>NW_026526832.1:16556666-19480833 GCF_024362965.1 Panthera pardus
ACTGTTAATACTGACAGAGGTGCGCTAAAGAGCCTATCTATACCCAGGGGCACTCCCAGAAAACACAGTGGAGAGTTTGGAACTGGTATAAGAAAGATTTAAAGACAAAAAGAATAAATAATGAGTAATAAAAGTAAGAAAGAGTTAAGCATATTGTTTAAGCCCATCTTCTCTAAAGAAGGTATAACTGGGCTTCTAGATTAGGGGACACACAGTGGGATTAAGTAACCCTACACATAGAGAATCCTAAAGCTGAGACCCAGACCATCTTTCCTCACTGGGCTTTCAGGTGGCAAGAGTTTAGTCCTAGTCCAGTGCTCTCCAATAAACCCTCATGCAGTGATGGAAATGTTCAGTAGCTGTGCTGTCCAGTATGATAGCCAATAGCTGTATGTAGCTAATTCAGCTGAGGAGTTATTCATTGGATGTGGCAAGTGGCTACTGTACTAAATAGCACTGCTCTAGGCAGACTACTGGGGCGCACTTCTCTGGGGATCTGACCAGACATTGAGGAAAAACAATATAGAAGCACTGGGGGTACCCTAATAAACAGTCCACTTGGATCACCCTATAGTGAAGCCCAAAGTTCATGTAAGCCTCACCTACATACAAGTTCCTCAATGGCTTTTTAAGTCCCCTATTTTTCACTGTAAGCAGATAAAGAGACATCTGAGAAAAGTCTGTAACATAACATTAGAGACTAAAACAGAAAAAAAAATAAACTTGAAGGAAACAAACTATTCAGGAAGAAGAAAACTATCTTAAACATATCAGAAAGATTAAAAAAAATACTGCATCTAGTAAACAAAAAAGTGAGGAAACATTAAGAGAGTAAACAAGCTATTGGAAGTTGACCACATACAACGTTGAGCAAAAATTAAAAACTCAAAGAGTTGAAAAATAAAACAGAGGAACCCCCCCCAAAAGTCAAGAAGATAAAGGGCTGGAGAAAAAGAAAGAGCATTAGAGGACCAAACAGGAGGTCCCATATGCAAATCATACGAGTGCTAAAAAGAGAGTAGTGAGGAATTGAAGGGGAAGAAACCAACAACAAAAAAATTTTAAAATTTTTCCTCCAAACTTGGTAAACAGGACACTCCACATTAACAGGGCCTGCTGAAAGCCAGGATAATGGACGAAAACACGCTCACCAAGGCACAGCACTGTCACGTTCAGGACAGAGAAGACAAAAGGACATTCTACAAAACTTCTAGAGAAGGTAGAAGAGCAGGTCACAAAGGATTAAAAATGAGATTGGCTTTGGACTTCTCCGTAGAAACATCTCAAGAGCAATACCAGAAGCAAGATGAAACAGAACAATGCCTACAAAGTTCTCAAGAAAATTATTTATCCAGTCACTTTATCAAGGATAATAGAATAACATTATCATACATGCAAGATCTCAAAGGTACCTCCCATACAATCTTTTTTCAAGAAACTATTAGAAAATGGCCTTCCTAAAACAAAGACTAATGGAGATGAAACATGGGAAATGAGAGCTCCCATATAGGTGAGAGGTCCAGGGAATCTCCAAGAAGATCATGAATGAAGATCTGAGGATGACAGTCATGCACAAGACAGAGAAGGTGTCCAGTCCAAATTGGGGATGGGTAACTCAGAAGAAAGACTCTTTGAAAGCTGTATCACCAAATTCCTTATTCCTAAACAAACTATCTTTTTGAGCCAAGAACAGAATGTCCAGGTGAACCTTGGCACAGATTCTAATCTGCACTTGGCTTCTTGAACATGTTCTGATAAAATTCCTGCAGGCCAGCTGATGACACTCATTTTATCTACCATAAGTACTCTGTTTTGATCTACTCCTGAGACGGGGTGGGAGGGGGGTGTTCAAGGTGAATTTAGGAGAAAACATATTCCCACCAGAAAGCCAGAATCTGCAGACTCCAGCCAGATGCCCTGACTATGGTGAGCGCTGGACTGTGGTTTTTTTAGGACTCATTTTATATATGAACTTGCCCACTAACTTCCCCAGAAACAGATCTGGTCAATGCTCTGGGACACCGAGGTCAGACTACCACCCAGAGATTCTGCACCTCTAGGAGCCTTCATCTAATGATAGATTATGCTGCTTGCTTCTCAACTTTTCAAATACAAACATACATACATATGTATACATAAACGGCTTAGGGATACATACATAGGTGATAAAATTTTAAAGAGAAATAATGACTAATATAAAAGGGTAATAGTTGTCATGGGGGAGTCCACAGGAGACTGGCAATATTCTATTTCTTAAGGATGGTGGCTACTAATATGCTCACCAACAGTGCCATTTAAAGTAGTGTTCTTTATGCACTACTCTTAGAAGCTAGATGAATAAATACTTCACACCCAGACACAATCACACTGATTTAGTTCTTTCATAAACATAAGTGAAATATGTATGAGTTGATTAATTTCTTTTAAATCCAACAAAATTTTTAAATCCCTGGATGCATGTTAATTTGCATGACCTGATTCTGATGAATATTTCTGCATTTTTCAGAATTTAGTAACATACACACATCTGTCTCGCCTGATGAAATGGTTTGCTGCTTTATTCCCCAGTGAGAACTGTATTTGTTTTCCTTTCAAGTCACAAAGACAGAGCCTCAGAGCTAAATTTAACATTTAATTTGAGAAGCAAAGATTAGGGTTATTATTATCTCTTTCTCCTCTTACAACCTTTTTATTCTTATTGGCATTATCATTATCATGTATGTCTTTTATTGTAAATCAGTTTAAATTCTTTTAGGAAGCAGATTGTTAATTAAAAATAAATTTAAAAGAATGTTAACATTAGTGACCTTATTCATCATATTTTACTTAAAAAACAGTCTCTAATGTCAAGAAATCACTGGACTATTACACTAAAGAATTTAAGTTCAAGATATTCTGAAGACAAAAAGGTATACTCCTTTAACAAGCAAATCACCAAAAGAAACAAATGAACAAAAATAAGCCAAAGACACAGAAGGTAAAACACCTTTCTGTATCAACTTAGCAATCATAAGGCAGGCAGATGAAGCTGAAAGGATAATGTATAAGGTTTGCTCAAGCACCTTTACCTGTTTGGGAAAACGACACAGACAATAACAGGAAAGCCAGACAAACTACACAGTTTCATTCTTCCTGAAGCAGCACAAGAGAATATTTTCCCAGATACTAGAAGAAGCTGCAAGGTAAGCAGGCATTTAGTTACGATCATTTAGATGAAATAAAACCACAGTTTACCAATTCTGATAAACCCAACAGGCGGTTACAGAGCACAGAATGGGGTCAAACCTCAGTTAGACCTACCCAAAATGAAGCTGGATTTCAGTAAACAAGTCTGCTAACTCCCTCTGGCGGGGAGGGGTCCATTCTGAGAGTTTCTAGCACATCTAGGGTTATGTTAAAATGACTCTATCTTATTAAAGTTTAGTGAGAGAAGAAATTATCTGTGTAAATACTCAGAGTTATCTCTAAACCCTGATGCAATTCTTTCTCTTTCTTTTCTTTTCTTTTCTTTCTTTTCTCTTTCCCTCTTTCTTTTCTTTCTTTTGAGAGACACAGCAAGCCGGGGAGGGGCAGAAAAAGGAGGGAGTGAGAATTCCAAGCCCCACTGATGTGGGGCTCAAATTCACGAATTGCGAGATCATGACCTGAGCTGAAATCAAGAGTTAGAAGCTTAACCGATTGAACCAGCCAGGTGTCCCAACCCTGATGCAATTCTTTTACTTAAAGTGTACTTAAAGTTGATACCTAGAGGGACACCTGGGTGGCTCAGTCGGTTGAGCATCCGACTTTGGCTTAGGTCATGATCGTGCGGTCTGTGAGTTCGAGCCCCGCATCAGGCTCTGTGCTGACAGCTCGGAGCCTGCTTCAGATTCTGTTTCTCCCTCTCTCTCTCTCTGCCCCTCCCTCACTCATGCTCTGTCTCTGTCTCAGAAATAAATAAACATTAAAAAAAAATTTTTTTAAATAATAAAAAAGTTGATACCTAGTAAGAAGCAGACAGTATATACTGTATGATTCTATTTGTTTAACGTTCAAAAATAGAAAAAATAATTTATAATGTTAGAAGTAACATTAATGGTTATACTGGGAGGTATGGAGCATGGGTAGTGACTAGAAGGGGCACCAGGGGCTTCAAGGATTTTGGCAATATTCTGTTTCTTGATTTGCGTGCTGGTTACATGTGGTGTATTCACTTTACAAAAATTTGTTGAGCTATACATTTGCGATCTATTTACTTTCCTATACGTATCTTTTTAAAAATTTTTTATTTATTTATTTTGAGAGAGAGAATGAGAGAGAGAGAGAACATGAGCGGGGGAGTGGCAGAAAGAGAGGGAGAGAAAGAGAGAGATGATCCCAAGCAGGTTCCATGCCATCAGCGCAGAGCCAGCCACGGGGCCCCATCTCATGACCAGGAGGATCATGACCTGAGCCAAAATCAAGTGTCAGAGGCTTAACCAAATGAGCCACCCAGGTGCCCCTCTATATGTATATTTCAACAATATTTACCCCAAAAAGTTATATATGTAATAATTTAAACTGGATACCTTGTAAGTAATCACTTCCACATATGAAGTTTATAAGAAGAAAATACAAAGGGCCCATAAACATGACGAAATGTTCAACCTGTTTTCAAGAAAGTGGAAATTAAGACAACTAAACACCGAGGCACCTGGGTGGCTCAGTCAGTTGAACATCTGACTCTTGATTTCGGCGTAGGTCATGGTCTCATGGTTCATAAGTTTGAGCCCCACATCGGGCTCTGCACTGACAGGATGCAACCTGCTTGGAATTCTCTCTCTCTGTCCTTCCCCTGCTTGCTCTGTCTCTCAAAATAAATAAATGAACATTAAAAACAAAAAGTTAAAAAAAATACCAATTGTTTTCTTACCAGATTGACAAAAATGTCTAATTTTTGCCTTTGGTATTCTAAACATCATTTGATGTCTTTGCCTTCACAGCTGAAAGAAGTATACATTTTAGAGGGCACACTGATGAGCTGTAATAATACATATAAGCTATAATAATTTTGAATATGCCTATCATCATGAATTCCTTCTAAGTATTTACCCCAGAGAAATACTCAACTGCGTGTACAAAGATCTTTGTACACACAGTTGAGCATTATCTGTAACCAAAAAATCAGAAACATAAATGTCCACTGATGGGAGAAGGGCTAAACTGTGGTACAACCAACAATCATGGAACACTATGCAGCAGGTGGAAAGAATGAGGTCAAACTGTATTTTCTAAAATGAACAGTTCTCTAAGATATATTGCTAAGTGAAAAAGAGTATGATACTATTTTCAAAAGAGGGGAACCACACCCCTGGAAAAAAAAACTTATGCTATATGGTTTATATAAATAAATGTAAATGCACATAAATCTGTCTATAAGGACACATAACGTTTCCATGGTCTGTAAAGATGGAAGAGGCTGTGACTAAGGCTGGTGGTCAAAGAGAAATAGATGCTTTCTTTAATGTTTTAAAAAGAGACATTTCCATTTGATACTTATATAGCAAAATGGGAAGAAGCAGAAAAGAGAGGTAAAAGAGGAAGAATGAAAAAAAAAAAAAAAGCACCATCAATGTAGCCAAAACAAGTCAGCTAGTCAGATGCCAGCAATACCTGTTTCTCCACAATTCCATAATCAAAGTAAAAATGATTAAATGTTGAGGCAGAAATAAGTCCTATCTCTTAGACAAATTACTGTTTGTCATACTATCAACTCAAAGTTTTACAGACAAATTAAAAACTACAATTAAAAACAAACTGAGACAGGAATATGGTAAAGTTCGTACCCTGGGTAAGCTAAAAGTACGCCAGCACCCACTCAAAACCACCGCTGAATTTATTTTATAGCATTTATCCATGTTAACTTGAAGTTTAAGCTCACGTTCCATTTTTCACTTCATGAGACACAGAGCCAACCAGTAAAATGTCCAAAGAGCTAAGTGATGGAGGTATATAGACTGTCGGAAAGCAAGCAAGGAGTTTCCTGAAACTCTTCGTATACACAAAATAGGAGCCCATGAATACATGTGTATAAAAGTCTCATAAGGATAAAGTTCTAGCAGAAAGCAGTTATTTTAAAAGTTTCTAAAAACAGAATGTTCATTTCTGACTATCCCCATGGATACTTTAATCAAAAGCATACTCTTAAAAAGACAGAAAAGGAAAAAGTTAAAACAGCTGTCTAAATTTACCAAGTTATTTCGATCATTTAATTCTGATCATTTAAACAGAGAATAAGTACCAATTAGAGTCATTCCACAGTCATTAAAAACTCAAATAATAATATCTGCACTATTAAACACTAACCATCCTCAGACAAGGTACTGCAAAGAGTAACATAGAGTCTCTGCCCTCCTTGGCAGTATCATCTAGGTGCAGAAAGAAGAACACATCTGAAAAGGAGGGAGGAAGCAATACAAGGAAGTATATATTAAATGCCAAGTTCATGAAAAATCAGTAAGCTTGACAACCAGCTTGCAAAATCTTAGAAGTCTAGAGATAGAGTTAAGATCACTGAGCTTTAAACATCTTTCAATTTCATAGATGATTCTCTCATTATGCCAGTGAAGAAAGTGGGGAGCAGAAAGGTTGAGGGATCTGACCTGTGCTTACAGTGGCACAGCCGGTGGCAATGGAGCTAGGCTAAGACCTTCCACCAGCTCAGCGTTCCTTCCATTAGACAAGAATCATAGATGGCTAAGGCAACCAACTGAAACATGAAGAATTAAAATGCAAACGAGGTCTGGGCTTAGAGGAAGGATAGTAGTGAGTCAAGCTAGGACTAAAAGCAAGGGAAAGAGGCTACCTCTTAACATTCTTGATGGTGCATACTGTGCAGTGATTGGGTTAGTCATGAGAAAGATTTCCCAAAGTCTCGGGATTTCTGTTGGGTTTTGTTTCTTCCAAATTGTTTCAAACAAAATGAACTGTTAACAGCAAGCATTTTTTTCATGAAAATGCCACCACTTCTTTTTCTGCAAAAATGGCAAGCACACTCACTACATTTCAACAATTTCCTGTTGTTATAGAAGTTTCCTTGTAAGATGTAAAAGTTAAAACCACATACACCCACACTAAGTGGAACACTACTATATTAAATCATTTCAGAAAAACTGGTTAGTACAACTCTCTTATACCTCTTACCTATTATTCAAGAGACTACCCTCCTTGATCCAATGACTTACAGTCCTCAGAATGTTAGAGTACCACATAACCCAGCAATTCCACTCCTAGATATATACACCTAAGTGAAATGAAAATATATGTCCACATAAAAACATATAGATGAATGTTCATAGCAGCGCCATTCATAATAGTCAAAAAGTGGAAACAACCCAAATGTCCTTCATTTGATAAATGGACAAACAAAAGGGGTTTAGCCATCAGTGGCTATCATTCAACAACAACCAGAAATGGAGTGGAGTACTTGATACATGCTACGACACAGACAACTTTGAAAATATTAATGCTAAGTGAAAGAAGCCGATCACAAAAGTCCACATATTGTATGATTTCATGTATATGAAATGTCCAGAAGAGGCAAATCTGTAGAGACAGAAAGTAGATTAGTGGCTCCCTATGGCTGGATGCAGGTGGAATGGGAGTGACTGGAGGGTGAAAGAATGTTCTAAAATTAGACAGTGATGATGGCTGCACAACTCTGAACAGTCTAAAACCATTGCCTGTATGCTACTCTTTAAATGGGTGAACTGCATGGTATGTGAATTATATCTCAAAACAAAAAAAGTTCATTAGCTGGGAGATTACCAAGACACAAGTAACTCTAACCACTTTACCCTGAAGGCCGTGAATATTGAAGGAAAAGAAAAACTGTAAGGATGACGACCACTTCAGAAATTAGAAAGAAGCATATACAGGGGCACCTGGGTGGCTCAGTCAGTTAAGCAGCTGACTTCGGCTCAGGTCATGATCTCACGGTTCGTGAGTTCGAGCCCCACTTCGGGCTGCGCTGTTCTAACAGCGCAGAGCCTGGAGCCTGCTTTGGATTCTGTATCTCCCTCTCTCTCTGACCCTCCCCCGCTTGTGCTCTGTCTCCCCCTCAAAATAAATAAACATTTAAAAATTTAAAAAAGAAAAGAAAAAGAAAAGAAAAGAATCAGTCACGGGTGCCTGGGTAGCTCAGTCGGTTAAGCGTCCGGCTTCAACTCAGGTCATGATCTCACAGTTTGTGAGTTTGAGCCCCACGTTGGGCTCTGTGCTGACAGCGCAGAGCCTGGAGCCTGCTTTGGATTCTGTAACTGCCTCTCTCTGACCCTCCCCTGCTTGTGCTCTGTCTCTCCCTCAAATAAACATTAAAAAAAGATTTAAGAAAAAAGCATATACAAGCAAAACAAGAGTACAAAAGGGGACCAAAATCGAGACAGAGTGCAATCACTGAACAGAAAATAACCTAGACAGACAGACATGCATCAAAATATTACCAATGACTCTCCTTGCATCGTGAGACTATGATTTTCCTTCCAAATTGTGCACAGAAAGTTTTACTTTTAAATTATTTAATAAAATCCCAATAACATTTATTTCAAAAGGAAAAACGAGGGACCAGGATTTCTTACACTAAGGGACTAGAGAGGTGCCATTAATAATATACCATTGAGTTTGATAAAGTTAGCCACTAATGAAAAGCATAAAATGGGAATTTCATAACATTAAAACACTGGCCCAATGTTCTTCATATGTAAAAGATGCTGACATTCTGATATCAGTAACTTTTCTAATATAAATTATTGGTATTCACTAGAAGGTATAAAATACCACTGTCTCAGGGTGGCACCTAACAAGTGTTTTGACTGGGCAAGGAATAAAATGTTTTTCTGTTTCATATTACAGTTCTTCAACACATCACAGACTGATCACATTATTTCTAACATTACATTAACATAGTTAATAAAAGACTTTTTACAAATCAATATAAACTGAATGAAAACACTACCATATTCTCAAAAAAGTCAACTATCATTCATAGCAATTTTTTCTTTTAATAGATACAGGCAAAATAAAAACAAAAAACAAATGTTTCCTTTCTACAATTTATTCTTCACACAGCAAAGGGAAGTTTATCCGTAGATGGCTCATGGAATGTATTCAAGGCTTCATAAACCCCTAAAATTGTAAGCTAATTTATGTGTGTTTTTCTTCAGAGAGGATCCCTAATTTGTATCACAGGGATTTGTAATTCAAAGAACGTTAAGACACTACTGGTTTAGAGACAACTGAATAGCAGCCTGAAATGGTCTTCTGTTGCAAAGGAATTCTGGAGACATTCTTAAGTCTCAAGAAACTATACTGTGTAATTTTCATTTATGAAATACATTTATCAAGTATCTGAGCAATGAGGTGAAACCAAAGATAAATCATATAATGACATTATTCTAGAAAAAACTTAGTTGGGAAGCCAAAAAGCCCACAAAGTATTATAAGCAAAGGCAGAAATATTACATATCATAACACTATTTTATGTATATTTATTTATATTAGGCTTTGTTTTAAAAATATTTGAGATACCTTTATTACTTAATACCTTATAATATGAATGGAATCAAGTAATCTTGATTCAAGATATTTCAGACTGAATTTCATTAACACTGCTGTTACTCATACATTGTAGAATTCTGGGTGAATACTACAAATGTATAAAACATTTTTTTCTAACTTCTGAAAGACCATGACTGAGATTTGGGTCATGTATAAAAGTCTACTTTGTACAAATAACAACAGGGTTAATATCTGGAACATCTGTTTTGCTATTAAAGCATTACTCTGTGACCTTTTTTTCCCTAGACTTGCAAAAATCAAAATAAATAACAGATGGAGAATGACCCTGGAGCTCTCTCCATGTATTTTAACGTGTTTCATGTAGCATGTTCTTGCCACTAATAAAAACACAGGTGGAGTAATTAATACGAATGCCAATACAAATATTTGATAACAGAAGCTCATGACGCCTCAAGAACAGCAATTAATATTTATAGAATTTTTAAATTTATTTATAGAACTTACAAAGCTAACTCCTGAACAAGGAGGTAGTTTTCAGGACAGTATAATGTATAAAATATTATGAAAGACATCTCTGAAAACTCAATTTAAAAACCACATTGCCTATAAAATCACCTATCATGGAAAGTCAAGAGTTGTGAGAGGCTGTAGAGATCATTCAGTCCACTGGTTTGCAAACTCTTTCAGCCATAGGTCTGTTCATTCAAAAATCTCACCAGAAAGGCTCATATGTAGCAGAGCAGCTGTGATTCAGACCTGTTTCCACTCTCAGACCCGACTCCTCACCGTCACTGGACCTCTCTGCTCTAAAGGATGTTAAAGAATACCATTTGGAACCAGTGGCCCAAGCAAAAAAAAAAAAAAAAAAAAACCCTTCTTACCATAGATTAGGCAACAGAGATCCAGATTCACTTTTCCTTAGTGCTAAGAGAACTCTCCATCTAGACTACCTTAGTGGTTTTGTTCCTCTTTGAAAGACCTTCACATTAAGTCAGTCACAAACTCCCAAAATCTTTTAGACCGAAGGGGTCTTCAAGCAAGCCAGGACTTCTCTCTCACTCTCCGTTGGGTCTCTCCTCTATTCTACGCTGCCTTCTTTTTTTTTTTTTTTTTTTTTCCAGAGATGTTCAAAGACACAGGAAAGAGATAAATACTCTATCAAGTGTTTTACAATATTTACAACATAATTTACAGTAAAATACTCCGACATCTCAAAACTCTGAAAAGTAGGTAAAAATACACCCATTTTACAACTGAAGAAAGTGAGCTCAGAAACATTCAAACATGTTCAAACTATTTAACTGGCAGGGAGCAGAGCTAGGATTTAAACCCATATCCATTTAACTCTACAGCCTGTGCTCTTTCCAATAAACCACTTTACATTTAAAAGCCGGACTATAAAAGAAGGGGGAAATCCATAGTCCAGGCAGAGAGAAACACCCATATAATCTCCAAAATCGAATCAAGGTAATAGGTATCTACTAACATGAGCACCCTAAGTTAGCAGCACTGAAATTGGGTTGTGAAGAATATGGCTGACAAGACTTTAAGAAAAAAGAGAAACAAAATAAGCATAAGACCAGCAAAGCAAAGCCAGATTTAAATTAATGAGGCATAGCTGCTGAATGCAAGGAAAGATTCATGAACACATATTGAGGAAATCAACAAGAAATGGAATTGTTGCACTTAAGCAAAAGCATGGAGTCCAAAAAAGAAAAAAAAAAAATTACAGTCAGAAGGCTGCCAGAAAAAAGTTATCCTCTACTTAAAACAAAAATACTCACAGAAGAGTAATATGCCTTTCATATGCTTAACAAAACTCTACAAAACCATTAGTTCTTTTTTTTTAATTTTTTTAATGTTTTATTTATTTTTGAGACAGAGCATGAGCAGGGGAGGGGCAGAGAGAGAGGGAGACACAGAATCGGAAGCAAGCTCCAGGCTCTGAGCCATCAGCACAGAGCCCGACGCGGGGCTCAAACTCACAGACTGTGAGATCATGACCTGAGCCAAAGTCGCACACTCAACCAACTGAGCCACCCAGGCGCCCCAAACTATTAGTTCTTAATGCAAAAAGTCCAACACTAAAACAAAATCTGTTTTTCCTCTATAACATAATTACCCTTGATTACCTGGAATCTTGATGAAAAAAGAACTCAACGTAAGGGCTGAAGTCAAAAGTATCAAAGTTAAGTTGCTATAGAATTCCATATCAATGATAAACATCAGAAGCAACATTCTAGAAGTTTCAGGGGACACTGCTCCCTCAAGAGATTAAATGACACATGTACAAAGGAACTTGAACTGGCTGGTGCTGGGATAGCTTCCTGTTGTGTTCTGCCACAGGCGCCTCTGGAAACACCAGATTATCAGAGAGGGCTGAGCCTGGAGGGTAAAGACAACACACTTCCTGAGTGCTAATTTGACTCTATTTTGGAAATACCACTTTACCTGCAGCACAAGCACATAGGGTAGACTACAAAATTCTCATGGAACCTACAATCCAGCAGGGGAATCAACAGTGAAATAAGTAAATGGTGATATTGCAATAAAGGTCAGGAAATCTTTGGTTTTGGCCTTTTGTTTGTGTGCTTACTAGGGGATGAGCAAGTGGAGACAGGAACTGGAGACAGCACATATATGACACTCCAGGTCTCTCGGGCAGGTGGGTTCAAGGAACTGAAATAAGATTCAGATTAGAGTATTTATTATGATAATATACTAACTACGGAGTATTATATATTCTCTTTATAATATTGGAGGAGGAGGATGCGAGGCTTTCAGTTAGCATGAATCCACTGCATTTGCTATCCAGTTTACCACTTTCCTTCATGCTCTTTCATTTGGCCTTTGTGACAACCTGTGAGAAAGAAAAGGTAGGAATTTTACAGATTAAAAATGCGTTTGTGCCCAAAGTCATAAAGCCAGAAAACGGGAGCTCCGGCAGGATCTCTGAACCTACAGGATGTCCTCTGGTTATTACACATACATCCATATGTCTACTACCTCCACGATGTCCAGAAGAAAGACCCTAAGAGACTGTGCCAGGGGCAGGGCCAGAGGTCAAACGTTCACTGTGCTGTCACTCCACCACAGAACTCCCCTTAGCCAATAGATGAATTTAGAAAGAGTAACTTCAATGTACCTATGTAGCTCTACAGCAAGCAACAAGTCAAGAATAACATGCAGTTAACTCCCTCATTCAAAAATGAAAAATGTTTTCACATAAATTTTTAGAAAGACCATGAAGCTGTTTTTACTTCCTGTACCACTGGACTCATTCTCCTCCTAGAAGCAATGAATAAAACAAGAGCGGCAGAGCAACTCACAAGACCTGGGATTCCCGTGCAAGCTCTACCAGCAATCACACTAGTGTCATCCTGCAGAGGTGACACCAAGCCCTGTCCAACGCTCTCCTCTGCCCTTTCACCCCACCCCTCGTCTGCTTTACCAAAGATAAGAGAAGACTGCGTCTGGATCATGGTTCAGGGGGCAGTACATGTGCTTAACAGCATCTTAGAAATTTGGGGGGCTGTTTTTTGTGGGGTTTTGTGGTTTTGTCTTATGGCATAATCATATTTCATATTTTAAATTATTTTCCTTTTATTTTTCCTTTATATTACAGTTAGGGAATTGTATTAATCTCTTTCAATGATGTGAGTAAAACAATTTTTTGTTAACTATTAATTTTATTTCAAGACACTGAAGAGAGTATTACAAAATACTTACTATGAAAAAGGGGCTTTGGGTTAGATAGAATCAAGAATTGACTAGAAGATCTCAAAGGCTCTTTCCAGTTCTATAATTTACTGATCCTACTAATATTTTGAACACTAATAATGAGACAAAGAACAGTGATAGACAGTGTACATGAGGATTTGTGAGCAAGAACAAAAACTTCTAAATCTGCTTCTGCACTTGATTAAACAATTAAATTTGTAGAAAAGCAATTATATCCTACTGCCTAGGATGTTGTATACCAGAATACTGTGTACTTCACTTTTAAGAAAAAGATTAAAATGTCCCCCCAAATCACTATTACATTAGGGCTTAGAAATACAAGTTCAGAAGGAAGCCCTGGGGTTAGCAAAGACTCAGGCCATACATCTCAATCATCAACTTAAAAAAATCACATTTTATGAAATGGGCATAATGTGAAATGAACCCTAAAATATTATGATAAAGTTAAACAGATATGGGTACTCCTCCCTCCAAGCCAAAACAGAGAAACTGATGACACATTTCTAAAAAACTTATCAGAGGATTCTTTGACAATCAACCTTCCCACTCCAAAAGCTCTAGATATCAAGAGAACATGATATTTCTTTACTAAGCTATTCTAAAAGTTACTGTAAACTATATTACTTACAAAATACATTCTTAAAAAAAACTGATAGGAAACCTACTATGGGCCAGGCCACGTGCACGTGCGCGTGCACACACACGCGAGCACATGTGCGCACACGTGTATTTATATTTATGGATTTATGTTTATGTAATATCACATTTGATTATTGTAACAACTCTTCAAGGTAGATATTATTGTTCACTTTTTCTCTGAGGAACAGAGGTTAAAAGACATTAATTAATAGAAATTTCCAGTAATCAGGAAGATATGGAACAAAAGCCCTTCAAGACTATAAAGAAATAGCACAAGGGAGTTTTTTGGAGATGGAGGTTACACAAATCTATGCATACATTAACACCCATATAAGTACACCAAAAGAAAAAAAGTCTACTTAAAAAAAAACAGCTTAACTGCATTTCCTTAACTGCATGATACAGAAAATGGCTGACATAGAATATTTCTCCTGAACTGCATTTCCTTTGTTTTTTTTTTTTTAAGTTTTTATTCAAATTCCAGTCAGTTAACATACAGTGTAATATTAGCTTCAGGTGTACAATATAGTGATTCAACATTTGCATACAACACCTAGTGCTCATCACAGCAAGTGCACTCCTTAATCCCCACCACCTATTTTACCCACCCCCCTACCCACCTCCCCACTGGTAACCGTCAGTTCGTTCTCTATAGTTACGACTCCATTTCTTGTTTTGCCTCTCTCTTTTTTCCTTTGTTCATTTGTTTTGTTTCTTAAATTACCATACAATTTCATTCATATGTGGAATTTAAGATGCATTTCCTTTGAATGCCACAGCCACAGTATGCTTTAGGTTCATAAAATAACATAGAAACACCTCAGTCCTTTGATAGTTCAGGTTTTTTATGGAGATTCTAATTAAAGAACTTCTCTTGATATATCAACATTTTAAAAATTTAGGTTATTACAACAAATATTAAGTCAGATTTTACAAAAGTAAATGCCTTCCAAATTTCTTGGAGTTCTGCTGCATGAAAGCCTATGTTTAAGCTAAGTATATACATAATTAGAAGTTGCTAGTCACAACCATTTCAAAATCAGGAAGAAGGGAGAGAAAATTTACTGAGTATATATGTCCAATATGTCCAAACATTACCGCATTTTCTTTAAAGCGTCTTATCTCACTGAACAATTTCCTCACCCCTGGGAGACAGAGATCTTCCCAATTTTACAAAGAAAGAACATGGAGTTTAGCAGGTTAAACAATGCAGCCCATAGTTGCCAAGATAAGCCAGAACTTTAAGAGCAAATTTTAGTGTGACTATAAATAAGGGTACAAATTCATTGCATGTGGAAATTTATAAATGAAATTAACTGTCAGTGCAAAATACTGATTTGTCATCTATAGAAACAGACAACTATCAAGTATTTGCTAAGTGATACAAAATTCTTCCAACCAGGAAGTCTGAGATGATGCTAACAAGCCAATTTCATATGCTGGATTTGCCTAGTAACCAAGAAAGCAAGCTCTTCATTAGTTTTTTGTACCAACAACTAAAAACATCTATCTTGTTAAATCAAGAACATAACTTATTAGAGTTGTCTATCACATAAGCAGTAACTCAAGGATAAAGTATCACAGAGCCAAAGCTTTTTGTCTCCCCTCAACTCTGAACTTCTTAAGAAATCCAAATTCTTGGGACGCCTGGGTGGCTCAGTTGGTTAAGGCATCCAACTCTTGATTTCAGCTCAGGTCATGATCTCAAGGTTCATGGGATCAACCCCTGTTTTGGGCTGTGTGCTGATTGCATGGAGCCTGCTTAGGATTCTCATTCTCTCTCTCTCTGTTACTTTAATGAACTGCATTTCTTTTTTTCATGTGTGTCTCATTTCTACAGGACAGACATGTGACATCTATTCTTGTATCATCCACAGCATCTCATACCTAGCTGGTAACCAGAAAATATATATTTTTTAAATTTTAGGTTACAAACTAATTTAGGATGATTCTTAAATATACTTATGTGATATACATGACATAAATATCTAATGTAGGTTTAACCTAGACAGAGTATTACAGTTTCCTCTTGAGAATAAAAACTTTTAAATGTGTTATCTTTCTTAAGGCTAACATCTAAATGATAGCTTCTAAGCAAGCAAAGAAACCCAAATTCCTGTACTGCCTTTTGATACGACACATTTAAATTATTAAAAGGTTTTTTTTTTTTTCATTTGGCCATATACACTTCCCCCTGAAAGTCCAAGCAGATCTTTTACAATATACAAAATTTATGGAGCACTACCACAAATGCAATTAACAGGCTAAAATTAAGGCATAAACAACCACCCCTGCAAGTGGGAAATGTAAACAAAAATTATTCGCTCTTAGGCAGTTAAAAATAAATCCACAAAATGTAAATGCAAGCCAACACTAAGGCCACCGCTAAGCTTAAAAAACAAAAATCCAGTGCACGCATTACCACACTGAATCATAAGATTCAAAAATATAGCAAATCATAAGGTCATACAGTTTAAAGAGGCAATACAGGTTTCTCTCCCGTACCTGCAAGTGGTACTTTCCTACGAAACCTTTCATAAGCCGAATGGCATAAAGCGAAGAAGCAATTACCATTACTTCATTATGAAAAAACTTGAGCATTCCCAGGGCCAAAACATAACCTCCCTTAGGCTTTCTGATACCTCAGGACACATCTTGCTAACAGATGCACAAAATAAACCGAGAAAAAGCACAGATGCTCACACAGTTCAAAGCTATGGCGGCTTGATACCAAGATGCTGTGTGTGTGGCTCCCAGGATAGGAGCTTGGTGGCGCCACTCTCGCTGCTTGGGCGTGCATGCTGCCTCTTTAAGGGCTTGCTGCCAGACAAATGCTGAATGCTAATTTTGCTTCTGACTTCTTTTGATGAGCAAAAACAGGAACTAATATAAGTCTTTCATAAAAGGGATACAACATGAACTTTCAAAAAGCAGGGGATACCTGTATACCACAGTCTCTGAAGTCAAACTGTACAGACTCACAGTAACTCATTATTCACTGTACTGCGTGGCCTTAAGTGAGTAGCTCACTGCGTCCGGATCAGTAACAACAGTCACTGTGCCTGGCAGTATCTACCTGCCTGGCAGCGTTAGTATCAGTACTGAGTTAACATAGACAAAGCGCTTAGAAGAGTACCTGGTATATTTAAGTGTTCAATAGATACACTACTTTGTTACCCATGGTACAAATACACCTATTCTTTCAGTTAGTTTACTTTATCAAACATGTTCAAGTTATTATAACAAATATATATTATTCATCCATGGCTAAGTGGGAGACAATATACTGACCACTTCAGTTTACTAGACATGAACCAAATTAGTTTCCTATCCACAGTAACTACAACTTCTTTCTCTCACTGAAGACTCTCTACAATAATACTGTCCAACAGAAAAATAATGTGAGCCACGTATGTAGTTTGAAATCCTCTAGTAGACACACTTAAAAAGCAAAAAAAATTGGGGCACCTGGGTGGCCAGTCAGTTAAGCATCCGACTCTGGATTTCAGCTCAGGTCATGATCTCATAGTCCTGGGATGCAGCCCCACATTGGGCTCCGCGATGGTCATGGAGCCTGCTTAAGATCCTCTCTCTCTCTCTCTCTCTCTCTCTCTCTCTCTCTCTCTCTCTCTCTCCCCTCCCTCTCATGCTCTCTCTCAAAAAAAGCAAAATAGACAAAATTAATTTTAATAGATTTAACCCAATATACATAAATTATCATTTGTGTGATCTAAAATAAATTAATAAGATACTTTACATTCATTTTTTTCATACTAAGTTTTGAAATCTGCTATGTATATTAAACCCTCCAGCACATCTCAATTCACACTCCGACACGTTACAAGTGCTCAATGTCATGTGTTGAGTGCACAGTGCAGCTTGGCATACTTCAGCCCACAGGAATGTATGAAACACACTGATGACTACAAGGTAAGATCAAATCTATAATGAAATTTTCATGCTGTATTAAAATAAATCTGTTGAAAGGAATTAGGTATTATAACTTGTGAAGTCACAATCTTAAGACTTGTCCAACAGGAAGCACTTCAAAGACCTTGTTTCTTGAAACTCTTTATTTTACAGATGAAGAAACCCAGAGAAGTGAAGCAACTTGGTGTCATCAGTAGGGGCTCCCTGGAAAATCTCCTTTTTGAGCCCCAGGCCTCCGACAATGAAACTTTACACCTCTTCTCCATCAGGCTTGCCTCTTAATTAACCAAAGCATGTAGTCAGACAGGCTGTGGGTTTGAATCCCAGCTCTGCCACTTAATAATTGTGAAACTTCCAACCTGTTACTTCCGCAATTATAAAAATAGAGGTAACAGCAGTACCCACAGGTCAAAGGGATGTTGTTCAAAATCAGGTGAGCTACCACATGTAAAGCACTTGCAGCAGCGAGGTACACAGCACATACTTAGTAAATACTGGCTGTTACTGTTGTTATTAAAAGCTGATGGATGGTAGCCAGATTAAGATGCATCTGTATGAATTTAGTTAGATACAAATGCTTCATCTGAAAAGTAAGAGTGTGCCAGCTTTTTGCAATGTTTTAAAAGGAACAGTGGGCTTCCTGTACACAAGCAGCCAGAGCCTCAACTGGCTGTCTCCAGACCAGGCTGATACTACAGGGCACTCCTTGACCCCTGTCTTACAAAGCCCTGCAGGGCAGAATCGCCCTTTCTTCGTCGATCAGAGGACACAGAGCTGGCTCCTTCCCTGCTGCATGCCGCCTGTGTGGTAAGAAGCTGTGAAGGGCCGCTGCTTCTTGGGGCAGACACCCTTCCCTTCCCTCCTCACGGGGGCAGGGGAGTGAGAGACGCAACATTTCGTGTGTTTTCCGTCATTTTACTTACACTTGTGGGTCGTAATCTCTGCATAAAATCCATCCACCGGGGGAAGGGGGGCAGAAGGTCCTGCTCATCAAAGCTACCATTTACCAAATCTACCTCTGAAATAATACTAAATTTGTCTATGGTCAGACTAAGCCACATGCCAAGGTCACAAAGTGAGTTAGTGGCAGCACCAGGTCCAGAACTGCAATGCAGGTCAAGTGCTCTCAACTTGACAAGGAAGTGATTTGAAAGCTTGTCAGTACAAGGGAAAACTGCTCCTAAGGCAGAGTACAGACTGAGAAAAATGATTGGAAATTTAATAAAATACAATTTTTGAGTCAATAATTTCAAACATAATCCATAACAGAATCTGAAGAATCTCCATAGGGTCAACAAGAAGCTGTTTTATGAGCATTATTTGTCAATTCCTCATAGAAATACAGTCACGGTACCCGAGAGAGACATCAAGGACAGAATTAAGGATTGGTAAGTATAGATACAAGCTTTGCACTGACTATAGTTCTAGAACTCTAAACTTTCTAGCTCTAAGATCCTAAGTATTTTTAGGAGGAGGGATCTGAGTCCATGCTGCCTAGGCGGGTGGGATCCAGGTGAAATTGTGATACAAAGAAACAAACTAAAGATTATTTCTAGAGGAAAAAATAAAATAAAAGATAGTCTCTACGAGCCAGGATCTGAAGAAGCCAAGATCCAGGGAGACAGCCTAAGACAGGCTGTTCTGAATATAAACCATTTAAAGCAAACAGAAAGCAGGCATGATTCTAAAGGCAAAGCTCTCAGGCAACTGCCCTGCAAAGTCAGCATGGTCTCAATCCCAAATCGGTCATTACTGAGCACGAAGCCAACACTACCTTTTCCTCAAGTTATAAACGGAAAATAATCAACTGTTACTTTAGCAGCAAACCATTAAGAGTTCATATACATGGCAGATTTTAGGGTTGGAGTTTTTAAAAAGTTATGGCCAAAGTACTCTGATACGAATTTACTAACATTCATTATGATTACTGTGCTTTGCACAGTATCTGGGTCTGACTAGAACATGATCCGTGTGATTTACTGTAGTAACTACAACTCTACAACCAAACATTGCTAAAGAGAGCAGTGAGGAGAAGGGTTTTCTCCCAGGTTGATGCTGAAGACCTCGAAAGCTCTGATGTTTTCTTTCTGACCATTTTACTGAGATGTAGTTCACATACCCTAGAAGTCACGCACAGAAAGCGTGCGTCTCGGTGGGTTTCAGTGTGCTCACAGAGCATGCCATATCGCCATGGTCAGTGCTAGAACATTTTCATCACACTCACCCCGGGCTGAAGAGCACTTGTGGTCTCTTCTACTTACTCACTCTGTTTCCAGTTAGCCACATGTTTCTACTCACCTGGTTCAGGTCTTAGCCCAAAGGTCACTTTCCCAGAAAGGCCTTCCAGGACACCCACGTTAACACCCTAACACCAAGCCCACAGAGCAGCACACACTCAGAGCAAGCATCCTCTCACCTGCTGCCCCTACCCTCAACCCCCCCAACTTTATTTTTCTCCAGATACTGATCACATTTAGCATTCCAAACGTTTACTTGTTTATTGTCTGTAAACTCCAAGGAGGTGACAATTTTGTCTTACTGCTATACCCCCAGGGCCTAGAACATGACCCTGTTGTAAAAGTTTAGTGACTGTAGAGGGAAAGGGGGAGGGAGAGGAAAGCAAAGGAAGCAGCTTCACCACTACAAATTTCATGAGCTTGTAAGGTCTTTGTTCTAATTTATTCTTACAGGTTCTCTGTACATTTTTCTCCTTTAAAATTAAAGTCTAACCAGAGAAACTGAAAATAAATGAAGTTAACTAAACTTAACACCACTGCAGATGTCAATATCTATGCTACATCTAAAGATTTGTTCCCTGAGGCACCTGGGTGGCTCAGTCAGTTAAGTGTCCAACCTCAGCTCAGGTCATCATCTCGCGGTTTGAGTTCAAACCCCACGTCGGGCTCTGTGCTGACAGCTCAGAGCCTGGAGCCCGCTTCAGATTCTGTGTCTCCCTCTCTCTCTGACTCTCCCTCCCTCTCTCAAAAATAAATAAACATTTAAAAAAGTAATAGTAAAGATTTGTTCCCAAGTTTTCATTCCTCAAGGTCTTTACTGAATGCCTAAACAGTGTACCACGGAGAACACAAAAGAAATATAAGATAGTCATGGTCTTCCAAAAGCCTATAGTCTGTGTGAGCTAGCCGTGCACAAATTAAATATATGCTGCCTTTGTTTTTCTGCTTTTGTTTTTCATTTTTTTAAAAAGTATGTGAACAGCAAATACATAATAAACACCACAGAACTTGGGGAGAAAAAACAATATCTGTATGAACTGAAATAGTCAGAAACTGCTTCCTAGAGAAAGTAGTGTTCTTAGAGTCAGGGAAACTGAGGTAACCATCGAACCAAACGTCCAATGGCTTCACACACTAGTTTAGTTCTTGCATGTGTAGTCGTAGCAAAGTGGGGAGGAAGGTTCTGGTTGGTGGACAACTCTCTCCCACACAGTCACTCAGCGATCCAGGTGGCTTCCGTGTGGCTCCGCATTCCCCTAGTTCCACATTATGGTACACATCCAGCCAGTAGAAGAGGAAACTGCACCGAGAACTGCCACACATCATTTCTACTCACGTTCTAGAGGCTACAACTCAGTCACACGGGAGACAAGAGCCAGCTCCAGGCTCAGGAAGAGAAGAACAAATTCTGGTGGAGAGCCAGGAGTCTCTGCCACAAGGAGGATTTGAAATGAACCAGGAAGGGTAAGTGGCATGAAACTGGAAACAAAGGAACCACACGAACAAAAACAAGCAAGTGAAAATAAGGCAACAGTAGACCAGAAGAGTAAGAGGACAAAGCCGGCTATATTCTGAAGAACAGTGACAGAGACGGCGTTGGTCAGATCAATGGTTCCCAAATGTAAACTGAAGACACATCCCAACACATGTCAAAGTTTCTACTGGTCTACAATGAAGTGAGATAAATAAGTACAAGTCGATAACCTATTAACAATGCTAAATTAATTACAACATGTTTATAATTCAGTTTTCTGTGACTTACATAAAATGTGGTATCAGAATTTTGTGGCTTAATTTTTATATTAAAAAATGTTTTAAACATGGCAGTGAAGGCTATCAACAGTTCTTTCTAAGACAATGTCCTTTCCTGACTAAAACAAATTCAGTCTCTGCCTTGTAGGCAATGGGGATTTACTTGCACTATCCAGTTTATTACACAATTATAAGGCTTAATATTTTCTAACAAACATGTATAGCTTTGCAAATTAGGAAACACTGATTACTCCTAAATAGTCCTAAGAATTTAAATGTAAAAAACAGGAGTTACCTGAGAGTGGGCAGAAAGCCTTACATATATAAATTGAACTCAAAAAACATGCCTCAAAGATTGAAAAGAAAAAATAGTTGACTCTATATAAACATATATATGACAAATATTAAACTCAAAAAAAGGGAGCTCAACAAAGCAGTAAATTGACAAACTGAAAAATAATCTCCTATGGAATTAACTCAAAATTTCCTTTTCTAAAATAACTATCTTTAATCTAAACATTATGTAATATACTATGATTCTAATTATTTATCTTAGCTTACAGGGGGAAATGTTAGTTACCATTAAAAACAGCAACGAAGAGGGGCTCCTGGGTTGCTCAGTCGGTTAAGCATCTGACTTCGGCTCAGGTCATGATCTCACAGTTTGTGAGTTTGAGCCCTGCATCAGGCTCTGTGTTGACAGCTCAGAGCCTGGAGCCTGCTTTGGATTCTGTGTCCCTCCCATCTCTCTGCCCCTACCACACTCATGCTCTGTCTCTCTCTGTTTCTCAATAATAAATAAATGTTAAAAAAAAATTTTTTTTAAAAAAACAGTAATAAAGAATGTCTTTGTTAGAGACATTCAAATGTCATCATTCAACTAGGAGATAAAAATAAGAATTTTACTTGGAACAAAGGAGTGTGAAACACTAAAGAAAGTGAACACTGAGAACTACTTATGACCAATGGAAATATGTGCTTATTCAAGACAGAAAGCCAATTCTGAGCCTCTATTAAACCAAACTTCTACAAAAATCACTCTTTCTACTTTAGTATACCACTAATGCAAGGTTTGAAAAGGATAACACTGCACAGCATGCCTCCTTAAAGATAGGAAAACCTGGCAGAGGAAAGATAAGAGGTGCAAATTCCATTTACTGGATACCCAGTGCGTGCCTCAGGAAGTTCCCAAGGGTTGTGCAAATGTTAGCCATGCATCTTTCTAGTCAGTTTAGATCAGCTAGGGGGTGACCAAACTAGATGAAATCAATCATGCAAAGAAAACATCTGCTGATAATTTCTAAAGTGAGTGCTTTCCAATAGTCATATGTATCTCTTATCACAATGCTTTCCATGGAAAATATTCAAGTATTCATTGGAGAAAGATCAGCCTAAGTAGAATTATTATCAAAAAATACTTCTGGGGCGCCTGGTTGGCTCAGTTGGTTGAGCATCCGACTTCGGCTCAGGTCATGATCTCAGTTTGTGGGTTCGAGCCCGGTATCAGGCTCTGTGCTGACAGCTTGCTCAGAGCCTACAGCCTGCTTCAGATTCTGTGTCTCCTTCTCTCTCTCTGCCCCTCCCCTGCTCATGCTCTGTCTCTCTCTGTCTCTCAAAGATAAATAAATGTTAAAAAAAAAAAATTTTTTTTTTTTTTTTTTTTTTTAAATACTTCTACCAGGCCGCCTAGGTGGCTCAGTCAGTTAAGCATCTGACTCTTGATTTCAGCTCAAGGTCATGATCTCAGTTTGTGAGTTCCAGCCCTGCATTGGAACCCAGGCAGGTGTGTGGAGGCTAATATGGATTCTCTCTTCCACTCCTCTACCCCACCTCTCTCTCTCTCAAAATATAAATAAATAAATTAATTAAATAAACAAACAAACTTCTACCACACGGCAGTCTGTTAGTTTGGATAATTTAATTAGTCAGGTTCTAAAATACTTCCTGCTTAACTGAGAGATTACTTTTTAAAAATTTAACACATACACACGATTTCTATGGCAAAATATCTGAAAAATTATGTCTGTAAATAAATTTAAGTTTGCTAAAATTTAATTTACCACACATTTATTTTTAATTTTTTTAAAATATTTATTTATTATTGAGAGACAGAGACAGAGCGCAAGCATGGGAGGGGCAGAGAGAGAAGGAGACACAGAATCCGAAGCAGACTCCAGGCTCTAAGCCGTCAGCACGGAGCCCGATGCAGGGCTCGAACCCACAGACAGCAAGATCATGACCTGAGCAGAAGTCGGACACTTAACCTACTGAGCCACCCAGGTGCCCCTAATTTACCACACATTTAGCAAAATGAAATACTATTTGATAAATAGTTCAATTTAATTATTTAAAAATGTAATCACTTTTTAAAAATATCTGGCAGGGGTGCCTAGGTGGCTCAGTGTTTTGAGCACCTGACTCTTGATTTTGGCTCAGGTCATGATCTCATGGTATCAAGCACCTTGTTGGGCTGCCAGCCAGAAGCATGGAGCCTGCGTGGGATTCTCTCGTTCTCTCTCTGCCCCTCCCCTGCTCGCGCTTGCTCTCTCTCAAAATAAATATATTTTTTTAAGCGTCTGGCAAATATGTTACTAAATCATACACACTTGAGCAAACATTCACATACTGGAACATGCTCGTCATACCAGTTTTAGTCATATTAAAATTTGATGGCTAAGATTTAGTAAATTTATGGATAAGCTTCAGCATTCCCCTAAGCTTGTGGACAAAGAAACAGAAACTACATCTGCACTAGGGATTCTATACTGCACAACACAGCTCTTGCCCATAATACTCTTCTAGTGCTACTATCTTAAAATTACAATTTAAAAAATACTGGTTAATAGTAAAGCTAAGAGGGGCACCTACGTGACTCAGTGAGTTAAGAGTCTGACTTCGGCTCAGGTCATGATCTTTGTGGTTCATGAGTTCAAGCCCCGCGTCAGGCTCTGTACTGACAGCTCAGAGCCTGGAGCCTGCTTTGGATTCTGTGTCTCCCTCTCCCCCTGCCCCTCCCCCACTCTCTCACACACTCTCTCTCTCAGAAAATTAATAAACATTAAAAAATTTTTTTAAATAGTAAAGCTAAAAGGTATAAGACACTGAGAAAACACTAAAAATTTAAACTAGGAGTCTCAAATCTAGGGCCACAGAGTACAATGAAAGCCTCTAAAGTAAATCAACTTAAAAAAAAAAAAAAAAAGACATGAAAAATCATTATTTCCAAATGAGACCTATATGATTCAAAAAAACAGACTTGGGGGTGCCTGGGTAGCTCAGTCGGTTAAGCATCCAACTTTGGCTCAGGTCATGATCTCATGGCTTGTGAGTTTGAGCCCTGTGCCAGGCTCTGAGTCTGGAGCCTGCTTCAGATTCTGTCTCTGTCTCTCTGCCCCTCCCCCGCTCATGCGCGCGCACGCGCGCGCGCGCGCGCTCTCTCTCTCTCTCAAATATAAAATAAAACATAAAAAAAAATTTACAAAAAGACAGACTTGGGAAGTTACAATACTCACTCCAACAACACTACGCTTAAAATATTTTTCAGACTCCTTTTTGACAAATTCCTATAAAACCTTTAGCACATTCTAGTGATCATCCTCAATGAATGGCAACAAATCTTCAAACTTGGAAAGCCGTTTTGAGGTTTTCGAGCAATTTAGGAGTCACATCCTGCTATAGAGAATATGATGAATCATCAAGAAACATAATACATGGTTGATTGAAAATGAGATGTAAACATAAGGCAATGACAATTTTCTTGTGAGACAACCCTGGAAGGATAAATCCTCCCAAAATGCTCTGAGTACATTTCTCACCTAGATGTCAATGGAAGTCAATTTCACAGTTAAACATCATTTAGTCCAACTCTCTCATTTTACCACTAAGAAAACAAAGTGTCTAAAGGTGAAAGAAACTGCCCCAAACCTCACTATTTAGAGCCAAACTAGGGACTTAAAGTGAGGTCTAATTCCTAGTTCAATATTCTTTCCCATACACCACACTGCCTGTTGTCTTCAAGGTTTGCGAAAAGAAAAGCAGAATTGCCTTTAAAATCCATTAAGGGTTTAATTAAAGAGCACCTGGGTGGCTCAGTTGGTTAAGCATCCAACTCGGTTTCAGCTCAGGTTATGATCTCAGTTTGTGGGTTCAAGCCCCATGTCAGACTCTGTGTTGCTGGTGTGGAGACTTCTTGGGATTCTCTCTGCCCCTCCCGCATGTGCACATGTGCGCACTGTCTCTTGCTGATGTAACAGTTTTTCAAACTTTCCTTATTTTCGATTACCTAGAAAGTAAAAAACTAAGATCCCAGACGGGTCTTATTCCAGAAGATGCTTCTTAACAACTCTCCTGAACAATCTCCTATAATCCAAACTGCCTGTCCTTAGAATTTAAGGAAGCCTGTGTGTTGGTCAGTGCAGTGGGCCTGAATTGGCAGACCAATCACATTTGGAAAGTAAGATCCTACAATAATTTTTTTCTAGATAACTGCATTAATGCATGGTATAAGCAAAAGAATTTATGAATGAGCTGTCATGGTATGTAAGACCAAGTGACTGCAAAATATAAGTAATATTCCCAGTGACAGGACCAAGCAGGCAACATGATTGCTTCTTTTTAAGTGGCCATACTAGCTTTCCACACTACTATGGAAAAACAGAGGATTTTTTAAATATTCAAAAAATTTCTACTTGCTTTCATTTAATGGAAGGAGTGCTTATAAAATGTTATTAAATTTCTTACATACATTTTAGGATTAAGTTGTAGCCAGTGCTAATCATAACATGTCTGGAAAAAAATTTAACCTACATGGATTAAAATTCTATTTATAAAGGAAAAGTCCAAACCGCAGAAACAGTGCTTAGTTTAGAACAAGAACATGTACATAACTGGCAAACGCAATCCCTGTTTAGATGTCTCTCCTACTGAAACACTGTAATTACAAAAAACCAAAATGAATTTCTAAGTGTTTCAAGATGAAATAGTCCTTGCATAATTTCCAAGGCTAATAATTACTTTCCTGAAAAGGTAAATACTCCAAGTTTTAATTTAATAGAATACTAACTCTAGAAGTTAACACAGATTAAACATTTAACTCTACAGTGGAAGCCACCTATGAAATTCAGAAGCTCTTAAAATTATTTTATTTCATTTTTCAGAGAGAGCACACGAGTTGGGGAGAGGGGCAGAAGGAGAGAGAGAATCTCATTCCACTCAGCGTGGAACCAACGCAGGGCTAGTTCCCACGACCCTAGGATCAGGGCCTGAGCTGAAATCAAAAGTCGGAGGCTCAACTGACTGAGCCACCCAGGTGCCCCTGAAATTCAGAAGCTTTTAAATGAACAATCGAATGGTAACCAAAGGAAAAGTACTGGGAGGCTAAAGGCCAATGCTAACCTCCTACAGCCACTTAAGGGAGTGGGGTAGGGTGAGGGTGGGGGAAGCACCCCCACCCCCAAGTTTGCTGAATGGATTTTTAAGATTCCTCATACACGTCAAGGAAAATGCATCACAGTGCATGGTCCCTCACTTCCCATTTCCTCTTCAGTCAACTACAGTCCAGCTTTCAGCCTCTACCTTTCCACTTAAACTACTTCAGGAAAAAAGTCCGCTTTCTTAATTTTTTTTTAATGTTTATTTACTTTTGAAAGAGAAACAGAGTGTGAGCAGGGGAAGGGCAGAGAGAGAGGGAGACACAGAATCCGAAGCAGACTCCAGGCTCCGAGCTGTCAGCACAGAGCCTGACGCAGGGCTTGAACTCACAGACCACGAGATCATGACCTGAGCCCAAGTCGGACGCCCAACCGACTGAGCCCCCCAGGCGCCCCACAAAAGCCCACTTGTCACGCTGCCAAGTCCAATGGCCACTTCTCTGTCCTCGCTCTACTCCACCTCTCAGCATTCCACATGAATGGCCACCTCCTCCTTGAAATGCTAGCCTCTGCTGGCTGTTGTGACACCATTCTCCTGGTCTGCCTCTGACCTCGCTGGCCCCTCTCTCCTGGTCCCCTTGGTTGGCTCCTCCTCTCCTCTATGGGACCTCTAAATGCTGGGGCTTCCTACCACTGGGACACTGGTCATCTTCTCTCCATCCTCTTTCCCCTCCCTCCTTCCTCTCCATTATCCCCGTGCTGACCTTTCTGAAAGGTATTTCCAACCCAACCTTCTCCTCTTGAGCTCCAGGCTCTCAGATTCAGCTGGTTACCTGACACCTGGGTGTTTAAAAGTTCTGTCAAACTGAACACATCCAGAATAAATATCATTATTATTCCTGTCCCTTCCTCTCTGTCCACTCAGCAATCATTTTGCTCCATCTCTGTAAATGGCATCAGCATCTACCCCAATTCTCTACCAAGAAACCCAGGACTTACCTTTCATTCTTTCCTTTCCCTCACACTCCCAAAATCCAATAAAATCAGCAAGTGTTCTGTCAACTTTATCTCCAAATATACATCCTAAATCTAACATTTTGCATCAATTGCCATTGCCACCACCTTAACCCAGGCCATCATCATCTTTTGATTGAACTATTACTGACTTCCTCTCTTTCAGTCTTGGCCAAACCATATCCCCACCTACAGCCAGTCCTTTCTCTGTATTGTGGCAAAATAAAACAAAACAAAACAAAAACAAACAAACAAAAATGGGAACCTGATTATCATTTCCCTGTTTAAGACCCTTTAATGGTTTTCCACTGAGCCTAGAATAAAAATCAAATTTTTACCCAAAATCTACAAGTCTTACCTAGGTTGGCTCCCACCCTCACCTTTCCAAGTATATCACCTCTCATTCCCTTTCACCCACATTCCAAGGGCTCTCTCCCAGCTGGTTCTCTCACAGGCTACTTCCTGCTTTGGGGCTTTGTGCAAACTGACCACAATGCCTAAAATGGTCTTTTCAGACTTTGGCTTAACTACCTTCCTTTCTTCTTTTTAGGTGTCAACTTAGCGTTGTCCCCTTAAGGCTGACCTAGTTAGTAGTAGTTAGTAGTTAGCAGTTAGTAGTAGTGAGAGCACTACTTTTTCTCCTGCCTCAATCCTGATCGCATCTTTTATGACTCTCATTACAACTTGCGGTTACTTTGTTCATTCATCTGTTTTCCTGTTTTAGGCCTGAAACTCCCTCCAGAATTTTAGTTTTACAGTTTTATGGTTGTGAGAACTGTACTGATACTGCTCACGATTATAGCCTCAGCATAAAACCCAGCACACTCGGAAAGAGCTCAATTACTACTTGCTGAATGGCTTAGTATAAAAAATGGGGAAGATCAGATGAACTGCGACTGCCATTTTATGTTTTTTCAGGAATCCAAAAGCGGGTACAAATAAATATGGTTGAGCTGATCACAATGTCTTTCAATTCTTGGTCCTTTTATTGTTTTTGAATTTATACAGAGCCCTTTCTATTTAAAAGTTATAACCATACAAGAAATACAAGTAATACAAAAAAAATAACAGAAAAAATGTCATCTTACATTCAGAGAGTATTTCCTAGTCTCCAACATGTTTTCCAATGTTTACTTCAACTGAAATACAGAAAGCAGGTATTATTTCCACCTTATAGAATCATTAAGACTCAGGGAAGTCAATGAATTGCCCAAAATAATTTTTTTAGTGTCACAGCTGAGGTTTTGAATCTTGTTCAAACCTTGTTTCTTTTACTTTTTTTTTTTTTTTTTTTTTTTTTGTATTCTGTTTTAGTGCACAGTTTCAGCCTTTTTTAAACTGAAGCACACAGTAAAGCACAGTGAAGGGCACAACTCCTACGAGTATACAGTTTGATGACTTTTTACAAAGCATACCCAGATCAAGACACAAATTACTGCAACCCAGAAGCCTCCTTCATGCATGCTCCCTCCCAATCATTAACTACCCCCAATCTGACTGTAACCACTATTTGACTCCTAGGACTATAGTTAGTGCTGTTTTTTAACTTTACTGAAATGAAATCAACAAGTATATACTCTTCTGTATCTGGTTACCTCAAAGTTATATGTGCAAGATTCATCCATATTAATACCTGTGGGAATGGCCCATTCTTTTCCATTGCTGTATAGTATTTAACTGTAAATATATACCAAAATTTATCTATTCTGTTAGATGTTAGAATGTTTTCCAGGTTTTAGCTATTATGAATAATGCTGCTAATGAACGCTCTTATTTTGTAGATGAAGAAGCTGAGGCCCAGAAGAGGAAAATGACTTAGTCAAAGAAACACAGCAATTGGGCAATCCAACTGGATCTCAGAAGGCCTGATTTCCCCTTTACTATGTGACATGATCAGCACTCAGAAGTCCATTTAAATCTTAAAAGGTATTTTTTAATGCTTACATAATACAAAACCAAGTTTTAAGTTACAAACACTATGCCAAATATTACTGTAGTATCTGGTTACCAAAGCTACTTCAATAAAAACTTTTTAAATAAATGTAATCTTCTCTAATTTGTGGCATTCGATGAGATTATGAGGTTTGGGGTAGAAGTCATTTATTTTTATACATATCACTATTCCAGAGAGATTTATTTAATTTACAGTCAAATAAAATTTTGGTTCCCAGATTAGAAATGTCTCAAATTAGTAATTCTGACAAAATATGGACAGAGACAACAGTCCCAAATTATGAACAGGTAGCATTCCAAAACTTTGCTTTTAAATCAGTGGTTTGGAATTCAGAATGCACTTTCTCATAGAAATTATATAATACACAGTTACCACATTTTCAGATCAGCCTGCAAAAGCCAACTTTACTTAAACATACCTAAAAATAGCGCTAATAACAACACAGTCTTTAACTACTATGAACAAACACCTAACTTCAAATAATAATTTATAAAACTCTATCTTAATACCCCCCATCTCATGTTAACTCCTATCTCCCTGTCTTTTCTTCAAAATGCCTCTGTGATCAGCTTATGCCTATTTTTTAATCCCTCACCAATACTCTTCACTTTATGTTCCCAGATCCTGGGCCACAGAATTCAGACCACAACTTATCCCATAATTTCTACCCCTTAAGCAAGCCCTTGAGATTTTCAATGCTATAAAAAACTCTGGGAGGAGAAAGACAAAGAGAAATGAGGTAGGGGCGGGGGATCACAAAATCTCAAGAAACCCTAAAAAGTAGGTCTGTTTTCACCAGAAAGCACAATCACATGGAATTTTTCTAAGTTCCTACATTCACTGAAATGTTCTTCACTGCAGCCCCATTCAGTCCTTCTGGACTTTTTAAAATCCTGGGGTGGGCAATTCCGAGCAACTCCCCTTCCATTAGGAAAGCTACCTATTCCATTCCTTCTCACATTCTCTCTCATTTCTCACTCTAAATGGAAAGATAAAGGGGCATGTTGATAACATCAAGTCCTTAGGTCACACGGAACTAAAGGAGAGATGGTGCCCATTAGGAAAGCTACCTATTCCATTCCTTCTCACATTCTCTCTCATTTCTCACTCTAAATGGAAAGATAAAGGGGCATGTTGATAACATCAAGTCCTTAGGTCACACGGAACTAAAGGAGAGATGGTGCTTCGGGAGTATTCAGGCCATTAAGGTCACACTAATCTACAACATATTATATACAAGTTAGGAACCGCAAACAAAAGTTTTGGAGCAAATAAATAGTTTCAAAATGGATAACAAAGTTTCCAGAAATGAGAAAAATCTACCTTTATATCACAACATAACATTCCGTTTCTTGTGGCTCACCTTTTCTTTCCAATAATTATAGTGAAGATGTATCCTACATTGTCTCCGTACAACTAACACTGAACCTAGTATACCACAAATAGGTAGAATTCAGGGTAACAAAAAAACCAGATCCCAACTTGATGAAATTAATTTACCAACAAATGGAGAAGTCAATTTCTACTAAGTCTGGGTGAGGAAAACCAAAGGACAAGAGCTATATTAGCCTTGAAATCCAATGAAGATGATGATAAGTGGCCAAAAGAAACGTTAAAAGTCAAAAATGTCCTCAAAGAATTGTTAAGCACAAGAATGAGCACTGGAGTCTCTAAGCTTTAAATAATGGATGTTTTACAGGAGGTAAACTAGGAAGGAAAGACTGTATCATTCTGTCAAATAAGTCTTTAAAGTAAGTATGTAATGGGCCAATAACCTTAAATGGACTAAAAAAGTTAGGTGCAAACTATAAAACTACCATTTCTGTGACTGAAGGGAACAAGAAAGCACACATATTAAGTGTGGCAATGTAAAGATAATGTATCCAAAAGTAATCCGAGCTAGCTTGTTACAGACAACTAAATACCTCATCAGAGAGCTGCCAACCTATAAACAATAACAGTGTACGTTTACCTACCCACTATTTAATATAAGCTGGTCCTTCCTGCTTTCACCACTTACTGTATGACTTTAGGCAAATTATTTAACCTCACTGGGTCTCAATTTCTACATTGGTAAAATAGCACTAAAAATGCTACCTACCTCATCATTACTGTGAAGCTTAAATGACATAGGGTAGATTCTGAGTAGCTCCAGGGACAGAGTAAATATTCAGCAAAGGTTAGCGACTATTGTTTTCTTCAAACTGGTATATTAAAAAGTTACTTGAAGTCACTTCACTAACACTACTTTTGAAAACTTCACAACCCTCAGGACAGTGCTAACACTATGTGGATGTTCAGTATTTATTGACTGAAGACTAATAACTCATACGGAATCTAGAACCTTGAAGTTGAAGTAGATTTTAGAAGTATCTGGAACAATTTCACTTACTTCAACAATAAGAGTCATGGGAAATTATCAAATATTTGCTTAAATATTTCCAGAGACAGAAACTTGCTATCTACAACAAGGCATACAGAACAATTCTAATTACCAGAATGTTCCTTTTGAAGTTCTCACTGTCCTAATTACTCTCATAAACTTCCTATCTGAACAGATGAATTCACTAGAGGGCAATATTAGGCAATATTAGGAGAAATCATCTATCAGAAAAAAATCATTCAACATTTATTCTGGCTGAGAGAAATACTGCACCCAATTGTATAATACAAGTATGTTAATGTTTAAATTATTCATTTAAATATACACTAACATACATGTTCAGAAAGATTCAAAGAAAGGTTATAAAATCATTAATACTTAAATGTCCCTGGGAATAAGGTAAGTAATTCAGATTATCATAAAGCATGGGCTTTTTCCAATCCCACAACAAGGCCTCCCAACAATTTTAAGCAATTTTAATAATTACATGTTTATAAAAGAAAAGCATACAAAACCAGATTACATTTATTACTGCTCCTTGCAGCCATACTCTGAGTAACCACAGCTTTCCATGAAAGGACCCAGTGCCCAAAAGAAAATTATCAACTTCTTTAAGAAAATCCAAATCTGGACCTGTGTATAACCAATTATTTAAATGATCTAAAACCAAATTATTTTGAAATGCCCACATTCATTAACAAAGTGATGGTACAACTCTAAAGGTTCAGTTAGCTCCAAGACGGTCCCATGAGGAAGAACTGCCCTCGAATACCCTCTGACTCCCACTCATCGTAATTCACAACATATGTTCACAGTGATACATGGAAAGAAAAAACAAGGAAAAAGAGGAATTGTTTATAGCACACCCTTCCACCTCATCGCATTCCCACCGTATGTGAAATTTCACAGCTCACATGCAGATTCCATCCCATCAGGTAGAGGGCTCCACAGAATCCCCTCACCCACAAGCCACTTGTGTCTCCACTTGCAATCCATTTCAGCATTCCTTTACTTCAGATCAATTTGCAGGGCTTTTGACTTTTTTCCCTCTGAATCAGTTATACCATTTGCCTGATTCTCTTATTATGAGTTAAATAAAATCTTTAACATAAGTTTATTTTTCTATCTGTGTAAATCACCATATCATCATTTAATGCACTAGTCAACGTTTTTACTATTGGTAAGACATTGTTCAATACGTAGATGTTGTTCAGTACTTAGATTATCAACACAAAAAATACTCCCAACAGTGAGTATAACTGGACTTTCTGGAAAGGCCCATCTCCCCATGTAAATTAATAAACAGGCTTTTGAGGAATCAATACCTTATGAATTTCATTGGCATGAATGAGGTCATGAGCTCTGGATGAAGCAAGGAAATCAGGTTTCAGAACCTGCAAAGCTCATGTTCAGAGTGTAGATGATGGTCAAGCCAGTGAACAACCACCACAGTGAGGTGCTGTCCACTCACCTCCACTGGCCATTTAATGTTTCCCTTTAAAAAGTTAAAACAACCAAGAATTCATGTCAGAAGACAAATAAGTTGATAGTCTCTGCTCAATAAAAGGTTCTCAAAATGTGCCATCCCTTTGAATGTGTCCACATTCATCTACCCACCCATAAATGTAGATAAATGTTTATATCACTTCAGTAAAAATAGCAACACAAGAGTCTTTGTTTGGTTTCATAAATTATCAAGAATATAATCATGGGGTACCTGGATGGCTCAGTCTGTTAAGCGTCTGACTTCGGCTCAGGTCAATGATCTCACGGTTCACAGGTTCGAGTCTCGTGTCAGACTCTGTGCTGACAGCTCAGAGCCTGGAGCCTGAACCTGGAGCCTGCTTCATGAATTCTATGTCTCCCTCTCTCTCTGCCCCTCCCCCACTCGTTCTTTCTCTTTCTCTCTCTCTTAAAAATGAATAAAACATAAATATAAATATAAATACAAATACAAATATATATACATATATGCATGTTATATATATATTATATATTATGTATATATATATTTTTTTTTGTATATTTGTGTGTGTGTATATATATATAATGATGGATGGGTGCCTGGGTGGCTCAGTCAGTTGAGCATCCGACTTCAATTCAGGTCAGGAACTCACAGTTTGTGAGTTGGAGCTCCACATCAGGCTTTGCGCCAATAGGGCAGAGCCTGGATTCGCTGTCTCCCTCTCTCTGTACCCCTCCCACTGCCTCCCTCCCTCCCTCCCTCCCTCTCTCTCTCTCAAAAATAAACATTAAAAAATAATATAATTATAGAGAATTATAAAGGGAAGTAAAGAAATAAGAAGCATACTGATAACAGGGTCAAAGCAGATGTTCCAAATTCAAGTGATCTAAGTCAAGAGAATGGGTGGTTTCTAAACTCACCGGATTCTTCTCCATCTACATGCTCTCTTTACCCCAAAGACACTAAAATTAAAAAAGCATCATAATAGATATCAACCTCTTCTACTAATTACAATGTGATGGCTAATTTTATGGGCCAATGTGGCCAGGGACAACACTGTTTCAGGATGTGTCTGTGAGGGTGCTTCCAGATGAGATTAGAATGTGAACTGGTGGACTCAGTGAAACAGATTGCCCTCTCCAATGTGGGTGGGCATCACCCAATATGTCGAGGGCCTGAATAAAACAAAAAGCAGAGGAAGAGGAACTCACCCCTTTTTTGCCTACCTCACTGAGCTAGGTAGGGCATCTCATCTTCTGTGGCCCTAGGACTGGGATTTACACCCTCAGCTCCCCTGGGTTCTCAGGCCTTCAGACTCAGACTGAATGACACAACTGGCTTTCGTGAGTCTCAGTCTTGCAGAGAACAGATCATGAGATTTCTCAAACTCCATAACCAGGTAAGCTAATTTTTCATAAATCTTTCTTCCTACTTCCTCTCTCTCTCTACACACACACACACACACGTATGTGCATATATATGTAATAATAAATAACATTACACTACATTGTATTACATTATAAAACATACAAATAATAAAAAACAAATATACATAAATACATTTTTTAAATGGAGATATATATAAATATCTATCTTCTACTGGTTCTGCTTCTCTGGAGAACCCTGACTAAAACATACACACACATACACACACACACACACACACACATCCTGCTCTTGTTCAGAACAGTCTCATTTATTTTATATTTATATACATTTTTATTATATATATTTATATATGTATATGTTTATAAATATATATAGGCAAACTATCTTCCAAGAGGAAACACCTGCCCTCCATTGACTGCTGAGGCCATGGATATACTACTATAGGTCAAAAATCAACTATATTCAGACACAACAAATCATTACACTATGTTTTATACTCAAGAGAGGTTGGAGAGAAGGATATAATTTGTTTAACGCAAAAAAAAAAATAGTTTCAGGCAACACAATGATTCACAGATAATCTTTCCTCTTCCTTATCTTTGATTTAAAAGTCTCACTTAATGCATTAGCTAAACATGGCACAAAAGATTTGGGACAGGGAGGGAGGGGGAGTTGCTGGCAAGACTTAAAGAAGCAAAATTATCTAATAGGACTCTTGGGTTCTTTCCCAAAACTATTTAAGAAAACTGAAAATATCTGAAATGAGTAAAAAAGGTAATATCTCCTGCCTCTCTACAAAACAATACTTCCAAGACCTGGTCTATCAAAAATATTTTGCACAGGGGCGCCTGGGTGGTTCAGTCAGTTAAGCATCTGACTCTTGATCTGGGCTCAGATCGTGACCTCACAGTTTGGTTTGCGAGTTGGAGCCCCATATGGGGAAGTGCCCCCCCAGGACGGAGGCTGCCTAGGATTCTCTCTCTCTGCCCCTCCCTAACTCTCTCAAAATAAATAAATAATTTCTTTTTAATTTGCCCAAAACCTATCTGAATGCCATTAAAATATCTATAGAAAATTCAAGTAATAAGGCAGTTTACCAAATGCAAGAACAGTATGTATTATAACTCTAAGGGCACTTCCATTTTGATAAGAAGAAGAAAAAAAAGTTTCCATTTTTCTGAGCAATTTCTGATGTAGCCATTGGTCCATGATCCTTATCCTCTTGTGTAAGCCTCAGGGAACACAAAACAAAACAAACAAAACTAATATTTATGAACATGTATTTCAAATCAAGAAAAAAAATTAACACATGAAAAACTTTAAATTTAGAAGTCTCAATATGTACTTTTTCACATGCCAATAATAAAAGTGAAGCCTTAGAAGTAGATTTAACTGTCAACTGCAACAGTTCAGGGTGTAAAACCCTATACTCAATGAGGAGGTCTGAAGGCCCTGTCTCCTTTTTTCCCCTTTACCATAAATGTTTTCTGTATATTCCTGACCATGTAACCACTAAATACAAAAATTACTAACATGTAAAAACTACTTCTGTTCTCAATTTTGAGACTACTTCCCATAAACTGGCAAAATTTTTAAATTGGCTTCAAGTTTTGCAATTAATTCCAATTAGAAAAGTTTGTTTAACTTAAAAGAAAAACAAGGGCATTTATGAAAAGCCCACGGCTAACATCATACTTAAGAGTGAAAGACTGAAAGCTTCCCCCTAAAATAAATCTACAGATTCAATGTAATCTCTATCAAAATTCCAAAGGCCTTTTTTTTGCAGAAATAAAAAAGCTGAATCTCAAATTCACATAGAATTACAAAGCATTGCAAGTAGCCAAACAGTACTGAAAAAGGAGAACAAAGCTGAAGGATCACACTTCTCGACTTCAAATCTTACTACAAAGCTTACAATGATCAAAACAGTGTGCTATACAGGCATAAGAAGAGACATGCAGACCAACGGAATAGAACTGTGAGAATACAGAAATAGACCCATACATCTATGGTCAACTGATTTTTGACAAGGATGCCAAGACCATTCAATGAGGAAAGAACAGTCTGCAATAAATGGTGGTAAGTGGACATCCACATGCAAAAGAAGGAAGTTGACCTCTCTATCATACCCGTGGACAAAAATTAACTCAAAAGGATCAACAACTTAAATGCAAGAGCTAAAACTAAAAAACTGTTAGAAGAAAACACACAGATCAATCTTCATGACTTCAGATTTGACAATGGATTCTTAAATATGACTAAAAGCCCTAGCAACAAAGGAAAAAAAACAGATAAATTGGACTTAATCAAAATTTAAAACTTTTGTACATCCAAAGGATACTATCAACAAAATAAAAAGACAACCCACAGAATAAAAGAAAATGTTTGCAAATCAAGGGTTTAGTATCCAGAAAGTAAGCAACTCTCATAACTCAACCACAAAAAGACAAATAACTTTTTAAAAAGGACAAAGGATGTGAATAGATCTTTCTCCAAAGAGGACATACAAATGGTCAACAAGCACATGAAAAGATGCTCACATAGTCTTTGCCATTGGAGAAATGCAAATCAAAACCACAATGAAATAGTACTACTTACTCCACAAGGATGGCTATAATTTTTTAAATGGGAAATAACAAGTAATGGTGAAAAACATGGAAAATTTGGAACCCTTAAACATCGCTGATGACAGTATAAAATGGTGCATGTGCTGTGGAAAACAGGTTGACAGTTCCTCATATATAGAATGACTATATCACCCAGCAATTTCACTCCTAGGTATTTACCAAGGACTAGAAACAGGTTCTCAAACAAATACTTGTCCACAAATGTTTATAAAAGCAACATTATTCACCATAGCCAAAAGGTAGAGACAACTTAAATGTCCATCAATGGAGGAATGGCTAAACAAATTGTGGTATATACACAGGAAATACTACTCAGCCTTAAGGATGAATCAAGTACTAATATATGCTACAATACGGATGAACCTCAAAAACATTACATTAAGTAAAAAAAGTGAGACTCAATAAGTACATACTATATGATTCTATTTATATGAAATATCCAGAACAGGCAAATTCATAGAGACAGAAAGCAGATTTGGGTTGCCAGGGGCTGGGGAAAAAAAGAGAAGTATATGCTTAAAGGTACAGGGTTTGCTTCTGAGATAATGAAGTGCTTTGGAACGAGAGAGAGGTGGTGGTGGCACAACACTGAATGTACTAAATGCCACTGATTTGCTCACTTTAAAATATGTCAATTTCACCTCAATTAAAAAAAAATCAACAGACCAATACCAAATGTCATACATAGCCTTTTTTCCAAGTGTCCACAGTACAGGTCATTTATAAAAACTGATAGTCTGGGGCACCTGGGTGGCTCAGTTGGTTAAGCATCCAACACTTAAAATCTCATTGTCCAGAGCCTACTTGGGATTCCCGCGCCCCCCCCCCCCCAAATAAATAAGAAAACTTAAAAAAAAAATGATTATCTGTTAAGCCATAATTTTACAGGGCACATTTTCCAATTTTATTTATTTATCTTGAGAGAGAGAGAGGGCACAAAGGAGGGGCAGAGAGAGAGAATGCCAAGCAGGCTCCACAATGCCAACACAACACAGAGACTGATGCAGGCCTCAATCTCACAAACCCTAAGATCAAGACCTGAGCCAAAATCAAGAGTCAGATGCTTGACTGAGCTACCCAGGTACCCCACGTTCTTCCTTTTTAAATGGGAGGCCACATGACCAATAAAGTGTTACTGGTCAGAAACCAACGGATCCAATTCAAACTCTACAGAATACAGGAGACTGAAACGGTGTAGTGAGTCATATACAAAGAAGACTTTTAAAAACATACTCAGGGCGCCTGGGTGCCTCAGTTGGTTGGGCATCCGACTCTTGACTTTGGCTTGGGTGGTGATCTCAGGGTTCCTAAGATCGAGCCCCATGTAGGGCTCTATGCTGACAATGAGGAGCCTGCTTGGGATTCTCTCTCTCTCTCTCTCTCTCTCTCTCTCTGCCCCTCCCCACTCGCGCTCTCTTTCTCTCTGGCACTCTCTCAAAATAAATAAATAAATAAAAATGTAAGAGAAAAAACAAAAAATATATTCATCCAAATTTACCCAACATAAAGAATGCTATCTCCTTCAGACTAGTTACTTTGAATATACTTATTCTGCTGTTGCACTACTAAAAATACTTTCAAACTTGTATAGTTTGAAATATCCTTTGGTCAGCTCAGGTGACAAACAAAAAGGTAATTCTCAATTGTATTTACACCTTATTTTTAAATAAAACTGGTATTAACCAACATGATCACCTGACCTGATCACCTAGGTTGGCCCTAAGTTAGTTAATTACAAACAACTCTAACTTCATAGAATAAAGTTTTAGCACAAATTCAGTTACTTCACTCAATACACTAAAACTTTTGAAGACATGTCGTGTCTTCAGATCTGCATTTGTCAAAGTAGATCCAGGCTTCGGAAAGGGTCCCCCTCCAGATAAACTGAAGCATTCACTGCCATCAACACCACCTTTCAGTACATGTCCATCAACCTTCTCCTTTCCTTTCTACTCACAGGCTTCCTACCTAGAAGGGTCCTCTCCCCAGCCAATTACCAAAATCCTACCATCTCTTCAAGACCATACTCAAGTAACATCTGCTCCATGAATTGCTCTTTTGAATTCCAGAAATATTTCATGATCTGTACTGCTCACTTGGTCATCACATGCTATTTTTATACTGACATCTTTTAATATATTCTGGCTTTTCAATTATAGTTTTTAAGGAACTGGAAAATGTATCTTCTATCTCCAATGCAACTCACTGGAGATACACACTGAGTGGCCCACCCAAGAAACACAAGAGGTGTTTGTTTTCATTTGTTCTATATAAAGACTAAGACAGTATTATTAGCCTGGACCTGATGAAATGTGGTGAGTCTTGAGTAGCTGCCTAAGGAGTGTGGGTTCCATCCTACCATAATGGAGAATTGCAAGTTCCTGAGCTCCACAGTGATGTAGAAAAAGCAGTCCTCAGTCCACAGCTGCCAGAGGGGGAGTTGGTAAAGTTCCAACCCTTCAATCAAGAAGGAGCTCAGCAAAAAGGGTTAAGTAGGGACTCTACAATCAGAAGGCACTGAGTGTGCCGCTGCCAGCTCAAGGACTCTGGGCAAGCTATAGGACTTTTTAAAAGCTTCACTTTCAGGGTGCCTGGGTGGCTCAGTCAGCTAAGCATCCAACTTCGGCTCAGGTCATGATCTCGTGGTTCATGGGTTCAAGCCCCGCATCGGACTCTGTGCTGACAGCTCAGAGCCTGGAGCCTGCTTCAGATTCTGTGTGGCCCTCTCTCTCTGCCCCTCGCCCGCTTATGCATGTGCTCACTCTCTCTCTCTCTCTCTCTCTCTCTCAAAAATAAACATTAAATATGTAAGTAAATAAACATTTAAAAAATAAAATAAAAAAATAAAAGCTTCACTTCCTTTATAAAACAAGGATGATAAAACAAAAACCTACCTAGCTGTAATATTACATAAAATAACACACACCACAATGCCTACCAAAGAATAAACACTGCAGCCTGCCACCAATTCTCTGATATCAACTGGGTATCCTACAATTGCTACCTGGCGTTAGTATCAAATCCCACAAGCTAAAGGGCAAGACACCCAACAAGACTGCTTTTGCAGCACACATCCCCCAAGCTATCAGAACTTCTAACTTGGCTACAAATTCAAGGGCTCCCATAACCCTCATTCAAGTGCAGTAATTTGCTATAATGATTCACAGAACTTGTTGAAAACACTATACTTAACCAATTACAGCTTTATTATAAAGGATACATACAACTCAGCAACAGCCAAGTGGAAGACACGCATAAAGCCAGGTCTAGGGAAAGAGAATGGAGGGATTCAGAACTTCCACGCACCCCCTCTCTCGGGGAAATTCAGGTGTCCCCCTTCTAGCACATCCATGTGTTCACCAGCCTGGAAACTCCAGTGTCCAGAGTTTATATAAAGGGGTTCGTTACACAGGCATGGTTGATTGAATCATAATTTATGTATGACTGAACTCAATCTCCAGTCCCTCTCCTCACCCCAGAGATCAAGGGGTAGTAAAGTTCTGACCCTCTAATTGAGAGCTGAGTCTTTCCCAGACCCTCCCTTGAAACTATCTAAGGGCCCATCCCTGAGTCATGTGATCACCATAAACTCAGGTAAGGTTAAAGGGGGCTCATTATGAATAACAAAAGATACTCCTACCCCTACTCAGAAAATTCCAAGGGTTATTGGAGTTCTACATCTGGATCCAGGGACAAGAACCAGACATTTCTTTATTATATCACATGCACAATAAATGGAAGCTATTATTTTAGAAACCTAGTAGTAGGCTATCAAAATAACACAAGCATAAAGATGAGGAAGAAAAAAAAAACTTCAAAAACTTTACAAAAGAATAGAAAAAAGGGGGTGGGGGGGTCAAACTGAATATAACAATTCAAGTATGTATGACTAAATAGAAACAGACACATCCAGCAGGGAACTGAGGAAGGGACTGAGAATGAATTTAGTGTTAACCAAGTTGAGATTGAATCACAACCAGTGATTTCAAAAGGACCCAGGCAGATGAAGAATGTGCACCTAGAGACGGAGAAGGACACGGCAGACTCAGTTTTCAGACTTATCCACATAGAAAAGATTCCCTACCCGCCCCCCAAAGGAAGCCCTCACTACTCAAGAGAGGATACCTGCTAGTGGTGTCACATAACCATCTACTAGAGTCAAACAAGAGCAAGTTAGTTACTGCATTAAGCCTAAAAGGCAAGGGCTGACCTCTAGAACATACTCCATTTAATATTTTAGACTCTAAACAAAATGGTAATTCATTTTTAACATAAAGATTCAAAAAGAACCACATGACCTGGGAATGCAAGCTGGTGCAGCCACTCTGGAAAACAGTATGGAGGTTCCTCAAAAAACTAAAAATAGAACTACCCTACAACCCAGCATTTGCACTCCTAGGCATTTATCCACAGGATACAGGGGTGGTGTTTCGAAGGGACACATGGACCCCCATGTTTATAGCAGCACTATCAACAATAGCTAAAGTATGGAAAGAGTCCAAATGTCCATCGATGGATGAATAAAGAAGGTGTAGCATGTGTGTGTGTATGTACATATATATATATATATATATATGTACATACACACACACACAGACACACACACACACACAATGGAGTATTACTCGGCAGTCAAAAAGAAGGAAATCTTGCCATTTGCAACTATGTGGATGGAATTGGATGGTATCATGCTAAGTGAAATTAGTCAGAGAAAGACAAAAATCATATGACTTCACTCCTATGAGTACTTTAAGAGACAAAATAGATGAACATAAGGGAAGGGAAACAAAAATAATATACAAATAGGGAGGGGAACAAAACATAAGAGACTCATAAATATGGAGAACAAACTGAGGGTTACTGGAGGGATTGTGGGAGAGGGGATGGGCTAAACGGGTAAGGGGCACTAAGGAATCTACTCCTGAAACCATTGTTGCACTATATGCTAATTCAGATGTAAATTAAAAATAAAATTATAAAAAGAAAGAAAGAAAGAAAGAAAGAAAGAAAGAACGAACGAACGAACCACATGAACAAATACCAAACAGAAATGCTAGGTCTTGTTCTTTGACAGAAAAGGACCATTTTATTACCTATCAACAGGAAACTTATAATGCATCTAACAGAAGTGTTTATTTTTTCAAGGAAAAGTTATGGAACAACCACAGAACATTTCAACAACACAACATAAACAGAACAACCATAATCAATTCAGAAAATCTTCCTGTTCAGATACATGAAGCAGGATAAACACTTCAAGCACAGACACCATTACACAGATTTTACTCAAAGCTTTTACAGTCCAGCTTTTAGAAAGTACATTCAATAACTAGGAACTACCATTTTAATGGCCCACACTTCAGAAGCATCACAACTTATTTTACCCCACAATGTACATATTATAGAGGTGGCTTTTAGACAACAGGCTTGAGCACTGGAAACTTGATCAAGGCGAAAGGGCCCACAGAGACCCCCTAACTGAATACAGACATGCCCATCAAGCCACCCACTTCCAAATACTCATAGGCCATAACTATCCAAAGGGCTGCTTACAACCAGACACAGTTACCAAAAAAGGGAAAATTCCCCATGTTCCCATACCTCCTCACCTTCCCCCTTTAAAAACAGCCCTCACCTCCTGCCTCATGGCAGACAGCCTCTCCTCTGTTGTCCTGCCTGCTGCTCCCTTGAGGTATATTCAATACACTTCTATCCCTTTGTTCTGTCTTGGGCAAATCCTGTCACAGCCCGTGCCACTATCCCCCACCCAAACATCGCCCCACATCTAGGGGCCCCCATGTGACTGGCATAGACACCACACATATCATCACCTCCTCTTGTTGCTGGCATCCCAGAACAAAGTCTCAACTCTGTCTTTCAGCCAGTGAGGGTGAGAAATGGAGGAAGAAAGGGAAAGCAGGGAGTGGGAACAGCATACTGGGCTAGTCAGATGGTTCCTGGTATCTAGTACTGACTGCGTTAATGAACAGGCTTATTGACTCAGGAATCTGAGAGACTGTGCTGGCTGCAGTGCTAAGTAAGGACGGGAATGCCAGAACAGTGTGGTAAGAGCCCAGCGTGTCCCATGTTTCCAAACTCCAGACTGAAAGGGAGGCAGCACTGTTAAACCGGCCACGTCCTTGGAGTTTGGGTTTTTCCCAGATAGCAACACCTCTAGACAGAATATAGAGAGTGAGGGCAAAATCCAAGCCTAGATCCCAACCTCCATAGGGAATGGGGTAAGGGACAGCTCCCTGCCCCACACTCCACAACATCTGATGTATTCAAGTTCCAAAGACTGCTAGAGGAACTCGAAGATGTTCCGAAAGAAAGCAGGTATGACACACTATCCCCACTTCCTGGACTCTGGGTCTAAGGCCAAATTAAAAGGACGATTCTACTCTGCACACAGAAAATGTCTGCATCAGGGAGACAGTTGTTTTTGTTTATAGTAGTACTTAATTCCATTAGAATATGTAAACCAATTATAACTATAGTTATCTACCTACATATAAACTCCTTGTTCATGTGGGGGGCATCCTGCATCGTGGTTTATTTTCATTATCCTAAGCTAACAGTAGTGAGGATGCCCTTGGCTCAAACCACCCCCTAACTTGCTCCAAATATATAACCCACAGAAAGCCAAGCTACTCCCCCAACCCACTGCTAATTTCTGACAGGCTTAAATTCTCTCAGCCTCTGAAGATCCCCTCTCAATCAATTCACCAATGCTACCTTACTCCCAACACCTGAACCCCCAAAGCCCCCAAAATTCCTGAAGTAAAACATTTGTAAATACTGAGGGTCAGAGGGAATAGTCAATGTAAGTAACAGATATCCTTGAGCCATCTCTCCAGTTCCTCCCTCTTCTCTCACCTCAAGTCCTACTCCCCCCAAAAATCACCTTGGAAACCCCAAATGGTTACCCCTAGATTAAGCAAAATTCAGCCCTTTCCGGTTCTACTTACTTGTGAGCATTCCCAGTCCATCAAGGTGCTGAGCTCTAAATTTAGCCTTCCTTCTATCAAGATCTACCCTCCAAATTTTTTTAAGGCAAAAAGATAATATTTTTGTTACTTTGTTAAGCCACATTTCCAGCCCTAATGCTTCTTCCTAGTACAAAGGAAGGCAAAACAGGATCTCCATGACCAATGTTTACTGAATTAAATTACCAGGCCACTGTTGTAAGGAACTGCTCATCAGATCAGACTGTCCACTTCCCTTTCTCAGAGCAGCAAGGTCACGTGCATGTTTAAAATGTCCTCACTTCCAAAAGCAACTGTTATCAGTTGCTTTGCTTCATTCTTTCCAATTGTCACCAGTGAAATCTAGGACCTAACTATCAGGAAAAAATCCCTTCATTTTTTGTTACAAATTAAGAACTTACGTCTCAGGAAAATAAAATCAGTTGTTCACAGTCTTCTAAATTTTTTTTAATGTTTATTTATTTTTGAGGGGGGGAAGAGGGAGAGAGGGAGAGAGAGAGAGAGAGAGGGAAAATGAACATGAGCGGCGGAGGGGCAGAGAGAGAGGGAGACACAGAATCCAAAGCAGGCTCCAGGCTCTGAGCTGTCAGCACAGAGCCCGACTTGGGGCTCACAAGCCGTGAGATCATGACCTGAGCTGAATCGAACACTCAACAGACTGAGCCTCCCAGGCGCCCCAATTGTCCACAGTCTTCTAATAACAAAACAGTTCGTCAGATGTAGGAGGTACTGTGAGAAGGGTGTGACATATCTCTTAAGCCTCACAACCACCACAGCAGAAAAAGCACCGAGGCTACTCCCAGTGGTTTAAACAGGTTAAAAAACAAAATCCCCTGCTCCGAATCACAAGGACAGGAAATGCTACCAAGGGATTCAAGCCCATCAGGCTAAATTCACAGTTCAAGCTGTTAATGGATTATTTAAACAAATAAAAAGATAACTTGGTGTCTTCCATGCAAATATAAAATGAATAGCTGTCTATGATTTTACTTTACTCACTAATTATGGCCCAAATAAGATGTTCCATCTGGCTCAAAAGGCCATCTGGCGTTTGGCCAAAAAGCACAAACATATAGGCAATCAGAAATGGTGAAACGAGGGACACCTGGGTGGCGACTGCAGTTCATGTCATGATCTCGAAGTGTGTGGGTTCGAGATCCACAGCGGGCTCTGTGCTGACAGCTGAGAATCTGGGGCCTTCTTCGGATTCTGTGTCTCCCTCTCTCTCTGCCCCTCTCCTGCTTGCGCTCTGTCTCTCTCTCTCTCAAAAAGAAATAAACATTTAAAAAAAAAATGGTGAAACAAATTTGCTTAATAGATCCAAAACTTGGCCCCTTACAGAAGAGAGGAAAAGAGACAAATTGTATCTCCGAACAAAAAATTCATATGCATGTCTTAAGGACAAGAATAATTTGCGGCACCTGGATGGCTCAGTCAGTTGAGTGACTGACGCTTGGTTTCGGCTCAGGTCGTGATCTCACAGTTCATGGGTTCGAGCCCCGAGTTGGGCTTCGTGCTGGCAGTTTGGACACTGCTTGGGATTCTCTCTCTTTCCCTCTCTCTCTGCCTCTCCCTTGATCGCTCACCCTCGCTCTCCTTCTCAAAATATATAAACAAACTTAAAAAAAAAAAAAAAAGAATTTGCATTGCTGTCAGTTACTGACAACTTACGAAGTTGTAAAATAAATGAAAAAACAAAAGCTGCAGACCCCATAGGCTAAACCTACTGGAAAAGTGCTCTAGATATCACACGGTTTCCAACAAAGACCCCAGTAATCCTCTGCGTTACTGAAAGACTTTCACAGAATTTCCTTACATAGCTCTTAATCACTATGCACAATGCCTATTTCTCCTTTTAGAAAAGAATCCACAGCTTCAAGGTTTCCAACAACCTCTAGAAAAACGGAGTCCTCTCCAGAAAACTAATCTTCCACTAAGATAACATTTTCTCTGTCACATACTAAGCCAGAAATTTAGATTCACTATGAATTTATAAATGTATATATATGTATGTACATATGCACATGCACACACACACATACAAATACAGAAATAATCCACTAGATTGTCAAATTCCTTAAGAGATCTAGAACGAATGAAGGCATGGTTTTACTGAACAAAGACACAAGGAATTACTCTCTGGAGAAATAAAGACAGAGTTAAACTATCACTTCCAAGTAAATGACCCAAAATTAACTTCTTCAGTGTCTTACTGGCCTATTTATGTATCTTAATTTCTATCCTATGTTTTCTTCCATAAAAAAAAAAAAAAAAAAAAAAAAAAAAAAAAAAAAACCAATCCCAGTCCAACTTCCACCTATGGTAAAGTTGATTAGATCTGCTGCCCCTACTGTTCCAGCTAACAGCAATTAAAAAACCCTGAACAAACAAAAGAAGACTCTGAAGGTGGAGAGAGAAAGGCACACCAGCTTGGAACTCGGGACCCATGGAACAACACAGTGGTGAATCTCCTGGGCTTTCCTTTTGGCTCATATACCATACGGACATGGAGTTGAAGAAGCCAGTTATCCAGAAACGCCAAAGGGGGTAGGCAAAAGAAGTCTATTCTCTTTCAAAGGACCAAGAAAAGAACAGCACAACAAACTTTTAGATAACAACCACTGCACTCCAGCCAAAAACCACAGACAAAACTGTGGCCCACGCCATCCACTACAGCATTGGCCAAGTAGGGAGCTAACCTTTCACTCTCACCAGGCTGTAACATTACACCTCAACGTGACTCCTTCCCTTAGCCAATCCTTTACCCCTGCAGGGGTGATATCAAAGGCCAGACTTCCCTGCCAGGTAGGTTTAAGACTCCCTTCCCCAGCCACACAGTGTCTATGGAAACTATCTGTAGAGCCTGGACTTTACTCCCGTGACAGTTACAAGGCACTCCTTCCCATCCCCATGTGGGCAGTACGCGGCAAGGCCTAGTAGAGAGGCAAGACTTTCACCACCTCCATAGTGTGGGGTAGGAAAGCCACCCCTCCCAGCAAGGTCAGCGGAGGCCCATGGCAGGAAACAGACAAGGATGCAGAGTAGTATTCAGCGGAGGCCTAGAGGGGAACTGAAATACCCACCCCTGCCAGGCAGCAATGAGGAGCCCCACTCTGTGTGCAGGACAGACTACAACTCACCCAAAATGAAACAGGTAATTTGAAAAGCCCTGTAACCATTAGGAAAATTGAACTCATAATTAAAAACCACTGGAAAAAGAAATCTCCTGGCCCAGATTGTTTCATGAGAGAATTACACCAAATTTTTAAAAAGGAGTTAACACAATCACTTCCAGAAAATACAATAGGGAGCACTTTCCAATTCCATTTACGAAGCTAGTATATTACTCCGATGCAAAAACCAGAGAAAAAATAGTACAAGAAAAATAAAACTACAGACCGATACATGAATAGAGGCACAAAAATATGTAACAATGCATTAGCAAATAAAATTCAGCAGGACATAAAAAGTTGAATTTAATCAGAGATGCGTGGTTAGTTCAATATTCAAGAATCAATCAGTGTAATCCACAATATTAACAAACTGAAAAAAAAAAATCCACATGACCACACTAATCTATACAGAAAAATTATCTGATAAAATTCAATGCCTGTTCATGAGATAAACTCTCGGAAAAAAACTGGAATAAAGGAGAATGTCCTCAACCGGGTAATGAGCATCTACAAAAACCCTCAGTAAACATTATTATACTTAATGATAGAAGACAAAATGCACAATCCCCATTACTGGGAATGAGGCAAGGATGTCCCCTCTCACCATTCTAGTTCACATAGTACTGGAAATACTAGTCAATGCAAGGAGACAGGAAAAGGAAATAAAAGCTACACAGAAAAGAAGTAAAACTGTCTTTATTTGCAGAGGACATGATGGTTTACACAGAAAATCCCAAGAAATCTACTCCAAAAACCTCCCAGAACTAATAAGTGAGTTCAACAAAGTTGTAGATACAAGACAAACATTTTTGTCTATTTTTTAACGTTTATTCCTTTATTTTGAGAGAGAGAGAGTGTGTGTGAGTGAGAGAGAGAACGCAGCTGCAAGTTGGTGAGGGACAGAGGGAGAAGGAGGGAGAGAACCCCAAGCAGGTTGCACACTGTCAACGCAGAGCCCGATGTGGGGCTCAAACACATGAACTGTGAAATCATGACCTGAGCCGAAGTCAAGAGTAGGACACTTAACCGACTGAGCCACCCAGGCGTCCCCAAGATAAACATTTTAAAAAGCAACTGCATTTCAAGTGAAAAGGCAACCTACATGAGAAAATTTTTGTAACTTATCATATATGATAAGGGGTTTTGTATCTAGAATATATAAAGAACTAGTATCACTCAGTAATAAGGAAGCAAATAACCCAATTTCTTAAATGGGCAAGGGGTACCTGGATGGCTCTGTTGGTTGAGCCTCTGACTTCATTCAGCTCAGGTCATGATCTCACTGTGTATAAGTTAAAGCCCCACATGGGTCTCGCTGCTGACAGCACATAGCCTGCTTCGCATCCTCTGTTCCCCCTCTCTGCCCATCCCCCACTCATGCTTTCTCTCTCAAAGATAAACATTAAAAAAAAAATGTTTTAATGGGCAAAGGATCAGAATAGACATTTTTCCAAAGAAAACATACAAACGACTAATAAGCACATGCAAAGATGTTGGACATCATTTGCCATCAGAGAGATGCAAATCAAAACACCTCACACCTCCTGGGATGTTATAATGTAACTTCTCTATAATGTCCCTATAATCAAAAAGACAGGTAATAATAAGTGTGGGTGTGGATGTAGAGAAATGGGAACACCCACACACTGCTGAGGGATTGTAAAATGGTACAGCCTGGAGAACAGTCTGGCAGTTCCTCCAAAATTTAAATATATGTTTACCAGACGGCCCAGAAATTCAAGTTCTAGGTGAACACCAAAGAACAACTGAAACATACATGTACCCAAAAACTTGTACTTGAGTGTTCAAGGCATCATTATTCATAATAGCCAAGAAGTGTTCATCAACTGATCAACGGATAAATAAAATGTGTCCTATCCATGCCTTGGAACAGCTCATTATTCAGCCATAAGGAATGATGCACCGACACATGATACAGCATGGACAAACCTTGAAAACATGTTGGGTGAAAGAAGCCAATCACAAAAGACCACATATTCTATGACTCCACTTACGTGAAATGTCCAGAATAGACAAATACACCAAGACAGAAAGCAGATTAGAACATGCTTCTAAGGGGAAAGGTTGGGGGTTAGGGAAGCGTCACTGCTCATGAACAGAGGGCTTCTTTTTGAGGTGATGAAAATGTATTAAAATTAATTGTGGTAATGGTTGTACAACTCAGTGAATATATTAAAAATCACTACCAAATCCACAGCTGAGTTCTTTGCAGAAACTGACAAGCTGATTCTAAATCATATGGATTTGTTGGGGAACCAGAATAGACAACACAAACTTGAAAAAGAAGAACAAAGTGAGAACTCATACTTCCTGATTTCAAAACTTACCACAAAGCAACCGTAATTAAGACAGTGTGGCACTAGCATAAGGACAGACATAGACAATGGGATGGAGAGTTCAGAGACAAACCCATTTGTCTATAAAACCACAATATGACTCTGCGACTGCATTCCTGGGCATTTATCCCAGTGAAATGAAAACTTAAGTCCACACAAAAACCTGTATGTGAACGTTCATAACAGCTTTATTTATAACAGCCAAAAACTAGAACTAACCCAAAATACCCTTCAATGGATACATCCACACCAAATGCTAATGATCTTAAGGAATACGAAGCAAGAAAAAAGAACAAACCATTGATACAGGCAACAACATAGATGAACCTCCACGGAATTATGTTACGTAGAAAAAGACAATCCCCAAATGTTACACACTGTATAATTCCACTTATATAACATTCTTGCAATAGCAGAAATTACAGAAAGGAAGAACATATTAGTGGTTGCCAGAGAAGAGGGTGTGTGGCTATCCAAGTACCACATAAGGAATCCATATGGTGAAACTATTCTGTGTCTTGGCTGTATCAATGTCAATATTCTGGTTGCAATATTGTGCTACAATTTTGCAAGATGTTACCTTGGGGAAAATGTACATGGGTTCCTTTTGTATTACTTCTTGCAACTGAAAGTAACTCTATAATTACCCCAAAATAAAAACTTAAAAGAAAGGCAGAGGAAGATCTGACCACATACAGAAGAAGAAAAGGCAATGTGACCACAGATGCAGGGAATGGAGTGATGTGGCCACAAACCAAGAAATGAAGGCAGTCACCAGAAACTAGAAGAGGCAAGGAACATATTTTCCCCTAGAGCCTCTGGAGGTGGCACAATCCTCCCACACTTTGACATCAGCCAGTGAGTCTGATCTTGGACTTCTGGCCTCCAGAACTGTGAAAAAAAAATTTTTTGATGTACTAAGCCACCAAGTTTGTGGTATTTATCATAGCAACCACAAGAAACTAATATAAATACCCATCTCCTAGAAACATTATAAACAACGAACAAATATGTATGGAAAATGCCCTGACGAAGTCAGAAGCACAACTGCAAAAGAGAAAAACGTATACAATGTTAGAGGGCTTAATTCAAAATAAGAATATTCATGCCCCTAATTTTTGAGAGTTAAATAAATCTGAGATAAAAAGAGAAATAAAAATAGCTTTGGGAATAATTATGTCCCATGTAGCCTGAGTTCCCTGAAGATTAGCCCACTCAATACACAAGAACTATTTATAACAGTGGCTCTAGCAATGATTCAGTCTTGATTAACTTGACTTGTAAGGTATTTCTTCTCAGAAGGCAAGAGAAGGTAAATTGGGCTGGTTTCACTCCAACCCTAAATAAACTCAGCAAAATAAGGTTACTCTAGCACCCCCTAGACTACTCTACATTACTTCAATCCTGCTTCTACACTTCTCTCCCATTGTTACAGAGGACAAAGCAAATATAGTTCTTCTTTTAATTTAATCAATTGGTCTTAATTAACAGCCATGCAGAAAGTACAACTTAAGTTTCTATTTGTAGTTATTCACATTAACAAGTATGTCAGTCCAGTAATTCACAAATTCTCCAGTTTGAATACTACATCATAAAATACCATTATGTACACACAGAAATAAAAACCCAGTAGTGTATGTTTACTGAATTTCACAATGATATAAAGGCACATGCAAGAGTATTAAGAGTGCCAGGACACCCAGGTGGCTCAGTCAGTTAAGAATCTGACTCTTTATTTCAGTTCACGTCATGGTCTCACGTTCATGGATTTGAGCCCCACATTGGGCTCTGGCAGTGTGGAGCCTGCTTGGGAGTCCCTCTCTCCCCCTCTCTCTGCCCCTCCTGCATGCTTCCTCTGGCTCACTCACGCGCTCTCTCTCTCTCTCCCCCTAAAATAAAAAACTTTAAAATATATTTTTTATATATTATATATATGTTAATGTGTAAGTTTATAAATTTTTATATATATGATATATATATATATAAAGAGTGCCAAAATAATCACAACACACGAAAGGGGAAAAGGGCAAAAGGATGTCTCATTTAAAAATCCACATTATAGGGGCACCTGGGTGACTAGGTTGGTTAACCGTCCAACTTTGGCTCAGGTCATGATCTCACGGTTCGTGGGTTTGAGCCCTGCATCGGGCTCTCCACTGACAGCTGGGAGCCTGGAGCCTGCTTCCAATTCAGTGTCTCCCTCTCTCTCTGCCCCTCCCCCATTTGTGCTCTGTGTGTCTCTCTCTCAAAAATAAACATTTAAAAAAATACATTAAAACTCCCACATTACAGAGAGAATCACCCTATGCAGCTAGTCAATTGTGTTCGCAAGGATATACAGGAACTTTGAGCATAACTTGTAATACAAAGCATACTCTTATTCAAATCATAATCTCTTACACTTAAAGCCACATAAGTATATTTACATAAAGTATATTTTAAATTTAAACTAGATTAAAACAGGCAAAACAGCAGACTCTGGAACTAGACTGCCTAGGTTCAAACCCATGTCATTTAACCTTTCTGGGCCTCAGTTGCCTCGACGGTAAAACAAAGACTATAATAGTATTTACAGGGGACACTGTGAGAATTAGAGGAATTACAAACTTAACAGCATTTTAGGACTGAACCCAATATGTAGTAAGCACTCAACAAATATTAGCTTTTACGATTAATAGCTACTAAAAGAGAGTGTCACCAAGACTGCCTATGGACCTCATGTTTTACAGCTGCCATGCTTACCTTTCATCACAGAAAACCCACAGGTGACAAGAAGTGACAAAAATCTCAGTGATCTCTGTACAGAAGGCACTGATTTATCCCTGCCCTCTAGACAGTAAATGCAAGGACAGGAATTGTGTCTTATTCAACTGTGTCCCATCACCAAGTTCATGGTTAAGTGTCCAAAAATATTCCAGTTAAGTAAATAAACATTACCGTGTTCAAGCCACTCCATTTACCATCATTTTCCTCTGTAAGCCCACAGAGGCAAATTTTTATTTAAAGGCTATGCAATAAAAACACAATTCTAAGAAAGCACTTGTATTACAACAACAGGACAGCAGAAATAATGAGAGCCAAGACAAAGCTGCCTTCCCCAAGATACCAGAACATTCCTGTAGGGAAAGAGTTAATATCTGAGCCAAAAACAATCCCCTTCTCTCCACACGAAGAAGGCTGTGAATGGCTGCAGTGCTCACTTCTCCTCCTCCTGGTTCTCTTATTCCTAACTTCTGTCATTTGCTTTGTGACACCTGTCCTTACCAGGTCACCAGCTCCACGAGTTCTCCCAAGGGGATTAACTATACACTTATTTTAAAGCATAAAATGGAGGTGAGCTCTTATGTGACATGGAAAACTAGGGGTAGCTTAAGTCTTCCCTTTATTGTCCCCAGAGCAGCAACCTACTTCCAGTGAGGAAGTTAACGATTTCAGTTTTCAGAAACCTCAACTGTGAAAGTCTGCTGATAAAAGTGGCTGATCACCCCTGGTCAGCTTTCATTGATGGTGCCCCTCAGACATGCCTTCCATCTGCCTCTGGGGTTATCACAGTAGGATCCCCGTGTCCCCACTGCCAGACAGAGAGGACCAGGTAAAGACGTGATGGCTGAAAGTTCACAACTTTCGAACTTTTTCGAAACTTTTTTTCGAACTTTCCCTCACTGCTACTGGGAACTCACCACAGGCTTTTCTCAGCTCCATTACTTTATCCAAAACCTTGCAGCCAAAGGGATCACAGGAGTCCTCGTTATCCAAGAGCAATTAGCATAGAATGGAAAAAGCCACACAGTGATTTCTCTTAAACAGCGACATTTCACAATGATGAAAAAGATAGACTGGATTAGAATTTTCACCTTCAAAAATGAAATGAAATACAAATCAACTTATTTGCATAATGTATCTTATATTAACCAAAATTTAGGTTACACTCACAACTATGCACTAATTCTTAGGACAAGGAATTAATAAGGGATTGGGACATAATCTTGTGGCTAAACTGTAAAACGGCATGATATGACAATCTTGATTTCACATCTGCCTTTTGCAAGACAATTATCACAAAAGAAAAATCCTAGATTTCATCATTTATTCCCCTGAAGCCTCTCATGCTCCTTTTAAATTCTTACAAAGCATCTCTCTTGTCATCATTCCTGCTGGTTTTCCTCATCAAGTTAATTAGCCTAACATGGCCAATTCTCACTAGCACCTCTTTAAAGGATAACAGAAAGTGCACAAATCTTAGGTGTGCAACTTGAGTTTTTACATATACATACACCCATGTAACTACTGCCCAACTCAACATACACAACATTTCCAATACCCCAAAAGGTTGCCGGAGGAACCACCGCTTCGACTTCTAGGACCAGGAAATAGCTGAACCTGTTTTGGGACTTCACTTAAAGGAATCATATGGTATACAATCTTTTGCCTGGCTCCTTATGTCTACGAAACCCATTCATGTGGACGCGTGTATCAGCAGTTCATTCTTTAACTGCTTTCATAATGTTTCCTTTTATAAATGTACCACAGTTGACTTGTCCATTCTACTGCTAATGTACGTTGGGTTTTACCTAATTTTTAGCAGCCACAAATAAAGGTTCTACAAACATCCTTTTACTTTTGTTTTGTTTTGTTTTTGTAGACATATAAATCTGTTCCTCTTGGATTCCAGCCATTCTAGAAGGTGTGTAGTAGCTCACTGCTTTAATTTCCATTTCTCTATTGACTAATAATGTTGAGCACCTCTTTTTTTTAATGTTTTATTTATTTTTTGAGAGCAAGAGAGTGTGAATGGGTTAGGGGAAGAGAGAGAGGCAGACAGAGGATCCAAAACGGGCTCAGTGCGGACAGGCTGACAGCAGCCCAATGCAGGGCTTGAACTCACCAACGGTGAGATCATGACCTAAGCCGAAGTCAGATGCTCAACCTACTGAGCTACCCAGGCGCCCCTTGAGCTCCTCTGAAGGTCTGTATACAGACCTTCAGAGATCCTCTAGTAGAAAGAGCCTGTTCAAAATTTCTGTATATTTTTTAATTGACTTTTTCTTATTAATTGTATACACACACACACACACACACATTTTGGGTAGGAGTCCTTGGTCAGATATATGAATTGCAAATTTCTTCTTCCAGTCTGTACTTTGCCCCTAATTTTTTTTTTTTTTTAATGTTTATTTATGTTTGAGGGAGAAGGAGGGAGAGAGAGCAGGGGAGGGGCAGGGGCAGGAGGACAGAGGATCTGAATTGGGCTCTGCACTGACAGCAGGGAGACGGATGTGGGGCTCCGTCTCATGAACCATGAGATCATGACCTGGGCTGAAGTCAGACACTCAACGGGCTGAGCCACCCCGGCACCCCTGCCCTTCATTCTCTTAGTGGTGTAGAAGGAGAGAAGTTCTCATTTTAACTTTAGCACTGTCCGATGCTAGACAACTCTAGGGTTATGAATGTTTGCATGGAGATCACTTTTACGACTAGAGAATTCATTTGTGATTACTTCCATATTATAATGGCCTTCTGCACAAATATATTAAAAACCTAATGTGGGGCGCCTGGATGGCTCAGTCAGTTAAGCGTCCGACTCGGCTCGGGTCATGATCTCACGGTTTGTGAGTTCGAGCCCCACGTCGGGCTCTGTGCTGACAGCTCAGGGCCTGGAGCCTGCTTCGGGTTCTGTGTCTCCTTCTCTCTCTGCCCCTCCCCCGCTCGCAATCTCTCTCTCTCTCTCTCTCTCTCTCTCAAAAACAAATAAAACGTTAAAAAAATTTTTTTACATCTAATGTAAAAATAAATGAAAAAATGTTATTCTAACAGTTTACCCCCAACACACTTACGAGGATTCTTCCCACTCCTTTTTCATGGCTTTACTCCAGTGGATCTACCTTCACACTAGACCCTGCAGACTTTTATGATATGTAAGTTTTCTGTAGTCTATGAAACCAGAAGCATAGAGGAAGTTATATGCCTGATTCTGTTAAACTTTATTGACCCAACGACATCAAAGGGTTTACAATTCTCCCAAAACCCAGTAACAAAGAGCTTTCTGCTCTACCCTTCACTAAATTAACAACGTCTCCAATCTGCAACCATATTGTTACCAAAACAACCAACACCTGTTTACTTGGTTATCAAGGGTTCCCTTCTCCCACCCCATTATTCTTCACACCCAGTCAATCTTCCATTCCGCCTTCAAAATGTGGTGGCAGACTCTGTCTGACCTCTGGTCTGCCAGTAAATGCCCTGCTTCGCTCCCTCACCACCTCTTGCTTGGAGTATGGAAACTGTCCTTAACTGGTCTCCTTACATTCTGAGTATCGCCCTGTCACCAAAATCATCTCTCCAGAACATAAACTTGATAATATTACTTACTTGACTAAGATTGTTTTACAGGTCCCACTGGGCACAGGATAAACTTACTCTCTCAGATGAGAATTCACAATCATTGCTGGGTTCTCTCTCAGCAACTTCTGCAAAACTCTGGTCTAACCCCTGGACACCAATGCACTCTCACTTGTCCTGACTCTCCACTGCTAACTCCTTTGGCTAGAAAACCTATCTCCTTTATCCTGCAGTCACTTCTCTTCCTATCTTAGCCACGGCCACCCCCAACAAAAGCAACTTGTATGTGTTTCCACAGCTCTCTGTACCCACCACAACTATACGAGTCCCTCTCCCACTGCATTAGTTATTTATCTTATTCACTGGTCTACAAACTTTTGGACCTGAAACTTCTCCCTGTACTCCATTATGATAAGGTCAGGAATTAATCTTTACATGCCAAAGACTTGGCAGGGCAATTCCATAAAGGCTCAAAGAAACAATGAATGTCCAAGCTACTTTTATTCCATATCCTTTTTTTCCTAGAGAGACTAGAACACTTAATGCAAATACATCAAAGCAATGAACCAACCTAACGTAAGCTTTCGCTCAAAAGTCACCCAGCAAATTATTCTTTTGGAGTTTAATAAAAACCAAATCTTCCTTAATTATTGATTTTTGCTTCCTGTTAGAAATTAGTCAACTCTTTGTTTTAAAATAATTTTTAAAATAAAGGGCACCAAAAGTAAGATGACTATACCACTTAACCAAAGTAACTGTAGTCATCACCATATAAATCACTGTTGGATGCTAATGGAATGAAACACAATTTTTATAAAATATAACCAAAACAATCACAAAAGAAATTACTTCATTGAAAAACTTGTTCCTATATATCTCCTTAACGCGTAACAAATCTGTATGATACCGGAAAACCATATGGCAGTTAAGAACAGAGTTTTTCCATTCGGTGCCTCAGTTTCCTCATTGGTATAACAAGATGAGAAAGTACTTCACAAAATTGCTAGGTGACTGAGTCAGCACAAATAAGGTTCTTGGCAGAGAAACCGCATAGTAATAAATGTCAACTGCTATCATTGAATATTTTTAACTTTCTTAACCCCTTTCATATATACATTGCCTTGTTTTGTTTTGTTTTCTTCACAATACAATGAGCTTGTTTGGACAAGAAATGCTTTGCCCGGTCCAGAGAGGAGACACAAAGAGGTTATATGATTTCCCTAATGTATTTTAATTGGCAGAGTAGGAACTAGAAACCACACCTACCCCAGCCCCAGGCCAAACTGACCAAATCTCCAGGTAGCACTTTGGAAGAAAAAGTCTTTTAGGTTTTCCCCACTGTTTCCTCTTGGCGGTCAGCAACAGGCAGATGGGGGCAGATGAACTAACCCATTAGCTCAAATTAAAACGTAGGAGAAGCCTCACTTTCATAGTACCTGACACACAGTGGGCACTAAAAGACAAGAACTACTGGGGCTGAAACACAAAGTGCTACCGTGTTTCTCAATGACAGAACAAGGCAAAATCAAGCCTGCTATCAAAAAGAAAAGTCACTTGATAATTAACGCTCATCTATCACATCAAAGTAAAATGTGGCAAGAGAAACTTTTCTTAAAAAAAGAAAAAACGTTTAAAAGTTGGACAATTTCCTTTTATTCTCAAAAATCAACAGTTTTGCAAAAAGGACTTTCATTAAGACACTTTTTGAAAACTCAACTAATTATATTCCATGACATGTCTTTGCCCAAGTAAGCGACTGATGTGTATAGACAGTATTTCATCTCTGAAAGCCCTTCACCATACTTGTTACTTCCCTGGGCTTAAACTGAATCCCAATACTCAGCCACGTCTACAGCCACGTGCATATGGAATACAGTTAATGTGCTTCAAAGGCAGATGCAATATTCCAAGGAACCCACCTGAAGCAGGTAAGTACAAAGGAACCAAAAGGTCCCTGAGGCATCTCGAGTGCCCTACCATTATTTCTTCTCTTTAAGGAGCAGGTAGAAGTTAAAAACACCTCAAGGATCAGGCTTGACAGCAGCTCCTGGCTGGGGCCTACCTTTCCTTTCGTGGCACCACCACTCGGGCACCTATGGGCAGGCATCTGGCGCCTGAAGGATATACACAGATCAGGGCTCGCACGTGGTGGCCACTTGGGACGTTTTGCACAGTGGCCGAAACAGGAGTATGTCCGGGGCGAGGCAGCTCCCAGACCCGCTCACATCTGGAACAGGAAGGTCTGGACGCTAATCTGGGCCGTCCAACGGGACACCTGGCCCTCCTCGCCCCGCAGCCGCCTCGCCTTTGCCTAGCCGGCCCGCGCGGTCCCAAAGCCCCCCGACGTGTCCCCAGGCTCCTGGAATCGCTTCCCCGCGCCTCCTCTCACCTGAGCCCGCGACGCCGCCACCTGCGTCAGGACCCCAGTTCCTGGCCAAGTGACCGTTACCTGGGCCGCAGCCCGGGGAGAACCTCGGCTCCAGGGGAAGAGCCCGTGAGACTGCTCCCCCTCCGCCAACTCGGGAATCCCCCGGCCGCCGCCGCCATTTTACCGGCGCGCAACCCCCACCTGATAGTTCAGGCTTCCCACCTGTGACCAGCAGAGGACGTCGAGCGTCGCCTTGGGGGACGCGTGGGCGACCTGGAGAATCCGTGGGGGTCACAACCTCCGAACAGAACCCGCCGCTAATTCATCCCGGAGCGGGGAGGCGTCCGGCCCGTCGCCCTAGTAATGCGTCCCGGAAGGCTCCATCCTGATTGGCTGCGAGCTCCATGACGAGACGGCGTCCCCGGCTGCGTGGGAAGCCCGGGTTCCCAGCGCCCCGCCCCTGTTCCCCTGCGGGGGCCACCCCGGGCGTCCGTAGTCGAGGGCTCCCTTAAAGGGGCCGCGCTCTCTTCCTCTTTTGGCCCTCCCGAAGAGGGGGGCGGTGTAAGGGCGAGGAACAATAGCAATAGGAAACCACGGAGGGCATTGTCCCAGGGAATCTCATCGTCCAGCCAACCCCTAGTTTCAGACTGGAAAACAGAAATCTGGGGAATTGAATTTACAAGCCTACTTTACTAGCTCGAGGTCCCGGGGCAAATCAGTGGTAGAACCAGTTCTAGAACTCCGGTTCCTGATCCGCAGAGCCAAGTTCTCCCTGGCAGGCGCAGCATTTCCCCCCTCCTAGAGAAACTTCTCCTCCGAGCGCCCACAGCCGTTACTAACCCTCGTAAAAGGTGCTCGTCGCTTTGCACTGTGGTGTATCCGCCCCCTGACCTACAGGATTCTAAAGTTCCATAATGGTGGGACTGTGGTTAAACCCCTTCATTTCCCACGCTACGCTTTCCTCCTGCTGGCCTTCAACAAAGACTCACTGAGTAAAAAATCTTAAAAAATAACAAACATAGCCACGCATCACACACAGCCACTCAGAAGTCATTCACGTATGTTTATGTATTTGTTTATTCAACACGTCACGGGATGGGGGGGATGAATTGTCTAAGTACAAGGTTCATGTCCTCACAAAATTTACAGCGTAATAATAACGGACATATAGGTTTGGGATGCAGAGCTTCAATACAGCAAAATTGTCCCCCAATTTCTTTGTGAATCAAAAGTTCCTGAGCTCCTTTCCTAAATCGGCTTCACAACCTCTCCAATTTTGTTCAGAAATACGGAAGTATTTAAGATGTGCTAAAATTGTAATAGAAAACGACCAGAAACAGCAGAGGTAAACACCAATACAAAAGCTGACTCTGCCAATTATCTCTATAACCTCAGGCCTCATTTTTAGCTTTAAAATAAGATTGCTAGATAAAAGATCTCCATTTTTCGCGCAACTCTTACAAGTTTTTAAGTTTCTTGATGTCAGAGACCAGGGGAAAAACCCTGAAGGCACTCCTGGGTTTTGAAAGCAGGGACTATGCAAATAGTTTATCTTTGCATCTCTGTAACTGCTAGAGCTGAGGAAGAGAACTCTGTGTATTTGAATACAACAGATGTTAAATAAAGATTAACTGACTTGAGTGAATCACCCTGGTGTCTTCTCTATTTCACCTTCTAGCCTTTGGCCTTTCTTGAGGGTGAAGGTGGGACCTAAAGGAAAGGACTGAAACTGGAATCTTGAGGGTATTTGCTCTTTTTTTACCCCAAATACTCCCAACACCCACCACATATGTGAGTTTCCTACACCACACAACTCTCCAATTCTCTCTGGACACAACTGGGTATCCTCCACTGTAACTCAATTCACTACTAACTACTCAGAGTTAGCGCAGACCCCACAGGTTAAGGGGTCAGTCGTACAAGGCTGCCCCCCACTTCAGACACCAATCAAAAGTTGGGGCCTCTGGTACCTCTGACCATCCAGCTATAAACTAGGAATTCCCACAACCCCGGTGCTCTAGTTCTAATTTGCTAGAACAGCTCACAGTACTTGCATTTACTGTTTATTGTCAAGGATACAAACTCAGGAACAGCCAAATGGAAGACATAGATGCACAGGACAAGGTATGGGTGGGTTGGAGGGGACACGAAGCTTCCATGCTCCTCTAAGCATGCCAGCCTCCCAGCACCTCAGTGTGGGTACCAACCCAGAAACTTTCAGAACCCCATTAGTTAGGGTTTCTTAGTGGAGATTTCATTACATAGATGTGTTTGATTAAGTCATTGGTCATTGCTGATTAGCTCAACCTTCAGCCCCTCTCCCCCTCCCTGAAGGTAGGTCAATTAGCTTGAAAGTTCCATGATTGGTTCTCCTGGCAACAAGCCCCCATCCTCCAGGGGTCAATCATTAGCATAAACTCCTGTAGAAAGGAGCTTGTTATGAATGACAAAAGACCATCCTATCTCCAATCACTCAACAAAATACTATGGTATTAGAAACTCTGTGCTAGGAATGGGCACAAAGACCAACTATATATTTATTATAGCACAGTATTACAGAAGGTACAAGGAAAAAGACTTGAAGGAGAAATACAAGAAGTATGGCATTCAAGCACCCTGGCTCAGTCCCACTATGGACACTACAAGTCTTGAGCCCAAACCATCTCTTTGTAATCTCAGAAAATTTGTGCTACTGTCATCCAGGAAATTAGGGCCCCGCCCCCTCCAATAAGTGAACTCCAACAGTGTACAAGTGACCTTCTGGACATTTCCTGTGGTGTTTATCTGCTGGAACTTTCCACACTGGCCACTCTTGTACTGTGTGCTCAGCTCACTGCTTAAACTTCATGAACTTATAATATAGTTGGGCATCTCTGATCATAAACTTTACAAGTCAGGTAAATACCAAGGAAGAAAAGAGTTCAAATTGTATAGAAGACACTTTTGTCCTACTTCAGGCTATCACCCCAGTAATAACTTATTGACTCTTGGTAAAGAAGGTCCTTTGCACTAGGAATGAGGTCCACTAGGCTAAAACCGTTCTTGAACCCCAGGCCCTGATGGAATTACAGCTTTCTTAGATTCTCCCCATAGAATTTTCCTAAAATGAATCCCATCACCAATCTTGCCCTAGTAAGAGAAGATGTAAATAGTACAAAGAAAGCTCAAATGCCAGCTTCTTCCACTTACTAGTTATGTGGCCTTAGGTCACGCAATCTCTCTGACACTCAAGTGCCTTTATCTGTAAAATAGGGAGGATAATCTTTCCTTTTTGAGTTGTTGTAAAGGAAAGAGAGAACTCATCTGATAGCAAGCTCTTGTCTTGTACCTCACTTCTAAGTGCGGTTCCTCCAGTGCAGTGTTAAAGCCATCCATGGGGTTGGAAGCCAAACAAATCTTATAAATCCCATTTCTGACACTTGGTACACTGATAATTTGGTTAAGTCACTTAATTTCCTTGGGCCTGTTTCTTATCTGATAAACCTGGTTATTAGTGCCTATGTCATAGGATTGTTGAGCATATTCAAAGGAATAGCAACAACTACCTGCCATTTATTGAGTACTCTCAGTGTGCCAAGTGTGCCAGTGTACCAAGTAGCATGTCAGCCCTTTTGATGAATGGGGTAGGATGAAACTCAGGATGGTTAAGCACCTTGCCCAGGGGCTCACAGTGGGTTGGGGGCAGAGTAAAGGATTTGAGTGTGTGTCTCTCTGACATTGATGCCCTTACTCCTAACCCTTCTGCCCAGCTATACTGAATTTCTTTGGGGATAATTAGCATATGATCCAAAGGTCCTCACAATTCATGCTGACCCCCTTAGGTCTTCACCCCAGTCTTTCAAGCTTGCTCCTTCTAGGCCACTTACCAGCCAGCTAAGCCATTTGCCACTGCCTTTGTCCATGTATATCCTCTTGAGCTAATTCCCTCCCACACAAAATAAATGACTACACACACTGGCCTCAACTGTGCCCATTGGGAAGACTACTCTCACCCAGAGTAGGTCTGCAGTGAAGTAGCAGTCCATTTTCCTCTTGCATCCACAGATCAAACCTGTCAACTTCATCACACTCAGGTTTTTCCTTCTCTACCATCTGGTTTAGGGAACTTCTATGGATTAACGGAGAGGCATTGGTGCAACCGTAGTAGGAGAAATGGAGATCCAGGCCATCTCTTCATGCAGCTACTGTGTGTCTGCTGGGCCTGCTCAAATTCAATTTTGGATGTACCACTTCCATTTTAAAAGATTGCTGCTAGACCCACACTCAAGAGCTGGTAGATCTGATAGATCTCTTATTGCCCAGTTCATGATGGACAGTTTGAGTTGCATAATGACTTGCCCTGTGGTCAAATGCTCAGATTCCATCAGGGCTCAGCAGCATTCCAGGAGATGCTTTCTAAATGTGCATGGCTCTCTCCTGCAGGTGGCATGGCCATGCCCCAGAACCCTAGGGGGCTGCACCATGATTCTTGTTTGGGGACTTGCCAGGGGCCCTGCATGGTCTTACCTCCACAACAGATACCTCTGGTTTCATGAGATGTGTCAGGTGGTATGGCACAAGTGACAGGGCTGCTTGTACCATGCATGGGCTAGACATTCTGCTGAGTCCTTTCTTGATCTGAGCCATACCTTCCACAATCTGAAGAGTTCCACCAAGTGTCATGCTTCTTTCTCATTGGGAAAAAATACAAGGTGCAGTAAGTTGTCCTTGATTTTGGAAGAGGTCCTGACATGCCCTAGACCATTGGATCACTTTACCACCCAAATAAGGTCTACGCTTTAGATAATTGTATCATGCCAAAGTTATTTTCTTTGTTTCTATATATGTTCTACACTGATATAAGATATTAACTTAAGGACAATCTGGGTTGAAGGCATACAGAAATTTTAGTTCTCCCTTCGCATCTCTACCATAGGTCTAAAGTTATATCAAAAATTTTTTGGGGCGCCTGGGTGACTCAGTTGGTTAAGCATCCAACTTTGGCTCAGGTCATGATCTCACGGTTCATGGGTTCGAGCCCCACATTGGACTCTGTGCTGACAGCTCAGAGCCTGGAGCCTGTTTCAGATTCTGTGTCTCCCTCTCTCTCTGCCCCTCCCCCACTTGCACTCTGTCTCTCTCTGCCTCAAAAATAAATAAACATTTAAAAAAAATTTTATTTTTATAATAATAACTGTTATATAAATTTGTAATCAATGTAGCAGGCTTCTGAATTTTTCTGGGGTTTATCCACTTTTTGGAATTTATGTGTCTCATTAAGGCATACAAAATACTTGCATTTCTGCTCATCAGATCTGACTAGCATGAAATTTCAATATGATAGACCAAATGTAGTAGTGTGTAGAATGGCCAGATGGTCCAGGTCTCTTTGGAATATATTGGGACAGAAAACAGGAAATGAACATAGCACTAGAGCAAGACTCTAAAAGTGTAATATTGTCTGTCCCCCATGAATGTTATTTTCCCCTGAATCTTTTGTTTATCATCTTCGTTGAGAGAGAGGGAGCAGTTCCAGGGGCTTTGTTTGGCTTTTCTTGCTACACTAGCTCCTACTCTATGGGTTAACGCCCAATAAATATGAGGGCTCTGTCAACTCCTGAGTATGTCCATTCCAAGTACACATTCAGAAATCAGGGAAATAATCACCAAGTTGGTAAGTGGACCTGGTGGACCCACTGTGAGACAGACCTGAGAGAACATTTATTATCTGACTCCAATATGCCCCTACTTTAACAGGGGGCCCATGATGGTGCTTTGGACTCCTGGGTATCCCCACCAACTTAGACCCTGGGTTCAACATCTCTCAAAAGTTCAGGCTATTCCTCTTTCCCCAGTGAATGGTTATCTGGGGAATAAACCTAAATCACCTTGGAGAAGGACTGGAGAAATGTGAATATACTTGCCATGCTGTTCCAGGTCCTTCCTCATGGACACCCAATCTCTCCTTCAGTCCATGTGTTGTAGGTCTGGGAATATGCTCAGTTCTTGAAATCAGACAAGAGATCATCGCTAGCCATTGAAGAGAGTTTGACCCCAGCCTTCCACTCATCCTTTATTAATCTCTGCTGATTACATATTAAGCAATACCCTTCCTTGCTGCTCATCTACTTCTTGTCCCTAGAAATACTGTGGTCTCTTATTGAGCTCCATAGTTCAGGTCAGTCTCCCTGGTTGCCACAGTGGTCTCTGCTATTCTAGGATCCTGTTATCTCCATTGTACTAGGGGATCCTATTCTATAACATCACTTTCCATCATCAGCCCTGGTCTACAGAATTCAAACACCGCTGAGCTTCTCAGTGATGCTGGTGTCCCTATGGAGCATTTGCTATTTGACTTCAACCATAAGCATTTGTCCTTAATAGTCATCCAGGCCCTCCTGAAGAACAGAGTCAGCTGAAAGGGTTTCTGGTCTTATTTGGTCAAGGTATTTTAGCACACTTACTTCTAAAGCTTTTTGATTCCTATGTCCACATTCTGTCATGATAGTTCTGGCATGTCTACTTTATTTAATGTGGTCATTACTTTCCCCAGTTTCTAAGAATCACCCCAGCACTATATTAGAACTGGTTCCAAGAGTCTTTACCACAGTGTTAAATACTGTCATGGGAATGTGACTTTTATTAGCAAATTTCCCTAAACCAGCATTTTTTTCTACCCCCTTAGTCCAATGCACTCATGATCCACACATGGTGAACTAGATCCTACAGCCACTGTGGCATATAATCTTTTCTCTCCTTTATAGCCCAAGCACCTCTCCTATCAGATCAGGGTGAGATTTGACCCATTTTGAGGAAGGGTGGCTCCTGTGTTCCAAACACACAGAGAGGCCCACTTCTGCAGGTATAGATGGTTCAGGGAATCTGAGGGAATCAAGTTGCATCTACTCAGATATCCCAACTCTAAGTCTCAAGGCTCCTTTTCCCCCCAGTTTTATTGCGATATAATCAACATATAATGTCTAAATTTAGGGTGTACAACATGATGATCTGATATACACATACATTGTGAAATGATTACCACAATAAGTTTAGCCAACACATCTATCACCTCAAATAATTACCCTTGTGTGTGTGTGTGTGTGTGTGGTACTCTGGAACACGAATTATACCACAAGGTTTTTCGACCTTGAGACAAGGGGACCAGCCATTTATATTCCCATATCAGTCAGTTATTGACTGCTGGCTGCCCCAGGGTGGGGGTGCATAACCAGCTGGGCAAGGCAGCTCCTATCAGGCTGACGGGAGTCCTTGCAGAAAAGGGGAAGCTGTGAGCCACTAGGAACCATTGCTCACAACAGCAGGGGGATGGGTGACCCATCTGGAATGGGCACCAACAGCATTCACTACAGACAAAACACAAAAGCTAAGTAAATGTTAGCTTTTTTTTTTTTTTTTGGAGTTTGCAGACCATTTACATTTAATGTAATCATCATTACTTTGTGCTTGAGTTTATCCATTTATTTTTTAATATGAAATTTATTGTCAAATAGGTTTCCTTACAACACCCAGTGCTCATCCCAACAAGTAAATGTTAGCTTTTTAAAAGAATACATATATGGGCACCTGGGTGGCTCAGTCTGTTAAGTGTCTGACTTCAGCTTCAGCTCAGGTCATAATCTCATGGTTTGTGAGTTCAAGCCCTCATCGGTCTCTCTGCTGTCAGCACAGAGCCCGCTTTGGATACTCTGTCTCCTTCTCCCTCTTCCCCTCCCCTGCTTGTGCACACTCTCAAAAATAAATAAACATTAAAAAGGGGGGGGGGAGGTAGGAAGTTGCCTTTAAAAAAAAAAGAGGGGCACATGGGTGGCTCAGTCAGTTAAGTGTCCAACTTCGGCTCAGGTCATGATCTCGCTGTCCGTGAGTTTGAGCCCAGCATCAGGATCTGTGCTGACAGCTCAGAGCCTGGAGACTGCTTCTGATTCTGTGTCTCCCACTCTCTGCCCCTCCCCTGCCCATGCTCTGTCTCTCTCTGTCTCAAAAATAAATAAAGACATTAAAAAAAAAAAAGAATACATATATGATCTTACCTGCCTCGAATATCGGAGAATGCTGTATAGGAACCCATCGCAGTAGCTGCCTTTGGGAAGAAGAATTGAATACCATTGAACTGACACATCAATGTATTGCCTTTTGTACTGTCTGAATTTTAAGCAGGTGCACATATTACCATTTTAATTTTGAGGAGAAAAACATTAAAATCCCCTTTAATGTGCCTATAACATTAGGACATGATGTTAAGCCACTCTACTGCTCTGAAGGTCAGTTTTCCACGAGTTTCAGAATCCTTCCCAAAGCCTACACTAGAGTATCACAGCTGATGAATTACTCAACCCCATGAGCCATTGATTTAATAGTCATATTTAATAGGGCACCCCACAATGTTCAGGGAAATGCTATGACAAGCAGGAAATCCCAAGTCCTCATTCTTATTGTACTTTTGTTATTTTAGGGGATAATCTCTACACCCATGTAATTGCTTCCTCCTCTTCAAAATGGGATAGTAATGAGGTAAAATATGTTCTCAGTAACAGAGCTCAGAAAGAGGCAAAGAAGCTACTGCTTCTCCCTCCTGAGGAACCACTCTCCTCAGTGCTGATGACTAGAAGGAACACGCAGCCCAATGCCAGCAGAGGCCACAGGTACCTGACAGGAGGCCAAGAGATAACCATTGCTTTTAACTCGGTTTCCCCATCTGAGAAAGTCCCTGTGACTGAGACTTAGCATACTCTTAGTTACCCAGCCATGTTCTGGAACTCAAAAGGTATTTGGAAGTAAGGGTTTTGATTTCCCGAGAAGGCAACGTGATTTAGGTAGTTCAGGAGTCTCGGTGCTGGAATGAGTGGCTTAGAAGATGCAAAAAATTGGTATCAACACAAACCAGGGGTACAATCTAATTCTGACGATTCTCTGTTTGCTCCTCTAGCTCTAAAAGGTGTGTGTACGACCCTCCCCCCACACACAGATGCTTTTTGCTGATGTGTCCAGCTTGCATCTCCCAGCTCCCTGGCTATCTGTCTGTGGCAGAGTTCAGCCAATGGGAGGCACTGGCAGGAGTCTGCAGGGTGGGCTGAGAGAGAGATCAAGGCATTTGTTGCCCAGGCTGATTCCCTGTGGTCTGTGGGGTGACAGTAGGTTTATACTCCACCAAAGGCCATGGCTCTTCTCCTACAGCTCAGCACTCACTGAGTTCTGGGACCCATTCCCTCCCCTGCCTCTTCAGGATGTATGGTTTTCCTGATTTATCATATCTAGACCTGGGGTACTTCACCATCCTCTATTAGTCTCCCTTGATTCAGACTCCACCTTTATGATAATCCCTTTCACTCTCTCCAAACATCCCTTCTGAACATTCCAATTGTTTCTTGCCGATATACTACCTGATACACCAATGGACCAAAATTTCACTTAGACTAGTAAGATTAAAATGCCAGAAAGTAAATTTAGGACCCTGGTGATGAACCACTCCTCCAACATGACATAAGCATTTGTCCTACTGTTATCTGACATAAACCCTCTGTATCAGTAAGGAATGCTTGCGGCTGTAAGTAACAGCAAATTCAATTTACAATGGCTTAAACCACATGGGTATTTTGTACTAATTAACTCAAAGTATAGATGTAGGCAGTCTCAGAACTGGTTTTCTAACTCAAGGATGACAGCAAGGACCCTAGTCCTTACCATTCTTCTGCTCTGCCTTCCTGAACATGTTGGTTTTAAATTTTCTTACATGTTGCCTCATAGCCACAAAATGGTTGCCACAACCCCAGGAATCACAAAGGCAGGAAACCGTAAATAGAGGAAAAGGTGTTCTCCTCGGGAGGCTTTTTCTTTTTATTCAGGAAGAAAAATCCTCCCCAGAAACTTCACAACACATGTCCCCGATTGTCCCATCTGTCAGAACTTAGTCTCACGGCCACCTCTATCTGTAAGGAATGTGGGAAAGCAAGCATCTGACTTTCTAGAATCTGTAGGGGGAGGTGACAAAAGAAAAGGGGGTTGGGAACCGAACTGAGTAACCAGCCAACACTGTTGATCACATCCTATGCTGCCAGTGACCCTCTCAGCCCAACTGTTCCTCTCTGAGAAGTTATTTGTCTTCCAATAAGAAATGCCTGTTACCTCTTCCCTACTATTTCACTAAATGGTGGTGAACTTTAAAGCCCAATCCCAATTCCTTCAGCATCTAGTTATGACCTCCACTGAATCACCCCTGACGTCTACATAATCCATCTGGGATGGCCATCCAGAAAATTGTACTAACTATATTTTCTTAATTTCTGTGTTCTTGCTGCTTTAGTGTCTGGGGCCTGACTCCCCCATATGGCAAACAACTTGCCTGGGAGTCTGCCTTTCATAAGCAAGCTAACCAGTCCAGAGCTTGCCCCACTCCCACCCCACCCCCATCACCCTCTACATCTCTCCTCTCTGGGTCTCATGCTCCAGGCTTAATTTCCCTGCCCTGACTACCCCAAGGTCAGGAACCAGACAACTTGGGACATCCCCTATACCCCAGAGCCTGTTGAAATTACTCAAACTAACCCATCCTGAACCTGCTTACTCTGCTTTGCCTGTCCCTTCCTATGGAAACCACAATAAAGGCTCTGCTCACATTGCCTTCCCACTGCTTCATCTCCTAACTGAACCTGGTGCTTCCCCATGTGGCCACTGCAGTACGCAGGGTCTCCTCCTCCTGGCAACCATGGCTAACCAACAGTGTTTTCAATGGCAGTCTTATGTGTTGATCTCACCTTACCTGGATAATATTAAAACGTACATTAAAATTTTTTTAATGTTTATTTATTTTTGAGAGAGAGAGACAGAGACAGAGAGATAGAGGAGAGGCAGGGCCAAAGAGACAGGGAGACACAGAATCCAAAGCACGCTCCGAGCCGTCAGCACAGAGCCACACACAGCACCCGAACCCACCAGCCGTGGGATCGTGACCCGAGCGGAAGTTGGATGCTCAACCGACGGAGCCACCAGGTGCCCCAAAATGTACATTTTATTTTATTTTTTAATAGGTTTATTTATTTTTGAGAGAGAGACAGACAGCATGAACGGGGGAGGGGCAGAGAGAGGGAGACACAGAATCTGAAACAGGCTCCAGGCTCTGAGCTGTCAGCACAGAGCCCGACGTGGGGCTCAAACTCACAAACCGCAAGATCATGACCTGAGCCAAAGTTGGACACTCAACCGACTGAGCCACCCAGACGCTCCCCAAAACGTACATTTTAAAAGAAAACCCTTCTCCATAATCCACTCCCCTTGGTGGTGTCCTATCTATCACCCTCTCTATCCAGGGATCAGCTCTGTGGGGTTATTGATCCTGGACTACAATCAGTCATGTCTTACCATCGTTCCCCAGAATAGGCTCATATTCCCCATGGTCATCCCACCAGAGTTCCTATGAGACAAACACATCTTTTCCTGCTAATATTGCCACTGCTGGGAAGTATAATTAAAGGCATGCCAAAGACCACCTGCTTTCAGCATTGAGGAGAAAGACACAACTGGCATTTTAGGAAAAGAATGCCATCTGCTACAAACTAAATTCTTTAATATTACTATACCCCCAGAAATGATATATCATTCTCATTTTACATCTGCAAAAATGTGTATTAGTTTTCTACTGCTGCTGTAACAAATTGCCACAAACATGGCCACTTAGAACAACACAGATTTATTCTCTTACAGATGTAGAGATCAGAAATCCAAAATTAGTTTTACTTTGGGCTAACATCAAGATGTTGGCAGGGCCGGTCCCTCCTGGAGGCTCTGAGGGGAGAATCCACTCTCTTGCCCTTTTTTGGCTTCAAGTGACCCATCAGCATTATTTGGTTGTGTGGCCCTGTCCTTCAAACACATCACTGATCTCCCTGCTCCCCACAGCTTATCACCTTCTCCTCTTCCACAGTAAAATGTCCCTCTGCCTCCCTTTTTCTTTCCTTTTTTTTTAAATTGAAGTGTAGTTGACACACAATGTTACATTAGCCAGATGTACGACATTGGACAAGTCTGTACGTTATACTGTGCTCACCACAACCTGTCACCATGCAACACTATTACAGTATCATTGACTGTGTTCCCTATGCCGTAGCTTTCATCCCTGTGACTTATTCACTCCATAACGGGAAATCTGTATCTCCCATTTCCCCTCACCCTTGCCTCCCTCTTATAAGAACACTTGTGATTACATTTAAGGCTCACCCAAATAATCCCGGATAATCTTCCCATGTCAAGATTTGTAATTTCCTTATAACTGTGAAATCTCTTTTGTCATATGAGGGAACATTCATAGGTGACAGAAATCAGGACTGCATAGTTTTGAGGGCAATTAGCCCATCACATGGGATCTCACTGAGCTGAAATCATACTGCACATGACATTGTTGCAGGATGCAAGGCCTGTGTCCTTCTGGAAGGTCTAGGGGAAAATCCATCTCCTTGCCTTTTCCAGCAACTAAACTTGCACTCCTTGGCTTGCGGCTGCTTCCTACCTCTTCAAATTTTTTTTTTAATGTTTATTTATTTTTGAGACAGAGAGAGACAGAGCATGAACGGGGGAGGGTCAGAGAGAGAGGGAGGCACAGAATCTGAAGCAGGCTCCAGGCTCTGAACTGTCAGCACAGAGCCCGACGCGGAGCTCGGACTCATGGACCGTGAGATCATGACCTGAGCCGAAGTCGGACACTTAACCTACTGAGCCACCCAAGCGCCCCACTTCCTACCTCTTCAAAGCCAGCAGTGGAGTCTTTAAACCTCTCACTGATTCCAATGCTGCTTCTGTCATCACTTCCCCTTCTTTGACCCTGACCCTCCTGCTTCCCTCCCTCTTTCCCTTATAAGGACCCTTGCGATTACACTGGGCCTGGGAAGACCTCACCTGCAAAGTCTGTTCGCCATATAAGGTAACATATTCAAAGCTTTGCGGGGTGTGTGTGTGGGGCGGGGGGAGTGTTAGGACTTGGGCATCTTTGTCTCTGGTGGGGCCATTATTCCTGTCTACCTGACTCAGGCAGAGAGCAGCTCAGTGGTTGTTGGGGACCGGGGTGGAGACGAGCAGAAGGGAGGGCCTACAAAGGAGCAGGAGAAAACTTTTGGGGGTGATGGTTGTGATCAGCGTGATTGGGGGATGGTTTTATGGGTATACATATATGTCAAAACTTATCAAATTGTACCCTTTTAAAAAACATGTGCAGTGCGCTCTACATCAATTATACCTCAATAAAGCTATTAAAATATTAAATGTGGGAGAAAAGTAAATCTTGAGGTTCAGAGGTTTTGGCCCAAGTGTAGGAACTAGTCAGTCATGTAGGGCGAGAGGTACGCTCAGTCTATCTGATGCTGAGCCCCGAGACTGTGACAGTGTCGCTTCCTTTGTCCTATCTTCTGCGTATTTGAGACGATAATGTTAGCCCCCTGGGGCTACGACTACATGGTACTTGCTTGATAAATGGTCACTTCCTTCCCTTTCTTCTTACTGACTAGCTTACTGACTTGGCCAGAACTTCTGAGTATCCTGGAGCATGTTCTGTGTCACAGAACCCGAAAGTCACCACTTTCTTCATGAGGGACAGAAAGGTGTCTGAGAAAAAATGCCAAATGGTGCCAAAAAGATAGTAAATCAGCCTCATCTTCAGAGATTCTCAGCCACAAACGCCCCCAGACTCTAAGATGCAAACTAACAGCCGGGATCAGACGTAGTGTGATCTCTCAGAAATGGAGGCTCATTCTTTCTGTTGCCTGGTGATGAGAGATAATTCCCATGGACAAATAAGAGGCGGCAAGCATCTAGAAGCTGCCCTGCATTACAGACAAACAATGGCATGCTCAATGCTTGCTGTAACAAGGTCACAAAGCCCTTCTGCCTGAGGTGCCATGCTTGGACCATGGTGGTGAATCACAGCAGTCAGGACACCAAGCCTGTTTCCAGGATTTCCTCAAGAGAGGAAAATATACCCATCTTTCCATCAGTTATATATTTATGTGTTTAGAAGACAAAAAAAAAAAAAAAAAAAGGCAGTGTCCTCTATTCCTAGATAAATTAAAACCGTCTTGAAAAAAGGGCCCAGATATCCATTTTCCCTTGGGATTCTTCAGAGAACACTGTGTACGAGAGTTGCCCACCCTTGCTGGCACTTGTAGGCTTGCAGGTTGCAGACCTTCACCTTGGATCCATTTCCTATGTCTTAATCTCTGTGTCTACTATTTCTACCCGTGGCCATACATCTTCGATGATCATATTCAGCTTACGTTGGTCATGTCGATCAACCTAGGAAAACAGGAGCCAATAAACATAAAGAACGATGAGAAAGAGAAGAGGCGAGAGGAGATGTTGAAATCTTCAGTTTACCACCGGGAAGCACTGTCCAGTTCATAGACCTGCAGGCAAGCTACTAACATACAATACATTTAAGATGTATTACAGTCATGGTTTCACAAATGGTAAGTAGGGGCGCCCTGGGTGGCTCAGTTGGTTAAGCGTCTGACTCTTGATCTTGGCTCCGGTCATGATCTCACAGATTATGAGTCAAGCTCTGCATCGGGCTGTGTGCTGACATGGTGGAGCCTGCTTAGGATTCTGTCTCCCTCTCTCTCTGCCCTTCCCTGCTTGTGCTCTCTATCTCTCTCTCTCTGTCTCTCTCAAAAATAAACATTTTTTAAAAAAGAGTAAATACAGTAGAGAGAGCTGGACGTGATTGAGTTCTGCCATCACTTGTCAACCCTATGATTTGAGGCAAATGAGTTTAACTTCTTTGAGCCTCAGTTTCCCCATCTGTTACATGAGAGTAAAAAGTAGGCTCTGGCTGTGGAGACGTTGCGAGGTGCTAGCACACGAAGGAGATACTTAGTGGTTAAAGGTTGCTTTCTCTTCCCTTCTTTTTTTTCTGTCTGCCTTTATCTAATTTGGCTTATGAATCTGTTCCAGCTAAATGCTTCTAGGGAGACGAAAATGTGAACGTCAATCAACCCAGAAAGAAAGTGCTAGTACACCGCGACCCACGACCCACGGTGAACCATTACTCCTCAAAAGCACCGAGAGTAGGCAGTTCTGGCCCGCAGCCATGGTTTGGCACTGAATCGTGTCCTGTTTTGCATTGTGCTCTAATTGTTTCAAGTCATTTCCCCTCTCTGGGAGTCAATTTCCTAGCCAGTTGAAGCCTGGGCATGAATAAGATCCTCGGTAAGCCCTGTCTAGTTCTTCTCAGTTCCCTCTTCTACCCAAATACCTCTACTTGCGACGGAAAAACCCGGAATGTGGTAATGGTGACCGGGAGCTAAGGCAAGCCCTTTACTTAGAGCAGGTTCTCTCCAGTGAAAGGTAGAGGTGGTGCTCGAGGCCTCTGACCGCTGTCCAGAACACCACCTATCTCGGACGGCCCTCGTACAGAGCCATCACCAGCCACCCTCAACTCAATGTCCACCCCACCCCCTCCTGCCCAGAGCATCTGATGACAAAAGAGGACTCTCTGAGTTCAGGTAGTTCGAGACCAGCATTCTGAACAGTCCTGTTGGAATTAGGTGGTTCATTGGGGGTGACTGAGTGGCTCAGTCAGTTAAGCGTCCGACCCAGTTTCGGCTGGGGGCATGATCTCACGGTTTCGTGGGTTCAAGCCCCGCTTCGGGCTCCACTCTGGCAGTGCACAGCGTGCTGGGATTCTCTGCCTCTCCCTCCCTCTTTGTCCATCCCCCACTACGCTGTCTGTGTGTCTCTCAAAATAAACAAATGAACCTTAAAAATAAGTAAATAGGGGCACCTGGGTGGCTCAGTCAGTTGAGCCTCCAACTTTGGCTCAGGTCATGATCTCACAGTCTGTGAGTTCGAGCCCCGCGTTGGGTTCTGTGCTGACAGCTCAGAGCCTGGAGCCTGCTTTGGATTCTGTGTCTCCCTCTCTCTCTGCCCCTCCCCCGGTCATGCTCTGTCTCTCTCTCTCTCTCTCTGTCAAAAATAAATAAACATTAAAAAAAAAAAAGTAAGTAAAGTTTAAATATTAAGAAAAAAAAAGAATGAAGTGGTTCTCAGGCATTGGTACCTTCTGTTGTTTCCCACAAGGTAGCTGACATGGCCAGGCTTTGTGCTCACCCTCGGGAACACTGGTTCTAAACTTGGGCTACACATTAGAATCACCTGGGGAGCTTTTAAAAGCACAGAGATGATAATTGTATTGGTTCAGGATGGGGTTTGGGCACTGGTATTTTTTAAAAGCTCCCCAGGCAATTCTAAATGCATTCAAGATTCAGAATCATTGATCTAGGTCAGAGACTGGAGTGTAATTATTGGGGCCTGTACCTGATTTTCTGAATACATCTGCAATAGCATAGTGACAAGCCCCAAAAGGGAGAGCTGAAGGAGTGAATGACTCTGGGTCTGAATTCCCAATACTTAGCATGGTGCCTCCCTCATAGTAGGTGCTCAGTAAATGTTTGTTGGACAAATAAATGGGTAAAAAAAACAAAAAAGTTTTGAGATTGTATAATGGAAAGAGTATTGGACTACAGGCCAGGAAACCATGTTCTCTGCTGTGATATTGTGATTTGTAATAAGAAGTATATGTTCTTGGGGTGCCCAGGTGGCTCCGTTGTTTAAGCATCTGACTCTTGATTTCAGTTCAGGTCATGATCTCATGGTTCCGGAGTTCGAGCCCAGTGCTGGCAGTGCGGAGCCTGCTTGGGAATTCTCTCTCTCTCCCTCTTTCTCTGCTCCTCCCCCTGTTCACTCTCTCCCTCTCAAAATAAATAAATAAACTTAAAAAAATAAAAAAGAAATATATATTCAGTCTTCCTCCCTGTTCCTGGTACAGAGTTCCTAAAACCCTTGGAATTTCCTAAGTGAGGATAGCAATCTTTTGTCATGTTAGTGAGGTGAGTTTTAGAAAGCTCCTAGGTCACCTTTGACTGGGGGCTGGTTGCCAAGGCAATAAACCACCTGATCTGAGGGTTGGAATTTTCAGTCCTAGCCTTCCCTCCAGCCCTATCTCTGGGGAGGAGAGAGGAGCTGGAGACTGAGTTCCATCACCACTGGCCAATGACTTCATCAAGTATTTCTGTGTAATGAAGCCTCCATAAAACCCCAAAAGGATGAGGTTTGGAGAGCTTCCAGATTGGCAAACACATGGAGATATGGGGATACTTTGAGATCCCGGAAGCTCAGGGCCCCCTCCCACACACCTTGCCCCATGCTTCTCTTCTATGTTACTGTTCCAGAGTTCCAGCTTGCAGCAGAGTTTTCTTCTTGCCCCCAGTCTGATCCTGGCGTCACTAGTCTTCTGGGGATCTTCAAGCCATGCTGGCTGACCCACATCCCAGCCCCGACAGCAAGCCTTGGACAGTAGGTTCTGCCTGGGCCCTCCCGGGAAGCCCTTTACTCCCAACTCCCTGATTCTCAGCACAGTATTGGCCCAAAGCGGGTGCTCAACGGGTAAGTGAACGAACGTGCCTGCATTTCTGTCTCTGAGCGCAGCTTTAACATATGCCTCTGTCTCTTGTTCCCATCGGATGGCTATGGACTTGGTTTCTTGAAACGGGTATGAGTGTGCTGGCTTGAACGTCCCCTGCTGCCACCTGGGAGAAGCATCCGCTGTACCACCCACAGCTCTCTGCCCGCCTCCCCCGCCCCCCACTAGCCAAGCCAGGCCTTGGCCCTTCATGTAGGGGTATTTGGAATTCAGACAGAACACATGGTGTTTGCCCAGGATCTTGCTGTTTTTATTTATGTTTTTAAATAACTTGTTTTTCTTATTATTACAAAATAACACATGTTCTTTTGAAAAATATCGGAAAAACCGGGCAAGCAAAAATTAAGAAAGGACAGATCTTTCATTAATCTCTCAGTCTCAGAGAATCACTGCTCAATGCTCCTCCCAGTTATACATGCACACACACACACATGTGCACACACATGCACACATATTTAGGAAATGGGGTCATCCTGTACTTAGTGATTTGTAACCTGCTTTTTTTTTCACTTAACAAAGTCTCGCTGCTTTAAATTGTCATCTTGCACTATTATTTACCCTCACCCCCAAGGGTCTGCTTCTGTTGTCATTAGTTGCTCACAGTTTTTCTGTTTGTTTGTTTGTTTACAAAATGAGCCACATAAGTCAGAAAAACCCAAATCAATGGGCAACCCGGAGGACTTTTCCAGCTGATCGATGCAGTGGTAATCTGTGCTTTGACCAGAGGTGTCTGCTCAGAGAGAAACCTTGCATCCTATAAAATGTTTGTTTCATCAAGAGCTCCAGGGCTCAGGCTTTAGTAGAAACAAAGAATTTACTGAGCAGCTGTAACCTTAAAATTGCTACAGTTTCTATGAAACTGGAAAATTCCATCACCACAGCCAATGTCAACAGCACAGGCAAGAAAGGAATGTAGGAATTCAAAGGAAGGGAAGAATTTGATTAAGAGCGACTATGGGTAACTGGCAAAAACTCTCTGAAAATGACCAGAAGGCGCCGGCTTCCAGCACAGGCGTCCAGAAATTAGATTATAGGCACTGGCCCTCCCTGAAGCGGGCAAGGTGGCCGGCATATCACACTCGTTTGTGCAAAAAAATGAAGCTAGCCTAGATTTCAGGTTCTGGCAGGTGGGCAACAAGCTAATAGCATCCCAGGAAGACCCGCCCCCCCAACCCCTGCCTTGGGGTCACGTCCCTGCCAATCTTACAGTTCTTCTGCCACATGCCCACATGTGCACACCTCGGGTTCATCCCGTGACTCCCACAAATGCTGTGCCTCCTGACCGAGAGCATAATGGCTGGCAGGGGGGAGGGCGCAGGCTTGCAGGGAAAACACGAGGATTCAGACTGAAGGAGAAGTGAGGAGGTACAGCTTGCATCACACATCAAACAAGAAGAGCTTAAACTGCATTATCTTCTTGGTTCATCCTTCTCACTGAGAGAATTGCCAAAGCCTCCAAACACAGCTCCCTTCTTTTCTGATGCCCTCGAACATGGCTCACTCACCAACGTGCCGCCCGGCGTCATTTTCATAGTCTAACTCTGCAATCTCTTGTTTTCGATGTTCTCTTTATTCCTTACAGTTATAAAACATTTTTTTTTAAATGATGAGGACTCTTAAGCTTTACTCTATTCCCTTTCAAATATGCAATTTGGTATTATTAACCATGCCGTACATGACAAGCTCTCTACTAATATTTATGAAAAGCAAGTAATACTTGCACACTGTTTAGAAATCCAACAGAACCAAAAGGCCCATAATGGAAAACATTAGTCACTTGCTCTAACTCCCTACCAACTCCCTACCGCCCTGCCCCAGTTGTGGCTATTCTGCTGGAATTGTGTTTCTCTTCTTTATTTTTCTAATATTTTTGTGATGTAGTCATACTGATAGGGAGCATTTTCTAATTCACTGTGTGCCAAGAACTGTGGATTATTTAATTTAATATAAATTAAATTAATTCAATTTAATATGAAATCTTACCAAGTTAGTACTATTATTATTCCCATTTTTTTTTTATTTTTTATTTATTATTTTTTTTTTTAATTTTTTTTTCAACATTTTTTATTTATTTTTGGGACAGAGAGAGACAGAGCATGAACGGGGGAGGGGCAGAGAGAGAGGGAGACACAGAATCGGAAACAGGCTCCAGGCTCCGAGCCATCAGCCCAGAGCCTGACGCGGGGCTCGAACTCACGGACCGCGAGATCGTGACCTGGCTGAAGTCGGACGCTTAACCGACTGCGCCACCCAGGCGCCCCTTATTATTCCCATTTCACAGATGAGGAAACAGAATCAGAGAAGTTCAGTGACTTGCTTCAAATTGCACAGCCAGCATATGGTGGACCTAGCATCACTTTATATTGCTTTTATAATTTTAAGACCGGACTCTACACATGCTCCCCTCATATAATCAACACTAAGTCAAGCATTAGTAGGGCAGAAAGGATCTCACTAAATACACTCATCCCACCAGCCAGCTCCAGTTCCGGTTCTTAGATGAGATAAAATTCAAGAAACTTAGGAAAGATTAGCTTAAAAAACAAAACAAAACAAAACAAAACTGTAGATCAGTCCCTAGGCCTGCACTTGAGGGGGCTCCCTTGACTTGAGGCCTGCAGTGTGGAAATGTGGTTTCTTTCTCTCTCTCTCTCCTTCTTCTTCTTCCTCTTCTTCTTCGTCCTCCCCCTCCTCCCCTCCTCCCCCTTCTCCCCCCTCCTCCTCCCCCTCTTCTTCTTCTTCTTCTTCTTCTTCTTCTTCTTCTTCTTCTTCTCTTTCTCCTCCTCCTTTTTGTTGGGCAACTTTCCTTCCTTCCTTTTCTTTCTTTCTTTCTTTCTTTCTTTCTTTCTTTCTTTCTTTCTTTCTTTTCTTTCTCCAGAGACAGCAGAATTATTAACACTATCTTTGATTTGGGGGAACCAAAGAGAAGCTGCAAAGCAAACCTCTTCCCTTTCTGATGAAGTCCATGTGGACCTTTGTGGTTGCCACTATCTCTGAGGTTTTTAGAACACCTAACCCTGGAGATCACTTCCTGGACTCATTTTAATTCCACGAATCATCTCTGCACTCCAGGGTCACTCCTGCAGACAAGACAAGGAGACTGAAACAGAGTAAAATGACCTCCAGGGAGTCCCAGAAACAGAAACTCCTTGTATGGAGGATGAGTTCTTGATGGAGTAAGAAGAATACGCAAGCACAATGTTGCTCCTCGGAGTTACTGGTACACAGGAAGCATAGCCTGCGCCCCAGCACACAGAGATTCAGGAAGGAGAGAGCACATTTGGGGGCTGCTGAAATTTACCATGACTTCAATTGGATTTAGAGAAGTGGAAAGTTCCAGTCTGTGTCAGAACACCCTCACGGGGACAGGAAGATAGAACTGGAACTTTGCGTTCTGACGTGATACAATTACTTCACAGATACTGTCTGGTACTCAGTTCTTGACACCTAAGAGCTGGCTTTGGGCTGAAAGGAGGACATAGCAAAAGGCAGGTTGAAACCCTTGGAGATTTCAGGTGTACAAAACAAAAGCGTCGGGCGCTGCTTCTGAAAATCAAATCGGAGAGGAGGCTGAGTGAAAGCCAGCTATGGAATTTCTCCACCATTTCTCATCATCTCCATTGATGAGGTAAATAACCAAACAGTTCCTGGTTCATCAGACTTTGAAGGGTACAAAAACCCAGACCCAAATATCCTATCAGAGAGAATCTGAACACGAACAGGGCACTGAACATAAAAGCAAGGAGTGCTCATCTCATCAGACAGACAGCTCTGGATCTAGATAATGAAAACAGGGCAGTTACTGCCCAGCTCAGCCACGGAGATAAAGGCTAGTGCGGACACGGGGAAATTGCAAGCAAGGTATTACAGCTCAATGAGGATCTCTGCTGGAAAGCAGGCAGGAGCTAAGTAAAGTAATAACCTTGTGACTCACGTATCAGGGCCTGAGACGACAATGGCCTGTTTGGTTGGGTCTTCGGGACAAGAAAAAAACTGGCACCAGCAGAGCAGGGATTGGCCCAATGGCAGGAAACAAAGGAGAGTAATAAAACCAAATGTTTCAAGGTAGGAAGAGATCACTGGTGATGAACGGCGGAAAGAGATTTCTGAGAGCAACATTTTATTACTTTGGGACGCTGACAGCCAATGTATCATATCCACGTTTTTCCTGATGGTAGAGTAACAACAAAGGCAAGGCAGTAATAAAGGACAAGGCAATCAAATAAAAAAAAAAAAAGATTTATTTTATATAGTTCCTAGCACTGACAAAGGCAGATGTAGCACAATGCAGATGAGTGGTGGAGACAAATGAGACTGGAGAAAAGGGAAAAGTAGGTGAACCAGGTTGGAAACCCAGTTACCTGGAGCAGAATGACAAAAGACAAGGGGTTGGGATGGGTAATTTGGGAAAGGGACAAGAACATTTTTTGAGATGTTGGAAAATTGGAAGCATTTAGAGGTCTTGGTCCTTTTCCAGAAAAGAACCCTATTGTTCTTTCTTGTTATGTCTGTGAAGACCTGTGGCCAGGGATGATGACCTAGGAGATCCAGTGACAGCCCTGCCTAATGCCACAGAGGATGTCCTGAGGACGTCTGAGGGCATTTCTGAGGTCCCAAGCCTTTATGTTTCCTGTGCAAGGACACCAAGGAATCGCTTGATCAGCCTCAGTGGGGTGAAATTAAAGTTGGCCTTTTTAAATCCTTGGAATGGAAAATGAACATATGAGATTTCACACAGACCCGAACTCTGTATATATCTGACTTTGTGTTTTTTAGATTCTGGCGCTCACCCCCTCTTCATCTAAGTCATTGTTGGGTCCCTGAGTAGATACTGGATATGGCTTTCCCATAGGGGCCCTGGACCCCATGCTTCCAATCCTGCCTTCAGATTTACTCTCAGTGGACTCGTGAGTGTCTTACCCAGGGTCAACACTTCAGTATCTCTATCACCAGTGACTACAAGGTACAAGACCTTGCTGCTTATACTCTGAGCTAGAAGAAAAAATGACTTAAGGTTAGGAAAAGGATATATTTGCAAACAGATACCTCTCCCCATGTTCCACAGAAAATCTAGGACTTACTCCTCTTACCATCATCATTATCATCAGCAGTAACAGCCAGATATTGAGTACGTGTGGCTCACCTGGGCTAAGAGCTTTATATTTAACTCATTATGTGATCTTTATCTCAAGTCTATGAAGAAACCGCTGCTACCAGCCCCATTGTTCAGACGTGGAAACTGAGGTTTCGTTTGCCCAAATAAGCATCTGGGGGCTGGCAGACCTGGTGAACCTATCAAGAGCCTGCACCATATCCATTAGCTACGCTCCTGCTCATAATCTTCTACTCCTCTGTAAACTCTTATTTTTCCTGGTGAGAAACTGTCATGAATTACCCTACAGGTTTATGCTAGGTATATGGCAGGTACTCAATGTCTAATTTAATTAAAACCAATGAGCCTCCAGCTCACTGGTGTTCACGATTGCCTTATGAACCCACTGGCCCCACAGACCTTGCTTTTGAGGGTTTTACCTTGATTACTTTACCCATTAGCTCATGCTTCTCAGTCGGCCGGCCAACCTGGTTTTGTGTGAAGTAAACGCTTTTCAAGCCTTAAGCTCTGGCCCACTGAAACCCAGTGAGGGGAGAAGCACAGGGTAAATTCTCATTACCGACAGTTCAGTATCTTATCCAAAGCGGGAGGGGAATGGTGAGGCGTAGATGCTGGGAGGGGGCCAGCTTGACTCGGTGTCTTGGCACCCTTAGCGATCGATGGTTGTGGAAAAGCTGAATCCGGAATGAACATCTGCCCAGGCTAGTCAGAAAGGAAACAGCTTTTGGTTAGCTAATTAATAGCTTCATCTGCAGCAGATGATTCCATTTTCGTGCAGTAGCTTGAACACAAGGGCCTGGGAGCCTGGATTCACTCTTCCTACATTCCCTAGGTAGTGCTAGTAGGTCATGGTGCCTCCCAGCCCACGTCCCGTCCTATCTGGCTGGGCCCTTTATAAGAGGACCTCATATCTGTCTGGGCTGACTCTGGCTGACTTACTGTTCCCTAAGGGCATAGGCCTCAGAATTGGAGGCCTTTCTAGGCTACAGTTTTTGGAAGTGGGGCCCACGTGCCTCTCACTATGGCTGGATGGTTTCACTCGTGAAGTACCAGGCACACGTCACATGATACACAGATATAATGCGGGTGCTCACTGCTCTTTAGGGGCTTACCACCTGGTTGGGTGTTTGTGCACGCATATCCGTGTGGATGTGTATATGTGTGTGGTTGGGGGTAGGACCTGGTGGAAAGATTAATATACATGAAACCATGTATGATCAAGGACTAAATTGCTTTACTGTCATTCAGAAATAGGATAATTCGGTTTGGACTGACAAGTCCTTGAAAGATGGAAGAAATTCAGAGAAGCCAAGAGGACCTTCTGGAGGGACAGCATGTACAAAGGGATAGAGGCAGCAGTGAGAATCAGGAATGTGAGGAAGGTTGAAGTCTACGGTGTAGTGTGAACAGGAAGAAGACCAGGTGTAATGCAGCCCTAGGTTACTGTCCGGGATCCTGGTTTCCTCCCTCCCAGCATCTTTCCAGAGCCCCCGAGGGATTACTGAACAGCACTTCCCTTGGAGCCCACACATAGTTCTCTCGAGGTACTTCTGACACTTCATAGCTTTTACCTCTTTGTACCTGTTCCTCATTTCTAGACAGTAATCTCCTTAAAGCTAAAGACTAAGGCTTCTCTGTCTTTGCCTGGCACATAAAACATGCTCAATAAATTTGTGTTGAATAAAAGGATGAATGAGGATATCGGTGGAGTAAGTGGGCTGGTTCTAGAATGAAATATGCTGTAGTTGCCCAATGCTCTAATTCTGCTTCCAGATGACGAGATGTGGCAGCTTGGGCTTACATTAATTTATTCCCTCATTTATTTATTCAACAAATATTTATTGAAAGCCTTCTATGTTCCAGGTACTGTATAGAAGCTCAGGATACAACAGTGATCAAAAGGTCAAAATCCAGCCCAGGTAGAGCTTATGTTCTAGTCAGGGAGGCAGACAATCAGGCTTGGCTACCTAGTTTGTGGGGTCCGGTGGAAATGTGGGGTCTCTCTCTCAACAGTAGGGGAAAAAGTGCCATTAGAGGGACTAAACTATGAATTTTTTCTTTGATTTCTGCATTCTCCCTCTCAACTTGTCATGACATTTTTAATTCGCCATTTAATGTCATTCCAAGAAAAATGATCACTTAAAAATGATCAGCATGAATTTCCCCATTCATGTTTACCTTGTGCAATGCCAATCTTTCTATAAATTATTTTTATGTTTATTTTTATTTTTGAGAGAGAGAGAGACAGAGTGCAAGCGGGGGAGGGGCAGAGAGAGAGAGGAGACACAGGATTCAAGCAGGCTCCAGGCTCTGAGCTGTCAGCACAGGGCCTGCTGTGGGGCTCGATCCCACGAACTACAAGATCATGAGCTGAGCCGAGCTGAAGTCGGCACTTAACTGACTGAGCCACCCAGGCGCCCCTGTGCAACGCCAATCTTAAATCCAAGAGCATTTAACTCGTACATATAATCATGAAATTACATAATGTGTATTTCACAGCTCACTCTTGCATATCTACTTGGTTCTTCCAGAACAGGGGATATGCTGCATAAAACTAATTCAGTTGTTTTTGTTTCATTTCTTGACACATGGCATTTTGCCAACACGCTCTACCTTTAGTTTACCAGTGAGCAAGGAAGGACTATAAGGAGAAAGAACTATGGGTTGCCCTATGAGGTCCCTTTGTCAATATGGAAGTGTGGTGGGAGGAGGGCTGACAGTCCCCAGAGGCCACACCACAACTCGCTTTGCATACAGAAATAGGCAATGGTGTTCTAACAAACACAAAAGACCAAGGAACCTTATCATATCCATTCTACTCATGTTACTTCCCTGTACTTTATTAGGATTGGGTTGGAATGTGCCTTTCTAGAAGAACCACAAAACCTTTGACCTTTTCCCTACTTTGTCTTTCTCATTACACTTTCTCGACACACTTGCAGATGTTCATCAGAAAAGCTCACAGCCAGAATCTATGCTCACTCCCATGGCTCAGTGGTAAGGAACTGCAGGATTCTTGATTAAACATGATGTTTGTTTGCCTTTGTGGCGACAACTTTGGGGTGATGCTGCAGGACATGTGGTGATGTGTGTGGGTGGTGAGCGGGTGTTGTGTCTGGGAGGTTTAGATGGCGTAGGGTGGTCGATATGTGTTTGTGTATGTGTGTATGGTATTTGCGGCACATGTTTTGTGTGACTGCCTGATTTGCATGTAGGGCGTGCATGTTTGTGTATGTGTGCAACGTGAAATGAATATTAGCTTAAGTTTTCTCAGCAAACTTTTCCTCTGGGTTGTAGAGCACCTATCTTCTGCTTTCCCCTGAAACGCCAGTCTGTTCTCATGTTCTTCTAAGTAAAATAACATGCAGCTTTTTGACATTCACAAACAAAACCCAGTGGTTTTTATCTGAGTCAAGTGCTCCCCGGGGCTTTGTTTTTTTTTCCCCTCCTCCTTCCTGTAAATCCATTTTATGCGTTGGAGTCAGAAGATGACATCTTGTTACATCATGTTAGACAGCACCATAATTTTTTCCAGCAGACCATTTCCAATCTGGCGAAGCAGACAGAACTGAACAAAGACAGACAACCCAGCATAAATAAAGGATCAGTTCATGGCCCTGTGGGATGGACCCAGAGGAGCCTTGTCCCCAGATCCCAGGCCGAACTTGCCATTTCAAGTTGTAACTCCTTAGACTGGAACGGACAAATGATTCAGGCTCGCTGCTCTCCCAGTGACACTGTGCAGTCTCCTGCAGGAATGCGGATGCCTGTGGGGGAGCCGCGCTCTCTGCAGGGGGGGAGGGAGCAAGCGAGGGAGATTGATGCTTTGCCTGAGGTCCTTCCTATACTATGCACAGGTCAGGCCTCTCTTGTGCTTTCCGGCTCCAACTGCTATTTATAGTCTCCTCTCTGTCATTCTGCCTGTGACCTGTGGTCAGCTCAAGGTCTGTATTTAAAACGAGCTGTTCTCTGCTCAAGTTCAAGTCCACCATTGTGGCTTTCCTTTAGCAGTCTGCCATCTGAAACTCATTGAGGAGGGCTCCCCAGGTGCCCTCCCCACCCCTGGTATGTCACGTATCAGACTGGGTGTCTGGGTTCCCTCAACTTGGCCATGCATCAATATCCACAGCTTGTGCTGTAGTCAGAACTAGCTCTGGGTGGGGAATTGTGCTCTCTCAGATCTTAATGGGGGTGATCTGCCAGAATGCTCTAAGCATCAAATCATTGTCAGCCTTTGGCTAGAGACTACTGACTGGCTCACAACTGTATATCCTGCCTAGGTAACTAAGGCACAAAACCTTAGGATCTATGAAATCAGGAGGTTTTAAGAATGCTGTACTTAGCACAGGATGGTCCAGGTTTGAGTCACAATTCCAAACTGTGTGACCCTGGGCGAATGGGTGAAACTCTCTGAGCTTTCCCTGTCTCCATGCAGAGAGAATGTTTGCCTCCTGGGGATACTGTGAGGATTAAAATGTGATCGTGCATGTGAAGGTAGTCGGGAAATTTGCCTCCTCTCATATTCTATTATTTCAACTTCTCACACTTCTCAAAAGAATGTGGCAAGAAATGAAGGTGAAGGAACTGAGACGCTCTGGACATAATAGAGAAAAGGATTTCTAGATGTCACTCAAGTTAGCCAGCAAAGAGAGGTAAAAATGGATTTTTCTTTAAAAAATAAAACAACATGGGGCGCCTGGGTGGCTCAGTCGGTTAAGCGTCCGACTTCAGCTCAGGTAATGATCTCGCGGTCCGTGAGTTCGAGCCCTGCGTCGGGCTCTGGGTTGATGGCTCAGAGCCTGGAGCCTGCTTCCGATTCTGTGTCTCGCTCTCTCTCTCTGCCCCTCCCCCGTTCATGCTCTGTCTCTCTCTGTCTCAAAAATAAATAAACGTTTAAAAAAAAAATTTTTTTTTAAATAAAAAATAAAAAATAAAAAATAAAACAACAAAAAGCTCTGGATTGAAACTTAGTATGGTGTTAGTAAATACTGTCAATTTAATGTAAGTCAATAAAGATTAATTGAACGTATTCTATATGCCAGTCAATATAGTTGGCACCAGAGTTATGGAGAAAACAAATAATTAAAACAACAATTTTTATCATCAAATAGGGAAAGTAGATAATACAGAAGAAAAGATAAACCAGCATTCAATCTCACTAGATAAATGTGGTATGTGATACATAAGAGAGTGAGAGGAGTTCTCTATTAACTACTGTGGGCATCACTGATCATAATTTTGGAAAATGTTTTATTTAGATCAATACTTTATATCACATCATAAAGGAAACTCTGGTTGGGCTAAGAATTATATTTAAATAGAGCATTTATAGGGCAAAACTACACAAAAGAATCAGCATAGAGGCTTTGCCGAATCAATGGAGAAATAGCTTTCTCAATTTTGAAGCAATCAAAGAAATCAAGACAAGTGTAAATATTTAAAAAGTTTTAAAATAACGAAAAATGGTAACTCTAACATAAAACGCCATGAGGAGGCTGGAGAAATATTTTCAGCAATCCTGGCAAAGAGTGTATACTTTATAAGCACGTGATACTTTATACGTAACTCATTAAAAATTTAAAACAAAACATTAAGATTTCAACAGGCGAAGGAGAAAACAAGATGAACAGTGACTTAATGAAAGAGAAACTATAGATTGCCTATAAACTGAAGGAAAAGAAGTTTATCTTTATATTAAAATAAATGTAGATTAAGGCAACATTGGATCACTAATTCACATTGTTAAATCAGGAGAAGTTGAGATAAAATGTGGTGTCCACAGCCGATCAAGCTGTGAGCTATGCTGGTGCTGGCGATGTCCACATTCCCGGAGGCAGTGTGAACTGTTACAACCCATTCGGAAAGTGATTTGATAACACATATCAAAACCTATAAAGATATTCATACCCTTGAAGCTAGATATTGCTCTTCTGGCAGTTTATCCTAAAGAAATCAATGGCAAAAAAGCTACACAATTGATGTTTCAGTGTTGTGTAACAATCAAAATTGATAACAAATTAAATGCTCAAGTAAAAAGGCACAGAAAAGAACAATACGATGATCCTAAAACCTTAAGGACACTACGCAGGTGTTAAAATAATGATAATAAGAGATCGATGTACAGAAATGTTTGTGATAAAATGACAAAAATGAGAATATGACATTTAATATTTTATCAAGGTAATGATTTAATTCATACAGAATAAATTATGTTTTAGCAAAAGAGGAAGAAAATATGCAGACGCTTGAAAATATTTGTTTCAAGGGATTCAGATTGCGACTGTTTTTTATTAATTTGAAAAGTGTTTTAAGTTTTGCTGTATCAATTTTTGATTTGGAAAAAAACTATGAAAAAGAAAGGAAAAGCCCTCCCCATTTTGATTTGAACTTTGGGTCTATTCCTATCGTAGCTCTGGCTCCTTCTGCTTTGACCTCTTGCTGGCGGGAGTGCGGGGGTCCCCCACGGCCCACCCCCAGCTCTGCTGCAGGGCAAACCCCCCCACCGCCCACCCCCAGCTCTGCTGCAGGGCAAACTCCAAATACCTGGCTGCCTATTGGCTTTCTGCCTATTTGCTTTTGTGGTGGCTTTTTGTGTTGCCACTTCTCTGGCAGGAAACGAGGAAGGAAATGTTTTCTTTCAATCCCAGGGCTGCAAGGTTCCTGGACTGCCCCCTTCTATTCTAGAGCAGCATCCCTCTTGGCCTGCCCGACAGCATCCGCTGACTCCCATGCATCTACCCCTTGTAATGTGCTCAGCTGTCTCTCTGTAGTGAGAGTAAAGCTCAGTCTAGCTGATTACAAGTACAGGTTTTGCATAGGCAGTTAGCTTGGAACAGTTGGAAGACAATACCAGAGGGAATTAAGTGCTCTCCTTCATTCCTCTCCCCAGCTATTGTCTAATTCCCTTCTTAGGGCCAACCCCTCAGCCACTATTCTTTTCTGTAGACTGCAGTTCTGTTCACCTGCAATTCAATTCGGCAGTCTTTTGGTGCCATACACTGTTCCCAGCCCGTGGCTTACAAAGATGAGTGAGACACGGCCCCTGGTTTCAAGAAGCTTGCTATCTAGTGTGAAAACACACACTAAATCAAACATTTTCCCTATATTGATGTGTTAAGTCCCAATTCTGACATCTGGCAGCACATGCTAGGAAACACAAAGAGGGTGCTAGGCTGATCTAGAAATTCAGAAATGGCACCAGTGGGTTAGGTAGACAAGGAAGGATGAGGTGGGATCCAGTAGGGGGTGGTGGGATGAGGTACAGGATGTTTGAGACACAGGAAGGAGCATTAGCCAAGACTAGCTTGAACAGCAGCGAGCACCGTGGGCTGAAGAACTACCTTTCAGCTTCCTGGTGTTTTTTAAAAAGCAAACTATTCCAGTGTCCAGCACCTGCTTATTTTAATAATCAGGATGCCAGAGAAGCCATTCTTTCAAACATCACACTTGGGAACCACTCAGTTCTTGGTCCACTTTTTCACTCCTGTTTCCTTCTCATGACTCTCGTCATTGCTCCCCTCTCTTCTCCCAAGGGGTGCTTGCCTTTGCTCCAGCTTCATCTCTAACCCCACGTTACCATGTCCCACGGCCACCCCACCAGTCATGTGCTCTCTGCCTATCCCTGGATTAAGGCATGAGAGGTACCTTCTAACTATCTTTGGTTTATACTACCAGTCTAAGAGCCCACGTGATTTCCACTTGTGAAACTATGCAAGTTGTTAACTTTTCCTGGAATGGATTCTGAGTTGTGTACGGGGAAATCAGGTTGATGCAATTGCTATATTTAAAAAGAAATCTTGACATTTATCAAGTGTTTCACATCCTAGGAATGAACCAATGACCTCATTTCAAGTGATGATTTCAAGAAAGTAACAGTATAAAACATGAATGAGAAATTGATTCCAACAAGAGTGTAAAAACCACTCAACCGGGAAAGAACAGCCTTTTCAACAAATGGTGCTAGGACTAGATACCCACATGAGACAGAATAAATTTGGACCTGTACTTTACACCATACACAAAAATAAAATAAAGAATAAATCAAAGACCTAAATATAAGGGCTAAAATTATAAAACTCTTAGGAGGAAGTATAGGTACAAACTTTAGGACCTTGGATTAAGCAATGGTTTCTTAGATATGGTGACAAAAGAAAAAATAGATAAATTGGACTTTATCAAAATTAAAAACTTTGAATCAAAGGCTACCATCAAGAAGGTGCAAAGAAAACCCACAGAATAAGAGAAAATACTTGTAAGACATATACCTAATAAGAATCTAATGTCCAGAGTATATAAAGAACACTTACAATTAAATAACAAAAAAATAGGGGCACCTGGGTGGCTCAGTCGGTTTAGCATCTGACTCTTGGTTTTGGCTTAGGTCATGATCTCACAGTTCATAAGTTTGAGCCCTGCATCGGGCTCAGCACTGACAACGCAGAGGCTGCTTGGTGTTCTCTCTCTCTCCTCTCTCTGCTCCTTCTCTGCTTGCGCTCACGTGCTCTCTCTCAAAATAAATAAATAACAAAAAGACAAATAGCCCAATTTAAAGATGAGCACAGGACTTGAACAGACATTTTGCCAAGGAAGATCTACGAATGACCAATAAGCACATGAAAAGATGCTCAATATTGTTAGGTAGTAGAGAAAACACAATTCAAAATCACCTTGAGTTACTACTTCATACTCATGAGGATGGCTATAATAAAAACAAAACAAAACAACAAAAGAAAATAGCAAGTATTGGCAAGGATGTGAAGAAATCGGGGCCCTCATGGATTGCCAGTGAAAATGCAAAATGATGCAGTTTCCTCGGAAAAGCTTGGCATTGCCCCAAAATGTAAAATACAGGGTTGGCATGTGACCTACCGATTCTGCTTGTAAATGTATATACCCCAGAGAACTAAAAACATATGTCCACACAAAAACATGTAGACAAATATTCATGGCAGCATTATTCAGAATAGCCAAAAACAACCCAAATGTCCCCCAGCTGACAAATGGATCAACTAACTGTGGTGGATCCATATAATGAAATAGTACCAACACTCGCCACAATGCGGATGAACCTTGAAAACATTACGTTACGAAAGAAGCCGGGTACAGAAGGCCACATATTATATGATCCTACTTATATGAAATGTCCACACTAGGCAGATCCCTAGTAGATTAGTGGTTCTCTAGGGCCCTGGGAAGGGACAATGGGGAATGACTTTTTAGTGAGTATGGGGTTTCTTCTTGGAATGATAAAGTGTTTGCCATTAGTGGTGATGGTCACATGACAGTGTGAATGTACTAAAAATCATTGACCTCAAGACTTTTAAATGATTCAACTGATGAATTTTATCTCAAAAAAAAAAAAGAGTGAAAAGAATGAGGAGGGTCCCTTACACATCACTGTCCTGGATTTAAGCTAGCCTTGGGGACTCCACTGTGACTAACAATGATATGATTTGATTTGACAAGCACTTCTTATGCTAGGTGCTAGGAATAGGTGGGAACAGATATGAATGATGCATGGGCTCTGTCCTCAAGGTGCTCACCTTCTGTTAGAGGATACAGACACGTACCTCGCTACCTGGAACACAAGCCAGGAGGTAATACGCAGCACCACACGGCGAGATGGGTCTGCTGGAGTAGAAGGGGAAGCGGTGGTTTATTCTGATTGAAAGGACACTGGAAAGCTTTACAAAAGAGGAAACATTTGGACAGGATTTTAAAGGATGAGTAGGACTTTGACAAGTGGAGGAGGTGGTGCATTCTAGGCAGAGGACCAGCTTGAGCAAAGGTCTGCAATTGTATAAAGCATTCGCAGATATGCCAGATGGTATCATTCGAGCTATGGTTTTTCCTTGTAGGCTTCTGCCACCGCTTTATTTGTTTTATTTTTTAATTAAACATCACAACCATTTCCTCTGTGATCCTTGGTTCTTGCCTCACAGAATATGAGCCGTCAATTTAAGAGCAGAGAAACAGAAGCATGGATCTTGAGCCGGTAGGTAGGGTTTACTAGGATCCCCAAGTTCCCCTGCTCTGCCTGCGTCCTACCTCTGGCTGTCTGGGTGCCTGGAATGTATTTGGCATATGGCTCTGGTCCCGCCCTCTGTTTCTCCAATCTGGGGACCCCTTTTTTGCTGCAACAACAAGCTCCATCCATCTGCCAGGTGGACGGGCCCTCATTCCCTTTTCTAAAGCTTCTTGCTTAATGGTGGTGTCTTCACCCCAGCCCTGCCCTCCCTCCCGCACATCTGGAGGAGGAAACCAGGGAGGAGGAAACGAGAGGCCCACCACATTCCCCTGGGAAGTGCCATCCTGTCTGGTTCCTTTGGCAGCTGGCGCTGCTTGGCTTCTATTTGGGTTGTGGACCCACTGCCTAGACAGGAGGTGGCAAAAACCAGTGCTCAAAACAAGCACCCCTCTAGGAGGAGTTTGGTGCCTAATGACTTATTTGGTGAGGAGTGCGAGCACAAAGCATTCTGGAAGAAAAGATGTTTTCTCTCTGAAGCCCTGAGACTCCCAGTGCCTCCCAGATGAAAAGCTCACAGAGCAGTCCTCTCGAGTGTGTTTGACTGATATTTACTCCCCGATGCACTAAGCATAAGCCTGGTTTATTATGTTTACACTTTTGTATCTTCAGAGCATAACTGATTCATTGCAAACATGAGTGCGCTGGACAGTGGAGGCATCGCTGAACAGGCTTTTCCCTAAAGCCAGGAATAATCGCCTGCACAAGAGATCCAGTTTGATGAACTATTCAGTGTTCCCAAACCTCTATGCTTGGGGGAGATCAGGACTGGGTGACACCTGGTCTTTTTAAGGCAGCTCTGCTCAGGATAGAACATTGTCCTCCCCAGGAGTGGATCGTGTTAGCACATGAGGCCAGTGTGGCTGCCTGAGACTGGCCCTCCTGCCCTGTGACCCCCCCCCCCATCCCCAGTTATGGAGCTGAGGACCAGACAGCATTGTAAATATGCTCCCTAAAAATCCAAATAAAAAGAAACATGGATTTAACACTGACTTCTCCTTGAACAAGTTGCTAATTTTTTTTTTTTTTTTAACCAACTTGTATTCCATTGTCTCTCGTTCTCCGAGGCAGGACAGTACAGACAAGTACCAGCTGTGCGGTGGGAGGCTCAGCCTGCGCTGTTGGGGTGAGCAGAGAGGAGGGAAGCAGGCCTGAATGTCCTTACTTGGAGGGGTCGGGGGGTCAGCGACAGTGGCAAGGAACAGATTTTTCCAGCCGCTTTCAGGCTGAGATTTGCACTGCATAATCTGAATGCTTTTATCTGTTTCTGAAAATAGACAGGAATTTTTTCCACAGGCTGCTCCAATCTGGCCGTGGAGACGTGAGGGAGGATCATAGGGAGACAGTTGTATGTAGTCCAGTAAGTACGTTTGTGACCCTTGCCCCCCTAGCTAGCCCTTCTCCATATCGGCCCTGTTGAGCCACATTATTTCAACGCCCCTTGAAGTAGGGAGTCAAAAAAGCTGGAAATACTTTCCATTCTGAATTTTGTGTAGCTTTTGATATACTGAACTGTCATTTCTTACTTTTCCTTAAATGCACGTGACCAAAGACCCCCATGGTTAATATAAAAGGCCTCTGTGAGTCATGAGTACTTGTACAGAGGGAATGGTTAATTGAGTCTATACAGGATGACATACATGGGAGCGGTGAACAGGACAGAAGGAAGAAAATGGTTTGATCAGATATTACAGTTTATGGTTGTTACTAATTCCACAAATCACATTCTCCACCTTTGTCCTGGATTTAGACTACAAAGAACCACCACAAATTATCTACAAAGAGCTTCTGGAAGGTTAACTCTGGATTAAGTCAGACTCTATCTCTCAGCAGCTGGTCCCTCTCATCTCAGATCAAAAGGATCTTGAACCTTCTAAGTGAACTGCTTTCAAGCAAACAGCAGGGGAATCTCTAATAGTATTTACATAACATTTTCTCTTTTCCAATTATGTATTGGTTTCTTCTTGGTACGAGCCTATCTCATAAATATGGAAGCCATGACACAGAAAAAGAGAACACTGTTTAGTTTAGGGTCACGGAAAGAGCCAGAGGTGGAACTGGGAAGAAGACGAGAGCCTTTTAACTTCCAATCAGTGTATCTAGATACCACCTCTCCTTATTTCAACAATCCTTTCACCCACCTACCAAGAACAAAGAGTTATTTGTGTTGAGCATGCAGTAAAGCATGCCGATTTCACTGGTTTTTCAACTCGGAGAGTTTCTTGGGGCCAGAGGTAGCTGGTACGTCTGAGGGTGGTGAGTTTGGGGAGTTTATTTGTAAGGTTCTTCTAAAGGAAATCTTGTTGTGAATGGAAGCCAGAGAAGAGTGCCAGTTTATTCTGGAATGGTGCCAATGTCTTGTGTCTCTGGGACTCCTTTGTTTTCCTCACCACCAAAGAACCCTACGGTTAACTCCGGTCATCGGTGAGGAGGAAAGAGAAAGAACAGAAATGTGAACTCCCATTGTCACCTAATGCAGGCTGAGGTCTCCTCTTGGACGCCTCTCCTGCTGACGGCTGTGCCTGGGAATTGCAGTGGGTGAGTCCATTTCTTAATGAAGCAGTTCTTCATTGAGTGTGAAGCGGAACATTTCCTTTGTCGGCCCCCAGGAACCTCACACTTGGTACTGCAGTATCACGGAGACTGCCGCAGTCGTGGGAAGGCAATTGCTGTGTGTACAGCCCTGTGTGTCTCCCCAGTGGTTAGCTCCTGGTCATCAAGGAGAACAAAGAATGGGAAGAAAAAGGAGGAGAAGGTCAAAGAGATGTGGGAGAGTGACTGGAAAACAGAAAGGCCGAGAAGAACATAATGGGGAGGCAGGTAATAGACTTTGAAAGTAACAGGGCATGCCAAAGAGAAAAGGAGAAAAGGTGTGTCAGCAGAGAGAATGCACCATGGAGCTCGTGATCGACCTGGACAAGCAGCCTAACTCTCTCAAGGACTTTCAAGCACCACCACACACAGGACTTCACAAGAAAGAAAAGCAGGAAGTTGGTTAGTTTCAAGTCCTTGGAAAAGAGGTGGGCTGGCGGCTGACTCATCCTCCTGTGCTCCAGGCACCCAGCATACACGGAAGCTGTACGATGTGGCCACTGGACTACCGGTTGTAAAACAGTCTGATGGCATACAGGGCCTGGTGCTTTATCAACATGGTTCTTAATTTGCCCCAGCACAGCTCAAAGTGGGCAGCACGGCTGTTCTTTCATAGTAATTTTGTGGAGTACAGTGAAGGAACAGACCTTTAAAAAAAATTTTTTTTTAATGTTTATTTTTGAGACAGAGACAGAGCATGAGCAGGGAAGGGTCAGAGAGAGAGGGAGACACAGAATGTGAAGCAGGCTCCAGGCTCTGAGCTGTCAGCACAGAGCCCGACGCGGGGCTCAAACTCACAGACTGTGAGATCATGTCCTGAGCCGAAGTCGGATGCTTAACCGACTGAGCCACCCAGGCGCCCCAGGAACAGACGTTTTAAAAAAAGATGCTCACAATGGAAAAAGGAACAAAGGAACAGGAATTATTCTCCTGCACGGTGTGACAAAGCACATGGGGCTTTGCCATTAGAAGGATGTAGGCTTGAGTCCTGCCTTTTCCAGTCTGTGACCTTGAGAGATCGGTTTCACATTTTTGATCTTCAGTTTTATCATCTACACACTGAGAGAAATAACACCTATCCTGCAGGATTCTTGTCAGGTTTAGTGGTAAGATGTGCACAGTGCCTGGAGTTTGGCAGATCGATAACTGTTAGCCATTGCTGTCTGTTAGCTTCCACCAACAGAGTGAGGACTGACTTCTCCAAGGAGCATTTTCCTAGGAGCCCTGCCTCCCCAGTTTTATATATATATATATATATATATATATATATATATATATATATATATATATATATGTATATTTGTGGGCACTTTGGGAAGGAACTACGATCATTTGGCGCAAGCCATTCCTTTCTTTGTCCAGAGAGGTGAATGGTTGATTCGGGGTCACAATGGATGTAAGCTGGTGGCAGAGCTGGGACTTGGGCACCTGGCTTCCCAGGCCATACTGCTCCTCATCTGCCTGCCATGATCCCGGTAGCCCCTGAACACAGCCAAGTGCATTTTTTTTTTTTTTTTTCCTGCTAAGTTACTGACTGGACAGTACTTCTTTATGATAACTTTATAATAATAAGTACTTCTTCAGAGGAGAAGAGGACACAGGTGAAAATAAATGAACCTGTCCCCTCTTCCCACCCTGCCCAATTCTCCCCCCATCCTCTTACCACCCAGGCCATGGTGCAAAGCAGATAAAGTTTCCTGCATCTCTTGGGTGCTATCGTCGGGCAGGAAGGGAGACCCCTGCTTACAATGTGCTGGCAGCTCCCTCAAGACTTCACAGGAGCTGTCCTTGCTCTCCTGGGATAAGTAGCAGTAGGGACTTAGCTCAGTAGGATGCCTTGTCTGGTAGCGTTGGCTTGTAGAAAGCCATCCAATGGCTGTGCAGGAAGTCCTCTAAATCCTCTCTGCCAGGAAGAAGGTTCAAAACTGGCCAGAACCTCAGCGACAGCTGAGGTATTAATGGAAAGTGAATCAACCCTGAGGCCCACGTAGTATACACCGCATTTCTGTAGACCTTGCAACACAGCTAGAGAGCTTAGAGGAAAGAAGGAAGGGAGGAGGCCTCATCCCAGGCTGTTGATGTTAGTTCTCACCACGATGGGTAGTTCGTGCATCGTTTTCGGGGCTGAGAGACCCGCAGAGTTGGAGTTGGGAGAGCAGGGTAGTTGAGATAGGTGGAGAGAGGACTTGGGGCTGAGGAGGACCGCCTGGAGCTGTACCCCGGACCAATCTTGCCTCGGGGCTGAATTCAAGGCAGCCCTCCCTTTCCCTTTGGTAGGAGGAAGACAGCCAGAGATGGGTGAAAACGAAGAGAAATCTCTTCTCTCCGCTCCCTTCTGCACACACAGGCCGCCCAGCTCAGGGCCTGCGGCTCAGCCCCCTCCTCTGGCCCCTACAGGCCCACGCATGCACGCCACGCCCACGCAGCCGCGTACAACACTCACGCCCCCCCCCCCCATAACATTCACGTGCACACCATGCACGCCCACGAATACACCACCATGCACACGCCACGCACGCCACGCACACCACGCGCTGACACGCCCGACCTCAGTTGTTTCCACGGCCGGGCCCTCGGAGGGCGCCGAGCTGCCGTGCACTCTAAAAATAGCTGTGTCCGAAGTGATGAATGGAGAGGCATTTGCTCTCCTTTTCCTGCCTCAGCTTCGGGGCCTGAATCATGTTGGGAAATGACATTCTGTTAACACAAGCACTTTTGTTTCCTCCCTTGCTCTCTCATCATCCGGTGGGGCCCTGGCCAGGCCCGGTTTTCAATGTTTAAATCCTCTCCGGGGGTCCATCAACACCCCCACACACTGACATCAGGGAAAGCCTTCCGTAGGTACAAACGGAGGGGAGCCTCCTGGGCCAGGGGAAGGAGGGGCTGAGGCACATCCGTCCCCACCCTAACTCCACCCAGGGGCCCTGAGCACCAGACACACCCTGCAAGGCCTCCGAGGTCGGGAGCAGCCTGCGCTCGCCACCTGACTCAGGTGACCGCTCGGTGGCCACGGAGAGCGAAGTGGAAGGGGACCCCGACAGATGTCTTGGCAGCTACCTGCCTCCATCAGAGAATGGCTCCGTGTCATCTGCAGCCAGACTTATTGGGGAGCGGACTTCTCAGCAATGCGGGGAGGAAGAATTTTGGGAAACTTTTGAAAACTTCCCAAATTAAAGGCTGTTAGAGTTTCCTTGATCCTAAGTTCTAAGTTCTGTGCGGACACGGCTCCTGCTCAGCTTAGAACTCCAACCAGGGTGTCTGGCTCAGAACAGGTGTTCGATAAGTTCTTTTTGGTTCGAAAGAAACAGCCTCTGGAGGGCCTTCGTGGGAGAACTATGGTCATATACCTTTAAACAATAAAAACTGGGGCCTCTAATATCTGAAGACGCTGGCAAAGCCCACACACCAGGACTCGAGAAAAATAATTTCCTACAGCCTATCCTGCAGCCTTGTTTCCGTCCCAGCTCAGGGCTCCTCTGGAGCCAGTGATTCTCCAGAGCAAAGCCTCTGACAGCTCTTCCCCCTCAGACAGAAACCAGCTCCTCCTGTGGAGTCTCTCTTCTGGTCCCTACATCTCATTTCTACTTTTCTGCTTGGATGTATACAGGGTCTCGGTCTAATGGAACCTGTCTTAGAGGACTTTTTTTGGACGCATCTTCTTAACCTTTAACCAGTTCTCAAGCAAAATGACAGAAGCTTTGGGCTTAAACAGTAAACCTATAATCAGAAGTCTAGGATATCCACCTTTCTCAGTGCTAAGAGTTTCATTGTTCACTGTTGGACTTGGGCAGAATGTAGTCAGCATTCAGACATGTTACTGCCAGGCCCCTTTGTGATCATCTCGCCCATCTGTATTTGGACATATGCAGGGACACTGGGCACAGGTTTCAGGGGACACGCTTCCCTGCTCCTTGTGCTTCTACCCACCATCCCCACCTCCAAATCACACACATACTTGTCCTGAATGGAGATGAGAAACTTGTGGACCCAAAGCCAAGGCAGGAGAGGCTCCAGGGCCGGCAGTTAAAAACAGCCACAGGCTGGCCCACAATGACAAACAGAGGCTTGTTGCACCCTTGTGAACTCAGGGGACACAGATTTGCTACATATGGCACGAGGTTCATGTGAGCAAGAGGGCCGAGATGGGAAGATCTCTAGAACATTCTAGAGAGACAGGCAGATACTTTGAGAGACTCTCAGGTTCTGAAAATGGTGTCGCAGAGGTGCACACTTTGTGGGTGCCAGAGATTGATGGAAGAGTGGAGGTTGATTTGGGCCTGGGAAGGAGGGGCTCCAGGCAGGGCTCTACCGCCAGCTCTCGGGGTGACCTGGGGCATCTTTATTGGTAAAACGAGGCAGGATTTATCTCTAGTTCTGTGACGCTGACACACTCTTGTATTCACAGATGTGGGAGGAATCCATCAACAGAAGGAAGAGAACAGCCCCTGTGGCTCACCAGGTTGGTGGTAGGATGTTCCAGGGGGTTCCTAAATAGAAGGCTTCCCTTTGCCTTTTCAGTTTCTTAACTCTTTCTCCATAACCCTTTGCAATAGGTCAAACGTGCTGTCTCCTAGGGGACCTGACCACCATTTTGGTGGTTAGAGCCTCATTCAAGTCCACCCAACACCTCCTTCACAGGTCCCCCTCATTCCTTCCCCTTCTTTCTCAGCTGCCCTTAGATTGGCTTTTTCCTCTGACTTCCCTGGCTGCTGAGAAAATGGGGAGCCTTTTTTCCTGGTTCTCTGGGCCTTCAGTAGAGGTCATGTTGGACCTTGTACCCTGACGCCTGAACCGTGTTCTACCCTCATCTCCCACTCAATGGCATTTCTTCAGAAGCGTGTTCCTAGTTTGGTGCATTCCTCACCAAGTCAGCTTTCTCTGGGGGCCTCTGTGCACTTGCTTGCTCGCCAAACTGCTTGAAACCTTTCTTGGAGCAACTCATTCTCACACTGTCCTCTGTGTTTCTTGTTTGGACACATAACTCTTCGCATCTCTTTTTGATCTTGGGCCTTTCCCAAGACTTTCATTTTCTGTACTTCACTCTAGCTCTTATGCTAATCACCAGAGATCATGTAAAAGGCATCAACAAGAGGAAAGAGACCACACAGACCTGAGTCCGCCTCTCCCCCAGTTGTCTCTGTTGAGAAAGGATTACTGTGCAATCTCCAAGAGTCTGAGAAACCTTACTTCTTACAGGTTAACATGGTTAATTGTTCCCAGGGATGTTTCCATAGTGGAGCCAAAGCTCACCTTCAGGATATTTACAGAGGTGATCAGAAATCTCCAGCACTGAAGAATGCAATGCATTTCCACATAGCGCATGTTCACTTTTGCTAAATCGTCTCTATTTGTAGGTGTCATTCCCTTGCTGAGGGTTAACTGCTCAGGAGGCTTTTGATCTGTATGTGAAAAAGCAACCAGAGTCGATCCAGCAGGCAGGCCAGTCTGCCAGCTCTCTCCTTCTTTTCTGTTTGTAGATGACATCCAAATAGCCCTGTTCTGGCAGGTGCCAGAGAAGTCACTATTCTAAAATTAAAAGGGAAGGAAGTCTTTTTAAAAAAAAATTTTTTTTTGTAAAGTTAGGCCCTGTAACTTAACCTTTCCCTCAGTGAGACAGTCTTCTAGGATAGCTGGTTTCATGCTGTAAAGATAAATGAAAGGCCAAGTGGGTATGAGAGCCCCTCCTGGGGCTATGGCTGGTGACTGGACAAGTCATTTATTCCAGGGCACAGCCTGGCTTCTTGCCAGGCCCTCCAGTGTATGCCGAGCCAAGGAGAAACCTGAGTGGGGTGGATGACCCCCCATGTGGGTCCTCTGCTTCCCAGCTAAGGCCTTCCAGCATCTGGTGGATATGCACAATTAGTAATGCTTTTGAGGATAATGATTTGGTCTCATGGAAAAAGAAGAATTGGTCCAAGATAATGTCTGGTAAACTTTGACACTCCACCCTGAAGTGATCTTGCTCTCATGTAGAATCACTAACCAGCTGTGCGATTGTATTCCAGAATCTTCCTCAAGGGCCAACTTGCCGTTGACTCCATCCCCAAATTCCAGATTTTCTCAAACAAAGGGAGCCCTGATGTGGAAGGAACTGCAATCAGCCAGATGGAGGAGAGGTGCAGATTGCCAAGATTGGAAGCACCCTTTGAGATGTTTTGACCCGACCCCCCTCATTTTGTACATGAAAAAACTGAGATTCAAAGAAGAGAAGAGAATTTTTTAAGGTCACCCAGTGGAAGAAGTGGGACAAGAGAATAGATGTTCGAACCACAGAACCCCCAGGCCAAGGTACCCACTCACCTCTTAAAGTTGCACACCCCTCCTTGACTCCTTTGCTTAAATTATGTCTGAGGGTGAGGGAGAGGATCCCAAGCAGGCTCCGTCCACACTGTCAGCACAGAGCCCAACGCAGGGCTCAAACTCACGGAAACCACGAGATCATGACCTGAGCCGAAATCAAGAGTCAGACGTTTAACTGACTGAGCCACCCAGGCGCCCCAACATGAAGTTGTATTTATAGAATTTGCCAAAAGGAGAAATCTTGCTGTTCTCTAGAGGCAAGAAGAAGGAGGTGATAGCACAGTCCCGTTTTTATTAAGCCATAAATGCAAAGTTAAACAAGATGAAGCAAGTTGTCTAGGTCTGTGATCCCCCTAAGAACCCGCATCGGTGAGGTCTTTTCAGAGGATCAAACAGAAAAGAGCCTGTAATGTTTGTTATTCAATGGCAAGTCTTACGCACCTACTTTGTATAGAACGTTGTGCTAGGTGCTATGAGGGATAAGGAGGATAAAATGTGGCAGAGAGTTGCAGTGTTAACAGCCAGGGGGGTGCCTGTCAATGACAGTATTTTTACAGGTACACATAAACACATATTCGCACGTGTGCATGTACACATGTTGAGGAATGGTATTTCATAATATTCAGTTTATTCTCTTTATTCTGAGATCATGTCCTCTTTTGTGACGGGGGGCTGTTGTAGTTTAACTTTCTCAATTTTTAATGATATCCTCTCAGCAAAATGTTGGCAACCCAATCAGGGTTCTCTTGAGTATTTTTGGAAAATACTGGTTGATGAAATCCCAAAGTTTTGACAAATGCAGATGTGGTTGAAAGGACATGGGCTCTAGGGGCAGACAGACACAGGTTCAAATCAGGGTTCAACTATTTATTAACTATGTGACCTTGGTAAAGTTTCTTAACACTCAGAATTTATTTTTCTGCCTGCAATACAGAAAGTCCCCAGAACAGTGCGGGGAGTACACACCCATGGAAGGACTCACAAACGTTATTGCCCATCTCAGAAATATTTCGTGTGCATGCATACATATTCACGTACGTTGTACCAGGTGCTGTATGGATAACGAGACCTTTCATTGTCTTGGCTGTCAAGGAGTTAAAAATATTGCTGGTAGGACAGTCTACCTCACCAGAAATCATTGCAGAGATGTAAAGTCCAGCATCTCTTTCTCCTTTCCCTGAATAGTTTCTTTGGTTCGGTAACAGTGACAGAATTTTTAGCTATTGCTTTCCACAGTTCACATTATATTGTTTTTCCATGGCTGGTTTCAGTTTATACTAAGGCTCCCTCAAAACTCATAAAGTTCCCTTTAAAACCTTATAAAATTTCACCTGTGGATGTTTATTGCCCACAGGATGTGAGCTATGTCCGTTTGGTTTTGATAGATTTACCATTATTAAACTTGGGCCCCCATTTTCCACCAGTCTTAGGAAGATGGCTGCCTCCTGATTTAGCACAAAGGACTCTTCCCTTTGTCCTCCAGTGAGTAAATATTTCAGCTTCCTGGGATTGAGCTTAGCTCATGTGCGATGATTCATACTCCTAGACTCCTGAGGTCCAGGAGTTTGCTCTGGCTCTGGGAAGTGGGTATTCTTCATGAAGTTGCCCTCCAAGCTCACACCAGCCTCCCCAGGCTCCCCCCAAATGTCATTGCTAGAAATCCATCCACAAGCGTTTGCTGACCTGCATGGGGATTGGCATTTCAGGGATGACAAGGATGTTAAAAATGTTCTTGCTAAAGTCAGGGGCAATTCTCAAGTGTATAAAAACAATCCAAAATAATTTCTTCTATTTACTCTATATTTATCTCCTTGGGACATTCACCCATTGGCTATAGTCCTATATGATAGTCCTATGAATATTTGCAGAAAAACATCATGTCTCTCCTTTAACCTTCTTTTTTTCCAGGCCAAATGTGACCACTTGATTGCATCTGACTTTAAGGACCTGGTTTCCAGACTCTTTGCTATCCTGGGTGGTCCCTTTTGGGCTTCCCATTTGGGTGTGTGTCAGAATCATGCTTGAGTCAAGAAGTGTCTTTAGGGGTAGATCAAGACCCTTCTTCCTAGGATGAAGAATAGACCTGAATGTCAGGAAGTGCTTTGGGAGTAGTCAGAGAGTGCTCAAAGTTCACGGTAGGTTCAGGCCCTGGTCAGGTAAAGGCCAATTCTGGGAGTTCCAAATAGGCAGGCAGAGTCCCAGACCGAGAATCCAGAGCCCTCTGGGGGTCTAGGTTGTAGAGTCAAAATTAAGGAAGAAGTACAGAGATACCAACTGGGATAATATGAAGGGAGGAAGGGACACCTACAATGGAAGTAACTCAAGTTCTTAAGCCTCATGCCTATGGGATTCTGGATCCTGGGTATGATTACCATGTGAAAAGATCGGAGAAGAAGGTGTAGGAACAGTCCGAATTAAGAATTGTTATTTAAATCTAAGCTTTAGCAGAAGGTTGGATGAAAGCTACGGACCTCTCTTGTATTATCAGGATTCCTTTGCTTGGAAGGACAGATACTGCACTCATCCTGTTTTAAGCACAAAGGAAACTTACTGGTTCATATAACTCCAAGGTATTGGTCTGAGGGTGATTCCTGGTTCAGGAACTATTGGACCCAGGTGACTCTATCTCTCAGCTCTAAGTTGATATTCCTCTTAGGCAGATGTTTCCAAGTGGTAGCTTCTAGCAGCTCTCATTCATTTCCTCCTAGTTTCACATTCAGCTAAAAATGAACTTATGTTTCCTAAGAATTCTAATAACAAGTCCCAGAATTGGGTCATATGCACATTTCTGGAGCTCAGAGGTGGGCAGCTGACCATGTGAGGCAGAGAATGACAGAGGGGTGGTTTCCCAGAGGAAATGTGGGTGGATCTGAGGAAGCACATATGTCCAACACTCTGCCCCACTCCAGATTAGCTCTGGGGATCTGGGGACACCAGGCTTGAGGTAGGGCAGTGATAAGAGCTGGCAGTGGTAGTGAGTTGACAGTGTCTGTCATTTGGAAGACCTCTTTTTTGTTAAAACTCAGCCCAGCACTTCAGATATAGTCCAACCAGTGAGAGGTACAAAGGGGCCTTCTCCATATTCCAGGCCCTGTTCTTTAACAAAGCCCAGGCCCAGATTGCACTGAAGCCTCAACACTCCTACTGGATTCTCTGCACGTGAATTGTCATTAAGGCACTCCATGCCCATCCTTTCTCAGCTATGGTGGTGTATATTCAAGATTTTGCCTTTAACCTTGTCCCTTTCCAAATCAGGGGACACTTTCCAGGGTGAAGAAAGAACATTTTAAGCAATCTTGCTTCTCTTCATCGTTCTCTTCCTCTGGAAATAATCACAACAAAACCTCATCATAATTTTAAAGTTCAAGGTTTTGCTGGGTTTGGTGAGCCAGGGTCTGACTTGGACATCAATGCCAGCACCAAACTCAGCTCATCCTGGATCTCAGCTGAGTTGTTTATCTTTCCCTGATCTTAATCTCAACACTCTTGTGAAGGCATTTTTGGGAGAGGGGCACTCCTTAGAGGGGGGGCTCCTTGGAGAGGCAGAGTGACTTCATCCCTCACCCCTTCCCTTTGTTCTTTTTTTGGACAACAAGAATCTTGTCCTTTCCTGTCCTCCCTTTCAATCCTTCCACTCTTTGAGCTGGAAACTTTCCTGACAAAGTAATGTTGGAGGTGACAAATCATATATGGGTCACATTCCCCTGTCTGCTCCTCCTCTTGGCTACCTCTAAGCTGGAAAGTCTGGAAAACGTCAAATGATTCAGAAAGTGAGCTGAATGGGTTCTTCATGCTTTTCATTTGGTGCCAGGGAGCAGAGCAGTGGCTGATGCAAGAACTGGACAGAGTAGAAGTTGAGCTTAAAAAATAAAGGATAAAAAGAACCCAACGATAGCTAAGGACTCCCACACAAAGTACTTAGGAAAAGCACTCAGTGGGGGACCATGTAAGGCTGTGGGACTTCTGTTGAGGCTGAATGACAGGGCTCTCTCTGCCTGCAGGATGTCCTCACTCAGTGCTTACAGAATCTGCACCTGGGGCCACTGAAAAGGAAGTGACAACCTCAGGCAATCAGAGCAATTGCGAAGGGTCTTAGCAAAATCTTAGTGTATGGACGAATGTAACACGTATCACATCCACAGGTGGTGAGCAGGCAGCAATGGAGAGAAGGCCCTCATGGGACAGTGACTTGTGCCCCTACTGTTCTTCACATTCAACAGGCTGGGCACACCCCACTGGTATGATCTTTAAGAGCAGGTAGCCCCCTGTCAATGGTGAAGACTCAGCTGGTTACTGCTGACTCCACTTTTCTCCATGAATCCCCCACAACCACCTTGCCACCCTTACCTCATACCACCCCAGTCCACTGGTTTCCAGGATCCTGCTCCATCCTGCTCCCACTGGAGGGACCTTCTCTGGTTTCCTGGGGGGTGGGGCAGGGGCTAAAGTGAAGCAGTTTGGTCTTCCTCCATGCTTTAACACTCAATGTTGAGCATAAACTATCTTGTTTCTGTCAGGGCCGCCTGCTTTGACGGCATGAGCCTTTTCTTTCAACAACATCCTCCTTGTATAAATCAAAAATCCCGTTTTCAAAATTTTTAAATTTGGAAGTGAAAAAAAATAAACACTGGCTTTTCCCCCTTTGCACTCCTGCCTGAATAATCCTAATTTTCTCCAAAATGACATAGATGTCTTAAAGAGAATTAAGACTGAGAAAGCATAGAAAAGCACAAAGATTGCCATTTCAATATGTAATTGCATTTCATTCTCATTGGGTTCTGTGTAGCCACAAAATTAGGTAGCAGAAAACTGACCTCCAGAGAGAATCCTTTTTTTTTTTTTTCAAATAACAATTGTATTGAGAAGTCTTTCACATCCCATACAATTCACTCACTTAAAGCATAGGATTCAGTGCTGCTGTTATTTTTTTTTTTAATCATCTTCACTGAGTTGTCACAAATAATCTGTCAATAGAAGTAGTGCATTGAGAGAGTAGATACTGGAATGGTGGGTTGTTTTTTTTTTTTTCTAATTCTGCAGAAAGTCCAACTCAAGCATACTAATCTGCCTCATGTTCAGTGTGCCTGTGGGCACCAGACCCACACCTGCTCCACACTGGATTAGGGGAAAAGGGAGCTTACATTCGCTAAGGAGCCCAGACCTTCACATAGATTTTATCATGTAACCTTCACACAAAGATTCTCCCTCTTAGAGAGAATATTATCCCCATTTCTCAGATGAGATAACTGAGATTCACATCACCACATTAGTGAGTGGCAGAGTTGTAGACTTTAATGGAAGTCTACATGAATCCAAAGCCATTCTCCTGCCTTAGATTGCCACTGAGGGTAAAAGATAGCATAAGAGCTGATCTTGAAAAGTACCTGAGCTTAGATTCTGAACTTCTCTACTGTTCGGGAAACTCTTCATAGAAAGCTATGCCACAGACTGGTGTTCTCAAAATGTGGTTTTGAAATCACTGGTTTGTCTGTACTTGCCTTAGATTGAAGCTCAAGAGGTTTGAGGTAGACTTTGCCACAGGCCTCCCTCAAAAGGAATAGATGACATGGCCTAGTGCTGTGGGCTTGCATCATGAGACCCTGAGCAATGAATGCTTCCAGAACTATCCTGGTTCTGCTCTTAATCCTGAAGACCAAGTACTCTTAGGGTAGAGACAGGTCTACCTGCACATGGGACATTAACCCTCTGCTCTGAACCTCCCCCTCCTTCCTTGGACTTCTGAACCCTTGCGTGTATTTTCTTATGCTTCCCTGCCTCCCTCTTTGGACTTTCTCTTGTTCCCTTCTGTTCTAATAAAGCCTTCATGGGAAAGATCTAAATGGTTGGTAGTGCCTCGTGTGGGTAGGTAGATGGGAAAAGTCTCATTTACCATTGCTGGAAATTTAAAGTGAGGTGCCCCATTTGATGGTGATTGACAGTATATGTGAAACACCCAAATAGGCAAATTCAGTGGCAGCACAGTTCATGAAACAAATGCTACAGAAATATTTGCACAATTGTGCAAAGATACATGTGCAAAGTTATTTGTTAGAGTTTTGTTTGTAGTTGGGAATACTTAGAAATAACCCAAACAGACATTGATAGGGGACTGCTTATGTAAACTGCCATAGCCATGTCAAAATAGTATGCAGCCATGAAAAAGGTAGTGCTCTACATATTTTCATGAAGATATGCAAAGTGATGTATATTTAAGTCATGGAGAGCAACATGCATGTTATAATGGTTAATATATATTAGCAACTTACTATGTGTTGGACACCTGTGCCTTCGTTTGTTGACTTATTTAATTCTCCAAACAACCATAAGAATATTATTTTTTTCCTATTTTCAGATAAGGATTTACAAAAAAAAAATTTTAAATCATCCCCCAATGCCACACAGCTAGTAAGTAGCCAACCAGAGATGGAAACCCAGATCGCTCTGTCTCCTGAGTTTCCCGGTGCAATCACATTTTTGTAGAAAATGTGAGGAAAACCTATGCATGCATTGATGTTAGCTTGAGTGTTGAGTAGAGAAAAGTTTGCTTGGTGGACTTTATCTTTCTGGACTCCCCACGTGTTCTCTCCTTCCATCCCCGACAGAGTTGATTACCCCTTCTGGGGGGTTTCCAGAGCTGCTTATGCATACCTTGAATCTCCGTTGCCAACTTCCACTTTAAACATTGGTTTCTATGTTTGTCATGACTATTATTATGCTCTCTCCTTGGAGGATGAATCTGGCTTATTCACTTTGTTTTGTTTTGTCTTGAGAGAGAGAGAGAGAGAGAGAGAACAAACGTGAACAGGGGGTGGAGGGCCAGACAGAATCCTAAGCAGGCTCCACACTTAGCATGGAGCCTGACACGGTGCTTGATCCCATGACTCCAGGATCTGAGCTGAATTCAAGAGTCTGACACTTAACCCACTCAGCCACCCAGGCTCCTCCTAGTTTATTCAGTTCTTTATCCCCAATTCCTGGCATAAAGTAGATAGATGGCCCCAGAACAAAGGTTGAAACCATACAGAGGTTTCATACACACTGAACTAAGGTCAGGGGATCAGGTTTGGGTCAAGGTGTCAAGACAGATGATCACTGCTGCTATTTTGGGGAAAGAGCCTGCTGAGCAGACCAGGAGCTACATCTCAGTTGTGCTAGGGTCACCTGTGCAGAATGATGAGCCCCACAAGAAAGCCTTTCACAGGCCAGAGCAGATTTGTTGGGAAGCTAGTGAACCCTAAAGCTGCAGGACTCCTCGAGATCTAATACCTAATTTTGTAATCTTTACCTGAGAGAGGGCCAGCCCTTCAAAGGGCATAAAATTCAAACTCCATCAAATCAAGATCCACCTCTTCCAGAATTTCTCCTTCCTTCTTTCTCTCAAGTATACATTTCCCTCCCCTTTTCTTGAGGTGATCCATTTTTTCCTAAGTATACCTTTTAAAGCCAGATTTCTTGGTTCTGAGTGTCCCCCTCATCAGTCACCTTAATTGTCATCTTCTGCACCTCAAAGCAATGTTCCCCAGGAAGGCAGATTGTATGTCCTGGGTCTCCAATGGTGTTCAAACATTTTGAGAAGCCCAGGGGAAGAAGCATATTTATCTGTCATCAAAGCTCAAAGGTCAACTGAAATGTCAAATGACGTTGCACCAAGTTGCAATCGTACTCCCTCATGTGGGGACACCAAGTGCTCATGCTTATTGGAAACTTGACTGGCAAACACATTCATCTATGATTAATTAGAACATGGAGAAACAGTCATCTTAATGGGTCATTTTAAAAAAAGTCATTTAATTGGTTGGAGACCAAATCTTTCCAAAGCAAATGTTTAGGGAGAGGCACTTGGAAGCAAAAATACTGGGAATCACTCCTGTAAACCTTTGTCTCCAGCATGATTAGACTTCTCAAAAACAAAGCAGATCCCAGAGCTGGGAGCAGGCAATGCTGAGTGTACCAGGTTAGAATAAGCAGAAAGCATGTGTCCTCACCATCACAGATCTGTCACTGCCAGTGTGGGCCTGCCAGAAAGCTCTTTCAGGGGGAGACTTTTTATTTTAAGGAAATGATCATTGAATGATTCCTGCAAAAGTCCCTTCACAGCCCTGGACTCTGTTCACACGGCCTGCCCATCAGGGTTGGGGGTAGAAGAAGCTGCTTTGCATGGCATCTGGTTTAAGAGTGGTTCATCTTTTGAAAAATCTCCCCTTAGCCCATCTCAGCCCAAGTGTCACCGGAAAAATAACAAAAGTGTCACCTCTCTGTGCCAGAGAGGTGGCTACCCAAGCAAATCACATATTTTAGAAACTCTCAGGAAAGGAAACAGCTGCCTTCCCTACAAATGGGAGATTCCCCTCCTCTCAGGTATCTTTGCCCATCCTGCAGCCCCAGTGCAACATTCCCTCATTTCCAGAACCGACTGCTCCAACTTAGGACTGGGACTCCATCTACCCAATTCAGGGGCTCCTATGAGGTGACTCTGCTCTTTCAGGATCCTGATGGGATTTTGCAAACCCCAAGCAACACAAAGTGGAGCCATTGCTCAACAGATTCCTTAAATACCACCACCTGGGGTGAACGTGGCCAGCTGTTCAACAGCTGTACCACTTTGGCACTCAGCTCCAGAGGTATAGTAGAGCTGTAATAAAACAAGATGAAGAGGGAACTCTCGGGTAAGAAACTCACAAGGAGAGCTGCAGCAGAGCCCAGCTGAGTGTCAGCTCAGCCCCTTGGCCTGGCTCTCCTTGTCTTTCCAGTTTTATTATAAATACACTCATATAAAACTAAGTACCACTCTACTTTTGTACAACACTGTATAATTTAAGCATTTCCCATGCATTGTCTCTCTGGATCTCTTAGCACTTAAAACTGTTTAAAAATTAGCTAAATTTTAAATGCATTTATAATTTCCACCACCCAAACCATATATATATTTTTGCAAACATTGTCTCTCACTTTCCAATGAATGCAGCACGCGCGTGCGCGCTCACACACACACACACACACACACACACACACACATCCCTTTCACCTTTTTTCTCTGTCTTTTTCTTTTTTTTTTTAACGTTTTTATTTATTTTTGAGACAGAGAGAGACAGAGTGTGAACAGGGGAGGGGCAGAGAGAGAGGGAGACACAGAATCCGAAACAGGCTCCAGGCTCTGAGCAGTCAGCTCAGAGCCCGACACGGGGCTCGAACTCACGGACCGTGAGATCATGACCTGAGCCGAAGTCGGACGCTTAACCGACCAAGCCACCCAGGCGCCCCTTCTCTGTCTTTTCTAAAGCAGTCATTCCTCCTCTGGCCAGTTCTCTTGACATCATAATTACAGGTTTTTGCAATTTTGCTTTCCTGTCTAAATCTCTAAGATTGTAATCCTTTGTTCCTTTTTCCTGCTCACCTTCAGAGAAAGGTTCATTCTTTGTACCTGTGGCTTGCTTCTCTACCTCCAGCTCTCACACTAGCTTAGCCACCTGTCTGCAAATTCTTTCATGACCAGAGGACAATTAGAGGAACAAAGATTGATGCTGCTGAATCAACTCCTCCCTAAATCACTCTCTGATGGCTGACCTTCTGCCCCTAAATCCTATATTGTCTTGAATCCAGCTCTTTCATGACTAGTCAGGCAAATTTGGAAAAGTTACTTAGGCTCTCTGAGCCTCAGTTCCCTCAGTGTAAAATCAAGATACTAGTAGAACTGACCTCGTAGGCTTGCAGTTAAGACGTAATGAGCCAATGATGCCTGTATACCACAGAGCCCCATGTCTGGCATGGTGTGGATACCCACACCTTGCCAACTAAGCTCTCCATCTGTTCTATCGTGAACTGGGAGTGCAGTGTTGGGAGCAGAACACCTGGCTAGGGAATCACAAGACCTATATTCAGTTCCAGCCTTTGCCTCCTTGGACAGTCATTCTAGTCCCATTTTGCACATGATAAAATGGGGATAATAACAATCTTCTGGGCTCATCAATCAGCACGTTTGTAAGGATCAAATGGAAGGTGTATAAAAGTGCCTTTAAGCTAAAGGTGACATACCAATACAATTATTAAGAAGACATGCCGAGATCTCCTCCTTCTGGGAATCATTGCTCCATTAATGGGACCCTGATGATCTCCTATAAGAGGAAATCTTGGCCAGAAAATGTTGGTTCAGACACCTTATTTTCTAAGATCAATTCTAGGTGGTCCTTTCCATTATTTTTAGTTTTTTACTTCTTTTGGCCTTTTCTTCAATGTGAACGCCAAGAATTCTCCCTGGGCCCTTAGAGCAGAACTCCCATTCTGTTAGAGGAAATTTGATGGTAAAGAGCAGGGACTCTGCAGTCTAATGATCTGATTTTGGATCCTGGATCTGTATGACCATGGCCAAAATTACTTTCTGTGACTCAATTTTTTTATCTTTATAATGGGTATAATAATACCAGCAGCCATTAGTATGGGAGAGATTTTATCAGGATATAGCAACTGAGAGTAATGGGCAAAGGATTTCCTCCCAGAAAGCAGATCCAGAGTCTGCTAGATGGGTCAACTAGGAATTTACTTTCCTGCCAGGGCTAGCAGGATTCAATATAGTCTATGGTCCAATGTGTATTTCCTACTTTTCCTTTCTTTGAGTAGAGCTGCAGTTTTTTTGTTGTGTTTATTATCCTTTTTCTTTCTTACCTTTCTATAGCAGGTGTATTGGGACAGATAAGCTGTCATTTCAACTTACAGGCTGTGATCATCAAAAGCACACATGGACCTGACAGGGAACTGTGTGCAGTAACCAGAGATCCTGAATTTGAACTTGATGAGACTTTGTGTTTTCATCCTTGGTGATGGGGGGCAGGGGTGAGAATATGTAAAGGAATAAGGTGTCCATAGTGCTGAGGAGCCAAAGGAGTAACTGTGGCATTTATCATCCAATAGCTTATCAGTATTCACTAAAAATTTCTCTTGTGCCTTTCCCAGTGTAGCAGTAAAAATACAGTTCTCCATTTCCAAGCTTCCTTGCTGCTAGGCATGACCATGTAATGCAGTCTGGTGAATGAAATGTAGGTAAAAGTCCACTGGGGAGGTCTTAGCTTCTGGAGTAAAAATACAAAGCCTTGTAAGGAGAAAGCCCTTCACCCTTTCTCCATCCTCCTGCTTTGAAATGTGGATGCAGGGCTACAAGGAAAGTAGCTATCTTGCAACTGTAAGGCAACAAGCAAGGAGGTGAAATCCAGGAGGTCAACCACAGAGAAAAAGTCCTTAGTGGAATGACTGAGCAACTGGTCTCCTCAACCTGCCTCTGACCCCATGTTTAAACTGTGACTCTCCTATTTGTTTGAACTACAGTTTCTTCTGCAGTTGATTGTAATCCTAGCTAGTATAAGAGCAGGGATGTTGCAATTAAAAAAACAAAAACAAACTATCCCCTGAGAATGGGTCCTGTGAAGCACTACGAGATATGGGGGCAGTTGGCTGGGTGAGCAGTGAAAAAACTAGGTGATTCTGGAATGGACACAGTGAACACTGTTCACTCAGGGGCTCTGAGCTGGAGAAGAGGATGAGAAGTCTATTTCTCGTGCAAGAGTTAATTTGAGGATATCCTGCTTCTTGTAAGATGCCCAGTGTGACCCTTTGTGAAGCTATGCCCAAGACAAGTGTAGAACAGAAGACCAGCCAGCCCATGCTGGGACTGACCGACTCTTGAACGTACCTGAGAACAGCTGGACAAGATGGAGTTGTGTTGAGCTGTGGACTGTTCTAGGATATGGCATGTTCACTAAACTAAGCTTTAGTTATCTATTTTCATAATTACTGCATTTTGAGTATTTGGGGGGAATGGGGTCTGGGTTTATTTTTCTCAAATATTCTTGGTCTTCTGTATAGGTTTCATCTGAAAAGTGTCAATTGTTTCTTTCTGCTCTGAAGATGGGCACAGTGCTGCTAATGACTCTCCCTTGTAAAGACGTAGAGAGAAGCCAGCCAAGCTGGAGCAGAGGTGTGGAAACTCCAAGAATAGGAAGGTTGCAGAGACTCTGTACTGTATCAAGTTTTAACAAGCTTTCTCTCCTTCAACTATCAATTTCCTTCCCAACACCCCTACATTGTTTTAAATTGACACCATTCTGAGGCATTGTTGGTCACTTTACCATTTTCCCCTACTTTGCTAGATTTGTAGGAAATTGTGTGGTCCCTAGCAATGAAGTTATTAGCCTCGGGAGCAGGCCCCTGTCATCAGCCTGATGGGTGCTGCTTTTTTGATCTGTTGTGATCATTTGCAGGGCTGTCCTGTGAATGGCTCTCAGGAGGTAAACCTCATTCTGGCCCTCTCCCCACCATGTGCCAATTCATCTATCTTTTTTCTGAGATACCTATAGATCCTTCCTTTTTCTTCATTAATCTTCTCTATCTTCACTCATCCCCATGACCCTGTCAATGGAGACTTCCCTCATCTATTCTTTGATTTTTGCTATTTCCGCTTCACTTCCTTCGCCTTTATAGGAGAAAAAAATGCTCTGCATTGATCACTCCTGAGTGAGGGGAAAGCTATTCTGTTAAAGTCTTTGGGTTGGTGCCTTCCTTTGAGCATTTTTAATGTATTTTTAGCATGTCCTACTTCTTCATAGTCTCTTGAAAAGGGAGTTAAGTCTCCTCTCCCCTTAATAATCTTTTTTATAGTTTCAATTTCTTCCTGTTCCAATGGGAATTTGCATACTCTCTATTTTATCTTGCCAAGTTTCCAAGACTTTGAGAATTCCATTTTGATCAGGAGAGAGGATCTTGGTCATCACCCCACTTTTATAAGTCTTGTGACTTTGGGTCAGTCACTTAACTGTGCACTTCTGGTTTTCCATTTTACATACAAGGATAAATACACTTTACTGAAAGGCAAGTGATAGATAAGATAATTACTCAAGCTTCCTTACTGCTTTAACACCTGGACTTCTGTGATCAGAAAAGAGATGGTTTTCATTTTGTAATAACCTTTTTCATATATATCCTGTCCTTTTCATTAGTAAGTCCTTTTCTTTTAGTAAGTTTATAATATCCATAGCCCTTACAGTGTTCAGAAACCTTTCTTTTTTAAATGTTTATTTATTTATTTATTTTGAGAGAGAGACAGAGAGAGTGACAGAGAGAGCAGGGGAGGGGCAGAGAAGAGAAAGAAAAAGAGAATCCCAAGCAGGCTGCACAGTCAGCCCTGCCTGACATAGGGCTTGATCTCATGAACTGTGAGATCATGACCTGACCTGAAACCAAAAGTTGGACGCTTAACCGACTGAGCCACCCTGGCACCACTCAGATACCTTTTATATGCATTATCTAGCTTTGTCCTATGGCTAGCACATGTAACTAATGACACCTAAATTCTGTATCCTTAAACATTGTCACACAGAGTGTGATCATGCTTCTTTCTGTCATTCCACTTTCCCCAAAAACATTATATCAGGAACTCAATGCAAAGTTAACATATGTAGCTGTACCTTATTTTTTAATTGGTTGTCTAATATTCAACTGTATGGGTTACTATAATATGTCTAATCATTCTCTTATTGAGATAATTAGATTGTTTTCAATTTTGCTATCATGAATACTACTGCCATGAATGTGCTTATACATATATATTCATGCAATTATTTCTGTAAGATATTTCCCTAGAAGTGATATTGCTGCTTTTAGGATATGCTCATTCTTAGTTTAATAGCAAAGAGTCCTAAATAATTGTATCCATACACAACTTTTAAACATCTGGCTTGGCTTTGTCCCTTTTCCTCATGACAATTTTTTTGTCTACACTTAAAATATGGCATTGTCCTAAAAAATATGGATGTCCTTCCTTTGGTGCAAAAAATACTGGAAATTTATCTTATAGAAATAATTAAGGATGAGTACAGAGATTAGCTATGAAGATTTTTAAAAATTATTATCATTATTACTAAGTACCTATTATGCACAAAGCATTGTATAAGGTATTTTAAATATATCATTTCACTTATAACAATACTTTTTAGTAGGTACTATTTTTAAACTCATTAAGCAAATGAAGAAACTAAACCTTAATGAGACTAAGTAATTTCCCAAAGATATGCAGTTGATATGCAGGGAATCTGGGAGCTGACTTCAGAAAAGTTTGTCACCGGAACCCACAGGATTAATCCACTGCACAAACTCCTTATAGCACAGTATGCAATAAAGAAATGTTGGAAATAACCAAACTAACCAACAATAAGGAAAGGGTTACATAAGTAAAATATATTTATATAGCATATATTATACGTAGCCATTAAAATAGTGTTGCCCACATATTTATTATTATTGATATGACAAGATGTGACTTTCGGTTTTTTAAAAAGAGATATTGCAGGGTGACTTGGTGATTCAGTTGGTAAAGCATCTGACTTTGGCTCAGGTTATGATCTCATGGTTTGTGGGTTCGAGCCCCACATCAGGCTGTGCTGACAGCTCAGAGCCTGGAGCTTGCTTCAGATTCTGTCTCCCTCTCTCTCCGCCCTTGCCATACTCGTGCCTATCTCTCTCTCTCTTGAAAATAAATAAACATTAAAAAACTCTAAAAAACAAAAAGAGATATTGCAAAGTGGTATGATGATGGTCCCATATTTTTTTTTAAATGTGAGTGACCTAGATCCTTCTATATGCAAGGAAGAGCTAGAAAATCGTCTTTGGGGTCATAGGATTGAGAGTGTTTTTTAATATTATCTTTTGTCTTTTATTTCTTCTGACTTTTTCTATAATAATTATATATTACTTCTGTAATAAGATTAGATTAAAACTAAGTCTTAAAAGTAACAAAAAAGGGAATCCAGTTTTGTCAAAGAGGTTTTTTGTTTTTGTTTTACGTATTACAGAAAGAAGTTTGATATTATTGAAGTGGCTTTGAACTTCCAAGAAATTTACTTCACCTATTTGACATTCTAGTTTGTTTCAGATATCATCCATAAATTTACATAAAATAATCAACGTTTCCCTTGTGGCTTTTTTTTGGGGGGGGGGTGGGGGGGAGTCATATATATTTTCAAGCCTGTTTTTTTACTCTACATTTTATTCTTTTACTTTCTCTTTCACATTTGTTCATCTTTCCAACCTGCTCCCATAGCTTCTGAAAACCCACCTTCCTTTCAGAGCCTTCCTTCTGCTTTTGGAGATTTTGGGCTCTGACACAGCTTTGTCCTGCCACCTCTCTCTCCTTACTCTGCAGAGTATCTGTGGAACCTTTTAATATATTTTGTAAGAAGTTAACTCCAACAACTGCACATATTTTACTAGGGTGTTACAGTTTATTTATTTTTTAAATGTTTATTTGAGAGAGAGACAGAGACAGAGACACAGAGAGAGGCAGAGAGAGAGGGAGAGAGAGAATCCCAAGCAGGCTCCACACCCAGTGCGGAGGCTGATATGGGGCACAATCTCATGACTGCAAGATCATGACTTGAGGTAGTATCTAGAGTCAGATATTCAACTGACTGAGCTACTCAGGTGCCCCAAGTTTTATAGTTTAAAGTGCTTTTGCATGAATACTCTTATTTGATTTTTCCCAGTAGGTCTTTATAGGAAACAGGGAAAGTCTCATAAATCCCATTTTACAGAAGAGAAAACTGAGCTTCAGCAAGTTTGACCTCACTAAACCTCCACATCTAGCAAATCACAATGCAGGGAGCCAAGCCTAACCTCCTGATTCTAAGCCCAGTGCTTTTTCTTTCTACCACCCCATACCACTGCTGAAGAGAGTTATCAAAGACCACCAGATGGATAACTATTCCCCAGATCTAAAGACTTATACCTTGATTGGGCAAACAGATCCTTTAATATCCAAAATGGGACCCAGACAGTGCTTCCAGTCAAGGTAACTTTGGGCTAAAGGCCACCATTGTCCCAGACACAGCAGACACAGAGCTATCCATGGTCCTGAGATCACTTGCCTTGAGCCCTCACTGACCCTCCCCGCTCTTGCCCATCTGACTTGTTCACTATTTGGTCATTACACACTACTTATTCTTTCGAATTTCACTGACTATTCTGTCTCATGTGGTCTCTATTTCTCTTCTTTGTTATTCATATCAGCAGGTCTCAGAATCAGTAGTGCCTACTAGTCCAGAGTTCCATATATGCTCCATGAAAACTTTTCCCTACATGGTTGTTATCCTTCAACCAGGATAAAACCAGCTTTTTGATAAATAGTGAATCCAGGAGTAAACCTAGATCTTTGATACATAGATAATTTCTCTACTCATCTTTAGCGTTGAAAAATGAATATCAATCTACATCCAATTTTTCTTTTTAGCCTTCTGCATATTTATGCCATTTGTTTCATGTGTATCTGCCTCCAGTCTTCCTTTACCTATACTTGTGTTAACATGTTAACATATTTTCTTATATTTGTTTTTCTCTTAAATTTGCCTTTTTTGTCTCTTCCTTGCTTCCCAGGCTTTATGCAATGATTTGTTTCTATTGCCACTTTCCTGCTTCTGGGTTTTTGGTCCAGCAATAGTTAACCAATATGCTTCTTAGTTTTAATTTGTCTTATCTCACTTAGTGTCTCTCAAAGAATGGTCCAGAGTCTATGTGAGTCAAAATACTCTGTGGCTATCACTGACATTTAGATTTCTGGGCTCCATCTCTGACTGATTCTTCCACTTTGGTCTGGGGCCCTTCTCCTTCTGGTTGTCCTTATTATGAACTGGGATATCCCTGTTCCCAGCAAAGCCCTGGCCAGCACATGTGTAAGTCGATCTGAGCTCTGCCTTTTCAAGACCCCATGCTGTCATTCCTTCCAGTGGATATTTCTGCTCTGCTGCCCTTTGTCCCCACTGGACTGTGTATAGTTTGTGACTACACTGTGCTCTCATATCTATTCTCTACAGCCCCTCCTCCCTCCTTCTCATCCTCTATCTTAACCCTACTTTAATTTGTTCTCCTTCATGGGTAGCCTGCTAGAATTTCTCTGGACCTCCTGGAGCTCTAGTATTTCTATAGTACTTCCTCACTCTGCTCTGTTTTATCATTTCTGAGGGGTGTGTGTTTTCATCTCAGAAGCTGTCACCTATAAAGTCAAATTTGTTTGATTCTAATGATAAAGTTGTAAGTGAAGTTGAAATATGTATTATTCCTCCTTTCCAGATGAGGAAAAGGAGATCTAGAAAACTTTAGGTTCAAGGTGAGTGACAAGAGGTGAAATTAGAAATGTTGTCTGAAGAATTTTATATAGCAATTCAATTCCACAAATTCTTCCTGAGTTTCTACTATGGTCAAAGCCCAGAATCAGGCATTAGATATACATGAATGGAGAAAAACTTCCCTCTCTGGTTTCAGGAAGCTTCCAGTGGCCATGAAGAAGTTAAGAAATGCCCAAATAACATAGCACCAGCAGCTGTGTGCAGTGCTCCAATCTTCAATACATTTAATCGTGAAATAGGACCTGGAGAAATAAGGGAATGCTTGAATACTTTTAACTAGGAGGTAAGGAGTGATGGCACAGGAATTCTTGGGTGTGTGGAGTTTGATATGGGCATTGAAAACCATGTAAAATTTCTAGTGGAGTATATTACATGTTTGGAGAGAATGCCCGGGGGACTTCAGGTTTGGGGTTTGAGAAGTTTGAGAAGTAGGTAACTTTAGGATGGTAACTCGAGGCCACATCAATGTCCTTGATTTCAATGTCAAAGTAAATTGGAGGTGGGGGAAGTCTATAACTTCATTAAACCAGGCTTCCTTCACACATGAGTAGGAAAAACACAGAATCCTAAATATTATTTAACAAATGATAGCACAGATTTGGGCACATAAAATGGAGAACTTAGCAAAAACAGAAGATGAGACAAGCACAGAGACCCTGAGCAAGACAGTGACAGCATTTCTGAACATCAAATTGGGGATCAACACTCAACGAGTTTCCCGGAGAGGGCAGCCCTCCATCTCAAAGAGGGAGCTGGCACATGCCGCCCAGAGCTTGTGTTGACTTCCTAATGAGTGTCCCGAGTCTGAAATACAGCCTGATCTTTGGGGTCTTTGTAGTGTCTTCCACATTGTAGTCATGGTAAATAAAACTCCTATAAATGTGTCAAGCCACTTGAGCAGAGAAATGGGGAGTGTGGGAAAAGGTGATGTTTAAGTACAAGGCAAAAAGCTGACTTTTCTAAAGTATGTATTAGCAGCATGTAGCTAAAAATAGCCACCTGTTCCAGGTTGGATTGCAGATTGGAAAAGCTCTTCACATACCATATTCAAAAAGCATCTGTCACCCAGTAGCCATGGCAACAGGCATCCCTGAATAGATGTAGAGAGATGTTTTTGGAATGGAGCTGGAAAAGGAAGTGGACCTAACAGCCTCTGGGTAAGGGGTGATATTTTCTGGTCCTCCCTTGAGTTGAAGCCTCAATTTTTCTTTCCTACTTCCTAGCCCTTCTTATTTTGCACAGCCATTGGTTCTTGTTTTTTGTTTGTTTGTTTGTTTGTTTTTGTTTTTGTTTTTTTTTTAAAGCAGCATCTAGAGTTAGTGCCCTTCCAATTGACTAGACAGGAGAGAAGATGGGGAGAAGGGTGGGACATGTAATGACAATGAAGAGGTGGGATGGAAGGCCAAACTGCTTGGGTGAGCTTTGGGAACTCCTAGAGAAGGGAGTAGCACAGAATCTAATGTGCATTATGTTCTTTTGCTATTCACATATTTCCTTTGTCAATGGTTGTCTTAAATGTATTTATCCCTTTATATTGACAATATTAAATGCCATGGATCTTTTTCTTTTTATTGCTCTTTATGCTTTGTAAATTCCTTGAGGGTAGGGAGTCCTCTTTTTAGCTCCCCACCTAGCACTAGAACACTCCTTCAAACTGTCAGTGTTGCTTGCATGATACAGCAGCATGACGTTCTCTTAAGGCTCAGAATGCCTACACAAAAGTTGTATTTTGCCCTCCACTTGTCAACTCCCAGAAACCCCAGTTATGACAAATGTTTGAATGTGTTGAGCAGGACTCTGCTGTACAGATCCTCCTTGAAGATAGTCATAAATTATGAATGAGACCACTCCAAATAATTGTGCACAATAAACACTCTTAAGTACATGAATAAACATAAGTGACTAAAGATGCTTAGGGTGACTTTGGTGATAAGGGCAGAAAGGTAAGGATGGAAAAAAGCCAGAATCTCTTGAGTGTGTTCTCTAGGTGACTGACAGCCTGAATAAGGCAGACATTTGACCTGTGGAGAGACAGGATCAAAATCAGATTACTAGACAGGTGAAGAGTCAGCATATATTTTCTGAAGACACAGTTAAGAGTCCTTGTGGCTTTCATGAGATTTGCACTGGACAAGATCTGAAAACGATCTATATTCCTCTAGGAAGAGCTCTTTGCAAGCACATAGTTCTAAATCCTGGCTAAAAAGGTTGCTGAGAGACACTTTTCTCTGGTATTCTCAATGCCCTTTTGCTTACCTAATGAGGAAAATAATATATTTATCGAGCACCTATGCCTATGGGTTCTTCATTCAGCAGGCATAGGACCATTCATTCATTAATTCATTCAACAAATCTTTCCTGAGTGCTATTGTGTATGGCGTGCTGCATGGTCCCTGTCCTCGCGAACCTTATATTTGGACAAGAATGGGATATTGTTGCTGTTGTTATGATGGTCCCTGATGGTGACGGTAATCCTCTCAGCTATGATAGTCATCCCACTGCACAAAGCAGCCCAGTTTACCACACAGTGCATTAGCTACAGTTGACCTTTGAACAACACAAATTTGAACTGCATGGGTCCACTTATACATGGATTTTTTTTCAATGAATTCAGTATAGTACTGTAAATGTATCTTCCCTTCTTTATGATTTTCTTAACATTTTCTCTTCTCCAGCTTACTTTATTGTAAGAGTACAGTATAACATACAAAATATGTGTTAATTCACTGTTTATGTTCTTGCTAAGGCTTTGGGTTAACAGTAGGCTATTAGTAGTTAAGTTTTTGGAGAGTCAAAAGTTGTATGTGGATTTTGACTACAAGGTGGGTTGGTACCCCTACCAAAGTACCCTATCTTGTTCAAGGATCAACTCTGTATTTTGTTTTCTCTATTCTTGGTGCACCAGCAGAGGGGGTCTTGCTAATCCTGGAGAGACTACCCCTTCCAGGGCTAGCTAATTCTTAGAGATAGCACATGACTCCCCTGTGAATCTGTGTTTCATATACAAACCAACCAACCCAGAGCCTATACTTGCCAACTACCTCCTTTATGGAGCTCTCACAGGTTGAACCACTATCCATTAGCCACAATCACCCCAGGGACAGGTACCAGGTAACTAGGGGAAGTCCCTATATCCCAGGGAGCCTGCTGAAATTATTCAAGCTAGCCAATCCTAAACCTGTATTACCTGCTTACCCTGACTCACCCATTCTGTCCTAGGAAAACCACTGTAAAGACTTTTGCCCATGTTTTCCCTTCACTTCTCTGCCTCCTTACCAACCCTGGTCCTTCCCTGTGTGGCTCTGTGTGTGGAGTGCCCCCTTCTCTTGAGAACTGTAACAAAGTGTATTTTCAACGGCAATCATCTCCTGATCTGTTGGCCTCATTCTACCTGAATAATAATAAAACCTACATTTAAAAAAAGTTTTATTTATTTAAATAATCTCTATACCCCACATGGGGCTCAAACTTGGAATCTTGAGATCAAGAATCGTATGCTTCTCTGAGCCAGCCAGGTGCTCCAATAAAACCTACATTTTACAATAGTAAGAGCTTAAGCATTGGTGTCAGATCGCCTGGATTCAAACTCATCTCCACCATTTACTGGCTGTGAGACATAGCCTCCATTTCTTATATCTAAAATAGAAACAACATCTAATGCTTTTGGCACTTAGAAGAATTAAATGAGATAATCCTTATGAAGCACTTAACCCATAGTAACTGCCATATGTGAAAGCTAAATAAACATGAGAACTAGATATATGTTTGAGAGGAAATAGAATGCTGGGCTTATGCCTTTTTAAAGTCTAGAATTTCCAAAGAGTCTTCTGGAATTTCCAAAGAGTCTTTCTTTGGAAAGACTTTCTAGAATTTCCAAAGAGTCTTCTAGAATTTCCAAAGAGTCTTTCTTTGGAAAGACTTTCTAGAATTTCCAAAGAGTCTTTCTTTGGAAAGACTTTCTAGAATTTCCAAAGAGTCTTCCTATTCATGATCTTATTTCATCCTGACAGCTCTGTGAAGGTAGATGGGTAGATGGAGCACCCAGGTTTTACAGACAAGGAAACTGAGACTAAAAGAGAACTAGCTAGTTAATGGAAAAGATTGGAATAGGATCCAGCTGTCCTGACAACTAGTTCCTTCCACCAAGCCTTTCTACTGAGAGGACAGATGTGGTGTGGATGAGGACGTGGCAGTCAGACCGACCAGGCTTAAAAGCCCAGCGTCACCACTTCTTAACTTGCACATGCTGAGCAAGGTTAGAAGCCTCTGATCTACCATTTTCTCAGCTGTTGAAAAGGAGAAAATAAATTTTTCAATCATTACTTATTGGAGACTTTTAAAAAGGAATGTAATCAAAGCTAGCTGGGGTATGGAATAATAAGTACTCTCATATGTAAAGCACTCCTATTTTCTTATAAAGAAAATCTCAAATATAGAAAAAGCTAGCTGCACAGCATTGCTCACCACAATACTATCTAAATACAATTTGAAAGCAAGCGGCCTATTTAATAATAAGGAGATAGAGTATATTCATATGATTAGATAGTATACAGCCATTAAAAATGGTGTTTACAAAGTTCATAACAAAAACTGCATTTACTGTTAGGTCAATAAATCATGCCTTCTCTCCCATTTTGGTATCACCTAGGTGCTGCATTGGGGACCCTGAGGCCAGTAAGAGTGTCCCAGAGTGAAAATGTTGAGAAAAAGCAGATCCAGGCAGTGGTATATGAGCCCAGAGATTAAACACTTGCTACCCAGTGTTTCAGAGAGTGCCGTAATGAGACCCTGGGAAGGTTACCATTGATCCCTTGTTTTCTTCACGTGGGGGGCCATTGTCCCTCCAATTTATACCCTTATGCTTCAAACTATAAGGCAGCTCTTTCTGCATCAACTTTACCTCCTGTTCAAACCTACTTTCCTCTGCACCTCTGAGGTTTGCCCTGCTGAATCTTAGCCTTCCCTCACATGTGTCACCTGAAACTTCCCATCCTCCCAGAAGCCTTTCCTGGCCTGTAACGAGATTGGATGCACCTTTGCTTTGCTTTCACATTGGCGGAATCTTCTGGTCCTCAAACTCATCAGTCTCTACTGTCATTGCTGGGCAGATACCCTTCTTCCCCACATGGCAGAAAGCTCTTGTCAGGACAGGGCTGGGCTCATCTTTCTCCCCATCATTTCCCTCATAGCCTGCAGGCTCAACATACTTTGGTAAATGAATGAATGACCGAATGACTTATGTATGTATGTAGGTGTATGTGTGTGTGTTTGGTGGGGTGGGGGGGGGACTTAGGGCATGAGTTTCTGGAATCCTGAGGAATAGGCTACTGAACTCTGCCAGCTACCAGTTTCCCCCTGTCCCTGCTTTTGCTTTTCTCCCCAGTTCAGGAAATGGCAATGTCAGCAACACCCCCCAGGGCAGCACAGACAGCCCTGTGAGAGAAAGAGGGTTGTCACTCTCCTGTTCCTTTTTCTAGCCCAGCAGATGTTCTAGGACAGCCCTCCAGGGGCTGGTGCTGCATAGCCCATACTGAGCACTGAGACCAAAGAGGCTCTGACAGGGAGGTTTTGGGGGTCATGCTCTCTCCATGAAAACTGAGTGGGGCCTCTGCTCAACACTAGTGCTGTTGTGTATCTTCCTGCTTCCTCCCAAACAGCTCATCCCAGCTGGATCGTAAATAAGAGAACAATATAGCCACATATTTATAGTCTCTGTGAATCACTGGTGACTAATTTTTCCCATTTTGTAACCCTAAATAGTTTTCTCTTTAGGCTCCTAGTGAGGGCAAAAACCAGCCAATCATTTAGATGACAATGCACATTTTTATTAAAAATAAAAAATCCCTTTCTTAACATGGGACAGAAGGTTGGCAAATACAGATATTTAACCAATGACTGCTTCTCTTTCTGGAAAAGTGACGTTTTTATCTGTACCCAGCTCAGGAGAATCAAGGAACTTTTTCAAGTGAATATTTAGACAACCAGGGCTTTCCAAGGCTCTATGATCTTCCTCTAGCACCCAAAGAAGATTTAGAAGTTAAAAAAAAAACCCAGAGTGAAAGGTATCACTCCTATTTTTCCGTTGTGTTTGTTGGCTGGGTCTCCTTAGCAAAGAAATGGTCTTCCAGTATTTTGGTTACATATCATTATGTTCCATTTAGTAAACCCAACTTACAAAGGAGGCAGGGACAGCCAGTTTCCAATGCCCCAGCGCCTCTGACATGTTCTTATTTAATACTAATTGCTCCCTGTAAAATTTGGCCTCTTGAATTTTGTTTTTCCATGATCAGCATTCTTCAATGTCTCCTACCAAAAGGCTCTATCAGTCATGCATAGCTTAGATAATTTATTGCATTGCCTGTGAGGATTTATTTCTATGGTGTGTTTCTAGAAAACTCATTCAACTCCTAAATCAAACAATGGAAGGAAATGAGTGTTGGGGGAGAAGTATCTAGAGAGGCGATCTGGGGTAAGAGGAGAAAATATCTGAAGATGTTATTTAACCAGAAAACAAGATTGTCTGTATTCAGCATTTCTAAATTGCTGGGAAATCGATTGACAAAGGTGCTTGGCTTGGAGGTGGCCCATGTGTGCATAGAGGTGACAGAAAATGTACTGAGAAGGCACAGCCAGCTAAGTGGTAGGGCCCAGACAGAAGAGGTTGGCTAGAAGGAAGAAGAGTTGGGTGGTCCCTGGGATTCTGAAGGACAAACAGGGTGGGTTCTGGGGAGTCTTGCTGTCCTCCAGCCTGGCTGAGGTCCAATCATAGTGCAAGTCTCATGTCCTACCACCTGCCCCTAGTGACTCTGGCTGGGGCTGGCTGCCTCTTCTGAAGTCCCATTGCAAAGAATGTGCTTGTGAAATAATTTAAGCTGGCTGTCTGTAATAATTTGAGGCACACAATGTCATTTTGCCCTAGAGAGCTCAAACCTGCTCCTTTGGGTTTGAGTCCGTTTCTTGCTCCCAGAACCAAATGACTTTTCACCTCTGGATCTCTACCCAAGGCATGTTTTGACCGTGGAACCAGGCAGGCTTCAAGGAGCCAGGCTTTCCTGCCTGCCAACTGAGATTTGCCAGTGCTGATTTTACACATTCCTATTAGTTTTTAACGAGTATTTTGTTTTAGCTATAAAATCACAACTGCAGGGCCATAAATTTACAGATCATGTGATTGGAAGTGCATTCTTTCTTTTTCCAAGGGTGTCTATGTAGAGCTAAGTTCCTAATCTTTCATTTACCCCATCCTTGGTAATACTCCACAGGTATTAATTGAGCACTTACTGTGAGCAGAGCCCCATCCTAGATACTATAGATGGCATAAAAAAAAAAGTTGCAGTCTCCCCTCAGGATCTGAGGCTGGAAAGGAGTGAAGAAATGAGTACTAAGTGATCAGCTCCATGAAGACACTCTCACCCACCCATTTCTGGTGCCCTCCTACCTCTGAGGGGCCCTCATTTTCCCCTCCCACATTGCCCTCTGTGCTCCAATCATCAACTTCTCTCAGTGCGCAGAAGGTCATCTCCTCTCATTGGCCAGTGGTCATTCACACCTGTTTCCTTGACTTAAAACACCAGTCTCCCCATAACTGTCACCTTGCCCAGGAAACCTTCCTGACTAACCGTAGCCCTCACCACCCCTCTCCCCTGTCAAGTACTCTCCAGGTCACAGCATCTATCATACTCTATCATTGTTCCTTGTTTCATCATCTGTAACTCCTGCAAGCTCGGTGAGGGCAGGGCCTGTGTTTGTCTCATGTATCTGTACCTCTAGTGCCCAGCACAGTACCTGGCCCTTGTAGAAGGGACCCAGTAAGGATGTACTAAAAGAAGGAAGAAAGGCCTTCCCTCTCAATGTAGATGGAAGCCTTGTAGAAGCTCACTTCACATCGTATCCTTTTTTTTTTTTTTTTTTTTTTTTTTTTTTTAAGTAGGCTCCATGCCTAGGGTGGAGCCCAATGCAGGGCTTGAACTCATGACTTGACATCAAGACCTGAGCTGAGATCAAGAGTCAGATGTTTAACCAATTGAGCCATGTAGGCACCCCAGAACATTCCATTCTTATCTTACTGACTTTGAATTCAGGATGGTGACAACACACTTCCCCCTTCATACCCCATGACTTTGGGAGCCCAAGACAGGTCTTCCCTAAGCCTGAATGGGTTAAGGCAATGGGGATCTGACACCCCAGCCATTGGCTCAGGTACCTAGTGACCAACTCTCTATCAGAATTTTCACAGAGATATTCATGAAAATACAGGCAAGCCCCTCATCCTTGTTCAGCAGTATCTTATTTTAGGCCTGTTAGGGCAGATATACAAGTCTTGTCTTCCTTTCTCCCAGCAAGTAGACAATGGCTGTTTAGCTGGCAGGAAATGGTCACTATAACCCAAGAGAAGTTGGCTCTGGTTGACTCTCATTTTTCTGCTATAGTCATTTGGGACATTTCAGCAATCTTTGGAATTTATATTCATACATACACACACACACACACACACACACACACATATTCTTTATAGTATTGGTTACAAAGGCCTGCACAGTAGGGGCATGTGACACTAGGGCAGGGAGTGGAGTCAAGGCTAAGAGTGGGGACAGCTAAGAGCCAAATTTTGAGCCAAGCTGGAGAGCACAAATAACGCCCACTTGGAAGGCCAGAGGTAGCACTTGATATTAGAATCGTAGATCCGAGAGTGGGAGTCTGGTGGAATGGGATCAATGTACAAGCAGGTTGAGAGTGAGGGGGTGGCTCTGGACAGCTGCCTGGAACACTGAGTGGTGGTTGGCGAGCTCACAGGGTTGTGGTTCAGGGGTGGGTCGGGCTGGCTGCAATGGTTATGGGCAAGGTGTATAAAACAGGATAATGTTCATGCCATCAACAAGCTTAATACATCATAAATAGAAGAGGTGTCGTGGGCATAAATAGTTCTCAGATAAGAGGGGTCAAGGGAGCCTCATCCTGGTTCCGAGGGTGCTTCCTGGGGGTGGTAGCATTTTAGAGGAGCCTTGGCGGTGGAGGTTAGATAAAGTTTATCTCATGTGGGTGAGGAGACAGAGGGGCACTTTAGTAGAGCTAAGCTGTGAATACAAGGCTATATTCCAGTTGGCTGGAAATTTGGTTGGAAGAGACTAAGGCCCTATTAAACCCTCTATATGCCAGACTCTGTACTAGAATTTATTTCTAGTTAAGTTTTTTTTTAATTAAAAAAAAAAATTTTTTTTTACGTTTATTTATTTTTGAGACAGAGAGAGACAGAGCATGAACGGGGAGGGTCAGAGAGAGAAGGAGACACAGAATCTGAAACAGGCTCCAGGCTCTGAGCTGTCAGCACAGAGCCCGATGTGGGGCTTGAACTCACAGACTGCGAGATCATGACCTGAGCCGAAATCGGACGCCCAACCGACTGAGCCACCCAGGTGCCCCTTTTTAAAAATTTTTTAATGTTTATTTATTCTTGAGAGAGAGACAGTATGAGTGGGGCGGTGGGGGGGTGGGTGGTGAGAGAGAGGGAGACACTGAATATGAAGCAGGCTCCAGGCTCTGAGCTGTCAGCACAGAGCCCGACATGGGGCTCAAACTCACAAACTATGAGATCATGACCTGAACCAAAGTCAGACACTTAACCTACTGAGCCACCCAGGAGCCCCTCTAGTTAAGTTATTATTAAAATTGATTAGCTTATAGCTTAGAATTCTCAGCATAGCACAGGGAGATAGGAATGATTAACCCTATTTTAGAGATAAAGCAATTGAGGCTTAGAGAGGAGAGAAATTTGCCCCAAGGCCTGTGAGGTTACAGTCAGGAGAGGGTGAGGAGAAGAAGGGGGTGGGTCTCGAACAGCAAGACCTGAAAGTCCAGGGGAAGGCTTTTGATGATTTGACTTTTTTTTTTTGGGGGGGGGGGGACATCAGCAATTCCGTATGGTTGTCAAAGGCACTTCGGAGCCTAGGACCATATCTGACCTGCTGCCCAGCCTTTTCCAGAGGCTTTGATATGTGAAGTGTTAATGCTGTGTGATTCTTTCCCACTTAGACAGTAAGAGGGTAGTTGTCTTACAGGATCTAGATGGCAAAGATACCAAGTGCTTGGAAGCCCAAGGTCTCAGTCCAAGTATGAGGAAAGGTGAAAAGAAGATGTGATATAAAACATGTACCCCCTTGTTTTTGATGTTCCTCTCTACCTTCTACCCCCCCACCCTCCCTCCCCAATCGACCCAGAAAAGAAGAGATTTTAAATAGCTAGATGTAACCCCAAGGCTTTACAAGACAGGAGGCCTTGTCTTCGCCTGGGGCCTGGGGTGGCAGAAATGGCCGACCTCTGCTTTAAGTTCAGGCATCGCGAATACCTGTGTCTCACTTGCCTGGGAAGTCCAGGGAAGATGCTGAGCCTTGGGGGGTCCTCTTGGCCACCATGGTGTGCTCCAAAGACACAGAGTAGAAGAGGCAGAGTAGCAGGTCTAGGCAGGCAACACCCCTAACCCCATCCACCCCCCCCCCCCACACACACACACTTCCCACCCCCTGCACACACTCATTTCCCGTGGCCCTTGCAGGGGGAGTGAGAATGAGCTTAGAGAGTATGACCACAGGGGAACCGCAGTCCTGAAAGGGGCCTGTGGCAGGCAAGCATGGTGCAGAGAGGATGTAGCAGCTTGGAGCAGCTGGCCAGGGACCAGATAAAGCGAGTATACAGGCTTAGAGCGGGGGGTATCTTTGATGACCAGACAGAGACACATTACATCTCAATTGAACTTGGGACAGACTGAGCAGGAGACGTTGCCTCCCCCTCTGCACAGATGTGGCAGATCCCGAATTTAGCATCAACTTCAGGGAGGAATGAGAACAAAAGTCCCAAATTTAATAGTGCCGGGTCCTGAAATGAGTGACTTCAGTGACCAATTAACCTAGAAGCAACAATGCTGGTTTCTCTGCATCAGCCAGAATGGGGTTTGAGATAGAAAATAAATCCAATTACAGAAAAATAAAGAAAATGACATTGTATAGACCAGTCTTCTGACCGGGAGAACCAAAGCCTCTGTGTTTACTTCTTGCCTTCTTTACCCCTTCCCTTCTTTATCCCTTCCCCATCCTGCACCCCATCCCATCCACTTCAACATGCTGAACTGGGCCTCCTGTTTTACAGCACAGTGAGCCTGGTAAACAAACAAACAAACAAACAAACAACAACAACAAAACCCCAGGAATTTATAGCCTGAAAATAATGAAGCTAGAGGGGACCTTTGAAATGGTGTTGCCCATGGGTGCCTGGGTGGCTGAGTTGGTTAAGCATCCAATTCTTGGTTTCGGCTCAGGTCTTGATTTTGTGGCTTCATGCCCCACATTGGGCTCCTTGCTGACAGCGTGGAGCCTGCTTAGGATTCTCTCTCTCCCTCTCTCTGCCCCTCCCCTACTTGTGCAGTCTCTGTCTCTCTCAAAATAAATAAATAAGCTTAAAAAAAAAAAAAGAAAGAAATGGTATTGTCCAACCCCTTCAGTTCACCAGGAAAAGACATGCTTTGCACAGGGTCTGAACACAGCTGAGAAAACTTGGTCCCTGAACTTTTCCCACCACTTTTTCCCATCCAGCTCCTGTTGCTACTGGTCACCCAGGTGAGGAAACCACACCCTGGCCCCTCCACGCCAAGCCCAGCCTTACCCCACAGCCATAGCTCCTTAGGTGCAAGCTGCCTATCCCCCAGCTGGATGGGCTTCCTAGCTGGATCCCCCTAGCTGGGTGGTGGGATCCCCCTAGCTAGATCCCTCTAGCTGACAGGGGAGGGGGTGTGAGGGATGAGGGGAACTGTCTACCATGTAGCCTTATGGGTCACCCTCCTACAGACTGACCTCTTGGCCCCGGAACAAAGCAGTTCTCCAACACACCATGGATCATGCCTTCTGGGGGACAACATGACACATGCCAGAGATTCTTTCCAAGCCACAATTGCTCTGGAGCTGTGGCAGCAAGTCTGCCTGCTGGGGCCTGCGAGCTCCCTCCAGGCTGTGGGGAGGGCGGGGAAGTCTTAGACTTCACTGAGTTAGGAGTGCTGGCTGCCAGGAGACCACCCCGAACACCGAGAACCCAGGCAGACAAGCATTTGGGCCTCCCTGTCCTGAGGGTCGACTCTAAATCAATGCCAACCTTCTACAGAGGGAAAGCCCCAGTGTGGACCTGGCTCTGACCACCCTGGGCTAGGACCTCTTGCTCACTATGCTCATTTAATCCTCACAGACCAGGAGACAGGCATTATTATCTCCTTTTCAGAGATGAGAAAAATGAAATTTGTAAAGGTTAAGTGGCTTGGTTGAGGTCACGAAGTTTTTAAGGAGAGGCTGTAGGATTAGAAGCCTAGTGTGTCCACTCATTGGATACTGTGGTCTTTTAAGATAGATCCTTGTGTGTGTGTGGGGGGGGGGGGGGGGCCTGGGTGGCTCAGTCAGTTAAGCAAACTCTTGATTTCAGCTCGGGTCATGATATCAAAGTTGTGAATTTGAGCCCCACATTGGCCTCTGTGCTGGGCATGGAAACTGCGTGGGATTCTCTCTCTCTTTCTCTCTCTCTCTCTCAAAAAAAACTAGATCCTTGTGTAGAGAGGGAGAACAGCCCAGCCTTGCAGATTAGGGTTTGGGAGTCAGAGCCCTCACTCACGTGGCTTCACCTCTCACCAGCCACAGTCCCTGACCATGCACTTCTCTCCCGGGGAAGGGCAGTGATCAGCACTGCTTCTCAGGATCTCCCACACTCCCTTAGGGATATTGTAAGTTGTGGGCACAGCAGCTCTGTGTCAGGAGTGACACTCCAAGAAGGTTGATCACCCATGAGCAGGGCTTACTGGAATCAAACACACCTGCAACAAAGTCAGACTTCCCTAGGATAAAACACCAAGCACAATCATTATTGAAACTAGGGCCCAGGGCCCCTTCTCACCAAGGCTCAACCTTAGAAATTATGGAAATTTGTCTCAAAATGTTGAACAGTTCCTGATATTGACTGTAGTCCTCTTTTACACACCTCGGCCAAATGTTTACTTTTTCTATCACCACTCGGTTGGCTCTTTAGTTATAATCTGCCATCAGGCATGACAGTTTTCCTTGGTGTCAGGACTAGCTTAACCCTCACTTTCCTTGTGCCACATGCACCCCGATCTCCACACATTGTTGAAAGTAGAGGCTGGTGCCTCTGCTGACAGCAGGGCCCTTGCCAACCCCTCCCATGATCCAGATACAGGGTTTCTGGTGTTCCCTCATAAGTTTCCAGATGATTCTAGTTTCTTCTGTACCCACATCTTCGCCCAGCGGCACGTGCCCTTGCATGCACACGTACACACTCATGCACACTAACACGTGTCTAAGCATACCCAGAAGGAGGAATCCTTGAAACACTGTCTGTTCCCCAACTCAAGCTTTGGGTGCTGGGTGGGCTCCAGGTGCAGGAACTTGGGCCCTGAGTCTGTGGAAGGTTGGAAAGTTCTCCTGAACTCTCCAGGCCTTCAGCTGCATCTGTGCCTATTCCCTGAAGGGTTAAGGTGTCCCTCAGTGACTAAGTGGGGCCAGAGCCTGGCTCACACCAAGCACTGGGGGCCTGACTCAGAGAGCAGTGGTGGTCCTCTGCTACATCCTGTTGTGTAGGATGCTGTTCCCTGTCTCCAAGGGTAGGCTCTCATACCCAGGCAGGCAGAGGAAGCAAGGAAGGGAGATGCCCATGGGATTTATAGAAAAGCCTGGCTCCTGGCCTTTTCCTTGTGTGGTGGCTCCAAGGCCCCAGGAACCCCATGAGCTTGGAGAAGCCCTCCTGGTCGATGCCAGAGATCAGAGGAAAGGTAATTCTGGCAAGTGCTAAAAATAGGCCTTGTGGTTATTTTAGACCTGTTTTGCTTCCATCGGAGGAGCAAATTTTGGATTCTGCTCAAACTTCCTGTCAATCCCACCAGTTTCTTCCTCCTCCATGCTCACTCCCCAGGCTGGTGGCATTCCAAGGGTTTGGACTATGACCCATGGTCATTTTACCCCAAGCTCTGTACACACATGGAAGCACACACAGAGAATTGAAAAGTACGTGAAGCATTATCTCCCTTTACTAGATATGATGTCCTCTATTTTCTAGCCTATCCTATTTCATTTTTAAAAACTCCTGGTTATGACCTGCAGATTAGTTTCATGACCAGTGAGGAGCATCCACAGTTTGAAAAACATTTAAACAAGCTATCCTTCCTTTTTTCTTTTCTCTGATGCTATCGCTAGTCAGTTATGTGGCTTTGGGAAGATCACCTGAACTTTACAGAACCTTGGTGTTTTTTTCATCCAGGAAGAGAGGGTGAGTCAATCCTATGGATTCCCTGAAGCTGTGTGGATTTGGTGCATTCTTTCTTGAAAGGGAATCACCTGTGGCATTTCCTGGTCAGCCCAGTTTGGGATTAACAGTGTCAAGTTCAAAGCAAAGGGAGTTTGGCATCTTTCCTCCACTGGTTCAGCTGTGGCTTTGTGGTGAAGAGTCAAGCTTTGTAGGTGGACAGATCAAACCCCAGCTCCTCATGGGTCAGCAGTATGGCTGCCTTAACTTCTCTGTGCCTGAATTTCTTCATCTGCAGACAAGGATGTTACTGTCTCATAGGGCTGTTTGGGGTTAAATATGACAACAACAGAAATTTATTTCTCTTCCTCCCCTCCCCTTCCTTTCCATTTCCTCCCCTTCCCTTCCCTTCCCTTTCTGCTCACATTTACTAAACTTCCTTATGGAGATACTTCATCCACACCACTTCCTTTAGTTAGAGCTCTGCAGGTTGTAGAGCTCTGTCCCCCACTGTCCCCTTGGTCCTCTAAGGCATGCCATGGAGTAGGTAGTAGGTTGGCTGGGTAGGTATGTCGCCCATTTTATTGATTGGAAGAAGGCTACTAAAATGATTTGCTCGAGGTCACTCAGAGATTAGAGGCTGTAGGCTCAGGGCTTCTCATGCCTGATCAGTGGTTTGTCCTGCAAACCTGTTAATTTAATATAGCCTTGGGGAGAGCCCTTGGCCTAGAAAGGGCCAGAGTAGTGATTATACAGGTAACCAGATAGGATCACAGGTGTCTGACTTCACACATGGGTGTTAGTTATTTTTATGGACAGTTACCCAAAATCGCTTATGATAAGGATAGAAAAAGTTTTGACTCGTGTTGACCTTTACTATAATTTCCAATCATCATATTTGTTCATTTAATTATTTTCACCTGTTTCCCTTTCCAAAATATACAATCCACCTCCATAAGGACCGTGTTTGCTTAGTCATTATGGTATCCCCAATACCTAGCACGGTGTCTGGCAAAATAAATATTTATTGCCTGAAAAGTATTTGTTGAGTAAATGACTAAACAGGCCACCTGTGGAGAGACTGAGCAGGGAATCTCTATATTTACATGGCTTATTTGATATCTGTGCTCTTTGACCTGGGCGATATTAATGTTATGTCTTATACACACCAAGGGAGTGGGGAAATTAAAGTAATTGTGTGGGTAATTCAGAGAACAATGAACCACCCACTTTAACCTTGATTACCTGGTTATTTTAGACAGAAGTAGTTTAAAACCCAAAGAACTGAAATAGTTGCCTAATTTCTCCATTTCAATAGATTCTTGCAGTCCTAGCTGCAGACAGATGTGGAAAGGCTTCCTCATTAAGAGTGTGGCCCTAAACATGAGACTCTTTTTTTAAAATGTTTATTTATTTTTGAGAGAGAGAGAGAGACAGAGTGTGAGTGGGCAATGGGTTAGAGAGAGAGAGACACACACACAGAATCCCAAGCAGGCTCCAGGCTTGGAGCTGTCAGCACAGAGCCCAATGTGGGGCTCGAACTCATGGTTCATGAGTTCATGACCTGAGCTGAAGCTGGACGCTTAACTGACTGAGCCACCCAGGCGCCCCCCAAGAGACTCTTAAATACAGAGAACACACTGAGGGTTGCTGGAGGGGCTGTGGGTAGGGGGATGGGCTAAATGGGTAAGGGGCATTAAGGAAGACACTTGTTGGGATGAGCACTGGGTGTTATACATACAGGATAGATTACTAGAATCTACTTCTGAAATCATTATTGCACTATATGCTAACTAACTTGGATGTAAATTGAAAGAAAGAAAGATAAAGAAAAAGAAAAGGAAGGAAGGAAAGAAAGAAAAAGAAAGAAAAAGGAAAGAAAGAAAGAAAGAAAGAAAGAAAGAAAGAAAGAAAGAAAGAAAGAAAAAGAAAGAAAGGAAAGCAAGCACTACAGCGGACACACAGCACACAGGCAGCACTCACACACGGGGACGTGAAGAGGAACAGGAGTTTGAGAGAGAGACAGAGAGACAGGAAAGGGTATTTAAGAGGCTCGCTTTCCAGCAGGAGAAACTCTCTATGCCTGGCCTTCTGCAGAGTTCTGTTTCCTCCCTCGCCTGTGCCCTGCTGGAGCTCAGGTAACCATTCCTTGACCTTGACAAACCAGACCAGCTCCAAGTTGGACCCTTACGGGCAGAAAGGACCGGGCTTAGAGACAGAGTTCTAAGGAGATACATTTTTCAACTCTGGATTTAAAAAAAGAACAGAAAAAATTCAAGCCTAAGCCAAGAAGTTTGGCTTTGTCATGTCAATAGTATTTAAAGATGTTATTTGGCTGGAGCTGGAAATTCTGCGAATGAAAAACAACTTGGCCCCACTCTTGTCTCCCTCTCCTCCCTCTCCCTGTTGGTTTCCAGCTGTCCTTAGCTCCCCCACTGAAGCCCACCAGTGTTTTTTTTTTTTAATTATTTTTTTGATTTTGAGAGAGCGTGCTCATGAGTGAGGGAGGGGTAGAGAGAGGGAGAGAGAGAATCCCAACTGGGCTCTGAGCTCTCAGTGCAGAGCCCAACATGGGGCTCCATCTCACGAACCATGAGATCATGATGTGAGCTGAAACCAAGAGCCAGATGCTTAACCAGTTGAAAGCCACCCAGGTGCTCCCCCAAAATCACCAGTGCTTTTGATATTGTCCTGGCCTGGAGCCCATTTTCCTCTCTGCATTGCCTGCTTCTGTGGAACTGGGAGATCTCAGTTATCTACCAGTCTCCTGAGAAGAATGGCACCACAGGGGGAGAGCAGAGTAGCTTCTTGGCATTTGAGGGAAGGTGAGGTGGAGGCCAGAGGAAGGAAGGAAGGAAGGAAGGAAGGAAGGAAGGAAGGAAGGAAGGAAGGAAAAGGCGGAGACATAGTTCTCACTGCCTGCTGTGTGCAAAGTCATCACTGGTATGTTGCTTTACAGGATAATGTATTTGAAGCTCAGACAACCCTGTGAGATGGGTATTGTAGGTAGGACCATCCCCACTTTACAGTCGAGAACACTGAAGCTCAGAGGGGTTAAGTGATTTACCTAAGGTCACAACGTTTAGTATGTGGCCACATCTTTCGGATTCCGAAACCCACGTTCCTTCCACCATGTACAAGGAAGTGATTGGCACACAGTCAGGAAGCCATCTGAATATCCATCAAAACGTATTCAGCCTTCACTTGTTCTCGCCTGTCAGCTTTTGCCAACAGTGTTCCCTCAGCCTTCCATCAACCCTCCATCCATCTCTCAGGCTGAGTTCATCTCTTCCCTCCCTCTCAAAGCTTCCCTCACTTTCCCAAGCTAGAGTTAATCACCTTCTCTGTTGTGGTGGGTCTGTTGAGTAAGTCCCATGCTGGAGCATCTGTCTGTGTCTGCCTGATGGTATGGCTGCTGGGGCATGAGGGTGATGCTTAATGAGGCCAGGGCATTCTGATCCAGCCTGGCATCAGCTTGAGAAGACACAGGGAGGAGACAAAGTGTGGGGCACATTAGGCAAAGGAGAATTTTCCCCACTCCAAGGCAACAGACCCTGCCCTCCACTGGAGTTTGCTGTACTGGGGGTGGTGGTGGTGGTACTCACATCACATTCAGATTTCAGAAGGCCTTCTCCATCTTGCCGAGAAAGGGGGAATGCAAGAAACATTCAGGGGAGAATTGAGCTATAAGTTCTGAGCTCCTTCCCAAAGCAGAATATAGATCTGTTTCAGAAATCGTTGTTAGATGAATGAATGAATCACTTAATGATTCAATGTTGCTACTCTCAGGAGCCACACAGCTTGGTCCTGGGTCAAGGGGGCTGGGGGAAGATGACTGTAAATACCACTCCTGAGTCCCCCTGGTTTTACCCCAACCACGCAGGTGTACTGGCTGGGCACTGGCTGGTCTTCTGGGTTCTTCCCAGGCCTGAGCCTGGCATTTTTCTATCTCTTGGGTGCCTCTGGGGATGTGATAAAGCCAAGGCCCCACACCCCTGTCTCCCATCCTCCACTTCTTTGCTGCATCGCTTGTGGTCCCACTCTCCACCTTGCCACTGGGATCATGCAGAGACCAGACCAGAGAGTGGCCCTGGGCCTCAGTCCTCTCAACCTAATGGCAGCAGCAGAGAGGCTCCCAAGCCTGGAGCACAAACCCATGGCTTCCCACAAACACCAGTTTATTCTAACTTGAACCCCGGAACAAAATGTGCATGAGCAATGGTGCACAAATGTGGGTGGGCACACGTGTGCGTGTCCAGGGTGGTTTCTCAGCCTCGGGATATCTAGTAGATACCAGGTTGTTCTTGGAGTTTGAAATTCAGTCCATCCAATCCCTTCACTGTATAGTTTATTTAGGTTAATAGGAGTCTTTATCTGAAAAGTGGGACATCAGAAATATGTGGGCAGACTTCATGACCACACAGGAGGAGAAATATCTGCTCATCATGACCTCCTCCCCTCCACCACCACCCTGTGTTCTAGAACCTTCTCCCTATAGACAGCTCCTCTCCTTTCCTCACATGCTTTATTAGAAACAAAACAAGCATAAGATGCTCAATGTCATTCATCATCAGGGAAATACAAATCAAAACCACACTCAGATACCACCTCATGCCAGTCAGAGTGGCTAAAATGAACAAATCAGGAGGCTATAGATGCTGGAAGGATGTGGAGAAATGGGAACCCTCTTGCACTGGTGGTGGGAATGCAAACTGGTACAGCTGCTCTGGAAAACAGTGGGGAGGTTCCTCAAAAAATTAAAAATAGACCTACCCTATGACCCAGCAATAGCACTGCTAGGAATTTACCCAAGGGATACAGGAGTGCTGATGCATAGGGGCAATTGTACCCCCATGTTTATAGCAGCACTTTCAACAATAGCCAAATTATGGAAAGAGCCTAAATGTCCATTAACTGACAAATGGATAAAGAAGATGTGGTTTTTATATACAATGGAATACTACTTGGCAATGAGAAAGAATGAAATCTGGCCATTTGCAGCAACGTGGATGGAACTGGAGGGTATTATGCTGAGTGAAATAAGTCAGTCAGAGAAAGACAGATACTCTATGTTTTCACTCATGTGGATCTTGAGAAACTTGACAGAAGACCATGGGGGAGGGGAAAGAAAAAAAAAGTTAGGGAGGGAGGCAAACCATAAGAGACTCTTGGATACTGAGAACAAACTGAGGGTTGATGGGAGGTGGGGGAGAGGAGAAAGTGGGTGATGGGCATTGAGGAGGGCACCTGTTGGGATGAGCACTGGGTGTTGTATGGAGACCAATTTGACAATATATTCTAAAAAAAAATCTAGGAGACTATTTTGAAAGATAAAATTATATGCATTATAGCAAATTATTTATAATATGAAGGACTGCCCCACCACCGCCACCAAAAAAAAAAAAAAAGAAACAAAATAAGCAGAAGACATTGTTGATGACACAGAGATTTTTTTCATTGTCTGGGACCCGCCCCCCCCACCTGTCCTTCCCTGCCCTGCCAGCGTGTGGCTCAGACTACCACAGCAGGCCACACTCTCTGACACAACTTTGTACCTTTTGCCTCTTTTTTCTTGTAGCCTTGCAACAACCTTCTGATCATGGTATTATTATCCTACTTTGTGGGTGAGAAGACTAAGGCTCAGAGAAGTCCAGCGGGTTGTCTGCAGCACTCAGCCAGCACCCAGTAGGAGTGGGATGAGAACCTCTGTCTTCTGACCCACCAAAGTGTGTGCTCTCAACCAGCATTCTCTCTCAACCAGCAGACAACTCCGGGGCAAATGCAGTGTCTACATTTCCTCTGGGCCACAGAGCTGCCTAGGAGGAAGCCTGCTTCTCCCCCTCTGTCCACTCTCCACACTCCAGAAGCATTCAGCCTGAACTGCTGAGTGTGGCAGGTGCTTATGAAATGGCTCTGACACCCCAGGAGCCCTCAGAGGGGCCAGCCTGTGGGTGTCTAGGGAATCCAGAGCCTCCACATGACCCCCCACCTCCGGAAGGGCTCCTTCTGCCCCAGGACCACTGGCTGTCCCTCAGTGAATGGCCCCAGAGCCTTGACTCACAGCTGTCAGCACCAGCAATCCTCACTTAGGAGCTAAGCCCTGGCACTTCCCAGGACTGCACGGGGCCAAGATTCCCTTCCAGAGAAATACTTCATCTGTCTTCCAGCCTGGGGCCTGTCCCCTGTCCAGTGTCTTCATAATTCAGATTCCTGTAACTACAAAGGGGCTGGCACCCATGAGCAGGACTCTTTCCAGCTGAGTTCTATGAGACAGGTGATGCCTTTTCCATGAATACCAGGCTCTCTACTCCCTTTGGGCCTTACAGGATTAGAAGGATCCCCCCCACACACCAAATTCTGGTGGCCTCTGATCCAACCCAGATACTCCAGGAGTCATCTGTGATGGAGCACTTGGCTTTCCATCCCTGGGGTAGGGTCAAAGACTTGGGGACAAGAGTCTGGAGCTGGGCAGAAAGAGAACAAAGGAACGTTGGCACAAATGAAAGAGCTAGGGATCCTACACTTATGGGGGCGTCTCATTTTAGACAGGGTTACTCTCTCAAATCAGTGCACAAGGGAAGACCGTGCACAGTCACGATCCCCTTGATGCCTCCTTCTGAAGCTACCACCACGTTGGAGATCTGTCAGACTCTCATTAGTGTTGCCAGCAGATGGGACTTTGGCTAAGCGTGCACCCAGGTGACTGCCCCTAAACCAACATGATGTGATTCCACAGTGCTCTGCTAAGCATTTCCACGCCTGGCTGTGTCTCGTTGGGCAGAGCAGTAGGGCCCAGGGTGAACAACACTGAGAAGCTGGGAGCCCACTCCAGAGCTTGACCCCTGTGCACCTAGGCTACCTTCACGTCGCTTTTCAGGAAGTTGTTCATTTTGAGGTGTTCCCTGTTGCTGTCTCCTCCCGACATCACCTCTGGAGACAGCCAGGCTTGGGGCCACTTTCTGGTACAGAACAATCAGGATTCTCCAGCACAGCCATAGTTTTAGGGCCTCTTCCCTCCCCACCCCTCCTGCACTGAGAGGTGTCACTTGGTAAGGGGGTAATAAATCCTATACACTAGAGGCTGGTGTCTTTTTGCTGTTGAGGTGCGAGGAGTGAAAGGTGTGAGTCTCCAGTGTGACTGTAGCTGACAGAGCTACAGGCACACACCTGGGTGTGAGGTGGAGAGAAAGGCGGTGGGGGAAGGGGGTGCTTTCGATGGTGGGACAAAGTAGGGCCAGAAGCTGATGAGGCCAGAAAGGCTTCCTCTGAAAGAGCCAAGGGCACCCGGGGCTAAGGAAGCTGTCCTTTAAAACAGCGAGGATCAGAGAGAGGGCACCAAATCATGCCCAGGTTGCAATAATTAAAAAAGTCTTTCTTCAAATGACTGATGTTCCCTGAAAGTCCACAGGACGACGCAGGTAACTGATGTTTTGCAAATACCGATCCAGGTTTCCCCCCCGCTCTCTGAAAGTAGGGCCTTCCCACAAAACCTTTCTAAGTCTGGAGGAAAGCAAAGAAGAGATGACAGGTTCGTAAAAGCAAAAACCCTCTTCGAATTTCTTCAGGTTAGGAAAAATTTTTACAGGCTTTTCATAAAAGTGAGGTGGCACAACGTGAACTTTTGAAAAGCAGGGATCCTTATACCAGCATTTACAAATTCATTATTTACTGGGAAGCCTGGGTGGCTCAGTCAGTCAAGCACCCAACTTAGGCTCTGGCCTGATCTCAGGGTTTATGAGTTCGAGCCCCACATTGGGCCCTCTGCTGTCAGCACAGAGCCTGCTTTGGATCCTCTATTCCCCTCTCTCTGTCCCTCACCTGCTCACTCTCTATCTCTCAAAATAAATAAAGAAAAACTTTTAAAAAATTCATTATTTATTATAACAAAGGCAGTGCAGTGATTGTTATGAGAAAGCCAACAGCCCAAGAAACAGATGACCAAGAAAGTGAAAGTCCCCCATAAGCCCACTGTGCTGGAAATAAACACTGTTAACAGTTAGGGTATTTGTACCAGGTTTTAGTCAACCAATTACTTGTATAGCAAAGGCATGCGCAGGAGGGGAAGCACGTGTTTTAAGCTGCCTCTCAGCTGTCCCTACCTGGAGAGCACCTTGCCAGGGTTCTGAAAGGCAAAGCACCTCTGTCCACCTGGTGGCACCACCTGCATTTCCTGGGAGGAGGGACCCAACTCCGGGCTGCCTTCTAGTTCAGTAGGAGCCATCTCAGCCCCGCCTCCTCCCCCAGGCACCTCTCCCTGCCGACTGGTACCGCATCTGGGTCCTTTCCCAGGACTCCTTGGGGGCAGGCAACCCCTCCACGGCACCCCAAGTCCTGCCCTGTCCTCAAGGCTCAAGGATGGTCAGATTCTCAACCCCACTCTTGCTCATAAGTGTCTCTGTCTGCTGTTCTCTAGTAGAAAGTGGGCTGGATTGGAGGTGAGGGCTGGGTCGGGAGAACACTGGAGTTCCTTGAACCCTCATGCCATCTAGAGCACTTAAATGTGTATAAGTCTTTCGTCATGAAGGTAAATGACTCACGGTTACGTGGCTCATTGGCTGGAGAGGTGGCGCTGAAAGCCAGTCCTAGCTGTTGGAGAATCAGGAGACTTCGCATGGGGTCCTCCCTGGTGTTATGGGGTGCACAGCCATGGGGAAGCTGCTTCACCTCCCTGGACCAAGTGTCCCCATCTGTAAAGCAAGGAGGCCGGTACTCAGCTGTGACCGTTCTTCGGAAGCACCTCAGAGGCTTTAACAGTCTGATGTGTGGGCTCCGCCTGGGGATTCCGACTGAATCCGTGTGGGCTGGGGTCTGAGTGTGTTGCCTTCTGTGGCTCCCCTGCAGCACCATGGATCCTCGGGGCTAGACTGCCCTTCACGGGTGTATGGGTGTTGCTAACCCACATTTTATTCTCTCTCCCTGGCTCCCCAGACTCAAAGTACTCCTAAAAGGGTGTTAGACTCCAAAGGCTATGGGCTCACATCTCAGTTCTCTCACTTGGTGACCTCAGGCAGACTAGTTAACCTCTCTGTGCCTCGCCTTCTAGCCTGCAAAATGAGGAAGAAAATAGTGTGTGCCTCACAGGACCATAGGGAGGATGAGATAATGTGTGCAAAGTGCCTCTCGGCAGGCCTGGCACTGTGGCTCAGTGGAATGACTTACTTCCATTCTCTCCATAACTCTTAAGGTCTGAGGTCAAATGATCACCCTAAGTCTTGAGTGTCCAAATAGACGGAAAGCAGGAAAAGGTCCCTAGGGAAAGCAGGAACACCTGGGGGAAATGAACCCATTCTTTAGCTGCTCAGGGAATTGCTTCTGTGACCTTACTTGTCCCTGAGATTCCCAGACACAGGGCCCGCTGTGTAACCAGGATATGGACTACCCAGCCACCCAACCTTTGGCAGAAGCTGGAAGAGTTGCATCTTCAAGATCCAAAGAAGTCCCTTAGCATCTGAGCTCCTCATCGTGGCAGTGGGCACCTCCTCGATGTCTGCCCCCCAGCAAAGCTCTCCTGGCCATTCCCCCACCCTTTTTTTCTCCCAAGGGTTGAGATGTGACTCACTGTTTGTTGTGACTCTGCAGTTGAGCTTTCCAAGGTTTGTCTGGGGGGAGGCCTGGTTCTTTCTTCAGGACTCACCCTGTAAAATATCTCTGGACTCAGCTCTGCCTGTTGCAGAAGGATCTCTGCCTCGAGAGAGGGAGGGAGCCCCGGGCACTGGAACCAGACACACCTGCTCTCCCTCCTTTTGCTTTACTACTTATCAGCTCTGTGATCTCAGGCTTGTGGTTTTGCCTCTCAAGAGGAGTTTGAACACGGGTTAGCCTGTTTGACTCCGTTCTCCTCCTGTTGTGTTTGATCATGGTGCACGGTGACTTTCTCATGACTGGGAGAAAGAGCTGAGGAGGCAAAGGGGTCAGGACTGGAGTTTAATTTCTGGGCCTCCCAGCCCAGGACCTTGGAAATAGCAGGGCACACAGAGTCTGCAAGCCTGACTGCAGGCCCGGCCCAGTCACCAGCTGACTGCCACCTTGGGCAAATCAACAGCTTCTCTCCACTTCATTTACACAGCTGTGCTATAACGCAGTTAGTCTAAATCAGTCATTCCCAAAGTGAGCTAGTTGGTATACCAATTTTGCAAGCTGTTTCTCAAAAAAAAAAAAAAGTCTCAAAGGTCAAATAAGTTTGAGGTATACTGTAAACTCCACTCCCCAATTAGCACATCGTAATATATATACATCAATCTGTTAAAGGTGCCGAGAGAACCAGTAACACAGAGGCCAGTTTGGTTTTATTCAACTCACTTTTTCCTAAACTCTTTTGACCATAAAATTTTTCAATCCTATTAACATCCTAGAGCACTGGTGATTGGAGAAAACCACATGAGAAATGATGGTTTAATCCAGAGCTGGGCTTCTCAAACTTGAAAGTTCATTCAAAACACCTTGTTGATCTGCTGATTCTAACTCAGCAGTTCTGGTGGGGCTAGAAGCCAGCAAGCTCCCAGGTGATACATACCACCGAGTGAGTCCCAGAGGGCAGATTCCCAAGGATTTTTCAGCTTCAATATTGGAAACAGTGCAGAAGTGGAGACTCAGGGACCCAAGACTCATAGAGACCTAGGTTAGGGTCCTGGCCCCACCACTTCGTGGCAAGGTGACCTTGAACAAATCTCTCTACCAAACAGAGCATTCGTTTTCTCATCTGTGAAGTTTCAAATAGTATCAGCCTCATAGGATTGTTTGATGATTAAATAAGTCTTCTCAAATAAAACATGTAGTGCCAGACCTAACCCATGATAGGAGATCACTATACACTGGCCGTCGTTCATTAAATAGAGTCTATGCGTCTGTCCTGCTCCCATTCGGAGGCTGCTACCACGTTCACTTGCAAGGCTGCTTGCTGCCCCCGGACCTCTTTCCTCCCAGCATGATGGAACTGCCATCTCTTTTTATGGAGCTTTACATGACCGTTCTTCTCTAGCACATTCTAGTAACTTCTCCTGCTTCCACGGCATCAGAGGAGCTGAGAGACAATGGTTCTCCTCTGGTGATCCTAGACAGATTGTGCCAGCAGCCCTAGGGTTGGCACAACCCACATTTTTCCTGACCCTGTTGCAAGGGGTCCTCATTGATGGGTGAAGCGTGATCTCACCACATTATCCATGGGCCCTGGTGACTGTCTGGAGTTTGTATGTCACACGCGGAGACTGCGAGAGTATAACCCTATCATACTCACCACAGTGTCCCTTATAAGTGCTTTTACAACTGAATCGTATTCAAACCTTCCTATAAAATGTTCACGTGTGTCAGCAAGGCCTGTGTTTGGGCTCTATTAAGCTCTCTTCTTGTGTGTAGACAGTGGATTAAGACTACATCACCCTGGCTGCCCAGATCTTGCCCCATCTTGGAAGCTAAGGAAGGAAGAGGCAAGGAGGATCACCATTTTTGATCGCCTTTCAGTGTTCGGCTCTTGATGTATATCCTCATTTAAGCTTTGCAGCAACTCTGAATGGTTCTGTTTTTATCAGGCTCAGAGAGGCTAAGTAATTTGCCCAGAGACACACAGCTAGTAAGTAGGGGAGCCTAGTAAGTAGGGGAGCTGAGATTAGAGTTCAGGATCATTTGATTTTATTTCCGCTATGCTTTTTCTGCTCCCAGTCTTGATGGCAGAGGATGATAGCCTATAGCTTCCAAGTTTTACCTGTTATTGGAACACCTGGAAAGAAAATAAATCCTCTCTCAAGTTAAGTTATATATCTGGACCAATGTAACCATAGTGACAGTGCTGTACTATACAACCATGGAAGCTGCTGTTCTGAGCATGTGGGCAGAAGTAGGGACAGAGGAGAGAAGGTGAGTCCATGCCTAGGACAGGGTGACAGGCAAGATCCACTCTAGTGGGCCAGCTTATGAAATACCCTGTGTTAGGGACAGTAACTGGAAAGGATGGCATTTTAAAGGCAGATGAGAAGGGAAACTTCAACTTGAGCAGATCCAGACACCGTGTGGGTCATCTTCCGAACCTGGCACGGATCAGGACAGCCAGCTACTCTGCCTGCAATGGCCTTGGTCTTCTCTGGCAGTCTCATCTCCTTGGAGGGTCCCAGGAGTGGGATAAATCACATCTTCATTCTCTACCTCTGGTTTAGACCTATGTCATCCCTCCGTCTGGTCACAGAGACTGGTGCGTGCAGAGGTGTGTTGAGTTGCCCACACACAGTTGCACACATCTGGGAGCTTCTGGACTTCCGGATGCCTGCACTGCGTCACATACTTTATTTCTATGCCCTTTCATTTTTCCAGTGATGGAAGGGTGAGTGAGCGTATGACCTGTGTCACAGGCCCAGGTGAAAAACCGTTGAAACCAAGACTTTCTGGAATGTCCCTGGAGTTTCAGGGTAAACTAGATAAAGTGCAAGTTGTTTGTCAACCCTTCCTCCAGACTCCTGAAAATTGACTTGGAGAGCCTCTCTGACCTCCGCTGCCAATAGGTCCTCGAGAGGCACAAACACTATTCAAAGCTGACAGCTCCCAACTTGACAATTGTCCTCTACACCATGCAAATGTGGTATGCCTAATTAATAACCTGGGATGCCCTGTCTGCTCCACACTCAAGGAGCTCAGAGCCTTTTTCTCGGTAACCACTGCCAGCTGATTTTTAATTATCTTTCGGACTGTCGCCTTTTGGAGCTCTGGAAAGGAAGTGCTCACCCCAGCTGGGCTGGGGCCAGGCCTGTTGGAGAACAATGTCCTCCTCCGAGTCCATTCTGTTTATCTCTCGGCTGGCATGCCAGCCCTCAGACGGGACAGGACTGTGCTCCTGCAAACCAAGAAGGAGAAAGAGTCTGGTGCCTTGTCGGCACTTCTGTAGGCTGCAGAGCTGGCATGATTCAAGAAACCGACCTCTTTTTAAACTCTTAAAACTTTGCATCTGGGTAGGACTGCCTCACTGAACGAGGCAGCTGAAATCTTCTATTGTTTTCTTAAATCAACACCTTTTTGCTTTTTCTTTAATGCATTGCCTCAGTCAAGCCTTGCAACCGTGCGAGGCAGCTACATTTGCTACCCCCATTTTACAGGAGAGGGGACTGAGGCTCAGAGAGGGTAAGCCCCCCTCTCCTGCCTGAGATTGCATAGTGGCAAGAAGAGAGTGCTGAGATTCAAACCCAGGCCACCAGGCTCCTGAGCCTACCCTTTTGTTATGACCTCTTCCTCCATCCTTGGAATTGGGCATATGCTCAGTTCTGTGGACCTGGAAACGGGTATGAGGAAAACACCTCAAACACCAAGCATCTGGTTTATAACTTTGACCTACTCTATCCCAGCAGCCTGTATGCACCTGCTGAATGCTGCTGAATAATGGAAGGGCTGTGTGGGGTCAAAGTGCCATATTCTCCCCACCGCAGTGAGGGTGAGGTCCAGGGACTCAGTAGACAGAGACAGATGTCTGTTTCCGGGAGGGGGTGGCTAAGCTCCTGGGATTACAGGTTCCTGCATGTTCTGTAGCCAGTTCCACTGGATGTTTTAGGAAAGAGATGGCTCATTCTGTCTTCATCTGAAGTTAAGAATCTGGGATGCTGCAGAGAGGGAAGGGGAGAGACACGGGGCAGTATGGGAACAAGGAACTCTAGACAGAAGACGTTCCTGCCTTCTGCTGTTTATTGTTTTTCCACTGCCCTGATCCCAGGGTCTGCAACCCTTCCCCCTTACTTTTTCTTTGACCTTCCTCTCTGGCATGTTTGAAACCACAAAGCTGACAAGCCAGAGTTTTAAAGTAGCCCTGGGCCAAGTGTGGTAGGTTGAATTGAGTTCCCCCCCCCACCCCCCCGCAAAGGATGTGTGCACATCCCAAGTCCTGGTACCTACGAATACAACCTTATTTGGAAATAGGGTCTTTGCAGGATTAATTAAGTTCCAGATTTCAGGAGTGGGCCCTAAATCCAATGATGGTGTCCTTATGAAAGTGAGGAGAGGAAGATTTGAGACACAGAGACACACAGAGAGGAAGAGAGAGAGAGTGTCAACACCTATGAAGGTAGAGAGAGAGAAATTGGAGATGCGCCACCACATGCCAAGAGATGCCGGGAGTCAGCAGGAGTCAGAAGAGGCGAGGACGGATTCTCCTCTAGAGCCTTTGGAGGATACGTGGCCTGGCGATGACACCTTGATTTTGAACGTCTAGCCTCTAGAGCTGTGAGAGAATATATTTTTGTTGTTTTTAAGCCAGGCTGTTCATGGCAATTTGTTATGGCCGCCCTAGGAAACTAACACACCAGGGCCAGACTTTCTGTCATCATCTGGGTCCCTGTGGGGGGCACCTGTAGAGCAGTGCCCACCCTCCGGGACAGAGATGTGCCAGCCGAGACTTTGAGTCTGACATGGTGCCAGGCTCAGCCCACAGTCAGTTGTCTGGTTGCTGCAACTTCGAGGACAGGTACTGGGGTTAATGGCTGGAAAGTGGTGCCTGAAAAAGCTGACCACAGTCAGAGCTGCCCTGGGAAACATTGGGCTGTTCGGAAGGCAGATGTCTTTCCCACTTTCCCTCACCTCCCCCCGCCCCCAAACTAGGCACAGTCTCTACCCTGGCTGGGTGGGAGAGGATTGGGAAAAAGGTGGGTTAAATGGCTCCCTATAATACAGTAACAGATATGTGTGAAGGATTCTTGGAAGCTCTAAAAGAAAGAGGTTTGGGCCTTTCCTCTGAAGAGCTGACAGAATCTGGAAGAGGAGAGAAGAAAAGAGAAGGAGGAGGAGATAGTTCTTTGACAAAACAGCAGCAGTGGGTGGAGCCGTGAGGACCGGAATGGCTGGCTGATGAGAGGTCCCTGGAGCAGGATTGGCCAAGGGAACAGCACAGTGGTGGCTTCTCCTCCATTTTCAGCTTTTCCTTCTCTTCTGCTCTGCCATCACCCCGTCCCTGATTTCTGCCAAACTGTAAAAGTCAGTTACGCCAGCTGTCTTGTGTCCTTGCTTCTTTGTGGAATGCAGGGAGAGAGATGCGCCATGTGTGGGGTGAAGCCACATGGAGAGCAGATGGCAGCTACAGGGGACAGACATATGAGGCTGTTGATCAAACATTCACTGGAAACAAGCTGGATTGAGAGAGACGTAACTGCAGAATTCCCAGGGATTGGGCAAGGGGGATGAAGGAGGGCCTAGAATTCTGACCACCAGTGGGATGGGAGAGATTGGCAGGTGCTCTGGACTTTGGAGGGAAAGGTGAGTTGGAGGACTCGGGGCTAGCCAGGAGGCAGCTCTTGGGGACCCAGATTCCACTCAGTTCCTCTCTCCCCACAGAGCTAGCAAGGCGTGTAGCACACAATCAATTCTCAATAAATCCCCAGTGACTATGTCCATATAGTATTTGGTCCATTGAGAACCAAAATACTATATAATATGCACAGGGAGCTCCCAGGCTACAAAGCAAAGTCAGACTATGCATTGGGGATCTTACAGGGATGTGGCCTTCTGTTCAGTCCCACCTGGCTCTGTGGAATTTCTTTCTCTTTCTCTTCCCCTAAACAAATTCTCAGTAGTTATTCAGTTTGTAAACTTTTGTCCCCCCCGCCCCACTGAGATGATCATTCCCTACAATCTAGTTATTCAGTTTGTAAACTTTTTTTCCCCCCAGATGATCGTTCCCTACAATCTAGTTATTCAGTTTGTAAACTTTGGTTTTTCCCCCAGATGATCATTCCCTACAATCTAGAATTCTCATCAAACAAGTCACGTTTTATTTCTTCTGCTCCTTTAAGGCAACTTCTATTACTTTCCACATCCTGGACTTGAGATTTCTTGCTTACCCTCTTCCTCTCTCAACAGCTTTATTGAGATATGATTTACCTACCACAAAATTCAGCTTTTTAAAGTGTACATTTCAGTGGTTTTCAGGCTATTTAGAATTGTGCAACCATCACCACTATATAAATCCAAAACATTTTCATTGGCCTAAAAGGAAAGCCCATACCCATTAACGGTCACTCCCCATCTCCCATTCCCTAAGCCCCCAGAAACCACTAACCCATTTTCTGTCGCTATGGATTTGCTTATTTGGGACATTTGACATAAGTTAATTCATCCACATTGTAATATGTACTGGTGCTTCCTTTTTTTGTTGAATGAATAATAATCCATTGTGTGGATATAACACTTTTGTTTATCCATTCATTAGCTGATGGACATTTGGGTTGTTCTCACTCATTAACTACTAGGAATAATGCTGCTATGGACATGCATGGAAAAGTTTTAAAAAAATTTTTTAATGTTGATTTTATTTTTGAGAGAGAGAGAGAGAGTCAGAGCATGAGTGGGATAGAGGCAGAGAGAGAGGGAGACACAGAATCCAAAGCAGGCTCCAGGCTCTAAGCTGTCAGCACAGAGCCCCACACGGGGCTTGAACCCATGAACCAGAAGATCATAACCTGAGCTGAAGTCGGATGCTTAACCGACTGAGCCACCCAGGTATCCCCATGCACAGAAAAGTTCTTATGTGGTCATACTTCTTTTTTTTCTTGCGGATAGATGCCTAGGAGTGGAATTGCTGGGTCACATGGTAACTCGATGTTGCACATTTCAAGAAACTGCCACACTGTTTTCCAAAGTGGCTGCACCATTTTACATTCCTAAGAGCAGTGTAGGACAGTTCTGATTATCTGCACATCTTTATCAATACTTGTTATTGTCTGGCTTTTCCATCTGAGCTCCTAATCTCCTTTAAAAGTTGCTTTCCTCTTGTTTACTCCTCCTTTTTTTGGCCTTTTGACCAAAGGATTGTACACAAGCCAGTAGTTGAAAATTTTTCACCTGAAATCAATGTCAACATATCTAAACTTTCATTTATATGACTGTGATTCCTGTTTGCTCCAGCCATGCACAGACTCAGACTACTTCAGAACGGAGTTTCCCCCAACCCTGGTGGAAAAGAGAATGATACAGAACATGCTTCTTTTCTGGGATCCTAGAGAAGCTACATGTAGAAGATGGGTGTGTTCTCTGTTCCTTTAAGAAATTTTAAGGACAATCACTGGTTATACAGTACTAACTAGTCCTCTCAGAGATTGCGCAAAAATAGTATTACACAACATATTATGGTTCTGTCATTTCATTTGCCTTCTTACAGAAACCCAGGGGCAACCATTATGAGTCTGTCCATCTTCTGGATGAGGCTACTTGCCTAAGGAATGGTGGAGCAGAACCTCCAACTCAAGCTAGGTCCTGCTCTTCTCTTAACCTGCAGGCTGTTCCCAGGATCTCTCCATCTTGTCACTGACTTGTCGGGAACTTCAAAGGGACCCTTCCCTATACCACACATTTCCTGCTGGTAAGTTGGACACCTGGTGTCTCAGCTCTTTGCGTGACTGGCTTGTGATTCCAGGGCTGCGTGGGGCTGTTTTGGCAACAACTGGGCTTCTGGATTTTGCTTTTGCTGTTTTCTTTTCCACTTCATTGTTTTCATAGGATGTCTGCCTTCCCAAAATAGCACCGGGGCATTCCAGGTAAACTCAACATCCGACCAAAATCCCCATTCAGCAGCAAGTCAGAGGGGATCTGGCTTGCCACTGTTTTCTTCCCTTCCTTTGATCACTGTGGCTCTGGAGGAGTAAGTCTGGGGCTCACTGTGGAGCCTGGACAGAGAAGGAAGTGGGGGGAGGGGAGGACGTGGTTGAGTTCTCTTGGAAGATGGCCAGCTGCCGCTCCAGCCTTCTGCCCCAACGCTAGAGGGAGGCCATGCTCCGGCCTCAGAAAATGTGAGGAGGAATAGAGGAAAGAATTGGGCAAGGTTGTGTGGTCTACATCGTTTTACACAGAGAAAGGAAACAACCAATGTGGACCCAGATTTTTCTCTGATTCCTGGAGGCAGCATGGTCCAATGGAAGAACACTGGGTTTGGATTAAGACAGAGCTGAATCCTGGTTCTAGGGTTTACCAGTAGCTGTTAGGCATAGAGCAGCTGTAAGTTGCCTTAGCAACTCCTTTACCACCCTGAGTCTCTAATTATCCCCATAATCGTGCCCACCATGAGCAGTAAAGACTGATAGGTGCAAAGCCTCAATAGGTCCAGGCCTTTGGTAGGTAATTCAGTCAATATAGATTAGTTCTTACCTACTTCCTAGAGCTCAGAAACATTTAAGGTCTCTTTTAGCAAATTTCAAGTATACAATACCATATTATTAACGACAGTCACCATGCTGCACATTAGATCCCCCCAATTTAGCCATAACTAAAACATTTACCAACCACTCCCATTTCATCCCTTCCCCCACCCCCCACCCCCAGCCCCAGTCTTCATTGCCTTTTGATATAATTATTACCCAAGTATTGAGAAGGTCCTAGAGACCAGTTTTGAGAAGTGAAAAACAGCACAGAATTTCATCAGACAGGCAGGGGCAGTGGCCTGCAACTTTGCTCACTCATTTATGCAGCCCTAATATAATTTCCTACGGGTATCCACTCCCTGCCTCCAGCACATCCTAAAAATGAAATCTAAAAATTGTTTATCTAAGTTTAAATAGTTGCAAAGTGTGTGATTTCTGGCATATTGTAAATATTGACATTTAAAACTAACTGTTACATCACACTTTTAAATTTATCTGACGAAATATGACATCCAGTGACTATAGCATCTGTGATTTCATACCCACCACAATCCATTTTAAAATGTATGAAAAATCTAATTTAACATGCAAAATATCTACATACTTTTACCTCCTTGAACGTGTGTTACTATTCCTACTTCCTCTACAGACTTCTGTCCTGATTTATTTATTTTTTATATTTATCTATTTTTGAGAGACAGAGTGAGACAGAGCATGAGCAGAGGAGGGGCAGAGAGAGAAGGAGACACAGAATCTGAAGCAGCTCCAAGCTCTGAGCTGTCAGCACAGAGCCCGATACGGGGCTCGAACCCATGAACCATGAGATCATGACCTGAGCTGAAGTCAGACACTTAACTGACTGAGCCACCCAGGCGCCCCTGATTTATTTTTAATGCTTCAAAATATTTTATTGACTACATTGAAAGTGGAGAAAGCCATTTTAGTGGTCAATTTTTCTCGTTGCTCCTATATGACTCTCCCTTAAGAGTATACATTCTTTGATGAAAGCAGGGGGAAAAAAGAACGAAATTGTTAAAGGAAGATTGTTATCACTCCCACCACCTGTGCAGGAGTGCAACAGACCCTGTGGGTGTGGACCCCTCCAGGGAATTGTTCCTCATGTTGGGTCCCCCTTCTTTTGTAAAGTTGGGACAGTCTCAGTGTGTGAGTTCTCTTATTCCCAGACAGCTCCATTTTAGGGAAGAGGGCCTATGGAAGTCAAGAGTCTGCAAAGTGGTATCCTGATTACTATTTTTGCCTGATGACCCTCTGGAATGTCCTGTGTATCCCAGTTAGGGGACAGCTAAGTTCGAATTTGAAACTCAGCTTTGCCACTTATGGGGGTCAGGGAACCCTAGGCTAGTTATCAAGCCTGTGCTTCCCCAAAGGATTGTTAGACTAAAATGAGGCTAAAAGAAATGAGGCTACAAAGTAGGGTCTCAATAAATAACATCAGTTCTCAGGGGCCACTTTTTTTTTCTTTTCTTTTTTACATTTAGAATAGATGAAATTAGGATGTATATTATAATCAGGGTGTACATTTGACGGGGTGGGGTAGGGTTGCCCCCAAAATCTGTTATTAAATTAATGGTATGTCTTGCAATTAGTTATCACTTGGAATTAAAGATATGGGGCACCTTACATCTTTCCATCTTGTTCTCAGCCTGGCTTCTTTTAGGTTGTTTTACCTGGTAACATTCCAAGGGGCCTTATGGGCCCTAAGAGCCAATTCTACAGCAACAGTGTGTGATCCTTCCTGGAGACTTTGCCTAGGTTGTCACTATGACCCAGAGATCAACAGTCTGTAGGTTTTGTGGATGTATTTTCTCTAGAACCACCAGTCCTAACCGTGGGACACTAAACTTCATATGATGTTTGTTTTTCCCTCCACAGCTCTGTGAATATTTCGTGCAATTTTCCTTGATCAGTTTGACAGATCATTGTCCAGAGGAGCTGTTGGCCTCATCAGATTTGGAAACATCACTGTGCATTCCTTATCATTTAAAAGAAACAAAGGTAGGGCCCCTCGGTGGCTCAGTCAGTGAAGCATGTGACTCTTGATCTCTGGGTTGTAAGTTTGAGCACCATGTTGGGTATAGAGATGACTTAAAAATAAAAAAATCCTTGGGGCACTTGGGTGTTTCAGTCGGTTAAGCATCGGACTCTTGATTTCGGCTCAGGTCATGATCTCACGGTTCACGGGCTCTGCACTGATGACTCGGAACCAGCTTGGGATTCTCTTTCCCTCTCACTCTGTCCCTCCCCCGCTCAGGCTCTCACTCTCTCAAAATAAATACACTTAAAAAAAATCCTCAAAAAAATAAAAGAAAGTCCATTAAAAAGAGATCTTAGCACTGACTTCTGTGACAGATGACTGTAAGTCACCTCCAGAGAAGGTTTTGTCCTTGACTTTGTGGCTCCACTTTGAGTAGATCCCTACCTACTAGGGAGTAGAGCATGAAACATCCTCTCCACTCACATACTAGGTGTCTGGCAAATGTTGTCAGATGAATGAATGAGTGAATGAATGAATGAATGCCATGAAAATTCATTTAAATAAAAACATTTTATAATGGAAGCTTCCAAACACAGAAGTAAATAGCACAGTGCTTCCCAAACCCCACCCAGCCCTAGAAAGAGCCCAGAAATTCTCATTTTGAAGAAGCATTTCCAGTGCATTTGATGTGCTCAGTGGAACCACACTTTGAGAAATGCCGTCTAAATCAGTCAAAGCTTCTGTCCTCTTCTGTCTCTTCTTTACCTCCTTGACCTCACCTCTCGCTGTGCCCACCTTGTATTCTGATCCAGTTGCTCTGAATTTCTTTTAGATCCTTGAATGTGCCCTGCTCTCTCTCAACCTCTCTCTCTCTTTAGATTATGCACTACTATTTTTCTTTTTTAGTGAAGTATAGTTGACACACAATGTTAGATTAGTTTTGGGGGCACAACAGTGATTCGGCAGCTCTGTAACTTAGGCTGCGCTCACCCCAAGTGTAGCTACCATCTGTCACCATACAACATTATTACAGTACCATTAACTGTAGTCCCTATGCTGTGCCTTTTGACCCTGTGACTTATTCATTCCATATCTGGAAGCCTATACTTCCCCTCTCCTTCACCCATTTTGCCCATCACCCCACCCCCTAACCACCAGTTTGTTCTCTGTATTTTGGGGTCCATTTCTGCTTTGTTTGTTCATTTTATTATTTCAGTATCACGTGTAAGTGAAACATGCTGTACCCTCTTTATCTGGTCTTTACATAGGCTTTAGTTCCGCCTGCATCACACCAAGTCTCCATCGTATGCCCTCACCCGCTTGACGTTTAATTAACTCTTATTCATGGTTTGGGTTCTAGTTTGGCATCACTTTTTCCCTGCTGCCTTCCCTAAACTTCGATTCCAGGTCAGGTGTCCCTCTACCTGCTCTCCCAGTGCCCCGCCCTTCTCTTCCATAACAACCATCATATTGCTTTGTCATTGCATCCTAATGACTGCTCTTCCTCTCCAACCAGACTGTAGGCTCCCTGAAGAGTGGAAAACTCATCCATCTCATCTACTGCTATAGTCCCAGCACTCAGCATGAGCCTGGCACACGGCATGCATTCGGCAAGTAATCACCCAAACTGAAACTGAATTCAACTGAAAGTTTATTTCAACCACACAAATGAGGGGAATGATTTTAATAGTAATAAATACCCAAATTTTATTTGTGTGCAGTATAAAACCCTCAAGCACTAGCGAGTATGTGCAAAATACCAGCCGAGTATAAACACCTGCTTGCTATGTATTCACTGTATTTTATGTCAGCTCTTATTGACAGATGTATCGCAGTAATTCTCAAAGAATTAAGAAAAATGAGGAAAATAACCACCACTTACTTTGTTCTGTCCTCTTACTGAGAAAAGATAACCTTTATTCGTGTTTTGTTCAGCTTGAGGACTGCCAGCCAAGTCTGGAGGGCACTCTTTTCTTCTTTATGCTTTCATTTGCTCCCAAGAGAACGTATCATCTATTTCTGCACTGCCCAAGAGGGTAGTCACTGGCCACAAGCGGCTATTAAGCACTTGAATTGTGGCTAGAGCAGATTGAGATGTGCCGTGAATATCAAATACACACTGGACTTAATATGAAAACGAGAATGTAAAGTATCCCATGAAGATTTTTAATATTGATTACAAGTTAAAATTGATAATATTTGGCTATATTAAGCTATATGAATTAATAAAACATATTATTAAAGCTAATTTCACCTGTTTATTCTTACTTTTTTAATGCGGTTACTAGAATATTTAGAACTACATATGTGACTTGCATTACTTTCTACTGGAAAGCACTAATCAACATAGCCATTTAAACTCTGCCACAGTATTTTCATCTCTACAATGGGAATAGCAATCATACCTTCCTTACAGGAGTGTTATGAGGATAAAATGAGTTCACATCCGTAAGATACATGGAATAATACCTGGCATAGAACAAGTGCTTTGTAAATGTCCATGAAATAAATAAATAATGCTTACCAGATTTAGCATCTAAACCCCTTAGATTAGCCTAGTTCCCTACAAAACAGAATTTGAGGCAAAACTCAGGGTCTAGTGTTTTGTTGGAGGATATAATCTCAGGGAAGCTGGACTGAGGAATACAAGGAATGAGACAGGGAAGGAAGGAAGGAAGTGCAAGGTGGTATATTGTATTGTGCACCTGGCCACATCTCAGAAATGTTGTGGGAGGGGGAAGGTAAACAATGTACCTGCCATTTCCTTTCCATCTCCTGTTTCACATCCATCAAAGTTTGCCCCTTGTGGTACGAAGTCGTTTGCACTCTCTGGTTATATCTCAGGGCCCCTCCAGGTAGCAGTGGGGAAGTCAGAGACTCCAGGGGGTTAGGTGGGCTGAACCTAGGCTATGGAGCCACTGAGGCTCCTGACATGGCAGGTGTCATGGAAGTAAGTCTTTATGGAGCCTGACCCTCATCCCTGGAGGGTCATCCAGCAGTGTTAGTGGGGGTGGGCCATCTAGGAGTCAGGGCGAGAACCAAAGCCCAGGGTCGAGGGGACCAGGTGGAACCAGAAAAGGAGGCATGTTGTCTTGACCCAGGGAACCCATCCTCTGAGATCCTGATGTACATGCTATCAGTCTTCTCCCCTCGGACGCCTCACTAGCATCTCAAGTTTGCACGTTTGGGGTTAAACTCTTGATCTCCATCCCTGGATTGATCCCCTAGCCCCAGATCCCCCATTTCCATCTTTTACAGCTCAGTAGATTTACCCACGTGCTCCAGACTGAAACCTGGGCCCCATACTTATGGTCTCCCAGTTCTCCAGCCCCACATTCCTCCATCAGCAAGTCCTTCTGGTTCTACCTCCAAATCACATCTCAAAGTCATCCAAGTTTCCTCACTCTACCCGATGACCAGGCCACCAGCATCTCTCCCTGGATGATTGCAGTAGATGGCAGGTGGGTCTTCTTGTTTCCTCTTTCCTCTCTCCTGTTCTTTCTCCAGACAGCAGCTAGAGTAATCTTTTAAAAATGTAAATCAAATCATGTCTCTTGGCTGCTTTAAAACCTTGCCGGGCTTTCCAGTGTGCTTGGAATCCAACCCAAACTCCTTATCTTGATCTATAAGCCCTCCATAACTTGACTCCTGTCATTTCCTCACCCGAGACACTTCCCTCTTTGCTCTGTGTTAGCCAGTCTCATTCTTTCCTGACACACACCCAGTGTTTTCTTGTTTTAGGGCACAAATTGGCAGAATACGGCTTGCTTGTATTTTGTAAATAAAGTTTCATTGGAACATCAGCAAGACAGAGATTCATGGACAACGAAACCTTACATGTTTACTATCTGACGCTTTACAGAAAAAGTGTGCTGACCCCTGTTTAAGGCCTTCGACCTTGCCCCAGGCTCTTTCCCAACCGGGTTCCTTGGCTTTTAACTCAAATAAAATTTCCTTGTCAACCTTGCCTTAATAGAAGCTTCTCTTTGAACACCACCCCCACCCCACACCCCTTTATTCTCCATTACTCCACTTTGCTTTTTGCCTTTTTAGCTCTTTCTCTATTTGAGATCACATATGTATTTGTTACTTTACTTGTTTATTGTCCTTTTCCTCCCCCTATGATGCTAGGCTCTATGAGGTCAAGGGGCATGGCTGTTTTGTTTGTCTTGTACCCCTAGTACCTCCAAGTGACCACTGGAACAGATGGCCCCTTTGGAGTGGTTCCCACCCTTGTCACCACCACCCTCGCCTGCAGCAATCCAGCGATTCTGCTACTGCTGAGAACAGCTTGGGGGTGGACGATGCTTCCAGAGAACAGTTGAGTATTGAGTCTGAGCAATGGTGTTGGAATTCATGACAATTCTCACCCATCTGAAGAGTTGTGATACCACCTCACTGTGTGATTTCTTTTTTAACAACTCCACAATTTCCACACTGTTCCACACACATCAGAAAATTAAAAAATGAGCACAGGGCAGTGTGTGTTTACCTTTTTATTAAGACAGCCTGAGAGTTGCTTTGTTGTGGGGCACCTACTCAGGAAGGCTGCTGGAGGAAGTCCTCAGCTGAGGCCCCGGAGGTTGCCACCTCTGCAGCCACCAGGGGGCTGTGCCACCTTCCAGCATCCTGATTCTGCCCTAACTGTCCCATGCAGGTGGGACAGGCTCCTGGGAGCTGGGAATCTAGGCAAGCAAAAACAGTTCAGGGGCATGGAGGAAGCAGACCTGTGGTATCTTTTTGGGGACAGGTCGAGCACAGGCAGAAAGAGCCTGGACATGTCAACACATCAGACTGAGACCCAGAACCAAGCACAGCTGGCTGCAGATACGCACAGGCAGTCATGGGGTGGAGGGGGCAGGGCAGGAAGTGGCTCAGAGGGCCACTCCCTCTACTTTACAAACGAGAACACTGAGATCTAGAGAAGGGAGCTAGCTAAAATTAGAACCAGCTAGAATTCAGGTTCCCCCCTCCCCCTCCCCGCCATGCTCTGAATATGTCCCTCTGGGCCGAATCTTCTAGGGTATCTGCTACTGCCAGGCTGTTTTACTGGGCAGTATCTAGAATGGCTGCACACAAGTAGGATTTGTCTAGAAAGCTTTCATGGAGGAGGCTTGAAAGAGCCCTGGACTTAACCTCAGATGGACCCAGGCCTGAATCCTGGCCGTCTGCTCGCTGAAGCCACGACAAGGGCCCCAAAACTCTTTAAGCCACAGTTTGACGTCCATAAATTGGGACAAGAGTCCCTGAATTGCTGAGCAGTTTTGTGAATTAAACAAAGTAACCCCCGAGGTGTGTTTAACAAGTGGTAGACACACCGTAGACCTGTGGGCGTTCCACTGACGCTAGTCGAATTTCGAGCAGCCCAGCTTGGCAGAGGAGAGGGCGGGGCAGGAATCCAACTATCCATGGCTTGTAACAACCTCTATAGTAACTACAAATACATTTGCAGAAGGAAGAATCCATGACCAGTGCCCCTTTCCCATCCCTTCAATCAGAATCTCCCAGAAGGCCAGTATGGCTAGTGACTCTGGGCCACTTTTACTAAACAAACAAAAAAAAAATGCATAAGCATTTAACTCCTGCTGGAGCAAACCTTTGTGTTCAGGTGCTGTGAGGATGATAATGTCTCCTCTGCTTGTCTTCTGAGGAATCAGGGTGTGTTCTCATCACATTTGACTTTCTGGGATCCAGGCTTCAGCATTTTCCAACCTTGCTCTTGTCTTTGGATCTGTCCTTAAGAAAGGCTCTGCACCCTCTCTAGGCCATTTTATGAGTTTCCAGTGGAACAATGCTATTATTAACGTGATTTTCTACTTTCCTGGAAGGCCTAAAACAAATGTATCTATGCAAAATGTTACTATTCAGTAAATGGATACCTGGCTGCCTAGTCTGGAGGGTTAGACTATAGCAATGGATGCCAACTTCATGGCTTTGGTCCCTTTTATGCAGGTTACACTCCCCCACGTCCCCCTTCCCTAAGCCAGGTAACCATCCGAGAACAAGGCAAGAGAGGCTTGTGTAGTAAATTTGTTAGTCCTTCTGGGAGAAAAGCTTCAATGCATGGACCATTGATGGTGGGTCATTAACTCCCTCAGTGGGCTAAAAGGACACCATTTATTCTAATGTGGGACATCTATTCAGAGGTGGCTGAGATCCCACGGCGTTTCACTTCTCTAAGATCCAGGTTGTCCATCTGTGCTCTAAGGAATTTTGGACCTTCAGCAGAGTCTCTCTTGGTAGAAGAGAGGCCCAGCCAGCCACCAACCTCCCTCCAGACAAGTCTTGCTTTTAGCTATTTGCACATTAGGCATCAAGATTGCATTTGAACTAAAATTTTTGCAGCTAAAAACCAGTTTGAAAATCAGTGCATTAGAGACTCAAAATTATGGGCACCAGGCTCTGTTCTAGGTGATCGACACGTGTCATCTTGTGACTGACGTTCCTCTTTATGACCATCACAGAAATGGGTGGTAGCCCTATTTCACTGGCAAGGAAACCAAGCAAGGCTCAGCAAAAGCTAAAGAAGGAACGATCCCAGGTCCAGAACCGAGGCCTTCCTGGCTGGGAGCCAGCATCTCCACATCCTGCAGAATAATTGAGTGTACGGATGTCACAGGATTTCCCGCTGGAGGTCCGGGTTCAAGTCAGGTTTCTGCTTCTCCTTACCCAAGAGGTCCCTGATTAGACACTTTTTGTTTTCTGAGCCTCATTTCCCTTCTCCACAAAATGGGCATGGTAATAAGACCAGGGAGAAGAAGCATACAGCACATCAGATCTGAGTGGTGCTGTCTGTGTGGGGTCTTGGGAAATAGACCAGAGCACCTCCCTCGGGACTTGTCACACACACACACACACACACACACACACACACACACACACACACCCCACCAGGTGGTGGAGCTGGCATTGTAGCCAGCAGACTCTCTGATTCCCAAAGACCTCAGGTTTGGGGCTGTTGAGCTGCAAGGGCGGGGTGTCCCTCGGGGGCCAGAAACCCCTACTTGCTCTTGGTCTGGGCCTGTAGGCCCAGGCTCAGGATCAAAGCTAGTGCTCTGTTCTCCAGAGCGAGACATACATCCCTTCACCCTGCAGCCCTCTTTAATTAACTGGGAGCCTCAGAGCAATGCCTTTTTTGGGTGCTTATCGGTGTATCCTGATAAAATAATTAATGGGTTTCTCTTCTCCACTGTGCACCCTCCTGCCCCGAGAGGGCTGTGCTCGGAAGGAAGGTGCTAATTAGTTCCTGTGCGATTATCTGGTTGAAGCAACTGCTCCAAGTCTCTGCGACTCATCCTCAGCCCTCCCCCACCCCCAGTTAGACTTCAGCTCTGTGTTCATTTCTTTTGCTAGGCGCCAGCTCTGCCCACAAAGTTCAGCCCCTTCCGCACACAGCCCTTCTCTCTGTCTCAGCTTGGGTTCTGCAGGTGGCACCCTGGCGCACAGGGCCCCACCTTGAGCTGGTGAGCCGTCACCAGGAAGCTCTCAGGGAGGTTCCTGGAAACACTTCAAAGCAAGTCCAGACTTTCCAAGCCCGCTTCAGTGAAAAGAGCAAGGGCAGCAGAGCGTCATGGAAAGAGCCCTTAGCTGGGGCAAGAGAACCAATTCTAGATTGAGCTGTGTGACCTGGGCTAAACTATGCTGTCTCTCCGTGTCTCAGCTTCCTTAGCTATAAAAAAAAAAAAAAAAAAAAAAAAAAAAAAGGAGTTGCTCCGTAGTCAGGAATGGCAAATGTATGGTTATGCCAACTGTGATGAACGAGTCATGGCTCTGCAACTGTGTCAAGATAATGAAGGCACAGCCAACTGCAGTGGGAAGCCTGAGTCGCAGAAGTCGATCGGTGATGTTGCTCACGGTTGATGCAGGTGCCACTGTGGGCATTCAGGTAGGGGCAGTCCTCGCTGTGTTTAACTGCGCTTGTCTTTCAGGATGCTCCGTGTCCTTAGTCAACAGTCACTAAATGGCAAACAAACACTCCACACATTTCCGAACATCCCCTGGGTGGGGTGGGTGGGGGTGCTATGCCACCCCTGGTCGAGAACCACAGGTAGGGAAGTAGAAGTAACAGTCTTTTGTGGCTGCAAGTGGCAAAGACTATCCTCAAAGTAGCTGAGCTAAAATGGAAATCTGTTTGTATGACCGAGAAACTGTGAGAGAGGCTCGGGCTATCTTTCTCCATCCAACAAAGATATGTCTCTCCTTCAGGGGAATCTGCAGGAGGGCAGGATCTTCCATACATTTGCCTCCCCCAACCCCTTTCTGTGTGGGGGGAAATAACAAAACAGATGAGCAGCAAGGCCCTTCCAACTATGGAAGTTGAATGGGGGAGACAGAACCTTTTCTCACCCGTGACATCTAGAATATTAGCGGGACTTCAGTGGAGCCAATTGGAGGTGCCTGCCTGTGACTTGGAACCTAGAGAGGCCACACAGAGGTTCAAGGGCTCATCAGGGATCATTTGAGGCAGTAGTGATGGACTTGACAGCTCGGAGGTTGGTAGGTGTGCAGGGGTGATGGCCTCCAGCAGGACAGCAGCAGGTCCAGTGGCAGTGGTGGCTGGCAGCATCCTAGACTCACTGTTCCTGCAATGGACTTGGCTGAGCCTTTGCCATCCTTGGTTCCTGCCTCTGCCCTGTTCTTCAGCCTTCCTGTTGATTCCATGAGTGACCCAGGACCCTTCCAATAAATGATTTTCTCTATTAAGTTAACCAGAGTTGGTTTCTGTTGCTTGCAACCAAAACCCTCACTAAGATAGCTAAAGTGACGGGGGTGCCTGAGTGGTTCGGATGGTTAAGCGTCCGATTCTTGATTTTACCTCAGGTCATGATCTTGTGGTTCATGAGTTCGAGCCCTGCGTGAGGCTCCATGCTGGCAGCGTGGAGCCTGCTTGGAATTCTCTCTTTGCCCCTCTCCTGCTCGCTTGCTCTCTCTCTCTCTCAAAATAAGTAAATAAACATTAAAAAAAATACAGTTGGATAGGGGAATCTAGGCAGGATGGAAAACCAGAAAGCAAGTAGGATGCTTCAAAGTCTCAGGACACTTGGGAGAGGCAGTTTGGAATAATCAAAAGCCAACAGGACCCTGGGGCCACCATGACGATTTTCCTTGGTAGTGACTATGCCAGTGATCTTGTTGAACACTGGGAAATCCCTCTCACAGGGGCAGACTCACTTATATTTGAGACTTGGCTTTTTGAGGCTAGTTCCTGACACACTTCTCTCATGATCTCCCTCTTTCTAAACTCTGGCACAGAGAGCAAACACAGTGGCAGATGGGACGAGTCAATATTGTAACACCACCCGTGCTTCCCCTTTCCTTGCCACATAGGGTTAAACGGACAGGTGAAGCCACACTTATCACTGCCAGTTCTAGAAAACAACAAGAGCTTGCTTGAACTTAAAAAAGCAACCACACCAATGCCTGGGTCTTTCCCTCCTCCCGGGTCAGCCAAGACACAGCAAAAGAGGGGCTAGTGTTGTTGCCATGAAATCTGTGGGTAGGGAGAGCTGTCTTCGCAGTAGAGGTGATTACTGTGCCCTCCCCCTTTTCCTCTAGCAGGAAATGGCAAAAGGTAAAAAACATAGACGGGGCAGGAATCTAGCAGAACCTGCAGGGGGAAGAAGAGGAGCATCCTCTTTTGGAGCTGCGCAGGGAGCAAAGCTGGCTGAAAAGTCGGTCGCTTTCCTTTGAGGCCTTTTTCTTCTCTGGACCTCAGGGGTGGCTCTTGGAGTTTCCTAGTTAATTGCCCACCCTTCTCCCCCTCCAGCTCTGCCCCCACCTCCCAAGTGCCTGGAGGGTCAAAGCCATATGGCAGAGGCTGAGGGTTAAGACCATGAACTCTGGACTCTGCAGCCACATTTCCTGGGTCCAAATTCCAGCTCTGTCACAAGCTGTGTATATTTGGGCAAGTTCTTAGAATGACTGTGCCTCAGTTTCCTCCCCTAGAATGATAAAAAATAGTGGCAGCTAACTTCATAATATTATTGTGAAGACTGGGGCGCCTGGGTGGCTCAGTAGGTTGAGCGTCCGACTTCGGCTCAGGTCATGATCTTGCGGTTTGTGGGTTTGAGCCCCGTGTCGGGCTCTGTGCTGACAGCTCAGAGCCTGGAGTCTGCTTCAGATTCTGTGTCTCCATTGCTCCCTGCTCCTCCCCTGCTCATCCTCCGTCTCTCGCTCTCAAAAATAAATGTTATAAAAAATTAAAAAAAAAAAAAAAAGACCACTGTGAAGATTGAGTTATAAATACTGTGTGCTCACAATGGGGCCTGGCAGAGAGTAGGATCTCAATACGCACCAACACCCTAGTTCCTCTGTGTGGCACCGGGCACAAGGTTGAACAGATGATCCAATTCTCCAAAGATTTCCTGAATGGAACCAGGAAGTTAGAAAGAGCAAGATCATTAGTCTGCAAGGGCCCCAGATTAACGTTTGTTCCTTAAAACCAAAGAGATAGGGATGCCTGGGTAGCTCAGTCGGTTAAGAGTCTGACCCTTGATCCTCAGCTCAGGTCTTGATCTCAGGGCCTTGAGTTCAAGGGCTCTAGGCTAGGCATGAGGCCTACTTAAAAAAAAAAAAAAAAAAAAAAAAAAGGAAAAAGGAAAAAAACAAAGAGATAGATTGTTCAGTGGCTCCCATTGCTGAATTCTGCCACCTCAGGATCACTTCGGTAGGCCAGTGGTGTGTATACCCACGCGTGCACAGGCATGCACACACAGACACACAGGATGGGCCTCAGGCAGCCCAGCCACCGGTTCCAGGCACCTTCCTTCCATCTCTGGCAACTCCTCACCACCTTTGACCTAGTGTCCCAGGCAAGGAATTCCTCCGGTCGCTTTTCTTAGCCAACAACCCATTTCTATACCCTCAGCCTTCAAGACCCAGGCCCTCCTGGAAGAGAGAAAGTAAGCCTAGAAAACCCAGTATTCTTCAACTCCTCCTGCCCATAAGCCCTCTTGTTTGCAACTTTCCGAACACAGAATTCAGAAGCTCAAGAGCTCTTGACTCTTGTGCAGGTGGGAGTATAGAGCCGTGCCCTTGTCCCATCTTTCCTGGGGCCAGAGTCAGACCTTTAGTGACCACAGGACTACCAGCACCACTGCTATTGATGAAAACTTACATAGTACTTACAACATGCTTAGTACTGTTCTATGTGCTTTTTGTATCATAGCTCTTTTTAATCCTTTTAATAATCTTAGTAAGAGGTAAGGACTATAATCATTATTCCATTTTACAGATGGGAAAACTGAGTCACAAAGAAGTGGCACCTTGCCCAAGGTCATACAGTTAATAAGAGGCAGCCAGTCTGTCCCCAAAGGCTGAACCATCAACCACGAAGATACTTCACTCTAAGCACTGAAAGCATTGTTGCAGTGCCTCCCAACCCCCACTCACACGTGTAGTTCAAAATAAAACTAGGACTAAATCATAAAAGAATGTGAGAAGGTACAGGAGAGTTCTGCTTGTTTTCCTTAATGACCACCTGAAGGCTTAACAAAATAATCTTTCCAAACACACATTTTTCCCCTGGCTTGGCTGGTGCCCTAAGCATGGGTTCTTCGGTCTCGCAGATAATCCAAGGGTTGCTTTCTCCTCCCTCCAGCCAGAATGGCCTCTCCCTGACAAGTACAAGGTTGGTCAAGCCTGGGATTTGTTGTTGCCCCTGGGGAGTCATGGAAGGTGCTTCTTGGCTGCGGTGGGATTGACTTTGGCCCTAGTCTGTAAATGGCAGGAGAATGGTTGCCAATCCAGTAGGACATGCCTATAAATGGCAGGAAGGATGGCTGCCCTGAAGGACAACCTTTTATGAATGGAGGGGTGTGTCCCTTGGGGGGATGAAGGAGGCTGACGGAGGCAGGGGAGTTGGTGGTGTGTGTGTGTGTGTGTGTGTGTGTGCGCGCGCGCTCACATGCACGCGCTCGCACGTGTGTGGGAGTATCTTAGAGGCCCTTCCTGGTCTCCCTGATCCGCTGGCTCTTCCAGTCACTGAGGCGATTTCTGGCACTTAGGCTGTAGTGTGTCCTTGGTCAATTGTTATCACCGAGAGAATGTTTCCCCAAGAACCTTTCTTCTCATTTCAGTCAGTTCTGTGATGTGATACAAACAGGACAATAGCCCTTGCATCCTCCACTTTACTGCTTTCCTTCATTCAACAAACAATGAGGACGTGCCACTCCCCCACCCCCACCCCCCACTTCCAGTGCCTGTGCTGGACAAAAAGGTAAGCAAAACTCACAGGTCCAGTCCCCATGAGTGCTCAAAGTCAGGTGGGACCTCCACGCTTCATTTTCCCACTTGACTCCCTTCCCTATCTGCCACCACACTGTAGGGCAGGGACAGGGTTTTATCTTTCTCTGAACCCCCTCCTCTCAGCTCACAACGGTCCCATTGCCCAGCACAAAGCTGGTGTTTGACAATGCAGGGGCTGGAAGCAGGGGACCTGAAAGGTTATCTAACCCACTGATTCTCAAAGGGGTAAAGTCACATCCCCCCAGAAGTGTTTCAAAAATTTGTGGAAACCTTTTGTTTACTGGGGGGGAGGGGGTGGCGGTGTTGCAGATGCTAGATGTTCTGCAGTTTATGGGACAGCCCTGTATAATGAATCGTTCTCTATCCGACCTTTCCAATGCTTCTCTGGACAACTTACGTACTGGAAACTCTAGTTCTAGTTTTCTGAGCCTGGCAACTCTAACTCCATCTTACGTACAAACACAAAGAATTTTTGTGTGGTTTCAGTATATATTGAATGTTCCAGGCATATGACTTCTCTGAACATTGAGGGAAAATTGCACTTGATTTCAGTCAGCATTTCATGAGGAGTTGCCCACTGCTTTAGAAAATCACGTCACTAATGGTGGCTCTGCTCTTGATAGTAGAGTCATCAAGAAAACAACACATGGGTATCAGTTTGCATGGGTAGCTGTGGCTGTCATGGTGAACCTACACAGGTGATTCAAACATTTCTCATTAAGTCTTTCAGTGTAATGGTGGTTGGGCCTTTGCATATTGAATAGGTAATTGAATGTATGTATGTATGTGTCTGTCTGTCCTTTGACTTCTCCTTTTGTGTTCTTATTAAGTCATTAAATTGAGTTTTTGAAACTGAGTGGGTGGTTTGCATTTTTATGAATTTCATTTCAGAATAATATAGGGGGTGTTGTAATTGTTACAAAAGGGGGCCATGAATCTGATGAGGTTAAGAAGGACCCTGGAGCTAGTTCATCCCCCTCAACTTTGGTCTCAGCTGTCCCCAATGGATGCGAACCTCTCAAAATTTTAAAGCTCTCAAGATTGAGAGTTTTTACTATCCTCCATGGCAACCCATTTATTAAATTATTAATGTTGCAAGAAGTCCCTGTGGTATGAGTGAATCATCTGTTCTATCTCTGGCAGAAATGATGGTCTGCTCGGGACCATGTTGAATTTCAGTCCCTTTTAAGTTACTTTTCTTGCCTTGTGAAGGACCTTGGGCTGGAGGGAATGGTGAATGGTGGCAACCTAGCTACAAGCATCGGGAATGGAGAAGGGCTAGGAGAGCTGTGGAAAGAGCACATTCTAAAGACAGGAGCCTGGTTTGTAGGCCCTGTGTAGCCAATAATCTGTGTACATTGAATAAGACAAGGGACTCAGTGATCCTGGCACCTGTTAAATATGCATTGCTACCGTGGCCCTGCCCACTACCAGGGACTCACAGCTTATCTGGCCAAGATGCTTCTGTTGTCTTCTGATGTTCTGCTATGATGGGGTGTGAGAGATGCCACACTAATGCATGGTGGTGCCACATCACAGGTGGCTTGAACTCATTCTATACCAAACAGCCTAGTCTGATGCTGCTGATTTAAATAGCCAGCACTGAGCCAAAGCTAAAACCTTCTTATGTTCCTGGCCACAGAAGCCCAACTAACACTAACATAAATCATCAGCTTTAAAATGCAAAGAGGCTATGTTGAAGGCATTTGGCTGTCAGAAGCATACAAGGCTTAACAATAATACCCACGTGGCACTTAGGAGTTTTCAAGAAATTGGTACAGCAAACCTGTGAGGAGCCATTATCACTCCCATTATATAGATCAGGAAACTGAGGCTCCAAGAGGTTATATGTGTGGCCCAAGGTCAACCATCCACTTTCAAGGAGCAGAGCAGAAATTTCCACCCAGATCAGTAGAGCAACTGTTTCTGCTGTCCCATACTGCATCTCTACACTGTATGGGGTGCTTTGGATTGAACATATCTCTTGCCTATGCTAATAAAATCATGCTATTCCTGAATCAAATTGACAGAAGCCTGTTCTGGGGTGCCTGACCAAACTCAATTTTGTTGGCATAGTTAGGATGCTGTACCTCTCTTCCCACATCAGAAGGTGAGGAACCAGGACAAAGCCCAAGGCTATGACACTCTCAGGAAGCAAGTGGATCTAGCAGATGTACAGACCAACTTAGCTTTGCCCCAGATGGAGGCTTCTGCTGTATTAGTAGGCTCATTGATGCAATGGGCTTGATGCCTTTTTTGCCTGAAGGCAGGGGGCTGGGTGGGAAGGCCTTTGCAGTCCCATCTCATTCTCTGAGCCTCAATTATGAGGCTGTGACTCAGAGCTTCTTCACGGCTGAGAGGTGCTAATTGGTTCACATGCTGTTTTCCAAGATGTGATCTGGGAAGAGCTAGCTCTTTTGGTGCAGCTCATTCCAGAGTATTCCCTAGGACTCTCCGTGATCCTGGGGCAGGGCATGGGGGAGGGGCAGTGAAGAGGAACGAAGTGTAGAAAATTCAATACAGGAGCAGAAATGATAAATCCATGAGCTACCAAAAATATACAGGATGAAGACAGCATATGGCTTCAAAGACTGAAGGTTCTAGGGATTTCCCCCACCAATCTGTAAGCAAGTGTATGTATCTGTCTGTTTGTCCCTGATAGGATTACACACATGTCTTGGGGGTTTAATCTCTGCAGGGTCACAGAGAATAAATTCAAAAACATAGTTACTCCAACTGAGTCCTCAGGAGTCTCCAAGGCCACATACATTACCATTTGTTCTTGTGCCTTCTTCCCTTCTGGGGGCTAACAAGGGGTTAGAGATAAGGCAGTGTCTCCAAGACTTGATAGACAAAAGAGTTGTGCACGTGCAACTGTGTGTGACTGTGTGTGTGTGTTAGGAGGAGCTTGCAAAATGAATAGGGTCTGAGGCATTTTTTATCTGGTAAATTGGGGCTTTCCCAAGAATGAACACGCTTGGCCATGAGCTGGCCTGGACTGCTTCCTGGGATAAGAGGGCTGAGGCACACATGGCTTTATTAATAGCCCAAGCGTCCCAGGCTCCTTTTTCCCTAACCCAGTTCCATTTGTGGTTCCAATGGGGTTTTGTTTTTGGTTCTCATGAGTTATTTTCTGTCCTCTGCCCTCTGCCCTCTGCCCTTCTATGGTGGGTCAGCTGGAGGAGCTGAGCAAGGGGCCTGACTCATGGCACCAGGTCCAGTCCTCCAAGAAGAAAGGCTATGGGGGTGGGGTGGAGCCTTCCATAGAAAGCCTCCACCAAGTGCTTTGTGGGGACTCCAAGGTTACTGCCGCAGAGAACTGCTACTTATTGGAGCAAACTAGGCAGTTAGTAAACAAATCCAAGTGAAGATGTGGGGGAGGTGCTTCTGGGACTGCCAAGGCCTAAGGCTCACCTCTAAGGGAAGGGATAAATGTGTTCCCTCTGTGCACAAGTTCCAGTCCAGAATTCCCTGAATAGATGCTAAGGCCACAAATACAGGCTCAGCTCCTAGTTTCTACCTTCCTTCTTGCTGGAGTCAAGGTTTGCAATATTGACAACAGACTCCATTGCACTGGTGCATGCATTCATGCTCAGCATCATAACCCAACATCTGTCCAATTTAGGTCAACTTTGTTGAGAAAGAGAGAGCATCTTGTGGCATAAAAGTTGTCATTATTTGATGGCCATGGTGCTATATATCATACCTGTTCCTTACTATCCTCCAGGGATATTGGACAGATAACTGTGTTTATCAACATATTTTGGAAGAAAGTGCAGTACAACTGGCTGTAGGACCCCCAGTGGGACATGTCTCCAGAAACTTGGGGCAAGGGCATGGACATTTAGGAGAAAAGTCCATCCTAGATTTGCAGATTTGGGAGTGAATGATTCACTATTAGCTGAAGTTTGAATTTGTGAATATGGATGAGTTCTCCGAAAAACAAAGTATTGAAATGAAAATGTGAGTAAGGATAAAAGCCTGGGTAGGTCACCTTGGGGAGTGAAGAAAAGAGGGGAAAATCATGCTTAAGCCAACTTTGTGTTTCTTAAATCGTTCTCATGCTTAGAATGTGTTTAAGGAAGGAAAGAAGGAGGGAGGGAGGCAGGCCATCAGAATGGCAAGGGAACTGATACTTATCCAGCACCTTCTCTGTGTCGTGTACTTTGAATGTATCATCACCTTCAATTATTCAGTTATTTTCATGTTACAGATGAAGGTCCAGCAGTTCAGAGACAGGAACCCAAAGGCCCACAGGTAGTATGTAGTAGAGATCATATATGATCCCAGCCTGTTTGACCCCCCCTTACCTTTCACCATATTTCCTATAGGAGGAAAACCAAGCACCATTGGTCAGAGTTCAAGAGTAGAGAGAATTGGTGGCTCAAAGGGGAAGCAAGAGCAAACCAAAGTTTGTTAAAGAGTGGGGAGATCTGAGCATCTCTTTAGATAAAGTGGATGGAACACCAAGATTGGAAGAAATTAAAGATTCTGGGTGGGATATGGTAGGGTGGGACGTGGCATTGAAGAGAGATGACCTCCATGGGTAATGTGGACATACAAAGAGGGGAAGGGAGGGGCTCAGGGATGTCTGCAGAAATTGGAGACAAACGGGGAAAAAAAAAAGAGTTCACTAGAAGAAAAGACAGAGAAGAGGATTTAAGACAGGAGAAGTCAAATGGACAAATGTGGAGACCTAAAATGCATGAACTGTGTGTATCAGTTAAGATTGGGTTTAGTATCAGAGAGGAGCAGAAAACTTAACCTAGTGGCTTAAACAAGCTACTTTTTGTGGTTGCATCTTTCTCAGTTCATCTTTCTCGTATAACTGGGAGACCAGAGGGAGACAGCCCAGAGCTGGTGTGGCAGTTTAGTGAGGCCCTTGGGGACCCAACTTCTTCTGCCCTCCTGCTCTGACATCCTCAACTCAGAGCTTTTATCCTGTTCCTCACAAAATGGTTGCTGCACCTCAAATGTTGTGTCAGAGTTCCAAGAAGGAAGAAGGGGGAAATGATGGACAAAGCTTTGCTCATTTATGTTGGTAAGAAGCCATTCTCCAGGACTTCGGCCTACCTTGGAACATCTAGAACGGTATAACCAACCTAGTCCCTTACCTCCACAACAGGGTGGGATTTGGGTATTTCTCTTTCCACCCCTTGTACAATAGGAAGGCAAGGCAGAAGGGTATTGGAATGGATGTTGATCAGGCCAAACTATGGAATCTGCCACAGTGTATTTAGCAAAATTGTGAGTGGTCCAGATTAGGCAGAAGAAGTGGCTGGAAGGGGGGGGGGTGGCTGGTGGACGGAACAGAATTGTGAGTGTCCTTCTTTCTCCAGGCTTGGTTTAAACTACTTAGAAGAGGCAAGACCCCGGTGGACGGTCAGCCCTTTAGATGTGACCCTGGATTTGGTCATTGGCAAGCAAGTGAGTATATCTTTCCAAAAGGTCTACTTTTTTTTTTTTTTTTTTTGTAGACTTCATGCCCAGTGTGGAGCCCAATGTAGGGCTTGAACTCACAACCCTGAGATCAAGACCTGAGCTGAGATCAAGAGTTGGATGCTTAACTGACTGAACCACCCAGTCTCCCCTCAAAAGGATCTACTCTTAATTCTCAGGAGAATCTAATGGATAAACATGCCTTCTTTTTCCCATCAAATCCCTTCTTTCTCCCATCCATCCATCCAACCATCCATCCATCCATCATCATCAATGAAACATTTACCATGTATGTGCCAGATGCTGTGCTAAGCTTGCTTTCCCCTGCTCCTCTCTCAATCTCTCCTTTTTAATCTCTATCTCTTTTCCCCAGGCTGGGCCAAGACCTTTTCAAACGTGGGAGCCTAAGGATGAAGAGTTATCTAAGACAGTTGCTATTTCTGTCCAGAACTTGAAGCTAAAAATGTTCGAATGGAAAAAAAAAAAGTTTAAAAATATAGATGTGTATTTTTCTAAAACCCCATTAAGCTGTCAAGGGCCCTCAGTGTGTTTCCTTTCCCATCGTTGCTAATCAGCAAGGTATGTGTGTGCCCTAAACACAAGAGTATCCAGCCAGCCTCCTCCCCCTCCTTTTTCTCCCCACCTCTTTCTGCTGTTGCTGGCACTGGAACTGTTCCCCAGCCTTGGGAACCCAGAAACTGGGCCTCCACTCTCCAGGGACACTGCTAGATGGGACAGCACCCCAGCTCCTCCATAGAGGCTGGGACACCAGCACTGGTTTTCCCAATGGCACGCTCAGACTGTCTGGGCTTCAATTCTGGCTGCACCACTTACCAGATGTATAACTTTAAGTGCTTTATTTTTTTTTTGGGTCTCAGCTTCCTCATCTGTAAAATGGGGATAGATAACATTATCTATGTCTCAGTGTCACTATGAGATTACATCAACAGGTGAAGGATAGAGAACAGTGCCCACGTTCACAGAACTCAATATATGTTGCCCATTATTATTGTTACTATTCCTAGTATTGCTATTGCCTCATTGTGCTCCATTCCTTTGCCCAAATTTAGACAGTTGTAGAATATGAGAACTAAAAAATAGACTGTGTTGTCTCCTTATCTCATAATTTGGAAGTAAGAAAATGAAAGTGAAAGAGACTTTCCTGAAGTTGCCCAGTTAGGGGCAGAGCCACAACCTGGGTCCAGTGCCCTCTCTGTGCTGCCACTGCTTGGGCCACCCCCTCCTCTCTCCTCAGCCCAAATGCCTGTACAAAAACATTTCATATTATCATCGTTTACAAGTGTGTCCCTTAGTTCCATGTCATTGTCAGGGCCTGTCTTGTCTTGCTCATGTCCGGAGAACAGAGGCCATAAGCATAACTCACTTGGCTCAGTGCCCATCACAGCAGCCATGCAGACAGAAGCCCCCAGAGGAGCTGCTCGGAAGAGAGACTCCAGGGGTGGGGTGGCATGGGGCAGTCCCAGAGCAGTGCTACTGCACTCCCAACCCAGATTCAAGGCAACACCTTGGGATACTCCCTCTTCCTCAATGTCTCCTTTGGCTAAATGGAAAATTGCTTCAAAGGAGGTATTTACAAGAGGAGATTTGAATAAGTTGAATACATAAAGCACTTTTTAGCTCTGAAATCAATGATTCTGATTCTTACATATATATAAATACAGAGTATCATCTCCAACCAGTGAAAAAGAGGTAGGGAATCCAGTTTCTGGGGGTACTGTGGACATTTCCATTTATTTTTTATTTTTTTAAAATTTTTTTGAGGTTTTAACTTATTTCTGGGACAGAGGGAAAGCACGAGCTGGGGAGGGGCAGAGAGAGAGGGAGACAGAGGAACCAAAGTGAGATCAATGCTGACAGCACAACCCAATGTGGGGTTTGAAATTATGAGCCGTGAGATCATGAGCTGAGCTACAGTTGGATACTAAGCCAAATGAGGCACCCAGGCATCCCATGAACATTCCCATTTATTGATCTGGGTGATTTAGGAGTAGCCTTTCCAGAGCAGACGTATGTGTGTGTGTGTGTGTACGTGTATACACAGACACACACATATAGTTTTTTATGTACATTATTATGTTTTGACATCTTAAAAAACCTTTCTGGCTGGAGAGAGAATACTCCTCCCAGGGCTAGTCAATTATTAGGGATAGCAGAAGACTCAGCCAAGTGCATGCTTTTGCTGTACAAACTAACCAATCCAGAACCGCACCTTCTCTATCTGGCCTATCCACTCCAGAAGGCAATATCCCTTTGCTTTCATCACCCAGGGTCAGGTACCAGGCACTAGAGACCATCCCTACAGCCCAAAGTGCACTGAAATTACTCAAACTAGTCAATGCTGAGCTGTTGACCCTGTTCTGCTTTGCCTTTCCTTAGGAAAGTCAATAAAGACTGTGGTCTAGACCTTCTCCTTGCTTCTGCCTTTTGCCTCCTGACCACTCTGGTGTCTTTCCCATGTGACTGCATGGAGTGCCATGCCTTCTGTCTTTAGCACCTGTTGGCATAATAAATTTTATTTTTTCCTGAGCCTATCCTTTGTCTCCTCTTGTGGCCGCACCTGACTGACCATTACATAAAAGAATACAGAACAGAGTGTAAAAGTTCCCCAAATGCCTCCCCTAGCCTCGACATTCTTTCTGGTCTCTTTACTACATCAGCTGCTTAGAAATCAAGTTGGCTGGTTGTTAGGTGTCTCATGGGCATAACATAGGGTGTTACATGTGCCATGAGGGATCCAACACAAGTATGTCAGGATCCTAGCTTTTGAGAAGCTTGTAATTTAGATGGGAAGATAAGCTATGAACAGGTGACTAGTTCGATGAAAGCAGACACAAATGACAGTTCAAGACAGCCCAGCCCAGCTCTGGGTGAGGAGCAATAAACTACAGCCCCAAGGTGCTGGGAAAGGCCACTGGGTGGGGGTGAGGAGACAGAGATGAGAGCTCTGCTCTCAGGATTACCAACATCTTGCTATTACCTGAGTAATCTTCGACCTTTTGGGAAGTAAGTGGTTGGCCTGGACCCCCTAACTTCCTGTGTTTACCCCTCCAGTCTCCAGTGTCCTCATTCTATAAATATGGTGGGACTTGGGGCTCATTCTCTAGGTTGGCTTTGTCTTCCTGTTCTATGGGTCTTGAAAGACCTGCTATGTAAGTTTGGGGCTGCACCAGACTCTTGGTAAGAGACACACGTCATGGCCTGTGACCACACCTCACCCTCATTCCTGGGAGGTGTGGCCCCCTCCCCACACGGGACAGCTGATGGGCCAGGGAGAAGCAGCGGCAGGAGACCCCCACCAAGGGATTTCTGCCCCAGGAGCGCACAGCCTCAGGGCTTGATTCACTGTGTAAGTAAGATACACAGAGAATGAGAAGGGAAGCACTTTGATTTGGGGGAAATCAGTGTTCTCTCAGAAGAACACTCTGAAATTGAAAACAGTCCTCATCGTCCCTCATTTGTTTTATATGAAAAAAGGGTTCAGACAAATTCTAGCACTTTACTGTGGACCATTGGCCTCAAGGAGACCTCGCGTGTAGCTATAGCGGCTGACTTTTCAGCACACCTTCCTCTGGCGTCCTTCTCCTCAGATGCCAGGACCACATCCCTTATTCATGTCCAAATGCTCACAACCTCACCAAATAACCTCCCTCTGCTCTTCTTGCTCAAGCCTGCATCCGTAAAATGTGCCAGTGGGAGAGGTAACTTCTTTCTTAGCAACAAACCCTATTTATCAGTTAGGAAGTTTTAGGCTGCAAGCCCCAGAATATCCTGCTGATAGTGGCTTAAAGCCTACAAACATTTACTATTGCATGTAATGACATGTCTGGAAGCAGGCGGAGGTTATGACTGTTTAATGGCCCAATGATTTCAGCAGGGCTTAGGCATTTTCTGTCCTTTCTCTCTACCACTCCCATGGTTACAAGATGGCAGCCATAGTTCCAAGTGGTAAATCCTCATAGGAGAGACCATAATTGGTGGCTGAAGGACATTTCTCTTTACGTGTCTCTTTAATCAAGGAGGAAAGTCTTTCCCAAGCAGGATTCCTTCATGTTTCACTGGCCAGAACTGGATCACATGCCCACCCCAGACCAGTCATTGGCAAAAGTAATTCTTCATTGACTAAGACCATGCATTTTCAAAGGCAGTGATATCACCCTCAAGGGAGTGAAAATTGATTTTTGAGGGCAAAAAAAAATCTTATTCTTTTTATGTATAAAGCACAGATATACATACAGTATATAAACATATGCGATATATCTATGGTATTAAAATTTCACAGGAGGCAATTAGGGGGAAAAAGTCTAAAAAGCTTCCTTAGGGTGATAAAAATAATAATTTTAAAAAAGCTTGATCAGCCCAAATGCCCACACAGGGATATTTATAGCACTTTTATTCATAATTGCCAAAACTTGGAAGCAGTAGTGATGTCCTTTAGCAGGTGAATGGACAGACAAGCCATGGTGCATTCAGACAATGGGATATTATTCAGCGTTAAAAAGCAATGAGCCACCAAAACCATGAAAAGACCTAGAGGAACTTAAATGCATATTATGAAGTGAAAGAAGGCCGATCTGAAAAGGCTGCGCACTATATGATTCCAAATGTATGACATTCTGGGAAAGGTAAAACTATATAATAATACAGTAAAAAGATCAGTGGTTGCCAGCAGTTAGGGAGGAGGGAGGGATGAATAGTCAGAGCACAGAGATTTTTAAAGCAGTGAAATTATATATGATATGATATATAAGATACTATAGTGCCAGCCATTACACATTCATCCAAACCAGTAGAAGGTACAACCAAGAATGAACCCTGATGTAGACTATCACTCTGGGTGATAATGATGTGACAATGCAGAATCATTACCATTCCGATGGGGGATGTGGATAATAGGGGAGGGGGGAATCACACATGTGTGGGGGCAGGGGGAATAGGGGAAATCTCTGTATCTTCACCTCCATGTTTCTTTGAATCTAAACTGCTCTAAAAATATAGTTTAAAAAAAAAAAAAGAACCACTGACCTGGACCAATTGCAATTCATCGCCAGACCCTGGGGATATTTCTTTTGGCCAGGAAGTCTGGGGAATGATGGCCAAATAGGCACCAACAACGTTTGCCACATCCTGCCTAGAAAGAAACGTGCTTTGTGGGGTGAATACTTTGTGGGTATGTGTAGGTGTGAAACTTCAAGTCACCATGCTGACTATGGTGTCTCATCACTCACCTGCTTGCAAAGAGGTGCAGGGCTGGCTAACTCCATGGCTGAGCTGGGTTTGTCAGCTGAGGGCCAGAGCTGAATTTCTGGGGACAATAATGAGAATAAGCCAAGGACTGTGGGGGAAAGAACAGACACATTTAAAGGAGGTTTTTATGAAGTTTGGCTATGTGGTGAGAGATTGTGTTAAATGATTCAAAATATGTTTTTTCTCTCAGTTATGTCTCCAACAACATAAAGTCTGTGGCTCTAGATTGTTAGCATTCTTCTCCAATGAACACAGACCTGCTTGGGATTCTCTCTCCTTCTCTGTGAAAAATCACAGTGAAAAAACTCAGTGAAAAAATCAAAAGCACCAATTTGCTTTGGACAGTTGTCTAACTCCTGGCAGTGTGAAAAATACAGGGGCGCAAGGGTGTCTGGCATTCTTCCAGTCCTAGAATCCATGTCTAGTCGTGCAGAGAAGTTAACAAAGTCGGGATTATTAAAGTCCATTTCAGTGGCAAGAAGATCCGTGTTTTAACTAAGGAAAGGCACATTGATTCCTCTGTAACAATTATGACGCAGAGAAACACAAAGGAGTGTAAAGCTGCCTAGTTTTACTTTTTTACAAAACTGAATCGGTTTAGCTTTTAGGATGATGCCCTCCAGTATAGGTCCCTTTTTTGGGGGGTGGAGGGAAGGGGGATGTATGAAGACAATACCAGCTGCCCTTCCAGAATCCAAAGACACCAAGCAAGCCTGCATGGGGCACCAGAAAGGGGGTACCTCTGGCTTACCCCACCCCCCAGGGTGAAAATCATGCTGAAAATCAGCACGAGGGGCTGAGGGAGAGTTCAGTTCACAAGGACCTTGGTCTTCCCTCTTCAAAGATACTGGGCAGCATTTTGGATCCAGCCTCTGGAAAGACAAGCTACTGCCTCAGTTGGAGTGCCCTCCCACCAAGGCTGACCCTCTGTGGCGCTCTTTGGCAGAGGCCTCACTCATCACCCACTTGCCCCACAACCTTCCACCTCCTTCTCTCCCATGCTCCTTTTTGCAGCCACTTGTTTGGGCTGTTACTCTCCACTCAAGTCCTATTTCTGCTCTCCTGTGGAGAATAGGCCCCTGAGATCCCTGCTTAGGGCTCACTCATCTTTTCCCTTACTCACCTGAGTCGGCCCACCTGCGCTGATGCACCTCACAGGCCCCTCTTCAAAGCCCACCCTGCCCGCCCAGAGCAGTGCTGATGGGACTCTACTCGTGACTGCAAGCAAGTCACATTTCCTTCCCTTTTTATTTTGTTTTTTTATTCTTATTTTAGATGCTTATTTATTTATGTGGAGAGACAGAACAGGGGAGGGGCAGAGGTAGAGAAGGAGAGAGAATCCCAAGCAGGCTCTGCACTGTCAGCACAGAGCCCCACGCCAGGATCAAACTCACAAACTGTGAGATCATGACCTGAGTCAAAATCAAGATTCAGATGCTTAACTGACTGAACCAGCCAGGGGCCAGACATTTCCTTCTCTTTTTAAATCAATTTCATTGTGATAGAATTTATATACCCCAAAAATGTACCCATTTTAAGTGTTCAGTTCAATGAGTTTTCACAAATATGTACGCACCCATGTGGATACCACCTCCTCAACAGAGCATTTCTATCCCCTGAGTCCCTTCCCCCACCAACTCCCAGGAAACCGCTGATCTGCTTTCTCTCACAATAAATTAATTTATCTGTTCTAGAATTGCATATAAAAGGAGTCAAACAGCAAATTCTTTTTTACAAAATTTTTTATAATGTTTACTTATTTTTGAGAGAGACAGAGACAGAGCGTGAGTGCGGGAGGGGCAGAGAGAGAGGGAGACAGAGAATCCAAAGCAGGCTCCAGGCTCTGAGCTGTCTGCACAGAGCCTGACACAGGGCTCAAACTCACGAACTGTGAGATCATGACCTGAGCCAAAGTCAGATGCTTAACCGACTGAACCACCCAGGCGCCCCAAACGGCATGTTCTTTTTAATGTCTGGCTTCTTTCTCTCTGCATGCTTTTGAGATTTACCTATATCATTGCATATAACAGTAATTTAATCCTTTTCACTGCTAAGTAGTGTCTCATTGTATGGATGTGCCATAGAATCTTTATCTACTCATCCCTTGATGGATATTTGTTTCTTTTCCTACTTTCAGGCTGTTGTAAATACAGCTGTGATGAATATGTGTGTATGTTTTTGTATAGACATGTGTTTTCATTTCTCCTAGGTAAATATCTAGGAGTAGCATTCCTGACTCACTTGGTAAGAGTTTGTTTAACTTTTTACTAAAAAAAAAAAAAAAAAAACCCAAACAACAAAAACCTGCCCAACTTCTCGAAAGTGATTGTACCATTTCACGCTTCGCCATTATGAGTGTTCCAGTTGCTGGACATCCTCACCAGCACTTGGGGTTGTCAGTTTTTGGAATTTTAGCTGTTTTAGTGGGATGTCCTTGTAGCTCACTGTGGTCATGTGTTGCATTTCCATAATGACTAATGATGTCCAGTGTCCTTTCCTGTGCTTATTTGGCTGTTCATACATCAAGGAGGTTATTGTTAACCTCTTTGGATCTCAGTTTCCTTGTCTGCAATGGGGAGGAATCTTCCTCACCTTCCTCATAAGGATGATCATAGCAGAGATGCGAAAGTTTTATTTATTTATTTATTTATTTATTTATTTATTTATTTATTTATTTTTAATTCTGAAGATTAACATGACGTAAGAAGATTCTATTTCTCCAAAGTGAGGAACTTCTTATATTAGGCTATGGGCTCTGGAAGCACTCACGAGATTCGTTTTTCTCAGCTACCACTTTGCCATCTTCTCCAGGTCAAGAAAAGTCACTGGCCCTCTCTTTCTTCTGTTATGTGATCCGAGCTCCTCAGTCCATGTCTAAAGCCCTTTACCAGCATCATTTCTGCCCTGACCTTGGCCAAGCCTCATCAGTGTTTGTGTGCATCTCTGTAACAGGTTAGTTCTCCCTGGCAGCCACAAGTCTGTCCTCTGTCCCTTTCTGGGATTTGCACTTTTCCCTTCCACGTGACCTTCCTTGTTTATCTCCATGGCATTTCCTTTTTATTTATTTATTTTTTAATTTTTATTTTATTTTATTTTTTTTCAATATATGAAGTTTATTGTCAAATTGGTTTCCATACAACACCCAGTGCTCATCCCAAAAAGTGCCCTCCTCACTACCTATCACCCCCCCCGCCTCACTCCAACCCCCCATCAACCCTCAGTTTGTTCTCAGTTTTTAACAGTCTCTTATGCTTTGGCTCTCTCCCACTCTAACCTCTTTTTTTTTTTTTTCCTTCCCCTCCCCCATGGGTTTCTGTTAAGTTTCTCAGGATCCACATAAGAGTGAAACCATATGGTATCTGTCTTTCTCTGTATGGCTTATTTCACTTAGCATCACAATCTCCAGTTCCATCCATGTTGCTACAAAGGGCCATATTTCGTTCTTTCTCATTGCCATGTAGTACTCCATTGTGTATATAAACCACAATTTCTTTATCCATTCATCAGTTGATGGACATTTAGGCTCTTTCCATAATTTGGCTATTGTTGAGAGTGCTGCTATAAACATTGGGGTACAAGTGCCCCTTTGCATCAGTACTCCTGTATCCCTTGGGTAAATTCCTAGCAGTGCTATTGCTGGGTCCTAGGGTAGGTCTATTTTTAATTTTCTGAGGAACCTCCACACTGTTTTCCAGAGTGGCTGCACCAATTTGCATTCCCACCACCAGTGCAAGAGGGTTCCTGTTTCTCCACATCCTCGCCAGCATCTGTAGTCTCCTGATTTGTTCATTTTGGCCACTCTGACTGGCGTGAGGTGATATCTGAGTGTGGTTTTGATTTGTATTTCCCCGATAAGGAGCAACGTTGAACATCTTTTCATGTGCCTGTTGGCCATCTGGATGTCTTCTTTAGAGAAGTGTCTATTCATGTTTTCTGCCCATTTCTTCACTGGGTTATTTGTTTTTCAGGTGTGGAGTTTGGTGAGCTCTTTCTAGATTTTGGATACTAGCCCTTTGTCTGATATGTCATTTGCAAATATCTTTTCCCATTCCGTTGGTTGCCTTTTAGTTTTGTTGGTTGTTTCCTTTGCTGTGCAGAAGCTTTTTATCTTCATAAGGTCCCAGTAATTCATTTTTGCTTTTAATTCCCTTGCCTTTGGGGATGTGTCGAGTAAGAGATTGCTACCTCTGAAGTCAGAGAGGTCTTTTCCTGCTTTCTCCTCTAGGGTTTTGATGGTTTCCTGTCTCACATTCAGGTCCTTTATCCATTTTGAATTTATTTTTGTGAATGGTGTGAGAAAGTGGTCTAGTTTCAACCTTCTGCATGTTGCTGTCCAATTCTCCCATCACCATTTGTTAAAGAGACTGTCTTTTTTTTTCATTGGATGTTCTTTCCTGCTTTGTCAGAGATTAGTTGGCCATACATTTGTGGGTCTAGTTCTGGGGTTTCTATTCTATTCCATTGGTCTATGTGTCTGTTTTTGTGCCAATACCGTGCTGTCTTGATGATTACAGCTTTGTAGTAGAGGCTAAAGTCTGGGATTGTGATGCCTCCTGCTTTGGTCTTCTTCTTCAAAATTACTTTGGCTATTCGGGGCCTTTTGTGGTTCCATATGAATTTTAGAATTGCTTGTTCTAGTTTCGAGAAGAATGCTGGTGCAATTTTGATTGGGATTGCATTGAATGTGTAGATAGCTTTGGGTAGTATTGACATTTTGACAATATTTATTCTTCCAATCCATGAGCAGGGAATGTCTTTCTATTTCTTTATATCTTCTTCAATTACCTTCATAAGCTTTCTATAGTTTTCAGCATACAGATCTTGTACATCTTTGGTTAGATTTATCCCTAGGTATTTTATGCTTCTTGGTGCAATTGTGAATGGGATCAGTTTCTTTATTTGTCTTTCTGTTGCTTCATTGTTAGTGTATAAGAATGCAACTGATTTCTGTACATTGATTTTGTATCCTGCAACTTTGCTGAATTCATGTATCAGTTCTAGCAGACTTTTGGTGGAGTCTATCGGATTTTCCATGTATATATCATATCATCTGCAAAAAGCGAAAGCTTGACTTCATCTTTGCCAATTTTGATGCCTTTGATTTCCTCTTGTTGTCTGATTGCTGATGCTAGAACTTCCAACACTATGTTAAACAACAGCGGTGAGAGTGGGCATCCCTGTCGTGTTCCTGATCTCAGGGAAAAAGCTCTCAGTTTTTCCCCATTGAGGATGATGTTAGCTGTGGGCTTTTCATAAATGGCTTTTATGATGTTTAACTATGTTCCTTCTATCCCGACTTTCTCAAGGGTTTTTATTAAGAAAGGGTGCTGGATTTTGTCAAAGGCCTTTTCTGCATCGATTGACAGGATCATATGGTTCTTCTCTTTTTTTTTTATTAATGTGATGTATCACATTGATTGATTTGCGAATGTTGAACCAGCCCTGTATCCCAGGAATGAATCCCACTTGATCATGGTGAATAATTCTTTTTATATGCTGTTGAATTCGATTTGCTAGTATCTTATTGAGAATTTTTGCATCCATATTCATCAGGGATATTGGCCTGTAGTTCTCTTTTTTTACTGGGTCTCTGTCTGGTTTAGGAATCAAAGTAATACTGGCTTCATAGAATGAGTCTGGAAGTTTTCCTTCCCTTTCTATTTCTTGGAATAGCTTGAGAAGGATAGGTATTATCTCTGCTTTAAACGTCTGGTAGAACTCCCCTGGGAAGCCATCTGGTCCTGGACTCTTATTTGTTGGGAGATTTTTGATAACCGATTCAATTTCTTCGCTGGTTATGGGTCTGTTCAAGCTTTCTATTTCCTCCTGATTGAGTTTTGGAAGAGTGTGGGTGTTTAGGAATTTGTCCATTTCTTCCAGGTTGTCCAATTTGTTGGCATATAATTTTTCATAGTATTCTCTGATAATTGTTTGTATCTCTGAGGGATTGGTTGTAATAATTCCATTTTCATTCATGATTTTATCTATTTGGGTCATCTCCCTTTTCTTTTTGAGAAGCCTGGCTAGAGGTTTGTCAATTTTGTTTATTTTTTCAAAAAACCAACTCTTGGTTTCATTGATCTGCTCTACAGTTTTTTTTAGATTCTATATTGTTTATTTCTGCTCTGATCTTTATGATTTCTCTTCTTCTGCTGGGTTTAGGCTGCCTTTGCTGTTCTGCTTCTATTTCCTTTAGGTGTGCTGTTAGATTTTGTATTTGGGATTTTTCTTGTTTCTTGAGATAGGCCTGGATTGCGATGTATTTTCCTCTCAGGACTGCCTTCGCTGCATCCCAAAGCGTCTGGATTGTTGTATTTTCATTTTCGTTTGTTTCCATATATTTTTTAATTTCTTCTCTAATTGCCTGGTTGACCCACTCATTCTTTAGTAGGGTGTTCTTTAACCTCCATGCTTTTGGAGGTTTTCCAGACTTTTTCCTGTGGTTGATTTCAAGCTTCATAGCATTGTGGTCTGAAAGTATGCATGGTATAATTTCAATTCTTGTAAACTTATGAAGGGCTGTTTTGTGACCCAGTATATGATCTATCTTGGAGAATGTTCCATGTGCACTTGAGAAGAAAGTATATTCTGTTGCTTTGGGATGCAGAGTTCTAAATATATCTGTCAAGTCCATCTGATCCAGGGCCCTTGTTTCTTTATTGACCGTGTATCTAGATGATCTGTCCATTTCTGTAAGTGGAGTGTTAAAGTCCCCTGCAATTACCACATTCTTATCAATAAGGTTACTTATGTTTATGAGTAATTGTTTTATATATTTGGGGGCTCCCGCATTCGGCGCATAGACATTTATAACTGTTAGCTCTTCCTGATGGATAGACCCTGTAATTATTATATAGTGCCCTTCTTCATCTCTTGTTACAGCCTTTAATTTAAAGTCTAGTTTGTCTGATATAAGTATGGCTACTCCAGCTTTCTTTTGACTTCCAGTAGCATGATAAATAGTTCTCCATCCCCTCACTCTCAATCTAAAGGTGTCCTCAGATCTAAAATGAGTCTCTTGTAGACAGCAAATAGATGGGTCTTGTTTTTTTATCCATTCTGATACCCTATGTCTTTTGGTTGGCGCATTTAATCCATTTACATTCAGTATTATTATAGAAAGATACGGGTTTAGAGTCATTGTGATGTCTGTATGTTTTATGCTTGTAGTGATGTCTCTGGTACTTTGTCTCACAGGATCCCCCTTAGGATCTCTTGTAGGGCTGGTTTAGTGGTGACAAATTCCTTCAGTTTTTGTTTGTTTGGGAAGACCTTTATCTCTCCTTCTATTCTAAATGACAGATTTGCTGGATAAAGGATCCTCGGCTGCATATTTTTTCTGTTTAGCACACTGAAGATCTCGTGCCAATCCTTTCTGGCCTGCCAAGTTTCAAAAGAGAGATCAGTCACGAGTCTTATAGGTCTCCCTTTATATGTGAGGGCACGTTTATCCCTTGCTGCTTTCAGAATTTTCTCTTTATCCTTGTATTTTGCCAGTTTCACTATGATATGTCATGCAGAAGATCAATTCAAGTTACGTCTGAAGGGAGTTCTCTGTGCCTCTTGGATTTCAATGCCTTTTTCCTTCCCCAGGTCAGGGAAGTTCTCAGCTATTATTTCTTCAAGTACCCCTTCAGCACCTTTCCCTCTCTCTTCCTCCTCTGGGATACCAATTATGCGTATATTATTTCTTTTTAGTGTATCACTTAGTTCTCTAATTTTCCCCTCATACTCCTGGATTTTTTTTATCTCTCTTTTTCTCAGCTTCCTCTTTTTCCATAACTTTATCTTCTAGTTCACCTATTCTCTCCTCTGCCTCTTCAATCCGAGCCATCGTCGTTTCCATTTTGTTTTGCATTTCATTTAAAGCGTTTTTCAGCTCCTCGTGACTGTTCCTTAGTCCCTTGATCTCTGTACCAAGAGATTCTCTGCTGTCCTCTATACTGTTTTCAAGCCCAGTGATTAATTTTATGACTATTATTCTAAATTCACTTTCTGTTATATTATTTAAATCCTTTTTGATCAGTTCATTAGCTGTTGTTATTTCCTGGAGATTCTTCTGAGGGGAATTCTTCCATTTGGTCATTTTGGATAGTCCCTGGTTGGTGAGGACCTGCAGGGCACTTCCCCTGTGCTGTGGTGTATAACTGGAGTTGGTGGGTGGGGCCGTAGTCAGCCCTGATGTCTGCCCCCAGCCCACCGCTGGGGCCACAGTCAGACTGGTGTGTGCCTTCTCTTCCCCTCTCCTAGGGGCGGGATTCACTGTGGGGTGGCGTGGCCCGTCTGGGCTACTTGCACACTGCCAGGCTTGTGGTGCTGGGGATCTGGCGTATTAGCTGGGGTGGGTAGGCAAGGTGCACGGGGGCAGGAGGGGCCGGCTTAGCTCGCTTCTCCTTAGGTGATCCACTTCAGGAGGGGCCCTGTGGCAGCGGGAGGGAGTCAGATCCGCTGCCGGAGGGGTGGCTCCGCAGAAGCACAGAGTTGGGTGTTTGCGCAGAGCAAGCAAGTTCCCTGGCAGGAACTGGTTCCCTTTGGGATTTTGGCTGGGGGATGGGCGGAGGAGATGGCGCTGGCGAGCGCCTTTGTTCCCCACCAAACTGAGCTCTGTCGTCCGGGGGCTCAGCAGCTCTCCCTCCCTTTGTCCTCCAGCCTTCCCGCTTTCTGAGCAGAGCTGTTCACTTATGACCTCCCAGATGCTAAGCAAATCCCGCTTGCTGTCGGAACACAGTCCGTCAGGCCCCTCCCCTTTTGCCAGCCAGCCTCGGGGGCTCTGCTTGGCCGGCAGGCTGCCCCTCCGCCCCGGCTCCCTCCAGCCAGTCCGTGGAGCACGCACCGCCTCGCCGCCCTTCCTACCCTCTTCCGTGGGCCTCTCGTCTGCGCTTGGCTCCGGAGACTCTGTTCTGCTAATCCTCTGGCGGTTTCCTGGGTTATTTAGGCAGGTGTAGGTGGAATCTAAGTGATCAGCAGGATGCACGGTGAGCCCAGCGTCCTCCTATGCTGCCATCTTCTCATGAATCCAGCATTTCCTTTTTAAAAGCTCTCTTTCCAGCTCACCCATTTCAGGAAGCCCCTTCAGACGGCCCGCCCAGTCTGTGGAGCCCTTAGCACTTAAGCAGGTGGATTGTGACACAGGGACTTTTTCCTGAGCCCCTCTAAGCTCCATGTTTCCAACCTGGAAGTCTCCATCTGAAACAGGCACCTCAGACTCCACAATGACCCCAGAGTTCATCACTTCTGTGTCCCATGACCTGTTTCTCCCTTGACTTCCCGATTTCTGCTCACACATTGCACTCTCCTAGTGGCCCTGGCTCCAAACCCCAGGATGGTCTGCGACCCCTCCCCTTTCCCTGAAGCCCTTATATCTCATTAGTTACCAAGTCCTGCCATTCTACCTCCACAGCGCCTCTTTCATTCACTTCCTCTTTTCCCTCCTCCCCTCTATGGCCCTGGCCTTCATCGTTGGAGGCCTGTACTTGGCCTCTTTGTAACCAAGCAGTACTCACTGCTGGTTGCCTTGTCTACGGCCCTTTCCCAGTACCCCCTCCCTGCCAGCAGACCCCACTTACCATGATAGAGACAGAAAATCTAGCTGCTTACTTTTTTCAGCCTCCTTTGCAGCCAGGCATGGTCATGTGGCCTGGGTTTGGCCAATAAGATACAGGGGATCCTTTCTGGAATGATTTTCCTCCCTCTTCTCAGATGTCCTCTGATACCAGTGGCTCTTCTTGCTGTTCTTAACTCCTCCCACTGCTATCACTACAGGCTGCTATCCCTACAGACAAGCACATCTGCCAGATTACCTCTCAGAAGCAGAGTTTTGACCAGGTTATATCCCTTCTCTGAAATGTTTAACAACTTCCCATCAGATGCTGGTGAAAGCCTAAAAGCCTATAGCCTGGCATACAAGGCCCTCCAGGATTTAGCTCTAATGTATCTTTCTTCTTTTCTGCCTGGTGATTTGCTTTCATATCACTCAGCCTGGCCAAAAGGGGATATGTGCTTTCCCTATGAATTAGCTGGGGTTTTCCAGAGCTTAGGAGGAGAGGTAGTCAGAAGGGGGACCTTCACTGGCCTATCCTGTTACCCTGTTCAAGATGGACTTAGGAACAGGTAGGTGTCATGGCTGCCCACAATCATTGTGTGATTTGATTCAACAAGGCCAAGGTTCCAAATGACCTCTCCCTCCAGGTGCCATGGAGTCTGGAATACCACCATTTGCACCATCATAAAAGCAGAGGTGCGTCTTGTCTGTGTTGCCCTCTAAAGCAAGGATTTGTATGACTGCATAGGCTAGAGACAGGCAAAGTTGTCCTGAGCCTCAAACAAAGATCTTTCTAAATATAATCAGATGAACTCAAATCAAGAAATTCTCAAGTAAAGAGCAGGTGGATTCCAGAAATGACAGCGGTGAGGGGAGAGGAAAGTGGGGACAATGAGAGAAAGGGAGACACACAATGTGTCGAAGCCTAAACTTCTCACTGAGCTGTGTGCCATTCTCTAGGCTTATTGAATTTAACTCCCCCCTTGGTTCCACTTCCTGAAAATAGTCATCATAAAAATAGCTAATATTTATTGAGCACTTCAGATGCCTGGTCTCATTTAATCCTCACACAATCCTATGAAATGAGTACTGTCGGTACTCCTGTTTTTTAGTTCCTTGCTCAAGGTTTATAGCTGGTAAGTGGCAGAGCTGAGCATGGAACTCTAAAGTATGACCAGCTGACATTCATTCATTCATTCATTCATTCATTCCTTTACCAGACATTTATGGAGTCAGGGATTGTACCAGACATCTAAAGATAAATAATACATAACTCTTGTCCCCAAGGACCTCACCAGCTAGTGAAACAGCTGCATAAGCAAATATTCATACTATATCTCTGTGAGCACTACAATGAGAGCCTGAGCAAGTTATTCATCTTGCCCCTGGTACGTAACAAACTCCTGAGAGTTTGTCCTTCCTTGCCTAATCCCTGTCTCTTTCCATATCTTTTGTTATCCTCCAAGATGCTGACGTCTGTGTTTGTGACTTCATCTGATACCCTCTGACATGCTCTTTCTTGTCCTTCTAGACTTGGCTGGCCTCCAGCTCCATTCAGCACTGGCTACCCAACATCCTGTCAGGTCTGAGTGGGTAAAGGAAGGAGGCTGAGACCAGTCTGGGGAGCCAGTTCTCTGCAAGTGCCTGGAAGCAAGTCCTTGGACAAGTCACTTAATGCTGGGGGACCTCATTTTCCATCTTCTGTAGAAGAAAGGGTAGGATTAGATCCCCTGAGAGGTCCATTTAACTTTAGGTACTGTATTAACTGAGCCCAACTTCCCAGCATGGTGTCAGAATAAAAGGGGAAGGGGTGAGTGGTAGCATTGCCCTGAACTTTCCAGTAAGCTCACCTTCTCTTTTTTCCTCACTCTTAGGCCTCACACCTGATAGACCCACCTTACTCCACTGGCATGCCTCTCTTTTCCATCAGGCACCCCCCTCACTAGGTGTGCTCAGGCCCCTGGCTCCACCCTGGGTCATAATCCACTGACTTCTCACCCTGAATGGCTTTCAAGGTCTAATTCACCCACGTCTGGGGCCCAAATGACAGATCCAGCCATGAGTCACCTGTGGAAGCAGAGGAAATCCAGGATTCCCAGTGCTTGGCCCAGGCTCAGATCCACTTGAGTGAGCTGGCTGCTTCCCTGTCATGAGGGCCAAGACTTCCTTCCTTGCCAATAGATGATCACAGGTCACAGGAGGGAGGCTTGCTGGCTGCCACCATACACATGCTTTCTCTCTGTCCTAGGCCCAGAGTCTATTATTTAAGAGTAGCACCCCAGGAATAGTGTGTGGACACTTCCTCCATAGAAAAATATTTCAAGTGTGTTTGTAGTTCAGGTTGATCTTTCGTCCCTCCTTCTCCAAGCCAGCCATGGGTAGGAAACTAGTGTCCACACTAATCCACTAGCTCAGGACCTTCTCCTGATGGAGCCAAGATGACATAACCGTAGAATACGAAGACTTACAGAGGGGAAGTATCGTATCTCAGATAATTTAGCTAGCAGTGGGCCTGGCCCAGATCACACACCCCTGCCTTCAGACTCTCAAGTCAACACACATGCCTTTTATCTCTGATTCACTGTCTTGATTTGCCCTCTTATGCTCAACTCCAAATACAAAAAGACCTGCCATTCCTTCCATAGCAGACTTTCATAACAGGAGGATTTTGAGCTGGGATTTTGGTGTGAAATGAATTGTTCTGCTCTGGAAGATGACTTCTTAAATGCTTCTGAGCCTGAGCCCTAAGCTTTACTTCCTTCATGTTCCTGCCATTTGCTGTTATAAATACCTTCACTCGCAATAGAAAGGACATATAGATAAGGACACAGCTGTCTCCCAAATATCAAGGCTCCTTAATTGGTCTCAGTAGCCAACCTTCTTGCCTGGACATCTGCCTCACTGAATCACCCTTCTAAAGAAGGAGCCACTGTTTACCTCTGTATGATTCTTAAGCATTTACTGAGCACCTGCTATGCCCAAAGCTCTGTAGCAGGCCCTTTGCAGCATAAAAATAGTTTACTTCAATAAATATTTATAATATACTTACCATGTGCAGAGAATGTGGCTGTGCACAAGAGGCAAGTCCTTGACCTCTTCTGGCTTACATTCTAGCAGCATGTGAAACTATCAGGATATGAAATATGGAAACATGAAAAGAATGAGTACCCTATCCTTAAGGAGTTATAATCAAGTACAGAAAATAAAACATGGTAATCAGTCAGCAATATTTTTTTAAAAGCCATTGTCAATATCCAGCCAGCCCACCCTTTGCTGTTGGGAAGAAAGTGGCTTCTGTGTCCATCATCTGTGCTGACAAGCATGTGTGGTGGAGAGGGATCTGGGTTTGGACTCAGCCCACCCAGATGAGTTCCAGACTCTGCCATGTGCTGATTTCGAAGCCTCAGGCCGGTGCCTTAACCTTTCCGGGTCTTGGGCTCTTCATCTACAAAAGGGCTTTTGCCTTGCTTTCTTGCCAGTTGTTTTGAGATAGCTAAGTTACTATACATGAAAGATTTTGCAAACTATAAATAGCACCAAAATATTGTTATTTTTTTCCTTCCTAACATTTTACTTAAAAAATTTTCAAACCTACAGAAAAGTTGAAAGAATTTTACAGCAACTACCCATATACTCATCACCTAGATTCTAACATTACTATTTCACTGCTATCTTTACTTCATCACCTCAAGCCATCCTTCTCTCCACTTTTTTTTTTTTTTTAATTCAAGTTAGTTAACATACAGTGTAGTCTTGGCTTCAGGAGTAGAACCCAGTGATTCGACCTTTGTATATGACACCCACTGCTCATCCTAAAAGTGCCTTCCTTAATGCCCATCACCCATTTAACCCATCCCCCCACCTAATTCCCTTACAGCAACTGTCAGTTTGTTCTCTGTATTTAAGAGTCTCTTATTGTTATTATTTTTGAGATAAAAGGTCAATATTTTAAAAAGTAACATGTTCCAAGTGTGATATTAGTACCCTTAGGATTCCCAAGTACTAGAGTTTTCTTTTCTTTCTCTATCTTTTTTAATATTTATTTTTGAGAGAGAGAGAGAGAGACAGAGTGTGAGTGGGAGAGGGGCAGAGAGAGAGAGAGAGAGAGAGAGAGAGAGAGGAGACATAGAATCCAAAGTAGGCTTCAGCTCTGAGCTGTCAGCACAGAGCCTGATGTGGGGCTCAAACCCATGCACCGTGAAATCATGACCTGAGCTGAAGTCAGACACTTAACTGACTGAGCCACCCAGGTGCCCCTAGAGTTTTCATATAGTAACAAGTGCACTCAAGCACATCCATGTCAAAAATATTGGGGTGATTTTCTAGCCAGAACCTTCAACAAGACCAGGGTCACTTTAAAATTTTTCTTATGTTTATGTTTGAGAGAGAGAGAGACAGAGACAGAGCGTGAGAGGGGAGGGGCAGAGAGAGAGCAAGATACAGAATCTGAAGCAGGCTCCAGGTTCTGAGCCATCAGCACAGAGCCTGCTGTGGGCCTCGAACTCACGAACCTCAAGATCATGACCTGAACCAAAGCAGGGTCACGTTTAAGTGAGAATTGCCACCACTCACATGGGGTTGATTTCCCAGCTGGCTACTGCCATTTGAAATCTATAGTCAGAATGTTATCATTTTAGCTTAAGCTAGATGGGGTTTTGCCATGTGTTGAATGAAAATTGTCTACCTCAGTGAGAATGAGTTTATAATCTTGGGCACAAGTTCTAATAAGGTGATTCATTCAACAAGCATCTGCTCTGTGTTGGGAAGATACTTTATCTGAAAGGTCAATGGTGGTCAAGATATGCATGTGCCCTGAGCACTGTCCAGTGGAGACCTGAGATGTGGAACTAGGAATGGAGGAAGCACAGTGACAGGGGTGGACAGGGGAACATGGATGCATCGAGCAGGTGCCTCTCAACCAGACTTGGGGTGGGGGTGGCAGCTGTGAGACACTTTGGGGGAGATGTACTGTTAAAGCTGGCAGCTGGGGAATGAGTCGGAATAAGCTGTGAAGGGGTGGGCTGGAGAGGTTCCTGGCAGAGGGAACAGTGTATATGAAACTGTAGAAGGGAGAGAGTGGGCAGAAAAGAAATGTGGGGCCAGGAGGGTAGAGGGCAGGGGTGATGTGACCAGAGGTGAGGCTGCAGTGCCAGCAGGGGCCTGTCATGAAGGATCCCATGTACCGTGGAGAGCACTTTGGACTCTGTCCTTAGGAAACTGACCAGCTTTGCCAGGGGCAATCATGGCTCCTGCCTGTTGCCTCAGGGGAGTAATGAATGGCACCATTTCCTTTCCCTCTTCAAAGCTGCCTGGGTTGGATGATAAATGACCTATCCTTAGGGCAGTGACTGGGAAGGTGTGGGGAGAAAAGACATTCAGCTTTTTTCCATCAACTGGGGGAATGTGGACACAGATTGACACGACTCAAAACACTAATGGGAACATTTCCACCTTTAAGGTAATTATTTCTCAAATACCAAAAGAAATGATTGAGTTCTCAATCTTACAGACCCTTTGCGGCCACCAGCAGTTCTATTGGTCACCCAAAGAAGTTTGAGGATGGACTAGCTTGCCTCTCGTGGGTCAGTAAGAAGGCACCCGGTGCCAGGAAAGGAGAACAGAGCACCACTTCCTTCAAGACAAAAGTGGGAAGCAGGCAGGGTCTTTCTTTAGCTCAGGTTGGGGAAGGATAGGTGTCTGAAACCACCTAACCTAGTTAGGCACACCCAAACCCCAGTTCCCAGCTCTTGGGAGGTGGGGGCTGGCTCTAGGGGGACACTCAGGCTTGTTCTCCTGCCCCCTCACCTTGGTAACTTGTTAGTGCTCTGTTGCCCTGACAAAAAGCCTCCTAGAAGCCCAGTTCCTTCCTGCACTGTTCCCAGCTGAGTAGGCTTGTTATCACTTAATGAGAGTTACTCACGGTTTAAGTGCTGTTTCCGACCTAGAGTTGGCATTTCTGCTCTGGCTCTGCCTCTGCATAGCAATTAACTAATTAACTATCAACAAGGCGTGATGCAGTTATGACACAGAAAGCTGAGCTCCTCGACTTCTCACCCAGAAAACCCCCTGTGCCCTTGAGAATCAAGAGAGGGCAGCCTGAGTTAAACAGCGTGTCCTCGGGCCCCAGCACTGGTCAGCCAGAGTTCAAGGCTACTCCCTTCCTCGGTTCCAGAGGCCAGGCTGGAGCTGATAGTGAACACTGGACTCTGGAGAAACCACTTAGCTACCAACCACTGTGTGCTCTGAGGAAGTGCCCATTACTGTGGCCCAGGGTTTGTCCCCAGGCTCCCTGAGCTTCTGTCCCTTATGAGTAAACAGACATAATAGAAGCTTTTATTTTAGTGAATGTAAAAGGGCACTATGCAACCCCTCTTTGTACAGATGAGCAACCTGAGGCCCCGGGGCATTAAGTCTTTTGTGTGGGACCAGTAGGAGGCAAGTGGCACCTGGGTCAGAATCCAGGGTCCTGTGGCCAGCCAGCCTTGCCCACAGCAGCTCGCTGAGGAGGGAGCATCTGGCTTGCTGGAACTCTCAGGACAGCTGACCCACCTGAGGGGTGTGAGTCTCCACTCCATCTACCCCGGCTTCCAAAGGTGGTGGGCCCAGAGCTCCAGAGGTCCAAGAGCCCCCACAGGAGTCTGGAGGAACTCCAGAAGGCACCCCTGAAGGGGGTTCAGCCAGGGGTCCCTCCCTGGTCTTGAGGTCTATGGTGTGGCCCCAGGAGCCTCAGAGGTTCAAGGCCATTGACCCTAGGCAGGGGCCTGAGCCCAGTGGGGTTCCAGCTAACCCGCAGCTTTGTTTCACCATGTGCCTCCAGAGTTCACTGGATGCCTGGGAGAGCTGTTTGGTAAAAAACCCTCCCATACCAAGGAATCTCTAGGTGGAGTGACTGTGGAAGCCACCTCCAGTCAGAATTCACTCACATACTCTTGTGTTTGGTGATGAATTCCCAACTATGCCGTGAGGTTCTCCTGGGGCAAGCCTCCTCGAGCCTCTGGCCTCTCTGAATCTCCCAAAACACTTACCACGGTGCCTCAGCTGAACAGCTGCTCAGTTATACTCATGGTATCAATCACAGACTGTTTGCATTAGCAATAATTTCTTTCCAAATCTTGTCAACGTAATTTCTAAACATGTTAGCATTATTGTAGTGGTATGCAAGTGCTATTTGATTCTCAACATTTTTCATTTGACATTATTTTATCTATTGTGCACTTCAATGTGCATAATCCACATACTTGTCATTGTTAATGGCTACACTGGATTCCAGGGTCCTGACGGCCCATACTTTAAGCATTCCCTGATGGCTGGGCAATTGGGTTGCCTCCAATGTCTGAACACTATAAATAGTGCTGTAAGTCACCTGGCTTTTCTCCCCATCGCCTGGACGTGAGGAGGGGGTAGCATGGGGGTGGGAACCTCTTCTCTTGTGCATTTCTGGAAAGACCTACTCTTCACTTTATGTCTGCTGCTCTGTCTCACACAGTCCAGGGGTTCAGGCTGTTATTGGGGGACTTCTTACCTGGCCTATGACATTCTAGGAATGAGATGGGGTACTCAGCTCTGGGCTCTTGAATCAGCAGGTCTCCCACATTGAACTCTTGGCTTTGGAAGTGCCCTTTTGGGCACAGTGGCTGTTGGATGGTCTCATCAGACAAAGCCCTGGGGGGAGACCCCTTAACACAATGCTTATGTTCCTGGCAGGTCAGTTCAAGGTTACACTGGGAATCACAGAATGTCTGAGCTGAAAAGGGGACTTTCAGTTTATGTAATCCAACCTTTCCCTTTTATGGTTGAGGAGATTTAGGGCCAGAGAGGGGCAGTGACTTTCCCAAGATCACCCAGCTGTTATGGGCAGACTTGGGTCAGAGGCCTTAGCATCCTCCAGTCTTCCCACTGGAGCGTGTCTATGGATTGGAATACTCACCATAGTCCGTATGTCAATTCCCTACAAATTGACTTATAGACTTAATACCTTCCCAATCAAAACCACAGCACGAGTCTTTGGAGGTATGAGCAAGTGGATTCTAAAATTTACATGGAAAGGTGAGCCAAAGCAATTTTGAAAAAGAACAAAGTTGGAGACTCACATCACCTGGTATTAAGACATATTGTAAAGCAACAGTAATCAAAGACAGTGTGGTTTTGGTAAGAGGATGCACAGGATAAAGAACCCAGAAATAGGCCCGAACAGGTATGGGCACTTGATTTCCGAGAAAGATGGAAAACAATTCAATGGAGAAAGGAGAGTCCTTTCAACAAAAAGTGTCCGAACAATTAGACAACACACACAAAAACAATAAATCCTGACCTACACCTCATACCTTATACCAAAATGAACTAAAAAATAGATCACAGACCTAAATGTAAAAATGTATAACTATAGAAGTCTTAGGCAAAAACATAGGAGAAAATCTTTGTGATCTTGGGCTAGGCAGAGAGTTCTTAGATACAACAACTAATGTATGATCCATAGAGACAAAAAAAATCAATTAGAGTTGATCAAAATGAAATACTTTTACACTTGTGAAAGACATTTTAAAGAGAATGGGGGGAAAACCCCACAGATTGGGTAAAAATATTTTCAAATCACACACCAGACAGTAGACTTCTATCCAGAATACATAAAAAACTATTGACATTCCAGAAAACACAACCAAGTTTTTTGAGTGGGCAAAGATTTGAAAAGATGCTTCACCAAATAAGACAGACAGATGACAGATAAATGCATGAAAAGATGTCCAGCATAATTAGTCATTAGGTAATGCAAATTAAAACCAAAGTGACATACCGTCACATACCTATTAGAATCACCAAAAATACCGGCGACACCAAATGCTGATGAGGATATGAAATGACCAGAATTCTCACATGTTTCTGATGGGAACACAAAATGACACAACTACTCTGGAAAAACAGTCTGGCTATTTATTATAAAACTAAACATATATGTACCATATGACCTAGCAATCCCACTTCTAGGCACTTATACTAGAGAAATGAAAACTTATGTTCACACAAAAACCTGTACACAAATGTGCATTATTTACACTTGCCAATATCTAAAAACAACTCAAATGTCCCTCACTGGGTGAATGGAAACAGACTGTGGTACTTCTGTGTAATGGGATATGATACACCTGGATGATAGAGTGACAAACACCAATACGTACAACTTGCTGAATCTCAAATGCATGATGCTAGGTGAAAGAAGCCAGTTTCAAAGGTTACTGGTAGGGAGGAAAAATAATTTTCCCTCCACCTTTCTGAGTTCTTGCCTGAGACCCCCTGTAACAAAAGACAGAAAAATGAGAAAAAAAATGAACAGAAGTTTATTAATGTACACCTCATTTATACATGGGAGATACCCAGAAAAACTGAGGAACTCTCTGAGGTGGTCCAAGCCACCACCTTAAATACCATCTTCCGCTAGAGACAAAAGAAAGTTTAGGGGATGAGAGGCTACGGGAAATTGCCAGGAAAAGCATGGTAAACACGATAAGATTTGTTATGCAGATTTAAGTCTGTGCCTTCTCCACCAATAACTGTTTCTGGAGATTTGGAGTCTCCTTTCTCTTTCCAGTACAGGAAGGAGACGTTTTTACAAATGGAGACTTCTTTTATAAATGTAAATATCCCTTACAAAAGGGTAAGTTCTACTCTGCTTTTAGAGCTTCTCCTTGTCTGCTGTTTCTTAAAATAATCAACTCAAAATGATTCTCATGCCAAAGAGGCAAATTTTGGGGTGGCATACACTTCATTACATACTGTAGAGTTCCATTATGTGATATTCTGGAAAACTACAGGGACAGAAAATAAATCAGAAGTTTCTAGGGGCTTTGGGTGTAGGCAGGGTCTGAGTGCAAAGGGGTAGCAGGAAGGAATTCTTTATAGTGTTGGAATCGTTCTTTATCTTGTCAGTAGTGACGGTTACAGAATGTGCATGTGTTAAAACTCAGACAACCGTGTACCTCAAAGAGGTTCCTAGTGTATGTAAGTTAAAAAACACAAAAAGCAAAAGTGACAAGGCGTTTCTATACCATTAACTCACATCTGAGTCTCTTTACAACCCAGTAGTGGATCCCCTACTGGGAACAGATTATTTAAGAAATACTTATGGGCCAGGGTGCCTGGGTGGCTCAGTCAGTTGAGCATCTGACTTCGGCTCAGGTCATGATCTCACAACTCATGAGTTCAAGCCCCGCGTCGGGCTCTGTGCTGACAGCTCAGAGCCTGGAGGCTGCTTCGGATTCTGTGTGTGTATGTCTCTCTCTCTGCCCCTAACCCACTTGCGTTCTGTCTCTGTCTCTCTCAAAAATAAATAAACATAAGAAAGAAAGAAAGAAAGAAAGAAAGAAAGAAAGAAAGAAAGAAAGAAAGAAAGAAAGAAAGAAATACTTATGTGCCATTGCCATGGACACTGTTCTAGGTACAGGCACAAGGCAATGTCTTGACCTCAGAGAGCCCTCATTCCAGGAGGCAATTCTGAAGAGAGCCTTGTCTGTGGACCTGTAAACTTCCATCTCAATTCTGCTTTCCCTGGGGAAGAGTCACCTTTTCTGGGGCAGGTGCGATGGCTCTCTGTGAGGGCTGCCCCTGGGCCCCGGGATGCTGCAACCAGGCAGCAGAAAGCCTGACAAAAGGAGCATTTCCATGTATCTGGTACTCAGATGGCCCTGGCCCAGGCGTCTACTCCAGGGACAGCATTTGGCCAAACTTTTCCAACAGAGAAAAGAGACCCCTCCCCCCTTGGCATAGCTCACATTCTCTGGTTCACACCGCTTCTGCTGTGAATTCCCCCTTTTCTCTCATGATTGAAATCAAGCCAAATATGAGTAGGGGTAGGTTGAGGAGTACTGGAAGAGCAAGAGAGAGTAGGTGAGTGGGCAGGAGCAGTGGGTGGAGAAGCAACCGTAAGTCACGCCAGGTGCTACTCTGGTCACTGTTCATGTGTAATTCTTCGAGTCCTCAACAATCTTACAAAGCAGGTATTTCTTACCCATGTAGAAGTGACAGAAATGAATCCTAGGGAGATTAAGTGACTTGCCTGAGTCCCATGGCTAGGAAAGCACAGAACCAGTCTTCTAATTCCTCTTTGGGCTTCCACAGCTTGTGCCCTGGTAGAAAACAATGTCAACTAGGGGTTCTCAAACTTGTCTGAGCATCAGAGAATCACCTGGGGGGCTTGTCAAACCAGTTTGCTGCTTCCCCCACGACTGCTCTGGAATTTTTGAGTCTGTAGCTCTGGGGTGGGTTCTGAGAATTTGCATTTCTAACAAGTTCCCAGATGTTGGTGGGGCTGTTGGCCTGGAGATCACACTTTGAGAATCATTTATTATAAACACTATGCTTGTGGGCTCTTGAACCACACACTTTTGCGGGGTGGGGAATTCTGGTTTCACCACTTTCTTTTTTTAAATTTTTAAAATGTTTTTATTCATTTTTGAGGGAGAGAGAAAGAGAGAGAGAGAGAGAGAGAGAAAGTGCACGCACACAAGTTGGGGAGGGGCAGAGGGAGAGGGAAACACAGAATCTGAAGCAGGCTCCAGGCCCTGAGTTGTCAGCACAGAGCCCGAATACAGGGCTTGAACTGCTGAACCGTGAGATCATTCAACTGACTGAGCCACCCAGGGGCCCCTGGTGTCACCACTTTCTAGCTCTGGGACTTTGAACAGTTAACTTAATTGTATCTCAGTTCTTCACTTTCAAAATAAGGATTGTTATAGAGTGTTATAAAGATTGAAGTGTGTAGAATGCTGCCTGATAAAACGTAAACACTCAAAAATGTCAGCTCTCAGTACATGCTGGACTCTTCTAAAATACATCCTCTCGGGTAGTTGTCAAAAGACCTTTAGAAGTTAATAGCATCATTTCCGACATTTTCATTTTACAGATGGAGAAGAAACACAGGGTCAGGAAGATGAGAGGCACCATGCTACCCTTCACAACCCAAGCTAGGATCTGAACCCAGATTTTCTGGCTCGTAGTTAGGGCTTGGGACAAATTAGGTTTCACTGCTTCCTGGAGCCTGGTCCCCTTTCTTTAAACTCCAAGCCCTGAGAGTGGATGATTGGACACTTAAGGCTGAGTGCACACATAATTAGCTGAGAGTGGGTGGGGCTGAGTGCCGGAGGGAGGAAGAGAGAACAGGAGGCTTCGGGAGGATGTTTGCCTCAGAACATGGCATGGAATTACTCAGGATGCCTGGAGTGGGCATTTTGTGTCTTCAGAGGGCAGATAGACAGGGTGACTCAATGTCTTGCCCACACATTCCCTCTTTTCTCTTGGCTGCTGTAACTGATTGAAGTCATCAGTGAATGATGTGGCAGGTGCAAACGGATCACCCACTGATGGTGTACCCAGCACCAGAGGACACCCCTACTCCCAGCCTAATATGGACAGAAAATCCAGCTACTGGACTACAGCATCAGCACACACTGCAACCCTTCACAGGATGAATCAGAGCATCCCACTCACCCACATCGAACACGATGTTCCACAAGAAGGATCAACAGCAGCAAACGCTTCTGTGGCGAGCAGGTGGGGGTCTTTGTATCCCCCAGTCCTGATTGCAGCCAGTTGTCCCGCATTAAATGCTTATGAACAATGGTGGAGGCAGGGGATAGAGTAAGCCCAACCACTCATTTGCCAGAAAGGAAACTTTGACCCATGCCTGGCACTCAGCGGGTTTATAAATGGATGACTCCCATTTCAAATTGGCAGCCTGATTGCTCCCGTGAATTCCAGACTTTACTCTCCCCTCGTCTACTTGGGAGTCTCCCATATTCCCCAGATTCACCATATCCAAACCTCCTCTCAATATCCTCTTCCCCCATAAGTTTGCTCTTCCTCTTGTCTCTACTGTCTCAGTTGGTGATAGTATCCACCAAGCACACAAGCCAGAGGCTCAGAGAGGACCCAATGTGCATATTCTAAAGCAAAGTTCACTCTGAAAGCTGCTAGTGGCCCTAACATGGGAGACACTCAGAAGCAGAGCTCTCAGGACATCCTTGGCAGCTGCCTTGACTTGTTTGCCCGAGGGAATGTCCACTCCCCACTCAGAGGGGCCCTCACCTCCCTCTTTCTGAGGGGAGCCACGTGAGGTTTGTAGATTAACCCTTATCTTAAATGTCAAGCTAGAGGAATCACCTCACACAAGTTTTGGGATAATCTGAGATGCAGAAGAGACACATTAGATTATATTACAAGTCCTTCTTGACCACAGTGCCTGCAATTCATTCTCATTTTGCCCCTTGTCAATTTCTTCTACTCAGGGACTTAGTTGCAACAGCAGGGTCTCCATCACCAGCCCTTGATTTGGGAGGGAACAAAAAGTGAGGAGGTAGAGGGGACTGGGGATACCTGGAATCCTAAACAACACCCTTCAGTCTGGTGTCTATTTGACCATGTTGAAGTCCCTTGCTAGTGTGCTAAGGGGAAGGGGAGCTTTCTTCTCATGCCCCTCCCCTTCTCCTTCCTTCTACTGTAAAGGCCCCCAGTGCTGTTTCTGCTGGGAGAGTGGGGAGGAGGTAGAAAGAGAAAGCACACAAGAAACTGAGGCCTTAAGCCATCTCCTGCTGGTCGCATTTTCGCAGCTGAAGACTCCTGTCAGCCTTGCAACTCTCAGATGCTGAAACAGTTAACTTCAGAAAGAACAACGGAATGATTTGGAATGTTTCCACTTATTACAGGGAAAAGGAATGCATTGTTCACATTTCTTAGCCTTTTTTTTTTTTAATTTAAGAGAGTGGGCTATTAAAATGTTTCCTCCAAAATAAAAAGCCTTTCGAAAGTTCTATGAAGGTAGCCACATTTCAATTACTTTTATTATAACTAGATTTAGATGTCTATTTGGTATACTGCTGGGCATAATGTAAAGCCAGGGATGAACATTCCAGACTCATCCCCAGAAAAATGCACTTTGATTATGCACATAAACTATGCATACATAGTTTAACTTGACTTTCTAAACCCAGGTTTGGGGGGGGCAGGTTTGGGATCCCCCACAGCCACCTAGTCAGGGTCACTAGGTTCACAAACTTTAAGAACCAAGCTCATGGTCACTAAGAAGCTGCATGACCTTGGAACAAATCCCAGCCTAGGGTCTCAGGTTTCTCATCTGTGAAATGTGGAGCCTAGATAACAAGATCCACCTCCTTGATCTTGTTATCTAGGCTAGCCTTTATATTCTGATTCCACGCTAGTGCTGGTGTGTGTGTGTGTGTGTGTGTGTGTGTGTGCGCGCGCGAGTGCGCGTGCGTGCGAAGTGACCAATTTTAATAAATAATAAAATTACTAGGCTGTGTCTATTGTTTTCTGACTCAACCCTTGTTTAAGAAGTCTTACCAACACCCTGCCCCGCCTCTTTATGTGTCTAACCGCTCCGTGACATGGTCCTCTCTGGGAACGGGTCCTCCCCACCAAAGAACCCAACTTCCCCTTAACAAACTTTTATGAATATTGTAGAAACAATTTTTTGTTTCAGTGGAAAACTATGCATATCTATAACACACCCTTTCTGGTTATCAGATTCTAATGTTCTACTGTCTTTGAGCTATTTTGTAATGCCTTGTAAATTGTAAGTATCTGATTGATATGTAAATTCTGCCTGATAGAGATTTGACTCTCTAAACCCAGGTGTTTTTTTTTTTAATTTTTAAAAAATGTTTGTTTTTGAGAGAGAGAGAGAGAGAGAGAGAGAGAGAGAGAGAGAGATACAGAGCAGGAGGGAGGGAGGGGCAGAGAGAGGGGAAGACATAGAATCTGAAGCAGGCTCCAGGCTCTCAGCACAGAGCCTGATAATGGGGCTCGAACTCATGAACTGTGAGGTCATGACCTGAACCCAAATCAGACACTTAACCAACTGAGCCAGCCAGGCACCCCTCTAAACCCAGTTTTATCTCCGTTTTTCTCCAATTCATTTCAACATTCTTTACTCAATCTACATTTATGTGTTTCTGACTTGTCTTGTAAATATCTGCCTGGTTCCCTCATGTCATGAGAAAAATAAATTCCTGAACACGTACGTTTTTATATCTGTGTGCAAGTCATGATTTCACCTTTTTGTGAAAATTGTATTTTAATAATACATGGTCTCTTCCTAACGTTTTAGGAGACTGTTTCTCTTTTTAGCCTATTATTTGAATTTGGTTTCATTTCAAGGCTCTCCTATCCTCACCAATTACCCCCTCACCTCCTCCTTCTCCCACCACCTCATGTGTTCCTCCTTCTAGATTCTTCTGTTGTTCTACCCCGGACTTGTGCAGAATCAGGCTTGAACATATCCAGGCACTGCTGGAAACCAAATGTTTTGGGGGTTTGTTATGTTGGAAATTTTAACTTCAGTGCCTTAGAAACACAGCCTGGGCATGTTTTGGTATTTGGTATCATTTAAGAGCTGCCTATTTGGTGCCAGGAGACAGAGACCATAGTTAGCATTTTCCCAGCTTTGGAAGGCAGAGTTGGGGCCTGTGTCTTTTCAGATAATTTGTATGACATTAACTATGCAAATAATTTAACCCTTCCTTTCAGATTTTTTTTTTCACTTTACAATAGAAGGGGTTTAGTGTTGAGGGTGACTTCTGTTACCTTCAGTTGATGATTTTGTTTTTTTGGTTCTTAATGGCTTCAGTTAACGTTTGGGGGGTTGTTCTTCGTTTTTTTAAATGGCTTTAATTAAGAACTACAACAAACCCTGATGTGACTTTGCCAATATATTTAGCTGGCTTATTTGGGTGTGCACATATGTGTGAAACACAAGAGATAGAGGAAATGAGAGAATGCCCCAACAATTTGCAGAGTGTACGAACTGTGATGCTTACATTTATAATTTCCATTTTCTTCAGCTGTCAGGTTTGGGCCCCAAACAATGAATATCCTGGGGGAAACAAGAGCCTTTACAGGCAGCCCAAGTTCACGGCTTTCCTGGGCCCCTAGCACGGTAGGAGGTGATTTGTTACCTAGACAAGCTAATTAGAGACACTTCTTTTACTCTCAAATTTACAGCCAGGGGAGGAAGGGGAGAGAGGAAGTGAATGGGTCTCACTTCTTAACTTTTTTTCAAAAAAAAAAAAAAAAAAAAACTTAACCCTTTCTTTACCCTGATGTGGACAAAGTACATTTTAACCCCCAAAGTCACTGTATTAATGTTCTCAGATGTCCTGCCAGAAAACTTGCTGCTGCATCAAAAAAAGGGAGAAATTATACATGTGGTATATAGCTTATGGAGGAATATTTTCTGAAAATAGGGATAGAGAGAGGATGGATCACAGATTGAGACTAAACATACACTCTGGTCCTCGAGGAAATTTCTCTGAATAGTCCAGTGAGAACCAGGGCGGCCATTTCAACATTTTATGAATGGAATTCTTCGTTAACATTTTTTCATTAGAAAAAGGCAGACTTAATCCTAGACTAATATAATTGCAGCATGAGAGATATTAATGTAATGTTAATATCACATTAAAAAAAGGCAGTGCTATTAAAGCCTCTAATTTGCCAAGCACTACTGGGTACCAGATGCTACATACACACAGAGAAATCTTTTCTTTAAACATGAGAAAGTCTGTGATGTTGTAGGCAGAGAAGCTGTGGATGCTTAGGATCCTGATTTAGATACTGATGTTCTTTTGAGCCACCAGAGGAAAAACCCCAGCAGATACCCGGAGAAGGTGCTAGGTTGTTTGGGTCCTAACTCTGCCTCCTTTTTGGAATTGGCTCTCTGGCTGTGACAAAGCGATTCAAGAAAGAGTGATTGGAAATTCTTGGCCTCTGGAAATCCCACTGATGGCTTCACATGGATCTCATTTCCTCCCAATCTACCAGAAGCCCAAATGAGAACCTTGGACCATTTCAGACTCACCTTTCTCCCTCTTCCTCTGCCCACATGTAGCACCACTGATTCTAACCCCATGTCCAACCCCTTCATTGGCTGCTGCCTGAACAACTGTCTTTCTCATTCCCTTGTCTGGATAAGCAGTAGGCTCCGTGCTGGGTCTCTCTCTGCCCTCCCATCCTTTCCCTTCTGTCTTCATCATGCTGCCAGAGTGGTTACCTTAATTGCAAATCTTATTGTGACCCTCTCTTGTTTACAAATCACCACCTAGGCCAGTAATGGGAAAAGTTGGCCCTTAACTAAAGGTCTTTTTGGTCTCACCTAAAAAGCTTGAAAGCAAGTCTCAAAAGAGCAAACTGCTTTCAGGTTACATAATGGAGTCTCAGAATAAAACTCAAAAATATTTAAGTAAAAAAAAAAAAATCCAGCATTCAATAACGTAAAATTCACATTATCTGGCATTCAATTAAAAATTATCAGGCATCAAAGACCCAGAAAAATAAAATCCATAATGGGAAAAAAATCAATTTATAGAAACAGATTCAGAAATGGCACAGATGACAGAAACAGGCAAGAACATTTTTTTTAAAGTTATTATAAATATACTCCACATATTCAAGAAGATAGAGGAAAGCATGGGCATGTTAGGAGAAATATGAAAGATACTTTTAAAAAAAGATCTAAGTCAAATTTCTAGGGATAAAAAAATTAAATGTCTAAGATGAAAAACATATTGGGGACACCTGGGTGGCTCAGTCAGTTAAGCATCTGACTTTGGTTCAAAGTCATGCAGTTGAACTTTGGTTCAACCATGCAGTCACGATTGCATGGTTCATGGGTTGGACCTCCCACATCAGGCTCCTCACTGAGAGTATGGAGTCTGCCTGGGATTCTCTCTCTGTCTCTCTGCCCCTCCCTAACTTACACTCTTTCTCTCACTCTCAAAATAAATAAACTTTAAAAAAAGGAAAAACATACTCGGTAGGAATACAGTTTAGACACTGTGACTGAAGGATAGAAACAGAGCATCAATGAGCTGTAGTACAACTTCAAGCAACAAAATATAGAAATTATTGCAGCCCCAAAGGGAGAGTAAAGAAATAAAGAAGAAATAGCTAAAAAAATTTTTCCTAATTTGATAAAAGGAACCAGGAAGCTCAATGGACCTCAGGCACAGGAAACATCAAGAAAATGACACCAATACACATAATCAAATTACTTAAAAAGTAATAAAGAGAAAAATCTTGAAAGCAGCTGTGAAGAACAAACAGAAGAATGACAGCAGACCTATTGTTGGAGATAACACGACCCAAAGGACAGTTGAGCAACTTTTATTTGTTAATGTTTATTTATTTTTGAGAGAGAGAGAGAGAGAGAGAGAGAACAAGCAGGGGAGGGGCAGAGAGAGAGGGGGACAGAGGATCTGAAGCGAACTCTGCGCTGATAGCAGCCCAGTGTGGGGATTGAACTCACAAACCATGAGATCATTACCTCAGCCAAAGTTGTACACTCAACTGACTGAACCACCCAGGCACCTCTGAGAAACTTATTTTAAGAGCTGAAAGCACTGTGAATCTTGAATGCCATCCATAGCAAAAATATCTTATAAAACTGAAGGGATATGATTATTTCAGATTATTTCAGATATGAAAGGGATATGATTATTTCAGATATGAAGATTACTTCAGACATCCAGTCCTACAAGAAAGTTAAAGGAGGACCTTTGTGCAGAAGGAAAATGAATTCAAATAGAAATCTGATTGAAGAGTTGGTAAGTGGTAAATATATGGGTTAAATATATAGAAATAAAACTTTTGAGTTTAAGATATTTAAGATTTTGACTTGAAGATATTTAAAGATACTTAAGATATCTTTAAAAGATACTTGATTGGGGTGCCTGGGTGGCTTGGTCGGTTAAGCGTCCGACTTCGGCTCAGGTCATGATCTCACGGTCCGTGAGTTCGAGCCCCGCGTCGGGCTCTGTGCTGACAGCTCAGAGCCTGGAGCCTGTTTCAGATTCTGTGTCTCCCTCTCTCTCTGCCCCTCCCCTGTTCATGCTCTGTCTCTCTCTGTCTCAAAAATAAACAAATGTTAAAAAAATTTTTTTACATAAAAACAAAAAAAATAAAAGATACTTGATTGTTGGAAGTAAAAATAATAATGTATTGTGGTGTCTATATGTACAAGTAAAATATTTGACAAGAGTAACACAAAAATTTGGGGAGAGAGATGAAAATGGAAGTATACTGTAAAGTTCTTAAGTTATGCTGAATTGGCATAATGTTACTTGAAGGTAAACTGTGATAAATTAAAGATATATAAGTCCTAAGGAAACCATCAAAACGAAGCCAAACCGCAAAAGGTATCAGTAACAAGCCAATATGAGAAATGAAATAGAATTATTAAAAATAATCCAATCTAAAAATGAAAATAGAGGGGCGCCTGAGTGGCTCAGTTAGTTAAGTGTCCAACTTCGGCTCAGGTCATGATCTCACAGTTCATGAATTCAAGCCCCGCATCGGGCTCTGTGCTAACAGCTCAGAGCCTGCAGCCTGCTTCGGATTCTGTGTCTCCCTCTCTCTCTGCCCCATCCCCACTCATGCTCTGTCTCTCTCTGTCTTAAAAATAAATTAAAAAAAAAATTTTTAATGAGAATAGAGAAGGTAGGGAACAAAAACAAGTGGGACAAATGGCAAACAAAGGGAGAGATGGTGTAAATTTATAACTAATCATAGCAATAATGACATCAATGTAAATTATGTATACAATTCCACTTAAAAGACAGAGGTTGTCAGACTAGATTTTAAAAAGGTAGATTCTAATCACATTTTGTCTATCAGAAAACAAATTAAAATGTGAAGACACACATAGATTAAAAGGAAAAGGATGCAAAAGGACATTAATCAGAGAAGCCTCTCCTCTAACCATGGGAGTAAGAATCCTGAGGGTTGGGAAGGGGATGAACAGAGAAAGATGTCAGCCATGTTCCTCCCACATCTTCCCTTGCTGGGGGAGCTGAATCTCCTCCTCTATGAAATGCAGTCAAGTGTGTTTCAGTAGTCCCCAGTGGTCACTCTGACCCAGCCTTGGGAGGGCAGACAATGGGGAAAGTGGAGGAGAGAATGCATCCGTGTGACACTGGTTTTGTCTTCGTGTCTAGGCAGGACTGGCTGCTAGAAAAGTGGCCACAGGAAGAGTTGGGGGTGGACTGGGAAAGGTGCCAGGTCATCATGGCTTCCAAGTCAGGGACAGATGTGGGAGCTGAGTACAGGGCTGAGTACAGGGCTAAGTACAGTCACCTTAAGTGACTAGGGTGTGGTATTATTTTTTATTTATCAAAAATTTTTTATACTGTTGGGTAAAGGATGCTAGCAAGTTGGGAGTGCTGGGGCATCCTCAGGTCCTGGCGTGAGGTCAGCCCTAGTGGAGTGCAATTCTGCCTACTTCATTCAAACTGAGTTAGCCCTTCCTCCAACACAACTTTGGCTATACAAAGCCCAAATCTAGCTCCCTCAAATTTCTGCCATGGCTACTGGTGATTATCTTCACATCAGTAGAAACCAGCATGATTGTGAAGGGAGCATTCATGGTGCTTGTTGAGGAGCACTTAAGTAGGGTCAGACAGATGGTAAAGCAGGACAGCCAAATACCTGAGGGATGAAGTCAAGGTTAATGGTACAGGGTTGAACCAAGGAAGCTCTACAAGCCTCGGACTAATTGGTGGTCCCATGGGAAAGTCCTTCCTTGGGGAGGAACGAAGGGCAAAGAATGTTCTGTCCTGGGGGCAAAGAGCTCAGGTCTCAGAGCAGCACTTCTGACGCATGAGGCACTTTAGGCAATGGTTTCCCAGAATTGGATTTCAGGGTCAAAACTCAGAGACACCTGTCTACAACACTCTGTACTCAAACAAGCATGGAAATCTCCATGCAGTCGACTGATAATGGGACTCAAGAGAATCAGAGACACTCTCTGAAAGGATAAGTGAGGCTCCACAGCAGGGGCCTCATCTCTTTCCCTTGCCCACTGTTTTTTCCAAAGAAAGAGTGGTCACCCACAGGCCACCAGACAAGTAAGCACACAAAAGTTGCCTGAGACCAGCCAAGCGTCTCCCCAGACCTGTGCCTCAGCCACCACCCAGACTATGTCTGAGCCTTCGTTTTTTCAATTTCCCCCTCCACCCAGCTGTGAGAGTTATCTTCCTGCAAATCACAGCTCCCTCTTATCACAGAACAAACTCGACATCCTCCAGCCTGGAATTCTCCACCAATCTTTATTTCTTCCTTAGCATAAAAATGATGTGCATTCACATCTGTTTCCCCACTCACTTGCCTTAGCCTGGGTACCCCAGAAAGCAGAGCTCAAGGCATAAACAGATATACTACTGCTTTATTAGGGTGTGCAGTTCTTGGGAAACAAGAACAAATGAAAAGGGGGTGAGGCAGGAAGCCAGGAGAGCCAGCACGCAGTGTGCTACTCAGCTGGCCCCCACTTACATTAAATAAACCAATTGTTTGATATCATGGGGCCATCTTCCAACAGTCTGTATGAAGCTCTGAGTCTCAGGGCAGCCCATCAGTGGAGAGGAATGGGGAAGAATATGTCTACTGTCTCCATCAGCCAAAGATCTGCCCAACCTCATGCTTTGGGGTTGTGTGTATGAGGCACATTAGTGGCACCTCACACCTCAGAGGCAGCATGGAAGCCCTGGGGTAGGAAGGAGAGGTGCACAGTGCAGGAATGAGGTGAGGGGCTTCCAAGATGATGCCCCTGGAAGTTGGATGGAGGTGATGCTGAGCTGGTTGCATAGAAGCAGCTGGAGCACAAGCAGTAGCCAGGAGCCCCAGAAACAGTGAGGCTGAGAGGGTCAAGGTGGTTTAGAAGGGTATCTCAAGTACAAACTAGTCCCGTGTCCACCACATGCAGAGGTTTCTCAGAGAACATTTGAAGAGGAGTACATGCTTAAATATAACAACTATAATAATTCGTGTAAGGTGCTTGTGTGGCCTGGTACTTTGGAAATCCTTGGCAAATATTAGTTACTATTATTACTATCATCCTCCATAGTATCAACCCTGCTCCATCTCTGTGGCCTGGGAAAGGTGTTTCTTGCCCACTCCCTTGGCCCTGTTTCTAATACATGGCAGGCAGTCCTTCCCCAAAGGCCATTCCTCCACATCATGTATGTAATTCAGGCAGGGGAGCTGGTCAAGAGAAGAGAAAATGGGCCTGAGGTCAGGCAGGGTGGGGCTGTGTTGGGAGGGGACCCTCAGCTGCATTTCCCCAGATGACTTCCCCTGGCCCTGCCCAGCCCTGCTTCTGCTTCTCTCCACTTGGTCAGCAGACATGAACCAACACAGCAGGCCTCCTAGCACAGATGTACCAGGGCAGTGCCAAGGATGCAGAGACTCTTTCCTAGGCTGAGTGCCTTGGGAAGCAGGGAGCAGCTGAAGGAAAATACCAGGAACTCCCATTTTAAGGCAGTTGGATCCTGGCCATGAAGCATCTCTCCCTCATTTCTTCACCTTGACGCAGACTCTCTCCTCACTCCATCCTGGCCTTGGTCTCTACTTATCATTCTTTAAAAAAATTTTTTTTTAATGTTTATTTATTTTTGAGAGACAGAGCATGAATGGGGTAGGGGCAGAGAGAGAGGGAGACACAGAATCCGAAGCAGGCTACAGGCTCTGAGCTGTCAGCACAGAGCCTGACTTGGGGCACAAACCCACGAACTGCGCGATCATGACCTGAGCCAAAGTTGGATGCTTAACCGACTGAGCCACCCAGGAGCCCCTCTACTTATCATTGTTAGTCTGGAACTAATAAGGCCTGGCCTGCTGGCTTTAAACAATTGGGTGGTTCCAAGTGGCAGCAAAAAGCAGAGTCAGGCTCCCCCAGGAAAAGAGTTCATCAGGAATGGGAAGAGGGGACAGAGCTGGAACTGTATCTTCCCTCCCCATCCCCAGAAACAGAATTCCATGCCCTTTCCCATTATAGAAACCCACCCAGTAGCCTGCATCAAAGAACTGCTCTGGACCTGGCTGGAGAGGCACAAGAAGAAAACCCAGAAAGCTCTCCCAGAGGGATGCAGCACAAGAACTTTACATGTAACCCAAAAGTTTAGTGCACATGGCAGGGGGCAATTCATGTTCGTCACCTTAAAGTTACAATTAAGTGGTGTGATCTCATTAGCTTGTTTATCCATTCAGCAAATGAGTTATTAACACGAGACAAAAGGCCATGAGTACCCTTCATGAAGTCCAGCTGCAGCAGGAAGAAGGTCCATAAGCAAGTTAATTAAATTATGACAAGGGAAAAGTCTATTAGCTCACAGAGAAGGGGAAACTCACTCTTCCTTAGGGAACCAGGAATTGTTGAGAAGGATTTTTTTAAAACTAGGTCAGGAAGGAAAAATAGAAGTCTGCCAGGAGGAAAAATGAGGCGGCTGTGGACAGGATTGGTGCATACCAGAGAGACAGAAAAATATAACATACTATGGGGGTATTAAGGAACATGTATTTATAATCATTCTGTGGATTTTTCCTTAAAACTTACTAGGTTCCAGGTAATTGGGTTTGGTGTCAGGAGTGTAGAAAGTAACAAGGCAGAAATGATCCTTCTCTCCTTCTAGTGGAAAAACATGAATTACACAAACAAACTTCCCACAAAGAACGATACAATTGTGCCAAGGCCGTTAAGGGGAAGAAGAGCTACGGGGGCAGGAATGGGGTGACAGGGGCCCACTTGATCTGGGAGTCAGGAAAGGCGTCCTTGTGGAATACATGGATGAACGAATTAGTCAGGTAAAACATTCCAGAAAGAGGGAACAGCTTGCATGACAGTTCTGAAGTAGAAAAAGCATATCTGAGAGTAGTGCCCAATAGGAGACTGGACAGTAGAGCACTCTGGCTTACAGGGCACAGACAGGGTGGGATGGCACAGGACCATAAGGCCCTGCTCTTTATCCTAAGAGCAATGGGGGAGGGTGACATAATGAAATTTGTCTGCTCCTGATGGCCCAGTGAAAATGGAATGGAGCAGTGATGGATGTGAGGAGACCAGTTAAACCAGTGAGACTCAATCATAGCTGTAGGTTAGAATTAACTGGGAAATTTTTAATAAAGATGGTTTGGTTTGAGCCCATTACCAGAGATTTTTAAAAAAAAACTTTGTCTGGGATGAGATTTTGGTATTGGTGCATTTTTAAAGTAGTGCAGGCACATCTAGGGGTGAGAACCCTGGAGTATGAGGGTATTGCTTTGAAGAGGAGGAGATGGAGACTATCGCTCCATCACAGGTGACAGAAGATGGTGGCTTGGCTCATGGTGATGGAAAACAAATGATGGGTCCTTCTAGGAGGCAGAATAGAGAGCAGTAACCAAGAAGTATTACCAGATTTTTGGTTTGGGCAATTCTCTGAGAACTAAAACACTGTAGAAGTGCCAATTGTGAGGTTCATGGCATGAATTCAAGGTTGGATGTGTTGAATATAAGGTGCCTGTGAGCCAACTGAGTGGATAGCAGGCAGTTGGATACTTAGACCTGGGGCTCAGAGAAGTCTTGCTGGGGTGCAAATTTGGGAGTCATAGATGCAGAGATAGTATTCAAGATGTGGCTGGGATTGCCTGGGAAAAGGAAATTGTGTAGGGTGGGAGGAGAGGAGAGGGCCTGGGACCAAGGCTGAGGCACTCCTCAGTTGGAGGTTGAGAAGTGGCAACATAATCTATAAATAAGAAGCCAGAGAGAGGCTTGAAGCCTAGAAAAGTCAACATTTCAATATTCCTGAAGGCCAAAAACAATGAGGTCTGAAAAATGTTGATTGGATATAGCAACCTCTAGGTCACTGATGATTTTGGAGAGAGCTATTTTGGTGGAGTGGTTAGGACAAAAGCCAGACTGGAGTGAATGGGAAGGAAGGAAATGTAGAGGACATGACAAGAGTTTGGTTGTAGCAGGAAGAGGGAGAGGGTGGTGGTCGCTGGAGGGAGTTGTGGGATCAAGGACATGTTTGCTCAGATGTGAGAGAACTGAGTGACCCAAAATGTTATTGGGAAGGAGAGTGAGGGATTGCAGATGCAAGAGAAAGATGGGATAATTGCAAACATGGGGTGAAGGGGGTGGGATGGCATCCAGACCCGTGGAAGAGGGATTGGGATCCATTGTAAGAAGTCACCCTCTATTGTAAGAAGATAGAGGAATAGATGGTTGGTTGGGTGCTGAAGTCGATAAGTTTGGCCCTTTAGGGTGGGAAGGTAAGAGACTTCTCATCTGATAGCTTTCATGTTCTCCATGAGACCCTCTACTGGGAGCAAGGGGTGTGCATATTGGGAAGGAGTCTTCAAAGATCAGCGTTAAGAGGCCTAGAAATCTGAAGAGAGTTGGGATGATTAACAGTATTTATTGTGGAGAGATGATGGTTGAGGTGGCCAGAGAAACAGTAAAACGTGTCTGTAGTACAGATTGGTGGAAAATGCTGGTCGAGAATTTATAGTAGTATTGGGGCACCTGTTGGTTAAGTGTTCAACTCTTCATTTTGGCTCAGGTCGTGATTTCATGGTCTGTGGGGTCAAGACCAGCATTAGGCTCTGTTCTGGGCATGGAGCCTGCTTGGGATTCTCTCTCGCATGCGCTCTGTCTCTCCCCTGCTTATATGCGTGCATTCCCTCACTCTCTCAAAAATAAAAAATAAATGATAAAAAATAAATAATTAAAAAATAGAATTTAGAGTAGTATTAAGTTCTGGAGTGGTTTTCTGAGACTTAGCAAGACTGTATTGCATTAATTATTTATTGCTGTTTAACAAATTATCTCGAAATTTGTTAAAACAACCAGTATTTATTGCCTCAGTTTGGGGCAATAGTTTTGGGGTTAGGAGTTTTGAGTATAGTTTGGCTGGGTGACTCTGCTTCGAAGCCTCTCACATGGCTGCAGTCAGAGGGCAGCCCAGGGCTGGGGGCTCCTCTGAAGGCTCCAGTAGGGAAAGACCTGCTTTCAAGTTCACTTGTGTAGCTGTTGGGGGGATTCAATTTCTCACAGGCTATTGGGCTGAGGGCCCTCAGCTTCTCACTAGCACTTGGCCTGCAGCCCCCTTCAGTTCCTTACCTTGTGGGTTTCTCTGTAGAGCAGCTCACAACATGGCAGTTGGCCTCTCTTAGGGCAAGTGAGAGGGAGGGGGGTGTGCAGGATGGAAGCCATGGTCTCTTGTGACTTAATCTCAGAATTGGTATCCCATTGTCTCTGCCTTACTGTTGTGGTAGAAGCAGATCACCATGGCCAGCAACTCTCAAGAGGAGGAGATCCACACACGTCTGCAAATACTAGGAGACTGAGATGACTGGGGCCATCTCAGAGGCTGCCTGCCATATTGCATGGAGCATGCGGTATAGGTGATGAGGCTGGGGAAGGGCTTTGGTAAAATTGTGCAGGGCCAAAGATGCCAGACTAAGAGATTAGAGTTTCATCCCATAGACTATTTGGGGTTATGGGCAATTTTGAGGCAAAAGGGGGTTAGATCAGTTTTTCAAAGGCTGACTCTGAGGACAGGGGAGTGATGACGTGGTTAGGGAGATAGAGGTTTAGGAAGAAGAGCCGGGAGCTGTTGGCAATAATCTCCTGCGAGGATAGGGACTTAAACTGGAGACAGAGTGGTTATGGGAAGGGAAAAAAATGGATTCAAGGGGCAGCTGAGCACTGCTACATGGTTCTCAGCCAGGCCAACTGGTTGTGGCCCAAGAGGTCACCCCTGATGTGGAGTCAAGCTGGGGTCTTTAAACATTGGGAGGAAGGACAGTGTGGAATCTCCCCAGAATGGGGTGGTATCTGTTTTTATCAGCATGCACAGGGTTGGGGTAGCCTCCATCAGGGGAGGTGGAGCTGTAGATGAGCCAAGTCGTTGAGGGAAGGTGGGGACTTTCTTAGAGCAAAGGAGCTTTAGGAAAAATGCAGATTTTTGAGAAGCCAATGGAGGGTGGACTGATTCAGAGTAACCAACTCAATAGGAAAACTTACAGGGTGAGAGGAGGAGGAAACAGGAAGGAGAGCTGCTGAGTGGAACCCAGGTTGGGCGGACTGAGGTGGGGGCTCAGCCACAGAGCTGAGCGACAAGGCATCTGGCCAAGGAAGCCGGCTAAGTCACAGCTTGTGGCTGAGGTGGCCCCAGCTCAGGCAGGGTCATAACCACATGCATGTACATGGCATTTGACAGCCAGCAGGACATTTCCATATCAGCTCCCCTGTAGTTTCAAAACAGCGTGGAGAGGTGGGCAGGGTGGGGATGATAGTCTCCAGGTTAGAGTTGAAGAGAGAAAGCCTTGGGACTTTTGGATGATTTGTTCAAGGTTATGCAGCTGGTACACGGCCGGGCTGGAGAGTGAACCCAAGGTACTGAGTCCAGGCCCCATGCTCTCTGCCTCGCTGTGCTGCCTAAAGTCACCAGGGTGCTTGCATGGAAGGTCCCACTCCTTCAGGGATGCAGATGGCCAAAGGCAGAGCAAAGGAGCAGCATGATGAATCCCCTAAGAATTCTCACTTAGGAGGAAAAAAAAAGGGATAGGTGGGAGTAATTATGGAGAGACAAGTGGATTCCGACAGTGGAGCCCAGGGGGAGCTCTCCAGGAAGGGGTGGGGACTCAGGACTCCACAGCTGTTAGGAACCCTAAAGGCGAGGTCTCTTCCTCTCTCCCAATCTCTAGCTTCCCACTTACCATCTTTGTGGCCATCTCACTGGTCTCTCCCTCTGCCTGTGTGGACCCATCTTTGGGCCTTACCTATTTCCTCCTACCCACACATCTGCTTTGCCATCTTGTCCCCAACTGTTTTCTCTGCTTCTGGGTGTGCATGTGGTGCCGAGGTAGGAGGGGGCAAATGGCCCATCCCATGGCTCCTAAGGCCATGTCACAGCTCTACCTGGTAACAGACCAGACCACCGATAGAACCTCCTGGAACACAGGATACAGCCTGATACAGCCAGGCCTGTGACTCTTAGAAAAGAGGGTCACTATGAGCTCAGATCTGAGAACTGGGGTCCTCATTTGATGCCGTATGGAAGAAACAACCCCTGGGGACACAGCAGTGACTTCCCTCAGCCAGTCATGTTCCAGCCTCAAGGCCTTTGCACTTGCAGTTTCCTTTCCCTGGAAAGCACTTCCCAGATTCTATTTGGCTTGGTCCCTCACACTGCCCAGGTCTTTGCTAAAATGGAACTTCTCCATGAGACCTCTCCTGACCACCCTATCTAAAACAGCACTCCCGGCCCCCTCCCACATTCCTTACTCCTTGCTTCATTTTCCTCCATTACATATCACCATCAGGCCCACTGTAGGTTTGGCATTTAATTTTTGTGGTCTATGTCCTCCTTCTACAATGTGAGCTCCACAAAAGCGGGGGGTTTTTTTACTGTCCTGTTCACTTTTGTAGTCCCAGAGCTTAAGCATAGATAGTGGGTGCTTGATAAAGATTTGCCGAATGTACTCCTTCCTAAGTGAGATGTATCTTATTGTCCTAAATGCCCTCTGCCCACAGCAGTGAATGAGAAGGAGTCTTGTGAAGTAGGGATTACTGGGCTCCCTCAAATGGGCAAGAAAATAAGAAAGATTATGAAACCAGAGGTAGACAATTAGAAAGAAAATCTTTCCTTCTCTAATCCTTATGGGTTGGCAGAAGGAGCTAATGGTTTGAGAATAAATGCATATAGAGACTTGCTCGGTGAAATAACCACAGGGGTGCCTGGGTGGCTCAGTCGGTTAAACATCCAACTCTTGATTTTGGCTCAGGTCATGATCTCGTGATTTGTGAATTTGAGCCCCGCTCTGAGAGTGTGGAGCCCACTTGGGATTCTCTCTCTCTTCCTCTCTCTCTCTCTCTCTCTCTCAAAATAAATAAATTTTTAAAAAATTACAGATGTGGCAAATTCCATGAAATGGAGTAAATGTTGCAAATGTTACCAGTGAAGGCTGCCTCGGTGTGGGGTTCATCACGATCCCTCTAGTGACACCCCATGGGCAAACACTTAGCCTTTTAATAACTAAACCTGGCTTCCCTTGGCCTGATCGCTGCCCTTAGTAACACAAAGTGTTCTACGGAGTGAGGAGTCCTCAGCCCGAGACCTTGTTGCCCCGAGTGCCAGGAGGAACCACCCAGCTTGGTCAAGCCCCAGGTGAGGCAACCCAGCTGCTTAGGGCACAAAATTTAAGGAGGCAACACTCTGGGGTTAGTGACAGTGCAGGGTGGTCCTTGCAGGAACCTAAGGATGAGAGCATCCTTTAATCCCGTGCTCTTGATAGGATGCTCGTTCTCAGGACAGGGGTCGTGATAGATTTCAGGGCCCTGGGCTCTTTTGCCTTTGTGGACCCCTTCCTTCTTAAAAATACATATATTAAAAATTATATTTTCAAACTATGTTAATAAAAAGACTAATATAACCTAAGCTGGATTATATTCACATTTTTCCTCTGATTTGAAAATAAAACATTTTAATGGCCCCTAAAATTGTCCTAGACCCTAGGCTCTGTTCTTAGTGGCAAAGCTGCCCATGGCAAGGGGTTGTGCAAACCCGAGAGCGAGCCCTCCTGAATTCTGCACCTTAGAAGCCTCACTTGCCTCACCCTAGTCCCAGCCCTGGGCACAGGAGCATTCAAAATCCCTACATTGAAACCTCTGTTGAGTGATTTTATTTCCTTCCCTTCTCTGTCTGAGCTTCGGTATCCACATGTTTAAAACAGTTACAATGAGTTGAGAGGCGTTTATTGCAATATGAATAGGAGAATATAATAAAATCACCATGTGATCCAGCAATTCCACTCCTAGGTCATAGCCCACAGAACTGAAAGCAGGGACTCAAACAGATACTTGCACAGCCGTGTTCCTAGCATCATGATTCACAATAGCCAAAAGGTGGAAACAATGCAAATGTGCACCGACAGATGGATAGACAAAATGCGATATATCCATACCATGGAATGCTATTCAGCTGTAAAATGGAAGGAAATTCTGAAACAGGCAACATGGATGAATCTGAAAACATTATGCTAAGTGAAATAAACCAGACACAAAAGGACAAATGTTGTAGGATTCCACTTATATGAAGTACCTAGAAGAGACAAATTTGTAGAAACAGAAAGTTTATAGTTTCTGTTGGAGGTGATGAAAACATTCTGGAAATGGACAGTAGTGATTGCGATTGCACAATACGGTCAATGTACCTAGTGCCACTGAATCAGACACTTAGAAATGGTTAAAATGGTACATGTTATGTCTAGTTTTACCACAATAAAAGAATGTATACATGATCATCTTGCAAAGGGCAAAATGTCCTACAAAAGAAATCGTTGTTATCATTATTGATAATTGCTGTATTGCTGTGGTAGATGAGCATTCCAAAGTTCACAGACCAGACAGACAGACGGGCATAAAACTGCTTTGTAAACACAGCCTTCTCCAGCCTGGACCTGTTGTTCACCACCCACTGTAGCCGCTGATTTAATGACCGAGTCCAAGAATGCATGGATGCTGGCCAAGATTCTAGAAGCCCTGGGTATCTCAGAGCATGCACTTTCACCTGGGAGACCTGCCATTCCTTGCCTTCCAATAGCCTTTCCTCTGAGGGACCAGGGATACGGGGTTGGCTGAGAGATCTAAGACAGCCTTGGAGTTGGTGGCATGAGGGGTGAGATGTCAGGTTACCTAGCAGGCCCTGATGGTGGGTACTTTGTGCTGAACTTGGCCTGATCTGGCTTCCTGGCTTGGGAAGAAGGTCTTGGTATCTGAGCAGAAAGGAGAGCTCTGGGGGCATTAAGACCTGGGATGGAGGCCCACAGGCCTCGGTGTGGGAGCTAGTCTTCCCATGAGCAAAAACCCTATTTGCCAAGATGAATCTTACAAAACACCCCTAAAGGGGTGAGGCGGGACAGGGGAGTCCCGGGATGGAAGGACACTTCACAAATTCACCACAGAGTTTCTTCTGATAACAAGTCCATCCAACAAGTGCGATTTTGGTTCCAGGGACACCCTGGCTCTCAAGGGGAGCCTGTGAATTCTCCAGAGTTGGCAAGCAATTTGTTGGTATTTGTGGGGAAGAAGCCTATAGGTCCCATCGGATTCCCAAAGGAGCCCGTGACCCAAAAACTACTTTTAAAACCACTGTTCCTGTGAATTTAGGATCTGTTCTTAGAGACCAGTATTGGAGCTGTACCCAATTTTCAGAGGGTATAGGGATTCCTCCAAATGGGGTGTTGGGCTGCACACATCAGGCAGGAGAGAGATGACGTTTTAGGAAGGGTCACTGCTTCATCTTCCTAGTTTCTTAAGTGAAACAGTTGGTTTTTAAACAAGCAAATTTTACATCGGTGCACAAATGCTGGCCCCAAGCGACAGGACGTCTCCTTGTTGACCATGATCTCCTCCTCCTTCCTCCTAGCTTCTGTGTGTATAAATGACACGCCCAAGTCCCCAGTCAGCCCAGAGTATTGAGCCCATAAAAGAATGACCCCCCCCCACCCCGCCCCAAGCCCCACTGATCCCAGTCTATTTTAAGCCCCAAACAGAGTCCTAGGCGATCTGTAGGGACTCTGGGCCAGGCTGGCAAGCATCAGGCAAACGCCAGCTTGTGTGGCCCTGCTTGTCCCTGCACGGGAGGCAGTAAGGAGAAGGGTCATAAGGCATGGGTAATTTAAAGGCTCTGAAGAGTGACTCAGACATTCCAATGGGGCTTTTCTTTTTCCTCTTTGTTGATGTGTGAAATGCAATTGCAGTCACTTTTTCCAATGAGTTGATAAACCACGATTATCTGTGGCAGCTTGTGAGCCAGGGCCATCGTGAACAACTCCACATGCCAACATTTTTCTCTCTCCCGCCCCCAACACCTAAGATAACCACCCAAGGCTAAGGCCAGAGGTATCTTGGTCCCAGGAATTGTAACAAAGGTGCAGGGTGCAAGTGGTCACAGGCAGTTGTCTGAAAAGAGTGGTCCCATGGAGGGTTGCAAGCTTGTGAGCTCAGGCCCATCCTACCCCCACTCCTCTGTCACCTGGCATATAGGAAGAGCAGACAAACGGCTTGTTGTGCATCAGAGAGGAGGCCATCAAGGAAGGGAAAGACCTACATCATTTGGTGAGCACCTTCTGTGGGTCAGGAGCTGAGCTGACTGTCCCCTTCCCTCCGTGTGTGTCATTTCATGTAATCCTCGTGACAGTAGAGGACTACTTGAACCTGAATGCATACCAAATGCCAGATATTGTACATACCCGATCTTTACAGCAGTTACCCCAACTGGTTATGGTCTCCCTCCAGTTTACCCAGGAGCAAACTGAAGCACAGAGAATTAAATCACAGGGTCGGCAAGTGAATGGCAGGAGAGTAAGGGTCTTGAACCAGGTCTAACTCTGAAATCCATCCTTTTGCCCCACACAAGGCTGCCTCCCATCAAGAGCTGGCCTTATTGGCCCATGATGGCCCATATGCCCAGCTATGGCCACAGAATTGAGCCTTCCAGGGATTTCACACAATGTAGCAGCTCTTGGTTTCCTCCTTCCAAAGAGACACAGGCTTCCAAAGAGAACCTCCTGTCCTCATCAACTGGTTCCTAATCAACAGACCCGCTAGGCAATGGCAATGGACAAGAGGAGCTGGGGAGCCCTGCTGGGTGTCACTGAGTCTGCTGTACAGTCTGTCTTCCCCCAGATGAGGAGACAGGATGATGGACCCTCAGATCGGCACTGGTTTGCCAGGGGCATAGTCCTCACCTCTGGAGGGGAGGTTCTCTTCGGTGGCAGGACTGTTGGGGGACCTCCTCTGCCCCCCCCCCCCCAGCCAGGACCCCAGAGCCTAAACCTGGCTGGCGGCCATTGGGTAAAGGATTGAGAAGTGAGCCAGGACTGGGGTGGTTCTTCTGCAGGCTGTTTAAAGACCTTCTAGCCAGTGGGCACTTCTCACTTCTGGTGGGAAGCCACACTGTAGTCCCAGGCTGTGGTGGTGCAGCCAGCCTGGGGTGGGGTAGTAACAGTGGTGAGAGATGGAAGTGATGTTTGGGAAGGAAGTTCTGCTGAAGGTCTGACTGCACAGGGAAAGGAATCAGAGGACTTGGCTGTGAACAAGAGATAGGAGACAGAGAGTTTTTTCAGTGGACTTTCTGGAGCACCTGGCTGGCTCAGTCAATTAAGCATCAGACTTTGGCTCAGGTCATGATCTCAGGCTTCCTGAGTTTGAGCCCCGCATCAGGCTCTGTGCTGTCAGCGCAGAATCTGCTTCAGGTCCTCTGTCCATCTCGTTCACACTCTCTCAAAAATAAACATCAGGGGCACCTGGGTGGCTCAGTCAGTTAATTAAGCGTCCGACTTCGGTTCAGGCCATGATCTCACAGTTTGTGGGTTTGAGCCCCGCGTCGGACTCTGTGCTTACAGCTCGGAGCCTGGAGCCCGCTTCAGACTCTGTGTCTCCCTCTCCCTCTGCCCCTCCCCTGCTCTCCCTCTGACTCTCTCTTTCAATAATAAATAAGCATTAAAAAAATTTTTTAAAATAAACATTAAAAAATAAAATTAAAAAATAAAATGGACTCTTCTAGTTCAGTTTGTACTAAAGACTGGGTGAGGTTTGCACTCCCCAAGGTGAGTTTTATTTAGACCCAAAAGCTTAACATTCACAAGTTTAAAAAGAGGTAGAGAGGGAGGGATAGACACTTTACCCCCAAAAAGCCTTGGTGCCTTGAAGTTAAAACTGCCACTAATACTGTGGGACTCTGAGCTACTTTCTCATCATTAAATGGAGACCAACACTCCTCAAAGTGGGCTTTGTTTTGTGTGTGGCTGGGGAGGGGGGGCTAGTTCAGGAGTCACTTCAATATTAAATCCACTGGAATTAACGGTCTTTTCTTTTGACTGCTTTTAGAATTTTCTTTTGGTCTCAGTTCTAGGTTTTATTTATTGTATCTTATTTGACAGAGAGAGAGCATGAGCAGAGGAGAGGGGCATAGAGAGAGACAGAGAGAGAGAGACAGAGAGACAATCTCAAGCCACAACCCTGGGATCATGACCTAAGCCAAAAATCAAGAGTCTGATGCTCAATCGACTGAGCCACCCAGGAGCCCCATCAGTTGTTCTTTATTTTAATTTGTTGCGTCTAGGTGTGTATTTCTCTTCAACTTTTGAGCAAGGGGTGGAGGGTGGGGGGTGGGGTGGCGGTCCAGGAGCCTTCTCAAATTTGTGGGACATTGTAGCTAATCATTTATGACAAATTCTCATCCATTTCCTTGCTGGACATTGTAACCCTTTCATGTTTTCTCATCTGCTTCTGAAGCCCCAACTGGATGTGTACCAGATACTCTAGCTCTGCTCTGTCTCTACCCAGTGTTTTCATATTTTTTTCACCTCTTTATCCTCAAAGTTGTGGAGGACAATGTTTGGCACATAGAAAGCACATGATAAACCATTACACCCTTTCCTGGTAAAGGTGGGCAAACATAATTATTTGGGCAGGTGGGGGAGCCTTCTATTTAAAAGACAAACTGGAGGAAAAAGAAAGAAAAATGAATCACTGCAAAGTATATTTATATGAAGAATGAGGATTTTTGAATGGTCCTCTATACCTTTGCTACTCAAGGCGGTTTTCCTGGGCTGGCAGCATTGGCCTCACTCAGCAGCTCATTAGAAATGTAGAATCTCGGGGCGCCTGCGTGGCTCAGTTAAGCGTCTGACTTCAGCTCAGATCATGATCTCACGGTTCCTGAGTTCCAGCCCCGCATCAGGCTCCCTTTCTCTCTCTCTCTCTGCCCTCCAGCAGCATCCCCCACCCCCACCGCTTGCTCTCCCTCTCTCTCTCAAAGATAAATATACATGAAAAAAAGAAAGAAATGCAGACTCTCTGGCCACCCTGGACCTCCTGAATCAGAATCTGCGTTTTAATAAGAGCCCCAGAAAATGCATACACACTGTAAAGTTTGACAAGAGCTTCTCCCTCACAAACTTGGCTGAGGGTATTAGAATTGCCTGAGGAATTTCTGAAACTACTGGCACCTGGGTCTCATTCCCAACGACCCTGATTTCACCGGTCTGGGGTGAGTCCTGGGCATGGAGAGGTTTTTTGGTTTTTATTTGTTTTTTAAGCTCCCCTGGTGATTCTAATGCTCAGCAAGCCCTGAGGCATATTCAGGTGTGAGGGGCACCTGGGCCGGGAGAAGCAAAAGAAACAGAGGTTTCCCTGCCTTTCCCAGCCAGCAGGAGTCTGTCCTGGGTTTCCCCAGCCCCCGCCCTAAGGAGGCCACAGGGCTTAGAGGAAGGAATTTGCCTTGCGATTCTGGGTTCTAATCCAGTTCTGCCTCCCCTCCACAGGCTATGTTCCTGAGCCCAGTAACCGCCAGTCAAATGTAGGACTAAGTGAAAAATCCCCTTTTGATTCCTGGTGTCCTTACTGGAAAATGAGGCTACTTATTCCCTCTAGCCATAAGATCTGCTGAAGGGGGCCTCTCCCAGTCCACACCCCAAGCATCTTCAATAGGGAAGGTGTGTGTGCCCCCAGAGGGTACAGAGCACGTGATTCCATTGACGTGAAGGTGGCAGGAGTCAGAAGAGTGGTTACCCTTCGGAGGGGTAATGGGCAGCCAAGGGGGCACTCAGAAGCCTTCTGGGGTGTGATAGCATTCTAGATCTAGACCCGGCTGGTGGTTTAATGGGTGTATAAACCTTCGCTGAGCTATTCATCTGGGAATTGAACACTTTATGTAAATTATACCCCAATTAAAAACAAAGAGCAAGTAATGCTCACAGCAGGCCCCGGGGGAACCAAAAGTTCAAATCGCTTGACCGCCAGGAGCTGATGATATCAGCTAGCTTGGGAGCTTAAAGCAGAAACTGGGGAGAGGGGGAGAGAATGACAGCCCTAGACCCGGATAGACATGGACAGAGAAGGTGCTTCTGGGAATAAGTTGGCCCAAATTCCAGGCAGTCAAATTAGTCCTAGGAGAAAAGGGTGGGGTTTGGCCTCTAAGTATGGTGACCGGTTTGCCCAGGACTCCTGGTTTTAGCACTGGAAGTTCGGTATGCTGGGAAACGTCTCAGGCCAAGGCAGGGGGGACTGGCCTGGCACTGGGCTGGCAGAGCCCAGGGAGAAGCCCCCTGCACCCAGAGCCCCCCGAGTCATTCAGGAGGAGCCCGCGATGGGTTAGGTAGATAGGCTCTCTCCTCTTCGGCCAGAGGTGGCTGTGAATCCACCGAGTCAGAGATGGCAGCGGCCACCTCCTCCGAGGCCCTCCCGAGTTCCTCCACCTGCATTATGTCCCCACAGTCTCCACCCTCACAGGGCCCATCAGGCTACTTTGCAATTGTTTATTTGCTTATTGGTGTTTTTCTTGGCTTTGAGCCCCTGGGGGGTATGGGTGAGGCTTCCTTGCCTTTGCACGCTGTATTCTAGCTCTGCTCAGGGCCCCTGCACCAGTGCCTGGGGGCGGGGGTGGGGGGGGGTAGGGGGGGGGAGAAGCTTTTAATCTTTTTGTGCCACGGATCCTCCCCGCAGCTTTGAAGAAGTTTTAATCCTCAGAAGACTGCTTCCAATGCATAAAATAAGATGGGGAGGGTCACAAATCTATTATTCGGAGATACTGCTATCAACAGATTTCTTTAAGTGCCTTCGTGATTGAGTCTTAACCATCATCCTTCAGTAATGCTCAAACAGAACCCAGAGGCAGGTGTGATGTTGAGAAGCCATGACTGCAGATGGTGTTGCGGGATCCCTGTCGCCCCTGGGCCCTGGAGGGGAGAAGACGCGGGATTTCCACTGGTGCCCATCCGAGGTGCCACTGGCCCGGCTGCGGGTTGCCACCTACATTCCTACTAGAGGGAACCCCGGTTTCACTTAGCAGTTAATGAAAATACAGGGGTACATTTTTGCCCCATCCAAATCCACGTGTGCCCCTGAGTTCTACCCATAGACTTCAGGTTAAGAAGTACTGGGTGAGTGAAGGCAAGTCAGATGTAAACTGTGGAGTGCAGGGCCCCTTGAATGTTGCTAGTGCTTGAGGGACGTGGGTGCTTCTGGGATGGGCAGGGGAGGTGGAGAAGCAGGCTAAAGCCCGCTGATTAGCTGGCAAACTTTGAGGCCAAAAGCAAACAGGGGAGCCTAGTCTCCGCAGCAGAACTGGCTGCCGGCTCTCAGTAAGCTTTGTGGTAGTAAAATAACATTTGGGGAGACCCTGGCCGCCTCCCTCCATTCCCCAGGGTGTGGGAGGGCACAGGGCTGGTAGAGCCGGTCTCTGCAGCCTGGAGAGGACTTTGGGGAACAGCGGGAGGTGCTGTGGGGTCAGCCCCGTGTCAGACCACCGCCTGGCTAAGGCAGAGGCTTTGAGGGCTGCTGGGAAGGTCTTGTCCATCCCTTACAGTTCCCTGAACAGCCCCCTGAGGAAGACAAGCTTCAGGTAAACCCTTCTCTTTTGGGGCAAAAGTCCACCTCAAGGGAGGTGGTACATTCAGACCTCAAGGTCTTAGCAGGAGTGATTTTTTTATATCACCCTGTGCAAGAGTGCAGGGGACCAGAGACCCGGGGTCGGGGGGGGGGGGGGGCGGGCAAGCAGCCCCACTCCTGGCACCGGCCCAAGTGACCGCCAGCTGGAAAACTGCCTTCTAATTAGCAATCAGGAAATCAAGGCAAAGCACAGCGCCAAGCAGCATGACCCCAGCCACAGCCTGGTGACATTTCCATCCTGTAGACGGCATGCCCCTGCCCTGCACGGTGGGGCTGCAGACCCCATGGGTTATTTTTATCTAATGCTGCTATTGTTGGTCATTGAGTAGCTGCTGTGGTGGGTTCCAGCAGCCGTGAGCTTGCAGCAAGGGTTTCCTGTGCAGCTTCCTCCTCCTCCCTCTCGAGAGGCTCCCTCCCTCCACCAAGGCTCTCTGGCAACCTGAGGGCTCCTGGAGCCTAACCCTGGCCTTGGAGGCTGCCAAGGGCGACTGTGGCCTGCCCTGGCTCTCCCCCCGAAGCCCCACTGCCTCTGCAGAGAAGGGGGTAAAGCTGTCACTTCCAGTTATCTCTCTCACACTCCAAAGCTCTAGAAGATAAAAGCACTGCTTTCTAGCAAGCCAGGTTCTCCAAGTCAGTGGCTCTCAGAATGTTTTAACTGTGACTTACAGCAAGAAAAAGATTTTTCATGACCTGGTACACACATCGTAGCTACGTAGAAATGAAAGGTTTCAGAGAATAACAACCTTCCTATGTCTGCTGCACTCTGGTTTTTACCCCCCCTGTACTGTTCTGGGTTTTCCTAGTTAGGATTCTGGTTGCAACCCACAAATAAATCGATTTCACAACCCAGTAAGGATTCATGATTCCGTTTGAAAAATACTGTAGCAGATCGCGCTTTCTGGAGCTAGTGCTCTTTTCTGAACGAAGGAAGGGACCTGGAGTGTAGAGAGGTCTTCTGAACTAGGCACCGTCCTGGTTTGGAGTTCTATTCATTTTGCAGAAAAGGAAGCCAAGGCTCCACCAGCCTGAGTAGCTTGCCCACAAATCAGCCACGGGGGAACATGGCAAATGTTACAAACCAGGACTTCCCCCCACCCCTCAGGAAGCCAGCTCTTACACATTTACCAGTGCACCCTTGATTCCAACCCTGTTCTTTCTGGTTCCAAAGTCAGTGTTATTTCAAAGCCTGCTGACCTCAGCTTCCTCATCTGTAAATAACATTAAAAATGCCCACTTCATGGGAAAAATTATATTCCCTGAGTACATTCTGGTAAGAGGGACAGTGACTGGAAGGGAACAAAAATGCAAATAATTATCTGCCTCTGTGATGGATTTGACGTAAGGTCCCAAACTCCACTGTCTTGTGTAATTTCCATCACTGCTAAATGGAGTTTGCATAGAAAAAAAAAAAAATCTCTCTATAAAAACTCAAGCTTTGCAAAACTGTTGAGAATTAGAAGAAATGAAGGTAAATCTGTAGCCCGGTGCTCTGAAAATGGCAGCCAAGTTTCGACAAGAGGGAATCCACGTTTTTCTAATTGGAAATAGCAAAGGAAGTATTGCAAATGAATTGCATTTCAAAGTAGGACCTTCTTTGCAGGTAGAAGGGAGTATTTGAATAAATATTCTGATGCATAAACTATAGCGACACACATAGCCTACATTAGTCACTAATTTTCAAAATTCTAGAATAAAGGCTTACAGCCTCACATTTATTCAGTCTGGCACATTGGTGCCCCTCTATCTGACAGCGGCCTTGGCCTGTCTGGAACTCTCTCCCATTTGTGGCCACCCTGCTCTCCCAGGGCCACACAGGAGTCTGTATCGTCATCCTCATCATATTTATAATAATAACTGCTCTATCAGTTTCCCACGGTGGCTGTCACAAATTACTACAAATTGTATGACTTAACACAAATGTATTATCTTACCGCTTTAGAAGTCAGAGGTCTGAAATAGGTGTCACTGGGCTAAAATCAAGATGTTGGCAGGACCATGTACCTTCCGGAGGTTTCAGGGAGAACCGTTTCCTGGCCTTTTCCATTCTCTAGGGGCCCCTGCATTTCTTGGTGAGTAGACCTTCATCCTCAAAGCCGGCAGCATTTCACCTATGAACTTCTCTCTGGCACTCACTTTTCTGCTTCCTCGTTTCATTATAAGGACCCTTGTGATTAGATTGGGCTCACCTGGGTAATCCAGGGTCTCCCAAGCCAGTCAGCTGATTAGCAACCTCAGTTCCACCTACAGCCCTAATTGCCACTTTTCCCACGGAACCTAGCATATTCACAGGTTCCTGAGATTGGGACGTGATCATCTTTATTCTGCCCACCACGTTTCACATTTTGAGTACTTACTACGTACCTGGTACGGTTCTAAGCATGTTACTTGTAAAAATGCATTTAAATCTTGCCATAACTCTAAGAAGTAGGTATCCATTTCATAGATGAGGAAAGTGAGGCACAGAGAGGGAAAGTAAATTGCCCAGGCTACACAGCTAGTAAGAGGCAGGGCTGAGGTACAGATTCAGGAGTCTGGTCTCAGAGCCCATTTTCTTAAGCTATAACCACCTTTTAGCCACTGAAGGACAGATGTACAAATCAAATGCTACTTAATTTAATCCTCATTTGGTGATCCAGGCGCCCTTATGGGATGTGATAGTGCCTCAGGTCAATTAATACTGACTGTACTTTGCCACTGGTTGAACAACTTTGGATGGGCTGACCAGTGGATTTCCAGGGGCTAAGATGTTTGACAAGTCTGCTTCCTTACCCAGTGGGCCTCTCACAATGGCCAATAGTGATTCTAAACTCCGCTCTGTGGTATCTGACCTCAGCTACTTCTCTTTCTCTCCACTTCAGCCATTGTAGCTTCACAGACATTCCTCAAACAAAACAAAACAAAACAAAACACCACAAAAAACAACAACAACAACAACAACAAAAAACAAGTCAATTTCTACCGCAGGGCCTTTGCACTTGCTAGCATCCCACCTGGAATCTCTTCCCAGTCTACACAAGACTCAACCATCACTTCAAACAGGTCTCTGACCAAGGATCAAAAAGGAGCCATGCATCAGGCCCACCTTGGTGGGTCTCCCTTCTCCTCTCCAATATTTTGGTGGAAAAAAGACATTAAAATTTTCTTCTTTTCCCTGCTTTCCCCCTTCATGGTGGTGAACAAAAGGGGCAGACTAAGGGAGTTATATTTGTAGGTAGGGAGGTGTCTTCACCTTGAGGTTCCCCTTGGCTCTGCTGTGTACAAATGGCCCAGAGCAAAAAGCAGGGGACAGAAGCCAGGGGCTAGTTTCTTAACTGCCAGCTCTTTAAGGGGAAGAGAGGAAAAAGTCTTGACTTACAGGGGACCTGCCGAGTCCTCAGTCTTCACATCTCTGTGCAAGATGTACTAGAAAAGAACACTGTGGACACTGGATATTAAGAAATTGACCCAGAATCACATTTTTTTAAAATGTTTGTTTATTATATTTTGAGAGAGAGAGAGAGAGACAGAGTGTGAGCCAGGGAGGGGCAAAGAGAGAGAGAGACACAGAATCTGAAGCAGGCTCCAGGCTCTGAGCTGTCAGCACAGAGCCCGACACGGGGATCAAACCCACGAACTGTGAGATCATGACCTGAGCCGAAGTTGGACACTTAACCGATTGAGCCACCCAAGCACCCTGGCCCCGAATTACATATAGAGGGGCTGAGTAGGACTTGAACACAAGCCCACTTGAGTAACACAGGAAAGTTGCTCTTCCTTTAGGGAGAGAGGAGGTGAACTGGGATAAGGGGGGGACAATATTGAAGCAATTGGCCAACCACAGGAAAAAAAACCTTTTTTTTTTTTCTGAATGAGTAATTATTGTATTTAGAAACTCACAAGGAGACAATGGGAAACAGAAGTGAAGCCTTTGTTTCTGTCCCTAGGGGATATTTGCATATGGATACGCAATTGTTTTAGCACCACTTGTAGAAAAGGCTCCCTTCTCCACTGAGCTGTCTCAGCACCTTTGTCAAAAATTAATCGACTATACTTGTGTCTGTTTCTGGACTCCCTAGTCTGTTCTATGGATCTATTTGTCTATCTTGATGCTAATACTACACTGTTTTGATTACTGTAGCTTTGTAGTAAGGTTTGAAGTTGAGATTTGGATCATCTAACTTACTTCTTTTTCAAAGTTGTTTTGGCTTTGCATTTCCATATGAATTTCAGAATTCAGATTGTGGATTTCTGCAAATAAAGCTTGCTGTATTTTGACTGAGTTGAATTTATAGAACAATTTGGAGACAACTGCCGTCTTAACATAGAATCCTCAGATCCATGGAACATGGTATACCTCTCTGTCGATGGAGGTCTAATTTAATCTTTCTCAGCAGCGTTTTGTAGTTTTCTTTGAACAGCTTTTGCACATCTTTTGTCAAATGTATTCCTATACTTTATATTTTTTATGCTAATGTAAGTGTACTTTAAATTTCAATTTCTAATTGTTCATTGCTAGTATCCTGAAGTATAGTTGAGTTTTGTAAATTGATCTTAGATCCTGCAAGCATGATGAACTCACACGTCAGTTCTAATAGGTTTCGTTTGGGGGGGGGTAGATTTAATAAGATTTTTCTATGTAAATGATGTTATCTGTGAATTAAACCATTTTATGAGGGGCTACCTTCAAGGAGGCTGTGTTCTAATACATTGCATCTCAGGCTATTAGAAGGAAATAGAGGGACAATCCGGGATGAAGATGATAGAGGGCTGCAAGTTATTCTCAGGACAGCAGATGCACAAATCTCATGGTTTTATTTAGGGTAGTGCTAAAACGGATCCATAGTCTATCAATGCTGGCGGACACTCTCAGCATAGATCACTTGATTATCTATAGTCCCCATGGTTATGAGCCCAGTTGTGGGCCGAGTGAAGGCAAAAATATCCAGCTTTATGTTGGAAAAGTGTCAGAAAACCCTTCCCACAAAGCGCCACCTCCCCTCACTGCCACCTCCATGAATCCTCCTTCCTGATCTCTGGGCCTTCCATCCTGTCCCCTCCAATCCCATCTCCAAAGAGCCAGACTGTGTAAAAATGTAAATGATACCATTCTTTGCCCTGTACAGAGAAGAAAATCCAACCTCTTTCCCCAGGTGTCAACAGCCTTCCTGGCACTATTTTCCTGTTCCCACTAGTTAAGCTCATTCCCAGCCTTCTCTCTGATGGAAGCACTCTCTCCGTGCACCTCACCCCCTTCTTCAGGTGTCCATCTTGGCCCTCCCAACAGATACTCTCAGGGCATCCTGTTTTCCCGCCCTTGAACTCACCACACTTATCATTTTACACTAAAGCAGGGCAGTGAGGGCTGAGAATGCTGCCCTTGTGTTTACTCCAATCTCTTAATGATGCTTGTCAATCATAGGCACTCGATGCATGTTTTGAATGACTACCAGAGCTTTTAGTGGCATATATGTCCATCCTTCACCCCCAGTCTTTGTGGATGACCTTACAAGGTACCCTGGGTGTTTCTCTTTCCTTAGAAAGGTGGCATAAAACTGGGGCTGTGTTAAAAGCTCCCCATGATTCTAAGCAAAACGAATGCTCGGACCTTGTCCTAGCCACCGAAATCCAAGTCTCTGGGGGTAGAACCCAGGTAGTTGTACTTTTAAAAAGCTTTCCTGGTGATTCTGATGTGCATCCAAAGTTGAGGACCACGGGCACAGAAGGAAAGGCTGCTTTCATTCAGCCAGGTGACAAGAACCATGGGTGGGTTCACCCCGGAAGGGCCAGTGGGCAAGATACGGAAGGGACCCCAGTGGAGCTCCTCTGAACTCAGCCTCTCACAAGAGTTGCATGCTGGTGCCATGCTCTGCCCGTTCCAATGGAAGAAAGAAGGAAACCAGACCAGAGTGGAAAGCATTTTCAAACTTTATTTACAACTGTCACAGTGACAAAAAGTAGTTTGGAAAAAAAAAAAATGCTAGTTTCTCCCTGAGCCTCAAAAAAGAACAGATAGAAGTTACAGGAGGTTCATCTTACAACAGGCATTTTTACTGAAATACTAGGGGTTTTTTTTAATACGATCAATTAGAAATACACACAAGTTACTTAACAAAAAAAAAAAAAAAAAAAAAAACCAAAAAACAAAAAACAAAACAACAGGAGGCCAGATAGGAGCTCAGCCACTTGTCTAAGAGTGGCTGGGTCCCTGCAACAGGCTCGCTGCGGCAGGCCCTGACTTTAGTTGTCAGCCCCTGGCCTGCTCAGACTCCAAATGGTCGTACAAAGGCATCTAGCGACCAGCAAAATAATAAGACACCCCCATAAACACACATATACACAAAGTAGATTTGTTATGCAGTTTACAAGCACGTTCCTAGCACACGGCAAGACCAGGACAGATGAGAGAAAGGAGCAGTTGAAAGGGACACAGAAACACAGGATTTTAAAAGGCAAGGCCCCATCCACAAAGGGAGGCAGGTGCGGGATGAGGGAGGGAGGACTCTCTGCAGCCAGAACAGGACCAGTGGGAGCATGAGGGATGCCCTGGCAGTGCGGGCTGCAGGCCTCGCCCATTCCCGAGGAGCTGGAAGAAGTTATTGCCATCGGTGTGTGTGACACAAGCAGACAACACAGGGGGCAGGGCGCGGGGGGCGGGGGCTGGGGGCTGGGCGTGGGCTTCCCAGAACCAAATCCTGCTGAGGTGTTAACCGCGCACCCTCATCCCCCTGCACCCGCTCCCCGGAACCACGCTAGCCTTGAGGTATTAAATACAGCTCTATATACAAGTCCCAAACTGCGGTCCACCCAGACCCACTGGAGAGCTGCAGGGTGCCTCTGCTGGCCCAGTTCGGCCTCCAGGAGGATTTCGAGCTCACCTCTTGGCTGCACACTCACGCTGTGAGCTACAGGAGGTTTGAAGAGTGTGCCCTGCAGCCTGCTGCTCCAGATGGTTCTTAACCATAAGAAGCTCTAAGTCCAAGGCTAGCTTTCTCGCACAACTGTGCCCTTGCAGGGGACAGGGGAGAGGTGGGAGGGATGAGGGCCAATGCTTAGTGCTCCCTCATCATCATCACCGTGCCATCCACCCACCGGCATCCGGAACATCACGAGGACAAGCCAGGGATCTCATGACACCTTCAGTTTCAAACTGCTGCAAGAGAGCCCTGTTACCCACCCCCATCGGCTAAGTCTCAGATTTGGAATCTCCATTCAAGTTCATCTCCCCAACAGGAAACAGAAGGAGCCTCTCCTGCTCTCCACTCGGCTCCCACCAAAAAAAAAAAAAAAAACAGGGCAGGAGCCCACATGGGAGTGGGTACCTCTGCTGGTCAGGCTGGCTGAGATTGGGAACCACCTCTGCCTGACTGCTATGCCCAGGGGCTGGGGAGGGGTGGGTGTCAGGGAGAAGGAGGGCCGGCCTGGTCCCGCAGCTCTGTGCCTCTCTCAGAACGGAGCAGGCCTGGGGGAGCAGGGGGCAGGGACCTTCGCGTCCAAGAGTCCACCCCGGTCCTTCCACAAGGGTGGGACGTGCTCCCTCTAGTCCCAAAGGGCTGGGCCGGCGGGGGGGGGGGGGGGGGGGGGGGAGGGGCGTGCGCAAAAGGGAAAAGCTCAAGAGCGCTGCCTCTTAAGAAACTTCCAGATTACAGCGGGTATGTGAGCCGGCCATGCCACGGCTGGAGCGAGGGTGGAGGAGGAGCCGGGAGTCCTTCCTGCCCACGCCTCACCTCCGGCTGGCTTTGCAGGCAGCCGGTTTCTACTGCTTTTCTTTTCTGCCTCCCGTTAACAGACCAACACAACCAAAATAAAAGCAAAGGCTGGTGGTGGGCAGAACTGGACAGAGAGAGAGAGAGAGATGAACACGTTGTTTTCTGATGCCCCAGCGCTGCTGGCAGGGAAATTCCTGGCTGCACTCCTCTGCTGGATGCTTTCTTTCAAACGTGTATTTTCTCTTCCTCTCCTGTTTGTTCTCTTACCCCAAATGTTCCTCGCTCGCGGTGCACATACCCTATCCCTCCCCCCACCCCCGGAGCGCACTGGAATCCCACTGCTGCCTCTAACCTGCTCCGGGTTCAGATACTGATCTCAAAGATGCACCACTTCCCCGCACCCCACCCCCCACCCCTGCTCTACGCAGCTTCCTTTCTCAGAAGGCCTTGCAAATTGTCGCAGAGGGCTCCACTGCCCAGCATCTCAAAAAAAGAAAAGGAAAGAAAAGAAAACCAACTCAGTGATTTGCAGGTGCAAAACGGAAGCCATCATTTGACATTTTCAGAACTGCTGTGGCTCACTCCCTTCTTCCATGGGAAAGAACACAGTTCAGGGACAGATGCCGTCTGGTATGGCCCCCAGGGAGGCGGCGGGGACTCTATTGCTCCTTGTTGTCTTTCTCTGTGTCTTCACAGTTGTCCTGCTCGTCCTCCTGGACCACGAACTCCTCGGGGGGCCACCGGAGCTCCCCGCTCTCCACCTCGCCCTCCGTGGGCTCTACCACAATGGAGGGCAGGCGGTCCTTCACTTTGCAGGAGCGGTCAAAGTCCGACGGGTCGGGGAAGATCTGGAAGAAAAACAGAGCAGGTGTCGGGTCACACACAGTACCGGAAAAGAGAAATCCTGTTCCTTCATTTCACATACACGTGCAGAACGGAGCCCCTCCGGAGGGCCCGCCACCGTGCCAGGCTCTCAGGATCCCGGAAGGCGGGAGTCAGGGAGAGGCGTCTGGGGCCAACACAGAAAATTGTGTCTCAGCAGACATTAATCCTGAAGCTGCAAGTTTTCAGGGCAGTGCCACCAAATTTGTGGTGCCACTCTGTTCGTGCCTTTTCTTGTCTTTTATTTCCAGATAAAATAATTCAAAATCATGTCACCCAGAGTAAGCCACACCTGTCTGCAGCCAGCACATTACCCCCGCAGTCTAAAGCATGTCACAGGTACCTTGACAGTGAATTCCTCCCAGAGTAATGATCAGCACCTAGTAGAAGCCAGCTCCCAGGTGCTTTACATATATAGTTTGGAACTAATACAGTTGTGCTGGAAAAATAGGTGTTTCTGATACTACCTTAAAGAATCTCAGGTTTGAAGAAGGAGGCTGCCCCAACCATACAGCCTGGAAATGAGTGGTTGTGGAATGGGATTCCAGCCCAGGTCCGTCTGACCCACGTGCCCAGGCCCCCAGAACACCCTGCCCCTCAAACAGATGAGTCCTGATCTCTCTGCAACTATAAAGTCAGGGCCAAATCAGGGTTGAGGGCATGACAGGTCCCAGTCACAGGCAAGCCAGGAAGAATTCTGTTCTCACTGTTTTCACCTGTGAGTAACTCCTGGCTCCTTGATGGTTCTACACCTGGAAGAGTCTTTTCAGAGTCCCGCCAATGAGGCTTCTTTTTTAAATGCCTATTGTGTGTCCTGCCTAGAGCTGGGAGAAATCCCAACCCAGGGGATAAAAACGAGGGCCACGAGGGGCTCTGCGGATTCCCTCTGTACTTACTGCCCTATGACTACAGCTGACCCAATTCTCTGCCCAGCAGCTTAAGTACTTAATCTGATGGGCTGCTGGTCCCTTGCCATCCACAGCCTTCGGTGACACACCCGAGAGCGGGAGAGAGGCGCCTCCGTCTGGGACACTGAGGCTTACAGAACACCGATGTTGAGAGCCATGTGGTGCCTTCAGAGCCACCTCTTCCAGCCTCTCCATTTGGTAGATGAGGAAACCAAGGCTCAGAGGGGCCCGGAGACTTGCTCAAGGTCACACACCTTGTTAATGGCAAGAGAAAGGAAAGCAAAATCGGAGTGGATGGAGACACACATTTGAAGAGAGCCTGGAGATTGCCCAAGCCGGGCGCAGATCAAGATAGGCCCACGTCAGCAAACAAGGGTCCTCTCTTTTCAGGAGGTAGCAGAAATGCTCTCCTACAAACTCAAGGCCTTCCCAGCTTTTGTGATGCCCAATCTTATAGCACCCCAGCCCTGAGCACTGCTGTCTCAGTCACAGACCATGTCGCAGGCCACGTCATAGGCCACGTGGGGCTTCCGAGAATCACGGGCCTCAACAAAACCTCCCCAATCCCTGCAGACAAGTGATTATTAACCATTTATCCAATAAAGCCCTATTGCTGGGGATTAAGCCTTAAGCCAGCTGCACAACCAGGCATCATTAAAGACTTAACAGGCTCATAAAAAGTATCGTAATGGCAGCCAGGAGGAAAACAAGCCAGAGGCGGGGTTAGACTAGTTGGGGCGAAAGGAGGCATGGGGACAGTGGACCCACGCTCTAGGTTTTCTCTCCCTGATGGGGCCAGCCCTGCAGTTCTGCCCTTGGGCTGTGCTGTGCACACAGACCTGATGTGCTGAGCAGGGAGAGGGTCGAGGGGCCCAGTTGGGCCCCTCCTCACTTCTCATATGGAGCTGGAGTCTGTCCGTGGGGGTGAAGCACAGGTGCCTTCTGTGAATGACCTTTGGGACTGAGCAAGGGGAAGCCTGGCGAGTGGAATGCACGCCACAGTTTTCAAAGCTCTTTCAGACATCCCCTCATGGAGGTGCAGAGAGACCCTGGGCTCTGTGGGACCCATGGAACGGCTAGGATTCAAACCGAGATCTGCTGTTTTCAGTGCCTGTGCCTTTTGAAAAGTGAACGGATGCCCGTTTCACACATAGAAAACTGACCAGGGAGAGTGGGCAAGACTCCGGGCCTTAACCACCCATTCAGCTGCTAGACACTCCAGCTTAGGAGCAAGGATGACCTCTGGGCAGCTAGGTCTAGAAGATGAGCTTCCCAGTCTGGACAGTTGGTCTAAATCTTCAGGACCTGAGACAGAGCTATGACATATCAAAAGGAGATGGCCGCGGGGCTCAGCATGGACCTGGGCCCCTGCCTCTTCCCTCCGACCTCAAGCCCAGGGCTGGGCCTACCTGTGACATCCCAGCAACTGGATTCTAATTATGATCACCCGAGCCAAGTAAGAGCAAAAGGGACAAGACATAGCAAGGCCAGCTGAAGGAGGAGGAGGACAGTGAGAATGGAGAGCATGTCATTTTGTTTCAGGATGGGAATAGGTCTTTAAAATTAGGGTGGGGGGGAATGTTAAAATGATGATGATGGTAATAGAAGATAAGCCAGGCACATTTGGTGGGCAGAATCTCATCCTTTACAATAATCCTATGAAGTATATAGTGATCCCTATTTTATAGATGAGGAAACTGAAGCCCAGAGAAGGCAAGGGACTTACTCAAGGCCACACAGCTAGGAAGTGGCTGAATGGGGACCTGAACTCAGACCTGTAGAACCTCAAATTTGATAACACATTGTGTAAAGCCACAGACCGCAGATTCTCTCTACGTCCATGACATTACTTCTATAACCCCAATCGGGTTATAGACTGCCGGTGACTCAGTTTCTCCTTTTGAGAAGCGAAGCGACCTTCACGTCTCACTAGATGTGTACAACTTCTTGGCAAACACACAGATGATAAAATGCTTTGAGGACATATGCTGAATTCAAACTGGAATGTCCTCTTTGGAGTCGTTTCAACAAGACTACAGTAAGTATTCAATCTCCAAGCAAGAGGCGGCAATACTCACATGGTAATTAAAATAACTCCAAACAATGCCTTTCATACCAGGAGCTGCACAATTAAGTCTTTTAAGTCCTTGGGGGAAGTCTGAGCACTGAACTTCTGATACTGTTCAGATGCCAGAGAACTTTGCTCCCTGAATGGCTCAAAGGAGGTGCCATTAAAATTTTTTTTTTCCTTTACAAAGCCTGTTAATTGCATTAAAAAAATCACTATAATAATCATACCTTTCCATCAAAGGTTTTATTTTATTATCAAATAATGCCAATTTATGCCTCTGAAAATTGTAGCTGTCTCCAAAGACAAACATGAGCCCAGACCAGTTTCTCATTTCCTCGCATGCAGACAGAAAGCCTTGCAAAGTGTTGCTGAGCATTTTGCCAGCACAATCTTATCTCCGACAGCTGCTTAAGAGGCTGACCCTAAGGAGGTCGAGATTTTTCCACTAAGTCATGCTTTTTAATCATCTAGGCAGCAGAAAAATGAGAGGTTGCAACTGCAATTTGACGGGGTAGGGAAGGCAGTGGAAAAAAGGACTAAAGTCAGACTTGCCAAGCACATGACAGGTAAGGCCGGGGCGGCAGGCCAGCCTGGCATGCTGTTTGCCTGCAGGAACTGGCAGGGAATAAAGAATAGCCCCTGTTCCAAAAAGAAACTGCTTCTGGTTCAACCTCTTACCCCAATGTGCCCCTTGTCTCTGGACTAGGGAAGGGGAAAAAAAAAAAATCCTTTTCTCTTCTCTCTGCAGCAAAGACTCATCTTCAAGAGGTCCAGAAAGGAAGATGGGAGGCTCTGAGAAGCCTTTCCCACCATAACCCCCCTGCACAGGGCAGGGCAGATCTAGAAGTATCCATCCCCAGCTGTGAGTCTCTCAGCCCTGTCCCTCCCTCCCTCTGCCGACATTGGATTCTACATCCAGCTATCCCACTGTCACGCTTGGCTGCCGGAGCTGATGGCTTGGATGAAACTAACAGACACTAAGTTCCTTCCTTTGCAAATGGAGTGAAGTGTTGAAGTGCACACACAGCATCCCGGCCGGATCCTGTGTGTCCCACGGTGTGGGAAACAGCAGGCGTTCAAACTTGGCACGAGTGAATTTTATAGAGGACACTTCTCCAGGTGGCCTCTAATCCCAACAAGCCCTGACATTTTGGGAACTCAAATGGGTTCACCTGAAAGGTCAAGGGAGCTTTAGAACCCTCTACGAGGAAGAAATGGTCTGTGAGATGTAGTTTGGGTGCCAATATACTGGAATTTCTGGCTGTATGGATGAGAGCTGTCCATTAGGACTTTCTTTGATAATGGAAATGTTCCGTCTCTGTACTAACAGTAGCCAGTAGCCACATTGGCTATTGAGCACTTGAGATGAGGCTAAATTGTTAAATTTTCTTTAACTTTTATCAATATAGACTTATCTATGTAAATATAAATTTAAATTTAAATAGCTGCATGTGGCTAGTGGCTACTGCACTGGGCAACGCAAACATAAATAGTTAAATACGAGGACCAGGAAAACAGGCTGGTCCAGGAAAACTGTCAGGATGTTTGGTTGATGGACCAACATGGGCAGCCTCACAGCAGAGTAGTCTGGGGTTGGGGGTGAGGAATTAGAAGGCTTTTCACCTGAATGTAAGAATTGCTGGTCAGTCAGCTCCCATTTCACCCATGGAGGGGAACTGAGAGGTAATATCAAATCTCCAAAGGCCTGAAATTTGGGGGCCTAGTTATCAACTGTCTGCCTCTAAGCCAGGTGACCTAAACCTGGCTGCCTCTGCAGTGGGGAGAGAAGAGAGATGTCTGGCACCTGGGATGGAAAATGTGAGCAATTCTGGTGGGAACAGCCCCTCCCCTGAGTGCACGCGTCCCTCAGCCATCATTCCTGACAAACGACTCACAAGAGCTGGCCACAAAGAGGGTGGAGGGCTCGGCAAAGAGCTGAGAGATGCTAACAGGGAAAGCGGACACCAGCCAATGCAGGAGATGAAAGGTGGCTAAATGGATACAAAGGGCTAATTACCAGCTCTGCAAGCTGAGACCTCAGGGGCCTGGGCATCCTGCTTCTCTGTGCTGGGCTGTCACAGAGGGATGGGGTGGGGTGGAGAGGGGAGGGAGGGCAGAGGCCCTGAGGTGAATAACCTGGCAGTCCCTGAGGCGCTGGGAGGGATCTGCCTCCGAACACAAAACCAGTGAGCCTCTCCCCTCTCGGGTTCCAGAGCGGGGATAATCAACCTCAAACCTGCAATGGAAAATCGCCATTCCCACAGGTGGTAGGCCAGGAGTCTGTAAGACTTGGCTTTTACTTTGTCCCCCATTTCTTATTACTTCTGTGACCTTGCTCAAGTCATTTTAACTTCTCTGAGCTTCAGTTGCCAGAGTAAAATGAGGAAGGAATTTCTGCTTTATAGTATCGTTGGCATGATTACATGTAGCTCCATGTTGAGTACCAGCATGGTACCCGAGGGGCTCAAAGCTGTGGTGGCCGATTCCCGAACTCTTCTCTTCATCTATAGATGGGGATTAATGTTCATTCCCATCTTATAGTGCTTTGGAGAGAATCAAATACCGGTATGTGTGAACATGTTCTGTAAACTTGGAATTCCTAATAATGGTTCTTATTAGGTAAAACTGCGGTCCCCAAGGAGCGCTTAGAGTGAGGGACTGAAAAGTCAATAGTCCCAATTGCTTGGGATGGGCACAAGTGAGCAGAACTCCTGGGTGTGCACGCACAATTCTAGGCCAGGTTCTATGGAGAAAGGATTTTGACTTTATCACTTCCCTCCCAATGCTTCCCAGGGTTTGGGTTGGGCCAGCTGGAACGAAAGCCACTGCCTTGGTCCAGGACCTAGTCTAGTCTTCAGTGGATTCCCTGTAGCTAGTGATCTTCTCATCATGCACCACCCCACCCCCACAGACCTTTCTAGGGGCCTGCTGCCTCTCAGCTTCCCTAAGTCCGGGTTTCTTCTTTTTCTTGGAGAAAAACAATGGATTGGCCTTGTGTGTTTATTCCTTCCTAGGAGGGGCTGGTTTATAACAATGGGCAGATCTCTACCAGCATCCTGCTCTGCCAAGGGCTGAACGAATGAGCAGCAGCTAATCCAAATGAAAAGTCACCCTGCTTTTTGACCCCTAACAATATCCAAAGGCAAGAAATATATATGTTCTTTGAAACATTTGCCTCCTGCTATTGTACCACCACCACCGCCGCCATCATCATCATCATCGTTATTTGCATTTTAATGACTTTTCAAAGTGAAACGTGGCTGGTAAGAACAGAAAGAATTATATTATAGCAAAGGGACAGAGTGGTTCCTAACTAGATTCAGGGAGGAAGAACAGTCTCATCTCCATTGGGATGCTAGTCACCTCCTTCTCTCCATCCGTGACACTTTCACTATGCTCAAATCCCCCTGGCCTGGGACTACAGAATATCCACCTCACCCTCTCCTACCCTTCTCTGGTGTCTCTAATCCTATGGGAGACTTGAGGAGAGATTTAAGGCTTTGTAACAACTGTTGGATCTCCTTCCTTTGGATTAAAGATGCTTAAGCCTCCAGCCCCGAAACTTAAAAGAAAAGGAAATCCTCTAGATAAACACCATCCTTCATAAACATCTCTCAAACACACACCCATCCTGCAGGTCAAGAGTTCCAAATTCCAATTAATTAGCACTAATTGCTGCTGATAACTCTGGGCCCAGTGAGTTGACAGGGCTTTTGGAATGTTAAAGAACACTTCTCTCAAAGTTCTTCAGGGCAGTGAGAAAGAGACTGCAGTTATCTGGCATAGATGATTTCAAATCCCCACATCCTACCATCCTAAGGACTATATTAGCATTGCCCTTTAGAAAGAAGACTTGCCTCCTGGTCACCTCTGGGCCTCTAGGGATGACAGATAGCTTTTTTTCATCCCTCTCCATTGGTACAGCCAAATGTCCCAGAGCCACACCTACTCTCTCTCAAAAAGCCTAGACTGAGGCGGCCAACCATTCCTTCATTTTCCATTTTGGAGACAAAAGTCTTGAATATTTGGCCTAGTCCCACAGCCATCCCACCCTTGTGTGGAGTCCCCTTCCGAACCCCTACCACACATGGCTCCCAAAGACATCCCTGCATGGAAACAAGTCTCTCAAGTTTCTGAGGATTCCCTTACAGCCCTGCCCCATGGCTTTAGCTCGGCCGTCATGCAAAACCACCACCTCTGTGGCACACTACCAGGTCATTTGGCTTTTGGCTTCACAGTGTCTCCTGATTCTTACACCCCTGCTCTAGGCATCATCCTAGGCTTTTCTTCAGACAGCTTCCCGGCTTCTCCTGTCCATCAGAGGAGGAGGATTCCCCAACCTACAGCTGCACTTCCACTTTCCCACCTTCTGTGAAACATCTCCATTTGGATGACACCCATCATCTCCAACTCAACTTGTCCCAAAGTGGGGTCATCAGCTAATATACCTATCTTTCTTTGAGTTAAAAACATTATTTTTTCTTCCCAAATAGGAAGTGTTGCTTGATAGCAGGTCCTATAAAAGACCTGCTGGAGATTTTAGTTGGTCAGAGCTGCAGTATTGATGCCACAACATGGATACAAACAGGGCTGTATTCCTAGAGGCTGTCTACACTAACAGGGAGGCGATGGCCCTGCTGTCCTCTGATCAGACATATTCCTTCTGTTTAATCTAGAGCAGCCATTCTCAAAGCTCATATCCCAAGGTCTTTTCATGGAAGGAGTGTACATGGGGTTAAAATATTTTCTTAATACAAAGATGTTATTTGCCTTTCTCTCTGTGTTGACACCTGCACTAATGGCATAAGGAACACTGGTGTGTGAAACTGCTGGCACCCTGGCAAGAATGAATGGTGTAGCAGCAAACTGTACTTACAGGTATTATATTCTTTACCACAGCACACAATAAAAAAAAGACTTAGTATCCTTGACAAAGCTGTAAAACTTAACTTTTATTAAACATTGACTCTTAATTTTTTTTAATGTTTATTTATTTTTGAGAGAGAGAGAGAGAGAGAGAGAGAGTGGGGGAGGGACAGAGAGAGAGACGGAGACGGAGGGTCCAAAGCAGGCTCTGCACTGACAGCACAAAGCCTGACGCGGGGCTCGAACTCATGAACCTTGAGATTATGACCTGAGCCGAAGTCAGTCGCTCAGCTGACTGAGCCACCCAGGTGCTCCTAAATATTGACTCTTAGGTACATGTTGCTTTAGTATTCTATGTGATGAAATGGAAAGCCAGCAGACAGCTCACTGCTGCTGTACTTCAGAGCACATCTCAAGGAAGAGCACGCGTGCAAAGGAGTTGCCAGCTGAACTAGCCACTATTTCCACGGAACACCATGGTTACTTGAAAAAAATGACCGCCCAACAAACCATGGTTATTTTGACTTGGGTATTTGGGGGGCATGTCCTCAAAAGTGAACAAAACAAGCATGTCACTTCACGGAAAATGACTAATATTTGTTACCAATGATAAAAATCAAACTTTCAAGCATAAATCATATCAGCCACCATAACCTTGTCAGCTTCCTAATTACTTGAAGACTTTCTGATGAGACCAGTAAAGACATGAACAAATGTGACTTTTTGACATTTTATAATGACACGTGTCAACATTTGGAAGACCTGTCTTGTCCAGCCAACGTGTGTCTTCCAAATGACCGACGCACCACATCACAAAACCAAACATGGGTAAAAGACTCATTCAAAGTGTAAGACAGACTACTGGGTTTTAATGTAAGAGTACAACTACTTTGTTGATGAGATTTCAGATTCCATGTTGCTACTAACCTTTAAGAAACTACCACTTGCTGAGTTTTGGTGAAATACCAAAGAAAAATATCTGAATAAGGCTATTAAGATATTTCTTCCTTTTGTTAGCTTTTCTAATATATCTGCATAGGCCCAATTTTCTTTATTTACTCCAACCAACACTTATTGTAACAAATTGAATGCAGAAGCAGACATGAGAGGCTAGCCATTTTCTGTTAAGCCAAATATTAAACAGGTTTGCCAAAATGTAAAACAATGCCTTTCTTCTCACTAAACTTTTTTTTATGTTAGTTTGGTTTTGAAAACATATTTGTCTTTATTAAGAACTGTTATTTATATTAACATGCAATGGTTTTACAGTTATTTTAAAATAGGGTTTTTTAAATATTTTCTAATTATATTTGAAAGAGAGAGAGAGAGAGGGAGGGAGACAGTACTTGAGTGGGGTAGGGGCAGAGAGAGACACAGAATCTGAAGCAGGTTCCAGGCTCTGAGCTGTCAGCACAGAGTCTGACGCTGGTCTCAAACTCATGAACTGTGAGATCATGATCTGAACTGAAGTTGGAAGTCCAACCAACTAGGCACTTGGTTTTACTGGTTTTTTTAAAGAATTTCATTTATTTATTTATTTAGAGACAGAGCGTGTGTATGAAAGCGAGCGGGGGAGGGGCAGAGAGAGAGAGACAGAGAGACAGAGAGAGACAGAGAGAATCCCAAGCAAGATCTGCACTGCCAGCACAGAGCCTGACACGGGGCTTGAACTCATGAACCATGAGATCATGACTTGAACCAAAATCAAGAGTCTGACACCCAACCAACTGAGCACCCAGGCACCTTGGTTTTACTGTTATTATAAAGGAGTTAATACAGAAAATTTTTACACATTCTGTTTTAATATCAAAAGATATGATCCACATAAACAAATACCTCTGGGGGTCCTAAATAATTGTTAAGAATGGAAAAGGGGCTGAGATCAAAACATTCGAGAACTGCTGACCTAGAGAAAGAAAAGCACCCTCGGGAAGATGACCACATAAGTCAAGGTTGAAGGACAGTATGTTTTCAGACTGAAAAGATTTGAGAGGAGCATAAAGCTGCCTTCAAACAGCCGGAAGGCAGACATGAAGAAAAGAGAGCAGATTTTTTAATTCCAGAGGGTGGATCTATCTAGGATCAGGGTGGAGGATCTCACCTCATCATACAACAGTCTAACAGAAGTAATAGCATCGGCTCTCTCCCCTAGAGATGGGGAAATCAAGGCCAAAAGAGGTGATGTGAGTTTCCTTAGGCGACACAGACAGAAGCCAAGCCAAGATTAGAAACCAGTTATCCAGATTTGTAGTCCATAATCTTACAGCTCTGAGAGGTTCTGAAATCCACATCACCGGCTGTGTCCAAAGAGCACCCAAGTGACCCAACGTCATGCCACTGTTGCATGCGCTCCCACGTCTGAGATGCTAGAGTGTCACGGTTGGATTCCACTTTTTGTTTGTATGCTCTCTAAAAGAATTTTGAAAAATTCTGTCATTTCACTCATTTTTAAATCGACACCTGAAACTTCTGATATATCATAAACATCAACGTTTTAAAATAAAATGTTTATACCATTCTTTTAAATGTACCCAATGCCTTGTATAAGCATTTAAAAAAAATTTTTTTTTAATCTTTATTTTTGAGAGAGAGAGAGACAGAGTGTGAGTGGGAGGGGCAGAGAGAGAGGGAGACATAGAATCTGAAGCAGGCTCCAGGCTCTGAGCTGTCAGCACAGAACAGAGCCAGACGCAGGGCTTGAACTCACAAACTGCGAGATCATGACCCGAGCCAAAGTCAGACGCTCAACCAACTGAGCCATTCAGGTGCCCCTGTACACAATGCCTTATAAACACCAAAGCAACTTGGTGTCAACCCTCACCCGTTAAAAAACTCATAAACAAGCTCTTAAATTTTATCCTTTTCTCTGTTTGAAAATGTTTCTCCATTCTACTGTTCTATAGAATTTTAACTTAATAGAAGCTTTTAGTCATGAGGTTTTCTCATACTTCTCTGCAGCAAAGAAATGTATTTATGGATATAAATTGATAGTTAATATTTGTATATCAAATGACGCTAAGGCCTGTTAGGGAAAAAAAAAAATCTGGATTGGTTCATTGCAGCTATTAGTATATAACTGATCAATAAAATACCACAAACAATTGTTACATACAAAAAGTAATCTTTTTTATTGGTTTCTTAATGTGATAGATAGTGGGATTTATGGAGCTTCCCAGTCAGTAATATTTTGAATGGCCCATTTGTTTGGTTCCCTCAGGGCTTCAACACCCTGGGGAAAGTACCTTAAAAGATTCAGGAGGGCAAGACACAAGTCCTTCTCTTATAAAAGAGGAGGAAAAGAGCACCTGGGTGGCTCAGTTGGTTAGTCAGACTTCGGCCTGAGTCATGATCTCGCGGTTTTTGAGTTCAAGCCCCACATCAAGCTCTGTGTTGACAGCTCAGAGCCTGGAGCCTGCTTCAGATTCTGTGTCTCCCTCTCTCTCTGCCCCACCCCTTTTTGTGCTCTCTCTCTCTCTCAAAAACAAACATTAAAAATATAATAAAAAAATAAAACAGGTGGAAGGCAATCTTGACAGGAAAGGTAGGGAAAGAAAACCGGAGAAGCCCGTCTTCAGGAAATGCAATGTTAGAAAAGCAACAGAAGGAAGCTGAAGATGTGGAAACAGGTTTCCCGAAAATGCTCTCTGCTGTCACATCCCTTGGAAAGTTCCTGTGAACCCCAGGGCAGCTGTCCTCTGGTGTTAACACTTTGTTAAAACATCAAGTAGCACATACATAGAACATCATTAAGAAGTCATTTGGCATGAAAACCTCTAATATTAGGGTGCCAAGGAAAATAGCCAGGAAGGATCCTAATGCTCCAACTGTCACATCTGAGGGGGCAAATGACCAAAGAAATACGGAAATCATAATGGAGTGTTAGCTGATCTTTAAGAATGCTTTCATCTAAGAGGATACAACGGTTGAAGAAAAGAAATTCCTTCATGATAACAATAGTGATGCCAGCCTTGGGAAGTTGGACACCACTGAAATTATTTATCCCTCCATGTCCACATACACATTATGGCTCAATTATATTTTTTCCTTACTCATTTGTTTAAAAAATATTTTTAAAAAATGAAACAATATCACCACACAGATGGAAAACTAGTATTGCTTGTCATAGGCGGTAACCATGAAAATACACTAACATTTGTGAAGTTTGTCCAAGTAACACCTAAATTGACTAGTCTGTGAATCCTACTGGAACATCGGCTTAGGCTGTTTACTTGTTGCCAAGAAGCTGAGGCTTGCACAGTTGTTGGGTAAAAAGTCCCTGAGCACTGCGCCCAAAACTTCCATTATATTCAGATCTACTTCTAAGAGCACAGTCCCTCCTGAATTCCGAAGCAATATTTCTAAACCATGACCATTCCATGAGCCAGACCTGGAGCCCCAGAAAACCAAGATGGCCTAAGGGACTACCCGAATGTCCATCCAAATTTCATGGGTCTCCAGGCAGAGGCGATTTCACTAGTCTTCCTCAAGGTCACGTGGTTCTCCAATGTCATTAATAGAATAAAGGAGACAAGGAGAGCAATCACTGACCCATTTATATCTATAATCCAGAGTGTGTCAATCTGCCCACAATGGGACAAAAATATAATCACCAGCTATTTTGCAATGCTGGCTAAATACAGCCTAAGCATCATTAATTGTTATCATCTCTGCTCAAAATAAGCAATTAACGAACTAAAGGAAGATGTACAACATCTAAACACTCTGAAATAACCAAACACCTTTCTGACTCTACCCACAAAGTTCCTCCATGATCCCAACTCTACAGATTTTACACCCCTGAAATTCTGTGTGCTAGAGCTTTCCAGACAAGAAGCTTATATTTTGATAAACACTTCTATTTGTTTTGTTTTTTAAGGTCATATATAATCAAGAGGCTTAATGATGTTGAATCTCTTTGAATCAGTAGCTGTACTTCCAAGAATTATTCCAAGGAAAGAAATCAGGCCTGTGCAGAGATTTATGTAAAATAATGTTCAGAGCAGCATTCTTTGTAGGAACAAAATACGCCACAACCAAAGATTCAGCAGTAAGAAGTGGCACATCACGAAATGAAACACCATTTTACAAAGAAAAACAAATGGACATAGTTACAAATTATAGTAAGTGAAAAAAGACTCAATAGAGCGTATGTATACGCTCTCTAGATATTATATGTATATAATAAATATACATATTTGTCTCAATTTTGTCTTTTTAACATAAAGACATACAAAAATACTAGAAGCAAACATACCAAAATATTTCAGTGATAGAAATATGGTGGATTTTTTTGTATTTTAAATTTTTCTAAATTTCTAAAAGGAATAAATATTACCTTTTTAATTATAACACACACACACATACACACACACACACACACACACACACACACAGCATCTTTTGACTTTAAAACTCTGTCCTAAGACTCTACTCTGAGGAAAATAGTATTAACTATAGACAAAGATTTATACATAAAGTTATATATAAATTTTCACATTATTTATAGGAGGAAAACTTATACAATCTAAAAGTTTTCAACAACTGCAGAATGGTAAAAAGAATCATGTTGTAACCATGGGACATGACATTGTTCAGTTATTAAAACTGCTGGCTTTAAAGCCTTTATAAGACAAGTTGTAATGATGTGATGCTGATGACTTATACACTGTGAAGTAAAAAAGGCACAACACAACTGTGATTTTGGCTACCTGAAAATACAAGTGCGCTGGAAAAGAAGGGAAAAGTTGCTACAATGTGAACAGCTGTGACTCAGGCATGGTGGGGTTATGATGATTTAGAAAACAAAAAGGTTAAAGAAAGTTAAAATTCCATCACGGGCAGAGGTTACTTTTAAAATTTGAGGAGTTAGCGAAAGAACAATAAAATACGTACTTTATCGGTGAAAATATAAACTAACTGGGAAGAGGGAAAAGGAAGAGAAAATTTTCCTATAATCTCAACACTCCAATCTAAAACAACCACTATTAACATTCCACCGTCTGCCCTTTTGGTCATGAGGGAGTGCGTGTGAGAGAGTGTGTGTGTGTGTGCGCGCGCGCACCTGTTCATGTGAGTGTCTGCAAGTGTGTGTGTGTGTGTGTGTGTGTGTGTGTGTGTGCGCGCATGCACATATGTATGAGTATATGAGTCTCAGCAAGCACCTCAGGGTCGGTCCACAGAGATCAGTGGCTGAGCTCAGTGCTGCCCACACCCTTTGGGCTAACAATGGTGATCTATTAAATTAGAGCTTGTACACAGGGCCGTGTCTGGAGAAAACATTTAGGAATTTGGGAAAGCAGGGACGCCTCTCAAATGCAGGGTGGTTGAGTGTTCTACAAAGCAAAGGCAGAAGGTGAATTCAAGGTATACTATTAATTCTGTCTGGGAACCACCTTCAGATTCAAGTTAGGATAAAGTCAGACCTAGAAATCTAACACCTCTGAACTGAGATTTGTGAAGGCCCTCCTGGCTCAGGCCATTTCTACTCTGGGGGAGAGATCCAGAACCTTCCTTCCCATTGGCTCCAATAAAATTCATGGCTGAGCAGCAAGCAGTCAGTGCTGCCCTGGCTACATGCTTGGGTGCCTCTTCTCTACAGTTTATCTAAGAAAGGACCTTCCGACAGTGCCAGCAAGGCAAAGGATTCTAGTTGGCGGGGAGGGGGGGAAGAGCCCAAACTTCCCTTAAATTCAAAATGCTAGCTGAACAACAGTCTGGAGAAACTGAGAAACTTCTGGCAACTTTTAATTTTTTCCCCAGGTCTGCGCAGGAAGGAGCCCTCCCCCAGCCAAGGGGGGAAGCAGCAGAAGCAGGATTTGATTTGCCGATAAAGAACCTTCCTGGGGTGGGCTCAGGGACAAGGGAAGGGTAAGCGGGGCGGTGAGAGGTAGCAGAAGGGTCCAGCAGCTAAGAGACTGGAAAGAAGTAAGACCCTGACAACTCTGAGCCTCATGTGAATGAGGGCCTGTTTTCATATCCTCTGAGGATTATTTCAGGACTCGGGCCTGAAAGATCATTTCAGGACATTCACTAGACACCCAGGAATAGCTCTTGGCTCCAGTGGCAAGATTCGCCACCCAAACTCACCCCTTTCCCTAAGGGTACAATCCTCCTTTCTATTCAACTTGGAAGACTGGGCCGATGTCAGGAAAGTGCTGATCCTATAAAAATCTATGCCGTGGGACAGCCGAGGTAGAGGGAAAGGGAGAGAGGAAGGTCCGATCGATCCTTCAGCACTCACCGTGCAGCTGTTCGCGGGACACTGTGGCCAGCACCATAGGAACAGAGCAGTCTAAGACACAGCCCCCCACGCTGCACAGCGATGAACATATCACCACCTGAGAGGCGTCAGGCCTGACACAGGCCCTTTGACAGAAGGCTGGTTGCTTGATTCTAGCATGTAACACGTTGGCCAGGAAAGCAAAGAAAGCCCGTTCTCTCCCTGGCCGTGCCACAGACTCACCGTTGTGACCACATCGCGTGTGTTGGGGGGGGGGGGGCGAGGGTGGGGGAATCCCCCAGGGGACCAATTCCAGCCTTCTGTAGGCCTCAACCCAGGGTGGGGCGGGGGGGGGGGGGGTGCATTCCAGACTGTAAACATGACGTGTGTGTCAAGGCTTTGGGCATACAAAGGAAGGTGCTGGATCCCTCATACAACCTAGAGTTGATATGAACAGGGTGGGCACTGACTCGAAGAGAGATTGCGTGTGCAGACACAAACCCACTTGGAAACAAAGCCTTCCTGCTACACCCTGTGGCCCTAACTGGCTGTTTGGCATCACATTATTAAGATTTGTACTAAGGAGGGAGCGGAGTGGAGGGGGTGGGGATAGAAAAAGGAAAACTTGCTGTGATTTTGGCAACATGTCGTGTCCATGGCTGGATATCTCCTGCCAAATGCTTTGCAATTTTAGCTTTATTTCTCTCCAGGGACAATCGAGGGCTTTTTAAGATGATGACTTCCTAGTGACCATGGGACTTCCGTGAGGCCACTCAGCAGGGCTTCCAAAACCCTTGAGAACATAGTGGGGTACCACAACTGGGAAGGGATACAGGGGCGTGAGGAGGAAGAGACAGAGCTGGTGAAGGAGTCACCAGGCATGGCCTCCTGAGCAAAGGCTTGTGGGAAGCGGAGACAGGGACTCAGAGCTCCAGCCTCTCTGAGGGCTGAGCCTGAGGAGGAAGCTCAACCAGTCACTTGCTGCACCGGGTGCATTTGCACAGCGGGGGACACCCAGGGAGAGCCAGGCTCAGGGGTCTTCATAAAGAAAGGCTCTGCACAGAAGGTGTTTCTGAACTGCTGCTTGACTTCAGAGATTAACCCAAGCCTGTTGGCTGAGACAGGAGCTGCTGCTTCTGATAAAGGGAAGTGGTAGGTGCAGGGTGCGGGTAGGGGGGCGGGCAGGTGGAGTCGGCTGTCATTGGGCCTTGCAGATAGAAGAGAGCTAACACTCAGGCTCTCAGACTCTCAGACTGCAAGAAGCAAAGGACAGAACTGTGGCGAGAGGTCAGCCCCCCACTCTCCCTCCTCGCTATGGTGCCAAATCCAGGATATCCCTCCCTCCTCCTGTCTTAGGAAGCAACGGGGAAGACGCAGGGAAGCCCTGAGCTCAGGGGATCAAAGGGAAAGCAAAGGACGCAGAACGCTGTGGTGTGTGAAGAGCTAGCTCCTTCTGATTTACGGCACATCCTCCCGGCTTCCCCGAGGAGAGCCCGCTGCCTAGCGGACTGGCGGATGGATGTCAAATGGTAGGAGTACGTGACCAAGAACAGCAACAGGGATACGAAGGACAGCCAGTGAGAGACACGCATGCCGATCACAGAGGAATTTAAAAAGCTTAGGGAAGGACAGAGTTATCAGATCTCGGTCTGGATGCTTTAGAAGGGGCAGTTTTCAGAGAAAACCAAGGAGCCATACCTCTGTCTAGAACTTAGTGAGGGCAATGCAATCGCGGAAGTCTCAGCACTGTGCTGGGGGGCAAGTCAGGCAGCAAAGCCAGAATGCCCACAGCCCTTGGGTCATGGCAGTGGCAGTGTCTATAGGCAAACTCTCAGGACCCTTCCCCACACAGGACCTGGGCCGATTCGGGTGCAGCATAAAAGGAGGCCCAGCCAGAGAGGCATAAAAATGCTACATCCTTAGAGCCCCCAGAGCCCAGGGAGGGCCCCGCCAGGCAGCCGCTGACCTGCTTCCTTGAACTGGGGAAAGTAAGAAGGTGTAGGCAGCAGACATTCCTGTCCCACGGGTGGGTCAGAGAACAGGGGGTCCACAGCCACAGTACAGGGAGGCAGCTGCAGCAATTAGGGACCTAAATGTCCTCCCGGGGACCCTCCCGCTCAGCCCCAGTGAACGGACTGCTTACCCGCAGCCTGCCCAACAGGTACTCAGACTTTCGAGTAACCATTTACTCACCCACCCAGCCAGGTGTCCTGGTTCATGCCAAGTGGGTGCACAGACATGGACCTCACATACGGAACGGACTCTCTAAATAAAGTTCAGATGCACCAAGGCACTGGCTCCGCTGATTTGTATACAGGCTCACAAAATGACACTATCATCCTAGGCACGAGAGGTAGGGCTTTACCTGAACTTTTCAGAGGATAAAAAGGCATTTATCTGAAGCCTTGACAGGCATGAGCTGAGGCAGCCCTTTTAAAAACCTTAAAGTAGAGGTGAAGACGGCCAGCTTTAGGATCAGAAGACTCAACTTCACCAGAACAACCACCAGCCACTTCGCACCTGCTCTGTGAAAGCCTGGAGCCAACAGGCACCTTGGGTTGGGGAGGTGATGGCTGATGGGCACAGAGAGGGAAACAAGGCATCCCCTGCCCTCAGAGACCTGGGCAGGGAGAAGGTCAGGCAGGACCTGCAACCTCAAAGCCTAGGGAAGCATCGTTTCAAAGCACACCGGCCAGAGGTGTTGAAAGAAGAAAGAGGTCCCATCTGGGGCAGAGAGATTAGGAAAGCTTCATTCCGGGTAGGTCTGGAAGGTGGGGGAATGACTGACAAAGTCCAGTGTGCCTATTTATTTTCTGACCTTGTTTCAAGGTCGAATCACAAGCCTGAGATTCTATTTCATCTGCCAAGTCGGGATTGATGTCTCCTTCCCACTTTCAGTTCCTTGGAAAAGCAGGTCTTGGTAAAAGCCATGTACTATTATTACCCTCAGGAAGAAGGCCAAGAACAGAGTTCTGAGATGTCCCTCCCCAGATCTGAGCCCAGAGGATGAGTTATCCAGCCAGCGCAGTCCCAGCCAATCCCCAGAGCTCTGGTGGGAATGCGTTTCATTGGGTGACATTGGCTTTGAGGGGACCCAGAGGATATCGGTCATATGACAATTGTCAGATCAGCTCGCTGTAGAGCCCCGCACGTGGCATAAACAGGGACAAACCAAAGGGGTATTGGGACACACAACAAAGTTAGGTTAGAGGTGGAGGTGCTCTCTTGCAGTCCTAATTTTCTTTCAAGGCCCAGCCCCAAGTCGGACGTTCCAAGCCTTCTCGTTGCCATCCACACCTGGACTGACCATGGCTTTGCATTGCTTTACCAGACTGCCTATGTTCCAGTTATGGTGCACATGCTGGTTTCCCTCTGCGCAGCGCCCGCCCACAGCGCACTGCACACAGCCGATGCCCAGTAAATGTGGCCTGGTTAAAGATTACACCCTCCCCCCACTTCTCTTCATCAGGCAACCAGAGGACCTTTCTGAAATCTTGTGACAAGAGTGCTTTGAAGTTCCAGGTAAGAGATCTTGGAACTGGACAGTCGCCCCCACCCAGGTAGCAGGAACAGATTTCCTGAGCGGCCGTGAGAACTGGGCCCTCAGGCCAGCACCACAAGACAAGATCTCGGGCCCTTTTCTCAGGCCGCATCATGACATTTTGGGAGCCCAGAGGCAATTTTGTTATTTTCCCCCTGCCATTGCAATCTCAGCTTGGCCTTCCTCACCCAGAGCTCAGCCCCTTCTGCCATCTTTACCTGTCCCTCAGATACAGCAGAATGGCCTGAAGGTGGAGACAACAGCCCTCTGGGAAGTGGCCCTTCACCCTGGGACATGTTCAGAAGGAGAATATAAAAGGCACACACAAGACATCCTGACTGTGTTTGGAAACGTTCTGTGATGGAAATCTAAAACCCAAAACTGAAAGAAGGTCTCACCTGTAACCACAGAGAGATTTGGTCTGATTCAGTGGCTTGGAAAACTGGTATCCAAAAACACCCTGGCTGGTGGGCCAGGAAACTTCTACCCTCCCACAGGCTGTGGGGCCTTTGATTGTCTCTTTCAGACCCTCTCTGGGGGTGGAGGGTATAAAGCCAACCAGGAGAGGGTATTCCCCCTCCTTCCTTCATCTCCTCAGGCCACATGAATACTTATTTCCAGCCAATGAAAGGGGCTTGGCCAGACTGACACAAAACAAAGGGGCCTTCTTGAACCTCCCAGTGTGTCGCCTACCAAGTTACCTTACCCAGACTTAGCTTTCATCTCAGCTCTTCGATCAACAAGCCCACCCCCCATCACCATCACACGCCCGCAGCTTTCTATTTGTTTCTTCCTCTACAAAACAAATGCCCTAGAATGGTTCTACAGAATGACTAGCCAGAGCAAGTCCAGATTCTAACCAAGACCAGCTCCAGGCACAGACACACGACATGTCAGAAGAGCAAGGCTTTGGAGTGCGGGTCTACTCAGTCTGAGCCTGTCTCTTCACCTGTTAAACGGAGCAAGAACTCCCACCTCAGAGCTACGGTCAAGAGTAAACGAGTAAATTTGCAAAGTGCATGGCTCACAGCAGACATTGTTAGTATTTGTTGAATGGGCCGGCCCATCACACCCTATTCATCTTCCCCGCGCCAATGCTCCCAGCACCAAGGTCTTCCCTTAAAAACAGACTCCTTCCTCTCCCATGTGCAATAACCTAGGAACTCCCCTTGGAAAAATGGAAACAGTCTACTGTCCCAGAGGTATCTGAAGATGCTATGTAGCCGGCCAGGCCAGCGCACAAGGGCATGGCAGGCGAGGAAGAGCACTGTGCTAAGAATCTGAAGGTGTTACTTGGGCCACTTTTTGAGTCCATATGTATTCTGGATCCATCACACAGGATGAACTCTAATCTATATGCCAGCAGTCACATCCCTGAGATAGCTTGCCTTTGGGGACAGTTCTCAATACTAACTACTTTGAACATTAACTCTGTTAGCATCAGCGGGTCAACCATCAATCTGAGGAAGAAAGCAGCATGTGACACAGATATTCTTCCACCAGATCACCTTTGCCCATAAGCTACCCTTCACGGTGATGTTTCTATTGCCCAAGGCCTGGCTGGGAAGGGAAATTCTGGTCTGAACTGACTGCACAAATCACGTCTCCCCTTTGCTGCTGTGAATGGGAGGGTCCACAGCAGCCAGCATGACTAACCAATGACGTCAGTTCATGCTCACTGAACCCTTACTGTGTGTCCCAGGCACTATGAATGCTTTCTCCACACCACCTCATCAAGTTGGATCTTTACCACCATTTTCCACAGTAAGGACTATTGTTGCCCCATTTTACAGGTGAAGAAACTGAGGCTTACTGGCATTAGGGGACTTTCCCAAGGTCACATAGCAGTTCCAAGTGGCACTGGGATGCAGAACCACGTCTGCTCCAGCCCCAGCAGAAGTTGCCAGGCTCTGAAGAGCCAGAATGAACCCAGTACTGAACTCACCTGATAGGAAAGGCCATCCTTTCGGGGGTTGAGGCCAATCTCCTCCATGGATGGGGCGTTCATCATCACCTCAGTCATCTCGGCAGATCTCAGGTAGTCAGGGCTGCCAAGAAACCCAGACCAAAAGTCAACAAACACACGCACTTTCATGTTCCTATCCTTGGTGCGTTCTGCTGTCAGATCAGGGGACTGTCTGGAGGCAGGATGAGAGGTGTTCAAAACAGACCTCACAGAAAAACAAGCTCACACCCTGAGGAAGTGCCGTACAAGCCCAGAGCAGCACGGCTCTCAGTCTCAACCAACAAAGCCCTGAAACTGCCTGGAAACCTCTCTGGCAAACCTCTCTTCCCTCCTCTCCTGTACAAGTCCCCACTGGCACAGAGCAACTCTGGATTTTCTTTTAAGTGACAGAACAGAAAAAACCATACCAGTAGGTATCTGAGTCCATTTGTCTCTATTAAAACCAATTCAACCCGTGTCTAGGAAAACTGCATATTATTATTACATAATGATAACAGGTCAACCTCAGGGAAACTAAGTCCAATAATGCTGCCTTGCTAAATTTCACGCTCTCTCTCTCTCTCTCTCTCCCTGGTGTTCCTTTTTGCAAAATATCCCACTTAAAGCCCCAAGGGGTCAGCTTCCTGCAAGCGTCACATCTGCCATCCAATCCCCTTCCCTAGCCCAGCCACAGCAGCTGCAAGCTCACAGCTTGAAAAACATCCCCTGGATTAAAAGCCTTAAAGATGCCCAGACTCTGATTGCAAAGGAAATTTCCAGAGGGGCCAAGCTGGCCCACCAATGGCTGACATGTGAAAGTGCTTTGTACTCTGTAAGCAGGATACAAATGTTCCATTATCCCCACACAAGCCACCGGCACCTACGGGGTCCCGAGTGCACAGTGCCAAATAGTACATACCAAAGTCAGTGTACGCCCTACACAACACCCAATATTTTCACCATCATGTCTTTACACATTGTTAGAAAAAAAGAAAGCAGGCAAGGCTTTAAGACCGACTGCATCTAAGGAAGCAGGGTTTCCTTAGATTCTTCTTCATTTTATGATGACCACATAGAGTAGAAATAGCGCTGGATTTGTGAACAGAAGCAGGAGGTCTGGTCCAAGCTCTGTCACTCAAAAGCTGTGTGATCTTGAACAAGTAATCTAACCTCTCTGAGCCACAGGTGCTCTGTTTCTTACCATGATGCTAATAATGCATATCCCACAGTTATGCTAAATGGCTAATCTCTGGGGGGAGAAAAACCATTGCAAACTATTTAGTGCTAATCTACTATGAAATAATTCCCAATTATTTTATTTCCCTTCATTTCTCAGGGGATAATAACCCTGATGGGCCCTGACACCCACCTTGGCAAGTTTTGGGCGTTCAGGGGCACAAAGCCTCCAGTTGTCTCGGAAGTCTCACCCACATGGCATTTGCTGCTCACACAGCACGGAGGTGGGAGGGAAGGGGCGCGCATCAGGAGGGGGGTACGCAAGCCTCACGGGTGGGGGAATTTTTACTTTGTTTGGAGAGTGCATGTCCCTAAACAGAGCCTGCGTGGGGGAGGAGAGACAGAAGATGCTGGGCGTCGGGCAAGGGTTAGGGTCAAAAGTGGGGACTCCAAAGGCAGATTCATCCGGGGTCGTGGAAAGGCTGCCGCCGACCCTCAAGGAAACGGGCCCGAAGAGCGCCCACCCGGCCCCTCGCCTGCTGTAGCGGCGCTCGCTCCTCGCTCCGGGCTGTGGCGCGGGCCCGAAAAGTTGAAGCGAGAAGCATGAACTTTCCGGTTTCTGGGCTGAGCAGGACCGCGCCGAGCGGGAGCCCGCGGAGCCGGTCAGCGGCGCCCGCACCTGAAGGCGAGCTCCGAAGCCGCCAGTGCTCGACCCCTGGCCGCTCCTCCTCTTCCCCGAGGCAGGAAGGAAGCGGCAGCCGGCGCGGCTGGGGGCCTCGCTCCGCAACCAGCGCGGCGCCCGCGGCGCATCCCTCCCGGCCCAGATCCACGGTCCTTGCGAACCTCCTCCGTCCCCTGCCTGGCCCCGGATTCTTCCAGCCCATCCGGCGAGGGCGGCTCCCCAGCCCCAGTCCGGCCCCCACAAAGCCGCATCGCGTTTTACGGGTGATGGAGAGGAATGAGACCGAGAGGGTGCAGCGTGTACTTGTACTGCTGCTTGTGGCTTTAACCGGGTTCCGTGTGGGGAGAGCAATTTTCCCCACCCCTCGAAGCTCTGCAAAAGCCGCCCGCGCTGCACCAGCTCGGCCCCGCGGCCGCCGGCCTCGACGCCGAGACTTGCATGCAAACAAAAAGAAAAAGGGGAGGGGCCCGGGGAGAGCTGGAGCCCCCTGCGCCGGCCCCGGCGCGTGCCTCCTGCAGCCCTCTGCATTAGGGTTTTATTAGCGGGGTTCAAGCTTGATTCCTGGTCCCCCACCCCCACCCCACCGCCAGCACATACACACCCTCGCAGCCGTCACTTAAGTGACGGCTTCGAGTTCACTCCCTTTGTCTGGATGCTCTCGGCACCCCCTCCCCCCACCCCCACCTTTGCAACCTTGACGTTGACTCCTGCACGGGTTGGGAGGCGGGCGAGTGCCGGCGTCCGCGCCGCCTGCTGCCCTCGCACCCGAGCCCGCAGGAGCAGGAGCCCGGGCCCCGCAGCCATGGCCGCGAGACGGATGCCCGCCGAGGGCGCAGGATACTCACCAGTGAATGGGGAAATATACAGACATGAAGTCCTAGGGGAGGCTGACCCACGCCCTTGTGACTTAAAAACGGTCACTGCGTCCCGAGTGAGGGTGTCAGGGGCGCAGACAGGCGCGGCCGGCGGCCGAGTGCAAGCACTAGGCGTTCGCGGGTCCGCCTTCCGGAGACAGCCCCGCTGCTAGCGGCGTCCGCAGAGCACCCGGAGCTCTCGGTTCTCCACCGAGCTCGCGGCCCCACAAAGAGCCCGGGAAGCCGTATTTATAGGGGCGGGGGGCGTGGCTCGGCCCCGGGAGACCCCGCCCCCTCTCACCCACTCCTGGAATAACGTCACCAAAATCATGAATGGCTTCAGCTCTCGCAGCTCCCGCGGGCGGCGGCTCGGGGGCGCGCTAAGGCTCAGCTCCCCCGAAGGCCGTGGTTTGCTTCTAGCCGGCCTCCCTCCCCACGACTCACACACGCACACACGCGCGAGTACACGCGCGCGCGCACACACGCACGCACCAGGGTGGGAGTTCAATGTCAACGCCGCTTCCCGCCGACGAACCCGCCGGCGTCCGCGCTCCTCTCCGCGCCCACCTCCTTGCACAGTCCCCTGGGCGCTCCGGGAGGAGGACTGTGGGCTAGAGGAGGGCGCTGGGCGGTTTCCGGACGTGACCGCTCGGCGGCCTCGCTGCGCGGTAGGAGGGCGCCATCCTTCGACCCTGGATGCCTGGCTCCAGAGACCTCCTTTGCACCCTCTCCTCGTCCCCAACCCAGAACTCGGGACTCCTCTTCCGGCGTTCAGCCCCCAAACTAGGCCTCTCCCGCGACACCTCGATCCCTGCGCGGGAGGCGCGTCCCTTCCATCTCTGGCAAGCTGCGTGGAGATTAGAGCACCGCTGAAAAAGAGGCGGTGGGAAGGTGGGAGGGGACGCGAAGCTGGGGAGAAGAGTTAGCTTGCGAGGGACTGATTTGCAGCCTGCAGATCCGTGGAGGGTTTTATTTGTGTGAGAAAGGATGTGGTGTCGTCGTAGGGTTTTTCCACTGGACACCTACACACACCGTGGCGCGGGGCATGGGGTGCAGGTGGGCACTGCGCAAGCCCATCCCACCATCCTTGGCTCCCAGATCTGCTGCAAAGAGCAGAAACAAAGAGCTTCAGCCAAACCCCTCCCACGCTGCGCAAGAATTACAACTCCAGGGGTCTGTCCAGGTGGTCAGGCTTCGCTGTCCCCACAGCCAGGATGGGAGTCTGCCCCTCTGTGGCTGGAGCGCGTTGCTTCACACCTCTGCTTCAAAAACTCCTGTAAAATGGCTTTAGAACCCTGATCTATATGTGTACAGGGAATTTGAGGAAGTGTGTGTATGAAGAAGAGGAAGGGGGAGCTATCAAAAACTTGGCAAAATTGAATGTGCTTTTGAAGTCAGCTCCTTGAAAGGTAGTGGACGTATTAAATCCATAGATATGCGCTTAAAAGTGGAAATACATACACTTATCTCAGGTAAAGGATGGTAGGATTGATGGTGAGGGTTTAACAGTGGCAGGACCATGAGGAAGCCCAAATAAAAATAACGATAAGAATTAAATAAAAATAACTTTGCTATTTTTAGTCAGTCATATATATACAACCTAAGTTATAAACAGTGTACTTCCTATGAAAACACAGCTTCAAGCCCCTCCCCACAAGCTGTTCCTTTCAGCCAGAGAAATTCAGGAGCTTCTCCCCACCCCGACTCCACCCGGTAAGATAAATCACAAATTGATTTATGCTGCCCAGTACCACCTTCATGCTGCTCCTCTCCAGGTAGTGTCCTGATGGAGGTCGATGCTTCTATGGACAGGTGCTAAGCGGAGATGCTCCAGTATGGGGTTACTGCTAACAGCTGGGGGGGGGGGGCAGGGGGAGGCGTACGTGCCTTTTGCATAAGGTGGAGAAGTTTCTGGAAGGCTGGGTGTGACATGTTGTCATCTCTGCAGCCAAAGGAGAAGCCAACGCTTGGAGAGCTGGTTTCCAGGTTGAAACTTGACAAGGCCTGAGGTAAGCCCTGGGAGAGCAGAACCAATGCCCCCTGCCATTTCTCCCCGGAAGCAATCCCTGGCAAGACCTGGGATGAAAGACTGACTCACCACTTTTACATACCAACAGTGCCACATTACATGTTTGTGATTATTGCTTGTGAGGTTTTCTTTACTCAGAAAGCTACCCCCGACCCCTGCAACACACACACACACACACACACACACACACCCTTAAAGTGTCAAAATGGCCTCATTTTGAAGAGGTTGGGAAGTAAGGCCTCTGCCAGCAGATGTCTGGCCTCCTGCAAATTTCCTACATTGGAGAACCTTCAGGTAACTAACTACCTGATGCCTGCTCTTGAGGAAACTTTGTATTATGCCATTTTAACTAACTTTACCTCTTGTCAGTAAGTTGGAATGGAAAGCAAGCCTTGGGTTAGAACCCCAAATCTACACTTTCTGTTTCCCCACTGGAGCCACAGCGGTGCATTCATTCACATGAAAATATGGGAGGCAGGGGCTAAACTTCGGCATAACAACTATGGCATTTCTCGATCGTAATACTTTTTGTAGCGCCTTGCAGTTTTTCAAAGCATTTTCATGATCTCGGCTTTCGGAAGAATGTAAGAAGATTACCACAGTACTACATACAGTCCCTAGCTTACAGTGTGCAAACGGAGACTGGAATAAATTACGGCACTTGCCAAAGATCACACAGCTACTCCTCTACTTTGCTCTGGATCAGCTCTGGAAAGACACAGGGTATTTGAACATGCTTCCCAATATCCTGTGAGATAGGATATCTTCCTTCTGTCCCTACTGCCTTCGAATAAATAAACAGAAACACCAGTGAATGAAGTTAACATAGAGCCCCAGAACCTTAGAGCTAAGAGACCTTCCAAATCACCAAGTCCAGTCTCCTCATTTTACAGGTGAGAAGACACCTAAGACACCTAAGACCATGTCCAAGGTCACCAGGCTATTGAATGGTGTAGATGGAACCTGAACGCACGCCTGCAGACACTGGGCCAATGCTTTTTCCACTACCACCCTATGTCTTGCGCTGCCTCTGCCGAGAAGTCAGCAGCAGAAGTGAAACACAGGACCTGGACTCTCCAAGCCACATCAGCCCACAACTGACATTCACTGAGCTTCTATTATGTGCAGCCCAGTGAACTAAACATCCCTCTGCACTCCCTCCATCTTCCACCTTTGTCCCCGGGAACTCACGGGTCCCAGTGCAATTCTGCGTCAATAGAAATCCAAGTGTGATCAGCCCTGCCTTGCTTTCCAACATCGCATACATCCAGTTTCCCGGCTCCTTCTCTCTCACGCCTAAAATAAGAATTCCTTTATATATTGTTCGAGTTCCCTCTGGCACCACTGTGCCAGGTATGCAGGCCACGTAGCCAATTAGTCATTAAGTTAAAAAGTCTCCATCTAAATTCATTTAGCAATATGGTTCCATGCTTTATCCCCCCTCTGCCTTGCAAAAAGACAGTATTGTATGCAATCTGCCTAGCAGTGGTGCCCCTGGTTAGCCGTAAGGGACTTCATGAAGCAGCTAAATACACTCAGATGCACATTTGTGCCTCGCAATGACTTTAAGACATAGGCACTGTTCCATTTGTCAGATGAAGGAAGAGAGGCTCTGAGAGATTAAGCGGGCCATGGCCACACAGCTCGCAAATGGCTGAACCAGAATTTGACTCTGGGTCTTGTTGGTTCTAAAGCCTATGTTTTCCCCACAATCCCACATTCATCCTGGCCCTCGTGGCTTCATTGATTTGTTTTAACAGAGAAACTACAAACTGAATATTACAATGTTAGTTCCAATGGCAAAGACCAGGACTACTGGAGTCCATCCAGTGGGGTAGGGCTGGTGGAATAAAAACATTTCCCACCCACCCTGGGAATCTGGGAGCTTCTTAAAGATATGTCAAAGGCGTGGGGTTAAAAAAAAAAGTGAGTAGGAGAAGGGGAGTTTCTAGCCAATTTTTTCAGTGAAACTCGTTTGAGTACATAAGAAATCTGAAAGGCAAGAATGTGTGTGGGTTGATGTAAGGATGAAACGAGATAGAGTTATGAAAACACTTGGTAAGCTGGAAAGCACTGAGCAGATACAGGGCTTGTTTTTAAGGTGCTTGGGGGGAAATATGGGGTTCAGCAGAGTTGATTGCATCTGCTTTGGTTTTTCACTCAGTTCAACCACGGACTGCCCCATTTTCCCCTGGAGTCCCTTGACTGAAGCTTCCAGCTCCGGGTGGGACAGACAATGGAGGCAAGCAGTGAAGCTCTGGCTGGTGGGTGCCCCAGTGTCCCCACGTCACCCCTCACGCCCCCAAGAGTTCCTCTAGTCTTCGGTGCTCCACAGCACATGTCCAGCTGTGTTCTGGACACATGACAAGTGAGCAAGGCCTGTGTGTGGGCATGCTTCCCACCTCAGCTGTCAGGGAATCAGTCCATGCACAAACAACCCAAGCCCACCAGACCAAATCCTCTAGCCTTTGACTCACTTTGCTGTCCGTTCTCAGGCACATTGCATGACTGCTCTGTTAGGAGTCCCAGACTCCTAAAGCAATAAAGCAGGCAACAGGAATCTTTTTAGCTCTCAGGACACTAATAAGGCAAAGAGAAATTGCTCTATAAATGCTCAGGGGAAAGGGCTTTGCATGCTATCATCAGGGCTCTGAGGCTCGACGTAAAGTGGGTGGGTACTCTTGCACTGTGCTATCTTGGGGGGGGGGGGGCTCCTTCTTTCCACCCAGAATCCCTTCACCCCACCTCCCACCCCCCAAAAGAAGGCTGGGATCTGCCAGCCCATAAGCTTTTGCCTTCCCACATATCAAAGAGATTCGGCCCTGGCGTTTTCTTTATTTCTATCAAGGGGCCTTTGAACCAAGGGGATTTTTAGAGAAAGAAAACTCTATGGAATCTTTAGGGTCCAGGCTCTTGAAAGAAAACACTAAAACTGGAGCCAGTTCAAGGCACTCGTGTCCAATTAAGGAAATGCTCACATTCCGATCCTAGCTCTGGCTCTAGCGTGCTTTCTCTCTTTCCACATCTACACAGGAATGCACTTTAACAGCCAGAAAAGAGGTACCTCTCACCAGGACATGTATCATATAGCACAGGGATCCTTGGGGTGGGCTCCAGCAGGCTGCTACCTTCCCTGAATTAGACAAAGAGCACAGACCATGGAATCATCCAAACTCCCTTCACACCCCCCTGTCTGCCCCTCCCCCCAGCTCCCCCTATGTCACCCACAACTCTGGACCAGAGAAACTCTGGCATACCTGTGGGTTAGGAAAACACAATAGTTTCTCGTGAAGGACAGGACTTTCGGTTTTCTTTTCAAGTAGACAGGATGTCACCCTGCTTCCTCCAGGGGCAGCGGCGTCCCTCCTGGCTTCACACCCGTGGCCCCTCTGTGGAGGAGCAGTGAATTATGCACCAGCGAAGAGCTCCTTCAGACCTCCTGTGCCAGCTGTAACCCGAGCTCACACCAGCTCGCTGGAGCCCTAGGTGTGTTTCACACCCACAGAGTGCCCAGCCTCGGGATCAGATAGCTGGGTCCATGTTACACTTTCCTGCCCTTTTTCAGCAGCAATTCAACCAGGCCTTAGGCACCTACCGTGTGCCAGCTGCTGGTGGCTCCAAGGAATCGCTTAGGGGAATTTGGGCTCTCCTAAATCCACCACCCCTCAAAGCCACCCAAATAAACACGCTCTACGTGATAACGGTGTATCTGCCAGGCCGACACAGCTTTAAGACAAATTCCTTAAATTACTTTAGTTATACCTTACACAATCATAAGGCTGAGGAAAAACGGCACACATGCATGTAAGTTTTGCATATGAGTTTGCATATAAGCCCCCTCGCCTCTGCCTATCCTACCAGATTTGTTCCCCTTGAGCTCCTTATATAATATAAAGAAATCGAGGGCTGCCTCTGGTGCTTGGCATGGGATCCATCACTGGGGAGACTAGGAGGACCAGACGTCAGCCCCCTCTAAGACCATAAGATAACCACTGCAGTAGAGACAAGTGACCATGGTGGGGGCTGTGATTCCTTTCCTCTTGGGAAGAGGGGTGCTGACCACCAGAATATGAGCTCTGTAAGGGTAAGGACTGAGTCTGTTTCGTTAACTGCTCGACGTCATCACCTAGAAGAGTGCCTTGCACGTAGTAGGTACTCAAGACATGTTTGTTGAATGAATGAATGAATGAATGAATGGTATCAGGAAAAGCTAAAGAGAAAGGATGCCATCAAGCCAGCCTCAAAGGATGGGTAGAAGCCAGAGAAGGGCAATCCTATCTACAAGAACAGCAAAAATAAAGGCCCGGGGGTGAAAAAGTGCCAGGGGTGTGCTGGGAGCTAGGAGTGAGCAGAAGTATCTTTATCTTGGGAAGGAGCACTGGAGCCCCCCCACCACTCCAAATGTGCATGCTGAATGGAAAACCTATTGGCTAGTAAAGGTCCTTGCACTCTGCAGAATGGACTGTGCACAGAATTTCTAGCAGGAAAATGTCCCTCACCTCTACAATGAGTTAACATCAGCATTTCTTTTCCAGTTAGGTGGCGGCCCAGGCAGAAGCGTTAAGTAGGTCAAATTGAGTTTATGTGAACTGTGTCTTCTGAGACTTCCCCTTTCCACTCCCTCTCATTTCACACCTCTCTCTGACCCGCCCCGAGCGCCCACTGATCTCCAGACACCCATGCTCCCTTCATAACAGCCTTGCAAGCTCCAAAAACGTGCTTTTCTTTCCTACTGAGTATCTGTCTTTCCAATCCCTAATCCAGGCAGCTGCGAGGTAAGCACACTTGACCTGACACATAAATTCACACTATGGTGAGAGAGAGACACCTACAATGCTTCCAGGGCCTCAGTGGAACAATGGCATTTCGGGCAGGGTAAATGGGTGAGAGGAGGGAGTTCCGTGGTCACAGAGACTGGTGATGGTTGATGGCAGAAGTCTGCGGGGAAACCATGCCAGGGTAAGACAGAGCAAGAAGTGAACAACTCAAAGGGCAGGGGTGGGTGCAGCCAGGGGGCTTTCCTTCTGGAGGGATCTGACTGGAATCCTTGCCCCCAGCTGTCATCTGGCAACAGCACTCTAGTGGATTAAACCCAGTGATCAATGCGAGGGGGGAAAGGGTCTCCCTCTCCCTTTTTGCCAAGAAGGTACAGAGCTTTGGACTGACGGGGACTCCTCTGAGTGGGCCCCAGGCACCCAGTGCACCTGCCCAGGCCCAAACCAGGCCAGGCAGCCCAGGTGTGCACCAGTGGAGCAGTCCTGCAGCAGCCTGAGCAAAGCCGACGACAAGCCTTGACAGAGAGAAAGGCCATATGCCTTTTCACATGCTTAATGAGGCCCTCTGGGCAGCAGAGGCTCCCACACAGGGCTTCTTAGCCTCCGGAGCATGTGGACTGGTACAGTATGGGTTCAGGCAGGAGCCGCGTCAGCTACTGGGGACGGTGGGCAGCTGGGCACCCTCCACCCCGACTTCTGAAGCCTGCACCGCTGCAGCAAACCAGCCTTGCACTCCCCACCTGCCCTACCTCATTCCTTTTCATCCAGGCCTTCTCTTGGGAAACAAATGAGAAAGATGCAAGGAGATTCTCCCAAGACTGTTTTCTAGCTAGATGCGTGCTTAAATGCCCCTGATGTTACTATTGAAAACAGCTAGAGAGGGCATTATGTGTGCTTGAGTCTCTCTGGAGTTTGGGGGGGGGGGGGCATTCCTCACTCGCAGCCACCTGCTCTTTTGAATTGCAGAGTGCTTGGAGAGGCACCAGTGAGAGCCTTGACTCACCTTGCTTCCAGTTTCCCCCTAGAGGGTCCCCTACACAGGGGTCATTCTCGTTTTATTGCTTTCATCTGCAGGACCCCAACCTTCCACAATGCTTAATAATTCCTCAATTTAAAAAGAAGAAACTATACAGATGTAAATTAAAAACATAAAATTTTAAAAAATTTAACAAAATAGATACCAACGTCCCTGGCAGAGGGGGAGAATGTTCTCCCTCTATACCTCAGAGTATGTTTTCAAATTTACAAAAAGCTCATCTTAATGATAGAAATAGGTCCTACAACATCAGAGTTAATGTGGTATAATGTGTATGTATTTTGTTTTAAGTGTTCTCTATAGCAAGCAGATTAATAGTGACTTGCATTTTATTTCGCACATATTTCTTATTCATGGCTTTGATTTCCAGTTGTATATTGGGTAACATTTCCAAACAATGTTTTCGAACAACAATAAAATGTTTTTCACTAATAAAAAAAAATAACAAGAAGAAACTACAAAGACTCATAATCACTACAAATTATGATGTTGTCTGGCATTCTCAACAAGAGAATGAACAGGCCTCGTCACTTGGCCTCAGTCTACTCTCCGTAAAATGGGCCTGACGTTTCCTGCCCTCAGCTCACTGCGCAGTAAGGACATACTAGTGGCAAGTTCTCAGCTTCCTCAGCAGAAAGGTGCGATATTAAATCATCCTCCATTGGATCTGCTCGAAGAGGAAGAGTATAGAGAAGGGAAAGTGAAACTCACATTAATTACTTCATTGTATTGCTTGTTAACAGGAAAACAAGGGCAGCAGCCCTCTCTGGGTTTCTGGGAAAGTGACGCCAAGCCAGTTCTCTTAGAAGAGAAGGACGCTAAGTCTAATGGTTGATATCCCATCTCTCCCTCTTTCCAGCACTTTCTTGGAGCATTTGCCCTGGCTCTCGTACTTGCCGTCACCCTGGCTAGAAGCATCCTGGCTCGTGAGCCACTGTGGCAGTCCAGGGAGGTTATACTAGCCCTCACCGGCAGGTATACGGTCTCCCACACGCACAGCCTGCCCGTCTACACACGACGATGTGGCCATTTTAAAGCCATTTGTATTAGAGTATTTCTCAATACCCTGGTATCCAGTGCCAACGAATCACCCGGCTCTCCTTTTGTCATTGGGGCTCCACACGTCCACGCAAGCACACGCACTTATGTGCCAGCGACACCTCAGAAGCTGACAAGTGCCGTCTTCTGGGTCCGAGGTAGGGAAATCACACTGACCTGAATCCAGATAGAAACAGAGACGTCTCATCCACCTCACATTGTTTTACCACCTTTGTTTGTGTGTGGGTATTTGTGACAAACAGCAACAAACACTTCCCAGTGACTTCGGGGGAAACAGGTGTGAGGGACTGGTGTGATTTCAACACACCCAACACTCTCTTCCTCCTACAGAGCCACGCTGGGGAGCAGGGGAGGCCTCGCAGTGATAGGAGCCCACAAGGGGTGGGCTGCTAGCCATCGGACAGAAAGGAGGGGTGAGCTCGAGAGGGGGTTCTGCAGGAGGCTACTGCAATGGCCCCAGGGGGAGCTGGCACTCGCGGGAGGGGCAGGTGATGGCAGAGGCAGTGCAAAAGGTGGAGGTTTCAGTACTTGTTTGGATGTGGGAGCAGAAGAGAAAGAGAATTGGAGAAGACGGGATTCTTGAGGCTGAGCCATTGCAAAGCTGGCGGCACCTGCTGAAAAAGCCAAGTGCAGAAGGGGCTGGTCTGGGGAGAAGGGGGTCCAGCCTTTCAGGTGGGTGGGGTTCCCAGGAGATGACCACCCCTGAGCTGTAGCAATGGCTGCACATGTTAACACACATTCCATACCAGTTCTCTCTTTCACTCTTGGGTCCATAGAAGCCCAAGCTTCTGTTCTGAAGGCCTGGTGTCTGGCCAGTCTGGGCGCTGTGGGTGCTTGGATGCTGTTGTGGATGGGTTCTTCAGAGGCAGATATGGAGACAGAGTTTGGGACCAACACCCAGGAGAGGCAGGGGAAGAAGCAGGCTTCCAGAAGGAAGTCTAACGGAAATGCAGACTCCACAAATCTCAGCCAATCCTATGGGGAGCTTTGGAGCAAAACTTACCTGTCAGAATGCCCAGCATTGAGACAAAATTCCAGTGCCTTCTTTCCTCTGCCTTGTTGGGTCCACAGTGTGGGCTGTCCCGGGGAAGGGCATGACCTTGAGAGAGATGGCTGTCTTTGGCTGGTGCCAACCTTAAAGAGCGGACAGCTGGAGGCCGTCTGCTGACCCCACTCACCACAGCTGGGCCCTGGGCCCTCCTCTAGCTGGGGATCCAGGTGGCACATTTCTATTTCTACCACAGATCCCAAAGCTTGCAACTCCACTTATGGCCTCACTTCAGTTTGCCATGCATGCATCGCAGAGGCCTGTGGGCTCAGGGAGTCCTCAGGGAGGGCACAGACGAAATGCTAGTTCATCTCCATTTGCGGGTGACAGAACTAAGGCCCAGAGAGAGGAGTTGCCTTGCCTCAGCAGTGACAGTCAGTGAGTGGTGAGCTTAGGACCAGCACTTGGTCTGGGCCTCTGGCTCCTTGGCCTGTTCTCGTTTTCAGAAAGGAGACTGCTCTGTGCCCAGCAGATCATGGTGGGGACACCACTGCTCCCAGCCTGGGGATGGGGCTGTGGTGCCCCTCAACTTGCCCACCACCATCTGCAGGTTTGCTGGGACATCGAGGGGCTCACTCCCCAAAGCATGGAGTGAAGGCGACACCAGACCTGGTGAAAAGACTGACTTTAGATTTCCAGAGGGGAAGGGCCCAGGGGGCCTTAGAAGTCAGCTCTTCAGGTTCTTATTGTGGAAGTAAGCCAGCTCAGCAGGGGCAATTCTGGATTCTTCCATAATTGCTCTTTGTGGACCAGGCACTGTCGTGTCCATGAGCCTGCACTGGGGTGTTCTAGGAAACATCCTCACGAAGCAACACAGAGCTGGCGTCGAGGCCACACTTCATGACGTGTCTTCCGATTCTCCCCCTGGGGACCCTCAGCGCCAGGAATGGATGCACCTCTCTGAAGGTCCTGCTGCTTTTTTGCACGTCGTCAGTGCCGTGGGTGCTTTTCTTTGCACTTTCACTCTACAGGTTAGGGAGTTGGAGCCTGATGTGAGGAAGCCTTAGTCCAAGGACACGGGACCTCACGGTATTTGAGGAGGTATTAACCACATCAGGCTTTTTCCCTTTTACCTCTATTTCCCCCCATATTCTCTCTTATTTTGTTTTCAACTTTGTTCTATTTTACGTGGTATCTGTAAACTCCCTCAAATGCTCTCTAGAATGATGTAATACGTAAAAAACAATAGTATATCTGACTTCTTTGGAGGCCTCCAATGCGTTTTCTGAGTGTTTTCTTCTGTGTAACAACTCCCCAGGATGGAGTGGTGATTGGTCTCTGGGAGGGCCTGAACTTGGCCTTCCCTACCCTACAGTGCAAATCATGGTCACATCTCCAAACTGCCGTGGGTGAGGTTCAAATGCTAGTGGCGTCCTGGGGGAGTCTGACCTGTTGAGTGGCCACCAAAAATCAGGTCTTCCGACTGTCTTCAGGGGAGTCTCTCATTGTCCCCACTTTGCTATGCATAGTGCCTGGCCAGGACCGGCCAGGAGGGCTGCCTTTCTCCTTAAGATCTGGACATGATGCAAGTTCATACCTGGAGGCTGTCTGGCTTTTGTAAGCACACATCACAGTGCTTCGAGATATTTAATGTCTCCAGGTCAGTTAGTCAGTCCAATTATAATTGCCATCACCATGGTGTTCCCACAGGCTGGGGCAGTTTTTTTTTTTTCCTCTCGCAATCCTGACTGGTCCTAAGAGGCAAAGAGGCATTCTTTCCAAGCTGACACATCAAAGCATCTGCTCCAGGTATTAAGAGTCTCAAACGGCATGTCGTAGGGGTGAACACATGAGCACCAGAGGGATTTAAAACAAGGCTTGTCCACCCTTCTGACTTGCTGTCTCTACTGAGGCCAGGACTTGCTAGGCCAGATATTAATTCTAGGGTTCCTGCACTCCTGTGCTTGGCCCTCACAATTCTGTACAAAAGGAATTACTCATTCTCGGGTATCAAGAGGGCAAATCACCACGGGCAGAATCACCCAGCCCGACTACAGGGTGTTTATTATCCTTTGTCTTCGGGTTATTTCAGATCACTGGGAAGGGAGGGAAGGTAATGAAATCTCTTGGAAATGACACGTATATAGCACAAATTAACCTCTCTTAGCCTCTATTTCCTCGCCTGTCAAGGAGGGGTGGGGATAATAACACCTCCCTCATGGAGCTGGCACGAAGAGGACAAGAGCTAGAGGCCAGAAACCACCTGGTCCAGCACCTGTCACAGAGTCAAGATGGAGCTCCTTAAATAGTAACTATTTCGACTGTGTAAAATGCACACAGTCATCTGCACCCTAAGACTTTGTTAGCTCTCAGTGTGGTCTGTAGACTGGCCCGGCAGCTTGTTAGAAATGTGATTCCTCAGCCCTGCCCCAACCTGCTGAATCAGAAGCTGCAACTTAACGAGATCCCCAGGTGACCATATGCACATTACAGTTTGAGAATCATCGAGTTAAGGAACGTCAATTTTACCGTTGAATCCGGTGGATTGGATGGCATTTCTCTTGGCAACCAACAAAGTCAGTAATGCGCCCGTCAATCAAATACAGGCAATATTTACCTAACACAGCCCGCTCCCGGGGCCAGTCCGACTGTGCTGTGGCTCTGGCCAGCCTGCTGTTCACCATGCTCACCTGCCTTCTGCGGTCACCTGCGCGGTGGCCAAGGCTCCAGGGAGATGAGAGCTCCTCATATACTGGGCAAGCACAGATAAGGTTTCTCACAGCCCCACCTGAGTGCCTGTGCCAAGGTAAACTTGCTCTCCAGAATTGCTCCCTGACTGGAAAATGTGTCAGTCTATTTATTTCTCACTCCCACTGGAAAAAAGGTTGGGGGGGGGGGTGCAGGGAGTGGTTGGCCATGATATCATTCTTTCCACGGAACTTCTCAAAGGCATTGCATTTCACGGTGACTTTCAGGCCACTTGTGTTTTGCTGCATAGTATGGAACAGAACTGGCCGGGAGCCTGAGTTTCTCTTCCTTCTCCACGGCACTCTGCCCCCTCCTCCCTACCTCTTTCCGGGGTTTTCACTCCCTGTGGGTTTTGCAGGCAGCTCTCGAAAGGAACCTGAAAGCCAAGATGTGGGTGAGAAAATTTTCCTAGCATATCTTGCCGAGGAGACCTGTATCTGAGGACACAGTGGCTGGTTGGTGGGGATGCAGGCCAGGTGTTGGCTCCAAGGGGCAGGAAAGGGGACTGCCTGGGGGCAAGTCTACTCCCTTCAGACACATCAGAGAGTTGGGAATCAAGAGCAAAACAATTTTTCCAAAAGCCACACAAAGAGTCAGCACCAGTTGGGGGCCACTGCATTCATCACCATTCTTGTTTATACTTCTCTGGAGAAGAGCTAAGATTTTCCAACTGGGTTTCTGGTTCCTACTAGCTGCTGAGAGATGCTGCAGGCTAGCACACAGCACTGGAGGGAACCTGGGCTCAGGCTGGGAGGGCGAGCGCATCACTCGTCCCCTTTATCAACATCTCCTGTAGGTTCACATTGCTTCCAGCCAGAGTCTGAGGCACTTATTAAGACAATAAGAGAGGGGCCTTGCACAGACCTGTAAAGATAGTGAGCTATGGCCTGAGAACTATGATTAATCCAGCCTAATTTAAGAACTATAAAATTTTTATTCGTAATTTTTCAACATGTAGATAAAATCAGAGACCAATACAGTGAACCCCTGTGGATAAACTTCCCAGCTGTATCAGGACAGACATGGTTATGCTGTCCTAACAAACATCCCCAAATCTCAGTAGCTGAGAGCAATAAAGGTTCATTTCTTACTCATCCACCTGTCCTCCATGGGTTGCCTGAGGATATCATGTCCTCTCAAGGACTGGGGAAGAGAGAAGCTTTGACTCCGTGCTGCTATGTTGGCCAAAACTTTCATGCACTGGCCCCTGAGGCCAGAAACATAAGTCACATCCACTCCAGCTGATTGGCCAAAGTAAGTCTCCAGGCCATGCCTAACCTCAGAGGGGACGGGACATGCAATCCTACCATTGCAAGGAAGGCAGAGAGCCGGAGATATTCAGTGGGCAGAGCATATTGCCTTATTTGCTTCCAGTCTTTCTACTTCAAAGACAGCAAATATTAGAGATACAATGGAGTTCCCCTCTGGATTCGTCCCCAGCCCGTCTCCTCCCTCATTTCCCAGAGCTAAGCACTGTTTTATTTTTTAAGTTTACTTATTTATTTTGAGAGAGAGTGAGAGAGAGCTTGTGCCAGCGGGGGAGGGACAGAGAGGGAGAGAGACAATCCCGACGCGGGGCTCCATCTCAAGACCATACAATCATGACCTGAGCTGAAATCGAGACTAAGATGCTCAACTGACTGAGCCACCCAGGTGCCCCTAAGCACTGTTTTGAATTCAGTGTTAATCATCCTCATGTGTGTTTTTACGTTTTTTACTATTTTTATTGCATTTTTATGTATCCAAAAACATTATAAAGTATTATTATGCCCTGCCAGCTTTTAAACTATGTATGTGTATATATACAATATCATAATTTTCTGCAGTGTTAATTTCTCCCTTAGAAATGTGAGATTCGCATTCCAATTGTGAGATTTTTATCTATGCTGACACATGCTAGACTATATTGCATTGCATAACTGTAATATGATTTACTTATCCATTCTCTTATTGATCTCCATGCTACAGCAAGCATTTTAATACATGTCTCTTTGTGCTCACATACAGGACTAGATGCCCAGGAGAAGAATTTCTGGACATGACCACCTACAACTTTCCAAAGTACTTGTACCAATTTACAATCCCACTAGCAGGGAATGAGTTTCTGTGATTTAACAGCTCTGCCAACACTTGGAGTTGGCCGACATAAATTTTTGCTGATCTGGTAGGTGTAAATGGTATTTTATCAATGTTTTGATTTGTATTTCTTTGCTTAATAGTGGAAGCAAGAATCTTTTTGTATTTCTATTGACCTTCTGGGGTTCCTCTTCTACAGATCAATAGTTTATATTCTTTTCCCATTTCTTTCCAATGCTATATATCTTTTTCCAATTAATTTGAGAGGTTTCTTTATACATTACACTCATTGCAAGTACCTTCTCCCAAGCTATGGCTTGTTTTTCACTTTGTTATAGTGGCCTTTTGTTATGCAGAAGTTAATTTTAATGTAGTCAAAATTATCAAATTTTCATGTTTTCTATTTTTTTTTTAAAGAGAAATTGCTCCTTATCTTAAGGTCATAAAGAATTTTTCTACGTTTTCATCTTATGCTTTAAAATTTTTCCTTTTGTTTTTAGTTCTTTAATCTATATAGGGTTGATTTAAGGGAGAAATCTAATTTTGTATTTTCCATATGGACAAAAGTTGTTCCTAGGATTCATTTATTAAATAGACCACCCTTTCCACATGGATTTGTAACACCATCTGTAACTGGTATTGTTTCCAAACATGGGTGGGCCAGTGGCTAGGCTTTCTGTTCTGTTCCATTGGTTTATCCTTTTGCCCAAACTCTGTTGTCCTCATTACGAAATATTTTGATAATAAATCTTGATACCTGGTAGGGCAAGTTGTTCCACGCTCTACTTTTTCAGAATTGCTTCTCAGTTATTCTTGGACCTTTTGCTCTTCCAGATCCATTTTGAGAAATCAATTTCTTCCAAATCAGATTGTCTAGTTCCAAACAAAACAACACAAAACACCTGTTAGACTTCAAATAAAATTCTACTGGTGAATATGACACCTTTATGATTTCGAGTGTTCCTATTCATCTTCCTTTGTATGGTACCCACTTACGATTTCACAGCCCTTGATAAGACCCTCCTTTCCTCCTCCACTCCCCCCTCCAACACTTCTAAGTTTGACTCAAACATCGCTTACTTCTTATTTCTTACTATAGCTTCAGTATCTTTATTTCTAGTACTCACCTCTTTCAAAGGTTTCCTAATTCTTTTTTCAGTGTGCAATAGGTAAACCCCAGACATGCATTATAATGATAAGGGGGTAAAGGAGAGGGTTCTCATAGTATCCTGGGAGGAGATATGACAGCATAATTACATATGAGGGGGTACACAATAATCTTTTCTGAGCTTTATGAGGAAGCATGGGTAGTAGTTAAGAGGCCAGACTGCTAAGTTTGAATCCCAGCTCTATCATTTACTGACTCTGATCTTGGGCAAATTACTTAGTATCTCTATGCCTTAGTTCTCCCTTCTGTAATGTAGGAGTAAAAATATTAATTATCTCATAATATTATTATGAGAAATAAACAAGTTAACATATTTAAAGTACTTGGGATAGTGCCTGGTATATTGTGTTTTATCTATTATTGTCATTACTAAGATAGGATTTCCAAAGCACATTGGGAATATAGTTTGAATTTTCAAATTAGACAATGTCAGAGTAACTCACTAATCTTAACACTGAGCAAAGAAGTTGCTCTTAGTAAGCAGAAGGGCACCATCCACATAATTGAAGGTTTAATCATTAGTGATCCACAGTGGCTGCTAGTTTAGTGTTAACTATGTTGTAAATTTCACAGAATCAATGAGTTCAGAGTTGGGTGGTACCCAAGATAATCCAATCCAATGTCCCACCCATGCTTAAAGCCTCTTAAAATAAAGCTATACAAAAGGAAGACTATTATGAAAGAAGATCAGAAAGGCACGAATATTGAAAGGACATCAAACTTATTTTAAAAATAAAAAGGAGATGGTAGGAAATCACATGACTCAATAAAATTTCAAAGGTTGCTGGGAGTGGCCATTAAGAGAAGCCAAAAGAGAGGGTGTTTCTAAGAGCTGGTAGCCTAGGTCCAGGAAAGAGAGTCTTATCCAGAAAAATATCTGTATGTTGGAAACCAAGGGAGTATTTGTCAAGATTCTACATTACTACGTATGTGGGCTATTTGAGGGGTTTGGAATATGTCCTTCTCCCTCCTGACCACCAGGCTGCCAGGGGACCTGACATTTCCACCACTGGTGCTCTCTTTGGTTAGGACTTTGGCTGTCTATATAAGTAACCCATGAGGAGTAAACTTAGATCATCTAGGAGACCCTTAGATTGAATTCCTCAGCACAGGCCTGGCTGTGAGCAGGGTCATAAGATGTAGATATAGTGAAGGAAGTTCTGCTGGGCAGAGGGGAAGGGATGTGGGGTCCTCTTACAAGCAGTGGATGCCAGACTGGAAACTCAATGAGACCAGAGGAGGGGAGCAGGAGGGGTGGGGGATGGGGTGGAGAAATACAGCAGAACTTTGGGGCTAAGCATGTAGGAGGGGAGAGTGATGAGCCTGGAGTTTCTGCTCCATCTGGATGGAAGCTGGCTCTTATTCCCAGAAGTTTCTTCCCAATGATGTGGAAAGCCACAGACCTGTAGGGAGTCTTGACCCCCTCCAAGGAAGCAGGATTAAATCCAGGACTCCATATTACCATGGAGATTCTCCCTTCAGAACTCAGACCTGAGGGCTAGAAGCTCTTATGTGCATTGTGATATGTCCCTGATGATAGCAGCACCTGGTTACGTGCAGCTCTTCACACTTACAAAGCACTTAAACATCTCTTTTGCTGCTCTTTATACCCTTACAAGCTGGATGAGGCAGTGTCATTAACCTCACATTATAGAAAAGGAAACTAAGGGTCAAAAAGCAGGACAACTTGCCATAGGTCCCACAGCTGGACAGGAAAAAGTCAGATCAGCTTCACCTCAGGATCCCCTCTACTGTCAGAGTACAGCTTGAGGCCAGAATTGGTTGAGATATGGCAGTCATTGTCTCAGAGCATGGCTGAGCTAGGCTGGCTGGCCCAGGTGCTTATTCACACAGGGAGGGATCTGCTAAAGGGGCTGCCACTCTGATAGAAGTTATGGGTGCATGAAGCTTGGTTGCTGCCCTGACACCACAGTACCTCCTGCTCCAGCCCTATGGACTCTCATACTCCTCCATTCTCTTAACTTCATTCATTCATTCATTCATTCATTCATTCATTTAACACACAGTGGGCATTGATGCACTAGGAATACAGATGGAAAATTAGACCCTATCATTGCCTTTCAGAGTGTGATGGAGCAAGGCAGTACCTAAACAGACAAGGGCAACAAAATGTTGACTCTCTTTTCAGAGAGGAAGGATCGTGTAGTGATTAGGATCATAGACTTTGGAGACAGATGGGAAAATAAACTATGGAGAGAAGATATATTTAAAGGTATCATAACCAAGAATTTCTTAGAAATAATGAAAATGGATAACTTCAGATTGAAAGGATACAGTATTAAACAAGATAGATAAAAAAGGAATTCACACTTAGATACATTGTAGTGAAATTTAAGAACATTAATGATGGAGGGAAATTTCTCAAAACATCTATAAAGAAAAAAATAGATCAACTAAAAATGAAAAAGAATGACACAAACCCTCAATAACAGAACTGTACACAAGACAATGAAGTAATATTTTAAAGTGTTGATGAAAAAATAATTCAAACCTAGAATTTTATATCCAGCTAAAATACCATTTAAATATAAGTAAAATAGGGGCACCTGGGTGGCTCAGTCGGTTGAGCGTCTGGCTTCAGCTCGGGTCATGATCTCGCAGTCTGTGAGTTCAAGCCCCGCGTCAGGCTCTGTGCTGATAGCTCAGAGCCTGGAGCCTGCTTCAGATTCTGTGTCCCCCTCTCTCTCTGCCCCTCCCCCACTCATGCTCTGTCTCTCTCTGTCTCAGAAATAAATAAACAAATTTAAAAAAAAAAAAAATATATATATATATATATATATGTAAAATAAAAATAGTATCAGGTATATAAGACTCCAGATAGCCTGTCCCCAAACCCCTTTTTGAAACATTCTTGGAGCTAATTTTTTAGTGTAGGAAGGAAGCTAGGAAAAAAAAAAAACTTCCAGAATAATCCTGAAGAAAAAGAAGATGAAGGGGGAGGAGAAGGAGGAGGAGGAGAGGAAGGAAGGAAGGAAAAAGAGAGAGAGGGAGGAAGGAAAGAAAACATATACCTAAGGTCAAAAATCAGAGAAATAGAACATAGCAACAATAAGACATTGAATAACCTGGTGTTGTGAAAAAGATTATAAAATATACAAATATTTGACATGACAAATACATGACAAAACTAATGGGGGAAAGAAAGAGAAGATATAAACCTGTAATAAATACTGAAAGAAACCACAAACACAGCAGAAAGTTTTAGACTAACAATATTATGAAGACTTGTAATTAGGAGACAATAAAATCGATATAATTTTGGCAAAATGTGAAATTCCAAAATTAGAACAAGAATAAATAGCACACTGAGTTATAAGTATTCAACTAAGAAATACAATACAATCAAAGACCTCCCTCTTCCTGAAAAGCCCTAGGCTCAGATGGTTTTACAGAGAAGTTCTAGCCACCTCTAAGGAGGAGATAATCACATAAGATACATAAATTGTTCCAGAAACTAAAAACTGGTTTCTCCTTTGTTGTAAGACTGGTGTAAGCTTTATTACAAAGTCAGATAAGGATTGTAAAAACAAACAAAAAACTATCAGGCTATTCCATATTTGAATATAGATATGAAAGTTATAAATAAAATATTAGCTAACTGTACCCCACAATGTATTTAAAGAGTTATGACCAAGCAAGGTTGATTCTAGACTATAGGAAACTGTAATATGAAGAAGAGAAACTATTAAGGTCATTTTTACCATTAAAGAAAAATGTCATGCATTTTGTGCATTTAAAGCATTTGATAAACACCTTGGAATTTTAAATCGTATATTTTCTCAACTTGATGAAGGCTAGTTATTGACTACCTACAGCAAATATAGTACATGGAGAAAGTTTAGATGCATCCCTGCCAGCACAGGTACTTTCTATCCCTCCCGTGGATGAGCAGAGTACTAGAGGCTTGGCTAAACGATACAATCAGAACAACACATAAGAGCTATAGGAAGGAGGGAGAAGTATGACCGGCTGCACGGAAAACTGAACATAGGGGCACCTGGGTGGCTCAGTCAATTAAGCATCCTGACTGTTGATTTTGGCTCAGGTCGTAATCTCACAGTTCGTGAGTTTGAGTCCCAGGTTAGGCTTGGTGTGGATGGTATGAAGCCTGCTTGAGATTCTTTCTCCCTCTCTCTCTGACCCTCCCCTGCTCATGCACACTCTCTTTCTCTCTCACTCTCAAAATAAATAAATAAACTTAAAAAAAAAAAAAAAGAACTACCATAGGATCCTGAAATCCCACTTCTGGTTATACACTTAAAATAAATGAAAATAGGATCTTGAAAAGATATCTACATTCCATGTTCACTGCAGCATTATTCACTATAGTCAAAATTAGAAACAACCTAAGTGTCCATCAACAGATGTGGTATATATATGTAAACATGTACACACACACACAGGAATATTATTCAGCCATGAGAAAGGACATCCTGCCATTTGTGACAACATAGATGGGCCTTGAGCACATTATGCTAAGTGACATGAGTTAGAGAGAGGGCAAACACTGTGTACCACTTACATGTGAAATCTAAAAAAGGTGAACTCATGAAAATAGACTAAAATGTTTACTGGGGATGGAGGGTGGGGGAAATGGGTAAATGTTGGTCAAAGAGTATAAACTTCCAGTTACAAGATGAGTAAGTTCGAGGGGATATAATGCACAGCATAGTGATTATAGTTAATAATACTGTATTATATACTTGAAAATTGCTAAGAGAGGAAAACTTAAACGTTTTTGCCACAAAAAAGAGATGGTAATTATGTGATGTGATGGAGCTGCTAGCTAACTCTATGGTGGTAATCATTTTACAACATAGAAGTATAAAAATCAACACTCCTGTATACCTTAAACTTACACAATGTTATTATGTCAATTATATCTCAATACATCTGGGGGATAAAACTTGAGTGTGCATAAAAATCACCTGGAGATCTTATTAAAATGTAGGTCTAATTCAGTAGAACTAGATGTACCTGATATTCTGCACTTCTAACAGGCTCCCAGGGGATGGCAATCCTGTTGGTCTGGGGACCACATCCTGGGTAGCAATACAGTAGATCTACACTGTCTAATAGGCAACCACTAGTCCCATGAGGCTATTTAAATTTTCACTGAAATTAATTAAAACTAAAATTTATCTCCTCCGCCACATAAGCCACATTGCAACTGCTCGATAGCCTCATGTCACTAGTGGCTACCATATTGAAAAGCACAAAAATATAGAACATTTCCATTAGCATGGAATGTTCCATTGGACACCACTGCTCTGTCATTCAACTATTAGAATACGTAAAACTATTACAGAGGATCAAGATCAAGGCAAGAGTATCAATGATTTACTGTCAGCCTTACAAGGAGTTAACTTGGACCTTTAGGTGACGGTTGAGGACTGACCTAAAGTGACTGATTCTGAACATCATCGTCACTGCCTTGGATGCAGGAGTCAAAAGCATGTATATACAGCAAATAAACAAATAATACAAAATGAGCAGGGAAACGCCTCCAAGCTGAGAATTCCAGTCCAGAGTAATATAAAACAAATCAGAAGCCAGTAAGAATAAAACAAATGAAATAGGTACAAGTAGCAAGTTATATATTTTGGGATGGCAGGAGTGGGGAATGAAGAATCACCGGGAATGAAGCAGAAGAAGGACCAGAGGTTAGGGCTGAAACAATAATACCAAAAAAGAAACACTTATTAAAAGCATCACAAGCACAGTGGTGGTCAGAAATGTATCTGGCTCAAGCATCCAAATGAATGAATGAATGAATGAATGAATGAATGAATGAATGAATGAAAGAACAAATGGACTCGCCATCCCACCAACCAAATTGGAGGGAGTGCCAGTTTGGGGGCTAAGAAGGGGTGTGGAGGAGTGGAATACAATGAAATTAAACCAAACAAGAAAGGGTCTTTGCACAGCTTGATAATGGTGATAATAAGTCGAGAATGGTGTGCTTAGATTTCTATACCAGAAATTTTTTTTTTAATTTTTTTTAACGTTTATTTATTTTTGGGACAGAGAGAGACAGAGCATGAACGGGGGAGGGGCAGAGAGAGAGGGAGACACAGAATCGGAAGCAGGCTCCAGGCTCCAAGTCATCAGCCCAGAGCCCGACGCGGGGCTCGAACTCACAGACCGCGAGATAGTGACCTGAGCTGAAGTCGGACGCTTAACCGACTGAGCCACCCAGGCGCCCCTCTATACCAGAAATTTAAAAAGAGAGAAAGATCAGATGGAGAGGGATGGAAGGTCTCTGTTGGTGGTAACATTAGTGCAAGGTGATGTCTTTAGGGCCATAAGTCCAAGTCCTGAGTTTGTTTTTTAACCATTGTATGACTTTAGGCAAATCAGTTAAGCTTGACAGATTCTTCATCTTAAAAAATGGGGTTAAAGGTATATTCTGGCCTACCTGCCTCTCAGGATTGTTGGCCTGATGAATAAAATCATGGATGTGACCTGAGGTTGTGCCCCTGGACAGAAGCATAGAGAGTTGTGAGCCGTCAGAGGGCTTCCGGGTGTGTGGTCTCTCTCTGGTGTTTCAGTGCTGAGCTATCCGGCCTGGAGGGACTTTGCCCACAGTCCCTGGGGTGGAGGGAGCTGGGTCACATTGCTGACCCTCAATTTTTCTCAGCTGCTACCTGGGGAGGCTCAGGGCTTTCCTCTGGGGACATAGGACCCCCGGGGACCGGCAGCCCATTTGCAGCACACCACACTGGGATGGAGTGTCCTGAAGGCAGGGCAAGCCCTGCCAGAGAATGGGGGAAGGGACATCCCCTTCTCCCTCTATTTCTCACCTCAAGGCCAGCCAGCGCCTCTCCCCCAGCCCTCCAGCACCCGTGTCCACATGACCACCTTGTCAGTAGCTCACGTGCCAGTGAGAGACGATGTCAGGGGAGCAGCCTGTGAACTCACATGAACCAACCTGTGTGCAACCTGCAAGTACACTTTATAGTTTGCAAAGAGCTGTTGCCCTGATTATTCCCCTCGTCCTATGAGGCAGTTGTTATGATCTTTTCGTGGATGCAGAAGCAGGCACAGAGGGGAACGATGACTCAAGCTAGAAAACGGCAGGCTGATGACCCGAGGTTTGGATTGTTCGTCTTCAAATCCTGTGCGGGTTCTAGAGTCTTGTGCTGCTGCACGTCTCCTGGGGGCATCCTCCTGCCAGATGGGAGGGCTCTTTTTTCCATGCCTCTGGCTCTCCAATGCACACTGCCTGAGACTGGCCTTTCCCGCAGTCCACACTGGTGCGTTCCTGCTCTTTCTTTAGGGCTCTCAGTGAAAAAGTCTGACTGTATGGACTCCCAGGCCCGCCTGGGTTTTAAAGGATGTAAGCATGGAAGATGGCAGGCTTCTGCCGCCTCCTGGTGATTCACGAGCATTGCTAACCCATTGTCGAATTTCACCAAATACCTTTTCTTCTTCTTTGAGATCATTTTCTTTCTTGAAGATACATACTCTGGGGAATTTTTCAGTTTTTACTGTGTCTGAACAGAATACAAATCAGGATATCATACTATGAGCCACAGATGAAAAGTCAGGAAACCTGGACTCAAACCACTTGTCTTTGTGGGATACTGGGCAAATCTTTGAGCCTCAGTTTCATTATTTGTAAAGTGGGAATACTATCTACATCTTGGAGGCATCAGGAGGGTTGAGCCATGGGACATATCAGTGTCACAGAGCAGGGCTCAAGGAAAGTCCCGGTCATTATTTGCTCATATTCATTGTTTTGCAGGATTGTCATAGGTCCTGCATTTGCAGGAGACCTCTTGAACTCAATTCAAGTATTTCAAAGAATTGTAGAATTGGAAGGCAGTGAAAGCAGGTCAAAAAGTGACTTTCAGAAGTTCTTTGTAAGGCTCCTTAAAAGTAGTTAACATCCCAAGCACTGCTCAAATACTCCTGTCCCAACACCTTACCTCATATCCACCAGGGAAAGTCACCATCTCAAGAAGCAGTCCATTCCTTCTCTGGCCAGCTCTGCCTGGGAGCAGGTGCTCTCTCCTTTGTGGGTAAGAACTTCACTTGACCACACTTGCTGAGGCCCAGAAGTGAGGTCAAAGGGCGGACTTAGAACCTATTTTCTTCCAAAGTCCATTTGCTTTACTCTTCGGTGGCTTAATTTAAGTTTGGGGCCACCTGGTTTTGCCTTTAGTAAAATATCTCACTCATGAATTTCCCCTCTGTAGAGTGGCTTTTGGAGTAATAAACTCCCATCTTACAAAGCAAGAGTTCTTGCATGTGTCTCTTGGCCATTCATAACTCGGTATAGAGTCCCTAACTTGATGTCTACAGCAAAGGAGTCAGGACTGCCTTCGCTGAGAGGCAATCTGGGGACAGGCAAACCTGGATGGGGTGAGGGAGGTATAGCAATGGGGGGACCAGGTGAGGCCATCTGGGAAGAAGGGCTCCCAAAGCTGGAGGTTGGAGAAGTGTTCAGAAAAGGAGTAAGAGAGCAGTGGAGAAGGTGGTTACAGTTAGTTGACAGTTTGGTAGCAGAGCTTCTGAAAATCATCTCATAGTCAGCCTTGGCCACTTGCAGGAACCATTAAGAAATCATCCATTCCGGGATGCTGGGTGGCTTGGTCAGTTAAGCATCTGACTCTGGGTTTTGGCTCAGGTCATGACCTCATGGTGTGTGAGTTCAAGCCCCACGTCAGGTTCTGCACTGACAATGCAGAGGCTGCTTGGGATTCTCTTTGTCTCCCTCTCTCTGCCTCTCTCTCTCTCTCTCTCTCTCTCTCTCAAAATAAATAAATAAACTTTAAAGAAATCACCCAATCTGGAAGGCTACATAACTCCTTGGGTTCTTATCGAACCTTACTTATGTATCTTCTGGGAGGAAGGGGGAAAGAAAGGAAGGACCATGGAGGACCAGGTTCCCCCATCTCTGTCTCTCCTTTTATTTGTATGTTACAGCAACATTTCCCTGTTTCACTGCTTATGGGGCCTCTAGATAAAATTAGTTCTGCATGTTTTATCTCCCCCTAGATGGTGGATGCCTTCAAGGTAGGACTGGGACTGATTTACTCATGTCCTTGGAGCCTCACAGAGTGCCTGGAATAAAGCAGGTGCACAAAAATGCCTGTTGAATTTAAGTGGCCACTAGGTCATCTGAGTAGTTTAAAGTTGGAAACTTGACATCATTTAGTCTAGTAGTTCTCAAACCTGGATGTGCATTAGAATTGTCCTGCGAACTTAAAAAAAAAAAAATAGTGCCCTAGTCTCTACTCAGGCCAATTAAATCAGAATCTTGAGGGCAAGATTTTCATAGTTTAAATACCCAGAAAGCGCTCACTACCTGAAGGCATGATACAGTAAATCCTTTTATAAAACTGAGAAATCACTTTCTAATGCACAATAATTACCCATTGTATTATGTTTGAGTTATCTTGTAATGCATTCTCTTAAAGTTGAGCCTGTGTGTACAAAATATATAGAACTTGAAATTTTTAAAAAGGAACTAGGAAACATATAAGGGGAAAAGCTAATTTTCACTGGACTTTCAGAGACTTGCCCATTCACAGCATGGCAAAAGATTCAGCATAATATCATAATGCTTGAACTGAATTTCATTTAAAAAAGTTTTTGTTTTTATTTGAGAGAGAGAGAGAGAGAGCGCACCTGTGTGTGCATGCACAAGAGAATCCTAAGCAAGCTCTACACTCAGCGTGGACCCCGACGCAGGGATCCCATGACTCTGGGATCATGATCTGAGCCGAAATCAAGAGTCAGACGTTCAACTGACTGAGACATCCAGGTGCCCCTGAATTTCATTTTTTTAAAAAAGAAGACAGATAAGTCAAAGGGATGGAATAGAGTGAGAGAAAGGAGACTCCACCCTTCATTAAGAGTCTTTGTGTGACCTGTTGGGGCAGATGCTGTCCCACAGACACCTTCTTTTGAAATCTGTGTATATTTGAATGTCCTTATGTTTAAATGGGGTAGAAGGGATACAAACCTAAGTGTGGATTTTAGTTATATTCAAGGATCTGTTAAGAGAAGCTTGTGTGGCCAACACCTTCCCTGCACAGACCCAGCTGCAGGAAGATGGCAGAGAGGGTCTACTGATCTCAGCACTTCAGTACTTGAGCAGGGTAGGGACAGGAGGTACCCTGGCACCTGTTTCTCTAAGTGTGGTCCTGAACCAGCGGCATGGACCTCATCTGCTTGTTCCCTAGAACTACTGATATGAATCTGAATCTTAACAAGATTCCTGGGTGATTGATTTACAACACGTGAAAGGTTAAGAAACACTGCCTTGAAGGATGCCCCACTCAACTCCTTCTGAAGCTTGCCCCTGGCCTCACATGGAGAGGCTTGATCTTTTCTTATTCGCCCCAGTAGCCAGTATGTAACTCTTCCAATATTTGAACAACCTTTCTGAGCCCTCCTGATTTTTTTTCTCTTTATAGGGAAAAGAAAAAATAAATGAAATAGCTGTCATCACTGATCTTAGGCCCAGAGGGAGAGAGGAGAAGATCAAAAGTCAACATCTGTGATTCTGCAAATAGAAAATGAAATGTTTCCCAGGCGGGCTGGGAAGTAGCTCTCAGGTGTTTGGCTGGTCCTCCGTGGTCCCATCTGAGGTGACTGGGCTCCATCCAGAGCCTTTAAAGGGAACCCCGGGGCTGCCCATCGTGCCCATCCTAAGCAATAGGAATGCTTAGCCAAATTCCTGGGGAAGCTTGAGGCAGATCTGCCAAGGCCCAGGCACCAGCCAGGTGGGTCACTGACAGCTCTTCTGCTCACTGGAGAACTTCCAAGAAGGAGTAGGATGAAAAGTCCCCTGATACAGGACACTCTGTACAGGTAATAGTCCACTTACCTCCTCTCCTCATCCCCAGCTCTGAGCCAGCACCTTGTCCTTCCTCTGTCTGGGGACCATGTCTATCTAAAAAATGAGGTAGAGTCTCAAGCCTTCTTTCTGTCTTTCTGGAGTTCTTGTCAAGTTGTTTCTCCGAAAGAAAAGCCAGAGTGCTACAGAATAACTGAGCGGCCAGCATTGTGGGCTGGGGACAAACATGGTGGGGGGAGGAGTAAGGGGGTTAGTTCCAGAGACTTGGTCTCCCAGAAGTCCCTGTGATCCATACCTGGACAGGCATCCCCATCAGGGCTCCCCCACCCTCTTCCAGTGTGCCCGTCTTTTCGTCTTTGACAGTGAGGCTAATCTGTTCTATAGGACAACATGCTGCATACCTGTTCTCCTTCACCAGCACACTTGGCCTGCACCTCTGCAAGGCCTACCTTCCCATAGCCAAGGACCTCCAAACAGGCTCACCTTGGCTCACATGGAGTTTCGCTTTTCTTGCTCTGGATTCTGGCCAAGGGGAAGCCTCAGAGGCACTGGCCTCAGGGACATCAATTCCTCCCGGAGAGCTCCTGTAGGGAGGGTGTTGGGCAGCCAGGTCTAGAACAGTCCCTGTGCTATGCCATGAGGTGTCCTCTCTACACTGGACCTCCTCTCCAACAAGGTAGAGGAGACTGGGAGCAATTCAGCACTTAGGGGCCCTGGGCTGGAAGCTCATTGCTGCCTGGGTTTGTGCCTTAATTAAGAAGCAGAGTTGGGGATTACTGAGCAACTATTCATTTCTGACCTAGTACCCCTAAACAAGCAAAACTAGGTGCATTCCTGGCTTGAGGGTTAAGAGTGGGGAAAAAAAAATTCCTTGCTTTCTTTCGATATTTTTTTCCAGATGTTCAAGTTATGGTTTATTCGGGGATAAATCTTTAAATGTTGGCACTCCTTAACCAATAATTCCATCTTCCTGAGGACATATTCAAGCATATGAACAAAGGGCTCCACAGATGTTCATGACATTGCCACTTAAGGTAGCATAATGTTCAACAAAGTAGCCTAAATGTTCCATGAAAATATCATAAATGTTCAACACCAAGGAAATGGCTAAATCAATTATTATATAGCTTTATGGTGGACAATGATACCCATTAAAAGTAATATTTTCCAAGAATTTTAATGACTGGGAATATACAAGAATCATGTTAATAGAAAAAAGTGGGATTCAGAACTGTATAAACATTAATTATATTGTGAAACTATATATAATATAGATGCATATATATATGTGTGTATATATAATATAGAAAAAAACACCAAACTTTAAGTATTAATAGTATGGAATCTGTGGATTATTTAAGCATGGTCTTATTTGTTTACTTGTTTCCTTATTTATTCTTTTCATGTTTTCTTGTTGGAATTAAAAAATGTATTCTAGGGGTGGGAAATTTGTATCAGGGCCCTCCTTATTCCCTGTGCAATCAGTCCCCACCGTGTGGGCTGCCTGGGGCCTGGCTCACCTACTCTGTGTGGGGCGGCAGCTGAGTCCACTGCCCTTCTGCTCCCACCAGGCAGTCGTCTGCTTCTTCAAATCCAAGCCATCTGTGTGTGCGGCTCTGAGGGCCACCGGCCAATCCTGCATGTCACCTGCATCACTGAAAGGAAGCGAGACAAATCCAAGTTCCAGTTTCTCTCCCAGCGTCTCCATCCATCTTTGTGGCGTCTGGTTTGTCCTTTTCCTCCCCACTCTGTGTCCATCCTCCCTTCCCAATGTCCATCCTAGGGACTTTGGGCCCCACACTGGATGCAGGAACAGCCACATTACGTAGACCGCTCAACCAACATCCACAATTGCATGAGGTCTAATCCCCCCAAATGTCTATTTTCTATCACTCATAGAGGTTCTGCCTCTCTGATCAAACCCAATGGGTATAGGGAGGAGCCCAGGGACGTCCAGACAAACACCCCCGAGCCAGGCTTTGATCCCAAGACACACTACAAAGAACAAACTTCTTCTATAACAGCATGTCCCTCCTCTTTTAATCTCCGATACCCAGGGCAATCTGTTCTATGGGACAATTGGCCCAATTTCTGCAGCAAGTCAATAGCATGGAATAAAAATAGCAGTGAAGAATGGGGGAGAATGGACTGCTAGGTTATAAGAGAACTGAGAGACAGGATATCTAATGTAAAGTGTAGCTAGATCCTGATGAGAATAAACCATTTTTAAAGAGATAGTTTTTAGATAAATCTAAATCTGGTTAGATGCTAGATGGTGGATATCAAGGAATTATAGCTTATTTTGGTAGGTGTGACAGTGACATTGGAGTTCCATAGGAAAATTTCTCCCTTTTGAAATACGTTCTGAAATGACACAGTCCTGGTGATTTGTATTAAAATATTTTGGCAAAGAAAAAAAAGGAAAAAAGGATAAATGAAGCAAGTGTGGAAGATTTCAGATGGTTGCTGAACTCAGGTGATGGATAATGGAGGTTCTTTCTACCATTCGCTCTTTTGTTTGGATATGTCTATGTCAGCCCTGTTCCCTCTGGCACACGGTGGGGTTTGGGCATAAGTCTTTAAATCTCTCCAGTTGATTCCTTGCCTGGGAACAGAGTGGGGAGCTAAGCTCAACTCTTGATGCTCAGGTTGGCGGTCCCCCAGTCGTTGCTCCATACGTCCTTTTCCCAAATGTTTCCCAAAGCTCATGGGTCAGAGAAGTGCAGTTATGGTGTGTCCCTTGCCCTGTGGCCTCTATTGTCTGTGTGGCCCCATGAAGAGGAAATAGAATGTGTTGCTCCCAGCTGAGCTGGAGGGAACTAGTGTCCAGGACTTTTTGTAGTCCACAGAGAGCAGCAGCCTCTATTTCCTCCATCCCAAGAGCAGCTGCTCCAAGTCTTGACATACAAATTCAACTTTGTTTGGGTTTACATGGGTAAAGACCCAGTCTTCTGCAGACCAAGAGCCTATGCATTCTATGCCTGCTGTGGTTAGGGCCAGTGCAATGATGTGGGCGCCGTGTGCCAGGACTGTGAGGGGCTCTTTACGCAGCATCTCATGACAATAAATGGAAGGTTCCATTCCACCCCTGGCCGTGCCCTGCCTCATCAATTAACAAATATTTATTGAATGCAAGGGCTGGAAGCGAAATTAGAAAAAATGATAACTCTCCATCTTAAAGGTGTGAAAAACTAAGGCCCAGAGAAGTGTGCTGACCTGTTGGGAATTTCTTGTTTTGACCAGCTGCAATCTGGATATTTTACTGGAGGGGGGCGCAGATTCCTGAGATAGCTACAGGGCAGGGACCCCTGCACCCTGGAAACTGGAAGCTGAGGGAGGTTGGGTGCTCTGTACCTCAGTCCTGGCAGGTGGGGGATGGGCTCGTGAGCCCTGGGAGGTCACTCCTCCCAGGTCAATGCTGCCGCCTAAATCCTAGGGGGTAAGATGAAGGTGTGAGATGAGGCAGGAGGGGGCGTCAGCAGCACGTGTCCCCGGCAGTGGTGCCCACAAAGCTAGTGGCAAGTGTCCAGTAGGGGCAGTGTCCTAAGCAGGCCATTCCCGGGGCAAGGTTTCACCTGTGCCTCGCCCACGAGGGCCAGGTTCTCCAGGCTGCCCCTCAGTTCTCTGAGCTGCCTCCTCACTTGCTATATTAGTTCCCTTTTTCATTTCATTTTATTTTTTTACTTTTTTTTTTTTTTAGTTTTTATTTATTTTTGAGAGAGAGAGAGAGAGAGAGCAGGAGAGGGGCAGTGAGAGAGGGAGACAGAGGATCCGAAGTAGGCTCTGCACTGTCAGCACAGAGCCTGATGCAGGACTTGAGCCCACAAACTGTGAGATCGTGACCTGAGCTGAAGTAGATGCTCAACCGACCGAGCCACCCAGGTGCCCCTTACTTGCTGTATTAGTTCCTATTGCTGCTGTAACAAGTTACCACAAGTGTAGTAACTTAAAACAACACAAACTCATAATCTTACAACTCTGGAGGTCAGAAATCTGAAGCAGGTCTAACAGGAATAAAATCGGGATGTCAGCAGGACTGGATCTTCCTGGAGGCTCTGGGGAGAACCATTCCCTTGTCTTTTCCAGCTCCTAGGCAAGGCCTTTTCCTGCATTCCTTGACTCATGGCCCCTTCACCTGTCTTCAAAGCCAGAAGAAGAACACCTTCAAATCCGTTTCTGACCTCTCCTTCCAATGTCACATCTCTTTCCCTGACTCTGACCTTCCTGTGTCCTCCTATTAGAACCCACCCAGATAATCTACAATAATCTTCCCAATTTGGGATCCTTCATTTATACACATCTGCAAAGCATATTTTGCCATGTGAGTTGACATATTCACAGGGTCCAGGAATTAGGACCTGGACATCTTCCAAGTATCATTTGGCTGACCGTGCCCTCCAATAAATTCTTACCCTGTTTCAGAAAACCAAGAACCCTTTCAATTACAGTGGACCCTTGAACAACATGAGGTTAGGGGTGTTGACTTCTCACACAGTTGAAAATCCACAGATAACTTTGGATTCCCTAAAAACTTAACTAATAGCCTACTGTTGACCAGAAGCCTTACCGATAACATAGTCGATTTGCACACGTTTTGTATGATATACTGTATTCTTACAGTAAAGTAAGCTGGAGAAAAGAAAATGTTACTAAGAAAATCATAAGGAAGAGAAAATACATGTCACAGTCCAGTATTGCATTTGTCGAGAACAATCTGCGTGTAAGTAGATCGGTGGTGCAGTTCAAACTGTGTTGTTCAAGGGTCAGCTGCATTTGCAACTGAAACTCCTGACTGGCACTGTCACCACACTTGGAATTGTTAGAGCTAGGACTGGAATCTGCTTTCTTTGAAGAAAATGGAATTTCTTTCTTTGAAGAAAATGAAGAGCGTCTTTCCCGGTATTATGCAAACCTGCTTGACTCCCATTACCCACAGTCTCTCCTGCCAGGCAGGAGGCTTCACTTGCTTGGTGCTCCATGGGGTCCCTGCGTTGGCGATGCCTGGGGAGATGACACAGAGCCCCTGCGCTGGGACAGCAATGGCCTCCCCTAGACACACAGCCAGGGAAGGCCACCTCTGGGGTGAGCCAGGCTTTCCACTGTGATGGGCGCAGTCCACTGGGAACAGTGGGAAGCACTGGGAGACACGTGACGGACGTGAAAGCCTGAAGCTGCACGGGCCACACAGCTGAAGGGATTCCTCTGCAGGAGAGTCTGAAAGGGCCAAGGAAGCGAGGGTTTTGCAGACTTCCCCGATCCAATTCCATACACAAGTATCAAATGCTTGCCATGTGCTGAGCACAGGGTAGGAGCGGCCGCCCAGATGAGCAGAAGTCCAGGCTCCGTTCTTCAAGTTGCTCACACCCTCAGGGGGTGACCCACGCGTGTGCAACCACAGACTGGAAGGCAGGGCCGGAAGGGGCCTCCAAGAGCTCGCTGACCCTTTCTGCCCCCATTATAAAGAGGAAACTGAGGCCCAAGGAGGTAAGGAATATAAGCTCAAAAGCAAGAGGTGGCAGTGCAATTGTATTAAGTGCTGAAGGCAGAGAAAGAAAGCGAAAACCAATGAGGGTGGGCGGCATCGAAATAGAGCTCTCTGACGAGACACAAGCTGGTGAAGGAAGATCGTGGGGAGGGGGAATCCGGGAGGCAGGGAAAGAATGACACGAAACCTGGGACCCCGTTGCTCACTGAAGGAAGAGAGAAGAGAAGCCAGGGGAAGGGCCTGCTACATAATTTGTGGGCTCCATGCAAAATAAAATTGCAGGCCCCTGTTGGGTCAGGGAGACCATGCTCCTCTTCCCACGGTCTGCTGGCTCCCACCTCAAGTCAGAGGCCGGGTGACCCGAGGGATTACGGTCTCTGCCCCAGAAAGCACTTGCACCTCCAGCAAGGGTGGGCAGGAGGTTCTGGCCAAGCTGCCTAGGCTGGCCCTGAAGGCAGACAGCTGCTGACGCCCATCCCAAGATGTCATGAGATGTGGGCCCCATCCTGACCCTCTCCATGCCTGTACTTAGGACCCTGAGTCTGGCCCCAAGTGACCTAGTAGCCACCTTGGGCAGAGGACAGCAATGGTTGCAGGATGGGGGTGGGGAGGGACAGGCCATGTAGGGAGTAGAGTCCTGGGGCTCAGAGAAGAAGGTGCCCCAGGGTGGCAAGGAGAATAACCAGGAATGAGAAAGGACTCCAATGTCCTGTGAGACTTCACTTGCGAAAGACAAAATTATTAAGAATTTCAGGACAGCAACTGCAGAGCAATAAATCCCAGAGCAAGGGCCCCCTTATAAGCCACAGAATCCTACGTGACTACTACACTGGTCACGTGTGCACGAAGCTGGCCCTGCCTGGGGACCTTGCTGCAGTCCTCTCCACCATCCTAAAGGACCTTCATCCCCAGCTTCTGGAAGGTACAACTTAACAGCACCAATGCCCACTGAAGAAGGAACTGAAGAAATGCAGCCAGAAACCAGGTCAGATGTGCACAGAGGAGGCAATGCTGAGGAGACAGAAGAAACAGGCTATAGGCGATAGCCACCGGGGGGGGGGGGGGGGGGGGGAAACGTGTTGTTTTGTATTTTCTATTGAACACCTTTCACACAAGTGAAATGACGTCCTATTACTGTTGTTTTTTCCCCCCACAAAACTCTATTTTGACTTTCTGTGGATTGCCATTAAACATTCGAAACTACATCAATACCATAAAAACAAATTTGAGGATGCTTGTACATGAATGATTTTGGAGAGCTGTAACAATGTTTTTGGTAGGTGAACATTTTTTTGAAACCCTAGTCCGAACAGGACTGTACACAAGAATATAAAACTTGTGACATTTTCTTAGTTTTAAACACCAACTTAAAAAATAGAGGTACTTTTCTTTTTAAGCTGCCGGCATTGACAAAGTACAGTTTTCATCTTGCTTGGAAATGCCCAGTCATTGGTTCCTACAGCAGCCCTGTGAGCTGAGCCACCTTGGGGTGGCAGGGGACCAACAGTCTTGAGTGCCTGTTATACTATGACCACTTATCCTAAAAGTGCACCCACTTTTGAGTCCTAGTTCTGGGACCTAGCCTCTCTGATCCTCAGTTTCCTCATCTGTGAAACGAGAGGATTGAATCTCTCCTATGTAGTCTTCGGGTGTTGGGTGTTAAACGAGATGGTGTGTTAGAGCTCTGGTGTAATGGATGGCACAGAGCAGACATTCAAATGGTGGGTCTTTAAGTTCTCCTGAAGTGTTTTAAATTCTCCCCCAAACCCCAGGCAAGAGTTGTGATCATCCCTGCGCTACCTGGAGGGAACAAAGGCAACAGGTAAGTACAAGTGTCAGGAGTCATACCCGGCTGCCCCACCAGAGCCAGGCTGCCTGCCTTTGAACATCCTTCCTTGACTTGCCTTAAATTTTGGCCAGCAGCTGCCTTAAACATTCACGCCACATTTGAATACCTTACTCCCCAGTGTGACATTTTTTTCCAGTCACCTTTTTAACACTTTGATGAATTATGTGCTTATGTAACCTAAGCTCTGCCAACTCCATAAAAAGCAAATGTAGTCTTCCCAGATAGAAGGTGCTATTCTTCTGAGAAATAACATTACTCTCGCCTTGAAATCTGTGGATATGAGGGTCGCTCCTGCCAACTTCCAACATGGGAATCAGCCAAGTGTTTAAAAACTGTCACAAGACAATAAGACTCCAGGGGGGCAGTTGACAGGAGGGGATGCTCAGAGGGATGGTCTGTCCCAACAGAACTAAACCAAACTAATTTTTTCAGGATGAATTTCTTATCTCTGCCATTCTTTGGAATATACTATTTTTCTGCTTTCTATGGAATATAAAATAAAATAATAAAATTAAATTAAAAAGGAAGGAAGGTGGTCCGGGGCAGGTGCTAATATCCCATTTTATGTATGGGAACGGAGAGGTTCAGGGTCCATAGCTCATAACAGTGGGTTCATCTTCAGACTCTTAAGTCGAAGATTAAGAAACACATGTGAAGGGGCGCCTGGGTGGCTCAGTCGGTTGAACGTCCCACTTCGGCTTAGGTCATGATCTCCCGGTTTGTGGGTTCCAGCCCCGCATCAAGCTCAGTGCTGACAGCTCGTAGCCTGGAGCCTTCTTCAGATTCCGTGTCTCCCTCTCTCTCTGCCCACCCCCCTCCCCCACCTCCGCACTCACACTCTGTCTCTCTCTCCTTCAAAAATAAATGAAAAGGGAGAAAGAAAGAAAGAAAGAAAGAAAGAAAGAAAGAAAGAAAGACAGACATGTGAAGCACCTGACACAGCTCCATGAGTGATAAGGCAGAAGGGAAGATGGGGGACAGAGGTAACACTCCCCTTCTCTGCCACAGGCGCCTCCTTCCCTCCCTCTGGTTTCATCCCCTTCAAGACACAGGGATTTGTTTGGGGCCACTGTGACACTGCCCCCTCCTCATCTCTGTGTCACTCTTTGCTGTCCAGCCCACAGCCCTGGAATTACTGACCCTTTTACCTCAGCAGGGCGTTCTGCCACCATACAGGCTCTTTCATTCCAGGGCGATATTGACAAGCCCATCTGCTAAAGATAAGTTGGTGCCCCTGTTTCAGCAGAAGCATAGTGTGGTAGGTGCTGGGGCTACAGAGGGCGCCCCTGCTGACGCCTCCTCAAACAAGATTCATGAAGAGCATCTTTGTGTTTTGAAGCTAACAAGCTCTCGATCGCCTCCCCCACTTCTTCTTCCTTTTCATTTTAACATCTCTTTCCCTACACCTGGCACTCAGGGTAATTCCACTCAATGGCCACTGTTCACAGGTGACAGGTTGGTGACCAGAGAAGGGACAGCTGGGAAAGGCATTCTTCAATTTATCAAGAGATGAGCTATGGCATCTCGTTTTTAAAAAACAGACTCTAAGAGCTTTCCCCCTAAGATCCAGAACACGACAGGGATGTCCACTCTCGCCACTGTTGTTTAACATAGTGTTGGAAGTCCTAGCCTCAGCAATCAGGCAACAAAATGAAATAAAAGGCATCCAAATTGGCAAAGAAGTCAAACTTTCACTTTTCACAGATGACATGATACTCTACATGGAAAACCCAAAAGACACCAAAAAACTGCTAGAACTGATACATGAATTCAGCAAAGTCGAAGGATATAAAACCAATGTACAGAAATCAGTTGCATTTCTATACACCAATAATGAAACAACAGAAAGAAATAGCAAGGAATCAATCCCATTTACAATTGCACCAAGAACCAGAAAAGACCTAGGAATAAACCTAACCAAAGAGGTAAAAAATCTATAGAAAGCTTATGAAAGAAATTGAAAAAGACACACAAAAATGGAAATACATTCCATGCTCATGGATTGGAAGGACAGATATTGTTAAAATGTCGAATCTACACATTCAAAGCAATCCCAGTCAAAATAGCACCAGCACTCTTCACAGAGCTAGAATAAACAATCCTAAAATATGTATGGAAGCACAAAAGACCCCAAATAGCCAAAGTAACACTGAAGAAGAAAACCAGGATGTGTGGGCGATCTGGCTGCAACATTGGTCATTGATCGCCAGGGTTGATTCGGCTGATCTGGCTGGCTAGGCGGGTGTTTCCTTCCTCCCTCACCGCCCCATGTGCGTCCCTCCCGAAGCACATGTCGGTTGAAGAGGACAATCTTCCCTGATAGAGGAGGACCATTCTTCCATCAAGGGTATACAAGTAGCTGTTCTCCCCTTCTAGAACCTCCAAACAAGCTCTCAAGGTCCATTTGTAGGAGAACGTAGGGTAGTCAAGCTTCCACGACTCCAGACACCTCCAAATGAGGCACTTCATGTGGCAGTCTGCCTTTCTTAAAAAAAACAAAAAAACAAAAAAGAAAGAAAGAAAACCAAATCTGGAGGCATCACAATTCCAAACTTTAAGCTGTATTACAAAGTTGCAATCATCAAGACAGTATGGTTTTGGCACAAAAACAGACACACAGACCAATGGAATAGAATAGAAAACCCAGAAATGGACCCACGAATGTATGGCCAACTAATTTTCGAGTATCCAATGGAAAAAAGACAGCAAATGGTGCTGGGACAGTAATATGCAGAAGAATTAAACTGGACCACTTTCTTACACCATACACAAAAACAAACTCAAAATGGATGAAAGACCGAATTGTAAGACAGGAAACCATCAAAATCGTAGAGAAGAAAACAAGCAACAGCCTCTTTGACCTTGGCCACAACAACTTCTTACTTGACATGTCTCTGAAAGCAAGGGAAAGAAAAGCAAAAATGAACTTTTGGGACCTCATCAAGATAAGAAGCTTTTGCACAGCCAAGAAAACAATCAACAAAACTAAAAGGCAACCAACTAAATGGGAGAAGATATTTGCAAATGGCATATCAGATAAAGGGTTAGTATCAAAAGTCTGTAAAGAACTTAACCAAACTCAAAACCCAAAAAACAAATAATCCAGTGAAGAAATGAGCAGATGATGGGCAGGTGTCCAGTGAAGACACAAATAGATGCTTTTCCAAAGAAGACATCCAGATGGCTAACAAACACATAAAAAGATGCTCAACATCACTCATCATCAGGGAAATACAAATCAAAACCACACTGAGATACCACCTCACACAGGTCAGAGTGGCTAAAATTAACAACTCAGGAAACAACAGATGTTGGTGAGGATGTGGAGAAATAGGAACCCTCTTGCACTGTTGGTGGGAATGCAAACTGGTACAGTCACTCTGTAAAACAGTGTGGAAGTCCCGCAAAAAATTAAAAATAGAATCACCCTAATAGGTAATTTATCCAAAGGATAAACTACTACTAGGAATTTATCCAAAGGATAAAGGAGTGCTGATTCATAGGGGCACATGTACCCCAATGTTTATAGCAGTGCTTTCAACAATAGCCAAATTATGGAAAGAGCCCAAACATCCATCAACTGATGAGTGGATAAAGAAGAGGTGGTACATACATACAATGAAATACTACTTGACAATTAAAAAGAATTAAATCTTGCCATTTGCAACAACATGGGTGGAACTGTAGGGTATTATGCTAGGTGAAATAAGTCAGTCAGAAAAAGATATATCGTATGTTTTCACTCATATATGGAATTTGAGAAACTCAGCAGAAGGCCATAGGGGAAGGGAAGGAAAAATAAGTTGCAAACAGAGAGGCAAACCATAAGAAACTTTTAAATACAGAGAACAAACTGAGGGGTGATGGGAGTGAGGGGTTACAGGGTCGGGGAAAATGGGTGATGGGCATTGAGGAGGGCACTTGTTGGGATGAGCACTGGGTGATGTATGTAAGTGATGAATCACAGGAATCACTCCCAAAGCCAAGACTACACTGTATACACTAACTTGACCATAAATTATTTTTAAAAATAATAAAAAAAAGAAAAGAAAATAGACTATAAGTTTACAGTTTTAGGTTTGCAGCAAAATTGAGGAGAAAATACAGAGAAGTTCTCATATATCCCTACCTCCGCTCACAAACAACTTCTCCCATATTAACAACCCCCCCCCTCCAGAGTGGTACGTTGGTTGAAATCAATGAGGCTACTTGAGACATCATAATCAGGCAGAGTCCATAGTTTACATTAGAGTTCACTCTTGGTGTTGACTATTCTGTGGGTTTAGACAAATGTGTAATGACATGTTTTCCTCAATATTTCAGCAATATTTTCACGACCCTAAAAATCCTCTGTGCTCTGCCTATTCATCCTCCCCTCCCCATCCAGTCCCTGACAACCTCAAATCTTTTTACTGTCTCTACAGTTTTGCCTTTTCCAGATGTCATGCAGTTGGAATCATACAATATGTGGACTTTTCAGATTGCCTTCTTTCACTTAGGAATATGCGTTTAAATTTCTTCCATGCCTTTTCATGGCTTGATAGCTCATTTCTTTTTAGCACTGAAAAATATATCCTTGTCTGGATGGACCACCATTCACCAATGTGTTCACCTACTGAAGGACATCATTTTGGCAATTACAGACAAAGCTGCTATATGCATCCTGTAATAGGAAAAACTCAACTTTTTCCTCTCCTTTTCCCTCACCCCTTACTGTGTCTTTATCTTGTGTGTCTTTTTTACCTTCACAGAAAATACTTCACTTCTGACACTTCCCATCACCAAATGTGTGGAGGTTTTTCCCCATATGAAGCAATTATCCACGATACCAGGAGGGTGTCCTTCAATATAGCTCATTTCTAACACTATCTACCTGGAGATAGTGTCAAATCCCACAGGGTAAGGTCTTAGTCCCACAAGACTGCTTCCGTCCCACTTCAGATGCTAGTCACAAATAGTAGGTCCCCAGGTTACTCACAACTTCTGTCCAATTTGGCAACAAATCAGAGATTTGCATGATTCCTTTCTCAGGTTTAATTAATTTGCTAGAGTGGCTACAGAACCTAGGGAAACACTTAATATTCACCAGTGTATCATAAGGTATGTTAAAGTACACAGATGAACAGTCAGATGAAAAGACACATAGGGTGAGGTCTATGTGTCTAGGTGTGACAGAAGCACAGGAACTTCTGTCCCTGTTTAGCTGGGGTGAGTCACTCCCCTGGTGTGGTTGTGTTAACCAACCTGGAAGTTCCTCAAACCCTAAAACATACTGTGATTTTATGTAGGCATGATCAATCAATAATTCCATTTTCAGCCCTTCTCCCTCCTCGAGGGAACGGGAGGGTAGAGGGGAGGGTGGTGGGCAGGACTGCAAATTCCAAGCTTCTGATCATGGCTTGGTCTTTCTGTGACCAGTCCTCTCCAGGAGCCATCCAGGGAGTCTCGTTAGAACAAAACCACTCCTATCATCCAGGAATTTGCCGAGTTTTCAGAAGCCCTCTGTCAGGAACCAGGATAAAAGACCAAATGTTAGATTGAACAAAAGATGCCCCTAGTACCCTTATCATTCAGAGAATTTCAAGGGCTTCAGGAGCCCTGTGTCAGAAATGCAGGAGGGGAGATAGAGACCAATGTATATTTTCTATCATCTCACACATCCTCGTGCAGGTTTTTCTGTGGTCCTAAGTTTCCTAGGCAAAGTATAATGCAGAGGGAGATAAAGGGCTTTGCATGTGTTGTGAGTGAATTGGAGGTGATTTCATAACTTGTGATACCTTTTTTTGAAACCTTGAGACCAGAATCGCTTTTTACAATCAGCAATGGAAATATGACATAGGATTTCCTCCTCTAAAATTTTTCCCTGAACTTCCTCCCTGTTATCTTCAGTTCCAGAAACCTACAGCTCTTTTGCAGCAGGATCACTGAAAGCTCTCAAAGCTTCTGAAAGCTCTCATGAGCCCAGGAACTTACAACATTCTGTCTTCCACACCAGACTGTGAGGACTTGAGCACAGGGGACTGTGTCTTATTCATCTTTGTGAATGGACCCTAGCCATTATTCAAAAGTTATTTCACAGATGCATACAGAAAGGAGGGAATTCTTTCTTCTATTCTGGAAACTGAAACCAAATTTCCATCTGTATCTATAGCTAAATCTGTTTGTGTTTTATGAACTCTGCTCCATTCTTCAAAGGATTTTTTTAAAACTTATCCATTTTTACCAGTGCCTTGCAAGGCAGAAGGTGGTATTGTTTTTCCACTGGGATGTAAATTCTAAAGTCACAGAGCAAATCCCCAAGACAGGAATAGAACCAGTGTCTTCTGTCTCAAACCAATCTCCTCTGTCATCAGCTTGACCCCAATCTTTCTGGAGCAGTCATTCTTGAGACAGAGTGAATTTGGTACTGATGTCAGAGAGGGACAAACTTCATCCAACAGGATCATTATTCTACAACATGCCAGTCACTACTACAGGTTAATTGCAGCTGAAAGGATGGAGAATTGGCCAGCCTCACTGCACATGGTACAGTCAAGTGAAGGGGGAAGATGCGCTCTGAGCCCAGCCTGGTCCCTTCCCTTTCTCAGAGTTCAGCCAGAGAATTAGAGGCTGGGTGCCATACCTGAATTACCTGCTTTAATCCTCACAGCAGGTGAGATGCTGCTATTATCCTATTTTACAGACAAAAAATCCAACAATCTAGTTTGTTGACTTGCCCAAGGTAATCCAACTTGTAAATAACAAAAAACAGATTTTACTCCAAATCTAAAAAATTCGAACCAATGCATGTTACTTTCCTGTGGCTGCAATAACAAAGTACCACCAACTGGGTGGCTTAAAAAAAAGGGGAATATATTCTTCTGCACTTCTCAAAGGTATAAGTCCAAAATCAAGGTGTCAGCAGGGCCATGTCCCTCCGGGGCTCTAGGGGCAAGTTCTTCCTTGCCTCTTCTAGATTCTGGTAGCTGCCAACAACCCTTAGTGCTCCCTGGTTTACAGATACATCACCCCAATCTTTGCCTCCATCTTTACTTGGCCTTCTCCCCTGGGTATGTGTTTCCAAATTTCCCTCTTCTTATAAGGACACCAGTCATATTGGATTTAGAGACCACCCTCATCCTGTATGACCTCATCTTTACTTGATTACATCTGCAAAGACTTTCTAATTAAGGTTACATTCACAGGTTCCAGAGGCTAATATTTGGACCTATCTTTTTGGGGGACACAATTCAACGCATAGCACCATGTTTTCTCCCATTATATCAGCTGCCTCATATGAAAGATGACTGAAATGGCAAATGCTTTACACTCAGGCATTATTTGCTCTCAGCTCTGCTTGAGGACTTCATAGTATGGTGGAAACAAGACTGGTTCTTGAGCTGTGGGTTGGGATCGCAACTCTGCCATACCTGGGCCCCAGCTTCCACGTATGTAGAAGATGGAAGTTAGATTTGATAAGTGGTAAGATCTCCTTAGAGCCTGATGTGAAAGGCTACAAAGACAATAGTGACAAAATCTTACATAACACCTCTCTCTGTCCAAATTAGAGCTATCTTAACCCAATTCAGTAAGTATTTACTTAAAATTTCTATGTACCCATGTCTAATTATATTGTATTTTCCACAACTAGAAATGTTCTTTTGAACAGTGAGTGTGCCTAGAACCTAGTGTGGGCTCAGGAAATGCTTGTTAAATAAACAGGGTAATAGAGTGTTAGGAATGCAGGAGACAGAGAATTAGAATGGTGGATTAGGTTGACATGTTCACCAAGTGCTATGCAGGTTTCTGCCTTGTTGCCCTCAGAAGAGTATAAGCTTGGGGTGGGTAGAATTTTCCTCTGTTCTTTACAATGCTAGGACCAGGGCTAGTGACTGTAGAGATGCAATGCATGGTTTAATTCCCTGCCTCCTTATTCGGTTTTACATAAACACATAAACGTGATCACATCATTGGCTATTTTTTGTTGTGGTTCCCTTTCTCCTCCACCCTCTTCAGTACCCACTATCACCCCAAATCCTTCTGGGGGTAACTATATTAACAACCTGGTATGTTTCTTTCCGTATTTTTCTCCATACATGTAGACTCATGTGCAGGCACATGTACATGTACATAGGTACTCATATACATAAATGAGGAGGTTGTTTGTCATTGTTTTATATGACAGTGTCGTATTTTAGAGACTTAAAAAGCTAAAGTATCTTGCTTTTCTTAATAATAATAACTGGTCGAAATCCATCCAAGTTCATTGGTGTAACTCTAATTTGTACTATCCAATGGATGCACATAGTTTCAGGGTATAGGTATACTGTAATTTATTTAGCCATTCCATGGCAGATGGACAGTATTTGATTTACTGATCACTTGTTCTTGAGAAAGACAGTTGCTGAGAATTCTCTGATCTTATTGCCAAATTATATTTTCCTCATTTACCACCTTTCTCCTTCCACCTCCCAGGTGTCCACATGAGCTGGCCAGTACTTGGAGTTCTGTCTTCTCCCATTGAAACTGAATCCACATGGTTCTCACTATTTCATCTTAATGGGATCTGAGGCTTTTAAAAATGGAATCCAGACTTTCTGGGCTGTTTCCAAAAGAGATGACTTTTTACTTAATGGCATCAACCCCACTAATCCTGTCTGAAATTCAATCAACACATTAGACAAGAGAAGAAAATGTTGTTTCTTGAGGGAAATGGAATGAGCTGTCTACAATAAACACACCTCCTGTCAATCAGGTGCCCTGAAACAAGGGAAGGGCAGCAGAACCTGACCTGGGACCTGGCCTTCTGAGCCAAAGCCACTCTGCCTGGGGGTCCTGCCCAGAGCCTCCAATCTTCAGCAGCATCAAGAGAGTAACAATCAAGTACCTTGTTTGATTGTTGAAAAAAAAATTTTTAATTGCAAAAGATAGCCATATATATAAAAGTATATAAAAAATAAGTGTTATAACGAGTTTAATAAATTACTATAAGTGATCACCTGTGTGTCTCCTTCCAGTTCAAGAAACAGAATATTACCTGCATTCCAGGAGCCTCTTTCTGCCTTTCCTTGAGTACAATCCCTCCCCTCCTTCCCAGAGGCAGCAGTGTCCTGACTCATGAGAATCACCTCCTTGTATAATAATAATAATCACCTTTTGCTCAATGTTTTTAAAAATTTTTAGCCCTTTCTTACCCAGTTATAAAATACATATGGTAAAATGTATAATTCTTGCTGAGCTTTTGCATATGAATAAACCTGTGTAATCACTACCCAACTCAAGATATAGAACATGTCCAGCATCCCAGAAGACTCTTTTGTGCCCATTCTCAGCCAATACTCCCAAGGGTAACCACCGTTCTGACCTCTATCACCCCAGATAAGTTTTGCCTGTTTTTAAATTTAGCATAAATGGAAGCGTGTTTTTGGAGTCTATTTTTTCCCCCATGTTTAATAATACCTGAGATTCATTCATGTTGTTTCATGTAACAGTAACCAGTTCTTTTTTATTGCAGTGTAATATTTCATTGTATAAATATATCCCCCAATATTTATCCATTTTATTGATAAACATTGGGTTGTTTCCAGTTTTTAGATATTATAAGTAAATATGAGTAAAAAGCTTCTAAGCACATTCTTCTTCCTCTCCTCCTCCCCCTTCTTCCTATTCTCTCTCTTCTCCTTCCTCCTGTTGTTGTTGTTCTTCTACTTCTTCATCTTCTTTTTTGTTTAGATAACAGAAATTTATCCTCTCACAGTTCTGGAGGTTAGAAGTTCAAGATCAAAGTTTGGTTTCTGGTGGTTTCTCTTCGTGGTTTGCAGACGGTTTGTTGCCTTTTCACTAAGTCCTCACACAGCCTTTCCTTTGTGTGTGGTATCTCTTCCTCTTACAAGAACAGTAGTCCTATTGAATTAGGGTCCACTCTTGTGACTTCATTTAACCTTAATTACCTCTCACCCACCCGCCACTTAAAAAAAATTTTAACATTTATTCATTTTTGAGATACAGAGAGAGAGCACAAATGAGGGGCAGAGACAGAGGGAGACACAGAATCCGAAGCAGGCTCCAGGCTCTGAACTGTCAGCACAGAGCCTGATGTGGGGCTCGAACCCATGAACCATGAGATCATGACCTGAGCTGAAGTCTGAAGTCAGACACTTAACCCACTGAGACATTTAGGTGCCCCCACCCCCCACTTTTGCTTTTTTTTTTTTTTTTTTTTTAATTTCTATGCACATTCTTATACATGTCTTTTGGGGACTAATGTACTTGTTTCTTTCAAGTCTGCTGTACCCAGGAATGTAACTGCTGAGTACTAGAGTAGGAATATATTTAGCTCTTATAGTATATCCAGATGAATGCCCAAGTAGTTGTACCAATGTACACTCCTACTGCTGATGTATGAGAGTTCCAGTTGTTCCACATCCTCTCCAACACCTGGTATTTTCAGTCTTATTAAGTTTAGCCATTCTGGTGGGCATGTGGCAATACATTGTCATAGTATAAATTTATGTTTCCTCATAGGGGCATTGAATATTAGCATGTATGGCTTGAAAGAACCTAAAAGACTATCTACTCCAACCCTTCCCTTCAGAAGAGAAATAATAAACAAAACAGACCCAAAGAGGTGTGACTTGCCTAATATCCCATAGTTAATTGGCATCAGAACAATCTAGAAGCTTAGAAGAGTTCAATCTGGTGCAGAGATTATCTCTATGGTGTGCAACTTTACCCTCTCGTTGGCCCACCCCATCCAAGACAGCCAGCCATCTGTGTACTCTCTGTCTATGGTTTACTCACCTATTTCTGGCCTTTGGCCCCAGAGATATATAGCTTCCTGGCTTATCATTTATTGGCTGTGAAATTTTGGCCAACTCACTGGGATGGTTGATTTTGTATCAGCTTGGGGAGGCTATGATGTCCAGTTGTTTGGTCAACACTATTCTAGATGTTGTTGTAAGATACCTTTTAGATGTGATTAACATTTACAATCAGTAGGCTTTGAGTAAAGCAGATTGTACTGCATAATGTGGGTGGGAATCATCCAATTAGTTGATGGCCTTAAGAGGAAAGACTGAGGTTTCCAAAAGAAATTCTCCTCAGGACTGCAACATAGAAACCCTGATTGAGTTTCCAGCCTGCTGCCATGCTGAATTCAGACTCAAGACTTCGACATCAGCTCTTACCCCTATTTCCAACCTGTTGGCCTGCCATATGGATTTCAGATTTGCTAGTTTCCACAATCACATAAGCCAATTCCCTAAAATATTGCTCTCTCTTAAAATCTCTCTATATAGAGTTTGCTCTCTATATAGGATATAATGAAACCAATCTTGAAAAGTTGTTAGATCAGATACAATGCATATAAAATTCCTAACACAGATACTTAATACCTAGTTAATACATGATTATTTAAAACATAAACCACCTAATTTATGTTAAGTAGGTTGAGAAAGTGGTATATACTCAGGTTGAAAAAATAATTTAGTAGAGCCAAAGGATATAAAATGAAAACTAGTCTCTCTTTCAGCCCAGAGAAAACTACTGTTAATGGTTGCTCATATTTCTTCTACAAATTTCTATGTAAAAACATGCATGGATTTAAGAATGCTATACCAACAGCCTTAGTTTTAGGTTAAAAAAAAAATGTAACATATATAAAATACGTAACACATATAAGACTGTCTCCACATGGTCCACATTCTGAGCAGTGTCCTGACCAAAAAAATCCTCAACAACCAAAAGTTAAAAATAAACTCAAGTTCATAATTGCATTGTTACCAGATGAAGGATTTGTCTTAGAAAATCTCACTTTTCTCTCCCATCCATTTGGCTCACATACCTGAGCTATTTGGCATTTTGTTCTTCAAAATTCCCTAGAAAAACTCTTTTAGCATGACTCCTGGTTTCTCTTCCTTTTCTCTTGTGCTGAGTGCCAAGCGCTGTCCATTAGCTGTATTATCTAAGTTAATTCTCATGCAAACCCTACCAGATCCACATTTTAAGAATGAGGAAACTAAAATTCAAACAAGCCGAGTAGCTATGTTAAGGCACTTGCAGTTGAAATAGCTAACTTATGCCAGAGGCCAGGGTCAAATGCTACTGGTTTTGTCCCATCCCCCTTTCTCTCTTTTGAGTTTTGGGTGCCTTCTCAAAGAGATGCCCAATGTCTAATGATGCTTTCAATGAAGTGTCTCCATTTATAGACTAGAACTTCCCTTCCTTACATCATAATATCCTTAGGACCATATTTAATTCCTCTCCGGGAATTCTGTGGGCACTACCCACTAGGGCCTGAGTGAGTCCTTCTTACCTCCTTCTCACTTACTAGGCTGGGAATGGAATGGCTCCATGACAGCAAAACTCAACGACATCTTTCAATTCTCTACCCCCTTTGAGTTTCCACATCATAGTTACAGTGAGGAAAGGGGAATGTGGGGAGCTACAGCTTTTAAGTGTTTCTATTTGTTATCATCCATGTAACTAGGAGGCCCACAGTATTTTTAAAATAGGTCCACAGAAACATGGAATCCAATCTTTCCTTTAAATATGGGTTGGACTTAGTGACTCCCTTCTAACAGATGCAGTATGGTGAAGTGACATTGTGATTTCCGAAGGTAGGAGGTAAAAAGGATACAGTGTCTGCTTGGCTTTCTCTATTAGGACCCTTGTCCTTGGTACCTAGCCACCATAGTCTGAGGAAGCCCAGGCCACATGAAGAGGCCACGTGTCAGTTTTCTGGCCAACAGCCCAGCTAGGACTTCAGCCTACAGTCAGCATCAAGAGTTAGCCACGTGAGGGGATGAGCCTTCTGATTTCCAGCTAAAGCCCCAGACATAGTGGAGCAGACGCAAGTCATCCATCCCCTCGGTGCTCAGTCTGAATTTCTGAGCCACAGAAACAGTGAGAGATAATAAATTATTATTGTCTTAAGCTTCTTATTGGGCTAATTTGTTACTTAGCAATAGACGGCTAATACAAAGCCATTTCCAACGCCCTCAGTTTTCAGGGTTATGTCATTCATACCGAAATCTCAGAGGGTGAATGACTAGAATACAATGTCATCATTTATTGACTATCCTGCCATTTGGAAAGCAAATCAGAGACTCCTACCTGTTGCTAAGGAGTCCTGGGCCTGGGAACCTACTTGTCTTGTCTACACTGAGATCTGGAATGTCAGCCATCTGTCCTCAAAGGGTGGAGCCACACCTACCCAGCTGACTGAGGCCTGTAGAAAGCACATCTCAGATGGGAGCTTCGTGGATCAGTCCTGCTTCTCGCTGGCTGCTAGAATTGCTTCTTTTTCTTCCTCAGCCCACTGACGCTCACATTAGATGTTAACTGGGAGAAATGATAAGGGTAATACCCCGTGGTTTACTAATTTTTAGCTGTGTGTCATTGCAGCAGGAACTCAGAGAGTGCATGGATCCCCACTCCTTGTTCTTTGGGTTGCGGGCAGAAAGCACACACCAATAATTTCGAGAGATGTCAATATTCCCCAAGTCCCCGCTGTAAGGTTAAAAATTCAACATACCCAGCCCGGTATCTGCCCTGCCATATGCTCATTTCAGAGCAGCGAGGGCAACGTGCCCAGAAATGCCCTCCTGCAAACTCCCCTTTGGGTGGGGGCCTTGAAAATGCTCACGCAGGCATATGCCCCTATTCACTCAGTGTGTCTCTGTAGCATGTTCGAACCCCCTTCCCTAACCTTTTCTCTACTCCCCAGTACAGAGCTCCCTGCAAACCCTTCCAGTGGAAAGCAGTTCCGGTGTTTCCCAGATGTTCAGTCCCCCAGGCAGCGCCGCTGGGCCAGCAGCTTGCTGGCCCTGAACCAGCCTACTGTGATTCCGCAAGGGAGTCTCAGAGACTTCCTCAATTTAGTGACTCACATAATCGTTCTCCGCTTGGAACATCCAGTTCCGAACCGTGCCGTCTCCCAGAAATTGTATTTCCAGCCCCAGGCTCGTGTCTACGATATCCCTTTGGCTTTCCTGTGGTGTTGCAGGAAGCCTGCTCGGGCGGGCCTTTCTCTCTCCTCCAGAGATGGGTGGCCAGTATGAAAATGCACTTTGGGCTCACATCCAGGCGCACAATTTTAAGTCAAGATGCAATTGGGCACTGCCCTTTGGTTCCAGAATCCGGAACAGCAACACCCTTCCCCTCTGCCCCGTCCCGCCCAGCCCCCAACCCAAGCTGGAACACTCACAAAACCATGGTATAGGTTTAGAGCGACGTAACAATTAATGAAAGACAGGTATCCTCCACTTTTTGAAAGTTTGCTTTCTGCCACTTCACTTTTACGAACGACCTACACCAGTGTCTGTTTTTTCCTAACCAAAAGAAATCCGAAGAGGATTTCGCTTTTAAGGCAAAAAAGATGAGTGAAAATAGCCTCTAGGGTTTGTTTGCCAGCCGTCCTAGAGGCATAGCGACCCCAGCAGTGAGTGGCGCCACCAAACGCCATCTCTGGGAACTACACTCAGTGTCTCCACCTCAAACGTCTGTAGCTTTCATTTATTTTGTGCATCCGTGAGCAAGATGTGTCCTAAGGTATCAGAATAGCCTTAAAAAGGTTATTTGGGGCGGGGCGGGGGTGTCTTGGAATGGTCAAAAAAAATTTCTGTACAAATGAATGGTAATTGCTTCTTCACTGAATGTCATCGTTTCAGGTTTCATAGGAAAGGTCTACCTTCGGATTGCGGGGGAAACAGGTACAGTGTATTGTTCTGCTTCATTTAATTTAATGGCTGCATCATGTACCATGGATGTACCATAATTTGTTTAACTAATCCCCTATTGAAGAACATTAAGGTAATTATTATTGTTATTAGAGGAGCAGCTGAACCTTGGAAACACACTCTTAAATGCTTTCTCTCTGAGGAGCATGAAGAAGCTCCTCCTTATCAAGCTAACAGTGCCCTTGGAGATAATTACACCCCAGCCAGAGGTTCCCTGGCATCCTCAGAGGTGGGTACTGATGGGAAGTGGGCCACTCAAGGGTGCTGGGGTGGGAAAGGGTTGACAACCAGCACAGCCTTTGAGGAATGAATTTGTAAATCGAGGAAAGTACAGGAGAAACTTCTAAAACATCCACTAAGGGAAAAAGTAACCAAACTTCCTTGTATTTTCTGATCCTAATCCTCAGAACCCTTCTTTACGCAGCCGTGGAATGTATCTTCTGGAGATGCCATGGCTGATGTCGCCTCCTCTTTGAGGTTCAGGAAGGACTGCTTGATATAAAGGAGGGAAGCCAAGAGACCCAGGGTCTGCACAGCCACAGTCCTCCTCAGATGAAGGTTGGCTCCTCACCGTAACCTGTGCTCCTTTGTGTTATGTGACAGTGCCTCAGAGCCAAAGACAGCCACGTTTAGGCAGGCAAGAGGGAAGCCAGAGGCCTCTGGGAACGGTCCATCCATCTGGGAGGGAAACATTGTGCTGGCAGTGACAAAGAAATGTCATCAGAGCCCGGGCTGGAGGGAGAGACCACAGAGAGAAGGCGCGGAAGCCGGACAGCTGTCAGCAATGACTGCTATGCTCCAGACACTCTTCTGAACACTTTACCTGATCTCACTCTGTTTACCTCATAGCAGCCCTTTGAGGGCAAGTTCTAGTGTCCCCATCCTACAGATGAGAAGGAAGCACAGGCATGTCACATAACAGCCCAAGGTAGGCACCTGGTGGCCCTAAGACCTGAACCCTCCTGCAGTCTGACTCCTGTTCTTGCCCTGACACTGGCTGCTTTCCAGGTAGTGGGAGCGGAAGCAGTGGGGAGCGGTCAAAAGTAGATAGAGAAACAGAGTTTTGTGACTGCCAGTGGGACTAGGGTCAGAAACTAGGGGCACCCACTTGGGAGGGGAAAACAAGAGGACCGGGTCACCAGGACAGCACTGGTCCCCGAAGGACAAGGAGCCCTTGTTCCGGGCTCCAGGGGTAGGTGGGGCCTAACCTTGAGGGTTTTCAGAGCTCAGTCCCCATAGCTGCCTTGGGCCTCAAGTAATAGCAGTGGGTCTTTGTTTCCTAGGGCCTGAGAAGGCCTAACTGACTTGCTTTATTATGTTAATTGTGCAAGATAATCATCTTGAGCTAAATGGTCAGAGAGAAGAAAAAGAGATTAGGGTAAATAAACCGGGAGCTCCAGAACCCAGCTGAAGGGCAGCTCAGCTCGAAAGACAAAGGAGTTGCAAGTCGAGGGACCTTTAAATCAGACAAAGCGTCTGTGTATCGACACTACTGCCCAGTTAATCCCCATTGTGTTTCACAGTTTTCCATGGCTTTTCGTGTCCTCTGTTTATTTGTCACATCAACCCTACGAGGCATGCCAGATAGGTACTACTATCTCATTTTACAGATGAAGCAGAGGCCCAGCGAAAGTAGGGTTTGCCTAGAGGGCAGCTGAGCCAGAAGGAGAAGCCCCGGTTTCTCAGGGGTGAGCAGGGTGCGTCGTGTCAGCTCTCTAGAGGTGAGTGTGTGTGTCTCCTCCCAACTCCACATCACTGAAACCAGTCATGGTGAGCGTATTTACACCATGGAAATCAGCAAACAAATTCCGGGCGCCCCCACTCTCCCTGCCCGCCAGAGCTGGTTGCTCAACCTTTACTGACACACCATTGAGAATATCCCCATCATTTTTCAGGTTGGTGCTAAAGAAAACATTATGCCCCTTGAGATAGAAGTTAAAGATAATAACTGAGGTAGCAAATCCGTCTTTCCCATCCGGATGGCCAACAGGCACATGAAAAGATGCTCAACGTCGCTCCTCATCAGGGAAATACAAATCAAAACCACACTCAGATATCACCTCACGCCAGAGTGGCCAAAATGAACAAATCAGGAGACTACAGATGCTGGAGAGGATGTGGAGAAACGGGAACCCTCTTGCACTGTTGGTGGGAATGCAAACTGGTGCAGCCACTCTGGAAAATAGTGTGGAGGTTCCTCAAAAAATTAAAAATAGACCTACCCTAGGACCCAGCAATAGCACTGTTAGGAATTTACCCAAGGGATACAGGAGTACTGATGCATAGGGGCACTTGTACCCCAATGTTTCTAGCAGCACTCTCAACAATAGCCAAATTACGGAAAGAGCCTAAATATCCATCAACTGATGAATGGATAAAGAAATTGTGGTTTATATACACAATGGAGTACTACGTGGCAATGAGAAAGAATGAAATATGGCCCTTTGTAGCAACATGGATGGAACTGGAGAGTGTGATGCTAAGTGAAATAAGCCATACAGAGAAAGACAGATACCATATGTTTTCACTCTTATGTGGATCCTGAGAAACTTAACAGAAACCCATGGGGGAGGGGAAGGAAAAAAAAAAAAAAAAAAAAAAGGAGGTTAGAGCGGGAGAGAGCCAAAGCATAAGAGACTGTTAAAAACTGAGAACAAACTGAGGGTTGATGGGGGGTGGGAGGGAGGGGAGGGTGGGTGATGGGTATTACAGAGGGCACCTTTTGGGATGAGCACTGGGTATTGTATGGAAACCAATTTGACAATAAACTTCATATATTGAAAAAAAAAAAAAAGGAAATCCGTCTTTCCAAATGGGTCAAATTCCCCTTTTGTGGCAGAAATCCTAAGAGCTAACATTTATTTTGTGCTTGCTAAGTGCCAGGCTCTGTGCTGTGGGCTTTATTTTCTTTTTAAATGTTTATTTATTTATTTTGAGAGAGAGCATGAGTGGGGGAGGGGCAGAGAGAGGGAGAGAGAATCCCACGAGGGCTCCATGCTGTCAGCGCAGTGCCTGATGCGGGGCTCAAACTCATGAACCATGAGGCCATGACCTGAGACAAAATCAAGAGTGGGATGCTTAACCAACTCACCACCCAGGCGCCCCTCTGCTATGGGCTTTATCCATTATCTAATGGATTCCTCATCTCAAGCCTTCTCTGACAATGAGGACATTTGAGGACTAACTTGCTCAAGGTCGCACAGCCAGAATGTGGTGAAACTAGGATTCAAATCTAGGTCTGTATCAACCTCTCAATCATGGTGCCATCACCATTATTATTTTATAAGGAGGGTAGACTTTTCTTTTCAGTTCTACAGCCCCCCTCCTGTTCCCATCTTGTAAACATATAACAGAATTATAACTAAAATCAATCAAGACAACTGATTTCTAACACACAATGAATATTTTAAGGGCGGTCTGAAATCTCAATAAAATTCCATAACGTATTAAACCGTTTTAGCTAAATTTATAATCATGGCCTATAGAGAATGTCAGAATTAATATTCGGCTCTCTTATTATTTCAGCCATCGAAGATATCTTATGTGATAATTGGCTCTTAGCAGCCACAATCTAATTTAATTTATTTATGAATACCTTGTATTTATATTTCATGGATATTGTTTTAATTATTAAATCACTACATCTTAGAAAGAAATGTAATTTTGTTATACGGCAAATGTTCTTCATGTCAACATCTATAATGCCATTTTAGAAGTGTATAAGGCCAAAGAGATTGCTTAGGCTTCAAAGACAAAATTTGTTGCATTTTGCTGGAAACCATTTTGTCAGAAAAGAAATACTACAATAGAGACCTATTTGGAGATCTAAAACAACTATTGTGCGGATAAAGGGACAAAACCCACCTATTAATGCACTCTAACCTGTAGTGTCTGTGGTGTCTAAATGGCGTGTCTCTCAATCGGATGGGGGCCTTCATATGTGGGGGGACGTGGGAGCTGGAGAATTCACCGGAGGCAGAACAAAGAAGATAGAAGTTTATGAATACACTGCAAGAGAGCAGTGTGCAGAACAACAAAGGAGAGGCTGTGGGTGGGGGCTGTTTTTAAAAGGGGAAGACGAGTTATGGTCAAGTATGGAATCTTCCCTTTTTTGATAACTGTGCCTCGTCGTAAGTAGCTCATTGGTCAGTTAGGGCCTACGGATACTTTGACATGGGTCACCTGATGTGCCTGTCTGTATTCAGGCCACAGGTGGTCGCTGTGGACCCTTTCTACATTCCAGCGCTCAAGCCTATTTGCCAAAAAGCTGCCTCTACAGTGTCCAGAATTAATATCGTATTTCAGAGAGGTGGACTGACTCGAAATAGACAAAAATAAGCCATCACAGAGTCAACAGAACATGGATGTGGGGTTGGTAGCTGGATCCTGGCTTCAAATTCCAGATCTGCCATTTTCTATCTGTATAACCTGGGGTGAGTTACTGAATGAACCCACTCGGAACATCCGTTTCCCATTCTAAAAACGGGATCAACAATACCGACCACCCAGTGGAGTTATAGTGAGGGTAGAACTGGGTAAAATTTTCAGAGTACAGTGCAAAATGAAAATGCAGGGTCCCTTGCTCAAAAGTTGTTAACAATTTCAAGACAACAACAGCAGAGCAGTAAACCAAGTGTGGGGGCCCTTCTGAGAGTAGGGCCCTCTGAACTGCACAGTCGTTCACCCCCGAAGCCAGCCACAAGTAAGGATCACATGAAGTGCTACATGTAAACTGTGTCCACTTGGGAGGTGCCTGAAGAATGTCAGCTACCCGTGTTTTGGCTGTTTGCCACCTTATTTTTGGCTGTTTGCCACCTTATTTTTATGCAGCATGGAAAAGAAATCTAGTAGTCACTTTTGTTTTGAAGATGGGTATACCAGAATAGTTTGGTAGATATCAAGCACTGAAAGAGTTCAAAGTCACAACAGTCTAGGTGAAATGGGGCACAGAAGCCACGAGAGTGCCCCCCACCTTAGATGTCTGTCAATTTTTGGAAGAGGAATAGAGAACGCGGGATTCTGTTTTCTAGCAGAGGTCTTGAAACCATAAAGCTAATCTCATTGGGTTTTGCACTACATTGAATTAAAGCCCTAATTCTAATTTCACCAAATAGGGTTACCGGGAGAACAGGAAGTGAAGCTTGATAACTGAGTTCCACTGTCCAGAGGAAGTCAAGAGAGAACAGAAAATCAATTTCCTGACTACGGAGAAACTGGTAGAGTTATTCCAACCTGTTGGGAACAGTGTGTTTCTTTGTAAGGAGGCGAAGACATTCCTGCAGAGACTTTTCATGCAGAGGGGGGCCATGTGGTTTTCTACACATTTCTCTTTGGGCATCCTCTATCACCATGGACTGATGGAGCCTCTGCTGACTTTCTGGGTTCTTACCTCCTGCAGGTGAGAACACACTGACCAGGCTATAGATAGGAAAGGTGAGTGTCCCTGGGATGGAGACATTCATCCATCTCACCTACCTCTTCCAGAGAGTTCCTTTTTGATTTTTTTTTTTTAATGTATCAGCACCCAGCTTCTGCCCAAGGTCCCCTTTGATCCTTACAACTCCCTATTTTCTCACCTAGGCCACACCGGACCACCCCAGCTTCTCATTGGTTTCAATGCACTACTTAGGTAGAATATTTCTACCTAACCAACAACTTAGAAATGTATTGAACTTCACAGTTTTGACACACCTCATCCAGCTGGTAGACTGAGGCCTTCACTTCATTCTGTGTGCCTTGAAAGTGGGAGACAACAATGAGGGTTGTTTTCTAAAGTACTTGTCCTTTATGGAGATGGTCCCTCTTTTATTTTATTTTTTTTAAAGTTTATTTATTTATTTTGAGAGTGAGAGAGTGCGAGTGGGGGAGGTGCAGAGAGAGAGGGAGACAGAATCCCAAGCAGGCTCCGCACTGCCAGTGCAGAGCCTGGTGTGGGGCTTGAACCCATAAATGGTAAGATCAAGACTTGAGCTGAAGTCAGAGGCTCAACCCACTGAGCCACCACTCAGGGGCCCTCCTTCCTTTACTTTGTTTTTTAAATTTTTATTTATTTTTAATGTTTATTCTTTTTTGAGAGAGTACAAGTGAGGGAGGGGCAGAGAGAGAGTAGGAGGACAAAGGATCTGAAGTGGGCTCCATGCTGATAGCAGCGAGCCCCATGTGGAGCTTGAACTCAAGAATGGTGAGATCATGACCTGAGCCGAAGGCAGACGCTTAACTGACTGAGCCACCCAGGTATCCCTCCTTTACTTCAGAATTCTCTACAACCTGTGCCCAGAGCCTTACGTGCAGTAGGTGCTGAATCATTAGTTGTTGAATGAATATATTCCTATGACACCATTCCTTTCATCAATGTAGTTTTATCATGCCATGTAGACCAAAGGCTCCTTGAAGCATTCGTTTATGGAAATATTTATCGAGTGCCTGCCACATGACAGGAAAGTTTCAAAAACAAAAGGAATGAATACCATTAACCCTATCAAATACTAACTTATCAATAACAACATGGTGGGTCTTCAGAGGGAAAGTGACCCGCTGGGCAGGCAAGTGCAGGTGCGGTCATCCAACAATAAATCCTCCCAGGGACTGGGGTTGACCTCTCTGTGAGAGCCAGAATCTGGAAAAAGTGAGGGTCTCAGTGAACACAGAATGGAGAAGGTCAGCTGTGGGATACTTTACGGCAGTAACTATAGAATCAGACTTGTCAACTGGGGGCTTCCCCAAACAAGCCATAACGTTGCGTCTTCATCCATTCAGGCTGCTATAATAACAATACCGTAGACTAGGGGGCTTATTCTGGAGTTCTGGAGGCTGGGAAGTCCAAGATCAAGGCACTGGTGGATGTGGTGTTGAAGCACACCACATCAGAAAGAAAATATGCCTTCCCTACTTTTCTCCAATCCCCTAGAGTGTGGTCCTGCCTCCTCTCCAGTTCTACTGGCAAAGGAAGCAAGTATCAAGGATCATTCCTGGGCCCAGGGGTCTGCAACTCACAATGCATCGAGCTTTACCTTCTCACCCTGTCGGAAGACCTCTCCCCCCAACCCCCTACCCAGGCCTTATACCCCAACAAGGAATGGGGTGGAGTATTCAGGATGTGTTCTATCCCTTTTCTCTCTCCCCTGAAAGCCTGGCTTTTTCTGGGCCAGGAAGAGATAGCAGGACTCCTTTGATAACCTTGAGTCTCTGGCTCAGAGGAGATGAGGGCCACTAGGCCTCTCCATTCTTTCTGGAGAACACCGAAGGAGAGCAGAGAGGTACGTCCAGCCATTGTGCTCACCTCCCAGCAGGAACCATGGCCCCGCACTCTGACTCCAGCTGTCTCCAGCTTGCTGTGTAGCCCTCTTTAGGGCTGGCTATCTGGTCCTTAGGTGCACTCCCTGGTTTCACAGCTCTTCTGCAGTTGGGGCAGACCCAGTTGCCAGGTCCTCATTTTTGGAGGCTGGTCCTGGGTCTGCAAGTATGTGCTGAGGGCCCCCCAAAACCTCAAGCATGAGATGGGAAAGGTCAATGGCCCTCCTGCAGCAAGACCCTCACCTGCTGACCAGGAGGCAATCACAAGGGTGCTTGCTGACAGGGTGGGCTGGGGTCACCAGGAGAGCAGATAGAGCAAGCTGTCTTCTCAGTGGCAAATAGGCCATTTGGAAGGGACATAGAAACCCTTCCCAAATGGTGCCTCACAACCACAGCACCCTGACCAGGGTCTCTGCTTTAAGCCCAAGAACAGGGGAGCCACTGAGGAGTTGTATCCAGGCCTGCCTGGAAACTTGCTTTAAAGCAGTGAAGCATGGGGTGCCTGGGTGGCTCAGCCAGTTAAGCATCGGGCTCTTGATGTCGTCTCAGGTCATGATCTCACAGTTGGTGAGTTCGAGCCCCGCATCAGGCTCTGTGCTGACAGTACGGAGCCTGCTTGGGATTCTCATTCTCTCTCAACTAAATACATTTTTTTAAAAACTTTTTAAAAAGTTGTTTAAAAACACTAAAAAAATAATAAAGCAGTGAAGCAGGACTCTGAGCCACGTTTCCTGGGCTTCCTGGCTACAGGGGTAAGGGGCCTGCTCTGAGCTGATTCTTGGGTTATTCCCTTGGGATCACCATCAGCTCTGCTCACGAGGAGCAGGGGCCTGAGGTGGCTGGCCTGTTTCCTGGCCAGTCTGGCATTTCCTTTGACCCAACCCGGATGTGCCCCCTATTTGAGGGAGAAAAAGGCTGGCATGGCCTGACCAGAAAATGGTCCAACGGCGCCCCCTGCTGTTCGCATGCTAGACTGCATGGATTTGCAATGGAAATGTCGATCTGCTGTTACTTGGGGGAGTTTTTTGTTTTTGTTTTTGTTTTTAAGCACTATGTTAGTTAACTGTTGCTGTTTAACAAATGAGCGGCTTAAAACCAATAATGTATTCTATCTCCCGCTGTTTCTTCGGGTCGGGAATTTGGTTTGGCTGAGCAGTTCCGGCCCCAGGTCTGCCACAAGGCTGCTATCAGATGTTAGCCAGGCCTGCACGTCTCACGTCTCATGGTTTGACAGGTGCTGGGAGATCCACTTCCCAGGTGGTAGGCTTGTATCAGGCAAGTTGGCGCTAGCTGTTGGCAGGAGGCCTCCGCACCCCTCCATGGGGGGCCTCCGCACTCCTCCATGGGGGGCCTTTCCACAGGCTGTTTGCATCTCAACACATGGAGGCTGACTTCCCCCAGGGCAAATGATTCCAGAAGCTGAAGTGGGAGCAGCCATGGCTTTCTGACTTGGTCTTCCACTGTATTCACACTAATTCACACTGGCTGTGATTCGGTATAGGAGGAAACTACACGAAAGTACGAGTGCCCGAGGGTGAGGCTCCCTGGGGAACCATCTCGGAGGCTGGCTACAGTAAGCATCTATCATGGGCTAAGCAGTGTATAAACAATATGTAACAACAGCTGGAGCATACAGTTGGCAATTATCTCATGTTAAGTACTTTCCCTAAGTTAGCTCATTTATCCTCGCAACGACCTGACAAATCTGGTCCTTCTATTACACGTTGGAGAGATGAGGAAATTAGGGCTTGGGGAGGTTGGGGACTGAGGTCACACAACCAGTAAGTAGTTGATTGAGCATTTAAGACTTTGGCCTGTGTTCACTGTGCCAGAATGCCTCCATCGGCGTTTAGAACTAACAACCAGAGACGTGGGCACAGATGAGGAAACTGAAACTCAGAGGTCAAACAACACGGTCAAGTTTACCAAATCAGTAAATGGCAGAGCTGGGGTTGGAGTAGAGGCCTGATTCCAGAGACGGTGCTCTGTCCAGCCCATCGCATTTCTCTGGAATGGGGGAGAGAGACACAGAAAGGAGAGAAGAATGCAAAGAACAAGGTGGCCAGCCCATCCAGTGCCTCCGTGTCTATCAGAAAGAATGCTCCCTCCTTGGTGGCTAGAGTTCTGCAGATGCTTCTGGGCTTGGCAAGCTCTGCCCCCACTATCCTCCTGGTCAGGGCAAAATGTGAGTGTGGCCACCCTGGGGCAGGAAGGTAACATGAGAGAGATGTGGTTAGAGTGTAAGAGGCGGTTGCAGGGGCTAGAAAAAGAGGGGAGAAAAAATAAGGAAGAGAGAGAGGGAGAGGGAGAGAGGGAGGGAGAGAGAGAGAGAGGGAGGGAGAGGGGGAGGGAGAGAGGGAGGGAGAGGGGGAAAGAGAGAGAGAGAGATGAGATTGTGAGATGAAGCAAGAGGGGGAAAAAATGGCAAAAGAAAACCAGACCAAGTACGTGGGGTCTGATTAGTCCTCCGTGGCAGATGGTTGGGACCTTCTCTCCCAGTGGCTGGGAGCTCCAGCATGGCTAGCTGGGGAAGCAGAAGATCTAGTGCATGGGGTCCTGAGACTCCAGTTCACAAGCTCCTCCTCACCTCCATCACTAGTTGGAGGAACGGGGCATCAAGAAGACACTCCAGCATGTAGCTGGCTGGAGGAACACCTAGTTTCAGGGAAAATGGGGTGGCTGCCAGGTCAGCAGCCTCCCAGGAGAGCCAGGGAGACCCAGTCCAGATGATAATGGTTATAGCATCAGAGAGTTGATTGACAAATTAACTAGAGCTCAGACTGGAAGGTGTAACTGGTGGCTTCACTATTGTGTGTCTGTCTCTCTGTAGTTTGATCCCCAAAAGGAATTGTTTAATTTGTGGGTTCAGCTTTGTTACTGACCACTGTTCAATTAACATCTGCTTGCCTTTGCATCTGAATTTGTCAAGTACGACTTTCACACCACACATGGAGTCAGAACCCACCCGGAGTTGCCGATCATTTGAAGTAGGAAGGTTATGAGACTCGGAGGCAGAAATTCATGGCTTTGAGTCCTAGTTTTAGCAGCAGCTGTACATGAGGGATCCCCCACCCCAGCAGCCTCAAGTGCTCCCACAATCAAGCCTCACTGGGGCTGCCTGTCCTGAAAGTTCAGCAGCCTCCTGGAGGCCAGTATCTGGCAGGAGGGCAAAGAGGAAAAACCACTTTTTTTCCTGCCTCCAGCCTCTCTCTACTCCAGTAAGATCTTACGGTTGCCAACTGGTTTTCCAAAAAAAAATGTTTATTTCACCCTTCTGTGTTATACTCTTCCAATGCTTTCCATCCACTTACAGCTCAAAGTTTAAATTCCCGAGCACAGCAAGTTGGGTCCTTCCTGGTCCACCTGCTCACTACCTTTATATCTTGGATCATGATGCTCCTGTGTACTTTGTTACCTCTGGGCTTTTGTTCATGCTGCCACTTTTCATTAAAAACTCTTCTCCCTCTCTCTGCATGGTATACTCCTTTTCAAACTTCAAACTGATTATCCAATCATCCTTCCAACCGTCCAACCATCCTGCATCCTGAAACTCGACTTCAATGTTTCCCAAGCTTATCTGCACATTGGTTCACCTGGGGAGATTTGAAAAACATACTAATGCCCTGTGTCCCACCTTCAGAGACTGTGTAACTTAATTCATCTGGAATGTGACCTGGGCTTGGATTTTTCAAAGATGGCCAGGTGATTCTTTTTAAAACAAAACTTTTTTAATGTTTATTTTTGACACAGAGAGAGACAGAGCATGAGCAGGGGAGGGGCAGAGAGAGAGGGAGACGTAAAATCCAAAGCAGGCTCCAGGCTCTGAGGTGTCAGCACAGAGCCCGACGCGGGGCTCCGACTCACAAACTGTGAGATCATGAACTGAGCCAAAGTCGGACACTTTTTTAAAAATTTTTTTTTTAACGTTTTATTTATTTTTGAGACAGGGAGAGACAGAGCATGAACAGGGGAGGGTCAGAGAGAGGGAGACACAGAATCTGAAACAGGCTCCAGGCTCTGAGCTGTCAGCACAGAGCCTGACGTGGGGCTCGAACTCACGGACCGTGAGATCATGACCTGAGCTGAAGTCGGCCGCTTAACCAACTGAGCCACCCAGGTGCCCCCAAAGTCGGACACTTAACCGACTGAACCACCCAGGGGTTCAATGCCCAGGTGATTCTAACGTGCAGACAAGTTTCAGGACCACTGCCCCACCCTATACCAAATACTGTAATAGCCCCTGAGGACTTAAAGGTACAAGTTGGTTTAGACTAGATATTTAGTATTGGAGAAATATATCAATAAATATATAATTACCCAACAATACGCACAAGTGTTATGACAGAGGTAAGCCATGGACGGTACTCTTGAGAAGGTAGAGGAGGTATACACAGCCCGCACTGGTGGGATTGAGGGGTGGCCAGAGCTGTTGAGTCTTCTGGGACAAGGAGGTGTGTTCCAGGCAAAGAAGGGGGTGGGTACCCTAGTCAGAGGGAAAACTGAGCATAGCACAGTGAGCCAGAGAGAGGTCACTTTCAGAGGCGGACAAAAACTCAGTAGGACTACAGCTTTGAGGCTCATGAGCCTGCAGAGTCAGACGTGGTCTTGGAGGGAACAGGGAATGGACAGTCAACAAAGGGGGTGTCAGGGATGTGACCTGGTCAGACTTAGTGGCTGTGAATGCCCAGGAGATAACAGCAGTTGGTGAACAGGGAGGGGAGACAGTAGGAACCAGTAGGAAGGCCTTCCCTTCTTCAGAGAAGTCTCCCTTACGTCTTCTCCACCTGTACACTCCAGCTCATCACAGACACCCTATCTTGGTGCCTCCGGCCCATGGCAAGGTCCTGGTGGAGAGTAAATGCTCATGCCTCACGCCACACGGGGAGGTAGAAACGCCACAGGCTTCCGAGTCAGGCCGACTTGATTCAAGACCCTGTTCCACTCCTTACAAATGGTGTGACGCTGAGGACATCAGCCACATTCTCTGGGCTTGGTTTTCTCCACTATAGCATGGAGAAAATGCCAAACTCATATGATTCTTTTGAGCATTAAAAAAAAAATGTGTATCAGTGTTTTTTATCGTGTAGGCCCCCCCAGAACAGCAGCTTCAGCATCACCTGGGAATCTGTTAAAATGCAAATTCTCAGGCCTTACCCAAGACCTGCTGAATCAGAAAGCCCGGGAGTGCAGCCAGCATTCTGTGTTTGAGCACACCCTCCAGCTGATTCTAATGCATGCTAAAGTTTGAGAAACACTGGTGCGTGTAAACCGCTTCATCCCTGGACTTGCTTTCCCGGAAGCCTACACTATTCCTGAAAAGTAGAAAAACCCACCCAGCCACCCAGCTCTGGCCTCTGTTCCAGCCCCTCCCTTTGCAATTCTTCCCAGGTTGGTCACTGAGGATATAAGGCTGAGGAGGCCAGGAAATCCGTATGTCTGAGAGGGAGTGCCATACCCCCTGCGTGTGCATTTGTGCATGCCTGCAGATGCAGATTTTTGACCTCTAAGGAAAGCTGTATGACCTTGACCTCTAAGCATGCATGTGTCTGTACGTGGGAGGGGTAACGCTAACAGGCTAGTCATTGCTCTAAGCACTTTCCACATTTTAACTCATTGTATCCTCACAACAGCCCTACGAAGTTAGTGCTGTTATCAGCACCATTATCATTACTATCAGATGAGGGAGTCGAGGCACAGAAAGCTTAAGTAACTTGCCTAAGGGCACACAGTTATTGTTAGAGCTGGGATTCAGGCACAGGGACTCTGGCTGCAGGGTCCATGCTCTTAACCAGTCTGCCTTCCAAGGCTGCTGTGAAAATGTTAGTGTGCTCAGGCTTTAACATACTCCTGTTGGGCTCTCTGTTGTGTTAAGATGCCTCACCCCGAACAGAGTCTTCTCTCTGCTACTTACAATGAGAACCTGGCTTTGTCATTTCTCCTCTCCTGGCCTTAGTTTCCAAATGTTTAAAATGTGCAGTTGGGCCAGATTAGGGATATAAACTGGAGCCCCAAGGTCCCAGAGAATAAGCTGTGTTTGGCCAGCTCTCTTGATCGGAGTTGAAAGTGATGGTCTTGAAGTGGTATACATTCTCGCTCTCCACGCTGCAGCCCTACCTTCCGTGGTCTTACACGGGCCCACAGGCCTCACCTCAGTGAACTGTCCGGCATCCAAAGGCACTTGAGTTTGAGATCACTCATCAGAAAAATGCCTAAATCTGAGGGCCCATGAATTTACAACTTGCCCCAGCCCCCGCTCCTCCAATTTAAAGAACACTTTACCTGAGATGTTTCTTGTGCAAAGAAGGCCCTGAGGCTTGGCTCCCACCTTTACGGACATCCTCTACTTGGAATGGCTGTCAGATGTGAGCAGTGTCCTTTCTTATGGCCGCGTGCCCTGGAAATATTGAGTTACCCTTCTCCTGGTTTACCTCCTCCTGGAAGGGAGACAGATGAAGCTTGTTTTAGCATGGAAGGCCAATGCAATTTCAGAATCCATTGCACCTGCAGAGATGATTTCTGTTATTTGTATTTAATCTGGAAGTTTCCGTCTTTTCAAACTTGGGAATGAATCGATTCCTGGAAGAATGAAGGTGCTTCATCAGCTTTTGCACCCCTATGTTGGTTGCCTTTCATTTCCTGCAGGAGGGATACAGTCAGTATTGATAAAGTAGCTTGGAGCATTTTTACTGGGCTTCATCTGGGTGCTGGGAAGTGGGTGCCAGGTGCTGCTGAGTATTAGCATATTGTCTTACACGGGGAACAGGCACTCAAACATTGCTGGATGGATAAAGGAATGAGCGAAATACTTTCTAGCAACTGGAGCCTATGCTAAATAACTCATTGACTCTCACTCAATTTATAGGAATGTATTTTATTTTTGGACTACTATATGGCTTATAAAGAATTTTCACACACATTCCCCATAAATTTTTTTTTCCATATTTTAACATTGAGGCAACGAGGCTTCAGGAGGTTAACCGACCTCAAAGTCACACTGTGGCGTTCAGTTTTCTGTGACTCACGTTGTCATTTCCAAAATAAAAGCTAATATTAAAAAATAGTTGTTGAAAAAAATACTGCTTGAAGCTGTGTAAGCTGAAACTTTAGATACTAAAACAAACATGGTAGAAAAAAATCACTTCTCCCCAAAACTAGAAACCAGACTATTTTTATAATCTTTGTAGTTTCCAAGCACGTTCTCACATCTGATTTCCTTTGACCCCCACAACAACTCTACCCTGTTGGAGTGAAGTCCTCTCGCATTTGGGGGCACTGTGAGACTGTCTCAGATGTTCTTTTCCAAGAGACAGGTCAGACTGGCAGTTAAGGGCTGAACTTCTTGCGTACTCATGCCATCTACTGGTACTTTCCTGGGATCATGAGTCCCAGCTGATAGTCTATTAAAAAATATTTTTTCTTCATTGTAAACTTCAGCAGGGGCCACTCAACTGTTTTACTCCTTATTACTCAAGTCCTTGAAAATACTGCCTCCTCTCAATCTTTGAAACTTGTTTTCTATGGAGCCTACTTTAACACAGGACCTAAGGTTTACTCAGAAAGGGATTGGAAAAGTTTCTGGTTCCTCTTGGCATATCGGCAGGTTTTACAAATGCGTCTGAGCACCTTCCAGTTGGCTTGGAACCTGTGGGAAGGAAGATGGCTTAGCTAGGGAAGGAGAACTCTCAGAGAATCTTCATGTGTCCACACTAACACCTCCACTTTGCCCAGTATTTTCTGGGAGGGCTACAACCAGCGAGTGTTGGTTAGCTGAGAAGGTCGGTGGCCCGATGCTGACAGCTCACCCCATGGCACCTCAACAGTTCGTGGGAGGGGAGTGAGATTCTGGGGAACAGCTGAAGCCAACTTCCCGATGCAGGGACACACCGTGTGGGGTTTCTCCAACTGGACCAGATCCTGAAAGCCTCTGGCCAATCCTCAGGAACACAAATACCTCCTTTTTCAAAGCTGGGCTTTGCTCTGGATACGTTTTCTAAATTATTAGATGCAATTGGTCTTTGTACTTTGCCTTAAATCCAGGGACAAGACATGACGTGTTCGTTATCTTTGGGGCAAATCTACAAAGGAGGGTCAAAATGAGATGATTTGGTACATAAACCATTTTTGCCATAATCTTGGGACTCTAAAAATTGGATCAATACTATTATAGCAGTAGTGTGGAATAGGCTAAGACAACATAGGAGAAAGAAAATTAGGTTTGGAGTAGTCACTACCTATTAGTGAATATTCTTACAGGATTCTTCTCAAAAGTTATCTTGTCTGGCTGCGGGGGAAATGGAGGTTTTATTTTTTCTTTATTTACTTTATCATTGAGGTTATATTCAATGAGCCTTTTACCTTTTCTTCCTTCTGTTCCATGGTAGGAGAAAAATAGGAGCTTTGACAATTTTTGAAAGCGAAGTAAAATGTCTATTCTTTTGCCTATGAAAGGCAAAAAGGTCAAGATGATAACATTTGATAAACAGCAGATTTCTTTCCCTAAATTGTTATAAAGGCATATTAAGACCAGGAAGGATTTCAAGAGCTTCGAAAGCATTCTGGCCATTCTTTAATTCAGAGTAAAATTGGAGTAAATTGTGAAGGATTGTAAAGGATTAATGAAAAACAGCATAGTTATTCCATACATTTGCATAATACTCAACAGGTTTTTAAGCCAGGTATTCCACTATGTTTTAACAAGAACCATTAAGATAGAACTTGTGTTTGTAATTTATACTTAAGAAAGCGAAGGTTAAAAGGTTAAAACGAAGGTGAAGCCAAGGAGCACTTGGGTGGCTCAGTCAGTTAAGTGTCTGACTCTTGATTTCTGCGCAGGTCAGGATCTCATGGTTCATGAAATTGAGCCCTGCATCTGACTGTGCTGACAGCGTGGAGCCTGCTTGGGATTCTCTCTCCCTCTCCCTGCCCCTCCCCTGCTGGCACTCTGTCTCTGTAAAAGAGCTTAAGTCACATACTTCGCGAAGTCACATAGCTAGTAAATCATACTCAACACTGAGTCTTTAAAGTTTAGTGATCTTTTAGAAACTTTTTCCCAGGAGACTCTTCCTCTCCTTAAAAGTTATTATCTGTTGGATTATTCATTTTAAGGATCACTGTTTTTAAGCAGGTGGCAATCTTATTAATCCTTTTTTCTCTCCTTCCTACTTCTCTATGGGCCTCTTGTGAGAAACACCTGCTTGTACCAGGTGGTAACCATAACCATACATTATAGTAGCCCCTCCCCACCCCCTTATCAGCAGGGAATACGCCTAAGACTCCAGTCAATGCCTGACACTGAGACAGTACCGAACCCTACACATAGTATGTTTTTTCCTGTATGTACAAAAGATAAAATTTAATTTATAAATTAGGCACAGTAGGAGATTAACAATAAAGTAGGACAATTTTAACAATATACTGTAATAAGTTATGCAAATGTGGTTTCTCTCAAAATATATTGTACCTTTCCTCTTGTGATGATGTGAGAGGATAAAGTGCCAACATGATGAAAGTGAGCTGCATGACAAGGGCATTGTGATGGGAGTCACACTGTCAGAAGGATCATCTGCTTCCTGACCACAGCTGACCACAGGCAGTGATTGATTGCTCAGAAAGTGAGACCACAGATAATGGGAGACTACTATATTTTGAGTTTGAATAACCCTTTGAATAGTGATTATCATGTATTCACAGACAGGTTATGTTTGCAGTAGGGTAAAAACTCTGGGTTTCTTGGCTCCCCCTCAGAGACCAATCCAGTATCGGCAAAGGGAACGGGGGCATAATTCAGTTTAACAATCCTCCCAGGTGGTCAGATTACAGATGACGTCACAAGCCTAAATATGTAGAGTGTTGTCCAGGGTCACAAAATCCTTAACGGTGCTTTGGAACCTGTGTTTTACATACATAGTATAATATACAAGCTTCAATTTGTTAAGTCCCACTATTTTAAAACAAAGAAGCCATACAATTCACTCAACTTTAGATGGGTATCCATCCTAATTTTTCCTTTTAGTTCTGCTTTATTTCTATAGTAATTTTCGTATCAGTGCAAAGTGCTAGCCTTTAACAGTTTTTCAGTTTAATCTTGCTCTACTCCCAATTCACACCTTCCCTAGAAGGTTTTATATGGCTCCTGGTGGGAAGCTGGTGTTAAAACAGGCATGCAATAGTGGGTATCTATTTAAACTGAGATATTTTTATAACCAGTGTGGAAATGAACCATCATAAACATGTCTTTGAATATTTTACAACTGGTAGTTTCCCAATCCTGCCAGATCAAGATTACCTGTGGACTGATTTCAGCCTGGGCTGGGGCCACCTCTGTATTGAAACATCCCATGTGACTTTTACGAATAGGTAAATTTAGAAAACAGACATGGTACTACTATTTTTCTCCTCCAGTGCCAAAGTAGCCACTCACAAGGGAAACATAAATCATTACAATAATCACTAACAAATGCTTAACCTCAGAAATATTCACTTTAGGTTCTCTTTAAATAAAAGCACTCACGTGGCTTAAAATCAAAATAACTCATAGCCACTGTCACTTAAAATTAAGAGGAAGGGTTCTGGGGGCACCTGGGTGGCTCGGTCGGTTAAACGTCCAACTTCAGCTCAGGTCACGATCTTGCAGTTTGAGAGTTTGAGCCCCACGTCGGGCTGTGTTAACAGCTTGGAGCCCAGAGCGTGCTTCAAATTCTGTGTCTCTCTCTGCTCTTCCCCTACTCACATTCTGTCTCTTTCTCGAAAATAAACATTAAAAATTAAAAAAAAAAAAGGATTCTGAAGTCTTCAAATATTAAAGCTTACTCTGTCCATCCCTCAGTGACCCACTGATTATGTGATATACTCCCCTGTATTTGGTCAACCTCCTCATCCCAAAGCAAAATCCTTCCCATTAGTGCTTTCCCATCTCCAGTGAACAGTGTGTTTGCTTTTCCATAAACAATCCAATTCAACTGGATCTTCCACGTTGCTTTTTTATTTTTGCAAAGATTTTAAGAGGAAGACAGAAGACCTTGTTGTTCATTGTGGTACCTGCCAGTCGCTTAAGTTAATGTAGTGATGGGTCATTTTATTTGTTCATATACACTATAGTTCATCAGTGCCTGAGACAAAGTCATCTCACAGAAGTTAGTGCTGGTAAATTCAGTATCTCCTGGTGGAGATTAGGTAAAGTTGAGCCAGAATGTCACTTTATCACTGCTAATTGAAGAAAGCCACAGCTACTCAAAGGTATGACATATGTGTTCACGTTAAAACTAAGACAAGATGAGGAGTGCCAGGGTGGCTCAGTCTGTTAAGCATCCGACTTTGGCTCAGGTCATGATCTTGCAGTTTGTGAATCTGAGCCCTGCATCGGGCTCTGTGCTGACAGCTCAGAGCCTGGAGCCTGCTTCTGATTCTGTGTCTCCCTCTCTCTCCCTCTGCCCCTCCCCCAACTCAAGCTCTGTCTCTCTCAAAAATAAAAAGTTTTTTTTTAAAACTAAGACGATTACTAGAGAAGGCTCAGTGGAAAATAAGTAATATTGCACCAATGCAAGACAAAATATACTTTATTGTGACAGCAAATGCTCATAGTGCTGCAGATAAGGCAGGCTAGCGGGGATGTGCGTGTAATCCAAGGCCAGTATGGAAATGGATGGGAATGAAAGCTGGTTCTTAAAGCTTGATTTATTCCATGGTGAAGGAAAGATCATTTGTGTCCACTTCTCTCAAATGCAGTATTATACACCTACTTCATCAGAGACCTATGCCTCTAACCAAAAGCCCGAAGGCAAAAAAGAGAAACTTAATCTTAACTGTACTCAGAAGTCACTTCTAATACCAATGACAGAAAGATTTTGTTAATTGAGGCAAATATCCTTTCTAGACAAAGACCTAGAGATTGAGCACGCAAACATCCATTCACACATTTTAAATAATTAGCCAATTTTAATGTTATTTATTCCACCAGAAACAAATACTAGAATATCTAGAAATAGTTTGGATAAAGAAACATTTATATTTTAATACTTCATAATGTTGTAAATTTGGGGCTAAAATAACACCCTGAGTCACATTTGATCCCTTTCTGCTTGAAAGGACCAAGTACAGTTTAAATTTCAATAGTTGAACTTCTGAGGGTAGATCTGAGAAAATAATGCTAATGACAGATCTAGTGCTTTGATGAAACTATTAGGTTCTACAGACTTGTCAAAATCAACACAAAACTGAGGACAGGCTGAAAACACTTTGCAAAGCAGTAATTTTAGATAGGCTCCTTCATTTCTCCCCTTCTTTTAAAACAGATGCAGATGAAATGCTTTCTGCATGGATGCACAGACATTCCGTTGAACTCTTAACGCAGTACTAGGAGTTTAAACAGTATGCTTTAAACAAAGTAATCTCTACACACTCAATTTAGCTTAAGAGATGAAAAGAAACACTACCAGGAAAATTACTTATCAAATACTCTGCTCTTTTAAAAGGTGTTTTTAAAAGCAACACAGGACCAAAAACATCCAACTATCACTTTATTTATATTACTATGCTTAAGTTACATGGAAAAGACAACCAAGCAGTTCTGCCCCATTTCAGGAAAAGTTTCCAATCAACACCAATTACGTGGTGACAAATAACTAGGACTGGTGACATCTTTGGGTCAAGACTGACAAGGAAGGATGGGCTCTGGTGCTACGGTTCATCTCCAACAAGAATATGGCACAATGGCCAGCACAAGCCATACTAACACTGAACCTTTAGCGCTGGTCACAAATTCGGATCTCTTCCCTGAAGCTAGCAAATCAAGTGAAATAACTGGGTTTAAAAAAAATTTTTTTTAAATGAAGCCCAAATAAGTTTAAAAACCATGCTCTTGACACATTTTTCCTTTCAAAATTTACATACAACACACTTTTTCACTCTAATAGCCCAGATTTTTTTCCTCACATAGCCCATCACGTAGCTGCAGATAGACTATTCTGCCTCAAGATGTAAACACAGGGGAAAAAAAATTAACAGCATCTGCATAATATTCTCTCTACACACTGCTGCTGGATGGAAAATTGAAAATTAAAAAAAAAAAAAGAAAGAAAGAAAGGTTCCATCTTAGATTCTCACAACCTCTTGTTCCGCAGTTCATGAATCCGACCCTGATGCTAAGGTGACAGTGTATGTAAGTAGATTTTTGTTTTCAGTGAAGGAGACCTGGGAAGAGATGGAGTTAGCTCTTTTTCTTCAAGAGTTATCGGATGGTACATGCTCCTCAAAGCCCTCGCTCTCTCGCACTAGAGCGCGCTCCAGGATCACACGGCCTTCCTTATAGCGCTGGCTGTCTTCAGTGGCAAACTCATAGATCCATCCCAGTTTGCTATTGCAGTTCTTGCAGCTCACGTCTCGAACCATGTGGCGGCCAGTGAGCATGACCCGGTCTTGAACTTCACTGTACTGCAGGTTAACTACCTAAGAAACAGGGGAACACAAAATTGCAGAGCCATGTGAGTTGCTGGCCCAAAAAGCACACACTATTGTGGTTGATGCAATGACAGCCACTTGAGAAAAGCAAACAGCAGTTGTTACTTTAGTCAAACCTACCATACCCTTCCCAAGGGCTATTTTTAGAAGCTGCTGGGAAAGGCAAATATCTGGAAATTGCACTGGACATCTAATGCAATCTTGAATTACTATACTATATACTAGTCCTAACCACATTATTCATATACACTAGTTACATTTCTGTGTTGCAGCAAAGAGTCCTCAACTTGGAGTTGTAAAATGTTGGTTGGGATCTAGCTGTCATCATTCACCATTCAACAAGGAGTTCAAATAAGGCTACCAATGTAAAAGAACCTAGTATGCAACTTGTATTCCATAAAAAAGGTTTGCCAAATCTGTTTCTGGAAATACATTTTATACACAAACCGAAAAAGACACACTAAGCCAACTATAGATCATACATGGCAATACACAGTTTTTAAGTGGATTCAAATAATCTGTGAAGAATTTCCAACGATTCTGACCATCCGAAAGTCCTCTACACTTTACTCTTCTGTAAATGGCCAGATAGTAAATATTTCTGGCTTTGAAGGCTATATGATCTTTGTTCTAACTATTTAGCTCTGCTGTTGTAGCACAAAAGCAGCCACAGGCAATACATAAATGAATGACTATGGCTGTGTTTCATTATTTACAAAAACAGGCAGCTGGCCTGCCATAGTGTACCAACTCCTGCTCCATCCCTAAAGAAAGATCAAGGGGAATACACTATCAATTCTTTGAGAGAAAAGCTTATTTCTAAGTGGAACAGAGGGGTGTCCACAGGGGAAGTTTAGTTGACCTTTTAAGAGCAGTACCTTAGACTAGTTCTGTCTCTTAGCCTAAAAGATTTGGAAATTCAACTCTGCTAGTACACATTAGAGATTTCCAGGAGACAGAATCGGCTCAACCAATTTTAAAGCCAGCCAGAAATTAGAGAAGTGGGCAGACTAGTCATTAATTAGTAAATCGGTAAACGCTCTTCCCCTTGGCATGCCATAAGCCACAACATAATCAGAAGGATGACTGGTGAGCATAAATTAGAGCAAGGGAAGTTGGTTAGATGATCTTCATTCAGTTGCACTGTCAAGCTATGAAAGCTTAATGCAGCTATCCCCACATAAGGACAAATCAGTAACATGGGTGTAGTGGCATTTCTATGTTCTTCCACAGTCCATGAAGTCACTACTAAATTCTTATACTGAATGTTTTCTAAAGCAATGGAGACTACTCTTCTTATTGTAACAGTCTTCAAACTTTCATGGTAAAAAACTCACATTCTAGTAATCCCTTCCTAAGGTCCCAAAGGTAAGCTAGTGGGCACTCATTTGAACATGCAGATTATAGCTCTCATTTCTGGTATCTCCAAACTCTGAGAGGTATTCTAGTACTGCTGTCAAATACATTCACTGAACCCACTTAGGAAATGGAACTGGTCTTCCCACCAACCTTGTTAAAAAGAAATGCTCTGCCAGTGGCGCCTGTGAACCGAGTAGAGATGAGTTCTGAGCGGTTGGTCAGGATTGTATCGCAGTTTGCACAAGAAAACAGACGGGTACCACCAATGTGATCAAGGAAAATTCTGCCCATTTTTATAGCTGAAGTTCTAAAAACCTAGGAGCAAATGGAAAAGCACAAGAAAGCATTATGATTAAAAAAAAAAACTGCTGGTATCTACTTGGTGGGAGTCATTTATACATACATATATATGAGAACCATTTATTCATACATACATAAATTATATATATAAATAAAATATCTACTTTGTAGTAGGACTCCTTTGCAGCACTCATTATGGGAAATAGTTGACTCTGTACTAAAGGATCCAAGGTTCATTCACTGAACAAATAAACAGGCAAACCAAGCTAAGAACCGTTTAGAAACAGTGAGCCAAGGAAGCAAACATGTTTAGGCGAGGCCAGAACAAGATCACTTCTCTCTTGGTTGGTATGAAAAGCACAGGAAAAAGTGGAGTATCAAAAACTGAATAATGAGAAGCACAGGCAGAGATGTCAGAAAGGCTTAGGCTAAGTGTTAAGTGTACATTCTGAGTATGTATAATTTGAGGAAAGACTTGTGGGGCATGAGTGGGATGATTCCAAGAGTAGAAAAAGGGGTGATCAGAAAACGAGAAGAGGGGAGTCTTGGTCCAGAGCATGGGGTGGCTCTGGTCATCAGGTACCTCTACAACCATGGAGGGGTGATGGCATTAACATTAGGTTGGAGTCTGTGGAGCACTAGGTGCTTATTTCAAAATTGTCACAATAACTCTGTGAGGTTATCACCCCCACTTCATAACTTATCCAAGGTTATTAAGTGATCAAAGGTTACACAGCTTTCAAGTACAGAAAACCATGACTGGAGTGCAGTTCACCCAACCTAAAGCCAAAATTCTTCCACTGCCCTGGCATATGGCTAGGAAAACAAGAACAGAGAAGAAGAGAAAGAGAAGCCATTATTACATAACTTATGTTTAAGAAATCACACTGATTCAATTTATCACAGAAGTGCTGAAACATTGGGGGGATGGGGGGGAAGCTTTGAATCCAAATTCCAAAACAAGAATAATCACACTTCAGGATTTCAAAAGTTAGAGAGTGAATATATGCAACTCCTTCAATTTACAGCAATTAATCCCCTTAAACGCTATTTTTTAAAGATCTAGATATAGTCAAGAATACACAACAGCTCTCATTAAAAAAAGAACTTATTCCCAGTGTGGCTTTCAGCTCCTGTGTTTTAAATATTTGTATTACATATATTTTAAATGGCATGCAGAGTTGCTATAGCTGCCACTATGAAAAATAATCTACAATTTATGTTTATAGTAAGAATCCACTGTCATTTTAAATTTGGGGAAATTTCATTACAAATTAAAAATTCCATTCCTTCTTACATCTGTGAACTTCTTCCTTAGTTATTAGGTGGTCCTAAGGTCATCAGAAAAGTCATTATCACAAAGATCATTATGACTTCCATTAAATATTTTGATATGAAAGTTTAAGAAGAATGAAAAACAAATGGTAAATACAATTAAAATCTGTGGCTAGTGAAAGGAAAACCACTTCACTTTAAGCAAACATGCCAATGAATAAACCCTGGGTGAAAATGACACCACTTAAGAAATGGTATTTAACTTTTTGATTACATTTTTGCAAAATGACAACAGAAGGTAAAACTATAGTTTCAGCCTTTAAAATGATAGCTTTCCCTTTTCCAAAGACTTAAGAACACAGTATTTGTTACATAAAGGTCAGAGGTTGCAAATTTGAGGCCTGCAGGCCGAACTCGTTTGGTGGCATAGGGGACACAGCAATGAACAAGACAGGCAACCCTTTCCTTACAAAACATATGTCCACTGTGGACATGTTTAATGTGGCCCACACAGTTTATTAATAAAAAACAGCTGGGTCACCATTTAAGACTTGAGAGATTTCTAACGATAGAGCCTGTATTTTTTTTTTTTTTTTTAAACAATGGGGAGATTTGGCACATGGGGCACCTGTTCTCATAAGGCAACAATGACTAGAGTTGAGTGGTAGCTGCAACTCCCCTGAGGTCATTCTGTCTGCTCAATCACCACTCTGCATCACATAATTACTTCCCCTGTAAGACATCGGAGTGTATGACTCTTCACATAACCAAAGCATGCAACGGCTTGTGAGCAGGTGATCTGGGTCATGTTTCTTAATACCAGTCATCTACAGAAAGTAATCAACAGCAAGGTTTCCTGTCCTACGTCTTAAGACACAGTGCTGGGATTCTGTATTTCTCTGAAAACCAGTATTTGTGCAGTTCACCCCCCTGCTTGGGCTTCTGGGACTCACTACTTTAAGGCCAATTTTTCTCCAAACTTTTAAATATAATATTCATAGTGTAACTTATTTCAACCATAATACAGAAGTATCTAGATGTTTTTGAATTGGCCATGGCAGACACAATGCTGTTGTGGAAAATGTACTGGGCTTCAAAACAAACTCTGCCTATACCCTACATCATTCTATCTTTGATTCAAAATTACAATATAGCTTGACTATTTGCTACTGGCCTTTTATCCTAAATGGGGTAAAGAGATTTAATATGCTTTCTCTTCCCTGCTTCAAATTCAGTCTATTTTTTACTTTTACCCAAGTATTTTTACTGGATTCAATTATATGATTCATTACCAAAACCAAAAATATCTGTGCAGAGTCACTATTTCTAGTTGTGGTTTCCATTTATAGAGTACTATATATGTACACAAAACTGTAAAATGTAGTTCTTATTTGCCAAAAAAGCTAAGTTGGAATGACATGGAATCTAGCAAAAACCAGCAAAACATCATTTTCTGTCAAAAGTCTTTAGGAAGTAGAAAAACCTGTGCAGGGTGGGGTCATCAGGTTCTAGGTGTTAAGCCTTAGCTTTGCAGGGCTAGGAACAACCTACTACTGACTCACACTATCCAAATTCTCAAGAGGCTGGTATCAATCACAACGCCACTTTATTATTTAAGGAGGAAGGTCATTAAAAAGCTAAGTCGTAACACCTGAGTCAGGCTTCTTGGGATCTGGGGAATATATTAAACTCTGCCTTACACCTAGTAATTAGTGTCTACACTGCATGGGACACTGCACTTGGTACTTTACATACCACATTTAATCTTGACTTTTCTTAACTAGGAATTTGTCACCCTCCTAGGTAGAGGAAGAAATAAAGTCCTGACACTGGCCAAGCTGGGGCCTGAATGAAACCTTGCCCCAGTTCTTTTGACTCTTTATTCTCTAGTGACCACTGGGCTGCCAGATTCAGATTTACCATGTACCCTTCCTGCCTCCATGCTGATCCCTCCTAGATTTCCTTTCTTGGTTGGTGGCCAATTCAAATGACACACTCTCCTAAATGAGAAACCCTGGCAACTTCTTAGAAAAATTGCAAAACCAACAGTACTTCCTAAATCACTTTTGGAGGTCTTTCCTCCTTCCCCATCAATGTCTTAATTCAAATTCTCATCCCTTCTAAATAAACCTCTTGTGGCTAGGGACTGTGTTATTATCAAATGCAACACACATTCACGGGTGTCACTATACTTGCGCTAAACTTAATAGCACTACAAAAATAAGGTCAAAGGCATGTGCTTTAGCCATCTCTAAGAGCTCAAATAGACTACTCCTTCACAAACTTTGAAACTTTTTGTCTGACAGAATATAGCTAATTCTTTTAAGAACAACCCCCCCAGATTTTTAAAGGAATAAATTACACACCATAAAATCTAGCCACTGTAAGTTTACAACCGAATGATTTTTAGTAAATTTATAAAGTTATGCCACCACTGCATATCACCACAAACCAGCATTAGAATATTTCTATCACCTCCCCCAAATTCCCACAAGCCCCTCTTCAATCACAGGCAATCACTGATCCATTTTCTGGTTTTATGTTCAAAATATTTCCCAGATATGCTAAGTCCCTTGCTTAAATTTAGAAGAGTCCCCAAAACCCTTCAGCCACATATTTAAAAAAAAACCTTAAAACTGAGCTTTCATAGATGACTAACAATTTCTGTGTCAACTGTAGGGACACCTTATCGTATCTTAACTAGTAAAATGCACGCTTTGGTCTCTGTCAGTGTTGAAGTTCAAGTTTATAACCAAAACTAAGGTCAAATGCATCACAGCTAAAGCTTTAAGATGTGTTCTTTCTTTTTAACATTTCAAGCAAAACACAATTTTAATAAGTACTATTCCCCCAGATAATTTAATAAATAAGGTCTCTTTGGTACTCCTTTTCTTAGTTCCAGGTTATTAAAATCCTTAAAAGCTTGAAAGAACTACCAAACGTGGTTGTTTATTGGTAGGCTATTATCAGTTTAACTGAAGTTACTGGAAACTTGAGAAGCCAAGTTGAAAATACAAGTGAAATTCATAGATGATCTATACATCACATTTAGTAACTGTTTCAATTTCCTTCCCCTTGAAAATTTAGCTACTTAGAATTTCCATTTTCTATTTTAATAGGAGACCCTAGTGAAGCAATCACATTTTTAGAAACTATACCTTTTTAACAGAATTTTAAAAAATTTACACGATTTACAGAACTTGTAAGAGAAAAAAAGAAACGTTTTTTTCTCTTTGAAAAATCCATGAAAGACATCTCCAGGAATGGATTACAAGTGACTCTTGAACAAAATGGGGGAGAGGGGGATGGTTAGGGATGCCAACCCCCGCCCCCACCTTGCACAGTTGAAAATCTGCAAATAACCACAGACTCCCCCAAAAACTTAATAGCCTATTGTTGACCAGAAGCCTACGGACAACATAAACATAACATAAACCACAGCCAATAACATAAGCATCAAATAACACCTTTTCTATATTAGATGTATTACATACTGTATTCTTACAATAGAGAACATTAAGAAAACTATGAAAAAATACATCGACAGTATTTATTGAAAAAAATGGATGTATAAGCAGACTCATCAGTTTAAACTTGTGTTGCTCAAGGTCAACTATGTTAAAAATTAGACAATATGGGGGTGCCTGGGTGGCTCAGTTGCTTAAGTGCCCTACTCTGGATTTTGGCTCAGGTCACGACCTCACAGCTCCAAGCACAGAGCCTGCCTGGGATTCTCTCTCTCTCCCCGCTGCCCACACATACTCTAAAATAAATAAACTTAACGTGTTAGACAATATAGACTATGTAATTTCCTAGTTTGAGGCCAAGTCAATAAAATATCTTCCTAAAAATGGCTATTTTTAGGTCAGATTTAAGTTTTGTTTTTAGCAGTTTTAGGTTCACAGCAAAATAAGGCAAGATTTTTGTCTTTCAGAAATGTGTGAAAGGCAGGTTTTGTATGGATAGAAGTTTTCAGCCCCTTTGGAGAAGTACCAAGGAGTGCAATTGCTGGATTGTATGGTAGGTTTAGTTTTGTAAGAAACCACTGTGTCTTCCATTTTATATTCCTACCAGCAAGGAATCAAAGTTCCTATTGCTCTACACATCCTTGCCAGCATTTGGTATTGTCAGGGTTCAGGGTTTTGACCATTTTAATAGGTGTGTATTGGTATCTCGTTGTTGTTTTAATTTGCATTTCCCTAATGACATATGACATGGAGCAGCTTTTCATATGCTATTTGCCATTTTTCAATCAGGTTGTTTTCTTTTTGTTCAGTTTTTAACAGTTCTTGGTATGTTTTGGAGAAATCCTTTATCAGAAGTCTTTGGCAAATATTTGCTCCCAATCTGTGGCTTATCCTCTTACTCTCTTGACATCTTTTGCACAGAAGTTTTTAATTTTAATGAGTTCCAGGTAATCAATTATTTCTTTCATGGATCATGCCTTTGGTGTTGTATTTAAAAAGTCACTGCCATATGCAATACCATCTAGATTTTCTCCTATGTTATCTTCTATGAGTTTTATAGTTTTGCCTTTTACATTTAGGTTTGTGACTGATTTTGAGTTAATTTTTGTGAATGCGTGTACAGTCTGGGTCTAGATTTTTTTTTTTGCATGTGGAGGTCCGGTTGTTTTAGCACCATTTATTGAAAATACTATCTTTGCTCTGCTGTATTGCCTTTGCTGCTGTGTCAAATATCAGCTGACGATCTTTACGTGGATCTATTTCTGGGCTCTCTATTCTTTCCCACTGATCTATTTGTCCATTCTTTGGTCAATACCATACTGTCCTGATTACTGTAGCTTCATATTAAGTCTTAAAGTCAAGTAGTGTCAGTGTTCTGACTTTATTCTTTTCCTTCAATATTGTCTTGGCTAGTCTTTTGCCTCCTTATAGAAACTTTAGAATGCATTTGTTGATACTCACAAAGGAACTTGTTGGGATTGGGATTGCATTGACTCTAAAGTTGGGAAGAACTGGTATCTTGACAACATGGAGTCTCTCCATTTATTTCATTCTTTATTTCATTCATCAGAGTTTTGTATTTTCCCTCATACAGATCTTGTCACATTTTGTTAGATTTATACCTAAGTATTTATTTTGGGGTACTAAATACCATTGTTCTTAATTTCAAATTCCACTTGTTCACAGCACATTTCTATACATACATATATATAAATCAGTAACAAACATGGTGTCCTGTTGGTTAGTCTGGCTCATTGCTACATACTTTCCTTAAAAACAGGGGTCAGGCCCTCAGCTGCAGCAACTTCCTACTCGACACATCTCTGAAGGCAAGGGAAATAAATGCAAAAATGAACTACTGGGACCTCATCAAGATAAAAAGCTTCTGTACCGCAAAGGAAACCATCAACAAAACTAAAAGGCAACGGAATGGGAGAAGATATTTGCAAATGACTTATCAGAAAGGGTTAGTACCCAAAATCTATAAAGAACTTACCAAACTTAACACCCAAAAAACCCAAATAATCCAGTGAAGAAATGGGCAGAAGACATGAACAGACACTTCCAAAGAAGACATCCGGATGACCAACAGACACATGAGAAGATGCTCAACATCACTCATCATCAGGGAAATACAAATCAAAACCATACTGAGATACCACCTCACACAGGTCAGAGTGGCCAAAATCAACAACTCAGGAAACAGATGTTGGCAAGGATGTGGAGAAACGGGAGCCCTCTTGGCACTGTTGGTGGGAATGCAAACTGGTGTAGCTGCTCTGGAAGATAGTATGGAGGTTCCTCAAAAAATTAAAAAGAGAGCTACCCTATGACCCAACAATAGCACTACTAGGAATTATCCAAAGGATACAGGAGTGGTGATTCATAGGGACACATGTACCCCAATGTTTATAGCAACACTTTCAACAACAGCCAAGTCATGGAAAGAGCCCAAATGTCCACCAACTGATGAATGGATAAAGAACATGTGGTATGTGTGTATATATGTGTATACACACACACACACACACTGGAATACTACTTGGCAATGAGACAGAATGAAATTCTGCCATTTGCAAAAATGTGGATGGAACTGGAGGGTATTATGCTAAGTGAAATAAGTCAGTCAGAGAAAGACAGATACCCTATATCATTTAACTCATATGTGTAACTTGAGAAACTTAACAGAAGACCATGGGGAAAGAAGGGGAAAAAATAGTTTCAAACAGAGTGGGAGGGATGCAAACCCATACGAGACTCTTACATACAGAGAACTGAGGGTTGATGGGGGGTGGGGAGAGGGGAAAATGGGTGATGGGCATCGAGGAGAGCACTTGTCAGGATGAGCACTGGGTGTTGTATATAAGAGATGAATCACAGGAATCTACCCCCAAAACCAAGAGCACACTGTATACAACGTATGTCAGCTAACTTGACAATAAATTATACTAAAAAAATAGTAACAAAATATAAAACGTAAAAGAAAACAAAACAAAACAAAACAAAAAACCCCAACCAAACAAACAAAAAACAGGGGTCAGGCAACTAAGGCCAGTGGGCAAAATTCAGCTCACCACTTGTTTTTATACCACCCACAAACTAAGGATGGTTTTCACATTTTAAATGGTAAGAAAAAAACAGAAAAATAATCAAAAGATTATTTTGTGACACATGAGAACTATGAAACATTCAAACTTTAATGTCCATAAATAAAGTTTTATTGGGACATAATCACGCACATTTGCTTATACTTGACAGCTGTCTCACCCGAACAGCAGAATTTGAACAGTTATGGCTGAAACCTTATGGCTTGTAAAATTCACAATATTCACTATCTGGCCCCTGACAGAAGGTGTGCTGACCACTGTTAAAAACTCCTTCAGATGGCGAACAGGGTTTTTCACTTAGAAAGCAGATAGTCTTTTTTAATTAAAAAAAAAAAAAAAAAGTAAACTTAGTTGCCACTCAGGGTTAAGGATCAACAGGAATACCAGACAAGATCAATTTTATCCTGCTCCCCTTTTCTTCAGATTTCTCTAGCTAAAATCTTTAACTTTCTATAATCAGATTAGCTCTAAAAAGATTACAAAAATAAATAATATATTCCTAGCTGCTGCCTTCCATTTCCAGGATTTAAATAACGTGGCCCAGATATTTGAATTCTGGAGTCAGACAGCCTGGGTTCACATCTCAGCTCTGCCCCTTGTAAGCTGTGTAAACTTTGGATAAGGTATCTTCTGCTTCTTCAGCTGTGAAACAGAGACAGCATTACCCATCTCTCAGTTGTGACAATTAAATGGAGAGAATACATTAGGAGAACAGTGCCTGGCACATCATAAATGTTAAACAAAGGTAAATGCAGTAAAACTAGCCCACCCCAACTTCCCCTTCCTATTAAAGAGGAGAAATCAAAACACAGACTATGAAACAAACAACTGGCTTCATCTCCTGTTCATCACTGCAAAGCTAAGTGATGAGGTGACAGAAATTAAAAGCAGAAGGAAAGTTAGAAACCTTGTGAAGCATCTCAAATTCTCAGTGTCACAGTTCCAGGTCTTAAAATAGGTACACGCCCTCCCTGTGGTTAATAATCCAGTTAGGATCCAACCCTGGCAGGCAGAATTCAGCAAAGAAAGCATTTTACTGTCCAACCCTAAAAACTCCAGAGAGAATAGTAAGCATTGATAAGTCTCTAAGGATCCACTGATGGGAAAACCCCCCATTCACAGATAAGATTCTTCCTCAGTAGAGAGATTAGTTTCTTAGGGCATTTCCACAGACCACAGACCACACAATACTGGGACTCCACCTATTGCTGGGCCAGTAAGAGGGGCTTTTCCAATGCCAGGAGGTGGTTGGCAAATACAAGGTACAAAGACTCTCTCCAGCAGGGAATGGTGTAGGAGCCCAGTACAGAAAGGGCTGAAGAAATCTGCCCTTTTAGAGGAGACTGTGTTTTGCAATAGTTCTGGTAAAATGAAAACATGCTGGAGCATGTTTATCTACTTTTCAGTCTCTCCCGTCTCCAAAACAAAGGAGCAAAATCTAAAGACTTTAAATAGTTGATTACTATAGTTAACATTTAATGCTGTTATCTCATCAACTATTTTCATACTGATTTGTGATGGAATTCTACTTAAAAACTACAAGGGAGAAAATACGTTAAATTCATAATGTATCATAAAATCAATTTACCAATTTTTGTACAAAATATTTACCAAGCCAAGGTTTCAGGGACAAAAGCAAGCTGTGTTTTCCTCTTGATAATTCTCTTGCGATACCCGATCAGTTTTCTTTACTGTGTCAAATGATGTTCTAGTGGTGGAATCAGCTCTTCAACTGACAGTAACTTCACTATTTTGGTTCCCGTCCTTCAAATAATGCCTTTGTTGTTGTTGAATGTTTTCCAGGTTTACTATATTTCTATAATACGTATTTAGTCATCACTAGAAAATAGGAGTAGTCATGTAACTCAGTGAGTCAGCTAAACAATCTGAGTTGGTAATCTCCCCAAAACACCCACTGGCAAGACAAATTCAAGATCTCTCCTTTGTTGTGATGCAATACCGTGAGTCAAAAAAGCCTCTTATTGGATAGACTAGAGTATAAATTAACTGTCTGGTTTCCTAATTCAGGTGTCAAGTAGCAAGTTCATGTCAGAGCTAAGGTTCAGTTCCTACATTACCCAGCCATTACTACACAGGATTACCAGAGAAACAGATGATTTCTACAGCCATTCAGGCTCTATAAAACCTAAAGTGATATTCTTGGTGCAAATATACTTAGGACTATGTTCATATCTCATGAATATATTTAGAACTAACTTTCACATCTCGTGAACATATTTAGGACTGTTAGGCCTGTATTGGAGGGTACTGTCTAATTTAACATCTTTTTAGACTTATTTTGGTTTTATTTCCCTTCGCTTTTTAATGGTTTCTAAACCTTTTTCTCTCTCCTACTACCTAAGTAGAACAAAAGGCAAGTAAGTCTAGGGAAAAGTCCTTGATAATCCAGAGACTATGTTTAGAAACCACATGTATGTTACCAACCTTACTTTTCTAAAAATCCAATTTCATTAGTTCCCCTGTACAGAATTAAATAGTTTACTTGAGCACATTTTATCATCTCCCTCTCTCATAGAGAAGATGGTTGCTAGAGATAAACTTCAAAAACAAGTCAACCAGTAGGCCTGCATTGGGCACTGAGCTGGGAGAGTATGATAAAGGTAGACATCGGTCTTTCCCAGGAAGTACATTCTACCTGGTGTTCCAGTACCTACCCAGAAAGATAATGGGAGATGGAAAATTCACTGTGTGCCAAATTCCACCAGCTCCACCTTCTCGCTATTTGTAAATGGTCCAGGCCTGTTTTTTCTTCTAGGCCTGGATGTCCCCCAAAGACTCCCGTTTTCCAGGTCGGGGCAATACCGGTCCAGTTCAAAATGCTTCCTACTTGACTCTTACCCATTTTTTTCACTGCCCCCGTTTTTCAACTTCTATAACACTTATTTCGTATTTGACTAACGTTTAAGTTTACATGGTTACTCAATTTCATTTGTTCATGACTTTTTACTAAGTTACAGGCTTCTAGAGAAAAGACCATGAGTTCTTGGTAATCTCCATCTTATCTAATACAGTACATATATGCCATAAACTTTCAGGAAGAGAATACACCTAGACACTTCACATCTGGCACAAATATTTACCCAGGAAACACTTCATGTATTTTGGTTCAGCTGTGTGCGAATTCGGCTGCAACACTGTATGCGCGGCTACGCAAAGTGAGCTAATATCCTATTACCCCCCCCCCCCCTTCCGCCCCCAGTTACTTCACCAGCAAGGCTAATTTTCCAAAAACACAAGGTTAGCTAGCCTGAGGTTACTTCAGGTTTTCCATCTGTCAGAGAGACCTGGAATAAAAATCCTCAGATTACCAACAAGGCCCTGTAAACAGAAAAAGTTTAAAAATAAATGAGCTGTACACCTTCCCAGCCTCTCCCTTGAAGGGGGGGATTAATAAGAGTCAGGATTAAACAGATCTTTGTAGCAGTTCCGTTTTCCAACTCCCGCTGTTCATAATACTCATTGTCTTACCTAGCTGCCTAAAATAAAGGAGCTGCGAGAGCACGCCCACCCCCCAGCCGGCGGCGGGGGCGGAGGAGGGAACAGGGAGGAAGGGCGCGGCCCCCTCCGCCGGCAGCCTGCGACCGCGCGACCCGCCAGCAGCCTGCGGCCCCAGCTGGCCCCAGCTGATTGTGGGCACGTGACGCCGCGGGCCAATCGGGAGGGGCCGACCGAGCGAGGCGGCCTCCTCCCGCACCACAAACACGGGCCGGAAACAGCTGAGCGGGCGGCGGCGCGGGGTCCCGGCCGGCCCGCCGCAGCCCGGGACGCCCGACGGCTGCCCAACAGTCCCACCCCGCCCTCCGCCAGCCCGGCGGGGCCACACGCTCGTTCCTGGGGCCAGCCAGCGAGCTGCAGGGCAGGGTGGCCGGCAGTCACCCGGGGGGGCAGACACAAAGCCAACGAGGCCCCCCCGCCCGTGCCTAGTGCCGGGCAGCCGGGACAGCGGCCCTTTTTAAAGACGACCCCCGCCCGTCGCCCAGCAGAGCTCGGACTTCACTTCGACGCCGGGGGCGCGGCGAGGCTGCAGAAGAGCAGGCCTCCCGACGACCGCGGCGGCGCGGAACCCCGGCGCGCCCCCGACACTGCGGCGGGGACGCGGCCCGTGGGGGCGGGGCAGCCGGGGCGGAGGAGGTTGCCGGCCAAACTGCCCGCGGAAGGGCCTCCCAGGCTGCTCCGCAGATACTGGCCGGGCGAGAGACTGCGGCAGGAGGGCGCGGGCGCCGAGCGGAGGGGTCGCGGCTGCTGCGGGCGCGCCGGTCGCCCCGGCTGCGCGGCGGGGGCGGGCCGACGGCGGCCGCCGCGCCTGGGCCTCACAAAGAGGAAACAGCCCAGCCCGTCTACCCGCAGCCCCGGCGCCGGGACCCGCCCAGAGGGGTCGAAGGCGGCCGCGCTGGGACCCCAGAGGGAGCGCGGCGAGAAAGAGGCACTTCCTGCCAGGGTCCCCCGCCCCGGGCCGATTCCCGAGTGCTTCGAAGCCGTCGACCTGGAGGGCTCCTCAGCCTCCACCGGGCTCCGAGCCCGGCCCCCGCCAACCGCACTCACCCCGAGCGGCTGTGAGATCCGCGGCCGCCGGCGGTTCTTCGCTCCACAACTGGGATGAAGCCCCTCGGCCACCCGAGTCTCCAGGTTTAGTCAGGCCCTGGCCTTGGCCCCGCCTCTCCCTGGTTGGGCCTCAGCGTCAATCACTCGGCGTAGCTCCGCCCCTCGAACAGTGGGCTCTCCCAGTTGGCCCAGAATGCCCTTCATTTCTAGGCCCCGCCCTCATTCCCGGCACCCTGCCCCTTCCGCTGGGCCCCGCCCCTTTTCTGGCTCACCCTCCCCCACTCCCTCTCCCCTCCGCGGCGCTGCCCACCCCTCCCAGAAGCCGCAGATCCTGAGCCAGCTCCCGCAGCTCGCCCCGCCCCTGACTCTACTCCTCGTACTCGTGCAGCCAATCAAAGAGGCTAACTCTGCCCCTTCTCGGGAAGAGGCCAATGTGAAGAGACTTAGGATCCACCTCCTTCCCAGCTGAGAGCACACAACACAGCATCCACGTGAGTCAGCTTCTTAAAGGAGAAGGCTCAGCTTTCTAATTGCGGCAGCTGTAGGACATCGCGCGTCATCGGCGTCACCAGGTGGTAGCTAAGGCCTAGCTTTTTGAGGCCCAGTAATGACAAATGAAAACAACAGGCTGTTTTTCTAGGCAAAGGAGGTACCTAGATAGTTAAAACGTACAGTGTAATTAATTTCCTTGAGACTGCTTACTCTAGTCACTCCTTATAGAGCGCCACCATTTACTTACAAACCCCGAACCCTTTGAATCCCAGCATATAGGAAATCCTGAAGAACATCTATGGAAAACGGCATTTTTCAAGTGTGCTCGACTTAATTTACAACTCTCTGAGTTTTCTGTTGGTAGTGGAAGTGATTTTCAAGAAGATGATAAAATTCAGAATCTTTTACATGGAGATTGTCTGCCTATGAAAGTCTGAGGTTTGTTGAAAAGGGTTGCTGTTCCTATAACCATCATGAACACTTGAGATAGAAGGCTTTGCGTCTCATTTCATTAGCATTTCCCAGGTAATTACATTATGATCTTTGCCTGATTTTGAGGATGAAGTATAAATATTTGATGATGCCTATTTCTCAGACAAAAAATAAAGGCTAACATTTGAGGTTAATCTGCAAGGTGTTTAAAGTCATCAGGGGCGCCTGGGTGGCTCAGTTGGTTGGGCGTCTGACTTTGTTCAGGTCATGATCTCACAGTCTGTGAGTTCGAGGCCGGCGTCGGGCTCTGTGCTGACAGCTCGGAGCCTGGAGCTTGCTTCAGATTCTGTGTCTCCCTCTCTCTCTGCTCCTCACCTGCTCACACTCTCTCTCTGTCTCTCAAAAATAAATAAACATTAAAAAAAAGCCATCTTTAGTGAGTAAGAGGTTTTGAAGCAAATACTAGCAATTTGACTTCTCATCAACCTCAAAAAAACCACAGGTATTTTCATGCAGTTCAGATAAAAACCTGATCATCAAGGGAAAACAAGCAGATAGGAAGTTTTTTTCTTTTAAGTTTTATTTATTTATTTTGAGAGAGACAGAGACAGTACAAGTGGGGAAGGAGCAGAGAGAGAAGGAGAGAGAGAATCCCAAGCAGGTTCTGCACTGCTAGCACTGAGCCATGAAACTGTGAGACCATGACCTGAGCGGAAACCAAGGGGGTCCAATGCTTAACCAACTGAGCCATCAGGTGCCCAGAGATAAGGAAGTTTTAAACATTTTTAAGTTTTTTTCTCATTGTTTTGTTTTTACTTAACTTTAATTACAAAGTAACACATGTTCATTGTAGGAAGGTCATACAGCCTCATTTCCTAACAGAAACCTGTGTTCTCTGCTTACAGTTTCATGTACATCCTATTCTTCCTGAAACAAATGTATATGAAAGCATATTGCACCTCTTACTCCGTGCATCTAAAAGCCAGTGCAACTTTTATCTACAAATTTACTTTTGTCTATATCCACAGTTTTCCGTGGTATGACTTCACCATCTTTTATTAAGCATTTTTTTCCTACAAACATTCTTCAATCTTTTTCTATTAAATGTACTGCTGTAAGGAACATGTGTGTTCACTGATAACCTGTTTGTCAGGTATTTCTGAATATAATCATTTGAAATGGACATATAGTGTCTAAACCCACAGGAATGAGTTGTTCTTAAAAGTGAGCACTTTTGAGTGCCAGGTAAAACAGTAGAGAAGACTATTTATTTATTTAACAAATACATAGTGCTAACTGTTCTAGGTTCTCTCACATTAACGCAGTGAATTTTCATGAAAACTCTGAGTTCAATACTGTTATCCCCATTTTACAGATGAGTCGACTGAAGCACAGTGATTAACAAATGTGTCCAAGGTCGCCTGGTGGATATAAATTACAAATATTAAGCACAGCATTTAAAAGCTTGGAAGGGAATGATGAAAATCATATTTTAGAAAGATTAAATGATAGTCATATGCAGAGTTAAAGCCCAAATGTGAGGTAAGGAGGGCAGGTAGGAAAGGAACAGAAGTTGCAGGTTTGACTTTAACAGAAATGGCAGCACTGGACTGATTGATTGTTTATAGGTGGACTAAGAATTTTCCCAGATAAGCCAGAGATTTTCTAGGTGACTGATGGCCTCCTGTTGCCGGGTATAGGGCTGTTGGGAAGGTCAGTTTGGGGTGGAAGACGATGGATCCCCCTGATGGTGGCACACCCATTAGAAATAAAGAATATACAGTTGAAGATAATGTAACAAATATGGAAGAGAAATGAAAAAAGGTAAGAGATTTTTAAAGATGGTCTTGTTGGGCTTTTGGTTACAGTTGTGTTATACCTTTTAGTTTAATTAAAATTTTTTTTAACGTTTATTTATTTTTTAAGACAGAGACAGAGCATGAACGGGGGAGGGTCAGAGAGAGGGAGACACAGAATCTGAAACAGGCTCCAGGCTCTGAGCTGTCAGCACAGAGCCCGAGGCGGGGCTCGAACTCACGGACCGCGAAATCATGACCTGAGCCGAAGTCGGACGCTTAACCGACTGAGCCACCCAGGCGTCCCCCTTTCAGTTTAATTAAATTTGGGACAAATTAGTACTTTATAATACTGAGACTTTCCCACTAAGAACATGGTTTGTTTATCCATTCTTTTATGTCTGTATAATTTCATGGTACAGCTACCATCCGTTTGGTTGTTCATATATCTTCTTAGGGCTCTATTTAGGTATTGTATATTTTCTGAGGATATTATGGGCTGAATTATGCCTCCCCATTCATATGTTGAAGTCCTAACCCCCAGGTATCTCAGAATGTGACTGTATTTTGAAATCCAGCCTTTAAAGAGGTGATTGAGTTAAAATGAGGTTGTTAGAGTAGGCCCTAAAACAATCTGACCGGTGTTTTTATAAAAGGAGATTAGGGATGTGAGCGCAATCTGGCTGTGACATTTGTCACCCCTTTGATCACCATGGTTGATTTGGCTGATCTGGCTGGCTAGGGAGGTGTCCCCTTCCTCCCTCACCACTGCATGTGCCTGTGTCCCTCTCTGAAGCTGCATACTTGATGGAAGAAGACGACCTTCCCTGTTAGAGAAGGACCATTCTTCAGTCAAGGGGAGACAAGTAGCTGCACTCCTCTGCTAGAACCTCCAAACAAGTTCTCCAGGTCCATTCGTAGGAGAATGTGGGGCAGTCAAGCTTCCACAACTCCAGACACCTCCAAATGAATTACAGCTTGTGGACGTTTGCCTTTCTTAAAAAAGACAGAGATTACTACATAAAAAGGGATACCAGGGATGTGTGTACATATAGAAAAGACCATGTGAGGACACAGAGAGAAGGCTACCTGCAAGCCACAGAGTAAGGCCTCAGCAGAAACCAACCCTGCTGACACCTTGACTTTGGACTTCCAGGCTCCAGAGGGTGAGAGATAAATTTCTGTTGTTCAGGCTACCCAGTCTGTGGTATTTTGTTGCATCAGCTGTAGGAAACTTAACAGAGGGGTTGCTGTGAATGGAACTTCTATTATATATTATAACTCTTCTTGGTTATTTATTTTGTAGGAAAAATAATGATTTTGTAGTTTATTTTCCCAAATATTCTAGATTAGTCTGTCTTCAAATGATCATAATTTTGTCTACTTCTTTCCAATCATTTGCCTTTTATTTGTTTAAGTTTCTTTGAGCACATGTGTGAATATTTTGGTCAAAACTTCCTTTGGGGTACCTGGGTGGCTCAGTTGGTTAAGAATCTGACTTTTGGTTTCAGCTCAGGTCATGATCTTGTGGTTGGGGAGTTCAGGCCCGTGCTGGGCTCTGTGCTGACAGAGCCCTCGCCCTTTCTCTCCCTCTTTCTCTCTCTCTCTTTCACACACACACACAGTAAATAAATAAACTTAAAAAAAAATCTTTTATTGCTCGTTTGTAAGTTTCCTTTTTTAAAAATAAAAAATGGGTGTGAAAATTTATCAAATACCTTCTTAGTGTCTATTAAGATAATCATGTTTTTCTCTTAGCCTATTTCATTATATGATATATTACAGTAACCCATCTCTAACATTAAACCAGCTTTGCATTTTGGGATAAAAACTTTTTTATCACTTGATATGTGCTAACTCTGACATTGTTCCAATACATAAAATCAGAAACATGAGCATATCAACAAACACCAACATACTCTGTGCATTATTCTGGTTGCTGACTATGCTTTCTGGCGGAAACTCTCTGATATGCCCCAAATAGGTAGTTCAGTATCACAGCTACAAACCTGGGGTCTGACTTTCAGAATGCCCTTCTGTTGGTGCTTCCGTGGACCTCTCCTTTGCTCTGATTTTCCTTCTCTTGGTTTGAAGGACTCTTACACTGAAGCTGGGCCCTTGGAGATAAGACCACCTTTCAAGTGCAGGCTTCATGCCCAGCTCTAAGTCTCTCTGCCTCCTCACACTTCCCAAGACCTTGTAAATCTCTTTGCTGGAGAAACCCTGAAACACTTGGACCTCCACCCACCTCTGTTACTCTCTGCAGAAAATCATGCAGACAATTTAGAGTCAGATTAAGACTGCTGGAGATGAGCTACCTCAAAGTTTCTCAATCTCAATATTTCCTCCTCTGTTTTCTATTTTCTTGGCACTTTCTCCAGTTAGAAGAAAGACAATCTCAAAAAAAAAAAAAAAAAAAAGGAGGAGGAAGAGGAGGAGGAAGAGGAGGAGAAAGACCATCTTTTTTCCTTTCCAAAGCCTGATGGACACCTATACCTGGAGAACAATTCTCGATCTTGAAACTCAGGCAATCTTTAAGAGAATCCACATCTTGTCTTAATAGTACAAACAACACATATTTCCTTTTTTCTTTTCTTTAAGTTTATTTTTATTTATTTTTGTTTGAGAGAGATAGAGCATGAGCGAGGGAGGGGCAGAGAGAGGGAAAGAGAATCCCAAGTAGGCTCTGTGTTGTCAGTGCAGAGGCTCAAACCCACGACTGTGAGATCATGACCTGAGCTGAAATCAAGAATCGGATGCTTTACTGACTGGGCCACCCAGGTGCCCACAACACGTATTTCCTTAGGCGTAGGGTTGTCACTCCCCTCTTGTGCCTGTTAACAGACCACAATCCCCCTGGCTCCTTCAACCGCTGCAAGTACTTACCATCTCTCTCTTGTTGGGACCCTACATACAAGTAATTTGCCCTCACATCCAACACCTAGGTTTAGCCCCAAGTAACCTCTTAAAATAACTTGTCTATCATTTCCCTTGTTTTATATTAGCATCACCTTCATTCCTCCCACCCCCATCCTGTTGCCTGGAATGTGGATGCCGCCTGGACCACAGGACCAGGACTTTGCCCTAAGGATGGAGGAGCAGACGGCTGGAAGGAACGTGGACCCCAAACACTGCATAGAGTAGAGCTGCCATACTAGCCTGGGACTGCATGATTTGGGTTTTGTTTTGTTTTGTTTTGTTTTGTTTTGGTGAGGGGAGGGGAGGGACACTGCATGTTTTTTACTTTAACCTGAATTTATGAGAACTTTGGGTAATTTAAACAGACCAGCTCCTTTAGGCAGAAACATATATGTAAGTGCAGTCACAACTTGGTAGTTAAAATATCAATGTTAATTAAAATATTAATAACTTTCTCTTGAGTTGCAGCCCTGCCACTTTACTAAAAGCTGTCTCAAAAGTCATTGTTCATAAAATTCAGCTACATCTTTTTGGACTGCACAGATTCTATGTGGTATTTGAAATCATCAACCAAACATTCAGTCTTCCAACTTTTTATTCTCCTGGCTTTGGCAGTAGAGTAGTTACTTGTGGTAGACAGAATGATGGCTGCCCCCCTCCCCACCCTACCATCCTCCACAATGGCTATGTCCTCACCTCCAGAACCGGTGAATGTGTTACATGACAAAAGGAATTTTGCTGGTGGGTTAGTTTAAGGATCCTTAAATGGGGAGATTATTCTGGACCATCCAGGTGAAGCAATGTCATCACAGGGTCTTCATAAAAGAGAGGTAGGATGGCCAATAAGCATATGAAGATGTTCAATGTCACTAACCATTAGAGAAATGCAAAGCAAAGCCATAGTGAGAAATCACTTCATACCCTTCAGGATCATTACCATCAAACAAAACAAAACAAAACAAAGATGTTGGCAAGTACTTGGACAAATTGGAGCCCTGTACATTGCTGGCAGAAATGTAAACTGGTACAGCTGCTATGGTAAACAGTATGGCAGGTCCTAAAATGTTAAAAATAGAATTACTGTATGATACAACAATTCCACCTCTCGGTATATACCCCAAAAGAATGGAAAGCAGGGTCTCAAAGACATACTTGTTCACCCACGTTCATAGCAGCATTATCCACAATAGTGCAATACAATGACTTATAAGAAATATGTATGTGGTCATTCGGCCTGCTGGTGTCCAAGAATTGCTTGGTGTTGTGTGTGTGGGTGGGGGGGGGGGGGGAAGTTAGGTCTGGGAGCCTAAAAAATAGCCAAGAGCTAGAAGCAACCTGAGTGGACTTCAGTGGTTGAATGGATAAATGAAACATGGTACATATACAAAATAGAATATTATTGAGCCTTGAAAAGAAATTCTGACATATGCTATGACATGATCTTTCAAGACATTATGCTAAATAAAATAAACCAGATACGAAAGGACAAGGATTGTAGAATTCCCGTTATACACAAAGTCTAGAGTAGTCCCAATTCATGGAAACACAAAGTAGAATTCTGCTCCCCAGGGGTTAGGGGGAGGAATTGTTGTTTAATGGGTATAGGGTGTAAATATGCTTACTAATACCAGGCTGTACCCTCAAAAATGGTTAAGATGATCAACTTTATGTTTTGTGCATTTTACCACAATTAACAAGTAAACTAGGTTTTCTAACAAAAATAACAGTAATAACAAACTGCAAAAGGGAGGTAGAAGAGTCAGTCAGAGAACATGAGGGATGCTAGTTTGTAGAGGTTGGAGCAAGCAGAACCTCGAACCAGGAAAAGGCAAGGAAATGGATCCTCCCTAGAGCCTCCACAGGGAACACAGCTCTGACGACACCTGGATTTCAGCCTTGGGAGACTCATTTTGAATTTGTGACCTCCAGAACTGTAAGTTAATAAATTTGTATTGTTTTAAGCCACTAGGTCCATGATGATTTGTTACAGCAGCCAAGGAAAGTTAATAACATCCCCCGATTTTCCTAAAGCCATATTTTATATTGAGTTTTCTTACTAATGACCTGGTGCTGTTTATAATCAGGATTAATTTTGTTACCGCACATAACTATATTCTTTCTAACGTATGTTATTTTCAGAAGTCTGACTCAGCAAATGTTGGAGGTGTTAGGGAACAGAACCTCAGCCCACAAACCCCTAAGTCTTTTTTGCAACAGATTGTATCAACCAAGAGGATCTTGTAATATCCTCCCCTAAATTTCTTGTAAACCACCAACAACGGTGTTCATAAAATTTCCACAAGCTTTCTCAACACTAAGACCTTTTACACCTCAAACCCTGAGTCCTGGGGTAAGGATAGGTATGTGTCCGAAGTCAGGTGGGGGCAAATTGGAGGGGAAAATAAATGGTGGTGAGGAGCATGGGTGTTTGGGTTATGTAGCCTGAGGTCAAACCCCAGCACTGCCATTTGCTAGCCACCTGACCATGGGTGAGAACTTCAATTTAATTACTAAAAATAGAGGTAATCTTAGGGTTATTGTGAATATTAAAGAACATAACTAATCATAACTAATGTCAAGTGCTTAGCCAGTGTCCCCGACACCTATCAAGTGCTCAATGAAAGTTGCTGTTGTGGGAGTTCTTGTTATTATTTTCATGACTCTTGATTATGAAGCTGAGGCTAGAAGTCCAGAGTGAGCAGGCTTTGCTCTGTTTCCCCTGTACTGTCCGCATTGCAGAATGGTAAGGTCACCTGGCAGACTGCCAGGCAAATGCCTGCTAGCTCTCTCATGTGGCTCAACCCTGAATCGAGAGAGTACTTGAAATACTGCCAACAGTCTGACATGCTTTATATCATGGAGATGACAAATGAGCCATTCAACTTCTTTCAAAACCTACCTGCCCACAAAAAGTCAATAGCAGGGGTCTCTCTGGGCTATAAGCTAGAATTTCATCAATGAGATAACATGCACTCTTAGTGACCGCCATTACTAATGATAGTCATTTAGGAGTCACTTTGAACACAAAATAAACATTGACAATGCCACCAAACACCAAGAAGATCTATATGAACTGATATATTACGGTGTCCAAAATACATTATTATGTGGAAAATGGCAAGCTGTGGGATTACATGCATAGTCTTATCCAATTTTTGTAAAATAATAAGAAAACTCTATGTATTTATATATGTAGAGATAAAAATCTGAGATACTCACTTTATACACTGCCCTCATTTTCATAAACCTATCTTACAATGCCTGTGTTTAACTTGAACAATCAGAAAACTGATAAAATGTTATTGCCAAAAGCATTTTTAAGTTTAGTTTGTACTCAGCTTTTATTGAGGATGACACAAAAGATGATCACGTGAAGAATTTGCATCTTCTGCTAAACTAGCAGTATCAGTCAACTCTGGTAGGTTGTGAGTAGCAGGAATCCAATTTGAGGTAGTTGAAGCATAAGAAGGAAGCATACTGGCCCACATCACCAAAGAACAGAAAAGGGTGGTTTGATCCAGCCTTAGGGAACTTGGATGCAGCCAAGACTGGCTGATTCTGTCTCTACTTCTGTTTCTCTTTGCAAATTGACTATTTGTACTTCCCTACCATGGCATCAACCAGCTCCGTGTTTGCATCATTAAGGCTTCCTGACCAGAAAGGAAAGAAAGCTCCAGTTAGAAAAGTCCCAGAGAAGGATTCTGACAGGCTGGGTGGATCAGGGACCTGTCACCGTGGTCAGATGTGTGGGGTCTTGTGATCCCATCCTTCCCTAGTACCATGGATTTGGAGCTGGGGTGATGGCTCTCTTAGTCAGAACAGGCCACTATAGCAAAGTCCTATATATAGGTGACTTACAAACAACAGAAATTTGTTTCTTGTAGTTCTGGACATTGGAAGTCCAAGATCAAGGTACCAACATAGGTTCTGGTGAGGGCTCAGTCCTGGGTTGCAGGCTGCTGACATGTCATTGTATCCTCACATGGCAGAGAGAGAGCAAGCTAGCTTTCTGGCCTCTTCTCATAAAGACACTAATCCTGTTATAAGGGTTCCATCCTCATGACCTAATAATCTACCAAAGGCGCCACATCCAGCTACCCTTACATTGTGGATTTGGGCTTTAACATACAAATTTTAGACAAGCCTTCAGCCCATAACAATGGCATTCCCCAAAAGAAGAGTGGTTCTGTTCTGGGCAGACAGCTATATGTTTCTGTTGCTGGAGACACTGCCAACATGCATTCCAGCATCTGTTGTAAAAGTTTATCAGTGACTAATGTGCCCTTAAACAAAGGCTTAGAGACCAGAAGTGTCAGTGTGCTGTGGGAAGAAAGACTGAGAGACTCTGTTTAACAGAATAGTATCTGTAGAGGGCAGTGTCCAGAGACAATATTGGAAACCGAGGTTGAGAATAAAAGGTAGATAGACCATCAGCACCAGTCTGAGAAATTTGGCCAGACCAATACATTTATTTTAAAGGGTTTGGTTTTTTTTTTTTTTTTTTACAGGTAAGTTTATTTTTAATCTCAAAGATTTAAAGGTCTTAAGATCCCCAACTTCAAGTTATTCAAAACCTACATTTTCAGGGACAGAAGCCTCACTATTGACAAAGGAATACTATATGCAAAGTTTTATTGAATGTCAATTAAATGAGTCTGTTAAACACATAGGTGATAGGACTGATGGATTTAGGAGTTCTATAAAGATACCTGTGTTAGGGCTCACCAACCAATAGGACATGGATAGATTACTAGATAGATAGTTATAGAGGAAGAGATTTATTACAAGGTATTGGCTCATGTGATTATGGAGGCTGAGAAACTGCACACTTGCTATCTGCAAAAGCTGGAGACCCAGGAAAGCTGGTGGTGTAATTCAAGGGGCTGAGAGTCAGAGAGCAGATCATGCAGATTCCAGTGTGAGTCTGAAAGCCTGAGACCAAGGAACACTAAGGGCGGAAGAGATCCATGTCTCCGCTCAGTCTGGCAGAGAGAGATGGAATCCAACCTTCCCCTGCCTTTTCATTCCATTCAGGTTCCAATGAATTGGATGATGCCCACTCACCCTGGGTAAGGGCAATCTGATTTATTCAGTCTTCTGATGCTCAAATGCTAATCTTTTCCAGAAACACTCCCACAGACACACCCAGAAATAAGGTTAACCAGAAATCTGGGAATCCCATGATCCAGTCAAGTTGACACATTAATAGTAACTATCACAATACCTTTATGTCCTTACCATAATTCTGAATTTTCGTTGAAGCCAGCTGAATAAGCTTTGATTTGAAGAGATGTCATCTTACGGAGTTCATAGAAAGCCCTTTGTTTTGACAAAGGTTGTAATTATATCAGTAATCGGGGAGGTGGTTCAAGGCTAGCACATTTTTACCTCTGCAGATATGTTCTCTGGCTCCAAAATGGACTTTGGAGCATGGGCAAATTAATCACTTCTTGGAAGAAATAGAGAGAGAGAGAGAGAGATACAGAATTTCAAAAATGCAAAGATAATGACTATATAATAGATAGCTCAATGCTTGTTTATCAGATTGTAAATAGCCATCTCTTCCCCAGTGCCATGGTCATTGTGTTCCATTGTGTCCTGGGAAGCCTCATGTCATTTAGCACTCACCAGGCAAAGAGGTTAACTGTACCCACTGTAACAGCTCTGTGTCACTCATGCATCTTAGCCCAGTGAGAATTCTGCAGAAGACATCAAGTGGGGCCGAGCGTTGTCTTTCATGGATGTGCAGTGTCAGTTTCCAGATGAACACACCATGAATATTAACCAGTGCCTTTTGATGATGGAACATGGCAGTTCAGTACACTGGCAGCCTTCCTCCCCGCCTCCCCCCAGAGCAACACTATGTGTTTATTTTCTAAAAATCATTGAGAGATATTAGGCTTTTCTTTTTTTATCCAGTTTTTGAGTGCCATACATAGAATATAGAATAGACTACACGTAGACACATGCACCAGTTGAAGAGGATGACAAATTTAATAAAGGGTGAGAAGGTGCAGGTAAAAGGGATAAAATAGTGAGAGAAACTTTTATAATTTATGAGAATGTGATGCCTTTTCTGTAAACAAAAAAAGGTATCAAGACGTATTTAGGTAGCTCTGTTCTTCATAAAGTAATGCTTTCTGTGCTCACAAATAAATCACAGCAATGACAGTATGACAGTACTTACACAGCATTTACTATGTGCCACTCAGTATTCTAAGTATTTTACATATATTTTGATTTATGTAATCCTCCCAACAACTCTATGGGATGGATACTATTATTATCCCCATCTTATAAGAAAACGGCGATAACCGGGCAGGTTAAACAACCTGCCCACAGAACGCAGGAAACCATGGTAGTGGTGCTTACATTAGCCCTGGTGAATGGGACCCGTGTCCTTACAGAAAGAGGTCAGAGAGCGAGCTCTCTCTCTGCTGTGTGAGGACACAATGACACTCAGCAGTCTGCATTAGCACTCAGGCAGTATGGCTCCAGAGCCCATGCTCCTGATGGCTATGCCACGCTACCTGATGAGTCATTTTCCCATTTTGTGCAGAATTTTGCATCCTAGAAGAAGCTTATACATCTAAACAAAAACCTGGAAATGATCTGAGTGTTCGAGAGAAATGGTTTCAAATATAGTATAATATCTTATATAGAGAGAATGGGGTTTCTACACATGGACATAGAATGAGGTTTGCATAATATACTTTAAGTGAAAAGAACAGGGTGAAAAGAGTAGATATAGCATGAAACCATTATTTTTAAACTCATAGATACATATATATGTTTTTATTCTTTATTCAGTAACTATTTACTAAGGTCTTACCATGTACTATGAGCTGCTTTAGAAACTAGGGATGCAGTGCTGGGTCAGACCAAATCTGTGCCCCTCATGAGGGTTGAGCTGTAGTCAGAGAGTTGTGGAACAAGTATATAACTAAATACTTGCAGATTATTTTTACTGCCTTGAAGAAAACTAAGCACCATCTAAGGGAGGGGTGGGAAGACTTTTTGAGGCTGTGTAAGAAGGGATATTTGAGAAGAAATCGCCATGTGAAGATGCCATAGAAGAATGTCCCAAACTGAAGGGACATAAAATTGAAGGTCCCTGTGGGGAAGGAGCACTGCATAGCCTAGTGAGCCAGGGGCATAGGGAGAGAAAGGGGGGCAGGTCATGCAGGGCCAAAGGGGTTGGATTTCATCCCAGTTGTAATAGAAAGTCAGAGCAGTCGTTTAAAGCTCTTTTTTGGGGGGGCACCTGGGTGGCTCAGTTGCTTAAGCCTCTGACTCTTGGTTTTGGCTTGGGTCATGATCTCACGGTTCCTGAGTTGGAGCCCCAGGTAAGGCTCTGTGTTGATAGCTCAGAGCCAGCTTGGGATTCTCTCTCTCTGCCCCTCCCTTCCCCTTTCTTTCTCTCTCTCTCTCTCTCAAAATAAATGAATGAATGAATAAAAATAAATAAATAATAAAGCTCTTTTTTAAAAATTTATTTTGGAGAGAGAGAGAGAACCCCAAGCAGGCTCCACTCTCAGTGTGATCTCCATAAACCCTGGGATCATGACCTGAGCTAATATCAAGAGTAAGATGCTCAACTGACTGAGCCACCCAGGCGCCCCGGAAGCTCTTTTTAAGTGTCCACCTGGCTGCTGTTGGAAACATGGAGATCAGTCAGAAAGCAAATACAGTCATTTAGGTGAGAGTAGAGGGTGGCTTGCACTAGGGCCATGGCAAGAGACACCATGAGATATGGCAGAATTAGGGTTGTATTTTGAAAACAGAGTCAGTAGGACTTCCTGATACATTGGATATGGGGTGCAAGGGAAAGAGAGAAACCAAGGCTGACTCCCCGATTTTAGCCAAGATGAGATGAAATTTGTGGCCCTGTAGTGACAGAGAAACTCTGGAGCATGAAGTTGGGCCAGTAGTTAAGTGGCCCATCTTGGACTTATTGTATTTGAGCTGCTTATTTGGAATACAAATCAAGATATCAAGTAGGTAGTTGTACATTCAGGTGCAGGTATTATCTCCTGGGAGTTGACCTACATTGGTAAAGCAGACCTTACTTTGTAAGCTCTGAATCTTCTAATAAAAATTTTTTTGCATTAAGCTTCTGGGTTTTTTGATAATTTTTAAAATGCAAAAGAGAAAATGTATATAAGTGCAAAGATAAGAGTTTGTGTAAAAGAGAGAAAGGTCTGGAAAGAAACACATCATGGTCAACAACAATGACGCTTAAGCAGTTTACCTTTTAAAAAGTTTTTTTTGTTGTTGTTTTAAAGTTTATTTATTTATTTTGAGGGGGGAAGGAGCAGAGAGGGAGAGAGAGAATCCCAAGCAGAATCCATGCTGTCAGCGCAGAGCCCAACGTGGGGCTCGAACCCAGGAACTGTGAGATCATGACCTGAGCCAAACTCTGACAACCGACTGAGCCACACACGTGCCCCTACACTTATGTATTGATTAGATCTTTTTAATTAAATAAAGAACCTATAGACTTTTTTCAGTTTCAAAAAGAAGTCCATGATAGTAAAGGCAGGTTGTGATCTCTGCATCACCTCTCGTTCCAGAAGGAACCAGAGACACCATATCCATTTTGTTCCTGCTCGTCTGCCTGGGATTAATAACTGCACCATTCATGATAAAGACTCATCCTAGGTGTAATTTTATCAGTTAATAAAGACAATCCATCTTTCTCTTTGATGATAGAGGCCACCTCCACAAATTTGAAATCTTAACGAATTCCTGTGATAGTCTGTGACACTATGGAGCTGAAGAGACCTGGAGCTTCTGTCCACCTCTCCCATTTGCAGATGAGGGTGGAGGTCTAGGCTCCCTGCCTGGCTGCCTCTGCTGAGTGGGTGCATGGGGCACAGTGTTTCTTCTCTGTTATCTGGCTGAAGTTGAGTGGTTATTGTGTAAAAGTTCCTCTTATGCTAGACTGGACTTTCCTTGGTTCTGTGGCTGGAGGAAGCAGGCTTTTGTGGCTGGTTTTTCATGTGTGCTTGTTGCCATTTCTGAGTTCCCGATTCTTCAGCTCCAAGTCTGGGATCTATAATGGAGAAAGAAAAACCCAAGTTGCTCAGCACTGTGTTATTCCTTGTGTCTCAAGGTCCCTAGCCCATCTTCCTTCCTCTCTCCACCTTCAGAGTCTTCTTTTGTTTGTGGTATAGCATGTCCATCATATAGTTGAATTTAGCAGGAGAGATAGGGAAAAGTACACCTATTCCATCCTTCTGGAGGCAGAAGTCCTTTGTGACATTTTTAAATTACAGAATGGAAAAATAAAATCTGGAGTCAGCTCAGTCCTTCGTTTCCTCAGAAGACCTCCAGTCTCCGCAGCAATGGCTGCATGGGGGGTAGGGAGGAGGGGAGCAGGCAAGGCTCCTGTCACAGGCTGGCTTCTCTCAGAAGCAGACTCTGAGATGGAGTTAGCATGTGGAATGTTCAGTAGGGAGAACTGTGAGATCGACACCCATGGAAAGGGAGGGAAGGGAAAGAAACAGGATTTTGTAGAGGAAAGATGTCAAGTCTTCACCTCCATGGAAGCTTCAGCTGACCTTGCAGGGCATTCTGAAGATGTCCCAAGTTGGACAGACAGGGTCAGACCTTTAGGCTCCCACGTCATCAGTCATGGGATGTGGGTCACCAGAAAAAGGATGTGACTTTTTGCAAGGCAGTTTTCTTTATTGAGGTCATCTCTGGAGGGGGCTGCCGGCAATGCTCCTGGCAGCTGGGGAACTAAGTCTGTCCTTCTGAAGGGCGTTCTGGGTGATATATCACAGCTTTTGTCACACGTGACTTTCTGCAATCAGCTGGTAACAGAGAACTCCAATCACTATCCTTAAGTTGTGGCTTGACTTGGAGGTTATTGATTTCCATTGGTTTTCTGTAGTTTTGATGACTATTTTCAAGGAAAGGGTAAGCCTCGGATATGGGAAATTTCTCTGGCTACACAAAGCTAGATCCTAGCAATGAGAGCAGAGAACAGACTTCTTACCCTGTCCTACCCCATCTCATCTGGCTCTAGCCAACCTTGCTTGTTAAACTCTCTTTCTTTAAGACTGAGCAGCCACCTCTAAACATGTTACTGTGAACAGCACTACTCATATGACCATACTTTATTGTGCATCACTGTGTTTCTTCAACTCACATGTTTTATTTTGAGTGCTCCCAACCACTCTGGGTGGTAGGAATTCTTATTCCTTATTTTCCTCTGCTTTTCCCACTATACTGCTCTGTCTGCCTCTTATGCATGAGGGCCTCAGGCAGCTTAACAGAGCCATTATTTCATAGCCTGTGTACCTCATGCTCTGTACAATATGAAACTGTCATATGCAGCTTCAATTTTAAAAATAATTTGAAACTGGGTGCCTGGTTGGCTCAGTCGGTTAAGTGCCTGACTTTGGCTCAGGTCACAATCTCACAGTTTGTGAGTTCAAGCCCCGCATCAGGCTCTGTGCTAACAACTCCAAGACTGGAGCCTGCTTCAGATTCTATATCTCCCTTTCTCTCTGTCCCTCTCCTGCTGGCACTCTGTGTGTATCTCTCTCAAAACTAAATAAACATTTAAAAAAAGGTTTTTTTAAATAAAAATAATTTAGAAGAAAATATTTCAAATATTTACTTTGGCTATCTCCAGATTATTAGAGTTACAGGTGATTTTGTTTTCTTCTATACTTTTCAGTGTCTTCTAACATTTTTATAAGAATACATATTACATCATAAAGTAGAAAAAAGCCTTTGAAAAAAGAAAATAAACAGTCCGATAGAAAAGACGGTTCAAAAGTGAAGCCAGCTGTCAGTGGGCAAAGTGTGAAAAAAACACAACACAGTCCGAGAATAGACACATGTATATACTCTGCCCTCATTTGTAGAAATGATTCCATTTATGTATTAGATGAGTTTCTGAAATGTTGACTCTAAATCGGTTTTTTCTAAGTTGAAGCCTACTTTAGAAAGGATAGGGAAAGTACTTATATAAGTAAATATTGTAGTAACTCCCTTTGTATAGTTACAATAATACATTTAATTGCACTTTACTGTTTACAAAACATTTTAATGTACATTGTCTGGTTTCACCCTCCCAACACTGATGTATGGAGCACTGCTTTTTTTTAAATAATTTTTAATAGCTTATATATTTATTTTGAGAGAGGCAAAGACACCACAAGTGGGGGAGAAGCAGAGAGAGAGGGAGAAAGAGAGAGAATCCCAAGCAGGCTTCATGCTGCCAGCACAGAGCCTGACATGGGGCTCAAACTTTTGAAACCACGAGATCATGACCTGAGCCAAAACCAAGAGTCGAACGCTTAACTGGCTGAGCCACCCAGGTGCCTCTGGGCACTGCCTTTTTCCTTTTGTGGGTCCAAACGTGTCTGAGACTCAGAATTTTCAGTACATTGGCAATCACAGCTAGAAAAAAATCCATCTAGGACTTAAATTCATGTCTTATGACCACTCAATCTGGCTTTCTTTCCACTATACCAGCCTTGAATTCAGTTACTTACAAACACTGATTTCCATGTCTACTTGATGTGAATTTGTTTATAAGGCATTTCTTTCATTAACTCATTCTGAAGCTACTGAGTGCCTGCCATGTGCCAGGCCTCCTCCCTTGACTGGGGACACAGGTATGCACGAAACAGACACTATCCTAGTCTCATAGAATTTAGAGTCTGGGGGCAGGGCTTAGCGGTGTGGGAGAAAGAACTGACCAGGACCATGTCAGGTGGTAGCTGAGTATGATGAAGATGACAGGCACGACACTAGAGCAGAGAGACTCAAGGTGTGTGTGGGTGTGGGGGTCACTTCAGGAAGGGTCATCTGAGGGCCCTTTCTGAGTAGGAGGAAACTAGGTAACTCAGGGGATTAGAGCATTCTGGTGAGAGGGAATCATAAAAGTAAATATCCTGAGGTGGTAGGAATAGACTTGGTTTGCTTGCAGGACCAGAGGAAGGTCTGCAAGACGGAAGTGGGGGCTTGGGGCACCTGGGTGGCTCAGTTGGTTAAGCGTCTGACTCTTGACTTTGGCTCAGGTCATGATCTCACGGTTCGTGGGTTTGAGCCTCCACATCAGGTTCCACACTCTTTGCATGGAGCCTGCTTGTGATTCTGTCTCCCTCTCTCTCTACCCCTTCCTTGCTTGCTCTCTCTCTCTCTCTCTCTCTGTCAAAATAAATAAAAATAAAACTTAAAAAAAAAGACTGGAGTGGGGGCCCTTTATGGCTGGTGGACTATAGCTAAGAATTTGGCACGTGACTTATGATCACGGGACAGAGCCCAGCTCTTTCTTGAGGCTATTGTGTGAGCAATGGCCAGTGTGGTCCGGTGGGTTCCAGGCCTGACCCTGGCACTGACTCATTCCATTCTTGGGCAAATGCCTCCTTGCATTCCCAACCTCAGTTTCTCTACCCATGAAGTACAGAGGTTGTCACTGTCCTTGTTTCCTACTGAATTCATTCCCCCTGCCCCCTTCCTCACAAGATTATAAGCTCTGTGAAGACTGGAATGAGGTCTCTGTTTTATATCTAGCTTCTTCACACCACAACCCATCCGTCCACCCACACCCAGAAGCACTGAGGCCATTTTTGTTAAATCATGACAGATCAACTGTTATAGAAGGTAGAGATTTAAGAAATATCCAGGGGTTAGAATAAGCTGGATTTGTTGACCAATTGTGAAAACTAGCAATCGAATTAGCTATAAAAAGAAAAAGGAGGCATGTGTAGGCACTTGCAGCTGGTTTCCTGCTAGCTCCCAGCAGCCCTCACCATCTGGGACCTGAGGGTACAGCTCCACACCCCAATCCTCTCCCTCACTCAGGGGTGCCTTGCTGGGAAGAAATGTGCCATCTTGCCTGATAGGCTCTTTGGAAGTCAAGTCTGCTAGTCTGGAAGTCTTCTGGGAATGAGATTTACCTACCTAAACAGCCCATGTTTCATATCGATGTCTCCACCCCAACCGTACCTTCTTTGAAGACATTAGTAAAGAAAGGGATAGAAGATGTTTGCTCAGCTTCAACCTTAGGAATAAAAGGGTGAGTCTTCCAAATTCAAAAGTGATCATTTACTCCCAGCTCTCCCAGGGCTCCCCATCACCCTTAGAAGGAAATCCAATATCCTTACAAAGACTTTCAAGGTCCCGTAAGTTCTAGATCTTACCTCCCCTCCCAGCCTTACCCCACACCATTCTGCTTCTCTCTGTCTTCCCACCTTCTCTTAGTCCCTGGGATTGGCCATCCTGACCTCCTCCCATGGCTGGGAACTCTCTCTGCCTTTCCCCTTGCCTTTCTCATTAGCAGGTGAACTCATTCCTATGCTCATCCTTTGCATGTCTGGTGGAATATGACTGCTGGGACACAGGCTCTTCTAGTCGAAGTCCCACAGCCCTCTAGGGCTCTATCTATCAGACCTCATTGTAATTTACCTTTAATGCCCTGCCTCCCCGAGGGCAAGGGCTGTGTTGTCTTATCCAAAAGGTGGCCTTCCTGCCACACCCAATGTGTGGCATAGAAGCCAAAAATCTTTGTTGAATAGATGAACAAATGAACCAGGAAGGCCTTTGAAACTTGTCAGCATTAGATTTTAAGGTGAAATTTGGGGGATTGCTTGAACTTTTGTTTTTTTGACTCTGGCAGTTGTTGAGATGAGCAGAGGTTAGGAAGGGGAAGGTAGGAGAACAATAATAATGAGAAAAGCATTTTTGCGCTCTTATGTCAGGCTCTGGTCTAGGCTCTTTACATGAATTGGCTCATTTAAACCCCACAATACATATTATTATCTCTACTCTGCAGTTAGTCCTGGTGGGGAGGGTGGGGAGGCGGGCAGTATGTACTAGATGGGCAACTTTAAACAGAAAGAAAGGTAGGATCAATCTGGAAACTGCTTTAAGAAAGGGAAGAAGCCCTAGGACTCTGGCTTCAGGGCTGGGAACTGGCTCTGGGTTGCCCACTCAACAATAGACAGGGTTTACGGGTTCTCGCCAGTTGCTAGGCACCAGGCTACGAGTGCTTTCTATGCACGCTTCATCCAGTGTGCCCAGCAGCCCACTGAGGAAAAGGAACTTCAGAAAGTTCAGGCACTAAGGTCACCTGCTTAGTGTCACACAGCTGGTTGGTGGCCGAGCTCTGTCATCGTCAGCTAGGACGGCTATAACAAAATACTGTAGGTTGGGTGGCTTAAATAACGGACATTTATTTTTCACAGTTCTGGAGACTGAGAAGATTGAGATCAGGATGCCAGAGTGGTGAGGGTCTGTTGAGAGCCCCTTTCCTAGCTTGCAGGCACCTGCCTCTTTGCCGTGTCCTCACATGGCAGAAAGAGAGAGAGAGAGAGAGAGAGAGAGAGAGAGAGAGAGAGAGAGAAGTGTAGGAGTAAATGCTGGTCTGTTCCTCTTCTTATAAGGGCAATAATCCCATTAAGGGGCTCCATTCTTGTGACCTTATCCAAACCTAATCACCTCTCAAAGGCCTCGCCTCCAAATACAATCACACTGAGGTTTGGGTCTTCCACATTTGAATCTGGGGGTGGGGACACAAACATTCAGTGCATAACAACCCTGAGGTCCACTTGCTCACCGGGAGAGTCCCAGATACTCAATGAAGCGCCATGTTCTGGTTCACTTCTTGAGTGTAGCTGAATGTGTTTCCTTGGAGCACTGAAGCTGTATTAGGGATTTATACAAACAAGGTACTGCCCAGGTCAGCAAGTCTAAGTTTGGAAGGGCAGATGCAGAACTCACTTTTGCCTCAGTAGAAGACAGATGATTTTAACTGAGATCCCTCAGTCTGGAGGCCCCCAGAGAATCCCCTAAGCTCAGTCTGGTATCTTGATCCAAGATATTTTTGGCTGGTGCTCCAAGTACTTTCTCTGTTCCCTGGCTGAGCCTCCTCCATCTGATACCCACAAAGCCCAATCTCTTCTATAAAAGCAAAATTTCTCTTTCTCAAGCCGAGTCTTCTGTCCTGAGCCAGATGCCTGAGGTCCCTTCTGTCTTATAGCTTCTGCTTCCAGAGTCATTTTATCTCTCCATGTAGGCTGACTAACTCATCTCTGTTTGCTGGGGACTTCACTGGTTTTATTTAGCACTTACGGTCTTCTGCCTTATGTCCCCTTTCAGTCCTAAGTAAACTGGGATGGTAACTTTACACCAAGATAGGGAAGAGGAATGTGTTTTGTCATCCACACACCATTTCCTTAGCCCCTAGTATATACATCTTGTCTGATTGTGTGACAAACTTTCATCCCTGGTCCCAGAGATTGGCAGGTTAGATACAAAACACTTGTGCAGACATAGCAGATTTCTTTCACGGCTGCATGTCCCCTTTCGGACACTAGATGGCAGCCTCACCCCCTTTGTTTAAAGAAAAGACTGCAAATACCACTTTACCAGGCCTCTTGGAAATGCTAGCCATCTGGGAAAACCACGGGGCCAGAGGATTAAGAGAGAGAGCGAGCGAAGTGAAATATATATGCTTATGGGACAGACTGGAATGAGCAGATTAGTGTGAGATGGCAAGTAGTGAAAAGCAAAAATAATCAGATTCAGCACAAAATCTTTCAAGCGTTTAGAATTGAGGGGGGGAAGAAAGGCATGCTGTTTCACTGCGGGGTAGGTCTGCTTTCACCATCTGATCCAAGCAACATGTCCCTGTGAGCAAATTGTATAAAAGAGGAAAGAAAAGCCAACTGGAGTGAGAGAAGCCAAATGCAGGGGATAGACCATCTTCTGGGTCAAGTTAATCACAGCTTTGGTTCTCTAGGAAATGAACAGCATAATACAGGAGACGTCCCTTGAGGTGTGTTTAACCGGACCCGGCTGACTGGCCGAAGACAGGCTGGCAAGCCTGGGGAGAGGCCCCTCCGGAGGCGTGACTCAGACCTCCTGCAGAGAGCACCGTTGCCATGAGCCCGCTCATCATCCTCGAGGAGCTAAATTTATATTCTGAGAAAAGAACATTGTGGTGCTGGAGCTGGCAGGAGGGAACAGGGAGGAGGTGGGAAGGGAGAGCTGCACCCTCTTGGGGTGGGTCTTTGTTGGCTTTAAATGGATTCACATCATAAGGGCTTCTGGGAGTGAGCCCGAGGGATTTTTCACGGAACAAGTAGTGTATGAGCAAATCTAGTTTTCTCTGTAAGCATCTTCCCCCTTAAATTTCAGCAAGTGCTAACAAACACTGAGTGTATGAGGCACGCAAATTATGCCACTGACTTCTCCTCCCCATCTCTCAAGGCCTTATTTGAATTCAAGATGCATACACTGCCCTTCATAAGCCATACTTGTTAACCCAGACAATGGTGGAGCTGGACGGGCCTCAGTGGCCTCAGTGGTCCCGGGGCTTTTCAAACCGTTGGAGAGTCCTAGCCACCCAGGGTTACTGCAGGGGTTCCTTAAACAGAGATGCCTTTGACTCTTCACATAGAATAATGTAAAAATGTCTGAAGAAACAGTAACCACTTTCATCTCTTTTATTATGGGCTCTGGAAAAATTTGGTCTGGAAAAAAAATCCCTTATTACAAATAAAAGAAGCCCACAGATCAAGTTTTTTGGGCCCAGAGTGGCCAAGTGGAACAATGGCCTTGTCTGGAGCTGATCGTGCTGGATGATTAAACCCATGTGGACACAGCTGGTCCTGGCAGAGCCCAGTCAGAAGACACACTTTCCCTGTCCTGGATCCCGAGGAGCAGGTCAGAAGAGGGATCCGAGGCTGGGAGTCTGGAGTGGAGTCGCCAGTAGGCAATGAGGCGTTTTTGAGGAGAAAGCTGAGGAGAGGCATCATGGAAGGTGCTTCCGCTCAGGCGTGGGAGCTGCTCTCAGTCCGTCAGAGGGAATCGGATGGCTGAAGAAGTTGTATTCCCTTTTGCTTTTAGGGATCAGAGGAATGTTTTTATGCTTGTGTTCTCAGCATGGGAGTCTGACACGCCAAGAGTTGAGGACAGCCCTGAACTGCCTGGCTGATGGGAATGTCCCCAGCTGGAGGGAAATGTGAGCAAAAGGCGGAAGGAGCCCTGAACATGGGATACGTCGGCCTCTTACCTCTGAGTCTCAGGGTCTTCAGCTGTAACATTAGGAGTTATATTAGAGGTTCCGTATTACCACAGAACCTCTAATATACGATCACAGGGTCGTTTGGAGAAACAAGTAAAATGGTAAATGAGGCAGGTGTCTTCAAATACAAAGTCGAATAATAAAAATGGCTGATAGCTTTGGGGCACTATGTTCAGCATAGGACTTATACAGCCAGTTCTCACGGAAGGACCTGTAGAAAGCAATGATGCCTTAACACAAAAGACATGGGAGTCCCCCATTGTACCAGCTAAGAGCAGGGAGTTTGGCATCACACAGGCCTGGGTTTGGTCCTGCCCCTAGCAGTTCCCGACTAAGTGTGATGCTGAGTGGGTTACTTAACACCTCTGAGTTTCACTTTCCTCAAGGTAATTCCTGGTGTATAGGATTGAGGTTGTATAGATTAAATGAGATCCTGTATATAAGACATTTAGCAAAATGCTTATCAAGTGCTTGCAAACATCAGCTTAAAAAGGATGTTTTTACATGAGCTTCTGTAGAGCTCCTATCCTAGTCACTAGGGGTACACTAACATTAGTAAGGCATCGTGTCTGCACCTGCCTTGCAGTGTTTACGATCAAATTGGGAGGTAAGATGTAAATGTAGGCAGATCACTCAAGTATAAGACAGTTGACAAAAGATAACAAATAAGTGATCCAAACTTTATATATTTTAAGGAATTTAGACTAAGGAGAGCAGTAACTTCAAGGTGGGGGCAGGAGGTAGGGCAGGAAGATTTTTTGCAAAGCCAGATTATATGTCCATGTAATTGATATTTTGTCACTCTCAGGGCAACCATGTAAGGTAAATCATGGGTAAACTCGACATCTTGTCCTTTGGGGATTAGATTTCAGCATATGAATTTGGGATCGGGGCACAAAACTTCAGTCTGTAACACTTACGCATTTCTGAGAACAGTCCCCTCCAGATGTTTTCACACATAGATATATGAACTCTGCGAACCCTTCTTGATTATTATAGTTAAGACTGGTGTCCAGAATGACCCAAACCTGGAAAGTTCTATTTTATAGTGAATATATGCCATTTGGCTTTCTCTCTAGCTAGCTACAGAATGAGGACTGAGCCAGGCCAGGCTTGTCATTGCAGTTTATTCTCTTGGCCACAATAATTGGTCAGTGGAATGAGCATTGACAAAGGCTAGGTAAGTCAATATTATTCCCTGGGATTTTTCATAGGTAATTAAGAAAATCTGGTATCTCAGGTTATGGGTTGTGGTAGATTGTTATTTTCAAAGATGTTCACAACAATGTCTCCCAGAGTACAGCTCTTCTTACAATGTGACTTTTTCACTTCTATTGGGAAGTAGGGTTTATGTTCCCTCTCCTTGGATCTGGGTAAATTTGAGACTATGGTGGAAATAATCCTTTGTGATATCTGAGTGTATGTAATTAAAGGTAATGCACTTTCCACCTGGTTCTCTTGGGGTACTTGCTCTTGGAATCCAGCCATCATGCTGTGAGGAGGCCCAAGCAGCCATGTGGAGAGGTTATGAATATATGTTTTGGCTGATGGCCCCAGATGAGGTCTCAATCAACTGCTAACATCAATCATCAGACAAGTGGGTAATCTCAGATGATTCCAGATCCCAGCTATTATCATTCCTAGTCTTTGAGACCCAGATGATGCCACAAAGACTAAAGATGAGAGCCATGCCCAAATTAAAGATTATAATGGTGATAATTAGTACAGGTTAGTCAGCAAAATAAATGATTGTTGTTGTACTGAGCCACCAAGTTTGGAATGGTTTATAATATAGCAATAAGTAGTTGAAACATGGAACCCGATAATAAGAATTTGGAGTGTCCAGCAACAGTGTCCTCTATAGCAAGACAATTTACTGGCAGTAGGAGAGAACAATGCCAAGCAGAGGTCAAAGTGAAAAGGGAGTTCCAATGATGATCGAGTCCCCAAATTCAGTCCCTGAGCTTCTCAGATCTTCATCTGCTTCTATTCCTTTTCCACTTACACTGTTGAGCTACCTACTTCAGCGTCCTTCCAGCACATCCATTTTCTTGCTTAAGATAGTTGGACTTAGGTTCTACCATCACTTTTATGAAGAGAGAGGTCTTAATGCCTCTTTCTGTCAGAATGTGCTACTTGGGATGTGGTGTGTAGACCAACAGCATCAGTCTCAATTGGGAGATTGTGAGATATGCAAATTTCTAGGGACCATCCCAAACCTGTTTGTGGGGGCGGGGCCCTGGAATCATTTTTAACAAGCTCTCTGGGGAAGTCTTACGCTGTTAAAGTTTCAGAGACTCACTCTACATTCTAGCAGTGCCTCATTGTTTTTCTCACTCTCCCTAAAGTAGGGACTAGGGAGTGATGTAAGCGACATGAGATCCGAAAGGTAAACTCCTGACTCTGTCCCTCCACTGTATCCCTCTGAAGCTGCCTCCCCGGGGAATGGATAAGGAAGTGTGGCCGATGGTGACACGGCACGAAAATAATTTTCCCATAGAGACTATGCATTTGAAATTGTGTATTCATAACCATTCATTTGCTGTATAGAATTTGCCAGGCTCTGCCTAGTTGTTGGGAGTACATCTAGGTATTGACACAGTTTCTGTCCCCAGGGTAATTAAAGCTCAGCTTTGGAAAGATGATCTGAAGAAAAGAATTTAATAACACACTGTATGTAGCTCATGCCAAAAGCCAAATGACAGATACAGTCATGCATCCTGGACACCCTGTATATTCACCATTTCAAATATTATGTTCCCTGGCCCCATACACTATCACACCATCCTCCAAAGTCCAATTTTTGAGCATTGGAGCCATGTTTCCCAGACTGTCTCTCACATCTGTCAACAGCACAAAACTCCACATCCACGTGCCCCAATTTTGGGTTCAGAAATATAGGCTCTATAGATAGGTTTTTAATGGAAGGGAAGATAAATTAACATCTAGTGGTGAAGCCAAGAAAGGATTTGCAGAGGATGTAAAATTAAGCTGGGTCTAACAGGAGGGGCAGCGCTTGGATTCTAGGGGAGAAGGGGGAGGGGCAGCCTAGGGGGTGGAAGAGGAACCATGTGACGTGAGGAGGGCTGAGGAAGTGCTGGGAGAGCGGCCAGTGGGTCTGTTAGGTCAGACTGTAGAGAAGAAAGGTGGAGAGAAGGGGTGGGTATTGTACTTGTGCACATAAGTCATGGAAGATGACAGGATATGGGAGAGCAAGGGCCCGCCTGAAAATGATTGCTGAGAAAGCTGATTTTAGCCGCAGTATGCAGGATAGGCTGGAGGAGACTGTGGTGGGCCTTCTCTTAAGGCCCTGCCGTGTCCCATGTCATTTTTGTTCCATTCTGTGGGAGGATGGCGCTGTGCTTTTCAGGGCCTTTAACCCCATATGAAAACGGTCCCAGGTTTATTTTGATTGCAGTCTTGACCAGTCATTTGCCCAAGGAGGTGTGTTCCTTTCCGCATGCATTGCAAAATACTAAAGCTCTCTCTCTTTTCTTTTTTTCAATATATGAAATTTATTGTCAGACTGGTTTCCACACAACACCCAGTGCTCATCCCAAAAGATGCCCTCTTCAATACCCATCACCCACCCTCTTCTCCCTCCCACCCCCCATCAACCCTCAGTTTGTTCTCAGTTTTTAAGAGTCTCTTATGCTTTGGCTCTCTCCTACTCTAACCTCTATAAAGTTCTCTTTTTAACCTGTGCACAGTTGTCTGGCCTTTCGGCCACCATCCATCCCCTCCCCCACCCCCACCATGCCATCCAGTCCAGCCTTCTCTGCTTGGATCAGTGTTTGGCAGACTGTGGCAATGAACAGAGAGTGTTTAATGAGAAACAAACCAGCTTCGTTGAAGTATAATTGGCAGACAATAGATTGCACATATTTGAAGCATACAATTTGATGTTTCGACATATACATGTATATATAATGATTTTATATATATGGTGTATACATATACCCTAGGTATATACACATACACAATCATTACCATGATCAGGACAATGAGCATATACATTATTCCTGGAGGTTTTCTCATGCCAATCAGGGGACAATTTTAGCTGCATTTTATAGATGAGGAGACAGAAACATAGAAAGAGATTTTCTAAGGGGCCAACCTGATTGGAAATGGAAATTGGTAAACCAGAGTCTTCCAATTTGTAATGGAATTTTATGCTTTGGTGCTCCTTAAATTGTCATATTTTTAATTATTTAAATTTTTAAAATGTTTATTCATTTCTGAGAGAGAGAGAGAGAGACAGAACATGAGCAGGGAAGGGGCAGAGAGAGAGGGAGACACAGAATCTGAAGCAGGCTCCAGGCTCTGAGCTGTCAGCACAGAGCCAGATGTGGGGCTGGAACTCAGGGACCACAAGATCATGACCTGAGCCAGAGTGGGACACTTAACCGACTGAGCCATCCAGGCGCCCCTGTCATATTTTTAACTGTATAAAATAAAAATCAGGTAATCATTGTGTTTTAAAAAACGTTTTGTATGTACATGTATTTTTACTCGTCTTAAGCTACAAGTGTATACCTATAGGAAAACAAAACCACATTAAAGTAAGTATTAAATTTTGGGCTTTTGGATACTGTTTTCCCTTTTTTAGGGAAAAGGGACTGCTACTCTTCAGGCGGTAACACAGATAAAGGAAACAATGTTTTAATCATAGCTGCTCCAGAGTTAAGTGGTTCAGGAGAAAGTTTAGATTGGATTAGGCCAAAGATACTTTACATTTTTTTTCCAGAAGGGAAACATTTCTACATAGGTTGCCTATTTTAGTTTTTAAACTCCAAATCATTTCAGAGTCCTTCAGACTAAGGCATTTATTACTCCGGGTGCCAATTTAGCTTGTACAGATATTTGTACAATTAGCTTGTGGATGAAAAACATACTTCCTTCTCAACCTCCTTCTATTATAAAAAGCAAAGTAAAAGAATAGAGCCTTTTTGGTAAGTCAGCTTTTTTGCCCAGTGTGAAAGCTCTTCCTTGGTTTTGTTCCCTTATTCAGGCAAAGGCAGCAGAGGTGGGTTCTAATTCAGCTCCAACACTAACTGGGTTTTTACACTGGCTGCTTTAAAATCCTTGTTGGACACCTGTGTCATCTTGGTGGTGTTTTCTCGATTGTCTTTTCTCAATCAAGTTGAGATCTTTGATGTTGCATACGTTTTTAAAAAACAATTTGTTTAACATTTATTTATTTTTGAGAGACAGAGCATGAGTGGAGGGAGGAGGAGAGAGAGAGGGTGACACAGAATCCGAAGCAGGCTCCAGGCTCTGAGCTGTCAGCACAGAGCCTGATGTGGGGCTCAAACTCATGAACCATGAGATCATGACCTGAGTCAAAGTTGGTTGATGCTTAATCGACTGAGCTACCTAGGTGCCCCAAGTAGTTTTTTTGTTTTTTTTTCTTAATTGAAACTAGGATATCTTGAGTATTATGTTCTGAGACTCTGGATCTTAATTAAATCTTGTATGTTAGCAGGTCTTTGCTGATGCTGCTTTGGTGGAGGAAAGGGGGCATTGCCTATTCCTGCCAGGTGGGGATGAAAGTACAGGTCCCCCTCCTGGCCTCAGTGGATACTCGAGGGGGAGAGAGACTCCTTGTCACTGCTGGACAGCAGTGGGTGGGAGTTAGGCTCCCCACATGGGTTCCACTGACACCTTGGGGTGGGGGTTTACGTGGTGAGTCTCATTATTGCTGAGTGGTGGCCAAAGTCCCAACTCTCCACTGGGCCCCATCTGATCCTCCAACAGCACCCCAGCAGAAAAAAGGAGGGGTGCCTTGCTACCACCTGGTGAAGGAAGAAGTCCAGGTGCCCCGTAGAGTCTCCACTGACCCCTCCACATGGTCGGGGATGCTTGTTGTTAATCAGCAAGAAAGAAAAGCCCAGTTTCTCACTTGGCACCATACCAGCGAGGGGGTGGAGGGAGGAAGGGAGTTGAGAGTGTGTTATCACAGTCTGCAAAAGTAAAAATCTAGGCTTTCCTTTGACATTTACTGGTAAAGGTGGGAGTGAAGCTGCAACAGTTTTGGGGGATATTTGGCTGGAGCTGAATCATTTTTGCCTAAAAGTTTTCTGTTTTGTTAGGCTGTCCCTTTCTTGGGAGGGAGCAGGCTTTTCTTGGAGGTTTTTTTTTAATTTTTAAAAATTTTTTATTGTGGTCTACGTTTATTGGCATTTCTAGGTTGCCAACTTCTCCAGCACTTAGACTGGAGGCAAAAAAGAAAACTCAGAGAACTCACTACTGTGTGGTTTCTTGGGTCCTGAGGTTCCTGGTCTGTCTGTCCTCTCCTAACTTTTAGAGTCTTCTTGAGTTTATTTTAAGGTCAAGGGTTTTTATCTGCACTTAGCAGGGAAAAGGGACAAATATGTCTACTCCATCTTTCTGTAAGTGGTAGTCTTAGGGTCAGTTTTAACTCTAGCAGCCTGCGACCCTGGAGCCCTCTGGAATTCCTTATGGATTTGGTGAGCCAGTGGTACCCAGTGGCTGAAAGGCCGTTCAACCCAATTGATGACTCTGCTCTGACTGCTGTGTGACCCTAGTCAAGTGACTGCCTCTTTCTGATCTGGATTTCCTACATGTCCTGACCTGCATTGCTAGAAATGTAGGGTCCTCAAATTCAGAGCGCTCTATTCTCTTTCCTTCTTGTTTTCCTTCACCATTAACTCTGGCCCTGTTCCTTATCTCTTTTGTCTTTTCCTTCTCCTCTTGTCTTCTTACCCTCTTTCCATTCTTTCTTCTTGTTCTTCTGACTCGACCTGTAATGTAGAGACAAAGTGTCAGGCAAGCCCCTGAGAGAGCACACCTTTTTATCTTCCGGAGGTGAGCAGAGTGGAAGGAGGTTTTTCTGGTGTGATACTCATGTTAGTTCTGTCCAGTGTCTTTCAGGGTACTTACCAGCAAGTGTCCTTCCTAGCAGGTGCTCACAGGAGGTTGAGGCGTTGAGACCCTTAGGTCCCAGCTAAACAGAGCTGCTGTACCTCTAACTTTGTTGACTGTTGCCACCTTGTGGAGTGAGAGGGAAAGTCAGATGAGAGGAGACTGGAGAGGATATTCCAATATGTGATAAAGATGTCCCCTGAGAAACTGCCCTTCCTGCTTGATGACTTTCTTTCCTTGAAGTTATATAATCATTTCAACCGGTTTGTGATTCTGACTCACATATATCCTTTTGAAGGAGAGTGCTGTGGGAAGCATAAAATGTAGACTTTGGAGTCCCAGAGAATGAGGTTTGAAATTCAGCTAAGCCTTTGTGGGAGCTATGTGACCTTGAGAAACTCACCTGACATCTCTGAGCCTCTGTGAAAGAGGGAGTCATCCCAGAGTGATCCTAAGAAGGGTCAGGTAAGGGGGAAATGCCTGGGAGATGTTAATTTCCTTCATGCAGTGATGAAAGAGCATTAAGAGAAAGGCTTCCACTTCGTTCTGGGGGTCATGGCTGCAACTGAATGCACTGGGTCAGAGGAGGAGGGGCACTGACATTTTCTGAGGTTCAAAGTGCCAGGTACTAAGCTACTTAAATAATTTCCTTTAGCCCTCCAAAAACCCTGAGCAGAAAGTACTTACTTTATAGGTGATAAGGCAAGCTTGTGTGTGTGTGTGTGTGTGTGTGTGTGTGTGTGTGTGTGTGTGGCGGAGGGTGTTTAACTCAACTCTGCTACCTCTCCCTCCACCAGGTTCTACTTCTTCCTCCAGCATCTGCTAGGGGGGTGACGTTGGGGTTCTCTAATGAGATTTGAGTCCCTGGCTGGAGTAGGAAGGAGTGGGAAGGCAGCCCTGGAGCTGAGGAGCTGGGCTGAGCTGGAGACGCCAGGGAAGGTGACATGGGGAGTGAGATTAGAGCTGTTAGAGATTCCTGAGACCTGCTTCCGTGCTGGGAGTAGCCCTGGGAGATACTGGTTGATAAAAACTGTTGGGAGAATCGTGACTTAGATGGTCTAGGAGATCTCAACTGTGCTGGAGGATGTTGGAGCCACTGTTGTCCTTGACTGTGGGTTGGTTGACTATACCCCTGGGACATCACACTGGCCAAGGAGGCCTGGGGGAAACTTTTAGGTTGAAGGGGGGGGCTTGTTTCAAGGTCATTGCTGGAGCAGTAACAGTGGGGAAGGGAGGGAGAGAACATTAGTCTTTACCATTTGTGTACTACTTGCCATTTTAAAAAAGGTCTTTCGTGTCTGTCACTTAAGCTACCATTTAGCCAACAATGCATGTTGGGTTTACTCTGAGCCCAGAAGTGTGCAACAGTGAACTGTGCAACCATTGTGAACGAGGAATGGATAACATAGGAATACCCTATCCACGTAAGGAATGGGATAGACACACCCTCTGCTCTCCTAGAGCTTACAGTCATCATCACAACCTTGTGAGGTGGACACATCAAGTACGATCCCATTTTGCAGGTGGGAAAACAACGTTGGTGACTAGTGTATGGCGAATTGGGACCTGAACCTGGGTTTACTTGCTCTGGGGACCAATGCTCCTTCTAGTGCTCCATGCAGACTCTATTGTCATCTGAGTCTGTTTTGAATGTGGGTCTGCATTCGAATGTCTTCACTGTTCATTTTCTATTTTTATTCCCTTCAACTATGTTTGAATAGCCTTTCTGAAGTGCCCCAGAGTCCTGCAAATAAACCACCTAATCTCTCTTTTTCATTTCTCTCCTTCAGTGTGAGCTGGGAGTTTCTTAAATTGGCAGTTTAGTACAGAAAAGGATGGAAATCTTAAGAGAAAAATAAGGAATTCATCACCTATGTTTACTGATATTGTCACTGCAAAATTACCTGTATATTTATATATACACTCAAACACAAATATAAACAACCTTAGCTGACTCACGCCCTTCTCCAAACTTCATGGCCTATCAGCATCCTCTCGAGCATACACTCTTAAGTATCTTGCCCCTGTTTTGTTTTGTAGTATTCTCAGAGCAAAACTCAAACTTGGTTGAATGTAATTCTCTGGTTTCTCTCTGCATGTACTCCTGCAGTCAAAGATGGCTGGAAAAATACACAGAACCATGCTGATCAGCCTTCCTCTAAATTCAGTACTGTAGTCCTATCATGTTTTCATAATGTTTCATAACCCGTTCAGTGTCTCCCACTTTTAGAGGCAATATTTTGTTCAGATTTTCTATGATGATGATGATTATTAAAGAATATTCGTAGCAGCTTTATTTGTAACAGCTCAAACTGGAAACAGCCAAACTATCCATCAATAGGTAAATAAAATGTTGTGCATTCAAACAATGAAATATTACTTATTTATCCATAAGAGGAATGAAATATTGATACATGCAGGAACACGGATGAATCTCAAAGTAATTAGGCAGAGTGGCAGAAGCCAGATACTAAGAGTAAACACTGGATGATTCTATTTCTAAAAAAATTCTAGAAAACGCAAACTAATCTGTAGTGTCTGCAAGTAACCCAGGGGCTGCCTGAAGGGTAGGGGGAAGATGGAAAGGGCAGGAGGGAGGCATTACAGAGGGACACAGGAAACCTTTCAGAGTGCTGGATATATTCACTGTGTTGATGGTAGGGATGGTTTCATGCGAGTCTCGTATCTTAAAACTTATAAAATTGTACACTTTATCTATGAGCAGTTGTTTACATGTGAATTACATGTGAATTAACCTCAGCTAAGCTCTTAATTTTTTTAAAAAAAAAATTTATTTATTTTTGAGAGAGACAGAGACAGAGCATGAGCAGGGGAGGGCAAAGAGAGAGGGAGACCCAGAATCTGAAACAGGCTCCAGGCTCTGAGCTGTCAGCACAGAGCCCAACAGGGCTCGAACTCACGGACTGTGAGAACATGACCCGTGCGAAGTCCGACGCCCAACTGACTGAGCCACCCAGGCATCCCAGCTCTTATTTATTTATTTATTTATGAACATAAAGGGTAATAAGTCAAATTAAAAAAAAAATCTATGTAACCAGTAAGGCCTGTTTCATGTTGATCATATTTCTTTTTTGCATCTGCGTAAGGAACTAAAAGACCTCTACGAAATTTGATCTGCTACTTAGAAGTATCAAAATATACATTAATGTCTTAGATTTGGGATCCTTTGGGGGGTTTTGTTTTGATAGGGAAAAATCTATTGTAAGATGGCAGGTAGGATTCATAGGGGAACTCCAGTCCCCGAACCAAAGATTCCCCTTCCTGGTTCTTCTTCCTACCCCGCCTGCTTGCGCAGGCGCCAAATTACTACTAATGCGGAATGCGGAAGTAACAGACTATAAAGTGTACCTTCTGCTTCCCCTTCGGGGCTCAGACCTGTGGAGAGTGATTTCTGAGCCCCACGTGGGAATAAACCTGCCTTCCAAGATCTCCGAGTGTCGCTTGGTTCCTCCTGTCTTCCAAGATCTTGGAGTGCCGCTTGGTTCTTCCGTCGGGTGATCCAGACCAGGTTCCGTAACAGTTTATTTGTTTTCTACAGTTTTAATCTGGTACACTGGAAAGAAAACGTCACATGATTTTGGTAAATGACAAAGGAGACTGTTTCAAAACGAAATGGTATAAACGAGGACACTGTGAGAGGCACACCGACATCTCGGGGGGGCCTGCATGGCAGGAACCGGATTGCTACTGTACCCATTTCACAGCCCACTGAGGATGGAGAGTGCGAGGGGAGGGACCGCTTGCCCTGAGACCTACCCCATTTGCAACAGGGAGTCCAAAGACAGAACCTTCCCCTGGTTTTCTGTTAATCCTTCATGGAACTTTACCCCGCCCCCGGTTTCTCATTTTCCTGCTATATTGTAGATCCAGACTGCGTCTGCATCTAATTTAAATTTGGAGGTTTTCTTCTCGTTAGTCTCTCTGTTCCTCATTTGACCAGTGCACAGATATTGGGATTTATTTCTGCAACGATGTTCACCGCCGGTGTCTCGAGAGCCTGTCCCAACAGGAAGAGCTTGCCCACGGTCAGGTGGTCCAGAGTTTCCGCTGCCTCCCCAAAGGCCGAGCAGGCCGGGGCGGCGCCCCTCTTCCTGGGCCTGGGTCTGTGGGCTGGGACCTGGGGGCTGGGGCCTAGGGGCTAGGGGCAGTGCACTGGTGACTACTTTGCCCCCTTCCGCCCCGCGACATTTATTTTAGCTCCTTACTCTAATTTGGAACACCACTTTCTTAGAGCAAAAGATCTTGCCTCCTATTTCAGTGACAGTTGAAGAAATCAGAAGGAAACTTCCCCACTACCACATTGACCCTCCATGGTTTGTCCTCTTATGCTGGGTCATCTTTTCTGTTACTTTGAGTTTAATTCTCAGGCTGCTAAATTTGGCCGACTTTGGCATTCTGTCCTATCTTCTCAGGTCTCAAGGGTATTGCTTCTGAAGTTCTCCTTCATTTCTCATCCAATTCCTACATCTTCTTTCTCTCCACTGGATCATTCTCGTTAGCATAGAAGCATGCTATTCCTCCCCACCCTTCCTGTTTTTTTTTTAAACCTGCTTTTGACCCCGCTTCTCCCTTTAATACTGCCCCATTTCTGATTCCCTGAACAGTAGAACTCCTTGACCGAATTTTTGTATACTCATTTTCTCCATGTCTCTCTTCCTGATCTTTCCTAAACCAATTACCAGAAAGGCAGTAAAATAAAACAAAGTACCACTTTGTGAATCCTATGGTCAATTTTCAGCGTTATCTTACTCTATTATTAGTGTCCCCCTTGAAATATTTTTTTTCCCCATTTGTTTCCAGACCCCACGCTCTGACATGCCTCCAACCTCACTGCCTGTTCTTCAGTGTCTTTTCTCCTCAACCTCTCAATGTTGGAACGCCCCAGAGCTTAGCCCTGGAACCTCTCCTCTTTCCATACTACTCTCTTCATGATTTTCCAATCCCATGTATTAAAATGCTATCGACTTACAAATTTTCATCTCTAGCCTAGACCCATCCCATGAACTACATATTGGTGTATCCAACTGCTGAAAAATATCTCAACTTGGATGTCCAGTAGACATTTTAAATTTAACATGCTCCAAAGGATTTTCCTGCCCTAAAACATGCTTTACTTTCAGTCTTCTGCATCTTAGTTAATGACAACTTTAATCTTTTAGTCCCCGGATAAAAATCCTTGGGGGTCATTTTTGATTTCTTTCTCTCACATTCCACATTCAATGTCAGGAATTTATATTGGCTCCGTCAAAATAGATCCAGAATTTGACCATTCTTACTGTCTATACTGAAACCACTCTGATCTAAACCTGCCTCATCTCTTATCTGGATTATTTTTACAGCCTCCTAATAGGTTTCTATTTGGGTGACTTTATGACCCTACAAGTTACTCTGAATACAGCAGCCTAAGTGATCCTTTAAAACATGAGTCAGATGATGTCATTCCTTTGCTCAAAATTTGCTAGAGGCTCCATTTCCTTCAGGGTAAAAGCTAATGCCTTACACTGGCTGAGGAGTGTCGATACCCTCTGGCTAATTTTACCTTCCAGACCTCTCCCTTACTGGTTTCCTCTTTTTCTCTGAGGTCATACTGACCTTTTTGCTTTGACTTAAATATGCTAGGTAAGCTTGCACGTCAGCCTTTGCAATGACTGTTCCCACTCCCTGGTATACCTTCCCCCAGAAATCCATGTGGCTCACTTCCTTTCCTTATTTAAACCTTTGCTCAAATGTCATCTTCTCAGTAGGCTTATCCTACTGACCCTTCTGTTTAAAATTACTACTTCCTCAACCTTAATTCCTGGTATCCTGTCTCCCATTGTCTGCTTTATTCTTATTTATGTCATTACCACATTCTCTAATACTAAACACATCCCTTATTTATTTTGTCCATCTTCTGTCTCTGTTAGAATATAAGCTCCAGGAGGGCAAGACTTTTGACTGTTTTATTCACTAATATACCCAGGACTGTTGCTATGGCATGGCAGGTGAAACTTTCAGGTAGCTGTTATGATAGACTCCCAAGCCCTTGTGTGGGACAATGGGACATTCCTTACTGTAATACGTTTGGAACACAGTGTGAACAGTTGCCATAGAACTTATGCCATGTAGCATCTTGGATGCATTTCCAAGGCTAGAAAAAAGCCAAGTCATGTGGTAGGTGCTCAGAAATATTTGTTGAATGAAAGTGACTAAATGAATGGATTTATTGAGCTTTTTCTTCTAGCCTCATACAAGGTCTATTTTTGTAAATGTTGCATATCTGCTAAAAAAGTGATATTCTCTGCTGTTGAGTGTAAAGTTCTAAATACATCCAATAGCCAGCGTGACCATATACTTTATTGTCCCAAGTGTGACAGGCTTGAGAGTAAATGGGGCCACTATTAAATTTTTTTTTTTAAAGTTTTATTTATTTTTGAGACAGGGAGAGACAGAGCATGAACAGGGGAGGGTCAGAGAGAGGGAGACACAGAATCTGAAACAGGCTCCAGGCTCTGAGCTGTCAGCACAGAGCCCAACGCGGGGCTCGAACTCACGGACTGAGAGATCATGACCTGAGCCGAGGTCGGCCGCTTAACCGACTGAGCCACCCAGGCGAAAGGGGCCACTATTAAAAAGGAGCCAGGACATTAACTAGTACTGTCTGGGACAAATGAGGACATAGAGTCATTCCACTGATAGCTCATACTTATTAATTGTATTGTTCTAATCTTGAACATGTTTGCTTATTTCTGTCTGCTTGATTTATCAGCCTCTGAGAAGAGTATACTAAAATCTCCAATGGAAAATGTTAATTTATTTCTATTTTGATATTCTTGTACTTCACTATAGTGTTTGGTGCTCTTTGAACCCTTTCAAATTTGTTCATTTTCTTTCATTATAGGAAAGTTATTATTTATTCAAATATTTCTTTGCCTTTTTTCTCTTTCTGGATACCCTGTTTTTCAGATGTTGGCCTACAATTATTGTTATTTTTTTTAATATTTATTTTGATAGAGAAGGTGAGAGAGAGAGAGAGAGAGAGAGAGAGCATGTGCAAGCAGGGGAGGGCCAGAGAGGGAGAGAGAGAATCCCAAGCAAGCTCAGCACTGTCAGTACAGAGTCCGACACGGGGGTCGAACTCACTAACTGTGAGACCATAACCTGAGCTGAAATCAAGAGTCAGATGTTTAACTGACTGAAGCACCCAGGTGCCCCTGGCCTCCAATTATTATTTACTTAGTAGATAAGTTTTTTTTTTTAATTTAAACCTTTATCTCCTTAATTTTTCCTGCTTGATTTTAGAACAGTTTCTCAATCTAATTTTCAAGCTGACCAATTACTTTTTTCAATTGATTCCATCCTTTTATATATTCTATTTTTATTTTTATTTCAACCATTATAATCATCAAATCTAATACTTTTTTTTTGTTTTTAAAAAATCATTTAAAATTTTTGCTTTGCATTAGTAACACCTTTACTTACTATAGTTTTCATACTTACTTAAAAAAACAATCTTAGTTCATCTGTTTTAACATTTCTTTCTCAGATGGGTCTATGTTTCTTCAGTTTGTTGACCTTCCTTTGTGATTGTTCTAACTCTCAGGAGTCTAGTTATTTTTGCCTCTGAGCGCAAGCTCCACTGGGGATATCAGCTACTCTGTTTGGTAGTGTGCATTTTAAAAGTGTTTTTGTTTGTTTGCTTTTGGTGTTTTTGAATTAATTGCATTGTGATCAGAAAATGTGAGCTGTTTCATATATATATTCTTTGAACTTTATGTTTTATGCTTGTAGTGATGTCTCTGGTACTTTGTCTCACAGGATCCCCCTTAGGATCTCTTGTAGGGCTGGTTTAGTGGTGACAAATTCCTTCAGTTTTTGTTTGTTTGGGAAGACCTTTATCTCTCCTTCTATTCTAAATGACAGACTTGCTGGATAAAGGATTCTCGGCTGCATATTTTTTCTGTTTAGCACACTGAAGATCTCGTGCCAATCCTTTCTGGCCTGCCAAGTTTCAAAAGAGAGATCAGTCACGAGTCTTATAGGTCTCCCTTTATATGTGAGGGCACGTTTATCCCTTGCTGCTTTCAGAATTTTCTCTTTATCCTTGTATTTTGCCAGTTTCACTATGATATGTCGTGCAGAAGATCGATTCAAGTTATGTCTGAAGGCAGTTCTCTGTGCCTCTTGGATTTCAATGCCTTTTTCCTTCCCCAGTTCAGGGAAGTTCTCAGCTATTATTTCTTCAAGTACCCCTTCAGCACCTTACCCTCTCTTCCTCCTCTGGGATACCAATTATGCGTATATTATTTCTTTTTAGTGTATCACTTAGTTCTCTAATTTTCCCCTCATACTCCTGGATTTTTTTATCTCTCTTTTTCTCAGCTTCCTCTTTTTCCATAACTTTATCTTCTAGTTCACCTATTCTCTCCTCTGCCTCTTCAATCCGAGCCATCGTCGTTTCCATTTTGTTTTGCATTTTGTTTAAAGCGTTTTTCAGCTCCTCGTGACTGTTCCTTAGTCCCTTGATCTCTGTAGCAAGAGATTCTCTGCTGTCCTCTATACTGTTTTCAAGCCCAGTGATTAATTTTATGACTATTATTCTAAATTCACTTTCTGTTATATTATTTAAATCCTTTTTGATCAGTTCATTAGCTGTTGTTATTTCCTGGAGATTCTTCTGAGGGGAATTCTTCCATTTGGTCATTTTGGATAGTCCCTGGTTGGTGAGGACCTGCAGGGCACTTCCCCTGTGCTGTGGTGTATAACTGGAGTTGGTGGGTGGGGCCGTAGTCAGCCCTGATGTCTGCCCCCAGCCCACCGCTGGGGCCACAGTCAGACTGGTGTGTGCCTTCTCTTCCCCTCTCCTAGGGGCGGGATTCACTGTGGGGTGGCGTGGCCCGTCTGGGCTACTTGCACACTGCCAGGCTTGTGGTGCTGGGGATCTGGCGTATTAGCTGGGGTGGGTAGGCAAGGTGCACGGGGGCAGGAGGGGCAGGCTTAGCTCGCTTCTCCTTAGGTGATCCACTTCAGGAGGGGCCCTGTGGCAGCGGGAGGGAGTCAGATCCGCTGCCGGAGGTTTGGCTCCGCAGAAGCACAGAGTTGGGTGTTTGCGCGGAGCGAGCAAGTTCCCTGGCAGGAACTGGTTCCCTTTGGGATTTTGGCTGGGGGATGGGCGAGGGAGATGGCGCTGGCGAGCGCCTTTGTTCCCCACCAAACTGAGCTCTGTTGTCGGGGGGCTCAGCAGCTCTCCCTCCCTTTGTCCTCCAGCCTTCCCGCTTTCCGAGCAGAGCTGTTAACTTATGACCTCCCAGACTCTAAGTCCCACTTGCTGTCGGAACACACTCTGTCTGGCCCCTCCGCTTTTGCCAGCCAGCCTCGGGGGCTCTGCTTGGCCGGCAGGCTGCCCCTCCGCCCCGGCTCCCTCCCGCCAGTCTGTGGAGCGTGCACCGCCTCGCCGCCCTTCTTACCCTCTTCCGTGGGCCTCTTGTCTGCACTTGGCTCCGGAGACTCCGTTCTGCTAATCCTCTGGCGGTTTTCTGGGTTATTTAGGCAGGTGTAGGTGGAATCTAAGTGATCAGGATGCACGGTGAGCCCAGCGTCCTCCTATGCCGCCATCTTCCAACCGCCCCCTATATTCTTTGAACTTTATAGGGACTTGCTCTATGGCCTCCCCAATACCTAGTCTATTTTTTAATAGTTGAACAATTGAGAAGAATTGTGCATTCTGAAATTATTGGGAGGAAAGTCCTATAACTGTCCATTAGATCTAGCTTGTTAATCCACTGTTCACATCTATAGCTTTACTAATATTTGACTGTTTGATCTTTTCAGTAACTGACAAAAGTGCATTAAAAGATTTCACTGTGATGTTGTGGTTTATTAATTCAGTTAGTTTTTGCTCAATACATTTTGAAGGTAGGTTGTTAGCTGCATACGGATGTAGAATTATTGTATCTTCCTGAGAATCGAGATTTTTATTACTAGTGATCTTCTTTGTCTGTAATAATATTTTCTGTTGAATTATATTTTGTCGGATGTTAGTGTGGAGTGATCTGTCATATCTCAGTTATGGTAAGTTTCTCAGTTTTTTACTTTGAAATATTCTGTGTCCTATTTTAGGTGTATATTTTATAAGCAGCATACAGTTGGATTTTGTTTGCCATCCAAAAGGATGATCTCTTTATTTTAACTGCTGAGTGTGCGTAAAGTTTTCTTCTTTATAATCACTATTCTGTATTATATGTGTGTATGATTTTGGGCCTTCTATTTGCCCACTTTTTCTTTTCTTTTTTTTTAGTAGGCGCCACACAGAGCCCAACATGGGGCTTGAACTCATGACCCTGAGATCAGGACCTGAGCTGAGATTAACAGTCAAATGCTTAACCAACTGAGCCACCCAGGCATACCTATTTATCCACATTTTCATTGCTTTTCTTTCTCCTTTTTTAAGCAATCTTAGGATTCATTTACATTTTGTTTAATCCCCTTTGTCTATACTGTTTTGGAAGTTGTATGCTTTGTTTTTAAAAAATTGTAATGGTTTTGGGGTGCCTGGGTGGCTCAGTTGGTCAAGCATTGGACTCTTGATTTTGTCTCAGGTCATGATCTCACTGTTGTGGGATTGAGCCCCACGTTGGGCTCTGTGCTGACAGCATGCAGCCTGCTTGGGATTCTCTCTCTCTCTCGCTCTCTCTTTCTTTCTCTTTCCTCCTGCCCTTCTGCTTTCTCTCTCTCTCAAAAAATAAACATTAAAAAAATTTTAAAAAGCCACTAGTGACAAAAACCACTTGTATTTATTTATCTGAAATGTGTGTGGTGTGTTATATGGATCAGGAATCTCAGTGTTAAAGAGGGAACAAGTACAGTTGCCATCCCTAAAGCTGGGGGAGCAAAAGCAAGGGGCTAGATAGAATTATTAAAACTCACAAGCTTGGAGGAAGGGCCTCATGATGCTGAAATGTCAATCTTTGGGGCGAGGGTACTTATTGCTTATCTGGTACTTGTCTGCTTCTGGTGTCCGTGAGCTCAGGGGAAGGGCCTCCTGGGTCTGAGATCCAGACCCCAGAGGAGGGGGCCCAGCTGGTAGATGCTGATGTCTCTGAGGGTGTGCAGGGAGGCTTGCTCTGCTAGAGCTGAAAAACTGTGAACTGAAGTCAGCTGCTGCCTGAGTTAAGAAATGTGACTATTTCTTTAACTTTTCCCTTCATGATAGAGTGTCTCCCAGGCAGTCGTAACCTTCTTGAGCTTGATGAGGATGCTGGAAGAGCCAAAGCAGGCATTGCAGTAGTTACAACCCTACTTCCTTGGTTTTGGATGCCCTCTGGAGCCCTTACCTGGCTTTTCATCCAATGAGAGTGTGCTTGAAGAACTGTAGAAATAATTTGAGGCTGTGGATGGTATCTCTCTCCAAAGATGATTAACTTTTGCCTCAGTCGGGCAGTTGTGCTAGGTGAAGACTTAATTCATTTTGAAATTCAGTTGATTTGATACTGGTTTTGGCCTCTGTGGGGGCCATCACTCTTATAGCTAGGGTGTAACTCAGCTAAGTCCCACCTGAAAGCCTGGGGTTACGTTACAGGGTTCTGAACTCCACTGTTTATCTCCCCAGCCCGTAAGACTACCAAGAGTTTGGCTTAGCTTCTCAACTTGTTTGTTGCCACTTTCTTCCCGACCTCCCATATTCTCATTTGGTCACTTTCAGCACATACTCTAAGAGGAAAAAAGCACAGCTAAACATATGGCTCTTGTCTCTCTTTGTCTCTTCTCTTAGAGGTCTTAGGTTCACGTTCTCACTGTTTTGGTAGCTCTTCAGCGTTTAAAAACATCTTTTTTTTTTTTTTTAAATGTTTATTTATTTTTGAGACAGAGAGAGACAGAGCATGAACGGGGGAGGGGCAGAGAGAGAGAGGGAGACACAGAATCGGAAGCAGGCTCCAGGCTCTGAGCCATCAGCCCAGAGCCCGACGCGGGGCTCGAACTCGCGGACCGTGAGATCATGACCTGAGCTGAAGTTGGACACTCGACCGACTGAGCCACCCAGGCACCCCTAAAAACATCTTTTAAAATAACAACTATGTTCTCATGGCTCACTTGGTTTAGTGTCTGGCTCTTGATCTCAGCTCAGGTTCTTGATCTCAGGGTTGTAAGTTCAAGCCCTGCATTGGGCTCCATGCTGTGGGGGAAGCCTACTGAAAAACAACAGCAACAACAACAAAACAAAAACAACCTAACTGTATTCTTCTGCTTTTTTAAACATTCTTGATGGATGACTTGGTCTGATATAAGTCTTAACTTGAAACAGAACCTGTTCAGTTTTTGAATTCAATGATTATGTATTTTTATTTCTAGAAGTTCTTTCTGAATCTTTTGCAGATATTCTTGATTACTTTTTAATGGGCTGGAACATGATTTTCATTCCCTCTTTCATTAAATGTGTCTGTGTATGTATTTTATAAAGATGTAACTAATATACAATAAAATGCACAAATCTTTACAGTACAGTGTGATGAATTTTGACAATTGTATGTCCTGTGAAACCACTATCCTAGTCAGCATATTGATATTTCCTTAATTCCACAAAGCTCCCCCATATATCTTTTCAGTCAATTCTCCTCCTACTCCCCCAGATGTTCTGATATTTATCATCCGTAGCTTACTTTTGCCTGTTTTTGAACTTTATATAAATTGAATCATACACTATGTATGTGTGGCTTCTGAATGTGCTTTCTTTTTCTCAGCATCATGTTTTTGAGAAAAATCCACGTTATAGTTCATTCTTTAATTCATTTCCATTTTGTTGTTGAGTCGTATTTCATTGAGTGAGTTATACCACAATTTGTTTATCCATTCTTATGGATGAACATTTAGGCTGTTTCTGGATGTTGGCCATTATAAATAAGGCTGCCATGATCATCTTTGGACAAGTGTTTTTGTTGACATGTGTTACATTCTATTTTTACTTATTTTATATTTTGTATCTGATAATTTTAATATCTGAGTCATTTGGGTTTTAAATTTTTGCTTTGTTGTTGTTGGTCCTTCCCTGGTGGTTTGTTTTTTATGTTTTTGGTAATTTAAAAAGCTTATTTGTTTATTTTGAAAGAGTGGGGAGGGGCAGAGAGGGAGAGAGAGAATCCCAAGCAGGCTCCACACTGTCAGTGCAGAGCCCAATGTGGGGCTTGAACTCATGAACCATGAGAACATGACCTGAGCCAAAGTTGATGCTTAACCAACTGAGCCACCCAAGTGTCCCTGTTTTTGGTAATTTTTAAAAAAACATTTATGTATTTATTGTGTGTGTGTGTGTGTGTGTGTGTGTGTGAGAGAGAGAGAGAGAGAGAGAGAGAGAGAGAGAGAGAGAGAGGAGGACAAAGAGAGAGGGGGAGAGAGAGAATCCTAAGCAGGCTCCATACTGTCAGCACAATCTCACGAACTGTGAGATTGTGACCTGAGCTGAAATCAAGAGTCAGATGCTCAACTGACAGAGCCACACAGGAGCCTCTGTTTTTGGTAATTTTGATTTAGTCATACTTTGCTGACTGCGGGAATCCTGAGGGGTTTGAGTGATTTTGCCTTTGTGTCTGCCAGGTGCCTGGGGTGATTTTGATGAGAAGCACTTGAAATTAATTTTCCCTTTGGAGTTCCCTGCATATAGATAGTGTATCTTCAGACCCCTTCCACAGGAGGGAAACCTTGTGCTTATAAATTCCCAGTGAGCCTTTTTTCAACCCTGAGCCATGGCCCGAGACAGACAGATTTCCTTCTGCTCCCATGTTGACGTTTCCCCCAGCTCACCCCTCTCCAACGGTGTAGCTATTCAGAGATCCTGGATGCGTGCAAGGTCCCACTTCTAGCCTCCACCTTGGGTCTCTCAGTCGGCATCTGGTCTTGTATCTTCCATGGAGCACTGTTAAAACAGGGCTCCTAGGTTCTGGGCAGAGAACTCCAGAATAGCCCAAGGCTCTCTCCTCAGACTCCTTTCTGTTCCCCCTTCATTTTGAGACCTTGTGGATTTCTCTTATTTTCTTGTGAGCTTGGCTGTGCATTTAAAAGATTTTTTTATATCCATCTCATACTTTTAGATATTTATAGCACTAGTTCCTCCCCTCTGCTGTCCACCCCAGCAATGTCTGGTCACTTGCCCCAAATACAAGCCCTTGAAATACTTTTACACAGACACTGCTCTGCCTTCTGCGGAGAGTAGGTCACTACTTCATGTTTTCCATTCTCCATATTTCTATTTTCGGAGTGAGCAGCAAGTCTGCTTACTCATCATAAAATCCTGCATTGTCACAGGGTTTCTGGATAGTGTTTTGGCATTTCTTTCCCTTCAGCTGTCTTCAATCAGAAGTGGCAGAGCTGTTTGCTACCTGGCCTCACTGAGGGCTACTAGCTTTTTCATAAAGAGTTCTCATTTGGCTTCCTGTTTCCCCTGTCCTTGGGTGGTGCCAAGCGAGTGCCAAGATGCCCCTGACCTTGCTCAACTTGATGGTTGCTGGTTTGGCCTTTCGTGGTGTGTGCAGACTTCTCCAGAACTTCTCTAGAACTGTTCTAGAGTTCTATAGAAGTTCTCTAGAACTTCTCTAGCACTTCCCAGGGCCATTCTGTGCCTCTCCCCCTGACTTGGCCCAAATGCCATTACTGTCCATCCACTGGGCTTTGGCCTTTTGGCTGATTCCAGTTTCTCTGAAGGTGAATTTTCTTCCCCATTTTCCATCCTTTTTGGAAAGAGAGTGGTGTGCAGAGGGGTTTGGTGCACAGAGAGCACTTACTGAGCTGCCCAGGGCCAGAGGCCCACGCCTTGTGTCTAGAGCAGAAGTGACTCCAGGGGCGCCTGTGGCTCAGTTGCATGTCTGACTTGATCTCGCTGCTCGTGAGTTCGAGCCCCGTGTCGGGCTCTGTGCTGACAGCTCAGAGCCTGGAGCCTGCTTCTGATTCTGTGTCTCTGTCACTCTCTCTGCCCTCTGCCCACTCACGCTCTCTCTCTCTCAAAATTAAACATTAAAAAAAAAAAGAAGTGACTCTGTACAGTTCTTCCTACTCCTCTGGAAGGCTGTGCTCCACCTGCACTTGGGCCTGCCTGTCACAGTCCTATCCCACCCTCTGTCCTTGTGCTTATCAGCCTCCCTGGATAGATTAAAAACTTCCTCAGGAAAAGAAAGGACTGTCTTTTGTTCTCTGACAGATAGTGCCTGGCACATGTGAGTGTTCCAGAAGAGTCTGTTGACTGAATGACCTTGGGATTGCTCCGAGGCTACGTCCTGTTTAGGGTTTGGGTTTGGGGCTCCAGATGTGGGATGCTAGATACCCCCCTCCCACATCTAAGGCATCTCCCTGGCTAAGTCCTAATGATGCAGCATTAAGGAACGAGCGCTTAGGACCAGGAAACCTAGGTTTATAGATAAACCTACTAACTTCTCTGCAGCTGTCTTCTCCCCATAAAACAGGCTGTGACAGCTCGCTCTGCCTGCCTCCGAAGGTTGTAGTGGAGACTGTAAGGCTCTTGCTTCGCCACTGTCTTTGTGAGATGGAATTGTTTCCCAGGGTCTAGTTAACTCACCCACCGTCACCTAACTCCTGCCACCCCTCAGCCTGGCTTGTCCTCCTGACCTGGGAAGCCGGAGGGCAACTCTGTCTGGGTCATGCCTAGAAGCTAGCTCATCTTCTGTGCCCTGAACCAAAAGTCAAGTGATTGAGAGCCTGGAGTGATCTCTGTGAACACTGGGTGTCACTCTTGGCCTTAAAATACATCTAATCCCCTGCCCTGTAAATTTTCCTCTTCCTGTCCGCCTTGGTTCGGGGTGTTGAGCGTGGCAGGGCTCATATGTTCCGTATATTTCCAGTATGTGAAATTCCTGGCAGTTTTTCAATTCCTGGCAGCGACCCTTGGTGCTGTCACTCCGAGCCCGTTTAGGCCTTCGCTTTCAGGTAGAGGGTGCTTGTGCAGTCCTGATTTATTTTAATCTTCACCTCACTGACATGTGACCGGAAAGGTATGTCCATGGCCAAAGTGTTAGTAAATTGGGTTTCAGGACTAAAGTCGGACAATTTTTGAAAGTCAGCACATTTGGGATTGGTCACAGAAAGTACCCTGCATCTTCCTCAACTATTTTGCTGTTTAAAAAAAAAAAATGTTTTCAAACTGCTGCCTCAGGATAACCTAGTTATTCTAGTAGGACAGCAGAGGGATATCTCTGACTTTACCTCCACCAAAGTTTTCCAGATGGACAAAGTCAGTCAGTGATGCTCTAGTTTAGCTTTTAAGTTTCTGGAGCTCTCTGTAGGTGCTGCTTTGTTGATCACTCTCCTCTTTTAAAAAGTCTATCTCTGGGAGTCTGTGTGGCTCAGTCAGTGAGGTATCCGACTCCTGATTTCCGCTCAGGTCATGATCTCATGGTTTTTGAGTTCGAGCCCCGAGCCGGGCTCTGTGCTGACAGTGCAGAGCCTGCTTGGGATTCTCGCACTCCCTCTCTCTCTCTGCCCCTCCCCTGCTTGTGCATGCTCTCTCTTTCTCTCAAAATAAATAAACAGACTTTAAAAAAAAAAGTCTATTTCAACTTTTGTTCTGTTTTCTCCTGGTGTGCTTTCCAGGTCTCTAGATGCTTCTTCTGAGCAGTCTTGCTCCTCTGTACCCATGCTCTCACCGTTTCCTGCGTGCACTGCCCTTGGCCTTTGTCCTTCTACGTCATACCAACCCCTCACCCACCGTTCCCAATCCATGTTGTATATACAGCTCTCTGCTCACTGCTGTCTCTAGCTGGCTGTCCCCGAAGACATTGCTTTGAAAAGTAGCTTTACTGGGGCACCTGGGTGCCTTAGTCAGTTAAGTGTCCAACTCTGGATTTCAGCTTAGGTCACGATCTCATGGTTGGTGAGTTCGAGTCCTGCATCTGCACTGACAGGGGGGAGCCTGCTTGGGATCATCTTTCTCCCACTCTTTCTGCACCTCCCCCATTCATTCTCTCTCCCTTAAAGTACATAAATAAGCTTAAAAAAGTAGCTTTATTAAAAAAATAAAATTAAAAAAATAAAAAAATGCAGATTTATTGAGGTACTTATGCACAATACAATTCATTCATTTTGGGGGTATAGTTTCACAAATTTCAGTAACTACCACCTCGGCGAAGATATGGGCCTTAGAAAAATGTACTATTCCCATTCTGTAAAATTTCTTTTTCATATCTTAACCTTGGTTCTCAGTATTTGCTCGCCCTAAAAAGTTTTCCCATGGTCTTTTGCAGTCAGTCCCCTGCCCTGATCCTTGGGCCCTGGCAACCACTGATCTTTCTGTCACTGTGTTGTTTTGCCTTCTCGAGAAGTACATGAAAATAGAATCAAATGGCCTATAGTTTTTTGTGTTTGACTTCTTTCACTCAACTGAATCATCACTTTTTTTGAGAGAGAGAGAGAGAGCATGCGTGCAAGTGTGCATGAGTGGAGGAGGGACAGAGGGAGAAGGAGAAAGAATCTTAAGCAGGCTCCATGCCCAGCACAAATCCCTACCCAGGGCTTGGTCTCAAGAACCACGAGATCATGACCTGAGCTGAAGTCAAGAGGATGCTTAATCAACTGAGCCACCCAGGTGCTCCCCTAATCATCACTTTTGACATGTGCAAAAAATAAGCACATCTCTTTTTCCAAGCTTCTCTTGTGATGGTGCTTCTATTCGCCTTGATAGCAGAGTCAGAAACCTGGGTGTCATCTTACTGAGGCCCCTTCCTCTCATTTGCCATTCTCCACCAATACCCTGCCACGTGCAATTAGCCAGGAAGTCCTAGAGCTTCTTTCTCTTCCATTTCTGAGCCTACCCTTCTCTTCATTCTCAAGGTCACTGACTTGAGGTTCCATTTACTCCTTGCTCCTCTCCCTGGTCTTCATGCCTTCAGCCAGGACCTCTTCAGCCTGCCCTTCTCACAGTCACCAGTGTGAACGTCTAAAACACAAATCTTATCTTACCACTCCCTTACTTCAGAGGTTCTCCATGGGTTCTTAGCATTAGCGAATGCTACCTTGATGATTTGATTTATTTCTGCCTAAATCTCTATGCTTTATTTTCCTGAACTTCCTCAAATGCAGCCTATGCTCAGCCATTACTTAGGATTTTCTTGCAAGGGCCATGCTCACTCATCATGCCTGTGCCTTTCTTTGTGCATGCTGTTCCCTTGACCTGGGATACCCTTTTCCTTCTCCTTCATCTAGCTGACTCCAAATCACTCTTAAGAGTCAACGCATATGACTCTTCTTCTGCAGGGGTTTCCCTAGCTACCAGCACCAGACTGAGTTAGGTGTTCCTCTGTCATCACATGTATCATCAGTCATATATGATACTGTATCAGTTTATTGTTGAGCTGGTAATCTGTCTTTACCACCAGGCTCTTAAGTTCCTGAGGAGTTTGTGTTGTGTTTGAGTTTGTATCCTGTTCCTAGAACAGGGCCAGGCACATGGGTGGTATCCAATGAATGTTTCCTGAATGATTAAGGTAGACTGGAGAGAGATCTAGAATGTCATGCAGAAGCAGGGGCTAGGGTCAGGAATACCTGGTGTGGAAAACAAACGCCCCATTTTATGTCTCAATCATAGGTAGGTCTGCCTGTCATGGCGGGAAGAGAAGCATAAGTGGGGGAGTCATTGGGGGGAGTCCACAAAGGAAGTATGGGAAAGGAGGCATATTGGAATAGCTGGATCTCTGGTCTAGTAGTAAAAGTGTCTGACTGTGGAGAGCAGCTTCTTTGTTTTTTAGCAATGAGTTTAAAAAAGATTTTAAGGGAGGGAAAGTCAAGAGCGAAAGAGAGCCTGAACTGTGGTGAAAACAATAAAACTAAGAGAAGTTTATATTCTTAGATTTCCATGTGAGAGAGCAAGACTATGGAGTACCAGACAGTGCTCTTTTGATAACATCACTCAACCGGGCTAGTCACAAATGTTGTTTCTGACTGTGAACAGTGTCCTGTGGTTGTCACAGTACTTTTCCAAGCCTTGTCTTATAGTATCTGCACACCAAACCTGGAAGTAGGTAGAGTTGGTATGGTGAATCCCATGGAACCCATGGTGAATCCCATGGAACCAACGAGGAATGGGAGGCTTAGGGAGCCTTGCTGACTTACTCATGCCACAGGGCTGGCACTCTTCCTCTTTCAGCTTCTGTCTCTAAGGTGAGCCCTTGGGCTGAATTGCCAATATCAGGTATGTTTAGAGATGATGTGTTTGAGAAGGCCTGTGGCTATTTGCAGACCTTATAATGAGACAAGAGAGACCTGACCAAGAACATCCAGAGGAGGAAGCTACTGTAGATTGGAGAGTAATCTCTGAGTCAATGAAACGTTAGAACAATTTAATATTAGATTAACAGGAGAACTGTGAGTTCCCCAAAGTCTTAATGTCTTCCAGTTACACAGCTGGGGCAATTGGCCAAGGAAACTTTTGATTAACTAGAGCTTTATGAGATGAAACATTTCCTATGGCAGTGCTGTTTTTTTTTATTTTTCCATTGAAAGAGAAAAGAAATGATTCTCAAAAGGGAGAAGGGATAGTTATAAAAGGAAGCACTTTTATATTTCCTTTTAAATAGATGTTCTTGTGTTAAATGATGTTGAGTCTTAATACCATATTATCAATTTTTTTTTAATGTTTATTTTGAGAGAGAGCGAGCATGAGCAGGGGAGGGGCAGAGAGAGAGGGAGAGACAGAATTCCATGTGGGGTGAGATCCCATGAAACATGACATCATGACCTGAGCTGAAATCAAGAGTTGGACATTTAACAGGCTGAGCCACGAAGTGCCCCACCATATTATCAGTCTTATCACAACATGGAACTTGGAAGTTTTGGTTTTGAGTGGAAAACTGCCATTTTTCTTAGTTGATGTAGTGTAGAGGTTAAGAGCACAGGCTCAGGCTTGAGACTGTCTTAATTCAAATCCTGGCTGCACCACTTACAGCTGTAGGATCTTGGGCAATTTGCTTATTTATTCTGGGCCATTCTGTTCCTAACTTATAGGTTTACTCAAGTGTTAATTGATATGTTCAACAGAAATCATTTAGCGTATTATTGGAAATAATAATATAGTAATAATGCCTCATATTTGCATGTAGCTGGCTTTAACTTTTTAAAAGCCCTTCCATTTCATTCTTACAAAACCCCATTGAATAGGCTAGGCAGGATTATTGTTTTCTTGACACACAGGGAAACTACAGCCCAGAAAGGTTAGGTGATTTGTGAAAGGTCATAGATAAAGCATGAAGGACAGTCTCCTGAATGCCAGTTCAGATGGCTCTTACCAGTCTACTTTTTACAGAGATGGTGGAATTCGAAATTATGGTGGGGGAGCAAAAGAGTGATTATGTTGGGGGGGGGGGGTCTTAGCCACTCTTTCCTATTCTTCTTTATCAGGAATTTGCTTTCATTGGGTTTTAGATCTTAAGTAAGAGTCTAAACATCAGCTGAGGCTCTATAAGTTAGATTGTTGTGTGTCAAATCCTACTTACTGATATTCTAAGTGAAATCTTTGTTATTCTCACTGATTTATTCTTGGGGTTGTTTTGTATTCATTTTATTCTCAAGTTTAAACTGATTAGAGCCAGAGTCCATTCCAGTCTTTGAATAAGTATTTGTTGGGTACATACTATGTGCCAGGAAATGGGCTAAGAGATTTCACATTTCACACATTTAATCCACGTAGCAACCCTATACAGTATGGTAAATTGTGTCCATTTTACAGAAAAGGAGATAGAGGGTCAGAGATGTTGAGGAATGCACCAAAACCTATTAAGAACCATTACAAGAAAGGAAAATTACAGGTGAATCTTTCTTTTGGATAATGATACAAAATTCCTAACAAAATACTAGCAAACTGGTCCAGCAATATATAAAAAAGATAATACAGCAGAACCTTGGATTGCGAGTAACTTGTTCTGTGAGTGTTCCGCAAGACAAGTAAACATTTCTAATAAATTTTAACTTGGTGAACGAGTGACGTCTTGCAATATGGGTAGTACGTGATGCTAAATGTCACACCATCACAACTGAGTCAATGGTTGTTCTCTCTCATTCTCTCTCTCTCTCTCTCTCTCTCTCTCTCTCTCTCTCCAGGATTGTGGGTGATCGTCTCTCATGCTTGGATGCTCAGTCTCAGGCCATAGTGTTTGGCAGAAATCAGTGATTTTTCAGAATGCTGGAAGGTGCCCACAACTGGCACTAGTGTATTTTTTGTCACTTCAAAGCACCTGTGGACAGTCCTTTGCTTTTCCATACAAGAGTGAGCTTAGGAATGCTTTACTTCATTCTAGGTCAAGCTGCCTGCAGATACAGACTCTTTACTACCTTTAATACAGTATATGACCAGAGTTTGTTAATACTGTACTGTGCTGTAGTCCACATCATGTGAGCATGTACAATGGCCCCCATGCCGAAAAAGGTTGAAAAGAAAGGCGGTAAGAAGAAGGAGATGATTATGGTGGAAGTTAAGAAGGAAATCATTGAGAAGTATGAACGAGGTATGTGTGTGGCTGAAATTGCAAGATTTTATGAGAAGTTTGTGTCTGCATCTTGTCTGCAGAGGAGGAGGAAAAAAAGGTGGAGGAATCCCTCACTTCAAATGACATTAGGAAGATGTGTAAAATATGGGAAACAGTGCAAAATTTTGTAGAAAAGCACCATCCGAATAAGGCTGTAGCAGTGTGAGTGATGAATCTGTTTAACAACAATGCAACATCACATTGCGTTGAAATCCTCAAAAGGAGGCAAAAGCAAGTGTCATTGGATAGACTCCTTGATAAAATTGCGCTAAAAGAAAAAGATTCCATTGAGCCAATGGATAACAGTGATTCTATTAGTGATAGTGAAAGTTATCCTACACAATAACCTTCCTCTCTCTTGTCTCCCTCGCACCAGCCACGAAGGTTTTCAAAGGTAAGTACAGGCTAATTTGCTTATTTTTCTTTATATTTTGTATTTTCTTTATTATTTTGTATTATGTTACAGTATTGTAATCATTTTTATATGAATATTTTTGGGTTGTGGAATGAATCATCTGAGTTTCCATTGTTTCTTATGGGCAAGTTCACTTTGATATACAAATACTTTGGAGTACAATCATGTTTCTGGAATGAATTATGCTCGCAAACCAAGCTTTTACTGTATATCACAACCAAGTTGAGTCTACGTAGGAAGTCAAGGTTGGTTTAATATTCAAAAATTAGCCAATTCAGTTTACCTAATTAGCACAATAATGAAAGTCAAGTGATTAGTTTAATAGATGAAAATCATATGATTACTTTCATAGATGAAGTATAACATTTCATAAGGTTCAGTACTAATTTATGACAAAAAACTCTAAGTTAGCCAGGAGTAAAAGGAATCTTCCTTCTTCTGATAACAGGAACTTATGAAAAAATAATAAAAATCTATAGTAAACATAATTAATGGTGATATTTTGAAAGTTTTCATGAGAAGATCAGAAAGGAGACGGTGATGCCTGCAATAACACTTCACTCCAACAATATATTAGAAGTCCTAGCCAGAGAAATCAGGGGGTAAAAAAGGCAAAATGAATAGTAAGGAAGAAATAAAGTTCTCATTATTTGCAGATGACACGATCATGTCCACAGAAAGTCCAGAAGGTTCTACAGGTGTAAGATTTAGATTATTAGGTGAGATTGGTAAGGTCGATGGTTACCAGGTCAATGGGAAGTAGCAACAATTAGAAAATGAAAGTTTTAAAACATAGCATTTGCACTAATGTCAAAACCATCAAATATGAGGAATACGTTTAAAGAAAGACCTGCAAAACCACTACTTTGGGTCTCCCTCTTCAATGTGCAGAATATCGTTTTTTACCACTGTTTTCACTGAGGTACTTTGCTCTTGTTTTCTGATCAGTCTGATGTGCTCAAGCAAGCCTCACTAGTTCTGTTTCACCCGTGGCCATCCTCACGTCTCCTCCCAGAGAAGAAGGCTCCTTCGTTTGGCTACTTGAGAGTGGGGTCCTTAGCTGCTTCCGGTCCTCTTTCCTCCCTTACCCTAGTCATTGGTTTTCTGGTTCCTCCAAATTCGGAGATTTTCTGTGGTTCTGAGGTGGAAAGGTTTGATTTGCTTCTTGATGACTTCCTCCTCTTCATGCTTAGTTCTCAGCTTTCTCTGTGTTCCTAAGTCAGCTATCACTTCCATTTTCTGGAGTCTTGTGGATGCCTTTCATCTGCTGTCATCCTCTCTCTCCATTTTGTCCTTATGGATTCACACCTAAAAAATTCTTGTCGTTTTAGTGGGGCTGGAGGAGGAAGTGGAGATAAATGCATGGGTTTAATCTGCCATGTTGAACAGGAAGTCATATACAAAGTTATAAAAAAAGCAGTCAGGAGGCAGTGTTTGTATGTTTATTCCTATATAAGCCACTTAACACCTAATCTCCTGCTTGCTTCCACAGCTCTCTTAGCTGCTGTCCTGCACAGGCATTTGAGTTTGCTGCTGCTAGACCAGGTGATCTCTGGGGTAGCAGCCTTGATAGCTTGTCATTGCTTCCCAATGGTGTTCCACGCCATGAGGATCCTGGGTTGACTGACAGGAAAGAGACTGCAATCCCTGAGTCCTCAGTCCCCCCACTTCATTCGTGAGATTGTCTTTTGGGGTTTGAAAACACGGACCAGCTTGAACAATGCCATTAATTAAAGCGTATTCTAATTGATTGGATAATCCCTAGGCAGTTTAAGTTTAGGGAGGGAAGGGATAAAGGAAATGAGAATAGATGCAGAAATCTAGATAACTCTTTCTCCTTCTCTCAAGCTCATCCTAACTGCAAGCACCTGATGAAAAAGGTCTCCTTAAACTATAATTTGCTAAGTAAATGGCTCTCCTTCCTACCCTCTCCTTGCCTTTCTTCTGCACGCAAACATCTGTAGCATCTCTGAACTGTGAGGCCGAGGAGTGTGGGGATCAAGTGTGGGAATGCCTGCATTCAAATGATGCCTCCACCCCTTACCAGCTCTGTGACCTTGGGCAAGTTACCTAACTTCCCTGTGCCTCAGTTTCCTCATCTTCAAACTGGGGCAATAGTAATCCCCACCTCATATGATTTTTGTGATAATTAAATGTATTTGTATGTAGACATACTTAGAGCTGTGCCAGCCACATATTAAGCACTTAATGCACATTTGCTATTATTATTACATTTGCTATGTGCTTGTCTTTACAAATGGAATTGAAAGTCTTTATACTCAGGAGCTTGCTATCTGTATGAAGATAGGTTCGTATTTTAGTAGAGGGACAGTCATTAATTCAGTGAGGGTTGGTGACTGGGGGTTGTGGGAGGGGGCATTTGGGAAATTATTCCAGAGCAGGTGGAGATCTTTGAAAGAATGAGTCAGCCATCACCAGAATGTAAGTAGTATGAGGGCAGGAATTTATCCTCAGTGCCTAGAACAGCACTTGCCATGTAATAGGTACTCAGTAAACATTTGTTGAGTGAATGAATGGGTGATAAACGGGAAGGGTGGGCCAAGGAGTAATGAATTGCAGACAGAAGAAACAGAGTATTGGGCAAGTACAGGGTTCAGAGAGCATATGACACGCACTGGGGGGAAGTGTCAGGTCACAGTATAGAAGGAGCTAAGGGTCTGTGTCAGAGAATGGAGAACAGAGAGGAGGCAGGCCAGGGACCAGTGAGAATGTGGAAGATGGGCTTCACAGGACCCAAAAGTGATGAATTCATTCCAGTGGCACATAGGCCCCAGACCCACATTTTCTTAGTCATAATGTCTTAGTTTTAATATCAATCCTAAATATCATCAATCAAGTTTACATTTTTATAATGCTTTCCACTGTACAAAGCATTGGAACACTTTCGCATGTATTATCTCATTTAAGAATCGCAATACCTTGTGCAGTTGGTGATATCCCCATTTGACAGGTAAGGAAACTGATGCTCAGAGGGTTGTGGGATTTGCCAGGGTTACTCAGCTAATAAATTGCAAACCTGGGATTCATACTAGGACTTTTGAGAGCATAGTGAGTTTTGCTTTTGCAGAAACAAATTCATAGTTAAGATGAATAGTTTAAAAATAAACACCCAAGTAACTGTCACCTAGGTTAAGCCGTAGAGACATTACCAGTGATTGCAGGAAGTTCCTATGTTTCCCACTCAGGTCACAACACCTTCCTCCCTCCAGGGGTAACATTATCCTGACTTGTATGGTCATTAGCTTGTTGTGTTTCTTTCTAATTGTAGCACCTATGAAATGCAGAATTGTTTTTTGATGAAGCATATAATCATTTATAATATGGACATTTTTCTATTAGCCTGAAAGTTCTGTGAGGAACCACTTTTGTGGCTTAATGCATAATTATTCTCCTGTTAAATGTTTAGTGACTGTCATCTCCCAAGAGCCCAGCAGCTAGATTCTGAAGAGCCAGAAAGAAAAACAGTCCCCATCTTCAAGTTGGAACAACTTTATGGTCACTGATTTAACAATTTGTATGATTTTTAAATTAGAAATAAACAACATTGCCAGCAACAGTGACCCTCAACAGCCTTGGTGCACAAATACTTGATGTCCTCTGACTTTTTCGCAGGTGTGGCTTCACCCCTTCTGGCCAGGTTGTTTTTTGCTGTATGTGATGGATAGTAGGGTAACCAGAACAGCAGCTCCTCATTTTGACCACTTGCTATCATGTTGGCACTTGGACTTTGTAGGTGTTGTTCACATTTAGAAATAAATTTGTTGTTCAGTGTTTCTCAAACTTGAAAGCTTATAGGCTCCTGAGAATACATCTGCTTGTTTCCAGCTTGAGGGACTTTATTAAAAGTTTAGCACTTGTAGTCTGGGTAATCACTTGACTTCCATATGACCAACACCCACCTATAACACTAACATTGAAATCTAATGGCAGTATTGCATTATCCGTAGCTATCTTTGAGCTCCAGAGTAAAGTTAGATTGATCAAAAAAAAAAATTTTTTTTTAACATTTGTTTATTATTGAGAGACAGAGAGACACAGAGCGTGAGCAGGGGAGGGGCAGAGACACAGAATCTGAAGCAGGCTCCAGTCTCTGAGCTGTCAGCACAGAGCCCGATGCGGGGCTCAAACCCACGAACGGCGAAATCGGTCGCCTAACCAACTGAGCCACCCAGGCTCCCCTTAGATTGATTTTTTAAAGATTATCATAAAAAATGAAAGTAGAAAAAAGATTCTTACAGAGAGCTTTGAATTCCTGAGGATATAGATCTCCATAGACCCCAGTTTAAGAAACAGTGAAGTACTTTGTCAAAGGAAAGGCACACATTTCCATGTTGATTGGAATTATAGATAAACCCATGGCCAGTCTGCTTTCGGACGCTTCTTGAGATCTTCAAAGCAGATCTGCCTTCCAGTTAGGTTGACATTACATTCTTATAACACCTGTTGACTCCAAAGGAAAATGTGCTGGGGGCAGAAGGTGGATGACTCAGGGTTGCACACTGTTCCTGGATAATCTGTGAGTAACCAATAGCATACTGAGTCAAGAGATCTGCCTTCGGATCCCCAGAGGAATTTTATTTTACATTCCCATTGACAAACCGGAAGATGGTCTTTTTCCCCATCTGGTTGCCTGGTAAATCAAAATCTTCAGTTTTTGCTCTGTTTGTTATTTCTCTGACCACCAGCCCCAGTGGATTAAATAACTCAGTGTGCCGGCTTGACCTGTGTCTATTCTAACATATGGAACAGATTTAATGAGGCTGTTGTGACTCCCAGCAGGAAGCTACCCAGGGAGTCCTGGAATTTCAGAGGAGAACAGAAAAGAAGGATGTGGCTTCACTGACTGTTGCAGCAGCCTCCTGCCTTGTTTCCCTGCTGCCAGTCTTCCCCGGCTCCAGGCCATTTTCCACACGGATCACAGTTGCTTTGGATTCCCTAGAAGCAGACACTGAGCTGGGTTTGGGGATGCTGGTGCAAAAGATTTATTGAGAGAGTGCTCTTGAGGGAAGAGGATGAGGGAAGCAGGACATGGTGAGGGGGGATGGGGAAATGGAAGGATGAGGTAACAGCTAGAGCCCACCTTCAGCATAATCCCTTGAGAGGCGCTGGTGTGGGAATGGCACCGCATGGGTGTTCCCACCTTGGGGCAAAGGGGCCAGCCCTCTGTACTCCATGCTAACCAGTCATTGGTTGTGGACCCCCAGGCTGATGGGGAGGGGTGTGAGGGTGATTCTTAAAGTTAGGGGGCAGCTGTGAGCATTAGCACCCAATACAACACTGGAGAGCATGTGCCATGTGAGAAAACATGATCTGGGCTGGACACCGGCTGTGCATATTGCGCCAGATAAACCTAACATGCACATTTGATGCAGACAGCTGGCAAATTGACTTGCTTAGGGGCACACATCTAGCGCTTTGCTGATACAGACTTTAGCCTAGCTTATGTGGTATTTGGTGCTTTGCCGAAGGCCCTAATGCTTAATCTGAGATTAAGGTTTTTGGGGAGGAGCAAGAAAAAAAAAACCCAAAAATACAACTCCAGATATTTCTTATAATTCAGACAGGCTTGGTGGCCAGACACTCTGTACTGGATTTGCCCTACTGGAACTGGCTAGTCACAACACAGGCTCCCGACGAGGGTCACCTATCAGTGTCCAAAAGACTCAAGTCCAGTGAGTTGGATGTAACAATGGGGTCTCTATAAAATGGCATTCTTACAGTCAGGTGCGTAATAGAGAAATTCCAGAAGAGGACACTAAGAGTCTAAACTCTGGACCTGTGTTAAAACAACATAACTGGACCCTCGCCACTGAGCGTGATGACACTTGTGATATGCTCTTGCCTTGGTCACAGTTGGCTTGGTGACTGTGTGGGACCAGTCCTCAAAGACTTTGTTGTACAGGACTGGTGAAGGCAAAAAAGCTACTAACCTTTGTTTCAAATCTTTAGTAAAAGATAGTATTTCCAATTTGAGAAGCTCAGATGAAGAGCTGGGTCCCAAGGGGATCTGTATTATTTTGTTACAAGCTAGTTGTTGCTTCATTTTGGTGAGAATTAAGCTTTTCCCTGAAGGCGCTGAATGGTTTGATGATCTTCCTAGCAATTATAGATGCGGTCTGGAAGCTGGTGCCAGATGAAAGGAGCTATGTCCCCGCAGTCTGTACCCCTGCGTGCTCTATTGACTGGCAAATATGGCACGTAGAATTTTGAGCATAATGATTGCTCAGCCATGTAGCTCAAATCTTATTTCTAAAAGCTGTTTTCTTTCGGAGGTAATATGTTTGTTCCTGACTCATTCTGATCAGTGGGGCATCGAGTTGTAAGGAACAGATTGGAAATTATTTCATTGATTTTTTTTCTTTTTTCTTTACCAAAGGTGAGAGTGAATTTCCCTTCCTTGAGTGTTGTTCAGCTCTGAGTAAAGCTAAGGACATTAGGAGGTTTGGGGAGAGTCGATTTGGAACCATCACAACCTGACTTCGCTGCCTCGGCACATAAACACTTGGGAAACTGCCTTTTGGAGCAAAAGAGTGACTCTGAAGGGCAGAGTCAACTCTACTTTATGGCCCTGGCTGTAGTGGCCATTGGGAGATCTCCTCAGTGTGTGTAACCAATGTCCAGTGGGGGCCCTAGAGCCTCACGGACACCCCTGAAATCATGTTGTGGGACTGCCAAAGCCACTGTCTTGGCTCAGGCTCTTTGGCAATTGTCTGATTTTGAATCTTCCTTTCCTCCCTGGTCCCCAGTCTTTCATTAGGAGGGAGAGTGACAAGAGTTGGTTTCTGTCGATTCTAGGAGAAAGCTTTTTCCTCACCACTCACAGGAAGGAAATACCAGATGAGAAACAGGAAACCATCTTTTTTCTTTCCCCTCAGGTTTTTCTTCCTCAGGGACTCTTCCAATTCCCATTTCCAAATCGTTTAAAAATTAACAGTGAAAATCATGCTTAGGCTCTCTTCATGCGGCCCTCTTCGGATTTTGTTCCCCTCAATGATTTTTTAAGTTATGCAAAGTGAAAACTTTTATGTGCACTGTTGGCAAACAGTAATGACCTACCATGGCACTGTGCTAAGCAGCTTTACATGCGTTACTTCATTTAGTCCTCAAAAGCACCCTATGAATTAGGTTATCATAATTACCTTCCATTTACACAGCTGGGAAGTGTTGACACTTGAATTCACACAGAGGCATATTGCCTAGGACTTTAGGGTCCAGTGCTGTTCACCATGAAGTTACATTACCTCCCAGCTCTCTGAGAGTGAAGGCATACCTAATTAGTGAGCCTTCTGTGGGGACCTGGCTTCATGGTATAGCGGCCATCCCCCCCCCACCCCCCCAGTCGAGGCCTTATGGTGAGGCCACCGTGGTGATTAGAATGGGCTGCCAGAGCCAGGCAACTTTACAGACCTGCACAAATTCATTTCTGACTTTTATACTATCCCACCTGACACTCCCCATTGACTGAGGACGTGTGATAGAAGACAAATTTTCAGATTTAAGAGAAAGATGCACCTTGAGTTGCAAAGAGCACTTCATTATCATGAGAAGAAAGATGGTTCATTACCTTACTGGACTTGTGGCTTACCCGTTGTCTCATATTGACCAAAACTATTTGAGTAGATTTTTAGTTGTAGCTGCTTAGAGCTCAGAGTTCTAAGAGTGGCAGAAAGTTCAGAACTGGTGTTGAAAGAAGTACCCTCTTTTGCATCCCTTAGGTGCTTAGACCAAAGAGCAGCTCTTCGATGCTGCAAAAATGTTAAGATGTTACAGATGTACTCCATTAAGTTGAATCAGTATCCTATTAGCTTGTATGTGTTTGATGTGGCCTGTTAAGTGGATAAGCACCACCCACGTCTCACATTTAGGTTGAGGCAGAAAGGTAATAAAGTAGTTCTCAACCCTGGATGCACATTAGAATCACTTGTAAAGCATAGCAATGCCTAGGCCCTACCCCAGGCCAATTAAATCAACATCTCTGGGCGTGAGGTCCAAGCATCAGTGTGTTTTCAAAGCTCTCTAGGTGATTCTAATGTATCCAGGTCTGAGAATCACTGGATAAAAGCTAAGTCAACTGTGAAACTGTGCTAATAAACCGTGTCCTAAGTAAACTATGATACATGTGGGAGCTTGAGAATTAGTACACAATTCAACTGACCAGTCTGGAAGAGGTGGTGGTGGCAGCAGTGGGGTTGCCCACAGTGATAGCTTTGCGGAAGCACGGGAAGGGCAAGGTAGAGAATGAGGGAGAAAATGATTGTCCAGTAGAGAGTGCCGTGGCAGTGTTGAACTCTGGTGGGATAACTGGCTGAGACTGCAGGGAATGGAGTCTGGTGGTTATAGCATTGGTGGTGTTACTTTGTGAAGGTTTGGGGATGCAAGAGTGCAGGCACATCAGGGTAGGTCTCGGAATTATGGCAGCCTCATTGAGCGAGATTGTGGGCCTTGGAGACAACAAAGGGCAGTGGCAGCAGCCACACACTAGAAGCAGTGGACATGATGCTGGGAAGGAGCAGGAAGCCCCAGCCTCACAGTTTCCAGGAAGGTCGACCAGGCATAAAGATTCCTGTCCTACTAGAATCCCTATTGAATACTGTCTTTTGATGTTTGTGAAGTCTCTTAGGAACACTTAAAACTATGTATGTGCAAGCAGTGATAGCAAAGTGAGGACGTTGCAGAGGGTATGGTATTCAAAATGCTTGCTTGTGTGGTCTTCACAAACCCATCCTATCTTCTCACCCTGCTGCAAGAGTAACAGTGCATTGTAACTAGCCCAGAATTTAAGCCCAAGAGGAGGCTGAAGTTCCAAGGCTTCTAGAGGGAAAATAGGAGGAGGAAAAAAAAAGTCTCCATCCCTGAACCTAGACCTGTCATCTTGTGGAATCCTGGCTTGTTCAAAGAGTCACAGACAAAAGAGCCTGAATGGAGTCCAGAGATGTTATTGGGCCTGTTGTGTGTACGGATGAAGACTGCCCATCCTAGCACTTGCCGTGCTTGGAAACTTCCAGGTCTGAGAGGCCCAGAGAGAGTAAAGCAAGCCCCATTATCATTTCTTGACATAGTCCCATCTCTCATCACCACATCACCGTAGCTCGGTGGGTGTCCCTTCATAGACTCCCTTAACAGTCCCTCCCCTCAAGGATCCCACAACCAAGTGGAATGGATAACGTTCACAGCCATCTGTAGGACAGTGTGAATCTGTAAAGCGAGGTAATGCTTCTGCCTGCATTCTCATCGTGTTGTTATGAGAATCAGTTAGCTAACATAAGTATAATGTGCAATAACAGTTAAGGTGTTAGTATTATCAAAATTCAGGCTATTAAGCTATATTTCAGCTGTATTGCCATATTTTTCATGTCAGAACCCGATGTTTAATGCAAAATCACCTCCACTTCAGAAATGAGGTAAAGCCTGGAGGAATGAAAGTTCTTGAGCATTATGCCGAGAGGATGCCATTACAATATTTAATACATGCTCTGGTTTAAACTAGCTCCTTAACTATAGTCTTCCTTCCTGCCTCCCTCCTCCAAGCAAAATGATGAGACCAACCTTGACATATGGAAGAATTTCTGTGGCGCAAATTATCCTGGAAGAGAAAAACAAAACATGATTTGCAAATGCTGTCAAGGAAATGTTTCTTTCCAAAGGCTGCAAGCAGAACCGAGCATGTATTGGTGTGTGAGGATTGTCTGGTGGCTGTGAATGGCTGAGAACGAGAGGGCCATGGTGATGAGTGTGCCAGGTACCTGTCCATGTGCTCCACCCAGATGTTTTGCTGTGATGCTCTTAGGACCCCAGCATTGTCACCTTGAAATCCTCAAATATCCAGGAAATGAAATTAAATATTTCAGGAAACAATATTCCTACATCCCTGTCTCTCATCACATGTAGACAGGAAGATACCTGGATATCAGGAAACACCTTGGCCAAGCTCTCCCAAGAGGTATCTACTCGTGGATGGCCTACTGAATGGCTTTAAAAGATCCTTAGAGGGAATATTTGAATTATGAAGACCGTCTGATTTTCCTAACAGGCCCTCTTTGAGAGAATCTACTGAGTGGGAAATGGCATTGGAGCAAAGGGAGAACAATGGTGCTTTTCTCTCACGGCACTTACAGATAGGCAGACGGTGTGTGGGCTAAAGGAGTCATGGCCTTAGTGACAGCACCTCAGCCGGTGTTGTATAGCAGCACTGAAACAGGGGCCAGATGTACTACACCACAATCTTGCTAGAAAACACATGAGAAGCAAAATTGTGTAGTGGATAGCAGCACAGATCTGGACAAAACTGGCTCTGCCATCTCCCAGTAAGATGATTTGGGGTGTGGTACGTAACTTTGCTATGCCAGAGTTTCCTTAGCTGTGGAATGGAAGATGGTAATGGTACCTCTCTCATGGAGTTCGTTGTAAGGATTGAGGGTAATAATGCCTGGAAGGGCTTTGGCACAGGGCATGGTGCGTTATAAGCATGTGACAAACGTGAATCAGGTCCTCCTGAAGATCTGAAGACAGTGAGGCTAGAGCATTTGCTTTGCCAACTGGTAAAATAAGTGCCATCCTATTTGCAGCCAGATGGGGGGTTACAATAGGTAAATATTCATGTGTGACTGCAGCAAGGTATTCATATCCGGGTTTAAATGTGGTTCTTTAGGACATCATGAAGTTGGGAACTCTCCAAATGATGTACAGATGCACAGAGACTATTACAAACATGTAAAACTACGAGTCAACAACTTGAAGCTGGCTTGCTAAAGTCAGAGTGAAAACACGGCCAAGGGTGAAGTAGATATAAAAAGTTGTTAAACCAACAAACAACTTAGTGGCTTCTTAGAAACGTAATTTCAATTTTTGTCAAGTGAATACATATGTATAATTCAAAAAGTCAGCTAATACTACTAAGTGTATGTTGAGAAACTATTCATCCCCGTCCACCCCATTCATCTTTGAGTTCCACTCACCATAGGTAAGGACTTTAAACTCTTTACTGGTGTGGGTGTATTTATCTCCTATTTCTTGTAACATACAATATTCTATTAGTCAGTTTTCAGTTTCACATAGCCTCTGCTGTCTTCCATTCCCTCAAATGTCTGGTGATTCTTGACCAGTCATTTCCATTGAGTGAGGCCATAGAGAGTGGGTTGGATTTACCTCCCAAGCAGAAAAAGGATATACATCTGAAGTCCAGGTCGGCATTGAAAGGTACTTGTTGACTTGCTTTTCATCTGTAGAAAACTTGGTGGATACTGTTTTCTTTGTCTTTGTGGGGCTGTATCCTTTTAATTCCTTTATTGTCATTTTAGTGTGATTTGAGATAGAATCAGAAATAAATGACAGGATTCCATCTCCCTGGAAAATCTCATCCATAACTTCTCAATAGCTTCCATAACTTGAGAGGCTACTAAGTAATAACAATAAAAATAACCAATAGCAATCAAACTTTAATCAGTGGCTTCCTCTGGGAAATAGGAATTCAGGTGGGAGTGAGGGGAGAGACTTTTTTTTTTTAAATGTTTATTTAATTTTGAGAGACAGAGAGCAACAGAGAATGAGGAAGGGAGGAGCAGAGACAGAGGGAGACACAGAATCTGAAGCGGGCTCCAGGCTCTGAGTTATCAGCACAGAGCCTGCTGCTTGGACCCATGAATTGTGAGATCATGACCTGAGCCAAAGTTGGATGCTTTAACCGACTGAGCCCCCCAGGTGCCCTGAGGGGAGAGGCTTTTACTTCTCATGTTACATGCTTCTTTTAAGTATATACATGCATATATAAATATATGTATTTAATCAAACTACTCATGATAAAAACAAGGCCATTTCAAATAATTTAGTCATTTGCAGTAGTTATTGCTCAAAAAATTGCATTTATGCCAGGGGCTGAGGTTGTGGTTAGGATTGAAATACTGCTTATTTTGTTCCCATTTTGATTTCATCAGTGTTCTGAGGAAGAATTTTTTTGGGTTATTTTATGCCACCCTAAATGGCTATGGGATGTTAAATGAGATTTTTACTCAATTTGAACAGAAATTGATCGGGCCCCTGAAAATGAAAAACAATATTTTGTAGGATGATATCTTCTGGATTCTAACTGCATTCTAGCCGCAGAATGACTGAATAGATACTCCAAAAGTATGGAAGAAAGTAAAGTTGAAGTTTTCAGTAAGGCATGACAGACAAGTAGTTTGCTTTATCTGCTGCAAATGTCTTGAGTCCAAGAGTGGAAGGCATAGAGGCAGTGATATCAGCCACGATAACTCACCAAAAAACCCAGAGCAGGTGAGAGCCAGAGCCACGATCGGGACCCCTGTAGGTCCATCTTGGTTTCAGCTGGCACACTAAACACAGGAACCAAGGTACCTTGGAACAACGCTGAGAGACCCAAGGGTGCCATCGGTCTGGGATGTCTGGGGAAAACTTGATCCAAATGGGACGTGTAGGCTCGGTAACAGTTCACTGCTTACAGGAGCAGGGTTTACTTCCGGCTATTCCCAGGCCTCTGTGTGTTTTAGAAGGAGTGTGTATTTGTGGGAAGTAGAGGATTTGCCACTGATTTCCATTCCAGGAATGACTGTCTACTTAGAAACTTCCAATCAGTGTACTACAAAGTTACAGTGACCAAGTCAGCATGGATTTGGACTAAGAATAGATGGGTAGAGCAGTGGCACAGAATTGAGAGTCCTGTAACAGATCATTCTCAGATGGTCAATTGATTTTTAGTAAAGATGTCAATGTAGTTCAATGGGAAAAGGATAGCCTTTTCAATATGTGGTGCTTGAACAGTTGGTTATTCTTGCCAGCACTCTTTCTTTTCTCATTGTTTGTAATTAAGCTCTTCTTGATTTCCATAAAATAAATGACTCAACACCGAGAAACTTAAAATTACAGGAGCACAATGGAATTAAATTAGAAATCAACACAGAGAAAATTTGAAAAACTCCCGAATACGTGCAAATATAAATAACACACTTGTAAATAATATGTGAATCAAAGAAAAAATCACATGGGAAATTAGAGCGTATTTTGAACTGAATGAAAAATAAAAATGCAATGTATCAAAATCTGTAAAATGCAGCTAAGGCATGATTAAAGAAAAGTTAATATCCTTATGTGCTTCCATTAGAAAAGCAGAAAGGTCCAAAATTAGTGGGCTAAGCTTCCACCTTAAGGAATAAAGGGCAAATTAAACCCAGAGAAAAGTAGAAGGAAGAAAAAAGATCAGATAAGAAATCAATGAAATATAAAACAGTCAAATAATAGTGAAAATCATTGAAATCAAAAAACTTGTTCTGTGAAAAGGTGAGTAAAGTCAATAAAACTTCAGAGACAGAAAGAGAGATATTGAAAGAGAGAGAGCAAGAGAATCAGATTACCAGTATCAGAAATGAAACAGAGGAGTGTCTGGGTGGCTTAGCCAGTTGAGTTCTGACTTCAGCTCAGGTCATGATCTCATTGTGAGTTCGAGCCCTGCGTCAGGCTTGCTGCTGTCAGTGGGGAGTGGCTTTGGATCCTCTGTCCCTCTCTCTTTCTGCCTCTCCCCTGCTCATGCTCTCTCTCAGAAATAAACATTAAAAAAAAAAAAAAGAAATTTGAGGTGCCTGGGTGGCTTAGTCAGTTCAGGTCATGATCTCACGGTTCCTGAGTTCGAGCCCCACATCGGGCTCTGTGCTGACAGCTCAGAGCCTGGAGCCTGCTTCGGATTCTGTGTCTTCCTCTCTCTTTACCCCTTGCCCACTCACACTCTGTCTCTCTCTCAAAAATAAATAAACATTAAAAGATATTTAAAATAAAAGAAATGAAACAGGGACATCACTATAGATTTTGCAAACATTGAAAAGATATTGAAGTAACAATATGAAAAGTTTTGTGGCAACAAACTCAACAACTTAGATAAAATGGATACATTTCTTTGAAGACACAAGTTATCAAAGTTCACTCATGAAGAAATAAACTGAATTTTCCCATATCTGTTGAATACATTGAATTCTTAATTATAAACCATAAAACCTCTAAGCCCAGACAGTTTTATTGGTGAATTTCATTAAATGTTTAATGAATAAATAATACCAATCCTATACAAACCCTTTCAGAAGATTGAGGAGGAAGGACCACTACTCAACTCATTTTATGGGGCCAGTATTACCTTGATAACAAACTTAGATGAGACAACACAAGAATAGAAAACCGCAGACTGGTATTCCTCATAAACGTAGATTTAAAAACCTTGAAGTATTCATAAACTAAATCCAGCAATATGTAAAAATTGTAGTACGTCATGACAAGTGGGGTTTATCCTAAGAATTCATAGTTGGTTTAACATTATTATATCAATGTATGTGCCAAGTTAATAAAAGATAAAACCCATTTGGTCGTCTATATAGATGCAGAAAATGCCTTTTGAGCAAAGTTGACACGTACTTATGAATAAGAACTCTCAGCAAACTGGAGATAGAAGGGAGCCTCCTCAATTGGAGAAAGGGAATCTATGAAGAACCTGCAGCTAAAATCACACTTAAGGGTGAATATGTTCCACCAAAGATCAGGAGTAAGAGGACCCTGCGCTCATGACTATTACTCAACACTGAAACGGAGATCTAGCCAGAGTAGTAAGGCAAGAAGAAACAAAGCACATATAGATTTGAAAAGCAGAAATAAAACTTTATTTGTAAGCAGTATTAGCATGTATGTAAAATGTTCTCAGACATCTCCAGAAAAAAAGAAAAGTTGCTAAAACTAATAAGCTAATTGAGCAAGATTGGATGATGTGAGATCCATAAACCAAAATTAGCTGTATTTCTATATATTGGCAAATAACAAACCAGCAATAAAATTATAGAAATACCATTCACAATAGTAGCACAGAATCCTCAGAAATAAGTTTAACAAAAGATTTGCAAGACTTCTACGCAAAAATATATAAAACCTTGCAGAGACAATACCTAAATGAATGGAGAGCTACACCAGGTTCATTTTTTGGAATAGTCAGTATTGCTAAGATGACTCTTCTCTCAAAATTGACTTGTAGTTTCAGCATAATCTCACTCAAAATCCCAGTAAGCTTTTTTTTTTTTTTTTAGATATAGACAAGCTTATTCTAAAATTTACATGGAAATACAAAGGAGGACCCAGAAAAATCAAACAATTAGAAATGAATTGAAGAACTTACATTTTCTAATTTCAGGAATTACTCTAAGGGGTGCCTGGCTGGCTCAGTCAGTAGACCACACAACTCTTGATCTTGGGGTCATGAATTTGAGCCTGACTTTGGGCATAGAGTTTACTTAAAAAAATTCCTGTAAAGTTGCAGTGATCCAAGTCAGTATGGTTTTGGCATAAGGATAAACTTGTAGATCTTGGCACAGAATTGAGAGTCCTGGAACAGGTCGCTCTTATGTGGTCAATTGATTTTCAATAAAGGTGTCAAGGAGTTCAATGGTGAAAGGATAATCTTTTCAATATGTGGTGCTGGAACCACTGGTTATTTATATGGAAAAAATGAACTTTGACCCTTACTTCATGCCATACACAGAAATTAACTAAAAATGAATTAGGTATTAAAATCAAAATTTTTATGAGCAAACACAAAAATCACAACTTGGATTAGGCAAATATTAGGACACATAAAAAAGCATAAACGATAAAAGTAAGAAACTATAAATTGGATTTCATCAAAATTAAAAACTTTCGCTCACAGAAAGACAAGAAGATGAATGAAAAGCCACATGTTGGGAAAAATATTTGCAAAATATGTATTTGGTAAAGGACTTACATACAAAAGCACAAAGAACTCTTAACACCTGGATAAAAGAGTTTTAAAACTGGGCAAAAGATTTAGACGTTTCACAGAAGAACATATATACAGAAAGTACTAGGAAGCAAATGAAAAGATGTTCAACATCATTAGTTATTAGGGAAATGCAAGTAAGACCACTATGAGATACCACTTATTATTCCCAAGAGTAGCTGAAAAGATTGACAGTAATAAAGTGTTGAAAATAATGTGGATCAACTGAAGTTCTCATGTTGTTACTAGAAAAGAAATTCTCATGTTTTCTTCAAAACAAGTTTGACAGTTGCTTTTTTAAAAAATCAAGTTGAGCATACACTTACCATATGACCCAGCAATTCTGCTGCTTGCTGTCAATTCAAGAAACAAAAGCACATGACCACATATGGAGGCATTATTCATAATAGCCTAAAAGTGGAAATAATCCAATGTCAACCAACTGGTGCATGGAGAAACAAGATATGGAATATCCATGCAATGGACTGCTACTCAGCAATAAAAAGGAAAGAACTACTGATCCAGATAACAACATGGATGAATCTCAAAAGCATGCAAATGAAAGATGTCAGCAACCAAAGACTCCATCATGTATAATTCTATTTAGATGAGATTCTAGAAACGGTAAAACTGTGGTTGCAGAAAGTAGACTTATGGTTGGCTAGTACTCCAGTGCCAGGGATTGACTGCAAATAGATACAAGGGAACTTTTTCGTTTAAATTTATTTGTTTTTAAATTTACATCCAAATTAATTAGCATACAGTACAATAATTATTTCAGGAGTAGATTCCAGTTATGCATCCCCTATGTGTAACACCCAGTGCTCATCCCCAGTGTCTTCCTTAATGTCCCTTACCCATTTAGCCCACCCCACCTACCCACAACCCCTCCACCTCTGTATTTAAGAGTCCCTTATATTTTGTCCCTCTCCTTATTTTTATATTTTTGCTTCCCTTAGGTTCATCTGTTTGGTACCTTAAATTCCTAATATGAGTGAAGTCATGTGATAATTGTCTTTCTCTGACTGACTAATTTCACTTAGCATAATACCCTCTAGCTCCATCCACATAGTTGCAAATGGCAAGATTTCATTCTTTGTGATTGTGGAGTAATACTCCATTGTGTATATCTATCTATCTATCTATCTATCTATCTATCTATCTATCTATCTATCACATCTTCTTTATCCATTCACCCATTGGTGGACATTTGGGCTCTTTTCATACTTTGGCTACTGTTGATAGCACTGCTATAAATATTGGGGTGCATGTGCCTTTTTGAAATAGCACACCTGTATCCCTTGGATAAATACCTAGTAGTGCTATTGCTGAGAGGTAGGGTAGTTCTATTTTTAATTTTTTGAGGAATTTCCATACTGTTTCCCCTGCAGTATCACTGCAGTGATAGGGATTGTATTGAATATATAGATTACTTTGGGTAGTATTGACATTTTAACAATATTCTTTGAATCTATGAGTATGGAATATTTTTCCATTTCTTTGTGTCTTCTTCAATTTCTTTCATAAGCTTTCTCTAGTTTTCAGTGCATAGATTTTTTCACCTCTTTGGTTAGGTTTATTCCTAGGTGTTTTATGGTTTTTGGTGTAATTTAAATGGGATTGATTCCTTGATGTCTCTTTCTGTTGCTTCATTATTAGTGTATAAGAATGCAACCAATTTCTGTGTACTGATTTTATATCCTGCAGCTTTGCTGAATTCATAGATCAGTTCTAGCAGTTTTTTGGTGCACTCATTTGGATTTTCCATATAGAGTATCATGTTGTCTGCGAAGAGTGAAAGTTTGACTTCCTTCTGGCTGATTTGGATGCCTTTGTGTTGTTTGATTGCTGAGGCTGGGACTTCTAATACTATGTTGAATAACAGCGGACATCCCTGTCGTGTTCCTGAACTTAGGGGGAAAGCTCTCAGTTTTTCTCCATTGAGGATCATATTAGTGATGGGTATTTCGTATATAGCTTTTATGATCTTGAGGGGTGGTTGTTATATCCCTGCTCTCTTGAGGGTTTTTATCAAAAAAGGATTCTGTACTTTGTCAAATGCTTTCTCTGCATCTATTGAGAGGATCATGTGGTTCTTTTCCTTTCTTTTATTGATATAGTGTATCACATTGATTGTTTTGTGGATATTGAACCGGCCCTGCATCCCAGGTATAAGTCCCACTTTGGCTGTGGTGAATCATTCTTTTAATGTATTGCTGGCTCTGGTTGGCTAGTATCTCGTTGAGGATTTTTGCATCCATGTTCATCAGGGAAATTTGTCTGTAGCTCTCCTTTTTAGTGGGGTCTTTGTCTGGTTTTAGAATCAAGGTAATGCTGGCTTCATCGAATGAGTTTGGAAGTTTTTCTTCCATTTCTGTTTTTTGGAACAGCTTTAAATTAAAATAATAGGTGTTAAGTCTTCTTTAAATGTTAGGTAGAATTCCCCTGGAAAGCCATCCAGCCCTGGACTCTTGTTTTTTGGGGGGGAGGTTTTTGATTACTAATTCAATTTCTTTACTGTTTATGGGTCTGTTCAAATTTTCTATTTCTTCCTGTTTCAGTTTTGGTAGTGTATAGGTTTCTAGGAATTTGTCCATTTCTTCCAGATTGCCCAATTTATAATTCGTATATTCTCTTATTGTTTGTTTTTCTGTAGTGTTGGTTGTGATCTCTCCTCTTTCATTCTTGATTTTATGTATTTGGGTCCTTTCCTTTTTCTTTTTGATCAAACTGGCTAGGGGTTTGTCAATGTTGTTAATTCTTTCAAAGAACCATTGATCTGTGTCATTGTTCTACTGTTTTTGATTTTTTGTTTTTGTTTTTTTGTTTCGATAGCATTGATTTCTGCTCTAATCTTTATTATTTCCCATCTTCTGCTGGTTTGGATTTTATTTGCTATTCTTTTTCCAGGTATTTGAAGTGTAAGATTAGGTTGTGTATCTGAAACCTTTCTCCCTTCTTTAGGAAGGTCTGGATTGCTATATACTTCCCTCTTATGATGACCTTTGCTGCATCCCAGAGGTTTTGGGCTGTGGTGTTACCATTTTCATTGGGTTCCATGTACTTTTTAATTTCCTCTTTAACTTCTTGGTTAGCCCATTCATTCCTTAGTAGGATGTTCTTTAGTCTCCATTTACTTGTTATCTTTCCAAATTTTTTCTTGTGGTTGATTTCAAGTTTCATAGTGTTGTGGTCTGAAAATATGCATGGTATAATCTTGATCTTTTTGTACTTGTTGAGGACTGATTTGTCACCCAGTATGTGGTGCATTCTGGAGAATGTTCCATGTGCACTCTAAAATAATGCATATTCTGCTGATTTTAGATGAAATGTTCTGAATATATCTGTTAAGTGTGTTATTCAAAGCCATTGTTTCCTTGTTGATTTTCTGATTAGATGGTCTGTCCATTGTTGTCAAGTGGGGTATTAAAGTCCCCTACCATTATGGTATTATTTTCAGTGAGTTTCTGTATGTTTGTGATTAATTGATTTATATATTTGGGTGCTATCATGTTTGGAGCATAAATGTTTACGATTATTAGATTGTAATGATATGATATTACGATATAATGCCCTTCATCTCTTGTTACAGTCTTTTTCTTTTAAATCTAGTTATCTGATATAACTATGGCTATTCTGGCTTTCTTTTGGTGACCATTAGTATGATAGATGTTCTCCATATCCTTACTTTAAATCTGAAGGTGTCTCTAGGTCTAAAATGGGTCTCTTGTAAACAGCATATAGATGGATCTTGTTTCCTTATCCATTCTGTTATCCTATGTCTTTTGATTGGAGCTTTTAGTTCATTGACATTTAGAGTGAGTACTGAAAAATATGAATTTAGTGCCATTATGTTACCTGTAGAGTTGGAGTTTCCAGTGGTGTTTCTGGTCCTTTCTAGTCTTTGTTGCTTTTGGTCTTTTTTGTTTTGTTTCATATTTTCTACCCTCAGAGAGTCACCCTTAAAATTTCTTGCAGGGCTGGTTCTTGAACTCCTTTAGTTTTTGTTTGTCTGGGAAACTTTTTTTTTTTTTAAATTTTTTTTCAACGTTTTTTATTTATTTTTGGGACAGAGAGAGACAGAGCATGAACGGGGGAGGGGCAGAGAGAGAGGGAGACACAGAATCGGAAACAGGCTCCAGGCTCCGAGCCATCAGCCCAGAGCCTGACGCGGGGCTCGAACTCACAGACCGCGAGATCGTGACCTGGCTGAAGTCGGACGCTTAACCGACTGCGCCACCCAGGTGCCCCTGTCTGGGAAACTTTTTATCTCTCCTTCTGTTTTGAATGACAGCCTTGCTGGGTAAAGCATTCTTGGCTGCATATTTTTTCTGATTCAGCATGTTGACTATATCCTGCTACTCTTTTCTGGCCTGCCAAGTTTCTGTGGATAGGTCTGCTGCAAACCTCATCTGTCTTGCCTTGTAGGTTAAGGACTTTTTTTCCCCCTTGTTGCTTTCATGATTCTCTCCTTGCCTGAGTATTTTGTGAATTTGACTATGATATGCCTTGTTGATGGTTGGTTTTTGTTGAATCTAATGGGAGTCCTATGTGCTTCCTGGATTTTGATGTCTGTGTCTTTCCCCAGGTTAGCAAAGTTTTCTGCTATGATTTGCTCTCATAAACCTTCTACCCCTTTTTCTCTCTGTTTGTCTCCTGGGACCCCTGTGATTCTGATGTTGTTCCTTTTTAATGAGTCACTGAGTTCTTTAATTCTTATATTGTGCTCTTTTGCCCTAGTCCCCCTCTTTTTTTCTGTCTCATTATTCTCCATAAGTTTGTCCTCTATATTGTTGATTCACTGCTCTTTTGTTCATCCAACCTTGCTGCCATGGCATCCATTTGATACTGAATCTCAGTTATAACATTTTTTATTTCATCCTGACTAGCTTTTACTTCTTTTATCTCCACAGAAAGGGATTCTAATCTATTTTCAACTCCAGCTAGTATTCTTATTATTGTGATTCTAAATTCTGGTTCAGACATCTTGCTTATATCTGTGTTGGTTAAGTCCCTGGCTGTTGTTTCTTCCTGCTCTTTCTTTTGGGGTGAATTCCTTCATTTCATCATTTTGAAGGAAGGAAAGGAATTAATAAAATAAAAATTAAATTAAAAAATTAAAAACAACACAAAAAAATCAAATAAAGAATGCTAGGTCCAAGATGTGTTTTGATCTGGTTGTTGAAAGAAGCTTGCTAGAGTAGAGAAAAAAGGGAAAGAATAGAAACGAAAAAAAAGGGAAAAACAAAAAGAAAAACGTTTGAAAATTAAAAAAATAAATACAATAAAATAGAATAAATTGAAACGATAAAATATAATTTAAAAAATTACAAAGAGTAACGATATAGTAGAAAAAAATTAAAAATGTTTTTTATAAAAACGGAAAATAAAAATAATTTTTTTCTCTTTCTGTATTCAAGGATAAGAAAAGAAAAAAAATTGAATAGATGGTCCAGTGAACAGAATGAAATATGATTGCAATTACATCCAGTTTCCCCTAAGTCAAACTATGAACCACTTTATAGTCTGTAAACAAAGCAGGCAGAGACTTGGGTTCCTCAAGAGCAAGGTTGGCCCAGTTGGGCAGGGCTTGGTGTAATGGTTCAGTTCTCCACCAGATGGCGTTGCTCAATTTACTGGGGTCTATCATTGTGGCGCGTGTAGGCATGTATGCGCATGCGCGAGAGCGTGTGAAAATGGCGTCCCCCAGCTACCCAGTGGCTAGCCTCAGACCCCTGCTTTTGCCAACCGGCAGTCAAGCACCCCTTCTTTGTCCCCAGCTTTTGTCCATTCCCTGCTTCTACACTGTGACCAAGCTGTCAGCCTGCCAGGCGGCACCTCCCTCCCGAGTTTTATCTCCGATGGGGCTGTGTTTCCAAACCTTTCACAAAGCCCTATGGCTGTGACCCGCTCCGATCCTTTGGGGGGAGGGTGTAGCTGAGCACTGGCCAGGTGCATCGGGACCCCTGGAATGGTGGTGTGACCGTGCTGTTGCCAATTCCCAGAGACTGCGGCCGGGTGCCAGCCCACCCCAGAAAAACTTCCCGTGATGGTGTAGCAGCAGCGTTTCAGTTATTATGGTAAATCGCAACACGCATCTGGCACAAGGCTTCATCCTTAACACCTGTTCCAGCACCAGTGAATGTGGCTCTTCTCTGGGGTCCCAGAGACCTTTGACTGTGGGGAAAATGCACAGTCTCTATCAGATGTCCTCCCAGCAGGGGAGCCGCTTCTCCCCTTGTGACCAGAGAACCCCTTGGACCTTGCTGTCTGCTCCTGGGGATTCGCCCTTCCTACCAGAGCTCTGCCAGGTATGGGTTGTACTCCCATGTTAATGGAATTTAAGCATCTTAATGGAATTTAAGCACTCTTTCTCCTTTCTCCCTTTTTTTGTTCAGTCCCTTGTGGCTGTTTCCACTCTCCCTCTTTCTCTCCAGCTGCTTTTGGCAGGGGTGCTTTTCCTGTACTTCCCCCCCCCCCCCCCCCATCCTCTCTCTGCAAGCAAAAACAGCTCCCTGCCCTCCGTGGCTTTTTCCTCCCCTAGGTCACTTCTCCCTGTTGCGTACCTGCCGAGTTCTGTGGTTCAAGTTGTGCAGATTGTTGTGTTAATCCTCAAATCAGTTGTCTAGGTGTGCAAGATGGTTTGGTGTTGATCTCTCTGCATTACAGGGAGGAGAGAGGGCAAAAAAAGCTTCCATGCTGTTTCAACATCTTGGCCCCTCCTCCCAAGGAACTTTTTGAACTGTACACTCTAAATGGATGGATTGTAAGTAATGTATGCTTCCATAAAATGTAGAAAGATATTATTACTGTATTATTTACACAGTTTTTTTTTTTTCTAGAACTCTTAAAAAAGTGTTTTAGCTCGAATAGTTTCTCTTGCTTCTTGGTGGCTGTATGTGGTGGCATGAATTTTCACGGCTGATTTACAGAACTTTCAATACTTGTGCATGTGAACTCTTAGATGGAGTTGAGAATCCCTGTTGTGGTGGTATTTGGGTAAAATGGGGATTAAAAACTTAAATCCAGATGAGATTTGATTTTTTTAAGGAAATATTTTAAGAAATGCTTTAGTTTACATCACAAAAAAAAAAATGTGTCTGAAATTTTTGACTGGGGTTCTTTCCAGCAAAAATTTACATGCTGGTTTATTTGCATCTTTATGGATTGTATAAGGCCCTCCTCCCCTCCTGCCCTTGTATAATGCGTTGGTGAGGAGAATGATTCCCATCTGTTTCTACTAATGGCCACATTTTAAGCTTCTGGAGAATAAATGATGAGAATATAAATGTTCTTTATTGAATGCCAATATTTTGGCTACTCTCTGGTTGGTGATTATGTTTAGAGAATATTCTAGAGGTCGAGGGCTGAACAGTGAGAAACAATAGTAAACTTTTTGTTTTTGGTAAAGAAGAGCTGGAATAATATGAGAGTTGGGTTAATGCTTATGAGAAATAATAATTTTTGTCTTGACTTCTTTGAGTGTTCCTCTTTTTTTCTCTCTCTCGTTCTTCCTGTCTTTCTTCTATACACACACACACACACACACACACACTCATAACAATTGTGACATTTGGAGCTAGGAAATGAAGAGAGCAAATAGAAGTAAAAACCCAAACCCAAACTACAAACACCAAAGGCATAACCTTAAATGAAGTGTTTTCAGTTCCAGGATTTTATCCTAAGGAAAAATTAAGTACTTGAAGAAAGTTTAAGCTGTAAGGGTTTTTTTTTTTTTTTTCCTATCTCACTTTTGCATGTAATAATTGAAAACTGAACAATCTAAATGTCACAGGAGGATTTTATTTAATAAACTACTGTGAATTTTTTTCAAGGTCTAAGTTATTGAATATTCAGCTATATGCTTTTAATATTAGTTTTTTCCAACTTTGTATGTAACTAAAATCTTTATAATAACTCTTCGATGTTCAACTCAGCTATATATGTATATATATAATTTTTAAAATGTTTATTTAAATTCAAGTTAGTTAACATACAGTGTAGTATTGGTTTCAGGAGTAGAACCCAGTGATTCATCACTTACATAGAACACCCAGTGCTCATCTCAACAAGTGTCCTCCTTAATGTCCATCACCCATTTAGCCCATCCTCCCTACCTCCCCTCCAGCAACCCTCATTTTGTTGTCTGTATTTAAAAGTCTCTTACGATTTGTCTCCCTCTCTGTTTTTTTTTATTTTTCCTTCCCTTCACCTATGTTCATGTGTTGTGTTTCTTAAATTCCACACAGGAGTGAAATCATAGGATACTTGTCTTTTCTTTCTCTGACTCTTTTCTCTTAGCATAATATACTCTAGTTCCATCCACGTTGTTGCAAATGGAAGATTTCATTCTTTTTGATTACCAAGTAGTGTTCTATTGCACAGACTCCTGTGATTTTACACAATAGAATACCATGCAGCCACTAAAAAACCATAACTATACTACATGGATAAATGTTACTCTGCTAAGCGCAAGGTTGAATTTGCTTCCCCGATGGTGGTGGGTTCTTGGCAGGTCTCCTGTGGGACCAATAACCTTCTAAGAAACAGAAGACTGAAGCTGTCACTGTGATGAAGCAAAGAATTTCCTTACATAGTTTAGGATGGGCACATGAGGCAACTCCCAAGGCCAGCAATCCTCTACCACTTGCTTCTTCAGTGGGGTCCGTGGATCAATAGCATCCTATCACCTGAGACTTGTTACGCAGGCCAATTCTCAGTCCCCACCCAGACCTACTGAATCACAATCTGCATTTTAATGAGAGCCCCATGTGGTTCTTATGCACATAAAGTCAAAGAAAACCTTCCTATAACCTGATTGTGTGAGGGCTGCATGGCCCACCAAATTTTGAGTACCCACAGAGAGCTGTGCTTATTCACATGTGCCCTTGGTTTTGTGAGTAATTGCATTGCTTGATTTGCTGGTTTGGAAGCCAATTTCCGTGAAAACAGCATTAATGGAGTTTGAGACACTGTTTCCTTCCTTCTCTGAAACAGACCAGCCTTTGCCGTCTAGACTAGCTCATATGTATGATTCTAGGATCAGCGGTTCCTAAAATGCGTCCACTGGAATACTGGTTCATTAGTTTTCTCAATAACCATTTATTAAACCACAAGTGTGTACCCAGCTCTATTGTAGGCTCAGGGTCACAGCAGGCAGCTAAACAAAATCTGTGCTCTCATGGGGCTTAGGGATCTAGTTGTTAAAGGTATGAACAGATTAACAAAAAGTAAGATGTAAGAAGGATTTGTGGCCAAATGTATTTATTAACTGCAGAATTTCTCACATGCTTTAATATATTATTGTGCTTTAAAAGTTACCATGGGGGTGGAGGGGGTGGGATGGGCAGAGGTTGAACATGTGAAATGCAATATTTTCAAAACCAATTTGACATGGAACCTTTTTATTAAGGGAATCCTGGTAGGATTTGTGCTCTGCAGAACAAATGTAACTCCAAAATCTTAAGAACAAGAGGGTTTCCCATTGTTCTTATTGTTATTCAGGAGCTTAGTAGTGTAGGAATCTATTTTTCATAAAATTCAGAGATATTTATTCTTCTCTCTTTTACCTTCAAGTAACGATGTCTTATACTTATTTGACAACTAACTCCACTGGTGCTTGAAACATGCTGACATTACCCCACAATGATGTTAAGGCCAAATGAAGTGAGAGATATCCTCGTTCACATGTAACAGGTGAGAAAATGGTGGAAGAAGGAGAAGAAATTATTGAAATAATAATAATTATAGTGGAGTGTGACAGCCAGAATTCTAAGGTGGCCCCCATGACCTTCACTCCTAATTTTATCCCTGTAAAGGGATTTTGTAGGTGTAATTAACATAAACTAGCCAGTTTATGCTAAGGAGATTATTTTGGGGGGGGGGGGGGGGCTCCCCCCATCACATTAGCCCTTTTAATGGCAGAGTTTTCTCTGGCTAATCCCTTGATATCAGCCTGTGATATCCTGAGCTGAAAACATGACCATGCTGGCCTGGTCTTATGACCTGCAGAACTGTGGGTCTTGTTTTAAGCTTCTAAGTTTGTGCCAATTTGTTACAAAGCAATAGAAAACTAAAATCCAGAGCTAGAAAGCCATTATGCCTCTCATTTGACCAATGAAGGAAGTGAAGCCTGTGGTTCACCTAATGCAAGTGTCTTAGAGGGTCTTTGAGGCCACTTCACCACTTCCAACCTGATGATGCAATAGCTTTAACATCAAGCTGTCCCTCTCCTGGGAACTTACCTGGCAGAGTGTTTTCATTACTCATATGATGTGCATTCAGAGAGTTCACCGGTCTGATGAGGGGAAGGGAACTGCCAGGTGCACAGAGCTGGTGCAGGTGGGGTGCCATATAGAGCTTTGCACCAGCAGGAAGGGGTATCTTCTGTATCCATTTGGTGGAAAAGTGTATGTGTTCGACTAGAATTTTGGTGATACGTGGTATTGTGAAACCCTATTATTACCTGCAAGGACCTCTAGGATGAGTTCACAGACTTTGGACTGGGACCATTGCTCCTTTTATTGATGAGGAAACCAATATTACAAGAGGGGTTATGACTTACCTGAAGTCATGCCTTGGAATAGTTCAGCACTTGTTAAAGAACTCAGACCCACTGACTTGCCTGTCCTCCCTCCCTCCCTCCTTCCTTCCTTCCTTCCTTCCTTCCTTCTCTCACCTCCTTCCCCTTTTCCCTTCCCTTCCTCCCTTCTTCTCTCTCTTTCTCCCTTTCTTCCTCTCTCCCCCACTTCCTTCTTTCCTTCCTTCTTTCCTTCCTTCCTTCCTTCCTTCCTTCCTTCCTTCCTTCCTAAAAAAAGCCAATCTCTTTGTAAAAGTACAAAGGAGGTGCAGCCCTTTTAAGAAACTGCCTCTGCCCAGACAAGATATACCATACTGTAAAGATCCCATACTTTTCCCACCTATTCTTTATGAATCCTGTCATCCAGAGACCATTTATGTCCTTTCCTTTGTCACTGAATCTTTAATTTGGTTCTTCCACCTTTCATTTCTTTCTCATCTCTTTCTCTCCTCTTTGGATTAGAATATCCAGGGATAGGGGTGGAGGGGTGGGGCTTTAGAAACATATATTTTATAATTCCACATGATGCCTGTAACCTTCGCTTTCTTCATCTGCTCAAAGAGCAGTCTCAGACTTGGTGTGGCCTGGCTTTGAGGGCAAGGGCCAAATAGCCATGACTGGAATGATGGTGGCCAGATGGGATGATGCTGGTAATATTTGTTCCAAGGGCCCAGCTGCTTGGCTGATGTGAATGCCAGGTGATGTCCATGAACATGACAACTGCCTGGCTCCAGGGCCACATTCAGCTCTCTAACTTTTCCTGTGATTCACCCTCACTGGGGGCTGTTGAATGACTACTACCAGGAAGAGGCACTAATACTTGGCACTGAAATTTAGTAGCTCTTCTAGCCTGGGGACTTAATTAACTGGAGGGAGAATCAATGACAGTCTCTTTATGACCCAAGGCTTCCTACTTAGAGCTCCGTAGGACATACTGTCCAAGAACAAGAGCTGTACCATCTTGGAATGGATATCTGAGAGACAAAAATTTCTTTTTGTTGTTATTCATCCCTAGATGTTTATCCCTCTTCTCCACAACCCAGACCTACATCTTTGGTAATGTTGAAGTAATTGTAACCTGGCCTTTGGAAGATGGAAGGACAATTGATTACAGATATTTAGGAAAGTCTGACTTTGGCAAGCTAAGAGCAATGATGTTAGATTCCTCACTCTGTCCTTGGGGAAGTATGTGTTCACTAGCTTTGTCATTCTATGTGTGCTTGCCCAAGTGTATCCCTAAGCAACCCATTTTATGGTCTCAGAAGTATGCCTTTGCTTTCTCTGTTTCACATTTGTCTTAACGTCTCTCGATTCGAATCAACTCCTCAAAATATTTCTTGCTAAGAATTCAGTTTGGTTACTGTAGATTAAATATCTGAGTTTAGTTTCAGAAAATCTGGGTTCTAAGACTTGCTTGGCTGGTAACTCAGTATGAGCTTGGGAGAGTCATCCTCAGGAAGATGAAGATACTTAGCCATGGCTATCTCTTGGCATCAAAAGAGAAGACTTAATTGGAAGTTACCTTTTCTGAGGCAGTGCCCTCATTTTCAGGAGTTGGCATGGTTATCATATAAACATGGGCCTGGGAGTGGACAGACATGGATTCAAATCCCAACAACAGGGTTGATTGGCTGTATGTTCTTGGGCCAGGTTGTGAGTCTCATTTTCCTCTTTATCTGAGATGTAGGGAGAACATTGCATCATTGCATTATGTTGGGGTGCCATGAGGTGATTTAGATAAAGTATGATATGCATTGTATTGCAACCTGTGCTCCATTCCCTAGCACGTCCTGTCCCCTTAACTTACATTTGTTTTTTTCAGAGCATTCATCAATTTTTGGATTCCGTATCATCTACTTGTTTTGTTTAGTATCTAGCTCACAAGTGCCACGAGGACAGTTTTTTGTTTGTTTTGTTCACTGCTATATCCCTAATGCCTAAAACATAAGCATTCCATAAATACTTGTAAAATGAATGTTAAATGAATGTGATTTTTGTAGAGAAGAAAAAGAAAAGTCAGCAAGCAGACTTTTTCTGTAAAGGGCCGGATAGTCAATATTTTAAGCTTTGCAGGCCATACAGTTTCTGTCACAATGACTCAGTTTGGTTGTGTGGTTTGAAAGCAGCCCCATAGACAATACATAAACACATGACTCTGGCTGTGTTCCTATAAAATTTCATTTACAAACAAAAACCAAAAACCAAAAAACAGGACTGGAGCTGGATTTGGTCCACAGGCTTTAGTTTGCCCATCCCTGCTGTAGATGCATTTAGTGGCTCTGAATTCTGAGGTGTCATTCCTGTAAGTCACTAATTCGGGAACAGCCCCCGTTTGGCCTCCTGTGTTGAGGAAAGAGGGAGGCCCATCCTGGATAGCCTCTCTTTGCCCCTGATGCACTCTCCTTGCTTCTGTATGCTGCCTCTGTCCTAGGAGGTTGACCCTGGATGGCTTTGTCCTATTCCTTTGCCCTTTGGCTTCTGGTTGATTTCACTGTCTTGGAGGCACTGGCCAGAATTCGGGACATGGGAGGAGAGGACACTGGGGGGGCTTATTTCCCAGCTCCCTTCCTGCTGGCAGTGCTCTGGGGAGACTGAATTCCTTTCCCAGAGCTCAGTTCTCTGCAGCTTCCAACCCCACTGTTTCTAGACCCAGGATACTTTATCTTTTTATTTATTTATTTATTTATTTTTTGGTGTGTTCTTTTATAAACAGCGCCTTCATTAGACTTGCTTTTCTTGCCCATTTGAGAGGGGGCCATCTGTTTAGTGCCAGGTCCCTGGCTCCTGTGCTGTCCATGGAAAGCAGTGTGTAGTGGAGGCCAGGTGGGACCTCCCTCATTCCCCATCTACTGCTGCCAATGATCCTAACTCTCCCACCACCGCTCTTGGTTGAGACTTCGTGTTTTCTCTTCTTTTCCTGCCAGGAAGCACAGATAAAAGAGGAAGTGATTTGCCTGAGGTAGTAGGTTGACAGAGTGAGAGATTCTATTTATTTCTCAAATTCATATAAAGTGGAATAGAATGTCAGAACTGTTTGGTTCTAGAGTCAGCCTTTTCATTCAATAACTCTGTGTCTTTGGATTAGTTATTTAACTTCTTTAAGCCTCAGATTACTTATCTTTAAAAGGGGTCTAGAGGTGCCTGAGTGGCTCAGTTGGTTGAGTGTCCGACTCTTGACTTTGGCTCAGGTCATAATCTCACAGTTCGTGAGCTTGAGCCTGTGTTGGCTCTGTTCTGTCTGCTTGGGATTCTCTCTCTCCCCCTCTCTCAGCCCCTCTCCCACTCACTCTCTCTCTTAAAATAAATAAGCTTTTTTTTTTTTAAAGGGGTCTAATAATCCCTGCTATGCAAACTTGATTATGTAGCATGATTACAACTTAATGAAGAGGAATAAAACTCAATGGAACTATCTTATATAATATGATACGCTATTTAAAAATGTTAGGCATGAAAGTCTACAGGTAGTTTTTTTCCTTCCTCTATTTTCCAAATTTCATGAATGTTTATTGTTTTTATTATGAGAAAAAACAGTCACTGTCAGTTCTACAAAGTGGCTCAGGACATAAACAAAAGGTTATATTCGAATGCACTTTGAGGACCACAGAGTACCATGAGGATTAGAATTATCATGATTTATTTACCCTGTGGATTTGAAATGATTTCAGAAAATAACATGCAGAGTTCCAATATATTCTGTTTTCAGGTTCCTTTATTGTTAACATCTTACATTAGTACGGTACAATTGCCACACTTAATGAACAAATATTGACACATTATAATTAACTAAATTCTATACTTTATTCAGATTTCCTTATTTTTTTTCCTCTTATCCTTTTTTTCCCCCTTCTTTTCCAGGATCCCATCCAGAATGCCATATTGCATTTAGTTATAACATTAGGTCTCCTCAGGTTCCTCTTAGCTCTGATTGTTTTTCAGACTTTCCTTGTTTTTGATGACTTTGATAGTTTTGATGAGCATTTTGTGGGATACTCTGCTATCAGAATCCATCTAATGTTTTTCTCATGATTAGAAGTGGGGATGAAAGGCTTTGGGAGGAAGACTACAGAGGCAAAGTGTAATTTTCATCCCATCATATCAAGGTTACATAATGACAGTGTAATTTGTCACTGGTATTAACCTTGGTCATCCAGCTGAAGTAGTGTTTGTCAGGTTTCTTAACTGTAAAGTTAGTCTTGCCCCACATCCCCTTCCATGCTGTACTCTTGGAAAGGAAGTCCCTACAAGCAGACTATACTTAAAGAATAATCAGTTACTCTTCCCCTCTTTAAGGACAGAGTATCTACATAAATTATCTGGAATTCTTATGCAAGGGAGATTTGTCCTTTCTCTCCATTTATTAATTCAAGCATTTATAGTGTGTTGTGCTTTTTTAAAAATGCTTTTATTTATTTTTGAGAGAGAGAGAGAGAGAGAGAGACAGACAGACAGACAGGGAGACAGAGTGTGAGTGGAGGAGGAGCAGAGAGAGGGAGACACAGAATCTGGGCTCCAGGCTCTGAGTTGTCAGCCCAGAGCCCGACATGGGGCTGGAACTCAGGAACCATGAGATCATGACCTGAGCCAAAGTCATCCGCTTAACCGACTGAGCCACCCAGGCACCCCACATATTGTGCTTTTAGTGTGCATTTCCTTGGTCCTTAATGAGTTTAAGAAACTTTTATATGTTTATTGGCCATCTGAATACCTTTTTTGTGAAATGTCCATTTAAGTCTTTTGTTCCATTTCTAATTGAGTTGCCTGCATAACTGATTTGCAAAAGTTATTTATATAGTCTGGATAAGCCCTCCCCTCCCCCCCCCCCCCACTTATATATAATATCTTTTCCTTTATCAGTGTTATGTTCTGAAGCACAGCAGTTTTTAATTTTATTATAGATCAATTAATTAATGTTTATGGTTGTGTCTTGTGTAAGAAATCTCTGTCTGCCACTAAGGTTAATTCTCCTATGTGTATTTTCTAGAAGCTGTATTATTTTGCTTTTTGTATTTAGATCTGTAATCCACCTGGAATTGGTTTTTGTGAATAATGCGAGATAAGGGTTGATTTTTTTTTTTTTTTTTTGCATGTGCATATCCAGTTTACCCAGTAACTGTAAAGTGATGATACACATTTACTCCCAGTCTCAGAGGAAAAAAACTCACAACAATTCAAAGTGAAAAAAAACAAAGTTAAATGAAATGTTTGCTGTAAGGTTTTTAGTAGGCATCCTAGATCAGATGAAGAAAGTCCCCTTCTGTTCCTTATGGGCTAATAAGCTAGTTTTTTCTTTTAAACCATGAGTTGACATTTATCAGATGATTTTCCTCTTTTATTAAACTGTTTTTCTTTCATTATTTTTCCATTAAATTAGAAAATTACACAGATAGATTTTCAAAATGTTAAACCAATCTTCCTTTTTTTTGGAATAAAACTACCTTTGTCTTAATGTTTTATATTCCATTTGTATATTGTATTTTAGTTATTTCATGCACATGGGTCTTGCCCCCATCACCTTGAGGACAGGGGCTTGCTTTGAACAGATTTGGAACATGCCCAGTGAATTCTTATGGAGGTAAAGTGCTATTAATCTAGGTAGAGTCATTTTTTCTTCCTGCAGTCAGGTGGGTTTGACAGTTTGGATGGTGTGATTCTCCCAGTGGCTAATGAGCAGCTCAGGAATGCTAATGAAGGGCTTCCTTTGGTTGTCTCTTGTGAGTCAGCAAATGAGCTCTGTAACTTGGAGAGCCAGAAGTTAATTAGCGACCCAGTATAGACAGACCCTGATGGAAATAAGGGAATTTTGGTTTGTCAGAGGAGAGTGCTAAGAAGCTTTGAAGGTGAGGCCAGGATTGGGGACGTGAGACGAAAGGCAAATGGAAGCAAGAGCTAGGATTTATAAATAAATGTCAGGGGGGAGGCTCTGTCGAGGAAGCCAGGAGAGGCCAGAACACGTGGCCTACCTACATGGGGAGAGGAATGGGCCCCGCATCGGGGTATTGCTGCCATCATGGTTGCTGTGGATTCACATCTCTCCCTCGCAGCAGACTGGAAGAGAGAAATGCAGGAGATGTGTACAGCATGGATAGCTAGTGCAGATCACCTGCTAGTGGGCAATGATGGATGAGGGGTTTTAGGTATTTTGCACTCCTTGTTCATTTTTCTTTGAGACAGGATGGAAAATCTAAAACCCCATCTGCTTACAAGTTTACTACAATAACCCAACGGATAAATAATTTGCCAGACAATACCATGGATACTGTTCTCCAAATGAAATCGAGTAGGCTATAGACATTAGGCAAGGAGGAAAGATGAGGGCCTTCCCTGTCAAGTGGCATGAGTGATGTCCACCGTAAGTGCTGGACTTGTGTGTACCAGATGCGCTCGCGATCCTGGAAAGGCAACTTCGGCCAGAAAAAAGTGTCACTCCCTTGGCTTAAACAGATACCTAATTAGGTTAGGAGAAACGCCAAGAAGCAGCCTATTGAAATCTAAAGTATTGCAAGGCACTGTGGGTAAAATATGCAAAATGCCACTAAGGCAGAAGTAAGGAGGCCTGTAGAACAGGTACAGCATAAAACTAAGCTGCCAGGGAGATTGTTTGCTTCCTCTTGAGATGGGTTTAATCTTTTTTTCCCCCCAATGTGGGAGCTCTATGCCCTTTACCATTCAAGACCCAGAAACAGATATGCCCCACCTCTCTCAACCTAAATTTTAATAGTAGGCTGCAAATGGAAAGGGGGCTCCTTATTCCTCCACATCTGGGTCAGGTCTCCCAGCCACTCTGTGTTCACCAGAAAATGGTATAGAATGGAATATGATGTATTAGCATCCTGCCTGGTTGAAGCCCCTTCTTCGAAAGTTCAACTATTTGAATGCAGCATCCCTAATTTGCCCATACTGATTTTTTTTAAAAAAAATTTTTTATTACTTATTTTTGATAGAGACAGAGCACAAGTGGGGGAGGGGCAGAGAGAGAAGGAGATACAGAATTCGAAGCAGGCTTCAGGCTCTGAGCTGTCAGCACAGAGCCTGATGCAGGGCTCAAACTCACAAACTGAGATCATGACCTGAGCTGAAGTCAGACGCTTAACCAACTGAGCCACTAAAGCACACCTGCCCATACTGATTTTTTACTGCAATGATTATAATACCACATTGATGTCAGCTAGAGCTTCTGGAGCCTGCAGAAGGCCTAAGCTTGTCCTCACGATGTCTGCAGAGAAGCAGATTCTCCAGGGCTTGCTCTTTCATGGTTCTGAACTGCACCACTGGAATGGCCAGATGTAAAATGCAGCTTCATCACATGTACATTCTGCTTATGTCTATGTGTTTTATTAGTTAGTGGTTTTGCTACATGAGGAGGAGTGTGGTGGGGTGGGAAGAGTGGACAGGGGCATTGTATCTGCCTATCACAGCCTCATGCTATCTTCCTGGCTCTCCCTCACTTCTTTCCCTCATGCTTTTCTCTGCCTTTTATTTTAGGAACCTGTCTTGTCTCATGCAGAAGTTTCTCCCCCTTCCCTGAGCCCTTGGTACCAGTTATACCCATGTCTTACTGGTTGTACATGTCTCAGGTGAGCTTCTCAGGGAGTTTTCCTACAAAGGAGTCTCTCCCTAAGAGATCTGGTACCAGCTGCTTTTGAACACTTTGAAGTGGGCATCATTACCCCCATTTTACACTTGAGGAGACTGAGGCCTGGAAAGAATGTGTGAGTTGCTTAAGTTAACAAAACAGGGCTCATGTAATGTAAGTGATGAATCCTAAATGAGGTTGCTTGACTCCAAGTCCCACACTGTTTCTGTGACTCCCATGTTCCTTTTAAGGGCCCCTTGTAAGGACTATGAAAGCCTTTACCTAAGTGAACTCTCCCATGGTGAAGACGGTGCACTTTGTCAGCCCTTACACCGTATTGGTGCTGCAGAGTGCTTTTGCCACTTTGTTATTAAAGCCTGTGAATAACCCCTCACCTGTGAATAACCCCTTTATAAAGAAGAGGAAGCTGAAATTCAGAGAGGGCCGTGACTTGGCTGAAGTTCCACCATTAGTTAAGAGCAGGCCCACGTCTCAGACCCAGGCCTTCCACCTCCAAATCCATTGCTCCTTGCACCAACCACCATGTGGTGGAAATTCAAAGTGAAGGGTGAGAGGTTTGTGATTTCCATGTGGCTTTTCATGTGGATGTTTAGCCCAGACTGGAGAGGATAGTGAGCTCAGCCAGCAATGTGGGCTCTTCACGCGCCTGCCTGCTCCCGGGGGCCCAGCCCAAGTCTGAGGCCGTGTCAGCTCCAGGGGCACCAGTGGGTGCTGAACCTCCCTGGCCAGAAGAGCCCTGACGTGGCTGGACTTTCACATTTGTTTTCTCCCCTTCCTTGGCTTTTGAGGAGCTGAGCCTGTCATTAGTCAGGCTGTGCAGCAAAGGAAATGAAAAGCTGCCGTGGAAAGAACTCATTAATTAATTAATTAATTAATTAATTTTATTTTAAGTTTATATCCATAGGTTTTAATGATGTGGTCAAACAATTTTAAAGATTATATTTTTTAAAATTTATTTATTTTGACACAGAGAGAGAGAGAGAGAGAGAGAGAGAAAGAATGAATGAATGAGCGAGCGGGGGAGTAGTAGAGGGAGGGAAAGACAGAATCCCAAGCAGGCCCCATGTGCTGTCAGTGCAGAGCTTGACTCAGGGCTTGACCTCACAAACCATGTGACCGTGACCTGAGCCAAGATGAAGAGTTGGATGCTTAACTGACTGAGCCACCCAGGCGCCCCAATATTATATGTGTTTTAATAAAGCACAATGGTTTGTTTAAATTCAACTAGTCTTTGTATTTAAGCTCCAAATGATGTTTTTAAAAATTTAAATCCAAGTTAGCTAACATAGAGTTAATTTAGTAGTGGTTTCAGGAATAGAATTTAGGGATTCATCATTTACATGTAACACACAGTGCTCATCCCAACAAGTGCCCTCCCTAATGCCGGTCACCCATTTAGCCCATCCCCCACCCACTTCCCCTCCAGCAACCCTCAGTTTGTTCTCTCTATTTAAGAGTCTCTTATAGTTTTCCTCCTTCTTCTTCTTTTATTTTCCCTTCCTGTTAGAAATACCCCTTATTTATTTAAAATTGAAAAAAAAAAAAAAAAAAAACAACTAACTCAGAAAAGCCTGAAACATGTTTTGAATATACTGGATTTGCTTTTCGGGTTGTGAACAAGGGGACCTTGTCATTTACAATTTAAACTTTAGATATCTGGCAAGTTTGTGTGATGAGTCAAACAAGGTGGAGCCCTGAGTGACAGCAGTGGTGACTGAGGCTTCCTTCCTCTTCCCTCTGTACATTCTGAGGTGCTTTTAATTGCTTTAATGGTCCGATGTCACTGTTCTACAAGCACTGGATAAAGGATGGAGTCCAAAAAGTCTGTGTCCTCATTGTATAGTTTGAAGAAGGCTTTTTATCCAAGCAAGGGAACTCTGGGTTTCCATCCACAAGATTGACTCTGACACCACCCTCCTCACAGCACCCCAAATACTCTAGTACAGTTACTTTTCTTTTTCTTTTTAAATTAAGTTTTTATTTTAATTTCAATGTAGTTAACATACAGTGCAATATTAGTTTCAGGCATACACTATAGTGACCCAGCTCTTCCATCCATCACCTGGTCCAGCATACTTTTGACTTTGATGTGAATATCAATCAGGAACATAACCCTTTGCCAGTCAGGAGCAAAGGCAAACACATCGTTTAGACAGCAGGACAGAATGGAGGAGAGGAGGAAGCAGAGGATATTATTATTGTTCTCCAGGGTAGCTCGTAGAGGAGAAAACCTGGCAGTGAGTGCACAGGAAGCAGTAACTGGCGGATATCATCCTGGCAATATGAACACTGGGACATATTGTTCAGTGCTTTCAGTTGAATTGCAAAATGAAATCCCGGTGGATGGAGGAACCTCTCTTCCCATGAACTCATGCCCTCTCCTTCCTCATACCACAGCGTGTGCAAGGGCTCTCTTTTACCTGCAACTGAAGTAATTTTCCTCAGGCACACGTCCCTCTCCTGTGTAGGAGCCTGCAGGGGCTCCCTCTTGTCTACTGAGTAGTAGACTTGGCATCCAAGTTTGCTTTACCATTCTGCCCCTTGACTCATCCTTTCCTGTCCTTTCCACCTGTTGCCCGTGCGTCCCTTCTTGCACAGATTTCAGCCAAATGGGACCACCATGTTTCCCATACCCACTTTCTCTCCTTTTGCTGTTCATGCTTTTTCTTTCTTCTCCACATGCTCTAAATCCCATCTTTGCTTGCCCCATTCTTCCCATGGTTTTAGAGCTCTGGTGAAGTGACACCTCCTTCTTTGATTCCTCTCCCTCACCTAGACAACCACCCCACTCTGGGTGGCCAGAGTCTTGTGTCTTATTCATCATAAAACCCATCATCTTATACTTTGAATTGCTTGGTGGGGTTTCTTTTCTGCATACCTTCCCTCATACGTTCTTTGAAAACAGTAGTAAGTGATTCTTTATTTTGTCTACTCTGGAATCAGGCAGGATGCCTCCGGCAGAGTAAGCATCCACAAATGTTTGATGAATGAATGAGTGAGAGGTGTATGGAGGTAAGGGTTAGCAGTCTCTGGCCCAGGGTGGTGCTCAGTGGTTGCATCTGTCCAGCCCTTTCTTCCTGCTCTGTTTCCCCCTTTTGATTTTCCCTTTTCTTTCTTTACCTTCTCCTTTTCTTCTTTTTCATTTCACTTGTCCCCAAACCTTGGTCTCTAAATAGCTCTGCTGGGCATACCCCATCTCTCCAGGCACTGATTACTGTCACAGGGGGAGTTTGCCATGGTCCCAAACAGCTTTTAAAGAAGAACAACACAGAAGCTGCAAACTCAACATGGTCTGGTATCAGGGAAACAGGAGCCTTTTTCCATATGATGCTAATTTGCTTTGTGGATTACCATGTGAAATTATGCATTCATGGAGCATTGCCTTCTCCCCTCTGGGCAGCAACAAGCATTCTTTCCTGGCCAGTGTCTCTGCTTACCTCCAGTGGAGGGTTAAGAATGGAGGAAGCAGGTGAACACAGCATTGAATAGCAGCCAAATCTTTTTTCTTGCTAAGATTCCTCTACAAACTGCAGTCAAGATTTCTGGACATAGTGGTTTGGCTTTAAAAAATAGGAAATGAACAAGGCTGTATGGAAGGAGCACCAGGTTGGACCTGATCAGGTTCTGCCATCCCAGGGTGTGAAGGGGGAGCTACCATCATCTAAGGGGCTCAGTTTCCTCTTCTGCCCAGTGAGGCAAGGGGTTGAATGATCTCTGGGGTCTTTTCTAGATCAAACACCCCAGAATTCTTGATTTTAGATTCCAGCTCTGAAAAGACTGCTGTGGCTCAGCCTGAAACAGGGGCCAGGAGGTGGCAGTGTCTGCCCTATTCGGAGCCCGCAGCCTCAGCTGCACTGCTGTAGGGCTGGGGTGGACATCACACTGCACTCCCATTTGGACTTTTTAGTTATGTACCATTGCAGGTCGTTTGTAATCTTCTGGGTCATGACTGCCAGGCCCTGGGTACTGGAAACACTTACTGCTCCCACTAGACCCGCATTTGACTTCACCTGGCATGACACATGCAGACCAGGGCACACTCATCCCCAATGAGGCCCCAGTGACTGGCTCATATCCGGGCAGCTTGCTGGAGCTCCTTTGCTGGAGCTCCATGACGCAGGCTTGGGTCTCCCCCAGGGCAAGAGAGAGCTGCATCCATGAGTAAGTGCCTGTGTTCGCCCACTCTGAATGTGCACTCCAGTCTCCCAGGGACCCCTGTGCTGTTTCTAACAGCTGCATTTGCTCATAGCAAAAATGGAAATGACTGGCATGACTGATCCAAGCATCAGTAGATGACTTGGAGGTTACCCCTCTTATGAAGAGCTTTTACTAAATGGGGATGGACATTGACACTTAAAATGCAGTAGAGTGTTTGAATTGCAAGGAATTTGTAGGATGATCTAGTTCAGTTATTCAAAAACCCTGTAGGGGCATCACCAGGAAGCTTGTTTTTTTTTTTTTTTTTTTTAATTTTTTAAATTAATGTTTATTTACTTTTGAGACAGAGAAAGAGCAGGAATAGGGGAGAGTCAGAGAGAGGGAGACACAGAATCTGAAGCAGGCTCCAGGCTCCGAGCTGTCAGCACAGAGCCTGATGTGGGGCTCGAACTCATGGACTGTGAGATCATGACCTGAGCTGAAGTTGAATGCTTAACCAACTGAGCCACCCAGGCGCCCCAGAAGCTTGTTAAAATACATGTCCTGGGCCCAGCTGCAGCACTATCCAGTAAGAATGTCTGGTGATGGAATCTAGGAATCTGTATTTGTAACAAGTTCCTCAGGTATGTCTAGTGTAGCCAGTTTGCAGAAAGACATTTAGGAGCCACCCACCAGCTAGTCTGTAACAGTGCATTCAGGAAGCCTATTGGTAGGGCAGATCTCTGGGGTTGGGCCAGGTACTCTGTTTTAACAAGCCCTTCAGATGTACGGGTGACCAGCTCATCTTGGTCTGCCTGGAACTTTTCTGGTTTTTGTCCTGAAACTCCAATGTCCCAGGGCCTCCCTCAGTCCTGGAAACACTAGGATGAATTGGTTCCTTTCTGAGGTGACTTTATGCTTGCTAAAGCTTGAGAGGTACTGGAAACAGTTCAATCTCCAGTTGAGGAAATGGGGGCCAGAATGGAAGCAGAGCCAGGATAAGGCTTCCAGCCCTGCATCCTCGCTATTCTTGGAAATACTTGATGCAAATAGCTGCCTTGCTCTTTCCTACTCCCTATTAAGAGCCAACCCCAGAGGAGCTCATTATGGAATGGTCATATTTGGGATGAATAATCTGTATTCTGTGGTCTCACCTGAGTGAGGTGTACAACAGTGACAGGTATAGGCATCATCAGACTTTCATGAATTCTTTCAGGGCTTCTCTTGCCCCAGGTGGGGGAAGAATTATAATTTAATGCATTTCCATTTGGTCATAACAGCATTACTGAGACAGAGAACCCTTGGAGAAGGGATTACAGCCCAGGGGCTGTGGTTCAACTGAATCAGGATCCTGGGCTGCTCTACCGCCTCCAAGATCCCCCCTGAGGCCCTGGGATAAATCCTAGTATGGTTCCCTTTGTTCTGTTGCCATTGGCTGCCAAGACTTGCCTGGCTATGCCCGATTATCAACATCAGGTTTGATTTATTTATGCCTGGGTGCCCATTGCATTACTAATTATCAAGGAATGGAGTACCAGGCCAGAAGGTTCTTGTAATACAGTGGTTCTCATACTGGAGCATGCAGCAGACTCACCTGGAGGGCTTGTGGAAGCTCAGATGGCTGGCCCCATCCCCAGAGCAACCATAGATTGGTACATTATGAGCACCTGAGTGGCTTTGTCATGTGATGCTCATTACTGATGTCACCAGGCTGGTCTAAGTGTATAAAGCAGAGCGCTAGGTAATTTCTAAGGACTCTCTTAGCAACGAAAATTTTACTTATAAACAAAGTAGATACGGCTTAATAAATGATGTACTTTTCTCATCACTGTTCCTCCTCCCCCTAAGTGTGCCTGTGTGTAGGCTAATATTTAAAATCCCACAAATGGAAAATAACTGTTTTGATGTAAAGTTTTAGTCTCATTAATATATATCTATAGCTATATATGTATATGTATATACATATATATACGCATACACACATATATCTACACACACGTATATATACACACATACATGTATATATATATATGTCTTCAGACACCACACATGAAACATATATAAAGCCATATTACATATGAAGTCTATTCTTTTTTCTATCTGCATGGCCCCTTCCCTAGTCTTGGCTACCGCCATCATTTATCTTTTTGCCAATACACTGATTTCCTCATACTTTATTCCACAGTGGCCAAACGATGGTCTTGAAATGAAAAGCAGACAATCTGTACCATACTGAAAACCAGTTCACATTCCTCACCATGGCCCACAAAGCTCTCCAGGATCTGGCTTCGCCTATCCGTGTAGACTTATCTCATGCCATGTTTCCCTGCAGCCCACCTACTCCAGCCATGTGCTTTCTTTTGGTTTTTGGAGCACAACAGACTTTGTAAGACTTTTGTATGTGCTGTTCCATCAGCTTGGAATGTGTATTCTTTCCCTGTGTTGGTGTGGCTGGTGTCTTTTCAGACTTCAGGTTTTAGCTTAAACATCACAGCCTTAAAATATTCTTCTCTGACCACCATCCTATTGTAAGTAGGTGCTTTATGGCTTATTATTTTCTGTCAAGCATCCTGTTGGTGTCTGTGTTTGACCTTATAATCTGTACTTATTTTCTGCTTCCAGTCTGATTACTTGTGTCTTGTCTCACTCCCACAATGGACTGTGGGCTCTACATGGACAGGATGTTGATGATAGGAAAGAGGCTGGCTTCACTGCCTGGTGTGTAGATCAGGCCTTTAAGAAAGTAAATAAATGTATTAGTTCCCATTTGAAAAGTATAATAACCCTGCTTAGGGCTACCAACCATGGGCAAGAAGGAAGGGGAGGAACAGAGGAAGGGGAAGGTTTCAGACATGGGGAGCCATGGGCATTGGCATCAAACAGTGCTGGGCTCACAGTTCTGTTTTAGACCAGCCAGGCTGAAAGATTTCCCAAACTGCATGGAGCACAAGGCCCATGTCCTAGTCGTGAACATGGACCGGCCTGGAGCAAGTCACAGAGCTACTCCTTATGTTCTTATTCTCCCCTGAGCATCTCAATGGTTTCTCATGGAGTCCTGCATGGGGGTGGCAGTAATTAAGTCCATACTCAGATTTGTGCCTTTTGGTATGTATTTGAGGGAAGGAAGATATTCCCTGTGGTAGAGATACGCTTATGTGAAGTAGGGAGCCACTGAGAAGTTCCCATCTCTCCTCCACCAGTCTGCCTCCCTTATGCCTGGAATACTCACCCAAGCAAAAGCACCCTGTCCCAACAACTGGAAAGGGCAGGAGGTTTGGAAGGTACTGTTGTGTATTTGAGGACCAACAGAAAACAGTTGGTTCTGAGTGTGAGGAGATATGAGAGGATACTGGATACACAAAGAGTTACCTCTTAGAGAATGATGTGTTAGCTTCTTAGCTCGGCCTGGACCTGGGTATAAGCCTCAGAAGGTGCTCTCAATGTCTTCTCATCATGTATTCATTCATCAAACATTTACTGAGCCCTTGAGATTGGCACATCTGTAGGCACTATGTAGGCACACAAAAATGAATGGGGTACAGTCCCTGCTCTAAAGAGTTACAAAAATCATTACAGTTCATTATGATGAGACGAGAATAGTTCTATGCATAAATCCCTGTGGGAGCACAGAAGAGTTCTGGGCCAACCTATGTGGTCAGAGAAAGCTTCTGGAAGGAGTTAACATCTAAACTGAAACTGAAAACTTTGAGTGGAAGTAAGTGAAGAGTAGGGGAAGGAGGTGCAGAAATTGATGTATTCATTCTACAAATGCTGGCTGAGCCCTACTCTAATCAATGTACTGTGCTAGTTGTTTGTCGTTTTCTTTTGGAGGTTACCTAGGAAATTACAATTTTTTGGCAGGGGCTGAGCTTGAGGGTGGGCAGGGAGTTATGGGAGAAGCATACATGGTGATTTAAAGCATGGATTCTGATCAGACAGCATTGGAATTGGTTTTAAATTCAGGCTTTCACTACTCACTGTGTGACCAGGAGCAAGTTACCCAAACTCCCGTTATCACATTTTTCTTATCTACTCAATGGGGGCAATGATGATGCCTACTGTTGTGATGATATAAGGCAAATTTATATTAATGCATTTAGCATGAAGTCAGAACATAGTAAACACACAATAAAAGATAGCTATCATCACTATCATTATCATTGTGGTAGATTATATAATTAGCCTTAATTATTTTCTCCTCCCTTCCCAGTAAGAGGATTCAACATCCCTTCCCATTTCCATGTGGCTTACGGTGTCTCCCTGTGGGAGGAGTATACGTCCCCATTCCAGTTATGGCAAACTTGTCCATGGGATATGCTTTGATCAACAGAATGTGAGAGGAGGTGATGTCTACCAAGTCTGAGTAGACATTTTTAGAGGCATCTCATGTTTCCACGAAAAGAATGTCATATCATAGATTGGGACTGCTCCATCAGCCTGGGCCCTAAAATGAGAAGATCCAGGGAACAGAGCTGACCTGTAGCTACTGATTTGTAAGATAAGAAGAGATTAAGCACTAGTTGTTGTAAAGCACAGAGATTTTATGGTTGTTTGTTATTGCAGGAAAGCTGACTAATAACATTATAATCCTTTCAAAGGAGAGAAAAAGTAGGGAAGACTCTTTGGAGGAAAGTATTTCTAGGTTGAGCCCTGAAGATGGTCTAAATATTTAGACCACAGGGGATGTGGATGGGGAGTATTCCAGGTGAAGGGAAAAAAAACCCTGTAAAAATTCATGAGTTTATGAGAAGGAGTGGAAAAGAAATTCAGAATGGCTGCAGAATGAGAAGGGGAGAGTGTTAGTAAGTAAAGCTACAGAGGGAATTAGGGCCACATCATGAAGGGTCTTGTGAGCCATGATGAGGAACTTGCTTTATCCTAAAGACAAAGGAAGGCCATTTCATGATCTGTTTTGCCTTTTAGAAAGATCACTCTGGCTGATTGCAGACACTAGATTGGAGGGGCCAGGATTATGGACCTGGTGGCACAGGGAAGTGACAAGTGTGGAATGTGTTTGGAAAGACGTGGGGACGTCCTGTGTGAGAGTTCAGGAGAAGGAGCCAGTGATAAGGCCCAGATATGTGAATTAGGTGAGTGGTGTTGATGGGGAGCACAGGAGAGGAGCAGTGTAGGGGAGGCAGATGAGGAGTCCGTTTGGCCATTTGGGGTTGCAGGTATTTGGGAAACACTGTGATGTTCCTTCTAACAACAGCTGTGTGTCCAGCTAAAAACTACATTGTCCATCTTCCCTTGCAGCTAAGGAATGGGGAAGAGTCCAGAGGAAGTGATATCAATAATACAACAATAAATACCATTCCTGAATTCCCCAGCAGATTTCAATTTGTCTGTCATTGGCCAGAACAGTGTCAGATGTCATTTTAAGTTTGGTTTTTATTTCCCATGAACATTTCCTATATGTGCATACTTTATGATAGTGTGGTTTTTTTTTTTTTTCTGTAAATTGCTTAAAAAAAACTTGACCACATGTCTTAGAATCTGTCCATATTGTTGTATATAGACCTAAATCATACCTTTTAACTGCTGTGTCGTATTCAGTATGAATGTATTACTGGTTGGTTATCTAATCATTCTCCCATTGACAGATATATATAGAGTTAGGTTTGTTTGTTTTCAAGGTTTTTCTTGTATGACAATGCCATAAGGGACACCTTTGTATTTGCTTCTTTTTTTGCGTTTCATAAGTCTTTCTTAAACAACAAATCTCATAAATAATGTCTAAGACAAATACAGTAAAACCTCGTTTTGCGAGCATAATTCATTCTGGAAACATGCTTGTAATCCAAAGCACTTATATGTCATAGCGAATTTCAAGAACCATTGGCTCAGTTGTGATCATGTGATGTTCGGCATCACGTACTGCTTGTATGGCAAGACATCACTCATTTATCAAGTTAAAATTTATAAGAAACATTTACTCATCTTGTGGAACACTCACAGAACGAGTTACTTGCAATCCAAGGTTTTACCGTAATAGAATAAGAAGGGTCAGCAGATAGGCATGTTTTAGTTTAACAAATGGTCTCAATTGACCACTAATGTGGTTATATTGATTTTTACTTCCACAAGCAGTGCAAAAGAGTACCTGCTTCCTAGAGTTTGGCTATGACTAGGTATTATAACACTTAACATTTGGATTATCTGATGAGTGAAAAATAGTGTCACTTAAGTTTATACCTTCCTGCCTGTTAGCAAGATTGTGAATTTTTATTTACTCCTCATTTGTAAATTTTTCTGTGAGCTATTCATATTCCAGACTATTTTTCTGTTAATTTGTCATTTTCTTATTGATTTCTAGGTATTCTTTGTATATTCTGGATGCTAGTCCTTTATTCATATTTGCAAATATTTTATCTCAGTTTGTTGTAGTTATTTAATGCTATATTTTAATATATAGTATTTGGAAAAATTGGATTTATCTGTATGATTTTTACTTTTAGCATCTGTACCTCTAAGGATAATAAATATTATATTTCTGTCTACTTCTTTTTATAGCTTTCTATTTTACTTTTAGATATTTATTCCATTTAGAAGTTATTTTCATTACAGTATGATACAGATGTTTATTCTTCCTACCTAAAGAGGAAGCCTACTGCTCTAACACCATTTTTTTGAGTAATCCATTTTTTCCTCTTCTTATAAATTCCCATATAAATTCCTCTTCTCCCAACTCCTTCCTTCTGGATTTTGGGTTCCTGATTATTTTCCTTTTTCCATCTTCCCAATTTTGAGAATTGACATCTCTCTTTGCTTCTTAGGGCCTGGGGTTGGTAATAGCCCAATTATTGCTGACTTTAGTGTATGGATAACACTTTTACTTATGATTTCCCTAGACTCCATATCATGTATAAATAGCTCTTTTATTAAAACCTCCTGAAATCATCCTAATCTGAAGTATGCTGTTTATTTCCTGCTGGGTCCCTGAATGATAGTCACATTGAGATTCTGATTGGGATTATTTTGGGGAGAAATAAAATGAAATATTAAATTTCTCAGCCATAAACATTATTAGTCTATTTATTTTGTGTCTTTAAAAATATCTTTCATTTTTTAAAAATGTCTTTCAGTAAAGTTTTATGATTTTTTTCAAGAAAGGACTTGGATATTTTTGTTAGATTTATTAATAGGTAGCTTTTGTTTATCTCCTGAAGAAGATCTCTTTTCTAAAGTATTTTTAATTGTTAAATGCTAGCTTTTAGAAAAGCTTTGATTTTTATGTAGTGGTTTTGTATCCAGATATTTTGCTGAACTCTCTAAGGAGTTCCACTTGCTTCTCACTTGATTTTCTTCAATTTTCTAGGTATGTAATCACATCTGTGGGTAATGACAGTTTCATTTCACTTACAAGTTTTTAATAACTTCTGTTTCTTTCTTGTAGTTTTCCTTTTTTGGCAATATGTTGAATAATATTAGTGATGATGAACATTCTTGTCTTGCATGATATTGATAGATGTTTCCACCAAGTTAAGGATGTAAACACCTATTTCTCATTTGCTCAAAGTTTTAACAATAACAAATAGGTGTTGAATTGTATCAAGTGCCTTTTCAACAGTTTTGGAAGCAATCATATTCTTTAATTTTAATTTTTATTGAAGTTATACATGTTAAAAAGGAAGATAGTCTATAAGGGTCTAATAGAAAATCTTTTTTTTTTTTTAATTTTTTTTTTTAACGTTTATTTTTTATTTTTGAGACAGAGACAGAGCATGAACGGGGGAGGGGCAGAGAGAGAGGGAGACACAGAACCGGAAGCAGGCTCCAGGCTCTGGGCCATCAGCCCAGAGCCCGACAGGGGGCTCGAACTCAGGGACCGCGAGATCGTGACCTGAGCTGAAGTCGGACGCTTAACTGACTGAGCCACCCAGGCGCCCCAGAAAATATCTTTTTTAAAGCGTATCCTTCTTATTTCCTACTTCCCTGAGTCAACCATTTTCTGATTCTTTCAGTTCTTCTGCTTATTTAACTCAGTTTTTAATTATGTGATTATGTTGCTACTTTTTAGTTTTGAAAAATTTCCTCCACTGATTGGATGCAAGTTATGCACTTTATCTCAACTTTTCTAGGTCTTTCTTCCATTCTGACATGATCCATGTCATGAACTGTAGAGTTAATTAGTATTTATAGTCTTTCTCTGAATATGAATAAAAAGCAGTTCTTTATCTGCCTCCCCTTTATCTAAACCCCATGTTGCTATTGACTAGAATTTTGGGTTCATATTTTCATTAAAATTTTTTTCTTTTGTAGTCAGTACTTACTTAGACTTAACAATAAGCTTTTTTGATTTTTTTGTCTCCCTGTATCTTGTTTATAAACATATTTAAAATTGTTTTTATTAGATATTAGGTATGTACAAAATTATATTTGTATAACGTGTATGAGTTATAAAATAAAAATACAATGAGCACATAAGTACCCCAAATCCATTGTAAAGGAAAGAACAAACAGCTGCTAGCGTTCTTTCTTTGTTTAAATCCTGGGTTTACTATTTATCAGTTGTGTGACAATGGAGAAATTATTTAAACTCTTTGTACCTCGGTTTCCTTATCTGCAACATGAGCATAATAACACCTTCCTCACAGGGGTATTGTGAATGAGTTAAAAAATCTAATAGTGTTTAGAACTGTACCTGGTATATTATAAGCATTATAGTTTATATAATAGTTTATAAATAGTAGTATTAACTATTGTTTTAAAGATATACCATACTTTACTTGGTTATTTAATGACTATGGACATTTTTTTTTTTTTTATTATCTCAAATAGTGCTTCTATGGATATCTGAGCACGTGTACCCTGAGCCACATGCATGTACTAAATCATAGGGTATGAACATCTTTAATTATATAATGCCAAATTGTTTTTTATGGTGGTTGTAATAATTTACACCTCCACTTGCACTGTGTAAGCATTCTGTTTGTGCCACATCTTTATTATACTTGGAATTAAGAGATTTTTAAATGCTTTCCAACAGGCTGGCTGTGAAATGGTATCTTGTTATGATTTATTTTGTACCTTCCTGGCTACTAGTGCAGTTTACTGTCCTTTTATTTGTTGGCCATTGCAATTTTCTTTCTTTTATGCAGTACTTATTCAACAGTTTCCCCATTTTTCTACTCTATTCTTTTCTCTTATTGCTGTTTAGAAGTTTAAAAAATATATATGTCATCCTAATGTTTCATCAATTTATATGTGTTATAAATTTCAGGCTTATCTTTTTACTTCCTTTATAGTGTGTTTTCATGATCAAAAGTTATTCAATTTTATATAGTTTATTTATAAATTTTGTCTTTTATTATTTTGTTTTTGTGTCATTTTTAAGAATCCTTTCATCACCCTGGGAACATAGCAATAATCTTCTATACTCTCTCTGAAAACTTTGCTTTTCACTATTATGCCTTTAACCCATCTAGAATTGAATTTCTATGTGGTGGGAGGTTTGAGGTTTAATTTCATTATTTTCCCATATAGATGACCAATTGTTTCAGCAATATTTATTGAAAAGCTGAATATTTTCTACTGATATACAGTGTTATAAATAAGTTGTCTTATTGAGTTGGATATTCTTTGTCTTTAACTGTATTATTTTAGTCCATTTGCATTTATTGTAAACACCAATTTATTTGGATATATTTCTGCCATCTCATTTGCTATCATATTACTTGCCTTGCCCTTGTTATTTTTTCTTTCTGCATTCTTTTTAATTAAATGCAATTTATTCCACTTTTTTCTTCTTTTTCTATTTTTACTAGTTTCCCTGGAAATGTTAACATAAATCCCTAACTTATCAAATCTAAAACATATCAATATCTGTAATCTTATTTGGAACAATAAGACAACATTAGAGCAGTTTAACTTTGCTCATCTGTGCTCTGACTTCATTATCTTGTTTATTTTTAATGCCACTAGATGCTATTATTGTATCATATAGACCATATTTATCTCACACTTACCATATCTATGCTTTTAGACCATTCTTACATTTCAGATCACTTTCCTTCATTTGAAGGTTATCCTTTTGTATTTCATTTAGTTAATGGTGCATTATGCAAACACTCATCTTTTGTTTGTCTTAAAATGTCTGTTCATACACATAGATCAATGGCATAGAACAGAGAACCCAGAAATGGACCCACAAATATATGAGCAACTAATCTTTGGCAAAGCAGGAAAGAGTATCCAGTGGAAAAAAGACAGTCTCTTCAGGAAATGGTGCTGGGAAAACTGGACAGCAACATGCAGAAGAATGAAACTGGACCACTTTCTTACACCATACAATCACATATATTCAAAAGAGGGGACATACCTAAATGTAAGACAGGAAACCATCAAAATCCTAGAGGAGAAAACAGGCAGGAACCTCTTTCACCTAGGCCACAACAACTTCTTACTCGACATGTCTCTGGAGGCAAGGGAAAGAAAAGCAAAAATGAAGTACTGGGAAACAGCCTAAGTGTTCATTGACTTATACTTGTATTTTTAATGAGTGTGCATTTTATTAGACCACAAATGCACTTACATACCTTTGAAAAATATTACATAAATGTATGTTTGTTTGTTTGTTTGTTTGTTTATTTATTTATTTATTTATTTATTTATTTATGTTTTATAGAGAGATCACAAGCAGGGGAGAAGAGCAGAAGGAGAAAGAGACAGAATTTTTTCTTAATTAAACGTATTTATTTCAATCCAAGTTAGTTAAAATATAGTGTATGTTGATTTCAGGAGTAGAATTTAGTGAGTCATCACTTACATTTATAACATCCAGTGCTTATCCCAACAAGTGCCCTCTTTCTGCCCATCACCCATTTAACCCATCCCCCCACCACTTCCCCTCCAGCAACCCTCATTTGTTCTCTGTGTTTAAGAATCTCTTATGGTTTGCCTCCCTCTCTGTTTATTATCTTATTTTTTCTTCCCTTCCCCTATGTTCATCTGTTTTGTTTCATAAATTCCATGTATGAGTGAAATCATATGATATTTTTCTCTGACTTATTTTGCTTAACATAATACACTCTAGTCCCATCCACACTGTTGCAAATAGCAAGATTTCATTCTTTTTGATTGCTGAGTAGTATCCCATTGTATATATATATATACCTCATCTTCTTTATCCATTTGTCAGTCGATGGACATTTGGTCTGTTTCCATAATTTGGCTATTGTAGATAATGCTGCTATAAACATTTGGGTGCATATGTCCTTTTGAATTAATATTTTTCGTATTCTTTGGGTACTTACCTAGTAGTGCAATTGCTGGCTCTATGTTCTGTTTTTAACCCTTTGAGGAACCTGCATACTGTTATCAGAGTGGCTGCACCAGTTTGCAATTCCACCAACAGTGCAAAAGGGTTCCCCTTTCTCCACATCCTTGCCAACACCTGTTGTTGCCTGAGTGTTAACTTCAGCCACTCTGACCGTTGTGAGGTGTTATGGCATTGTGATTTCAATTTGTATTTCCCTGATGATGAGTGCTGTGGGCATCTTTCGTGTGTCTGTTAGCTATCTGGATGTCTTCTTTGGAAAAGTGTCTGTTCATGTCTTCTGCCCATTTCCTCACTGGATTGTTTGTTTTTTGGGTGTTGAGTTTGATAAATTCTTTATAGATTTTGGATACTAACTCTTTATACAATGTCATTTGCAAATATCTTCTCCCATCCTGTTGGTTGCCTTTTAGTTTTGCTAATTGTGTCCTTCACTGTGCAGAAGATCTTTTATCTTGAGGAGATCCCAGTACTTCATTTTTGCTTTTCTTTCCCTTGCCTCCAGAGACATGTCGAGTAAGAAGTTGTTGTGGCCTAGGTGAAAGAGGTTCCTGCCTATTTTCTCCTCTAGGATTTTGATGGTTTCCTGTCTTACATTTAGGTATGTCCCCTCTTTTGAATATATGTGATTGTATGGTGTAAGAAAGTGGTCCAGTTTCATTCTTCTGCATGTTGCTGTCCAGTTTTCCCAGCACCATTTCCTGAAGAGACTGTCTTTTTTCCACTGGATACTCTTTCCTGCTTTGCCAAAGATTAGTTGCTCATATATTTGTGGGTCCATTTCTGGGTTCTCTGTTCTATGTCATTGATCTATGTGTCTGGTTCTTTTTTTGCCATTATCATACTGTCTTGATGATTACAGCTTTGTAATACAGCTTTAAGTCCGGAATTGTGATGCCTCCCGCTTTGGTTTTCTTTTTCAACATTACTTTGGCTATTCAGGATCTTTTCAGGTTCCATACAAATTTTAGATTTGTGTATTCTAGCTTTGTGAAGAATTCTGGTAGTATTTTGATAGGGATTACATTGAATGTATAGATTGTTTGTGTAGTATAGACATTTTAACAGTATTTGTTCTTCCAATCCATGAGCATGGAATGTTTTTCCATTTCTTTGTGTCTTCTTCAATTTCTTTCATAAGCCTTTTATAGTTTCAATGCACAGATATTTTACCTCTAGTTCAGTTAATTTCTAGGTATCTTATAGTTTTTGGTGCAACTGCAAATGGGATTGATTCCTTGATTTCTCTTTCTGCTGCTTCATTTTTGGTGTACAGAAATGCCATAGATTTATGTACATCGATTTTATATCCTTCAAGTTTGCTGAATTCATGCATAGGTTTTTGTAGTTTTTTTGGTGGAGTCTTCTGGGTTTTCCATGTAGAGTGTCATGTCATCTGCAAAGAGTGAAAGTTTGACTTCTTTTTTGTCAATTTGGATGCCTTTTATTTTGTTTTGTTGTCTGATTGCGGAGGCTAGGACTTCCAGTACTATATTGAACAACAGCAGTGGGAGTGAATATCCCTGTTGTGTTCATGACCTTAGAGGGGAAGCTCCAAGTTTTTCCCCATTGAGGAAGGTATTAGCGGTGGGACTTTTGTATATGTCATTCATGATGTTCAGGTATGTTCCTTCTGTCCCTAATTTCTTGTGGGTTTTTATCAAGAAAAGATGCTGTAATTTTTCAGATGCTTTATCTGCATGTATTGAGAGGATCATATGGTTCTTATGCTTTCTTTTATTAATGTTATATATCACATTGATTGATTTGCAGATACTGAACCACCCATGCAGCCCAGGGATAAATCCCACTTGATTGTGGTGACTAATCCTTTTAATGTGTTGTTGGATTGGGTTAGATTTGCTAGTATTTTGTTGACAATTTTTGCATCCATGTTCATCAGAGAAATTGGTCTGTAATTCTCCTTTTTAGTGGGTTCTTTGGTTCTTATAGAATGAGTTTGGAAGTTTTCCTTCCACTTCTATTTTTTGGAACAGCTCTAAAAAAAATAGGTATTAACTCTTGTTTGCATGTTTTGTAGAATTCCTCTGGGAAGCCATCTGTCCCTGGACTCTTTTTTGTTTGGAGATTTTTGATTACTGATTCAATTTCTTAGCTGGTTATGGGTCTGTTCAAATCTTCTACTTCTTCCTGTTTCAGTTTTGGTAATTTATATATTTCTAGGAATTTCTCCATTACTTCCAGATTGCCCAATTTGTTGGCATATGATTGCTCATAATTATCTCTTATTAATGTTTGTATTGCTGCAGTGTTGGTTGTGACCTCTCCTCTTTCATTTGTAATTTTATTTATTGGGGCTTTCCTTTTTCTTTTTGATAAATAGGGCTAGTGGCTTATCAATTTTGTTAATTTTTCAAGGATCCAGCACCTAGTTTCATGGATTTATTCTACTATTTTTTAAAATTTTGATATCATTAATTTCTGCTGTAATCTTTATTATTTCCCTTCTTCTGCTGTTTTTGGGCTTCATTTGCTGTTCTTTTTCCACATCCTTTAGGTGTAATGTTAGGTTGTATGCTTCCCTCTTATGACTGCCTTTGCTGTATGCCACAGGTTTTGGACTGTCATGTTTTCATTTTCATTGGCTTCCATGTCCTTTCGTATTTCCTCTTTAATTTCTTGGTTAACTTATCCTTTCTTTAGTAGGATGTTGTTTAACCTCCAAGTATTTGTCGTCTTTCCATGTGGTTGATTTCAAGTTTCATGGCATCATGATCTGAAATACGCATGGTATGAATCGTAGTGTCATGATCTGAAATATGCATAATATGATCTCGATCTTGTTATACTTGTTGACGGCTGATTTATGGATCATTATGTGATCTATTTGGATAGTGTTACATGTGCACTTGAGAACAATGTGTATTCTGCTACTTTAGGATGAAGTGTTCTGAATATATGTTAAGTCCATCTGGTTCAGTGTTTCTTTCAATGCCATTGTAACTTTGTTGATTTTCTGCTTAGATGATATTTCCATTTCCAGTGGGGTGGTAAAATCCCCTACTATTATGATCTTATTATCAATGAGTTTCTTTTTTTGTTATTGATTTATGTATTTGGGTGCTGTCATGTTGGGGGCATAAATATTTATATTTGTTAGAACTTCTTGGTGGATAGACCCTTTAATTATGATAGAATGCCCTTCTTCATCTCTAGTTACATTCTTTGTTTTAAAATCTAGTTTTAATATAAGTATGGTTACCCTGGCTTTCTCCTGATGTCTATTGGCATGATAGATGGTTCTCCATCCCCTGACTTTCAATTTGCAGGTGTCTTGAGGTCTAAAATGAGTGTGTTGTAGGCAGTATACAGATGGCTCTTAAACATTTTTTTTTTTGAGAGAGAGAGAGATTGTGAGTGTGGGGGAAAGTCAGAGAGAGAGAGAGAGAGAGAGAGCGAGTGAGCGCGGACAGAGAATCCCAAACAGGTTCTGTGCTGTCAGCATGGAGCCCGACATTTGGCTTGATCTCATGAACCATGATATCATGACCTGAGCTAAAATCAAGAGTTGAATGCTTAACCGAGTAGCCACCCTGGCACCCCATAGATCGTGTGTGTGTGTGTGTGTGTGTGTGTGTGTGTTTTAAATACATTCTGATGTCCTAATCTCTTTTGATTGGGGCATTTAGTCCAGTTACATTGAGAATGATTATCAAAAGATAGGAATTTAATTCCCTTGTGTTGCCTGTAGATTTGGTGTTTCTAGTGATGTTTTCTGGTTCTTTCTAGTCTTTATTGCTTTTGGTCTTTTTTGTTTTGTTTTGTCTTTCCTCCACTCAAAGAGTCCCCGTTAAAATTTCTTGCAGGGCTGGTTTAGTGGTCACAAACTTCTTTAGTTTTTGCTTGGGTGGGAAACTCTTTATCTCTCCTTCTATTCTGAATGGAAGCTTTGCTGGATAAACAGTTCTTGGCTGCATATTTTTCCCCACTCAGCACATTGAATATATCCTGCCACTCCTTCTGGCCTCCCAAGTTTCTGTGGACAGATCTGCTGCAAACCTGATTTGTCTTCCCTTGTCGATGAAGGACTTTTTTTCCTTGTTGCTTTCATGATTTTTTCCTTGTCTGTTTATCTTGTGAATTTGACTATGATATGCCTTGGTGATGGTTGGTTTTTTTGTTGACTCTAATGGGAGTTCTCCATGTTTCTTGGATTTTGATGTCTGTGTTCTTTCCCAGATTAGGGAAGTTTTCACCTATAATTTACTCACATAAATCTGCCTCTTTTGCTCTCTCTTCATCTTCTGGGACTCCTGTGATATGAATGGTATTCCTGTTTAATAAGTTGCTGAGTTCTCTAAGTCTTGTATCATGAGCTTTTGCCTTTGTTTTCCTCTTTTTTTCAGTTTCATTATTTTCCATAATTTTATCTTCTATATCACCGATTCACTGCTGTGCTTTATCCATCCTTGCTGCCATGGCATCTCAAGATTGTGTCTTGGTTATAGCATTTTAAATTTTGGTTTGACTAGATTTTAGTTCTTTTATCTCTGCAGGAAGGGATTCTCTGGTGTCTTGTATGCTTTTTCCAACCCCAGCTAGTATTCTTATGATTGTGGTTTTAAATTCTAGTTCAGACATCTCACTTATATCTGTGTTGATTAAATCCTTGGCTGCATTTCTTTCTGTTTTTTCTTTTGGGGTGAATTCCTCTGTCTTGTCATTTTGGAGGAGGAAAGTAATTAAAAAAATAAAAATAATAAAAATTAAAAACAACGCAAAACAAATAAAGGAAGTTAGATCCTAGGTGTGTTTCAGTCTGCTTGTTGAGAGAAGCTGCCAACTTCTCTTGCTGAAAATGCAGATTGTTGTCTTAATCCCCAGATCAATTTCCTAGATGTTCAAAACAGTTTGATGTTGATTTATCTGTGCTTTAAGGATGAGACAAGCTCAGCATCCCCTTACTATTCTGCCATATTAACTCTTCTTGAGAGAGAGAGAATCTTAAGCAGACTCCACACAGAGCCTGATGTGGGGCTCCATCCCACAACTCTTGCATCATGACCTGAGCTGAAATTAGGAGTTGGTTGCTCAACTGACTGAGCCACCCAGGCACCCTGATATATTCTATTTAAAGACAATATTTGGTGTGCAGGTGGATTTTTAAAAAATTACCCACAGGTTAGGAACCATGGATGTAGGGACTGCTCTCAAATGTCACTTTCAAAAATAACCATAATAGCAATAACCATATATTGAATGCTTATTCTGTATTAAGTATTATTCTAAATGATTTTTAGAAAACATTTTTATTTTAATATAATTTTATATGTACAGAAAAGTTGCAAAAAATAGTAACACAATTTTAATATACCCTTTATCCTGCTTTCTGTAAATGTTAACAACTTACACAAAGATAGTAAAATTCTTAAAATCAGGAAATTGACATTAATGAGACTATTAGCTAATCTACAGCCTTTATTTTAATTTCATTAGTTTTCCCACCAATGTCCATTTTCTGGTCCAGGATCTAATTATAGGAATTACAAGATTCCACATTGAATTGGCACATCTCCCCGACTCCTTCAATCTGACAGTTCCTTGGACTTTCTTTGCCTTTCATGACCTTGACACTTTGGAAGAATCCATGCCAATTATTTTGTAAAGAGTCTTTCAGTTTAGGTTTATTAGGTGTTTTCTCTTGAATAGATTGAAACTAAGCATCTTTGTCAAGATTACCACAGAAGTGATGTTTTGCCCTTCTTAGTGCATATCTGGGAGACATAGTGTTGATTTGTTTTATTACAGGTAATATTAACTGTGACCACATGATTAGGATGGTGCCTTCCAGGTTTTCCAATTTTACCTATAATTAATAATTATCTGTAATTTTACCTATAATTACTAAGAATTAACTTATTTATTTGTGATTAATAACATTCTTGTTGGGAGACATGCTCCTATTTATTTCTCTCTCTCTTTCTTTCTTTCTTTCTTTCTTTCTTTCTTTCTTTCTTTCTTTCTTTCTTTCTTTCATATGAAATTTATTGTCAAACTGGTTTCCATACAACACCCAGTGTTCATCCCAACAGGTGCCCTCCTAAATACCCATCACCAACCCTCCCCTCCCTCCCACCCCCCATCAACCCTCAGTTTGTTTTCAGTTTTTAAGAGTCTCCTATGTTTTGGCTCCCTCCTTCTCTAACCTTTTTTTTTTTTTTTTCTCCTTCCCCTCCCACATGGTCTTCTGTTAAGTTTCTCAGGATCCACATAAGAGTGAAAACATATGGTTCTGTCTTTCTCTGTATGACTTATTTCACTTAGCATAACACTCTCCAGTTCCAACCACGTTGCTACAAAAGGCCATATTTCATTCTTTCTCATTGCCAAGTAGTATTCCATTGTATATATAAACCACAATTTCTTTATCCATTCATCAGTTGATGGACATTTAGGCTCCTTCCATAATTTGGCTATTGTTGACAGTGCTGCTATAAACATTGGGGTACAAGTGCCCCTATGCATCAGCACTCCTGTATCCCTTGGGTAAATTCCTGATATGCTCCTATTTCTAATCATACTTTTTAATCTACCTTACTCATTTCATATTTTCTGCTTTTTTAATCTTTCTGTTCTGAATTCTAGATAATTGCTGTAGATTAGTCTTCCAGTTCTCTAATTTTCTCTCTAGTTATGTCTACTCTGCTACTAAACACATCAATTATATTTTTAATTTTAAGGTCTTTAATTGGTTCTTTGAAGAAATTACCCATTTAAAAATTGCTTACTGATAAAATTTTATACTCATTTTACAGAGGATTTCAACTATACTTTTGAAAAGTCTTTTAAAATTCTGTTTTATTACTATTTCCCCCGCATAGAAGTTTGCTTTGTTGGAGAGTTACCTCTTAATTCACTTTCATCTGACATTTATGTAATTCTTGGTTCTGCATTCATTTTCAGTGACAGCATCCTCCCCAGTGACCCTGGGACATGCTGATTTCTTTCCAGATGGCTGAATGTCTTCTCAGCTAGTGTCATTAGTTATTTCTTGGCCTGGCAGGTGAGACAACCTCTTGTGCTTCCTGGCATGGTGACCCATCAGTTTCCCATGTAGGACTTATGATTTCTTCCCATGAAGTGTCAGGAGATACTGTGGAATCTTAGCTTGTAGTAAGCCTTCCTATCTACTTTTATTTTCAGTGTGTTCACAACCTCAGATACACCAATATCATTTCTGTTTATATGTATTTATTAAAGTAAAGTTTAGGGACATCTGGGTGACTCAGTCTGTTAAGCATCTGACTTAAGCTCAGGTCATGATCTAATGGTTCATGGCTCATGGTTCAAGCCCTGCATTAGGCTCTGTGCTGACAGCTCAGAGCCTGGAGCATGCTTAGGATTCTGTCTCTTTCTCTCTCTCTGCCCCTCCTCAGTTTGCATGCCCTCTCTCTCTCAAAAATAAATAAATATTTTAAAAAGGATTCTGGAAAAAAGTAAAGTTTTAAAAGTGTGGGGTGGTAGGATAGGTAGGATATGACTCTTAACGTATGGTATTCACTGTTCTAAGTGCTTAACATATACTAACCTAATTATTCCTTACAACATTACTGTTAGGTAGGTACCATTCCTTATCTTCATTTTTTAGATCAGGAGAATGAGGTGCAGACATATAAATAGCTTCCCTAAGATCACAGACCCAGAGTATTGCTGAACCATGTTCTTTTAAATCAGATATAAAACTTCCCTGTTCATCAGCCAGTGGGCCCAGATTCTGCAGCTCTGACTCCCTAGGGCAGCATCCTACCATTCAAATGAAGGCTTGAAACCAAAGAGACTGGGAATACAAAACTGTCAATTCATCTGCTAATACAATCCATATGATCCTCTGGGCACAATGACAGATTGGATTTTGGACCTTGTTCTTCTGTGTACTGTCTCCCTTTTCTATCACTCTTCTACTAGGACTGTGTTGTTAAAATAAGATCATTGTAGGAATCAATTCCTGGTGAGATTTTAGGTAAGTGATGTCTTCTTCTCTGAGCCTGCCTTTCCCACCCGTAAATAAATAGAGGGCCGAAGGTGAACCGGAGGAGGGAATCTTTAGATTGTTTTCTTTTCTAGCTCTGGATTCTCTGAATGTATAATTCACACATGATCATATTTTCCTCACTTTCTTTCATTATGCTTTGACTTGTTTGTATACCTTTTACTTACTTTTTTTTGTATGAGTCCATCTAAAATACTGAAATTAATAACACATGGTTAAAAAATTGAATAGTACACAAGTGCTCAAAATGAATAACTGCGTCCTTCTTTCTACCTCCTTCTCCTCCCAAATATTACTCCCTGAAGACAACCTCTCATGGCTCTCTCTGGTTTTAGTTCTACTGGAGGTTATTTCCATACTTCCAAATAAGGGATGTATTGCCAGTACTTGATTTACGAGCTCCAGATATCACCCGTTGGGCCCTGCTTTGAAGAGTGAGGAGATAGCTCACTTCCTGTGGTCTAGGGGTGCAAGCACTTGCCCCAGCTTTGTGGTCTCAGCTCAGTCCCAGAGGTAGTGCCCCTGCAAGATGGGAAATTTCCCCCATATGTCTGCTTTGGTGTTGTGAGAGCCTTCTCCAGGTCTGTCGAACTGAGGATGGGAGCATGGCAAGGCACTGGAGACAGCCCATGGCTGGACTCTGAGGAGGGCCTTTTTACTCTGGAAACAGTGTCTTGGGTTTTAAAGAGGTTAATCAAGAGGGAGTACAGTGATTGTCTCAGATCAGCACAGAGTTTATTGCTCCCAAGAGGGCCCTGTGGCGTTGGGGAGACAAAGAATAGGAGCTATTTTACCATAATTGATGTCTGCTGTTGTTCCAGGCAGTGGGAAATAGCAAGGTCACCTGAGATAGGAATAGCTGAGCACCCAGAAATCCTCTGGCCGTGCCCAGTGAATGGCATAGGAAAATTTGGGAAGTGACCAATGTCATCACAGTATCACAGCAGGCCAGGTTTCCTCCATCCTGCTGTGGACTGGGAGAGCATCATTTGGAACCTTTGTGGTGGGGACTATGGATGGGGGCTGGGAGCAGGTGGCTGCTCTCTGATAATTAGGTTGAAACACCGGAGGCCTGGGGAGGAGTGAGAGCCCCAGAGAGGACAGCCTTGAAACTCTGATCATCTTTCTTACCTAGGTGGGCCTACTAGTTCACAGAGAACTCTGTCACATGCCTGTCACTAGCATCGACCTCTACCTTTCAAGGTTCACTTTCCCAGTGTCTTTGGGGGAAAAGGGAGTTTGATTAATAGCTGCTACCAAATGCCCATGGGCATTTGCTTGTGTGTGATGTGAGTGTTCCCCTCTCCCAGCTCCATCAGGGGTTCCCCTCACATCACTGCTGTCACTGCCTGGAACTCGGAGACTGCCATCGCACACAGAGTGATGATAGGGCAGCCCTGTAGGCCTCTGTAGAGGTGAAAGCCACACATCCCTATACTGCCCTGCACTTTCTATCCCCCATCCCGCCTCTGTAGAAGGCTCAGTAGCTGAGGGCAGTAACAGGAAGTAATTTGAGTTGGGGGAAAAAGGTGAATTAATGTGTGCTTTACTTTCTCTATAGTGCAGGGGAGGAAAAACCCAACCAAATAAATAAATTCTCCACAGGGATCCCCCTGGGGTACACACTGATACCTAACTTCCCTATGCAACGTGTGAAGTCTCTTCTTCAACCTCTTTTTTTTGAGAGACCTTGTCAATTATCCAATGTGGAAAGCCTCCACCTTTTAAAAACTGAAAATTCACACTCTATCATAGTGGTTGATCCATGCCAGAATCTACTCTTTTCACCACACATCAGAGTAAGACTGTATCCCTGACAGCGTCAAGGGGAGGAAGAAGGGTCCAAGGGTAGTCCATGGTGAGCTTTGGCACTCCAAGGCCTGATGCCCTTTGGGGATCTCTCTGTCATTGTGAAGGTAGGTCCCTTCTTTAGTCCTGGTCCTCAGCCCTACACATACACACACACACCTCTCTCTCTGTCTCTCTCTCTCTGTCTCTCTCTCTCTCTGTCTCTCTCTCTCTCTCTCTCTCTCTCTCACACACACACACACACACACACACACACACACAAGGCACAGTAAAGTTGACCCTTGAACAATGCTGGGTGAAGGGCACCAACCCACTGTGCAGTCAAAACTTGTTTATAACTTTGAGGGGCACCTGGGTGGCTCAGTCAGTTAAGCGTCCAACTTCAGCTCAGGTCATGATCTCCTGGTTTGTGAGTTCGAGCCTGCACTGGCTCTCTGCTGTCAGTGCAAAGTCCACTTCAGATCCTCTGTCCCCATCACTCTCTGGCTCTCCCCCACTCGTGCGCATGCAGGCTCTCTCTCAAAAATTAATATACATTAAAAACAATTTTAAAAAGGGCCTGAGCCTGGGTGGCTCAGTTGGTTAAACATCTGACTCTGGCTCAGGTTCGTGAGTTCGAGCCCTCAGTCAGGCTCTGTGGTGACAGCTCAGAGCCTGGAGCCTGCTTCAGATTCTGTGTCTCCCTCTCTCTCTCTGCCCCTCCCCTGCTTGTGCTGTCTTTCAAAAATAAATAAGCGTTAAAAAAAAATTGAAAAAAGAAAAAAAAAGTGCGTATAGCTTTTGATTTCTCAAAACTTAACCATTCATAGCCTACTGGTCACTAGAGCCTTTACTGGTAACATAGTCAATCAATACATATTTTGTATGTTTTATGGATTATCTACTGTATGCTGACAATAAGCTTTAGAGGAAAAAATGTTAAAATCATAAGGAAGAGAAGATACATTTAAAATACTGTACTGTATTTATTGAAAAAGTCCACATATAAGTGGAAACCCACACAGTTCAAACCTGTGTTTAAAGGTCAGCTATATTTTTCTAAAATAAGAAAAGGTGTAAAGGAGAAAAACATGATCTTTTCTGAAATATCATCTGCATATATTGTGCTGCCCAGAGCAGAGAGAATGCAATGGCATTTGTTCTTTTTTTTTTTTTTTAAATGTTTATTTATTTTTGAGAGAGAGACAGAGTGTGAGCAGGGGAGTGACAGAGAGAGAGGGAGACACAGAACATGAAGCAGGTTCCAGGCTCTGAGCTGTCAGCATAGAGCCCAATGTGAGGCTTGAACTCATGAACCACAAGATCATGACTTGAGCCCAAGTCTGACACTTAACCAACTGAGCCACCGAGGCACCACACATTTGTTCTTTATTCATTCTTCCATATGCCCCAGACTCATTGCTCTAAAAAGGAAGATGGTCAAAGACCCTGGGCATTTAAAAACAATAATCACTTTTCTTACCTTTGGCCCAAACAAATTGTCAGGCATCAGTGTCTTTCTCCCCCAGTGTATAACAATCCTCCAGAAATGGTGGTATAGTGGTGTCAGTGGGGTCTTTCACCTACATACATGAGCTCATCGGGTGCCCCAACAATATTATTATATTCCCTATTTCAGAGATCAGGAAGTGGAGATCCATAGGGGCTTTCTGGTTTCCCCAAGGTCAAGTGTGGCTGAGTCAGGACTCAAACTCAGATCTAATGAGTCCAGGCCTAGAGGTCTTCCTATGCCATTAAAATGGAAGAGAACTTCACTGAATGTGTATCTCATTAAAACAGATTATTGCACTGGTAAAGGAGAAATTAGTGTGAGAATGTGCAAGACAGGCAGACCCAGAGCTCAAAATAGATCAAGTTATCACTAAACTTTATTTTCCAGGAGGACTTAAGGAAGAAGGACCTGTAATCTTCTGTCTGTAATCTTGTTACAGGAGGCCTTGTTTCATTCTTCAGCTAAATTTTCTATCAGATACTTTAAGAGGATCTTAGTTTTTTCATCTAAAGTTAGGGAATGTTGGGTTATGATCAACCCTTTCTCACCCCTACCATTCTTTGATATAAAAAGCTAGTGTAATACATGATATAAAGTAAGGAGAATGTCTTCCTTTGTCATGTGTTGATTCAGGAATGGTCATAGTAGAGTCCTGCAGCAATGTGGCTGATCTTATAACTTATATTGCATTCAATGTCCTTGAGTTACCCAGTCCTATAGTCCCAGTGAAGAGAAGTGCTTGATTTCATGATTGTGGAAGATGATTAAGCATAATCAAAAGCAAAGAACTCATATCAAATCCTCTGTGAGGTTAAACAAATTTTAAAATGAGACACTTGACATGTAAAAGGAAACTTAAGTGGGTCAAGAAAAAGAGCTTCCGCTGACACTTAAGGATTCATGAAGGTCAGATACACGCATGAGGTGGGGGTTCCATCATCTGCAAAATTGATGAAAATTTGAAAAGGTCAGAAATTTGGTTTGTACAAATAGACAATTATCTTTGAGAATGATGGTTAAGGACTTAAACTGAGATGAAAGAACAGATTTATTTTGAGAGAACACTTGAGGAAGAAAGTTTCTGTGATGATCGTGCCTTGCATTTGCTTAATGATCAGAAACAGCCAGGACTTGGCATTCATCTGGATCTCTCAAGGGGAGCTGGACACAGTGAAGGATTTTTGAGGAAAAAAGTAACTGGTCACACAATACTTTCTGTCTCTGGCTCACCTCTCTAGTTTACTCATAGTCACAATTCTTTATCTGGAAGCACTCATCAAAGAAAAAAAAGGGGGGAAGTAATATCCAGTTTACAGATTGTTGTCAAAATGAGATTATGTGCATGAAAAGGCATGGCAACTTGAAAAGCTAGTGTTATTGCTGTATTTTAGGGGGACTGACAAGGAAAGGGGGTCAGGATGCAGGATGGTATCTTGGTGAGAGCTGTGGTTTTGGCATCAGGAAGCATGGGTAATAAGCCCTGCTCTGTCATCCAGAGATAAATTGCCTAACACCTAGAGTCTCATATTCCTCATCCATAAAATGGGGATAACAAATCCCACTCACACAGGCGTGTGACTTATGGGACGACTTTGCAAATGCTAGGGCACTGTATAAGTGTGAGGAATTATAAATATGATTATTATTGCCTGGTTCCCCAGTTTATGGGATTGAAATTCAGCTGCTCCACTGACAGATGAGTGGGAATACATGAATGATCACCCCCAAAGTATACTTTTTCTCTTTACCATCTATCACCAATAAATATTTGGTTTACATTTGAAATCTGGCAGCCTTGAAAGCCATTAATCCAAATAAATACTCAGCACTCTGCAAGGCAAAATGTTTCCCAGCAAGAGCCTCCACCTGCTCTGTAATGTTTGCCTTGCACACATGCTGATAGACTCATTCACTGCTGTTGCTGTCTATAATGACTCACCCATCAGTCAGCAGCCTGGTGTATGTGGCCACTGTGCATGGAGCAAGTTGCAGGATCTCTAGGCAACTGTAGAGGAAGAATAAACATTGTCCTAAAGAGCTTTATAAAGCTAATTGATCCTGTTGAGGATGACTGTTGTTTCTGTCTGTCCAGTCATCATTTTCCTTCTTCTGGTAGGAAAACCTCAGTTTTCTTTTTGTTAACCACCTTACCTAACTCTTGCCAATGTGGTATTTGGGTGAGGCTGACTTCAGCCTCCTGTTCATAGAAGCTGGTATACAACCCAGGCCTTCTCACCAGAGAGCACCTCGGCAATTGGTTCTGAGATGGGCCATTGAATGTCAGGTCCAGATCTCTTGCTAAGCTATTGAGACAGAAGTTTTCCTAAGGTTCAACATAGCCATAAATAGCTTCCTGGCAATATTTCTGAGCATCTGGGTATAGCTAGGTCTGAAACATACATTGGACTTTGAGGCTTACCCTGGACTTTGAAGCTTACCCCCAACTATTGAATTTCTTTTGTTTTCTTGGCCATTTGTTTGGTCTGGTCAAGGCTGTGCATAGCCATATGACTACTTATGGCTGTGTTCATTCCTTCAGACTATATACCACTTATTGGGTGCCTCCTTGTGTCAGGACCTGTGAAGTGAGTTTTGATGACTAAGACCTGGACTGTTCCCTCATGGAGCTTACAAATTAGTAAGACAGAAAGGTTATTAAAACACAATGTAGCAAATATAATGAGTGATATATGTTTGAGGCATTAAACAGTATGAACCTCTTAACTCATCTAAGAGTAGGTCAAATATAGGGGATCTGGGCAGGTCTTCTACCTTGAGGAAGTAAACCTTGAGAGACTACTTAAGGGGTGAGTAGGAATAATCCAGGAAGTGTTGGAGAGGAAAACAGATATATGCTTGTTCTTACCTCTGAGACATAGAGAATGATGTGTGTGTGTGTGTGTGTGTGTGTGTGTGTGTATTAAGGGCTGGGAACTACAGGGGAACAACATGCAGGTCCAAGTTTCCAGAATGAAAATACAAAATCTCATTGATTGAACAGTGAAAATGAAAGACAGTGAAAGTGATGGGGTCATAATGGAAGGAATCAGGATGGTAGGAGGAGTCCTTGTAGCCATGGACTTCTCTTGAGTTTTGATTTCATATTGTAGGTCAGCCTCGAAATGTATAAAGCAGGAGAATGTTTTGAAAGGTCATGCCAGCAGTTTGAGAAAGACAAGCATAGAAGGAAGTAAACCAGTGAAGAGGCTTCTTGGGGTTCTTGCCCTAATCTTGATGAAAAACCAAATCAAGTTTGGAGAAAGAAATACAGATTGAAAAAAAAATATTTTGCAGGTGAAATTTATAGTATTTATGTCTAAATGTGCAAATTAGAAAGAGTCAAAGAGAAGAGTCAAGATTTTTGGCTTGTGTGACTAGTGAAGATAGATGGCCAAATGAAATGATGAATTTGTTTTGGACCTGCTGAATTTAAGGTACATAAGGAATAACGATACACATGCAGAAGGCAGTTGGATATATGAATCTGTGGCTTGATAGAGAAGTCTACGTTAGAGAAATTTAGGAATCACCAATGTACAGTTAAAATCGCAATATCATCTAAGGAGAAAAGTAGAATATAAAGAGCAGAGCATTCAGGAAAAACTTTGGTTATGCCAATACTGAAGCATTGTGCTGGGGTATAAAGAACCCTCAAAAAAGACCTTAAAGGATGGTTTGAAAAGCAGGAGAAGAACCAGGAGTGTGTGGAGTCCTAAAAGTCAAGAGAATAGAGCTTCAAGATGTAGGGAGTGATCATCAGTATCACATGCAGTACAATATAGGGGAAAAATGGTACCCAAAACTACCTATTTTGAGAGCTAGGAAATCATCTAGTGATCAGAGAGTGGGTTCAGTAGAGGAAGGATAGGAGAAGGAACGAAAATGGAGTGAGTTGAAGTTGACAGAATAACTATGACCCCTCTTTGAGAAATTAACCTGAAAAAGAGGAGAAAGATGGGATAGTAAATAGAAATGGACCCAGTACCAAGGAAGCTTTTCTCTTAAGGATGGGAGCCATGTGAGCATATTTTCAGGATAACAGTTAAGACAGACTTACCAGAAAGGGGGAAATTGAAGATATAAAATGAGAAGGTTTGGAGATGCAGCAAGACCTTAGAGCCTGGAGGGAGTGTGTTCAAGGGCATCAAGGGGGCAGATTGGCTTTGGAAAGCGGGAGGGTATATCATGCTCCAATAATGGAAGAAAGGTTTTTAGGATGGGTATGAGTTTTAATAATTGGGTGGGTGGAATCTTCAGGAAGAATACACATTATATCTCAGTTTCACAGAAGTGGGAGGTAAGAATGGTGGGAGAAGGGCAAGGTTGGGAAATTGAGGAGGTAATACCAGGTAACTTTTTTCCTGTGGACACCATCAAGTTGGCTGGGAGTGGAAAATGATAAGAAAGGGTACGTTGCTGAAAACCACGTGGCCCAAAGGCAGGTGGCCTTTTGTCTTTTTTTAAATTGAGATATAATTTATACACCATAAAATTCACCTTTTAAAAGTAGTTTTTAATATATTCACAAAGTTGTGCAATCACCACCACTACCTAATTCCAGAACATATTAATCATGCCCCAAATCAATCCCATTCGCAGTCACTACCCATTTCCCCTCCTTCTTCCAGCCCCTGGCAAGATAAATCTATTTTTCTGTCTCTATAGATTTGCCTCTTCTGGACATTCTCTGTCAATAGAATCATTTAGTATGTGGTCCTCTTTGATACTAACTTCTTTCACTTTGTATAATGTTTTCAAGATAATGCATATTGTAGGATGCATTAGTATTTTATTCCTCATTTTTGCTGAGCAAATAGTTCATTGAATGGATATACCACATTTTGTTTATTCATCAGTGATGAATATTTGATTTGTTTCACTTTTAGGCTATTATGAATAATGTTCCTGTGAACAATTATTTATATACAAGTCTTGTATGGACATGTTTTAAATTCTTTTGGGTATATACCTAGGAGTGGAATTACTGGGTCATAGGATTTATGTTTGACTCGTTGAGGAACACCCAAACTCTTCCCCAAAGCAGCTGCACAATTTTATATTTCCATCAGCAATATAGGGTTCCAGTTTCTCCATATCATCACCCACTTGCTGTTACTGCTTTTTTTTTTTTTTTTTTACAACCATTTTAGTGGCTGTGAAGTGGTATCTCATTATGGATTTTATTTGCATTTATCTGATGGCTAATGATGTTGAACATCTTTTCATGTGTATATCAGCATTTGTATATCTTCTTTGTTGAAATATCTATGTAAATCTTTTGTCCATTTTTAATTAAGTTATTTGTTTTCATACTGTTGATTTGTTATATGTATATAAGATTAGTTCTTTATCAGATTTGATTTGCAAATATTTTCTCCAAGTTTTTGGGTTTTCTTTTCACTTCTGGATAGTGTCATTGGAAGTATAAGTTTTTAATTTTGATGTAGTTCAGTTTCTCTATTTTATCTTTGATTGCTTGTGCCTCTGGTGCCATATGTAAGAAACTATTACCTAGTCCAAGGTCAGGAAGACCTTGTTTTCCTCTAAGGGTTTTGTAGTTTTGGTTCTTACATTTATGTTTTGATTGACTTTAAGTTAGCTTTTAGATATGATTTGGGGCTGAGGTGCAACTTCATTCTTTTGCCTCTTACTATCCAATTGCCCCAACACCATTTATTGAAAAGATCATTCTTTCCTCCATTGAATTGTCTTGACCCCCTTGTCAAAAATAAATTGACTGTAGGGGCACATGGGTGGCTCCATTGGTTGAGCATCTGACTCTTGGTTTCGGCTCAGGTCATGATCTTGCAGTTTGTGGGTTCGAGTTATGCGTCGAGCTCCAGGCTGACAGTGCAGAGTCTGCTTGGGATTCTCTCTTCCTCTCTCTCTGTCCCTCCTTTGGTCTCTCTCTCTCTCTCTCAATAAATAAATAAACTTAAAAAAATCAATTGACTATAAATGTAAGGGCTTATTTGTGGATTTTCAATTCTATTCCATGAAGGCACCTGGGCAAGCTCCAAGTCAGGTCAAATAACGACAAGCCTTGTGAGTGGGCTCTTCCACGGATTTATAAGATAGGCAAATATTTGCAGTTCTCTAGAAATTAGGCTTTGAAGGTGCTCCCCCTTGCTCTGCCCCCTCCAGTAGCTGCCAGGAAACTGATTTTCATCATGATTATAGGCTCTTGAATCTGCGGACAGGGGATAATGAGGCTACTATCGAGCTGGGGTAAGTTAGAGACTGGGAATAGAGCAAGTCAAAATGCCATAATTTTACTGAGATTTTATTTTTTTCCTTGAATAAATGCTCCCTGGAATGCTTCAAGCCTGTGGCTAATTTTCGGAGTTCTGAAGAAGTTAATTCTGACAACTTTTCCCAGTGTTCTAGTTAATTTTATGGAGGGGAGGATTTTTAGAGGTCCTGACTCTGCCAAATTTACTGACATCACCAGATTTTTTTTTTTTCATAAAGCAAAAAAGTAAGTAGAGTGATGATGAGTTCCAAGGAGTCCACCACAGGGAAGAAATGGTTATAGCTAAGAAGGGGGATAGTGTGTGGGGTGCCTTAAACACATTTGAAGAGGGAAGGCTTATGCTTAGGTAGAAAAGGGGAGGGAGTTTCCATGTGATTAGAGAGGCAGTCAGGCTTCCGGGCTTCTAAAATGGGGAGCGTCAACTATAGAATGATGGCTAAACTTGTCATCTTGCAAATAAGTTCCCATCCTTAAAATAAAAGCTTCCATGATACTCTGTCTCCTTTCAGTAACTATTCCATCTTTCTCATCTCTCATGTATAATACTCGAAAGAGAGTGTCTTTTGCACTATATGTTACCTACAACCCACTCCACGTTGGCCTATGCTTCTGTCTAGAGGGACTAGAGGAAAGAAGTCTTTAAAGAGAGTCATTCAAGTATGGGGTCGTTCCAATAGAAATTGTGGATCTGGGCTCTGGACATGGAGTGAAAGGGGTAGGACTGAGAAGGATCCTTAGAGGACCAGTTGGCCTAATTCAGAGATAAACCACCTGAAGAAAGAGAGATGTCTGACTGGTTTTTGGTGAAATGGAACAATACACAAACAAGCTAATTAACATGCATTAAGAAATGAAACCAAGGAAATAGCTTCTTACCTGTGTACCCCTTGAGAACATTGCTGTTCGTGTTTTCAACTGTGGTTCTTTTCTGAATCAAGGCACAGATTGGGAGGACATCTCTTTCTACTTGCTCCTTTGGCCAGGATAGGATCAGACTGAGGGTGAGAGCAGCCTGGATAAAAGGGACTGATTGGAGACTTATATTCTTGCTGACAGGTAGTTGGATGAAGGCCGATGTTGAAATCAGCCCAGTTCCTGTCACCTCTTGTTTCCCTCTCTGCCTCAGCTAAAGCGAAAGGTGAGCTCACTTTTCCTGAACCTCTGCTGTCTGTCAGGCATTGGGCTAAGGTGCTCTGTGTTCCCCACCAAATCTTCACGTTAACCCTAAGAGATGGAAATCATTGTTCTCACTTTATGGATGAGGAAACTCGGGCTTAGAAAGATTTTTATTTGCCCAGGGTCATACAGTGAATAAAAAAAAGTATAGCAAGATAGTAATTCTAGGGCTGACTAACTATTGCTTATTTTAATCACTGTCTGTTTTCAAAGAGTGAGTCTATGTCAGGTGCCACGGATGTAAAAAGTGCAAAGGTAAATAAGTAAACCCTGGACTCTGGTCTCAAGGAGCTAACACATTAGATAGGGGAAGAAACATGCAAATAAAAGAGAGAGGGTAGTACAGGTTCAGACCTAGATACCTGTCCTGGGGTAGTTGGGGTGCAGAGCATGAATAAAGGGGGAGATTCACTCTACTGTTAGGTGCTGTCAATAGGATCTGAGTTTTACCAGGAACATAGGTATACCAGGGTGGCTGAGTGCTCATTGTGGCTGTATGATTTTGATGTAAACACTCCCTTCTCCTGTCTGTGAGGGCCATAGCTCCTTCCTTCTTTTTGGTTTGAAAAAAGGGAAGAACAATTTGGGCTCTGTTTCCTCTCCGTCTCTTTTCCAGGGGCTCAACACAGAGCACTGCAGAGTTTCATTGCTGGAAGGAAAGGCTGGTGCATTTAGACAAAAATAAAGAGAGAGAGACTTTCAGAATTTCTTTTTATTTTATTTTATTTTATTTTATTTTATTTTATTTTATTTTATTTTATTTTATTTTATTTTATTTTATTTATTTTTTTTCAATATATGAAGTTTATTGTCAAATTGGTTTCCATACAACACCCAGTGCTCATCCCAAAAGGTGCCCTCCTCAATACCCATCACAGAATTTCAAAAATTTGGAGGAACTAAGGTAGCAAAAGGACCTGCTTGGTCTGTCTTCCCCATGATGGATGGTGGGCACAGAGCCCTCACAGGGTCACAAAGTCCTACCCTCCAGGGCAGGTCACACAATGAGAAACGCAAGCAAGATACAGAAAGCATGTGGCCCACTTGATCAATCTTGGTTTTCCCACTTCTGGTTATACACATGGGGGGCAAGAAATATTTTATTCTCTTTTTTCTAAATAAATAATGGATCAGGTGCAATGATAAATGGCAACTGACTCCTGGCTGCTGTTGTAGGGAAGACAATAGGATAAGGTGGGGTCTGTAGTGATGGGAGAGCAGGTGCCCTACCTGAGGCTGGCAGGGATATTGGCTCAGTGAGTGTCCTGTCATGTAGGAATGTGGGCCCAGTTTTCCCAAATCTGATTTTTCAAGAGAAGCTGGAAAGCCAGATTTTCAAGTGAAATCACTCAATTACTAAGTGTGTGCACTTAATTCAAAAATAAAATTTTTTAAAGAGCAAGTGGGTGGGCTATTGATCGGCAGGCCAAACATAATAAATCTGCCTGCCACTAGTTGCAACTCTCATCAGATCATTTTGCATCCAAGATCCAGACATTTTTGGCCTTGGGGAACCAGCTTTCAAAGCGTGTGGGAATCTAGGATACTTTCACTCTGTAGGCAGCAGGAGAGCATCTGTGCGGGAGTGGTAGTCATTCTGCCTATCTGAGGTCAGGCAGACATGCTCTGACTTGATATTCCTAACTCCTGTGCATGCCATGCTTTATGCTTTGGCTTCCCCAGAGTGCCCTTCTTCCTTACTCACCTGTACACCTGAAGCAGGTGTCTCTAGAATGACCAGGAAACTTAAAAGGATGTGACTCTGTGGGAATCGCAACCAGAACTATGCTATTCTAATGGTAGCCACTGGGTACTTGTGACTACTGAGCAATTGAAATGTGGCTAGTCCAAACTGAGGGGAGCCCTAAATATATAATATATACAAGATTTCAAAGCCCTTGCTATCAAAAAAAGAATGTAAAATATCTCAATAATTGTTTTATATCACTTACATGTTGAGATGACATTTTGGATGGATCAACTTAAATAAAACATATTATTAAGATTAACTTATCTGTTTTTACATTTTTTTAAATGTAACTACTGGAAAATTAAAAATTGCACATGTAAGTAACTTTATATTTCCATTGGACATCACTATACTAGGCCCCTCCATTCTGAGGGTAAATTGGGAAAAGATCATTGCTCATTCAGTTCTCATCATGGCAGGAACAACCATTCTGAAACTCTTAGGAGGTGATGGGACAGTTGTGAGGGGTAACTAGGCCTGGCAATGTTGGGCATCACTCTAAACAGCTGTTCTTTTAAGATGGCAAATGTATGTCCACGGAGTGGCCACTGAATTCTTAAAGTGAATGGTAGTCTATGGGGACAACTATAGGCTGAGTGCATCTCCACAAGTCTACTACTTGTTATTTCCTTTTATTTTGACCTCTGACCCTGGATTTTTACCTCTTTACTCTCTCAGGATCTGGCATTAGTCCTAACCCCATGTGTCTGGACTTGGGGGAGTGGCCATTTTGAGTAACAGCTCTATTGTTCTGCAGTTAGCACCAAACTGAGTGGAAGGCTGTTTGAGCTTGTGAGCAGGTTCAGGGATAAGAGGGCCTTCTGTCACCTCATGGCTGGACCACCAGCAATAGGGTCCCCTTTCCTGGCTGGTTTTGCAGGTTGGATAGTGGCACCCCAACCAGTCTGCCTTTGGATGAGAGATTTATATTCCCTTAGATGCTTGACAGAAATTCAGCAGTCTGTGAACTAGAGACCCCACCCCTCCCACCACATGCGTCAAGGGGTATCTGGAGGAGACCGCTAGAGGCAAGGAGCACCTAGAGCCAAAGGATGCTCTGTTGACTGGGAGTGCTTGGTGAACACGAGTACTGAATTCTGGCTGTGCCAGTAGGGATTTTGGCCAGAAGAGGAATAGAAGCAGTAGGGACGAGAGTGCACGTGTTGAATGGAAACATTAGAAATCACTTTGAAAAATACTGTACTGCATGCTACCACTAGCATTCTTTCTGTATTTCTCCCTTTCTTTCTCCTTCCTTCCTTCCTTCCTTCCTTCTCTCTCTTTCTCTTTTTCTTTTCTTTTCTTCTTTCTTTCTTTCTTTCTTTCTTTCTTTCTTTCTTTCTTTCTTTCTTTCTTTCTTTCTGCTGGGGCATGAACCTGCCAACATATCTCTGCAGTCTATCAGAGCCCTGATTTATGCCACTCAGAAGTTTTGCATGGCTGTCACCTCATTAAGGCATTTATGTCCTGGTAGAGCCTGAACTTGAATCTACCTTGAAGGTGTAATTGTGTGTTGCTAATGTAATGGCTGGAGTTGCCCATGCAAAGAGCAACATGAGAAAGGTCACGGGGGAGGAAGGCAAGGTCATAGAGCCACCTGAAGTGTGCCAAGGGTTGATTTGCTCATTTCCTCCAATCCCAGGGAGGAGAAGTCTCATGACAGCAGGTAGGACTTGCAGAGGGGAATGACTGCAGCATGGGCTTGTACAGATGGGAACAGAGAGGAGTTTATTGTGGTTTCCAAATGGCTAAAAGCTTCGCTGACAATCTGAGAACATACACGGCAATAGCTCCAACCCAGATGCCCGTAAATATGGATGAATCAATGGGAGAGGTGGTTGCCTCTCCCATAACAGTGGCTTGCTGTTTCCCTAGTGTTAGCAAATCTGTCTGCAAATCAATATAGGAAAACTTTTTCCTTTCTAGAAATCGATAAAAGATCCAGCTTTGCTTTCTTGCATTTGTTATTCCCAGGTAGATTCCTTCAGTTATGTGGCATAAGAGATGTGGTCAGATGGACTACTCCCTGGATGCTGGGAACTATAAACAATGTGCTAAATGTTGTCATGAAGGAAAAAGGGTGCCAGGGCTTCACGGAGAAGGGACATTGTACCCAGAGCAGGTGGCACAGAGAAACCTCCCCAGTGGCACAAGGCCCTGTGAATCCTACTTCTTAGAGTCATGGAAAGGACCTTAGAATTCATCTCATCTATTTGCAACAATGAAGAAACTGAGTCCCATAGAAGTGAAGTAAAATCCCGAGTTTACGTAGCTGGTTAAGTGAAAGACCAGCTGAACTCAGGCCTCTTTAGTTCAGTCTATCATTCTGTCTCACTAAAGCTATGTAATTCTCTTTTCTTAATGTTGGGTGTTGAACGCATTGAACTTTAAGACATAGATAAAGAGTTGATGGGGACTAAAATGTTGGTGTTACTAATCATATAACTGATACTGGAGAATACAGCTGTGGTCTTAGGCGAAGGCTGAACCCCAAGATAAGCCAGACCTGTTTGCCCTGTCTCAGTAGTGCTGAAGCCAAGAGAGCTCTAGTACCTGTGGACAGCTCACTTTGAAGAGAAAGAGGAAAGCAAAAGGCTGGTCTACCTTCTCCAGCCTCGTCTTCCACATGCAGCAAGCAAGTAAGGCCACAGTGAACAGGAGGAGGGGTGAGGCCAGGCATGCTGTTAATGAGCTCCCTTCACAGGGAGGAAACACAGAAGGGAAAAGGCACATTCCAAAACTCACCTTCCATCTCCATTCATTTGTCACATGTTTTTGAGCACTTTCTCTTTCTCTCTGCTAAGTGATGAGGATTCAAAGATATCTTGGCTATGACAGAAGGCAATACCTTAGTAATGAATAGCATTTTCCCTGAAGTTTAACATGGGAAGAGGAGGGGTTATTAAACATGAATTCTAAGTGACACCATCTGTAGGTCACAGAGTGCCTTTTTCTGTCCTTTGAATCTGGAAGAAAATCCATGTGACATCACTTGCTGTAGTAATGCTCTCATCTTGGCTTTGTGTAATCCAAATCACCATGAGGTGGTGAAAAGAAACTGAGTTCTATCCTTCTGTGGAGAGAATGGGACAGTTGTTTTCCTCTTTCCTGTGGCTGCCAGCTGGTCCTGCCATGCAGTCACACCCTGTGTCTCTCCCTCCCCCCATCTGACTTTCCTTCCAGCATCTCTTCTTCTCCTGCTCATTCCTCAATAAAGATGTACTATCAGGCTTTGACTTACCTGTTTTCCAAAATTTCAATGACTACTCTTCTCAGAGTACATTTGATTAATTTCACAGACTCCTGAGTTTGGAAGGGTCTTAATATAATTGGGCATTGACCTTAGTGTGAGTGAGTTTTCTATTGTCTTACTTTTGTTTCCCCCAAAAAAACCCAGAGACAAGTTTGGGAGGCAGTTCAGGAAGGGCCTGTAGGGGGGTGAGGAAGTGATAGAAGAAAGAGAACAAAACAAGCCAAGTGTGAGTTAATTAGGAAGTTACTGCTGTGGGCATTTGGGGCTCTATTCCTCGACTGAGAGAGGCTGTGTACAACGTGCCTGAGAACTGTACTTGAAGAGTGAGGAAGTTAGGGTACCCGCCACATCTCATCTCTCACTAGACAACAGTTGCTCCTGAGGCACTGACTCCCTGGAACTGCTGGTTTCTCCAGAACAGACTGCAGGGCAGAAAATGCCCTGAAGCAGACAGTGCAGAAAGCCATCTGCATGATGGAATTGTGTGCAGTGACCTCCAGGGCAAGCTGGGGGTGTGGGCAGGGCACATGACCACCTTGGTCATGTCTCTGCTAGTCTCATAAGCCACTCTTTGTAAAAAAAATTTTCTGTACTTATACTCTTCTTCTTTTTTTTAATTTAATTTTTTAATGTTTTTAAATTTACATCCAAATGAGTTAGCATATAGTGCAACAATGATTTCAGGAGTAGATTCCTTAATGTCCCTTACCCATTTAGCCCATCCCCCCTCCCACAACCCCTCCAGCAACCCTCAGTTTGTTCTCCATATTTATGAGTTTTTTCTGTTTTGTCCCCCTCCCTGTTCTTATATTATTTTTGTTTCCCTTCCCTTATGTTCATCTGTTTTGTCTCTTAAAATTCTCATGTGAGTGAAGTTATACGATTTTTGTCTTTCTCTGACTAATTTCACTTAGCATAATACCATCCAGTTCCATCGACGAAGTTGCAAATGGCAAGATTTCATTCTTTTTGACTGCCGAGGAATACTCCATTGTATACATATATACCACATTTTCTTTATCCACTCATCCATCGATGGACATTTGGGCTCTTTCCATACTTTGGCTATGGTGGATAGTGCTGCTATAAACATGGGGGTGCATGTGTCCCTTCGAAACAGCACACCTGTATCCCTTATATAAATGCCTAGTAGTGCAATTGCTGGGTTGTAGGGTAGTTCTATTTTTAGTTTTTTGAGGAACCTCTATACTGTTTTCCAGAGTGGCTGTACCAGCTTGCATTGCCACCAACAATGCAAAAGAGATCCTCTTTCTCCGCATCCTCGCCAACATCTGTTGTTGCCTGGGTTGTTATGTTAGCCATTCTGACAGGTGGGAGGTGGTATCTCATTATGGTTTTGATTTGTATTTCCCTGATGATGAGTGATGTGGAGCATTTTTTCATGTGTCAGTTGGCCATCTGGATGTCTTCCTTGGAGAAGTGTCTATTCCTGTCCTTTGCCCATTTCTTCACTGGATTATTTGTTTTTTGGGTATTGAGTTTGAGAAGTTCTTTATAGATTTTGGATACTAACCCTTTATCTGATATGTCATTTGCAAATATCTTCTCCCATTCTGTCGTTTGCCTTTTAGTTTTGCTGATTGTTTCCTTCACTGTGCAGAAGCTTTTTATTTTGATGAGGTCCCAGTAGTTCATTTTTGCTCTTGTTTCCCTTGCCTCTGGAGATGTGTTGAGTAAGAAATTGCTGCGGCCAAGATCAAAGAGGTTTTTGCCTGCTTTCTCCTCCTGTCTTACATTGAGGTCTTTCATCCACTTTGAGTTTATTTTTGTGTATGGTGTAAGAAAGTGGTCCAGGTTCATTTTTCTGCATGTTGCTGTCCAGTTTTCCCAACACCATTTGCTGAAGAGACTGTCTTGCTTCCATTGGATATTCTTTCCTGCTTTGTCAAAGATTAGTTGGCCATACGTTTGTGGGTCCATTTCTGGCTTCTCTATTGTGTTCCGTTGATCTGAGTGTCTGTTCTAGTGCCAGTACCATACTGTCTTGATTACAGCTTTGTAGTATAGCTTGAAGTCTGGGATTGTGATGCCTCCTGCTTTTCTTTTCTTTTTCAAGATTGCTTTGGCTATTTGGAGTCTTTTCTGGTTCCATACAAATTTTAGGATTATTTGTTCTAGCTCTGTGAAGAATGCTGGTGTTACTTTGATAGGGATTGCATTGAATATGTAGATTGCTTTGGGTAGTATTGGCATTTTAATGATATTTGTTCTTCCTATCCAGGATCATGGAATCTTTTTCCATTTTTTTTTGTGTCTTCTTCAATTTCTTTCATAAGCTTTCTATAGTTTTCAGTGTGTAGATTTTTCACCTCTTTGGTTAGGTTTATTCCTAGGTATTTTATATTTTTTTGTGCAGCTGTAATGGGATCAATTCCTTGATTTCTCTTTCTGTCACTTCACTGTTGGCGTATAGGAATGCAACTGATTTCTGTGCATTGATTTTATATCCTGCAACTTTGCTGAATTCATGAATCAGTTCTAGCAGTTTTTTGGTGGAATCTTTTGGGTTTTCCATATAGAGTATCTTGTCATCTAGGAAGAGTGAAAGTTTGACCTCCTCCTGGCTGATTTGAATGCCTTTTATTTCTTTGTGTTGTCTGATTGCAGGGGCTAAGACTTCCAATACTATGTTGAACAACAGTTGTGAGAGTGGACATCCCTGTCTTGTTCCTGACCTTAGGGGGAAAGCTCTCAGTTTTTCCCCGTTGAGGATGATATTAGCATTGGGTCATTCATGTATGGCTTTTATGGTTTCGAGGTATGCTCCTTCTACCCCTACTTTCTTGAGGGTTTTTTATCAAGAAAGGATGCTGTATTTTGTCAAATGCTTTCTCTGCATCTATTGAGAGGATCATATGGCTCTTGTCCTTTCTTTTATTGATGTGATGAATCATGTTAATTGTTTTGCAGATGTTGACCAGCCCTGCATCTAAGGTATAAATCCCTCTTGGTCGTGGTGAATAGTATTTTTAATGTATTGTTGGATCCGGTTGGCTAATATCTTGTTGAGGATTTTTGCATCCATGTTCATCAGGGAAATTGGTCTGTAGCTCTCCTTTTTAGTGTGGTCTCTGTCTGGTTTTGGAATCAAGGTAATGCTGGCTTCAGAGAAAGCGTTTGGAAGTTTTCCTTCCATTTCTATTTTTTGGAACAGTTTCAAGAGAATAGGTGTTAACCTCTCCTTAAATGTTTGGTAGAATTCCCCTGGAAAGCCATTTGGCTCTGGACTCTTGTTTTTTGGCAAATTTTTGATTACTAATTCAATTTCCTTACTGGTTATGGGTCTGTTCAAATTTTCTATTTCTTCCTGTTTCAGTTTTGGTAGTGTATAGGTTTCTAGGAAATTGTCCATTTCTTCCAGATTACCCATTTTATTGGCATATAATTGCTCATAATATTCTCTTATTATTATTTTTATTTCTGTTGTGTTGGTTGTGATCTCTCCTCTTTCATTCTTGATTTTATTTATTTGGGTCCTTTCCTTTTTCTTTTTGATCAAACTGGTTAGTGGTTTATCAATTTTGTTAATTTTTTCAAAGAACCAGCTTCTGGTTTCATTGATCTGTTCTGGTTTTTTTGTTTTGTTTTGTTTTTTGGTTTTGATAACATTAATTTCTGCTCTAATATTTATTATTTCCTGTCTTCTGCTGTTTTTAGGTTTTATTTGCTGTTCTTTTTCCAGCTCCTTAAGGCGTAGGTTGTGTATCTGAGATCTTTCTTCCTTCTTTAGGAAGACCTGGATTGCTATATACTTTCCTTTTATGACCGCCTTTGCTTTGTCCCAGAGGTTTTGGGTTGTGATGTTATCATTTTCATTGACTTCCATATACTTTTTAATTTCCTCTTTAACTGCTTGGTTAGCCCATTCATTCTTTAGTAGAATGTTCTTCAGTCTCCAAGTATTTGTTACCTTTCCAGTTGTTTTCTTGTGGTTGATTTTGAGTTTCATAGAGTTGTGGTCTGAAAATATGCATGGTATGATCTTGATCTTTATGTACTTAGGGCTGATTTGTGTCCCAGGATGTGGTCTATTCTGGAGAACGTTCCATGTGCATTGGAGAAGAATGTATATTCTGCTGCTTTAGGATGAAATGTTCTGAATATATCTGTTAAGTCCATCTGGTCCAGTGTGTCATTCAAAGCCATTGTTTCCTTGTTGATATTTTGATTAGATGATCTGTCCATTGCTGTGAGTGGGGTGTTGAAGTCTGCTACTATTATGGTATTACTATTGATGAGTTTCTTTATGTTTGTGATTAATTGATTTATGTATTTCGTTGCTTCTGCCTTTGGAGCATGAATGTTTACAATTGCTAGGTCTTCTTGGTGGATAGATCCCTTATGATATAATGCCCTTCTGCATCTCTTGATACAGTATTTTACAGTCTAGATTGTCTGATATAAGTATGGCTACTCCAGCTTTCTTTTGTTGACCATTAGCATGATAGATGGTTCTCCATCCCCTTATTTTCAATCTGAAGGTGTCTTTAGGTCTAAAGTAGGTCTCTTGTAAACAGCATAGAGATGGATCTTGTTTTCTTATCCATTCTGTTACCCTATGTCTTTTGATTGGAGCATTGAGTCCATTGATGTTTAGAGTGAGTACTGAAAGATATGAATTTATTGCCGTTATGATGCTTGTAGAGTTGAAATTTCTGGTGGTGTTCTCTGGTTCTTTCTAATCTTTTGTTGCTTTTGGTTGTACTTATATGTTTCAGTTTAATTTAATTTGAGCCCCAAATGCCCACAGCAGTAACTTTCTCGTTAACCCCTGCTTGGCTGGCTTTGTTTCCTTCCCTTACTCACTTACTGGCCCTTCCTGTGCTGCCCCCCACACTTGTCTCCAGGTTTTCTTTTGGGGGAACCAAAAGTCAGATAGTAGAACACCTGTCTTATTTATTACTGTATACCCAGTATCTAGCTCATTGCCTGAAACCTAGGAGATCCTCAATAATTATTTGTTAGTCGAATGCCTCACTGACTAAATGATTTGGTGTCCCTGCATCACCTTTCTATTTTGAGGGAATGTCTGGGACTGCCTCTGGGGCCTTAGTTACTGGGAAGAGAAAGGAGAAAAGGAAGGTTGGAAACTATTCCTGATTCTGGGTAGTTCTTAGACCAGGAATCTCTATAGGAACAGGGTATGGCAATCATTCAAAGGATATCCCCTTCCCATTCCTGGGGCTTAACTCTGTGTGGACACTCTAAGATCCTTTCAGTGGCTCATTCATTTAATAAGTATCATGCAAACACTTTGGACAGTGCACTATGTTGAGAGCTATAAGAAATGGAAGAAAGGGCACCTCGGTGGCTCAATTGGTTAAGCATCTGACTCTTGATCTCAGCTGAGGTCTTTATCTCAGGGTCATGAATTCGAACCCTGCCTTGGGCCCTGCACTGGGCATGAAGCCTACTTAAAAAAAAAAAAAAAAAAAAAGCTACAAGGTGAAAGTTTTGTCCTCACAGAGCTTATAGTTGAATTGGGGGTAATAAAATAACTCATATGAATTACAAAACAGCTTATATTAAGTGATGGATTGAGTATCTCAGTCTAAGTATTTGTAGCATTCAGAATCACCAGGCAGATTCAGTCCAGTAAAGGGAAATGGAACTCCTTGGGTGCCCCAGGAAGGCTGGTCTTGGCTCCCTGTACACTCAGCCTTAACTGTGAACCCAGGACAGAGGAAGAGGAGATGTTCATCTTTGTGGGATTTCATGGGCTTGTACAGTACCATATTACTACTGATGGACCATGGACTAGAGAGCCCTTCCTAACTGGTGCATACCATGCCAGGTCCCAGCCCACTTTGCCAACCCTGAGTGAGGAAAGTGCACTCCAGTTGTGACTAAAGTTAAATATGTCACCAACCCAATAAAGTGGGAGCTCAGAAAATATTAAATTCTATTTCAGGAGAGAAAAATAACTTGAAAATTTATTATGTTAAATGTTATAGAACAAAATTCATATCTGCTTCATGAAGGGACCTTATCTAGGACTGCTAAGAATCCAGTGTAGAACATATCTGTCCACTGATTTATTACCACCCTAGTGGTGGGACCAATTGGTTTTGAGGAAATGATTATTTCTCAATTGGAAAACTGGTGGGCAGAGATGAATGTGAACTCTCAGAAGTCACAGCTGATTTGGGGAACACCATGAACTTGTGATGAAAGTGAATTTGAAAGAGTACTATAGAATGCTTTAAACTTGTGTTGATACAGGTGGCTTGTACAATATTTGGAAGGAAGAAAACACAAGTATAGCTTTGTTAGATTACACTGACAATATTAATTTCTCTGAAATCCAGTTACTGAGAATACAGTAACATTTTAGGCTCACAGAAAGAGAAATTTAAGTCCCTATCTATGATTTTATTTTTAAAAACAAACAAAATTTAACCCTTTTCCAGGATAGAGTGACATAATAGACTGATATCACCAAATCCCGGGTAAGAGAACTATTTCCCGAGGGTCATGGCAGGTGGAGAACAGACATCCTTGCATGACTTTACCAACAGTCTCTCCAATGGGGGTACATGGTATATACCTGGAATGTGTGAAAATTTTCAACATCATATGTCATTAGGGGATTACAAATTAAAACAATAATGAGATCTCACTATATACCTATTAGAATGGCTGACATTGAAAAACTGACAACAGCAAACGCTGACAAGGATGTGGAACAGCAGAACCTCTCATTCATTGTTGTGGGAATACGAGATGGCACAGTCACTTAGAAGACAGTCTGGAAGTTTCTTACACAGCTAAACATAGTCTTGCCATATGATCCAGCCATTATGCTCCTAGGCATTTACCCAAACAAATTGAAATCTTATGTCCACATGAAAACCTGCATTTGAATGTTTGCAGCAGCTTGGTTTATAATTGCCCCAAACTGGAAGCAACCAAGATGTCCTTCAAAAGGTGAATGGAAACAAATTGTGGTACATCCATACAATGAAATGTTATTTGGCGATAAAAATAAATGAGCTATCAAGCCACAAAAAAAAGTGGAGGAAACTTAAATGCATATCACTGAGTGAAAGCAGTTAGTCTGAAAAGGCTACATACTGTGTGATTCCAAATATATGACATTCTGGAAAAGTCACCATATTCTAAGGAAGTCCCAGCTACTTGGAGATGTCTATGACGGTGTTCTCGCCAACAGTGCCAGCTAATGTCCTAGTTGACAGCATCAAGTACTAGACATAGGAATACATGAACCTTCAGATAATTCTAGCCCTCACCTGTAAAGATGCTCTCAGCCTTCTGGTCTTCCAGCTGAGGACCCAGATATCACGAGCAAAGGCAAACCATCCCCATTGTGCTCTGTCTGAACTCTTGACTCCCAGAGTTCATGAGCATAATAAATACTTACTTTGTACCTCTAAATGGAGGGATTATTTGCAATAAATAACCGGGCCATATATATTAATAACAGTAGACAGCTGGCTCGTATATCTTATATTCTGGCTCCCATTTCATTGTTAGACAATTAATTCTTACATGGTAACTGTCAAGGAAGACTCAGACAAAAACACAAAAGAGGGTTACTTGTAAGGAAGCGAAAGATAGTCAGAAACACTTGTTCTCCAAATTACAAAAAACAAATGAACTCAATTTATTAGTTTCCTATGGTTGCTGTAACTAATTACTAAAAACTCAGTGGCTTAAAACAGCCCAGCTTATTTTATTGAATTCTGGAGGTCTGAAATCTGAAATAGGTCTCATTAGGCTAAAACCAAGGTATCAGGAAGGCTGCATTCCTTCTAGAGGCTCTTGGGGAGATTCTGTTATCTTGTCTTTTTCTAGCTTCTCAAGGCTGCCTATATATCTTGGCTCTTGGCCTCATTCTTCCATCTTCAAACCCAGTAACATCAGGCCATGTCTTTTCCATGCTCCCTTCCCTCTGGTTCTCCCTCTTTTGCCTCTCTTTTCACTTATAAAGGACCTTGTGATTACATTGGGCATCCACCCACGTAATTCAGGATAATCTTCCCATCTCAAGGTCAGCTGCTTAGTAATCTTAATTCCATCTGCAATCTTAATTCTCCTTTGCTATATTACTTTACATATTCACAGGTTCTGGAGTTTAGGACGTTATAGGCATCTTTGTGGGCCATTATTCTGTCTATCAAAGTTCCAAACTAACTTTAATGTCAGTTATGGGATAGGAGTTATGGTAGGTACTTCTATTCCCTAAACTAATCGGGAGTAAGTTGAAGCATGCTTTTGTATCTCTCTGCAAACTTTGTACATAATACATTCTCAGTAAATGTTTGTTGACTGCCTCCTCAAAAAAAAAAATACATAAAAAAGCGCAAGTAGAGAAAGTAAGTATATTCACATGCCATTTACATTGTTCTATGGAGAAAGAATAATAAAGATGATCAGGGAGCAATCTGAAACCCCCCTGGGATGAATTAACTTGCTCTTGTTCTGGTTTATCTTAATGAACTCTTAGCATAACCTTGTGAAGTAGGTGGGATGGATTTGTTATCCATATTTTGCAGGTGGGAAAGGAAATCTCAGGGAAGGTGAATGACCTCTCTGAAGTCACCCACGGGTCACTATAGAGTCAGCCTTGAGGTCTGTCCCATGTTTACAAATCCAATGCTTTTCTCTTATCCACTGTGACACCTCAGCATCCCCTTAGCCTTTCCCTGAGAGGGTGAATTTCCTGCTTGTGTCAAAATCTTATGTTTGCTTCTGTCTTCCCCTTTTATTTCTTTCCTGGCCTAGGAGATTTCTACTCTGTCCTATGCTTTCATTTGCAGTATGATTTTCATATGAAGCTTGATGTTTTGGGACATTCTCAGAGACCAGCCAAGGAACACCAGGAAGAGCAGCTACATAAACTTTTTATCTCCGTGTCCTCTACTGCATGCAGACGCGCTAAATTCCATGCTCTTGTACCAGCACGTTTGGACTGGCCACAGCTGATGAAGTCTGAACTCACTCTTGAGCCATGATCACACTTCCCAGGGTCTTTTAGGGTTGTCAGGGGCAGAGGGAGTCGAAGTCACCAACAGCTTCCTCAGTTAAAAATTCACGAATTTAACCACCCATCTAGCTATTTAAAAATATTTATGGCCATATTTGGAGAAGTGGAATTGTTTAAGATTTCTCAGTCAGTTAGTAGCAGAGATGAGATTAGAGCCCAGTCTACTTCCTCAGCTGTATTCATTCCCATTATCAACCTGTTAACAGACAACATCATGGCAAGATGGCATGGTCAAGCTGTGAGGGCTGGTTGTCTCCTTCAGTCCATAGATGCCATGTTCTGAGCATGAGAAGACCCACGTTTTCAGGTTCAGAGGTTTGTTGACTGGGAGACATTAGGGAACAGAGGAAAGGGGAGAGCTGGGAGTGAGATTGGGATTTGAATCCGGCTCTAGAAGTTATCAGCTCTGTGCAAATAAGTTAAATAATTTTGAACCTTACCATCTTCTTTGTATAATGAGACTAATGATACTGTCTAAGACTTGTGAAGGTAAATAGTATAGTTCATATGAAAACATATAAGCAAGTATGTGACCCACAGAAAGTGCTCAGTAAATACCCACTTCTATCCTTCTTGTCTGCAGTGCATTTAGCCACACCTCAATGGTGTCCCTGAAGAAGACACCAAGGGTAGGTAAGGCGTACCTGGTAACTGAAATTATAGTCTTGGTTCTGCTGTTGCCCTGGATAAGATGCAGCCTAATTCTGTAAGTTGCTTTTTCATATCCATAAAAATGTGGATACTCAAGCCTACCCCTCATAACTTCACGAGGCTTGGTGAATGTACTAAGCTTCTAGGACTGAAAAATCTATATAACGTAGATCTATAAATTTGTAGAAAAACAGATTTCAAATATATAGAACAGTGAGAAAAAAGAAGCTCAGCCACTAATACTACTGTACAAGTGAGTAGAAAATAAGCAACCAGAGTAACTTGCCAACAGTTTAGAATTGTAAATATTTCAGGATGAAATGGATTTAGAATTGGTCAAAAAGCACTTGATTACTAGCCCCAGGGATTGAAATTTTTTATCAACATAGTTGCTGTTAATAGACATGTATTGAACAACAGCTATGCTCTGGGAAAGTGATAAATAAGAGTATTTAAATGTAGTCCCTCCCAAATGTCTACAATTAAAGGAGATAAAAAGCAAGGTAGCCTGAATCAAATGAGAGAGGTACTAGGGGGAGAAGGGGGAGGGATTAGACTCATCATGAACCCCTTGAGTACTACATATGCCATGGGGCTCAAAGTCTGAGAAGAGAGGTGGGTAACTGGTCCAAAAGAAAGCAGCAAAATGGACAAAATGAACTCTGAAGGATGGTTAAATACTTTGGGTTGATTCCTCTGCAAATCAGGTTTCTGAGGCTCCAAATGTCCATTGCACACAGATCCATCCATCCTGCTCTCAGCTATTTGTTCCTCTTCCCTTCCCACTCTTTGTGGTCTGTTTCTAGTTTTATCAGACTGTGAGTCCTCTGAGGAAAAGAGTCATACCTTATTTGTCTTTGAATGTCATTCTACTGGTGTTTGTACAGAGCAAAGTGCTCACTCACTGCATGTTTACAGGATTGTTGAGTGACTGGGAGACAGGATGGATGTGGAGTGAGCAGGTCACAGCTGGCTCAGAAGAGTGAGAAGGTGGAGGTTATTTGTCATGACTCAAAAAAGCATCTTGACACATTAGCTGGGAAGACAGCTGTTTGGATGTCGTGGTGGACATCTGTTGGTTGTTCACTTAGCATCCACTGCTGCCTTCCTCTCTTCCTAATAGCACAGAGTTTCCTTTCCATGGCTGAGGTGGGTATTACCTCACCCTCAGCCAATCAGTGTAATCTCATCTTCCCTGACTGCATGTTGGTTTAGGACTAGGTGATAACCCAGGGCTAAGCTAATCAGGGCATGGATATACCTTGGTTCCTCCAGTTCTTTCAGGTTGATTTAAATCAGAGTGAAGCTTATTGGTCTGCTCCCAAGTTTTGGAGGAGAGAAGGTTCATGTCTCTTTCTTTCCTCTGGATGATGCAGAGCATGAATATTGTGTTGGAATCACTGTAACCACTTTGCTTCAGTCAGGGATGAAGCAAGCATATGGATAAAGGCACAACCAGAGAAATGGAACACAAGTCTGAATCAAACTGCACAGAAGACAGCTCTACATTGTGCATTTCTGTGCAAACCGGTACATTCTCTCAGTGTTTAGGCCAATCTGATTTAGATTTTATTAATATTCATAGCACAATGCATGTTAGGTGATGTAGCTGTAATTGTGCCATTAAAGTTGGAAACTGAGAGTCAGTGGCATGGTGTCTGGCTCTACTGCTCCCTCACCAGCTCTGATATTGGGTGAATTGTTTGCATTTTTTGAGAGTCAGTGCTTCTCATCTGTAGAGTGGAGTAAGGATAATAGGCTTTTGAGGATTAAATGAGATAATGCGTGTACACTGCTAAGCACACAACGAGAGCTCACAAGAGGGTAGCGCGACAGTGCTGACATAAACAACCTTGAAGGGTCCTGCCTGGGATTTCAAGTATAAGATGACATGTCCTGGGTCATAATTGAGCTTTTTTGTCAAAATTCTCTTTCGTAGGCTTGCTCACCTTAAGTTCTTTGTGTGTATTTCTTAAAAGGTCAAGTCAACTTAAATGGCTGATTAACACAGTCCATTGTATTTGTGCTTTGCTCCCCATATTTTAGTCAGGGTTCTCCCGAGAAACAGAACCAATAGGATAGAGTTATAGAATCTAGATACCTAGTTATATCTCTCTATATATGTATATATCAAGAGATTTTTTTTTTATAAGGAATTGTTTTTTTTGTGTGTGAAAATTTCTTTGTAATTTAGCAAGTCGTTGCTCTTTGTTGTCTTACTTAATCCTCATAATAATCCTGTAAGGTTTTGACATATCTTTACCATACAAAAGAGGAGTCAGAGACACAGATTATTTTGTTGACTTGACCAAGGTCACAGAGCTCCTAACCAGTGGAAATAAGATGAGAATTGAAATCCTCTGAATGCAATGTAATGCTATTTTCACTCTACTGGATTTTTATATACCTATTTACCTGCAGATAGCTGCAAAGTTGAGAAGAGCCCATTTACAGAATTACCTATCTCTATTCTGCAGTGTGTTTAGGGACAGACAGTGCAATATGAAATGTCAAATCGTGTGTAATTACTATTATTACTCATTCACCAACAAAGTCTAACAACCTTGGATGCCTTTGTCCAATGAGCAGCTGCATTTGAGAAACATCCTTGGGTTGGCATCAGTTGACCACTTAATTCTCAACCTAAGATGAGCTCTTGTTTCGTTTAATGGCTTTCAAAACATTGACATGCATGGGAGCACAGAACAGCACTCTTTCTTGTTTTTCCCTCCTTCTAAAACCACAAGAAATTATTTAAGGAAGTTTTAATGAAATGCATCTGTCACTTATTAAGATGGATGGCTGGAGTGCAGCTTTCCATTACTGGAAATGGCAGAATCAAATTAGGAAATAACAGTCCTCAGCATCTTCTCCAACTGGCTTTTGCATAATGTGTTGGGAAAAATGCCACCTTGGCAGAAAACTGCTATTGTGAGGGCCAAGATTCCTAACCCAAAGGGGCTGTGTTTACCAGTGAGATTCCCCTTCTTTGGTGAGTGAAATGACTGGGTTTGAGAGTGAAGCTGCCTTGCCTATGGCATTTTTTGGTTTTTGGAGTTTGGAGGCTCTGTCTCACAGTCCAGGAGGCTCAGAGAACCTCTTAGGCTGTATGCTCCTCTCAGTCCGAAGCCCTGACTTTTGATTTGGCTTTCCAAACATTAAATTTATCTTGTCTTATTGGGCCCAACAGCAGCCATTCAACAAATATTGGATATCTACTATGTGGCCAGCACTCTTTTGACACTGGGGTGCCCAGCAAGAGCAAAACAATGTGCCTGCTTCATGTTGCTACTATGGTAGATGGGGACGCAGCAAATAAAGTTCAGAAAGTGTTTCATGCTATGAAGGTAATAAAGCCAAGCCACAAAGTAAAGAGGAGGTGGAAAAGGGGTTTATTAGAGAGAATAAAATCTCTTTCACAAGTCATGAAACCCAGGCTCTTATTTCAGGATGACCATTGTATTTTTGTGTCCCTAGGGGAAACTGTGCAGCTAGTATTTTTTTGTGTGTGTGTTTTGCTGTTTTTGTTAAAAAGGATTTTTTGAGATCATTTAATTCATCTTCCATCCAAACACAGGACTGTTTTCAAATAACCCAATAAATGATAGTGGACTAGTCACCTTTTCCTGAATACATCTAGACTCAACTTTGTTGCCCCAGGAGGAAGTCAAATGGACTCAAAATGTTTGTTAATCCATATAGTTTTTCAGTAAACATTTATGGAGCCTCTATTATGTGCCAGGCATGCACGACGCCCTGGGAGAGAGCAGTAAAGAAGGTGCAGAATATCCTCATCACACTGTTCATTTCCATATCACCTCACTGTTGTGAAGAGCTTTCATGCACATGATTTCATCCTTCCAACGATCCTGCAGGATTGGCAGGACAAGTATAATCAAGGCATTGAAATGTATGATTGTCATTAGCACTATTCTCTACATATTTCTGGCTTTCTGCTTTCTGAGCACAGCCCTTTTAGTTAGTTGTGCCATGTGGCATGCTCTGGCCAGGGAAACAGGAGGAGGATGGATCATGTCACCAATGATCCCAGACTCTAAGAGGACCATTCCTTTTCCCACTTTTGTGGTGATGACGGATGCTGATGTTCCTGTCACCAGCTCACTGAGGAACCACAGTGAGCAAACACCCCTCCTGTCCCACATTGGATGTGTGGTGTGTGTAAGAAATTAAACTTCTGCCATATGAAGCCACTGAATTTTGTGGTATTATAACTCCTTCATAAATGGACCTCAACGAATACAAGGTTTTGTCTGATCACTTTTCCTCACTGGGAGCTTAATATCTTGTGGAGGAACTTTGCATCTCAGAGGGAGTCCACTCCCTTGCTAGGAAGTTCTGATTGTTGGGAAGTTCTTCCTTCAAAATTGAAATAAAATCTGCTTTTCCATAACTCCTGATTCCTCACTCTCCCCTCCGGAATATCAAGGGAGACACTTACATCTCCTTCTACATGGCTGTTCTTCATATAATATGACAGCTGTCATGTCTCCCCTCAGAGCTCTCTTCTCCAGGAGGAATGTGACTGATACCCTCAAACTGATTCTTTGATGACACGGTTCCCAGATGTCTCATTATGCTTGTTTTCAGTCTCTAGATATGCCCTAACTACCAATGTAGATTTTATATGGGGGAAATCATGGTTTCAGATGTTTTTTTCCTTTTTAAAAATTTCATTTCAAGTTAGTTAACATACAGTGCAGTCTTGGTTTCGGGAGTAGAACCCATCTCTTACATATGACATCCAGTGCTCATTCTAACAAGTGCCCTCCTTAATGACCATCACCCATTTAACCCATCCCCCAATCACCTCCCCTCCATCAACCCTCAGTTTGTTCTCTTGTATTTTAAGAGTCTCTAATGGTTTACCTCCCTCTCTGTTTTTATCTTATTTCAAATGTTTTATGACCACATCTACTACAATGAAACCTCTATTTTTTTAATGTTCAGGTATTTAAAACTAAATATAAATATGTATATTTAGTAATCTTTAAAAAATGTTTCTTAATGTTTATTATTTTTGAGAGAGAGAGAGAGAAACAGAGCACAAGAGGGGAAGGGACAGAGAGAAAGGGAGACATAGAATCTGAAGCAGGCTCCTGGCACTGAGCTGTCAGCATAGAGTCTGATGTGGGGCTTGAGCTCACGAACTGTGAGATCATGACCTGAGCTGAAGTCAGACACTTAACTGACTGAGCCACTCAGGCACCCCATATTTAGTAATCTTTTAAGACAAATTCAACCTTACACTTCCTGCTTGAAATTCTTAAATAACTCCTCACCGTGTTTAGGATAAAGTGCTTCTAAGACCCTAAGTGATCTGACCGTAGCCTACTTTACCAGTTTTAACCTTCCCAAACATCTCTGTGTTAATCATTTTTCTGTTTTCCCTCTGATCCATTCCTTTGGTCTACATCAAAATGGGACGGAAAGAATGCATTCTAGGGCTCCCATATTGGCTGGATTTCACTTAGGTTTGACCTACTGAAAGCACTGGTGGGAGATGAAGGGTGGGAGGGTGTTTTTTCCTCTCCCACCACTCTGCCTCAGATGGTGTTCCAGAAATGGCTGTGTTTTCTATGTCTCCTATGACTATAGCCCCTGTTAGGCTGTGGTGTCCTCTGTAGCCCTATTCTTGCCTGGCAGTAACCTTTCCTAATTTTTAGGGAACATTAATGGGTTGTCTGTTGCATTGCAATTTGAATAGATTTTACAGACTTTTATTGAGGGGACATTTTAAAGTGGACTGGTTAACAAGTAAGAACAAAAATGGACTTAAGTAAAATTTATAAGTGAGGAATATGTTGCCTCCAAATCTAAATAGATCCAGTAAGTTGTTCGGCTTTCCTTAAAGCAGCGGTACCAGTAAGGTGAGAAGTTGGTTCCTTGATCAAACAGTGCCCAGAAATGTCATCGAAGTTGTAGAGCCTTGAATCTTATGGGGAACAATGGCTCAGCCCTAACTGGAAAAGTGCTATGACAAATGTTTATATATCCTGTATGAGTGTTTCCTTTGAATCTCCTCAGAGGAGGATGTAATCAGTGTGATGTCATACTTGTCATACTTGTGTTCCTGAAGAAAATTGAATGCAGTTAAGATCTTGCCTGCAAAGACTGAGTGTGATGGCAGGGCTGTTGAAATACCCCATGGGAAGGCAATTATTGTGTTCATTTAAAGGTGAAGGTTAGTTTCAACTGGGATTCTGTCAAAATAGGTACAGAAGAGAACATACTAGCCAAATTTATAACAGAATAATACTTTTCAATTGCTGATTGGATGGACTCAGTAGGGTAAATATTTGGTATGGGACTTTAACTGAGGATATCATGGCATTAAGGTTATTGGTAAACCACTGTTAGGTACCATTTATTTTCATCAGGTTAGAGTGAGCACTGGCCAAATTGGGTTATTAAAGAGGGAGACAGTAGGAACAATGATCCTTTCTTTCAGTAAGTCTTGTGTAATGGCTCTTTATTCGTGTAGACCTTGTTTCAAAATATAGTGAGCTATCTGAAGTATTTTAACCAGGTGGAAGGGAGGTGTGGAGAAGGTCTATGGGATCCCATTTTGTGAAACCAACTGTAAGTGCCGAATAGTTCATTTCATTCACATTTACTGCTTGTGTCAGGGTGTCTATGCCCACTATGGGATATTTTAGGGCAATGAGTGCTATGACCATGGGGAATTTAGGTAAGGTAATAGTGCTTATGGTTAAGGTAAAGCATACCTATTTGTCCTGTATTTATGTCTCATAACTTTCCTAAGGATATAGGGGTATCTTAGTATCTCACACCTATCAGAATGACTAATATTAACAACTCAGAAAACAACAGATGTTGGCAGGGATGTGGAGAAAGGGGAACACTTTTGCACTGCTGGTGGGAATGCAAACTGGTGCAGCTACTCTGGAAAACAGTATGGAGGTTCCTCAAAAAATTAAAAATAGAAGTACCCTGTGACCCAGCAATTGCACTACTAGGTATTTTTATCCAAAGGATACAAAAATGCTGGTTCAGAGGGGCACATGCAACCCAATGTTTATAGCAGCACTATCAACAATAGCCAAAGTATGGAAAGAGCCCAAATGTCTATCAACCGATGAATGGATAAAAAAGATGTGGTATATATATACAATGGAATATTACTCAGTCATCAAAAAGAATGAAATCTTGCCATTTGCAACAACGTGGATAGAACTAGAATGTATTATGCTAAGTGAAATAAGTCAGAGAAAGATAAATATATGATTTTACTTATATGTGAAAAGAGAAAAAAAGAATAGGGGTATCTTGTTTAAATTTTTGTAACTTAGCCCAGTATTAAGGCCATAAAAATTTGCCAGTGGAGACCAGTGAACCACCAGAGAGGTATAGGGGTGATTGTTCCCAGATAGTGCCCATTGCCCCTGGGAGATACTTAAGTTGCTAGCAGTGGCATGAGAATCACAGAGGTCTGGAGGCAAGTTGCTGTACATCTGGTGTGGCCTGGCACTGGGGACCTTGTAGCTTCCTCATAGTCTGCTATAATGAAAGTTATAACTCTTCAGGGGTTATGTTCCAAATTAAATGATTTGGGAAACCCAGAGTTTAGAGTCTCCAATATCAGGCCCTTTGATGGGATCTTGGTTTGGGGGAGGTTGGTTGCCTGGACATCCTTTCTGATGACCATTGCTTCCTTTATAATTCTTATTCTCTCAATTGTTTTCTTGATAGGCAAACATTTATTTGGGTTTCATCCTGTTCATCAATAGCAACTAATAACTCTAGGCCATCTAATGCCTTCTTAATAGTGGCAGCCTGGCTAATAAGGGGAAATAAGTTAAGGGGAAGTAAGGCTGTTTGATAATTTGGAGGTGCCCTTCTTAAGGAAAATTGTCAACATCAAAAGGTTCTGTATGGGACTACTTAGGGCCTCTGGTGCATTGGGATTTTCAATAACAATAAATCCATTGCACCATGCCAATTTTCCTCAATAGCTGTTGTCCTTCCTCCAAGGTTTTCCAACAATGGAAGGCATGAGCATTTGCAATGATGGCAAGTGGGATGGGCTATTTTCCATGCCATGAACACCCAGTGGATGAGAGGAAAGACAGGGAGATGCATTATTATAGGTCCATTTTGATAGATTAAATGGGTTTCTTAACAAGTTACTAATTTCTGGATCATGAGATATGCCTGCCAATTGGCACATCTCAATAAATGTTAAAATTAATTCTGAACTAGTCTTCCAGAGGTGTAAAAGCCAATTGATTCCCCTTTCATCTTCCCATTGAATAAGTTCTTTTAGTAAATTTTGGGTTTCCAATCAGGTCAAATCATGGACTTCTGTTTTAATTTCTATTTCTTCCTGAAAAAAAAAAATTTTTTTTTTTTGAGTGGTGATGAAGAAGACTTCAGGGGAGGTCTTGCCGTATCTTATATTTAAGCTTCTCCACCCAGGGAATCCCAGTCAGTGTCATCAGGGTCAGGAATTCGACCCTTCCCCCCCACCATAACCTCACCCCACAATACCATCTTTTGTAGCCCAGTGGGGTTGGAATGGCCACTTAGCATTCTGATAGGTGGTAGCACTCAGAGTCTTTGGTGATCACTTTTTCAATTTTCCAGTAAAGTGTAGTTTCCTCTGGCCCCTTTGGGGAAATTTGGGTGAAGCATTCTGGTCCACTTTCATTAGGGTTTTGCCTTGAGGCATCAGGCATATACTGCTGAGAATCAGGATATCTGTGTGTGTGTGTGTGTGTGTGTGTGTGTGTGTGTGTGTGTAATAGAAACAAAGTGGCAACAACAGCAGTGACACTTTCAGTCTCACAGAGTCCTGGCCAACCAGGTTCCCTATGGAGCTTGCACCTCACGTAAAGTTGCTCTCCTTCATATGAGTGACCATCCAATGGCACATACATTGCACAGGGTATCAGTTCATTCCTGAGTATTCCATAGAAGTGGAGTGGTACCCACAAAGAACAGTCACTGGGCAAGAGTCCTTCCCTGAGCCTTGAGTCAGTCAGTCCTGGCTTATGGTGAAACCAAGATATGTGATTCAGTCTGAGACAGACATATAGATGTGGGTCATAGCACACTACGCAGGGTGACTTTAAAGAGGGCACTAGTCCTATTTAGGGACTCTTCTTTCTAAATGTCACATATTGAAGTCTCTGACTTAGATCAACTGGATTTAGAACCACCTCAATTGGACTCACAGCTCAGAATACAAGCTCCCCAGGCAGCCATGGCACAGCTCAAGGAGCACACTGGCCAGCAGGCAGCAACCGCAAGTGCACACCCACCAAGAGGCAGCTGAGCTGGTTAGCAAGCTAATACCAAGAGAAGGATTCCCAGGTAGCAGTGGTCATTGCCCAGGCCGTCCTGCTTATAGTGTCTGTTGTCTCACAGTTGTCTGTGGAAGGTGAGGTCAGCTCTTCACAAAAAATTTGTCGGGGCGTCAAGACTGATGATGCCACACCTGCTCTGAGAGAATATGAAAATAACTCATTACTTTTGAGTTGAGGCTTTCTGGGGTGAGCAGGGCACACACCAAGCTGGTCTGAAATGGCTTGAGTGAAACAAGAGGCTGGTGGCATTGGTTTTTATTGTGGTTAGCAGCAGGCAGGAGTAGAGTGGGTATTTCTGTGCACAGCAGGGCTTGTGTGGTTTGAACTTCTCTGCTGGCAGTCAGGGAGAGAGCACTAGGGTTTTCTCATCAGTTTGCCCAAATGTGGGGCAAGAGGGAAAGAGAGAGGGGTGGGGTCTGTCAGATGTACAAAATGGAGTCAGAGTCTTTAGTACACTGATACAAAATGTTTAGCAAATTTTAATTTTGGCTTACAAGCTCGAATTGTATCATCGGCAGCTGAGTGTTGTCAGGTGTTTTCCAAGAGGTGGCAGTCTCATTTTGTTTGCTTTTGACAAAGTGCAGTCTGAATAACTATAGTTTGTTAGTCATTCTTTCAAGAAAAAAACGATGTTCTATGGAAAAAGTAGCCGGTGCAGCTTGCAACTCAGTCGCACCAGTGCTTTTCCTGGACATGCCTACACTACTTGGGTACGTGGCACAAGTGCTTTAAGCTTACTTCCCATTTCCTCATGCAGACCATACAAAGGCACTGTCTCAGGCATCAAGATTTAATAAAGTTAATCCTGTTTATTGCTTCATCAAGGAAATTTGTAGAGAAACCATTTTCTTTTGCCGCAAGTGTGTGGCTGTGAATGACACAGTGACTACTGGCGCAGTTTGGTGGCACAGCCTTGATTCAGGCTTAGGCACTAGCAGTTTTACCCAGTGTTGCCTTTGCACCATCAGTGAAAATATCAACTCAGTGTAAAAAGTAACTATTAGTATATCTTAGTATTATTATGAACATTGTTTTGGCCTCATAGCCCCGCTGAAAGTATCTCAGGGACCACATCTTCCAGATGTTTGCGTCCCACACTTTGAAAACTGCTATCCAGGGTCAACATCAAGTGGCAAGGAAGGACCTTGGCCCTCCTTGAGGCCATACTGTAAGGGTGCTACTACAAGGGGGTGATGAATTAGGACCAATAATTCAACCTATGGTATCTTATCATTCTCAGCTTGTCTCTCACCAAATTCACTCTCTTAATTTACATTATGTTCTAGACTTTGTTGGGGACATCAGTAATAAATAATGACTAAGATTTGGCTCCTGACATGTTTCAAGATCACTACAGACTAGACACACTGCAATAAGCCATCATAAAGCACTTAATCATCAATAGATCTTGTGATAGAAGTACATACTAGATGCTAAGGGAGTGCAGTAACTAAATCCTTACATTGGGTTCAGAAAAGACTTATGTCAGGACGTTTAAGCTGAATCTTCAAGAATAGTAGCAGTAATTCAGGTGGGAAAAAGAAAATAGGAGCTTTCAGTTAAGGAAGTGACAAGTTAATGACATGAAGGCCACAGAGTAAAACCTGCTGACATTACTTCAAAACCAGCTGCAACTCTGGGCTTCTATGACTATCTCAGTGACCACTTCATTCACCCCAGATCACAACCTGAGCCTTATTCTCATCTCTGCCTTTTCCTTTTTAGCCATTCATTCATTCATTCATTCATTCCTTTCATTCATCAACTTTGTATCAAGTACCTATTAGAAATTTTTGGAGAGTTGCATCTTACTCACAGGTGGGGCTCAAAAGTCTAACGTGGAGAAGGTAGAAAATTACATGGAGTCACAGTTACCTCTAAAAATTCCTTAGAGTACCAATAAAGTACAATATATATGGATTTACAAAGACTTGATTTGGGGGTACATGTTGCATGTAAGAAGGGATCTTTGAACATTAGATGTATATAGGGAGTTGAGACAAAGTGAAGGAATCATATTCATAACTTCTGTCTGGTTCACGCTCACTCCCTGAAACACAACCACTGAAAGGAGGAGCAGGCAGATGAGTCTGCACATTTTATTTATTTTATTTTATTTTTCACCTTTTTTTCAAAAAATTAAATTCAAATGAGTTAACGTAGAGTATAGTATTGGTTTCAGGAGTAGAATTCAGTGATTCATCATTTACCTACGATACCCAGTGCTCATCCCAACAAGTGCCCTCCTTAATGCCCATCACCCATTTAGCCCATCCCCCACCCACCTTTCCTCCAGCAACCCTCAGTTTGTTCTCAGTATTTAAAAGTCTCTTATGGTTTACCTCCCTCACCCCCATTTTTATCTTATTTTATTTTTCCTTCCCTTCCCCTGTGTTCATCTGTTTTGTTTCTTAAATTCCACATGAGTGAAATCATGATATTTGTCTTTCTATGATTGACTTATTTTGCTTAGCATAATACACTCTACTTCCATCCACATGGTTGCAAATGGAAAGACTTCATTCTTTTTGATGGCTGAGTCATATTCCATTGTGTGTGTGTGTGTGTGTGTGTGTGTGTGTGTGTGTGTGTATACACCATATTTTCTTTATCAATTCATCAGTCAATGGATATTTGGGCTCTTTCCAAAACTTGGCTATTGTTGATAGTGTTGCTATAAACATTGGGGTGCATGTGTCTCTTTGAATCAGCATTTTTATATCCTTTAGATAAGTACCTAGTAGTGTAATTGCTGGGTCATAGGGTAGGTCTATTTTTAATTTTTTAAAATATTTATTTTTGAGAGAGAGCAAGAGTGAGAGAGTGAGAGAGCGAGAGAGAGCGAGTCAGCCGGGGAGGAGCAGAGAGAGAGGGAGACACAGAATCTGAAGCAGGCTCCAGGCTCTGAGCTGTCAGCACAGACCCTGAGGTGGGGCTTGAACTCACAAACTGTGAGATCATGACCTGAGGTGAAGTTGGATGCTCAACTGACTGAACCACCCAGGTGCCCCTATTTTAAATTTTTTGAGGAACCTCCGTGCTGTTTTCCAGAGTAGCTGCACCAGTTCACATTCCAACCAAGAGTGCACAAGTGTTCCCCTTTCTCTGCATCCCTGCCAACATCTGTTGTTGCTTGAGTTGTTAATGTTAGTCATTCTGACAGGTGTGAAGTGGTATCTCATTGTGGTTTTGGTTTGTGTTTCCCTGATTATGAGTGATGTTGAGCAGCTTTTCATGTGTCTGTTAACCATCTGGATGTCTTTGGAAAAGTGTCTGTTCATGTCTTCTGTCCATTTCTTCACTGGATTATTTGTCTTTTGGGTGTTGACTTTGATAAGTTCTTTATAGATTTTGGATACTAACCCTTTATCTGATATGTCATTTGCAAATATCTTCTCCCATTCTATCAGTTGCCTTTTAGTTTTTTGATGGTTTTCTTTCCCGTGCAGAGGTTTTATTTTTTTTTTTCTTAAAAAAATTATTTTTAATGTTTTATTTATTTTTAAGACAGAGAGAGACAGAGCATGAGTTAGGATGGGGCAGATAGAGAGAGGGAGACACAGTATCTGAAGCAGGCTCCAGGCTCTGAGCTGTCAGCGCAGAGCCCGACGTGGGGCTTGAACTCACAAACTGTGAGATCATGACCTGAGCCGAAGTCAGACGCTCAACCAACTGAGCCACCCGTGTGCCCCAGAAGGTTTTATCTTGATAAGGTCCCAATAGTTCATTTTTGCTTTTATTTCCCTTGCCTCTGGAGACATGTCTAATGAAAATTTGCTGCGGCTGAGGTCAAAGAGGTTGCTGTTTTCTCCTCTAGGATTTTGATGGTTTCCTGTCTCACATTTAGGTCTTTCATCCATTTTGAATTTATTTTTGTGTATGGTGTAAGAAAGTGGTCCAGTTTCATTCTTCTGCATGTCACTGTCCAGTTTTCTCAGCACCATTTGCTGAAGAAATGGTCTTTTTTCCATTTGCTATTCTTTCCTGCTTTGTCGAAGATAAGTTGGCCATACATATGTGGGTCCATTTCTGGGTTCTGTATTCTGTTCCACTGATCTATGTGTCTGTTTTTGCACCAGTACCATACTGTCTTGATGAATACAGCTTTGTAATACAGCTTCAAGTCTGGCATTGTGATGCCTACAGCTTTGTTGTTGTTGTTTTTTCCTTTTTTGTAGTAAAAAAAAATTCTAAATTTATTTATTTATTTTGAGAGAGAGAGACAGCACGAGTGGGGGAGGGGAAGAGAAAGAAGGAAAGAGAGAGAGAGAGTCCCAAGCAGGCTCTGTACTGTCAGGACATAGCCCGACATGGGGCTCAAACTCAAGAAACCGTGAGATCGTGACCTGAGCCCAAAGCGAGAGTTGGATGCTTAACTGACTGAGCCACCCAGGCACTCCTCATTTTTTTTTTTTTGTTTTTTCAACATTGCCTTGGCTATTCAGGGTCTTTTCTGGGTCCAGTCAAACTTTAGACTTGTTTCTTCTGGTTATGTGAAGAATACTGGTGATATTTTGATAGGGATTGCATTGAATGTGTGGACTGCTTTGGGTAGTATTGACATTTTAACAAAATTTGTCTTCCAATCCATGAGCATGGAAGGTTTACCATTTCTTTGTGTGTTATTACATTTATTTCATAAGCTTTCTATAGGTTTCAGTGTACAGGTCTTTGACCTCTTTGGTTAGGTTTATTTCTAGGTATCTTGTAGGTTTTGGTGCAATTGCAAATGGGATCGATTCCTTGATTTCTCTTTCTCCTGCTTCATTATTGGTATACAGAAATGCCACAGATTTCTGTACATTGATTTTATATTCTGCAAGTTTGCTGAATTAATGCATCATTTCTTGCAGTTTTTTGGCAGAGTCTTCCAGGTTTTCCACATAGAGTATCATGTCATCTGTGAAGAGTGAAAGTTTGACGTCTTCCTTACTAATCTGTATGCCTCTGATTCCTTTTCGTTACCTGATTGATGTGGCTAGGACTTCCAGGACTATGTTGAACAACAGTGGTCAGAGTGGACATCCCTGTCGTGTTCTGGACCTTAGGAGGAAAGCTCTCAGTTTTTCCCCATTGAGGATTATATTAGTTGTGTCTTTTGTATATGGCCTTCATGATGTTCAGGCTATCCCAACCTTTTGAGGGTTTTTATCAAGAAAGAATGCTGTGTTTTGCCAAATGCTTTTTTCTGGCTCTATTGAGAGGATCATGTAGTTCTTATCCTTTCTTTTATTAATGTGATGTATCTTGTTTCTTGATTTGTGGATATTGAGCCACCCCTGCAGCAAGGGAATAAAGCCCACTTGATTGTGGTGAATAATTCTTTTAATGTAATGTTGGATTCAATTTGCTAGTGTCTTGTTGAGAAGTTTTGTATCCATGTTCATCAGGGAAATTGGTCTGGAGTTCTCTTTCTTAGTGGGGTCTTTGGTGTTGGAATCAAGGTAATGCTGGTTTCGGAATGAGTTTGGAAGTTTTCCTTCCATTTCTATTTTTTTGGAACAGCTTCAAAAGAATAGGTATTAAATCTTCTTTAAATGTTTGATAGAATTCCCCTGGAAGCCATCTGGCCCTGTTCTCTTGTTTGTTGGGAGATTTTTGGTTACTGATTCAATTTCTTTGCTGGTTATGGGTCTGTTCAAATTTTCTGTTTCTTCCTGTTTCAGTTTTGGTAGTTTATATATTTCTAGGAATTTATAGATTGCTCCACTTGTTGGCATATAACTGCTCATAATATTCTCTTATTATTGTTGGTATTTCTGCAGTGTTGGTTGTGATCTCTCCTCTTTCATTTGTGATTTTATTTATTTACATCCTTTCCTTTTTCTTTTTGGTAAGTCTTGCTAGGGGTTTATCAATTTTGTTAATTCTTTCAAAGAACCAGCTCCTAGTTTTGTTGATCTGTTCTGCTGTTTCTGTTTGTTTGTTTGTTTGTTTGATCTATGTAATTGATTTCTGCTGATTAGAGCAGATTTCACTTCTCTGCTGGTTTTGGGCTTTATTTGCCGTTCTTTTTCTAGCTCCTTTCGGTGTTAGATTAGGTTGTGTAGTTTAGACATTATGTCCTTCTTTAGGAAGGCCTTGATTGCTAAATACCTCCCTCTTATGACTGCCTTTGCTGCATGTCATAGGTTTTGGACTGTTGTGTTTTCATTTTCATTGGTTTTCATGTACTCTTCTATTTCCTCTTTAATGTCTTGGTTAATCCATACATTCTTTAGTGGAATGTTGTTTAACCTCCAAGTATTTGTGGTCTTTTCAAATTTTTTTGTAGTTGATTTCAAGTTTCATAGCTTTGTGGTTTGATACTATGCGAGGTATGATCTTGATCATTTTGTACTTGTTGAGGGCTGATTTGTGATCTGTTCTGGAGAGCAAATTATATGTGATCTATTCTGGAGAATATTCCATGTACACTTAAGAAAAATGTATATTCTACTTTAGGATTAAGTGTTCTGAACATATCTGTTAAGTCCATCTGGTCCAGTGTGTCATTCAAAACCATTGTTTCCTTGTTGATTTTCTGTTGGATGATGTGTCCATTGTTGTATGTGGGGTGTTAATGCTATTGTATTATTAATGAGTTTCTTTATTTTTGTTACTAACTGATTTATATAATTCAGTCCTCCCAAGTTGGGGCATAAATATTTACATTTGTTAGATCTTCTTGGTGGAAGACACTTTAATTATTGTATAATGCCCTTCTTCATCTCTTGTTACAATCTTTGTGTTAAAATCTAGTTTATCTGGGGGCGCCTGGGTGACTCAGTTGAGCATCCGACTTTGGCTCAGGTCATGATCTCACAGTTCGTGGGTTTGAGCCCTGCATCGGGCTCTGTGCTGACAGCTCGGAGCCTGGAGCCTGCTTTGGATTCTGTGTCTCCCTCTCTCTCTCTGCCCCTCCCCTTCTCATGCTCTGTCTCTCTCTGTCTCTGAAAAATAAATAAATATAAAATCTAGTTTATCTGATTAAGTATGGCTACTCTGGCTTTCTTTTGACGTCAGTTATTAGCATGATAGATGGTTCTCCATCCCCTCACTTTCAATCTGCATGTGTCTTTGGGTCTAAAACGAGTCTCTTATAGCAGCATATAAATTGATTTTGTTTGTTTTTTTTTTCCTTATCCATTCTGATATCCTATGTCTTTTGATTAGAGCATTTAATACGTTTACATTTAGAGTGATCATTGAAAGATGAATTTAGGGCCATTGTGTTACCTGTAGAGTTGGTGTTTCTGATAATGCTCTCTGGTCCTTTCTAGTGTCTGTTGCTTTTGGTCTTTTTTTTTTTTTTTTCTCCACTGCAGAGTTCCCCTTACAGTTTCTTGTAGGGCTGGGTTAGTGGTCATGAACTCCTTTAGTTTTTGTTTGTCTGGGAAACTCTTTATCTGTCTTTCTACTTTGAATGACAGCCTTGCTAGATAGAGTATTCTTGGCTGCATGTTTTACCAATTGAGCACTTTGAATATATCTTGCCACTCCTTTCTGGCCTGCCAAGTTTCTGTGGAGAGATCTGCTGTGAACCTGATCTGTCTTCCCTTGTAGGTTAAGGGAATTTTTTCCCTTGCTGCTTTCATGATTCTTTCTTTGTCTGTGTATCTTGTGAATTTGACTATGATATGTTTGGCAATGGCTGGATTTTGTTGAATTTAATGGGAATTCTCTGTACCTCTTGGATTTTGGTCTGTGTCCTTCCTCATATTAGGGAAGTTTTCAGTTATAATTTGCTCACATAAACCCTCTGCCCCCTTTTCTCTCTCTTCATCTTCTGGGACTCCTATGATACAAATGTTATTATGTTTTAATAAACTGCTGAGTTCTCTAAGTCCGTATTCATGACCCCTGACCTTTGTTTCCCTCTTCTTCTCAGCTTCATTATTTTCCATAATTTTATCTTCTAATTGCTAATTCTCTCCTCTGCCTTGTCCATCCTCATTTTTATGGCCTCCATTTGGGTTTACATCTTGGTTATAACATTGTTAATTTCATCATGATTAGATTTCAGTTTTTTAATGCCTGTAGAAAGGGAATCACTGGTATCTTCTATGCTTTTTTCAAGCCCAGCTAGTATCCTTGTAATCATTGTTTTAAATTCTAGTTCAGACATCATACTTACATCTGCATTGATTAAATCCCTGGCCATCATTTCTTCCTGTTCTTTCTTTTGAGGTGAATTTCTCTGTCTTGTCATTTTGGAGGAAGAAAAATAAAATAATAATAGAATGAAACAAAAATTGAAAAATTAAAAAAAATCAATAAAGGAAGCTAGATCCTAGGTGTATTTTGGCCTGCTTGTTAAGAGAAGCTTGATAGAAAAAAGAGAAAAGAGAGAAAAAAAAATCAAAAAGTAATTAAAAAAATAAAATAACATAAAAAATTTTCTTCTTTCTGTATCCAAGAAACAAAAGAAAAGAAAAACAACAAAATGAAGAAACAAGTGAATAAACAAACAAACAAACAAAACAAAACAAATGAAGCTAGGTCCAGTTTCCCCTAGAGCTGAAACTTTGCAGCAGTTTATGGTCAGTAGACTAAGCTCTGGAAGGGAATTGTGCTGGTGTTCTGGGGGAGGGGCCTGCTGCTGTTTCTCAGGCTGACTTGCCTTAGTGGAGATTTGCCTGGAGGGCACAAAGGTGCAGGGCTTGGTGTAAGGGTTCCATTCTCTACTTGGTGGTGCTCTTTAACTCACTGAGGTTGATCAGTGCTGGCTGGCTAATGGTGCAAATGGCTTCCCCCTGCTCTCTATTCTCCCAACCAGGAAGTTCTCAGCCTCACTGACGTGATCAGTCACCGCTCCTGTTTCCCCTGCTTTTGTCAGCTCCTGCCTTCTCCCATCTGTATCTGAGCTACCCACCTACAAGGCAGCACCTCCCTCTAGAGTTTTATCTCAGGTGCAGCTGTGTTTCAAAACCCCACACTAAAGAGACCCTTGTGGCTTGGACTCAAAGTGATCCCCTGAGGGAGGGTCTAGTGATGCTGTGGCCAGAGTTGGCCTGTTCCAGGAAATGGTCGCCCCACCGTACAGCGGCAGCCACTCAGAGTTTATGGTAAATCGCAACACACAGCCAGTGCCAGGGTTTGCTGCCCTTAGCTGGCATCTTTGTTTCTATATGGGTGATCATGGCTTTATGGTTCCTGCTGGGTCTTTTGCCTGGAGAGGCCATATCACCTCTACCAAATGTACTCTAAGCAGGAGAACCTATTCTCACATGACCCAGGGCATCCTCAGACTGCACTCTCTGCTCCCAGGGCTCCCCCTGCTTCCTTGCCAGAGCGCCACCAGGTGCTGACCTCTGAAACTTCAGACTCTGCTCCACTGTTTATCAAAAAACTGGCTGTATAGAAACCTTCTCCATTTTCCTTGTCAATGATTTTGGGGAAGAGTTTTCTTGCGTAGTCCCCTGCGTGTGTTTTTGCTCTTTCTCTCTAGCTGCTTTCAGGGGGAAAGCTTTCTTGTGCAAACCTGATATCCTGCTCTCTTTCCCCCTCTGTCTTTCTCCTCTTCACAAAGACAGCTCCCACACCTCTTGGGCACCATCTCTTCTCTTTCCCAGTTCACCTCTCCATGCCATGTACCTGCTGCATTCTTTCCCCCAAATTATGCAGATTTTTTTGTTAATACTCAGATGGATTTCCTAGGTGTTCAAAATGGTTTGATGTTGATCTAGCTGTATTCAAGGGACAAGACAAGCCCAGGGTATCTTTACTACTCCACCGTCTTAGCTCCTCCTCTAAAAAAAAGGTTTTTTTTTTAAATAATAAAATAGAATAAAGTAGATCAAATTATGCAGATTGTTCTGTTAATCCTCAGATCAATTTCCTAGGTGTTCGAAATGATTTGATGTTGATCTAGCTGTTTTCAAGGGACAAGACAAGCCCAGGGTCCCCTTACTACTCCAGCATCTTAGCTCCTCCTCTTAAAAAAGTTTTTATTTTTTAAGAATAATAAAATAGAATGAAGAAAATAAAATAGAATAAAAAATTTGCTCTTTCTGACAAGGTCTCTCGCTCAAATTATGCAGATTGTTGTGTTAACCCTCAGATCAATTTCCTAGGTGTTCAAAATGGTGTGATGTTGATCTAGCTGTGTTCAAAGGATGAGACAAGCTCAGGGTCTCCATACTATTCTGGTATCTTAACTCCTCCAAGTCTGCACATTTTCAATTTCTCTTCCCTCTCATGTGTACATACACACGCCCATAGGTGAATCTGTATAGATGAAAGGCATGTACCAGACTCCCTTCTATTCTGTCCCTGGTCATGTTGGCATTTATCACTTCCTTTATGCCACTGCTGTCACAACCCTGCTTTGGGTTCCCGGATAGCTGTTAGAGTTCTGGATAGCTGGACTTCCACTCTAGTTTCTGCATGCTTCCATCCATTCTTGGCAGTAGAGTCATGAAGCTCCTAAAACCTCCTTGATTTAAAGCCTTCCATATGTTCTTCCATTGCCAAGTGGACACTCAGCACAGAAAACTTTGTAATTTTTTTTTTTAATCTCCCTGACTTTACCTCTCACAAAGAATGTGAGGTCTTTGAGTGTAAAATCATTTCTTCTACCCTTTGTATCATCACAAACTCTTCCCATTGTGGGCCCCCCATTAATTCTGGTCCTTTTCATTTCTGGAGAAGATGACATTGAAATGTACATCTTGCCCACTGCATGCAAATCGATGCTTACTTGGTTTTGTTTATTTGTTTCTTTCTGTGTCTGCACAGTTTCTCCCTACATCTGCCTTAAGATAATTATCTGACAACGATTACTCACTTTATGAGCTCTACTTCTAGGAACCTAAAGCTGTCAATCATTTATCTTTTGCAGATCTGTTTTTCAAACCTGATTCTCATAAAGTCCCTAAAGCAAGTAGAACCAGTTTATAAGCATTTACAAGGTTGCTCTCCTGCATGGAAGTAATCGCTCCCTGCTGAGTTCCTTCTGACTGGAAGGACTGTGTGTGGAATGGAACCCCATATGCTTTTCCACATGGCTTATCCAGGTGTGTGAAAGAACAGAGGGCACTGAGGAGTGGGAGTATAATACATGTCTCTTGTTATTGGGGCCCAGCTTCTTTCTAAGAAGAATTCTGGGTAGCTTCGAAAGAAAAAGAAATTAACCATAAAAAAAAGGAAAAGAGGAAAAAAAAGTTCAACCTTATAAGATGCAAAAAAGTTATGAATAAATGCATACCATGAAAACCTCTACACTTGTAAAGGCGGGTGTGTGTTTGCTCCTGGCTGGCTGGCAATACCCTGCAATTAGAGCTACCCTAGAGTCATGGTGCCTTGAGCTTAAAACATGTCATCAATGGACAGAAGCACAGTTCCTATTATTGACAGAGAGAACTTCTCCTAAAGATTTCCATAAAGAATCTCTATAGTAAGCAGTGTCCTCAACAATGTTTTTACAATAGATGCAGTAGAGGGTTTCTTAAGGCTCTCTCTTATAAAGTCTCCAGATATAGCCCTAGGGAGGAGGACATCTTGGAGAAAAGAGGCTTCTTTCAAGCCTGGATGGTGGAGGGGGTAGTCCTGAACTAGATCAAGGTAGGGCTGACAGGGCTGGGTGAGGCATGGTGGGGGCAGGGTAGGGCTAGGCCAGGCAGGGCTTGTGAGCAGAACATAAACTGGATTGAGCAGGGCTTAGTTTGGCAAGGCAGAATTGGGCAGGAACAGACAGCACTGGGCAGAGCAAAGCATGGCTCTGCTGTGCCGAACTGGTCTGGGCAAGGTCTGGACAGGGCAGAAGTCATCAGAACTGGGCAGGACTCAGCAGGACTGGGCTGGGCTCCTAGGACTGGACAAGACTGGACAGGTCTGGGCAGGGAACAAAGCATAGCTGGACAAGGTCTTGGACTCTGGATGGAAGTTGCTGAAGGAAAGAGAATGTTCTTTGTTCCCAGCAGTCCCTGGAAACTGCAATCCCAGAACTCATCCTCTCTGCATATTAGGAGCCTGCCTGCCCTGTTTTCATTGTGAACTGTGAACCCAGGCAAGGGTAGCATAGACTCAAGAGGCCTCCTCTGAGGATACTGGCTCAATTATTATCCACTGAACAGAGGAATGTCTTCCTGGTTGGAAAAGACCAATGGGATCTAATGTGTTCTCTGCCTGGAAGGCCCGTTTTCATGGAAAACTCCTTGTTCTTCAATACCTAGTGCAAATGGCACTTATGCCTCAGTTTTGCAAATCTTGGTCTCTTCACCTACATCCACCTTTGAGGACCAGTAATTTGTATCTGTGTCATTCCTGGTGCTGGTTAAAATTCCGTCCTTTCTCTCCTGCTCATTCATTATCATGAGTAAGAGTGATGTCACTTGATTCAGTCTCTAATTTGGCACACCTAATGTTAGTAACAAACTGTTAATAAGGACACCTGTAATAGGTGCCGCTTTCATAGGCTAAGTTAGATTTGACTGCAGAATCAGGGAATAGAGTTGGAAGTGTTATTAAGAGGTCTTGTTAGGAAACTGAGACCCAGAGTAGATAATTCATTTATAGAAGTTACCCAGAGAACTCAGGGGAGAACTGAGGCACACTTTTCCTGACTCTTGGTCTGATGTTTCCCCCTGCAGGATTTTCAAAACAGGTGGCTTTATATCTCAGAGCACTTGGGGCTAATGACTCTGAAAGCAAGATTCTCTAAATGTGGGTCAGTAATTCTTAGGATTTGGGGATTTGTAGAAATTTCTCTGGAATGTCACTGCTCAACCTGGACTTATGACCCTCTTCTCCTTGGTCCCATGGTATTTCCAAGGGGCTTTCTCTCTCTCTCTGTCTCTGTCTCCTTTTTAAAATGGTTTTGCTAGGGGCTATAGGAGTCCTTGAAGTTGAGTGAGAATCACAAAGAAACACATTCAGATCAGCCTGGTGGAAAGAGGACAGACCTGGGATTCATAGTTAGAGTGAATCGGTTACCATTCCTGAGTCCCAGTTTTCTGGTGTGTAAATTGGAGCTGAGATTATTTACCTCATAGGACCGTCACAAGGAGTGCAAGAGATTATAAATGCAAAATACCTAGCACAAAGTAGGTGTTCACTAGACACTTTTTTTTTTTTTTGCCTTTTTCCTTAAAGGAGCCCTCAGGTGCCATTTATTAGAGCCTGTTCCTGCCTGAGAGGCAGTTCAGAACAGCATGCTTAGGGGTATTGACTCTGAAGTTGACACCAGTCCTACTTCAGAGGTTTGCTGCCACTTACAGGCTGTGTGAACTTGCCTAGGTGAACCTCGGTTTCCACATTGTCCCTCCTTTATAGAATGAATCATTGTGAAGATCAAATGAAAAACTGCATGCAAACAGTTTAGCAGTTCAGTGCTTAGTACCAATCAATGTTGGCCATTACTGGCAGTATTATTATGCATTAAAACACTGCAGACCAATGTCAGTGAGAATCATCCAAAGGCTGAAGCTCCTTGTGGCTGACTAGCAGCTTCCCCTTGGATCCAGCTTTCCAGCCAGGCCTGCTAAACCCTGCAGACACCTCCTCTCTGGGCTTGACCCTCTAGCCATTATGAAAATGGAGAGGCCTTGTGGCAGCTTCCTCTTCCTGGATGTGGCCAGTCCCAGGCCTACAGATCCCTTAGAAGCATGTCTGAAAACTGTGTATCACAGTTGTCACAGATATAACAGTATCACAGTGGTTAAACCAAATGCAGGGGTCCTCCCTCCTCCCCATCCCCCCATGCTGGACCTCCCCACCAGGACTGCTGCTATAGCTCTGGGTCTAGGACTGCCCTCTGCCCTTCACCCCAACCCCTGATGTGATTGCAGATTCTCCCAACCAGGACCTGCCTGACCCAGGGTTTGATGCTCAGATTCACATTTAATGAGCATAGAGAGCAGTGGACTCTGTCCTGAGGGGCTCATGAGGGAAAGGAGCAGTCCTCCCCCAGCCCTAGACCTAGAGCTATATGTTGTGCACTACCTTCTACCCTTTCCTCCTCTCAAACTTGGCCATTCCAGCAGGCCCTTTAGGGGCACCTCTACTGGGCTGGTTCCCCCAACCTCAGTGGTTGGATCTTCCCCTGAGGCAGGGGTGTGTGGTTGGGCCCCAAAGGATGATATGATTGGAGAGCCACTGACAGAGCTGAGCCACAGGGCAAGAAGAGCCCCTGCAAGAGCCGCCCCCTTGGCCCATCCAGTCCCAGAGAGGAAGGTCTTATGCCTGGCTGGGTCCCTGGGGTCTTGGGAGTGACTTTAAAAGAGGGCCTCTCCAGGGGCCTAAGGGACATGGTGAGGTGAAACCACTGCCTTGGAAACCATTTTTAATGTGTTATATATGTATTATGTTGACTTACACAGTATACTGTGGGGTCAGCAGGGCACATCTCCATCCCCAGTTTATGGATGGGGGAATTGAGGCCTAGACAAGATGAATGGAGTGCCTGAGGCTGCCAAGTGAAACAGGCAGGGCTAACACTAGGACCAGAATTTTGAGGTCTTTTGACTTGGGTCAGTGCTCTTTGTAAGGGAGCCAGCTGCTCTAGGCAGGTCCACCAGAGGTCCTTGGCTCCTGGGGAGGGTCCTCAGAGAGGTCCTAAAAGGCAGCTGGGCCCAGATGTCCGCATCTGTGATGTGAGTGCTGGGCCTGATGCATGGGGGAGCAAAAAGCCAGCTGGCTGGGCTGGTCAGGTACTCCACAGAGCCCGCTTCATCCTCTGAAGGATGGGTACAAAGAGGGCTGGCCCCCAGATATCCTGGGACTACTGAGAATAAACTGAATGATGAGGGAGAAAGTGTTTTATAAATGGTAAAAAGTCATAAAATGAGTAGCATAATTTACCCTGAGGCAAGGAGCAAGGTTAGGAAAACTCATAGAGGAAAACAAGGTAAGAAGAGAGGAGAGTGTTAGAATAGGGCTGGTTTTCTTTGCTCATCTCCTTCTGTCTTCCACCTGCAAGCTGTCTACTGTATCTCTGTGGGAGGTGCTGACATGTTTTATTTGACCCAGAAACCCCAAGACTAGCTTTGAGATGAAAATGACTGTATGAGGCAAAACTCCAATGTGTGTCCCTAACTTTCCCTGCATTTTAGATTTTAAGCATGCTATTATATTGATGTTTTAAATACCACTCTCTGTACTCCCAAGAATACAAATTAGATATTCTTCTGTTTGACACGATGCATTAAAAGAAAAAAACAATTTAATTCGATGTGCTAATGTAATTTGCACATAGATAACACTTAAAAATCACATCCTAAAAATGTCAGACTTACCTTGAACAAGTCTTAGTGGGGATATATGGCAAAGCGGAGGGAATAAATGCATCATATAGAAAGCTGTAAAATATAGAAACCTTAATCAACTGTGAGTGTACGTTTAGGCTTCAATAAAGGAGAATAATTATATGTGATTGAATAATTATTTTAAATATAGATATAATTGGGATTACCTCTTGGCTCACACAGAATACTGTAAAACATGACTTTTATGCAGCATTTTGTCATCACTTCCCATTATTCCTCATAGAATATTTTTGGAGGAAGAAAGAGCTTTGCCAGTGACTGGAAAGACCTAAGGGAATAGGTCAGCATCATTAACCCTTGCATGAATGATGAACTGAAGCCTGGAGACCTTAAGTAACTCACCCAAGGTCATGCTGTCAATCAACATAGGGAATTGTGTAGCTCAAGTGCCCTGATTTCTGAGCTTGTGCATTGGTCTATAATGTTTAATTTTTTTTAATGTTTATTTTTGAGAGACAGAGAGGCAGAGTGCGAGTGCGGGAGGGGCAGAGAGAGGGAGACACAGAATTTGAAGCAGGCTCCAGGCTCTGAGCTGTCAGCACAGAGCCTGACATGGGGCTCGAACCCACGGACTGTGAGATTATGACCTGAGCTGAAGTCAGACGCTTAACCAACTGAGCCACCCAGGCGCCCTGAGGTCTATAATGTTTAAATGCTGCTATTAACTAGTAGTTTTTGTTAGGGATGTCATTTGGTGCTATAGTTTCCTTTAAAAAGAAATCTTCTTAAATCTCATTTATAGAGCTCAATATGTTTTCCCTTCCCATTGGTTTCAGATTCTGTTGTAAGGAGACCCAGTGTTTTGCAAATATGACTTCACCCCAGAACATATGAGTGGATGGTGATAGAGAGGACTAAGGATGGGGAGTGGTAGTGGATCAGCAGGGCCTTCGTCCTCAGTCCCCCTTATTCAGAACTGCTTCACTATTTGTCATAAAGAATGGATTTCAGAGAAAAGAAATGTTTTGAAAAGAGGATTCCACTGCCAAAAAAAGAATATGAGGATACCACTGAGAGGAAACCATCCCCCTACGATTGTCAGGCCCAGGTTATGGAGGTCCAGGGTGGGTAGTGGAGGGCGGGGCACCTGCTGTTTCCACATGAAGGCAGGGAGGGAGGCCTGACAAGAATGGGACTACACGTGTTCTCCTTCCAGGTGTGAATCTGGAGGAGCCAGGAAGCACCTGCCTTTCCCAGCTGCTCTGGGAGGTTCTGTTTGGCTCTGGGAATCTGGAGCAGCATCCAAGGACTGCCTCAGAAAGGAACAGGCTGTTTTCTGAAAATAGGACATTTGGTGTCTTTAAAGGCAGTATACTCCCAGCTCCCCACGTGGTGCATTCACTTTGAAAGGGAGCAAGATTATAGAGATGTTCAGGGCTGAATGGAAGGTTCAGAGACATACAGCATCAAGCAGTCCCAAACTCCATGTTTATGGGCCCAAATCCTTTCATCTTAGGATCTCAAAGCACCTTACCTGGCATTAAGGATGATTACTTCAGCTCTGTAGGGAGAAAACAGAGACAGGAGGAAGAACAGAGCCTGCAGGATGAGATAGTGAGGGGATGGTAAATTGCGAATAAATCCTTGAAATGCTGTTGGAAATTTGATAGGATTTATTTCCCCCTTTCCCCCCCTCATGGAGCTTGGAACTAAAAGAAGGGCGGTTATGTGCATTTGGATCTGAATTTCATTTTTCATTCCTCAAAATATTGCCAATGAAATAATCCTAAAGTAAGGTTTCGATTATTATTAAGAAACCTGAAAAGGAGGTGCATTCCATCCTTTGAATAGGTCCTGAAATAAAAGAATAAAAAACATACTGTGCTTCATTGTTTGGTCACCAATTCTAATCCCATAATTTATTGATAAGGCATCAGCAAAAGATCCAGCAGATATACCCGTGAGGATAAAGCACCAAATCTGAAATATATAAAAGTGAAAGCTCAGGGGCACCTGGGTGGCTCAGTCAGTTAAGGGTCCAACTTCAGCTCAAGTCATGATCTCACGATTTGTGAGTTTGAGCCCTGCATTGGGCTTTGTGTTGACAGCTCAGAGCCTGGAGCCGGCGTCAGATTCTGTTTCTCCCTCTGTCTCTCTGCCCCTTCCTGACTCATGCTCTGTCTCTCTCTGTCTCTCAAAAATGAATACATGTTAAAAAAAATTAAAAAAAAAAAGGTGAAAGCTCAGAGTCTAAGAATCAGTGATCACATCATAGAAAGGGGGGAGGTAGGAACAACCTGTGTGAATTTTAAATATGCTACCCTATTTCATCCTCAGTATCCGTTAGGTGTGGATATCATCATCTTCATTGTGCAGATGAAGAAACTGAGACTCAGAGAGGGTATAACTTATTAAGATCACATGGTGAGGAAGAGTCAGGATTTGAGTCCAGATGTAGTTGATTCTGCGGTTTGTGATGCTTTTTATCTCATTATGGATGAGTTCTGATTTGAGGCTAAAGGTCACTGCTGTTAGACTTTTAAATGTGTTTAGGACAACTAAATGGATAAGACATTTTGAAATAAATTTAACAAAAGATGTGCAAATCCTGTATAAGCAAAACCATAAAACATTTCTGACATAAAAGTAGACTTGAGCAAGTAGAAACGCATCCCTTGTTTTTGGAAAGGATATCCCAATGTCATCAATATGTTGGTATACTTTAAGTAAATTTATAACTTTGATGTAATCACAGTAAAAATGCTAACATACTTTTTGCCCTGTAGTTGGACAAGATGATACTAAAAGTTCACATGGGAAAATAAACGTGAAAGAATAGTTATGTGTGTATGAGTGGTGGGTGGGTTGGGGTGGGTAGAAGGAGGGGTCAGGCCTGCCAGATATGAAAATATACTACATATCTCTATAATTAAAATAACATAGTACTGGGACACAGCTTGATAGACCAGTGGAATAAAACAGAAAGTCCCAAATAGAAACAGACCAAATATATACATAAATTCAGTGAATATAATAAAAGTGGCATCTAAAAATAACTGGGGAAAGATAGCTTTAGTAAGTGGTGTGAAACAATAGGATAGCCATATAGCAAAAGATAAAACTAGACCATACAATATGCAAGACTAAAGTTGAAATGGGTCAGAGGGATGAGAATGCAAGCTGGTACAGCCACTCTGGAAAACAGTATGGAGGTTCCTCAAAAAACTAAAAATAGAACTACCCTATGACCCAGCAATTGCACTACTAGGCATTTATCCAAGGGGTACAGGTGTGCTGTTTCAAAGGGACACATGCACCCCCATGTTTATAGCAGCACTATCAACAATAGCCAAAGTATGGAAAGAGCCCAAATGTCCATTGTTGGATGAATGGATAAAGAAGATGTGATATATATATGTATGTGTATACACACACACACACACACACACACACACACACACACACAATGGAGTATTACTCGGCAATCAAAAAGAATGAAATCTTGCCATTTGTAACTATGTGGATGGAACTGGAGGGTATTATGCTAAGTGAAATTAGTCAGAGAAAGACAAAAATCCTATGACTTTACTCATAGGAGGACTTTAAGAGACAAAACAGATGAACATAAGGGAAGGGAAACAAAAATAATATAAAAACAGGGGTGGGGACAAAACGGAAGAGACTCATAAATATGGAGAACAAATGGAGGGTTACTGGAGGGGTTGTGGGAGGGGGGATGGGCTAAATGGGTAAGAGGCACTAAGGAATCTACTCCTGAAATCGTTGTTGCACTATATGCTAACTAGTTTGGATGTAAATTAAAAAAAAAAAAAAAAACAAACAAACAAGTTAAAAAAAAAAGAAATGGGTCAGAGGGAGGGTGGGACTTCTGGCTATAGTGGCATCAAGAAGTTGGCATATTCCACCCTCCGGAGCCCTGACCCCCAAAATAAGTATAAAACTGGGAAAATTGTAAGAAAAAATCATTTAAGGGATCTAGAAACTGACCAAAGACAGACAGAAAATTGAGAGGCATCTATTCATAAAAATTACTAAAGCTTCAGGTGAGTACACCAGAGTCTGAAGCCTACTTACTGTGGCTGCGATCACTCTTTAACTATCATCCCCATCTCTACACACAGATCTGTTGGCAAGATTATGGTTTCATTGTTACAGAATTGGCCAGGAAAAACAGCAGCTTTGCTGCCAAGATGTTTGGACCCTGATGGGCAGAGGGCAAAAACTCAAGAGCGTTGTCAGCGGAAGTACATAATTCAGTATAAAATGAATAGGGAAAACCTACAACTCTGTCTACCTAAGGCTGTGTTTCCAGGGCAAGTCAGGGAAAGTGGTGGATCAGTCATCTATTTAAGGGGGAGAGCCTGGAAGTGACAGTATAGTAGGGTTACATAAGCTCTCCGTCTACCCTTGACTGACTATGAAAACTGGCACATGCTCAGAAGAGGCTCAGGAGAGCCCAGCGGAAAGTGAAAATCAATACAGACTTGAGAACTGGCTGAACTTTGAGCTCTTCCTAACCTATACATAGATAGGTCAGCAGAGGGGTGGGTGGAAGTCTTAAAGGATCAAGGTGTTTGAGAAAAATCTCTACTCATTGTCCACTAAGCTATGTAATCCTAGAAAGTCTGGTTTAAAAATGAAGGTAAGAATAAAAAAAAAAAACGATGAGAGACATTAGTGTTTGCTCATGATGGTAGAGGGATTCTGCAGCTTAAGTCTAGGCAAGTTACTCCCTGCCACCTGATCAAAACAAAAACAAACCCACAAGAACTCAGGAAAAACAAATCAAAAGAGAATTCAGAAATGTTATATTGTCTAATAATGTTTCCAACAAAAATGAGACATGCAAAGAAACAGGAAAGTGTGATTCATATTCAAGGAAAAAAAAGTCAATAGAAATGGATTCTGAGTGGACTCAGAATATTATATTTAGCAAAGAAAACTTTAAAGAACTATTACAACTGTGTTCAAATAATTAAAGGAAACTGTTTCCAAAGAAATGAGGAAAATATGGTGATGACTTAACAAATAGGAAATTTCAATAAAGAAAAACTATAAAAAGAACCAAATATAATTTTTAGAATTGAAAACTACAATAATTAAAACACTAGATGTGCTCAATAGCAGATGTGATATAGAAGAATCAATAAAATAAAAAAAAATAGTTCAATAAAAATTAAGCTAAGGAGCAGGAACAAAAATTATTGAAGAGAACTTAACCAGAGCCTCAGAGATCACTGAGACAATATCAAACATACCAACATATCTGTAAAGGGAGTCCCAAAATGAGAAGAGAGAAAATATCAGAAAAAAACACTTAAAAAGCAATTGAAAACTTCCCATATCAGATTTTAAAGATAAATATACAGATCCCAGAGGTTTAACAACCCAAACCAGAATAAACACAAAGATAACCATACTGAAGCACATCATAGTCGTTGATAAAATTCAAAGACAAAATCTTTTAAGTAGCAAGAGAAATATGATTTGTGTTTTATGAGGGAACACTAATCCAATTGGTTTACTTGTCTTCAGAGAAAATGAAGGTCATAATATAGTGTAATGACATATTGCAAAAATGCCAAGAGAAAAAAGAAATGTCAACCAGGAATTCTATATCCAGCAATATTATCCCTCAAATATGAAGATAAAAACAAACTTTTTCCAGATAAATAAAAACTGAGAGAATTCATTGCTAGCAGACCTATCCTACAAGAAATTCTGAAGAAACACCTTCAGAATGAAAGAAAATGAGACGCTGTTAATTGAACACATAGGAGGAAATGATGAACACCAGAAATGGCGAATGTGTGGACAAACTATAAAAAAAGAATGGAGGAAATTGAGCTTTGTTGGAATAAACTTGTTAAATTTTATTGGGATTAAGGTGATACAGATTTAAATTAGATTATGATAAATTAAAGATATATACAATCTTATAGTGATCACTAAGAAAATAACTAAATATAGTGAAAAATAAATTGAACAATTAAAATGATACACTAAAAATTATTTGTTTAATATAAGAGCCACTAAAGGTGGAACAAACAAATGGAAACGGGGGATTGTATGGAAAATAAGTAACAACTTGCAGACATAAATCCAGTCATATCAATAACTACATTACATATAAGTGGATAAAACACTCCACTTAAAAGGCAGAAGTTCAAAGGCAGACTAGGGTGTGCCAGGGTGGCTCAGTCGGTTAGGGATCTGACTTTTTTTAAAGTTCTTTTTAATGTTTATTTATTTTTGAGAGAGAGAGTGTGAGCAGGGGAGGGGCTGAGAGAGAGGGAGACACAGAATCTGAAGCAGGCTCCAGGCTCTGAGATGTCAGCACAGGGCCCAATGTGGGGCTTGAACTCACAAATGGTGAGATCATGACCAGAGCCAAAGTCAGAAGCATAACTGCCTGAGCCACCCAGGCATCCTACAGGTCCTATAGGCGTCCTTGATTTCAGCTCAGATCCTGATCTCACAGTTTGTGAGTTTGAGCCCCGCATCAGGCTCTGCACTGACAGTGTGGAGCCTGCTTGTGATTCTTTCCCTCTCTCTCTCTGACCCTCCCCTACTCATTCTCTCTCTCTCTCTCTCTCTCTCTCAAAAATATATAAATAAACATTTAAAAATATTAAAAAAAATAAAAGGCACAGTGTATTGAAAAGCAAGATTCTTTAACAGGGAGAAACTTAGCATGTCTGACTCCATATTGCTTGTTTTTCCCTTGCTGCTGTGACCTACAGGTTAGAAACTTCTGCTTAGGCCTGTATGTAGGCATGTTACAGCTGAGATTTGCAAAAAACTGATTTTTTTTTTACAAACCAAAACCTACCTCACTCAAGGAGTTAAGGAAGAATGTACAGAAATGACCGTGCTATTATGTTTAAGATATACAGGAACAACATGACCAGATTCCTGTATACAAAGACCAACTACTCAGGGACAAAAGAAGTTATACAACCCTCCTCAGATATCTACAGATGTCATCACCTTTTGACTCCAATCCTCTCTCACATTCCCCTCTTCCTAACATAAAAGAAGCTCAAATATTGTACTGGGGGATTCTTTGGGACAATACTCTTCCATCTCCTCAGTTTCCTGGCTTTCCAAATAAAGTCACCTTCCTTGCCCCAATACCTTTTCTCTCGACCGAATGGCATACAGAATGAGCTTGCAGCATGCAGAATGAACTTGGACTTGATGAAAGTTCAACTTTATGCTATTTACAAGAGAGCTATGTTTGACTCAAACAAATAATGAGGAAAGGATATACCATGCAAACAATAAGAGAACTGGAGTGGCTATAAATAGTATTACACAAAGTAGATTTGAAAACAAGAACTATAACTGAGATAATGAGGGAAATTTCATAATTATACAAGAGTGAATATATCAAGAAGATAGTACAACTATGAAGACTTAACAATAGAGCTCCAAAATACACAAAGCAAAGGTGGCAGAAATGAATGGAAAAACAGATAATTCAATAATAATAGTTGCAGATTTCAAAACCTCATATCAATAACAAATAGAACTAGAAGGAATATTAATACTTATATAGAAGACCTAGCCAGATATTTATAGAGCATGTCACCCAGCAACAGCAGAATACACATTATTTTAAAGTGCATATAGAATATTTTCTAGGATAGATTTTATACTAGGCCATAAAACAAGTCTTGATAAATTTACAAGGATTGAAATCATACAAAATATGTTTTTCAATCACAACAGAAATAAATTAGAAATCTATAACAGAAAAATTTATCCATTCATCAGTTGATGGACATTTAGGCTCTTTCCATAATTTGGCTATTGTTGAAAGTGATGCTATAAACATTGGGGTATAAGTGCCCCTATGCATCAGCACTCCTGTATCCCTTGGGTAAATACCTAGCAGTGCTATTGCTGGACCATAGGGTAGGAGGGGAGGGTGGGTGATGGGTATTGAGGAGGGCACCTGTTGGGATGAGCACTGGGTGTTGTATGGAAACCAATCTGACAATAAATTTCACATTAAAAAAGAAAGAAAGAAAAATTTAAAATCCTTCAGTTTTGAAACTTAAGCACATTTCTGAGTAATTAATAGATTGAAGAAAAAAATCACAGGACAAATTAGGAAATACCTTGAAGAGAATGAAAATAAAATACAACATATCAAAAATTTAAGATGCAGACAAAGCAATGCTTAGAGGAAAATTTATAGCTTTAAAATGCTTATATGAGAAAGGAAGAAAGGTCCTAAATCAAAAATCTAAATCTCCACTTAAGGAAGTTAGAAATAGAACCAATCAGTTCAAAGTAAGTATAAGGAAAGAAATAATATATTTTCAATGAAATAGAAAACAGAAAATAGAGAATCAATGAACCCAAAAGTTCTTTTCTTGAAAATATTTTTTTAAATAAAGATTAATCTTTTGCTAGACTGACAAATAAATAAAATAAAATAAAATAAAAATAAAATAAAGGAAAGGAAAGACAAATTACCAAACATCAAGAAGTTAAAGGACTTATAAAGGAATATTATAAACTTCAGGTCAACAAATTCACAAATTTGGCAATTAGATGAGGTAATCAAATTCCTAGAGGGATACAAATTACTCAGACTAACTAAAGAATAAGTAGAAAATTTGAATAGGCGTACGAAAAGTAAAAAAAGTTGAATTCATAATTACAAATCCTCCCACAAAGAAAAATCCAGGCCTAGCTGAATTTAGTCAAATATATGCCAATCTTACACAAACTCTTTCAGAAAATAAAGGAGAAGGGAACACTTCCCAACTCATTCTTTGAGGCCACTCCTACCCTGACAGCAAAAGCAGACAATGACATCACAAGGCAAGAGCGTTATTCCTCATGAAAATAAAGGCAAACATCCCTAAACTGAATCCAGTAACATGTAAACAGGATTATGCACAGTGACCACACAGGATTTGTACACAGGAATCCACACAGGAATCCAAATGGATCAGAGACTTGAGTGTGAATGATAAAACCACATAAGTGCTGAAATAAAACATGATTGAATTTAGTATATCCTTATGAATTCTGTTTTGAACTTTGTAAAATCCAAATGTACCAGAAGAAAAGATTGATAATTTTTACTACCTTAACATAAAAAAGAAAGTTTTCAATCATAAACAAGAAAAAAAAAACCACATGCAGCTTTACCCATAACAAGAAATTAAAATCATACCGAAATACTGTTTCTTACCTTCAGAAATAGGATTGGAAAATAGGAACTGCCGTTTATTGCCATAGGAATGTGGAGTGGTATAATCTCTGTAGAGGGAATTTGGTAATATCTAACAAAACTACCTGTATATACATAACAGTCTAATAATTAAGAAACATCAAGAAAACCCAAGTTGAGGTAAATTTTGTAAAATAACCAACCTGTAATCTCCAAAAATTTCAGTGTAGTGAATGACAAAGAAAAACTGAGGAACTGTTTCAGGTTAAAGAATTCTAAGGAAACAGGACAACTTAATGCAATGTAATCCTGGACTGGATCCTTTCTGGGAGGTGGGGGAAGCTACTGCAAAGGGTATTATTAGGACAATTGATGAAATTAGAGAATCTGTAGTTAAAAACATACTAATGTTAGGGGCACCTTGGTGGCTCAGTCAGTTAAGCATCTGGCTCTTGGTCTCAGCTCAGGTCTTGATCTCAGGGCCCTGAGTTCAAGCCCTGCGTTGGACTCTGCACTGGGCATGAATCCTACATAAAGACAACAACAACAAAAACATGTTAATGTTAAATTTCCTGGACTTGATAAGTGTGTTATGGTTTATAAGAGGATGTCTCTGTTCTTAGGAAAAATACATTGAAATATTAAGTGTAAAGGAATATGATATATATAACCCACTCTCAAGTCGTTCAGAAAAATTATTAAATCTATGAAATATGTAATATATATTTATAAGGCATTAATTGTAATACTTTAATAATGCATGTATTATAAAAATAGAGAAAAGATGATAAAACAAATATGGGATGATATTAAAAATATGGGTAAAGGTTGTATGAAAAGTTTTGTGCTGTACTTGCAACAGCAAGATTTCTGTAAGCCTGAAGTCATTTGGAAATATAAACTTAAGAACAAAATTAACGTGGCTAAAAAAAATATCCAAAACCCTGTAAGACCTGTACTGTATTATGTATGAATTAGAGAATTAGATTTCTCTTTAGGAAAAAAGTCAGGGATACACCACATTTTTTGTGGGTTCTGGATTTTAAGATTTAAAAAAAAAAATTTTTTTTAACGTTTATTTATTTTTGAGACAGAGAGAGACAGAGCATGAACAGGGGAGGGTCAGAGAGAGGGAGACACAGAATCTGAAACAGGCTCCAGGCTCTGAGCTGTCAGCACAGAGCCCGACGCGGGGCTCGAACTCATGGACCTTGAGATCATGACCTGAGTCGAAGTTGGCCGCCCAACCAGCTGAGCCACCCAGGCGCCCCTGGATTTTAAGATTTTTAATAACCCTTTTGAAATAATCTTTTTTTTAAATAAAGCAGCAGCAAAACTGATATACACATATAATTTATAATAAAACCGTTTCCCCCCAGCCCACTCCCTGCCCTTCCCATCCTCAACCTTGGCTGTTTCTCAGCTTTATCTTTGAACCCTTCCTGGATTGAGTCTGGATCCCACTGTATATGTTATGCAGTACACTGATCCCACTCCCAACTTGAGAGAGTGTCAGTTGACTTCCGCCTACAGTGAAGGAAGATGTAGCTTGTTTATACTCTCATCCTCCCCTTTCTGTTCTTCTAGAAGAATGATGTCACTATTTTAAGTTCCTTTGGCTTTTTTTCCCCACCAGCTTTATTAGGATATAACTGACATAGAACATTATGTAAATTTAAATTGTACAATATGATGATTTGATACATGTGTGAAATGATTGCCACAATAAGGTTGGTTAGCACATCCATCACGTCACATAATTACGTGTGTGTGTGTGTGTGTGTGTGTGTGTGTGTGTGTGTGTGTGTGTTTAGGACATTTAAGATCTACTCCCTTAGCAACATTTAAGTATATGATACAGTATTAACTATAGTCACCATGCTGTACATTAGATCCCCAGAATGTTTTCTTCTTATAACTTGAAGTTTGTATTTTTTTTCAATATATGAAATTTATTGTCAAATTGGTTTCCATACAACACCCAGTGCTCATCCCAAAAGGTGCCCTCCTCAATACCCATCACCCACCCTCCCCTCCCTCCCACCCCCCATCAACCCTCAGTATGTTCTCAGATTTTAAGAGTCTCTTATGCTTTGGCTGTCTCCCACTCTAACCTCTTTTTTTTTTTTTTTTCTTCCCCTCCTCCATGGGTTTCTGTTAAGTTTCTCAGGATCCACATAAGAGTGAAAACATATGGTATCTGTCTTTCTCTGTATGGCTTATTTCCCTTAGCATCACACTCTCCAGTTCCATCCACGTTGCTACAAAGGGCCATATTTCATTCTTTCTCATTGCCATGTAGTACTCCATTGTGTATATAAACCACAATTTCTTTATCCATTCATCAGTTGATGGACATTTAGGCTCTTTCCATAATTTGGCTATTGTTGAGAGTGCTGCTATAAACATTGGGGTACAAGTGCCCCTATGCATCAGTACTCCTGTATCTCTTGGGTAAATTCCTAGCAGTGCTATTGCTGGGTCATAGGTAGGTCTATTTTTAATTTTCTGAGGAACCTCCACACTGCTTTCCAGAGTGGCTGCACCAATTTGCATTCCCACCAACAGTGCAAGAGGGTTCCCGTTTCTCCACATCCTCTCCAGCGTCTATAGTCTCCTGATTTGTTCATTTTGGCCACTCTGACTGGCGTGAGGTGATATCTGAGTGTGGTTTTGATTTGTATTTCCCTGATAAGGAGCGACGTTGAGCATCTTTTCATGTGCCTGTTGGCCATCCGGATGTCTTCTTTAGAGAAGTGTCTATTCATGTTTTCTGCCCATTTCTTCACTGGGTTATTTGTTTTTCAGGTGTGGAGTTTGGTGAGCTCTTTATAGATTTTGGATACTAGCCCTTTGTCCGATATGTCATTTGCAAACATCTTTTCCCATTCTGTTGGTTGCCTTTTAGTTTTGTTGGTTGTTTCCTTTGCTGTGCAGAAGCTTTTTATCTTCATGAGGTCCCAATAGTTCATTTTTGCTTTTAATTCCCTTGCCTTTGGGGATGTGTCGAGTAAGAGATTGCTGCGGCTGAGGTCAGAGAGGTCTTTTTCTGCTTTCTCCTCTAGGGTTTTGATGGTTTCCTGTCTCACATTCAGGTCCTTTATCCATTTTGAATTTATTTTTGTGAATGGTGTGAGAAAGTGGTCTAGTTTCAACCTTCTGCATGTTGCTGTCCAGTTCTCCCAGCACCATTTGTTAAAGAGACTGTCTTTTTTCCATTGGGTGTTCTTTCCTGCTTTGTCAAAGATTAGTTGGCCATATGTTGTGGGTCTAGTTCTGGGGTGTCTATTCTATTTCATTGGTCTATGTGTCTGTTTTTGTGCCAATACCATGCTGTCTTGATGATTACAGCTTTGTAGTAGAGGCTAAAGTCTGGGATTGTGATGCCTCCTGCTTTGGTCTTCTTCAAAATTACTTTGGCTATTCAGGGCCTTTTGTGGTTCCATATGAATTTTAGAATTGCTTGTTCTAGTTTCGAGAAGAATGCTGGTGCAATTTTGATTGGGATTGCATAGAATGTGTAGATAGCTTTGGGTAGTATTGACATTTTGACAATATTTATTCTTCCAATCCATGAGCAGGGAATGTCTTTCCATTTCTTTATATCTTCTTCAATTTCCTTCATAAGCTTTCTATAGTTTTCAGCATACAGATCTTTTACATCTTTGGTTAGATTTATTCCTAGGTATTTTATGCTTCTTGGTGCAATTGTGAATGGGATCAGTTTCTTTGTCTTTTGTTGCTTCATTGTTAGTGTATAAGAATGCAGCTGATTTCTGTACATTGATTTTGTATCCTGCAACTTTGCTGAATTCATGTATCAGTTCTAGCAGACTTTTGGTGTAGTCTATCAGGTTTTCCATGTATAATATCATGTCATCTGCAAAAAGTGAAAGCTTGACTTCATCTTTGCCACTTTTGATGCCTTTGATTTCCTTTTGTTGTCTGATTGCTGATGCTAGAACTTCCAACACTATGTTAAACAACAGCGGTGAGAGTGGGCATCCCTGTCGTGTTCCTGATCTCAGGGAAAAAGCTCTCAGTTTTTCCCCATTGAGGATGATTGAAGTTTGTATTTTTTATCAACATCTCCCCATTCCACCCTCCCTGCCCACCCCCCTCCCCCACACCCTTGCAACCATTCTCCTCTATTTCCTAGCTTTAAAATTTTAAATATTGTACTTAAACCAGTGCATCTCATCATAGATAGAAAGTAAAGACCATATCTCTTGACTTGCACTTTGTAAAATGAAAGCATTAAGACCCTGTCCTTCCCTTTACTTCTTTTAACTCTTAATTTCTGTGAACTAAACCTTTAGATTGCTAAAGTTGAGAGTATCTACATTATATTTTGGAATTATAATTAAATTTTCTTTGTCTTTACTTGATTCTAAAAGTGGAAACCCACACAAAACTTTCAGGTTACTGCGAGGAGGTGCTCTTGATTGCATAGCCAAGTACTGTGCTCTGATTACATTTCTTCCTCCTTGGCTGCAATGTCTTCACTCCTGTGCCACTCAAAGGAGAAATCCTCAAATGGATTTTTTTTTCTTGCACTCCTCCAATTGGTCACACTCATGCCATATCTAAGCTTATTTCATATTTGGACTTTGCCTTTCTTGTACTTACCCCTTTTTCAAACTCCATCCTGAAATTACAGATTGCTTTACACTTTGCTTGTTTAGGGGAGAAATGTATCACTTTTCAGCTCATTCCTTTTACTGCTCAGTCTCTCTGTTGTTCAGAATCCATTTCATTTCTTCTTCAAGGATAATGATCTCCTGTTCTGTCCTTTGTTGAGTCAGCTGCTTCATATTTGGACTCTAGCTTTCTTGAGAGCTTTTGGTTTTTCTTGGAGTATCTAAGTGCCTTCCTTTATTTACTTCCAGGTGTTTCTGGGCTTTGATCATCCCAAATGTGAGTTCACCCTCCATTCTGTTGAGTCCTTTCTCCCTTCCTCCTCCCACTTCTGTTTTCTCTGTGTTTGTTTGTTTTTTTTTGTTTTTTTTTCCCCCTTCACTTAGAACTTCCTTCTGAGAGGGCTGAGCCTCCCTGATTCATTCTTCACTGGGCTCTCACTCTAGGGCATTTTTTGTATTGCTATCCTTGTTGTATCCATTATCGCTTAGATTCCTTAGCTGCCTCTTTGCTTTTTCTTTTTTTTTTTTTAATATGAAATTTATTGTAAAATTGGTTTCCATACAACACCCAGAGCTCATCCCAACAGGTGCCCTCCTCAATACCCATCACCCACCCACCCCTCCCTCCTCCCCCCATAAACCCTCAGTTTGTTCTCAGTTTTTAAGAGTCTCTTATGTTTTGGCTCCCTCCCTCTCTAACCATTTTTTTTCCTTCCCCTCCCCCATGGTCTTCTGTTAAGTTTCTCAGGATCCACATAGGAGTGAAAACATATGGAATCTGTTCTTCTCTGTATGACTTATTTCACTTAGCATCACACTCTCTAGTTCCATCTACGTTGCTACAAAAGGCCATATTTCATTCTTTCTCATTGCCACATTGTATTCCATTGTGTATATAAATGACAATTTCTTTATCCATTCATCAGTTGATGGACATTTAGGCTCCTTCCATAATTTGGCTATTGTTGAGAGTGCTGCTATAGACGTTGGGGTACAAGTGCCCCTATACATCACTACTCCTGTATCCCTTGGGTAAATTCCTAGCAGTGCTCCTGCTGGGTCATAGGGTAGATCTATTTTTAACTTTTTGAGGAAGCTCCACACTGTTTTCCAGAGCGGCTGCACCAGTTTTGCATTCCCACCAACAGTGCAAGAGGGTTCCCGTTTCTCCATATCGTCTCCAGCACCTATGGTCTCCTGTTTTCTTCATTTTAGTCACTCTGACTCGTGGGAGGTGGTATCTCAGTGTGGTTTTGATTGGTGTTTCCCTGATGAGGAGTGACATTGAGCATCTTTTCATGTGCCTGTTGGCCATCTGGTTGTCTTTTTTAGAGAAGTGTCTATTCATGTTTTCTGCCCATTTCTTCACTGGGTTATTTGTTTTTCAGGTGTGGAGTTTGGTGAGCTCTTTATAGATTTTGGATACTAGCCCTTTGTCCGATATGTCATTTGCAAACATCTTTTCCCATTCTGTTGGTTGCCTTTTAGTTTTGTTGGTTGTTTCCTTTGCTGTGCAGAAGCTTTTTATCTTCATGAGGTCCCAATAGTTCATTTTTGCTTTTAATTCCCTTGCCTTTGGGGATGTGTCAATTATGAAATTGCTGCGGCTGAGGTCAGAGAGATTTTTCCCTGCTTTCTTCTCTAGGGTTTTGATGGTTTCCTGTCTCACATTCAGGTCCTTCATCCATTTTGAGTTTATTTTTGTGAATGGTGTAAGAAAGTGGTCTAGTTTCATTCTTCTGCATGTTGCTGTCCAGCTCTCCAAGCACCATTTGTTAAAGAGACTGTCTTTTTTTCCATTGGGTGTTCTTTCCTGCTTTGTCAAAGATTAGTTGGCCATATGTTGTGGGTCTAATTCTGGGGTTTCTATTCTATTCCATTGGTCTATGTGTCTGTTTTTGTGCCAATACCATGCTGTCTTGATGATTACAGCTTTGTAGTAGAGGCTAAAGTCTGGGATTGTGATGCCTCCTGCTTTGGTCTTCTTCTTCAAAATTACTTTGGCTATTCGGGGCCTTTTGTGGTTCCATACAAATGTTAGGATTGCTTGTTCTAGCTTCGAGAAGAATGCTGGTGCAATTTTGATTGGGATTGCATTGAATGTCTAGATAGCTTTGGGTAGTATTAGCATTTTAACAATATTTATTCTTCCAATCCATGAGCAGGGAATGTCTTTCCATTTCTTTATATCTTCTTCAATTTCCTTCATAAGCTTTCTATAGTTTTCAGCATACAGATCTTTTGCATCTTTAGTTAGGTTTATCCCTAGGTATTTTATGCTTCTTGGTGCAACTGTGAATGGGATCAGTTTCTTTATTTGTCTTTCTGTTGCTTCATTGTTAGTGTATAAGAATGCAACTGATTTCTGTACATTGATTTTGTATCCTGCCACTTTGCTGAATTCATGTATCAGTTCTAGCAGACTTTTGGTGTAGTCAATCAGGTTTTCCATGTATAATATCATGTCATCTGCAAAAAGCGAAAGCTTGACTTCATCTTTGCCACTTTTGATGCCTTTGATTTCCTTTTGTTGTCTGATTGCTGATGCTAGCACTTCCAACACTATGTTAAACAACAGCGGTGAGAGTAGACATCCCTGTCGTGTTCCTGATCTCAGGGGGAACGCTCTCAGTTTTTCCCCATTGAGGATGATATTAGCTGTGGGCTTTTCATAAATGGCTTTTATGATATTTAAGCATGTTCCTTCTATTCCGACTTTCTCGAGGGTTTTTATTAAGTAAGGATGCTGAATTTTGTCAAATGCTTTTTCTGCATTGATTGACAGGATCATATGGTTCTTATCTTTTCCTTTATAAATGTGATGTATCACATTGATTGATTTGCGAATGTTGAACCAGCCCTGCATCCCAGGAATGAATCCCACTTGATCATGGTGAATAATTCTTTTTATATGCTGTTGAATTCGATTTGCTAGTATCTTATTGAGAACTTTTGCATCCATATTAATCAGGGATATTGGCCTGTAGTTCTCTTTTTTTACTGGGTCTCTGTCTGGTTTAGGAATCAAAGTAATGCTGGCTTCATAGAATGAGTCTGGAAGTTTTCCTTCCCTTTATATTTTTTGGAATAGCTTGAGAAGAATAGGTATTATCTCTGCTTTAAATGTCTGGTAGAATTCCCCTGGGAAGCCATCTGGTCCTGGACTCTTATTTGTTGGGAGATTTTTGATAACTGATTCAATTTCTTCACTGGTTATGGGTCTGTTCAAGTTTTCTATTTCTTCCTGTTTGAGTTTTGGAAGTGTGTGCGTGCTTAGGAATTTGTCCATTTCTTCCAGGTTGTCCAGTTTGTTGGCATATAATTTTTCATAGTATTCCCTGATAATTGCTGGTATTTCTGAGTGATTGGTTGTAATAATTCCATTTTCATTCATGATTTTATCTATTTGGGTCATCTCCCTTTTCTTTTTGAGAAGCCTGGCTAGAAGTTTATAAATTTTGTTTCTTTTTTCAAAAAACCAACTCTTGGTTTCATTGATGTGCTCTACAGTTTTTTTTAGATTCTATATTGTTTATTTCTGCTCTGATCTTTATTATTTCTCTTCTTCTGCTGGGTTTGGGGTGTCTTTGCTGTTCTGCTTCTATTTCCTTTAGGTGTGGTATTAGATTTTGTATTTGGGATTTTTCTTGTTTCTTGAGATAGGCCTGGATTGCAATGTATTTTCATCTCAGGACTGCCTTCGCTGCATCCCAAAGCATTTGAATTGTTGTATTTTCATTTTCATTTGTTTCCATATATTTTTAAATTTCTTCTCCAATTTCCTGGTTGACCCATTCATTCTTTAGTAGGGTGTTCTTTAACCTCCATGCTTTTGGAGGTTTTCCAGACTTTTTCCTGTGGTTGATTTCAAGCTTCATAGCATTGTGGTCTGAAAGTATGCATGGTATGATCTCAATTCTTGTATACTGTTTTGTGACCCAGTATATGATCTATCTTGGAGAAGGTTCCATGTACACTCAAGAAGAAAGTATATTCTGTTGCTTTGGGATGCAGAGTTGTAAATATATCTGTCAAGTCCCTCTGATCCAATGTATCATTCAGGGCCCTTGTTTCTTTATTGACCGCGTGTCTAGATAATCTATCCATTTCTGTAAGTAGAGTGTTAAAGTCCCTGCAATTACTACATTCTTATCAATAAGGTTGCTTATGTTTGTGATTAATTGTTTTATATATTTAGGGGCTCCCGTATTCGGCGCATAGACATTTATAATTGTTAGCTCTTCCTAATGGATAGACCCTGTAATTATTATATAATGCCCATCTTCATCTCTTGTTACCACCTTTAATTTGAAGTCTAGATTGTCTGATGTAAGTATGGCTACTCCAGCTTTCTTTTGACTTCCAGTAGCATGATAGATAGTTCTCCATCCCCTCACTTTTAATCTGAAGGTGTCCTCAGGTCTAAAATGAGTCTCTTGTAGACAGCAAATAGATGGGTCTTGTTTTTTTATCCAGTCTGATACCCTATGTCTTTTGGTTGGAGCATTTAGTCCATTTACATTCATTGTTATTATAGAAAGATATGGGTTTAGAGTCATTGTGATGTCTGTAGGTTTCATGCTTGTAGCGAAGTCTCTGGTACTTTGTCTCACAGGATCCCCCTTAGGATCTCTTGTAGGGATGGTTTAGTGGTGATGAATTCCTTCAGTTTTTGTTTGGGAAAACCTTTATCTCTCCTATTCTGAATGACATACTTGCTGGATAGAGGATTCTTGGCTGCATGTTTTTTTCTGTTCATCACGTTGAAGATTTCCTGCTTTTCCTTTCTGGCCTGCCAAGTTTCAGTAGATAGGTCTGCCACTACTCTTATGGGTCTACCTTTGTAAGTTAGAGGGTGTTTATCCCTAGCTGCTTTCAGAATTTTCTCTTTATCCTTGTATTTTGCCAGTTTCACTATATGTCATGCAGAAGATCGATTCAAGTTACGTCTGAAGGGAGTTCTCTGTGCCTCTTGGATTTCAATGCCTCTTTCCTTCCCCAGGTCAGGGAAGTTCTCAGCTATGATTTGTTCAAGTATACCTTCAGCCCCTTTCTCTCTCTCTTCTTCTTCTGGAATTCCTATGATATGGATATTGTTCTGTTTGATTGCATTACTTGGTTCTCTAATTCTCCCCTCATACTCCTGGATTTTTTAATCTTTTTCTCAGCTTCCTCTTTTTCCATAATTTTATCTTCTAATTTACCTATTCTCTCCTCCGCCTCTTCAATCCATGCTATGGCCACCTCCATTTTATTTTGCGGCGCATTTATAGCATTTTTTAAGCTCCTCATGACTGTTTCTTAGTCACTTGATCTCTGTAGCAATAGATTCTCTACTGTTCTCTATGCTTTTTTTCAAGCCCAGCGATTAATTTTATGACTTATTCTAAATTCTTGTTCCGTTATATTGCTTAAATCGTTTTTGATCAATTCGTTAGCTGTTGCTATTTCCTAGAGTTTCTTTTGAGGAGAATTCTTCCATTTCGTCATTTTGGGTAGTCCCTGCGGTAGCTCCTAACTGCAGAGCACTTCCCCTGTGCTGTCCAGAGTATCTTGTGTTGGTGGGCGGGGCCGCAGTCAGACCTGATGTCTGCCCCTAGCCCACCGCTGGGGCCACAGTCAGACTGGTGGTGTACCTTACCTTCCCCTCTCCCAGGGGCAGGACTCACTGTGGAGTGGTGGGGCCCCTGTCTGGGCTACTTGCACATGGCCAGGCTTGTGCTGCTCCAATGGGATCGAGCATATTAGCTGGGGTGCATCTGCGAGGTGCACAGGGGCAGGAGAGGCAGGCTTAGCTCACTTTGCTGTCCGCTTCGGTCCACTTTGTGGTCCACTTTGTGGTCCGCTTCAGGAGGGGCCCTGCAGCACCAGGAGGGAGGCAGGCCGGTCGGAGGGATGGATCCACAGAAGCACAGTGTTGGGTGTTTGCACCGTACAAGCAAGTTCAGTGATGGGAACTGGTTCCCTTTGGGATTTTGGCTGGGGGATGGAGAGGGAGATGGGATTGCTAGCCCCTTTGTTCCCCCTCTGAGCTGAGCTCTGTCTTTCAGGGCTCAACAACTTTCCCTCCCTTCATCATCTAGCCCTCCCTGCTCTCCGAGAGCAGAGCTGTTGACTTTTAATATTCCAGATGTTAAGTCCCATTGGCTGTCAGAACTCATGCAGTCTGGCCCCTCCGCTTTTGCAAGCCAGACTTGGGGATTCCACCTTGCTGGGCGGGCTGCCCCTCCACTGCCCCGGCTCCCTCCCACCTGTCCGTGTAGCACGCACCACCTCTCTGCCCTTCCTACCCTCTTCTGTGGGCCTCTTGTCTATGCTTGGCTCCAGAGAGTCTGTTCTGCTAGTCTTCTGGCAGTTTTCTGGGTTATTTAGGCAGATTGGGTGGAATCTAAGCGGTCAGCAGGACGAAGTGAGCCAGTGTCCTCTGATGCCGCCATCTTCCTCCTAAACCTGCAGTCCAATATCCTTCTTCTAACAGAGTCTGCCCAGAGCCCTGCTGAGGGAGGTGGTTCTTGGAGGTTGTTGTACCATGGGATCCCTCCAGCTTCCCCATCACGGGTGGCTATATGAGACTTGGCCATGCCCCAAGGAAAACCAATCTATAGATGATGACAGCAGCCTGTCAGGTGATTTTGCCTGGTTTTACCTCATCAGACTGATGGAGACTAAATTGTATCCAAGACCCTGTTAGCTGTTTGGTGATGCTGAGCGTGTGCAGAGTCTGCAGCACATGCAGTGAAGCAAATACAGAAGCACACTGAGTCACATTAATGGTTGGGCATTGACGAGTGACAAAACAGGATAAGGCAGTCACTGGCACTATCATGGGCCCCAAGTGGCCTTCATCTGGCCTCAGACTCTATTAGCAGGGTTAAGCCATGGAGCTATTCTTCATATGAAGTTTGTCTGGAAAGCTTTTCTTGATTACAGTGAGGTCTGGCCAATGGCTAAGAGTCTTTTTCCCTTCATCTTGTCTGCATTCAAACCATTAGCTTCTTTTTGCTTGGGAGTGCTGTAAAAAAGTTTTAGGACTGGGGCAGAATGAAACAAACCCAGAGGTGCTGTTCAAAGGCCATATGCTCCATGAAGCTACCACTGCCACCCAGGGATTGCTTCTTCTTCTAAACTCACAGAGCACTTTGAACACTATAGATATTCCTTACAGGACACGGCCCATGCCCTGTGTTGGCTTTTAGACCTGTGCTATTACTCCTGCAGGGTTAGAAGAGTTTGAGGACCATGCTTTGTGCACCGTTATGTCCTCCCATGTGCTTGAAGTGGGGATGGCACATAAGGACTGGTCACCAAATGTTTGCTGAATCTGTGAATGAAACGATGCAAGAAAAGGAGAGAGCAGTGGAGAAAAGGATTTTAGTAAATACACATGGGAATTTCTAGGTATTATTTATTCCACTAAGCACATGGATGTATGAATTCATTTAACAATAATTTTTTGGGGGCACATTTGCTGTGTATTAAGTGTTAGATATACAAAGACAGAGAAGATACAACCTTTCTTCTTAAGGTGTACTCAATCAGATGGGAAAGAGAGAGTTTATAATTATTATAACACAGGAAGTGTGTTTTGATAGCTCTCTGAAAGTAAATCCAATATAGGAACAAGGAATTCTTCACCAAAAGGGAGGAGAGATTAAGCTCCTACTATATGTCTGTCCTCTGCATAGATTCAGTGAGGTGATTCTCAGAGTAAGGCTTTTGTGCTCTGTATAATAAACCCTTTGTTCATCTTATAGGTGAAGAAACAGGCCTTGGGAGTTTGAGGAAGAGCCCTGGGTCCCACAGCCAGCAAGTGACTGAGGCAGGACTCCACCAGGCTCTTGTGACTTGAAAGCCGCTGCTCTCTGGAGCGTTGGGTACCTGCCACAGGTAAGTGCCGCAGAGTTGCAGACTGCTCAGACCCAGGATTTGTGGCCAGGAAACACAGGGTCTGATTTAAGAAGATTGTTCTGACTATAACTAACACCCTTGGGGCCTTTAGGCAAAAACAAACCCACTGTTTATTGGCCTCGCAAGACTCTTTAAGCCTCAGCAGCTGGCTTGTGTTTCAAGGAGGCCTGGTGTTGCCGTCTCGCACCTGGCCCTCAGGCCAGTGTGGCCGGGCCCAGCTGCTGGGCCCAGAGGGAGGTGCAGACACAGGCTCCACGCTGCAGCTTCTCCAGCTGCTCTGGCCCTGGGCTTTGCAGCCCGGCTGCAGGGCTTCCTTTAATTGTCATAAACCTGTGGACTCTGTTGCTGTTTTCATTAGTGCTTTGTTTTTGTTTCAAGTACTAAGTTCAGCAAGGGGCCTGGAAGAGGGAGTAAAACATTTATCTATCATTGGTGATGTCATTACCAAAAATAGCTGGCAATTTCCAGGCCAGGGTTGTGCCGGACCCAATCTGCAGTGCAGCCTGGTTCCCGGACAGAGGAAAATGGAGACACATGCAGGATGAGAGGGACCCTGAGGGACTGTACCCTGAGGGACTGCACAGCCACCTGCTGGTCAGCAGGCATCCAGATACCTTATCCAGGGATAAGGCGGGGGGGCTAGCAGTGATGGGAAGGGAGACACAGGCCCCAGGTGCCATTCTAAGGGGACCTGCACAGATGGCAGCCATAGCACAGTGTGGCTGAGAGTGGGCACAAACACATTTCATCGACCTTGGCACCACTTGCCTTCCTTGCTGTGCTGGTGAGCTCCTCGGAGCAGGGATGCTGCTGGGAGGGGCAGCTGCCCATGCCCTTCCTGAGTGTTTGCCCTCAGGGTTCATGGAACCCTCTTGAGCACATTCAGTCCCTTCCTTCACCTCTTATGAACGCTCTGAGTGAACGACAATGAGTATGTTTCGCTGGAACAGAAAAGCTCACACAGCTCCAGGGAGAGCAGACCTGTATGTAGAGGTTAGGAGCATGGGTCTGAAGGTGAGAACAAGCACTTGTCCCCCTCCACCCCTGCCACTTTGTATTTGCACGAGCCTGGGCAAGGGACTTGGTGTCTCTAAGCCCCGGTGATCTGTGCAATGGGGCTAGTGCTGCCTACCTAATTTGTATGAAGATTTAATGAGATAACATTTAAGGGGCACAAGATATGGTGCAAGTGCTCACTGAGTGGAGGCCATTACGGGAGTAAAGTGCCCTTACTCCTTCATCCTCAATGGGCCCCAGACTGAGAGTCCATGTATGTTAAGCCCTCTGCATGAACCCACACTTTCTTCCCCTTCTTGGGTTTGGATGGGTTTTACTGATACAAAACTACTCAGCTTAAGTGTTTCTCTCTGTCTTGAACTTTCCCTGACCCCCGACCAGGCTGAGTCAAATGCCCCTGCTCTGGGCTTCATAATTTGCCTCATATCCCATATTGTTTGGGTAATGATCTGTGCATGTGTTTTCTCTGTCCCTTTAGACAGTAAACTCCAGGAGGGCAGGGACGATATTTTCTTCTTTTAATCCAGCATCACTCATAGTATGTGGTGTAGAAAGGTTCAATATGAGAAAAACTGAATTCGGGGTCCAAGGTTATCCCTTTCTATAGATCAAGGCCAGGTGCTTGCTGGAAGAGGTTGGGTTGATAGCTTCGATCACGTCTTTAATAGGACAGGATCCAGAGGGGAGCAAATCCTTATTCCTGCATTCCTTGTCTGAGCTGGGAATACTCTGGGGACTTTAGGCAGATGTAAGCCATTAAAAGGAGAGGGAAACTGAGAAGAGAAAAACAAGCAGGAAAAGGAAACAAAAGCGTGAATGGGTCCATTATAGATCTTTGATGGTTGAGCAAAAAAATAATTGTTTGAGCATGAAAATAACAGAAGAGAAAGAGAAAAGTATTAGGGAGAGGACAAGCAAATAATGCCTCATAGACCCATTCCTGCTGCCTCTGTGGGAAGGCCTGGCTCTGGGCCACGCAGTGAGGTTTCAACAGCAGGAGGAGGTGAGTGTGGGAGCCATGGACTCCAGCTCTGGAGTTAGATTGTCTCTTTGGGATCCCAGTTGCACCGAATGGCCTCGAGCTGGCTCTTTAAAGTCATACAGTATGGATAACAATATCTATTTTGTTGTTGTCATCAGGACTAAATAAGATGATGAGTATAGAAGCAGTTATCAGAGTGCCTGGAACATAGTCAGTGCTCATTAAATTATATCAATTATATAAATGTTAATGATGTTTCTGAATATCCTGGGTCTGATTCCAGAGTCTCGGAGAGCTGTGGGAATGTGGGATGAAGGGGAATCCTTGCATATAGGATAATGTGGCCTAGTAAAGATCTCCTCCTCTCCCAGTTGTTGTTCACCGAGATACTCAAAACATTTTTACCGTGGCTTTAAAGGAATTAGAAATATGGAGGGAGAAAAATAAAAACAACAGTGGAAAGAATGATCCTGGAGTCAGGACACCCGAGTGCTGGTCTAACTCCCACCACTGCTCAGTTTTGTGACCTGGAGCACGTTCCATAAGCTCTCTGGCCTCTGCTCACTCATCTGTCAAATAAAGGAATTGGCCTATAAGCTCTTTTTTTTTTTTTGTCTAAACAATCACTGATTTTAATATCCAACCAAACTGAGTTGAAACATTTTTTCCCCCCGCTTGTCTACAATTGCCTGCTACCCTACCCACTTGGCTGGGGCTGTACATTGATTAATAGGTGAAGCAAACATCACCAGACAGGGTCTTTGTAAAGGGAATTGATGCCTGAATAAATACAAGTTATATCTAATACTATATGTTTAAGAACCTAAGTTTAAGAACCCAGAGATTTGTGAGGTGGAGGTGGGGGTGGGGTGGGAGCGGCATAGGAAATACAAAGCTTCCTCTGAATGCAGAACATGACCAGGCTTGGGTGCACATGGGTCCTCCTCTGAAATACAAGCAGTGACTAAGGCAGGGGTTTCCATCTCAGCGAAGGGAGGACCAAGAACAGACCACAATGATCAATCATATAAAACTGCAAGGTTGTCTGATGGAGGAGGGCATAGCCTCCCAGGGCCCTCCAGGGGAGAATTATGACCAACAGGACAGATTGCACATTTCAGTGTAATGTAAGAAAACTCATCCGTTTTATTGAAACGGGTTCAGAAACTTTTTCTGTAAAGGGACAGATAGCAGATATCTAGGCTTTGTGGGCCATACAGTCTTTGTCATAGTTACTCAGCTCTGCCATGTAATGTGAAGGCAGCCACAGACAATACATAGTAAGCATGGCTGTGTGACAGTAAAAAATTATTTACACAAGTAAGCAGCAGGCCAGATTTGGCCCGAGGGCCATAGTTTGCTGACTCTGGCACGAGAAGAGCATGTGAAGACTTGAGCGGCTGTTGGAGGTATGCAGTCAATACTGCCTCCCAACATCTCAGGAGGAGCAGTGTTTCAGTAGACGTTGGAAGATCCTCTTACTAGCGTCAGGGCTCTCTCTTAGGTAGGACTGGCCTGTGGGGTTTGTTTCAGCACTAATTCCCACACTTCTTAGAAGGTGGACATAGGGCAAGACCATGGGGCTCTAAGTGACTGTGCGGGGGCAGAAGCCCTTGGAAGGAGAATTGGGATCATAAGACAAACTCCACAAGTAATCTGAGGCTTCTGCAATCTAGTCTGGCACTTTTCAACTTTGTTCCATTCTCTGCAGAGGAACATGGTCTGGGAGGGACTTTCTGCTCTTCCAGTTTTGGTAGATTTGAAGGGGGATCTCATAGAGATGGTCAGTTACTTAATATATCAGATGGGAAAAAATTTTCTTTCTTTTTTCTGTTATTCCCCGCCCCACCGCCACATGCTGTTTGCCCAACACACACACACACACACACACACACACACACTTCACTGCTCACTAGTGGTGTTTATATTTTCATGCACACCAGCTGAATAGAGAGCAGTCATCTAAGAACTTAAAAGAAACACAGCCTAGGTAGGAAACTGCAGCTCTGTCTCACCCCACACCTTCTTCTTCATGGTTTGCTCCCCAGAACATCTTCTCCTTTTTGGATTTCCTTTATAATCTGTTCAGCCTTCCTCAAAAATACGGCAGGAGTTGGAAGTGGAAGGAGGGCTTCAGGGTTGCCGGAGGGAATGTTCAGCATACTCACACCAGACTGCTGTTATATGACTCCAGGCTGCCCGGCACTGCTGCACGTGGAATGTTAAGACGCTGGGCCCCTCGGGCTTCTGCTGGCAGCTCACTGTGGATCCTGTCACAGGCCACTGGTCAGTCGAGTCCTCATGAAGCCCAGCTCAGTGGAGCCAGGCAAGATTCTACCTCTTTACTTTGTCATTCCATCGAGTCAAGAGCCAACTAGGAATCTCTGCAGATGCACTGAATTATCTTTCACCTTCATGGCCTGGCTGCCTGTAGACTTCTGAGGCCTCCAGGACACTGGCATTTCTGCTAGGTTTGCATCTGCAGCATTTCAGGTAGAAATATGAAGGGAGCAGGTGTCAGACCATTTGGGTTCAAGTCCTGGCTCCATCACTTAGTACATAACGGTGCTTTTGGAAAGACTTGACTTTGTGAGACTTAGGACTTCTGTGAGAAGGAAGTTTAAAAGTGAAATAAAAGCCATCTAGGTACAGTGGATTTTTTTTATTTGTGGTTGTCCTGTTCTATAAAGTCGCTGAGAACATTGCATTAGCAAACACTGAACCAGTGCTCCTAGGGGAAATACAGAATTAGGCTCCTGTGAGCCTCTGGTCACAATGGTTTAATTAATATGCCAGCATATAACCCTGTTGTATGTGTGTTTGTGTTTAAAGACATTTTATATATATCGTTGATTGGTTAACACTGAACTCATGGCCAATAGCACTGTAACCTGTGCCTGAATGAAGCCTATCTAACACACGCATTTCCTCTACCTTCTTGCTCTGCAGCACTCTAGCACTATGCTTGGGGACTACTGGAAATAGTGAAATCACCAACACAAAGCACAAAATGTGTAAAATGTGGCATTAAATTTAAAAAGGCCCTTGTTTATATAGTATGAGAACTGTAACAGAAAGAGCATCATCTTGTCTGACCTGAGCTAGGATCATGCACACTTTTTGCTGCTCTGCACATGTGTGTGAATCACCACAACAGCACTGCAAGAATTAATTTTGGGGTTACAAGTAAATTTTGGTGAGTAGGAGAATTTGCACATACCAAATGTGTCAATAATGAGGATTGACTGTCTGTGAGGGTCATCATGAGGGTCTATTGTGATAAAATCCAAGGGACCCCATGTAATGTGCAAAGCCCTCCAAGATCTATCCTGTCCCTGCTTTCCAAACTTTTCTGTGGCTGCCGCCTGACACACACCCCATTTTCCTGCTATCCTTGCTGTTCTCTGGGCAGGAAAAGAAATGCTGTTTCTTGCTTCTGTGCCATTACACACACTATTTTCTGCTTAGAATGCCCTCTTTATTTGCACAAAGATAAACTATTGAGCTCAACGGATGCCAGTAGGTAGGAAACCTGTTCTTGCACACAATCTGTATATTTGGCTCAGAATAAAAAGGTTTGACTTCTAAGATTTATTTTTTAAGGCACACGTGAAACACATGAAGGTGTCTTTTCGTTAAAGACTACTTTATTCTGACTCTCCTAATCATCAGCTCTTGCAGAAACTCAGTCCCTGATGAATGCTGTCAGGATCAGGACTTGGGGTGAAATTCCTGCTTCATTTTTCCAGACTTTTATGCTCAAGATTTGGGGAACCCTCATTCCCAGCCTGTGGTTTCTACCCCTGACCTAAGCTTTCATCTCATGAGACCTTTCAGGATGGTAAGGTTGGAATAGCAATCACTAAAATAACATCTGAAATCAAAGGCAGCTCTTTATGTTTCAGAATGATAGTCCCTCCCCCATCCTTGGTCACTCCAGGTCAGGGCTGGACTTCTTAGAGATGTGGAACTGTAATGCAGTGAGTCTCAGGAGTCTGGGTCCCAGGTACCTTCCTCTGAGCAGCTTGGCTGGATGTCCCTGCCAGCTGGGTTTGGGCTTCCATCAGTTCTTCCTACCCCTTGCACATGCCCACTCTGTTTCTGCCTTTTCTCATGTCTGCATCTCTCTGGTCCAGGGGCTTGTTTCTATGTTTGTTTCATCTTGACTGTAGCCAGCTAATTTCCAGCTGCTCCTGGCTTCTCCCAACTGTGTGCACTGCCTTCCTGTCACCCCTCCTGCCAAGGCTCTGACAGTACCATATGACTCCAAGAAGAGGGGGCACCAAGTAGTGAAAGAACACTGGGTTGAGAACAAAGCAGACATGGGTTGTGGCCCTGTGTCCACCTCTTGCTACCTGGGTATTCTTGTAGGAGCCTTTTATTTTTCTGTGTCCCGGTTCCCCAGTGTATACACTGCAGGACATGTAGATTGTAGAGTGCTTTTTCAGCATGCACATTCTCTGACACTGTGAATCCTTGGAAGGAAGATGGGGGGGATGCTTCTCATTTGTCCACAGGTGGGTAAACCACCTTTGAATAGCTGCAGGGCTAATGAAAATCTGCTCTGTGACTGTTTGGTTGAAGATTTCCACCTACAAAGCTGCAGGCTGATGGTGACAGCACCTGTGTGAGTGCTGCTGACAAGAATGAAGATGGGGCAAAAACAAAAACAAGACAGAGGGTGCATGGGTTTCAGAGTCATCTCACATCAGTCAGTACTTTTCTCTTAGAGGAGAAGAACCTCTCAGGGTGTCAGAGAAAGCCTTACTGCTCACTTTTCTAATGTTTCTTGGTGGCTCAGACATTGACTCAAAAAGAAAACACGAACAGCCTAAAGCCCATGAACCAAGGGAAGAGAATGTTCACCATTTAGGGACATTTGTAATTTAAAATGAGCAATGCATGGCAATTACAAAGAGGACTGTGGTGGTGGGATGGTGGTGGTGAGGAGGGTGATGCTGGTGCTGATGGTCATGGTGAGACAGTGGTGGTGGTGATGGTGGTTCCATTGGTGGTGATGGTGATGGAGGGAGGGTGATCATGATGATGATGACCACAGCCAGCACATACAGCGATACATATTATGTGCTAGCACTGGTGCGAAGTCTCCATAGATACCATTTCATTGAATCCTCAGAGTCACATTGTGTTAACCTAAGTCACAGGGATGTATCAACAATGATATCATAAGAACAACAAACCCATACCTGCTTTATATTTCTCCCAGTCCGGAAGCCACTGCTCATCTGTGACCCCTTTTCTGTTTTGACTTTGCAACAGTCCTACAGCATGGGAAGCCTGGCTATGTCTTATGTTATGGATAAGGAAGTAGAGACCCACAAAGGTTAGATAGCAGGGCACCTAAGAAAGAACTGTTGGAGATCACTTCAGGGAGCCTGCACTGGGGATTCGAGGGCAGTTCTATCACTGTGACTTGTGCAGCACAAAGAAGATAGTGTTTACTCTTATGTGGATAAAGCATTTACTCACTTGCATGTCCTTGGCTATGTTGAAACCAGATTTGGAAATATTTGCCATGTGAAAACTTCCCAAAGTTCTTTAAAAAAGAACGTGGTTCCCCTTCTCCATGATCCTGAGCTTACTGTTTTTCTGTCCTGGTGGTAGAGCTCTTTCTTGGGTCAGCTACTGCCGCTCTGTGCCCCTCAGTGATGGCTGCTTTTTCTGCCAATTTTTTCTTTGAAATCATTGACCTTTGAAATTCTAGGCTCACTTAATCTCCAGTCTGTGTTGCCTTGGCTGCAGCCAACTCTTAACCCAGGCACTGTGCAGAGTGGGGCCATGGGCAGTGGAGTGGAGTCCAACACTGGGGCCCTTCATTTTCCCCAAGGTCAGCCAGAGGGCCCAGACAAGAATAAAGATGATCTCAGTATGCTTGCTTCCAGTTTATACATTCAAGAACTTTATGAACTCATTCTTTTAATCTTTCTTCACATTTCTGTCTTGTCTCAGCTTGGTACCATGTGCCCTTCTGAGTAACTTTCTTCTTATTTCATCTTCTAGGTCATTCATAAGGATGTTAATCATTTAGAAGGATGGGAGCTTCCCCTACCTGGAGAATGCTTTTTCCTGAACTCATTGAAAGTCTCTTTGATTTGCCCAAGAACTAAGAAAATAAAATCTAGACTAAGTGGGAAAATATTCTGTGTGAATAACATATTTATAAGCTCTGGGTGTTATATCAAAATCCCCACATTGTGGAGAAGCCTGCTGGCTGGTCCCATTGGCAGAGTAAGCAGTTGCCTATATAGTGTGTTTTAAAGTTTTCTAGAGAAAGCTTCCTGCCTCTAAACATATTGCCTTGGATTCTGCCATTACAGATACATAGCTTAGCATTAAATATTGTCCTCTATGTTTGTGAGATAGGGGTGAGAACCTCTTTTAAAATCAGAATGCTCCTAAGGTGGTTTTCAGCTGGAATTATGTTTGCCTCTAGTAACAGAGTCTGGGTTGAGTTTTACAGGTACAGGCAGATGCTGTTAGTACCCTACACATGCCTGTCTACAATGTTCTCACTGATTTTGCAAATACCCCAGTCTTGGTCCTGGGTTTTTTTTTGTGTGTGGGTTTTTTTTTTTGTTTGTTTTGTTTTTTGTTTGTTTTTTTAGGCTGTGGGAGCATGCTTGGCTTGTGCACAGGGTGGGTCAGTGTGTTGGAGAATTCATGCCCTACAGAAGCTGGCCTCTCCCAAGCTGGGTTGGGATTTCATGCATGCAAACCCCAGCTCCTCAACCCTTAGTGTCCTAATTCTTTTGTGTTTTACCCTGTCTCTCAGATTTCCCCAGTGGGACTAACCTCCAGTTTCTCACTGTGGAAGTTGGTTGGATGACACACCATTCTTGGCTTCCTTCCCTTCCCTGTGTCGCTTTCCATCCCCCTACTGGTGTTTCCTGGGATTACTTCCCAAATACACTGCAGTTGATTTTTTGTCTGAGGACCACTTCTGGGGAAACCCAGACCTAGACACCAGGTAGCAGCAGGTAGGCACATTCCATGAGGCATGAAGGACCCAGGTTGCTTCTTCCACTTCACATCTGCAGTCTATGATTTTCAATGTCATGGTAACAGCCCCTGAAGGCATTGGGTCTATGTTTCAGGCAGGAAAAAGGAGAAAACACTAAAAGCCAAGACAAAGACTAAAACCTTTTCCATCAGAGGTTTTATTTTAAACAAGAAGGGATGTCTTCTCTGTGGTGTTCTGCCTGTACCTCTTTTGTTAGAATTATGTCACCCCACACTCGCATTACAGTGGATACTGGGGAACTGAACACTTTTAACTGAGCATATTACCCTGCCAAACAAAACGGGGGCCCTCATTGTTAAATAAAAGGAGAATGAATACTGGATTAGGCAAGGAGCAGTGTTTCTCACAGGAGTTGTTGCCTTATAACGTATTGCTAATAGCCGAGTGTGGCATGGGCTTATTAGATCCATGGTACTCAAAGTGTTGACTGGCAGCATTGGTGTCATCTGGGAACTTGTTAGAAATTCAGGTTATCAGGCCAGCCCCACACCTGTTGAATCAGGATTTGTTTTTAACAACCCCTCACAGTCAGGTAATTTGTATGCACAATCAAGTTTGAGAAGCCTGTCTTCACTCACTTTCTTTGGCATCAAGATGAACAAGGGAATCTCTGGCTCTTGATATCCTTTCCTTGGTCTTTCCCAGTGTCTTATCAGTGGTAAATTTCTGCTGGATGAGTGAATAAGTTGTGCCAACCCAAGAGATGGGGAGACGTGTCCTCCCTAGTCCCTCACAAAGTGACTCCCCTCTCCTTTGGACTCCCCTCTCTTCCTCTTCCCTGGCCCCCTCGGTGCCCTTTGCGTCTCTCTTTTATGCATCATCACCAGTTTTGAACTTCTCTCACTGTCCTCTTGGACCAAAAAGTCTAAGATCTTATCTCATTCATCTTGGCATCGTTCCCTCCCAACACCCAGCCAGGTGGTTTGCTAGGTTAAATTGAATGGAATTAAACCTCCTATACCTGGTTCTACTTTTGTTTTTTCGCTGCTTTGACTATTCATTTCCATGTTCCTTTTCTTAAAATAAAGCAGCTCCCATAACTAACAAGGTAGTGTTTTCTTTCTGGATTTTCCTAGCATTGTTTTAAATGACTGTGGTATTTGAATAAATAGAAAAAACATAGTGCAGAGATTTCAAACATTTTTTTGGCAGCAGGATTCTTTCTGCAAACATAGAAACTCAGCGTGTGGGGCGCCTGGGTGGCGTAGTCGGTTAAGCGTCCGACTTCAGCCAGGTCACGATCTCGCGGTCCATGAGTTCGAGCCCCGCATCAGGCTCTGGGCTGATGGCTCAGAGCCTGGAGCCTGTTTCCGATTCTGTGTCTCCCTCTCTCTCTGCCCCTCCCCTGTTCATGCTCTGTCTCTCTCTGTCCCAAAAATAAATAAAAAAAAAAAACAAAAAACGTTGAGAAACTCAGCGTGTGCTCAGATTTGAGCTTTAATGAAGTGGTGATGGGGGTCCTGAGTCCTGGTCATGGGCCTCCCCTGCAGAGCGCTTCCCAGCCTTCATAGTCCTTGTACATGTTTTTTTACCGTAGTCCGCTTGCATGAGACAAAAGTTCCAAGACCCACCCATTCCTTCTTTCGGTGATCAATAGGATTGGTGAAGATAAAAAAGAGTTGAAGAAAAACAAAATCAACAAATTGTGATAAAGTGTGCTGCTAGTAAGAAATACATATTGCATACTTTTCACATCGTAAACGAGGAAAGCAAGCACAGGCAAGTGTATATGTGCTAAAGCAGCACCTCATGGTCTTAAAACAGCCCAGTGATTTAATTATGCTTTCTTTGGTAGAAGGCTCAAGTTATTCCAATGGCACACATTCACAGGCAGCACATTACAAGGTAAGTGTCCTTATAAAAGCACAGGGATATAGATGATTACTATTAAACTGCAATTATTGAAAAAACGGTAGGCCTGAAATACTGTTAATGCAACTATATATCATGACACACCATGGGGTTAACCCAATAATTGATAATATCCTAAACTGATAATAATGAGGCTAAATAAACAGCAGTTTATACTTAAAAAAATCAAAAGTAGCAGCTCTTAAAAACCTCACCAACTCACAACAGTTGTGGTAATCTTGTTGCTAGTAAGAAATCATATGGAATATTATTCACCTTGTGAGTGCAAGTCACAATAGCAGTGAGGACCCAGTGATACAGAAAATCAACTTGCTCAAAATTGTTGGAGTACGGCTATCTCTAAGACATTGCATGAACAGGAAGTAAGAGTTGGGAAACGTGGCCAAGCTTTGTGAGGCATCCTCACGTTTTAGTGGATGCTGAATTAAACTCCTCTGCAAATGCTAACAGTGAACTACTTTTAGTTTATGAATCCCAACATTTAATGACCTCGATAACTCAATTTAAGTTGTTACTAAGTAGCCCATGGTCCCATGTCCTGATGAAATTCTAGAGAACAGCTCATCATCCCCTGGAAGAAAGGGACACCTCTTGTATTCAGCAGACTTTGAAAATTGCCGCTGTAAAGGAGGAGAGGGAGGATGGAAAAATGCTTTGCTTCCCTCAAAGGAGCTTCCCTCATTATGTCATGCTGCTGGAGATAGAAGCTAAACTCACCAGATGGGCTCTTTCGATGGACCAGGTGTGCATTCACGTCCCTGCAAACTTGCCTTGATGTGGTGTGACTTTTGGGGAAGTAACTGCTGGTGATGTTGGAGGTTCATTAGCAGAGTCCTCGAAGCCCCAGGAGGCATGTCAGGAGGACTGTTCTGAGTAAGGGTTCCTTAATGGGCTGAGCTGCTTCACTCTTTTGCTAAAAGACCAATTTACTTTTTTCACTTAAAGACCAATTTAAAAGCAGAAGTTCTGCCACTTCTCACCACCCTTGACTCTAACCACAGGAGCTGCCTGTGGGTCTCCTTAGTGTTCTAAGGCTACTTTCCAAAGCAGCCCTGACTCCGTGCATGTGAGTGGTAGATACTTTGTAAATATGGCTGGCTATCTCCAGGAATTCTTGTACTTACCTGTGGCCATAAATCAAGTGGATTGGGCTAAGACCTGTATAGTATCAGCAGGCTGTGGGGAAAAGGAGGAGGCAGGAAGAGGGCAGAGATGTGTACAGGGCAATCAACCCTCTCCCACAAAATTAGAAGCCAGCGGATCAGCCATGTGGCAACCGGGGGGGCTGCACATACCGTCTTGGATCTTGCTAGCCTTAATATCTAAGGCAACTCAGGAGCAAACATGTGTTCTGAGACACTGAGAAAGTTAGACACAAGCTTGCTCCATGAATATGGGGTTACAGAGCCAGTTTAGGGCACATGCTCACTATGGCTGGAAAGATCTCCTTGTCATAGACTCTCATGGCCCATCCCAGTAAAGGCTGATTTTTCTAAAGAAAGTTTCAAGTTACCTCATCTGGTTCTGGTTTAACCAATATGCCTTACTTCCTTCTTTCAGAATGTCCATTAGAATCTACCCAGGGATGATTTGCATGGGTTTCCACCTTCCCATAAATTCATAGAACCTTTGGAAACTCTGGGTTGAGATAGTTCAGAAATAGCGTTTGTTCCCTCTAGAGTGGTTGGAACATACTTAGATAATTCTAGGGACAGCCTGATGATTTCATTTGGACCTGGAAGAGTTGAAGAAAAAGAGCTGGCCTTTTGGGCCATAGGAATTTCATCAGCTCTTGTAATAGCAATGGAACTGTAAGGCAGTGTTTCTTCTCAGATTTTGGTATACATAAATATTAGCAGGTCTTCAGTGGAACCTGGATTCTAAAGGTTTTTTTTTTTTTTTTTCTTTTATTTTGTATTTATTTCAAGAGGGAGATAGAGAGCAAGAGGGGGAGGGGCAGAGAGAGATGCAGACAGAAACCCAAGCAGGCTCCATGCTGTCAGCACAGAGCTTGTTGTGAGGCTCCAACTCAGGAACCGTGAGATCATGACCTTAGCTGAAATCGAGAGTTGGACACTTAACTGACTGAGCCACCTAGGCATTCCCCAGGATTCTAAAGTTTTAATCAAGCATCTTGGGCTATTCTCATGCTCATTGAGAAACACTGATGTGAAATTTGGGTTTGTAAACTTTACAACGGTGACATTAGCTGGCTTGGGTCAGGATAGGGAGTGTTTCTGAAATGACTCTGAGGCCAGGGCTGGGGTGTGCTTTGTGAGTCAGAAACAGGCAAGGATTAGGGCACCTGGGTGTGTTCAATTGGTTAAGTGTCTGACTTCGGCTGAGGTCATGATCTCACTGTTCGTGAGTTCAAGCCCCACATCTGGTTCTGTGCTGACAGCTCAGAGCCTGGAACCATCTTTGGATTCTGTGTCTCTCTCTCTCTCTCTGCCCCTCCCCCACTTGCACTGTCTCTCAAAATAAATAAATAAATAAATAAATAAAATGTTAGAAACAGGCAAGGACTTAGGTAACCCAGGGGGGAGGGTTCAGAAAGGTCAATAGTGTATGAATAGGTTTGGGTTTGAGGGTTTTGTAACATAGTCTCCTTTCCTTAAATGTTCCTTGAAAACTAGTAAGGTCCTGATAGTAACTTCTCACTCAGCATCCTAAAATGAAACTTGTGTAGTGCCTCCTTTTTGTAATCCATTTTAGAAAAAAAATGTTTAAAATTTTCTAATCATGGTTCTCAAGGTAGAGATTACCACCTGATTCTAAACTACAAACTCATTCCTCCAGCTTGAGATGTACGTGTGCATTGTCTGACAAGTGCAGGATGGGGACCACAAAGATTGTTTGGGGGGATCTGAAATTTTTATGGGACCATAGAGTTTGGAAATATAAGAATTACAATTCAATAAAAGGTGAATTTTTCAAGGCAAATCCCAGCATCAGGCTTAATGGTGAGATTAGAATCCTTTTTCATGCAGTGAGAACAATAGATACATAGCTCTACACCAACTTCATGATTTAATTTTGTTTTTTGAAGAGATTGACAATAAAATTTGATAAAGGAAGGAAAGATGGTCTCAAAATTGGAGAGAAAGAAGCAAAATTATTATTGTTTGCAGGTGATATAGTTGTATTCTTGGAAAATCGACAAAGATCAACTGAAAAACTGTTATAAGCAATAAGTGTATCTGCTAAGAAGGCTAGATACAAAATGAACATAGAAAAATCAATAGCATCCCAACATATGTCATAATAACTGGTTAGAAATTATATCTGAAAGAAAAAAAGTCCCCATTTGCAATAACAAAAGAAATGATAAGAATAAATATTACAAGGAATATGTAAGAACTGTGTGAAGACATTGTTAAATGTTATTAAGAACATGGAAAAAAAAAAGAGCTCCTGTGTTATTGATAGAAAGACTCAACATTATATACTTGATCTTGGCCAAAAGGCCAAGAAGTGATCAAAAGGCTCAACATTATAAAGACACATGATCTCCCTATGTTAATCTGTAAATTTTAAGTGATCTCAATAAATAAAATAACAGGAATTTTAAAAACTAGTTGAGTCAGTTCTAAAATTCATACTGCAAAATAAAGGAGCAAGGATAGGTAAATTCTATAAAGAAAGAATAATTTCAAGAAGGATACAGCTGTCTACCTATTATACTTTAAGGGAGGGGTAGGCAAATGTATCCATGAACAGAATGGGGAATCAGAAAGAGACCCAAATTCAGGCAAAAAAATATTTTATAATACAGTTGGCATTTCTTATCAGTGGAAGAAAACGTCCATGAAATAAATACATATTTTTAAAAATTTAAATCTAAGTTATTTAACATATAGTTTAATAATGATCTCAGGAATAGAATTTAGTGATTCATCACTTGCATATAATACCTAGTGCTCATCGTAACAAGTACCCTCCTTAATGCCCATCGCCCATTTAGCCCATCCCCCCATCCAATACTCTGCCAGCAATCCTCAGTTTGTTCTCAGTATTTAAGCATCTCTTATGGTTTGTCTTCTCTGTTCTTATCTTATTTTTGCTTCCCTTCACCTATGTTTATCTGTTTTGTTTCTTAAATTCCACATATGAGTGAAATCATATTTGTCTTTCTATGACTTATTTCGCTTAGCATAATACACTCTAGTTCCATCCACGTTGTTGCAAATGACAAGATTTCATTTTTTTGATCGCCAAGTAGTATTCCATTATATACATACATACATACACACACATACCACATCTTTGTTTATTCGTCAGTGGACACTTGGGCTCTTTACATGCGTTGGCTATTGTCGATAGTGCTGCTATAAACATTGGGTTACATGTGCCCCTTTGAATCAGCACTCTTGTATCCTTTGGATAAATACCTAGTAGTACAATTGCTGGGTTGCAGGGTAGTTCTATTTTTAGTTTTTTGAGGAACCTCCATACTGTTTTCCAGAGTGGCTGTACAGTTTGCATTCACACCAGTGGTGCACAAGGGTTCCTCTTTCTCTGCATCCTTGAGAACATCTGTTGTTGTCTGAATTGTTAATTGTAGCCATTCTGACAGGTGTGAGGTGATATCTCATTGTGGTTTTTGTTTGTATTTCCCTGACAATGAGTGATGTTGAGCATCTTTTCATGTGTCTGTTAGCCATTTGGATGTCTTCTTTGGAAAAGTGTCTATTCATGTCTTTTGCCCATTTCTTCATGGGATTATTTGTTTTTTGGGTGTTGAGTTTGATAAGTTCTTTATAGATTTTGGATACTAATTCTTCATCTGATATGTCATTTGAAAATCTCTTCTATTCCATCGGTTGCCTTTTAGTTTTGCTGTTTCCTTCACTGCACAGAAGCTTTTTATCTTGATTAAATCCCAATAGTTGATTTTTGCTTTTGTTTTCCTTGCCTCCAGAGACATGTCAAGTAAGAAGTTGCTGTGGCCAAGGGCAAAGAGGTTGTTGCCTGTTTTCCCCTCTAGGATTTTGATGGCTTCCTGTCTTACATTTAGGTCTTTCACCCATTTTGAGTTTATTTTTGTGTATGGTGTAAGAAAGTGGTCCAGGTTCATTCTTTTGTATGTTGCTGTCCAGTTTTCCCAACACCATTTGCTGAAGAGACTGTCTTTATTCCACTGGATATTCTTTCCTGCTTTGTCAAAGATTAGTTGGCCATATGTTTATGGGTCCATTTCTGGGTTCTCTATTCTGTTCCATTGACCTGAGTGTCTGTTTTTGTGCCAGTACCATACTGTCTTCATGATTATAGCTTTGTAATACAGCTTGAAATTGTGATGTCTCTAGCTTTGGTTTTCTTTTTCAACATTACTTTGGCTATTTGGGGTCTTTTTAGGTTCCATACATATTTTAGAATAGTTTGTTTTACCACTGTGAAGAATGCTGGTGTTATTTTGATAGGGATTATATTGAATATGTAGTTTGCTATGGGTAATATCGACATTTTAACAATATTTGTTCTTCCAATCCATGAGCATGGAATATTTTTCTATTTCATTGTGTCTTCAATTTCTTTCATAGGCTTTCTACAATTTTCAATGTATAGAGTTTTCACCACTTTGGTTTGGTTTATTCTTAAGTATTTCATGGTTTTTGGTGCAATTATAAATGGGATTGATTCCTTGATTTCTCTTTCTGTTGCTTCACTATTAGTGTATGAAATGCAACTGATTTCCGTACATTGATTTTATATTCTGTGACTTTGCTGAATTCACATATCAGTTCTTGCTGTTTTTTTTAAGGTATGTGTTTTTTAAAATTTTTAAATGTTTATTTAATTTTGAGAGAGAGTGTGTGAGTGGGGCAAAGAGAGAGGGAGACACAGAATCCAAAGCAGGCTCCAGGCTCTGAGCTGTTAGCACAGAGCCCGATGCGGGCTTGAACTCATGAAATGTGAGATCATGACCTGAGCCAAAGGTGGATACTTAACCAACTGAGCCACCCAGGTGCCCCAGTTCTTGCTGTTTTCTGATGGAATCTTTTGGGTTTTCTACATAGAGCAACATGTTGTCTGCAAAGAGTGAAAGTTTGACTTCCTCCTTGCTGATTTGGATGCCTTTTATTTCTTTTTGTTGTCTGACTGCTGAAGCTAGGACTTCCAACATTATGATGAAAGCAGTGGTGAGAGTGGAGATCCCCCTGGTGCTCCTGGCCCTAGGGGGAAAGCTCTCAGCTTTTCTCCATTGAGGACGATATTAGCTGTGGGTCCTTGGTATATGGCCTTTATGATCTTGAGGTATGTTCCTTCTGTTCCTACTTTATTGTTTCTTCTGTTCCTACCCATAGCATATGGGTTCGAGCCCCACATCGGGCTCTGAGCTGATGTTGAGGAACCCTCTTGGGATTCCCTCTCTCCATCCCTCTCTCTGCCCCTCACTCACTCACTCACCCTCTCTCTCTCAAAATAAATAAACTTAAAAATTTTTTCTATCTTTTCCTGTTTCAGTTTTGGTAGTTTATATGTTTCTAGGAATTTGTCCAGTACTTCCAGATTGCCCAATTTGTTGGCATATAATTGCTCATAATATTCTCTTATTGTTTGTAATTCTGTGGTGTTCGTTGTGATCTCTCCTCTTTCACTTGTGATTTTATTTATTTGGGTCCTTTTTCTTTTTGATCACTATTTCTAGGATTTATCAATTTTGTTCATTCTTTCAAGGAACCAGCTCCTGGTTACACTGATCTGTTCTGTTTTTTTGATTTCAATATCATTGATTTCTGCTCTAATCTTTATTATTTACCTTCTTCTGCTTTTTTGGGCCTTATTTGCTATTGTTTTCCAGCTCTTTTAGGTATAAGGGTAGGTTGTGTATTTGAGACCTTTTTTCCTTCTTTAGGAAGGCCAGGATTACTATATACTTCCTTTTTATGATTACCTTTGCTGCATTCCCAGAGGTTTTGTACTATTGTGATTTCAGTTTCATTGGCTTCCATGTACTTTTAATATTTTTCTTTACTTTCTTGGTTAACCCGTTCATTCTTTAGTAGTATGTTCTTTAATCTCCAAGTATTCATGGTCTTTGCAAATTTTGTCTTGTGGTTGATTTTGAGTTTCATAGCATTGTGGTCTGAAAATATGTGAGGTATGATCTCGATCTTTTTGTACTTGTTGACAGCTGATAGACGTGATCTATTCTGGAGAATGTTCCATGTGCACTCAAGAAGAATGTATATTCTGTTGCTTTAGGATGAAATGTTCTGAATATATCTCTTAAGTCTATCTGGTCATTCAAAGTCATTGTTTCCTTGTTGATTTTCTGCTTACATAATCTGTCCTTTCCTGTAGTTAGGTGTTGATGTCCCCTACTGTTATGGTATTATTATCAATGAGTTTCTTTACATTTGTAATTAATTGATTCATATATTTGGGTGCTACTATATAGGGGGCATAAATATTTAGAATTTTTTAGATCTTCTTGGTGGATAGACCCCTTAATTATGATGTAATGCCCTTCTTCCTCTCTTATTACAGGCTTTATTTTAAAAATGAAGTTGTCTAATATAAGTATGGCTACTCCAGCTTTCTTATGACAACCATTAGCATGATAGATGGTTCTCCATCCCCTTACTTTCAATCTGCAGGTGTCTTTGGGTCTAAAAGGAGTGTCTTGTAGCAGCATATAGATGGGTCTTGTTTTCTTATCCATTCTGATACTTTGTGTCTTTTGATTGAAGCACTTAGTCCATTTACATTTAGAGTGGGTACTCAAAAATATGAATTTAGTGCCATTATGTTGCCTGTGGAGTTGGTGTTTCTGGTGATGCTCTCTGGTCCTTTTTAGTCTTTGTTTCTTTTTTGTTTTGTCTTTTCTCCACTCAAAGAGTCCCCCTTAAAATTTCTTGCATGGCTGGCTTAGTGGTCACAAACTCCTTTAGTTTTTGTTTGTCTGCGAAACTCTTTATCTCTCCTTTTATTTTGAATGACAGCCTTGCTGGATAAAGAATTCTTGACGTCATGTTTTCCCAGTTTAGCACATTGAATATATTCTGACACTCCTTTCTGTCCTGCCAAGTTTCTGTGGATAGGTCTGCTGTGAAATTTATCTGTCTTCCCTTATGGATTAAGGACTTTTTTTTCTCTTGCTGTTTTCATAATTCTTTCCCTGTCTGTGTATTTTGTGAGTTTGACTGTGATATGCCTTGTGATGGGCAGTTTTTGTTGAATCTAATGGAGTTGTCCATGCTTCTTGGATTTTGATGTCTGTGTCCTTCCCCAGTTTGGAAAGTTTCCTGTTATAATTTGCTTACAAACCTTCTGCCCCTTTTTCTCTCTCTTCATCTTCTGGAACTTCTGTGATTCAGATGTTATTAATTTATTTATTTACTATTTTTTTAATGTTTATTCATTTTTTGAGAGGGAGAGCACAAGCAGGGGAGGGGCAGAGAGAGGGGGACTGAAGATCCAACGCAGGCTCTGGGCTGACAGGCTAATAGCAACGAGCCTGATGTGGGCTTGAACTTGTGAGATCCTGATCCAAGCTGAAGTCAGATGCTCAACCAACTGAGCCACTCAGTCACTTCTGGATGTTCTTCCTGGACCTGACTTCCTTCAGGTCACTGAATTCTCTAAGTTGTATATCGTGATCTTTTGCCTTTGTTTCCCTCTTTATTTCTGCTTCATTATTCTCTATAATTTTATCTTCTATATAACTGATTCACTGCTCTGTTTAATCCATCCTTGCCATCGTGGCATCCATTGGAGATTGCATCTTGGTTATAGCATTTTAAATTTTGGCCTGACTACATTTTAATTCTTTTATCTCCACAGAAAGGGATTCTCTTGTGTGTTCTATGCTTTTTTCAACTCTAGCTAGTATTCTTATTATCATGGTTCTAAATTCTAGTTCAGACATCTTACTTACATCTGTGTTGATTAAATCCCTGGCTGTCATTTCTTCCTATTCTTTCTTTTGGGGTGAATTCCCTTGTTTTGTCATTTTGGAGGAAGAAAAAATTAATAAAATTAAAAATTAAAAATAAAACAAAAAAATCAAATCAAATAAAAAAAGCTAGATCCTAGGTGTGTTTTGGTCTGCTTATTGAAAGAATCTTGATAGAATAGATAAAGAAGGGAAAGGAAAGAAAAAAAAGTTAAGAAAAAATTTTAAAATTAGAAAAATTATATAATAGAATAAAATAAAGAAAATGAAATAGAATAAAAATTTTTTAAAAATAAAAAATAAAGTAAAAAATAAAATAAAATGTTCTCTTTCTGTACCCAAGAAAAGGGGGGGGAAAGAAAGATAAAAAGAAAACAGTTTAAGCAAAAACAGAAGCAAATAAAACAAACAGATGAATGAACCATCAAACAGAATGAAGCCTGAATGAAGTTACATCCAGTTTCCCCTAGAAGTGAAACTATGAAGCCTTCTATGGTCGATACACTAAGCAGGTGGAGTGACTTGTGCTGGTCTTCTGGGGGATGTGCTTGGAGGGCACAGTCAGATTGGGCTTGGTGTTGTCCACTAGGTAGTTCTGTTGTCCACTAAGTTGTGCTGCTTAGCTTACTGGGGTGGACCTGTGTGCATGGCCATGTTCGTGCTGAGAGGGGTTGAAATGGTTTCTCCCAGCTCCCTAAGTCTCTGGTGCAGGAACTTCTTGCTCTCACTGACCTGCCTTCAAGCACCCCCTATTTGTCTCAGGTCTCTGTGCACTACACCTCTCTACCCTGTCCATGTCCAAGCTGTCTGCCTGCCAGAAGGCACCTCCCTCCAGAGTTTTATCTCACATGGGGTTGTGTTACAAAATACTTCAGAGACCTAGGTGGCTAGGACCCACTCCTACTCTCTGGGGGATGGTCTCACTGAGTAATGGCCAGGTTCTGGCTTATCCCAGAAAACATTCATGTGGTCATGCAGTGGCAGAGGTTCAGAGATTATGGCAAATCACAACACATAGCACCAGGTTTCACTGTACTCTGGTATCTTTGTCCCAATACCAGCAAATGTGGCTGCTCTCTGCAGTCCACTGGAACCATTGCTTGTGGGAAAGCCATATGGCATCTATCAAATGCATTCTAAGCAGGGGAACTTCTTCTCCCTGTGCGACACACGGACCCCTCAGACCTTGCTGTCTGCTCCTGGGGATTTGTCCTACTTTCTCACCAGAGCACCAGCAGGCACTGAGCTCCGGAACTTTAGACTCTGCACTCCACTGTTTGTAGAATCCTTGTGGTACTGAAACCCTCTGCTTTCTCCCTGTCTGTGGTTTTGGGGAAAAAAATTCAGTCCCCTGTGAGTGTTTTCACTCTTTCTCTCTTTCTCTCCAGCTACTTTTGATGGGAGTACTTTCTTGATTGATCCTGATGAGCTGCACTCTCCTTCCTTCTCTGTTTCTCTCTTCTCTTTCTGTGAAAATGGCTCCCTATGCTCCATGACTTTTTCTCCTCCACTTCACCTCTCTGCACCACATATCTGCCAAGTTTTGTGGCTCAAGTTATGCAGATAGTTGTGTTAATCTTCAGATCAATTTCCTACATGTGCAAAATGGTTTGGTTCTGATCTAGCTGCATTTCAGGGATGAGACAAGCTCAGGGTCTCCATGCTGCTCCACCATCTTCTTCATGGAATAAATATTGAGCTAATTCAATGAGTCCCATGTAGGAAGAAAATTTAAAAAATAAAGTTGGACTTTAATTATTTACCAAAAAATCAAATAGTTTAAAAAGATAAAGCCATAAAAACTCATATAAAAATACTACGATAAAATATAGGATAAATTTTTAAAAACCGTGTGTGTGTGGCTCCTAGGTGTCTCAGTTGGTTAAGCGTTAGACACTTGATTTCAGCTCAGGTCATGTTCTCATGGTTGTGAGATCAAGCCCCATGTTGAGCTCTGTGCTGAGTGTGGAGCCCGCTTAAGATTCTCTCTTTCTCCCTCTGCCCCTTCCCCACTCATGCGCACTCACCCATGCATGCATGTGTGCTGTCTTTCTCTCTCTCAAAAAATAATAAATACATGTGTATGTTGGGTGAGGGGAGCTTATAACCCAGAAGGTATGAAAAAATATTACTAACTTGATAGTTGCAAAATTTTTCATGGTAAAATAAAATAATCAGAGGGCCAAAAGACACAAATGTGATAATATCCTTAATATATAAAGACATCCCACTAATCAATAAGAAAGAACTAATAAATCAAAAGACAAATGGGAAAGCTGCATAAGCAGAGAGTTTCCAGAAAAGATGATACAGAAGACTTTTCAAAATAGGAAAATATACTTGATCTACTCAGAATGGGAGAAATAGAGTTTAAAAGTACAGTGGGATACTATATTTGTAATTATCTGATTTTAGTGATCAAAAGTTTGATAACACAATGTGATGGTGACACTGTGAGGAAACAATCACTCTCAACTATTTGAGATATAAAAATTGATATATTCTTTCTGGAAGGCAATTTGGGGGTACATATTTTAAATGTGCATACCCTCCGAGCCAGCAATTCCACCACTGTGGATTTACTATAGAGATATACTTGCATTTGTACAAAATGAGGGGCATACAGAGTTATTCTGTGCAATATTTATTGTTATATAATAGTAATCATGAAAGCAATGGCTTGGGGAAAAAAACACCAAATTCCATCAATAATAACTGGTTGAATACATATGGAATGACCATAAAATAGAATGAAATACAGTCATTTAAAAACACTAAGGCTGTTTTATAGGTGCTAAGATGAAATAATCTTGAAGATATATTGTCATATTTTTAGAAAAGCTACTATATATATTATATATTATATACATAATATATACATAAACAAATATCAAATATTTTGGTCCCCAGAGGCCTCTGTGCTCTTAAAAATTATCAGGTACCCTAATCAAGCATCCTCAGTTGTCATAGAAAATCTTAGAAAACCCAGGAATACACAAGCACACATTTCATTAGCTGTCAAAGTGATGATATAATCACATGTCATGCATCCTCTGGAAAACTCCACTGTATACTTGTGAAAGAATAAAAGTGAGGTAGGTGAATAATACATTGGTATTATTATGAGAATAGTTTTGATCATAGGGGCTTCCTGAGAGGGTCTTGAGGACCCCTAGGGGTCCATGGATCACACTTTGAGAACCACTTATCTACACATATGTGATTGTATATATGTAGATGAATTCTACATGAATATCCAGAATGGGTAAAAAACTGTCTCCTCTGGAGAAAGGACACTGGGAGGACCAGGGAACCCTGGTGGGAAAAAGATGAACTTTCACTGTATAACTTTTTGTAACTTTTAAATTCTATGCATGTGTTAATGGTTACTTTTTTTTTTTACAAAGAAATTTAGAGGATATAAAGAAATGAATTGATATGCAAACAGATTTATGAGCTATAGAATTAATCGGAGACATGGGCTGAGATGGATATATATAAATATTTGTCACAGTATTATTTATAACAGTAGAGACTTGGAAAAACCCCACAAGTTCAAAGATAGAGATTGGTTAAACAAATTATGGTACATTTACACATTGTAATTCTATGCAGTCATTAAAAATCATAAATCCCTAGAATGTTCTGTGATATGGTAAAATGCTTACAATATAATGTTAAGTTAAAAAAAGTAGTGCAGGATGTAACTTTGCTTGAGCCAAATTGTTGTAATTTAAAACAATACTGGGAGTAAATACACCCAAATTTTGAGTCATTATTTTTGAGTGGTGAGACTATGGGTTATTTAAACTTCTGAATTTCCCACATTTCCTGTAATTAATGTGTATCACTTTTATAAACAGAAAGAAAATGCTATAAAAGAAAGAAATGGAAAGGATTCATTCCCAGGACTGTGGAGGGATGCCTAGCTTCTCTTGTAGTGCTGATAGGACGGTGAAGTATTTCTGAGGGGTACCTTGCCTGTGGCTGCTAGATGAACTGTGCCTTAGTGGATGTATTCCATCTTGGTGGATGTTTGGGCACATGCAGCACCAACTCTGAAGGGTTGGCCTGCAAGGGCATGGCTTAGCTGGGGAAGCAGGTAAAAGGGGAGACAGAGGAACCAAATGAATTAGAAGGGGTTGTATAATTGTAACTTGCACAACAAATTAATCCAAAACTTAGCAACCTAAAATAACAATAAATATTATCATCTCACAGGTTCATGTGAGTCAAGGTTTGACTTAACTAAGTGGTTCTGGCTCTGAGTCTCTTATGAGGTTACAGGCAAGATAGCAGCTGAGGCCACAGGCATCTGAAGGCTTGACTAAGGCTGCAGGATCCACTTCTTCACATGCCTGGAATGTGAGGGCTGGCTGTTGGCAGGAATCTTTTGTCCCTTGCCACATGGACCTCTCCATATGGCTCTTGAATATCTGTACAACATGGAATCTGGCTTCCTCCAGAGCAAGTCCTCCAAGAAAGCCACAATGTCTCTTATGACGGAACTTAGAAGTCCTACAGTATCATTTTTGCATATCCCATTGGTGACACTGGTCAGCCCTATTTAGTGTGGGAGGGCAATGCACAAGGGTGCAAATATAAGGAGATGGGACAGCCTTTGAGGCTGGTTACCACTGGTGGACACTTGCTGTTCAAAGTAATGAGCAAGCCCCTCAGTCTTGGCTAACTTCCCATGGCCAAGTATCCTGGATAGGTGGGAGGTTTGAGGGTCTCTTTTGCAGAATAGGAACTGATTAGCTGGGCCATCCTGAGGCTGCCAAGTCACCAGGAGCCTTTAGGCAGGGTTTGGAAGAACTTGGAAAGGGAAAGGAGGTACAAACAAGCAATTATGCATGTAATTAGATAGCTCTCCCTGTTTACAGGACTGCTTTCAAGTTATGGGGGCCTAGGTATTGGTTACTGGTGCCTAGGTATTGGTTATTGGTGTTATAAACTTGCATCCTGGGTGCTTTGGATCAGCATGATGTAACTTTATTTTCTATAGAGTCTAGATATATCTGCAGAATATGAACATTGCAATATCCAAATTGCCTGCTGTATGTGGAAACCTGCTGTAGATAGAGGTCATATCAGATCACATGTTTACATTTGTGGCTTTGAAAATATTATCTTAGGTTGTTCCAGTGCTGGTGAAATCCACCTGGATACTCAGTTCACAGTCAGCACAGAAGTGAAAACAGAGGACTCTGCGGCTTAGTGTTAATGGGATATACCAGGCCAGTCCTGGATAGTAGGGTGAGCAGTGCTGGGGGTCAGTGCTCCCGGGAGGCTTAGAGAACAGTATCTACATAGAACCTGGGCAGGGAGTCAGTGCCAGGAAGGACTAGTGAGAGGGGAAGGGCAAGCATCCCACCTTGTTTTAGTTGGGTTTGCCAGGAGCAAAGCCCATTCCAAATTTGCTCAAAAAGTAAGGTGTTTACTGTAAGGCCACAGATCTGATGGAAACCATCAGTCCTGAAGAAAGAGGGCATTCTGGTGCCCCACTAATAACATGACTCAAATGTCAGTTTCACACAGGCTTTGCTTCCTAGTTCAGATTTTGGAGAGGGAAGCTGATTGGCTTAATCTAACCTGGGGATTGACCTCTCTAGAGTCAGATGGTTTGCAAACCATGATAGTCAATGATGCTCCATCTGGGCTGTGGGCTCAATCAGAAAAAGGTGGAAAAGTGGGGAAAGGTGGGCATCCCTAGTTCATATCCCTGGGAGAGAGGACTGGGGCATAGCTTGGTCACCGCAGGACTGGCACTGGGGAAGCCAAACAGAAAGCAGACTTCAGAGAAAGGGTATTGCCTAGAAGGAAGGTCCTGCAAGAACAGGGCTAAGTACAGCCCTTTAAGAAATTAGAGGTAAGGTGGGGCTTGGTCACAGGAAGAAGGGGGAAAAAAGCATTTATTTGAAATAGGATTCAAAGTGAGAGGGGGATTATCATGAATGTCAATTGATGCTGAGCCTTCTGATCTTAATTCTTCCTAGGTAGAACCATGATCACTGAACTGGGTAGAGCTTAGTCTAAGGGATTCAGTCAGCCCTGGATCTGGATAAGAAAGGAAGGCAGGGATACAGGCCCAGGCAGGACAATGTAGATGTGAAATGATGGATCAGATCATCCAGTGGGAATTGTTATTGTGATCATTCAGTTAGATGTAACTCATTGCTCAGAGATTGACTTGCCTACGGTCCATTTGATCTATCACATAGATGTGACTAAGCTCTAAGATACCAAGGTCTTCTTGATGCCACTAAAAGTCACAGGCCAGAGCACTAACCTGTGTTGGCTAAAAATCAGAAAGAACTGACTGCATTGGTTTGGAGCTCTTTAAAAGGCTTTTCAAGAAGACCATATTGATAAACCAAGTTACCCTTCAAATTTTATTTTCAACTTCCTTGGCCAAAAAGGATGCTTAAAGATGAGAAAATATTAGGATAGCAGCAGGTGATCAGACCAACACATGTTAGTTACAGTAATATCTCACACCCTTTCTCCCTAATGTGCCGTGCTTCAGCAACCACGGGGATTGAAGTACATAGTAGTGAACTGTTTGCTTTCATCTCTCTTGTTCTCACTCCTCTCTTCAGTAAATGTGAGATTGTTTATTGTTTCCAGGAGAGAGCTGTTACTCTCGGGTGGTTGAGAGGGGCTTTTTCTGTGGCCTTGCATATCATGCCTTGGGATGGAGAATACCAGGCTGAGCTCTTTCATTGTTTCTGCAATGACATATGTACAGACTGAGAGACTGTGCTCTCTGAATGGCAGCGGGGCTACCCAGTTGGCTGTGGATCCCCAGGGAATTAAGTGATCTTTTCCCCGCCTTCTGCGTAACTCCAGTCCTCTAGACCCATCCTGGTTTAAATCAAATAATGCAGCACCTGCAGGTTTTTTCCTTCTTCCAATAAGGCTTCCTTCTTTTCCTTTTTCCAATAAGGCTGTTTTCTAGATATTTCTGACTTTCTATCTTATGGAGTCTTTCATGATAGGGTAGAACCATATGGATATTTCCAGCCACAGGTGTGAGTTCCATTTCCACGTTGGAGTATTTTAGTTGTTGGTGAAGGACCCTACAAGCTCACAATAGTGATGGCTCCATCAGCCTGGATCCCTAAATGATTATGATGATCAGAGCCCTCTGCTTACCTGAAACGGACATAAATGAGAGGGATAGATTTCATTATTTTTAAGTTACTGAGAGTCTTGATTGTTGTTATAACATAACCTGGACACCCTGACTGATATACCTTATTCATGAAAGCCAGTGTTATTATTATTTGTCGTACAAAACTATTAAAAGTCATCTGTAAAGAGAAACAAAACGACTCCCAATTCTGCCACCCCATAAGTCTATTTTTCAATGTTTTCCTTCAGTTTTTTTTGTATTTGTGATTTTTGCTTATATGTAGCATAGGCATAAATTCAATTTTGTATTTTGGGTTTTTTTAAATTTAATCTTATCATGGCTTCATGATGGTAGGAGCCCTGACTGTTTTATTTACCACAATCTCTCTCCTTAGCACCTCATGTAAAACCAAGCACACAGTAGGTACTTAATAAATGATAGTTAAATTAATAACTTTACTTTCCTCTTAGCATGAAGATCATTAGAAAATACCTTATGACACTGCTGATTCATATTCCATATGTTTATTTAAATATATGCATATCCATGAGAATAGTGTTGTTTTACAATTACATAAATGGTGTTATGCTGTAAAAAAAAAAAAAAAAAAAAAAAGAAAATACCTTATGTATGACTGGTCAGCAATCGCAGGCTATAGATTCAAAGCTCAGGTTTGTCTAGTGGCAGAGACATTTTTTAAAAGAAGTTTTGGTTTATTTTCACTTTTCTCTGGCTAGCATTCGGTCCAAGCTCTTTCCCTGGTTCCCCTGAAAGTTCATAGCCTCCTTCTAGTACTTGTCAACTCTGGTTCCCAGTCTTGGGTGAGACCTTTTGGCCACTTGGAGAATCTCACACAGAATTTCAGAACAGATGTGTGTCTTAAAGACGACACTTGGTCCTTCTTCTAATTTGGTACTTGAGCCCAGAGAAAGCAAGGGTTTTCCTAAGGTCATAGAGCCTCTCAAGCAAGGCTTTAATTGAAAGCCAGTTTCCTGAACACAAATCCAGAGTTCCTTTGAATGTTTCTTCTGGGTCCCAATTCCTGTTCTTGGGCCAGGGTAAGCTCTTCCAATTGTGGGTTCCCAAATATCTTAGCCCAGAGTATCTAGTAAGGCCTAGTTTCAGCTTGACTTCCTGATTTTGCTTTTGCCTTTTTTCTCCTTCTCCTTCTTATTTCTCCTGCTCCTCTTCCTGTTTTCCTCCTTTTGCTCCCTCCTATTCCTCCTCCTCCTCCTCCTCCTCCTCCTCCTCCTCCTCCTCCTCCTCCTCCTCCTCCTCCTCCTCCTCCTCCTCCTCCTCGACCAACTAGATGCCTGACTTAGTTAACCCTGTAGGTCTCAGTCAGGTTTTGCAGTTGTGAGATGTGTTTTGCCTTAAGTCACACTGCTTGGATTTGAGATATGTTTTTATCACTGCTTCTCTTATAGAGAATTCAAACCCCTCCCTGAGGTGTTTACTTCTCTGTTTTCAGAAATTGGGAGTTTACTGAAGAGGATCTCAGTGCTCTCACTGTGCAACTTGGGCCTTTCCTCTCTTGCTACATGGACTACTCACTTTTCTCTCTCTCCACCTTATATGCTCAAGTCAATGGCAAGGTGACTCACAACAGCTCACCTCATTAACTGTCTTCAGAGCTTCCAGTATCCCCTATCTGCCCCCCTCCTCACCAACCCCACTCCCTGCTTCTCTCTTTTTCAGTTGGGCTTTTAGTTTCTTTCTCCGTTCACCTCTGCCCACCTCAATCTATTCCATCCCACTCCATTTTCCCTCTTGTAAGATTGCCCAGGATTTCAAGCCATGGACTTCTTTGTCTGATACCAAAGTTCAACTCCTTTAACAAATCTTGTTCCCTGTGTAGTCTTCTTGGGAAGTCACTCTCTCTGAGCTTCCATTTGTGATCTGTAGAAAAGAGGTACTATTACTTCCCCTCATAGTTTACTGTGAATCTTAAATGAGATAAAGCATGGGAATTATTTTGAAATATGCTGGCCGAAAATAAGTGTGTGAGATATGTTAGCTATCACTCTTGCTCATGCTTTTTATCCCTGTCTGTATTTCCCCTACTTGCTCTTAACTGCACTTTCTCATCTCCCTTCCTTTAGGTGGCAATGATATAGGGTGGAGGTGTCAACATTATAGCTGTAGGCATGAGGAAAAGGCCTAATTTGTTCCAGAGGGATGTGTAAATTTTGGAGAAAAAGAATCATTGGTTGGAATTCCATTGCTGTTATTTACTTGCTATCTGACCTTGGGCAAGTTATTTTGCCTCTCTGATCCTTAACTGTTTTGTCTCTGTAATGGAAATAATAATATGTATCTTTCTCCAAAAGCCCACTGTATGATGTGACAGACACATGCGTGCATGCACACACACGCACTCACATTCCTACAGGTGCATGCATATAGTGACTAATGAACTATCAATATTCACTCCTGCCTCCTTTTTAAAATTAACAAAAAGTGGGGGGTGGCACCTGAGTGGCTCAGTCAGTTAAGCATCCGACTTCAGCTCAGGTCATGATCTCACAGTTTGTGGGTTCTAGCCCCGCGTCGGGCTCTGTGCTGACAGTTCAGAGCCTGGAACCTGCTTCGTATTCTGTGTCTCCCTCTGTCTCTGTCCCTGCCCTGCTCACACTCTGTCTCTCAAAAATAAATAAACATTAAAAATTTTTATTAAAAAAATTAAGGGAATAACAGTTTTGAGATTTGGTGTGATTTAATGTACAGGGAGAAGCACTTTTTCTTCTTCAGGGGCAATTTGATAGAATTTATAAAAATATGAGAATTAATTGAGCCCTGCATCCATTGGGTGCAAAGGCAGTGGTCCCAGACTGACAACTGATGTTATCTGGGAGGTTAAACCCTGGCGCTCTACTGAAGTTTCAAGTCTCTGCAGCCCCCTAGTGGCCACTGATTGTAGCAGAAGATTCATAGTTCTCTACAAATTACTCCAGTCAATTTGACTTTGGACAAGAATTATGTAGAGAATAAGGAATGGAGTGGGGGAGTGAAAGGACCTACATTTGAGTCTTTTAAACATTTCAAATAGAAAATTATTCTTCTATCAGTGTGCACACCAGTGAAAGCTGATGAAAATGAAAACATATATGGTCACATACTAGGAAAGTATCAACCAACATATCCTTTCCAAATATTAGCTTCCATGCCCTTTCCTTCCTCTTCTCTTTCTCTTTCTCCCTCCCTCCCTCCCTCCCTCCCTCCCACCAAGGTACAAGCATCCATTCTAGTCCTTGGGCCAAATCATTCTTTGCCCTTAAACTTTTAAAGTCAGTGTACCCAGTTTGAGTTCCAGGGAGAAGCCAGTTACCTTGTTAAATTAAGTGAGTTACCACACATGGAGCAGGAAGCAAATCATTCCAAGGATCAATTTTCTTTTGTCATTAGGTCTTTCAGTTGCCAAAGGCAATGCCACAGGCTCTAAGGAACCCAGCCTGTGAGAGCAGAGGCCCTGTTTGGCTACCACCTCCTGTGAGTTAGTGGACACATTACTGCAGCACTCTGCAGCTCAGCGAGGGAGATTCAACTCCACTCTATGCTCTGATTCTATGAGGAAGCTTCTCTGCTGTCAGGCTATGAGCTCCTCAAGAGAGGATCTTGCCTTATGTTTTGCTCTGACAGCACAAGGCATGACAATCAACCTTTGAGAAGAAGGAATGGAGGGATTTGTGTGAACTGAAGACTATAGTTCTGTCTTTGGTTCTAGTGAACCACTTGTTATAAATACAGCTATTCTCTGAGTTCTGTATTGGAAACTCTGGAGAGATAAAGGGAAAAAGATACTAGAGGTACAGTCCTTCACAGATGAATAAAAAATGTTCTTTGGTTCTGAACTCTTGCTCCCAAGGCTATGAGCAAGTATTCAGTCATTATTCCTTCCAGCTAAGTCACCCTTCAGATCTTCTTGGCCTGTTATTCATGGAGAGATAGGTAAAGCCGCATGAATAAGAGTACAAGAGTGAGGGCCTGGGACGCACGTATGACTATGTGACCAAAGGAAAATCAATTACCATCTCTTCGACTCCGTTTTCTGATCTCTAAAGCCGAAATTTAAAATATTTACCATGCAGAGACGAAAGGAGGTGACACATGTTCAAGCACCGTTTTGAGATAAGACAGGGTAACTGACAAGTCTGAAATGTATTTGCTGTAGCTGAAGAACTCTTAAGCGATCACCGTTACTCTCTACCTCCACGCTGCTAACTTTTCTCATATCGATGGCAGAACTGTCAGGTTCCCAGGAATGCGTTTAAATAATGGAAGGGTCACAGAAGATTCTGTCTCAGGGCCTATTACAAGCTGCTCTCCGTTTTGGCAATGTCGTGCTGCCCCTCCTCCCACTCCTTTACCCCTCGCCTCCAGTTTTATTCCGGAACCAGCTTTTCTGAAGTCGGACCCGTTTTAATCTTTTAAATGCATAATTAGGGAGAGTGCTTGATTGCAAAGGCCTCTTTCAGACCTCCCATTTATCCAAAACGCTCTCCTGTTCACATAACAGAGAAATAGGGCAGGGAATCTGGAGGAAGGGGAGGAAGGAGGGGAGAGTGATGGAGGGAGGGCGAGGCGGGCCCTGCGCTTTTCTCAATGAATGCCGAGGCCTCTGCAGATTTGCATAGAGGCCTGTCTCGCCACGCCATTGGTTGGCGGGTGCGAGCGGGGCGGGGCAGGCCTGCGTGAGCCTGGCAGCAGCGCGGAGTTGGCCGTTCGAGCTCCGCCCCCGCCCCGGTCCCGCCCCCTCCCGGCGCGAGCTCGCGCCTCAGCCAGCTGCAAGTGGCGGGCGCCCAGGCAGATGCGATCCAGCGGCTCCGGGGGCGGCAGCGGAGGTAGCAGCTGGCACATCCTGTCGCCGCTGTCCGGAGGGTCGCGCAGCACTGAAGCTCCTTCCGGCCGCCCTCTGCCCAGCCAACTGAAGCCAAGGGGGCTGCCGATGGGTGAGGAGGGGGCAGCAAGATTTCGGGCTCTTTTGCACAGAATGCTTTCACTCGGCTGCTGCCGCCGGGGCCGCTTCGGTGCCTGAGAACTCTGAGCAGACGAAACGCGGGAGGAGAGCAAGGACGCTGCAAACTTGCGCCGCGGCGCCCTGAGCCTCCGCTTCACATCGCGGGGGCTTGATTCAAGCCCAGAAGTTCAGCGGGCAGTGCAATCCGCAGACTTTCCGCTGCGGAGGGTTGCAGGAGGGTGCCCAACAAAGCAACCCCTGCCCCCGGTTTTTCCCTACACTGAGGAAGAGGAGCTTAGAAGCTCAAAGAAGCGCTGGGGAAGGGGCTAGAACAGCAGAACGCTCCGAACCATCGTTCCCAGCTGGAAAGTTGCGGAGTATTGGAGGCTGCTGGAGAGCGCGGACAGACCACAGCTCAAGCCTCGGAGGGCAGGAGAGGACTCCATCGCCACCTCCCTTCAACCATAGTAGTTTCTCTTGTTCCGGAGCGCAGTAAGCTACAGACGGGGGCGCGGCACGAGTCGTGGTGCGCCAGAGGCACAGGGTCCCAGCTGCTGAGCCCGAGGTGCTCAGGGTCTCTTGACACACCCCTGAGCCTCCAGCCCCATTTTATTGAGACTCCCGCTTGCCTCCTTGCAGTTGGAGGGAAGCTAGAGAATCAAGTGGACGCCTAATCCCCCAGATATCAGGTGGAAGGAACTGTTCAGGACCAAGGACTATTTGGAGCCCCTTTTCATTTGAGGGGAAGTGAAGGGCGAGGCTGGATCCCAGAGAGTCGGGAGACTAGTATAAACAACTCTTCTCTGGCGGGATGGGAGCCTTAGGGCTCCTAGGGCTGCTGCTACTGCTGCTTTCAGCGGCAGCCTTGGGCTCCGGAACCGGAACCGGGACCGGGACTGGCACCGGCCATCTCGCCGGCTCACCCGCCGTGGGGCCAGCTCTGCAGCCTCGGGAGCCGCTCAGCTACTCACGTCTGCAGAGGAAGAGCCTGGCGGTGGACTTTGTGGTGCCCTCGCTCTTCCGTGTCTATGCTCGGGACCTGCTGCTGCCGCCTTCGTCCTTCTTGGAGCCGAGGGCCAGACGGCCTGAGGCACGCGGCTCCTTGGCTCTCGACTGCGCCCCACTACTTAGGCTGGTAGGGCAACCGCCCGGGGTCTCCTGGACGGAAGGCTCCAGCTCGCCAGCCCCTGCCCAGGCACGGACGCTGACCAGGGTGCTGAAGGGCGGCTCGGTTCGCAAGCTCCGGCGCGCCAAGCAGCTGGTACTGGAGCTCGGAGAGGAGGCGATCCTTGAGGGCTGTGTCGGGCCCCCAGAGGAGGTGATTGCGGGACTGCTCCAGTTCAACCTCAGCGAGCTGTTCAGCTGGTGGATTCACCACGGCGAAGGGCGGTTGAGGATCCGCCTGATGCCAGAGAAGAAGGCTTCGGAAGTGGGCAGAGAGGGAAGGCTGTCCGCGGCGATCCGTGCCTCCCAGCCCCGTCTTCTCTTCCAGATCTTGGGGATCGGTGAGCAGCTCCCGCCTGAAAGTGTCGGGATTTGTATTTTTAGGCACATCAATTTGCAACCACTGTCAACTAATCCCTATTTTCAAAACCCCAGCCTCTGGTTCTTAGGTCTTTCCTCCTTTTGTAAACCTCCTCCCACAGTTAGACCATAAAGTACGGTTTTATGTTCTTGCTGAAAAGAGTCACTTCCCAGGGTTTTCCTTCCTCTCCAGTAACCAAGTTGGAAGAAAAGTTTTCTCTCTTGGCAGAATGCTTCTTCTTTCTACCGATTTACACCGGGTCCCAGCCAAAATTGGGTGCACTTTGAACAGGGGACCCCTGGGACAGTTGAAATGTCCTTATTACTTCTACGTTCCAAGCTTAGTTCTAGATGTCATGACTGTTGCCATCTTCCCTTTCCCTTGTTCCTCTTCCTGGCCACCGTAGATGTGGGTAGTGTGGTGCACTTGCTTGGAGAATGTAGAACTCTTCTTTATATGGTTGAATCTCCCCTAGCTGTTCTCATCAAATGTTGACTTATGTATGGATTGCCTCTTCTTCATTAATTTAGTCTGCTCCCTCTCTCCAACCCCAGTCTGCTATCCACTCTCAGACTCTTTTTTTCCCCCCTCTCAGATGTTGTTGGAAGAGCCCCAGAGGAACTAAGAAATACGGGACAGGAGGGAGGTGTGAAGAGAGGGAGCAGAGTTGTTAGGATTCTCTCCCATTGGGAGAGTCACTGTGAAGCCAGAAGAGACAATAGTTCTTCTCTTGCCCCCCCCCCCCCCCCCCAACCTTCCCTCTAATTCTTAGCTTGAATGTCTGTAGCAGCAACTCTGGATGACAGTCTCTGGCAAGCCTGTTTCACTGCAGATCTCTCTGCTAGAGATTCCTGAAATAAGGTTTCTGTTTCATTTACTCTCATTTTCTTCTCATATTCACTGAGTTAGGGGTGTGTGTGCAGGCACTTACTTCTAACTCTTCCCATAGTATTCTTTGACTGGAAAACCAGGTGGTTTTCAATGGATGTTTCTCTCGTAATACCACTGGGAAAAGGCTCAGTGAATAAAATATACAATGTAAATGAATGAGAAGACACAGAAAAGAAATCATGCCTTTTTAAAAGCCTACACTAATTCCATTGAGCAAACCCAGCATCTTTTCTATCATTCTCATCATCAGAAATAAATGAAATTTTTATGCTCCACTGGTTACTAATGACTAGTATTAATTGGATGGAAAGCACTGAAAAGAGCCCACTGTAGAGCTCCAAGTACCTACCATGCTTGTCCCAGCACACACATATCCTCCCACACATGCCCAGTACTGTCACATAGCAGGGATATCTAGAAGCTGAGGTTCTTCCCTCCTTGCACAAAAAACATACTTGTATGTGGTTCCCAATGAAAACAGAATCTGGATGCATATTTCAGCATTAGCATTGGTATCCTTGGCACCTAAAATGACCCCTTTGTGTTCAATGTCAGAATTCATATTAACAGGCAGAATTTGTAGTAAGAAGCAGGGTTTGATGAGTTTGATAGAGCCTCCTGTGAACTGAGATAGGAGACCAATACTGTTGTCTCTCCACAGATACTTTTGTGGAGAACAGCTGTGCTTTAATGTTATCATGGCTTCTGTGGTTTATACATGCAACATTCTCTTTTAGCGCCTGATGTATTTGTAATGGATATAAGAATGACTTCTCTGGGAATGTGGATTGTCTTCTACTTTCATGTCTGTGAACATCTCTGGAGCTTTCCTATCACCTCTTGTTAAATGACCATAGGCCCAACAGTCTAGATCAGCTATTGTGAGATGTTGATGACAGACAAAAGGGGTCCTTTCTGCAGCCCTGAACTTGCCTACTATAAACAGGCAGGTAGCATGAACTTATCAGTGGGTGTTTCTGAAGAGTCACAGGCTTAATGCATGTGGAGCATATATTCCAGTCAAGCCTCTGGTAAGGAGTTGAAGCCACTGAGTAGGGGAGTTTCATGTCGAGAGGAGTGTGCTTCAAGAACTGCTTTGCTACTGACAGCAGGGAGTCTCTGTGAGCGTCCCAAGTCCTCCCTTAGCATCACAGTCCATTTGGCAGTTGGACCAAGGCCTTATGCATCATTTGACACATCTAGCAATGCTGTTTTCAGAAAGAGCCAGGATTCTGTCATTAAAAGGCTAGAAATTTTGGCCAAGCATTTTTCAGCAGCATTGGGATCAAATGATTATTGATGGGATCAAATAAGACACTAAGTGTAACTGGATGAGCTCCCCATGACCTCCAGAGAGACAGACAGCTTATTGAAAAGCATTTCAGGCCTTGTGGTGATCACACTTGGAACAGGCTGGGCTCTTCTGCTCTGAGGCATATGCTGTTTTCAGTTAGGCAGCTGGCCATGCCGGACTAGCCTCTTGCCTTCCCACTGCCTCCCCAGCCTCATTCAGATATGGTTTCCACTGCAGACCTCCCCTTGGAGGGAGTGGACACACCCTGTTCTATCATGTTTCATGTTTGAGGCAACATATATCATGGTGTTTCCATTCGTTTTCTTGTATGAAAATTCAAGCTTAGGTTCTCACACTTGGATTAATTTTACTATTTATTATGTTTGAGGAAATGGATTTATTCCTTTTTATGGGCTCTGTTTTGTAGAAAAGGCATTTAACTCTTCTGTGATATAAGATATTCAAGCATACAAAGGGAAAATAGGCACAACTCAGCTTATTTCTCCCTGTTTCTGCCCAAATGCCTGGTGGTCTGGTCTAGAGGGGCACAAGCATGCTGATGGGGCTGTGAGGAGGGAAGAGAGTGGTGGGTGGCCTGCAGCAACCCATTTGTCTCAGACTGAAGATAGCTTCCTGAATCTGAACAGGACCATGACTAGGGATGTGATAGAAATGGAAAAGCCCCCAGTCAGCATGAAGCAAAAACTCTGTTCCTTGTAGTTTGGGACATCTGAGAGGACAAAAGGATAGCTGAGAGGCCTTAGAATGCATGACACGCAAATGTGTTTTCTTTGTGCGTTGCTTTGCTTTGAATTCATAAATGGGATCAATATTTCGAAGTCTGAAGCAGCTCCCCACAGCACTCATTCATGGAGAAGAGCGTAGAAAGGCCATTGCTGAGACTGTATGAATTTTGGTCTACCATTCTGGGACAGTCCAAACCTCAGAAAAGATGTCTGCCTGGAGGCAGTCACATTGCTCAGAGCCCCACTTTGTAACCTGTTTTTTGGATGTTTTGATGTCTTGCTTCTGCCTTCCCCCAGGCAGAGGCCTAGAGGATATTGACTTGTGGGCTAGGAGGGCTTGTTTCCCTATAAGCAGCCCCCTTCTCACTCCAGGAAAGGGGATAGGCAACTGGGGATTTTACATGTGCTATGGAGAGACCTGAGAAATTTAAAGTAGATGTATGCAATGCAATACACCTGACCCTTGACCTCACATATCTGTCACTGCCTTCCTATTTCATTTCTGGAGAGGGCAAAGAGAGCCAAGGAAGATAGAGAGGAAATTGGAGCTCTCAGAAGGAATATCAGTTATTTGAGGTGAATTTGGGGAGCTGGAACTAGTCCAGAGAAGACCAGAGAGCTGATTTAAGAGTTGAGGGGACCAATTCATGGTGAAAGATGAAAAGAATTAAATATATATGGCTGAGCGAAGTGGCGATGAAGGGAAAGCCCTGGTAACAATCTACAAATCTCTGAAGAGGGAGAGGAGTTATATAGTGTCACCCAAAGAAGTAATAGGATGCAACTTGCAGAAGGAAACTTCAGGGTGGATATCAGGGAAACCTTATTTTCTGAACTTGATATTCCTCTGACTTTGGAATGGAATTCCAGAGTAGCAAAGAGTAAGGTGAGATGTGGGTCAGATAAGCCACAGCATTCATTATTAATCAGTTTTATATTTGGAAATGTTGAGAAGCCACAACAGGCAGGAGAGCTGGGATGGGGAACAAAAGCAGGAATCAGGATCTTTCAGGATTCAACTCTTGAGACACTTTGGGTCTGGATGTTTCCAGGAGGAAAAGATAAGAATTGCATGTGTATCTTTGAAATTGGATGGGATGTGCTTACAAGGAGACTGTTAGAGAAGAAAATCTTTTGAAAGTACTGGGTTTGTTTTTCTCTGCCCCCAGATTGGCACAGAGTATTTCTGTGGGGTGTTGTGTGTCTATCCATGAGGAAGGAGCCACACCCATAGAACATTATTCATCTAAGATGCATCTCTAGTGTGTGTGTCATCAAGCCATTGGGCAGGGCAGAAGGTACGTGGGTCTTGAGAAGATGAGGTCACGTCTAGATTTGGTGGGCTCCTACTGGCTACTTGAAACCCCTTTGCAATGCTGAGAATATATATACACAGCTATTAGAAAGATGAAGTTCATCTAAATCCATTTGATCTTTCCACAAATTTACAAAAGAAAAAGAAGAAAAGCCCATGAGGGATTTGTGTGCATGGTGTGGGAAGACAGTGTTATCATTAATAAAAATGAAAGCTTTTATAAGGAAGTTTGTCTTCTGAAAGACAAGGACGACTGGCCTCCAGAAGGGAGAGGAAGAGAGGAAACTTCTGTTTCAGCAGAACTTGAAGCCCCCTGCCATTCTTAGGATTACTACTTGATAACCTCATTTTGTGGAAATTTGCCTAGCCCTTTCTTTATAATCATTATTAATGTCCTGTTACAGTTGTATGGGACTTTATAATTTATAAAGAACTTTCAAATTTAATATATTTTTTTCAATCTTACAGTAGGCAGGGCAAGTATTTGTTTTATTTTATAAATGCAGTAACTGGAATCCAGCTACTTGATAACACTTTTTCAAGGTGAAAAATGGTAGACCTAGAAACTTTCACTTATGCATTGAGAGGTTATGAGATGCTAGATGCCGTGCTAGGTACTGACTAGGACTATAGATCTTTTTGCCTTCAAATTAGGGCTCTTTCTACTAAAGGAATCATCCCAAAATGCAGATTATGTAACCATGTAAATGAAACCATGTAAATAGATGAAAAACTTTACATTATCCTTGTCAGAAGGCCATGCAACAAAGATTTGGTGTTCAATAACCATGACTTGAAAAGTTCCTTAAAATATTTGAAGTCCAGTTTCATCATTAGTAAAATAGGGATAGTTCCTATCTCAAAATGCTGCCATGGAGATTAAATTAGAAGACATGTATAAATCTGTAGCCCAATGCCTGACATAATAAAGTGTTCCATCATTATAAACCATATGGTTTTTTCTAGAAGCAGCAACACCCCAGTGTCTGGTTGTGCATTTTAGTTTATTTGAATGATGCCATCTGGAGTTGTGCAGTCCTGATGTGTGGTCACATCTGGTGACCCTGGCGGTGGTAGTTGTAATACTGTGGGTTCCCATGCAACTAGCTTCTAATTCCTGGGCTAAGAAGTGAGATCTAGTGGAAATGGGGAGAGTGACCATGGTGATAGTTTCTATTGGCTTCCCCAGAAATGTGAATGAGGAGAATGAGGTGTGGTATTTACTTCATTTCTATCAACTAGTGTCCTCCAAGGTCTTTTGACCTTGGATTCAGTCCAAAGATTCAAGCACAGTATTCACAATCCAATTATTTTTTCCCCTACACGAAGAAAGCAAGCCTTAACTTTATGAAAGTATGAAATCTAATAATGGAGAAGAACAAGATAGAGACATTACAGAGCAGTAGTTTTCAGATGGTGGATCTTTCTTAACTGAGGGCAGTATGTGCAGTTCAGGCCCGTCCATGCCCACAGAGGTGCTGGGCTACTAGCCTCTGGTAATTTCTTTGTTATAATTAGCTGGAGCTTGCCTTTTCCTTGTCAAGTGGGAATGCAGGAGAAGGTTGGAGGGTACCAACTAGTTGGTGGACATGAGCCCATTAAGAGCAGTTAAACCTTTGAGATTCCATGGAGACACATGGCTGAGGGAGGAGGCCACCTCAGAAAGTGCCTCAACCTAAAAGAGGCTGTCAAGTATCCATGCAGCATTTTACAGGTAGTGTTTTTTATGAGCCATGGCTGAGCCATTGCTTTCCTAAGATGCACAAGGACATTATTTCTGCTTGGGAGTAGAAGGAGAATAGGACATGTTTGTGAGGATGGTTATAGGTCCAGGGGTTATGTGACGAGACGTGTGAATAAAGTTACCAAGGAACCCTAGGGGTGTCTTCTTTCTTAGAACCATTGTGTTGTTCTCCAATCTAGGATGTGGCCAGTTTTTCTTAACCTAGTGATGACCTGGCCTTTTTCACACAGGTCAAAGTGTAAGGAAGGAGCAGTTTAAAAGAGAGTATTGGCCTGGTGGGAAGGTGGGGAGGAGATGGGGGACATCTTAGCACTTTGTTGGTGAGTCACATTTCTCAGAACAACTTTTGTTTCTTCAGATGAGCTTGGGTCCTTTCCCAGGAAAATTGTCTCAGGTTCACTTGGTGAACATAGACATTCTAGAATGTGGGAAGTGCCAGAACTGGGCAGAAGGAGAGCTCCATTGGGGCATATTCACCCAACTACTTGGTTAATTAAGAGTCTTTAGTTCTTGAACCTTACTTTTGTGGTTATGTAACAACAGGTGCATGGAGAGGTAGGTAGTCAGAATTCCCTGAAGTAAGGAAAAGGCTAAAGGGAAGATCTGAAAACAAAAATAAAAATAAAGAAAATCTAGGCAAGCTTGTAGGAAATCATGCAACTAGCCAGAGGAAATCAGAGGGAAATTTAAACCATTGACCATGTTTTTCTTTTTCCCTTATTTATCTTTTATTGAGTTTCCATTGGGACATGGTTTCTGAGGGTGGGTGTGGGCAGGTCTCCTTTATAGATCCTTTCCACATTCTCAGCCCAAGTAATTAAAGTCAATGTTCTGTGGTGGAGAGAATGCTAGATTAGGAGCTAGAAGACTTGGATTCCATTATGATATTAACCTTATATTAGTTTTGACATCTTGTGCAACTTCCCTAAACTTGTTGAACCTCTGGGTCTTTTTTCCTAAACGAGAAAATACAGAACGTGTCTTGGCTTACCTCATGGAGTCTCTGAACATTTTGTAAAATAACCTATGTAGAAGATTCTCGTCTGGATTATTCAGAAATAAATATATAAGGCAGTAGAAAAATAACAATACAAGATCATAAAAAGTGCTGAGATTCTATTTCATTGATTCATACTTTTAACCGACCTTTGACATTAAGAGCAGTAGTACTAGGTTCTAGATTTTGAGGCAAGCATTGGCCTTCGTTTAACAGCTCAGCAGCCCTGGAAAGGAGTTATGTGGCCCCTTCCCATGGTTTCTCGAAATGAGGTCCTTTCATTGAAGTAATTTTGCCCACTTCCAGAATTTTCTGGAAATGAATCTTCAGTTGTGGGACATAGGAACTTACATATTAACATCAGAAAGTTATTATTTTTTAAATTGAGCGATGACAAATGCAGTTAAGTATATTGAATGTATTAATCTTGTGTACAGCTTGATTATAATTCTCATCTGCAACATCCATATAATCCGCACCCAGATAAAGATTCAGAACTTTTCCAGCATCTCAGGAAGTTCCTTCCTGCCCTTTTCAGTGTGTATCCACCCCCAACCCAAGATGTAGTTTCTAACAGGATCTCTATTAGAGTTTTGGCTGCTGACCTCACTAGCCATGCTGTCTGTGATGAGAGCTCAATATCATGAAATGAGAGGGTCGGGAAACAACAAAGAAGTAGAGATCTCCCTCTATGCTCTAGGGATCACAAGGCTCCTTTTCCCCACCTTTTGACTGCAAGGAAAAGATTCTGTGGGCATTTTACCTGTCCATGGTACCGTGACCACAGCTGTCTTGGGTGCCCACATTTGGTTCACAGGTACAAGGGAAAAGAGGGAAAAATAGGAAACTCACCTCTGTATGGGTTGCTTTTCCAAGGTTTGACTTTCTTCCTCTGTATTTCTGGTTTTATTTATTTTTTGGAATCCTTTAGTACTTTTTTTGTTGTTGTTGTAGTTTTTATTTTTGTTTTTTTTTGTTTTTTTAAATTTTAATTAATTAATTAATTTTTGTACAGAGTTCTCGGTTGTAAGCAGAAGGATAAATAGGATTGAGTGGGCTTACTCCATCTTGCTACACCAGAAGTCCCTCATTCCTTTTTGGAATCAGAGTTTCCATCAATGATATTTTTCCTTCATTCCCTCCTTCCCATCTTAGGGTGTGGTAAATGCTGCCAGGCAGGAAATCAGGACAATACTAGGGTCCACCACATTTATTTTCCCTCTCTCTTGTGCTACTGATTATCCCATGAAAACAGTTTTTCATATATTTTGTCCAATTTTACAGCTGTTTATTACAAGAGAGCTTAGTCCAGTGCTTGTTACTTTATCATGGCTGGGAGCCTAGAAAATGAGCTTTGAGATCACAGCCATGTTGGCTTATCTCTAGATATACCATCTAGATCTGTGTGAGAGGTGTTCACCAAACAGAAATTAGTCTTCTGCATGGGTATCTATACATTTGGACTTTTGGCTGAATAAATGCTTATTTATTCATTTGTTTCCCCCACCCCCCACCCCCCACTGAGCACTTACCAAGTCGAATGGAGCACAGTCTTTTTCTCCCAGGAGTTCACAAACAAATCCGGGAGAACAGGCAGACAAGGCATGCTAATAAATACCTCCTGTGAAAGGAGCACTTGATGCTGAAGAAAGGGTGCAGATGGTTATAGTGGTTCAGTGGAGGCTTGGAGAGGTCAACTCCTGCGGGGCCGATTACAGATAGTTTTGCTCTGTACCTCCAGATCTCAAAAACCATTCTCTTAAAGGCTGATGAATTCTACTTGCTCATTGCACAGTGGGAGGGGTGAAGTTCCTCTAAGACAGGAAATTATAGCTCTGGAATTTTGAAAAGAATAAGCTTATTGCCTTTTGGCAGGGGGTCAGGTCGAAGGATATCTACCGAAAATGATAGTTTTCTTTTGGGACTGTGATAGAAGTGAGTTAGAAAAAACTTCCAGGAGGTGACTTGAGAAACTCTTGGAGGGAGTATAGAATTAGAGAAAAGAGAAAGGCAAAGGACCTTATATATTTGGGCCCACAAAATAATACCCAGAGGAGGGACAATTGTTGGTGAGAGACAGAGACAGACAGACACTGTGTGTGTGTGTGTGTGTGTGTGTGTGTGTGTGTGTGTGTGTGTAACAATGCAGGACTAGCCAGAGCAGAGAAGTCTAAGGAATTCTGGGAGTTGAAAGGCTCGGTGCTGAGTCAGATACTCAGAGTTAGAGGTAGAGCTGGCTTATTGAATCAGGAATTTACATTTGATGCTGGAGAAATCAGAAAGTATTTAGTTTTTGAGTAGAGGAATGCACGTTGACTGCAGATTCTTCAGGAAATGGTGTTTGGTTGTGGGTCTCAGTCCTGGACTGCACAGAGAGCTGGCAGTTAGACTAGAGCCTTGGGAAGCAGTTGCACTGGCTCGGGAATTAAGGGACTCAGAGGTGGGCCAAGGAGACGCCTAGATATAAGGGGAACAAAATGAAATGAGTCAGACGCCAAAGGTTTTGGCCTGAGACCATGCAGACTTGGTGGCAAGACAGGTGGGAAGAACATCTGGCTTGGGAGGAGAGTGCCTGACATGACGACACCTTCGTGGGCCTCTATCTCAAGATCAGGTTGTCTGGTACACACATGAAGATAGGGAACAGAAGCAGCAATGGGTGAGAGGTCCAGGTGGAAGATAGTGATGTGGGAGCTGTTTATATGGACCTGGTGGCTTATTTCTTGAGAACAGATGCATTTTCTCAAGAAAGAAGAAAGAGGAAGGAAGGTCACACCTTGGCTTTGGGAAAATTCATAATCTGATAATAGAATGGAGTCAATGACATCACCGGAAAGAACTTACAAGAAGGAAGAGAGACCACTGGATTGTGGTGTCATGGAAGCTAAGGGAGATGGATATTCCAAAGATGGAGTGGGCCTTGTGTTTGGCCCAGAGCCTTCTGGAAAGCAGGCATAGGCAGGAGGAAGTTTAGGGGGAGTGCTAAAGAAATTGAAGCAAAATGTGCTTATGTAGTTGTTCAGTCTATGAAAGGAAGAAGAGAAGACAAAGATAGTGAAATGTCAATGATGTTAGAAAGTTTAGCAGAATGAAGAAAAGATGTGTTGAGGATGAATTTTCTTAAAAACACTGAAGAGAGGGGCACCTGGGTGGCTCAGTTGGTTGAGCGTCCGACTTCGGCTCAGGTCACGATCTTGTGGTTTGTGAGTTCGAGCCCTGTGTCAGGTTCTGTGCTGACAGCTCAGAGCCTGGAGCCTGTTTCGGATTCTGTTGTCTCCCTCTCTCTCTCTGCTCTCTGCTCCTTCCCCGCTCATGCTCTTTCTCTCTCTCAAAAATAAATAAACATTTAAAAAAAATTAAAAAACACTGAAGAGAATGGCGGTTTCAGGTATCAGCAAGGGAGGGGATAATTGTGTCGTCTAGTCTAGGCAGTGTGGACCTCTACAAGCCTTAGATGCACTTCATCCAGGCCCTGTCTGCTTCTTAAAATAGAGTTTGTGCCACGTTATCCTTTTAAATATTTCTGAGAGATGGGGATCACTATTTTATGAGACTTCCCAGTGCTTACTGGACAGAACTGTTGGGAAAACATTTAATACTAGCTGAATTCTACACCTCTGTAACTAAATACTAGTAACAACTACCATTGAACAGTTTTACACAGGTTACTCCATTTAATCCTCACTGTAACACGGTAAGGCTGACTTTATTATTACTCCCATTTTCCAGATAAGTTGAGGCTAAGAGAGGTTAAGTAACTGGCCATGGTCACATAGTGTGAGAAGGATCTAGCATTCGAGTCCCGGCTTGTGTAACTGTACGAGTATTATCTCTGTGTCTTCTTGCTCCTGCTTGTGGTTTTCCTTCTGCCGTTCTCCCACATGAGGGCCCTTCAAATATTCGAAGTCAGTTATCCCATATACACTGCCTAATTTCCTTTGTCTCCTCCTCCTTTTGTTTTTCCTCATCTTTCTTGCTTCTTCTTCTTTTTTCTTTTAATTGTTAATTCAGCAGATAATTACTGAGTAGCTTCAGTATGTCAGTCACTGTGTTAGGTGCTCCACTGACAGCAGTGAACAGAACAGACCAGCACTTTGCCCTCACGGGGTTTACAGACTGGTGAGGGAGGCATATTAAATGTGCAAATTAACGCTTAACTGTATAATAAGAAACAATGAGGAATTCTGTGAAGGAAAGGAGCATCTCTAGCCACCCTTGGCACTCTGGGTTTCAGAGGGCTCACTCTACTTGCATCTTTCCCACAGGCACCTTTCCTTTTAAGGGGTGGATGTCGAATGAGGCCACGTTTCCACCACTGTGACTTTCTTGGAGCACAGTGAGCATACCTCTTAACTGAGAAACCTCATGTTATCACAGCTTCGAGGTAGGAATGGGCAGAACCACAGGCAGGAGTGACTAGAGAGAAAGAAAACTCCCTTCTATGAGACAAGAAGACAAATGTGCAGAGGGCCATGCAGAGACAAAGGATGGAGAGCCCAGGAGTAGGGCCAGATTGTCTCAGTCCATTCTGTGAAGTGTGACCAGAGGTCATGCTAAATGGATTAGGAAGCCATGCATTCCCCTCCAGTCCACAAATCCTGCTTTTCCTTTTATGCTTCAGCCCCTCTGTACCCATACCTTCTCTCCCTCCTCTTCTCTCCCCCTCCCTCCCTTCTTTCTCTATTTCATTTCTTCTTCCCTTTTTTATTTTCTTCCTTCCTCCCTTTCTATCTCTGTCTTTCTCTCTCATACTTCCCTTTCCTTCCTTCCTTCCTTCCTTCCTTCCTTCCTTCCTTCCTTCCTTCCTTCCTCTTAGTATTAATGTCAGTACCATAATTTGGAAGAATCTAGTTGGAGAAAAATGTCAAGAAGTACAAATGCAGATTTGATACATCTGACCTTTCTTCTCTTCAAAACAATAAATGTCAAATAGTTTAAAATGACAGGCAGGATGGCTAGAGATTATTTATGTGCTTAAATATTTAGAGAAGAAATGTAGTTCAGACTTACATGTAATTTATGTGAAGATTCTAACCTATGAGAATCCTAAGTACTTTTAAGGAACCAGCATAAGCAGTGATGTTTACATTTCAGGAAACGGAAAATGTGAAAAATCGGAGTAGAATGAAATGGTAAATGATCCCTGATAGGTAATGAGAACATTTGATAACATCGAGAAAGTATTTTGCCACACAAAATTGTGTTTGGGTTTCTCATATGGTAGTGTGGTGGCATTTCAGAGAAAGACGCATAATCCACATGTCCTCTCCTTTGATGAAATACAAAATACCTTATATATGCAGGTTTACCTGTATGACTTACCCTATTTTACTGAAGACATTTTATTGTTAAAACAGAAGGAGGGAGAATTATCTTGCTCCAGCTGTGTAAATCCTGATAGAAGTATAATCCTCCAACCTAGAGTGTAATTCTGTATTCAGTCTCATACTCAATTATCATCAGAAGCAGCAGCATCCTTTTCAGAGTGGAGGCTCTAAGAGGTTTGTTGTTTTTGTTTTTTGTTTTGTTTTGTTGTCATTTTGTTTTTTTTTTAAAGAACTGTGAACATTAGTTAGCCCATTTACTTCTGAAAGGAGACAATATTGTGTATTAAGAAAATAGAATGTGGATTTTGTTCTGGGTTTGGTGCTCAGCTCCAGAACTTAATACACTAGTTAGAAATTCTTAAGGTAGTAAGACAATAACTTAATTTTTCTGCTCCTGGCATCCTCGTCTATAAGGTAGAGAGTACTATAGCACTTGTTTTGTAGAGTTCTTAGGAGTAGATGAGATAATTAAAAAAAGAGTTTAGTATAGCACCTGGCACATGGTTAGAGAACTGAAAATATCCATTATCTTCAATTTTATTATTATTGTTGTTTTATTAATAAAGGGGCTTCCCCTGATTATTTTTTTTGTGCCTTCCTTTCCATATCATCTTTGCTGAAATCTAACTATACACAAAATGAGAGTTTCTCTTGTAGAAGATACAATTAAATAAATGAAGGGCCCAAAAGAAATCTTTATATATTAGGGACTAAAGCAGCCTATTTTCTCAGAGCTAAAGTCATCAGAAAGTCAGAGCCATCTCATTGTGCATTGCCTAAGAATTCCATATGGAACCAGCAAATATTTTATTTATTTATTTTTAATGTCAAAGAATTTTAATTAAGTCACAAAGATGATTTCTAAACCCTTAAGATATTCATTATAAGAACTTTTACTTTCATAGCAGGAAAAGCCTTATATCAATAATTAAGTATGAAGTTTGAAAAACTAAAATGTTAGTTGAGGCATGGAAGGAGGGAAGAGACTTCTGGACTTGGAATTGTGGGATTAGGTTTTCATTTTAGGATATGCCGAGTTGCTCTGCTTGAACCTGGGCAAATCACCTAAGCTTTCTGAGTCTTAGTTTCTGTTACATGAAACAAGTGAGTTCTAATCTCTGCTCTTCTTTTTATTCTGTGATTCTAACCTAATTCCAGGGCTGGTGCTGAGACATTACTGGGAAGATGCTATTTCTATAAACAGTTGGAGGGTCAGTTAAAATTTCACAGAGCAATAATAAGAAATGATAACCTTCTCTGATTGTTATACCTTTGGAAACCGGCAGATTATGATAAGAGCTGTTTACCTCTAACTAATATGCCTTAGAGACTATGATAAGATTAAAGAAATTTATTTTCATTTCTACCCAAAAGGAAAACCGAAGCAGGTTACTTTGGTTCTTTTCTGGATATATAGTGAACTCGTCCAAGATACTCTGTTCTCATTTTCTGTTCTAATCATTACAGCTAGTCAGGGACCAATTGTGTGGACACAGAGAATAAATAGATAAATTCTTATCTACCTACTTACCTATGTACATGAAAACTGTACTTCCTCTTCCTTACTTGGGTAGGGCTTAGGTTAGGGGAAGGATCTTGGGACACGGGAGTCTTTGACTCATCTATCTCACTATGAGACACATGGAGGTATTCAGTAAATACCTGGTGAATCAATGAAGAATGAATGAGGGATAAAAATATGGTATATTAAAATGGCTACTTGACAAGCCCTTTCCATCTTTAATAACCCAATGCTGCAGTGAACACAGTGTGTGTCTTACAAGTGCACTTGCTCACTTCTTGATGGCTCATTGATTCTTTTCTTAACTTCCATTCTCCATTCAACAAATAATCATAGATACCTCTTGTGTGTTCAGAACTTTGTAAAATTATAAAGACAATAATTACAAAATATGATTCCTGACTTTAAAGAACTTATAGTCAAATAAGGAAGATGAGAAGTGTGGATTTGGAGTCAAAAGTTAGGGATTCAAGGGCACCTGTGTGGCTCAGTTGGTTGAGTGTCTGACTCTTGGTTTCAGCTCAGGACATCATCTTGCAGTTCGTGAGTTCGAGCCCCGTGTTGGGCTCTGCGCTGTCAATGCGGAGCCTGCTTGGGATTCTGTCTCTCTGTCCCTCCTCTGCTCTCTCTCTTTCTCTCTCTCAAAATAAATAAATAAACTTATAAAAATTGGGGGATTTAAGACTTGACACCAGCACCAATTAGCTTCAGGATCTTCATTTAAATGGTTTGGAGTTCTACTGACATGCAGGAGATGATTCCAACCTCACAGGATTAAGAGGATCAAATAAGATTATATATGTAGAATTGTACTCTCTAAAATTGAAAACACTGTGAGCTTTACACCAGCTATTTGAAATAAAACAAGAGGGTGTGGGGATTAAAGTCTAAGTGTACTGGGGCAAGGAACAGTGAATTATGGTGATGAGTAGACTTCCTGATGGAGCTGAGCCTTGATGGGTCCTGACTGGAGGATGAGTAGAGATTGGACAATCAGGATGAAAGGACAGCATTCCAAATAGGGGGCATGGAGCATGGAGTGAGAGGTGCCAAGCTCAGTATGATTAAATCAACTAGTCTTCCTGGAGTTCCTGATATGAACCTCATGCTCTGCTGGGACTTCTCTGGAGACGAGATTTGGGAAAGTATAGTTGAATGGGAAGAATGGGCTCTGGAAATGATAGGAGGGCCTTGGAGAGTACGCAAGAGTATTTAATCTTCTCATGGGAAAAAACAGGCAGCTGTCAACAGGTCTGGTTGGAATAGAATTTTAGGACAATGAAACTGATAGTGGTATGCGGTTCAGATTAGAAAGTAGGGACTGGAGTTGGTAATCTGGGGTGCAGTGGGGGGGGATGGTTTGGAAAGTGGGATGAAAGAGAGAAATATGAGTCTAGAAAAACTTCATAGACCCTGTTGTCGGAGACAGAAAAGGAAGGAATCTAAGTTATTCTGGAACTTTCTGGAAGCAGGATTAGAGTATGTTTGATAGAAAAGAATTGAGAAAGAAAAGATTTGAGGAAGGAGAGTTGAGTTCCATTTGCACATGGGGGAACTGAGATAATAGCTGACTCCAGGCAGCAACATCCTGTAGGCATTTGGAAATGTGGGACTAGAACTCCTATAAGAAGTCAGGGCCAGGCATGGGGATTTGGGAATCATCAGCACAGAGACTTCTCATAAATTATGCACTTTGCTTAGAACTTAATTTCATGTTTTTCAGAAGATAAGAGAAATGAAAAGCTTGCTGAATTATGGATTATGCAACTGTATTAAAAGTAATTCTCCCTTTCCCCCTCCCATCTGCCTCCCTGGTGATTTTGGTGTTCTGTTCTTCCCTCTGATCCACCCCCCTTCCCCTAATACTTTATAAACTGAGGGACACGATAACCTCTATTTCTGTCAGATCAGAAGATTGTCAGCGAAGAGATTAAGGTGATCGGGAATGTTCACCAGAAGATATAGTGATCCTCTTGGCACCCTCTCCAATCCTTCAGAGATCAGAGGGATAGAAGGTTTCTCTAGAGGAAAGCAACCATTTATATTTATAGGAGGAAATGTTTAAAGAGCTAAATTCTCAGCTCCCTGGACAGCTCTGTTGTTTGATTTGCAGCTTTTCTTAAGTAAAGCACTGATTCTCAACAAGAGACGAGCTGCTTGGCAGATAATGTGATCAGATGAAGTAGGGCTTTCAGAGCTGGTGGATGGGCTTGAAGCCGGGACTCCTTTCCTGGCACGAACCTTTCATTTGTGGTTTGAACTGAGTTAGCACAAACAGCAGGTGCACCTCTCAGAAGGCGAATTTTCTGTAGTCTAATCCTCTTCTTCCTCCTCTTCAAAGGGAAAATTTTCCCAGCAATTTACTTAGATGTTCTCAAGCTTTACCTGGCACAGGGTATCAGACTTGACTTTCGATGAGGTAATGATGGGGATGGAGCAGTTGGAGAAATAAGATGCAGGTGCTAACATTTATTGAACATTTATTATATGCCAGGCACTTTGCGGGGACATTCTCTCATTTAACCTTTACAGCCACAAAAGATGAGTATTTTAATCTGTTTCACAAATGAGACTTCTGGGGTTTGTGTGACCTGCCCACATCATAAGACAAGTAAGTGACTGAACTGAGATTTGGTTCCCCTGACTGGGATTAGGTTTCTAAGCCTGAAGACTTCCTCCTCGTTCCAAGCTTGTGCTTCCTTCCCATCCCTATTTTAAGGAAAAGTTATTTTAAAAAAAGACACTTGATTATAATTTTCCAGAAGCCTGTGGTGCTCATATCCATGTACTCCTCAGCTGTGTCATTCGTGTTCTTTGTCCCTCTTTCCTTCCCCCCGTCTCTTCTATTTTCTCACCAACTTGCATTGTGGGATTCTCTTCTCTTCTCACATTTTCCTCTTGGGGTGTGCAGGTTAAAGGGGTGAGGCAGAGTAGGGAGCCATACAGCATCAAGTCTTTCATTTCTCAGGGTGTCCTTGCACTTCCATTGACCTGCTATGGAGCCTGGTCAAGGGCAGGTAGATACTACAGTTTGGCTGCATTATCTGATTTTCTTTTTTTTTTTTTTTTAATGTTTATTTATTTGCTTTGAGAGAGAGAGAGAGAGAGAGAGAGAGAGAGCATGAGCATGGTGAGGGACAGGGAGAGAGGGGGAGAGAGAGGATCCCAACTGGGCTCCCTACTGACAGTACAGCACCCGACTAGGGGCTCAGTCTCATGAACTGTGAGATCATGACCTGAGCCAAAATCGAAAGTTGGACACTTAACCTACTGAGCCACCCAGGTGCCTCAACTTCTGATTTTCATTTTAACTATGGACATTGAGAAAAGTACCTATCATATACAAGGCACCACGGTGGGTGCTAGAAAAAATTACTTTGAAGTGACTAAATTGGAATTTCCTTAAAATAAAGGAAAAAATGTGCTTAGTTTTACATATTGAAGAGCAATGGGCCGAGGGGAAAGAAGTGGAGGAGAGGAGCAGACAGCACTTCCGCTTAGAGGCTAACAAGTTCCTGGGGATGAGAGACAAGGACAGCTTGATGGGTGGCCCTGGCCACCCACCCTGGTACACTACACAGCCACTACTTGGTCCACAGCCCTCATGCGTCCAGGGTCTCTACTTGGTAACCTGTTTCCACTGACGATTCTGAGGTGGTCCTCCATGCAGACTCTCTAATCTCCTCACCTTTTCCTCTGCTCTGATATCTAACACATAAATGAATGGATGTCAGCCTACCCTCAGGGTAGCTCTATAGGTGCTTTCTAAGATGCATTAATCTGGGAAAGATTGGGAAAATGGAGTGGGCCAGGGCCCCTCAGAACACTAGGGTCAGTCAGTCCACGTCAACTTCAGCCTTCCACAGAAGGGTTGCTAATACTGAGGGTTTCAGGTCAGTGAGGAGGTGAGGGCAGCTGTGAAGATGATGCAGATGATTGCACAAGAGATAGTCACCACAGCACTTGGCACATGGTAAGTGCATCATAGACATTATTTGTACTGTGATCATGTTTATGCTCATCAAGGTCAGTTAAAATGCTTTTGGCTACAAGTAGTAAAGATCCAACTAAAAGGAGCTAAACAGTCTACATAATAAGAAGTAGACAATTGGTGTTGATTAATTCATGGCACATGACAAAGTCAAGAACCTAGGCCCTTCCTGTCTTTCCACTCTGCCGCCTTCAGGGTTGGTGGCTGCAGAAGCTTCTTCACACACAGCCAGAAAGGGCAAATGTTTGTGTTTTGTTCCTTCATAAGAAGAAAAACTCTCCTAAAGGCCCCTAATGGGTTTCCCTTGTGTCCTATTTGCTAGGGCAGCCTAACATGGCCATGCCTAACTCAAGAGATTATCTAGAGGAAATAATACTGTTCACTTGGTCTCAAACCTGAACATACATCAGAACCAGTGGCAGAGCTTATTAAAACAGACTCTACGGGGTCCTCTACCCAGAGAGCTTATTAAAACAGACTCTACAGGGTCCTATACCCAGAGAGCTTATTAAAACAGACTCTATGGGGTCCTATACCCAGAAATTCTGACTCAACAGGTCTAGGGTAGGGCCTGATAATTTGCATGTCTAATACATCTCTGTTGGTACGGAGGCCACACTCTGAGAACCATTGGCTTAACCCATTCTGCAGTCAACTCCCAGGTCTGGGGCAGTGCCCTTGACGTACACTGATACCCCATATCTGACCAAAGTTGAGCATCTGTTATCAGGAAGGGAGAGGGAATGCTGGCTGAGTGGCCAAATCATCATTTTTGATTTGGGGAGTTATAGAAAGAGCAGACAGTTCCATATATGCCTCCTGATTCCCTCTGGGTCATATCCTATCGGGCACCTTCCCCTCATGTGGGACAATTCAGGAGAGTGTCTGAATTGCAAATCCAACTCAGCTGAAGACTGGAGAAGCTTCACTATCATTCTGGTACATAGGCTTGTGGATATCAAACATTTAGATTAACAAGCCACCAGAGATGGTTGTGGATAGTGGTGGATGGTGGTGGATGGTGATGGCAGCATCTTCTTCCCCCCTCCCTCCTCCTCCTTCTCTTCTTCTTATTCCTCTTCCTCCCTATAAACTTCAGTGTCAGATGAAAGTTCTATTTTTCAGAAGACTGAATTCTTCCTTGTCCTGCAATGAGCACACTCAGAGCTTCCCACTTTGGTGACATGTAGCTCCTGTGGCAGCAAAGGGCTTGAGGGCCTTTCAGCTAGAGGCTGAGCAGCACAGAATCAGCCATCAGGGAGCTCGATGCTGCGGTTATTTCTAATGAACGTTCATTATTGATGCTAATTGAACTTGAAGTTAATGAAAAAGGATTATTTTACAGGGCTTAAGTTGAGGCCAAAATTGTTATTACAGGTTAATTATTCTCCTTAAAAGGCACCATTACAGCCATGATTGTTTTTTATCAGCTTTTTCTCTGGTGCTGAAAGAGATTTCTTCGAAGGCAGATTCCTGATATAATTAGTCACCTCATCTAATTCTTAATCACCAATCATTTCTCTCCAGATAAAGGTTAATCAAAGGTAGATGAGTTGGATATTCTGCCTTAATTGCATTTGATCAGTTTCAAAGAAACCTTTTTTTTCTTACATTTTTGGTTAGGAATGTGGCCTGTGTGCTTTTATTCAACTTTTAAAAAAATGTTTATTTATTTATTGAGAGAGAGAGAGTAACAGGGGGAGAGAGAGAGGGTGAGAACAAGTTGGGTAGGGGCAGAGGGAGAGGGAGAGGGAGAGAGGAAATCCCAAGGAGGCTCTGTACTATTAGCACAGAGCCCGACTTGGGACTCAGTCTCAGGAACCATGAGATCATGACCTGAGCTGAAATCAAGAGATGGATGCTTAACTGACTGAGCCACCTAGGTGCCCCTATTTGTGCTTTTAAACCTAGAATCTGGAAGAGGGAGTCAAAATGGGTTCACTGAAAAAAAACACACTTGCTCTGCTACCGGTGGCAGCCAGAGGTGGGTGTGCCTGGGCCTGGGGGTGGTGGTGGGAGGGGGTGGGGGGGGTGAGGGGTTGGAGCTGGGGAGAGGTCCTCTGTGGCAGTGTTGCTGGGAGTCAGTGACCTGGGGACTGGGTCTCTGCTGGCCTTTCCCTTCACTCTCCTCCCTTCTTCTCTTCTTTCTTTTCATGTTGGGGGGTGGGTGGGTAAGGTGCCCACATGTAGATTTGGTCCATAGCAACACCTGATTTATCTGCACAGCTCTGTGCTTTTGTCAAGTGGTTCCCTTTTCCAAGGTGCCCTTTCTGTTCCTTTCCATCCTGGGAAATGCTCTTCATACCTCACATCTCCACTCAAGAGTTAACTCCTCCAAGGTACATAGCCTCCATAGCGCCCTCCCTGCCTCTGCAAGAGAGACCCACTCCTTCGTTTGTGTTCCCCATGAGCTTGTGACTGCATGCATTTTCTTGCCATTTCGGCAGCCATTTCTCAGTCCTCTTGCACCCCCGTTCCCTCTCCCATCCTCCCATTGCAGAGAACAGTTGTGGACTCTGTGGGGACATTCAGCACATGTTCCATATATCAGGTTGAAGAGACCTGTGCCTGAATCTTCTGGCACCAAACACAATGCCTGGGAAAGTATAGAAGGCCAGGGAAAGAGAAAGACCACAACTTGAGGTGGCCCCCGTTCTTTGCCCCGGGCGATTGAACATCCTGGAGAGCCGTGGGCTCACTCCTGTGGCATCCTTTCAAATGCCCATCAGCTCAAAAGAGAGTCCTGGGAGCCAGTAATCTGGCCAGCAGTTGACCAGATTGAAGCCTACAAATAACTGTTGAATTTTGATGGTAAGGGAGCTTGAATGAAGCCACTGGAAGGACTGTTAAGATGCAAGTATTATCTAGAAGGAATAAAATAAGAAACTGTGGTTAATTGCGCAATACTCATTCATGAAGACTGTGAATTCTTTTCCACATTATTTAAGTGGTTACCCCGTAGGTTTCTGAAAGAGAGGTAAAGGCATAGGACCATGGTTCGGCCAGGCTGACAGCCACAAGCACAGGGATTGTGGGAGATGTATCCATTCTCAGAACATTTTTGTCTCTCTGCCAAGACTTTGGTCATATAACTTTCAACTCACAGTCCATTCCCTTTTAGAGAAAACCTGTGTCTTTTAACCCTTGTTCACTTTCAGTGTCTTTCAGAATGAAGAAGGTTTTCTAGTAGAATCTCTATTCACTTTGGCGTAGCCCTGGCTTCCCAGGTTGTCACCCATTCACAGTGCAAAATGGCGAGGAGGAGGAGTGACAACTTTCAGGGCTAATTATGGTTTTAAATCATCCTGGAGAATTAGGAACAACCGGAAGCCCTCTTGTGTGCCACTGTAACTTGTCAACCCCAAATCCTGCCTTATCTCCAGGCATAAAAGCCACATTAAGTTTTAAGACCTGATTCAAAAATGCATTATGGATAATGATGACACCTTGATATGAATTCTTCAGAAAGGAGCCTGGGCATTTGACTTGACATATTGAGGTTTTACTGCTGATAAAATCATTAGGGTTTTTATGGTTTCCATTCATTGTTAAGCAAATACTACATTTTTCTATAGGAATTGTTGACCCAAAAAACTGCATTTTAAGAGGACTGTGTTTAAGTGGTATGTGTGAGTGAGTGAGTGGTGAGTGTGTGTGTGTGTGTGTGTGTTTAAAGCATCACCACCGTTCTCAGGCATTTTCCATTGTCTTCGTCTTAATGGAAAAGCAAAATACTTGAGAATTTGAAGAGAATCCTGAGTCAAAGAATATAATATGACATTAACAAAAGTGCTTGAAGAACAAGAATGAAATATTAGGTAACATGATACCACCGTGATGTTTTAAAATTTCATTTTTCTACTGTAGAAGAAAATATTGTGGCTAAAAATCATGTTATTTGGGTTCTCATTGGTCTCCCACTAATTAGGTAAGTGATCTTAGATAAGTTATTGTGAGGGTTTTTGTTTTGTTTTGAGAGAGAGAGAGTGAACATGCATGTGCGTGCAAGTGGAGGAAGGGCAGAAGGAGAGAGAGAGAGAGAGAGAGAGAGAGAGAGAGAGAGAGAGAGAGAGAGAGAGAGAGAGAATCTCAAGTAGGCTCCACACGGAGCCCAACGTGAGGCTCCATCCCATGACCCTGGGATCATGACTTGAGGCTTAAGAGCAGAGACTTAACTGAGCCCCCCAGGTGCCCCAAGTTATTGTGAATTTTAAGAGCTAACACTTTATTTGTTTTGGGGGTGTTTTGTCTCCACTTCTTATATAACCATCCTAGCAGCCCCACAAAGGAAGTATGATTGCCTTTTCCATTTCACAAGGGCTTAGGGAGGTTAAGTTACCTGTCCAAGTGGGAGAGCTGGGCTCTTGCTCAAGGCTTACAGACTCCTAACACCTGCCAGTAGCCACCTTGTTCTACTGCCTGTGTTGAGTCTAACAACACACTCCACAGCAGCAGCAGATTCTCACTAAGTGCCTACTGTGAGTCCAGGCACTGGGAACAAGATGGAGACAGGTGTGTCCCCTGCCTTCAGAGCTGGCAGAGCAGGACAACCAAGTTGTCCTTGGGTCCTTGGGTTTCTTGATCTTTTTCTAGTATAAGAAAAGATTTCAGGTCCTTGGCATCCCTTTTGACTTGAAAGCTTATGAGCATTTAAATTATTTGCAGTGACTTCTAGTCTTCCATTTCTTTATTAATATTAGTCACACACTTTTATTGGATGACTGTCATGTGCCAGGCACTCTGCTAAGGGTTTTTATAGAACTATTGAATTTAGTTTTCATGCCAGTCCAGGGAGAGACTGCAAATGAGGAAATGGAGGCTCAGACAGGTTATCCTGGCCAAGGTCATTCAGTTTATGAATGGCAGAGTGGGAATTGAACCCAGCTCTGTCAGCCCCATGCTTTCCCCATATATAGCAACTTCTTGAGCCACTGCCCTTGAAATTTCATAAGCTCCATTCATTTAAACAAGCTAATTCCTATAACTACAGATATCATGGAAACAGGAATCTTCACAGTTTTGAAGCTGGGCACCAGCCTGTTTATCATAGGCAGCACTGTATACCAGAGAGTTCAGACCCGACAGCCTCAGCCCTCGTGTTAGGTTTGTTGGAAGGTGAGAGTGAATCGGAGCACCATCATGGCAATGAGAGTTAACATTTCACCACGACAGACTGAACTTGGGATATTGTTAGTTCTAGAAACAACAACCACCACAAGGAACTAATATTTATGTACTTCTTTTTAGTTTCTCAGGCCCTTCCACATCCATTATCTCATTTGATAAGAGGAAAAGAATAATGGAATGAGTTGGAAGCCTGCAAATATATAAAATGATATGGCGTCTGCCAGGGAGAAACTCAGCAATGAGAAACAGGAGCAGGGTCACTCGTCAGAAGTAGACTGGCTTATCTTTAAATACCTGATCAGGAAGGCGGCTGAGCAGTAGATAAATGTAAAAAGGACCATGAAGCTGAGAATAAATGGAGCAATCTTTTTCTGAATGGAAAGTAGCTGAAATTCCAGGGCTAGGGAAGGGGAGGGGTGGAAATATTCAGAAATTATGGCTTGAGAAGAATCCCTAAAACTGTCAGGCAGCAGGGGATGACAACAGCCCATCAGGAGTGGCCCAGAATAGATGGGGCTGTAAATCAAGGGGAGAAGCATTATGGCCATGGCAAGGTACTGCTGTGCCCTAATGGAGAATGGGCTGGACGGCTTTATAAAGCTGGGTCTCCTGGGCTCTGGGCATGATGGAATTGACCGTGTCAACCTTGGGAGAGCTCAGAATTAAACTTACTTTTAAAAATGGGCTTGGGGGCTACTTAGATCATTCTGAAGTTCCACAAGTCATTTTTCCCCCTCTCCCGAGAACCTATTTAAAATAAAAAAAAGATAATATTCTGTTGGGAAAGGGGCACCTGGGTGGCTCAGTCGGTTAAGTGGCCGACTTCGGCTCAGGTCATGATCTCGCGGTCCGTGAGTTTGAGCCCCGCGTCGGGCTCTGTGCTGACAGCTCAGAGCCTGGAGCCTGTTTCAGATTCTGTGTCTCCCTCTCTCTCTGACCCTCCCCTGTTCATGCTCTGTCTCTCTCTGTCTCAAAAATAAATAAAAATTAAAAAAAAAAACATTCTGTTGGGAAAGAGTATGTGTGCTGGAGCAGGTAAGAGGTTCTGGGTGTCCTGGCCTCTATGCTTCCCAATTTCATCGATGCCCATAGAAGAAGTCTGGGGTGGTGCTGATGAGAGCCAGGCCCTGGCATGGATGGTCTTGGTTTCAGGTCCTGGGTCAACCACCAGTCATGGATCAGTCCCTTCAGCTGTCAGCCATCAGACTTTCTCAGCTTTAGTTTTATCATCTGTAAAATGAGGACAGTAATATCTTGATTATAGCTCATTGTGAAGATCAAGTGAGCCAATGATTGTAAAGGCATTTAGCATAGGGTCTAGTGCAGAGTAAGTGATCAGAGGCAGTTATTAGAAGGGGAAATAGGTATGTCTCTTTACCCAGAAATCATAATCCGACAGATGAAGAACGTAGTAGAAAATTCTCTTTGGGTTATGCTGGATAAACAACTTGAGACTCTTACTGCTTTATACCATTTATACATCTCTCATCCATGGTGCATACTGGTGTCATGAGATGGCTACTGTTGCTCTGCTCTAGGCTGTTGGTAACTTCAGATCTGCTCCATGCACCTTCTCGTTCTGGGATTCAGGATGAAGAGGGGGCACCTCTGCCCTGAGTGTCAGTATTCTCATGGCAGAGGGAACTAGTACAAGAGAGACTCTGCTTGGAGCTGTTACCTTACCACATCTATGTCCCAATTGCCAAAAGAAATTCTGAGGCCAAGGCCACTGTCATCGGGACAGGGAAGTATATCCTCCCATGGAAGGTGGGAAGGAGAGACTATTTGCAGGATGGTAATGGAGTCCACCTCATGCTTGAGACCATGGTTGTGTACAAAGTCAAATGACTGGGTCAGGGAGAGAGTGGCGGAACTCAGTCAAGCCACCGTTTATCCAAATAATAGACACGTGGTCAGAGAATGGGCTTCTGCTGAATCTTGCTGTTAGCTCCGGCACTGTGTGGAGAGGCTGAATGTCCAGAGGGCTGTGCCTGTTCTTCCCACCACTGTCGCACTCAGGCCTTGCCTCAGCTCTACCTCTCTAACTGTGACTGGTGATGACCTCCCTGTTCCTTAGTTCTCAGTGCTTGGGTGGTAGTTCCAGGGCTGTGTGAGTCCATGGTGACTCACTGTCTCCCTAAGCAGTTGGATGCAAATGTTAACGCTTGTTCCCAGGCAGCATCAGAATTTAGCAGTTTCTTATGGTCCTCCCCAGAATCATAAAATGTGCTTCTTTATGGGCCTCAGACTTGTCATTTCTAAATGAGATGTGGTGGAGTGATCTCTAAGGCCATTTTTAGTTTCTATGGTCTATGACCATGATGATTTGACAAGTGTTTGGGAGGCATGAATGAAATACTTGATCTGAAACTTCCCAATGTAGATAAGTGTTAATTGCAATGTTATGCTCATCAAAGTTGTACTGTATTACCCATGTTAGTATAAAAGGGTGATCATCACCCAGCATCCTCTCTAGGTCTCCCATTATCCTGGGATGCTTATTTTCCTAAATCCACCTCTTTCAAAAATATCTGCTGCAAGGTGTCACTAACGTGTGTGTGACTGGTCATTATTTCCATTTTTGGAAGAGATGAGTCTTTACCCCCAAAGTAATGATTTTCAAATACCGTGATGTGACAGTTATATAGAAGAAAACATTTTAGGTCAAGAAGGGCCCTTTGCTTCCTTTATTCCAATTTGATAAATTTTTATAGAGTACCCATTATGTTTCTCACCAAGCCCTGGGCTTTCATTTATGTTGGTTCTCTTAATCCTCACAAACTCCCTCGAAGGAAGTGCTAACATCCCCATTTTATGGATGAAGAAACTGAGTTCCAAAGGAATTAACTTACCAAAGTTATACAGTCAGGAATGGCAGATCTAGGATGTAACTTTAGGTGTCTTTCACTGCAGTTTCCACTTCCCTTTTATTACATTTTGATGAAATGTCCACTGAGCTAAGAGCTGAGGGCCTCCGTCCCAGACTTGAGCCTGCCCCTGGCCCATGTGGCCTGAGGCAAGCCTCTGACTCTGTGGAATTGAGACAAGGGGACATTTAGCTGCTGGGGCTTTTGTTTTTAGACCCAGGTTCACAGTATATTAATCCAACGACTTTGGGTTAGTCTCATATATAATACAGGACTTATGATATCTACCCTGCCCACTTCCCAGAGATTCTGAGCACAAAGAAAGAAAAATGTGAAAATACTTTGTAAACTGTTTAATATTATTCAAATATATGGCACTATTGGTGGTCCTGTGTAAGAGGAGAAAGGAGCTAACTGCTGCTTCCCCTCTTGAAGACAGGTTCTGCCTGACAAGGAAATCCTACTCCCTCAAATATTTATTTTTAGGGTTCCAGAAGACCAGAAAAGGACTATTAAGTCTATAGCTTCTTTGTAGCAGAGAGAACAAAAGATCGAGTTTCAAATTCACCTTTAGAAATCCCAGTGCACAGAAATCCAGATTTCCATCAAAGGCATTCGGGGATTCAGACCCAGGCTTGTTTGACCTTGGAAACTCCCACTTTTTCCATCCTAAAACAGGATGAAAGTTAGGTTAGGTACTAACAAAGTTTACCAAATATAAGACGTGGTCTCTTTACTCTAGTGGCGTACAGTCTGATTGGCATGGGAAAAGAACGTTCCACAGAGCAGTTAAATCCTGGTGCCACTGGCATGGAACATAGGGGTCTACTGCCAAAATGAATGCCTAGTTAAGACAGAGGACAGAGCTTGCTTCTCCCCTACTTGTATGTGCTCTGTGTTCAACTGAAAATGGAAGTGGCCTGGAAATACTCATGTAGGTGCCTTAAACCCTTAGGATGTACACATTTTTGGAAGCATTTCTCTATGATGTATTTGTAAAGCACACTGTTGTCTTGTTTTTTCAGTTTATTTCCAATACAATCCAGAAATAGCTGGTTAGCTGGTTGTCCTTTTTATGTAACAAGCTGCATCATAAATGGAGTGACTGCTCTGTCAGTCATCCAGGACTAAGAATACTTGAGACCATCCCCATCAGAGTCTCTATCCACCTTACCTGACCATCCACCACCCCCAACCCCAGTTTCATTCATTCACCCTCTCTCTCTCTAGAAATAGATCCATCCATCCAGATCTTCTTCCTTCTTTTCTCTCTCTCCCTTCTGCAGAGAAATCATTGTACAGCTCTGGATACATTTTGTTCCATTCAAATGTGCCTTTCTTTTTTAAAATTTTTAAATTTTATTTAAATTCAAGTTAGTTAACATGTAATATAATGATTTCAGGAGTAGAATTTAGTGATTCATCACTTACATATAACACCCAGTGCTTAAATGTTAACAAAGTAAAAAGACACAACTCTTAAATGTTTATTTATTTGTTTTGAGAGAGAGAAAAGAGGGAATGGAGGAGGGGCAGAGAGAGAGAGGGAAGAAGGGAGAGAGGGAGGGAGGGAGGGAGAGAGAGAATGAGAATGAGAATCCCAAGCAGGTTCCATGCTGCCAGTGCAGAGCTTAATGCTGGACTCAAACTCACGAACTGTGAGATCATGACCTGAGCTGAAATCAAGAGTTACGCTTAACTGACTGAGCCCCCCAGGCACCCTAAAAGACACAACTTAAAAAATTTTTTTTTATTACATTTATTTATTTTTGAGAGACAGAGAGAGACAGCACAAGTGGGGGAGGGGCAGAGAGAGAAGGAGACACAGAATCCAAAGCAAGCTCCAGGCTGTAAGCTGTCAGCACAGAGCCCGATGCGGGGCTCCAACCCACAAACCGTGAGATCATGACCTGAGCTGAAGTCAGACACTCAACTGACTGAGACACCCAGGTGCCCCATAAAAGACACAACTTTTAAAGAGGAAGCTGCCACACTAGTTTTCTATTCAAAGTCATTTTTTGTTTAAATTAACTTCTACCCAGTGGTTTTCAGACTGTGTCCAGAGATGGAGATGTCCCCACTTTTGATTCCACCATAGCTCCATTAATTTTATACATTGGGATCCTCTTAGGATTTCACCTGATGAAATGTTCTGATACAAATAAACAGGATGCAAATTCCTCTTTTGTACCAACAGTGGGTTTCCCAAGAGTCAGAGGAAATGGCATCCTGGATGTTAGAGTAAGATTTTTCTAATAGGAAAGAAGAGGTCTTAGAAATTGGCATGTGGGGTGCCTGGGTGGCTCATTCAGTTAAGCATTCAACTTTGACTCAGGTCATGCTCCTGCAGTTCATGAGTTTGAGCCCCACACTTACAGTGTGGAGCCTCCTTGGGATTCTCTCTCTGCCCCTCCCCTACTTGTATGCTCTTTCTCTTTCTCTGTCAAAATAAATGAACTTAAAAAAACAAAAGAAATTGGCATGTAACTTGGTATTTTTTCCATATGGTCTTGAATGAAGGTATGAAAAATGTAGACTGTGGGTATATTAAGAGGAAATTGTTTTTGAGAAATTGATAGGAAGTCACATACATATCTTGAACTTGGCTTCTTTGAACTTAGACTACTCCAGATGGTATATTGAAAAGAAGCATTCGTGAGGTTTTTTTGGTGGTGGGAGAATATATGGTATGTTTCAAAGCCAGTGGTATCCATGCGTCTCTGAGTTCTGAACTAGGTTCAGTTGCTGGAGCAGCACAGCCCTTGGAAGTTCTGTACAGGGGAAAAAAAATCTGTACTTGTTTTGGTTGAACAAAGGGAAACACCTCTTTAAAGAAAATAGGTGCTGTGGAGATAGTAATTTGTAGCCGTTGAGAATTAATCCAGAAATCACCCTATTTTATCTAGAGGTTTATATTTCTTTGGATCCTGCATCGAATTGTATCATTCCTTAACTATGCAAGTAAATGTTAGTGAATGAAGTTGTGTTAACCTTGATCATCAGGTAGTACATGCTCCTTTTTAATAGAAAAAGATACTTGATTGAACTATATGCTTGGTGCCTCCATGCCCAGCCCTCCACACCCAGAAACATCCGTGGTAATTGGGTCATTAACGCCTATGACCAGAACCCATGGCATAAGAATTTACTGGTCAGCAGCTAGCTGAGTCACGATCTTGTCTGAGTGTCCAGAGGTGATAAACAGCCAGTGAGTCCTTTTCTTACATGTGCCTTCTTGGATGTGTCTCTCCTCAAATAGATGGTGGAGAAAAAGGTGCCCAAAAGGTTTTATGATTACCTGACCTGACATCCTCATTTGCCAAAGATTCCACCTTTTAGTCGTGGTAAGCTCCCTTGTAAAATGTAAACACAGGGACATTTCTTTCTTTTGAAATAAAGGTCTCTGAACATAGCAGTCTTTCCAGTGAGCGCAAGAAAAGACTGTCTGGCTGAGTTTTAAATTAAATGAAGCTACCAGGAAATGAGGCAACAGAAACAGGAGCAGACAGGATTTTGGTTCAGTGGAAGATGGAATGTAATGGGCTGTCCAAACCTTTCTTACTCAGTGTATCCATGGAGCGGTAGTAGCAGTATCACTTGAGAACTTTTTAAAAAATGCAGAATCCCAGGTCCAACCCCAGACCTGCTGAACCAGAAACTGAATTTTAACAAGACTCCCAGGGTGACAGTTTAGAAATTGGGTCCAAATTCCTTGATACTCCTGTTGGTGAGAAGTGGGGAGTCTGTGTCCCCTCCCCTTGAATCTGGTTAAGCTTGTGACTGCTTTGACCAATAGCATATGGCATGAGTGACTCTGCATGACCTTCTGAGAGTGGGTCAGGGATGGCCAAGTAGCTTTCTCCTGAGAGTAGCTTCCTTCTGATTCTCTTGAGATGCTCATTGTGGGGCAAACCAGCTGCAAGGTGCGAAGTCTGAGCATCATCTCATAGCCAGGAAGGCACTGTAATGATCTGTCGCTCCTAAGCCTCAACTTCCAGTCATCCTTGCCAAAGTGCAGATGCATGAATGAAGCCACTGGGGGCCCTTGGGACCAGCCCATCCACCAGCTGAATACCACCAAAGGACCCCAGTCGATGCCACACAGAGCAGAATTGCCTAGCTGAATCCTGCTTAAAGTTGTGAACCATAAAATTCATGAGATACAATAAAATGGTGTTGTTTTAAGCCACTCCATTTTGATGGTACTTTGTTAGGCAGCAAGAGACCTGAAATGTATCTGTACCAGGCAAACTGTATGCCCAATAAAAGTGTAGAAGCACTAGACAAAATAACAATAATCACTCACTCAAGGAGGCATTAAGAGAAATGTGCAGAAGTCGTCAAAATGCCGGGGTGGATTAAGATGTTCCCGAATTCAAGCGGGAGTGTTCCTCTTTCAAGTCTTTCTCTTCTCATCTTTTCTGTATAAACCATGGCAAGTCTTACGACCAGAATTTGAAAACCGACATCTATTAAGTGTCTACTCTGCTGAGTGTTGAGCTAAGTGCTTCACTGTGTTGTATCTGCTGCTCTTTATAACAACTTTGATGAGTTAGGTGTAATTATTCCTATGTTATAAATGATGGGACTGAAGCAAAAGAGGTTATAGGACCTGCCCAAGGTGAACCACCTAGAAGTTAAATGTAGGTCTCTCTGATTTGAAGGCCTCTTTTCCTCAGGTTGTACCTTTTTTTTTTTTTTTTTTTTGGTGGCATAAGGTTGAGATTCATTTGCCCTTAGGACAGACAAATTACTGTCAGCTAAAGGCACTTTTCCTCCTCTTCCCTCCTGGAAAAAAAACAGACATGATTGGTATCTCTGGTCTGAGTTTTGAGTTCATCTTTTTTTTTTTCTTTCTTTCTTTTTTTTTTTTTTTTTTTTTTTTTTAATATAGCCAGTCTCTGACAGAGGGTTAACAGATAAGATGCAGGTGACCAAAGAGGTACAGGACCAGGTGCATATGTGCTGCACCCATGTGATAGATTTGTCTTAGGCAAAAGGCTCAAATGTAATTAATTGGCCTATATGAAACTTCTGTCTCATTCTTCAAGGAGTGAATAGATTTGAGCCTGGTTTTTACCCCATTGATTTTGAGTTACTCAGCTCTGTATTTATCTCATGAAAGAGAAATGCATTTCATTTCAGCATTTTTTACTGAATGTCATTGTGTGTCTGGAGGAATGCTGGCACTATGGGGCGTGGGGATCAGGATTTCATCATCATGTACTGATGAATAATGTCATGGGGCAGAGGCCTGGACAGTCTGGGAGGGGAAGGGAATATTTTCTAGGTAAGGTGGGTCTTGAGGATTTCACAGACAGAGATCGGGTTAAGAACACTCAGGCAAGAGGCTACTGAAAACAAAGGCCTAGAGTAAGGAAAAGACCGAGGGACTGGGGATCGCCGAACACACCACAGTGGCTGGAGTCAGTCCAGGCTTTGTGTTGTGTGTGTAGACGGAGTGAGTTTTGGATGGGGCCCCCTATCCTGTTGACCTTCCTAAAAGGGAAATCAAGAACATTAAAAAAAGGTTTTTTTTAATGTTTATTTTTGAGAGAGAGAGAAAGACAGACACAGCATGAGTAGGGGAGAGCAGAGAGAGAGCGAAACACAGAATCCAAAGCAGGGTCCAGGCTCTGAGCTGTCAGCATAGCGCCTGATGTGGGGCTTGAACCCACGAACCGTGAGATCATGACCTGAGCCGAAGTCGGACGCTTAACCGACTGAGCCACCCAGGCTCCCCAAAAACATTTTTTTTAAAAGAAAAAATTCTCTGTCAATATCAAGGGTATGCTTGCTTACTTGTTTTTCCATTTATGACCAAGTAAAAATGTTTGGGTGTTAGGTAGAGTTGCTAGATTTAGCAAGTAAAAATTCAGGATGCCCAGTTAAACTTGAATTTCAGATAAACATGTTCCATACAATATTTGGGATAGTCATGCACTGTCTCAAATGTATTTGCTCTTTATCTGAAATTCAGATTTAATTTGGTGTCCTGTATTTTATCAGGCATCTCTAGTATTATGAAAACGTAAACAGCTCCTTTGATGACTCATGTCTATTCCACAGGTAAAGAGAAACTTACTTGGTATTTTCTAGGTTTTGTAAATAAGTGAAGTTTCAATTTAATCCGGTGTAACAGTTAATGTCAAGAAATCATGTTATGCTTATACATTATTTTTTCTTATTGTTTTTAAATGACGTGTATGCAGTTTTCACTTGGCTTCTTACTGTGTGCCTTTATTTCCTGACTAATACTTCAGGTCTGACAACCGTGGTTCTGGAAGGTGTTCTAGGTCAAGCCAGGGTTTTCTGTGAGGAGACAGCAAGGCCCTCATACTTATAATCCTTCACAACCTTTTGCATTTCATAGCAGACTTGGAAATGTTTATGTTTGTTTAGGCAAGCTCAAATGGTATCCCTGTTTGCAGATGGGTGGGGGCAGTGGTGTGGTGGGGTTCTTCACCAGGCTACTGAAGAGGGGAGGCTCAGGAAAGGAGTGTGTCATGCAATGGGGTGGGCCCCACTCCTAAGACTCCCTGGATTGGGGAGCCTCTACTGAGTGTCTCTCCCATTTGATGGCAGTAGACATCATCCAAGGGAAAGGGGAGGCATACATGCAGTGAAGATGATGATGAGAAAGTGATTCATTGTGACCTAGAGAGGGTGAAGGGGCTGTGGGAGGGTGGGGAGTTAGGAAAAGTTTCATGGAAGAGGTGACATTTCAGCTGAGCCTTAAAAAGTCGAGTAGAATTTTCGCCCTGTTCTTGCCTGTGGAGTCTCCCCTGCTTCCCCCAGTCTCATCGCATTACTTTGTGAAGAGTACAAGGGCTCAGCTTGTGACAGCGTGTGGAGGAGTCAGGGAGACAGCCGGAAGGCTGCTGTGTCTGGAGGAGCTGGCAGGGGAGCCCCCTCCACGGGCACAAAGGTTTGCTGTGCCCGCAATGCCACTGTGCCCTCTGCTCTAGAGTCAGAACAGTTCAGCCTCATCTATCTTTCTTGCTTCCTCTGAAACTTGGTAAAAGCACCAACCTGCCAATCAGAAGAGGGAAGATCATAATTAATGATAATAGCCCTGTTTTAATTATAGCTATTTAGCAAGTTAGCAGAACAATACCAGTAACACAGTTCCACACTGAATGGATCGCGAGCAGCCTGCCGTTTCTCTCAGCATTCACTCGGTGCCCCTGGAACTTTGCAAGGTTCGGCTGTCTGTAACTGGAGGGGTTGTAAGTGCGAGCTTAGCAGTGTGCATCTTCCCCTTCCCCAGCAATGTCTTTCTTCCTTGCTTTCTTCCATACATGTTGCTTCTTGTCTGGCTTGAGTCACTGACCTCTGAGGCTGAAGGTTGAAGATAGGCCTACATTCAGTTGGGGCAGAGGCCAAGTCTGGGGGTATGAGGTACCCAGTGAGGCTTTCCTTCCTTGGTTCATCTCTCTGTCCTGGTCAGACTGAGAATCCTAGAAAGTCAGCCCAGGAAGGGACCCTAGAGATCCTATGATCAACTGCTCAAACTCTTTAAGGCCAGAAGAGCTGCTGGTTTTTTTTTTTTTTAAATTTTTACAATGTTTATTTGTTTTTGAGAGAGAGAGAGAGAGAGAGAGAGAGAGAGAGAGAGAGAGAGTGGGGGAGGGGCAGAGAGAAAGGGAGGCACAAAATCTGAAGCAGGCTCCAGGCTCTGAGCTGTCAGCACAGAGCCCCCTTCGGGGCTTGAACTCATGAACCGTAAGATCATGACCTGAGCCGAAGTCAGACACTTAACTGAATGAGCCACCCAGGTGCCCCCAGAAAAGCTGCTCTTATTTAAGGGGAAGGTGAGAGAATACCCACAAACCTCTACTCATATAGCTTCCACCTTGCTCCTGGCTCGAACCACCTGGTAGTGTCTTAAGGAACTCTTAATACTCCTTGGAGAAGTTATTCATCACCCTCTTTCTTAAAGATTGGGTGACCAGAGGAAATACAGCTCTCCTACACCCAAGCACTTAGAGAATGGAAGAATTAAAACCCAGACCTCCTCCCTTCCAGAGATATACCATTATAATAAACCCACTTAGGTTATCCTTTACTTGCTGAAAATCCAAATCCACCTAACCATGCATTCCAAAGGACCTATAACAGAGGAAAAGAGGAGCATAGATAGGTCTTGGGGTCAGAGACAACCCCTAAGTCAATGACTTTTCGGCTGTGGTCCATACGTGGGGTGTGTGTGTGTGTAGCATGTATGAGCTCTTTGTTGTTGTTGTTGAGAAGAAAGTGGATAGTTTTCATCAAATTTTGTCAGGATCCATGACCCCCCCCAGTATTTAAGAACCATTGCCAAAGGTTACTCAGCAGATCAGTGAAGGGCTCTGATAAACCCCAAGCTTCTGCTTCCTTTCCAAATCAGATTGGTACACCCTTTTGCCATGGGGCACAGCAGCCTTCCCAGCTGGTTCTTCCTACTTCACAGCTAATTCCGAGTGACCACCGACCTGATCAAGATGGAACCTGACAGGTAGCAAAGGCATGAAGCAGAAAGGAAAGGAGCAGGGTCTTCCCCAAGGCAGCCAGGGGGAGGTTTGCTCTGAGAGATGACAAAGTGGCCTTGTCATTAATGAGGCAGACATCTCTCCAAGGATGGGTCTGAAGAAAAGATGGCATTTTCCCAATCCTTTTTCTGACAAGATGCGGCCTTTAATGGATGTAAAAGAAATCTGTCGGATGGTGTTTCTTGGATCTGCTGTAAATCTGCCATGGGACACTGGCAGTCAGAAAGCGTCATCTCAGGTGATAAAGAGTGGGATTAGCATCTGATGACTATGAAGTAATAATTTGTCCCTTTGAAATAATTCAGGCAGCCTTTCTTCTCTCTGACAGATTCAGCCCATGAAGTTTCAGCCTTGTTAGTTATCAGATTTACAGGAAACTTACTGGCTGCTTCTTACCGAAGGGAAGAGAAATGTCTCCCTAAAAGATTTTGGCCTGGCAGTCTTTTTCCTTTTCTAATTCATAAGTGGGCATGCTGTCTTTGTTTCCGAGGAACAATGACTCTGTTGCTTTTGAGAGTAAAGGGACAGAATAAGCCGGTACATTACAACCACCCCATCTTTTGAGTCAAGATAAAGAGACCATTGTCCAGCAGACCAGTCCTTGAGGCCTCAACTTCCCATGTTCAGTCAGTCTTCTGGGACACACATGGAGTTGCAGCATTGGTTTGGGAGAGAGAGGACATTAGACTAAGGAGCTGGAGCAGAATGGTTTAAAATAGCACATACTGCTTCATCCACCATTACTGGTCATTGATGAGACAGGGATCTTGCACGAGAGTCACTAAGCTCACGGGTTAGTTCACTTGACATTGTTTTCATTGAAAGACCTTCTCAAAGGGGGACGCGGTGTGTTGCTGCATCCTCATTTCAGCACGGGCCACCACTTTGAGAAGCACTGGTTGAAAATGAAAGTATTTCCTTAAGCTGCTTTGTCTAAAGGTTGGAAGTTTTCCAGGCCCAATGCTCTCAGAATCTAGGAGAATTGACTGTAGGAGGGATTCTTGTTTGCTGGGTCAGGTCAGTGTGTCCTCGTTGTTACATGCAGGCTTGAGCTACCTGTGGATTGTAGCCCTTTAGGACCATGCATGGGGGCGCTTAGGGCCCTAATTGACTGAGTTGAAAGGAACTCATGGTTCTGGGTTTACTGCTGGCAGAATTGTGTTCCCTGAGCCACTAGGGTCCACCACAGTGATGTCCCCAGCATCGGTCCTGTTTCTTGCCTGCTCATGGCTCAGTGCCTCTGCCTGCTTTGCTCAGCCAGCCTGCTGAGCAGCCCCATGCCCTGGCCTCTCTCCCTGCCCCATCTATCAGCCTAGCCTTCTTGACACTGGATTCCTGAACAAAGCCATCTCCTGATGCCACTGGCCTCATAGTGACCCTGTGCCAGACACTTGCCAGCTCTAATGCACCCCAGTCCCTCAGCGCAACTCTGTACTTCCCTTTGCTCCCCAATCCCATAGCAGCAGCAGGTGGTCATTCTCCAGGCTGGACTGGAAATTCCAAGGCCCCTGTTGTGACCTGTGCCTGCAGTAACATCCAGATCTGAGTTGGGTGAAGTTGTGTTAGAAACTGCCCCAGCAGGACAGCGCAGCATATTTGCCTAGGAATAATAATGGTCAGAGAATAAAACTGAAGCTTGGGATTAAACCTGTGGTTAATGGTTTACCAGCGGGTGGAGTTCAGGCAAGTCACATGACCATGGAGCCTTGGTTTCTCAATCTATAAAATATGGATAATTACAGGAATGTGTGGGGACAACAGATGCAGTGAACATGTATTTACCCCAAGGCTTGGCTTATCATAGTTCCCATTATTGTCACTCAGCCTCCTGGAGACTGAGTTTCCCTAAAGACCCATAACTTTCTTCTTTGTCTTTTCTCTCCTATTTCTACACCTCCTCCTGTACTCCTTAGTGGGTAGAATACTGCAGCTCCACACCAATATTTCTCAGAGGCAATCAAGTCCCTTTACAAATGGTAAACAGGTGGTTTCTTTGTAAACAAAAAGCTGTGCACTTGATTTATCCTGCAATCCAACAAAATGAAAGAGACGGCTTTTTATTCTGTACAATAGCAGAAAACCCATTCTTACCAAACAATACCCTCCTCAATTTGTCTCCCAAGTTGGGATGGATGGGATAATGGCCCCTACAGACTGCAATAAGCAGGTGGACCCCCCCCCCCACCCCGATCTGGTTGTCATGTCTCTCCTCTGGGTCTCAGAAAGAGGCCAGTGTTCTGGTGCTGGGCAGAGGGAAGAGGGGCTTCCTTGCCTCTGTTTTACAGGGAGCTACATGGTAGCTGATCTTGCATCTCCGTCTTCCTGGAACAGCAGCCTCCTAGACAGTCTGCAGTGTTCTCCCACTGTGAAGTCAGGGACAGCCACAAGGAGAGTCCTAAAGCCCTCCTGCCCTGAAGCCCTGGTTCCCAGACCGCAGAAGGGCAGAGCCTCTGTGTGATAGTGGGGAAGCGGGAGGCTTGCCCATATTTTGCCTCTGCATTCTGGGACATTCTGAACCAATCAAATCAACGATAGACTGGGGCCTCTGGAGTTCAGGAAACTATTGACTGGCTAACTCGCCAAATGAGTGAATGAACAAATGAATGATTATTTAATGCCTACTCTGGCAGATGCCATTCCAGGTGTGGGGAATACAGCAGTGAGCAGAATGGTATAAAAGTTCCCACTCCCTTTATATTGTAGAAGGAAGAGCAGATAATGAGCCAAGAAATACATAGCACATCAGGGGGTAACAAGCCTTAGGGAGGAAATGGAGCTGGGGAAGGGGATGGGCAGTGATGAGGTGCTCATTGACATACAAGGTGAGGGAAGTGCCTGCTACAGGCTGATGTTAGAGCAGGAATAATAAGGGAGGTGGAGCCATGGGGAGACCTGGGGGGAAGATCACCAGGCAGAGGGAACAGCAAGCACGAAGAGTCTGTGGTGAGAGTGTATGTTAGCCCACGTCAACCTCCAAGCTTATAAATAGGCAACAATTAAAATTAAAAAGTTACATGCTTATTTCTGATATGCAAGTGTGACCCCATAGGGGTATATGTAAATATAAGTGTGTGGTATGAGATTTGCTCTGAGCTCCCTTCTGTAGGATAGAGCTCGGAGGCTGATTTTTAATCTGGGTACCAGTGGGCCATGGATGCAGGGAGAAGCCAATGCATTTTACTCAGGTGCAGAGTCTTTGTGTGTTTCAGCCCTTTAGCATTCATACCTGGCAGAGCGGGACTCAGTAAGTGCTTGCTGAATGAATGACCTAGAAGTTAGTCAGGCAGATGAGGGCCAGGAGGAAAAGCTAAAGTCAGGAATGGAGAGGGCACTTGGGAGTGAAGGGGCTGGCTTGTTAGATTTGGTGACTTTTTTTTAAAATTTTTTTTTAATGTTTATTTATTTTTGAGACAGAGAGAGACAGAGCATGAACGGGGGAGGGTCAGACAGAGAGGGAGACACAGAATCTGAAGCAGGCTCCAGGCTCTGAGCTGTCAGCACAGAGCCCGACGCGGGGCTTGAACTCACAGACCGTGAGATCATGACCTGAGCGAAGTCAGACCCTTAACCGACTGAGCCACCCAGGTGCCCCTAGATTTGGTGACCTTTAAGGTCACTTCTGGTCCTGGGAATTTAATTCAATGCCAGTGTTTGAACACAGGTTTGCTGCATATCAAATTACCCCCAAATTGGGGCGCCTGGGTGGCTCAGTCGGTTAGGCGGCCGACTTCGGCTCAGGTCATGATCTCGCGGTCCGTGAGTTTGAGCCCTGCGTCAGGCTGTGTGCTGACAGCTCAGAGCCTGGAGCCTGTTTCAGATTCTGTGTCTCCCTCTCTCTGACCCTCCCCTGTTCATGCTCTGTCTCTCCCTGTCTCAAAAATAAATAAAACGTTAAAAAAAAAATTAAAAAACAACAACAACAACAAATTACCCCCAAATTTAGCAGCAGCTTAAAACCACGAAAACATTATCTCACAGAGTTTCTAAGGGCCAGGAGTCTAGGCATGGCTTAACTGGAGGTCAGGGTGTTTCCTCAGGTTGCAGTGAACTGTGGGCACCTTAAAGCTGGACCAGGGCTGAAGGATTGCTTCCAAGGTGGATCACTCACACAGCTGTTGGCAGGAGGCCTGGTTTCTCATGACGAGGGCCTCTCCGCAGGGCCCCTGGAATGTCCTCACGGGCCCAGGGGCCCAGGGTCTAAGAACAGAGGCAGGTTCTGTCTCTGTTCTTCAGACTATGGCAGCCAGCCTCCCACAGTACGAGTGAGTTGAGGGACAGAACAAGCTGGAAGGAGCAGGGCTATTTTCCGTGCATTGGAAGCCAGGCCTTAGGTCCAGCTCATACTCCAGAAGGGGTGACTTAGGTCCCGCCTCTTGAAGGCAAGAATATGAAAGACTGTGTAGACTTTTAAAAATCACTGTGTCTACTTTTTTAGCTGAGGGAACCTCATCAAGTCATTAACTTCTGATCCTCAGGCGCTCTTCCATACTGCTTTAAATATGCAAAGCATTCAGTTTAATATTTATTCACTTATCTAGGAGAAGAGGCAAGAACAGGTGAACAAAAGACAGCATGGTCAGATATTAAAAAAAACACGTGGGCTGTGCCCAAGAGATTCTGATTCAGTTGGTCTTAGGTAAGATTTTTAGCATGGGTATGATTTAAAAAAAATTTTTTTCCATGCTTATTTAAAACAATGTTTATATTTATTTCTTACTGTGGTAAAATATACATAAGATTTAAAATTTTAACCAGTTTTAAGTGTACGTTGACATTAAGTACATTCACAATGTTGTGTGCCTGTCACCACTACCTCTAGAACTTGTTCATTACCCCCAACAGAAACTCTATACCCATTAAACAATAACTCCCCACCTCCTATCCCTTAAACCCTGGTACCATCTATTCTGCTTTCTGTTTCTATGAATTTGCCTTATGGGGGTGCTTCCTGTAAATGGAATCATATAAGTGTCCTTTTGTGTCTGGCTTATGTCACTTGGCATAATGTTTTCAAGGTAGCATGTGCCAGAATTTCACACCTTTTTAAGGCTGAATAGAATAATATTCTATTGTGTATATACCACATTTGGCTTATCCATTCATCTGCTGGTGAACAGATTTGGGTTGTTTTGACCTTTTGGCTATTGTGAATAATACCTCTATGAACAGAGGTATACAAGTATCTGTTTGAGTCATGCTTTCAATTTGGGGGGATATAAATCCAGAGGTAGAATTGCTGGGTCATATCGTCATTCCATGTTTAACTGTCTGAGGAGCTGCTCGATACAGATATGTTTTAAAAAACTCCTTAGGTGATTCAGATGTGCAGCTAAGGAGAGAAGGGTTGACTGTAGGTGAGGGCTGTTAAGGAGAATCATCTGATGGGTGAAGAAGGAGGCAGCTAGTTGTCAAGGCACATGGTAGTTAAATCCCAGGGGTGTGTATCTGTGTAAACTCACCTCTGATGTTTTTTATGGAGGCCCCTCTGAAATGGGGAGTCCAGAATGCATACATTGGCCTCCATCTTGGCTTCCTGTAGGAGTTTCTGAAAGTGATTTCCTCATATATATCTCAGTTTTCCCATGTGAAAACCACATTTTTGCCTGCTCCCTTCTGTCCTCTTGGCATGTTGAGAAACAGCCCTAGTCGTGTGGAGATGGTATATCTGAAGCTTGGACGGTGTAAACAGCATTTTCTCTGGATGCATGTGGGCTGAGAGGTTTTGTCCATGATCCCTCAAATGCTTTAGCAGTGTCCCTTATGTTAAACGTCTGAATTTTCTCATTGATTTCTGAGTTCATCTCAAGAGGGAGGAAAATGTCTGATGTGATGTATCTGATATTTCACTTAGTCCCTTTGGATTCAACTTGTCATTGCCAAGGTTTCTTACAAGTATGTCAACCTTTGTCATTCCAACAGAGAATTTTTTGTATTGGGTTTCTGTAGACAGATGTCAAGTGTTGCTTGGTTCTGAGTGGTAGGGTGGGGTGAGGACCAGTGAAGGAAGCCATGGGTAAGGAAATAATCTTACAATCTTTTAAAGCCACAGAAGTAGTCATACTGACACATGCTTTGGGGAACACAAATCCTGGGGCAGTGGGACTAGAGGATTTGTTCATACATTTCTTTGCATCAGTAGATTTGGTCAGTAGTTAGTGGATGCTTTGATAGCAGAGTCATTTCTATTCACAGTTGGGGAGGTCATTGTAAGAATGGCCCTTTATGGAATCTGTATTTCTCCACTGCTAAATTTGGGCCATGCTGAAAGAGAGAGCTTTCAGAACAAACTAGTTTCCTGTACACATGGGGAAATACCTGCTTTATTGGCCACAGGCCATTGCTTTGTCTGGTACATTAAAAGGGTCAGGCTGTTGAGGCCCAGCTTCAGAGTGGAAGTGTTTCTCAGGCAACTGTGTCTGGGTCCTGAGAAGTAACAGGGGTTCTGATTGTTCTGGTGGCATTTCCCTATCACAGGGAGCTGGGAAGGGTGACCCCAGCTCCACTGGCCACTGCTTTGCCTGGCAAGAGGTCTCTGCTCTTCCTGACAGGAATCTGCTTCTTCCTGGCTGCTTCCCTTAAAACTCTCCTCTGAACTCCTGCTGCTGAATTCTCTCCCTAGAACTTGGCTCTAGACCCCCTTCTGGAATCTGTCTCGGAGAAGATTTTTAGCATCTTGTTTTGCTCCACTGATTTTAGTTGGTCTCCTATCCACTGTCTGATCTGGAACTGATTTATGAGTACAGTCATTATTATTGACTCCCAGTCCCAAATGCCAGTGTTCTGACCCCCCCTCAGCTTCTGTTGCTCCCTTGGGCTGTGCTGACCTCGCCTCAGGGGCTCTCTGCACCCCAGTGCACACCCTTCCCCTATCTGCTCCCTCTACCCACCTCAAATGTCCTTCTGGCTCTGGATATGATCTTTGGAAGCGTTGTGGGGAAGAGGCATCTGAAATCAAGCCATTGGATTCTTGACTTTTCCTCTCTAATTGTGAGAAATAATACTCGGATCTCATGCCTGATTGCATTGGGAGCCCATAGTACTGAGCTATCACTTTGACAAACCATCAGAGTCAGTGACCAGAGCCGTAGCCTGGGGTAGACCCCATCAGTGCCCCTGCTTCCTGGAGGGAGCATGCATGGGGACACGGTATGCTAAGGAGCCCACTCAGTCTCAGTCACTTCCAAGGAAGCCTTTGGGAATTCCCTGGGGTTCTTCCAAGGAGAGATGCTGCTTACTTTTTGATGGGTAAATGTGCCTGCCAACTTGAAAGTGAGGAGATCTGCTTTTATTTTATTTTATTTTATTTTATTTTATTTTATTTTATTTTATTTTAATTTTCTTAATTATTTATTTAAAGTTTATTTATTTTTGATAGAGAAAGAGAAAGAGCGAGCGCAGGGGAGGGACAGAGAGAGAGGCTTCAGGCTCTGTGCTGACAGCAGAGAGCATGGCGCTTGAACTCAACAAACTGCTAGATCATGACCTGAACTGAAGTCTGATTCTTAACGAACTGAGCTGCCCAGGTGCCCCTAGGAGGAGAGCTGTTTTGAAACAAATCTATAACAGAGCTGAGGAAGAAGAAATTTAAAGAAATATATGGCTATAAGAGATCTAGTGATTATCTAGTTTGTCTACCTGTTTTGTCTCCTCACCAGATGAGAAACTGAGACCTGGGAAGATCACAGGATGTCCTAAATACCACACTATTCTCCACCAGTCAGTTGCATCTCCTGTCTGGCTTTGTTCTTAAATCCCTTGCAAAGCCCTTAGTTCTCTGGATTAAGAATGTTTCAGAGACCAGTTCAGTCAACTCCCTATCATTAAATATTTTGGAATCTCTTTTCTGAAAGCCTGAAGCACTAATCAGAAAGAGAGAAAGATGGAGGGTGTGAGGTTTCCTGTAGTGTGGGTCTGAGGGTCCATGTGTCTAACAGGCCTGTGACGTCATTATTAGCCTGAGGCTTAATGATACCCAGTATAGGGTTTGAAGGGCAACAGGCTGCATGGTTTTTTGGCCAGGAGAGTAGGTTAGAAGGCTTCTTTACCAGATTGGGTAGTTTTTCTCCAACCCAATGAAGCAGGTACTGTCATTGCTCTCAATTTGTGGTTGCTTCTTCAAAGCTAATGCTTCTGTCAGAATTAGTCTAGGATATGGTATGAACCAGCTGTGTGACTTTGGACCAGTCATCTTCCCTCTCTGAGCTTCAGCTTTTTGACTCTGTAAAACAAGAAGTTGCTGATATCTAAGACTATTAGGGGTCCTTCATTCCATGACTCATGCCATATTGGTAGCATCCACTGAAGAATGATCCCAAGCCTCTTTTCCTATATTTCTTGTAGGCTTCTTGTGGTCAGGAATATAGTTGGAGTCATTGGTTGAGAGGTGGTTCCAGAATCAATGGTTTTGTTGCTCTAGGGTGCTGCTCCTACTCTGATTTGTTTTTCCCCTTTTCATACTGCTTGTGTCTAATAGGCCTGAACTTTCCACTGCTACAGACTTAGTCAATGGCCAGTCTTGGACTCCTACTTATGGAGGAGTAGGTGGATGGGGGTAGAAGGACCTCCATAGTAGCTGGTCGCGTGAAGCCTGTCCAGGACATTGCATCCAGTAGGATTTAAGGGGTTAGTGCAGGATAGTTGCATGGATGTATTATGGCCTTAGTACTAGCTGGAAATAACTCAGGGGTACCTGGATTAGTCTAGATACAAATTTCTACTGGGCCAGAAGATGCCTATGCTGGTAGTTGGTTGTAGGCTTGGTCTTAACTGGATCTCTTCTCTGGATCAGCCATCTTATCCCTCAACACTTGGCTTCTACCAACTTTTTCCTAAAGCCAGTGGGGAGACATCTATACCAAGGTTCATGTATGTTGACCAGCCAGACTTCTCTATTCCCACAATAGACTGAAAAAGGAACATGAAATATATCCATCCACAAACTGAGGGTTAATGTGCACACATTAACATCTGGTCCCCTTTCCTCCAAAGGTAACTATTTGAACTACGCTATAATCCTGCATGCCTTGTGGTTCCTGTGGACAAGAGAATCACTCTTCAACAGAGACCTACAGCACTTACCTTCCCTTACAGGGAAATTGTGACCCAAACCTTGATCAGTCTTGCCCTGTTTTTTTTTTTGCTAAAAAATTCCAACAAAACAAAAATGTATAAAGCAGATAAAGAAATTCACCAGTAATCCCTAGAGATAACCAGCACTATTAGTTTGAGGTACATCTTAGACTTTTTTCTTTGCAGAAACATAAATATATTTGCATATTTTAAAATTTAAATTGTGATGACATTTTCCACATCTTTAAAAACTCTTTGTGAACATGATTTTAACAAATACATAATATTTTCTAAAACAGATATATCATAATTTGCTTAACTATTTTCGTAATGGTGGAAATTTATCCTACATTGTTTTCAAGGTTTTTTTTTTCTTTTGTTTTGTTTACCGTTATGCATGTTGCCAACTTACTTTGCCAGAGGTTATATAAAGTGTACTTCCACCAGCAGTGAATGAGAATACTAAGCCCATAATGCACCATTATTATTATTATTTGCTATTATTGTAAGTGAAGATCACTATTACCTCATTATTATTTTAATTTGAAATTATTTGATAACCCATCGAGTTGAATATTTACCATTTGGATTTTCTCATTTAGAATTTTTGTGTTTGTGACCTTTGTCCATTAGTCAAATAAGACTTTGTGCTTTTGTTTTGTTTGCTTGGTTTTTGTCCCTTGTTATTTGCTTCTTTGTTGCAGGTATTTATTTATTGTCTTTTCATACTCCTTACAGTTTTTTGGCGTGCAATCCAATCCATTGGTATTTTCCTTTGTAATTCCTTTGCTTTCAAATTTAAAAAGTTTTTCTCCCCTCAATAAATAAAATATACCTTTATCCATATTTTTTTATTATTTGATTTTTTTCATTAAGCCCTTTGATTTACACTGAATTTATTTAAGTGTGGATCTGAATTGATTTTCTTTCAAGTAGTTAACCAAGTGTTCCAGTATCAATTTTTAAATAACCTTCCCTTCTTTACTGATTTGTGATACTTCCTTTAACTTTTATTAAGGTTTGCTTCTGGGCTATTTGTTCTTTTTTGCTCATCTCTGTTAGGGTAATATTGAGACTATTAGGTAGCTGTTAGGTCAAGGGACAAAGAAAGACATTAATCTTAACTTAGCATAACCACCTCTACTCCCTTGGAGATGCTTAAAGAAGTTATATGCACAAGGGACAAGCAAATAAATATACCGTTTATTATTAGCTGAGGTGGGGCTCTATCCTTTATTATGGATTCTCCAGTTATCTCTTGCAGCATAGCAAACCACTCAAACTTAGAGGCCTCAAACGACCATTTTATTATGCCCATGGATTATATGGGTCAGGAATTGGCAAGGGCACAGCAAGGATGTCTTGCTTCTACTCCATGATATCTGGGACTTCAGTTGGGAGTAACTTGGTGGCTGGAGGCTGGAATCATATGAATTTGTTCACTCACCTGTCTACTGACTGTTGATGGCTGTCAGCTGGGACCTCAGCTGGGGCTGTCAGCTGGCATACTTACTTGTGGTCCCTCCATGTGACTTCGTGTGCTTCCTCATGGTGTGGTGGCTGGGTTCCAAGAGTGAGTGTCCCAAGAGAACCAGGCAGAAACCTTACTACCTTTTATGGCTCAGCCTCAGAAGTTATATAGGATCACTTCTGCCAAGCCTCAAACCTGTCCAGATTCGAGATGATGGAAAGAGTGTCAAAGGCACATTATAAGGAGAGGATGTGGGATGGGAGATACTGTTGTGGCCATCTTTGGATGAGGTACAATTGCCAGAGCAGGGAACTTGGACAAGCTGAGCTAGAGCATTTGGCATAGACTATTTCTCCTGCTCGATAGTGTCTTCCCCCAAATACCCACATGGTTCACTTCCTCACTAACTTCAAGTATTTGCTCAAAGCCACCTTCTTAGTGACGTCTCCCCTGCTTATTCCATTCAAATTTGACCCTTCCTTTTTCTTTCCCTAGCTTCTGGAATACCTTTTCACTTTACTGCTCCAATGCTGTAGACTTTCTGTTCCCCACTCCCTCTTAAATGACTGGTCCTCACTCTGTCTTACCTGAAGTGTGGGGTGTACCGTCCTGGCTCTGAGCCTCCCAGGTCACTCACACCTGCTCCTGCCACCTTGTTCTCCACCTGATTCTACAGGGCCTGTATCTTCCTGTCTTCACTCACCAGTGGGAAGCAAAGGCACTGTTTCCTCACCAACTCATTGCTATATCATCTCCCTTTACCACCCTTCTCACTCAAGCAGGACAAGGACACTTGGGTCCTCAGGCCAACCCTGGGAGGCAAGATGGCTAAGTATGGAGGTATTCATTTGATGATGAGGAAACTAAAGGCCACATAGTAAAAGAGCTTGCCTGAAGTTATAAAGAACAGCATCTGGAGCTAAGATGCCCCTGACTTGGAGTACATGAATCTCCATTTATTTGCGTCAATCCTTTCTGATGTGTTGACTGTCTCGATTTGTGACTCTGGACCTCTTCTCAGTCTTTCTGTGTTTCAGTTTCCCCAAAAGGGAATTTTAAAACATCCCAAGTTGTAAGGCAATTGTAAGCCCTCAAGTTGTCAGGGACAAAACAGCCTTGTTGCAATTCATGAATCAGTTGAATAGCATGAACATGGCAAGAAAATGGTTGAATATCTCTTTAGGATATCTCTTTAGAGAACCTTGTAGTTTGATCAATCACCTTCCAGAAATACCATTTTGACTATTTTTAATACAGAAGTTACATAATAAGCAAATGACTATTTTGGTTATGGTACTTCCCCTCCCACTACCTTCAGTCTAGAGAACATTTTGACAATCTCTCTCTCTCTCTCCCTCTCTCACTCTTTTTTAAGAACTAAATTTCCTTGAAAGGACATGAGGACACAAGAAAATAACTTTATTTCCCTTTCTTTGACACACTCATTTGAGATCTGGGCCTCGATAAATGGGGACTATTTTCTAGAAGGTTCCCCTTCAAACTGTCATTCTGCTGTTATGTAGTGATGTCCTGCGGAATGCGGAGTGGGCTGGAGGCTTACTTTATGTAAATATATTAATCCTTCCACTGCCCTGGAAGCTGCCATGCAGTGCAAGCCACATAATGAATTTTGCCCTTCAAATATTGAGTCAGTGTATATATTTCAGCTAAAAGGTAGAAACCGGCTTGTTTGTAAGTGGCAGAAGGGCCTAGGAATGTACATTTTTGACAGGTGCCCCAGGATTCCAGAGCACACCACCATCTAAGAATCACAGATCGGAGCGAACAGGAGCAGAGCCCTGAGGAACCTCACTGGTGCATATTGGGGCACTTGCCTTGCCCACATGGCTGTGGCAAGAGTTTTGGAGTTTCAGACAGCTGACTTGTACTCCACATGGCACATTTTCTTTCTTTTTTTAATTTTATTTTTTATTTTTTAAAGTTTACATCCAAATTAGTTAGCATATAATAAAACAATGATTTCAGGAGTAGATTCTTTAGTGCCTCTTACCCATTTAGCCCATCCCCCCTCCCACAACCCCTCCAGTAACCTTCAGTTTGTTCTCCATATTTATGAGTCTCTTCTGTTTTGTCCCCCTCCCTGTTTTTATATTATTTTTGTTTCCCTTCCCTTACGTTCATCTGTTTTGTCTCTTAAAGTCCTCATATGAGTGAAGTCATATGATTTTTGTCTTTCTCTGACTAATTTCACTTAGCATAATACCCTCCAGTTCCATCCATGTAGTTGCAAATGGCAAGATTTCATTCTTTTTGATTGCCAAGTAATACTGCATTGTGTGTGTGTGTGTGTGTGTGTGTGTACACACACACACACACACACACACACACACACACACACATCTTCTTTATCCATTCATCCGTCGATGGACATGTGGGCTCTTTCCATACTTTGGCTATTGTTGATAGTGCTGCTGTAAACATGGGGGTGCATGTGTGCCTTCGAAACATCACCCCTGTATCCCGTGGATAAATGTCTAGTAGTGCAACTGCTGGGTCTTTGGGTAGTTGAAGGCCTACAGAGCACAAAGCACAAGGAATAATTTATTGTTAGGCTTATGATATCGATAAGGGTATACAAGGAGAAAAAAAAATTAGTGTAAATATTCAAGTCGATTTGTATTTCCCTGATGATGAGTGATGTTGAGCATTTTTTCATGTGTCGGTTGGCCATCTGGATGTCTTCCTTGGAAAAGTGTCTATTCATGTCTTTTGCCCATTTCTTCACTGGATTATTTGTTTTTTGGGTGTTGAGTTTGAGAAGTTCTTTATAGATTTAGGATCCTAACCCTTTATCTGATATGTCATAATAGGTTGCCACTTTACACCTGTCAGAATGGCTAACATTAACAACTCAAGCAAGGACGGATATTGGCGAGTGTCTCTTTTGCATTGTTGGTGGGAATGCAGGCTGGTGCAGCCACTATGGAAAACAGTATGGAGGTTCCACATTTTCAATAGGCTTTTAATAGGCTTCAATTGGCACATTTTCAATAGGCTTTTAAGGACTTTTCCCCTTATTTGTTTCAATCTCTCTCAACCCCTTTAATCATGTAGTTCTTTTCATTTGCTAACTCAAATTCCTCCTCCTATAGATTCTCTTCAGTTGTTGCTAGTCCCTGGTAAATCTGCATATCATAGTGATCAGCCTGGGGCATAGGGAGGTGGCTCATAAATTTAGCCTGTAAATAGAACTGGAGTTTAAGCTCCTTATTACCATAGAAATTAAAAATTCTTCCGCTCACATGTAGGTTTGGTCCTTAGACAGGGTCTGCTAAACCCGCCAACTCCAGGTGGGCTCCGAATGCCCTGTACTTACCAGCCACTGAGCTGGCACCTTCCTTGGGAAGGAATCAGACACTGCCAGCCCCACTGCTCAAGGCCCCTCGTGCATTGTGTATCGCGCTGTCAGATGCTGCTCTGTGAACATGAATGGGTTTCCCTGCTCTTCCTTTCATTCCAGTTACCAGAGAGTCAGTGGGATTGAGTTCAGTTCCTGGAGCTGAGCTGGATATGAGAGATGATATGGAGGAGGAGGAAGACTCATCCCCTGAAGAGCAAGGTGGCCTCATTCTACTTCCTGCGGGGCCCAAGGAGCCCCTCTGCTGCCTCTGGGCTGGTCAGGGTCAGTCTGCAGTTTCCCCTTGTTTTCCTTTATGCCCTTTCTTTCTCTGCCCTGTAGAGAAGACACCGATGTTGCTGTGGTTCTAGAAACAATGGAAACAACCATTAGCTTAGTTTAAAAAAAGAAAAAAAATTAGAGAACCCGTTCTCTGCCAGGTACCAGGCTAGATGCTGAGGATACGATGCTGAATAGACTGGTTCCTGCTCCCAAAGACTGTTGGGTCCTGAGAGAAAGCCCTTGGGCATCTGGGGATGCTGTAGAAGGTTCTGAGTCCTCCCTCTTGCTAGCAATGTGGCTTTGGGCAATAATAACATTAATAAATTCTATTTTGGAGCACTAACTATGTGCTAGGCAGAATGTTAGGTGATTTTACACACATTATCCAAGTAAGTTTGCCTTTTCTACTTCCAGTTTCTTTGTACTAGACAGACTTTTTGTCATCCCAGCTCTTCTTCCACTGTAGACCTCTCCCTCAGGACCCATGGGCATGCTCATGTGATCTAGGGATGGTTATCTGAGTAGAGAGGGCCAACAGTCTTTATCCCGGAATTTGGGACTTGAGTGAGTTGGGTCAGTGGAGAGAGTGAGGGGAAGAAGGTGAATCTGTGAGTCTCTGCGTGTGTGGATTGTTATACATAAAACTCAAGAGCAGCTGAGGAAGTCAGTCCACACATGAGAAACAAATAAAGCAGATTAGCAGCAAGGTGGAGACGGAAGAAGGTGAGAGGGGCCCCCAGGGCTCTCCAGGCCCAGGTAGCAGCGTGCTGTGGATGCCCAGCTCTTGGCCTGTTCTCGGGTTCTGTGAAATGGCGTGAGTCCTGGCAAGATCTTCCCTTCTTGGCTGGAGCTGGTATGAATTGGCTTTCTAACCATTTTAACAAAAAGTCTTAAATAATATATTTCTTATGTGCAAAAGGGAATTGTCAGAATTAAATGAGACCACATGTCTGAAGATGTTCTATGAGCTGTAAGGATTTGTTTAAAATGAAGGAGATTATTGACTGATGATGACAACAGCGATGATGATGATGATGAAGAATATCACAAAGCAGGGGACAAGTTAAGCTGTCTGTAAGATGTGAGATGAAGGAGAATTTTTCAGTAGAGCTCAAATGATGGTGGTATTACCTGGTATCAGGTGGAGTAGATATGATTCGGTGCTGGAACCAATGGCTTCCATGGTGACTTGGGAGCTGATCTAGAAGTGTGAGCTCAGTGAGGATGGAGCTTGGGCCAGGGGAGCAGCTGACTTCTGTCTCAAATGAGCCCTAAGAGACACATGCACCCCAATGTTTATAGCAGCACTATCAACAATAGTTAAAGTATGGAAAGAGCCCACATGTCCATCGACAGATGAATGGATAAAGAAGATGTGGTATATATATATACAATGGAGTATTACTCGGCAATCAAAAAGAATGAAATCTTGCCATTTGCAACTACGTGGATGGAACTGGAGGGTATTATGCTAAGTGAAATTAGTCAGAGAAAGACAAAAATCATATGACTTCACTCATATGAGGACTTTAAGAGACAAAACAGATGAACGTAAGGGAAGGGAAACAAAAATAACATAAAAACAGTGAGGGGGACAAAACAGAAGAGACTCATAAATATGGAGAACAAACAGAGGGTTACTGGAGGGGTTGTGGGAGGGGGGATGGGCTAAATGGGTAAGGGGCACTAAGGAATCTACTCCTGAAATCACTGTTTTATTATATGCTAACTAATTTGGATGTAAATTTTAAAAAATAAAAAATAAAATAAGTTAATAAAAATAAATAATAATTAAAAAAAGAGCCCCAAGGACTATTGCATTAGATTTGCTGGACAGTGTCTCCCTCCCTCTAAGGAAAGGATCTTTTTCCTTCTCCTATTTCTCACCACCCTTCACCCTAACTAACCCCACTATCTTGAACTAGTTTTGACCAGCTTCTCAGTGGGGGGGGGGGGGGGGGGGGGGCAGGTAAATGCAGTCCATTGAGTTCACATGCCCTGAGTAGGTCACTTTAGGGTGGTGAGGAAGTCATGGCTATGTTGGGAAGACATCATTGAGACAGATCACCCCAGCCACCAGCTCTATCAATTTAATTGTCAGCAGCAGAGTTCTGTCTTGGGCTGACAGGGACAAACCCATTGAGCTCAGTAGCATCAGGCCAGAGTGTGGTTGAGAGGACTAGGCTGACATCTCTGACACCTTTGATGGATATCAACCCTGCTTGATCTCCAGTGTCCTTCAGGGGAGAGGACGGGAGGTGTTTGTCATCATGATGTGACTTGCATGTTGAACTGCTAGCTCTATGTACATCTTTTCTGGCAAAAACATTGTCTTTTCTTCAAAGATGGGATGTGTGCTTGCAGGCTGCAGACTCTCCCATTGTTAGAAACACCTTGGCACCTGAGGACATTTTGGGGCTGTGAGAAGTGATCTTTTTCTCCCATCCAAAGGATTTAACTTTTCTCTTTTCTTTTCTTTGTGTTCTCTTCCCCCATCATTAAACAAAGTAATATGCATTAGAAAATACCATGCAATACATTTATTTATTCACCCATTAATTTATTCTACAAATATGTAGTGACTGTATGTCAGGTTTATCAATACAGTAGAAAGAGAAAGACATGATTCTTGGTGTTGTAAGACATGAGGGGCAGAAACAGACCAAAACACTAAGCAGAAGAGTAAAGGAAATAATCTTATATTGAAGTGAGTGCTGTGAAGGAAAGAAACCAAGGCCTGAGGTAGGGACAAGGGATCTACTTAGTTAGGGAGGCCAGGGAGTTGAGTACTCCTCTGCCAAGATCCATAAGAGGAGAAGGACTTTCAAGGGAAGAGCATTCTCAATAGTAGAAACTGTGTGGGGAAAGGCCCCAGTCAGGGAGAACTGAGTGTGTTCAGGACATGGAATATGGACAGTGTGACTGCAGTGATCTTGGACAAGCACTTAACCACTCTGTGCCTCATCTGGAAAATAAGGACAAAGGTAATGGGGTAGTGTGTTTCATTCATTCATGTCTTCTGAGAAGCAGATGCCAGGAAAGGATCCGTGCAGTAGATGCACTGGGAAAAACATTTTGAGGGGTAGTGGGGAAGAAGCCAGAAAAGGTGAGACAGTCTTAAGACCTCAATGCAGAGGGACAGGAAGGCATTCCAAGAAAGATCTGGCCAGACTTGAGAGGAGCCCTTGAGCCAGACCTGCTTGTTGGAGGGGTCTCACAACTCACAGGAATGTGCCCATAGTGCCCAGGGACAGGTGTGGCCTTGCTGTGGACTCCACGGAGCCATAGGGATGTCTTCTGGGGCTGTCATGCTCCTGCAGCAGGAAGTCTGAGCAGTGCATTTTCATGCATGCCAATAGTATGTGCTTAGCTGACACTCTGGCACATAACAGGTGTTAAAATTCAAGTGCAGCTTTTGTTGTTATTATTACCAAGGCACTCTTAGTAATGACTTTTGTGATCTTATCCTTGCTTTCCTAATTGCCTTTTTTCCCCTAGCCAGCTGTTAGAACCTCTGGACATTAGCCATCCTCATGGTTGAGTAAGGGAGTTACTAGCCAGAGAGAGGAGGCAGTTGTCACACAGTGGGACTGGAGAGATACCACTAAAATCACTCTTTCTTAAAAAGAAACCCGTCATACTACTAGAAGTTCTATCATTAAGAATTTCTTCCTTTGGGATACTCCTCAAACTACAGCTCCCAAAGGGAAGATTTCAAAGACTCTTTGTAGATTTTTATCTTTGTTCTTTTCAATCATTTGGAAGCACTCAACATTGCTTAACTTCTCCTTAAAATTCTCCTCTTCTCTTTCATGGGTCCCTGCTACACTGATTATTCCAACCCCCTTCCCCTTCCTTTGGTCCATGTCTATATTCTTTGCTGACTTTCTTTTTCCTTCCATCCTTTGGGAGCCCTAAGACTCTCTTAGCACTCTTTCCCTCAGAAATCTACTATGACTGCAACCAGAAGCATGCCTGTCAAGTCAGTCTGTCTGATCTGTAGCTCTTCCAGGCTCTCTACAGCATCTCTCAACTTTCCTGTGGTCACCTCTTCTGGAAGCCCTTCCACTAGCTCAGTCTCATCATGACCAAACCAACTTCTCCACCCCTGCTTTTCCCCACCTCTGGGTTTCCCAATCACTCCAGCTGGGAACATGTGTGACGTTTTCCTCTCCTTCCCCTTCACTTCCAGTCATTCCTGAGTCTTCTGTTTTTTTCTCAAGTGGTCACTTTCTTCTTTTTAGCTTCTCTGCCATTATCTTAATTCAGGTTCTCTCCTCCCACCTGTAGTTTTGCTGTGGCCTCTTCACTGGTCTTTCTGCTGGCTGCCCTTGATCCCTCCATTTATTTGGAACCATCTGTTGATTATTTAATACACATGGGTGAGTCAGAGTGGTTTTTTTGTTTTTTAATTTTTTTAATGTTTATTTAACATTAACAAATATGACAGAGACAGAGGCACAGTGTGGGAGTGGGAGAGGGGCAGAGAGAGAGGGAGACATGGAATCTGAAGCAGGCTCCAGGCCCTAAGCTATCAGCACAGAGCCTGATGTGGGGCTTGAACTCACAAAGGGTGAGATCAGACCTGAGCTGAAGTCGGATGCTCAACCAACCGAGCCACCCAGGCACCCCAGTCAGGGTATTTTTAAAGTTCTTTAAAGTGGTTTTTTTCCTCAACAACTTCAGCTGCTTACAACCTTCTCTGCATATGTCACTTGTGCATAGGCCTGGCTTTTGAGAGAGAACAAAGGCGAACTTGAACTTCAAGGCCTTTCTTGCCTCCATCCCAGACCTGACCGCTTGCTGAACCACTGTGGTTTGTACTTGACCTTTCAGACAGTGCATCTTCTTGTCCCTCCCCCTATCATCTGTGGGGGATCCTGTCCCCATTGCATGATCCCTCTAGGGGGACAAATCCAGCCCCTCCTCTGCATCCTGCCCACTGAACCCACTGAAGTTGTTAAAGAAGACACGGTGGCTATTTCCTGAGAATGTCAGAAAGTTCCACTGCATCAGACCCATTGTTTATGTAACCCGCTGTTAAAGCATCAGAGATACTTTGCGAAAGGGTAGTTCAACTTTTGGGTCTCAATTATTACCTCAAGGGATATTTCTCATCCTTAATTATGTGCTGTTATCCATAAATGTTAAAGCTTATATGATTCCACTTATATAACATTATTGAAATGACAAAACTATAGAGCTGGAGAACAGATTAGTGGTCCCTGGGTGCTGGGAATGGGGGCAGGTGGAAGGTGGGTGTGGTTATAAAAGGGCAACACGAGAGATCCTTGTGATAGAAATGTTCTGTCCTTGACTGCTGCTGGATATAGGAACTAACACGTGGGGTAAAACTGCATAGAACTAAGCATGCATGTGGGGGTGCACACAGGTACAGGTAAAACTGGGGAAATCTGATTAAGATTGTTGGATTGTATCGTGAGTATCCCGGTGGTGCTATTTATTATACTACAGTTATGCAAGATGTCACTTTTGGGGGAAATCGGGTAAAAGGTATAACCCAGGATCTCACTATATTATTTCTTATAACTGCATATGAATCTATACTATTCCAAGATAAAAAGTTTAATTAAAAAAATGTTAGCATGCCTCAATATAACTCAGTGGTATTTGTTGAACTGAACCATTTATTCTTTCAGCCAGTTCTCCCTCTTGGGAGTAATAGATTTCATGGGATTTTTGTTCACTTAATGAGAGAATGTTTCCACTTTCCAAAATGTACCTCTAGCTTTAACTTCTCCAGCATTCTCTTTATTCTTATACTCACAATTTTATAGACATCACACACTTTCTTGGTTCTCTTGCCTATGGACTGAAGAACCGCAGTGATTGTAGTGCAACCTCAGTGTCCCTTTGATTGTTTAAATTCTTGTTCTGTGTGATTTTTGCTTTCTAAAGCCCAGAACCGTACTCAGCCACAGCCCAGCCATGCTTGCACGCTGGTTTGGCACAGTACAATGGGATCTTCTGTTTGGTTTTGATTTTTCTTCTTCCTCTTTTTTTCCCCCGTTCCAACATTTTTGACCACAGAAGCACCTTAAATGGAAGCTTACAGAGTCCAGTCTAGGAAAGACTCCTAGGTAAATTCCCCAGATCTTAACTGAGAATTCAGAGCTTTGAATCCTGTTAAGTTGGAGAAAAATGCCTCTGCAGGCTTTCCCCTTCTATTCACATAGTTTCATAGGAGTTTGTGGCTTCTTTCCATCAACTTGCCAATTCAATATCCAAAAACATTTAGTGTCACCTGAAAAATATGAAAGTGTACTGCACATTCCATGCTCTAAATAAGGTAAATAAATTTGAGTCCAGGTCTGATTCCCTAGAGATGGGCATCCACCCCTTCTGGATCTTTTAAAACACTAGGCCATGTCCTTCCTGCCCCCCCCACCCCCAAATCCCATCCCCACAAGCCCAGCACATATAGTTACACAATGTCAACTAAGATGGCTTGGCTAAAAAGTAAACCTAAGAATTGTGGCCCAATTTACTACAGAATCCTAGAGGCACCTAGAGGCAGAAAAAACTGTAAGCACATCTCGTTTCTGATTCAGCACTCTCCCTAACCCAAGAGCTTCACTTGTTAGACATTCATTCTTACAGTAGGTCCACATTTGTTTGCCTCCAGGAGGGACACAGGTCCCTCTGTTGGTCACGCTTTTCTGCAAATTGAAACCCCATCTCCTCCATGTTGTATGCACTCAATCTTTCAGCCATCTTGTACACGTTACAGGTAAACAGAAGACACAACCAGGCCTTCTTTACCCATTTGTGTGTGAATCTTTCCATGGAAGTGTTATTTGGTAAAGGCAGTCTCATGGTGGAGTTACATAGATCTGGGTTCAAATATCTGTTCCTGCACCTACTAAATGGGTGACTTCAAGCAAAGTGCTAACTCCCTCTCAGACTGTGTCTTCACATGTAAAGCCTGGCTCAAAAGGTTGAGGTGAGAAGCAACTGAGGTCCTGTGCGTAAAATCCCTGGTATGTAGTAAGTGCTTTCAGTATGGTGACTTACATTACTAGTCATAGCTGCAGTAATTTCTAGTACTTCGTTGAGCACTTCACATGCAGCATTTATCTCCACTCCTCATGACAACCCTATAATAAATGTGCTACAGTCATTTCCCAGTTTACAGATGAGAGAGCTGGGACCAGGTTAAGTCACTTGCCCAAGGCCATATAACCAGAAAATGGCAGAGCCAAAATTCAACCTCAGATTTTGCTAACACTAGAGGAAAGAGTCCTAACTCACAATTCCATGTCATCATTTTTCCCCTTCCTCCAAGAACCTCAATATGTTAATCAGGCAGTCACCTCACATCTTTCTTGGGAAGAGATGGAGTATCAGTAAAGAGAAGATGCATATTTTAACTGGAAGGAGCTACAGTACCTCTCACTCAGTGTTTGTATAATTATCATGAATTTCAAATTAATGTTGTCTGAATTAACAGTGTCACACGCTAAAGAAACAAAACATGATCTTTAGGGTACTTTTTGGTTTTAAAGTTTGATGATTCTATACACATAGCAAGTCACAGGAAAATAAACAACTAAATAAAGAATTGGGAATACTGGACAGGATTGATCATGATTTTGATCAGGATTCTTCTAGGAACTGCAAAACCATGGCTGCTCTAAGACAAAGTGGACAGGGCCTCTGTCCAATCCTCTCTGACCTGAGGGTTCTAAAGGAAGAACCAGGACTCATAAATTCCTATAACCACTTATTTAAGGGAGGCACGGAGGCTTTCGTCAGTGTGTTGATTTCTACTAATTAATTTTAGGAGCTCTTCTGTTAATTTTTCCTAAAGTTCAAGGGTGTAATCCTTGAATATTGACCAATTAATTAAAGGTTATGTATGGGCCAATTAATCAAGGTTCTCATCTTTACATTTCCATTTCCTCAGGGGTGTGAAGCAGCAATGTCTTGGTAGAAGGGAGAAGGGGATAACTCCCCCTGTGTCGTTCCGAAGAAATGAGCGTAGCACTGTGTGAAGAGATGGGTCACTTTTGCATCTAGGCAGCAACACTGTGCCTCAGGGATCCAACATTTAAACTGACTTGGTTGTCAATCTCTTAAGCTATGAGCCTTGATGTGTTCAAGTTTAGAAATGAAATGACAATTATAGGGGAGCTGGGAAGATTAAATGAAATCTTGTATGTTAAGGGTTGTGGTACCTGCTTCTTCATCGGTTCATTCAATAAATATTTAGTGAGCTTTCCTGGGCGCCAGGCCTGTGCCATGCACCAGGATTACAATGGATTACATTGCTTACAGTGAAAAATAAGTCAGGTTGTTCCAGTCCTCGAGGAGCTCACAGCCTAATGGAGAAGAGAGAACAACAAAGAGTCAGAGATAAAAGGTAGAATTACAAAATGTAATAAAGGACCTGGAAAGGAACCCAGATGTAAGAGAGGATATGTCAGGGGCTGGGGGTGAGGGAACTGGGAAGTTGCTGTTTAACAGGCATGAGGTTTCAATTCTGCAAGATGAGTAAGCTGTGGAGATCTGCTGTATAGCATGGTGCCTGTGGTTCACATGACTGTGTTGTGCACTTAAAAATTTGTTAAGAGGGTGGATTGTGGGTTAAGCATTTTGGCACAATAAAATTATCGCATAAACCAATGTAACTATAAACTATAAAACTACAAACAAAAGTTGTGCACACACTTCATTGACTTGATACGAGTAAAGCATTTGGAATATTGCCTGATATAGAGGAAGTGCCATATAAGTATATGTTGACTAAAATAAGTTCAAATGTTAGGACTTTATTCTAAGAAAACAATTGTAGGATGCATGAAGATTTAATTGTGAGAATGTTGCACCCCAGGATTGATTGTTCATCTGAAGTTGTAAACAGCCTAAATGTCCAATAGTGGGCAATTAACTAAGCAAATGATATTAATTCATAGAGAATAAATAAATAAAAGAGAACCCAGGGCGTGTTAATATCGATAGTGTGGACAGGGAAAGCCTCTTTGAGGAAATGATGGACTAACCAATGAAGGATGAGAAGGACCCATCCTGCGTGGGATAGGGGGTTGTGGGGTTAGAGAATAACATTCCTTATGGACAGATCAGTAAATGCAAAGGCTGGTGGTGGGGAGGGGCTTGTCAAATCTGAAAGATGAGCCCTAAGGGAGGAGTGAATGAAGGAGGAAGGAGAGGTTTCAGAGAGGCTGGGGAGCAGGGCAGTGTCTGGTGCTGCTGGGTCTCCCAGGGCATGGCAATGAGTGTGGATTTAATTCCATGTGCGCCGGAAAGCTTTTCAGGAGGTTTAGGTGGGAGGATCTCATGGTCCAGTTGACAGGTTAAGAAGACTTCTCAGGTGGCCGCCTAGAGGATGGCCTGGAGGAGGGTGGAGGTGGAAGCTGGGGGGCTGGTTGAGAGGCTGCTGGGCACAGCCAGGGGGAGATGATGGCAGCTGGACTGGTGTGGTCGATGTGTGGGGAGCAAGATGGGTGGCACTGGAAGATCGTGTGACATCAGAACCAACAGGATTGGCTGAGAGATTGGGTATTCAGGAGAGAGAAGGTGAAGAATTAAGGACAAAGCCTGGATTTTTGGTGTGATAAGAAGGATCAAGGTGTCATTCACTATGACAGGGACACTGGTTTGTGGGGAGAAACAAAGAGCTCAGCTCTGGGACATGTTGGATTTAAGGTGCCTGCAGAATATCCAAATTGAGAGATCAAACAGGCTGTGGAGAAGTTGGGATTGGAGCTATAAGTTTGGAAGTCATTATATTCCTAAATGATCATAAGAGCAACTTGCAGTTTACCAGTTTTCTCCATGTTCTTCACTTACAGCTGTCAAGCACACCCATTAGGTTGTGTTGTCAGGAGTGACTTAGGGCAAGGGGAAGGTTTGTGGAGGGAGATTTCAGAACTGTTGGACTTCTCTGCTGCGCAGGCCTTCCTCCAAATCCAACTCCTACCGCCAGATTTGAGAGGTCTGTCCCATGGCGTGAGACCTTCTTGCATTTCAAAATGCAGCAGCAACAGTTGTCATACGCCAAGGCCTCCCTGGGGTGGCCCCCTTTTGGGGAATCTGGGTGATGGGGGGTGAGGCAGCTGGCCTGGTTTTGGAGTCTGGAGGGGCCAGGGAGAGTCACATAGACATCATCGCAGAGCAAGTGCACAAGCGTCTGGGCTGTATACCTTTCTGCCTGTCTGATTGTCACCCCGGTGGAAGGCTGTGATGCCCGTGGAAAGGTAAGATGTTGTATGGAATTTCGATCCATTGCTGTCTTCGCTACCTTAGCATATTGCCTTCCAAGGAATCAAACTGTGTGCCACAGGTCATAGGACCAATGCTGCCTAACAGGCTGGAGTTCTGATTCCTGTGGAGACACCTAAGGCAGTGGAAGAGAAAAATGGATAACAGTTTCTGTCCTGTTCTTTATCTTCCCCCACAGGCTGATGTGGCCAGAGCAGTCCAATGTTATGAAAAAGTTCTCTAGCTCCCATTCTGTTTACTGCCTGTCTGGCTTTTTCTTTTCTTTTCTTTTTCTTTTTTGCAAGTGCCCTGAGCACCCTGAATCTCAGCTGGTCCATATGAGGAATAAGAGCAATGTCCAGGTGCTCTGCCTTTCTCCCAGAGTTGTTTTAAAGATTGAAGGAGACAATAGGTGTGAAGGTGCTTTGGCAACAATAAAGTGCCAAAAAGTGTGAGACACCTGTTTTCATGTGTTCAGCCACACCCCTGCCCTCGGGGGAGTTAGTCTGCTGAGGAAGATAAACACTGAGGACTGACAAGTGTGCCCAGGAAGGGGGTAAGAAGGTATATCTTTGGAGACTAACAAGGGTTGCTTGGTTTTGACCTGTGGTTCTCAAAATGTGGTCCACAGACTGAGCAACCTGGGTACTGGTTAAACATGTGCATTTCCAGGCCCCACCCCAAACCTACAGAATCAGAAAGGCTGAGAGCTTGCATTTTGATAAGCCCTCCAGGAGATTTTGATTCATGCCCCAAATTGAGAACCACTGGCCTAGGCATTCAGGAAGGCCTTTCTGGGAAAATGACTTCAATGAAATAAGGAGAAATAATTAGGTTTTAGTCAAAGCAAAGGGGAGGGTGGGATTAAGAATACTTACTATTTTAGAGGAAGGGTTTGCACAAGAGAGAACTTAGTCCTTTTGAGATAGTGACGTGAGCCCAGTGTGGTAGGAAGCAAGTGTAGGAGGGAATGGATTGAAGCGGCCCAGTGGAAGGGGCCTTGTAAATCCTGGGGAAGATTTTGCAGTTTATGCTCAGGTCAATGGGAAGCCATTAAAGGGTTTGGAGCAGGGAAGGGCTTTTTCTGGTCAATATCATGCTATTGTAATTTTAAAACATTTCCTTACAATCCAATAAAGACGGTTAATTGTCTTAATTAGAGCTTACACTCTAATTGAGGGAAAGGCACAATATAATCAGTGGGCCAGTCTATGAATATCTGATCACCGCTAATTGAGTGTTTGGCACTGTACAAGGCACAGAAAAGGATGCAGAAGAAGCAGCTCCTTCTCTCAACGAGGATTGAGTACCTGGGTGAGGAGATGAGATGAAAGTACACACACAGCTCGCCATGAAGGATTCCAGACACTTTCCCCTGAAATCCCAATCACCTGAGCTGGCCAAGGCAGGCTTCCCCAAACTGGGTCAAGTGCTGGGGTAGTCAGGTCAGGCTTCCTGGAGGAGGCAGGGCCCAAGTTTGGCTTGGTGGAGGAAAGTGTACCAGGCAGAGATGAGCAAGGGATTTCTCTGTCTCCTGGAAAGGCTTGACAGTTTGCAGAACACATTGGGACATACAGTCCTGGGACATACAGTGGGAGGGGTGTCTGGGACCAGATTGTGCAGCCAGGCCTAAGGAGAGGAGGCCCCTTGAGCTGGCCGCAAAGGCCGTCAGATGATCCTGACCCCAAACAAAGCCATCCTTGGAGTCCTTGGCTAGGGTGCTGCTGGGAGGCATCAAACAAGGGAAACGAGGGCCATTTTGTGCAGTCACCACTGAGAATTTCGTCTCCATCTCTTTCCCAGGCTCTCCTTGGGCATCCCTCAGAGTTGATTTCTTTGCGCTTTTTTTTTTTTTTCTTTTTTAAACGTTTATTTATTTTTGAGACAGAGAGAGACAGAGCATGAACGGGGGAGGGTCAGAGAGAGGGAGACACAGAATCTGAAACAGGCTCCAGGCTCTGAGCTGTCAGCACAGAGCCCGACGCAGGGCTCGAACTCACAGACCGCGAAATCATGACCTGAGCCGAAGTCGGCCGCTTAACCGACTGAGCCACCCAGGCGCCCCACTTTGCGCTTGTTTTAAATCATTGTATTAAAATATGCTAATCATAGCAGAAAGTTCACAGATCTTAAGTTAATAGCATACAGAAGTTCCCCAAGTGCACACTCCTTTGTCGACCCTACACATGAGTTGGGTGATCAGCAAATGCAACATTTCAGCGCCCTGAAGCCCCCTTCTCCCTCCCAACCATTCCTCCTCCACTTGCAGCCCTTCCCTGGAGAGTCCTGTTCTGACTGCTCGCTTCTTGTTGGACCTTATGGCCTCTCTGTTTCTGACTTCTCAACATCACGTTTGTGAGATCTATCTGTGTTGTTGCCTGTAGCTGCTGCTGATTTCTTCTCCAAGCCAAAGGATGCGTGAATACGTGACCATATCCTTATCCATTCCACCGTTAATGAGCATTTAGGTAATTTCCAGTTTGGGTCTATTTTTTGGTTGCATTTTAGACATTGATCTGGGTCTTCCTCTTCAGTTTGCTCAGATTTCCCTTATTGTCACTAAATTCATGTCCTCTAAAACTGAACGCTCTGCTGTGTGTGCATTTTGCAGGAAATAAATAGAAAATAATACGAAATAAAAAGTGCACAGTGAGAAATGGATGGTTGGAGAAAACTGCCTCCCCACCCCAGCCTCCTGCCCCTCTCCCTCTTCTTCAGGGAACCCAGGTGAGGGGACCTGCTGCCACCAGCTGAGAGGTGCTCCCGGCCAGGTACCTGCACCGCTGGGCCAGGGGTTTGCTTCTGGGAGCCTGTGGAGGGCTGGAAATGTATCTTGTTCATTTTTATAAATGGCTTGGTGTAGGCACTTGGTAAATGTTTCTTGAATGAATGAGCGTCTAATAAAACAAAGCACACAAGTCGCTGTGAATCTATGATATGCCACGGGGGCCCCGAGAATACAGCGAGCTATGAAATCCTTCTCATGAGGATCTTTTGAAAAATATTTGTCAAGCACTTTGCCCCTTGCAGGGCACCTTCTGGGGCCTTTATACCTGTCATCTTCTTTAATTCTTACATAGCTCCATGGGATAGTTACTTTTCTAATCCCCATCTGCAGACAGGAAAGCTGAGGCACAGCCCATACTCAGTCACAGGTAACATTCAGTCAGCCAGTCAGCTTGCGCCCTTGTTCTCCCCCACCTAATGGCTGGTGTCAAGTGAGCACAGCCAGCAGTAAGCCTGTGGGAGGAAGGAACTACAGGGAGCCATTCCCTCCTGGAGGAGGCCCAGATTCTCAGGGGGAGGTGGGGTTGAGTGGGACCTTGAAGAGGGGTGAGGCTTACAGAGATGGAGAAGAGCAGGTAGGTCCTGTGAGGTGAGGGACCAGCAAGGGGTAGATGCTGGGAGGCCACCCTGAGGAGGCTGCAAGGGGGTGGGGAATATGGGGAGAGAAGGGGCAAATCCTGGTTGGATTCAGAATGCAAACACTGAGAGGATGTTGTGGTACGTCTATCCACAAATGCTGCCCGAGTCAGTATTTCCCACTGCAGGGTCTCTGCGGCATGTCCACTGTTTGGCTCTCTGGCTGCCGAATCTCCGTGGCCCTGACTTCTGCATGTCATGTGAGCTCAGCTTGCCTCCCTCCCTAGTCTCCTAAGTTGGCTGTTGCCCACTGCCCCCAAGGCATGACCTTGCTTTAGGCCTTCACCTAGACCCTAGGGTGAGGCTGCCCCCACTTTGTCCTGCACCTGATTGCAGGATCCAGCCCCAGGGAACTCAGAACTGAGACCTGCCTGGGTCTCTCCCTTCCTACACACCTGCATTCCTCATTCTAGGGAACCCTCTAGACAACACACAAATCCATTAACGTTTATTAAGGTTTTAGAGGCAAGGTATTAAAACACAATGCAGAAAGCTCTGAGGCCCAGCGCAAACACTTTAGAATTCTCTACTCCTCCCCCTCTCACCACCCCCAATTTGATGATTATCTTGAAGACAGTTGAGATGTTCCTTTCCTTCCTCCCCTTAAGTCTAGCTCAGTGGTTCTCAAACTTGAAAAAGTCTTTCTGAACCAGGTGGTAGGTGAAGCACGTTTGCTGCACTTTATAGGCAATTGAAGGGACTTTGAAACATAGTTTTGACTCTGTGCGAGTTTTTCCTCCTGTGCTGATTTGAGAATTGAAGTCCCACTGTACTGGTAAATTGGCTGGGAAGAAAAGCCCTCCTCCTGCCCCTTCCTGGGAGGACTAGGGCACACTCAAGGCCCGCTGCCCCCAATCCCCCAGGGACCCTGGCAGCTGCGTACCCAGCCTTGCCAGCCACCAAGAGGACACTTCGTGGAGACTTGAAAATCCCTGCCACTTGTGGAGAGATTTATGTCCAGTTGGCTCCTGAGCTGAGCCTGTAGTTTTAGAGCCAAGAGTCTGTCTCCCCCACTAGACAATGAGCTCATCAAAGGCAAGACTTTCCTCTTCTCCACTTTTCTTCACCCTTCCCCTCCCTCTGCTCTCTTCCTCCTCCCTCCTTTTCTCCTCCTCTTCCTCCTCCCCCTTCCACCTTCTCACCTCCAAGTTTCCGCCCCTGAGCACAGCGGCTAGCACAGAACAGCTATCCTATAAAGTTTGATAAATGAGCGAATGAATGCCATCATTTGGCTTCCGAGGAAAATTTTCTTTTTCTTCTTCTTCTTCTTTTTTTTTTTTTTTTTTTAAGTTTCAGGTCCTTGGAACTGAATTGTCATGTTCACCTTTCTGTCTTTTTCATTATTCCCTGAAAGCACAAACTCAATTTAGGCTTTAGTGAAAAATGAAGAGCATTAGACCAACCTTTCGAAATTGCTTGGTCAGTACTTCCTGCTCGCCTGTACTTCATGGTGCTGTCATCACTGGGTAATTATAACATTAAGTATGTACCTGATCAGCAAGTTGCTTTTAATTAAAATCCCCTGTTGGTTTCCTAGCACCTCAGGGCTCCTGGAGTATTTGTTCAACAACTTGGGCTGCTGGAAGAGTTTTAGCTCTAGGGGGATAGGAGCACATCCAGAGGTTCCGGGTCAACATTTACATCCCACCAGATGCTCCTTCCTCCAGCTTCCCCAATATTTTTTTCCACTGTGTGGTGAGTAGCTCACTGTGTTTGCCTCAGGAAGGGGACATGTTACCTGTCCAGGGACAGGGTAATGCTTAGGCCCTACAGAGGGGGGAAGGAGCCCCTGGAACCAGAGCTTCTCGGGTGACTCCTAAAGCACATGCAGCCTGCAGGGAAATGCCTCCCTGTGCTGTGGACGGTGGGGCCACCCAGCCTCTCTTCCCCTGTCTCCTCACAGGGGAGTTGGCGAGGGCGGCAGAGCTGTCTCTCCTATTCCTTTCACGTCTATTTACAGATTCTACAGCTCAGCAAGCAGCTAGCCTTTCTGTTTATAAATCCCAAAGTACATGACTGTTCTGAGCTTGGTTTTTTCATCTATAAAATGGAAGTAATAATAGAACCTATCTTTTGAGGATTAAATGATATATGTAAAAAGTGTCACGTAGTTTCTGGCATGCAATAAACTCTCAATAAGTGGTGTCAATGATTACCGTCACTCTTCCTCTTCCTCCTCTTCCTCTTACGACAACTGCTACCACCAGCAGCAGTAGAAGTAGTAGTTCGTCCTAACCATTACCCAGTAAGGAGGGTGCCTGACCTTAGATGGCCTCCAGAGGAAGATAGCCTCCCTCCCTCTCTTATGGTGTTAAATGGCCTTCAATGCCAGGAAGAGGCGGTGAGTCCTGGACCCACTTAGAAGACTATGGATGGAGAAAGGAAGACCTTCACCGGGATATACTGAACAGGCTGTAGAAACTGAGAAAGTTTAAGGAGCAATGTCGATCTTTGAACACCCAAAATGTGTGCCAGTAACCTTTACTAATACTTATGTTCCTATTTCTTTTTGACAAAGGATTATATCCCCCCCCCCACTTATATAAACAAAAGAACCCAATGGCTTGCTGTTTTATTATTTCAATAGGAATTTATTGGGCACTCACTGAATATCCCGTGGATGCGGCAAATGTTTTTTCATCATTCGGTTACCTTTTGTGTGCCTCTGAGTTGGAGGTGGGTGTGCAATGGTGAATCGGTTGAGCTGCTGTGCTGAAGGAGGAAATGAAGCACACAGAGGTCAAGAGCCTTCCCTAAGGAAGGATTCTTAATGACCCCAGGCTTCCTCCTGCTTACCCAGCACCCTTTCTGCTGAACTGCACTGACAGTGGTCTCTGCCTTCAAGGGGATTGTGATACTTGTTATGAGACAAAAGCTATTAGCAACAAATCTTTAAAAGCATTCATTCATTTAACAAATACTTACATCCCTACTATGGGCCACGTTCTGGGTGATGGATGAATACAAGAGAAAAGTTATTGTTCTCGTGGAGCTTATATTCTACAGGGGAAGACAAATGATAAATGAGCATATAAATAAATGAATAAGGCAATTTTACTTAGTGATAAATATTGTGAAGGAAATAAAACATAACAATGGAACCATAGGCGATTTGGAGTTCCAGTGGCTGATGAGAAAGAGCCACCAGCATGAACTGACTGTGGGGGGAGAGAAGCAGGCATGTACATGGGTGCAAGAATGAATGTGACAGGAAACAGATGGAGGCCAGGGTGACTGGCCTAGGAGAGGACCATTTAGAGGGAGGTCAGGCCCAGACTCTGGAGAGCCTGCAAAACATAGCACATTAAGTTCCCAAGTCCTAAATTAAACTTCTTATAATCATGAGCCAAAATGTAGACTTGACCACTGAAGAAAGCTTCCTTCATGAGGAAGGATTTAATATGAACCTTGAATGGGAAATGAGGGCTGTATATTGTGCATGAATGAGGGCACAGAGGCCCTTTAAGAGCACTTTGGAGAGGCACATTTCTCCAAATATTCCTTGAAGCATGGATGTTGAGAGACGTTCCTCAACCAAAGCCTCTGGGGAAATCTTTAAGAGGTTTGGGAAATTTGTAAACTGGACTTCCTTCTTTAAGGTTAAAAACTACCAGAAAGATCTGGGGGGGGTCTTGCAGCAAAGTTACTTGTTTTACCTTTTGTAATCCAAAGAATTTTAAGTTCACTTGACCATAGAATCTTATTTACTTTCAGGATTCCTATTAATATCACTTAGAATTAAGATACCAATGAATACCCTTTGGGAATTACTGCTAAAGAAAAATCTAGGGTTTATGTGGGCCCGAGGGATTAGTAGCTTCAGCTCCGGGATCTCAGGGTGAGTGATTCACTCTTGTGCACAGATTGTTCACGCTGATGATCCCCTCCAGCGACTCAAATCATTGAGTGTCAACTATGCCTTTGTTGGCTCTGATCTACTTGTTTTATTTTCACTTTGCTAGCAGGACAAGGGAGGGCCTGGAGAGAGGAAGTGAGTAGACATGCATTCATAAGTGCCCAGACTTGGCTGCTGTGACTGACCTGATAATGAAAACACTCTTGGGTTTTAGACAGTAGCCCTATGAATCCCAGTCTCTGAAAGCTTGTGAGGGGCCTCCTTTAGGATGGGTGGTGTGTATGTGTACTGAAGGAAATTCTCTGTGTGTGTGTGTGTGTGTGTGTGTGTGTGTGTGTGTGTGTGTACCTGGTAGGTGGGAGTGGGTACAAAGTAAGGTAAAACTTCACTACCAGTAATTCCAATTTATAGTTGAGACCAACTCTGCATGGTGTGGGACACTAAGACCCCTTCTAGCTGATGAGCCCCTTTCCCCCCTTCCTCTCCATCAGCACAGGCTCATATTATCACTATTACTCAAATCTCAACCCCTAATATCTTTCTCACTCAACCACCCTTACCTACTCCCCCTGCCCTTGCCACTTAGTCAAGGTGTGTCTTGATGGCTTCACAGTAGGGAGGAGAAATCAGGATCTTAGCCTCATAAGAGATAAAAAGCCAAGGCCTTCTCCTTTCCCATTTTCTCTGCCCTTATTGATGGACCATTTGCTAAAATTTCCCTTTTGCCTCAGCATCCTGCCACTCAAATATCTATGTCCTTTGAGCCCATTGTTCCCTAGATGCAGTTACCTCCCCACTTGCAAGAGAAGAGTTTGGATGGAACTAGGTGTGAAAAAGATGTATACATAGCTCCAGGTGCTCAAAGCATACTGTTTTTGTTGTTGAGATTACACAGTCAAATATAGCACATGGCAAAGCTGCTCTTTTGGAAATGAGCCCTGCCTACTTAATACCTCCTTACCTCTTCCCTCCCCACATGGTCCGGTCCCAGGCTTTGTTTGGTCCATGCGATGGAGGCCTGGAAGATGGTGGTCATCACCTTCTGCCTTATTGCCACTGGATGTGTCCAGAGTCCTTATTACCCCTTAACCATAGCTGCCCTTAATCCAGAAGCATGAGGCTCTTCATCAAAGAGTTGAGTAACTGTGTGGTGAGAAAGTCCATTGTTAAGTGATTAAAATAACAACAACAACAACAATAACAACAACAACAGCCACATAAAAACCCGGACACACAGGATGTAGCTGTGTGCCCCGGTGGAGCACTTGAATGATGGTGAGTTTCTGAAACAGTCCTGGGTCCAGATTCACCCAAACAGTTCTTGCTTGTTCTGAGGTTTGATGATGAGGCTCTTCTTGAGTTCCTGTGCTTAGGTAGCCTTCCAATAAATCTCTTCTTACCTGAGGTAACCCACTGTAACCATGAGGGCCTATCTAGCTACAACTTCTCCTAGGGTCCTTAATATTTTTTCTTTCTTAAGTCGTAAATATATCTGTCATGTTTTCCTTATCAGATTATAGATTCCTTAAGATAGGTTCCAATTCAGTCACTCTGTTAGTTTCTGATAAAAATTGTTAGAATAAAAAGAGAAAAGAAAGGAAGGAGGGAGAGAAGGAGGTAAAGACAGAGGAGGGAGGGAGGAGGGAGTGAACGAGGTAAAGAAGGAGGGAGAGTAAGAAGGATGGAGGGAGAAAGAGAAGGGTGCAGGGAGGAAGGGAGGGGGAAGTTAGTTTTTAGGAGGTGTGTGCACCCTGCGTGTTATCTCTGTGTGCACCATGGCTGAGGTAAGAGTGGGGAGGAGATGGATGAACTTGGGATGAGGACGAAGCTGAAGTTTTCATGAAGAAAGGCTGGAGAAGCCCTTGATTCAGAGTAGAGTTTTGTTTTTGAAGAAATTATTTTTGATGGATATTTTTGGGAGCTGGAAAAATGGAAGTTCACTTCACTGCTATGTTTGCCTGTTTCAATTTGGCAAACACAGATTTCTTCACTCCATTTTGTGTGTCAGATGGCACTGAAATGCGCAGCACTGGCTGGGCTGTACTGACTCTGCCAGTTGGTCGTTTCTCTAGCTCCGAGGACTCACCAAGCACAGCCCCCAGCAGAGGCTTCCTGCTATTACTTAGAAGGCCAATAGAGGGCTCCCAAGAACACTGAGCAAAATTGGGTGGCCATCGCCAGGGAGAGGTTCAACTATAATGGCACTGGTTATTATGGTTACCTAACACGCAAAGGAATAGAACTGGTTTCAGATGGTAAGGGCAGAAACACAGGAGCAACTGTCGTGAATGCAATAGAAGTTGCTGCATTGGAGGACTCTCAGATTAGTTTATATACAGTATGCTAGATATGTTAAAGCCTTAATTCTGTGCACTGTTATCTTGGGGGAAAAATCACTTAATTTCTCTAGGTCTCAGTTGGCCCTACTTAAAAAAAGTGTGATTCTGACATAGTGAGAGTTAGGCTTTCTAAGACCTTTTAAGGTTTAACCTTCTATTACTACAACTTATAGGAATCATATTCAGGAACAGTCTGACAAAACATGGCTTGCTCAACTGAGAGGGCTGATCCTGCCCTCCGACACAGGACTAATAAAATGATTCTATTATACACTTGGAGTGATAGTTAGAATAGGGAGTGCAGTCGTGAATGACCAGTGAGCTAGAGACACTATGATGTGAGTGAAAGGTAACACTAACTGCAGCCAAAAGACTTAGATTGAGATCTTGATTTTATTTACTAGCCAATCCCTTCACCTCTTGAGTCTGAGTTTCTTCATCTGTAAAACTGAGGTCATCCAAGTTTCCTTGCCTACTCCAAAGTGCAAAAGTCAGATAAGATAATGCAATGAAAGTACTTTGGCTACTGCAATGTGTCATACAAGTGTCCAGCTATTAGATGCACTAACGTAACATGGTCCAAATTTAGTGACCTAGAATGTGTGAATGCCTTGAGTTCTTTCTGTCCTGAATTTAAGATCTCATATAAACTTCATTATAGTAGTTTATAATCTTTGTAATCTCCTTTCAACAGAAAATAAATTAGGAAAGAAGTATTTCTGAGATGCAGAGGAATAGGAACTAGATTTGCAGAACTTAGAACTGGAAGGGAATTCAAGAGACTGAGCAAAACCAGGTGATTAGTAGCTGACATTGAGACAGTGTTTGAAGTAGGAATTAATATTTTTTTGTATTCATTTATGTATTCATTTCAGCTTCTTGAGGTTGTAAGAATACAAATTTTGGAATTGGGGAAAGAAGCAGGGTCTTGTGAGGGGGTTGTATATCTATTCATCCCTTCAAGCATATGTTGAGATAAATCTATTTTCCAGACACCATGTTGATGCAGGAGGCAATACAAAGATGTACAGAATATGATTCCTTCCTTCAACGAACAGAGAACACTCTGCCTGTCATATAGTAAGTACACTGAAATGGAGATAGAGATCAATTTTTGTTTTAGGACAAATGAGACACAGATGTCAAGGAGGTAGTACAGTGGTTAAGAACAAAAGCTTTGAAGTCAGACAGACTTGGGTCTAATCCTACATCTTTACCCTTGAGCCAGCTATTTAGCTTGTCTAAACCTTGGTCTCATCTCCTGTAAATTGGGTTAGTGCTTGCTGTCTACCTTAAAGAGTGGCTATAGTGATTAAATGAGCTGATGTGTATAAAGCACAGTGAGTAACACATTGTAAAGCAACTATACATGGTGGTTATTATTGGTATCATCATCATTATTATAGAGAGCCACAATACCAACCCATGCTAGATTTCACAAGACATACTGAGCATCATGGAAGTTCAGAGGAGGGAACACTCAGCAAGGCTTTGTCAGGAATGATCCATAAGCCACTTAAAGAATGGGAGGATTTTCCATTGGTAGATGTAAGGAAAAGGTCATGCCAGAGAGACACAGAGGGAGGGATATAAGGAAAAGAGGGAAGCAGGAGAGAGTATGGCATGGGGTGAGAATGACAAGATGTTTATTTTGTCATAATAAGAAGCTCATGCCGTGATCTACTTAATGCATTCATTCTGATTTTGAAATTTCCATAAAGATAACTTGCCATGTCTTTCTGTGTAGGAAATTGCCTCAATTATCCTAATTCTCTGTTGGTCTGAATTGGAATACACTTATGTAGAATCTTGAAGGTGCTGAAACTTGTCTTCTGGAATTCTCGGCTACTTTTCCCTCTGCCAGTTTTCCATCTTACTAGGGTCTTTGACCCTGTGCACTCATCCAAGACCTCCATGTACTTAAAAAAACTTCATTTATTTTTCTTAATACATATGTAATATATGTTTATTAAGGATAAATTAAAACAGAATAAAACTACCTCCTGTGGTATTGACCCAGTCATCCCCCAAAAACACATTCTTAGAAAAGGAGCTGATACACTAATTTATAAAGGTATAAATGGTTTACAGTGTTACCCCATTTAAGGACCTTTTGCTTTATGAACAGGCATAGGGCTTCAAGGTAAGTGAATTAGAATTTTAGACATCTTCAGGCACACAGGAAGTCATTTGGGGTGGTAAAGGTGATACCAGCGTGTACCTACAAAATAAAAGCATATTATTGACCACTTATACATAGAAGTTGATTTTATTTTTACTTTTTAAAGTCTTATTGAGAAATACATATATATGTATACCACGAGATGCATGTATCCTTAGTGTGCAGCTGGAAGTTTTGACAACTGAATGTACTTGCATACCTCCATCCCTATCAGGATGTACATTTTCATCATCACAGAAAGACCCATTATGCCCCTTGTCAGTAATCCACCCCTTAAAGAAAGCACCACTGTTACTTCTTTCAACATAGATTCATTTTGATAGAATTTCATGTAAACTGAATGATACAGCATGTGTTCTTTTGTGTTTGTCTTCTTTTATTTACCATAATATCTGTGATATTCATACATGTTGTGTATCAGGGTTTTTTTTTTTTTTGATGAATAGTATTCTATTGTGTAATTAAATTACAAACTGTTCATACATTCTCCTATTGATGAATATTTAGGTTATTTTCAGTTTGGAGCTTTATAGATAATGCCATAAAGCACTGAGGCTCTGTTCTTTTTTTCTTGTCATTCTTTTCTGTCTGATTCTCTATTCCTTTTTAGTTTGGAGAGTTCCTATATCCTGGTTTTCAAGTTCACTGATATTTTCTTCTGTAGTGTTTTCTGTTGTTAAGCCCATGCTGTGAAGTTTTCATTTCAGATACTGTATTTCTTTATTCTAGAATTTCCATTTGATTCTTTTTTATTTACCATTACTCTACCATGATTCCTTCTTTGTTTCTTCATTAAGTTCATATTTTAAGTCTTTGAACATATTTATAATACCTCTTCTCAAGTCACTAACTGCTAATTCATTCTTCTCTAGCATTTCTAGTTTCTACTAAATGAACTTTCTTGTGGTAATGGATTACTTTTTTTTTTTGCCTATCTAGTGATTTTTTATTGTATGCAGGACATTATTGATGCTACAGTGTTGACTGCTTAGATTTTGTTGTCTTCCTTAATAGTTGAATTTTATCTGGCAGGCAATTTATTTACTTGTGAGTCAGTTTAATCCTACTGAGGCTTATTTTTAAACTTCCTTAGGGATGACCTAGAGCAGCCCTTAACCTAGGGCTATTTTAGGCCTACTCTTAAGGCATGGAGTTTCTGGTGTCTCTACTGAATTAATTAGGATTTTCCACTGTGGTTGCTGAGAACTCTAATGTCTCCCAGTATCTCCAGTAGATTGGGATACAATCTCTACTAGAAAAAGGAACAATTATCCTCTGATAATTTATCTTTCTTTAGTATATGTTATTTTCCTAGCCCTGTGAAGTCATGCCCTGCACGTATACAGTATAGTGTTCAACCAAAGACTCAGGGGACATCTGTGCAGATTTGTGGATCTTCTTCTTTACACCACTCTCTTATGTCTGGTACCATATCCCATGAGTTTCAGCCACCTCAGTATCTCTGAGCCCCAATATTTGCCTCCTGGGTTCAGCAAGACCATGTTTATGATCCATCTTATTGTGCTACAGTCCATCAAGTGCCTCCAGTTGGAAAACTGAGTCAATTGCATGGTTCATATCATGTTTCCTTTTTCTCAAGAATCGGTCTTTTTCCCCTTGCTGTCTAATGTCAAAAACAGGGATTTCATATGTATTTTTCTGATTGTATAAATATTTTCATTAGGACATAAACCCTGTACCAGTTATTCCATCTTGACTAAAGTGAAAGGCCACATAAAGTAGTTCTGTGAGCTCATTTTGCATATGGAGAAAACAAGACATTGACCATAGATTATTTAGGACCACGATATTACTAACCCTGTGGTAAAGCTGGAAGAATAGCAAGTTTTAAGTTCTTAATTTCTCTAACCAACAGCATAGTCTCATGTAAAAAAAAATGTCTGTAAGCAGATTGTGGGGAGAGATTGATGTGCATTGACACTAAATCATGTTTCATAGAGAAGCAACAGATCTCAACATTATAAGCTCTGATTTACTGTAGTAGTTGTTAGTGAAGTTTTTCCCTACCTGCTTTAGTTAGGTGGGACTATAAAACTTGTTGAAGACAATGAGTTTTAACAGAAGTGATATGTGTTAATCCCAAGTGAACACTTATTGCTGGCTGAGAATTTCAGTCTCTTTTTTTCATTTTGTGATGATAACTGGCATTGTTTAAGATACTGGCTTTGTCAGTCTGAGTTTTTGAGTGACTAAGGTGAACAGAGAGTGGCTACTTTTTAACTCTCAGTGGACAAATAGCATGAATGAGAAGTAGTCCTTTATTTTTTAAGCCATTGATTTTGGATATTCTGTGTTTTCATGGTGTAATGTAGCCTATCCTGAATGATAGAACTGTAATAAAACTTTTTTTGTCTTAGGTTGGTTACCCAGAAACAGACCCTGAGATGAAAATTAGTATGCAAGTGACTTTTTTTTTAAATTCCAGTGTCCTTAACATAGTCATATTAATTTCAGGTATGCAATATAGTGATTCAACAGTTCCATATAGAACTCAGTGTTCATCAAGATAAGTTTACTTTTAATCCCCTTCACCTGTTTCACCCATTCCCTGACCCTCATCAGATGGTATGCTGCAGCCTGATTTTGCAGAGGGATTCTGGAATTTAAGTTTTGCCTTGGTATTGTTTCAACTCAAGGCAAGAGAGTTGGGCTTTCTTATAAACATATACTACCATGGTTAGGGAGAGAAGGCTGGTGCACACAAAATGAGTAGGAGGCAGTAAGAGGGGTTCTAGGGTGAAGCAACAGCATGGCCCACTACTGTGATTATAAGAGAGGGAAAAAAAAAAGCTCTATGCCTTCATTTTTAGTTCTGTACAACAGGAAGACTCATAATTCTTAGCTCACAAAAATGGCATGGAATAAATGCACTGTAATATTTTTTGAAGGTAGAAATTCTGGTGGTTGAGAAGTTTCATATGGAAAGACATTTTCTCACTCATGTCAGTATGTCTTGACTGCAAATAAACACTCCATAGTATAGCCACTGAATTTTCATGCAAATCTCCTACTAGTATTTTTTTCCCTATTTTCTTAGCCTCTGAATGAACTTAGAGTAAAACGAGAGCTTCAAAATTTGCCTTCAATTCTTGTTATTGCTTATTTGTTGGCTGCCATCAGGGTACTCAGACCATTTGTTCTACAAAAAGACATGGGTCGCAATTGCTTGTTTTCTTGTCACTACTTGATTTACCCCATCGTCAGCCCAGCCTGAGTGATGGCTGCCTCTTTATTTGGCTCGGATCACAAGACTTTGGGGGAACTTGTCTAATGGGGAGATTGTCTTTACTAAGAGAGCTGAGTGAGTTACGCTGCCTTTGTGCTTTTTGAAAGGTAGAGAAAATGGAATTTTGCCTGCCACAATTTTTTTTTTAGGTTTTAACTCTTTATTTTTATTTTTATTTTTTTAATATGAAATTTATTGTCAAATTAGTTTCCATACAACAGCCAGTGCTCATCCCAACAGGTGCCCTCCTCAGTGCCTATCACCCACCCTCCCCTCCCCCCCAGCCCCCATCAACCCTCAGTTTATTCTCAGTTTTTAAGAGTCTCTTATGGTTTGGCTCCCTCCCTCTCTAACTTTTTTTTTTTCCCTTCCCCTCCCCCATGGTCTTCTGTTAAGTTTCTCAGGATCCACATAAGAGTGAAAACATATGGTACCTGTCTTTCTCTGTATGACTTATTTCACTTAGCATAACACTCTCCAGTTCCATCCACGTTGCTACAAAAGGCCATACATATTTCATTCTTTCTCATTGCCACGTAGTATTCCATTGTGTATATAAACCACAATTTCTTTATCCATTCATCAGTTGATGGACATTTAGGCTCTTGCCACAATTTGGCTCTTGTTGAAAGTGCTGCTGTAAACATTGGGGTACAAGTGCTCCTATGCGTCAGCACTCCTGTATCCCTTGGCTAAATTCCTAGCAGTGTTATTGCTGGGTCATAGGGTAGATCTATTTTTAATTTTTTGAGGAACCTCCACACTGTTTTCCAGAGAGGTTGCACCAGTTTGCATTCCCACCACCAGTGCAAGAGGGTTCCCGTTTCTCCACATCCTCTTCAGCATCTATAGTGTCCTGATTTGTTCATTTTAGCCTGACTGGCATGAGGTGATATCTCAGTGTGGTTTTGATTTGTATTTCTAAAAGGGAGGTTTTTAAATGTGGCTTCCTCTTAACCAACTCAGAAGGATAGCCACTTAATCACTTGGCTGAAGTGAATATGCATGCTGCTTTTACTGCAGTTAATGCTGCAATTACAGGTGAAGGCAGATCAGGAAACTGATGTTTGTGTGTTTTGTTGTGAGTGATGTGGAAAGATTTCTGAATTAGGTGCAGTAAAGTGGCTTGGGACCACTTGATACTTTGGGAAAATAGAATCATATTCCTCTTTATCTCCCCTCCCCTTTTTTTTTTTCTCATCTCTTCTCCCCACACTCTCCTCTTTTATTTGTTGAATTTCTGGACAAAGTATTCCTCATTGCAATCTCAGTTCTTCCTCTGGATTTTTAACGTGATAGAATGTCTGTTATATTAGTATTATAGCTGATGACTAAACCAACTTCATTCTTAGTTTTGGGAAACTTTTACTGTGCCTTCCCACTCCGTCTAGTTTCTGCATGTTAACATTGCCCTAGTTGTTTGGAGTTGATCCTTCCCCTAGAATTTTCTGCCTCCAGTTCTGTCAACCATTTACAAAAATAACCTGTCAAATCAGTTGAGGTAATTGATGAGATGGGCTATTTAGCATTGTGTTGGGCCCACAAGACCTAACTCAGCTGGATTTTTCACCTTTTTACTAATTGGGTGGGTGTCGTGTAGACAAAAAACATACCATGTGGTTGGAGCTCCCAGTCAGAAAGAAGTGTTCTTCTCCCATGGTCCCCAAACAGCATTGGCTGAGAAGTGGAGTGATTTTGACCCTACAGATGTGTGACCTTGTTAGACACATTATCTGATTTCACTGGCATTTTTGAGTCTCACATTCCTGATGTATATCTTAGGATAATTTAAAAAATCTATCAGGCATTAGTATGGCCCCCTGCAGTTTACAAAGTGCTTTTGTATACCTGCCTCCATTTTATATGCCCAACTGTATTCTGTTGACTTTATATGATTAAACCATGTTCCTCAGCTTCAGAAAATGAGATCTGGGTTGAGCTGCGGAGTATAATTAATATTGCTAATGAGAAAATCTGTAAGGGGTGTCCAGAAACCATGTGACCAGGCTTCCAAGGACAATGGCACCAAAACTGTCTAGAGCTGGAGGTTGTGAGTTGTGTTTGTAATTTTTCAGGAAAGGAGAAGCTGTGTGCTCCTTGTCTATAGGTAAGGTTAGAATCCAATAGACCTGGGACAGAGTCCTGAATCCACCACTTACTAACAGTGTTACCTTATGTAAATTCTACATCTTTGAGTCTGTTTCCTTGGTTAAATGCCTTCACTATGTAGCAGTGCTGTGAAGATTAAATCAAACAATGCATGTTAAGCACATGTACAGTGCCTGGCACGTAGTGCTCTGTAAAAGGCAACGATTATTCTGTGTACTGAATCGTCCTTCATTCTGTTTAACTTTAGTCTCTTTTAGAGAGATCAGAATATGGAAAATAAGTGACTCATTTCTTCAACTCAACTAGTGAAAATTCAGACTGAAGAGCATGGGAGGCCACTTTGTCCAAAGACTGACCTGATAACAATGTGAAGGCAGCTAGATTTCCTATTTTGTCCAGTTTCTTCCAGATTCAGGGACAAACCATTCCTATATGGATTCAGGGGTACAGGGCAAAATTGCCTTTTCATCAGATACACTTCAGAGATTCTGACAGAGGAGAGAACAGGGGCCTTGTGCTCACTGACCTTCTAGATATGAAGACTTTTAAGAGTTCAGACTCTGGGGCTGCCCAGGAGGCCCTGTCCTCTAACAGACCTCTGTCCTGTGCAGTGTGACTCCACCTCCCTGCCTGAAGTGCTTCCTGGCCTTTCGCCTCACCCACCTTGGTCTTCTCTTGTCCCTCCTTCTTGTTCTCTTCCTTTGGCCCTCTTTCAGCCTCTAGTGAATACACTTTTCCTACCCTTCTTTGCCAAGTCAAATTGTACACATTCTTCAGAGTTCACCTTGACTGCCACTTCCTGAGGGAAGAAGCTTCTCCTGACCTCCTAACTTCCCTTACATGGTCTCATAGTGGAGCGACAATTTTGCATTCATTTCTGTGCTTACTTAATCTATGTTCACTAGTCTTTGAGATCCATGAAGGTAGGCACTGCCTTACCCAGAGCCTGCTGCATAGTAGGTGCTCCATAAATATGTGCAGTCTGGGTGGATAAATGAGTAGACACGTGAATATTAGGAAGCAGACACAATGGTCGATGGCTGGCCCAATGTGCTCAAGAAGCAAGGGTTTTAACTTTCTTGCTGGCTGAAAGAAACTGAGTTCAGAAACTTGAAGATCTCTGGGCAAAACACCCACATATGTAGTGCAATGAGGCATGACTGGGAAAGCCAGGGCATTTGTGTAGACACTAGTGTGCACATGCTTTCACTCTAATGTGCATTCTACACATTGCATCCCTCCAGAGACCACCTATTTTGAGTTTCTTTTTTGTTGTTCTTTGGATTACCCCTTTGAGAGATCCACCTCTTACTCTTTACTTCACCTGAGTTTCCCGGTTCTGACACATTTTGGCTCTGTCTGCCTCTTGGACATACTCCTGCTTGTGAGACCTCCTCCCAGGTCCCCACTCCCAGATTTCTAAAATTGCTACTTGAATTTGTCAGATATTCTGCTTTCTGGGTCCTCCACCCTCTCCCTTCCTGTCACTAGTGAGGAGTCCTATGGAATTGGCTTTTGAATATCTGGGGTGTTAAGATATCCCACAGTACTGTCCCTTGCTTGTTCATTTTCATAGAGATGACAATGCACATAGGGGACCTCACTTGCAGTGAAAATTCACCCTTACTTAAGATTCCTTTCCTGCTGCTAGAGATTTTTCATAAAGCTTGTGATGTACACTGAGATCTTTCAGTGATAAGACCCCACTAAGTTACAGAACACTATGAAACCCCAATTTTTCTAACAGTCTCCGAATTAAGCATGCAATGAAAATGGTTAACCTATTCAGGAGATAGCGGCCATTAACCCAGACAGATGCTCACAAATAATGCCTTGCACTTGCTGTACAATAATGAGCACTATTAACTATGAATGACCTCATTTGTCCTTCTGGCATGTGTGTCCCATAGAGAGTGACACATATGTATATGGCCATTTAGCATCTGGGGAAACTATAGCCTAGATAGGTTAAATGATTTTTATCAACAACTAAGGCTGACTATTAGTTGTTGGACCTTGGGAAGGCATTGCATTTGGGTGACTTGATGCCATGAAAGTTGCCAGTTAGAGTAAGGGTAGGATGAGAAACCAAAAATATAAACTGACTTGGGTCAACAGTATTGGGACTGGGTCAACATGGGACACAGTGCAAACAGCAAAAACATGAGAGGAGCTGATTAGGGACTAGGAGTTCAGCCTATAGTGGAGTGATCATACCTAACAGCATAGGGAAAGGAAGATCTAAAGCGTGCTTCTCAAGATTTAATATACATACAAGAATCCATGGGATCTTGATAAAATGAAATTCTGATTCAGGAGGTCAGGGTCAGGCCTGAGACACTGCATTTATAATAAGCTCCAAGGCAATGTTGAGGTTATTGGTCACTGGATCACTTTGAATAACCAGGGTCACAAGAGCCCTTGACTGCGACACAAAACCTGTACCAATGGGACTCTTCTTAGCTGACATCTCTTTTGAAAGCCCTACATCTGTTTCCCTGGTGTGGTCTTCTTCCATCCCATGGTTGGCGAGGTGATGACTGTCAATGGGGCATACTGGGCTATGCCCACATCTTGGGAAGTGACATTACCAACAACCCCACCTTTTGAAGATTGGGAATTGTTTTCCCTCTGCAATGGTTAACTTAGTTGAAAGGAGAGAGAACTCTTTGCTGTTGTTGTCTTTGTGAAGGTCAAAACATGTATTTGTTCACAGAATTGTAAAAAATGATTGAAAATAAGTTTTCCTGAAGCTATTTACAGCCAAGAACCTCACTAAAACATCCACTCCACATTGAGTAGAGGGGCGATAGGCTACACAAACACCCTGTCTTCAGCAAGTTGGAGCCAAGTCCATGTTAAACTTCTCAGCAGCCAGCGGCTCCATGCCACTTGAGTTTGCCAAGGGAGTGATGAAGGATGCCCAGATTGGAAAGCAAAACCTCGGGAGAGACAGCAAATTATGGCATCAACTTAATGGAAATCTCAACTCTTCACCAAAAGGCTGACAGCTCCTGTGTTCCCATCAGCCCAGTGTGTTTGCTGAGATTTGTAACTACTGAGAAGAGAGATCAAAGTCCGATAGGAGGAGAGAGCCTCACAGATCAGGATCATACCAGACTGAGATATATAGATGCATACATCTATAGTTTGGGGCATCAGGCTTCAGAGAAGCACTGGTCTTGCACTGGTACCCTGAAATTTTTCTAACACCAGAACTCAGTAGTATTAGGATAGGTTTATTATTCACTGAAAATTAATTTAATGAATAATATACTTCCCTTTGTAGGTAAAAATGATGTTAGTAGTGGACCCACCTCACGCATATAAGTGGAGACCTGTTATCTGATTCTATCTAAATCAACTGTCCTCAAACAACGGTTACAAGCCTAAAGCATGTACAAACTTGCTTGGTAATGATCTTAGGCTCCATGCAGTAGGACCGAGACTAAGGGATGTCCTTGTTCTCTTCCCTTATAAACAACAACCTGGACTGCTTCCCACCTAGCTCCTTGATTTTGGGAGGGATCCCAGAATCTACAGGCTCATCTCCAGCCAGCTCTAAGATTAGACCTGGGTTAGTTTAGCCATTTTTATCCTTCATCCCAGGACACTTTGCAAAGCCAGTGGTGGAAATTTTTTTCAAGCTGTGGAACTAGTTTCTTTTAAATTATTATTTTTTTATTTTTTTAATGTTTATTTATTTTTGACGGAGACAGAGACAGAGCATGAGCCAGGGAAGGGCAGAGAGAGAGGGAGACATAGAATCAGAAGCAGGCTCCAGGCTCTGAGCTGTCAGTGCAGAGCCCAACATGGGGCTTGAACTCACAGACTGCGAGATCATGACCTGAGCTGAAGTCAGACGCTCAGCCGACTGAGCCACCCAGGCGCCCCAAAGCTGTGGAACTAGTTTCTTAGTGAGGACACTAAATCACCTGAGATGGGATATGAGCCTGCCAGTTAAGTCCCTGACCCTGCCCTCAGCCAACAGAGCTCACTAAACAGATTAGATTAAGTACTAGGGGGAAAAAAAACCAAAACAAACAAACAAACAAACAAAAAAACGACCCAGAAAGCATCTCTAATATGTAAACTCTGCAAATAACTCATCATTGGATAGAAGCTCATAAGCAGAGACTTGTACGTTAGTGAACAACACATCATTATAGCAAACCACAGGGAGCAAGTGTGTTTCTTTTTAGAAATGTTTGGATTGCCTCTTCTTCTTAGAAGGTCAGTGGGGTTTTGCATTAGACAGTGAACCACAAATTAGGGATTTTGAACAAATTCTTTAGCCTCTTTGGACCTTGACTCCTAACATATAAAATGACCTCGGAGGCCTTCCCTTCCAACTCTGGTATTCTCATTTTCCTGGGCTTGGCCAAAACTATGCATCCAGAGCTGCTTCTGAAGTGGCTGCTGTTCTGAGACCATTACTTGATATTTCTAAGCCTCTCTTTTCCTTCTAGCAATGTTTTTGCCATCAAATATCTTATGATCATTGGTTGAAAAATACTGGATTGAGACTGATTTTACTGTGAGTCTCCAAAACTTGGATTTCAGTTCATATATTTGGAAATCAATCTCCTATAAGGGTACAGCAGCTGAGAGCAAACCTTTTGAAATGTCACACTATTAACAAACTCCCTTAAATGGGTTTAAAGTTTGACATCTAATACCCGCATACCATGTGCCTGTAGAATTGCAGTCTCGAGCTTAGATAAAAGCCTTGTGAGTGCCAGTCCAATTCTCTGTTCCTTACAGCAAAGAAACCAGGTGATGCCCTCCCTTCAGTGCTCAGTCAATGCTTGGTGGTCCCAAGGAGGTGGCAGATAACTGGGGAGAACAAGGTCTGATTTATTGCTCTGATTAATCATGGAGGGCAAGACAGGCTGGTGTCAGACTTTCTCTTGAGAGAGCATGAGAACATTATTCTCCTCATTCCTTGCACACCAGGAACATTTGCTGCTGCTTTAAGCACAGAAAGGGTTGCATAAACATTTTAATATTGCATGACGCTTGTGTAAGACTGACTGAGTATGTGAATGGTAGACCCTGACACATATAGAGACAGAGACAGAGACAGACAGAGAGAGAAAAGAGATCCTTGTAAAGACCTAAGATTGTGGTGTTTATTTTTTATCAACTAAAAAAGATGTCTGTAGTAACTAAGAATGTTTTGATGATTCTCATTGTAGAATTTTATCATGGTATATATATCACAGCCCATGGTAAATCAAGCCCAGGTGACAAAAAGTACAGGGATATTTCCTGTTTTATCTTGATTTTTCACATGCAAAAATTAAAATCACAGCCACTCACCACTCTGTATTCCTTTTTCCCCATGTTTGGGGTTTTGCAGTTGGATTTCTAGTACCCTAGATTGAGAGATAGGCTTTCTGTCGATTTCAGAACTATGGTCTGTTTGTCATTCCTACAGAACTATAGGGCCATGACAGAGCTGCTGGAGAGAGGGTGGTAGGTCAGCACAGGCCAGGCCAGTTCCAGGGGGTTACCTCTTGCCTGAAAGGGCCCCAGGGAGAGCACTTGTGTGGGGAAAGCTTAGTTTGTTTAGTTTTAGCATTTGGTGAGTCATAAGACCAAGCTGTGGATCACCTGGCATCTTACTCTCAATGCCCCAACCTCCAGAGCATCTTTCTTATGATCACTGTCTTCCAAGCCCCACCATCTGCACATCTAACTGCTTTTTCTGACGTTTTGATTCTAGCTTCTAAACATGTCTCAGATGCTTCCATGTCTCTTCACCTCCATCCTGGTCCAAGTTCAAGTCATCTCCTGCCTGGGTCACTGTACTGGCCTCCGAGCTCATTTCCTATATCTTCATTTATCTAGTCCCTGCTGCACAATAGTGGGTTTGTTTGTTTGTTTGTCTTTTGACACAAAATTATCTTCTCAAGACAAAAACCTAGTTGTATTACAACTGTGCTTAAAATCACTCAATGATTTCTTCTAAGATTCTTTTAGATAGAAAACATCATTCTTCAGCTGGAATATCAGGCCCTGCAGATCTGCCTCCTGTCTGTTCTCCAGCTTCCATGGCCACCATTTCCTACCTTGGACTTCATGGTCCAACCCTATTAACTTATATTCCTTGAAGTACAAAGGTCTCTCACTCCTGTAGCTCTTCGCACACACTTTGTGATATTTATTTAACTCCCTGCCTCTCTTCCTTGACTATAATTAAGTCATGGACTGGACCTTGCCCATCTTTCTCATTGTTAGACTCCAGGGCCTAGCAGAGGATCTGGCCATTTAATAGGCACTCAACAAATATATGACAAATGAATGGATGGATAGGTAAAGAAATGAAACAAAGAAAGGAGTCAGTGTCTGGAAAAGACTCTTTCTACTATAGCTCCTTCCATATACAATCATTGAATTTACAGGAGACGAAAACTGAGAAGGACCTTAGGGAGAGCATAAGCAACTAACTGCCTCATTTTGTAGGCAAAGAAACCAAAGGTCTTACAAGTCAAATGATTCACCCAACATCACACAGCACACACCCAGCTAGTACACTGAGACTAGAATCTAGGTCTTCCAACACCTATTCTAATAATCCTGTATCCATTGCTACATCTCCAAAGATTTCATATTTGTCAACTTCTAGAACCCTAGAGATGAGGAAATCACTTTTTCATTTTATGAGTGAGGAACCTCCTTGAGGCTCAGAGAGGTAGAGGGACTTGCTCCAGGTCAAATTTTGCAAACTGCCAACATCCTAGAGAGCAAGATGGGCATCGGCACTCAATCATAGCCTCTGCTAAGCTGAAGTGAGGCAACCCATGAGCTAATAGACAATGACTTTTGACTACTCATGAGGCCAGGATGGTGCCCTCCGCAAATGTCAGAATTTAGATTTAGCTCTTCCAGTTTCATATTTCCTCTGCCCTCTCCCAGCTGAGAGCTGTTTCTGCCTTTGTTTCCCCCCTGCCTAATTGCTCTGGCACCTCAGCTGTCTCAGTTGGTCCCAGAAACCACCAGCAGATTCTAAGTAGTGGTCCAAGACCAAGCAGGTAGAATTCCAGATCTCCTCCTGGGGCCCTGGGGAGACAAAGAGCCACTCACCTTTCTGTGCACTGGTTCCTCTCTTGGCTGAATGAGAAGGCATTTTGGAAACTGACTTTACTGGATTACTGGGAAAATGTGCATAAAATCCTGTGTACTCCTTGGGGGGAAAAAGACAATGTAAATTCCAGACATTATTGTTATTTCTTCCTGCAGAAGAAGGCCTGATTTGAAGCTTAGAAGCTAAATAAATGGGGACTGAGAAAGCTGCCTGAGACCTTTCTACTTCCCAGCAGGCCACAAGGAATGTCAGGAGAATGTGTGGGATAGCTACCTTGGAGTGGACTCAGTCCCCAAATCCTCTGTCTGTGCTCATCTTTAGGAGGGCAACTGTGGGGAAGGGCAGTTCAGGCAAGATTGATTTCCCTTTGCTGAGACTTAATCATGGCCGGCAGCAGGAGATTGAGTTTCCTTCTCTCTTTCCTCAGGTTTGAGGAATGGGAACAACAGAGAGAGGTCAGGACAATCCAGTTTGTGAAATGCATTCCAGAGGTCTTCCAATTAGTGCTGGGAGGATGTGAGGAGCCAAGTGATCTGGGGTAATTGAGTACCCCAGTACCCCTCCAGATGAACTCCATCAATGTGGGTGGCCAGGGCTGGGGAGGGGGCTGGCCTCCTTTTCATTCACATTTGTGATGGTTGGCCTTGGCCCTGTCAGGGAAGGAGGATTGAATCTCAGGGATTAAAACTTCTCACCAAGAGGCCCCCTTGGTGCAGGAGTTCAGGTCAGCCTCCCTTCACTTTATCTCCTAAGAGAAATTTGTCAAGATTAGTGCTATTTCAGAGCATCTGGGTGATTCAGTCGGCTGAGTGTCTGACTTCGGCTCGGGTCATGATATCTCAGTTTGTGAGTTCCAGCCCCGCATCAGGCTCTGTGCTGATAGCTCAGAGCCTGGAGCCTGCTTCTGATTCTGTGTCTCCATCTGTCTCAGTCCCTCCCTCGCTCATGCTCTGTCTCTCTCTTTCTCAGAAATAAATAAACATTAAAAAAAAAAGAGAGATTAGTGCTATTTCATTCCAGTTTTCCCAAGAGGTCGATTCTTGAGGTGGGGATGGTAACAGAATACAAAGGAAAGGAATACCAGGCAGGGAGGGAAAAAGGTGGAAGGTGAGGTAGAGGAGTGTGCCCTCTCTTACTGTCACAACCTTCCTCATCTTCCTCTGGCACCAGTGGGTGGAAGGACAGAGCTGGGTTCCACATGGTTCCACATGGTGCCACGAACGTTTACTATCCCACAGAGCTTTGGCAGGTCAGACCTCTAGGAACAGCTTAGTTGTATGCCTCAGGCTCAGGGTCTTTCCCGAGGTTTCAGTCAAGTTGTTGGTCAGGACTGCAGTCCCCTGGAGGCTTGACTGGAGCTGGAGAACCTCCTTCCATGATGGCCTATGCACTTGGCCTTAGTTCCTCACTATGTGGACCTCTTCACAAGGCTGCTTGCCTGGGCTTATGGCATGGTAGCTGTCTTTGCCCAGAACAAGTAGTCTAGGAGACAGCAAGGAGGAAACTTCAATGCCTTCTTCAATTTAATCTTACAAATCAAATCCTGTCACTTGTACCACACTGCATTCATTAGTAGTGAGTCACTAATTCCTGCTTACTTTCAAAGAGAGAGGAATTAAGTTCCATCTCTTAAAGAAAGGAGCATCAGAAAACTTGTGGATGTATTAAAAGTCACCATAGCCTGCTACCTAATTATAGGGACAGGTGTCCCTCATGCCAGGTGAATGTGGGCCCTGGAATTGCCTGTTTCTCATCTTCGACTCGACCCAACCCCAAGGAAGACGAGTTGCATTCTGGTCCACTAAGGGTACCATCACAGGGAGTGTGGATGGTATAAGGCAAGCTGTCACTTCTGGTAACATCTTTCAGTGCCCTGCTGACTGCGGGGAGGATGGCTCTCAGAATGAAGTCACTTGAGCAAAAGGGAGCCAAGGCAGGCAAATCTCAGGCTGCAGCTACATGTTTTCACCCTTTCCTAATGCCCCGACATAAATGCTGCCATCCAATGGGTGACATCAGTTTGCTGTGACAATGAGTTTTTCTATATTGTGCATTTTTCTCCACAATAGGGGGATGTGAAAATACCTGGGTGAGTGGGAGTCTTAGTTTTCACCCAATCACCACCCGCCCCCACCATGGCAATAATTAATCACACTCGGAGAATACTCACAGTGAGCCAGGCACTGTTTCAAGCAGTGTTAACTAATTTCTTTCACACAACTGTTGTGAAGTACGCTCTGTAATTCATTTTGTAGATGAGGAGACTGAAACACAAAGAGGTTGTACAGCATATGCTCTGTCAAATAAGCAGCACGGTGGTTTTGATCTCCGCGGTGCCTGACTGCTGAATCTGGGCTCCTAGACGTGAGTCGTGGTGGCTTTACACATAGCCTTGGATGAAAATACAGGTGAATGAGGCAACATTTCTCCGTTCATAGGCGAGTATGAATTTCCTGGAGTTCCTGGGAACCTGTTAAAATGCAGATGCTGATTCTGTGGGCTCTGGTTGGGGGCTGCAATTCTGCATTTTTAACAGGCTCCCAGATGGCGCTGATGGGATAGAGGGGGCGAGGACTACATTTTGAGTGGCGAGATGTCCCTCCCACATCCCCATTCTTCCTGTCCTGGAACAGAGGTTCTCCACTTTAGCTGGACTTTAGTATCCTGTGGTGGGGGTGGAGCGGAGGATGGAGATGTGAAGGGAAACAAAAACAGAAACAAAACCTTTTACGCTCAGATATTCTGATTCACTTGATCTGCGGGGTCTTCTTGGGGAAGCAGTAGCTTTACAGGCTCTCCCGGCAATTCTCACGTGCAGCTGGGGTGTACACCCAAGATGCCAGGGGTAAGTCTGTAGTTTGCTGGGAACATCCTGAGGCCCTACCCAGTCCAGGACGGACCTGCCTCATGTCCCTTTGCAGAAGCTTGTGGCACTGAGACACCGCAGCGAGGGCCACCCCACACTGGGCTAGGTGCTACCAAACCCTTTATCTGCTGCAGGGCTGCTGAAGAGACTGGGGACAGAGCAGCTCAGAGCTGCATTACTTATGCAACAGAATGTTCTTGGAGTGCTAATGGGCTGTCTTGCTCTGGGGGAGAACAGCAGGCGCAGCGTCGGGCTTCCGAGCTCAGCCAGCCTGGAAAACCTGCGCGCTGTTCCGGGCCAGCATGTGTTTGGAGATGCAGCGCACGCGTCTGGCCGGGCTTCCTCTACCGTCTCATTTTGCATAACACTTTTTGTTTTCATTATGCCTAAATTCGGCCTGCCCAGAGAGCGTGATTAAAATGAAAACCTTATTCTAATAGAGCTTGGGAAATGGGGGAAGAAATCTAAAAATAGGCCATGGAAAAGAGAAAACTCAAATGGTATAATGACCAAGTGGGTTCAAACACACACACTTGCAGTCATTTCTCTGGGAGAGAGAAAACAGCAGTGACATCCACGCAGGTGTTTGTATAATCCAGGTCATATCAAAACTCCAGTCTGTTTTACAAATTCAGAATCCTGGGAAAAATGGAAGCAAACAGTAATAGGAGATAATAGGAGAAACAATAGGTCTTACTCCCTGCCTCTTTCACAGTGGAGTTTGGTGAGCCAAGAGAGTCTCTGTGATGCACTTTGTTCTCTGCAGCAAAACACCGGATAGTGAGAGGAAATAGTTTGTTCCCATCCTAACACGGAGCCTGAGGTGGACTGGCCATAGGCACTTCGTTTTTGGTTTCATTCCTTGCTTTCTCTATAATTAAATAACCTACCCTTAAGAGTTCAGCTTAAACTTAACTCCCTGTAGAAATCAAGACATCACATCCTTCAGTCCCCTGGCCTTAAGTTAAATTAACCAGCTCCAAGTTCCCATCATCTTTTCTATTTCCCCATCAGGGGACTTGTTTCTCTTTATTACCTTTGTTTAATCTGTGTTTAGCTCAGCCCTTAACTCCATGGCCTTGTTCCATACAAGACACTTAGGAGATACTTAGTATGAATGAATGAATGAATGAATGAATGAATGAATGAATCCCTGGGAAAGTCAGTTGCATTCCTGAGGCTTCTGTGTCCAAATCAGCAAAATGTTGGTGGAGAAGAGTTTGGGCAGATGATCTCAAATCACCGTTTGCTGTCTGACTGTCCATTATGAAGGGCTTGGTTTTTCTGGCCTCGCAGTCTCCTCTGTGGGGGCAGAGTGCTTGGCGAGGTAGGCCAGTGACAGAAGACCTGGCCCCAGCCTTGTTGTTCAGGGGAGCAGAAAGGACCACTAGAAAAGATACCGTCTTGCAGTCACACTTTGTATTCATTTTACACTTTGTCCACCTATCCCATTCCATGCTGTGTAATTTGTTCTAGTGTTTAGGTGTTGTTGTATGTAGGCTATGGGGTCTTACTGCCTGGCTCAAATCCCAGGCCTCGTTCTTACCAAGCTGTGTGACCTTGAGCAAGTTACTGCTTCCCTCCTTGTACCTCCTTCTTATCCCCTGTGAACAAGGGATGGTAATTTTTCTACCTTATAGGGTTGTTGTGAGGATTTAATGAGTTAATACACATAGCACTTAAAACAGGGCCCAAAGTAGGCACTCAATAAATGTCAGCCCTTTTTATTACTCCCTCTCTCTTGTATATTCCTGTCTCTGCCCTTGTGCCTTTATTTATGAGCTCCCACTCCTCTACTGAAATCTGATTCAGCTTTCAAGGCCCAGCCCCTCATAGACCATACATCACAGCCTGTCAAGCTGGGAGGAGCCGTATGGATAATTGAATCCAACCCCCTCATTTTACAGATGAGAAGTCAGAGGCACAGAGAGGCACAGCCAGTTGCTCAAGGTCGCAGAGCCAGCTGGTGTTGCACAGGCTACGAACCCAGGGGGACTGACCTTGCAGCCAGGGTTTTCCTTCCAACGTGGGGCAGCCTCCCATTTTGCAAAGAGCTCAGATCTCTTCTTTCAGCATCTTTCCTTTGCTGATTAGTCTCTTGTAAAGCCTTTTTACTAGGATGTGGTTAGTAGTCACTTTTAGAGTAGTCTTTCTTGATTAACCTTAAGTTCCCCACATGCTGAACATGTTCTTTTGTCCACAGTAGGTATTCGCTACTACTCCTCCTCCTGAGCTATATCGGATTAGTAGGTCATTATTTACAGAGTACTTTCAGATATATTCCTGTCTCATTAATGCAACAATGCCAAGACGCAGGGATTATTTTTACCTCTGCTAGTGAGGGGGATACAGGTTTAGAGAAAGGAAATGAATTGCTCAGGGCCACCTAGCCACATGGCAGGGAATCCGCCCTTCTGCAAATAGCCCTGCTATTCCTGCTTGCCTAAATGAATGAATCTGTGACTTAATGTTCCATGTGGATTTGTCTTGTTTTCTTCACTAGAAGGCTGGGGCCATGTGTTAAGAATTCTTTATATTCTCAAAGACTCTCCAGTAATCACAGCAGGTTCGCAATATGTATTTGTTGATGAAATTAGTAACAGTTTTTCACTGTTGCCTCCAACCTCGAAAAGATAGGGTCTGTCCAGACACAAATATTATCGGCTGCATGGCCTTAATCCACCTACTTCCCAGACTGTGTTTCTCTTTCTTCCTGAGCAGTGTGGTTAAAGCTATTGACTTCCTTTCAAATTCTTGGTGATGCTTTGATAGCAGGTTGGCAACTAAACATTTGTGGACTGCTCAGACTTTCTCAACACAAAGCCAAGAGAAGGAGTGCATATCAGTACTTCAGAGGCTCAGTCTGGGGACAGAGTGTTTCAGGATTACATCAGGGAGGAAAAGTTTGGAGGGGACATGGACAGGAGGTAGGTGGGAGGCATCAGGCCAACCCACTCCTTTCCCCTATTCCCTCAATCTTCAATTACATCCTTATTTCATGAATTAATGATGGCACTACTGACTTAATATTATTCATTAAAGCAGTTGATTCCATGCAACTTTGTGTGGGCTCCTCTGTGAGTCTCACGGGAGAGATCTCTTCACAATCTAGTAGCAGAAGGCTTCCAAGAGGAAACCTGTCTCGGAGAGGGACCAGCATGAGAGGGGCCGGTGCAGGGTCCAGGTGCCTCCAGGGCCTTCTGGGTCTCAAGAAAGAGAACTGTTTGAATTAAACAGATGGTGGACCACGGAATACTGGTGTCACTCAAAGACTTTGATGAACAGCCCTTGCCTCCTCCCTTTTCTTTTTAAATACATTAGAAAGATCTGCAGAAACATAGAAAATTAAAAAAAAAAATTCTTAAATGTGCATTTATTTTTGAGAGAGAGAGAGTGAGCAGGGGTAGGGAGGGGCAGAGAGAGAGGGAGACACAGAATCTGAAGCAGGCTCCAGGCTCCAGGCTGTCAGCACAGAGCCCAATTTGGGACTCAAACCCACGAACCACAAGATCATGACCTGAGCTGAAGTCAGATGCTTAACTGACTGAGCCACCCAGACACCCCTAGACAATTTTAATTTAATCCAAAGAGGTCATGAATTTAAATGTCAATGGGTGCAGGCAATTTATGCAATGAAACAGAAAGAATGCCAAGAGCCCAGTCGGATAAATGGGACAAGCTGGCTTCAGACAAAGAAGGTAAGCAGAGGCTGACTCTTGCCCTGTGGGAATCTGGAACGTACATGAAAGCTCTCTGGTTTTAAGTGTCGGCAGCTGATTAAAATGAAAACAAAATAAAACAACACACACAGACACACAGACACACACATGCACACACAACCCTGTGAGATAAACAAGACTGACTGGGAGGCAGGCTGGAAACAGGGTTACCAGTCAAGGAGATCCAATGGGAGATCACTTGCATGCATGTGACTGGTGCCCAAGGCCCTAGCCTTTGAAGGGAGAGAGTTTTTGAAGGTGTTTGGGAGGCCAGAAAGCTTTCGCTATGCATTGTTTTCTTTTAAACTGTGTACCTAAGAGGAGGTCGTAGTGTCTTTGTACGGAAATGCCAGATACTGTGTTAAGTACAAACTTTGACTTTTATCCTCACAACTCTGCAAGTTGGCTACTGCTGTCCCCATCGACAGACAAGAAGTCTAAGTAACATATCCCAAGTCCCACAGTTTTTAAGTGACTGAAATTGAGAGATGGTCACATTAGAACTATCTGAGGTTCTAGGCCCAACTCAGAAAGCATTCTAGATTTTTAATCGTTCTGTGCTAATAGCCTGCAACGCACCCGAAGGTATGAGTAGGTTGGACCTCCTGGTCAATTATTTATCCTTTTAGTCATTCCAGATTGGATTAGAGGGTCTCTAGGGCATGACATTCTGTGATTCTGAGACACAACTAGCGCCCCCTACTGCCACAAACGTTTCCCTGCATAGACATCTTACTAGATGCCAGGCACTGTTATGTGCATTTAATTGCATGTGATTCTCATGCTAGTTGTATGGCATAGTATTAGTCCCATTTCACAGGGGAGGAAACTGGCTCAGAGAATAGCTTGCTCAAGTTCCTGCCGCTAACGAGGCCGACCCAGGATCGAATCTCAGGCATGTCAGACTCCTAACCCCTAAGCCTAGGTGTCTGGGTTGGAATTCTACCTCCTCCACTTACAGCAAGTACAATGAAACAGGAGCGAGGCACTTAGTCTCACTGGGCCTCAGTGCCTCATCTGTAAAATGGGATAATAGTTGTATGCCTTCCTCCTAGGGTTGTTGTTGAGTTAACATATGTAGGGAGCCCGGAGTCATGCCTGACACTGGTTGAAGTGGGAGCTGTCATCTTTCTTTTCTCTTCTCGTGGCCCCAAGACTCTTTTGTAGCTCTGAGGAGGGCGCAGCGACACGTGTGTTCCTCCTTTGCACCGTGGTGGCAGAGACGCGGCCCCAGACTTCTGGAGAGAGGCTTAGAGAGGCAACTCTCTGATGTTACAGAAATATTAACTTATCCTTTCTTTCTCTCCTTAAGTTTCTTTCAACCATGAAAGCCTTGGACTTAATAGAATTCAATTCACTAAAGTTCTATTAGTTCTGGATATGAGTTATAGAAGGAGCTTTCCCAGGGAGCTGCTTATGGGACTGGCAGTACAGCAGCTATTTTCCACACCACTATGGATTAAAGGTTCCACGAGGAGAACACGCTCAGCCAATTCAGACGGGAGACTTGGGGCGGGCAGGTGTGGGTGCTGTGAGGGTGAGGCTGTGCCGCAGGGTTCAGGGTCTGGTCTGCGTCACAAGCTGGTCTCACTACAGTGGAGCATTATCTACGCAGGGGCTGGGACCTCTCCCGGTGTTTGAGGAAACGTACGCCCGTATCCCTGCCAGTTCTAGGAGGTTTATGTACGTATTTATTTTTAAGGAAGGGATATTTATTTATTTATTTGTTTGTTTGTTTGTTTGTTTGTTTGTTGTGGTTGTGGGTTTTTAAGTAGGCTCCATGCCCAACGTGGGGCTTGAACTCATGACCCTGAGATCAAGAGCCACACGCTCTACTGACTGAGCCAGCCAGGTGCCCCTAGGAGGTTTATTTTCACATTTGTTTTTTCACCTAAGTAATGAATTCAGTAGAATGTCTTAAGGGAGACATTGCCCCCCCTGCCTCTGGTATAACAAGAATATCTATTCAGCCTTGAGCCCTCCAGGGGTTACTCCTTTGGCCTGCTGCCCTTCCCCCTCTGTCCACTCCCTAATTCCTCTTCCACCCTCATCCTTAGTGCCCAGAGATTCTAGCTGGTGACATCTCTGCTGTGCCTCTTTGGAGCTCTCTGGCCAGACTGAAAGGGGTAATGGGTACCTTCACCTAAATGCAAGAGAGAGCATGCTGACCCGAAAGAGCATGCTGTCTCCTTCGACATCTGGCAAGTGTGGCACTCCTAGAGGAGCCCAGCAAATGCGGGCTGGGGGAAGGCATGCACGTGCTGGGCTCAGGATCAGCCATGTTTCCTGGAATGCTCCTTAGTCCTTCGTTACCTCCTCTATGAAGTTTTTCCCTGATTACATCTTCCTCCTGAAACACGGTCTTCTGATCCGAAGTCCCATGAAGTTTGTCTCTACCTCTTAAAAGAATATCATGCTTTACATTGTGTTGTCTGTAATTCCTGGTTCCCTCGAAGGATTCAAATCAGGACCAGGTTGACCCGATATTTATTCTCTGTACAGTACCCAGCAGGAGCCCATTAGTGAGAAGCCTGTGTGTGTGTGAACTTGAAAGCATTTTCTCTATGAGGGCGATCTCCCATTATAATTGGAAGTCTCGCAAAGGACTGTGAGCTCCTCTAGGTCAGAGATTGTATCTTTGCTTCCTTAGCACACGGCAGAACCACGTGCCCTTCATGCAACCATATTTGTAACTCCTGTTGTCATCTCTCTGCCAGGGATGCTCATTCTATTCATCTTTCAAGACCCTGCTCAACTCCCACTTGAAGAACATCCACTGAAGGAGAGCTGATTTCTCCTTTATGTGTGCTGTCACTCTACCTAATAGAGAACCTGGCTCATCGTGGCTGGGCAAAGAGACTGTTGGGTAAATAATAGGATTGACACTTTATGAATATCTGCTGAGTAGATGATGGAACATGAGAAGACCAGACTCTACTGTGCACCTATTCCACTGTCATACTTATGTCTGTCTCCTTTCCTAGCTTGTATATGTGTGTTAATATGTGTGTGTGTGAATGTGGCCCCATGCCTGGCTCGGGGCCTAACACGTGGTAAGGGATCCATACATATGTGCCGAATACAGGAAACCCAGGCAGGAGATGTTATGGGGGAAAAAACAGCCAGGGGTAGTGGGAGGGGTAGTGGGCTCTGAAAGACCTTGGGGGTGGAGGGCTCCCAACAGATGGTCTCCCTCCCCTTCATGTGGTGCCGTCGGCCAGAATTGGCTGACAGATCAGCCAATCAGTTCTTTGTGCCTCACTGGGCTTCTGCTTCCTGGAGCCAAGCATCATTCTGGTGATACCATTACACTTACATTTGGTAGAAAGCAAATGGAATTTAATCTGAAACCCCATAAAAACATCTCATTTCTCTCTCTCTCTCTCTCTCTCTCTCTCTCTCTCTCTCTCTCTCTCTCTCTCATTGTAAAATTCTGAGGCTAAGCAATGCATAGGAGATACTCAGCAGGTGTTAGTGGCCTCTCATCCCCACACCCCAACTGCCCAGCGCGGTGTTGGAGTTCAGCTCACACACGCCCCTGAAAGCCAGTTATGTGCATCTCTTCCAATCTCTGTTCAGTGACTTTTTGTTTGTAGCTAGAAATTGACAGTGATGGGAATGTTTATGCCACAGAAATTGGCAAACGCTACAAATCAGAGCTTATCCCCTGTCCTTCCCTGAAAGCCAGTTGTTAAACATTCACCAGCACACCCCTGCCCGTGTAGCTGCAGTGGGCCCAGAGCAGTGAGATCTGTGGAGAACAGAGTGAATGGGGACTGGGGTAGCCTTCTGGGTCTCACACCTTCTCCCTCCTTCATGCACCTGCACTCAGCCTGGCTAACACCTGGTAGTCACAAGGAGGTATGGAGCACCTGAATTACTGCCATTTAAAAACGGGGAGTCTCTTTGTCATCCTTCATATCTAGCTGTGTCTCCCCCTCCACACCCTTCATTTTTTGTTTTCTTACATCCTCAACTTATTTTTTCCCAACCCGTTACTCTGTCTGTGTCTGAGCTTTGCCACATTGGCATCACAGAATCTGGAAACATTTGAACTGGACAGGACTTAGACATCATCTAGTACCCAGGAAGTTAAGTAGGTTTTATTTCTTGTGCCGATTGAATCAATCCACTGATTGGGGCTTCCCTGTGCTGTCTGTATCCGAGCTCAGTGGAAATGAGAGCCAGGACTGATTATGTTTTCCCCAGGTGTGGGTATGGGAAACCAGGATGGCTTTGCATACACACTGTACTCTCAGATCCTGGCTCAATCCATCTCATGAAATAAGTAAGAGGACTGAGGTTCAAAAGGGTTAAATGACTTGCTGAGGTCACACACCTTATAAGTGGCTAAGCTGAGATTCCAACCCAGTCTTTCCCCAGTACCTTACTCTGGGACCTCATTTATGCAGACATGTAGCCTTGAGGGAGGAGAAGAGAATCACCAAAACCAATACCATGAATCTTAAATCCAGATCAGACTGGGAATTGGAGAAACAGAGAGGTTACAGGTCTCACAACTCAATCTGCCATCCTCTGCTTGGTCTTAACTGCTTTTGTGCTTCAAATTTACCTCCTTGTGAGAAATCAGTTGTGTTAAGAGAAGAATAAGATATTTCCTGTGTGAAGCAAATAATTAAACAAATGTCATGCCCTGTCAGTGAGTTACAAGCCGGAAGACTTGAAAGGTCCATACTTGCATAGCCTTTGGATTCAGGGAACACTCAATTTAGAAGGACTATTAAATTTGGTCTATCCCCTTCTCTTGAGAAATGGCCCAACCTCATGATGCCCCAATGTAAATACAATTTTTACATGTCTCAAGGGTTGGTAATTTCCATATCTCTTACAGGTACTTATGGGTAGGACCTTGACCCCGTCCTGTCAAATATCTCTCCACTTTACAAAATCCTCAAGCTATTCCCATGTCTCATACTTTGACATTCCAAAGGAGGAGTCACAATGTGCCCTCTCTACCCCTTCACCTCCCCTTTGCTCCCTTACAACCTGGACTTAGATACCAGACCCTCAACACCACATGAATGTTCTTCATTTGTGTGTCACTTTACATTTTTTGTCATAGCTCATCTCTTTGGATCCTATATTAGTCTGCTTGAGCTGCCATAACATGTACCACCGACTGGTGTTTTAAACAAAAGAAATGTGTTTTCTCACTTTCTGGAAACTACAAGTCCAAGATTAAGGTGCCGTCTCACCATTGGTTTCTGGTAAGGCCTTTCTGCCTGGTTTGTGGATGGCCACCTTCTCATTGTGTTCTCACATGGTCTTCCCTCTGCGCATGCATGGAGAGGGAGCTCTGTGGTGTCTCTTTCTCATCTTATAAGGACATCAGTCCTATAAGGGTAGTGCCTCACCCTTATGACCTCACTTAACCTTAAATTACTTCTCTAAAGGCCCTAAGTCCAGACACAGTTACGTTGGGAATTAGTACTTTAACCTATGAATTCTGGGAAAACACAATTCAGTTCTTAACAGATCCTTCATAGAAGGCCAGGAAAGCATTAGGACAAGCATTGTGACTGCCATTTTCATCAGCATAGGATCTGAGGCTCAAAAAGTTGACAGTGGAGTCCAACAACTTGCCAGGCTGGTCATTGTGGAAGCCTAGGAGAGAACCTGAGTTTTCTGATTGTGCCCCTGACCTCTTCCCCTTGTTGTCGCATGTCTCCAACACAAGTCATCCACAACTGAAAATAACAGCTGTCTCTTCTCAGTTCTGACCTCCTTGTCAACATTTCACAACGTGACCACATAACCATTACTTTTTTTAATAATGACATCTCAATTCAATTGCAAAGGAGAAACTCATTCTCAGACTGGTCTCAGAGAGATGGAACTGTCTGGGGTTACCTTGTTGCTCTCTTTGCAAAACAGCCAACATTAGTTGCTTTCAGGAATTTCCTGCCTTTATCTATCTCTGGGAAGTAACCATTTGAATTTAAGACACAGCAATGGAAGACATATTGAGACTCTCACAAAGCCTACACTCTGACCACATTTCAAGATGGGAAGTGGGTGTCATTGGGATTTCACATACTCTTTCAAATGTCCTGCCCCTCCAAATTTAGGAAAAGGGCTGTGTGAAAGCAAGATGCCAGGCAAATACATTAAGAAACAGCAGCAACCCCTCTTAAACCAGGTTTACTCACTGAGAGAGTAGTAGTAAGGTCTAGCAGAAGGAGCATGGATGGAGTAAGACCAACTATATTTCATACCCCAATTCTGCCACGTGGTCATTCATTATTTCTCTCCCTTGTTCTTACTCCCTGGTTCCAGCAAAATTTTAAAATGGCTTGCTGCCTTCTACTTGCTATTGAGGTGACATTCAGCAAGCCACCTAACTGATTTCTGGCTCTCAGTATAATGGACATACTGACAACCATCTTGCAAGCCTGTTTGGAGGGTTAAACAAAATAGTGTATATGAATTCCAGGTACATGTGGCACATAGTGGGTGGTCAATAAACAATATCCATTATTTGGAAAATGGAAATGTGTGATAGGCTTGTATTCGCAAAGCCTTGTAGAAGAAAATGTCCCTCATCCACAACCTTCTTTAAAACTCATGTGCTCTTGGATGCAGTTTAGGTTCTGCATAAAGTTTATGCTGCCCTGGCATCTTCAGTAAGGGACTCATTATTTCATTGGTTTCCAGCAATCCCTGGAAAGGCATTAGGATTTGGGAACGGCAGGTGATTATGGATGGAGCTCAATTATTTACTTCATCAAAGTGTCTCTGGCTTTATCATGCAGACTGTCACAGGAGGCTGTACATAAAGATGAATAATGGTCCCTTTAACTCGGGGATCTGAAAGGTCACTGGGGCTGTGGCAGACATATAAGGTTGTGTTTGCTGCATCCATCAATATACAATTGTGTATGGTTGTCATGCATGGCAGGCAGCATGAGGGTGGACTTTTACTTTCCACTCTGCATTCTGGTCACGCACGGCCACCATGTGGAAAGGTGGTGATTAGCTCTCTGGAGGCCCCAAATCCCATACTTACAACCATTCTTTGCAGACACCACCTCCTATGGTGGAACATTTAGGACACCAGGGGTTTGGAGAATGGACCAGCGAGTGTAGGGGTAATGGCGTCTGTTTTTCCATCTGAGAGCTATCTTGGCTTGAGCTCACTTATTATTTCCCAGGGATCTAGGAAATTGATGGAAAAGGAAAAGTAAATGAAAGCAATGTGACTAACTCTGTGGCTGCCATGTGATGCACCCCAAGGTAGCGGGGGGGGGGGGGCAATTGACTCTTGGTTGTACGTTTCTTGGCCTGAGAAGGAGGGAGCAACTCCTTCTGAGAATCTTGGGATGCAGAGCTTTTGAGAAGTCATAGGGTTTCTCTGAGCTCCACATGCTTTTTGCGTGAGGCCGACTTCCCTCCTCTCCTTCATAGGGGCCAGCAGCATGAGTGGAAGGCACCAACCACATGTGCCTCTGTGGGCAAGTCATTTACTACTCCAGACCCAATGTCTTTATTCTCCAGACCCCAGTCACGTTCACGACATCTTCATGAGCTGTGTCCTACCTGTGTAACATGTTCTACCATTGTTTCCCATTGGGCTAAGTTTTTATTTCAATAAATTTATTTTTAAAGAAGCTTTAGATCATTATAACAAATGGATATAAAAAATAGGTGAAAGAATAGGGACGCCTGGGTGGCTCAGTCAGTTAAGTGTCCGATTCTTGGTTTCAGTTCAGGTCATGATCTCATGGTTTGTGGGATCAAGCCCCACATCAGGCTCTGCACTGACAGCACAGAACCTGCTTTGGATTCTCCCTTTCCTTGTCTCTCTGCCCCTCCCCTGCCCATGCTTTCTCTCTTTCTCTCTCTCAAAATAAATAAATAAAAAGACATTTAAAAAATAGGTGAAATAACAGATAAAATGAAAACCAAACAATGAGATGAAACTCCTGCTAGATGCTTTGGCCAAACATTGATGCTCCACCTGAAGCTTGTTCTCTCTTTGTTAAAAAGGGAGCTTGGCGAGTGCTTGAGAAATGTTAAAGATGTAGTAACAGCCAACTAAGACTTTTTCTTTGAGGTACTCAGAAGAGTTAAAACGAGGGATTGAAACAGGAGTAACTTTCTCAAAGTGTAATTTAATATTATTTAATAAATCGTCCTTGGGTAATCTGTAGCATTTTCTGGACTATCTAACATCTTGTGTCATCCTAACGGTCGTATGAATCCTATACTTTAGGGAAAACCACACTAGGAATCTTTAGTTCCTTTCAACTCCAAATTTTTATTACTTCCATCTATTAGCCCTAATGATTGTCTAATTAACTATTTCTATTTCCACTTTCATGTCTACTGCTTGCTCACTGGGTGGTATTAAACTGGTATTTATTTGAACTGCCCACCTGGCACTTTGCACTTTCAAAAAACTTCCAGGTGCTAATTAAAAACCATTGACACTTAAACTCAGCAAATTACTGGAGTCTGGAAGCAGGCCAAGGAATGAACCCCTGAGAATCCCTCTGCCCACTGTTCCTGACACACATCGGGCCCTTGAGCACAGAGCCCTCCCTAGCAGAAGGAAGCCTCCCTGCTCCCCTCCTCAGGGCTGCCGCCATTCCAGTGAGTAATGTTTGAGACAGATGCAAAATCGATAGCACTAGACGCACACTGCTCTGGTTATCCCCTATTCTTTTTCATTCAGCCTCCCTTGGCTTCCCTGGATGAGAGTCTGGGGAGAGATTCATCTCCTCCCTTGTTCCTTATTATATCAGTGTTGTAGCCACAGGGACAAGAGTGACGGATATTTCTGGGTTGTCAAGGGAGAGATAGGAGAGATGAGCTCTTTGTAGCACCTGACAACTCCCCATAAAGACCCAAAGTGCCGTTTGTGGATTTTAAAAAAATTAACGTTTTAATTGTCATTTCAATCTGCACAGATTGTAATCTTTGCTGAGGATCACTCCCGAGTGAAGTTTGAAAGTACTTTAGGTGGTTAAGTTGTCTGAGATCTCTTTAATGAATGTGCGTGTGTGTGTGTGTATCTATGTTTTCCCTGACAGCTGTCTAACACAGAATCATGGTCTTTTCTTTCAACACCTGTGTTTGTTCTTCTTACCACCATTTAATTTGGGACCTTCCTCCATGACTTTTTCTTTTAGTGTCCTGTCGCTTAGCCGTGTAGAAATGGGTGTCGGTCCAAGTCTGGATACTCCCTGTGTGGTGGGGAGACCTGTCATTAATCAGTTATTTCCCCATCTGACCTCCTTGTGTTGTCACCAGTTTCTCAACATTCCCTTGGAAAGCTTGAAGTCCTAACTTTTATCTTTCTCTCAGTCCCAGGATTTTGGAAGCATCCACATTGCTCGGGTAGAAAATCTTGCTGGGTGAGTGCACAGGCATGGGAAGGCTGGCCTCAGCTGGCCCTCAGTCCTGCCCAGATTTGCAGCCACTGTGCCATTTCTGGGTAGATTTGCAGTTGCCCACGTGGACTTGTAGCTCTTTCTCTCTAAGTTCCAATTGGGTAACAGTAGGGTCTACAGCTCTCCTTCGTTTTGTTGGGGTGTCCCTACCTTTCTAACTCATCTTTTTCTGACCTATTCCTTTCTTTTTCTTCTACCTCATGGGTCCTTTTCCTTCCAATATATAACATTGTTAGTCTTTCTCACGTGCTATTAGGAGGCTAGTCTCAGGCCTTTGTCATTCCACACCCCTTCCCCTGATAGCAACCACAATAGAAACAAAGCTTTAGGGCTTTTCATTCAACTCTCCCTGACTCTTGTCCTCACCCTTAAAACCTCCCTAAAGCACTCAGGTCTTTCCATTAGATACCATAGCTAGAATAACATGGAAAAATATAATAGTGCATTGGGATTTTTATTATTTTATTTTATTTTATTTTATTTTATTTTATTTTATTTTTATTTTATTTTATTATTTTATTTAAGTTTATTTTGAGAGAGAGAGAGAGAAAGAGAGAGAGAGCACCAGCACGAGCAGGGGAGGGGCGTAGAGAGGAGAGAGAGAATCCCAAGTGGGCTCCATGCTAAGCATGGAGCCCATGACCATGAGATCATGACCTGAGCTGATATCAAGAGATGGATGCTTAACCAACTGAGCCACCCATGTATGTGTGCATGCAGGGACACACACAGGACCCCTCCATTTCACCTCCTCATTTACATGTATGTGCCTTGTCCAATCCACTACACTCGTTGTAGATTGCGCTCTGTCCTCCTCAGCTGGTGTCTTTGTCTACCTAACCTACCAACGTAAAGAGGGTGTCCAGATGAGTTGTGAAACAGGAGGTGAAGACAGGGACGGATGGGTGGGAGAAACTTGCAGCCTGGTACACATAAACAATGGCAGGAAAGGGTGGTGATAATGAGAAAAAGTGTTCCCTGGGGCTTATGCCTATGTATATAGGGTGCCTGTCTTACAGCCCTTGACATGTGTGAGGCCTCTTTGTCTGTTCTCTTAGCTGCTCCCCTCAATCACTCTGTGAGGTTGGGAGGTTGTTCCCATTTTAGAAGTGATAGATCTAAGAAGCAGAAAGAGTGGGAATATTCTGGAAGGTCAGGAGTGGGACCAATGGGCCGGCACCGCCACCCCCAGTCAGCACCTCAAACCCAATGCTGGTATGTGTCTAGAAAGTGGAAAGCAGCAGAGGTATAGTGGGCACCATGGGCCCTACCTCTGGGTAAGGAAGTTATTATTAGTCTAGTAAGCTCTCTGAACTTCTGTTGCCTTATCTGATGAATGCAGACAATCTTTCTGGCCTTACTTACCTCGCATGGTCACAGTAACAAGCTGCATATGAGGTGAGGGTATGAAAATTCTTTGTGACCAATAGAATGCTATGCAAACATAAGGCTTCAGGGACTAATTCATACCCTGCTTCCAGGCCTGCCCAATTCTCAGAGAACTCATCAGTTCCAAATGGAATGAAATAGCATCAAAGGGGACATAGCACTGGCTGCCCTGCCTTGAACCCCACCTGTGACCCATACTCACCTGTCTGTAGAGCCTAGGGCGGCAGACAGGTATCTTTAACATTCCTTTGGAAATTTGTCTGTAAATACAGTAGTTACCTCTTGAAGGATAAGATTTCTGTTCTGAAAATATTCTAACTGCTAACTTCACAGATAGGCAGTCTTTTACATTTTGTAATGCAGTAATGGGAAAAAAAAGAGAGATTTAGTTTTTCTGGTTTGCCTCTGAGTATTGCCTAATTGTCTTGAAAAACAATTGACTTGCTGTTTCTTCCTCAGCTTCTAATGCCAAGCATACATATATTATGTCTGCTAGCTTACTTATCTATTTACCATTGTTGCTTGGGGAAGGTTAATTTCCTCTCTAAGTTATTTGTTCCCTAAAAATGCCACCATGAAGGGACACTGAGGCTTAGCCATATGCATGTGTAGGGAAATGGAGAGCTGTGTGATTTACTGAGTCACAGATCCACCAGACAGATTGGACCCCATCTCCCAACCCTCGACCTCCAGGTTTGGGATGCCATTATCTATCTGCATACCTGTCTTAAATCTACATTTCACTATGTAGACAACCTGAGACAATGTTTATTCTACATGAATAAATCAACCCTGGTGCAATTTATTTCTCTTAGTGGGATAAAAAGACAATTTCCAGATGATAGATCTAATCAAACCTACAGAAATCTGAATTAATGGCTAAGAAGGTGAAGACCAGCACCCTGACAGCCCACTGTTATTTTTCTCTCTAAACAGAGCAGAGACATTTAAATCTCTGTCTTCGATTTTCCACATCTTGACCATGAAGAATACCCCAAATATGCTAGTGGGGTAGTGGACTCGTGCAAACAACCAATTCCTGATTTAAGAAGTTAATAACCAGTTGCTTATCATTTAATTATTATTAAACAGCAAGTTGAATTCGAGCCAACAGCTTGCTTTTCTTGACTACATTCAGCTTTTCGATAATAGCTTGTGGGAGCTTCACCTCTTCTGGTCCATTCCCTGCCCAAGCCTGATGCCTGATGGCCTTAGTTGTTCAGAACCTCATGTTAGCAGAGTTGTGGCAGTGATAGATTTCTTTGGTCTGAATTATGTGGACAGTTGCCCAAATTGCCACTTTGTTTTGCTGGCATGGACACAGCTCATTGAGAGTGAGTATCTCCCTAAGGTTGCTCTAAACAAAGATTTGGCATTTAATAAAAGCAGTTCCTCACTTGCATTACAGTTCAAGCCATGTAAATAATTAAGAAAGAATTCCTTTGAATGCATCCTCAGTATTTTTTTAAATTCTATTATTTTTTTTGAAAGCCCTATTTAGGTTATTTGTGCCCTCAAGGGGAAACAGAGGGACTGGACTTAAGCCAGCATGTGTGGTTGGGGGTCAGCGTAGAGGAGATGGTTACAGTTGTCTAAAATATGTCTCGGGCTTCCTTTTGGTTTTCAACCTTTTCCTCCTTTGTTATTGTTACAAACCATAACTGCTAACCAAATAAATTAGTTTTATATTTTCTTTTCCCTTTTCCAGTAGAGGTACAGGGAATAGAGCAATGACCTAAAAACCATGTCAGCAGAGGGAGGGGGGAAAGCAAAGATACTGAATAACCTACCAACTTGATAATCAGTCCATGAATCAGCTACACAGCATCTCTCCACCCCCGATGATAAGCAAGACCATGGAGTCACCTACTACAATCAATTGCTAAGCTTTCTTCTCTCATTTAATCTCCATACTTGACTGAGCTTAAGTGGCTGACTATTTTGGGAGACATGCGTGGGTTTCTTATGTGACTGAGCAAAACATATTTGATCTTAATTAGGTTTGGGAGATTTTATTTTGTTTTGTTTTGACATTTAAACCAAGTCAACATTTGAAGCAGAACTATTCTCTTTTATAGCATAGTTTACAGAATTAGAAGCAGGTTTTCTTTTGAAATCTATCATTATCATTATTATTGTTATTATTAATGCCATTCTAGACCTATGGGTTAGGAAGTTGTTAACTCTGTCATGTCCCAAACTGACCTGCCCTGCACCTGTATCGCAATGCTGGAATAGAAAGAATACTAACATCGAGGTTAAGTGACCCAAGGTCCCAGAGCTGACTCAGTATACACCTGTGATTCCAGGCTGTGATTTATTGGTCTTGATTTTCTCAATATGAGATGATGAGTTACTGGAAGATTTCTAGAGACTCTTTTAACCTTAATGGTCTGTACACTCCCAGCAAATGGAGAGATGTATTTCTTTCCTCCCGGAAAAAAAAGAAAGAAGTCAGGCAGGAAGAAAGAAAACACAAAATGAAAACGTTAAGGGAAGAAAAGGAGGCAAAAACAAGGAACAGAAACCACTTTCTACTAGAGTGGCCAGGTGGCTCCCCTCATCCCCTGATCCTCTGAAGGTTGACCAGCAGCAGCATGTACACAATGCACGATGCAGGCAAATCCTATATGTCTTGGAGCTGAATTCACAGTCATTAAAAGTAAATGAGAAAGCAGAATTGCTGCTGAGTATAGGTAGCGACATTTCAGTTTTGCTAGCTCTCTTGGTCTCTCTCTCTCTTTTTCTCTTTCTTTTAAACAAAAACAGTCTCTGGGACCAAGAGATAGATGACTAGTCATTGAGCTTAAAAAAATTCTATGTATTTTTCAAATTAGGTGCAATGAAGGGGAACTACAAATTGGGAAAGCAAATGGGTTATTGTTTCTCACATTTCTTGTTTTTTCTTTTTTTCCCCCTCATTCTCTAGGTGGGAGACATTTCTCACGCCATCCACTAGTTATTATATATGGTGTTCTTTTTCCACCATCCACTAGCTGGGAGGAGAGTCTCCCTGGGCTCTGTGTGATTCTCTGGGTTAAGGGTTGCACTTGTCATCTGTGGGTTTAGGGGGACTTGGGGGAGCTGCTTTAGTACCTGTCCCTTCCTGGGGCAGGAGAGGCTGTGCATGCCTTCAGAGCTGTTCTGCTCCTCTCTGTGAGTAGGACCCTTCTGACCTAGATGAAGTTGGCCGCTATATATGGGAGCCAACAACATGGACATTCCCAACTGTAAGGTTGTGCTCTGTTCCCATATATCAGAGCTGTGAGTTGCATATATATACATATACACACACACACCATATATATGCTGTGAGTTAGCTCCCCAAATTGCCTTGCTCAGGACCTGGAGACCCTAAGCCCTGGGGAAGCTGTGGTTCTTTTTTTCTGCCTGCATTTCTTGGTTGCGGGGTAGATTTGAGCCAAAAGGACTCTTGGGTCTCAAAGAGACAGATCTGCTGTTAAGTCCAATGTGAAGGAAATCTGAATGTCCTCAGGGCCCCCAGTCCTTCTGAAAGCTCTCCAGTTGCCAGCACTTCACACCGGAAGCTCTGGAGGGCTCTAATCTCAATGTTATTTGGCTGGGGGGTGGGAGGGGTGTTGTAACCAGTCTGCCCTCATTGGCTAGCTACTCCTAATAGGAATCCTATTCTATAGCAACCTATTCTCTGTGTAGTCCTTCTCCCATTTATGAAACCATGTTAGATTGCTTTTATAGAAGGCAGATAAAATAACAAATAAATTAAGTGAATGAATTGCTCAGCTTTGCTTCCTGAGCCTCAGGAAATGCTGAGAATGGTGAAGATACACGCAAGGTTTATTGGTCTGCCCAGATGGAGGCTAAGGGCTGACTGAATTGAGGCCTTTCCTTCGGCCAACATGGTAATAGCTAAACCTGAGTCTTTCTTCTCTGAGAAGCTGATTCTGGTGTCTCTTAGCCGTGAAAGCCCTGCCCTACCTCTCACCCTTTTAGACTCCGTTCAGGTGTCCCTTCCTCTGAGGGATCTGTCCCTTCCGTGTTCCTCTCCACCCCTCACTTCTGAGCCCTGTGGGCATCCTCATTCTGGGCTGCCAGCATTCTCAGAGTATTGAACCCACCACAGAAAATACAGTTGTTACTTTGCATATTCACTTCCCCTATCTGGAGGCAAGGTCCTTATCCTCTTCTGCACCCTAATGATGCACATGCCTGGCACAGAGAACATGGTGAACACAGGTGTGCTGACTGAATAGATGAATAGGTGTGGCCCTAACCACACCTGTCGCATCGTGCCTTTTTGGGGCCCACTTTTGCATTTCTTGTTCAGTGAAACGGAATTTGTTGATGATAGTACAATAGTATGTTGTCATTTTGAGGTCTTCTTTTATAATGAATTTTTATCTCTCCCCCCCCCCCCTTTTTTTTTCAGTCTGGCCAACTATTCTCTATCTTTTAAGAAAAATACTAAGATTCTTAAAGTGATGCATGGTCATTCTTCCAACTCATCTCTTCCCTATATTCCTATCCATTGAGAACAACTCAAATATCCTCCTTACTGCCTTGGCTGGATCTCAGTGGATCATTCAGAAGATTTTTTAAATGTTTTTAATTTAGGGGCACCTGGGTGACTCAGTCTGTTAAGTGTCCAACTCTTGATTTTGGCTCAAGTCATGATCTCATGGTTGTGGATTAAGCCCTGTGTCAGACTCCACGCTGAGCATAGAGACTGCTTTGAACTCTCTCTCTCTCTCCCTCCCTCCCTCCCTCCCTCCCTCTTCCTCCCTCCCTCCCTCCCTCTCCCTCTCTCCCTCTTTCCTTCTCTCCCTCTCTCCGCCCCTTCCCCACTTGCAGTCTCTCTCTCCCACCTCTCCCAAAAAATTTAAAAAAATGTTTTTAATTAGAAAAGAAGTTTCTGAACATGTTTCTTCTTTAGTTGAAAGAGAAGTGAAGAGAAACAAATAGTATAGAGAAGATGCTATGGAAGCTTTGTTGGTTTTGTTGTGATGTGGCTGGTGAGAAAGTCACATCAAAAATGGTCAGATTTCAGACATTTTAACATCCCCTCATCTCACTGTTTCCTTACAGTAGCTCTGTGAGGTAGGTGAAGAAAGTCTTTATAGTCCCATTTTGAAGGTGGTAAAACTGAAACTCAGAAGGGCTCAGTGACTTACTCCAAGTTCTCATGGACACTGAGCTCAAAGGCAGTATCAAAGGACTAGAATCAAGGCTGCTGACTGAACACAGTGCTCCAGCCACTACACCAGGTGGCCTCCCCATGTTCTTCCTCTTTTTCTTTTCTTCCAGGAAAACTCCGTTGAAAGGTCAATATCCTTCTGTCTCTAGAACCAAGCTTTCTGTGCACATTCTCCTCAGGTGTGTTTGGGGGGTGGGGGGATAAGCCCCTCTACCTAAATGGGGTTTGAGGAATGAGTGGAGTTGTTTGCATTGTTATCATCCTTCCTTTGGATATTTATAGAGGCATGGCAGTCTTTACATGTGGTGGCAATTTATAGAACATGGTTCTCACCTGTACTTCTCAAGAGCTTCACCATTCCTGAAATGGATGTGATAGTAACTTTGTGATACTGGGAGCAGAGAATTTTGTCATTTGTGATGGGAATACTAAACCCTGCATATTCTCTATCCAACACAGAATCTCTGTATGTCATGTATGAATTCTGACCAATGACTCTCTTTCCACGTTTTCCAGCTGCAATAGGAAAGAATTCTAATTCCTTAGATTTCCTTTTAATGGTACTTATGTGGATAATCCTGTCCCTGTAAGTGAACCTATGGCTGAGAGCACTTGGCTGTCCCAAAATGAAGGGAAGCTGGTGAAGGTACTGATTTAATAATAAAGTACCCAAAATAATTTTATACATGCACACAGAAAGGGAATATTTGGCCATTTTGTAATTACCAAAGTGGTGGCCATTATTCTCCTTTTGGGTTTAGACTTCTGAGCTTGAATACTGATTTATAGTAAAGGATACTGGCAGGTGTGGGAAACCGGTCTGCTCACCCTCACCATTCCTGATCAGTATTTGATGGCAACACCCATGCAGTGCTCACTCTTAAGATACCTGGTTGTTAACCCTCAGGCAGCTTTCCCTACCTGTAAGACTTGCTTACTCGCCAGAGAGATTCGAAGCTCATCACGGCACTGTCTTCTGCAGATGGTCCTACCCATTCATTTTTGCCTTTCCCTCCAACCCCTAGATGGCCAGGGCTGAAACCTTACTTGACCTAAACTCTTGAGCCAGTGACTGCATGAATAAGTAAGTCTGGTCCTTTGGTAAAAGTGAAACACTCCTCCATTGCTCTGTTCAAATTTAATTCAACAAGTTGGGCACCTACTTTGCACATGGATATGGACATGAATAAGAAAGAGTCCTTGATCTTAAGAAGATTTAATATATAAATGTAGTAACTACTAACTAGAGACAATAGATTGGTGATTGGCAGTGGCAGAAGGTGGAGAGTGGGAGAAATGGATGGATTGTTTTTGTTGTTTAGTTTAAATAAATTAAGTAATTTATTTAAAAAAAAAAAAAGAATCTGTCCAGCTTCCAGCAACTCTCACTGTCTCCGGGATCTCTGCGTTCTCATGTCAGAAGTCTGACTGTAGCACTGGTGAGGCTTCTTGTAGGTACTCTGATCAACAATTCCAGTTGAGCCCAGCCTATTGGCTCTCCCTGCTGAGGCACAGAACATGTGAGGCCAACTGTCTTGGGTCCTCCAGACCAGCCCTTCTCCCAGCTGAAAACCACTTAGTGACATCTGTTAACAATTTGTGGAATAGAAGAATCAGCCTGCCTGAATTCATGACCAAAGTGATGAGACAGAAAAAAATGGTCATTGTTGTAATACAGTAAGTTTTGGGGTAGTTTGTTATGTGGCAATAGGTAGTGGATTGGATATACATAAGGTCAGGGATATGCAGGATTTCTGTGAGAGGTATTTTGAGGCAATATATGCTATATGGCATGCTCATTTTCACATTTATTCCAAATAACCTTTTCTACATTGTTCCCGAAAGGAGGGTAGATACTAAAATGAGAGGAAATCATGGAAAGCAAGTAGTATGTAATAGATGAACCAAAAAAAAAAATTTAAGAGTAGACAAATAACTAGTCAGTATATAGGTTGTTCATTCATTCAATGAATATTTGGTGAGTACTTCTCTGCCAAGCGCTGTCCCAGGAATTTGGACTACAGTGATGAATGAGACAGACATGACCCCTGCCTTCAGGCGAGGACAGTCCGGAGGGAGACACAGTCCAGAAAGGGAGAGAGACAGTTAAACAAGCAATGGTAGTAAGGAGTAATTAGTGATTTGATGGGGAAGGAGAGGGTGTTCTGGGATCTCATAGCCTGGGTGACTAATCAACTGAGTCTTAAGAGAGATTCAAAGGCAAGAAATCAAATATTATTGAGAATGTAGGGGCAGAGATCAGAGGATGCTTCAAAGGTAAGCATTTGAAAAAAATTATCTGAAAGATTAGTGAATAGTGGCAGAAGAAGATCATTTTTGGCAGAGGGGAAGAGCATGAACAAAGGAAAGGAGGTTGGAAAGTAGAAAATATGCTCAAGAAATACAGGGTTATCTGGACTGGTTAGAATATAGAGTGTATACCCAAATATGGAGACAGGATTATTAAAAGAAGTTACTGAACAAATAATTTTTAAATTTTTAAATTTATTCAAATCTAAAAGAAAAGTTGCTAGGATGGTATTCTGAATCTCCACATACACTTCTGTTACATTTTTCTTTCTTTTTTTTTTTTTTTATTTGACGTTTATTTAATTTTGAGACATAGAGAGACAGAGCATGAATGGGGGTGGGTCAGAGAGAGAGGGAGACACAGAATCTGAAACAGGCTCCAGGCTCCGAGCTGTCAGCACAGAGCCCGATGCGGGGCTTGAACTCACGGACCGTGAGATCATGACCTGAGCCAAAGTTGGATGCTTAACCAACTGAGCCACCCAGGCGCCCCCTGTTACATTTTTCAATTATGTACATATATTCATAAGTGTGTATATATCTGTATATATAGTTTTGTTTTTGTTGTCATTGAACCATTTGATAGTAAGTTGTAGACATCATGACCCCATGTATATCTCCTAAAATAAAAAAAATAGGATTTTGTTTTACATTCTTTATATTTATTCTTTTACATTAAAAAAAAAAACTTATTAAAAGACAGCTCAATCACCCTTTCCTCCCCTTTGACATTCATTGCAGTCTGTTTCCACACCGCCCCTCACCAGCCCCAAATTTCCTTTAAGGTAGTTTCATCTCCACCTGCATCTTTCAGAGCCTTACACTGAACAGCTGCTGAATAGCCAGGTTGCTTGGAGAAAAGGAACAACTTTAAACAACTCCAAAGTCGTTCGCAGTCTCTGCTGGGTTTAAGCAGACGGGGCCATCTGTGCTTTCTGCTCATCTCTCAGGGCCTGAAAGAAAATATTCTATGAAGCCTAGGAGAAAATGACATAAAATGAATCCATTCTGCTGTCAGAGATCATAATGAAACTAGGGAAGAGGTACAAAATCAATTCATTCTTATTATAATTTTCAGATTGCCATCTTCCCGTTTGTTCAGATGTGGGTACGATGGCTCGAATTGGTCTTCGGAATATTTAAGGAGCTTTTTTAGTTCCTTAATATTGGCTTATCAGTTCCAGTAATTTTACCTCCCAGAGTGAAATTGGTTGCTAACATTTGGAGAAAATTCGTGCTGTATTTTTTTGTAAGTTTTGCTGATCATCACCCGCCAGGCTACAGTAAATGCACTTCTGGCTTATTAGGAAGACAGTTGTGGAGACTGGACGCTTTATCACAAAATTGCTGGTCATTCCAGGAGCTCTTCCCCAGCGGAAAGAGGCTTTGTGAATCATTTATCTATTTTTCTTCCTGCATAGTACCTTAGGTCTCCTGTTTAGAGGAAGTCTTCCCATTTGGCTTCCGGGAAAAAAGAGAAGAATCAGACGTGCAACAAGTGATTCTTTTATTCCTCCTTTAAGGCTGTGTGTGGGCTTCTTCACAGAGACGAGGAAGGATGAGAAGGGTAGAAAAAAGGTGGACTGAGCTTGAACACCCAATTTAATTTTTCTTGTGTTGCAAAGTAATAATTGGAATTTACATCTGTCCTGTTTATGAAATTATTATTTTAATCATATCTTACTATATGAAATAATTATTAAAATTTTAATTATAAAAACAATAAATTGACTTTTGATAATTGAAATAATACAGAATGAAATAAATGTCCATAATTTTCCTTACCAAAAATAACTTCAGTTGACCCTTGAATAATGTGGGGGTCAGGACCACTGCCTGCCTCCTGCTTTGTTGAAAATCCACATATAATTTTTGTTTCCCCCAAAACTAACTACCGATAGCCTACTGATGACTAGAAGCTTTACAGGTAACATAAACAATCATTAATACATATTTCGCATTTTATGTGTATTATTTTCTGTATTCTTACAATCATCTATAACTTAACTTTTTTTGGTATTTCTATGCTATGCAGTTCATTTGTGTTTCTTCAGATGGTTATGAATCTCCAAAAAATATATTTATTGAAAATATATTATTCCAATATATTTTTTGAAAATATATGCATATAACGGGACCCATACAGTTCAAATCAGTGTTATTCAGGAGTCAATTGTACTTTTAACAATTAAATATATCCTGTAAGCCTTTACTTTGTGAGTTTTAAACAGTTGAAAATATATTACATGTAATATTTTGAAGATATTCCATTATATAAACATTACATAAACTCTTAATAAACATCTTTTTTAGAGGTGACATAAAAATAATGTATCTTGTGGATACCCATGATTTACTTTATCATTATTTATTTCAGGCAGTTAGTTTGCCTCCTAGTTGTTCTGATTTGTTTGGTTTTTCCTGAAAAGATTGGGGCAATGAAGATCCTTATGCAAAAAGCTTTTATGTGTATATCAGATCATTTTCTTGGGATAGGTTTCAGTAAGTTAAATTAATGGGTCAAAAGGTAGGCGCATTGTAAAGACTATCTATATTTGCCTTCAGAGAGTTTTTAAAAATGCTCTGCTAGAACAATTTATACTCCCACTAGCAGTGCATAAGAATGCTTATCTCACTGAACACTTGTCAGAACTGAATGCTAGTTTAAAAAAATATATTTCAATCTAATAGGTAAAGAAAAAAATGCTATCTTCTTTTAAAATGCAATTTTTTGCTTACTAGTGAGTTTGAACAATTTTTCATGTTTGTTAGCAGTATGTATGTGTGTGAATTTTCAGTTAACGTCCACAGCCTTTTTTACCTACTAATAGTGTTTTTCTAAATTATTTGCGTGATATCAGGAGCAGCAACCCATGTGCATTTTACATTTTTCCTAGTTTAAAAGACTTTTAAAGAATTTTTATGCAGTCTTAAAATTTCATGTAGTCAGATCTTTTCCCCTTTTCTTTTAATTTTTTTAGTACTTGTAATCTTAGAAAGTCCTCTCTTATTTAGAGATGCATGGAATACTATTTTGTATTTCCATTGAGTTTCATTATTATGAACTAGTGTGTTTTTTTATATAGTTATTTTGCTTTATTCTATCTACCTTTTATTGAGGTAGATGATTCGAATTGAGGCTCTAAACGAACTTTTCCCCAGATAGCTAACCAGTGGCTCTAGCAGTATTTATTGGCTAATCCTACCCTTCCAACTCAACTGAGATGCTCCATTTATCATGCATTAAATTCTTTTGTAGACTTGAGTCTGTTCCTGGAATCTCCATTCAGTTCCACTGATATTTTTTTGTGTCAACACCACACTTTTTAAAAATTGAAACTTGATAAAATACCTTAATGTATGATAATAGAATCTCCTATCTCTCCATTGATTCTTTTTTTTTTTTTAAAAAAAAGGTTTAAAATCATTTTAAACTGTTTAACATAAGAATTGTGGAATCATTTTTTCCAAGTTCCAGAGAAAACCTGTTGGTGTTTGAGGTGGAATTTTAAAACCTATACATGAACCTAACTTTTCTCAAGATCCCAAGTTAATTTTTATTTCATCAGCTTATGTTATGATCGTAATTGGTGATTCTTAAACATGTAACACTAAATACTGGTTTTCACATCACTTGGTGCCTCTGAATCACCCTGATTGTTTGGAGAGAATTCTGAAGTTCTCATATTCCCTAGAATTTCAATTATTGATTGATCATTAATGACAGAGTCTGTCTCTGGGTCTACATTGGGAAAAACATAAAAACAAGTTGAATATAAGTAAATGAATGAATGAATGAGATTACAGATGGGCCATGAAAAACAAAAGATCTGGCTTACTAGTGGCCTTCAGTGCTATCTTGGCAGAGTGACTGTTACTTGTAAATTACTGATATCAAGTCTGATGGTATCAACCAAATGGTTCCCCATGTGCAGTACAGAGATTGGAAACTAAATATTTATTTATTGAGCTATCCTAGACATTTTGCTAGGTACTTTTCATGTGTTAGCTAATAGAAGAAAGTAAGATAGAGGAAAGGAAAAGACTTACCCAGGTTATGGATGTTGTAAGCAGTGCAGCCAGGTACACATTCACTTTTCTTGGTCTTTAGGGTCTTTGCAATCCATTCAGGTTCCTATAGCCTGTGTTTGGGTGGGTCTAATGTGTCAGTTCTTAAAGAAAGATTATTTCATAGGTTCCAATTTCAGTGTATCAGAAATAGCACAGATAGGAACATCTTAAAAACTGAGTCCCACTGATGATTATTTTCTCTTGGAAAAGACCCAAAAGATTCATCTTTTGTCCCTATTATATGGAAATAGGTCTACAAAGACTTGGGCCACAAAGGAGTCTACTGATACATGCTGGAGCACCAGAGGATTCTACATAGATTAAAGACCAGTCCATTTCAATTGTGATTGCATAGACATATCTCACGGAGACTTGACCTGGCATCCAGTCTTAACAAGAGCAGACCTGCTTTAATCTACTTTCCACTTTGCCACTCTCCATCCAGGCAAGATAGTCTAATTATGGCAGATGCAGGGTTGTGAACTGTGGTTTACTCTTCCTTAAAAAAAATGACATTAATGTTGCTGTAATCATTCTTTAGCTGCATATATTAGAGATTCCTTCCCAAGAGCCCCAAACACTTTGCAAATATGATCTCATTAACCCACACGCCAACCCTTTGTGGTAGGTCAGCCATCTTGGCGGCATTTGAGAATTGAATTATGCAAAGAAAAAGTGGTCTTTTCAGAGCTGCCTGCCAGCAGGGGATGAGACCAAGATTAACAGGGAATCTTAAAACTATACAAGGCCCAGATATCACTTGGTCCAACATCCTCATTAAATAAACAAGAAACTGAGGCCCAGAAGGGGTCATATGACTAAAATACAGGGTTCTAAATAAGGGCTATATGTTTTTATCACCTGGGAAACTAAAAATGTGTACTATTGTCCAGGATCCATCCCAGACCAGTTTAATCAGTTTAATCTCTGGGGCCTCCCTCCATCAATTTTAAAAGCTTTATAGATGGGGGCACCTGGTTGGCTCAGTTGGTTGAGTGTTTGACTTGAGCTCAGGTCATGATCTTACAGTTTGTGAGTTTGAGCCCCATATCGGGCTCTGTGCTGACAGTGCAGAGCCTGGAGCCCGCTTCGAGTTCTCTCTCTCTCTCTCTCTCTCTCTCTCCCCCCTTCCCCCTGCCACTCACACTCTGTCTCTCTCTCTCTAAATTAAATAAACATTAAAAAGATTAAGAAATAAAAGCTTTGTAGATGAAGGGATTAAGGAGCGCACTTGTGATGAGCACTGGATATTGTACGAAAGTGAATCACTGTTGTATACCTGAAACTAATATTACACTGTATATTAACTAACTGGAATTTGAATAAAAACTTTAAAAAAAAATTGTTAGATGATTCGAAGAAGTAGCATGAGTTGAGATTTAGCTGGACGAAGGCAAAACCAGAGGGAAGAATCTGCCTAATGCATTCTAGTATAAGGATCTGTCCATTGCTTCTTTCGTCAGTCCTAGTCATACAGCTTGGCTTATGGCAGTTTTTGAGGTTTTAACAATCTAGGCTGGCATTTTTGAAACAGGAAATATTTATAGTAATTTCTTAGCTTTTCACTTCATTTCACCAGGAGAGGCACATTGCAAAACAGTAGCAACATGATGCCGAAGTAACTGTGTTATTCTGCCACTCCAGTCAATCATCTAGTCAGTTCCCTGGACAAAATCAGTCAGATCAGTTGGTTGGCTGACTTAGCCATTTTAGATGGAGTGCTCTGCCTAGATGTCTAAGTGTGGGCATTACTTTTATAGACATTGCTCTTTACAGGGAGATGTGATGATATATTCTTCATATATTAGATTAGTTGCTATCATAAGCTCCGTTCTTGGAAGCACTGGGAAGTCTCAGCATTAGCCCTATAAAAGAAATGAAATCCTATCCTCTGAAACTATAAGGATTCGAGATTCAAGAGTTCATCACAGTGCCCATAGTGGGTGCTCAGTAAATGGTAGCAATTATTGTGTTCTTATTGCTTTGGGGTATTACAATGACCTAGACTCAAATCCAGTTTCAGCATAAACACACACACACACACACACACACACAGTGCCAGAATGGACTGTTTTTAGACTCAGCTATTTGCAAAACTTGGCAAAAGTTGAGATTAGGAGGAAGAAACGAGTCCATTAACTCCCTTACCTCCAGAAAAAAAACCCCAGCAGGGCACAAAGTGGCATTGGTGGGTAACAGAAACACAAAAATAGAAAGCTATGTCTGAAGAAGAAAGCGTGGTTACTTTTCTTAGCTTTACATCAGGTGCAGCTACAGTGCACTTCTTGGCTTTTGCTGCTTAGCCCTCTAGCTCCCGAAGCTAAATCTCCTTGACCCTGGAATCTGGGATCATTCCTGTCCCCCAGCTCAGTAGCTTTTCATGTCCTTTCAGTTTAATTATTTGTCACAGTAAATCTAATTGACGTCGTGCCTGGACCTGTGCTCTGTTCCCAGTGACTCAAGTCTCACTTCGTTGCCTGTTAACCATCTCCTGTATCTTATTCAGGGACAGGGCCCTTGTGTATTTTCTTTTCTTATGAGGCCCTGAGTCCTGGTACAGCCTGTGACTTCTCCCAGGCGCAGGAATCCTGCCTTTGCATCACAACAAGCAATAAAAATGGAAACAATGTAACCAATGCTCCCAATGCCCAGGCAGGTTGTTGGGGATCTGTCTGGTTTCAGCAGCTAGACCTTTTACATCTCTTATGCACAATGTTATGCTAATTGTCCCCTGGAACATCCCCTCACTGCCTGCTTCCCTTGACACTCAAACCCTTCTTGTCTCAAAACCTGTCGTGACAGGTGCTGTGGCTATGTGGCCAGGTCATGAACCATATCACTGAGGCACTTGGCAAGTTATCACTAGGCTCCTTAATCGAAACAGCTGTTCTACCATCAGACAGCTGGATGAGCTAAGACAACTCTATTTCTTGTCCCTAAACACAGGTCACAGCCTGCAGACCAGGCACAGGCTATGATGCAGATCTTTCATCAACTGTAATCACTGCTTGCTTTCCAGAAACTTTCTCTTGCCTGCATGGAAATCCTTAATGTCTGCAGCAAATGAGGATGTGTTTCTATTCCCACAACTATGCTTACCTGTCTCACCTAACCAGTGTTTTCACATACCAACAGTTTGAGTAAAGGTATAGATTCTCACTCACCTCACTTTCATGGGATTAGTATTTACTAATGAACACTAAAGAGGATCACTGGGCACTTGGATCCCATTTTTCCTTGGTGTGGGGTATAGCTGTTCATTTAGTCCCCCCACCATTTCAGCATCATTTCCCTGCCTCTCCTTCAGAGAACCACTTAAATGGTCTCCCTTATGGACCCCACCCTACTCTCTTACAGCTCTGTTGTTACATTTGTGGCTCCCTCTCTCTAGAGTCCTCTTCCTGGCTAATTCTAACTCACCTTTCAAAACTCGACTCACATGCCAACTCCCCTGTAGCCTTCCCTGAGCTGTTCTCCATGCTCAGTACCTTTTGTGTGCATATTTCTTTGAGGTCTTTAAGGAGAAACCTGGGCATGATTTAGTTTCACATACATGATGTGCACAGTGTGAACACAATCAGTGTTTGGTGAACAAAGGGAATCAATTTAAGTGAAAAGTAACAAACACAGGGCTTTGGATTGCCATCTGTTTTTTTCTGGCTCATTTATGGGAAACTGTTAACTGCCTTAGGGAATGAAACCCTCGTTGATTCATTTTTGCATCCTTCACCCAGCACCTAGCACTGTGTCTAGTACATAGTAGGTGCTAATACATGTTTCCTAAATGAATGAACCATTGCCAGGTGGGTTACTGTGGTGCCAGCGTGCCCTACCTAAAGTGATATTTGCTTGGGTTAGATTGATCCTGATATGGAATGTGAAATTGGACTTGAGACTTTTTTTTCTGTTGAGTGGGTTTCCATTCCCTCTGGAAAACTCGTGGGACAATCCTCGGTGCGTTTGTCTGTATAAACTCAAGAAGCAGAGGGAAGAAAGAGAAACTTCATTTACATCTAGTTGTTGCCTGGACTTTGGGCTCCCACTACTAAAGCTATGAGTTCCTCCATTTGAGGGGCTGTGTGTTATTTCCCTCAAGCTCTAATTTCCTAGCCCAGTGCCCCTGCACACAGTCAGTGCTTTAAGATGTTAACTGAATGATTGACCACGTGGCGACCTCTGCATTATTACATTATTCAGGTAGCCCTCCAACACCATCTCCTTAACACATTTTGGTTTAGCATCAATCATTATGGATGCCATTTCCTCTTTAGGCAAAGTTATTTGTTCATGTGCAACTTACCTGCCTTTGGATTGTTTTTGATAAAGAGTCCCTGATGGGCATGCTGATGCTTTAATAGATGGAATAAAGTGTTTCCATTTTCATATTGTTGGAAACTAGCATTTGTGTTGGTTTATGGGTAGTGGTTAGGGCTGGGGGAGCAGCCCTTGTCCTTCTGGGGCTCTGTAGAAGTTTCAGATAATGGGAGAGAAAGAAATCAAAGATTGGATGGAAGAAGGGGGGAAAAACTCAGCGAGGCAAAGAAAATGAATATGAAAAAACTTCTCCAAAGGACGAAAAATCGGTAGAATTCATCATTAAAAAGAGGAGAATCAGTCATTCTCAGCATTACTTTATTTTCATTGTGTGTGTGAGTGAAAGCACAGGTGGAAATGACAATGGTGAATACCTTTTAAAAGGCACTTTATCCAGGAACAGTGAATAAGAAAGATGTTTAGTTCCAACCTTTCAGATGGGGTAAAAAAAGAATCTATCAACTGTAAAGCATTGTCCCCCAGGTGGATGAAATTCCTCTGAACGTTTCTTATGCTTCCTAATATCAAGGGAATGGAAGGTGAGGAGCAGTCAGAACCTGTAGGGTTGTGTCAATGGGGAACCAGGGTGGGGCCAGTGGTGGTTCACGGCTACAGTTCATACTAAAGCCTTTTTCCCGCTGCAAGATTCCTTTTCAGTCCCATCTGCTTTCTTTCTGGGTCTTAGCCTCGTGGCTGCACAAATTTGCATGCCTTGCTTCTTGCTTTACTCGTTTCCCCAAATCACATGGACTCAGACCTGTGTAACTCTCCTTTGTTATTGCAAGGCTATGTGAAAGGTTGTGGACAAATGGAACTTTTGTAAATCTAATCATCTTTCAAATGTACTCGGGAGCTTTCTATTTAACAGAAGCCAGGCTTGAGTCTTGCACAAAATGAAAAAGACTTTAGCAATACCATTCACATACCAGTTTGTCTTTGCTGAGAGAGAATTTTTTTAAATCTCCTATTTTCTTAAAGCTGAACCTGACTTTCCTGAAGCAATGACTCGGTGACCGCAGCCTGCAGGATGTTGAGGTGCTCCAATGAAACAGCTCTGATCTCTCCGTTCCCCTCACTTACTACCAGGAAGTGCCTGGGACAGAGCTGCCCCTTGCTTATATGCAACACCTTATACCTACTGGCACATGTGCACCCAGGTTTTCTGTAGTCGTTGGAGGTAGGTAGTGCAGGTAGGGCCCGGTGCAGAGCCACGGGAGAAATTTGTGGTAGGAGTCTAGACCCTGCTCTCCAGATGTCTAAGTGAGTGCCTGTCCCTCCCAGTGGGATTCATCCTGAAATGTGATACTTGTTGTCAGTGATTTAGGGCGTATCCCCCTTGATCCTTCCCTTCCACATTCACAACTGCTGATGGATGAAGTTGCTCCCCTCATGGATTTTTCAGAGATCCTCTACTTGAATTATACTTGACAAACTAAAGCAGAAGCAAGCACTAGATCTCTTGCTAACCTACTGGGAGAATGGCTTAGGAGGCAGTATAACATAGTGGAAAGGCTGGCTTGGGTTCTTAGATTCAGTCCTGGTATAATTAATTATAAGCAGTGTGAACTTCGACCAGTTTCTTAACCTCTCTGAACCTTGGTTTCTTTTTCTGTAAGGCGGATATATTCATATCACCTCAGAAAGCTGTGGATATTGAACAAAAATGTATCTACAGTAAGGTAGGTACTGAATAAATAGGAACTAATTGTTATCAGTTAACTAATCATTTCATTAGCATGAAAGTGGTCTTGAACTTATTTTTGTTTTATCCTCACCTCCCCGCTTTGTCTACCCTTCCATTTTCTGTAACACTTCTCTTGTGGTTGCCTAAAGACATTTTCTATTTCCTATCTCCTTGCTCCCTAATTTCTTTCTCTTTCTCTCCCTTGCTTTCTCTCACATCTAATGTTATGGTATTCCCATTCTCTCTTCCATCTAAGAATCATAAAATCTCAAAGCTAAAATGGCCCTTGGAGATTCTTATATCCGGCTTCTATCACATGACACAACCAAAACCCAAAGAAATGAACATTTACACAAGGTCACCAGGTGGTAGAATCTTAGAAAACTCAAGGTGGATGCTCAGCCTACCTGCTCCCTTATGATTCTCTGTCCCTGGAGGGGGACCATATGAGGGATGTTTATCCCCATGGAACTTGGCAAGGACAGGGATAGATTATAGTTCTCAGGCTATCTAATGGATCGTGTTCTTCCTCTTTCCTTTCTAACCCCTTAAAGGCATTTTGTATTTCAAAGTTCTTTGATAAAACAGCTAAACTAGCTCGTCTCCTGGGGCAGCAAAACTCAGCTAAGACGTCTCCTGAAATTCTCTTGCTGTTGGATTGGGGGTATTTAAGTTTTTTTAAGTTCTAAAAAAATCTACAGTTGCTCAGCATGGATAGTACATCATGAATGAACAGTAGTGGGCCTTTGATCTAATTTTCATGTGTGTCTTCTTTCTTAATAATAAATGGGCTTTTGTTATGAGATAGGTTGACACTTACTGAGTTTGCTTTTTATTGGTCCGTGGCGAGTTGGGAGCAGCTGAGAATGTGTTCTCTTTCTTAGTCGTATAGCAAAACTGTGACTTGACACATAATTGGACATTGTTGCTTAGCCCTTTCAATGTTCCAGGCATTGAAGAGAGAGAAAATTGTGTATTTTCCATTTGGGAGAATAGCATCCAAACTAAATGTCAGATGACAGTTTAGCATAGTGGTGCCTGATATGATCCATCACAAAGGAGAGAAGAACTATTGATTACGAGGCTGAAAAGAGAAAAACACGTCCTGGAGAAAAAAGGTAGGAGAAAATGAGGAGCTTATAATATAGCAGCTGTCTTTAAGTCACTGCCTTTGAGTAATGACAAATGTCTTGTACTGGCTCAGATTTCTTTGAATCAGCCAGGAAATGGAGCCCAACACCTCTACCATCAAAGGCAGTAGGAGTGATGTTATAGAAAACTGTTGTGAGTAATATTAATGTTAGGCAGAATTGCTCACACAACAGGACATCCATTTGGAATGTGGTCAGAGGGTACTTCCCAAAAGTCCTGAGAATAAGGACTGGGGAAGCAGAACTGACGTAAACACTCAAGAAGGCTCATTTGTGCTCTCAGAAAGAGTAGGTGAGAGGCAAAGGCACACTGAAGCCTGGCCCTGGGGAGTGATAATGGTGTTTGGAGTCTTTCACTTTTGTGCAGGTCACTGGTTCAGATCAAACTCTAACTGCAGGAAATTGTTACAGCTTGATGGCTGATGGGAAATTAGGTCCCAGCCTTCAGTTGGCTTCCTAAACGTATTCACTGTAATTGGCCTCACTTCCTGGAAGGCTGCTGAAGGCTGGGGAGGGCAACAGGTACAGAACTGTTCAGACTCCAAGAGGGGATTCTGTTGGGATTGGAGGGGGATAAATGCTAGGGAGGCACTGAGAAGAAAGGCCATTCAGAGAAGGGAGGAAAATGCTTGGCTCCTCTAGGCTCTGAACTTGTGAGGGTTGCAGGGGTCCTCAGGCCAGCCTTTAGGCAGACCAGTGTGGGGACATTGGACAGAGAGTTGGATTGAGTCCCATGAAGAAACTCACATCTTACCACCAGCATCTTTGCCTCCAGCTCCCTCCCACCCAATTCCAGAGTCTTGATCCAGTTTCTGGGCAGGGGAGCATGATCTGTGAGCTAGCTTCCTTATCCCTTGTTTAAACCTCCAGCCCTTCAGCAATTAGTTTGCTGCAAAACTCAGGCTTCTGCCAAGCATTGGCTCTTGGAGTTCAACTGCTTTTTATTTTTTTCTTCTATTGTCATCCCTCTCCTGACACAGTGAATGGGGAGCGGGGTGGTGTGTCACTAGCTGAAAGGAAATATGCAGGATGGAAACCCCATCAGTTATTATGTCCAGCTGTCACCCTGCTCCATTTAATTTCATGTGTTTCCTTCAACACTTACCCTTTTCTTGGGCTTTTGAAGCCTCTGCCCAGTTTAGCCAGTGGATCTGCCAGTGGGTCCATCCACTTCTTGTCAAGAAGGAATTCTCCTTGTGGTTGTGGGCAATTCACAAATTCAAAAACCCTGTGAAGATCTATTTTGTAGAGTGAAATAGGGGACAGAGGAACAGAGACAGAGGTTAGAACCTGTGGGAAACCTGGCAGGGTCTAATAATTTATGGCTTACAAACTTTTGGTCACAGGATGGGAGATGTGAGAGAAAAACTCAATATAGCTCATCACCCATCATAACAGGTAGTCAATGTCCCTTTTATGTAGGCGAGATAATTTATTTGTTTGCATATTTTAATGATTTTATGTCACTTTGAAAATGATGTTTCTAGAAAGTTTGCCTAGCATGTTGACTGTATGGCTGCAGGCATGTTCTTTCTCCCCCTGGAGGTGGAGAGCCTGGTTTCTAACTTGGAAGGCTCACAGGATGGGGGGAAGCTGGCAGGCTAGAGCTTTCATTAGGCTTGGTAGGAACTCAGAGAGTGTTTTCCTTTTGTCTTTGAAACACAGGATTTGTGCAAAAGCTTGTACTGGAGTATAATTCTTTGAGAGAATGGCCATGCTCAGGCAGAGGGTGGGATGGAAAACAAAGGTGGTGTTCTTAGGAACCATCTGTTGTATTTGCACTGTCTTGGAAGGAGGTGGGTGTATTTTCGATATTTGTGTGTAAGTTTTCCCCTCACTGTACCTTCAACTCCCTGGGGGCAGTGTCTGAATCATCTCTGTTCCCTTCATTCCTACCAGCTGCCAGACATGTGGTAGGTGCACCGAAAATACTTGTTAGGGATGAACAGGGAGAATGGAGCTTCGGTAGTTTTACCTTTTCTGAACCTGATACTTGGCTGCCATGGCACACTATCTACTCTGCTTTTCAAATTACACTGAAGCACCCAGAAAGTCATCAAAGAACATTTTGCTGATGGGCGCCTGGGTGGCTCAATTGGTTGAGTCCTACTCTTGATTGTTGGCTCAGGTCATGATCTCATTATGAGTTTGAGCCCTCCGTCAGACTTCATGCTAAATGTGGCACCTGCTGGGGAGGTGAAGAGAGAAGAAGAACATTTTTTTTTTTTTCAACGTTTTTTATTTATTTTTGGGACAGAGAGAGACAGAGCATGAACGGGGGAGGGGCAGAGAGAGAGGGAGACACAGAATCGGAAACAGGCTCCAGGCTCCGAGCCATCAGCCCAGAGCCTGACGCGGGGCTCGAATTCACGGACCGCGAGATCGTGACCTGGCTGAAGTCGGACGCTTAACCGACTGCGCCACCCAGGCGCCCCGAAGAACATTTTTCTGAGTAGGTGAGAAACAGTTCTTGAAAACTAGAACTTAGATCTGAGGGTCCAGGGTTCATGTCCCTGTTCAGGCACCAAAATCAAAACAAAACAAAACAAAACAAAAAACAAAACCAATACCAAGCAAAACATTGGAACTTAGGCTTCTGTGTGATGATAAGGCCAAAGCTCAGTCAACTGGAAGGATGCTGGGTGTATCTGGGGAACTTCCCACTTTTCAAACAACACAAGCTCTTCCTTGTGGCCTCTATTACCCTCTACAGTCCTGGGTGTTACCCTCTACAGTCCTGGGCTGTGTTAAAGAGGCCCATCAGCTTCAGCAGAGGGTGCTGCCCCCTGGAGGGGGGGGGGGGAACAACCTCGGCTGTCCATGGATTAGTTTTCCCCACCTGCCTTCCTTCTGCATGTTCTGGACCCCACGTGACCCTGTCATGTTGCATTTAGGCCCAATCAATAGTCTTTTAAAATAAGATTTTCCCTTTGAAAAGCAGCCCTAAGCACTTTGCCTTCCTTTTATGTTTGAAAAGTTCAGTTTTGGTCTATGCTCAGTTCTAAAAATACCCACATGAGTGGGAGACCCAGACTGTGCAGTTCAAAGTTGTTCCAGTAGGTCAGGGTCTCCAGGGCTTGGAGTAGCTCACTGGGGTGAATTGAGCACCTTCACACCTTCAGAGAGTGAGCTTCACCCCCCCCAGAGTAGGAAAGCAAGCATTCTGTCACCTGGGAGTGTCAACTCCATGGAAGGCAGGAGGGCACCATGCCCAGGAAGTTGCTGAGATCCCTGTGTTGAAATGGCTGTGATTAGGTCTTAAATTTTTTTTTTTCGTTTTCAAGATGGATGTAGTGTGTAGACAGTATTGATTCCAAGTCGATTGATGATCCTCAGTCTGTGTTTCTGAGTGTTCATGTGGAGATCAGGAGTCAATACCCATTGTCTTCAGGGCTGGGATGCTTGATACACAATTGAAGCTGGTTATTTGGTTCTTAGCATTCCTGAGATCAAAATCCATAACTGAAAGACTATTTCCTGGGTGTAAGTGAAGTAATACACTTGTCCCCTTTACTGTTATTGTCCCAAAGTGGATGGCGGAGGCCTATTCTCTGTTTTTATTCTGTGTCCTTGGAGAATAAAGGCACAGTGAGATACATGCTGTTCAAACACTAAGCTTTACACTCTGTTTATCTGATTCTTCTGTCTAATTAAAGTTACCTTTTACACTTGATTGGTTTTTAAAGCCCAATATTTGGCAATTAAACCTTCTTTATTCTAACAACTGGGTGGCACTTTCCTGAGTGATTTAGCACATGATGTATTATCTGCAGAACCAAGAACTGGCTTCCTTGGAGAGCTTCTCTTGAAGAATTTCATGTCTGGGTGGCTGCTCTAAACACCCACCAAGGAATCTGCAGATAGAATTGTATGGATTAAACTCAGGAGTCCATAGAGCTGGTGTGGGGAGAACCTTGGCTTGAATTGGGAATCAGGAGACCCGATTTAATCCTCAAAGGTGCCATTCTTCTAAGGCTCCCTCAAGGTCTTCGAAGGTGCTCTTTCTCCCTGTTTTTGGTCAAGCCAGAGAAGTGTGGCCGATGCTGGTGGAAAAGCTGGCCTGCCCCCACCATCACAGCAGACTCTTAGCCCTGTCAGCCTAGGCATGTGCTGGTTTACAGAGCGCTTGATCATGGGCAGGATGCTGGAGGATCTTGGGACACACAGAGCTTCTCAGTTGGACTTGTAAAGACATGAGGAGCCATTCATCTCCACTTCGTCCTTTTTTTTTTTTAATATATGAAATGTATTGTCAAATTGGTTTCCATACAACACCCAGTGCTCATCCCAAAAGGCGCCCTCCTCAATTCCACTTGGTCCTTCTTGAGAGTCTAGTTAAAGCACGACAAATTTATGTCTTCTCAGACAGGAAAGGCTGTGGCAGAACATGCAGGCACTGGAGGGGGTGTGAAGGTTGTAAGCATGACCCCTTCCCTTACCCTGTAAGAGTGGACTCTGTTTCCCATTCAGGTTTGCTAGGTTCTTGAAGGACAGTTTTAGTGTTGCCTTTTCAGGGGAAATGAAGAACAGGTGGTTGAGGTACGTTATACTGCCATAGAAAAGAGGATGTTAAGGAGATGGCAGCCATTTTACAGAGAAAGGATTAGTGTGTTTACCTCTTCCTCCCTGCCCTGCTCCTGCTGCCCTCCCAACACAGAAACATGAGCACATGTACACATGCACACACATGTGCGCACACACACACATGCACATACACAGCCTTATGTCTGCAGAGCTGGTGAATATGAGCCATCTAGGAGTGCACATGGTGCTAGCATCTGGTCCATTCTCACCCTGGTGGGGAGGAACTGTCTTCTCTGAGTCTGGCATTTGAGCCCACATTTACTGAATGACAGTACTGAGGCCCTTCCGGGGAACCTGGTCCAAACACATAAGGCGTTATTTATTTGTTTGAGAGTGTTTTCATTTTCAGTCTTTTATCCTCACATATGAGTCCAGAGTGATGCTTAAGGGAGCCTAAATTACTGCCACCAACCTGATCTGATTCACCGTGAGGCGATTAGCTCTGCCACCTGACACCAAGGACTGCGGGACGCATTGTAATGTGTTTGTATTTCCTGTACTGTGAATGCAGATTATTTAGGGGGTTTCTCCCAGACTTTTTCTCCTTTCCTGAGGACTCCCCTGGGGAGGATAACTGGAGATACTGACGATACACTGTAGTCATTCTGGCAAATCCGTAAGCTTCCTCAGCAACACTGCCCTGTCTGGATGTATCCTGCTGTCGGAGTCCTTGCCCTTCTGAGCTTGACTGTCTTCACCAGATGGAAGACTGGGCTGCAGTATGGGGACAGCATAGAAAGTGAGAGGCCTTTGGGAGTGACCCCTGAGACTCCGTTGTTCTGGGAACTTCTGGCTTAAATGGCTCTGGGGTGAGCTCACAGGTTAGGGGCCGTCAAATTGGAAGGATCCCTCCTCCCATGCAACTCAAAGTGTGGCCTGAACCAGAGACATCACTATCATCCAGGAGTTTGGTAGCATGCAGAATCTCTGACCACAGCCTCGACATGCCAAGTCACAATCTGCATTCTAACAAGAGCCCAGGCCATCTGTAGCTATGTAAGAGAAAACAGCCAGTCAACATCCGTACCTTAAAGGCTATTCTTCTAATAACTGTCCCTCTGAGATAAATCGTACTGAGAAAATGTCCACTTGGGGAATGGAAAGGAAGTGAGGTAGAAGAAATTTGCAGCATGGATTTCTGATTCTGGGATCTCTAGGTGGCAGAAGGACCAAGGAACCCAGTGGTAGTCAGTGGGACAGACAGTGGCATGAAAGGGCACAAACGGAAGGCCTGAGTGGACACACACTTCCTTGACATCCCTTCCACCCCCTTTTGCTTCCCCACAAACCAGCTGCCACTGACCTCGCAGGTGCCCACTTCTGAGCTAAGTGATGATTTTAAGAGGCCCTGGGTCCCTAAGAAGCTTATGGTGTGCTCATTTCCCTATTCCAGCCATGGAATTACAAATAAAATAATAGTAAACTATAAAATAGGTATAAAAAGTATGAAATTTTAATTCTCCCCTTGATGAATACTTTATTTCTTGCTTTAAAATAACAAATGTCATTTTCATGTGTGAGGCTCAGCTTTGCTGGTGCCCCAAGTGTATCAGTGGGGTGTCAGATCCTGCCCAATGCACCCTTGTCCTGCCCTCATTGCAATTCAAGAAGACACTGGATGAGGAGACTAAGGTCCCAGCTCTGTGACACCCTCTTGGTGACAGAGTCATTTACCATAGATTAGGGTCCAGAACAGGTTTCTGGGGTTCCACCTGTTGAGGCACTTCTCAGGTCTCAAGTAATCCTAGGTCTGTCTTGGCACAGCTGGTACCCTGAGGGAATCGTGAAAATAATGTCAGCTTCCAGGGCTTGACACAAACTAGGACCTGTTTTGAGTTTATCCACATCTCAGTGTCTGGATGCTGATAAAAAGCAGACCTGAATCAGACTTGAAAAAAGCCAGCTAGTCATTCAACTGCCAGCATTTCACTTGTGCTTGCCACAGGTCAGAGTGACAGATTGGCTCCCTGACACACCACAGGAGACCTACCCCAAGGAATGGGTCTCTGACAGACCTGCTCAGAAGGTCAATGAAGACAGGAGGGAAAGGGAGAGGCTGCCCCCCCTCTTTGCGTCCCCAACTACTTCTTGCTCAGCACTGAGTCGAGGCTGGGATTGAAAGGACTGAGGAGGGGGTTAAGAATCATGGCTGCTTTTGACTTGTCAATTAAGTTTTGATGAACATCCTTCTTGCCCATGCTTAAAAGGCCAGCTTAATTATCACCAAGTCTTGCTGACAGTATGCTCTCTTTCCCCAAATTTCATTGCTTTTTTTGTTTGTTTTAGTTACAGCTAAGGTTGTGTGTGTGTGTGTGTGTGTGTGTGTGTGGGTGCGCGTGTGTGTATATAGACATATATATATGAATTGGATGTATATATATATATTGGAAATGGATGTAAGAGTGTAACCATGCTTTGTGCTGCCACCATGCCTGGCAAGGAGAAGATAGATCAACATGTATCTATTTAGTGAAGGATTTGTGATGTCATCAGTCACAAGGTCCCCTGCTTCAGAAGTGGAAATTAGAAAATATTCCTGTCCACTGCTTTACAGATGTGACTCTAGTAGACCTAGGAACCCCCTAATCTTTTAAAAGTCATGTGACTTTTTCAAAATGACTAAGAATGTGTGCAACACTGTACAATTACAAGATTCTCTTGCCATAACCTTCATGGTTCTCATTCAAGGCCAACACTTTCTCAGCCACTAAAACTTTGAACTAAAGCAATTTCTCATTCTAATATTTATTGAGTGGTTACTATATTCCAGCCAGGAGGCAGTAACTATATTCCTGTTTAGCTGTACTAATCAGTTCTACGTTAATGAATTAATTTAATACTACAGTAGCCTATCAGTAGGTACTATTGTTATCCCCATTTTACACTTTAAGTAACTGTTAAGGTCACCCAGCAAGTAAGTGGGGAAGCAAGGATTTGAACCTAAAGAAGTCTGTCTAGAACAGCCAAGCTATTAGCCACTGTGCTATCTGCTAAAGGTATATAGAGCCCTACTCCACCCCTCCATCCCCCCCCCCTTTTTTTTTTACTTCTGCTTTGGCTGTTTTGCAGCGGAAGGAGAATCCTCATATCCTACAGTATGAAACAGGTTTCTAAGCGTGAGAAAGAGGTTTGGGGTATAACATCTCAGTCCTCCCTTTCTTCCTTCCAAGTGGTATTCAGCTATTTAGGAGTCATTTAGGTATTCATGCTTTTCTCAAGAGGCATGACTATCTCTAGTTCCTTTGGTTAGCAAAATAATAAGACTGTCATTTTCCTTTAGGTCAAAGTGCTTTGGTAACAGAAATAGTCAGCCTCAATGAAAGATTACCCTGACTTCCAAGTTAGAGAATGGTTTTGCTCAAAGTTAATCAAAACCCGAGGTTTAGAAGGGATTTTAACAGCCCTTTTGTCCAAATCCCCATCTAATTTATGGCTCCCTTTTATAACCTCCTACCAAGCATCATGTTGTATTTTGGTTTATCTTTTAATCAGTCAAAGGTGGCCCTGTGCTTCTTGACACTGCCAATGATTAAAATAAGAAATCTTTTTTTTTTTTTTTTGCCTTGTTCTGAATCTTCAAACTGGCTTTCTTTTCTTGTCTCCATCTTTTCTCCTCTTAGAACCTGTTTGTCTGCTTGACATGAACACCCAGGTTAATTACATCCAGAAAGAAATCCCTTCTTTCAATTATAGAATGATTAACTATGTAAATTTAAATTAACTCATCCCCAAGTCAGAATTTTGAAATCATCTTTTTCAGCAACTCTTTGGTGAATATCATTTCACTACTGATTTTTCTTGGGAGTACCGTCATCTGTTTTCAAAGAGAGGACATTTATACACAACCAGAACTGTTTAATTGATGTCTTGGTTTTTATGCTTTAATGGACCACAGAATGGTGTCTTCTGCATTCTATTGGAAGAGATTTCTCAGACATGCAGCATTCTATTTTTATCTCTTAGGCCCACCTCAGAGTCGAAGTGTCAGCATTTTATGTAAGGAGTGCTGGGCTAGAAGCCAAACAACTGAGTGAGTCCTAGGTTGGATTCTGCTCTGGGACCTTAGTCAAGGCATTAACCTTTGGGAATCTTGGTTTCATCCTCAGGAAAATGGGCATTCTGCCAGCTCTGCCCCTGTTATAGGATTGTGGAGAAGCTCACATTGGGAATGTATGTAAAAGCACTTAGTAGACTGTAATACAGGATGGTAAATGTAAGGCCAAAGCCCTGGGTGCCCAGAATGGTTATGAAGTGGGTGAATATTAATATGGGGAGGCAGAGAGCAAGAGAACCCCAAAACTCTTAATCCGACAGTTGATTCTTGTCTCTCTAGAGTATGTGTGTCTGCACATATCAGGAAGAAGTTGAGATTAAGTTGCCTCAGAGCTGAGCATTCCTGTCAGTCAGAAATGCGTCAGTCAGGGAGTTTCAAAGCAACAGGGGAAGAAAATGAGCTGACAGTCATTTGTACAAATTTATGAACACTAATTAAGCATCCAGTTTGTGAATAGCACCAAAGATAGTATAACATAAACCTTACCTGGGCCATTTCAGGGGGTATTAACCAGAGGTATGTCGCTTGAGCCACCGCTGTGCATCACCTCCAATGCCTCTGCCAAATGCCAGGCCCTTTATTTGTATCTTTTAGACATTTTTCCTCGATAGGACCAGCTCTCAGGTGGATAATCTCCTACTGAATTACATTTTCCTAAGATTTTTATAAATCCGGTACCATTCTAGTTCTAAGATTTTGTCTTTAAAGAAGTCTTCACAGATCCTCTTGCTTCCCTTTGTTCCCTTCAAGACTCGAAATTAATTTATTCTTTCTTTGAAATCCTATTCTTTATGATGTTTCTTGAAAAGAATAGAATTTCCTAGGAAATTCATGAAACAAAATTCAGCCAAAATTGCACATAGTGCTTAAATAATGCAATGGATGAATGTTTTACTTGTATTTCTTTGAAGAATACAGTCTTTCCGTTATCAATAAATCTTAACTTTGGAAAGAAATCCCTTATTATGTAGTGAGTTTTTCCCTCTGTGGTCATCAATACCGGCGCCCTTTGGGGAAACTCACCAAGTTGCTAATTGGTGAAATCAGAGCTGAGACCCTCCGGAAGGGCACAGGCATCCCCTCCCCAAGTAGTAGATGATAAACAGGAGAGGATAGAAGCTGCTTCCAAGAACATAGGCCCCTGAGGGATTATTTTCTCGTCAGGATTCCTCATTCCTTACTCATTCCTGAACAATAGCTGTAGGTCCAATGGTATGCTGGTAAACGTTTCACGACTGGCCCTCTGAAAAGAAAAATGTGTATGTGTGTGCGTGTATGCACACACTTACTGCATATTTTACTGATATAAAAGATTTGTAGTGCACAATTTACCATGGGGTGCCTGGGTGGCTCAGTCGGTTAAGTGTCCGACTTCAGCTCAGGTCATGATCTCAGGGTCTGTGAGTCCAAGCCCCGCGTTGGGCTCTGTGCTGACAGCTCAGAGCCTGGAGCCTGTTTCAGATTCTGTGTCTCCCTCTTTCGCTTTCCTCCCCCCACTCATGCTGTCTCTCTCTTCTCAAAAAATAAATAAATGTTAAAAAAAATTAAAAAAAAACCACAAAATTTACCAAATAATAAATATTCTTTTTCTTTGCAAATTCAAATTGATTCTCCTGGAATGCATTTGTTGATTGTTGCCAAAATTTTTATTTGTAGCCAACATATGGTTATAATTAACAAATGACTGCAGTTCCAATGTCGATGTCGGTTGATATTTTTTATTTACAATCACAAGGAAGACAAACATGAAACAACAAAGATCTGTGCTGAAACTCTAGCACATGTCACGTGAGTCCCAAAGTCCTCCGGTTGCATGTTCAGCCAGTCCTCTCTTTGAACATTGAGAACAGATGAGAAAACACTATTATGACCTGGGAGAGGAAAGAACAATTGTAGAATTGATATTTGTCAAATTTTATACATGCCCATAGTTAAGAAAAAAAATGGTGTATAAGACTCGTCATGCAACACGGCAGTCCTCTGGCTCTTACTGTCTGTTTCCTCTCACCAGAGAGACCACCTTCAACCCACCTAGCTGATTTAGGGGGCATATAGCTCCATGCCTCTAAATAATAGACATAAAATGTTTTTTTCTTGATTTGGGGTTTTAAACACTATTGACTTTCCACTATGATAGGTGATGAATGGACTCTTGAAGGCTCTGTCATCTACTATGCAGCTACTGTACCTGCCAAGACATGCCTTTCTGTCCCTCCACTCATCCCATAGTGTTACATTTTAATTTTGTTCAAATCAATATTCAGTGTTTATGGTATAGGGTAATGCAAATGATATTCATGGCCAAGCCTTTACTTATCCTTTCATGTGCAATCTTTTATTTTCCCTAGAGGTTTTGTTTTGTTTGGGTTTGGTTTTATATTTACATTTAGATTACATTATATACTTTTATATTAGCTTAGTTTCCTCAGAATTTATCACTATTTCAACCTCAAACTCTGTCAGTTGTCTAAATGTTATCTCCACACAGCAGATGCCTCCACTCTCCTGCCATTTTCACCTTCTTTGAAGAATCTCTCCTGGAGTCATCTGCCCTGCTCTGACCTGGATGGGATATGCTCTGACATCCTGGGCCTTTCCTTTTCCTCTCCTGTGTTAGACACCTCTTTTCCAGTGTCTCGCTCATATGGCAGAGGACACATGCAGGCAGCTTCCTGAGAGTGAGCACAGGGAGATAAAACATTTGCAACCTTGTGTCTCTGAAAAAAAACCATGATTTTACCTTTGTGTTTGGTAGTTTCTCTGAATATAGAATTCTAGGTTGGAAGTCATTTTTCTTCAGAGTTTTGAAGGCATCGCTCCATTTCTTTCTATCTTCTGGCATTGTAGTTGAGAAGTTCAAAGCCATTCAGATTCATAATCTTTGGCATGGGATCTGTTTTTATTTTTTTCCTCTCTGGAAGTTTATTTGATTGCATCTTTTTCCTCTGTGTTCTAAAATTCATGACACTGTGCCTTTTGAGTTTATTTTAATTTTGTTCTATGGATCCCTTTAATCTGGAAACTCAAGTCTTTCTGTTGAAGGATATTTCCTTGAATTATTCTGTGGTTAACTTCTTTTTTTTTAATTTTATTTTTTATTTTTTAAAATTTACATCCAAATTAGTTAGCATATAGTGCAATAATGATTTCAGGAGTAGATTCCTTAATCCCCTTACCCATTTAGCCCATTCTCCCTCCTACAACCCCTCCAGTAACCTTCAGTTTGTTTTCCATATTTATAAGTCTCTTCTTTTTTGTCTCCCTCCTTCTTTTTATACTATTTTTGTTTCCCTTCCCTTATGTTCATCTGCTTTATCTCTTAAAGTCCTCATATGAGTGAAGTCATATGATTTTTGTCTTTCTCTGACTGACTAATTTCACTTAACATAATACCCTCCAGTTCCATCCACGTAGTTGCAAATGGCAAGATTTCATTCTTTTTGATTGCCGAGGAATACTCCATTGTATATATATATATACCACATCTTCTTTATCCATTTATCCATTGATGGACATGTGGGCTCTTTCCATACTTTGGCTACTGTTGATAGTGCTGCTGTATACATGGGGGTGCATGTATTCCTTCGAAACAGCACATCTGTATCCCGTGGATAAATGCCTAGTAGTGCAGTTGCTGGGTTGTAGGATAGTTCTATTTTCAGTTTTTTGAGGAACTTCCATACTGTTTTCCAGAGTGGCTGCACCAGCTTGCATTCCCACCAACAATGCAAAAGAGATCCTCTTTCTCTGCATCCTTGCCAACATCTCTTGTTGCCTGAGTTGTTAATGTTAGCCATTCTGACAGGTGTAAGGCGGTATCTCATTGTGGTTTTGATTTGTATTTCCCTGATGATGAGTGATGGTGAGAATTTTTTCATGTGTCGTTTGGCCATCTGGATGTCTTCCTTAGAGAAGTGTTTATTCATGTCTTTTGCCCATTTCTTCACTGGATTATTTGTTTTTTGGGTGTTGAGTTTGATAAGTTCTTTATAGATTTTGGATACTAACTCTTTATCTGATATGTCATTTGCAAATATCTTCTCCCATTCTGTTGGTTGCCTTTTAGTTTTTCTGATTGTTTCCTTCACTATGCAGAAGTTTTTATTTTGATGAGGTCCCAGTAGTTCATTTTTGCTTTTGTTACCCTTGCCTCTGGAGACGTGTTGAGTAAGAGGTTGCTGTGGGCAAGATCAAAGAGGTCTTTGCCTGCTTTCTCCTCGAGGATTTTGATGGTTTTGTGTCTTACATTGAGGTTTTTCATCCATTTTGAGTTTATTTTTGTGTATGGTGTAAGAAAGTGGTCCAGGTTCATTCTTCTGAATGTTGCTGTCCAGTTTTCCCAGCATCACTTGCTGAAGAGACTGTCTTTATTCCATTGGATATTCTTTCCTGCTTTGTCAAAGATTAGTTGGCCATACGTTTGTGGATCCATCTCTGGGTTCTCTATTCTGTTCCATTGATCTGAGTGTCTGTTCCTGTGCCAGTACCATACTGTCTTGATGATTACAGCTTTGTAGTATAGCTTAAAGTCTGGGATTGTGATGCCTCCTGCTTTTCTTTTCTTTTTCAAGATTGCTTTGGCTATTTGGAGTCTTTTCTGGTTCCAATACAAATTTTAGGATTATTTGTTCTACCTCTGTGAAGAATGCTGGTGTTACTTTGATAGGGATTGCATTGAATATGTAGATTGCTTTGGGTAGTATTGGCATTTTAACGATATTTGTTCTTCCTATCCAGGATCATGGAATCTTTTTCCATTTTTTTTTTTTTTGTGTGTGTCTTCTTCAATTTCTTTCATAAACTTTCTATAGTTTTCAGTGTATAGATTTTTCACCTCTTTGGTTAGATTTATTCCTAGGTATTTTATATTTTTTTGTGCAACTATAAATGCGATCAATTCCTTGATTTCTCTTTCTGTTGCTTCATTGTTGGTGTATAGGAATGCAACTGATTTCTGTGCATTTTTTTTATAACCTGCAACTTTGCTGAATTCATGAATCAGTTCTAGCAGTTTTTTGGTAGAATCTTTTGGGTTTTCCATATAGAGTATCATGTCATCTGGGAAGAGTGAAAGTTTGACGTCCTCCTGGCTGATTTGAATGCCTTTTATTTCTTTGTGTTGTCTGATTGCAGAGGCTAAGACTTCCAATACTATGTTGAATAACAGTTGTGAGAGTGGACATCCCTGTTTTGTTTCTGACCTTAGGGGGGAAAGCTCTCAGTTTTTCCCCACTGAGGATGATATTAGCATTGGGTCCTTCATATATGGCTTTTGTGATCTCGAGGTATGGTCCTTCTATCCCTACTCTCTTGAGGGTTTTTATCAAGAAAAGATGCTGTATTTTCTCAAATGCTTTCTCTGCATCTATTGAGAGGATCATATGCTTCTTGTCCTTTCTTTTATTGATGTGATGAATCACGTTATTTGTTTTGCAGATATTGAACCAGCCCTGCATCCCAGGTATAAGTCCCACTTGATCGTGATGAATAATTTTTTTAATGTATTGTTGGATCCAGTTGGCTAATATCTTGTTGAAGGTTTTTGCATCCATATTCATCAGGGAAATAAATTGGTCTATAGTTCTCCTTTTTAAAAAAAAATTTTTTTTAACATTTATTTATTTTTGAAACAGAGACAGAGTATGAATGGGGGAGGGTCAGAGCGAGAGGGAGACACAGAATCTGAAACAGGCTCCAGGCTCTGAGCGGTCAGCACAGAGCCTGACGCGGGGCTCGAACTCACGGACCACAAGATCATGACCTGAGCTGAAGTCGGCTGCTTAACTGACTGAGCCACCCAGGCGCCCCTATAGTTCTCCTTTTTAGTGTGGTCTCTGTCTGGTTTTGGAATCAAGGTAGTGCTGGCTTCATAGAAAGAGTGTGGAAGTTCCTTCCATTTCTGTTTTTCGGAACAGTTTCAAGAGAATAGGTGTTAACTCTTCCTTAAATGTTTGGTAGAATTCCCCTGGAAAGCCATCTGGCTCTGGACTCTTGTTTTTTTTGGCAGATTTTTGATGACTAATTGGATTTCCTTACTGGTTATGGGTCTGTTCAAATTTTCTATTTCTTCCTGTTTCAGTTTTGGTAGTGTATATGTTTCTAGGAATTTGTCCATTTCTTCCAGATTACCCATTTTATTGGCATATAATTGCTCATAATGTTCTCTTATTATTGTTTTTATTTCTGTTGTGTTGGTTGTTATCTCTCCTCTTTCATTCTTGATTTTATTTATTTGGGTCCTTTCCTTTTTCTTTTTGATCAAACTGGCTAGTGGCTTATCAATTTTGTTAATTCTTTCAAAGAACCAGCTTCTGGTTTCATTGATCTGTTCTACTGTTTTTTTTTGGTTTTGATAGCATTAATTTCTTCTCTAATCATTATTATTTCCTGTCTTCTGCTGGTTTGGGGTTTTATTTGCTGTTCTTTTTCCAGTTCCTTAAGGCACAGGGTTAAGTTGTGTATCTGAGATCTTTCTTCCTTCTTTAGGAAGGCCTGGATTGCTATATACTTTCCTCTTATGACTGCCTTTGCAGCGTCCCAGAGGTTTTGGGTTGTGGTTTTATCATTTTCATTGACTTCCATATACTTTTTAATTCCCTCTTTAACTGCTTGGTTAGCCCATTCATTCTTTAGTAGGATATTCTTCAGTCTCCAAGTATTTGTAGCCTTTCCAATTTTTTTCTTGTGGTTGATTTCGAGTTTCATAGTGTTGTGGTCTGAAAATATGCATGGTATGATCTCGATCTTTTTGTACTTAGGGCTGATTTGTGTCCCAGTATATGGTCTATTCTTGTCTTTTCTCCCCTCAGAGAGTCCCCCTTAAAATTTCTTGCAGGGCAGGCAGGGTTAGTGATCACATACTTCTCTAATTTTTGTTTGTCTGGGAAACTTTTAATCTCTCCTTCTATTTTGAATGACAGCCTTGCTGGATAAAGAATTCTTGGCTGCATGGTTTTCTGATTCAGCACATTGAATATATCCTGCCACTCCTTTCTGGCCTGCCAAGTTTCTGTGGATAGGTCTGCTGCAAACCTGATCTGTCTTCCCTTGTAGGTTAGGGACTTTTTTTCCCTTGCTGCTTTCATGATTCTCTCCTTGCCTGAGTATTTTGTGAATTTGACTATGATATGCCTTGTTGATGGTTGTTTTTTGTTGAATCTAATGGGGGTTCTCTGTGCTTCCTGGATTTTGATGTCTGTGTCTTTCCCCAGGTTAGGAAAGTTTTCCGCTATGATTTGTTCACATAACCCTTCTACCCCTATTTCTCTCTCTTCCTCTTCTGGGACCCCTATGATTCTGATGTTGTTCCTTTTTAATGAGTCACTGCTTTCTCTAATTCTTAAATTGTACTTTTTTGCCTTAATCTCCGTCTTTTTTTCTGCTTCGTTATTCTCTGTAAGTTTGTCCTCTATATCGCTGATTCTCTGTTTGGCCTCGTCCATCCTTGCCGCCGCTGCATCCATCTGTGATTGCAAGTAAGTTGTAGCATTTTTAATTTCATTCTGGCTATTTTTTTACTTCTTTTATCTCTGCAGAAAGGGATTCTAGTCTATTTTCAACTCCTGCTAGTATTCTTATTATCATGATTCTAAATTCTGGTTCAGACATCTTGCTTTTATCTGTGTTGGTTGAATCCCTGGCTGTCGTTTCTTCGTGCTTTTTCTTTTTGGGTGAATTCCTTCCTTTTTGTCATTTTGAAGGGAGAAAAGGAATTAATGAGGTAGAAAAATTGAAATTAAAAAATTAAAATTAAAAAATATTAAAATTAAAAATCAAACACACACACACACAAATCAAATAGACGATGCTAGATCCTAGGTGTGTTTTGGTCTGGGTGTTGAAAGTGTTTTGATGAATTAGAGGAAAAAAAAGGCAGGGGGGAAAGAAAAAAAAGGAAATCATTTGAGAATTTGAGAAAATGAATGCACTGAAGTAGACTAAAATGAGATGATGGGGGTAAAATAGAATTTGAAAAAAAATACACAAAAGTAAAGAATATAGTAGAAAAAAATTAAAGAAAAATATTTTTAATAAAAATTAAAAATAAATATGAATTTTTTCTTTTTCTGTATTTAAGAAAAAAGAAAATAAATGAAAAAGATAAAAAAAGATTAAAAAAGAAAAAAAGAAAAAAAAAGAAATGTGGTTAACTTCTTTCCCTTGTGTGTGTGTGTGTGTGTGTGTGTGTGTATTTTGTTTCCTGTTTCTGAAACTGTTATTATTTGCATGTTGGGCACCCCGGACTTGTCATTTACTTTTCTTATTTTTCCTGTCCTCTTTTCTATCTCTTATAATTATCGTATAATCCTCTGTTGACTTTTTCCATTTCTATTATAATATTTTTAATTTTACCGGTTCCATTTTGCTCTCTTAGTGTTCTTTTTTCGTATTATCCAGTTCTTGTTTTCATAAATGCAACTATCTTCTTTTTATCTCTCAGGATATTAAATATATTCTGAATATAAAATGTTTTCCTTACATAACTCCTAATTGCTTTTATCCTTTTTGTTTGATTTGATTTCCATCCCTCACATTACAGATTTTCATCAGATGTGTATGAACTCTAGTTTCTGCTCTTATTAAGAGCGGAGTGCTCAAATACTGTCTGCAAGTTCTGAGCTTGTCATTGGGGCTTGTTACATGTGGGCTTCACTATGGAGTGTAGCTGGCCTATTTTGTTGGAGAACCTTGATGCCAGTATCTATAGGTCTTTCCTCTTGTGCTGTTCAAATCCCCCTGGGAAAACTCTCCTGGTCTCCTGCTTTTAGGTAAAAGCCTGGTGGCCATGTTTGTAGGAGCCAAATAGGAAGAAGGTTGGAGATACGGGCACTTAGGATGCAAATGCCCTCTGTTTTCCCCCTTGCCCTTGAGTTCTGCTTGGTGTCCCATGCACCAGGGAGTCCCCATTTCCCCCAGTCCAGAGAACTAACACACCCTCATTCTTGCTAGGGCTGGGAAGGGGTTTGTGTGTTTTGATGAAGCTTCTTTGCATAGCTCCTCTTTCCTCCAACACTCCTAGAGGTAGTCGAGTCAGTTCCTCACACTTTGGGGGGATTCAGTTCAGAACTTAGTGCTGCTTCTAGGCCCCTGTGCCCTGCCAGTTGAGAACACAGCTTTCTCAGCTCTGTTAAGTCAGTTGGCTATCAGTCTAGTCATCCACTTGCTGCCCAGTTTCTGAAATGCTGCTGCTCTTGTCTGCTTTCCCATTCTCTTTCTCCTTGATTTTGTGTTTATACCCTCCTTTTCTCCCATGGCATTTTGGTTCATGTTTATTTCATGGTACCTCTTTTTTGTATATTATAGTTCATTGTAAGTCTGTCTACTCTGTCCTTAGAAGGAAGAGACACATTGTACACATTTAATAGCCCTTGGTACCTAGCAGTGAGAGACAGCTGTGTGCTGAAGTGTACCTACCCTGAAGTCAGGCTCGAGGCCCAGCCAACTACTAATGGACACAGACACCCAGATACTAATGGGCACAGTCTTCCCTCAGGGAGCTTGTGCTTGGGTGTGTCTTCCTCCCTCCAACCATAGAGAGCCTGATTCTGACTATTGGCATCTCAGTGGCTAAAGAAAGAAGTGATGGCTCTAATTGCAAGCTTTCTTTGCCCTCTTTATCAGAACAGAGACATGGAGAGAGGTGAAAGATGGGCTAGAAACAAAGGGACATGATGTGTTACAGATGGGAGGGAAAGGAAGGACTGGGGTGAGGTTGAGAGTCAAGAGTCTCCAACCCCCTTCCATATTCCTCTTTGCCCTGTTTTACATGAAAGATTGCTTCCTGATTATAAAGTAATGCAAACAAAATGTGGAAATGTGAGAAATAAAGAGAAGTTAAAGAAAATAACTAAACTGATAATGCCATCACCTTTAAATATTCTGTTACAGTTGTGTGTATATATGTACACATTTATACACATATAATTTAATGACATTGGAATTATAATGAATACAGTATAATATTCTGCCTTTATACTCAGTATTACATTGTGAGCTTTTCTTACATCATTAAATTCCCTTGAAATCATGACAGCAAGATTCTATGTAGATGTATTTTGTATTTGAAACTATTTTGGCACTTTTTAATTTTCATTACTATACATAATGCTTTAATTAATAATATGTTATATGCAATAACATTTAACCCATTTTTATTATTTCTTTAGAATTTGTGGAAATGGATTTAATGGTTTATAGAAAATAGACATCTCTAAAGATCTTAATGCATATTATCAAATTGCCAAACAAAAATTTGTGCCATTATTTAGTACCACCAGGAGAAGATAAGAGACTATTTCTCTAGTCCCTTAAATAATGTGTGTGTGTGTGCGTGTGTATGTATTTCATAAGCAAATTTCATTTTTTAAATTTGCATTTCCATATTTGGTTAAATTATCCTCCTTCTTATTAATTTTAGATATTAAGCAACTTTAAAATTTTTCTGTATTGTTAAATTTGGCCCAATTTAATATTTGGATGTTTATTATTTTTGTTTGATTATCAAGAACTGTGTATATCAATGTAATGAAACTTTTGTTGTGTCTTTTCCTTCTGTTTATTATTTCCCTTTTTACTTTTGTTTTGACATCTTCTGACATAGATTGTAGATATTTATGTAATCAAGGCTATCCTTCCTCTGCAATTTCTTCTAGTTTTATACTACAAAGTGTATTAAGTAGATTTTCTGAATAGGACGTGAGCAGGTTTGTTTCTGAAAAAGCCATGAGCTTTTTCAGCAATTGCTCAATTATCATTTATTAGGCCCATTCCATTTACTTGAAGTTTGGAGGCTGGCTCGGATACTGGATGGGAAGATTAAGCCTTTTGGAGCTCTGGTCCCCTTTGCTAAACCTCTCCATTCTTCTCTATGCCACTTTCACACAGAGAACGTGCTGACTGCTGACAGAACCACAGACCTTTCCAAAGCTGTCATCACATCTCTAAACCATGAAAATTCCCTGGTAACTCCTTGAGATACCCCAGCCTATATCCACCTTTATTTGAAAGTCCTAGGGTCCTCCCCAGAAGACTTGCTGAAGCAAGACATTGCAAAGACTGCTCCAGGCACCAACTGACAGCCAGACAGGAACAAGTCATTTTTCTCTCCTTGTAGCTACCTAATGAGTAATTGTCATGACTTCCCCCAGACTGGGGCTAGAAGATGAGCAGTGTTCCTTGGAGTTATGTCCTTTCATCTTGCCTGTTTGACATCCCTGTTGACAGGACACGAGATGCTGGGCCAGATGGCGCTAGCCGCATTACACAGATGAGTGGCAGGAGTCCAGGTGTGCCGTGTGGGGGGAGGAGGCAAGGGAGAAGCTGGGCATTTCATCACTGGAGTATACTAGAAAGAACAGTTGCAGCTGGGGTCTGTCTCTTTTAGAGAGCCCTAGTGATTAATGTTCTAAACAGATTCTGAAATGCCTGTTATACGGAAGGCCAGGAAAAATGAACATGTGCATTCTAATGACTCCATCTTCCATTATGAAGAAAGAAAGTATAGTTTGTAGTGGAAAGAGCACTGTGCTGGGAGGCCCTGGGTTCTATTCTCTCCTAGGGTGACCAGTGGTCCTGGTTTGCCTGGAACTAATGGGTTACCCAGGACACTGGACATTTCATTTCAGAACTGCAGCAGTCCTGGACCAAGATGGTTGGTCTCCTTATCTGGCTATGTGGATTTGGCCATGTCATTTATCTTGCTGAGTCCCTGTCTCCTGACATATACCCCTGCTCTGCCCTTAAAAAGTTGAGTAAAAATCACCACAGTATTGGGAGGCAGAATGGTTTATGAGTTGTGTGACCTTGATCAAGTTTCTTAGCCTCTTTTAGCTTGATCTTACTTTCTGGTCTTTATAGTGGGGTAATACTAGTGAATACCTTATCAGATTACTGTGAGAAGCAAATGAAAAGTGAAAATTAAGTGTAAATTCCTGATCACAGTACTGGCACATAGTACCCTCTAAGAAATGTTAACTATGTTTCTCATTACCAGTGTAGTAGAACATTATCAAAAGTAGGCTACAGCAATGTCATTATTACTGGAAGAATCATTGGATTTCGGAAAGTCAGTTCTGCCTTTTTTGGGTTGGATTGCCTTCATCCAGGAGCCAGGAGTCTCAGAAGGCCAGTGTGTACAGTGGCTTCTAGAAGAACCTTCTGGAAGCTGGGCATGGACAAGTTAGGAGCCATACTCAGAAGCTGATGGTAAAAACATTCTCCTTTTTTTTCCTGGACATGTGTTCCAATTCTGTCAAAGACAATTCCATGTTCCTTATTAGAAAGTAAATGCTGCAGGGGAGGTGGAAAGCTATATAAAGCATTTTATTTACCATCCATTTATTAAGCTCCACCTCTGCTCCAGGCCTGACACAAGTTGCTGTGCACACAAAGATGAGGAAAACTCTGTTTCTATTCGATCTTAAGGGGTCATGGTCCTGTTGAGTAAACAGATACTTTAAATCATAGACATTTGTTTGGGTGCCATAATAGAGGTGTGTTTGTATAATTCTGAGAAGACCAGGGAAAGCACTAACTGCTCAGGATACATCTTGAAGAATGAGTGGGGGGTGATGGGGAAGAAAGGAAGTTTCAGAGAATGAGAGACAATGACCACGTGTATGAGGCATAACCTGTATAAAGAACATGGAGTAAATTCATGGTGGCTGGAGAAAAGAGTGGAGTCTGTGTTGTGTAAGCTTAAACTGCTAGCTTGCAGGTCTGGGAGATCTGGAGCATTCTGAAGGGCACTGAACATACTGAGAAAGAGTTGGGCTTTGTGGGTGGTCCAAGAAGATTCATCTAGATGATTAAAGAGGAGATGTAGAAGATCCGATTTCTGAATTTGTATTTGGTTTCTCTACACAGATTTATCTTCAGTTATGTCCCCCATAACCTTGTTTATACCATCAAAAATTAGAAAGTTTTTATGGGTTTTGTTGAGTCAATTATGTGTTGACACAACAGAATACCATACATCTATTTAAAATCATATTTGTGATGTATGTTCATTGGTACGGAAAGGCTTTAATGAAGAGGTTACAACAAAGGATGTAGTATTTCTACATTTCACTGAAAATTGTATCTCTATTTTATGGTGGTGAGCTAGTGTACAACTCATAGAAGTTCAAAAGAACCAATTGTTAGTATGTCTTCACAAGTTCACGTACAGTAATATCATGCTGGTAGCTTGAAATCAGCCAAGTGGAAGTATTCATCATGGAAATTGGCAAATACTACAAATCAGGGCTTTCTGTTTTTATTAACAGAGAGCCACTTGTTAAACCTTTACCAGCGCTCCACTGTGTATATGCAAATATGCAGAGAAAATCCTGATCATTGCTGGGTGGTGAGATTAGTGATTTCTTTGCTTATCTGTATTTTCTAAGTTTTTAAAATTAACATGCATTACTTAGGCAATTTTTGCTTTAATTTCAAAAAAGGGAGGGCTCACTCTGGCAGCATTGTCATGATAAGGGATGGGAACCGGGGGACCAATTTTGAGGTTATTCTGACCGACCTGTGAGCACACATGAGACCTGGGATTGGGCAGTGCTGAAGCAGGGAGAGGAGGACACTGTCATAAGATTTTGGAAAGCGGCCACCCTATAACTTCAACAACTTCAGTCATTTTCAGGTGATAAATCTACAGAGAATGAATGCAACCAACCCAAGGAAAACCAGAAACAAATGTCATGAAAATGAAGTATCCATGGGTTTGAACATGATTTCCAACCTTCATTCTAAGCCAGAATTTCAAATTCTTTCCCAACATCATTATGATTGAAGCTGATGACAAAAAGCAAAACAGCTGGACTTGAATGTCTTTGCTCTTATGAGTCCCTGTGGTTCCTAAGGGGATAGATCAAGCCAGTGACAGAACAGAAGACATAAGCAGACAAGATCCATTATTTATTTTTATGTATCTGTGGTGCCTTGCACGGTGCCTGGCCTAGAGAGAGTGCCTGAAGAATGTTTCATGAATGCATGAATAAAAGATGGGGCTTTCCCTATGGTGTGCTTTCTGAAGGAAAAACTTTCTGAAGGAAAAACTTCCACATTGGTGGCATTTGCTGAAATTTGTGGTTTAAATACTCTCATCATGACCAATTTCAGGCTACAAATGTGAAGTCACTGAACTAGAGGTTGGGAATACATAAGCACAATTAGGTTCTTCAGACTCTATAGGAGCAGGCCTCAGCACACCACTGGCCCATTTGCCCATTTGGTGTTCAGGCATATAATGACTACTACCGGGTATCTCTGTGGCTGGGCCTACCTTCCCCCTTCTCCTTGGCTCAGTCCTGGAGTCATCCCAATGCCTCTCCCTGACCTTGTGGAGCTTTGCGATAAATATTGTGTCCAGAAGTCAAGGGACTGACTTCAAGTAGGGAAGTTATTGGACATGCTGGGTTAGGGTTGAGAGAAATCTATGGTGTATTCATGGCTGACTACAAGGAGTTCACAGGATGTCTCTGGTCCCTGTCCCCTTGTCTGTCTTCTGTAGATTGGTGTGTTCTACCTCCCAAGGTGGCTGAGAGGGCAAGATAAATAAGTTGTTACTGGGGGGAGTTATAAGAAGCCTTGAAAATAGGCATGGAAACCTGAAGGAACCCCCTTCTCTCCTCCTTTCTTTCTCTTCTCTCACTACACTAATCTCCCCAGATTGGCCCAAGCCTTTTTATATAGGAACAGGAGCCAAGACTACCTTTTAGTGTCTTGGGGTTTGGGGTTAAGGTTTAAGGGATCTTGGGGGGCTGAGATAAATCATAAGTAAGTTGTAGACCACAGCCCTCAAAACTGATATTAAAGGGACACCAGGAAAATGCCCTTAACCCTTCTGCCACAGCCTCTGACCTATCAGGCAGAACTAACTGGTTTCCCTGCAACAGAGGTGCTATGAGCAACTCCAGGGGCAGCTGGGTCTCCAATGGCTAATAAACATGGAGGCTGATCCTGGTTTGATGAGGAAACACTTAATTTGCTGATTTATGAAGCACTCAGTTTTATTAACTGTCCTATTTTATTAGTCCTCATTCATGACCTGGGGAAATCCCTATTCTTGTGGTTCTCAATGTCAAGACCTCCATCCGAGCCAAGGCATCACATCATTTGGGGGCCATATCTCTGGGAGAAAAACTCACCCTCAAAGGGATGATGACATTTATAACAATTGTAATAACACTCTTTTGCTGCCTGCTATGGACCTGGTCCTGAACTGGTACCTTATATGTCATCTAAGTCTCAAAGCAACCGTATGTAATAGACACCATTACCCCATTATACGGATGAAGAAGTCAAGGTTTGACAAGCTTTGCAACTTGTCCAGTGTCACACAGATAGAAAATGGTGGTGCGAGATCCATACCCAGATCGACTGACTCCAGAGCCCATTATTGGGCCCTGCCATAGACTCTTAGAGCTTGGAAAAGGCCAACCTCTCTCTCCCCAGCCTTGTTGTGTGACCGGGAACCTTCAGTGAGTCACTTAGGCCCCCTGTCTCCCCATTTCTTCTTCTGTTTCATAGTATGGTGGCACAGTAGGGTACATCTCCAAGAGCTGCTATATTTTAAGGACTAACATACTCTCAGTTATACCTGAGTCCTAACACATCTTTTTCTCTCTCTCTCTTGAAACATGGATCTGGCACCGTGCTTTTCACTTGTCAGATGATCGAGGACTACAAGTTGCTCTACAACATATACTCACTGGACAACTGCAAAAAGCAACCCTCTGCTCAGCTATTAAAACAACCTTCCCTCCATAATGGATTAGTTATTTCAGCAATGAGGCCCATTTGAAGGGAGATCAGGAGATAATTGACTGTCAAAGAGTTGAGCAATGTTAAGGTCAATTGTAGTGGAGGTCAATTCGTTTGAACAATGGGCTTGCTTCTGACAGGCCTCATAATGTTGGTAATAATAACTTTGGTTTAATGGAAGTGTTCAATGATGTTAGAGAAGAATGAACTATTAGATGTTCAGATTAAGTATTGTCTAAACCCAGAAGGTTTTGGAGATGGTTTGGTCATAGCAAATGCAAAATCCTCGGCTGGGGAAAACTGACTTTAAAGAACAGCTGGATTTAATGTCAAAGGCAAATGATTTCCTTTCCCCCTTTACCGATTGACTTGAATTTACACTGTGCAGACCGTGATTATTCCCCGACTCTATATTTATAGCTTCTCATTTGCATTTTCCAGAATAATTAAGAATTTAACCTAGAATGGGCCATTTTTGAGTAGAGGTGAATGCTTTCTGATTTTTAAATGAACCGTCTAAATCAGATACTAAATATACATTGTATTCTCCTTGTCTCCTGCATAAAGTCCTTCTCAACTTCTGGTCTCATTACTGGAATCCAGTGGGAGAGATTTCTCACCCCATCCAGAAGTCTGACTTTGTCTGGGAGGGTGGCTCTCATCTATAGGAGACAATGTTTCCCAAATGTGACCCTCTGCCTGCAGTTGTGGGGAGCCCAGGGATGAGCCAGTGGTCTTTTTAATGGGGGCACCAAGAGATTCTCCAGCACACAGCAGAAGGAGAAAGTTCTGCTCTGTACTCTTTGCTTAAATTCCACCAGAAATCATTTCCAGTCTCCTTTGTTTTGCTTGCCAGTGCTGGCTCTTGCTTTCAAAGGATTTACTTCTCCAGAAAAAGTGTAACTGCACAGCCCCTGAGTGATGCTGCCCTCCAGGTTCAGCTGAGAAGCGAAGAGCTGATTCTCAGCAGTGCCTGCTTCTCTGGACAAAGCGTTGATATCCTTGTTATTGCCCCCATTTGGCACAGGAGGTCTGAGGCTTCCAGGGTTAAGAAACATGCCCCACTTAAAGCCTGTTCTCTCTTCCTATCTACTATGCTACCTCCCACATTTATCAACAGGGCCTAATATCTTCATTTTTCAGCAACGTAAGCCCATGTCTGGTCCCTAAGTTCATTCTCTGTTAGTGGATAAGGGGTCGCTAAGGCCCAGCAGTTGCCAGATTCTGCAGTGTAACAACAAAGTTCTTAAGAGAGGGAATGTGTTCTCTCTGGGCAGGTGGGCCCTGTGTCCCCTGGCAGGCATGATCAGAGCTGCAGAGATAATTCATCAGAACTGTCTAGAAAGCCTACAGCCACGGGCATTTTTTTTTCCTTTAGAGCAGAAGGGAAAGAGAGGGCACCATGAGAGTCTGGAGGGGCGTAGGTATGAAAACAGCCAGAGGCTCCTTCAGAGTCTGGGGAAGGAGGCAGGGTGTGCTGAAGTGTGTTGAGGACAGCTCACCTGATCTTACTGTAGGTTAGGGAGTTTTCTGCCAAGTTCTCTGCATGGTTGGATTACAGGGTTCCAAACACTCCGTGCACCCTGAAGAAAATGGGCAGTGATCCCAGCATTAGTGTCTATAATGACTGTTGCAGAGAGGCAAGTGGCAGCCAAATAGGGTAACCCAGGACTCCACTGGCCCTCACTTGAAGCAGGTTATAGGCCAGACTAGTTCACAAAGATCAAGGGGGAAGACTTTATGGTATCTAGTGGGTCCATTTTGCTGTTGAAGTCCAGAACTTGGGACATCCCCAGGGAGGCTGGGCCTCGGTGAGCTTCTTCACTGGAGGAGCTTGGTCACCTAGATAACAAGTGCTGGAACCAAGGCTCTCACCCAGTTAGTCACTCAGACTCCAGAGACAGGCTGAGCAAATGGAAAAGTGTGTGTGGCAGGGTGGGGGGTGAGTGGTGATGAGAGATTTTGCCTGTTATACATTTATCTTGAATTGTGCTGGCATTCTTATGACTATATGGAAAAAGATTATACTGTGCGTGTGTGTATGTGTGTGTATTCCCAATATGTATATATACCCAAAATGGACTGTATTTACCATTGCTTTTATCCCCATGGTTAAGGCTATCAGACAAGATTCTCAGTGTTAATGGTGATTGGCCATCGCTGTGCAGGCTTCTGTTTATCTAGAAGGCTGGTATAATATTCACAGCCAGAATAAAGCAACTCTAAAGCTAGTTTTCCAATGTCAAGGAGGAAAAAAATAAAAATGCATACATGTTCAATGAACAGACCTATTCTGAAGACCTTAAGTAATTCTCCTTTAGAATTCATCTTCCCATTTCCTGGCTAGATAAAATGAGGCCAAGCTGCCTAGCCTGAACATAGGAGTAAAATGGTGACTAAGTAAAACACTTCTATCTTAGTCACCCTTCCTGTGGCAGGGAAAAAAAAAATGACTTTACCTCCATGAGAATGATAAGCAGGGGTTTAGAAAAAATCCTGTAATACTTCCTTTGTTTTGGCTTCAGACATGCTATTGATAACAGCTTTTACCATCGTACAGTGTGTTTATTGTTGAGTAATTATGTTTTGCTTTCATATTGGCAAAGCCATTATTTGCACTCTTAGAAGCAATGGACATCTTGTGTGCACAAATGAATTAATGTGACAATGGCTTTTGACTTTGGAAGCGATGACTTATTAATACTTTCATCTGCAGTGTTGTTAAATAAATACTCAGATCTTTTCATCATGGTACCTATCACTAATGGGTTTCTCCAGCTACAAATAGCACAAGATCGTACAACCCACAGGGCCAGATTATGGAAAAGAGAGAGAGAACTTATGGACATCTCTCTTATTATAATTTTGAATCCAGCCCAAAAGCCAGAGTGTTTCTGATTTAAAACAGTCAGATGGGTCAAAGCCAGACACTGGAAACTCCCTAGAGAGGATGTCAAAGGGAAGATTCCTGCACTGTATCTGTCCTGGGAAGACTAAATCAAAATGACGTTACTCTCCTTCTACCCACACATGTGCACACGCATGCACACACACATGCGTGTGCACATATATGCACATGCGTGCATATCCAAGGATCTTTTATTTCTCTAGAACTTCCTAAGTACCTGGTAGAGGGTTCAGTCGATACTATTTCTTGGCTGTTTTATTACCTTTTCTTGTATACCAGGTACCATATAGTTAGCTAAATCACCCACTAAATTTTCTAAATGGAAAGGCAGACAGAAAACCTAAGTTACATGCAGGATGATGGATATTTTCAAGGAATGGGAAGACACAATAATGAAGAAAGAAGTCTTGTGTGAGGGTCCTGTAGACTTGCATGCAAATTGGTTAACTTCAGAAAAGAGAGGAGGCCAGTGAGCAGCGAGGGGACAGCTTAGACACACAGAGGAGGAGATGGGACATGAAAGGGTTCCACTTGGCAGATATTCTAGTATCTTCATAATGTGCAAAGTGGAGTGTGCATTGCAAAGTCAATAGGATAATGTACACCATGTGCATAAAGAGGCAGTGGTTTCCATGCCCATGAAGAGGCCTCGTAGGGCATAGAAAAAAAAAGGGAAACAAGCCTCGCCTCTAAGACTCTTCCAGCCAAATCTGAAATGTCCAGAAAATGGGAAACTTGAAGGTTTGATGAAAGAGGGAATGCACTTTGGCTGAAGTGTCTTTAATTAGGAGAAGAAAGAATGGGAAGCAGCAGAAGCCAGGAGGTGGTCACCCATGAGGATGGGTGATGAATAAAGCAGGAGTACAGCCTGAGGGGAGAGGAAGAAGCCAAGGTGGGTTCCAGGGTCTCTGATGCAAACACACAGAAGGACAGGGAGCAGAAAGAAGCCCAAGGAGACATGGAACACATAAGGCAATTCCTGTTCATCTCCGATACATCTTAGAGGCATGGGAGCCCTGGGGCCAAATCACCATCTCAGACACAAGTGGGACACACGTGATCCTCAGAAAAGGCTTATTCAGTGCCAGGTCAATCAGGAACCATGGGTGAACCATAATGCCAAAGTGAATGCCAACTCTGAGGCCAGCAGGGAGCTATTCTTCTAGCCCACGTTAAACCACAAGTCAACCAGCTCCTTCATGGTCTCTAAATAAGAGTATTGTGGGTAAGGTGTGAATGTTGTTACTTAGGAATGTATGAGAGTTTTCTCAAATGCCAAGCATCAAGACCTAAGTCAGTACATGTCTGTCCATTACTCAGAACCTTCTAGATTAAGGATCAGAAACCGTGGCTGGCATGCCCTGCAAGCTAGGATTGGTTTTTACATGTCAAAGGTTTGTTGAAAACAACAGCAACCAAAAACAAACAAAGAAGAATATGGGACAAGGACTGAATGTGGCCTTCAAAGCCCAAAATGTTTGCTATCTGATCCTTTGTAGAACAAGCATGCTGACTTCTGCTCTAAAGGATTCCAGCACATTTAGGAAAAACCAGAGTTTATTATGTCTTACAGATAGTGGTGGTTATCTGACCAAGAACAAACAAACAAAACAAAGCAAAACAAAACAAAACAAAACAAATCAAACCCCCCACACACACAAAAACACCAAAAAATAAACAAACCAAAAAAACCACACAAAACCAAACTAAACCCTGACAAATGTACAACCAAAACACAATGCCCACACAGTATTTGGGATATACTTAAAGTAAAAAAATGACTTCCTGTTTATCTGAAATGAAAATGTAACAAGCATCCTGTATTTTCTCTGACAACCTTATGCACAGGGCATAAAGGGGTGGTATATAGCAAGAGCATGGGCTGGAATCAGACTGCCTGGGTTCAAATCCCAGCTCTGCCACTTATATTACCAAGCAGACAGTTGATAGGGATTGCCTAGCCTTGTCAGATAGGGATGATGGGATCTCGGAGGGCACCTGGAACAGTGCTTGGTACCAGCTGTTGTTACTATATCGTCTTGATCCAGGCCACCCCTCTGACTTCACCTCCTGCTACTCTCCCCTCCCAGACTTCACTCCAGACACAGCGGCTGCCTGGCCTTGCCTGGACCCTGCCACATGGGCACCTGCCTTAGAGTCTTTGCATTCAAGGAGTCCTCTGCCTGGAACTCTCTTCTTCCCAGTATCCCCTGGTGTTTACTCCTTCCACACATACAGGATTCTCCTCTTCTGCTGTCTCCTCCACCGGCCATCCCTGGCCACACTGCCACTCTCTAGTCCCCTATTCTGCTTTACTTTGTCATTGTAGCTAGCTTTTACCTCCCCGTCACATTGTACATTTGTGTTGTTTGCTCTTGGCCTTGTTGCCTGTTATGCTCTTAATCCCCAGCACAGTGTCTGACACTTAGTTGAAGAGTAAATGAATAAATAAATGATGGACTGTATTTCTGTAAGGGGCTTAGTTCAGAGTCCTGAGGCAGTTGTAAAGCGGCCAGCATGTGTTTATGAGGGTATACTGCAAGCCAGCGATAGCATGGTAAGTAAACAGATGGGGTCCTGGCCTCCTTTCGAGTTTACAGCCTAGCAGCCTCGCTGGGAAGGCAGGTATTGTACAGGCACTTAGGAATGATGAAATAGAAAAGGGACATCAACGAAAAGTCCTGGGGGCCTTGAGAGCATTTGACAGGGAGGTCAGGGAAGGCATCTCTCTGAAGGGGACCCTGCAGTTGGCCATGAAGCAAGACCAGAAGTAAAGGGGAAGAAGAGCACTGGAGGCTGAGGGAGCCACCTGTGCAGGGGCTTGGAGGTGGGGCAGCCTCAGCATGCCCGCTGAGCACAGAGGAGTCTGGGACGCCTAAGGATGGGGGTGCACTGTCGCCATATTTGGCAGCCTATCCATCCTGCGTGCAGCGTTCAGATATTTTTGTGTTCTGGCTTGATGCTTATGTCAGCACTACCGAGATGGATCTCAGTTCACTGCAGCCTCCTTGCATACACTTCCAAAACTTGTGCTTATTATTACTATTGAGTCATTTTAGCACTGGCGGAAGGGGATGCACTGACAGGTCTGAAGACTGATCCGTGGATCAACGATGCAGCATAGATACCAAAAGCCGCTACAACCTCCTCCATCACCATTTCCTTTTCAGTGGGGACAGCCAGTAAGAAGAGCTGGGGCTTTCAGCCAGCCCTGTGTGTTCTTCTGCTGACAACTCTGATCTTGGGCAAGTTAACTACCCTTTCAGAACCTCAGTTTCCCCATGTACAAAATGGGGAGGTGGATATTTATATGTGCTCTATAAAATTAATCAATTGAGAATTACAAGAGAAAGGATGTAATGTGTCTAGCTTATTGCCTGGCACAGGTGAGGCGCCCAGGAATGGTGAGCGCCTATCTCCCATGCCTGCCTTCTCAAACCCAGCCCTCATCTGCTTGGCAGGATCTGTTCCAAGGTGAAGGAGGCGTTTCTCATCATATGCTTTTTGAATCCTGGTCCCCTGAGATAGTCTTCAGAAACAGGTGCTGTGCTAAAATAGGTCTGTAGGGAATTCCTTACCCCAAACTTCAGGGTTCCTTCTCAAAACACCAGCCAGTGAATTTGTCTCAGAACAGAGCTGAGGGTTTCTGGGTGTTCACCTGGAGCTTCCTGGTGAAATCATACAGGGCCACTCACCTACAGAGGTACTCAAGGCCTATGACTGCAGATTTGAGGTATTTTGGAGTGAGCAGCTGGTCCCCTGAGAGGAGAAAGGGCTAGAAACCAGAAACCCACACAGTGTTGTGGGCCACCAACTTCTAAGGAGGTGCCTTCCTTAGAAAGATACTATGAAGTAACAAGATATGAAACACTTTGAAAACATTTAAAGCAATTCATCCAAATTGAGACTACTGGCTGTGTTTAGGTGTTAATGCCCAAAGCAAACATCTGCACTTCTTTGGACATTTGTAACATCAGATTCATAGCCTAGAATTGTCAAAAATTGACCAGAAAAAGTTTCTTGGAGTTCGTCAAGGGCACCCTGTTATAGTTCAGTCGAGTTTAAATCTTGGGAAGCTGCAGGATGAAATTGGAAATCGCCCTGGGTAATGGAGAGCCAAATTGGGCCTTAGAGCAGGTAGCTGGGTGACTTATTTTTTAATGTTTCCAACATGAAAGAACACAATTGATTTTTTCCTCCTTAATCCCTGCAACTCCCTAGCTTTTATTGTTTCTAAAATAAGATAAACCAAGCAGGTATTATTTCGGCTCTGTAAACAATCTTTATTTTTCTGGCTGATAGGAATAGAAATTGAGACGGAGACCAGGCTTGAAAGAGGGGGAAACAAGGTAATCAAGGAAATCATTGATCTTAACTTAGTTGACGCCTACCACTTCTGCAAATGCTCACAGTGGTCGTGCACCCCACCCCCACCCCCCATAACTCACCCTCCAGGTTTTGTCGATACCTCACAAAAGTGCAGAGCCTCAGGCAGTGAAATCTTCAAGCACTCTGCTTCCTTCCACGGATCAAATCACACTCGTTATTTTTGAAGATTAGTGGCCACTTCGAAAATGACTTTACTTTCTTGATCCAGTCAAATAATTGTCAGATGATTTTATTTTAATGCTTTGGTTCTGGGAACATTGGAGTGGTTTCCATTTTATTGCATATTCTGAGATTCTCGCTCTGGTTTTCCTGCTTTGTGCGTCTCTGCCATGGGCAAAGCTATATTAGCTTCAAAGTCCTTTCCTGAGTTGGCAGACACTCAGCGGGGTGTCTGTGAGAGGAGAAATTAGCTTTAATGGGCCTAGAGGAGGAGACAGGCACTTTCTCCTGGGCTTAGTATGAGTGTGAGGGTTGCAATACACACAGGCCCCTCCCTGTAGCCAGGACTCAGTATCAGCTGGACGTGTGTGGCCCAGGGGATATCCCCCTTGACTCCACTCACAGACCCTGGCAGGTACCGATGCAGCTGCTGCTGGATGTGGGCATCCCTCCAGTCATGCCCTGATCCCAGTTCTTGTGCCCACTCTTCTTGCCCAGCCTTGAGTACGTCCCTTGACTTCTGGTTCACGTGTCCTGGTTCATTGAAGTTTTTTTCTCTTCAAATTCAAACTTGTAAGAATTTTGAACAAGACCAATAGTTTTGTTCTGGGGAGTGAGGATGTCATAGCTGGCTCTGATGGCAAGATTATGTTTTCCTTCTTCCTACCTTCCAGGGTCATTTTACAGCGTTGGGGTTGTATGTGAGGGGAGAAGCAGCAGGATATAGAGGACAGGTAAGGTCTTTGGTGACACACAGATCCAAGTTAGCTAGGGGTAGCTTTGTGGAATTCCCTTAGCTTTCGGAGTCTCTGTGTCCTTCTTTTTAAAATGGGGACAACAGGGGTGCCTAGGTGGTAGATTAAGTGTCCGTCTTTGGCTTAGGTCATGATTTCATGCTTCATGAGTTTGAGCCCACTTCGGGCTCTGTGCTGACAGTCGGAGCCTGGGACCTGCTTCAGATTCTGTGTCTCCCTCTCTCTCTGTTCCTCCCCTGCTCACACTCTGTCTCTCTCTCTCTCTCAAAATAAATAAAGACTAAAAATAAATAAATAAATAAATAAATAAAATAAAATGGGAACAACATTACCTATATCATCTGAATCTCAAAAATGTTAGTTATAATTGTCATCGTATTTTACAGCTCTTATTAATAGTATTTACAGGGTTTATGTATATTTTCATCACCAAGATTAGGACTCATGGTCCAACAAGAAGACAGACTATTTGAACCATAAACTGTTCCAAAAGAGCCTAGAACGTGGGAACATGCTGAGAATTCCCTCTCCTTCTCCGTTACCTGGCTACACATCACCTCATGGAAGGTGGTGCCTGCCTCAAAACTGTCCCTAAGCTTTGGCAAATTGGAGCCTGGTGCAAGTAGGTTCCTGATACGTGGGATCCTGTGCTACTGCCTCAGAAACTTGGTGTCTGGTGTAATCCACGAACTCAGAGTGGCAAGAGGGCAAAGGGAGTGGAATCATTACCTACAAGTAAAAAAAGAAGCTGCGATGCTCACACTCATTGAGTGTGAGACCCAACACTTTCACCTGCACTGAGACCACAGGGGAGGCCAAACCCCAATGAAACTTTCTCATGTCCCAGCTCGATGTACACATACTCAACCGAGGTACTGTTTGTCTAGGATGGCTGTTTTCTGGCTGTCATCTCTTCCCTGAAATACTTCTCAAGGCTGTTCTTTCCTGGTGAGGAGCCCTCATTTCTTCAGGCTAAAGCTGCCCTTTACGTGTCAACGTGAACCTGCTTCCCAGAGTCTCGCGCAGTTTTAGGGGTGGGGCCACAACTAGTTACCACAGGTCCTGGGGAGAATGTGTATCATCTCATGATACAAGAGGACTCATTTCTTCTCTTCCTGTCTTGTTGCAATCTAAGGAAGGACTCAATGAATTAAAAAGTGGCACCCTGGTTTCCGTATGGACAACCATGCAGTTGACCTAAACCAAAGCTCCCATCATGTGGGGTAATAAATTATTGAGTTCATCAGGTTGGAGGCTGTTTGGGCAGTGGAGGAAACCATGACCTCCTTTTCTTTGGGGACTGAGAGAATGGGGTCCCACCACCCCATGTAGGGGCTTCCCTCCTGCTTAGCATGGCGGGGTCTTTCCTTGGGCTTGGGCCTAAGGACTTCTTCAGGGATAGAAGGCACAGCCCCATCTGAAACCCCAAACCAATTAGCAAGCAAGACCCCCGGTCCTTCTGGGGCCCTAAGGGTACATATTTAACTTTATCATCTATTCAGGATTAAAGGCCCTTCCTTTGGAGAGCTTGTTCCCTGAAGTGTACTCAGCAGCTGAGGAGTTCTTTTAAAAGACATACCACTAGCTCCTACACCCTCAAGATACATTATAATGAGTATGGGAACATAGGGGTGGGTTGAAAAGCTGCTCTGGTGATTTTGATAAGATTACCTTTCACCTAGACTGGTTTTCAAAGTGTGGCAGGCAGACCACATGAGCATCACCTGGAAACTTGTTAGTAGTGTTAATTCTCAGACCCCACTCCAAACCCACTGAATCAGAGACTCTGGGAGTGGCCCTGCAATTAGCACTGTGACAAGCGCTCTAGGTAATTTTGATGCCCTCTAAAGTTTGAGAGCCCCTGTTCTCGGTGGTCAGGAGGAGTGGATGCAGGTGTGTTGTTTCTGCTCTGGACAGACCAGGGGACACACCCTCCACAAAGTCTTCTGTGTCAGTATCTTTTAAAGTACTGTTGGCTAACTGCCTTCTATAGATAGACTTGGGTGGGTCTATTAAATATGCAGATTCCTGGGCCCTGCTTCAGATCTGCTGAATCAAAGTCTTTGAGGTTGAGGGCCTGGGGATAGTGCATGTTTAACATGCTCCCAAGAGGCTTCTTGCACTCAGTAAATTTCAGGACTTACCTCATTGAATAGACTTTCATTGCTCAAAGTATGGTCTGTGGATCAGCAGCATAGACATTGTCTGGGAGCTCATTAGAAATGCAAAATCTCAGGTCTAGCCAAATCTACTGAATCAGAATCTGCATTTCTAACATGATCCCTAGATGATTTGTGTACATATTAACATTTGAGAAGCATTGCCTTAGACCATGTGCTTGGAGCACCTGCCATCTGTGGGCAGCTGATTCATACAGCTGTGAGTAGAAAGTATCATTCCAGAGTAAACTAAGGATGCTTAAAATGTACCTTGTTCTGTGGGTCCTCATTCAGACATCTTGGAGCTTGCCCCAATGTGTAAGTAATAGGAAACTAGAAGTCTTTGCAAAGCACTGGAGAGCTGGCCAACACCTAATAAGTATAGGGTCAAAGAGCACCATGGGGATCCTTGTTGTGAGTCTTGCATCTTTTAAGAAGGGAAGGCCATTGAAATGTCCTTACAGACTACCTTTCTGCATGTGCCCCCCCTCCCAAAGGGTAGACAAGCAATCTCAGTTTATTCTTAACACTTAGTCCACAGAAGCAGAGATTTAGGATTCACTTGATTCAGTCTTTTGCTTGTAGCTGGTTTCCAGAAAGTGCCTGCCAACAGTCCTTTATACCTTAGTGTGAGTTGAGGTTAATTGATCTTTTCTTTTGGTCTTGATGCTTTAGAAGGGAAAGGTTGACAATATGTGTTGTGATGGACTCTAGTATTTCATTAAAGGAACTTTAGGCAACATAACAGATGCAGAGGTGTTTAGGGATGATGATAGTCAAATCACTAGCTTTCTAGGAGCTCCTGAGGTCATGTTCAGTATATCTGGGCCTAACATCTGAATGTTATTGGTTTGTTTCTGTTTTGTATTCCTGGGAGGACAATGGTTGGGTTGTACACTCTCTGGGTCTCTTTCCATTTCTGGAAATTCTCTGAAAATTTGCTGAGCATTCAGTCTGTGCTAGCCCCTATGCTGAACACTGAGGGATTGGGAAATTTAAGATAATACTTCTTCTGTTTTCCCAGGCTAGGGTCAGGGAGAGGGATAGAAACATCTGCCATGTCTTCGAGGTCTGTGAGATATTTTCTTCCTCTCCCTTCAAAACTGATATACCTGAATGGTGACCCAATAGCATCTACAAAGAATGTAATGGAAACCTCTACTTTATTGGTTTGAAGAAACTTGTTCATTCATTCATTCATTCATTCATTCATTCAACCATTTTTTATATGTCTACTACCTGTAGTTAATTGTTCCTGAGATTTGTTTTTAGGTTTGGTTGTGAAAGCAATCTTTCTTAAGAGCACCTGCTACCAATGTTTTTAAAATTTCATAACAGTTGAAACAAATTATCATGAATAGTGTACTGATTAGAGGAGAAGAAATGACTCTTCCCCCTACCCCCACTCCCAATTTCCCAAAGGCAGTTTGAGGAAGGTCAAATTGAAGTTCTAATTAAGGAAGACCTTTCTATCAGTCAGTATTGGCCACTCATCGATTATAGTGACACCGCTCCCCCAACATTCTCTCTTTCTCTCTCTCTCTCACACACACACACACACACAGGCACACACGCGCACGCATGCATGCTTGGAACTGGTGGAAGACAGGAAGAAGAATCAGCTGTCATTGCCAAAGGCTTTGAGATGGGACATGGACTTGGCAGCCTTCCAATCCTGAGATTCTGTGAGAAGAATAGGAATGCATGATATTCATCTCAGGGACTGTGGTTCTTTTAGCATAACAACATCTACATGGCTTACTCCATTATGTTTCTACAAGACGAATAGAAGGGCTGGCAAATGCAAGCGAGATTCTATTTCTCTCTCTCTCAGGTGTGAACACACTGAGAATATGGCTTAAACATAGTAGACTGAGTGGCAAACATAAAGAGCTTAGAGCACAATCAATATCTCAAAGCTAGTAACTAGGAACAGTTATAGGAACTCCTCCTAAAGTAGTCTAAAGTCCCAGGGTTGTGGTGGATCCCAGAAAACTTCAGGCCTCCCTCACCAACAGGTCTCTCAGTTACCTAAGTGCATCACAAGACACTAGAGGAGGGGAGGTGCTGGAGGTGGCCTGGGGGCCAAGTTCCGCATCAAACCATAGGCCTAGACAGAAAGTTGAGAGTTTGAGATATAATTTAATATAGTTTACAGCAAGTCATCCTCTTTTTAAAGGGTTCAAGCAAGGCCAACCCTCATCATACCACCCCCTATGGGTCTTCAAGGGGCTCATGAATATGGCTCCTACAATTTGGGTACCTGTCACCAGTAAGCAGGGACCTGCTCCAAATACTAGCTTTACATGAGGAAAAGATATTCTAGATTCTAGATATTCTGCCATGGAATTTTCGTTTTTCAGAAAAATCAATGGTTCAGTTAATCTCCAGTTGCTTTTTTATTAGACCTTTAAAGAAGCCCGGAATTGGCAGTATTGCCTAATAACAGAGAGAGAAAGCTGTGGAATCAAACAGACCACAGTGGGAAGTTCGGCCTTGATTCTTTCTAGCAGCATTACATATATTTTCTAGGAACCTCATATTTCATCTATAAAATGGGAATAGTTCAATGCCTGTGCCACAGGTTGTTGTAAGGATTAAATGAGATTCATGTGTGTAACGTGCTAGCAGAGTATCTGACTCTAAGTAAGTGCTTTGTTAAGATCACTGCTACTGTGCCTGGTTTTTCTATGGTGGGGCTTGCGGGTATGGACTGTGGTCCTAGCATCAATGGGTCAAGAACTGATGACAGCGTTTTCACAGTCTAAGGTCATTCTTCCATTCATTCGCATATTCACACAACAAATGTTTATTTAGCACCAGCTCTCTGCTAGGTACTATGTTAAGCACTTGGTGTAGGTGAGAAGTTGTCTCTGCCCTTGGGGACCTTCCAGTCCAGGGTGGGAGTCAGAGTAAGCAAGTGGCTAAACAGATATGTAATTACAGATTGAGGTGAACAATGTGAAGGAAGCAAACAATGGGCAGTGATGGAACATACCAGTGTACAGGAACCTCCTCTGATAGTGATCAGGGAAGGACAGTTTGAAGAGATGACATTGAACCTGGGCCTGAAGGATGAGAAAGATGTAGCCAGGCAAAGAACTTGTGATTCCTCCATTAGCACCCCAGATAGACCCAGTCTCAACAAGAGTACTCGATCCAAGGTGAGAGCCCCAACCACCTTCCCGTCTGTATAGGTAGACTTTGCCAGCAACTGGGAGAGAGAATTTTGTTCATTTTATTGCATATGAAGCGGGTTCAATCACAACACAGTTCTCTAGGGCTCAACATTTTTAGGATGTTGTACCATGTACTAGTAAGGATTCTCCAGAAAAAACAAAACCTATAGAATTATATGTATATATGATTCATAATAAGGAATTGGCTCATGCATTATGGAAGCTGAGAATTTCCATGGTCTGCAGTCTGCAAGCTGGAGATCCAGTAAAGCCAGTGGTGTAAATTCCAGTTAGAGTCTGAAGGCCTGAGAAACTGGAACACCACCAATGGTGTAAGTACTAGTCCAAGGGCAGGAGAAGACTGATGTCTCAGTTCAAGAAGTCAGGAGGAGAGAGAAAATTCAATCTTCTTCCCTCTTCTTATTATACTCAGACCCTCAGTGGATTGGATGATCCCCACCCACATTGGGGAAGGCCATTTGCTTTATTCCAGTCCACCAATTCAGGTGCTGATTTCTTCTGGAAACACCTGTATAGACAACCCAGAAATGATGTTTAACCAGATATCTGGGCATCTCTTGGCCCATTCAAGTTGACACATAAAATTAACCATCACACATCACCAGGATCCAGTTCCTGTCCAGTGCTGAAAAACTTGTGAGAAGAAAATTGACTTTAGATCCAGACCTGTGCTATGACCTTTCTCTGCCATTTCCTAGTTGAGTGAGCATAGTCAAGTTACCTAATCTCTGAGTCTGTTTCTTCATCTGTAAAATGTGAGTGTGCTTCTTTTGTTAGCACTGAAATCTAAATGAGATAATACATAGAAAATGTTTATTATAGTGCCTTATATAGAGTAGGCATAGAGTAAAGCAAGTTTTCCTGTGGGATTCTTTAAAATAGTGGAAACCCACCCCTATTTTCTACCCCATGTGGTAGAAAAAGAATTCTTTGGCTGTATAGTAGTTTCAAAATATGGCTGCAGATTCTTTGACACTTCTCCCTTCTCCTCAAAAGTGGGCTTGTCCGACTGACTCACACCTAATAGAATGCAGCAGAAGCGATACTGTGTGACTTTTGAGGCTACATTGGAAAAGGAAATAGCTTCCATCTGGCTTTCTCTCTCTGTCTCTGTCTCTGTCTCTCTCTCTCTCTCTCTCTCTCTCTCTCTCGATGACCTCCACCCCTGACCTTGGAACCCAGCCACCATGCTGTGAAGAAGCCAAGTGGCCACATGGAAAGGCCACTTATAGGTGTTCTAGCCAGTGTCCTGGATGAGGTCCTGGCCAAGAGCCAGCATCAATCACCAGACATGTGAGTGAATGAGCTTTTGGATGATTCCAGGCCGCAGCCTTCAAATGCCCAGCTGAACCATGAGTGGAACAAGGATGAGCCACCCCATCAAGCCCTGCCCACACTGCAGACTTGGTGTCATTGTTTTAAGCCCTAAGTATTGGAGTGATTTGTTATACAGTAACAGATAAGTAGAATGGTACACTTCCCTGTCTTAGTCCATCCTGCCCTCTACCAACCTACTGGGCCCAGAGTAGCAGAGATATCAGATCAGGAAGGACACTGTCCTATGGTGGGATCCTTTTTCTTCCACCAACACCCCACAAAGTTTTGAGGAAGCAGCTTCTCCTCTGTGGGCTTCAGTTCTGTCCTCAGTGTGGTGGTTTTGGAGTAGAAACCCTCTTTGGAATTTGCTAGTTCCAAGGTCATGTAGGAAACTAATATGGAAATAGGAAAAGTTGCAAGTTTTAGGTATTTTGGATTGTGAGCCTATGCTTTGCATGCTGTCTTTCAATGTTCTCTGAGAGCTTTCTCTGTGAATTTTCAACTATAGAAAACATAGTCTAAGCACCTGTGATTTGAGAAGATTTTGCATGTCTTCTCAATGAAGAATGAAATAGGCTTGGCTGGAGACTTGCAGGCCTGTTCCAATCCAGTTGTCTAGCAATTCTCATGGAGTCCTCATTAGAACCTGTGTCCTGAAGAGGTCTACAATCCTGGGGCCTATTTAACACCTGCATATTCTCTTAAAGTTTAAACAAAGACCAGCAGGCTGCAGGCTAACAGAGTTTTAAGCCCCCATCTGTTGAGTGGTTTCTGGCAGATGGTCTCTAAAGGGTGCTGTGTGTTTTATCATTTCAGTTTCTTCTTCTGAAGGATTTAAAATCAATTTAGGGGTCATGTTCGGGGACTTTGTCAAAACTACAGGCTCCAAGTCAAACAGGAATCGGTCCTCAGGGGCTCTCTAATGACAAAGGGAAAGTGATCTGGGCTGTTCCTAGTATTCTTGTTCTCATCCCCTTCCTTTGCCGAGGGGCTGGCTTTCCTTTTGAAGTCTGTTGCCTCCTTCATTTATTCTTTAATTTCATACCACTGAGGTGAGTCTGCTCAGTCTTGTGTCCGTAACTCCTGTCATGAGCTAGGCTTCTCTGATGAACAAAAGCTAGCCTGAAAGGGGCTGCTTTGAAAATCAGGTCCCATGTTGAACATCACATCTCTAAATGAAACAGAAGAAACTCTTATAATTAACGGAAACTTCTGGGTGAGCTTTGGAGAGAGAAAGAGAGAGAGAGAGAGAGAGGGAGGGAGAGGGAGAGAAAAGATTGTAGAGGCTTTAGAGATCTCGTCTAGCTTGTGGAATATCAATATGGAAAAGCTGATTATTTTTTTTACTCCCTATCCCCACCCATAAATAGGCAGATCATGAAACTCAGTGTCAGAAAAAGTTAATACTAAGAGCCCAGCAAGAATAAAACTTGTTTTCCTTGGTCTGCTTAAAGCTGCTGAGATTGCATTATATCCCCAGGATATTGGGTTTTCTCTCCTTCTACTGCCTGGAACTTGGCCATTATTCTGATATTGGAGAGATGTTGTCAAAGTGCAAGAGATGCTTGGTGTTTTAAGTCCTTAACTGAAGGCTGGCCAGCACATGAAGGGTCCTGTTCATCAGCTGGGCTTTGTAGTTGTCGTCCTAGTGGTTGTTGAAGCTGTGTATAGGGCTGGCTCTTGCTCTGGGATGCTCTGTCTTAGAGCAAAGGAAAGGGAAATGATAAGCAGTTTGGGGTTGGAATTTTAATTGAGAGATTTTTACTCACCTGGCTAGGATGAGAGACTAGATCAGATCTGGCACACCAGAGGTGTCCTGCCTGGGGGTCCCTGACCCTGAGCTGTGGTTGTTGGCTTCTGGTGGTTAGAGCACTAAAGGGTCAACATCCAGTGTTGGATCTGTAGCTGGATGAAGGATGTAAGATACGGATTTAAAAGCTATAGGTAAAATCAGAGACAGGAGGGACCTTTAAAATCAATTATTCTAGATCCTTTATCTTACAAATGCAGAGATGGAGACCTAGAGCCAAGGTGTGATTTGCCCACAGTCTATAACAGAGGCAAGGCCTCCTTTGTCTTCTGTCAGCCCCAGCTCAGATCTCAGTCCAGGGCAGGCAGCCTGCAAATTCTAGCCCATGATCACAGGAGTGACCCACAGAGGGGTTAGCACCATTAGCCCATACCTGCTATGAGAAAAGCAATTTAAAGTTTGCCCTATGGGTATCTGTCAGCAGTGCCACCTTAGGGTTAAAGAAGGCACCTTATATAATGAACCCGGACCTGGCCAGCTAGTCTCCATCAGCAAAAGGCCCTGGGCAAAGTAACCTCCCTGCCCAGTTCATCCATAGTCATGCAGCTCCTGCCTGAGGTGAGGGTGAGTGGAAACACAGGGCCTGTCATGTGGTAGAAACCATGTCCAAGTCCCAGGGGAGCCCTGTGACAGTGAAGTTGTTGGTGTGAAGGAAGCCGATATGCTCGTTGGTATGGGAGGCAGGTTTTGTTGCAAAAATATTTAGATTTTTTTCTGAGGGGTGACCGAAACCTTCTGAGTCCCAGCACTTTGGGTGAGTGGTTCTCCTCACCACCCCAGCTTCTCCTCCAACCCCCCTTTGACCCTAGTCATGTAACTGCCAGGCCTTGCTGATTGGAATCCCTCTCTAGTTACGTAGGAACCATGCAGCTTGGTCTGATTCAGTCTATCTAGACAAGCCTTCAGCTTGTCCCGGAGACTTTTCTAAGAAAATGGAGGCCAAAGAGGCCTTTGTCTTGGAATAATCACCAATCCTCTGTTTCTAAGAGAGGGGTTGAGTTTGGTTCCTGTGAGCTTCCCAAAGGCTACATGAATGCCGTTGGGGAAGATAGGGCCTGGTTGGATTTAATAACCAAGCAGCCCACTTAAAAGCTCAGATGGATCTGACCTGTTTTCAGATTTTTTTGTGTGTGTGAAGACTGATTGGTTTTACTATGCAGATTATAGGAATTTAAAAAAATTAAATATACTTATGTTAGTATGATTTATCTGTTTTATTTGACACTTACTGTTGACATTTTTCATTACCATTTATAACCTCATGCTTTCTCTTATTTTTAATATGTTTAATAGTCCATTAAATAGGTAAGAAGACAGTCTTTCAGTCAGTCTGACTGTCCCTCTGACTGTTCCTTTGTCTATATTTCTGACTGTCCTCTGTGTGACTGACTGTCCCTCTCTCTTCGCTCCCTTTTCTGTTTCTCTTTTTCCATCCCTTCCTTTTTTTCTTCTGTTTTTTATTGAATAAGTATTTGATCTCCTACTATGTGGAAAGCATTATTTTTTAATTCATGAAGCTGACAGAATTCCTTTGTACCAGTGTGGAGCTTGATGGTAAACTGGCCCTGCAGAGTTGAGGACAGAAGACTTCTCAATGTCGAACGACAGACTTGAAATACCAGTGTCTGACCTCACATCAAAATGCAATAGCTCTCTGAAGTTCTGCTAAACTAGAGAATGAATATGGATGGTGTAGGCATTCAATAAATGCTTGCTGAATTGAATGCAATAAAAATGATAGAAGACACATTACAAATGCATTTTTTTAAAACTTCATTACATGTACTGAAAGATGTTTTTGACATTTTATCTACATTCCTAGTCCCTGGCACATATGATGATGGAGTTCCTTATACTGCCATGTTGCGAATCACTGGTTGCAGAGTCTAAACCCAAGTTGGCCTCTGATACTTTGATTCTGATGGGGTGGGGAAGACTCACATTACAGGCATTGGTATATGCATGGCAGGAATAATACACATCTCATAAAATCTTTTAATAATCACATAAGGCAGAATTTTCATCCATATTAAATTTTTTAACATATGAGAAAATTGAGACTCAAATATGTGCATTAATCTGCCTCAATCACATACCTAATAAGTATAGGATAGAAATGTAAATCCAGATGTATCAAACTTTACAAAATATGTAACCATGTTCTTCCTACCTTTTCTTGCGTATCCTTGAAATCACATCACAGAAATTATTTTTTGCTATTTTTGGATTTAGGTTAGTTTTCAACAGCAAGTATCCTCTGTGTTCTAACTTAGCAACATTTCATTTTGAGTTTCATGAAACTTTAAGCATAAAGCTTCAAATTATCAATGGCTCATGGTATTCTCACCATGTTTTAACTCTAAGTTCAGGCCACTCTTTAATGAATTCATTACCAATAGAGGATAAATGATTTTCCTTTCAATAGTCCCTGTTTATCGTTTTGGTCTTTCATTTGATACCCATGTTGGAAAGTCCTAAGATCTATATACTCAAACCATGCCTCAAATTTTTCTTGGTCTTGGGGCACCTGGGTGGCTCAGTTGGTTAACCATCTGACTCTTGGTTTCGGCTCAAGCGATGAGCTCGTGGTTCGTGGGATCAAGCTCCACATCAGGCTCTGTGCTGACAGTGCAGAGCCTGCTTAGGATTCTCTCTTTCCTCTCTCTCTCTGCCCCTCCCCCACTCATGCTTGTATGCTCTCCCTATCTCTCTCTCAAAATAAATAAACATTTTAAAAAAATTTTCTTGGTCTTAAAAACCTAGGCAAACTCCTCTAAATATGAGCAGAGATTGATACATGAGTTGTGTCATCACCACCCTGTAATTCTAGAGTGACAACAAAGTAGTAGATGACTGCACAAGTTAAAAAATTCACCCAGTGGGCTTGTAAGCCAAATTATGCTTTCAAGAAAAAAACATGAAACCTTATTTTATAATAAAAAATAATGATACATGCAATTTGAGTATGATTCCTCTGCAGAAAAAAAATAGGAAAATTTATGTGTCACTTTTCAACAAACTCCATTTGGTTGTTCTTTTTCTTTATTTAAAAATTTTTTTAAATTCTAGTATAGTTAACACAGTGTTATGTTAATTTCTGGTGTACAATATAGTGATTGAGCAATTACTCGGTACTTATCATGATGAGTGTACTCTTAATCCCCTTAGTCTATTTCACTCATCTGCCCTTCCTCTTCCCCTATGATAACCATCAGTTTGTTCTCCATAGTTATGAATCTTTTATTGTTTGTCTCTGTTTTTTTCTATGTTTATTTGTTTTGTTTCTTAAATTCCACATATGAGTGAAATCATATGGTATTTGTCTTTCTCTGACTGACTTATTTCAATTAGTATAACACTCTCTAGATCCATCCATGCTGTTGCAAATTACAAGATTTCATTATTTCTTATGGCTGAATAAAATTCCATTGTACATATATCATATCTTCTTTATCCATTCACCTATCAGTGGACACTTGGGCTGTTTTCATGATTTGGTTATTATAAATAATGATGCAATAAACATAGGGGTGCATATATCCTTTTGAATTAGAATTTTCATATTCTTTGGGTAAATACCCAGTAATGGAATTACTGGATCCTATGGTAGTTCTATTTTTAATTTTTTGAGAAACCGCTATACTGTTTTCCACAGTGGTTGAACCAGTTTGCATTCCCACCAACAGTGCAAGAGGGTTCCTTTTCCTCCACATCCTCACCAACATGTGTGGTTTCTTGTGTTTGTGATTTTAGCCACTCTGACAGGTGTGAGGTGATATCTCATTGTGGTTTTGATTTGCATTTTTCTGATGATTAGTGATGTTGAGCATCTTGTCCTGTGTCTGTTGGCCATCTGTCTGTCTTTGGAGAAATATTTGTTCATGTCTTCTGCCCATTTTAATTATATTGTTTTATTTTTTTTGGTGTTGGTGTTTTTTTGGTATTGAGTTGTAGAAGTTCTTTATATATTTTGGATACTAACCCTTTATTGGATATGTCATTTGCAAATTTCTTCTCCCATTTAGGGGTTGTCTTTTAGTTTTGTTGATTGTTTCTTTATCTGTACAGAAGCTTTTTATTTTGTTGCAGTCCCAATAGTTTATTTTTGCTTTTGTTTCCCTTACCTAAGGAGACATATCTAGAAAAATGTTGCTATATCCAATGTCAGAGAAATTACTGCCTATGCTCTCTTCTAGGATTTTTTTTTATTTCAGATCTCACATTTAGGTCCTTAATCCATTTTAAGTTTATTTTTGTATATAGTGTAAGAAAATGTTCCAATTTCGATCTTTTGCATGTAGCTGTCCAGTTTTCCTGACATGTTTGTTGAAGTTACTGTCTTTTCCCATTGTACCTTCATTCTTCCTTTGTAAAAGACTAATTGAGTATATAATTGTGAATTTATTTCTGGGTTTTCAATTTTATTTCATTGATATGTGTATCTATTTTTATGCAAATACCATACTGTTTTAATTACTACCACTTTGTAGTGTAACTTGAAGTCTGGAATTGTGATATCTTCAGTTTTGTTTTTATTTTTCAAGATTGCTTTCGCTACTTGGGATCTTTTGTCATTCCATACAAATTTTATGATTGCTTGTTCTAGTTCTGTGAAAAATGCTGTTGGCATTTTAATAGAGATTGCATGAAATTTGTAGATTGCTTTGGGTTGTATAGACAGTTAACAATATTTGTTCTTCCAACTCATGAGCATGGAATGTCTTTCCACTTATTTGCATCATCCCTAATTTCTTTCATCAGTGTTTTATAGTTTTCAGAGTACTACAGAGTACTGCAGAGGTGTTTGATAGTCTTCTACCTCTTTGGTTAACTTTAGATATTTTATTGTTTTGATGCAGTTGTAAACAGGATGGTTTTCTTAATTTCACTTTCTATTGCTTCATTATTAGTGTATAGGAATGCAACAGATTTCTCTACATTTATTAGTGCTGGTGGAGTCTTCAGGGTTTTTTTGGTGGAGTCTTCAGGGTTTTCCATGTATAGATAGTATCACATCATCTGCAAATAGGGAGAGTTTTACTTCTTCCTTACCAATTTGGATGCCTTCTATTTCTTTTTCTTTTCTGATTGCTGTGACTAGGACTTCCAGTACTATGTTGAATAAAAGTAGTGAGACTGGACATCCTTGTTTTATTCTTGACATTAGGGGGAAAGCTCTCATTTTTTCACCATTGATTATGTTAACTGTGGGTTTTTCATATATAGTCTTTATTATATTGAGGTATGTTCTGCCTAAACCTACTTTTTGGGGGGTTTTTATCATGAATGAATGTTGTGCTTTGTCAAATGCTTTTTCTGCATCTATTGACATGATCATATGGTTTTTATCCTTTCTCTTGTTAATGTTATGTATCACACTGATTGATTCACAAATACTGAGCCACCCTTGCATCCTGGGAATAAATTCTACTTGATAATTGTGAATGATGTTTTTGATGTATCATTGGATTTGGTTTGCTAATATTTTGTTGAAGATTTTTACATTTGGTTTGCTAATATTTTGTTGAAGATTTTTACATCTATGTCCATCAGAGATATTGGCCTGTAGTTCTCTCTCTCTCTCTCTCTCTCTCTCTCTCTCTCTCACTCTCTCTCTCTCTCTCTCTCACTCTCTCTCTCTGGTGTCTTTATCTGGTTTTGGTATCAGTGTAGAATAGATAATAACTCTTCTTTAAACGTTTGGTAAGAAATCACCTGTGAAGCTGTCTAGTCCTGGACTTTTGTTTTTTGGGAGTTTTTTGATTACTGATTCAGTTTCATTGCTGGTAATCATCTTCAAATTTTTTTTTATTTCTTCCTGAATCAGATTTTGGGAGGTTATATGTTTCTAGGAGTTTATCCGTTTCTTCTAGGTTGTCCAACTTGTTGGCATATAATTTTTCATAATTTCTTATAATTTTTGTATTTCTGTGATGTTGGTTGTTATTTCTCCTCTTTGAATTCTGATTTTGTTTGAGTCCTTTCTCCTCTCTCTCTCTTTTGTTTTGAATGGGCCTAACTAAAAGTTTATCATTTTGTTGATCTTTTTAAAGAACCAGCTCCTGGTTCTTTTTAAAGAACCAGCTTCATTGACCTGTTCTATTGTTTTTAGTTTCTATTTGCTTTATTTCTGCTCTAATCTTTATTATTTCCTTCCTTATATTGGTTTTGGGTTTTGTTTTTTTCTTCTTTTACTATATCCTTAGGTATAAGGTTAGATTATTTATTTGACATTTTTCTTGCTTTTGAGGTAGACCTGTATTGTTATAAACTTCCCTTTTAGAACAGTTTTTGCCACATCCCAAAGACTTTGGACCACTGTGTTTTCCTTTTCATTTGTCTCCTTGTGTTTTTTTTTTTTCTTCATTTTTGATTTATTGGTTGACTCATTCATTGTTCAGTAGCATGTTATTTAACCTCCATGTATTTGTGTTATTTCCACATTTTTTCTTGTGCTTGATTTCTACTTCCATAGTGCTGTAGCTGGGAAAGGTGCATGGTATAACTTTGATACTTTTGAATTTGTTACGACTTGTTTTGTGACCTAATATGTGATCTCTTCTGGATAATGTTCCATGTGCTCTTGAATGTGTATTCTGCTGTTTTAGGATGTCATGTTCTGAATATATCTGTTAGATCCCTCTGGTCCAATGTGTCATTCAAATCCACTGTTTCCTTGTTGATTTTCTGTTTGGATAGTCTGTCCATTGATGTAAGTGGGATATTAAAGTCTCCATAAAAACTACTATGGAAGCTTCCTTGCGGTTGCCAGTCATCTCTCCACTTCTCAACTCCTCCCATGCCAGGAGCAGGGTTTCAAAGCTCTCAGTAAGCCCACCAGGCTTGTATGTTTACCCTTTCCCTTTCTCATGCTTGTCTTTCTCCTTCTTACTTTGGCTCAGTTACTCTTGTCATGACCTTTCTGTTCCTCCAGGAGCTCACTCCAACTCCAGCTCTAGCTCCAGCCATTTCCCACCCTCCATGAGGATATAATGTGTTATTCTGGGGAATTAGCCTAGGATATTTCCTTCTGGTAGATACACAGGGAGGATTATGTAAAAGAAAACAGATACCAAGTTGGGAGGGATGGTAGAGTGGATTTCTCCCAGTAGACTCTTCTTTTCCAGGCAAACCTTGCTTATGGCAGATGTCCCTGCCACCTGCTTGTTTTGCTCTGGACTCCCTAGTTTGTCAATTCTTTTCCTAAAATAATACAAGAAGTGAATGCAGTATTATCAATGTGCTTTGCCCACTGTGGAGCCCAAAGGAGCTACTGTTGCCTATAGTCTGGAGGTTTTGCTGCTAGTGATGTCACTTAAGATTGGACTTAACGTCTTTTTAGCTGCCATACTGCATTGCTAGCTATGTAAGAGCTTAGGGCAGTCATACATCCAGAATCCCCAACCCACCTCCCCAACTTTTCTATGTGAAATGTTGAAAAATTGGCACCAACCCTAACACCCTAATACACACTCTATAGTGGTTAGAAGATATTTTTTAAAGAATTTGATGGAGCATAATGAAAAAATACAAACACACAAAGCTACCCATAATTAAACTATGCAAAGATATCTGCTGCTGACATTTTATGGTATAGCCTTCCAATCTATATATTCCATGCACTTATCTCTAGCTCTTTGCCAGTTACATATTTTAACCAAATTAGGATCACACTGTTTTACCTGCCTTTTTTAACTTAAGGTATTATGAAAAATCTACATCAATAAATAAATTCCTACAAATCCTTTTACTAGATAATATTCTATTTTAAGGGTGCCCACAGTATATTCAACTTATCATGTACTGTTACAGATCTAATTGTTTCTAATCTTTAGGTGTTACCAGGAATATCATTGGGACTATCGTGCATATTCTCAGGTTTTTCCTTGGGATGTTTTTAGAATCCCATCATCAAAATAATAGTTAAATTATTTTAAGGCTTTTGATACATAAAAAGTTGATACTTTTGAAAGTTTAATGAATATTATATTTCATCTGAATTTGGCTTAGATAATTTCATTTTTTAATTATATTTAAAATTCGTTTCCATGACATTGGAAATTGGTTTATATAACTAACTGGTTTCCATACAACACCCAGTGCTCATCCCAACAAGTGCCCTCCTCAATGCCCATCACCCACTTTCCCCTCTCCCCTGTCCCCCCATCAACCCTCAGTTTGTTCTCAGTATCCAAGAGTCTCTTATGGTTTGCCTCTCTCCCTCTCTGTAACTTTTTTTCCCTTCCCCTCCCCCAGGGTCTTCTGTTAAGTTTCTCAAGATTCACCTATGAGTGATAACATATGGTATCTGTCTTTCTCCAACTGAATTATTTCACTTAGCATAATACCTTCCAGTTCTATCTATGTTGCTGCAAATGGCCAGATTTCATTCTTTCTCATTGCCAAGTAGTATTCCATTGTATATATAAACCACATCTTCTTTATCCATTCGTCAGCTGATGGACATTTATGCTCTTTCCATAATTTGGCTCTTGTTTAAAGTGCTGCTATAAACTTTGGGGTACACGTGCCCTTATGCATCAGCACTCCTGTATCCTTTGGGTAAATTCCTAGCAGTGCTATTGCTGGGTCATAGGGTAGTTCTGTTTTTAATTTTTTTGAGTGGCTTAGATAATTTCAAATTTCGATTCTGTTTTCTGTTGCATTAATTATCATTACAAATTTTATAAGGAATTTTTCCATGTCTTACTGATTTTTTAAAAAGTGTTAAAAAGGATAAGGTCATTCATTTTGCAGCTATTTGCTGGAAGTTAACACTCCATAAAGCACTGTGCTAGATATTGGGGTAAAGGGAGTAGAAATTCAAGAATGTGTAAGTCTTAATCTTGGTCCTCTTTTATTTACTTAAAACAGGAAGCATTGTTTCCTTAATAAGCAATTCTAGACATTTTATGTTAAATATGTTGCCTTTCTTAATTTACTTGGTCAAATTTTAAAATACATTGCCAGAAAGAAAAAAATATTTTTAATAAAAGTAATTTGGCTTGAGTATGATTTCCCTTTATTTCCATCCTGAATTAAAAAAAAAAAGACACATGTTTATTTTAGTAAATTAGAAAAATTCAGAATAGTGTAAAGAAGAAAATAAATGACTCATGACTGGACCATTCAAAGACAATTACTGTTAATTGGTGTTTTCCTTCCAGGCATTTTCTTTGTATATTTTTTACATAGCTGAAATCATACTATATATGTATTTTTTCAAGCATATAATGTAAATATCTCCTCATGTTATGAAAAACTTTTTGGAAACATTACCTCTAATGGCTCCATAATATTGTATCCTGGAAATCAATTAAATATATAAGTTTTTATATAGTAAATATATAGTAAATACTCTGGAGTAAGATTGTATGGGTTCTAGTCCTGATGCTACCATGGGTTAGTTTGTGATTTCTGGCTAGTTACTTAACTTTTCTGTGGCTCAGTTTCCTTACTTGAAAAATAGGATAATTATAATCACTGTCCTTTAAGATTTCTATAAGGAGGGGTGCCTGGGTGGCTCAGTCAGTTGAGCATCTGACTTCTGCTCAGGTCATGATCTCATGGTTCATGGGTTCAATCCCCACGTCAGGCTCTGTGTTGACAGCTCAGAACCTGGGGCCTGCTTCAGATTCTCTCTCTCTCTCTCTCTCTCTCTCTCTCTCTCTCTGCCCCCCCCTCTTTCCCTCTCTCAAAAAATAAACATTAAGATTTATGTAAGGAATACATGGGAATTCAAGTGAAGCTTAAACTAGTACCTGGCACATAATGAGCAAGCAACAAAGTTATTATTATTACCATGACTACTATTACTATTTTCTTTCTTTTTTAAAAAGATGTTTATCTTATTTATTTTTGAGAGAGAGAGTGAGCAGAGGAGAGGCAGAGAAAGAGAGAGGGAGACAGAGAATCCCAAGCAGGCGCCATGCTGTCAGTGCAGAGCCCAACATTGGGCTCGATCCCACCAACTATGAGATCATGATCTGAGCCCAAACCTAGAGTTGGACACTTAACCAACTGAGCCACCCACACAACCCAACTATTTTTTTACTCATTCCACCAAATCCTAGATAATCTGTTTCTAATTGAAATAGCATTTACTGTTATAAAGTTACTGTAGAATGTAGTTGTTCACATTTTTTCACTGCTTTTTTTTTTAATGTTTATTTATTTTGAAAGAGAAAGAAAGTGAGCACGAGTGGGGAGGGGCAGAGAGAGAATCCCAAGCAGGCTCTATGCTATCTGCACAGAGAACACTGCAGGGCTCAATCTCCCGAACCTGTGAGATCATGAGGTTCATGAGATTGTGACCTGAGCTGAAATCAAGAGTCAGACACTTAACGTATTGGGCCACCTACACACCCCAACAAATATTTTTTTTGTAACAGAATATTTTTTTTAGAATAAAATCAGAGTCAGTGGTATGCACACTCTTAAGATTCTAAATATTACCAAAATTGCTTGTCTACACCTACAGTGTAGTGTAGTGTTGTTATTCTCAGCGGAGACATAGTTACACCCAGACCAGAATCACCTATGGGACATTTTCATCTCTCCTCATCCTCTCCCTACGCATTTTCCCTCTATCAGGTGACATGTGAGAATCAGAATCTCCGGGGCATTTGAAACTCTAATCCTCTTCATTTCTTCGTATACAGAATGAGGATATTAATACCTTTTTCATAGGATTGTTGTGATAAATAAGATGATGCATGTTTATAGGGCTTTACACATAGTAAGCTTTCATTGTTAGCCATTATAACATTATTGTTACAAATAGCAATTAAATTTATAATTTATACCCCTACCAAGGATGTATCTGTCTCATTGACCCTCATCATTGTTGAGCATGATCATTTTAACATTTGTTTTATGTTCTTTTATTTTTTTTGCTTCCAATTTTTATTTAAATTCTAGTTAGTTAACACAGAGTATAATATTGGCTTTAGGAGTAGAATTTAGTAATTCATCACTTACATAGAACATTTATTTGAAATTAATTTAAATGAGTTTAAGCTATCTACATTACTAAAAATTATTTTTGAATGTTTTCTAATTCAATAAGTGGAAAGCAGTATTTTGGTATTTTAATTTGCTTCCCTCTGAATACTGTTAGGGTTGAACTTCTGTCAAATATTTATTAACCATTTGTATTTCTGCATGTGAGTGTGTGGGGGAGGGTATAGTGAGGGAAGGAGCAAAATCAGGATCTATGTATTTTACAGGGGCCTTTGTTTTGTACTTATTTTCCTTTTTGGTGAGGGGAGGGGACTGTGTTGCTTGTTTTTTTATAGTAAGTATATTACTCTTAGTCTGATCATATTCCTATTGAACTAGTTTTGTCTCCCTATGGTCAGTCTATATTTCTAAAGGTTTCCAAGCCATCTGGTTGATTATCCATTTTAGAATCATGCCAGAGAGCATTGTTAAGTTTACAAGTCTAATAACGTCTCTGAACTCCATTCCTTTTTCATTAAAAATAATCTGAAAATATTTGCCAATCTCCTATCTTTGGCACAATGTGAAATCTCCATGATTTGCCCAGAGATTCCAGGAGGTGGTAGAGATTTTCTGTAGCACCTTCTGTCTGGGCTCAAACATGGATGAGGGGAGTGAATACAAACAGCATTAAATAGAAAGAGATTACTCGGTCAGTCAGTCAGTCCAGGACAGGGTGAGAGTGAGGCTGACACCTGGGTCCAGTGTCATCTCTGGGCCCTGTTTCTCTGCTTGTTCTCCATGTTTCCCTCCTAACTGGGAGCTTACCTTGTTTTTCTGTTCCTGAGTTCTTGCCATGGGAATATAACTTATGCTTTACTGGCTCCCAGACTGGCCATGTATCTGGCACCCTCCACCTTTGTAAGCATCAGGACTCAAAGTTCAGGCCTCTACTGCTGGCCTCTCTGATATTAGCAAATGGTCCGCCAGGATCTGCATGCCGAAGCTCCCACAGCCACTTTTTCCCGAGGCAGCCGCTTCATCCCCTCTTGTCACTGCCTACCCAGCCCTGAAAACAACCACCCCTGTGGCTGTGTCTGGATTCCAGATCTTTTCTGCTGCCCACAAAACTCTTGTTCTCCCTCATAGAGATCGTACAGACTTACCCCAAATCTCAAAACTCAGACTTCTCCGTGGCTGGACCCAAATTTTGTCCAGCATTTCCTCTATTTATTATAATGATAATACATTATTATTTGTGGTGATATAAATAATACTTACTGAACACATACCATATGCTAGGCATTGTGCCAAGTGACTCAGAAGCTTTCTCTCACGGCATCTTCAAGGCAAGCGCATAACGTTGATTCTATTACTCTCCTCACATCACAGACAAGGAAAGCGGAGCTTAGAGAAGTTGAATAGCATGGCTGAGATCACCCTGGTGGTGGTAGGTGTTGGAGCTGTGAGTTGATTTCAGGTCAGCCTGATGTCTAAGCCAGGATCTAAACTCCAAGATGATAGGGCACCGTCTGGGATTCCCCATCTGGCCTCCTCTTCCTAATCTAGTTTAAAGCCCCTTTTATAAACCCTCATCTCCTACCACATACCTCTATAGCAAGGATGACTCAAACAGGAGGAAGCTTTGGCTGCCATTTTGTTCTGCTGGAGTCACATTGGGTTTTCTCTTCCCTGATCCTGCTTGTAATTCCTGCATGACTTTGGGGGAGCTCAGCTAGGTCACTCTTCCTCAGTGCTCCCCTTGCAGGACAGGGGCCCCATGAGCCAAATGTGTTTTTCTTTTTGGCGTTACACTCTCCTGTTTGCTCTGGGAGTGGATTGCCTTCAACTCACTTCTAGTTTCCTTCTTGCTTTTGCCAGCAGACTGCATCACATTCTAGAGCTTCTCTCTGTTGGTCCTATATCTGCTCCACTTACATCCACTCCAGAGAGTAAGGATCTCAATGTTTTTAATCTTTGGGGTCTCCCCACCAATGAGCAGCCTACAAACGTGCTTTCCTCAAGCCTTTTCATCTCAAGGGTGAGTCAGGCTTATTGTGGATATAATTGTTGTGGATATAATTGCTACTTACCGTGGACAGGAAGACTGCACAGATCTACAAACGTGGGAAGTGGGAAGGCCACGGATGGATCTTCCAGTATGTGTGAATTCTTTCCTCCCCTCTACCAGTTGCAGGATCTGGAACCTGAGTATCTACCCCAGAGGACCCTACTGTACCTGGAAAAGTAACTTTTGTATCTGGTTGTATTCCTCTAACTTTCATATTCTGACTGCAGCAACTTCTCAGTAGTGACAGATTTAATAGTCACGGTTTTCACTATTTGTAGGTGATTCCAAATTCCATGATATGTAATCAATGGTCGTTTTGCTGAGATACGAATTTTAAAGTCTCATGCTATTAGGCTGGGTGTGGTCCTCAGTCACTTGGTGAATGATTTGTTGTTTTCTGCCTGTTGTGGCAATGCATTTTACAGAAGTAATGATATGCTTCAGCAGTATTTATGGATGTGGGTATTCCAGAAGTCTCTGGAATGCATTCTGTACAAAAAAACAGAGGTGGGGGGGAGGTTTATCTTGGATGCAAGGGCAGGGGTGGGGGGGTGGAAGTAATGTACCTCCTCCCCACCCACTGATAATCTGTTGGTGAATGTGAACAATTAGCAGGGAATTGAGTTCACCTTCCTACAACACCTTTTCTGCTCATTGCAAGAACCTCTGTAGAAGTCAGTCTCACTCTATACACAGTTATAGGCAATATAAGTGGTAGTATCCAATTAGCTCATGTTTTCTTCACGTGCTCCAAATATTTCTAATGCTCAGTCCTAACTGCTTCTCTTGGGTTAGATTGGTAAAGGGCATGCACATTATCCTGACAAGAATGGAAACCTCTGGTTGGCATTTGGAAATATTCAGGGAAGTAAGGAAATGTTTTCATTTTCCACCCAGGGGCTTAATATCGTGTAGATGCTGCCTGGGTACAAACTACTTGTACTGAGTATACCCTTTTAGTCAGCAGGCTAGAAGGTTTAGTTTATTATATACCATCGTGTCCTGATGTTGCTCAAGCTCCCCAGTGACAGCAAGACCTAGGAGGTTTGGAAGAGATAGACTCTCACTTGCAGAAAAAGAGCCCATTATCTTGGAAGTCACTCCTGGAGTCATTGCTGAGAGCAATTTCTCAGAGTTTATGCTCAAACCTTAGAAGTCTCCTCCTGCCACTATGATTGAAGGGACAAGGGATGGAGCCCAGCCGTCTTGGTTGGCAAATACCATCAGTCATGATGAGCCACTAATCCTGATGAGGTTCCTGATAAGACTCTGCAATGATGACAGATGAGGCCACGTACAGCAGTTAACGCAGTCATTTGTAATCATTACTTTTTGGCCATTCAATAACCATCCCGTGAAATTATTTTCTGAATTTCCCAGGGTGGTGAAAGGAGCTGAGTTTACCTCTCATTTTTTTTTTTTTGAAGCATCTTAGCAGTTATAAATGCTTGAATGGAACTTTCTATGGCTCCATCAGATCCAACTTCAAGACCCTTATTCACTTGAATCACCTGCTTTGTGTGGTGATGACAGTGTTGAACATACCTGCTGTTTTCCTGACTGCCTGCAGAGTGAACCCCGGGATTCTTCTGTGGCTAACATCCCTGTTAGGACATTTGAGATGTCCTTGGGGCAAGGTGCAGAGTGGTGGCATTCTCTGTTGCTTCTCACAACGTAGCTCTGGCCACATCTCTTGGCCCAGAGCTTCCTTCCCCCGCAATGCCATGGTCATGGATATACTGCAGATAGCCAACAGTTGTGCAGAGATACCAAACTGTTAACTCCTTAGCACTCAGGGAGGCTGAGTCAGAGTAGGAGTGGCTGAAGCCCTTGGACCACTTGCCTCAACTACAAGTATCCTGTGTACCCCAGTGGGCCGTATCACATCATTTTCTCTGTGTGTCATGATGTGTAAAAAGGTTAGGAAGCATTGACTCAACCATTTGGATTTTCATTTTCCTCCTCTGTAAGTTGGGATTTTTTTTATTATTATTATCTTACAAGACCATTGTGAGGATCAAAGGCTTGAATGCATGTGAAGGGGCTTTAAGAGCTGCCATACATTTGTTGAGTGTATCACTGGCCACAGAGCGATAGGACTCCTTCTCCTAGTTTATCCTTATTGGCTGTCCTTTTGAGGTTAGGATAGAATTCCACCTATTTTTAAATCTCTCCCAAGTCATGAAGTCAATGTACCACATCTATTATTTAGGCTCAAGCACTGACATAATACATTTTCTAAAAAAAAGTTTTTAATGTTTATTTTTGAGAGACAGACAGACAGAGTGTGAACAGGGGGTGGGAAGGGACAGAGAGAGAGAGGAGACACAGAACTTGAAGCAGGCTCCAGGCTCTGTGCTGGAGTCAGACACTCAACCAACTGAGCCACCCACGGTGCCCCTGACATAACACATTTTCTATAGTCTTTGTTCTTGTGACTTCTTTAAAGCATCTGCCAGAGCAGAAGTTCTTCGCCCCTCTGCCCAGTGATGCTGAGGTACACAGCAGTGTACCTGCCTCCCCTGGTCTCTCTGCATTTATATCCCAGCTGCTCTCAAGTCTGCTGGGGCCAAGGCCTCTGCTTCCTGATAAAAACTAACCTTTACTCCCTGCGAACCTGTGTTGACTTTGCCATTGGGCTGAGAGCATCTCAAGTTTCCTTGGTTTTAGCATTTGTGCCCCAAGGTGTTAGCTGCCTGGTGTTGCCCACCCCCACCTCCCCCACCATCAAGTGGTTCTGGAGAATGCCTTTTCTTAGTCCTGAAGAGATCTCATGGGTGGAGAGAAAATCTCTCCTGCCCTTCTCAACAGACCTTAAGCCAAATGCTGTAAGTGTGAAAACCAAGTCACAGAACCATGCACCACAAAGTGTCAACACTGGATTTCTGGGTGCCGGAGGTGGGAGTCGTGCTTATTTTCTTCTTCAGAAGTTCCTGACTTTTTCAAATTTTCTATAGTGAAACTGAAAGTGTATTTTAAAATATATTTCTAATAGATGCACTCAAGATGTGCTTCATGAAGGCAAATAGCAGCTCCGACATTCCTTCACACTTGCTGGCTCCAAATTACTGCCTCTGCTTTCAGAGCCAGGCGGTTTGGAGGGGGCGGAAACCAGGAGGGAGGGGGCAGAGGCAGCCGTGTGGGCCATTGAATTTCCTCTTTTCAGACATTTCTCTGGCAGCTAATTCCAGGGTGCTCATCTGTATGGTGGCGGCATGACTTTCATGTTTTCCCCAAGGTGTTTTATGGCCTTTTTACAGTGGTACTTTGAATAACTTTCTCTCGGTAACTTCCGAATGGTGAAAAATATCAGATGATTTCCCTTCTCCCTCTGCACTCTCCTTCTCTTTGTTTCTGCACACTCCTCATTGTTAGTCTCTTTACCATCTCTTCCCTTCCCTTCCTCCCTCTCCTTTTCTTTCTCTTCCTTCTGCCCGTCCCCCCACCCCCCACTTCTCTCTTCACCTAATATTTAAAGCAAAATAAAATATGGCGGTGAGAAAGAAAGGCTTTGGTTGTGTCGGCCTGGGCCTTGGTGAGGGGAAAGCAAATATGGATTTATCATCAGGAGCTAGATGGCAGGAAGAGTATTCCAGGGTCAGTTTCATCCCTTCACTTTTCCAGAAGGGAATTTAGTTTTCAGACCCATAACAACCTGATGTGTCTTCATCTGACTTCGTCCTTAAGGCCAGGGTAGAATTGCCTGAGAAATTGATGCCTGAACTGGGGCCCTAAAGTGGATGAGCAGAGTTAACCACTTAAAGGGAGTGGGACAGGGAGGCAGGGCACACAGGGAAGGGGTCTGTTGGAACCCAAGTCTGTCTCAGTCCAGAGTACTGGCTCCTTTTTGGCCACCAAGAGGGGTGAGGTGTTACTGAGGACCCCTGCTGTGGGGACCAGTGAGCAATGCCACAGTGCAACTCAGAACCTCTTGGCGACGATGTTGATTGCCCTGGAGAACAGGGACATTGAGTGGCACACAGAAGAGAGATTGGTCAGATCACAGATACCTGCAGCATTCTCCTAACTGAAGGCAAGGCTTCCTTCAGGTCACCCAGGAAGGTCACCTAGAAGTATATACTTTTAGTCAGGGCAGCTAGCTCTCCACGGCCTGAAGCTCAGCCGGCACTGTTTCCATGGAGACCACCACCAGGCCTGATGCCTTCCCCATAGATGGGGCCTTGGCCTGACCAGGGGAGGGTTGCATAGGGTGCAATTTGTCAGAGGCCTGGCAGTCTGAGGGAGGACGTGCTGAGGAGGAAACCCCAGGGGAATAGACCTGCAGAATTTAAGCACACAGGCATACACCAAAGGGAAGGGCTGGGTTCTGGTGTCTGGATTCCAGGCCTTCTCCCTCCAGGAAGCTTGGCTTATGGGCTGAGTGTCATAGAAAAGGCAAAAGGATGACCAATAGGACAGAGTAGTCTTACCAATGGGGTATAGCCTGTCTGTGGTAGTCCAGGTGACCTTCCTGGGTGACCTGAAGGAAGCCTTGCCTTCAGTTAGGAGAATGCTGCAGGTATCTGTGATCTGACCAATCTCTCTTCTGTGTGCCACTCAATGTCCCTGTTCTCCAGGGCAATCAACATCGTCGCCAAGAGGTTCTGAGTTGCACTGTGGCATTGCTCACTGGTCCCCACAGCAGGGGTCCTCAGTAACACCTCACCCCTCTTGGTGGCCAAAAAGGAGCCAGTACTCTGGACTGAGACAGACTTGGGTTCCAATAGACCCCTTCCCTGTGTGCCCTCCCTCCCTGTCCCACTCCCTTTAACTGGTTAACTCTGCTCATCCACTTTAGGGCCCCAGCTGAGGCACCGGTTTCTCCGGCAATCCTTCCCTGCCTTAAAGCTGAAATCTAGTCTCTTTTTTATACTTTTTCAAAGGGCCGTGTGTCTTTCCTTCATAACACATATCAATGTTGAGGCATTACAAGGATTTGTGAGGTGGTTGGACTGCTGTCTGCTACGCTACCACACTCTAAGCTCCTCAGCCTGTGAGCTCTAAGAGGGTAATGTCTAATTCTGCTCACTAAAGCATCCTATCTGCCAAGGGCAGAGTTTGGCACATAGAAAATGCTCAATAAATATTCATTTATTGAATTAATCTTAATTCCATTCTTTTTCACTCCAGGACCTTGGGCAAGTTACTTAACTTCTGTGAGTGTCATATCCCTCATTAGAAATGGGGATAATAATCCCCCATTCAGAAAATTGTATAATTTACATGGGACAGTGATTGTAAAGCACCCAGTATGGGGCTAGCATGCGTAATAGGCACATACGCGGAGTATTGGTTTTTTCCTTGGTTTCTTTTTTCATCCCCTAATACCATAGAGAACAGAAGTTTAAAGGTTTAAACAACAAAAATACATGTCCCCCTATTTCTTTTCCCCTCCTTCTTTCTTTATTACCTTCTTCTGCAGTTTGACGAGGCACAGAATGAAGGCTCCAAAGATCAGATTCTTGATTTTTCACTAGTGAGATGACCCTGGGTAAAGCATTGGCTCTTCCTTTGTTTCAGCTTCCCCATATGTGTTATGGGAAGATGTAGACAAATGGTCCTTAGAGCCCTTCCCAACTCTCACCCTGGGTTTCTGCATAGGGGTCAAAGGTAACACTGACCATAGCTGTTCACAGTGTAAGATGAAGGAAGCAAAAAGAGCAGCCTCAGAACAGGGAGGAGAAAATTAGGCTATTAGCCTATCTATTTTAATACAAGCTGAGTTTATTTTAGTAATGCAGGTGAAGAATGTTTTAAAATGCATCATCATGACAATGCCCCTTGGTAACAGCCCAAGGATTTCTAGTGTATCTTTCTTCAAAAGAGCCCGAGGGCTTTGTATATACTGCCTCATTAATTCTCAGAACATCCCTAAAGTTGGATGGAAAAGCATGATGAGTTCTGTTTTATATGCAGGGAAACAAAGCTTCAAAAAGGTTAAGTAGCTTACCCAAGGTCGCACAGTAACATCACTGTTCCCAGGAACCTGGGTCTCTATTTAGCACACCAGGCTGTTCAGGCATTCTTCTTCCATTCTCTGGAAAGGAGTCTAGCCATGGGTGAAAGGTCTTTGTTCTGAGAAATGTTTTTGAAGTGTGATTTCCTGGAGGATAGACTCTTTCCTGAAATAGGAGGGTGACAAGTAGATAAAGAGAGATTGAAAGGACTAGAAGTTAGTAGAAGTAGAAAGTGCTCTGCCCCTCTCCTTCTCCCATCCCAAGCATCCTTTCCCTGGACCAGCCAAGGCCCACCTCAAGGGCCAAGCATCAGACCTGGTGGTGGTTGCCATGGAAACAGTGCAGGTTCAGCTTGAGGCCCTGGAGAGCTGGCTGCCCTGACTGAAGGTGTGTGTTTCTAGGTCACCTTCCTAGTTGACCTGAAGGGAATCTGTCATCCTCAGGAGAATGCTGCAGGCAACTGTGATCTGATCAGTCTTTCTGCTGTGTTTAACTCGATGTTGCTGTTCTCCAGAGAAGTCAGCATCATCATCTCCAGGAGGGCTGTGTTGGAGAGTGGCATTGCTGGTTAGTACATATATCAGGGTCCTCAGTCATGCGTTCTGTCATGATACTAGCTATGTGACCTTGCACAGGACAGATATGTTTTCTGGGCCTGAATCTTCTCATCTGCAAAAAGGGTTAACTCACAGGACTATTGTCAGGTAATCCTGACAACAGTCATGATGAATGACTTTTGGGATGAATGACTCCCCAAAGCATCAGTGAGTCAAAAGCTCTTGGTGATTGTGTAAATAATATCCACTCTTCTGGGCTAGAGCTCACCTCTTCTTGCGAAAGTGGGCCATGCCCTCTCCAGAGGTTACTCTGGGAACTATCCCTCCCCATCTTGACACATCAGGTCAAGAGAAAAACCAGTTGTTGATAGTTTGTAGCTTCTTGTTCAACTTAGCCAGAAACTACTGGGCCCACTGGTGGATGGTTGTCCCTACAAGCACTGCCTTATGCCGCAACATCTTTCATTGATGGACTTGGTTTTCCAGGCTGCCTGGTCTTTGTGTCACTTGCAGTACATTAATTATTTACCTTCTGGTAAAGCTCTCTGAGATCACAAGATGATAGTCCTAGTGTAAGTTTAAAGTCTTCCTTTTGATTATTATTCTACTCAGTGTATTTTGGGCAAAGAAAATAGGCTTGAGATCACAATGCAGTAAATTTCATAAAGAGTAGAGTGCAAGAAACCCACAGAAATGGACCTGGGTCAGAGAGTCATGTTGCCCTGTCAGGGTGTGTGTGTGTGTGTGTGTGTGTGTGTGTGTGTGTGTGTGTGAGTGAAGAATCAGGCCACCTGGATAATGATACCCTATCTGTTGCTCTTAGGGATTAGTATAAATGCTAATTGGCTTTCTCTGCTACTGAAAGCCAATGAGTCCACCCTGGACAGATAGGTAGGATCAATGACTAAGTATACCTGGAACAGGGATGGCAGGACAAGAGAAGGCATTACAGATCTCACAATCCAGTCATGAGCTTGGGACACTGAGGCCATCTCTAGATAGGTCAAAATGTAGCAGCTTAGAATACAAATTCTGAAGGGGCAGCATCACATATCACAATGCCTCCATTATCTTGCTTTGGCCATGAATTATGAGTCACTGGTGGCCTACCTACACGTGGTGTCCCAACTGATTGGGAGCTACCTGGGGTCTATGTCCCTGATTTGTCCCTGACCTTGTCCCTAGGAAGAATGTCTTACATGAGATAAAACAACAGCTCCTGTGAGAAGCTTCCCCTAATTTCTTCTAAATCTGTGAGTTTGAAATCTGTGAGTGAAATTAACATACTTTATCTTCTATTGTCATGAACAACCAAGGTAGTTTGAACAACATTTGATAAGTGACCCCAACACCACCATCCTAAGTAGCAGTAAGTCTTGGTGGTCAAGGAGGAAGGAGGGCCCAGGTGATTTTTGTGTTGGTCCACTCTGAATCCCAGCTCAACTACTTTGATGGGCCTCAAGCTCAGAGAAGATGGGGAACCTAGGAGAGGGAGGAATTTGGTTTGGACCTTTGAGGAAAGGCAGGATTTAGGAAAGCAGTAGTTGAGGAAGGATGTATTAGGCAGAGATCAGTTTAGACAAAAGTTGGAAGACATGTGTACTAGAGACTGTAGAATTCAAAAGGATTCTGAGTGGGAAATAAGGCTAAGAAAAAGTATAGGCAGAAGCATGAAGGCTTCAACTTTACACATTTTAACCATTTTTGCAGAAACCTCTTTGTGATTCCCTTTCTGGTGTGGGTCTGGTATACCCTGTAGGTAACCGTCTCCTCAAGGGCAGGAACTGGGCTGATGATTTCCTTTGGATTCCCTCAATATTCCTTAATGCCAGCTTCTCCTGAATGACAGATGTGGTTCACCGCTGAATGAACTCAGCAGCTATACACGAATCCTTTTGGGGTTGGGGAGAAACAAAACACATATGTTGAAACTATGACTTTCAATAGGACAAGAGAATATTACGGGAGATAATTTTTGCTTCAGGACTTGAGCTGCAAAGAGAGAGTGCAAACCTTCCTGGCAGAGTGGAAGTGGGGCTTGGAGAAAGGCGAGGTGGAGTGAGGGCCGCTTAGCTCCATTCACATTCCGCCCCTGACACTAATAGCCCCTCTCTGAATGAGCCAGCTGGAAGGAGATGTGAAAGCAAAGTATGGAGAATCAACTATGTGTGAACTGGAGAAGACCTCAGCTAGCAGCTGATTCAACCCCCTCATTTTCTAGGCCCAGAGAAGGTGTGGGAGGTCTGTGTGTTTAGGACAAAGGACACATCTGCACATCTCTCTCTTTTCTCTGAAAATCGCATCTCTGTTTTTTAGAACTGCCTGTTACAACTCCAGCCTCACCGCTGACTCTAGGAGCAGTGTAAATTCACTGGGAAGGTTTCTTTGGCTGAGCAGGTGTGGGCTCAGCCTGCTGAATATGAAAAGCATTCCCTTGGGCTGCCGGTCCCAGTCAGGGAGGCCTGCCTGGGGCCTGGCCTGGCTACGCCTGCTCACCACCACCATTTGACATTAGGACCACTATTTATTTGACCACATTAAACTTTGCTTTGTGTGACACAAAATCATTGTAAAAGAATGCATTATTAAGTGTGTTTTCAAATAAGGGAGGAAAACTAGCAAGCTGTCACTGATTGTTTTATTGTCGGAAGGAAAATAAATAAGTAAAACGTGTATGAGGCAAGGCAGGAATAGTTCCAAGGAGTGTTCAGAATAGAAGCATTTTTACATTTTATTGACGTAGGTTTGTAAAACATGTTTGCTAGTGAACCCAGGGCATTTATGTAAATAACCATCATACACAAACAGCTCTTTATTATTTACACTGAGGCAAGTGTGATATATTTATTATATAATGTACATTGGCTTAGGAATAAATGGACACACAGTGAGACAGTGTAAAATAAAGACTGGAAATGAAGATACTGGCAATTGACTAAAACTGGAGTATTAGAGACTATGGACAGTTTGCAGAGTTAATAATTAACTGGTAAATAGTACAGGAACAGCTCTAGGGGGGGACTTTTAATTTCTGGACATTGTATTTGAGATCCCTGGACATATGAAAGGCACCAAGACTCCCCTTCATTTTGGATTCTGAAGCAGAGATAGAAGCATAAAACTTCAAGAGTGGCATAACTGATATTTAAAGAGTAGATCACGCACACATTAGCTCATCTGGCTCTTACAAAACCCTGAGGGTTGGTAGAACATACATTATTCTTGATCTTATCATTTTCGGAGCATTGAGGTTTCTCAGAGTATGTGATTAGCATGAAGTCCTATAGCTAATAAGTGCCAGAGTTAATTTCCTCGAGGGCTCTAGTTTCATTCATTTGACAAATATTTACTGAATGCTTACTGTGTGGCAGGCATGGGGATGTATCAGTGACTAGTATAGAAGATACGCAATAAACAAGTGAATGTAAATGTAGGAAATAATAAATGCGCATGAAGGGGATAGCAAGTGGTTTACAGGGAGTGCCATTTCTGGCAGGATGATCAGGAAGATCTTTCTGAGAAGGTGGCATTTAGGCAGAGACCTGGATGGAGAGAAGGAATGGCCATGTGCATTTGGGAAAGAGGAGCTTTCCAGGCTGAGGGAACCAACAGTGCAAAGGCCCTGTGGTAGGAGTTTGCTTGGTGAGTTTGAGAGATGACAAGGAGCCCTGTTAGAACTGGAGCTCCACAGGCAAGGGAAAAATGGCTGGAAATGAGTCTGAGAGAGAGCCAGGGGCTAGATCACATGGGGCCATCAAGGGCTAGGCATGGCAAGAAATGTGAAAAACATTTCAGGGCTGAAAGGACAAACTTCTGTGTGGAAAATAGCCTGAAAGTGAATAGTAGTAGAAGCAGGAGGCCTGCTCGGAGCGTATAGCAGTAATCCAGGTGAGAGGCAATGGGAGAGAAATGGAAGGGGTAAAATTCAGGTAAAGCCAGCAAGATTTGTTGATGAATTGCTGGGGGGGGGGAGGGGAGGTGGGGGGAAGAAAGAAGTCAAGGATTCCTTCTGGTTTGGGCCCAACCAACCAGAAGACTTTTGTCCCCTCTCTATAATCAGAAACACCTAGGTTTAAGTGGTAGGCCATCAAGTGTTTAGTGTTTTGTGTTTGTTTTTAAGTTTATATTTTTTTGAGTGTGTATGTGAGAGGGAGGGAGGGAGGGAGAGAGAGAGAGAGAGAGAGAGAGAGAGGACGAGAACACACGAGCAGGGGAGGGGCAGAGAGAGAAGGAGAGAGACAGAATCCTAAGCAGGCTCCATGCTGTCAGCACAGAGACTGACATAGGGCTCAATCCCACGAACCATGTCATCATGACCTGAGCCCAAATCAAGAATCAAACGCTTAACCAACTGAGCCACTCAGGTGCCCCTAGTTTTCACATGTTAAGTTTGAGATACTTATCAGGCAATAAAATGAAGATTTCAAACTGGCAGTTGGATATATATTCTGCTGTTTAGGGAAGTTCAGCCAGGAGATATAAATTTAGTGGAATTAGTATATAGGTGGTATTTAAAGGTATAAAACTGGGTGAGATCAGTTTGGGAGTGAGCTTAGGTGGAGAAGAGGAAATATCCAATCTCCCCAACTTTCAACAAATGTCTAAAATTAAAACAAAGATAACCCCATCCCCCGACCACCAGAGGTTAAAAAAAAAAAAAAAAAAGCTGAGCATATTTACATGTCAGGCAAGAATAAATTCACTGACTAGTTCTCTAAGGAAGAAAGTCACAGTTTTTAAAGCTTTAGGAATAGGGTTCCGTGGTGGTGATGCTAAGTTGGTGGTTGGTTAAAATAGAATCCTTGTTCATTGGTCAGGAGTCTTCAGTGAGGTCCAGGAAGGGTCTAGTGTCTTGGGGTCACTTGAAATTCATGGTCATTGATCACTGTCAGCTGTTTAAAACCACTGTGATGAAATTCAATATTCAGCCATGAAATCTCCTAGGCATTTGCCACTGGAAAGTTGAGGATGGATGGCTGTGTGGGGTGTTTAGTTTTGTTTTGTTTTATACAGCCTGGAAAATGGGGAAGATCTGGCAAAGAACAGTAAAGAGGATCTGCCACTGGATTAGGAGGTGAGGACTGGGGCAGCCAAGGACCATGTGGTCACCAGGATGCGAGGAATCCAAGAAGTAGGGAGAAGTCGGTGGGCTCACGTTCTTCTGAAAGACATAGTAAGACTGAGGCGTAGTAAGAGAAGGAGTAAGACTGTCCATTGTATCAGCAACTTGGGGTGCCAGTGACCTTGACCTGGGATAGTGAAGACAATTTTGATTTTATTAAGTTAAGGAGAAAAGGGGAAGGAGAAAGTGGAGACAGGAGCACAGACAAATCTTTTAAGAGACGTAGCTGTAAAGGAGAACAGAGTAGGAGGACAATGGCTGAGGAAGAATGTGGTGGTCATTTCTTTAAACATGCTGTATGTTTGCTACGGATGAGATTGACTTGCTAGAGGAGGAAATTGTTGAAGGCAGGAGAAAGGGGGACAACCAATAATGCCCTCAGTCCAGAGTGCATTTGTGTGCTTTTTGCTCTGCAGGTGGTCTTGGCCATCACTGGCCAGCCTCACTTGGACACCTGACACTTCTTGCTCCTGCTTTCCCCTCTCCTTTCCTTCCCACCCCTCTTCCCAGGGTCCAAGATACACTCTTCTTGAGCCAGCAGGTCTTAATTTCATACCTTCCCCCCATACACATGTGCTGGTAAGGCCCATTTCACTCTGGATCCTTACATTTTGAGAGGGAAATACCAAAAAATTAAGCCATTCTCTTGCTTAAATGGATTGCTTCCTATGGCATCTGTGCTTCTCTATGCTGGAACCCCCCCGCTTCCCAACCAATGGTGAGGATTAGAAGAATAGGGGGTGTGAAGGAAACAGAACTTCTTCCCTGCACTTGTTAGATGCAGAAGTGCTTTCTTCTGTATATTCTAAATGATACATAGTCTGTGAACTTTGACTAGAATTCACATCTATCTCAGTGCTTCGGATTTTGGCAAGCAACTTGGTTTAGGTGGGCTGTGTTTCCTTGGTCTTTACTTTTTCAGATGCCCATCTTTTCGGTTGACCCCCCCCCCCCCATGCAGTAAATCACTCACTACCTGTCTCCCTCTGGGGACCATATGAAGCCAGCCTCCTGGCAGAAATTCTGGGAGTTCCTGTAAGGGCAGGATACATATGTCTGCTTTTTCTCCAGTATTCATCTTTGAAGATGCCCCATAATTTATTGGAATTTTTGGATAGAAAACACTTTATGCTTTTTGGGGGGATGACCCACAGTGATGCCCATGACTCCTAACTGGGCCATGACTCAGCCCTCAGAGTCCAATCTTTTGAATGATTTCAGATATTTTTTATCCATCATTATTTAACCTGGCCCTCATCCATATAAAAGTCATCTGCTATTCAGTGCCCACACACAGATTTGTAAGTGCTTCCTGAAGTCTAGTGCCATCCACTTGGTGCTTCTGGTCCAGGAAGAAGTTAGTACCATTCCCAAACTATGTCATTAAGAAAAATGACTTCACTTGGAAGCTGAGACGTATTGCTTGGGCTTGATCTTCCTACTGCTTCAAAACTACTTAAAATTTGAGCTGTGTTGATAGACCTAGAGATACAAATTTTTATTCACATGGAGGTCATTGCAAGGGTTTGGTTGTCAGTCTTCTCAGATCCCTCACACAGTGGCCCTGCTCTGGAGCATGCTCTGTGGTGACCCCTGGCCTTAGCCATTGCCCTCTGGGGGCTTGAAGCCCAATAGAGAGCTGTAGAACCCCTTGCACTGGTTTGTGGGGGTCCATAAGGATGGTGGAAGAAGCATGGGCTATAGCATTAGGCTAACCTGGTCTGTTGACTGTGGTCTTCTGCCTACTGGCCATGTGGCCACAGTCCAGGTGTCTAATTTCTTTCAGCCTCAATTTCCCGGGCTGTAAAATGAGGACCAATGATACTACTATTCACAAGGTTGTTGTGGGAAGTGAATGTAATCACTCATTTAAAGTGCTTAGCATAGTGTCTTGTCCATATGTGCTCGATTCATATTATTAATTTTTTTAAAAAACTGTAATAAACCTCAGTCCTTCCCCCAAGTATACCAGTGGTTTGAGGCATGATGTCTCTTAGCTCCATTGTCCATCTATAAAACAGAGCTGACTTGAGTGTGACATGAGATGGCTTCCTTTTGAAACTTGTTAGCAGAGCTCCTGACCCCTTTCAGCGCACATTCCCCGAGCCATTTGTAGAAATGTTACCAGAAAGATGTATCTGGGCACCAACCAATTCAATTCTGATTTCTTTAGATCAAACGTAGGAGTAAAGTGAAAAACCCTTTCTAGGTACTCAGAAGCCAGCACTTCCAACTCAAATCTTTGGTGGTGTTGGTTTTTGTTTGTTTGTTTTTGTTTTAAGTAGTCTCCAGACCTAGCATGGAGCCTAACATGGGGCTTGAACTCATGACTGTGAGATCAAGACCTGAACTGAGACCAAGAGTCAGACACTTAACCCACTAAGCCACCCAGGTGCCCTCCATCTTAAATCTTTGGAAGGCAGAGATAAAGATGTTTCTTTCAGGAGGGTGACTGTAGAATGCCCATCCTTTTTCTAGCTACAAGGCCACATGCTCCCATGGTCAGCTTTACCTGAGTACAGCACCAGCAGATAAAACAGTGGAGGGGCCTGGAAACAAAAGACTGCTGTGTTCACCCAGGATGGTAATTTCCTTAAACCACGTGAAGAGGGGTTGATACTAACAAGAGGTTGGAGGCAGGAGAATACGGCCCAGTGGAACTGCTTCTGGAGGTGATTTGGAAGAAACAACAAAGCAGACAGACTGGAAAAAGCCTTCTGTGCTGCTTCCTGTTCGTTTTTCTCTTCTTCCTCATCTTTCTCTTCACCAAGTCTCTCCAGCTGGCGTAAGAATTATGTTTGAGTAGCAAACCAGCTCACTCATGGTGGAGCATGGCCTTTTGATACAGGCAAACCTGGGTTCAGCTCCTGATTCCATCATTTGCCCCTCTGAGCCTCAGTTGTTACAGCTGTAAAATGGGGGTGATCCTGCTTATCTCTGAGAGTCAACTGCAAATATCACGTGGGATTATGTGGGTTGAGTCCAGCATAAGTGCCTGGCTCATAGAAGATGCAGAAAAAACCCTAGTCCACCTCCTTCCCTCTTTCCCTCACTCAGGCTTGCTCACATCTATCTCTGAAACAGAGCTGTTCCTTCTTTAACAGAAGAAGCTTTGCCTGCCGTAAAACATTAGCAAATAGTGATTGACTTGGGGGTTTTCTGGGAAGAACTGCATAAGAGCATGTAACATGTGTTCATTTGATTTGTAGGTAATTATAATTACTTTTCACCACACAAAACCCACTCGAGGTACAGTTAAGCAAAGGAATAATGCTGCTTTTGTTCCTTTTCTCTCAACCCTTCTTTCTCTCATGCAAACAAGAACATTAATCCTTTGTGGCTCCCTGGACTGGTGACTGTGGGAAAACCCATCACCTAGCTCTTTTTTTTTTTTGGCCCCTGAAAATAACATAATTGTCAAAATCTCATAACTTCTGAGTGCAATTTCAACCCTCTCATTGATAAGGCAATAATAACCCAAGCAAACAATTTTAGATGAACTAACAAGTCTGAACATAGAGTGGGGGCATTATCTAGATGAAATGAATTGAAGTTCTCTACGAAGTTGTACAAATTCTTATAGGCAGAATAGACTTTGAATAGAGCTATTAGACCAGGCCATTAAGTCTCCTGGCTTCAAGTTAGTCTCCCAGAGATGTTTGGTCACAATATTCAGACTTCTTAGATTTGGCTGCCTGGGTAGAAAATGTGCACTGAGGTGCTTGGGGTCAATTCAATCTACTGGTGGCTCGGTCTTTTTTCCCTGGTATTCCAGTGGATGACAAGAAAGCCTCTTACACACTTCTCCTATAAGCCATATGAGTGACAGCTAGAAAACACACCTTAAGCACATGGGTCAGTATTCTCTCTGTTTTTATGTTCAGGTCACAGCTCCTCGGAGTCACCGACAAACCTGCCTTCTCCTCCTCCTGATCCTTTTGTATGGAATCTGACCTGGATAATGAAAGATTCGTTCCCTTTCCTGTCTCATCGCAGTCGATACGGTAAGTATATATTTTATAGTCAATGTGTAATCACCATCTCATAATTAAGGAAGCTGTGAGTTTTAGTATCCACTGGCACACATTCCAGCCAGGCCTGGCATCTCCAGACCAACAGGTGCATTCTTTATCCTAGATAAAGCCCATGGCTTTGTTGCTACTGTATCCCAACCTCCCAGCCTTTGTGGCGTATAGTGTTCCTGACACCCCTGCCCAATCATTAGATACCACACTTATCTGCATTTTGACTGTGGTTTCTAGACATAGGGCTCTAACTCATGAGTGTTTCTAGCAGTGGTGACCTCTTGAGAAAGGATTGTTGTTATGAAGGTCACAGGTCTTCTGGGGCCCCTCAGGTAACTCCCTGACATTTGGGCAACTCCTTAAAGTTTCCCAGACATGCTCCTAGATATTAGTTCAACTCATGTGATCTGCACCCACTTCAGAAGTAAGGAGGCCAGGTCCCGTTCCATTTTCACAGATGTAGAAACTGAGCTTAATAAGATTGTGCAGAGTGGACTCTAACTACAAAGCCAGAATTCTTCCCTTACATTCTCTTTTCCTCCCAGAGGGGCCACCTACTCAGCCTGCTACATCCTGTCTTAGGAGGCCATATATGTATGGTATAGGATTCTTCATTCTTTCTCTGTGCTAACAGCTAACATTCTAATAGTTCATAGGAGCTGGGCCTCTGCAGAGGGAAGAGCGGGTTTGGAAAAGAGCTGATGTATTTTCAGGTGGACATTTTTTCTTCTCTTGAACTTCTCTAGAGTGAACCCCATTAGAGCAGGCACTAAGCTGCATTTGTTCCCCACTTTATTGTATCACATAGAACATACTCATAAAGGCTTGTGCGTGATGAATGAATACAAAAGGCTTCTGGGGATGGAACTTACTCATGGGGTCTGCTTCAATTAAGTATTTATGAACCTGGTATAGCAGTGAGTTCTAGATTCCCTTCTGGGCATATTTACTCATCCTTATACTCAGTCTCTGCCATTGGACCTGAGCTTTTTAAAATGCACCTAACAGAGATCTTCCACTCACTGCTATCCCTCATGCATAAACGTAGCTAGTCTTGGTTCATATTAACTGTACCTTTCATTTCAAACTTAAAAAAATAAATGCATCAAAAACCCTAGGGCAGTTCTAGGATTATACTCTGCTGGGATGTTTCCTGCTGCTTCTAAGCCTCCCTAGTGGGAGAGGAAGATCAGTAGTTGTCAGAAGATTCCAGATAAGAATTACTTCTTGATTTTATTTAAGCCAGACATTGAGTGTCATTTTGTGATAAGGGCAAGTGTCTATAAATAATTGAAATCTGGTCCTTTGTATCGTTATTGCTTTGTAACCAGATTTGTGATACAACCGGTCTTTGGATAACATTTTGATTTTGCTCTCAAAGTCATTCAGTATCTCTGCAGGATGACAACTTTTATAAAATGCAGAATGTCCAAAAAAGGCATCCTACCTCCTGGATGACACAGAGGGCATTGCATTTGTTCTCTGTAGAGCATCCAGAAAGAGGTTGCAGGTTGAAAGGAGAAAGCCCCTGGAGTTTATTAAGCTGCTCCCTACCACTGCTTGGCCCTGATACACCTACTTCCTTCAGGCCTCACCCTTATCTATGAAATGAGGTAGAAAGACATGCTGCCTTGGCGCAAAAGAGTAGATCAGGAGCCTTCTCAAGAGCCTTTTCGAACTCTCCTTATGGCCTAGTATCCTCATGAATTGCCTTCTTCTAGGCAAAAGAGAGGACCCAAACCATTGGCCAGACATTGCCCAAATGCTGGATGGAGATGCCAAAGGCAGTGCCATTATTGCTATTGATTACAGGGCGGGAAGAACTGATTCTTGATTGGTGGCTCCTTGACTGAGTGCAGTGGTAATTTCAGAGCCTTTTTTACCTTACTATATTTAATTCAGCCACAACCTACCTGCCTCCACCATCACCTCTATGTACCTGGTCCAGTGCCAGATGGGCAGAGGGGATACAAGTACAAAAATAAGTAAGACTTATTCCTGCTCTCTCAAGGCTTATAGGCCAGAATTCCAGAGGCAGCTAGGCTTATTGCTACAGCAAGCACCTCTGGGGGCTGATCCTGGAGCACAGATGTGAAGACTCATCCGAAACCCATTACAGAGCAAACTGAAGGCCAAGACTCCTGTCCCCTGAAGGTTGTTTGTGGGGGCCCAGCCCACATGTCTGTATGAACCAGAGAGGCCAACAGACTCATTGGTGATAAATCTGTACCTTTCAACTGCCGTGAAAGACATTTTAAGAAATGTTAACAACTTCATTAATTTTAAGGCCTCAAACTTGGGCAGAGAAATTTGACTGGAAAATTGCCGCCTGAAGGGATAGTTCTTAAGACAGTGAGAAGTAACCAAGTCTCAGCAAGTCATTGTGGGCGTTTGAGTGGCGGAGTCCCATGCCTGCGTTCTGGGGATGAGGCGGGAGGGGATATTCTGGAGGGGGGCCGCACAAAGGGCCAACAAGAGGGGCCAGCAACAACCTATCCACAGGCATCATGACAGACAGCAGCAGGCCGGCCCTCTCAGGCAGGCTGTCCGGTCCTGAATTGAATGTGGCTTTCTTTTTACCAGTGTTTTATGAGAAGAGACGAGGTGGAGAGAGGCTAACAAGATTTACTCACCCCCAGCCTGTAATTATCTGCTTGAGGAAAAAGTTTGACCTACCTTTTTGAAGTCTTCCCATATTTCTTCTAATTTACATTGGGCCTTTTATGTCGTGTAAAATATATTTTCTTCAGTGGCATTTGGTATCTGATTCCAGCTCTTTCTCGCTTCTTGTCTTGAAGGACTGCAGCCTGCTTGTGTCATCATTGACAAGCAGAGAACTACGCATTCCTCCCCTAAGGCTTGGAAGGGGGGAGGCATCTAAAGAAATACCTTTTTTTCCCATTTTATCATCACCTCTTATGCCTTAAGATTATTTATAGGCTTGGCTAGAGGACTGGGCTCTTGTTATCCACCCAGATAAAAATCTGTTCCAACTGGTAGCTCCAGGTGCTAAGAGACAGAGGGCACTGGGAACTATCATCATGTTGAGTTCTAGAGCCACAGAAGCAGATGGTGTCCTGCCCACTTTAGCTCATGTTTGCCCACGCTGGGTGTGGGAAGAATCAGATCAACATGTAAAATGTAATATAATCAAAGGTTCTGCCCCAGATGAGGAGGAGAAAGAGAATTCCTGTTTATTGAAGAACAAAAATGTTGATACTTTGCAGAACTCTTTCACACCCTTTTTCTCACTTAAGCTTGTTATGAAATTATTTTATATCCCATGTAAATTGAGGGCCAAAGAAGTTTATTAACATGGTCCCATTATGGAGCAGAACAGCAGTTAGAAAAGCTTGAACCCAGATTGTCTGACTCCAAGTTGAGTGCTCTTTCTACTACACCACAAAGTGAATTCACAGATGAAGTCTTCCCTCCACGGAGAAGGCTCTTACTTCCTGGTGTTGGGACTGAATGACTAGTCTGTTACCCAAGAGCTAGGCAGCTATAAAACCAAGACTTGATGTCCCCAAATTGAGACTATTCCAGGCAAGCCAGCTAGTTCATCTCTTCCCAAACAAGGGCACCTTGGGCAGTCTTGTGTGCCCTACCATAGACTGTGGTCTCTCTTAAGGGTTGAATTGTGTTCCCCCACAAGAAATATTGAAGTCCTAACCCCTAGTGCCTGTGAATTTGGCCGTATTTGGAAATAGGGTTTTTGCAGAGATCATCAACTTGGGTCCATACTGCATTAGAGTAGGCCTTAATCTAATATAACCAGTGTCCTTTTGAGAAAACAGAGACGCAGACACAGACACACAGGATGGACACCATGTAATGAGGGAGGCAGAGATTACAGTTATGTATCTATAAGCCAAGGAATGCCAAGGATTGGCACCAACCACCAAAACCCGAGAAAAAGGCATGGAACAGATTTTCCCTTAGAGCTGTCAGAGAGAGAATAGCCCTGCCAATGCCTTGATTTTGGACTCCTGGTCTCCAGAACTGTGAAAGAATCAATTACTGTTATTTTAAGCCCCCCAGTTTTCTGTACTTTGTTATGACAGCCCTAATAAGGTCATACAGTTCTTTGTCCCTCCACTCCTCCAATGTCTAGAACATTGACTCCTGGAAGAGAAAGATTCCCCTTAATGCCCAACATCAGGCTACAACAAAGCCATTGTTAGACTTTAAATAAAAGTTCTATTAAAACTTTTTATGCTTTCAAGTCCATTGGGACCCATCCAATTTGAGGTCTGGTGCTATTGGAAAGAAAGAAAAATTCGACTTTTTAATTACTTTCCCTACTGCCACTACAGGGGCCACTACTGTGGTCCTGTTAATGTATCAATTTCCTTGATTGAAAAGACTGGGTAAATTAAACATATCTCTCTCTCGAAAAAAAATCAACCTACCACAGAATTGAAAATGGAAAACAAAAAAGCCCACAAATGCCTTATGGGATTTGCTTCATAGTTCAGGCAGGAAGTCAGTTTGATCACATTTCTGAAATTACATATTTAATGTGGCTGGACGTGATCATCTATTCCACCCTCAAGTGCCTGGTGTCAGTGAAAAGCAGTTCCCAGTTCCCTTGTGGACCTCTGTCAGGGCTGAAAGCTTTGTTTCCCGTTCCTCTGCCCTGACAGGCCAGGACTTCTTGTGTTCTCTTTCGACCCTGCTCCATTGAACTGGGAAGTCAAGTTCATTCCTAGTCCATGCTCTTGTATTTTAATCTGTAACATGGTAAGTACAAGCCCTGTGAATGCATTCATCAAAAAAGACTGAGTCCCAAGGGATACAGCAATACTGCTGGTTATATAAAACCAAGAGCAGGGTATATCTCTCACCCTGAGGACTGTTGGCCTGCTAGAGGCCAATGAACCCTATCCATGGAAATTAAATAACAAGCAGATGGCTTAGGTGTTTCAAGAAAAGACTTGTCTAAAATAACCCACTTGATCATATACCCTACCTTTAAAATGAAGATACATAGATCCGCTCAATAAATACCAACAATTTATCTCTATGTTAGTGGCAGATTGGGTAAAGAGAAGCAGAAAAGAAACAAGGCAGATTAAAAGATAAAAGACTGATTGACCAACTGACACAGAGGCAAGAAAAACAAGTTAAAAAAGAGCCCTTTAAAGCAATTGTCACAGACATGGGGAAAGGTATTGACAAAAGGGAAAGAAAGAAACAGATGAGGGAAGAGAGATAGAGATGCACAGAGAGAAATACAGACAGATTAACGTGGAAAGGATCACTCAGCCTGTCTGGTCTCCTGTCAATGTGTTCTTTCTCCTGCTAGCATGGTCTTAGCAGTCCTACCTGGGCAGGTGGTTCCCTAATACACAGTCCAGTCGTGGCCTCCCCACTGAGCATTGTTTCTGTATCCCTACCTGCCTGAATCATTTCCCCCTTACTGTGTCTCTGATGCCACAGGGTATGAGAGAGTGGGTATAAACACTCTTGGAATACCAACTGTATGTTTGGTTCTGCTCTAGGCATAGCAGTGATAAAGACATATAGGACACACTCCCTTCCCTCAAGAACTCTCAAGGAAGAGGCAAGCATGCCTGCACTATGACAAGTGCAGAAACAGAGACATGCTCAAAGTTCCTGAAATGTAGGGAGAGACGTCCAGTTCTGTGGAGGACTTAAGAAGTTAGATGTCCTGGAGATGGAGATAGCTCAGTTGAGCCTTGGACCCTGAGACCAATGAGAAGGGCATTCCTGGTGCAAAGGCATGTTCAGGAACAGGTCAAGCTCAATACCAGAGGATATGGAGGACCTTGGAGGAAGCAGCAGCAGTGTGCCTGGAGAAAGTTACTTCCAGATGTACTCAGGATTTAGACATGATCCTACATGTGAAGCATAGGTTGGAAAAGGAATGGCAGGATGGGAGTCTGGGACAGATTCTGGCTATAAGTTGAGCATGACTTGGTTGTCCATCCAGGAGCGTCCAGCTTGGGTAATTGAGTATTTGGACATTGTGTTAACTGAAACAGGGAGGAGGATAAACAGTTGGCAAGGAGAAATGGTGACCAAGACCTTAAGAGAGGAGAAGGTGGAGAGAGCTATGCTGAGCAAGTTATATTTGAATGTCTTCAGGGACATCCAGGTGAAGACAACAGGTAGAGAGTTGTAAATCTAGGTCTTGGCTTTGGGGAGAGGTGAGATAGAGAGTCATTAGCATAGAGGTTGTGGTTGAGGCTGGTAATTGGAGGATGAAGATCCCGGATGTTGGATTTAAGAAGTAAACAGAGGGGCACCTGGGTGGCTCAGTCGGTTATGCGTCCAACTTCAGCTGAGGTCATGATCTCGTGGTTCGTGAGTCCAAGCCCCATGTTGGGCTCTGTGCTGACAGCTCAGAGCCTGGAGCCTACTTCAGATTCTGGGTCTCCCTCTCTCTCTGCCCCTCCCCTGCTTGCACTCTGTCTGTCTCTCTCTCTGTCTCTGTCTCTGTCTCTCTGTCTCTCTCTCTCTCTGTCTCTCTCAAAAATAAATAATAAAAAAATAAAAAAAAAAGAAGTAAGCAGAAGAAGAGAAGCTTGACACACAGAAATGGAGAAATAGGAAATGTGGGAGGAGAAATAAGAAATGGTATACTCATAGAAACTAAGGTGGTAAAGAATTTTAGGTACAGAAATAATCAGCAGTGTTGAAGCCACCTAGAGATAAAGTGGAAAAAGGACTGTAAGAGCCTTTTCTCACCTTGATAAATACTCCTTATGTTTTATATTCTTCCTTTCCCCTGTTTCCTACTTTCTCATTCCATTGTGTCCCCAACTACTTTGTTGTTTTCCTTCCCTTGAACCTTTCTCCTTAGAGCCTACCTGTTCCAGCTTGCAAGGCCCAGCTTAGTCCCTGCTTCCACTGCATTGTTTTCACTGAGTACCCAGACTACACTGATGTCTCTTTCTCCTTGGAATTTTTGTATGGAAAAATTGATGGAACTTTTTGATAACATTGGGTTAGTATAATCCTTCTTCTTGAAATCTGAGAAGATTCTTATACAGGGAATGGTTATTTCTTGAACATCCCAAATTCTCCATGAAACTCCATTGGATGATGACCATCATCACAAAACCTGGGGCTTCCCTCATGCTTCTTATCAATCAGGTAACTTTCCTAGGTTATAGTTCATCCCTTCTATGTCCCAAGTAAACCAAGTCAGCTGATAAAGCAATCATGGATGAATCTAATTTGATGAATCTAATTTACCCACTGGAAGACAAAAAACGTGATAAAAATCACTTTTATCTGTTATCTAGGTATGTATGTATGAATGTATGTATATATGTATGTATGTATCTATCCAATCATATATTTACTCATCCAGCAAGTGTCTACAATTTGCCAAGCTCTGTGACCCTGCCCCTCATAGAGATTTTGCCCTAGTTCGCTTTTATCATAGGTCCAAGATAGTCCCAAATATCCATCTGAAAGGTCTTTCTTAAGTACTTGTATGATTGTTTTGTATATGTGTGCAGACCCCTGGGTCTGATGATCTATCAAACCCAATAGGAAGGTTTGCGTGGGAAATAATACTTTTCAGTTTTAGCAAAGACTTAGTATGTCTGTTAGATAAAGAGAGCTTCTTTTTGGAAACCATCCAGTAAGGATTACCACCCAGTAGCTGGTGACCACATTAACCCCAAATTAGAACAGCCCACGAGGTTGTAGACCTCACTCTGTCCCTGTTTTCTCACCAAGGAAAGTTGTATAATGTCCTTATGAAGTACTTTGTATTTCTGATGTCACACTTTTCAGTGCGACATATCTTAAGTTATTTGTGGCCCTGAGTCATCATGATTCTGAGACTGTAAGCTCTTAGAGGTCAAGGAATCTACATTTTGTTCCCTTTTGCATTTCCAGTGATTAATCCACTGTTTTGCAGTCAGTTTAGCTCCTGATAAATATACAGTAGATGAAATAGCAACATTTGCTGAACAATCCAGGGGCAAACCAGGAATTTGGGTCTCTCAGTTCCCAACTCAGCTTTTCAGCCCCTGAGGATCTCTGTAAAGGGTAGGGATGTTCCCACAGCCCTCTTATTCCTAAAGTCATATTAACTGGTTTCAGGAAAGACATGTGTCTAGGGGAGAACAGTTCCTTTGGTTTAGAATTAAAAGCTATGACATTAACTACTTTAGGCAGGCTTATTTTTTCTCTATTCAATCTAAAAAAGCATATTCAGCAGACATGAGTGAGCTGAGGAATTTTTGTTTTGACAGCTTTGGGACATCTGAGATATTGTATACAGAGCATTCCCAACCAGCTCAGAAAGATGTGTGTCCAAAACATATGCAGGAAAATGACTGATCAAGAATGAGAAAAATGAGAGGAAATCCTCTTAAAATGAAATGTTTTGTCAAGAGCAACCTCAGATGCAAACATTTATGCCAGAAGAGACCTCAGATTAACAGGACTTTACCCAGTCCACTTGAGTAGATGCCTAGAATAATTTGGTTTGTTAAAAATTGTGAGCTGTCAGGGCCCATAGTGGTCTAGTCAAATAGCCTCATCTTACAGATGAGTACACTAGGCCCAGAGAGAGGTCAGCAGTCTGCCCAGAGCTAGTGGCAAAGCTGAGATTCAAATCCAGGTCATCTGTTTGGAAGAGCCCACCTTTAACCCTTCCAGTGCAGTAGACGCATGGGCGATGGTTCATATTTTCTCAGTACTTGGGCTGCAAAGCATCTCCTCACACATCACTCCCATCTGTTGCTTTCTCCATCTCATCATTTTAATTCCTTAGGTCTCCACCACTCCAGTGGGTTCATGATGTCACAAGGGTTACACCAGTATAGGGTCAATACCATCCTGGTGTGGATGGACCCTCGGCCAGGCCCAGTCTGGTTACCTCACCATCACGTGGAGAGCTTCTTAAAGACAAGATCTGGGGTCCAGGAACAGTAGGACTAGGTTTGGGAACCGTAGCTCTTCCATTTAGCTCCTTGTTGCCTTTAAATGTCCTGTGTAACATCCAAGCAAGCTGTCTGCCAGCCTCTCTGTCTGTAAGCAAAGCACAGAATGGTGGGGAAGAAACTCAAGTTGGGATCTGAGATGTGAAATTTGCAGCTCAGATTCCTGTGAGTTTTATTACCTTCAGCCAGTAAACTACTCCCTGATTCTGTTTGTCATCTGAAAAATGGGAATGATTCCTAATTGACAGCATTGCTGTAAGTTCTGTGAGGACAGATTTCCAGATGCTGGAGCACAGGTGTTTCACCTTTGGAAGAGGAATGAGGCCATTCCAGTGAGAGGCCAATAGCCTCCATTTGGGTGGCCTGGCTCTACTTTGCTAGAAAGTTTTTCCTTAAAACTCTTAAAGTCCCTAGTTTTTCCCTCTAGAAACTGAAAGGACTTTATATTTAACCATGATACTCTCCATGCTGGGATTTAATCCTATGTAGCCCAGCTTCAGAATTCATAAAACTACACGAGAATAAGCGATACTAGTTCCCCATCTGCCTGGAGTAACATTATTCCTTCATATGTTCTTACAAACTTCCTAGCTTAAACCTATCCCATGTTAAAATCTTTTCATTCATCAAGATGCAGCCCCAAAATTGCCTCCTCCATGAACCTCAGGTCTTCCCAGGCAGAAAATCTCTCTTGTTCTGTGTCCCCATGGCCTTACCATGTCTGCCAACTGTGAGAGTTAGGTGTGAGAAGTCTATCTCGCCACCCTGGAGTGGGAGTCCCTGAAGGGCACAGGGTCTGTTCTAGGACAGCCTTGTATCTGTGTTCTGAGATTGGCATCGGGTGGGGGAGTGGGGGGAGCCCCATGGTAACCTGCAACATCTAGCAAATCTTCACCATTAGAGACCAGAAAAGTGGGGAGGGTCATTTTTTCATGTTCTGAAGTTGAGACCATTGATGACCATCAGTCTCTTCTGGTTATCATGGATGCCATATTGCTCAGAGCTCTTCTCCAACCTTCTGGTTTTAGGGATGATCCTAATTTATGGATGTCATGCTGAGCAGTGTACAAACTATTAAGGTTTTGAACATGCTCTGTGGGATCTGCTTCATTTGGTTAGAGATGATCCTGAAAATCACAAGGAAAGAACTGGACTGGAAAAGTCCAATCTGGGTTCTGGTCTCAGTTCTCTTACTTATCCAGACCCTAGGCTCTGCCACTTTGGCCAAGTCACATGAGCCTTGGTTTTCCCATCTGTAAAATGTGGAGGCTGGGCTTGTTAATTTCAGAATGTCTGGGATCTTAAATTATTTTCAATTTTCTGTTCTGGGATGAGGAGCAGAGTCCCATTTCTTCTATCTGTAACATTGCACTGGCCACAAACAAGAGAAATGAGAATTAAGCTTTCTACACATATCTCCCACCATCCTGGGTATGCTTACACACACACCCTCCTTGAGACTGTCTTTTGAGGCTGTGTTTATATAATTGATTGATTGAAGGAGACTTGGCCCTTCTTCGCTGCAGCTTGATTATAAGTGAGCTAAACAGATGTCTTGAATTGGGTGATTGGTTCCCAGATGCATTCCAGGGAGCGAGTTGGTGGGAAGGAAGTGAATGATTTCAGTTCTGGGGCCCCATGACAAATGAATAGTGGTTGTGGGCGGGGCGGACAAGGGGCTAGGTTTGCTACTTAGTCTTATGAAGTAAGTGGCCAGATGTTGTTGGCAGCTGGTAGATTAATACCAAAGGTAACTGGTGGGCCAAGTGCCCCTTTAGGAGATAACCCAGCAAGAGGGAGTAGAAGCCCCTAATCATCCAAGCCTGGGCTGGAAGTCAGGACTCTTGGGATTCTGCTGGCCAGCTGTTAGAGCCAAGTTAGAAAGCTTGTCTTGGCCATCTGCCCAAAAAGGGAAATTGGTCTTAAAATGGTAGAGATGGAAGAGACCTGAGGATCATTTTATTCCACCACTTAATTTTTCAGATGAGCACACTGAGGCCTGGAGAGGTTAAATGATTTGCCTGAAGTCACACTGCAGAGCCGGGGCTAGAATGCAGCTCCTCTTATTCAAGGTCTAGTGTGACTTCACTTACAAAAGGGAAGCTAGATCAGTGTGTCAAAAGCAAAGATTGAGTAAGGAGTTTCCACAAAGTTTGACACAGTCAAAGCTTGCTGCCTTCAGTGTTGGACATGGACCCATTTAACTCCCCTCTGCTGTGGCTAACCCCTGGAGACACCTGAAGACCAACAGCAAGGACTGCCAAGTTTAATAATAAACAATGTGCAAGTCACTGCCACGCTGGGCGCTTGGTATGTGTATTGCATTTAATCCTCCTCACAATCCCCTGAGGTGGTCCTTGCTTTAATCCCCATTTTACACATGAAAGAATTGAGGTACAGAGAGATTAAATAATTTGCCCCCCAGATATGCAGCGAGTCAAGTGACTGAGCCAAGCTTTCACTTTGAACAGTCTGATCCCATGCAGCAGCTAGTTCCTCAATATTCCTCAGACACCCTAGTGCCCCATGCAGTTTTGATATAAAACAGAGCAAGCTAGGAAGATACCTGTTTTGGTCAGTGTCTCCCTGGGTCCTCTGAGGTCAAGTCAGTGTAGCTCATTTCTCAGCTCCTGGTGGTAAATCTGAGGCACAGGCAACAAAGGCGATAAGATATGCATATATAGTACTTTGTAATTATAAAGCATGTCCACATTCATTACCTTATTTGATCATCATGGCGGGTATTATTATTTTTATCAGCATGATTATTGTGATAAATCTCTCACATTCATACATGAGGAAACCAAGACTCAGGTGGTTAAATGAATTGCCCCAAAGCACATGGCTGATTAGCCCAGAGCTTGGAAATTTCCAAGAATTGTCTAGTGATCTTTCTCTTTCACTCCCACTGCGTTTCCTCCCTTTGTTCTTATCATAGCTTCTAGCCTATGCACAGACCTACTCTCTAGCAGGGAGCTTCCAGCAACCATCAAAAAACAGTTTGTTGGCAGAAGAGTACATCTAGGATGAGAGAAGCCAGAAAGCCTTATTGGAAGTGATTTGAGCCATCGAATCACTGGGAGATATTTTTTTTTTTTTTTGAATCACTGGGAGATATTTGAAACCTAGCCATATGTGTTTTTGCTAGCTTGTCTCAGAAAAAAAAAAAAAAAAGTCTAGAGTTTTGCGAATTGTCCTAATTGTTTAAAGTATTATTATTATCATTATTATTATTTTGTTATAGCTTAGAATAATAATAATAAATACCACAGGGCTCAGAACCAGATTTTAGTACCAATTTTGCAACCCACTCATTTGCATCCGTAATATCTCTAGACTTCAGTTTCTTCATGTCAGATAGTCCCAAAGGTCCCTCATCACCCAGAAGCTCAATGATCGAGAAGTTCTGGAGAATAACTTGAGAAAAGAAGATGACTCTGCCTTGTGCCTCAGGATTGCTGGCAGCCAAGGGAGCTCCTTTGAGCTGGCTACAATCCTTAAGGACTGCCAGAGTTTTGAGAATGCTGGTCTCTGGAGCTATATATAAATGAACCGCAGCCTCAGACATGAAGCTCTATTATATGACCTCTAAAGGCCACCTGCAAGAGAACTGCTACATGTGCATGATGCTTCATACAATTCTTTGTTGAACCCACAAATCAGGCTTGTTAGGGATACACCGGCATTTGTATATGCCATCCCTGAAGCAATCTAGCCTCAGCTTAAATTGTGCCAGTAAGCTAAGCCTGAGGAAGTAAGAGCTGGTGATTCAGCAACTGATGTTCAGCCTGGAGCTACCCAGAGAGGATGGCATTTGAAAAGGCCTCCACAGGCAGAAGAAATGCCCTCCACGCTGTGTGACCAGCCACATGATCCTGGGGTAGTCTTTTCCCTTGCCTGGGTCTTGGTTTTTATCACCTGTTCAATGGGAGAAGGAGTTGACCTCAAATGTCATTTCAAGTTCTAATAGCCTTTAACTCTGTGAATATCGTCTGAAGGTAGACATGCCAACCTTCACATGGGACAACGTAATACCAAGGAAATGGTCATCTGCCATCAGCTAAAATGGCTCATATAAATATTATTTCTCATGGTAAACAGAAACTATTCAGAAAGGGCATGGCAGTACAAATTCTGAATCAGCTAATGTGCGTTAGGAATTTCTCCATTCCAAGTGCATGCATCGTTTCATTGGATCCTTCTAGCAGTTCTGGGAAGTTAGTCTGACCACCGAGATGACCGATGCTCTGAGAGAGGGAGAGAGTGCCTAATACTGCCCATCTGGCAGGTGGTGTAATTGGAATCAAATCTCAGGTCTTGTGCTCTATCCCTGAGAAACAAACCTGATGATATTAAGGTCACTTAATGAATAAGACATATTCATTCATCATAGATTCATAGGAGAAGATTATAGGGCTGGATTGGACCACAGAGACTACCATTCAACAAGTGAGGAGTGCCAAGCCCAGCCTCAAGGCCATCTGCATCCTGGCAGTCAAATAGGAATCCCAAGACATATCACAATCATGCTGCTATTTTTTAAACTAGCAGCTAACCTGGTAATTTTGTTAATGTTTATTTACTTTTGAGAGAGAAACAGAGACAGAGACAGAGACAGACAGACAGAGAGGGAGACACAGGATCCAAAGCATGCTCCAGGCTCTGAGCTGTCAGCATAGAGCCCGATGCAGGGCTCAAACTCATGAACTGTGAGATCATGACCTGAGCTGGAGTCAGAAGCTTAACCAACTGAGCCATCCAGGTGCCCCCAAAACCAGATAATTCTCTGTTTTCAGATGCAGATTCCATGGCTGAGTATCCAGTTGGGTGAATTCTCTCATGGGCCCCTGATGACCATAGAAACCTTGCCCATACCACCCTCAGTTCCCTCAACCCACCCCTATCCCTATCCAAGAAACACAGTGGATATCCCAGAACATGTTAAGAAATCTAGATGGGTCACTTTGAGCCCTGGGCCTTACCTGAGGTGTACTCTTAGCTTCCTGAGTCAACACACCCATGGGGGGTTAAGACTTGAATCGTAGAAATGTGTACTCTGACTCAATCCTCACCTAGGCCTTCCAGTTCTGTCTCCATCAAGGGCAGCTCAGATGCTCCAGCTCCTGCCCTGCCTCTAGCTGGGCCCTGCCTGTTTCTCCGTGGGTCCAGTTTCTGACCTGCCTCAATGTAGGTCTTGACTCTTATTGGTGTCTGTGGCTCTGAAGGAGGGTGGCTCTGTTGCTGCTTCCTTTTCAATTCATAATTCCCTGTTTGTGAGATACTGCCATCAAGGCCTCAGGGTCCCAGGAAGGAAGCAGGTCAGTGAAAGCTCACAGCCTACTCAATCACTTCATATCTAACTCAGATGTAGCTTTATTTCTCTAAGCCCAGTGTCTTTATCTGCTAAATGGGGGTAAGAATCCTGCCTACTTCATAGGATCAAATAAGATAATGATGTAAGGTGCCTGGCATACTGTGTCCAAACCCAGTAAGCTCTCAGTAAATGTAGTCAGTTATGAAAATACTTCCCACAGGCCTTCACAGAGGTCCTCCCCTCAGCTCTTCTTTACAAATGCATACTCAGTGCTGCCAGAGCCAAGAACATTAGTCCAACCCCAAGCTTGATTTCTGACACACTCCTAATAAGAGAAAAACAATTAAAGAAGGGTGAAGTGTCATAGGATGGATAAATATGGTGTTCTTCTCTTTTTTATTACTGCTTTCGCTTTTCATTCTACAATATTTGTTTCTAAACCTCATGGTGGGCTGACACTAAGAGACGTCAGCAAGTGGGTTCCTGTGGACCTGCCCAAGGACAGCTGCTCTGAAGGATCCTGGAAACCAGCTAGTCTTGGAAAGAAAGTTTAAAAAACTAGAGGCTGCTGGTACCCTCACTTGAAATTGACTCAAGATGACTGAGGAAACTAGTAGGAAATCTCTGTGTTTCCAGGGTCAGGATCAAGGAGGCAGAAAAGGCCTTGATTCAAAGGAGCTTTTTGGAGACTTGGGTCAGTCTACAAAGGAGGACTGTTTGAGTTTCTAAGCTTACCCAAGGGGACACCTGAGTGTCCAAAGGACACCATGTCTCCCTATTACCTTTATGTGGTGTTGTAGATGGTGCCTGGAACTTTCACAGAATCTCCTCATGCATCTCAGCCTGGGAGGACCCCCATCTCCACTGATTAGCCAAGGTGGCCTCCTAGGCACAGGCCTTAGCATGGATGTTTGGGTAGGCTCACACACTTCTAAAGGCTAGGTTTCCACCCTCAGACTCAGTGTGCGGTCATTGCCAACTCCTCTACAGCCAAGGGCATTTGAAAAGGGAACTGGGCATCTCTCTGGGCAGGGCTACCACAGGGTTTTCTGATCAGCTTCTGTAACATTTTTCTGAATGGCTGCCTTTTATACTAGAACAGTGCCTTAAAGCTAACTGTTAATGAATTCAGTTTTTGAAATGTGACTCATACTCTGGAAGGTTTCAGAACATAGGTACAAGCTGATAAAAATGTATGAACATACATACGCACATACACACATTCACTCACATTCACACTTACTCAGGAACAGTCAGTCACTGTAAAACCTGAGATTTTCTTCTTAATTCTCTGACGATCTTGAGGTAAACTGAGTCCCCATTGAGTGAGATGCACTTTCAGCCTCGTTTCATGGGGACTCTGCTTCTAGGGATGACAACAAGCCCTCATTTAGAGGTAGGCAGAGTGAAAGTGACTGAGGGTCTGTAGGTTTGGTTGTGTTGGCCTTATAGAATCACCAACCTTCAGAGACAGAGGGCACTGTAGAAGGTATTTGCTCCATTTGTTTCATTTTTCAAAGGTAGAAAACTAGGCATAGAGAGGTGAGTGAACCTGCTGAGGTCTCTCAGCTGCTCTATGCAGGACCAAACCTGGAGCCATCCTCACTGCTCTACCAAGACCTTTCTCTTCACAGCACCTGACACCCCTCTCAGCAGGAGAACTGTTTCCAGAAGATTCCATTACTTTATCTTTTTTTTTTTTTTTTTTTTTTTTTTTTTTTTTTTTTTTTTACAATGGAAGTAACAAGAAAGTGGGTAGCAATGATCAGCAGGTTCTGGAAAGTATGTCTTTTTCTCATTGCTATTTTTCAATGGTTAGATTCTCCTGGGTCCTGATAGGTAAAGTAAGTTTGAGATCTCTAGATTGTTTTGAAATTTTTTAATGTTTATTTATTTATTTTTGAGAAAGAGGGGAGGAGGGACAAGGATAGAGAGGGAGACACAGAATCCAAAGCAGGCTCCAGGCTCTGAGCTGTTAGTACAGAGCCCGATACTGGGCTTGAGCTCACGGACCATGAGATCATGACCTGAGCTGAAGTCCGACGCCTAACTGACTGAGCCACCCAGGTGCCCCGAGATCTCTGGAATGTTTTGAAGGTCATGGTTACTTTGAAAAATAAGCCTGACACAGAGGAAATATAAATCTGTTCCCTTAGGGGCAAGGACAAGCCTTTGCAAATATGAAGAGGTTGCAGACTTTGGGTGTAATAATAGCCAAGATATAACACTTCCCAGGTTTCTCATATATTATTTAATTTACTCTGTTGGTCCTGGATTGTGATTTTGAAACTGTGGAGGCATGACGAAAAATGTCTCAATCTTCATCATTATCCAGCCTTAGGTCACATTCTGGTTCTGCGTTAGGGTGATCCTTTGATCTTTAGGCAAGTAGAGTAAACTTTCTGAGCCTCTGTTTCCTTACCTGTAGAGAGAAGATACCATCTACTTCTCAGTGATTTTCTGTAGATTAGATATAGTGGCATCAGAAAAACAATAACATAAAAAAAAAACCACACACACAGTCTCTGGCAGATGGCTGGGACTCAGTGAATGTTATTTCCCATGCCTTCTCTTGCATGTTGACCTGCCTCAGCCATTGGATTGCTTAAGGCTGAACACTTCACTGAAACCCTTGATCCCTCTGAGTCCTATCTGTAAAATATACTCTACAGTCCCTATCCTACCAGGACTGGGTCAGAAGAGGGTTAAAGAGACACAAGAAGCTTCCTAGGTCTACAACTTTAGAAAAGACCCAAGGAGAATATTCCTTATCCTGGTGTTTTTAGAAATGAGTCCCAGGTGTTATTGCTTGAAAGGCACTGAGGCTAGTGCAGGAGAAAGAAACCTGTCTTGATATTTTATGAGAAATTAAACTGGAATTTTAAAAAGCCCAATTCAATTTCACCCAAAATGAACAGTAATATTAACCTCCTTTCTATTTAAAGCCAAAGAGTGCAGCTTTGACAGCTAAAGGGAGGCTGCCTTGGAGCAAGAATTTCAAAATGAACCTATTTGATAATTGGAGCATGTGCCTAGCTTGTTTCACCAGGCAGGGTTTGGTCCAAACACAGCCAGTTCTCTGACTCTTCAGAGTTAAAAGATCCCAGGATGGATGATGCTTGATACTAGGATTGTATATTCTGTTGTCTGTCTAATATACACCAGGCAGTATTTGATCTTGCATGCCACCCCTCTGTTCCAAATAGAAATAGGACGACTTTAATTGGAGAAGAAAAATCAAGATAGAGGCTGGGCCACAGAAGAGAAAGCTTTGGGAAAGTCACCAATAGTTGTCTATGTGGGATGGGAATGGCCAGTACCTTTCTCTCCCATCTTTTGACTCAGTCATTTGTTAATATAGATGGATCTGTTTGACCCTCTTTAGAAAAGCCAAGATTAGTGGCTACTCTTTTCATTATAAGGATAATTTTTATGCTACAAAATACACAATGTTGGACCAGCTTTCTCCTTGCATTCTGTAATCAAAACTAGGTGGCTGGCAAGTAAGTCTTGAAGATTAAAGCAGCCTACAATTCATGGACACCAATTCATGGACACAGCAGCAGCTCAGCCCCCAGAGGCAAGTAGAAAGTCTTCAAAGCTGATAAATATGTTGGCAGCAGGTGGCATGTCAACTCAAACAAGGTTGTAGTCCTGCCCATTTCAGCTCACCATTATAAAGGTGAATTGTCTGTATTGTGAAAGGTCAAGTAGTATTAACCTTAGGACCAGAAAGATGGCAGCTCCTGGAGAGCAGCTGGTACATAAATCTCTACTGGCTGAGAAGCAGAAAGATACTTAATAGAAGTGTAATTGAAGGATTTTTCTTCCCCCACAACCCCCCACCAACCCCCACCTAAACTTAGTTTGGCTAAAGTCAACAGGAATTCTTTTATTCCCACTCTGGCATAGGGCTTAGCTGCCTGTGTGTGTGACTAAGGGACAATCCAGTGACGACCAGCTGCCTGCACTAGAATTGACACCCTTCCCCTCTGCATTCTGAAATTTTTAACACCAGATTCATCTTGGAGGTCAAGGTAGCAGTAGCCACAGAAGCAGCTGTTACGATGCACAATGATAATTGGGAGTTAGCACCCATTAGCACCACTACGAAGATTGATTTATCAAATTCCCTATAACACTTCTGAGAACAAGGACTTAGGAATCTTTAAAAAGCCACATTAAGAAGGAGCTTTAGAAAACATCTAGTCTAAGTCTCCTTTTGTATTTGAGGAACTTGAGGCCCAGAGAGGTGTAGTGTCTCGTTCAAGGGCACCGGCAAAATTGGTGGCAGAGCTGAAGTTGGAGCCCAGGTCTCACTGGGCATTTGTTTCCCCAGTCACTTGGTCTAAACCCATGTTTTTCAGATGAGGGCACCCAGTGCCACACATGAGAAGAGACTGTCCAAGCCTGGACACCAAGTCCAGTGTTCTGGGTTTTTTATATCATATTCTCCCTTTCTTCACATCCCCATGGCTGAAGGGAGACAATGAAGTCAAAAGTGGATGAATAATTCACACTTTGGCACACATTCCATTTACCCATCAGTGAGCATTGAGAACCTACTGGGTACAAAGTACTTCAGCCACTTTGGGTAATGCATATGGAGTTAGGAAGGGGAAGGAGGTGAGTGTATCTTAGAAGTAGGGCAAACATGGAATGGTTTGGGCACAAGAATCCTTGTAAAAGGTCATAAAATGTCCCACCGTATGGTCTCTTCCTGCCTCCCTTCTCTCTCTCTCTCTCTCTCTCTCTCTCTCCTTACCAGTGACCTTCCCCACCCTCTCCCCAAGAGAGAATGAGCCCAGACTAGCTTTCATGGCCTTGGCCCTCTTGTCTGGAGGGAGCCGAAGAGTAGATCTAAGGCTGGAAGACAGGGCTGTGAGTAAAGGCCTGAGCTCCCTTTGGCCTTCTCTTCTCAAATAGAGCAGAACCTGGCGAAGATTTTTCTTGAGCATCTACTGTAGGCACGTTCACAAATACAGAAAGCACATGATCCTCCTGGCTCTTACAGCAAACTCTAGAGGTAGATTTATCATCACCAATGTACAGATGAGGAAATTTGAGGCCACAGAGGCTGATTTTCTTGCCTGGAGTCAACCCAGCTGCTAAGCAGTAGACTTAGATTCAGACCTATCTGGTTGCAAAGCCAGGCTCCAGCCACTTGGCCTCAGGCCCTTTCATGTCACCAGGTAACCTCACAGGATGCAGAGCTTCTTCTGGTCCCACCTGTTAGCTCTTTTTTCACCTGCCTTCTCTAAAGATGCCTCCTTTAATCTGAGTAACACAAGGAACACCTTTGTTTCTCTCTTAGTCCCCTTTACAGCAATGTGGAGCCAAGCCAGCTGTGAAACTGACAGCTCCCCACCCCGGAGAGATGAGGGTTGTGGGTGAGATGAAGGCCACCTTCCTGGAGCGGAGGGCGGAGCGGGGGCGGTGCTGGAATGTTTCTTTTGGGAGACAGTTTGCTCCACTGACCTTTGGCTGTCACTGCAGGTCTGGAGTGCAGCTTTGACTTCCCCTGTGAGCTGGAGTACTCCCCACCACTCCACGACCTCCAGAACCAGAGCTGGTCCTGGCGCCGAGTCCCCTCTGAGGAGGCCTCCCAGATGGACCTGTTGGACGGGCCTGAGACAGAGCACTCCAAGGAGATGCCCAGAGGTAAGGGTAGAGGCCACCACAAAGTGTCCCAGATGGGCTAGCACAGGGTTTGTATGTCTATTTCTGTTTGCAGTTTTAAGGCTTCCTGGCTCTGCTCTAACCTGTTTCCTGTGAAACCTGCTTTTAATGTGTGCGCCTTCCGTAGGATGCAAGTCCAATTTCAGGACCAAGCCGACCCTTCACTCTCTCACCAAGTAAAGGAAATAGGATTTTATAGCTCTCATACTGATGTAGGAGAAAGTGCTGATCTGTTTGTCCTTTGGGAATAGAGTTGCCAGGTAAAATACAGGACACCCACATTTTTAAATTTGAGTTTTCTGATGAACAATGGTTTTTTTTAGCATAAATACATCTCATGCAATAGTTGGGCCATACTTATACATTAAAATTATTCCAACTTCCAGTTATATTTAAAAATTTCAGGGGTACCTAGTGGTTCAGTCGGTTAAGCATCTGACTCTTGATTTTGGCTCAGGTCATGATCTCACAGTTCATAAGTTCAAGCCCCACATCAGGCTCTGTATTGTCAGTGGGATTCTCTCTCCTCTCTCTGTCCCTCCTGTGCTCGCTCTCTCTCTCTCTCTCTCTCTCTCTCAAAATAATAAGTAAACTTACAAAAAAGAAAAATTCAAATGTAATTGAGTGTCCTGCATTTTTTTTGCTAAATCTGGCATTTTTAATTTGGAAGGTATTGTATAACTGGGTTAAATGTTAGTTTCAAAGCCATTAATGAATATTCAGGCTGTGTTGTAGCTTTGCAAGGTGTTTCCAGTAGTCCTGAGCGATTAATGAACATCCTCTTCTGAATTATCAGGGGCCAGAGAAGTTAGACTCTGAATAAGTTGTGGGTGTTTGTTAAATATTTGCTGAGTGTTTAGAGATAGATGCGGAGACACTAAGCCCTAGTCCAGCTTTCAGGTCTCAAATCTTAGGTGGCAAATCTTAGAGCTCCACGTTCCTTGGACCCAGAAAACTCTGCTTATTCAGAATTGACAGCCTACGTTTCTGACTTGTAGGGAAAAGTAGCCACTGATGTGGTAATGGACTCACTGAACCATTCGGAGTAGTACTTTCATTTTGCAAAGCCCTTCCATGTACAGTCTCATGGGATTCCAACTTTGTGAGAGAGGCAGGGCAGATGAGAAAGCGAGGGCTCAGAGAGGGGAAGTGACTTGCTAAAGATCACATAGCTTGTACGTGTCGGTCCAGGTCTAGATGTCTCCTGTGATGAGTGCCAAACAAGGACGATTTCTCCCATATCGTGTTTCTGTCTTTGCAGCAAAAGCTCTAGTGAAAGCCTGCCCTGGGCCCAGGTCCAGGAGGCAGTTATCTCAGGCTCATGCTTCTGTGAATCTAACGGGCTCAATTAAGTTTCTGGGGGAGGTTGGAGGTGGCACAGAAATAAGCCTGATGCCCTCAGGCTTCTATAGCAGCCTCAGACCCTGAACTGTGAGAGAACTTTCCTTTCTTCATACTCTCCCAGGCTGACCTTTTTTTCTGTTTTTATGGCTCTTTTGAAATTGCTTGACCTTGATTTATATTTTAAGCTGCTTTCACCTGGATGCTGATGTGTATTGGCAGGGGGAGGGGGGAGTATTGTGTGTAGGTGAGTGGCTCTTAACCCTATAGTGCATCTACAGTGCATCTGACTCCTCTGGAGAACTTATACAAAGTACTGCCTGGTTTCCGCAGCCTGGGATACTGATTCAACAGATCTGAGATGGAACCTGGAAATCTGTATATTTTTAAATTTTAGCATAAAATCTAGCATGTGAAAGTGAAACATGTATGCATGGATTCACAATTACAATGAAATCAACATGTGTGTTCTCAACACCAAGCATAAGAATTTGAACGTTTGTCAGTCCATTTACAACCTCTTCTGTCACCCACCTAGATCCAAAATCTTTCCTTTCCCTCAGAGGGAACCACTGTCCTATTTTGTGTCCATCGTTCATTTGCTTTTCCTTATGACCTTACCACTTATGTATATAGCCCCAAACAGCATGTCGATTAGGTTTGTAACCTGTTATACAAATGAAATAATATTGTTGTTTTGTGGCTTGTCAATGTAGATGCATGTAGCTGTGGTTCATTTGGTTTTAAATCACTGCATGAAAATACCACAGTTGATTTCTTCCACCATCCTTAGACATTTGGGTCATTTCTGTGGTTTGGCTGTTACCAACAGCACTACTGTAAGCATTTTGTACATGCCTCTTGGTGCATATACATGTCCAAGAATTTCCCTGGAGCAGAGAGTAGGAGTAGAATTGCTGGGTCATGGGTTGCAGCTTCCATTTCAATAGAGAGTGCCGAGCTATTTTCCAAAGTGCTCGTACCAAGTTATACCCCATTTTGAGGTGTTAGCATTCCTCCCCAGGACTTTACATCCTCACCAGTACCTGATATTGTCAGACTTTGTCATTTTCGTCCATCTGGTGGATGCAATACAGTATTTCAGTGGAGTCTCAGTTTTCACAGGACTCTCTCCCTCTTTTTTCCTTTGTGTTTTTTTAAAAAAATATTTTTAGACACTTCTCAAGTGATTCTGAGACATAACTAGGTTTGTTATACTCTTGACGTGGACCTGCTTTCATGCATCCATAGGGGTGGCTCCAGAGCCTAATTCCCAACAGTCCTGGTAGTACATGTACTTTTGGTCATTGTATGTTTTTTGTTTGATGGCTATTGAATTGTGAGTGCAGTTCAGTGAAATCAGGAGATAGGGACAAGTAGCAATTGTACACAGACTTTGTGGAGTCAGACTTTATCAATTTGAAAGTTGGTGTTTTTTAAATTTTTAAATGAATTTTAGAAGAGTGCCAATAGATTACGCATTGCCACCCTGTGACCTGTTTCTCCTCCTTTATCTGCTTTCTTGTGATCTCTGGCATCTTCATGTTACCCTGAGTTATAGGAGAAAAATGAAAGGAAGAAGAGGAGAGAAGAAAGAAATAAGTGTTCCTGAGTGTGGAAATATATCCGTGCCTTTATGTTTTTATAAAGGACCAGTACATGCACTGACTACAAACTTTTTCCAATTAGTTAGAACAGTAAGGATTGGAATATTCATGTTTTAGTGAGTATTGCCAACTTCCATTTGTCTGAAAAACATTCTTACTAACATGAAGGACAATGATGTGAATAGCCATGGCAAAAGCCATTGTAGATATATCAGTCCGCTTGATCAAGTTCCTTAGTGAACAAACACATCCAAGCATAACTTGAGGGAATCTCAGCACTGTCAGAAACTGGTATTTCTTTTTCCTGGGGTCTAATGGAAGGATCTGTATAGTCACACAGCCTTGATCAATCTTAGAAACAAGGGACTAGCCTCTAGCCTTTGTAGGCACACATCTGGAATGTCACTGAGAGGTGTTCAGAACTTCCAGTAATGGGCCACTCATTGCTTTTTGATTCAACTAATTATATCACTCCCTGGTCACTGAAGTAAGGTTGCTACTCATGAAGCAAGCTGACGTGTCTTAATGTCTTTTGACTGTCATGGAAAGAGGTGAAGGTGAAGGAGAGAAAATGGTGTGCCCAATTTGCACAGCACCAAAGCAAGGACCTATATCCCAATCCTAAATGCCATCTCTTTAGAATCTCCCTTTCTCTGATGATCCCCTCTTGGCAGAAGGGATTCTGGTTGTGGAGATAAGAAGGAGGAATGGGGTGCACTTTAGGGTAGTACAGTCAATAGAGATTTTTAAAAACTCAACATTTATTGGTTGGATGGTATTTAGACTCTATTGCAATATTTCTTGTCAGAGGATATAGAAAGACCAGAAAAAGGCAGTGAGATAATACCAATCATAGATAATGAACTGTAAGAGTATAAATTCTGAATGATTTTAATTTATAGCCACTGTAGCTGAGAATAATAAGGAAGATACAATTCAGAGCAGCAAGATAATAAAAAGTGATGGTCTTGATTGAACACAATATTATAAATTAATAAGATCTTGAGGAATCATCAGGTTGAGGCGTTCTATGACTTTTTAAGAAGTGCCAGGAGCATGTTTGACATCTACTACTTCTGGTGTTTTAGAATGTAGTCACATTTTTCTTCTCCAGCAAGACAAGATCTTAGTCTCCAGCATGGGCCCTAGCTTTAAAGTAGAAAACAGGTTAGCAGCTTCTCCCCAGAACCTCTCCATAACCCCTCAGTCATGTGTATACCCAAGAAGAATGGGACTAGACTCAGCTGAGAGGAGCGGACATCCTTCCTGTATCAACTCAACTCTCTTCCACAAAACTGATTCTCAAGTCTCTGTTTGGGTTTGGCTTTTGTCTTTCTCTGACTTACTTTGCTTAGCATACTCTCTAGCCATATGATTTCACCCATATATGTGGAATTTAAGAAAAAACACAAACATGCAAAGGAAAATAAGAGAGAGAGAGAGAGAGAGAGAGACTAAGAAACAGACTTTTAACTATAGAGAATAAACTGGTGGTTACCAGAGGGGAGGTGGGCAGAGGGATGGGCGAAATAGGTGATGGGGATTAAGGAGGGCACTTGTCTGAAGGAGTATCCAGTGATATATAGAATTGTTGAATCACTGTACCATACACCTGAAACTAATGTAACACTGTATGTTAACTACATTGGAATTAAAAAAAAAAAAAAAACATGCCTTGAGTTCAGAAGGCTAATAAGTATTGTCATTGTCCTAGAATTCTGGAATGGCTAATACTGCTGCCACAGATGACAAGGGGACTGCAATGCCAGAGTGGGGTCGTTCTGCTCCAGTTGTACCCTTGTGCATTAGTTTCTTATAGCTGCTGTAACAAATAAATACAAACTAGGTAGCTTAAAACAACATAAATTTATTTTATCCCAGTTCCAGAAGCCAATAGTCCAAAATCAAGATGTTATCAGAGTTGGTACCTTCTGAAGGCTCTGCAGGAGAATGTATTCCATGCCTGTTGCGTACCCTCTGGTGGCTGCTGGTAATCTCTGTGCTCCTTTGCTTGTAGATGCATCAGTCCAGTCTTTGTCTCCGTGTTCACATGGCATTCCTCTCATGTCTCAGATATGCCTCTTATAGGCACATATATCACTGGATTTGGGGCCCATCTTAAATGCAGCATGATCTCATCTCCAGATACTTAATTTCCTTTTCAAAGACCTTGTTTCTGAATAAGATCACTTTCCTAAGTACCAGGGATTAGGACTTGGACATATCTTTTGGGGACCATGGTTCAACTTACTACACATTGATTTTTCTCCCCTTGTGTGTGTACTGGCATGTGGATCATGTGTGCCTCTCCCTGCACTTGGGGGCTCTTAGACCCTTTAGGAAGTTAGGTTAGGTGATTTCAGAGGAGCCCAGATTAATACCAGCATTTTTTCTCCTTCCTTTAATTCCTTCCCCCCAAGGTTTGCAGAGTTCTTAAAAGAGTGTCTGAACACTTTTCAGATTGAACCCATCCCGGGAGTAGCTGGAACCTGAAAACTGGGCCACATTTTGAGCTGCAGGTACAACCTTGATGGGCAGTTTCTCTCAGTTTCTCTCTGCACCCACTGTCCCTGGGGGCTGCAGCTAGTGGACTGAGCTGGCTCTAAGTCTCATGCTCTGACCTTAACCCTTTTGCAGTGTTGACAGGAAAATGGAGGGATGAAAGTCTGCCTAGCATTTCCTCCTTCATCCAGTAAAACTTGTCATTAGCCACCCATTTCTGCTCTTGGGCTTTACTGGCTGACTAAGTGGGACCTCATAAATTAGCCTCTTCCATCATCGATACGTGCATGTGAGTGTGTTTACAGCTCTTTCTGGAGAGCCAGTTCCATGGGTGAAAACAGGATGGAGATGGCAAGACAGGCTGTCAGTGAGGCAGAATTGAGAGGAGCTCTAGGGCTGGAGTGTCATTGAGAGCACACCCTGGCGGCACCCCTCTTGCCCAACCCCTCACTGTCACAGAGGTGAAATGTGCTAGTGCCTGCTTAAAGTCAAGTGCTTCCTGCCCACAGGGTTTAGTGATCACCTTTCAGGTAACCTGGCTCATGGGAGAGTCAATAATTGCTCACCTTACTTTGTGTAAGCAGCCTTTAGCAAAGACCTCTGGTTTTAGGGTGTAGAAGCTGGGAAAGTGGTCAGTAGAGATAGGCAAACTGGAATAGAAGAAAAATACAATTACAATGACAGATACCACACACACACACACACACACACACACACACACACACACATTCCAGGACAGAACAATGTTTTTGTGTGTGTGTTTTTGTTTTTCTTTTCACTTGTTTCAAACAGGATGATCCCAACTGGGACTGTCTATGCAAAGTGTTCCTGGGCTCCTGCCCCCAGGAGCTCTCTTCCTATGCTTCTTACTCTGTCTACTATGAAGTTTCTGTTTTAAGGCAACAGTCTCTGAACTTTATTTATTATATGCCTCATCAGTAAAATATTTCTGAGCATGTACCCTTTCATGTAAATACTTATCAATTATATGTTATCAAATATATTATACAATTATATGTATATGTGTAATACTATTGGTAAAGCTTATTTTCTGTCTTCTTTAGATAAAAATAAACATAATCATGGGTATACTTCGGAGACACTTTGGAGATAGGACATCTGCTGTCCCATTCTATAAACGGGATCAGACTTCTGGGTTCCTTAAAGCATGTCACCTAGCCCCAGGGTCACTTAGGTCTCTGACAGATTCTTTAAGAAGCTGCCTCAGCAGGTTTCTCCCTGAGCACTCACCTCCCAGCTTCTAGGCTACACTGGCCAGACACTCCTCCACCAAGAAGGCCTCTTAGACAGGTCTAGCTCTTGTGGTCTCTCCAACTCATAAATTTCAAAAACCATTTAATCTCTTTTCTCAGACTCTACCTGGTTTAGAGAGGAAAGAAATCGCTTCTGGGCAGAGTGCCACTAATAATACAAACTTAACCCTTAAGAATCAAAAGATACCTGGGGCACCTGGGTGGCTCAGTCGGTTAAGCGTCCGACTTCAGCTCAGGTCACGATCTCGCGGTCCGTGGGTTCGAGCCCCGCGTCAGGCTCTGGGCTGATGGCTCAGAGCCTGGAGCCTGCTTCCGATTCTGTGTCTCCCTCTCTCTCTGCCCCTCCCCTGTTCATGCTCTGTCTCTCTCTGTCTCAAGAATAAATAAACGTTAAAAAAAAAAAAAAAAAAGAATCAAAAGATACCTTTCTCTATAGACTACCTGACAGACCTAAGGAACAGGGTCGCAACCAAGTATTTCCTACTGGCTTATCTAAAAAACTATCTTGGTGGTGTTGTTTATGATGGTGAGAGAAATCATTTAAATGCTCAAACAATAGGGAATTTGTTACATAAAACATAGTATACCTAAATATTCTGCTGCCAAAACAGATCAAACAATATGTGTGGTATAAGTTGTTTTATAAAAGAGAAAACGAGGTACATACATAAGGAAAAAGTCTTTATCTGCCAACTTGGTGGTAGAAGTTATTTCTAGATGACTGAATTATCAGTGATTTATATTTTCTTCTGTGTGCTTTGGTAGTTTTCAAACTTGAGTCAGTGAACATGCATTGCTTTTATAATAAAATAAAACATGTTATATATATTTTTTAATACAAGGGATCAAAAATTCTCATTTGAGGCTATTATTTTAGACTTTTGTTGGTGGGGGCGAGAAGCATGTTAACTGTTTTCTGCCACAACAACAACCAAAAAAAAGCCGGCGCTATTGGCAATGGTGGGACGCACAGGTGGGTGGACAAGCAAGTTGCTTTTCTGCCTGCCAGGGTAGGGTACATTAACATTGGCCCACAAATCAAGAGCATTCCCACCCCACCCTCATTCTGCTTGACTTGTGCTTGAAGGGTGGGAAAGGGTAACTGTGGGAACCAAATGTGCATCAGGTTCAAGAATGTACCCAGGTACCATTTACAGCATGTAAGCAGCAGGGGCATGCTCTATTTCAATTGAATTTTTTCCTCTTCAGACATTTCAGAAGGGTTCTTAGTGGCCATGCCTTTCATTTGAGCCAACTTCTCATAAGAGTAAGGTCGCTGGAGGGATTTGTAGCCTCTTATCCCTGCCCCTCCTCTGGAACTCACCGTGAGAGGCCATGTTAGTTCTCTGGTGCTGCTTGCAGAAATGTGTCCCTCATCTCCTGAGCAATGAGGTCACTGGGCTTTAAGTCCTGACCCTTGAGCAAACCCTTCAACAAGCTGTGACTTGTGATTCTTTCATTTTAATGAGATTTTGGTGCCAACCTGGCAGCAGTTGAGCTCCAGCGAGGGACTTGCCTTAATGAGCCAGAATACTTGCAGAGTGTCTGTGAAGTATTTCCTGCCTCTCCATGAGGACGAGCCTTTCCCAGGGTATTGCCTCTGCCTCTAAAGGAAGCCTTCACTGGGAGGGGATGGATCATGGTTGTCTGGTGATGATTATGCCCTTCTTTACCTGAGCTTAACAACCTTGCCCACAGGGCATGTGACGTAAGGAAAGAAGGACTGGCATTGGAGGGAGAAGGGGTCTGGGCTCTCATCCCAACTCTGCCATAATGGACGTCCCTTTATCTGTAATGGCCCTTGGGTTCCTAATCTGTAAGGTAAAGGTCTTGGACTAGATTGTCACTAAGGCTATTTCTTGTTCTGATAAGGGAGCATTCCTCTAGACACTTGTGTGACACCATGGAAGGAAGAAAGAGGAGCTCCTATGCCCATTAGCATAGATGAATTTGTCAGGTTAGCCCCTGAGGCTGGTGATCCTGAGAGTGTCCACAGCATGGGACTGTGGGCTGGTATGACAGATACAATTATGACCACCCAAAGAAGCCCTAATTCCCAGAACCTGGGAATATGTTAGCTTACAGGGCAAAAGTGACTTCGCAGATGAGATTGTTCTCGATTATACGCATGGGCCCAATGGAATCACTGGGGTCCTAATATACAGAAAAGGGAAGCAGGAGAGCTAGAGTCAGAGCAGATGTGATGATGGAAGCAAAGGTCAGAGAGAGACAGAGATGTGAAGATCATCATGTGCTAATAGGCATCAATTTTTCAATTTTATTTTTTGAATCATGTATTTCTTCATTTCTTAAACCAACAATTGGTAAGCCCCTACTGAAGGCAGAGCACTGCAGGTTAATGTCTAAGTCAAGGGGATGTCTAACATCAAGGAGGGCACAATTCCATGTAAAGTGGTAGCACAGCAGCTGCTGGCATTGAAGATGGAGGAAGAGGCCAGGAGAGAAGGAAGGCAAGCGGCTTCTAGAAGCTGGAGAAGGCAAGACAGTGCCTCCTACCTTGAATCTCATCTGAAAGGAATCAGATCACCAACCCATGTTAGACTTATGACCTCCAGAACTGTAGGATAATACATTTGTATTATTTTAAGGCGCTAAGTTTCTGGTAATTTGTTATAGCAGCGGGAACTGAAGCGAGAAGTAGCAGAAGTTCTAGGGCTATGACTCCTGTGGGTAAGAAGGACGGAAGGCACCCTGGGCAGGAGCTGGAGGGACTGTGTTCCAAAATGGAGAACCTGGGGTGAGGCTACCTACCTCACCCATGGAAGGAAGCTGAGATGCTTCCCAGGGCAGTTTCTGTGAAGCTCCTGTGTGAGGTGGCTGGAGGAGACAGTGAAACCACACATGCAAGGCCTGTGGTGAGTTGCTGACAGCTCAGGGACTGGCCCTTGGCTCTGTCCTAAATGAAAATGGCAAGAGCTACAGTCTGCAAAGTGCTTTTTTGTCCACGATCCCATTTGATTCTCATAACATGGTGAGACGGGTATTAGTGTGACTAAATGAATAGATTGGTAAACTGAGGCTAAGTGGTAAGCATCAAAGAAAGAAAACTAGGACTTTCCCATTCATTGTGATGTCCCAAGAGCCTGGCCCAAGGTCCAGTATAAAATAGACATTCATGGGGTGCCTGGGTGGCTCAGTCGGTTAAGCATCCGACTTCGGCTCAGGTCACAATCTCGCGGTCCGTGAGTTCGAGCCCTGCGTCAGGCTCTGGGCAGATGGCTCAGAGCCTGGAGCCTGTTTCCAATTCTGTGTCTCCCTCTCTCTCTGCCCCTCCCCCATTCATGCTCTGTCTCTCTCTGTCTCAAAAATAAATAAACATTAAAAAAAAAAAATAGACATTCATTAAGTATTCCTTGACCCACAGACAGAAGCTTAGAGAAATGAAGTAAATTGCCCAAGTCTACAACACTGGTATGTAGCAGAGCCAGATCTTGAATTCCAGCTTTTGAACACTGAATCTCATGTCCTTTCCATTATACTAAACTCTTCCTAAAACACAATGTTTCCCAGGGCCTATTCCTATGTGGGACTCACCCTCATTAAATGTCTGGAGGTACGTTCAGCTCATGGCATTGACCACCTGCTAGTGATGCTGGGGAGACTTGCTCAATTCTCTGACACAACCAGGTTATAGCCACTGTGGTGTCTGTAAAGGCAGTGTCTTCATAAGGATCCAGGGAAGCCCACTGTCTCCTTTATCTTCTTTGCAGATGGCCAGAGCAAGGAGTACTGCCTGAGGCAGGCACAGCAGGAAGCTTGCTGTCCAGGCTACATGGTGAGGCAATTAGTGTGAGAAAGTAGAATTGGGTTATTGCAACAAGCACTGCCCTGTAGAAACAGAAGGAACACTGTGCTGGGACTCAGGAGTGGTGGGTCTGCCCTTCACTAACATGTGACCTCAGGCCTCAGTTTTTCAACTGGTAAATTGAGTGGGTAGGACTAGATAATCTCTAAGAGAAGCTGTCTTTCTGACTTCCTTATTTCCTCTTATTAAGAACCTTTTATTAGTGGAGTTTTTAGCCTCACTTGTTTCTATATATCAAATGGTTCAGATAAGACACATCTTAAAGAAATATGGGCTCTGCTTAAGAAGTCATGAGCCCAGTGAGAAAGAATGAAATGTGGCCTTTTGTAGCAATGTGGATGGAACTGGAGAGTGTTATGCTAAGTGAAATAAGTCATACAGAGAAAGACAGATACCATATGTTTTCACTCCTATGTGAATCCTGAGAAACTTAACAGAAGACCATGGGGGAGGGGAAGGAAAAAAAAAGAAGTTAGGGAGAGAGCCAAAACATAAGAGACTCTTAAAAACTGAGAACAAACTGAGGGTTGATAGGGGGTGGGAGGGAGGGGAGGGTGGGTGATGGGTATTGAGGAGGGCACCTGTTGGAATGAGCACTGGGTGTTGTATGGAAACCAATTTGACAATAAATTTCATATTAAAAAAAAAAAGTCATGAGTGGCTTTGAATTTATAATTGAGGAGTATTGAAGGAAAGCCAGAACCTTGCAAAGAAGAATAAAATAAAATTCTCTTGAATGGGTATAACTACAGTGTAATTTTACTTAGACTGGAAAGGTAATCTTTACTCATTCAAGATGGAGAAAGACTGGTTCAGTGTGAGATGAAGAGAGATCTGGGGGTAATTTTACCTCTGTGGCTGTCTTTCCTGACTTGTGATAAAAATCGATGGAAATAAAGCATGAGAGACCACTCTGTAAACAGCAAAATGGCATATAAAGTAACATATAGCCTAGTCTGACCATGGTTATCTCAGCCACGCAGCTTAAAACAATGAGTTCTACTCACTCTTGATTTAGGAATCTTGATCCTGAAACATAAGAAGCTCATTCATACCAGGTATCCAAGTATAACGTCTCTAGTGGTGTTTCTAAACTTAGGACTTTGGGGACATGACAAAAGAATTTGCTGAGAATGACTGAACCCTCACCAGCAATGGTAATCATGCACATTTGCAAATGGAATTGTAGCAGATTCTATAGAATACATGGGGGTTCAGATTTTAGTGTCCAATTCTCCCCACTAAAAGATAATTAAGAGCCTTTAATGTGAGTGGCTACAACAATAGTTCAAATTATTCTCCTCTAAAGCATTATGATCTATTTTGATTCATTCCACTTCTTGCTTTAGGATTCTTAGTACTGATTGCTAGTCAATGCTTGATCAAAACACACTTGGGTATTACATCTTTCTTAATTGATTTTCATGGAAGCTGTTATTATTTGGAAATATGCTTGATGCATTTATTTGTTAATGAGACTGGTTGCATGCATAGTGTGGCATCTCCCAGTGCCTTTGTTATGGAGCACCCTGACCTGCAGTTGTGTTCTCTTTTGGCAAATGTCATCTCTCTGATGTGATCAGCATCTATATACTGGAAGCGATGGAAGGGGCATTTGAAGTACTATGCTGGCAATAAGTAATGATTTATTCCTTATAAATAAAATGAGAATGTTCAAAAAGGAGAGTGCCTAAAATGAGAATGGTCTTCTCATAAAGTAGATAGACGTTAAATTCACTTCTGCAACAATGACATGAGAGGCTCCTTTTTAATACTCTCATCTGCAATATTGCTTGGGCTAGACAATTATATTAAGATATAATTCATTGGATTATATACTCCCCCTCTCCTAAGAATTCTTATTTCTTCATTTATTAACAAGATGTGTTTATGCCCAAAAGGCATCCATTCCACAGTGATGTGTACTCAGGGAGTTGAGTATCAGAAACCTCAATGCAGTCGCTGCTATCCTTCCAATGTTCAAGCTCTTAACACAGATTATACCCTATTTAGAGACTCACTATAAGTTAGATCACGAACACTGAGAATATTTTGGGGCACCTGGGTGGCTCAGTTGGCTTAGTGTCCACCTCTTGATTTCAGCTCAGGTCATGATTCCAGGGTCATGGGATCAAGCTCTGTGTTAGGCTTTGCGCTGAGCATGGAGCCTGCTTTAGATTCATATTCTCTCTCTCTCTCTCTCTCTCTCTCTCTCTCTCTCTCTCTCTCTCTCCCCCCCCCCCCTCTCCTTCTCTCTCCCCCCAGCCCCTCTCTCCCTCTCTCCACACACACACACACTTTCTTTCTCTCTCTCTCTCTCTCAAATAAAAAAAGAACATTGAAAATATTTTTTAAAAGATAGAGCACTCAAAATAATTAATGCTTTCAAAATGAGGATTTTGGAGAAGGTAAGAGTCTCAATTCTTTTGACTTCTCAACCCTCCAGAGATCACTCACATTTGTCCAGCCCTCACAGAAATGCTTCATTCCTTTCCCTTATTTTTTGTCTCTTGCTTTCCTTCTCTCTTCTATTCCTATGTCTTCTGATCCTCTTCTGTTTTCAACCTGTATTTCTCCTTAAAAGATGAATGTATCTTTCCCCTTGTCCACAACTCTGGAAGCAAAATAGGCAGGATCAGCAGGAATGGCTGGCACATGGACAGGAAGCAGGCTTTGCCTACCAATAAAGACATATTCAGACATGTTGGCCTTTTGTGTGACACACATATAAGGACAAGTTTGAGAAACATTGCTAGAGAAACAAGAAAGTTAGACAAATTCTTGAACCCCTCTGCTCCATGAGGAAATAAATAAAACCCCACTTACTAGAAACATAAGCTGAATCAATTGGCTTCTTTATCTCTGGGTTCAAAGGCAAGACAGAAATTCAGTGTCCTGCAGAAGGGAGCTAGATGCTTAAATGGAGTGAAAGAAGGATCCTGAAGCTGTCCTGAGTCTTTCAGAGGGATTTAGAAATTGAGTTTCTGCAGGAAATCTAATTAGCAATACTCTTCCCAACATCCACACTAGCAGCAGGCAGCAGTCCACAACTTATTTTTAATTCATGTTTCCATAAATGCATGAGCAAAATAATTGAGCCCATTTACTCTGAAAAAGGGAAAGAAAAAAAGAACATGAAAACAGAGGAGAAGCAACCAAAGGACATGAGAGTAATGAAGGGCTTTTGTGTAAGCATATTTACTGGGCCAGTTCAAGATAAAAGACTTGACATTCACTAAGAAGGTCTAGAAGTGAGGGGAGGAAGGTAACAGGAATCAGTGTTCTGAGACCATCTAGACTGTATGACATTTCTGTGCGAATTAAAACAATCTTGCCTTCTCTGGGTAAAGGAATTGGGAAAACATGCCTCCTCTGGATAGATGCAGTCCAGTGCTGGAACTCATAGCTGGACAAGCAGAGCATGAGCTGAATTTCAACCCCATTCATCCCCTCACTCAACACATTTGTGCAGGGCACAAATCACTCAACTGTGTATAGTGACCCTGTTAATGTTTATCAAGGGCTTACTTTATGTCAAGCACGTATCATGCACTGCTTTATATGATTCTCATAATAACCCTATAAAATAGTTTCAGAAACATGGATATCTATGTTTCAGGTGAATAAAATTAGATTCAAAGAAGTAAGGTAAGGCAGGATTTTCAGCCATGGTGAAGTGAAGAGACTGGCAAATTCTTTCCCCCCAAAGCAACTATAAAGCTGGACAGAATTAACAAAAACAACCATTTGGATTCTCTGAAAAATTGACCAAATGAATGTAATGATCTGAGAAGTATTTGTGCTTAAGAAACTGATGAACTTCTGTCTTCCTTTCAGAGTGTGGTTACAGATAAGACCCAGGTAAGAACTGTGGGAATCTGTGGCATTCTGACCTGGTGCTTCTCCTATCTACCCAACTGTCTACACAGAGGTCCTTACAAAGTAGGGTACACCATGGAGACAAACAACTTCTGCAGTTGAAGGTGGCTCACTAGATTTGGAGGAGGGGGCAAAATACATGCCTAGCAATATTGTTGGTGAAAATGATAATCTGTGGTGCAGCTAACCTGAGGCCAGGGCAGGTATATTCATGGTTGAGATTATGTATATTCCCAATGAGGATGGGAAAAGGTCCAAGCTGGCCATAACCTTCTATTTAACCCTAAGACTGTACATACATGCATAAGAGACATCAGTATCCTGAGCATTGAATATACTACCTTACCCACATACAGATCTATTGACAAAGGACAGAATTTTTAGTGGTTCAAAGTGTTTAAGCATGTCCTCTGTCCAAATATTTGCAGACCACTAAGATATACATGGATGAAGCATAGGAAGCCAGGGCTTAAAATTAAAAGCAAGAACACTAAAACAACAGCAACAACAACAACAACAACAACAACAACAACAACAACAACAAAGCTGAACAGAGTCATCAGCGGTCATACACTGTGGAAAGACAGATTTCACAGATATAGCTCAGCCAAGGTATTAAACAAAGAAACAAACTAACTTAGTAAAAATAAAACAAAATAGCAACAACAAAAGAACCAATAAAAATATTCAGGGGAGAAAATTAGAACCCAAAGTTGCCACCAAACCTACCTTACAGTAAATATTAAAGTAAGTCCTTCAGCTGAAATGAAATCATACCAGGGGATAACTTGAATCCACAGGAAGAAATGAACAATAGTAGAAATAATAAGTATGTGTATTAATATAAAATGCTCAATAAATACGTTTTTCCTTATTTCTTTTGTTAACAACTCTGAAAGACATATAAATGCACAATTACAAAGCTATATTTTGGGTTTACATAAATATAGATGTAATACACATGATAATAATAGCACAAAGGGTAGAAAATGGAGCAAAATTTCTATATTTTACGGGAATTATGTTAGTGTTAATCTGAAGACTGTGATAAATTCAGATGCATATAAAATAGCAACCACTAAGAAAAAACTCCTAAAATGCAAAAAATAATAATAATAATAATAATAACAGAAGTTTTAAAATGATCCTCAAAATATGCGGTCAGGAAGGGATAGAGGAAACAAAAACCAGGAGACATATAAAAAACAAATATCAAAAGACAAATATGTAGATCCAACCAAATCACTAGTTATATTAAATGTAAATAGTCTAAACAACCAGGCAAAAGACAGAGATTGTCAGGCTAAATAAAAAGCAAGATCTAACTTAATCTTTTTATAAGATGTACACCTTTTATTCAAAGACACAAACAGGTTGAAAGTAAAAGGATAGAAAAAGAGGTAGTATGCAAACAGTAACCATAAGCCAATAACTATATTAATATCAGACAAATGGACATTAAGACAATAAATATTACCAAGGAAAAGATGGGCGTTTTATAAAGATAAAAAAGAGTCCATTCACCGGGAATATATAACAATTACAAATATATAGTCATCTAACAATAGAGCCTTTAAACACATGAAGAAAAACTGTCACAACTGAAAGAAGAAACAGATCATTTAATAATTATAGTGGGATATTCTAATAACCTACTTCCAATAATTAAACAGAAAAGGATATAGAAGACTTGAACAATACTATCAACCAATTAAGTCTAACAGATATAATGGACACTTTACGCAAGGACTATAGAATACATATTCCTTTCAAGTGCATAGAGGACTTTCTCCAAGGAGACTGTATGGTAGGCCATAAATGAGGTCACTGTAAGTTTACACGGATTGAAATCCATATAAAATATGTTCTGTGGCCACAATGGAATACATTAGAAGTTGACAACAGAAAGAAATATGGGGAATCCACAAATGTTAAGAAATTAAACAAATAATTCAGGTGTAAAAGAAGAAATCACAAAGAAAATTAGAAAATAGTTTAAATGAAAATTAAAGTGAAGCATATTAAAACTTATGGGATAAAACTAAAAATAAATGCTTAGAGAAATGTATAGATTTAAATGCCTATAGTAGGAAAGAAGAAAAGTTTCAAAGTTATAACATAAGCTTCCATTTCAAGAAACTTAAAAAATTATATGAAAACTCAAAGCATGCAAAAGAAAAGAAATAAATATGAGAATAGAAATCAATGAAATAGAAAACAGAAAACATTAGTGAGAAGCAATGAAACCAAAAGTTGGTTCTTGGAAAAGATCAACAAAATTGACAAACCTTTAACTGGAGGAATCAAGAGGAGAAGAGAGAAGACACAACAAATTACCAAAACCAGGAATGAAAAAGGGAACATCATTATTGACCCCAAAGAAATTAAATAATTATAAGAAAATATTATAGATTTTTTCCAATAAATAAGGCAACTTAGGTAAAATGGACAAATTCTTAGAAAGATACAAATTACCAGAACTAATTCAAGAAGAAATAGAAAAATTCGAACAGACATATAACAAGTACATAGCTTGAATTTGTAATTTAAAATCTTCCCACAAAGAAAAGCCCAAACCCAATGTCTTCACTGGATAATTCTACCAAATATTTAAAGAACAAATAATACTATGAGGTATACTATGAAGACATATACTCTTTAAGAAAATAAAGGAATGTACACCCCAACTATTATATGAGGCCACTCACTTCTCCCTGAAACTAAAGCTAGAGTAAGACATAACAAGGAAAAAGAGCTGTTTACAAATATCCCTCAAGAACATAGATACAGAAGTCCTTAATAAAATATTAACTAACAAAATACAGCAACATATGAAAAAGATGACACTGTGATCAACTGGAATGTATCCAGGAATGCAAGATTGGTTTAACATCTACAAAGCAATCAGTATAATACATATACCATATGAATAGGATAAAGGACATAAATCATATGACCATTTTAGTAGACACAGAAAAAGCATTTGATAAAATCCAACATTCATTCATGATAATATCTCTCTACAAACAAGGAATAGAAGGAAATTTCCTAAACTTGATAAACAGATCTATGAAAAATCCATACCTAACAACATAGATGATGAAAGACTGAAAGTTTTCCCCTAAGATTGGTAACAAGGTAAAAATGTCTGCTTTCATTACTTCTGTTCAGCATTGCACCTAGCCAGCACAATAAAGAAAAGAAAAAGAGAAAGATGAAAGAAGGAAGGAAAGGAGGCAGAGATGGAGGGAAGAATGAAAGATGTACAGATTGAAAAGGAAAAAGTGTCATTTTCTTTATTAGGTAATATAAACTTTTATTTAGAACATCCAAAAGAATTCACAAGAAAACAAAAAGTAATAGAAAAAATAAATGAATTTAGCAAGATTACAAGATACAAAATCAATATAATAAATCAATTATATTTATAACAGAAAACAAAAATAAAACTCTCAGAAGGGAATTAAGAAACCAGTTCAAATGACAAGAGCATCAGAAAGAAAAAAAATGCATAGGGATAAATGTAACAAAGGAAGTGGAAGCCTTGCACACTAAAAATTACAGAGTAGTGTTGAAATAAGTCAAGGATAATATAAACAAAAATAGAGTCACTAGATTTCCATGGATTGAAAAACTCAATAGTGTTGAGATGGCATTTGTCACCAAATTGATCTGTAAAGTTAATGCAATCCCTATCAAAGTCCCAGTAGACTTTTTTTTTTTTTTTTGGTAGCCTAAAGTCTATATGAAAATGCAAAGGACCTAGAATAGATAAGACAAATTTTTTAAGGAGGAAAAAATGGAAAATTTTGGAGGACTTATGCTACCTGATTTCAGATTTTAATATAAAGCCAAGTTAACAAAGATGGTGTAACATAGGGGCAAGGAAAGGCATATATATCAATGGAACAAAATTGAGAGTACAGAAATAAATCCTTACATGAATGGTCAGTTGATTTTTAACAAAGGTAGCTAGATAATTTAATGGGGGAAAAATAGTCTTTTAGCACATAGTGCTGGAATAATTGGATGTCCATAAACAAAAAAACTAAACTTAGACCCTACTTCACACTACACAAAAATTGACTCAAAATGAGTTATAGAGCTGCATATGAGCTAAAACTATACAATTTCTAGAAAAAAATAGAAAATCTTTATGACTTTTGTTGGGAAAATAGTTCTTCGATACTATGATTCTAAAATCACAATCAATAAAGGAGGAACTGATAAATTGCATCTCATTAAAACTCTAAACTTTTCTGCTAAAAGATATCATTAAGAAAATGAAAGAATGAGCCACAGACTGGTAGAAAATATTTGCAATCACATACTCTATAAAGGACTTGTATCCAGAATATATAAATAACTTATAATTCAATAATGACATAGCATCTACTTCAAAGGGATTTAGTGAGAATTAAGGTAATGCACTAACTCTCTTTGCCACAATGTTTGGCATGGAGTAAATATTCAGTAAATGACAATGATAGGTATGATAAAAAAAATACTAATTCAAAGGGGCCCATGCACTCCTATATTTATAGCAGCACTATCTACAAGAGCAAAATTATGGAAATAGCCAAACTGTCCATCGATAGATGAATGGATAAAGAAGATGTGGTGTGTGTGTGTGTGTGTGTGTGTTTAGTGGAATACTCAGCCATAAAAAGAATGAAATCTTGCCATTTGCAATGATATGGATGTAGCTAACTTGTATTATGCTAAGTCAAACAAGTCAGAGAAAAACAAATACCATATGATTTCACTCATATGTGGAAGTTCAGAAACAAAACAAACATGCAAAGGGGAAAAAGAGAGAGAGAGGCAAACCAAGAAACAGGATTTTAACTAGAGAGAACAAGCTAATGGTCACCAGAGGGGAGTGGGTGGGTGGATGGGTGAAATAGGTGATGGGGCTCAAGGGGTGCACTTGTTGTGAGGAGAACTGGCTGATGTATGGAAGTGTTGAATCACTATATTGTACACTTGAAACTAGTATTACACTGAATGTTAACTAATGGGAATTTAAATGAAAATTTTGAAAAAGTTATTACTATTTAATAAGTAAACAAGCTGAGCTCTGGAGAAGGTGAAGGACTTTCCTCCTGACACTCAGGCTGCAGCTTGCAGTGTCCAAGGAGGATTTCGAAAATTTCACAGTGAACTTCATGCTGGATGCTCTTCTGAGCCTTCTCTTCATTCAAAGGGGTGGGGCCTTCACTGTGTTCCTGTCCCATTAAGTTCTGCTAGTAGGGGAAGCTGGGGGAGAGGAGGAGGGAGAAGCGGTCTGCCTTTAGGAGGCAACTTTCATGGTCTTGAAGTTCTCACTCCTTCCCTGTCTTGATTTTCATTAATGTTTAAACATGACTTCTGTTGGCATTGTTTGGAATAGAAAAAAATGCAAATTACTTTAAATGTCCATTAACAGGGACTGGCCAAATTAACTAGGATTTATCCATAACAAATTTAATCACAAAAGCAGTACATACTTATTGTGAAAAATTTTAGGTAGATTTATAGATCTATGTACTGACATGGAAAGCTACTGATATAGTTAAATGAAAAATGTAGATTATAAGACAATATGCATGTTATAGCCTCATTTTGGTTTGTATGTGTTTATTTAAATATGGAAAATATTTTTTAAATAAATAAATAAATAAATATGGAAAATATTCTGGAAGCACGTAGATCAAACCATTATCACCAAGTTGCTTCTGGAGAGTGGTAGTTTTGTTGGAGAGTCAAGGGGAGAATATACTTTTTCATCAGAATTTTTTTCACATATTTTTTTGTAACTAAAAACTAAAGAAAATAAATATAACATTTTAAAATGTGTTTATTTAAGAATTAGTATTTACTTTCCATTAAAAAAAAGAAATAGGGTGCATTACTTAAAGTCATACAACTAGTAAATGGCACATTTAGGATTTGAACTCAAATCTGTGCTTTCTCCATCATACCATCCATCTTTCAGATGAGAAATTAGGAAGTGCTTCCTGAGCATAATGTTGTGAATCACTGAGTTAGTTATCAAAAGAAGTCTCAGACTTTCCTGTTATGGGAGACTTTGAATAATGGATAATGGTCTGAAATGGTTCAGGAAGGTGATGGAGGCTTGAGAAGAAGCAGGGGCACTGACCGAATGACTCCTGGCAGCCCCTTTCTTATTCTTCTGTGACTCGACAGAATAAGGAAATTCTGTTCTGTTGATAGTATCAAATTAGGTAGCAAACTTTCAAAGCAGTTGTGGTAAAAGGGATCCTAGAAACGACCATCTAGTAATTCAATTCCTGTTAAAATAGTGGAACAAATATTAAGAGGAAAAAAATACTATCTAGGATAATGGAATTATGAGCAATAAGCATTATGGGTTTTAAAAGAACAAATCATGCCAGACAAAGTTGATTGCTTTTTTGATTAGTAGACTAAGGGAATAGACTAGATGTAATATATCTTTATTTTAGCAAAAGGTTTGATAGTGTCTCATGAAATTTTACTCAGGAAATTAATTGAAAATGGCCTAGAGATGAGCAGTGTTGCGTGAACTTCAGCATGGTGGCAAGACAGCAGAAAGGAATGAGAAACAGCGATGCATCATAGTGGGGAGATGTGGGGCAGGGAGGTTCAGGTCAGGGGTCAGTTCTATTTAATTATTTCATTACTTCTCAGGAAGAAGAGGAGGCTGCTCTTACGTGAGTGAAATTCATAGTATAGCTTATCTGTGTGTTTTAATGAAAAAAATCCTTTAAAAGCCAGCAAGTCTACCTTGTTTCCATTCCCAGGTATAGCCTCATTCTGGGTCCTAAGAGAAGCTCTATGGATGCAAACAATATCATGTGGTCCCATAATGACTTGAACTCTAATTCTGAATGATGAGGTGGATGTAATTGCCTTAGTCAAGAGTCCCAAATATTCTTGTCATCATGCCCTGAGCCTGCCTGCATAGGCCCCCTCTCAACCTCTAATACCTGGGATCCCTCCAACACTTTGGAGCTCAGTACTTAACTCTATAATTAACTACTTAGTACCTACTATGTGCCAGGCCCATGGTAGACATAAAAGATAAATGATGTCATAAATACACTAGACATATGCTTCACGGTTCAGGGTAAGTAGCAGGCACATTAAACTGGTGGTGATCATTGCTGTAATCAAGCTTAAACAACATTCTATGGAAAACCAAAAGAGGCTGAGAGTAACATTAGGTGAGAGAGAAGGGGAGTTTGGGAGAGCCAGGGATTTCTGAGGCCATCTTCAAAGAGGGGTTGATATTTGACCAGGGGCTTAAAGGAAGGGTAGAGTTTTTATATAGGATGGGGAAGCAAATGTCAATCCATCCAGAGGATAAGGACTAGTGGACAACCTTGGACACATTACTGAACCTCTGTCAACCCTATGTGGTGTTGCAAGGAGGCAGCATTGTCTGTAGAGTTCTACACAGAGCACAGAGTGGAGGTTCAAGAGCTGAAAGCCATTACGCTGTGCCTGCCAATGGGTGGGGACAGGGGCAAAGTGGGTGGGGTTGTGGTGGGACATGAGGATGGAAAGACAGATTTAAACCAACTTGTGAAGAAAGACCTTAGAAGTCACATTAAGGAATCCAGACTTTATAAGGCAGACCATAGGAGGACATTAATGGGCTTATAAACAGAGGGGTAACTTGGCCAGGTCTTGTTTTGCCAAGACCATTCTGATAGTGATGGAGGAAGAATATGAGGAAAGAGTAACCAAAACAAGGCCAGGAAAGAGACTATTCAAGTGCCTGAAACCAGGGCAATTGCATTGGGAGTAGAAATTAGGCTGTAAATATGAAACCTGTCTTAGTGGCTGAAGAAAAGAGAATCAGTATTGACTTAATTATATAGTTTAAGCAACTGGATATTTAGTAATGTCACTATCTAAGAAATGGAGCTCAGAAATTGAAATAGCAGACCATAAGTTTGATTTTTTATCATGCTACACAAAGTTTCTCTGGACTTACACAAATCAAGGATATGAACTATGACAGGAATACCATTCTCATCATTGTCTTTACCTGTGAGGCCAACACTGAACTTTCTCTCCCAGCAATCAGAAACATTGACAATAGGATCAGTGTTTGTAGGAGAAACATTTCTGGAGGTTTCACCTGGGGGAGAATGGGGAAACCTATGCTAATCAGGAGGAAGTAAGTAAGGAACCAAGGAAATAAGACCATTCCCAAAGATAGTACCCTCCTTTCTTTCCTCTCTCATTTTATTGTTTCAGTGTAATAAAAAAAAAAAGAAACACATTTTCAAAAGTTCTTCTCAGGATATTTTCAGTGTGGAGCCAAACATTTCATTATTTTTCTAATTGGCATATAGGCAAACACTAGAGAGAAGCATTATAAACACCTGACCTGAAACATACCAGGTTATAGACCAGACCTGTTTGCTGTGGTTTTCCTGCCATGACATGCACCCAAATCTAAACTTTCATAGCCCTTTATGTCCAAAGTTAGATTTTGTCCTATGCTTCCCTTTAAACATTAAACAAAATAGAATGAAAACTAATTGAAGATATTGTCTGATTCATTGAAACCTGCTGTGAGAAGATACCCAGTATGTCCTAGATACCTGACACAGCTGTCCAAATACAATCCAGTCCTCCTGAAGTGGCCCTCATGAGGTTAAACTCAATAAAGGGAAGTTGCTCCAGGATTGCACAGATGTTTTCATTGCTCATTTAATTTTCTGGGTTAAAAGTTGCTGAAAGAATGGGGCAGGGAGTGAAGGAGGACGATGGGAAGGAGAAAAGGAGCAAGAGCAATCATTTTGGACCAAGAATTTTCTTTCAACCTCTTCTGTTCAAGCTTTGACTGATTATGTTTACTTTGACTCACCTAAAGTGATTGATAAGAGCGTGGCGTCATGAAAGAATTCTCTGCCAGCGTAATCAAGACACTTTTACTTAAACTTTTTTCATTGTCCCAAAGACATAATCACTAGGTCATTTTGGAATCATGTTTTACAGTTCCTCAGGAAGATGAAAATTATGAGTTTCAGTGGGGAAATTATGCTCATGGTTTAGTCTGATCTGATTTATGAATTGCCCTTTAAGGAAATACAGTGGTAGTTGTACATGGGTTTATGGAAAGTCAGTGTTGTTCAGAGAATGTGTTCAGTGGGGAGAGTATTTATCTAACAGTCAAACTTCCTATGAGTCGATGTATGAATATACAAAGCTGTGGTTTCTTATTAATCATCAAACAACCCTCAAGCACCTAGTGTCTACTGGTCTACTAGGCCCAGTGGGAAATACATAGCTGTGTAAGATATGGTACTTGTCCTAAGGAGCTAAAACTTTTGTCAAAGTGATAAATCACAAACATGCAGCAAGGGTTAAAAGCTGTATTATGAAAACTGGCACACAAATTCCTCTTGGGAAGAAACTGTCTTTATTTAGAAAAATATTTTCATATGAAGTGCTTAGGGGTAGATAACAGATCTGAAGTTATAAATGTCCATGTGTTCTGCATGAAAATAATGAGAGGACCAGTGAATCCATCGTTGATAGTTCCTTATAGTTTGAAGGACTATAGGAGCTGGCAAGCCTATGTTCATTTTGAGACTGTTCGCATTCCTCAAATGTAAATTATTTTTCTGTATTTATTGCTGTTCCCCTTCCCACAAATCTTGTAGTAAACACATAAATGGTCTTGTATAAATGATCTTTTCTGTGGAAGTCCAGGCAGAGGTCAAGTTTCTCTTCAGGGCCAACTTGTTATGAAACAGACATGACATTGGCACAAATGAGACAAATCTATGAGTTTGGAGCCAGAAATGGCCTTGAGTACCTGGGAATTTTGGAAATCTTAATGAGAATTTTAGACTTCCACAAGGTAGGGAATTAGAACTTCAAGCTCGTCTTCTCTAGACTTCAAAGGGCAGGGAAGCAGGCCCTAGTAGACTTTAGGGTTACATATGCATGAAAGAGATATCAATAAAAGACACAGTCTGGGGGCACCTGGTTGGTTCCATCAGTGGAATATGTGACTCTTGATCTCAAGGTCATGAGTTTGAGCCCCACATTGGGCATAGAGATTACAAAAAAAAAAAAAAAAAAGACAGTGTGAAATTTGCCAAATATGTGGAGCTCAGTAGGTGAGGCATTTCTTACTTTGGCCTCTGTCAAATTTCAGTTTTCTGCAATGTAAATTCTAAATCATGCAGACCGGCCATTTCAGTAGTTTGTAAGTGGAATATGCAGGTTACCAGGACCATGGAGTAAACATAGGCTTGAGTTCAGATCTTGGCTCCACATGTATTAGCTGTATGACCTTGGAAAAGTTCCTTTATTCTCATCTGTGAAGTGCAAATAAAGAGTCCTACCTTGTAGGATTTTTGTGAGGACTAAATGGCTAATATATGGCAAGGTCTTACAACAGCACCTATAAAACCTAAACAATCATTGTTCTTTCTCTTCTTAGAGTTCAAAGGTATTTCACACTCAATGTGTCCTCACAACATTGCCATAAAATATTCTTATCTTAATTGTAAAAGTGGAAACATTTATTTATTCATTTAATAAAAATATAATGAGCTAGCCCATGTGGTGGGTCTGGGAATATGCCCCAAATCACAGCATCAGTGCAAAATTACTTTATCATCTATAAAGTAGGAATAATAATAGTTTTATAGAGCTATGATGAGATTTTAAATGATTCAATGTATATATAAAATACCTAGAACAGTACTTAATACTCAGTAAATGTTGGTGTCTTCCCTTGCTTCCATAACTATGTTGCAAGAAGCCTAGAGGAGCAGAGGGGCAGTTAGTGCTTTTGACTGCACAGGACATATGTCTGACATAAGCACTTCCTGGGAAAAGTCAACCAGATGAGAAGTAGGGCAAGGACCACTTGCCCTTAGGGCAATGTGTAGTCTCATTGCTTTATGTCTTTATAGCTAAAACAGTACTTCAAGACAAGGGTAAGGGAGGGCTGTGTAAATCACATTCAGAAGGAAACAAGAAATACAGAAAATAATGGAAATGAAGAAGATCCCAAAGAGAAGAAATCAGTATACTTTGGTATAGCTGGGTACACTCTTGACCAAAAGGAAAGTTCCAGCCTTCCCTTACTTGCTGCCTGCTGCCTCTGCCCACTCTTCTTCCCACCCCTTTTTGCCTTCCTTCTCCCCTCTCCCTTGGCCCTATTTATTTCCCTCCTTTATCTTCTCCCTAGTCTTCAACTGACATCCTTCTTTCCCCTTTCACCCTCTCTTCCTCCTGTGTTTCCTTGTTCCTTCCTCATCATACTCCATCCCTTGGAAAGGACAGAGTGGAGAGCATTAAGCATTGGTCTGAGGGTTTGCAGAGCTGGGTGGCCAGCATCCAGGGAGTAGTCTGGCCCCCACGGGTGACTTCCAGATGAGAGTGGCCTCTAGAGGGGGCAGCTGAGGACTGCCTTGGCCACTCTTCTTGGGCTATTTGTTTCTAACTCTGCTGAACAATTTGAGCATGGATGACTCAGGCTTTAAAATATTCTTTGGTCTGTGTTCATAGTAAGTCCATGTACTTTCCTTATTCATCTGGTACAGCATCTCCCAGACCAGAGTTTAATTGCACAACCAGTCAGCAAACATGTCTGGGGGTCTGTGGGTGTGGAGCCCTGGCTGGGTCCTGGGCCCCAAAGGGACCATTCTGGGCTGACTCTTGATAGCTCCATTTTCTACAGCACATCAGGGACTTGCTTGCTAAGATCCGGGCTTCCTTCCAAAATCACATATGTTAAAGGGATGTGTATTTTATGATGCCTTTGGATAGGAGTGTTGATCTTTTCAAAAGATATGTTCTAGTTAATAATATAGAAAATGAGGATATGTAAGAAAGGGTTACATTAGGGCAAGGAAAAGACAGACATCACGGAAGAGAAGAGAAGAGATGAAACAAAATGAGAAGGTGGAAAAGAATGTAAAGGGTGCAGAAAGGAAGAGGAAGAATGTTCTAAGAGACTGATTAAATTGCTTGTGTTAAATATTTTATGAAGATCAAGACTCCCCCGAAAATAGATACATACATACATTCATTCATACATACATACATAAATTAAATTTTTAAAAACTAACATCTACTTCCAAATGATGTTGAGTCAGAGTGGATTGTCAGGACTGCCTAGTCCCTGAGGGCAGATATTATAAATGTAAAGGTGGGTTGGTTTTTACTTGGGCGTTTGTTCACCTGGTAGGCTGGCAGAGTTTGTTTGCTTGCTTTTTGTAACATCTTGGGTCTCGTCTCAGCCCTGAGAGACTAGGTAACTCCCCTCATCTCTCTGAACTTTTGGTCTCCTGCTGTATCCCACCACAGGTAGAATATCTCATCTTCCTCAAGGAGCTGCTCACATAAAGTGTACAGCAAGCTGTTGTGAACAGTCCACATCTTATGCACTGCTAAGTCACAGTAGCCAACAGCTCCCAGTGGGGACCTCCAGCCCCTCTCTTCAGCTCACTTTCCCAGGGCAGAGGAGCCCGCTCCGGGATTCAGTAATGTTAGTCACACATACTTGCCTACCTGGGACTGACTGATTTGTCGCAGGACGTGATGTGCTACCTATAAATGCACTGCTTATTTCATTAAGTAGCATTGTTCCTAGTGGGACAGAGAGTCTCCCTATCAACCACTAATTCTTTGTTTGAATGGGTTTAGAGGATCCCAGTCATTCCTGTTAACTACCTGCAGCAGGCTTGGTGGTGAATGTGCATGCTGGGGGTGGTGGGAGGAGAGGAAACCACAGTTCTTGAGTGTCTGGCTAGGCATTAAAACTAGGGCTTTAACTTCATAGTCTCTTATTCAGGAGGAGGTGGAGGCAAGACAGTTCTGAAAGCCCAGTAAGATGTATGTGGTAGCGAGAGATAATGAGCCCCTCCCCAATTTTTTTTTTCTTTTTTGCTGAAAACTTTATAATTTTGAATGAAATATGGTTTCAAAACCATAGCAGCTGAACAGTAGCTTAAACCAGCTCATAGAGGGGATTAAACTTATGGTCCCTGCTTCAGTGTAGTTTATGAGCCTCTTTATCTTGGTCTTTTCTGGGGGTGAGTATGTAATAAATATTATATATGTGTAGTATATATTATACAACACACATAATTAAGAAAATTTGTATCACTTAATCTACCCTAGAAAATAAATACTCCAGCGTGAATATGTATGGTAAACAAAATGGCATTCATTGTGCTTGCATATTACACATCTTTAAAAGAAACACTAGCATATTTTGAGGCCAAGGCAACCTCTGTACAAACACATAGGTGTTTTATTTGAGCACTTTCTTAGCCCTGGCAACTCCCATCTCTGAAGAGGGGCTGTACCAGGCCTTATACTGATGTCTTTCTGAAAGGGTGTTCAGTAGTATCTGGCAAATGCTTGACATTTCTCAGAGAAAGAATGTATATTTATTAATTCAAACTTCTTAACGATAGAAGGGATGCCAAATGAGTGTCCTTCCATGCAGATAGGCAATTCAAGCGAGCGACAAGAAGCCTGGAGAAGTTAACCTTATCATGGCGCCAGAGCTCTTCAATGGGAGAGCTGGGCCAGTAGTGTGGACTGGGAATTCTGCAGGCTGCTGCAGTGTTCACTGTATTCACTGTGGCACGGCACTCTGATGCTCATGTGAATGATGTACAGAGGCAGAAATAACCTCTTTTAAGTGTTTGTGTTTGCTTTGTATCTCATTGAAATTGCAGTTCTTTGGCCTGGCTTGAGTGGATCATGGGGGGAAAGGAGCAGGAAGAGTACCAGAAGCTCACATTTTTTTCCGCATGGTATTTGGCCCCACCTCGTGCTCCCAGAAACTGGACATACGGGTGGCCTGAAGACACACCCACCATCCTTCCAGTTGTTCAGTTGAGTGAGACAGATGCTCTGGCCGGCAAGTGACCTGAAGTGACTGGCAAAAATTAATTAACTTGCTGCGGAACTAATAATAAGCCGCTGGTTTGTTTTTTCTTTCCCTAACACCAGTCGCCAAAGAGTTTTTCATTAGGGGGCTGAATGCTTCCTTTGTAACCAGAATAACCTCATTAGTTACAGTCCCATCGTGGCTGGAGAGTTAGACAACAAATCATTGTCTCCTCTTCAGCCACCGTGACCTGACTTGTCATCTTTCATTGTCCTGCTGGGTGGAGTTTCTCTCCACCCCGCAACAATCTCCATCCGTTCTTCAAGGTCTCCTTCAGGAGTGACTTTCAAACATACCTACTTACATTTTTTTTTTTTTTTTTTTTTTTTTTTTACATCAAAGCTAGTAGTTGACCTGGGTATTTGTCGGAAAGAGAGTCATTCTGATGGTTCATGTTCATCTTCCCAACCTCCCAGGCCTCTTTGCCCAGCCTTCTTTGGCTGGTGCTCTGCCATTTTAATTTCTGTTTGTAGTGTGCTCTAAGAGGTGTATATCAGTTTCAAAGACATCTTTAGTCTTCACAATACCAGTGAGGTTTATTAAAGGGTTTAATGTACAAAATTACATTTGTAAAATTCACTCTTTGTAGTGTGCAGTCTTGTGGATTTTGATAAACACACACAGCCATGAAACCACTGCTACAATCATGAAAAAAATTTCCGTCACCTCAAAAATTTCTGTCATACCTCTTCTGTGCATTTGAATTTATACATACTTGTATGCTTTTGACTCTCAGACAGAATTATATATTCTTGGAGGAAGAAGTCTATGGACATATATATGGATAGATAGATATAGAAAGATAGATATAGATATATAGATATAAAGGTATAGGCATTTAACAGAATGGAGAGTCAACTCTTTGATGCAATCTCCAGCTATGGTATGATCATATGCAAATCAGTTGAGAAATATTGAGAAACTTGAGATTTAATCCAGCATTTTTCCAAGTTAAGTAAATTCAATCCCTCATAAAAGAGAAATGAATCTTTATATTTTCATTTTTTTTTTACAAAGAGTATCTAGACTAATTTATCTTTGTTCAAAAGCAATGCATGTTTGTGAGGTTGGTTTTTAATGACCCTGGTCTCTGAAAGTATTTGAGATTTTACAACACAGGGTAAAGATGATACATGGGCCTAGAACCCAGAGAACTATCTTCTTGCCCTATATGATCATTACTGAGCCCTTCCAGGCCTCCATGGACACAGCTCAGAATAACCAGAGGAAGGACTGGATGAGTTCCTTCCAGAATCTGTGGTTAGTGAGATTTTAGTGTTAGTGTGGATCCCCTAAGATACTACATTCAGTATCTTTTCAAGGACCCAGGAGATCAGCTTGTAGAAACACCATGGGGAGCTGGTATATTATCACTTACTATTCCATTGGATATCTTCATATCTTTCTAAAAACATAAAGTCCAAAACCATTCAATTAGGTCCACAAATGTACACTTCCCAGTTTCTCCAAATCTCCAGTTTATTAATGCCACCCTACTGAACACCTATCAACATTTCTACATCATTCCAAAGTTGCCACTTTTTCACCTGTAGGAGCATCCTGAGATTGCTTTTCTATACTCTAGAAACAGAGAACTCTCTTAGACTTTGAAGGTTGATAAATCAGAGACAAATATGTTTGTTCTCTTTAGTTTTTGCCCATTTCTGTTAGTATTTTTGAACATTTCTGTGAATTCTATTTCTGGAAACCAATATATGGTCTTCAGCAGCCTAGATCCATTAAGCTTCTTGTAGATGTCTCTAGTTAGTGGAACAAAAGAACTTGTTTTATTGGCCTACAGTAAGCTAACAATGACAGAAACATTCAGTTTATCATCTATTCTTTATTAACAGATGTCAGAGTAATTGATGACAGCTTTTTTTCAACCTTTGGTATATTTTTTAAATGGATTGATTCTGGGGCATTTCAGTTCATTTACTGACAGTATCTTAAGGAGTAGAATGTGACTGTAATCAATTTTCATTATCATTGTGTAGCTAATAGGGCTAAAAATAAGAACTCTTAATTTGCTATGGCATGATTGATTATCCAAGAAGAATATGGAAATAATGTCTTTTAATATGCCTGAAGAGTTACATTAGACCTTTAAATTTTTTGTCCTCAAAACATATCACTTCCTGTAATTCTCTATCCACTAATAAAACAACTCAGGACTCATAATATCACTTTTCTCTGGCTCTTAATTTCAGTGGGTAATCTCCAGTTGCAGTTTTCATATTCAGTGTTCCCCTGTACACAACCTAATGGCCCAGCCTTTTGTTTTCATAGATTCTCTCCATACTTATTTCTCTTGAAATAATTGTTGGAAGGCATGCCAGATTTGTAAGACCCAAAACAGCTTCCTAGAGCACTTACCCTGCTCATAGAAGTTCTCTGTAGACCAAAAGTAGGTCATCTGGAGGATGGGATTCATCACAGAGTCCCTGATATGCTGTGGTAATGACAGAAATTTGAAGCTCATATGGCCTCATGTGAAAGTACTAGGCTAAGAATAGCAGACCTTGGGTCTAGATTCAACTCTGTTCCATCATCTTGACCAACTCTTAATCTTTGGGGCTTCAGCTTCCTCATCTGTAAAATGAATACTAATGTCCATCCTATCTCACAGGGTTGTTAGGATTTGGCAATGATACAATGTACATAAGTTTAATTTGTAACTATAAAATTCTCTATATTATTTTAACTAATCCTCCTTATATTCTTTCTATCCCTATTTTGCATCTTCTGTCCCTCCCACCTTAGATTTTTTCCCAATTCCTTTACCTTCCAATAAAACTTTGCTCCTGCCTAATATTTACTGAGTGCCTACACATGTCTGGTCCTTTGGGATATCTTGAAGCATTTATTTCTCATAATAAATCTGTGGAGTACTTATTGATATGACCTTTTACAGACAAGAGACTGGTTTGAATTAAGCTAACTTAGATAAGCAAGTGGCAGAGCCATGATTTGAACCAAAGACCATCTGCTTCAGGGGTACATTCTTCAATAGTGTGCTCCTCAAGTCTAAAGAGGTTGCTATTACCTGGCCGGGTCTAATTAAAAGACAAGATGTTATGCATTCAAAGGCAGAGCCAAAGGAACAAGAATTGGAGAAGGTCTCCCTGGGCAAATTGGTGGCTTTCTTCCTCTTCAGCATCAATGTTTCTTGCAGCCTTCAAACTGTTCAGAAAGCATTCATTATGGAAGAGGGCACCTTCATCATTCTCCCCTTCAATTTTAAATCACTTCTATACAAAGAGAATTTTATTAACCACTTTATTAACCAACCTCAATATGTTTTACTCCACTAAGGGCAGGAAACCCTAAGCCAGGGGTTCCCAAAATGAAAACTAATATGTCTGGAGAGCTATGATAAGGAATCCCAAAATCTGACTATGGACTAAAACGATAAAGATATCTCATCCCTCTGGACGACAGTGTCAAAAATATATAGAAGCAACAGTGAAGAACAAAATACAAATTCATTTAAGAACATCACTAAATTGTAGGACAGTAGAAGTTCTTAATTAACCTCCACTTTACCAACTCACTGTAGTAACTGCTCGCTCTGTAAAGCATCCTGATTGATGCCCACAGCAGCCTGAACACTCGAGGTCAACAGGCTATTCTCTAGTATACCTGCACACTTCTGCTGCCATCAGTTAAGATGTTAGCTTCCCAAGAGTCCATTGTTATATTCATTCTCAATGATATTTATGGTAATTACAAAATTCAATTAGAATGCAAGAAGAGAGCTATTGTTTCTATGAAAATTCAGTTGAATGCTTTGGAAAGATTCAATAAAGACAAGCCACTAAAAAAGAAGTTACTGCTGAATGAGACAGGGCCCCTGAGGAAGGCTCTGCAGATTGTAGCCACACAGTCTGAAGGAGCCCTATGGATGATGCCACCTCAAGTTGTATAGGGCACAATGGCAAGCAGTACACAGAGCATCTGCAGTGGAAGTAAGATGACTATAAAAGTTTAGAAAGAAAAGCATTAATATCATTAAGAAGTCTCTATTCAAAATGCTCCACAAATCTTTTTAGGTTATTATTCTCCTTTACATAAACCCAAATGGGAAATTATAGAGAATTCATTAAGGGTATGGTGAGTATAATAAAGATAATTCACAAACAGAAGACCCAAGTCCTTGGCTTTGGCCCTACACAAAAAAATTAGGTGTGTGTGTGTGTGTGTGTGTGTGTGTGTGTGTGTGTTTGTGTTTTCTAGTTAAAATAGAATGTTCAAGGGGCATCTGGGTGGCTCAGTCGGTTAAGTGTCTGACTTCAGTTCAGGTCATGATCTCATGGTCTGTGAGTTCGAGCCCGCGTCGGGCTCTGTGCTGACATCTCAGAGCCTGGAGCCTGCTTCAGATTCTGTCTCCCTCTCTCTCTGCCCCTCTCCTGCTCATGCTCTGTCTCTCTCTGTCTCAAAAATTAAAAAAAAACATTTTTTAAAAATTTTAAAAATTAATAAAAAAATAAAAACAGAATGTTCAAGGTATCCTATCTTAGGATTCTCTGACCTAACTGGTTATATTCATTAACACACAACTGCTAGTCCCTGGGGATTTTAGTCTTTGCTTGTTTTCCATGTTCTCAACCAGCAGATACTCAAAGTATAGCCACCATCATGTCATGAAGGGTGATCTGTAAAAAATTTTGAATTTACAAAGGAGATTTTTTTTGGTGGCACTCAGCTAGCTCTCAACTGAATATAGGGCTAGGTAATACTGTTGTCAGAGAGGGCACTGAGATTCCTGCAAACACCGATGTCAGTTTCTGTGTATGCCACACACTTTATGAACAACCCATACCACTGTTGTTTCAAGAGCTCCAAGTTACTCTGAGGCGACTAGCAGACTCTGCATTCTCCATAATTACACCCAATTTTCCAATTGAATTATCGCATGATTTAATTCGTTGGCTGCATCTGGAGAGCATCAGCATTGTGCAGCTGTTGCAGCTCCAAGAGCTAATTGTTACTAAGCACATTAAAAGTAGCCCCATTGCAATGCACTAGAATAAGAAGGGGAGGGGTGCAAACTTTCACTTCACATTTTCTCTTTGGTTGAATCATCACCCAAAGAGCCTGAGGGGGTAGAAAACATTTAAACCCTGTTAACATGAAGACCTCATGGGGTATGGTTATTGTCACTGGATGAAAGCCCCTAAGTGAGTCAGACATATCCAGATACCAAAATACACAGAGACCTGAAAGCTCTAATTGGCATGTCTCAGGGAACCATGACAAATAAGATTAGGTCACAAACTAAAGGCCCAGTTAAAGGAGAGACAGTCCATCATCAAAAAAGTACTGGGAAGCCAATTGTTGATGAGGCACAAAGACATTTAAAGATCCCCAAATCTTAGTTCCATTTAGAAGCAACCATGTACTTGCAACCCTACCCATGTGTTAAATTTACCTTCATATGTTTCCAAAGAGCATCTACTATGTGCTTACTCATGTAAAGGCTTGTCGTAGTCTAAAATATTTACTGATGTTCATCTTTATTGTTACTTAGTGTCTCAAAATCAGGAATCTGAAACTGGAAAGGCTTGGATTGGGCACTTTCCTTTCTTCATTCCCTTCTTTATGGTTCCAAGGATGTGGAGTTTGATTCCCAAAAGCCTAAGTCCTCTGCCTAGAATTAGGAATCTACACGTAGACTCTATTTATTATGTGAAAGATGAATATTATGAGTTAATTTAAAATATCAGGGATATAATATCTGAACTTAAGGCTGGCAAGGGAGGAAAGAGGGCCAGAGAGAGGCATATATAAAGGCTGAAGGATGCAAATGGGCCAACTGAGGGAAAGAATAGAGGAACCCCAAATAGAATCTAAGGATAGAGTCCAGGACACAGGCAAAGGTGAAAGCATGGGTTTGCATCATACTGCCTACTGGGGAATTAAGGGAGAGTTTCTATCCTAAACATTCCCTAGTTTGTTCCTTCCCACTTCAGGCTTCAGAAGAATGGCAGCCAGGGTTATGCCCTCCCAGCCAGGAAGGAAAGCAGAAGGTTTCTCTCTGAGGAACCTGGCAAACCCAAGAGAAAAATTTACTGATCTTGACATGGGGGATCCTTTACACAATGGTTAGGTCCTAGCCCAGTCACCCTCCTATGAAGTTTATTAGGCAACAGCCCTTATCCATGCGCTCAGAGGTTCCAGTTGGCTTTCAGTTTCTTCAAATCTTAAATGAGAAAGGACAAAGACCAACAGACATTTGATAATACTTTTAATAGAACTGTATAGTTCTAACAGGAAAAACAAAAACAAAAACAGATACTGAAACCAAAACCAAGAAACAAATCAAAGCAAAGACGGGGAAAGGGTTCCCAGATTAATGTAGGGAACATGAATAAATTTCAAACACACACAGACACACACAGACACACACACACACACGCAATAATCTCAGAAGGTGCCCAATACAGTTAATTCCACAATATAAAAGGTGTACACAACAGCACATAATTGCAAAATTTTAAAAGACTAGAAAACAAGGAAAGATTGCACATCTTTCAGATGAAAACATATGAAAATCACATACAGATAATAGGTAATCAGAACAATATCTGCAATTTAGGGATACAAAAGTTAATTGATAAATGCCTTCAAAATCCCAAAGGAAAATAATTTCCAACCTACAATTCCATACCCAGCCAAACTATCATTAAATGTGAAGTTAAAATAAAGATACTCTTACAAGTGCAAAGTCTAAAATATTTTACTTTGTATATACCCTTTCTTCTTAAAAATATGCTGGAGGATGTGCTACATCAAAATAAAGGAATAAAAATAAGAAATAGGAAAACATGAGAACCTGGAAACAGGAGATCCATCCAGAAGAGAGGCAAAGAGAATTCCTAGCATAATGGTGAAAGGAAGTCCTGGGATGAATTGAAAGTGTTATATGGTACAACATGGATAAACCTTGAAGTCATGCTGTGTGAAATAATCCAGTCACAAAAGGATAAATGCTCCATGATTCCACTTGTATGAGGGATTTAGAGTAGTCAGACTCATGCAGACAGAAATAGAATGGTGCCTGCCATGGGCTGTGAGGAGGGGGAAATGGGAATTATTGTTAAAGGATATGAAATTTCAGTTTGGAAAGAAGAAAAATTTCTGGAGATGGATGATAGTAATGATGGTTGCATAACAATGTGAATGTATTTAATGCCACAGAGCTCTACACTTAAAATGGTTAAAGTGATAAGTTTTATGTTTTATATATATCTATATCTATATCTATATCTATATCTATATCTATATCTATATCTACCCAAAAAAGGGAATAAGATTGAAAGTGTTTGCTCTGGGGATGAGAATTAGGATGGTGGGGCAACTGCTTTGTGTTGTAAGTCTGGAGCGCTAATTGGCTTTTTAAACTGTGTATGTGTAACAATTTCATAATATAAACAACAATAATAGTAATAATAATAATAATAATAATAATATTAATAATAAGTAAATTTTAGTTGGGAGAGACATTCCAGGCAACTGGAATTAACAACTGAATTAACAAAATCAGAGAGGCATGAAAGATAAGCATGGGGAGAACATTAAGAAGTTCTGTGTTCCTGGAGGGTACTGAACAGGCCATGGGAAGGAGCTGGGGCTCTGTTCTCTTTGCCCATGTCTCCCATACTGTGGTGTGCATTTACAGATTACCCAATACTCTTTGTCATTTGAAGAGTTTATATTTAATTTTAAGGTTACCTCCTATTCATAACAAATGACACCACCTTTTAGTTTATGGAAGTAATAATAGTGACATAGATTCTTTAAGTTAGATTTAAGTTTATAAATATAAGTTGATTTTAGGAAGAACATGAAGTCCACAATAATAGGAGAGGCACACAGTTGTGGAAAAAATCACGAAGGAGGTACATGGATGACCAAGGTAGAGAAAACACTTTTCCAAGTGAAAGACCACCTTCGATGGTTTATGTAAGGCAGAGTGTCCTGGCCAAGTTTGAGCTTGATCAGGGAATATGAATTGACTTCTATAGCTCCCTGAGACCTGGAGACCTCTTCAGAGGCTGCCTTAAGGTGAGAGATGGAACTTTAAATGGAGATTCTCTGTTCTATGAGTCTAACTACAAGTAAAAAAAAGTGGCCACTAAAAACTGAAAGATGACAGACCACTTAGATAGATCATTCTGGTTTTCAGGGGACAGGAGAGATTAGAGGGAAAAGGCTGAGAACAAGGAGACCAACAGAGAATCTTCTGTAGGTGACCCAACAGGACACTGGCCTGGGACAGTGTGTAGGGAGAGGAGGAGACAGATTAGAGGTATAAAGCTCCTGACTATAAGCCTAGTGATCTACCTGTGGCAGTGCCTCCAAACTTCAAGTAGAGCACTTAATGAAGAAATAAACAGCTCTTAGAGAACAAGCCTTATATGCCCAAATAAAGAAGTGATGGCAGAAGTTCGTTGCCATATTGAATTCTTCAACATTAGTTACATTATTATGAGCAGTGGTATTAGGAACTGATTTTTCCAAGGCCAGGAGAGTGTGAAACTAGAAAAGGAGCCATATATTATAGTTGAAGGAGATTGGACTTGGAGGCATTTGTTCATTCATTCATTCATACCACATTTATTCAACACATAACACATGTGTGAGGAACTGTTCCAAACACTAGAGATCCATCAGTGAACATAACTGACATAAATTCCTGCTTTCCTGTTGCTTATGTTCTCATAGAGACAAAAAAATAAATAAGTAGAACATACAGTGTATTGGAAGAGAATAGATACTATAAAGAATAATAAGGCTGGGAATGTGGGAAGAGTGGAGTATAATTTTTTTTAAGTGTAGTTAAAGCCTTGTGTGAGTGTTGACATTTTAGCAATTACCTGAAGGATATAAAATAATGAGCCATGTAGACTTCTTGAAGAAGAGCATCCAGACAGAGGGAAGAGCAAGCACAAAGGCTCTGAAGTAGGAGAATGCCTGGAATGTTTAGGAATAATTAGGAGGCCATGTGGCTGGGGCAGAGTAAGCCCAGGGAAGTATAATAGGAGATGAGGTCAGGGAGGGGTGAGGGACAGGCTACACAGGATCTTGTAAGGACTTGGGCTTTTACTCTTAGAGAAATGGAAGGCCTTTGGAAGGTTTGGAGCAAAGGGGTGACATGCTCTAACTTAAGTTTTAAAAGGATCACTTTGGCTGGTGTGTTGAGGGTATAGTGCAGTAAGGGCTGGGGCAGATAAAGGTGTGGAAGACATTTGCAAGAAATGAATCCTGGCAAGAAAAAAAGGTAACTAAACAGATACTAGCAGGACAGAAGGTAGCAATTGGTCAGATGTGAGGTATATTTTGGAGGTAGAGCCAAAGATTTGGGTATGAAATGTGAGAGGAAGAAAGGAAACAAGAGTAACTGCAATGGTTTGGCCTAGTAGGATAGAATTGCAAAATTGGGGTTATGAATGACTATGAGTAGATCAAGTTTGTGTGGATGGGTCATGAATTCAGTTTTTGACATGGAAAATTTAAACATCTATTGGATGTCAAAGTGGAAATCTTAAAAAAGCAGAGAGATAAATGGGCCTGGAATCCAAGGGAGTGGGCTGGGCTGTAGATGCATCTTGGGGGTCTTCACTAGGGAGATACCATTTAAATCCGGGAGACTGGATGAGATTTCTCATGGGAATGAGTGGAGCTGAAAACGAGCAGAGGTCCAAAGGCTGAGCCCTGGGGAACACGAGGATTAGCAAGTTGGGGAGATGAAGAGCAACCAGCAAAGAGATTAAAGAGTGGACAATGAGGAGGAAGGAGAACCACGAGGGTTCTGTATCCTGGAAGTCAAGTGAAGAAAATGTGGGAGTTGGAGTGATCATTTGTGGATAAATGCTGAAGATGTTCCAGGAAGAGCATCTGAGGGCTGAGGATTGACCACTGGATTTGACAACATGGAGGTGACTGATGACCTTAACAGGAGCAGCTTGGTGGAAAAGGAGACAAAAGTCCGATTGAAGTCATAATCACTGAGCTCCTGTCCATACTACTAACACTCAGGGTGATGAGATAAATCACACAACTTCTCTGGAATCCGCTTTCCCATCTGTAAAGTGATGGGATTTGAATTAGAAGATCTCTGTAGCTCCTCTAGCCTTAAAATTATAAGATCTTATGATTATTTTAATGGAGCAGGGTTTTTTTTTTTCTTTTTTCATGAAATTCATACACAAACGTATTTGGAATCTGAAACTTGAATGTGAGACTTCTCTTTTCCCAAAGGAAGGAAAATGTGGTTGGAAATAGAAGACATTCATCAAGTTGACTATTGGGTCTTAAGTGAAAGAAGCCCAATTAGTTCATTGCTCTCATTTTAACGCATACACCCCCCCCCCCACACACACACACACTCACTTTGTGACTTTTCCCACAAGGAAAGACACTTCAATTATATTTGTATTTTAGTTTTTGTTCTGTGTGTAATATTGATCCTATTTAATTAAGATTCCCAGACTCTCATCAAGCAGAGTTTATTTTGGTAATTTCCTAAAAGTGAGACTTTACACTTTGATAACTCCACCTGTCCCATGGATGCACCTACCTACCACCACCTGGTGGTAACAAAAATATTACAAAATTGAGCAAAAGAGGAAAAGCAAAGAAGGAGCCTTTCGTGGTTTGTTGCTCACAAGGATTGGTCCTGGATCTTTCTGGGTGATAGTCCCTTTGTGATGTCTCCAAGGCCACTGAGGCTGTGAGATGTGCACCACTCCATGGAGATCTGACACCTGGGGCTTGGCATGGGGTCCTTACATCCAGAGCCAATGAAATCCAGACACACCAACTATTTACCAAGTATTCGTAGGGCAATGAGCCAAGTAAGTGAGGGCCATTAAAATTAAGCCTGATTTTCTGAAACTGCTTTAACTTTCTGCTTAAGAAATTATCTATGCAAGCATTATTTTTAAAAATACCTTTTTGAAGACATACTTTTAGAAAACTGTTTTTAGTAGAGGTTGGGTTTTTTATTTTTAAGGTCTTCCATTTGTGCCAGAGACAAACTGTGAGCATATCCGGTTGCTAAGGGATGTAAACGTCTTTAAATTATCAGCAAACACAATAGCTAACAACTGGATTCCTACATGAATAGAGAAGATTCTGCTATCCCTGGAGAGTAAAAAACAAAGTAAAACTAAAAAAAAAAAAAATACCCTTTAATTTGAAAAAGAAATAGTTACTGAGATTTATTCTACTGATGCAAAGACATGCCAACATGACTATACTTTCTTTGTGTTTCTGAAACCACAGGGAAAGCTGGAAGCAGCTCTAAGCAAGGAATAATAAAAGATAGCAGGAAAATGCCAGATTTCTATCATTATAGCACCCCATCACCTCTCTCCTCCCTGGATTTTTCTGAGCCAGCTTAGAGAAGAGGGTCTGGTTTACAAGACAGAGAGAGCAGAGTTATGAATGACACCAAGGAGAAGAGGGATTTTCCCCAAAGAAATCTATATTGTTGCCTTGAACAATGATAGGATTCAACACCAGGTCAAATGAGTGTGATAAATATTGGCATTTCTCTTAATAAAGGAAGTGATTAAATATCACATGAATATAACATGAGTTAAAGAATAACTCTACCTGGATGTTTATTTCTTGAAATAGTTCTGTATAAATGTATAAAGGCTTAAAATTGTACTACTTAATGGGGTGGTAGATTTACCTACTCATGGCAGAAAATATGAAGAAACAGGTAGGACCCAAGTAATGATGGAGACCTGTATATGTTACAATCCAATTTTTTTGATATAATATGAAATAAGAAGTCATTAGAAACCTAAAATGATATTGGTGGAAGCATCCAACCGGCCAAATAAATTTAGTAGTAGAGGTGTCAAACAGTCCGTGATTTGGCATTGGAAAGGAGAAATGTGGCATATTTGAGTGATGTCAGAGAGAGAAAGAGGTGGTCTTCATAATCTTCATGTTAGAGTGGAAAGATTCAGAGTTAGAGTATGGATCTTTGGTCTACTCCTCAGCATTTTAGATATAAACTCAAGACTAGAGAGAGAGGATTAGCTACCCCAACTCTCAAGGGAATTAGTGCAGAACTGGAGTAAGAATTTATGTCTCTCAGGCTAGCATTCTTCCCAATTCCTCAATGGTATCTTGGCACCCTATGTGAAGTATCAGACTTAACGGGCATGTCTGAATGAAGAGCTTTGATAGACAAGGTCAGAGAAAGCTGCTGTGAAGGATGTTCTGGTCAGGGGGAAGGTCGGTAGATAAGAGAGAATCTTCAGCTCTGCCATATTGATTTTAGAACATCCAAGTAAACACCCTTGGTGCCTTCCTCTTCCTTCTCTTTCTCCTATCATATTCAATCTCACAGGCTCCCCTCTGCTCTCTAGAAAGATGATCCCCAGATCACTGCTTTCAGTTTCTTCCCATCTTCAATTAAATATTTCTAATTGCCTCCTCGATTCCTGCTGGCATGACAGACTGAAGACGCTCAAACTGAATTTACTGCCTTTACTTCAAAATAACTGTATTGGTTCCCTAATTAGTACCATCATCTTCTCAGACATCCTGATCTAGACTTTCACCATTACTTTTACTTATTTCTCTTCCTTGCAAATCTCTAATGAATTTCAATCTATTTGGACACCCAATATAGTCTCCTTTATCACCATTACATCTCTTGCCCCCACCCCCTCTTCTCTGTCTACTCTTAGCTTAGGCCCTCATTGCTCTGTACCAAACTTTTTATAATGCCCTTCCTCTCACCTTTCAGTGTACGATACTCTTTTATCAGTATTTTCCTCTAAAATCTCAGACTTGGCTATATCACTCTTCTATTGAGAAAGCCTTCAGTGCCTCCTATTGCTTATAGAATGAAACTCAAATTTCTTACCGTAAAATTGAAATCCCCCTCATCTCTCAACATATTTTTCCATTACTTCTCTTCATACAGGGGTCATTCTAGTCAATTTTGTTAGATTGAGTTGTTTGGTAACCCTATATGTGGTAACCACCTGATCTTTGCATGTGCATATGCTGTTTTCTTTCCTGGTTTTCTTTCTTTCCAGTGCTGGCCCTGGAAAATTAAACACCTACCTATATTTTCACTTCTCAGTGCATATTTCAAACCCACCATGACGCTCAGGGAACCTTTATTTTTCCCCAGCTAAAAGGATTCTCTCCTTTGGCTTTCTCTCAAACTATTTTCTCTCTCTAAATCTTCACTTTTCACTTTCTGTTAGGTATTATTATTCCTGAAGTTTAAATCCCTAATAAACTATGGGCTTTCAAAGAGTAGAGACAGGTTTAATTTACTCTCAACTAGTATGATACCTGGGCATCATACTAAGTAGGTGCTCAATGCGTGTTAGTCAAATGAATGACAATGGATGTTAATGAATAAATTCCTGAAGACAGTAGGTAGATTAGGTATGAATGCAAGTGGAGAGGTGAGGGTGGAAAAAGATTTGGAAATTATCCATCTATTATTGATGGAAGAAATTACAGCAGGTTTTTGTTATTACTGTTGTTGTTGCTTATGATGTTTGGTTTTGTTTTTCTACGAATAGCTGAAAAGGTGAGATCCAAGTCTAGATGAGGTAAACTGCAACACATAATCCAGAATTAGAAGGACCCAGTGGAAAAAAAAGTTGAAAGGAAAGAGGATATACAATATTCCTGAGGAGAAATTTATGCAGACCCAGATTTGAAGTCAACCTCTGATTATCTACTATTTATATATTTTAAAGAAATATGCACAAGATTTTAGTGCTTCGTGGGTTTTTTTTGTTTTTTTTGGTTTTGGGCTTTTTTGGGTTTTTTTTTTGTTTTTTTTGTGTGTGGTTTTTTTTTTTGTTTTTTTTTTGTTTTTTTTTTGGCTTGTCTCCCAATGTATGCATGAGCCAGCACAATCCAAGACTTGATTTACCTTTGCTGATTCGGCTTCTTTTCTCTGAGCTTATTTATGGCTGTGAGCGAGGCATTGTGTCCTTGCTGATAAAGGACACCACACTATATTTTAGGCTCAGCTGCTGAATTGTACAACTCCTAGAAAGTTGGCTTCCCCAGCTGCCAAGTTTTCCTGAACTCTAGGAAATAAGGACCACCTGTGAAAGGTAGAGTCCCAGAATAGAGCTTCTCAATTTTAACGTGCATTCAATCTCCTGGGACTCTTGTTGAAAAAGTAGATTCTGTTTCAGCAAGTCTGGATGGGGCCTGACACTCTGTGTGTCTAACAAGCTCTCACGTAGACCACACCGAATAGCAGAGTCCTAGACTTTTGGAGACAGAAGGAACTTTAGAGCTCAGCCAAACCAGTGGTTCATAGCCCCAAGTGATCATTGGAATCACTCAGGGAGCGTCTTAGAATCCAGAGACCCTGGTTCCACACCCAGAGTCTTGGAAAGAGCCCCAATAAGTGAATTTTCAGGAAGCTCCCTAACTCATTCTGAGGTACAGACTGGATTTGAGAACCACAAATATCATCTGCCCACTAGGAATGGCAAAACTGAGCCGAGACAATTTGAATTCCATGAAGAAGATTCTGTTAATATGGAAAAGATTTTCCTGAAAAAACAATCCCTATACATTTTGCTACCTCAGTGAAAGCTGCCCTTTCAGGCTGCAGAAATAACTGGATCCTGTATATAATTTAATTCTTCAAAGCTGCTAACACAGAAACCCTTTTTTTTTTTTTTTTTTTTTTTTTTGCCTCTTTTAGAATAAATACTCAAGATTATTTTAGGTTCATCCTAATGGTAGGGGGTGGTGGTAGTGGTGGTGGTAAGGAATAGCCATTAAGCAATTATGTTATTCAAACACATCATTATTATTATTACCGTGATGAGTGGACTCTTCATAATTGAACAATAAAAGCATGAATGACTTTGCATTGTTATCAGTGTCTGTCTCAGGGCCCCTGCCTTTCCCAGGGGCTATTGCGTCAGCAGACATGATTCACAATGCATGTACTTACAGTGCTAAACTTGGAAGCCACTGCATTGGCTTTCAGAGTCTAATGTGGTCATCTTTTCTTTCCCAGTGCTTGCCCACCTATTGTTCTCTCAAGACTCTCACCCTTCCCCCCACCCCCACCCCAAATAACCTAATCTTAGGAAGACTATGGTCTCCCTGCCTCCACTAATGTTCTCTCATCCTTTTTTTCCCAGACGGCAGCTAATGATGAACAGAATTGTGAACTGGCATTATAATTCTCTTGCTTAAAACCTGCTAATGGCTGCCTGTTTCTTTTAGGATAAAATAAAAATCTTTGTTTGGCAAGGCCTCTGAGACCCTTAGTACACTGTACCACTTCCTATTATCAGCCTTGCTACCAGCCATTCTTTCTTTCCCTCTTGCCATACTGTTTTGGGCTTCTGGAATGTTCTCACATCTCCAATTTCTGGAATGTTCTGACTTAAGAGACTTCGTGCATGTTCTCCCAGTTTATAAGATTCTTTCCCCAGCTATGTCCTCCTCATCCTTCAGCTCTCAGCTCATATGTATGTTTCTCAAGGAGACTTCTCTGACCACCTGACTAACATTGACCTCCAGTCAATCCCTTCCATAACACCCAGTGCTTCTCCATTGACACCAGGAATTACTTGCTCAATAGTTTTCTTCCCTCACTTATGATGAGCCAATAAAGACATGGCTGTGATTTTGAAGATGATTCCTCATTGTCCAACACATACCTGGCTTGATAATTATATGATGGAGGAATGAGTGTGAGAATCCACCAGGTACCTGAGCTGACCATAGAGAATCATAAAGATCTGAGAGGAAAAGGCACAAGGCACTGGACCTGCCCACTGTCTTAATTCCCTGGGTTGGGTGCTGCCTTCCTTTTCCCAGTATCCACATGTCCCTATCTTACTTCCCCCAAACATGTTTTTTAAAAACTTAAGTAATTAGAGTTAAATTTTATTAAATATTATCCCTAAATTGGACAACAAAACCCAGCATATTAGATCTATGTTTCCCAGAACTGCTGCTACAGTTTACCCTAGGACAGTACATGGGTGAAGCAACATAGAACCCAGAACTGTACCTTTGTGGACATGCTGTGAGGATGCTGTTTGCCACTCTATGTCCCCTATGGAAAGGCCCACCCAAGAAATGGCTCTTTTATTTATTTTATTTTTTATTTTTTAAAATATTTTAATGTTTTATTTATTTAGTTTTGAGAAAGAGAGAGAACGAGCATGCAAGCAGGGGAGAGGGGCAGAGAGAGAGGGAGACACAGAATCCGAAGCAGGCTCCAGGCTCTGAGCTGTCAGCACAGAGCACAACATGGGGCTCAGACTCATGAACTGTGAGATCATGACCTGAGCCAAAGTCGGATGCTTAACCAACTGAACCACCCAGGTGCCCCAAGAAATGGCTCTTTTAGATTCAAATGTCAGGAAGAGCTTCACTTCATTTGGAAACTGTTGAGTACTTTCCTTAAACCACTGAATTTGTGTATCACATTTTTCTCTTTTAGCTTTTGCTGCCAGGAAGCTCAGAACCACATTCTCAGCTCAACTTTGTTAACTGTGGAGGCCTATGGCCTGCATAGGTGCAACATAACTTTGCCCTGGCCTTGATTTTCTATTCTAAATGTGTTTCTCTGCTCTTGATTTATTAAATTATTTATAGCTTTCTATTTTAGAATATGAAATCTTGTAAGTTTCCTCAGATCCACAGTGGAATGAGACAGGGAGATACATGAAAGAAAGAAATTCATGAGGCTCCGAGATACATTCCCTTTAAAGTGCAGAGGGTTCCTTTCTGGGGCTGATCCTGGCAGGAGCAAGAAACAGAGAGAGCCCTGCTGGCCAGGTACTCCTTAGCCATGAAAAGACATGGCAGAGCTTCTAGGAAAGAGAACCCTTTCGGAACGGCTTATTGAGGTGCTTTTGTTTCTGATCTCTTGCCAAAGGTATCTTCAAGTAACCTAGAAGTGTGAGTGACTCTCTCCTTTCTCTGGGATTTGAAAATTTTTTTGAAGAGTGGGGCTTGTAATGTGTCCTGAAATTCTCTGTGAAAGCTAGATTTCCATTGCAATAAGTTCTATTATAAAGTCAGAAGCAGAGTGATTTTGTAGGCAAGACTAATTGTAGCTACTTTCCAACGCTTTAAGTGTCCAATATTGCAGTAGAAACCCTATTTACTTTAAGAAGCTGGCATCATCTCTATCTTTAAGGGGAGCAGGAACGAGCACGTGTTCCACATGTAGTGAGTGCTGGATGCTATGTACTTACCTCACATGGGCTGATTTAACTCCTGTACCCATTCTGCAAAGCAGGTTCATTATCTGCTTTTTATATGTGGGTAAAACAAGGCTCAGGTAGAGAGACTTGCCCAAGGTCACCTGGCTAATGAGAGCTGGTGCCAGATCTTCTGAACCTCAATGACGTTGATCTTCTGCAGTTCACTGAAAAAATCATAATGAGATCAGGAGAAACTGATAGGGCAAAAATCAGGCTGCTCAATGAGTGGGTGAGGCAAAGAGCAGTCACATGGGGAGCTTGGAGAGGATTCAAAAGCAGAAAGGAAAGGAAGAGACCCTCATAAGAACCCAGCCCCTATCCCCAGTAAAGATGCACTGCCCCAATATCCCCCATCCTGTCATCTTTGGTATTCTGTTATTGCTACCAACAAGTTCCCTGACACCACAGGCTATCATGGAGCCATTGCTCATGCATCTTAGAAATGAGATGTAGATAGATATAGATACAGAAATATAGATATGTCCAAAGCATCCTTCTAGGTGGTAGATACTTCTTGAGATTGAATACTAATTGCTGAATATTGATATTGGCAAAAGTTGCTATGTACTGAAATATTGTCATGTTCTGGACATGGTATTATTTCATGGAAACTTTACAGGTATTATTTCAATGAAACATCACAAAAGACTAGCATGGTAGACACAATTATCTCTGTGTTGCAGGTGGGAAAGCCGAGGCTTACAGAGCTTGCACGTGGTCATGCTGTTAGCAGGTACTGGTGCCCCAGTTTCCTGCCTCCCATTTCCCATCATTGCTGAGATGCCAGTCATGGTTTAAGAGAGTTCTTTAAGTACTAAGTTTGAGGTGCCTCCTTAGGGAGAATGGAGTCAATAAAGAGGAATGTATTTTATAGACTTCCATAAACTTCTGATTTGAACACTGGTTCTCTTCACTCACTTCATTGATATACATATTGATTTGTTTTCAAGTTTATTTCAAAATTCTGTGTTGGGTTTAATTCCCAGCTTAAGTTTTAATAGCAACTATATATTTTTAATTAAACTTGTTATTTTGAGATAATTATAGATTCACATGCAGTTGTAAAAAGTAATATAGAAGATTCTATTTACCCTTTACCCAGTTTCTGCTAGTGGTAACATCTTGCAAAACTTAAGTATAATATTAAACCAGGATATTGACACTGATAGAATTAAGATACAGAACAGTTCCAATACCACAAGAATGCCTCATATTGCCTTTTATAGCCACACCTCTTCCATTGCCATCCCTTCCTTAATCCTTGCAAACACTGATACATTGCATGTATCAGTAGCTTGTGGGTTTTGTTGTTGTTTGTTTATTTGCTTATTTTTTATTTTATTTTTTTATTGCTGAATAGTATTACATGGTATAGATGTACTACAATTCATTTAACTATTCACCCGTTGAAAAACATCTGGGTTTCCTGTTTGGGGCTCTGATGAATAAAGCTGCTCTAAAAATTAAAGTACAAGTTTTTGCATATGAAATGTCTTCATTTCTCTGGGATAAAGTTCCAGGAGTGCAATAGCTAGATCCTGTGATTATTGCATGTTTAATTTTATATGAAATTGCAAAACTGTTTTCCAGAGTAGCTATGTCATTTTACATTTCCACCAGCAATGTAGAAGTGATGTAGTTTCTCTGCATCCTTTCTAGTATTTGGTGTTGTCACTTTAAAAAATTTTAGCCATTCTGATAGGTAGGTAGTGATGTCTCATTGTGGTTTTAATTTGCATTTCCCTAATAGTTAATGATATGTAACATCTGTGATGTGCTTATTTGCTTTCTACATATCCTCTTTGGTGTAATGTCTTTTTGTGTCTTCTGCCCATCTGAGGTTCGAGGTTCTTTATATATTCCAGATACTAGTCTTTTCTCAGATTTGCAAAAATTTTCTCTCTTTATCCTTTTAACAGGGTCCTTTGCAGAGTGAAAACTGTGAATTGTAATGAGATAGAATTTCTTCATTTATTTTTATAGATAGTGCTTTTGGTGTCAAATCTAAGAACATTTTGACTTGTCCTACATCTCCCAAATTTTCTTCTAAGTTTTTTTCTAAAAATGTCATAGTTTTACATCTTCCATTTAATTAAGTCCATGGTCTATTTTGAGTTAATAGATATCCAATTGCTCCAGGACCATTTGCAAAGTCTAACCTTGCTCCGTTGAATTGCTTTTGCACTTTTTTCAAGAATATGGGCATACTTCTGTGGGTCTGTGTCTGTGTTCTCATTCTGGCCCATTTATCTATGTGTCTCTCCTTCCACTGACACCACATAGTCTTCATTACTATAACTGTATAATATCTTGAAATCAGGTAGAGCAATTCTTTTCATTTTTTTTTAAGTTTAATTGTTTATGTGGGGGGGGAGGGGCAGAGAGAGAGGGAGAGAGAATCTCAAGCAGGCTCTGTGCTGTCAGCACAGAGCTGGACATAGGGACATGGAGGTCAGTCTCATGAATCATGAGATCATGACTTGAGCCAAAATCAAGAGTTGGATACTTAACCGACTGAGCCACCCAGGTGCCCCAAATCTTTTCATTTTATTCTTATTTTCCAGAAATGTTTTAACTACTCTATTTTCTTTCTATATAATTTTTAGAATTGTCTTATTTATATCCATAAAAATCTTCCTAGGATTTTGATAAGAATTGGGACCTTGTGTTAGTTTCATGTGGCTGCTGTGACAAATTACCACAAACTTGGTGGCTTAAAATAACAGAAATGTGTTCTCTCAGAGTTCTGGAGGCCAGAAATCCAAAATCAAGGTATAGGTAGGCCCAGTGTCTCTCAGAAGGCTCTACAAGGAAAATCCTTTCCTTGCCTCTTCCAGCTTCTGGTGACTTTCAGCATTTTTTGGTCACACCACTCCATCCTCCATACCTGTTAATAGATCACCTTATCTGTGCATATAGTTACCTTCTGTGCATATAGGTTACTAGATGCACCTCTTATCTGTGCATATAGTTACCTTCTGCTACTATCTTACAAGGACATTTGTGATTTGTCTAATCACCTACCTAATCCAGAGTAATCTCTCCATGCCAAGATTCTTAATCACATCTGCAAAGACCTGTTTCCATATATGGTAATATTTAATTTATAGGTTCCAGGGATTAGGACCTGATCACTTTGGGTGGTCATCATTCATTCCTACTATAAACCTATGATTCATTTTGGGAAAAGTGACATCTTTACTTTTACCATGAACCTGGTATGTCTCTCCATGTATTTGGATCTTTGATTTCTTTTGTCAGCATTTTGTAGTTTTCAGTACATAAGTTCTATGAAAGTTTTATTAGATTTATACCTAAGTAGTAGTATTAGATTTTTTTTTGATGCCCGTGTGTTCATTGTATGTAGAAATACAATTTTTTTTTTAATTTTTTAATGTTTATTTATTCTTGAGAGAGAGACATAGTGGAAGTGGGGAGGAGCAGAGAGAGACACAGAATCCGAAGCAGTCTCTAGGCTTTGAGCTATCAGCACAGAGCCCAATGTGGGGCTTGAGCTCATGAACCATGGTATCATGACCTGAGCCAAAGTCTGACACTTATGACTGAGCCACCCAGGAGCCCCATAGAAATACAGTTGATTTTTATATGTTGATCTTATATCCTCCAACTTTGCTGAATTCATTTATTAGCTATACTTTTTTTTTATTGATTCATTGGGATTTTCTAGATAGACAATCATGTCATCTGAAAATAAGGACAAGTTTATTTCTTTCTTTCTGAATAGCATTGGTTAGAGTGGATATCTCGCCTTATTCTCAGTCTTTGTAGGAAAGCATGACTCTTTTACCATTACGTATGATGTTAACTATAAGGTTTTTTTGAAGACTTCTTGTATCAATTTGGAGTTTCCCTCTCTTCTTAGTTTTCTGAGAGTTTTTATCATGAATGGGTGTTGAATTTGTCTATTGATTTTTCTGCTTCAATTGATATGATTATGTGATTTTTTTCTTTCTCCATTCAATATGATGGGTTATATTGATTGATTTTTGAGTGTTGAATCAGCCTTGCATCCCTGGAATAAATCCCACCTGGTTGTGCTGCACAATTATTTCTATATTTTGCTGAGTTTTATTTGCCAATATTTTGTTAAGGATTTTTGTATCTATATGCAGGAGGGATATTGGTCTGTAGTTTCCCTTTGTTGTTGTTGTTGCACTGTCTCTGTTTTGTTTAGGTATCAGGTAATTTGAGCTTTATAAAATGAATTGGGAAGTGTACCTCCTTTTTAGTTTTCTTGAAGGGATTGTGTAGAATTGGCATTAATTCTTCTTTAAATATGTGGTAGAATTCTCCAATGAAACCAGCTAGACCTGGAGATTTCTTTTTTCTTTTTTTGGAGTTTTTAAATGGCAAATTCAACTTCCTTATTAGTTATAGGGTGGTCAAATGATCTGTTCCATATTGGGTAAATTGTGAATTTGTGTTTTTGAAAATTGGCCCATTTTGTCCACATTGTTAAATGGACATGTGTAGATTTGTTCATAGTATTCTCTGGTTATCCTCTTGATGACTGCAGGATCTCTGGAATCCCTTATTTTAGTCCTGACATTGATCATCTGTGTCCTGCCATTCTCCCTTTGTTATTCTTGCTAGATGTTTGTCAATTTTATTGATCTTTTAAAAAAAAAATCAGCTCTGTTGCAGTGATTACTCTATTGTTCTTCTGTTTTCAATTTTATTGATTTATGTTCTTATATTTATTAAGCCATTCCTTCTGCTTGCTTTCAGTTTATTTGGGTTTGTTTTTTTCTTTGTTTTTCTGGTTTCTTTTTTTTTTTTTGTTTTACCATTTATTTTGAGAGACAGAGATAGAACAAGAACAGGGGAAGGGCAGGGAGGGAGGGAGACACAGAATCCAAAGCAGACTTCAGGCTCTGAGCAATCAGCATAGAGCCAGATGTGGGGCTCAAACCCATGAACCATGAGATCATGACCTGAGCCACAGTTGGACGCTTACCCAAATGAGCCACCTAGGCACCCCTCTTTTTCTGGTTTCTTGAGTTAGGAGCATAGATTATTGATTCAAGAATTTCATTCTTTTCTAAGTAAACATTTAATGCTATAAAATTCCCTTTCAGCTCTGCTTTAACTGTGTTCCACAAATTTAGATATGTTTTTTGTTTCTTGTTTTTCATTTTCATTCAGTTCAATGTATTTTTAAAGGAAATTTTAATTTCCTTTTTGACACATAGGTAATATTTGACATGGGTAAAGATACCCCACACCTCCTGAGTCCATATGCAAAGTGGAGTCTCTTCCTGCCCTGAAAATCATTTTTGACATGGTCATATTCTGACTATGATTAAACAGATTCCACCAGAGGAAGAAGTGAGAAGTGAAGCCCATTAATCATGTGAGCTGGGTCATTATGGACTTCACCTTCAGTCCAAGCTTGCCATAACAAAAGACCACGGACTCGGGGCTTAAACAACAGAAATTAATTTTATCATAGTTCTGAAGGCTGGAAGTCTAAGAGCAGGGTGCCAGCATGTTTGGTTTCTGGTGAGAGACCTCTTCCTGGCTTGCCAATAGCTACCTTTCCACTGTGTTCTCACATGGGAGAGAGAGACAGAGACAGAGACAGGGACAGAGAGAGGGATCTCTTTCTCTCATAAGGCCACCAATCCTATTGAGTTAGGGCCCCACCCTTAATTACTTTTTTTAAACTTATTTAGCCTTAATTTAACTCTATGTATCTTAACCTTGTTTAACTTTAACTTAACCTTAATTTTTTAAATTAATTACCTCCTAAGTTGCCTAAATTTAACCTTAATTACCCCTGAAATGCAACCTTACTCCTAAATTACTTACATTTAACCTGAATTACCTCCTTAAAGCTGTATCTCCAAATACAGTCACAAAAGAGATTTAGGCCTTCCACATATGAATTTGGGGGGTGACACAATTACTTCAGGCCATAGCCCCTTCACTCAGACCAGCCCCACACCCCAGAGGAGAACCTGGTCCCTCTCAGCTCTCACACATCAGTTCAGCATCAGTAGCCTTAACTGGCTTCATATTCTGTGCAAAGCTCTGCCTTGGACAGCATAGAGGTGGAGAGGGAGCAGTCTCAGCCCTCTACAAGTTTACTACTTAGTGTAGGAAGAGACATACAAAAACTCTACAGGAGGCAGCACTAAGAGAGAGCCCTGGACTCACCACCTGGCTCTGCTACTTATGGCTGTATGGGACCTGTGCAGTTCGCTTATGTGCACCCTTATCTACTAATTAGGGACAGTTCCTATTCTGTCTGCCTTAAAGGAGTGACATGACCACATGGGAGAAACATGAAATACACATGTGAACATGCTAAATAAAGTGTATGCAAAGTATGGGAGAAAACAGTAATTTATTTGATTCATGTTGCTGGAGCAGAGGGTATGTGGATCAATGGAGAGGAAACTGAGGCAGGATATATGGGATGGGACTAGCTGGTGTAGGATGTTGAAGGCTGCGTTGCAATCTAATCTTTGTTCTTGAGACAGGTTAACTATGAAGTTCAATACATATCTGTTTTACAGCTTTCAGGAAACCTTGGCATCCATTTTCACTTGATGCATAATCGTCCTTTAAATTGTTCAGGGTAGATACTGTATTTTCAGTTTTAGATTTAAAAAAATATGAAGCTCAGAGAGGTTAATTAATTTGCTAAAGTCGGGTAGGCAGTAACTGGCAGAGCTGGGATTTCTAACTTCTAGTCCTCTGTCCACTGCCCCACCCAGTTGCTATAGAGATGTACATCCAGTCCCTGATGGGATCTAGAATGAAAGCCTATTTTCATGCTCACATATTCACACATATTAGCAGAGCCTGAGGTAGGGGCTCCTTTGCATCAGCAGGATTTCCCTGACTGATCTAAACTCTTCTAAAATTAGGAACAGCTATAGCTCCAACGTGGAATGATGATAAAGGCTAGTTTCCTTTGTTTGTCAAGTTTGAAACTTAACCTGAGTCACCCTCTTTGTGAGGTTATAGCCCAGGGGCCAAAGTTGTCACTTATTAATGACATCCATTAATGAGAAATTTTCTTCAATGAATCTTAATGAGTAACATTTATGATGTAGAGGGTACATACATGCTTTCTAAATCTTGAAGCTCTATATATAACTGTAAGACCTTGTTATTCATGTACATTTTTATTTGGTTTGTGTTTGTTTAGCGCAGTTTCAGTCTGGTCATTTTATCTGTAGAGCTGTGAATTGGTTTTCTTATTTGAATATATTTAAAATGTACATTTCGATATCCTCATTTTTCACAAAGAACCTGAAGTGCCACGCGTTACACAAATCACACCTAAATACATCTATCTGTGGAGGTAAGATCAGTAATGGATCCTTGATTAATAATGGCTAGTGTGACTCTGGGGCTTGTAAAGTCAGTTCGAAAGAAGAAAAAAATAGGTATCAGTAGATAATGAGACTACAGGTCACACAGTGTGAATGCCAAAGCTCCTCACAGACATAGGTAACAAATTTCAAAATATAACCTATGATAACTCTGTATAAATGTGCATACTTATATACATATATATCTTTATAGCAAAGTATTTCTAGGAGGATCACTAATACACGATGGTTTGCATAACGTGTTCCGTGATACCCTTAAGAACAACATTTAAAGTACTGTATTAAAATTGTAAATACCTAATACACTCAGGTACTTAATATTTGCAAACCTTGATTCTGTCTCTTTTTTTCTTCTCTGCTTTCAATAAAGCCTTAACATTTTCTTCTCATTTATAGTAGCTTGGGTGTCAGAGTCCCTAAGCTACCATATAACTCTCTGGTGCTTGGAATTAGAGACCCTGTAGTTAGGCTTAATATCACCTGCAAAAAATGAAATAAAACTCTTCATTTATGATGGCTCTATTAATACTGGAAAATCCCTAAGGTCACCTTTTAGCTATTGTTTTACTTTCCTACTTCTTTGTGAGGAGGAAGGGCTTTTATTTCTCCTTATTTTATTTGGAGGAAGCCAGAAGAGGGGAAATATCCACAGTCCACCTCAGGTACCTTCCTGTGAATCTGCAACTCTTATTCTCCAACTCACTGTCCATCCACCTCACCTCTTCCACGTTGGTTGCCGGTATTTTATGGTACACGCGGCCATTAACATTCAATTGGGTTTCTGTCTAGACTGTGAATTTTTGTGGTGCCTTGGGAAGACAACTGACATGAACTACCAAAAAAATGTTTTACTCTTTATCATTAAAGTGCTATTACTGGCAATGATGGGGAGTAGAATGGGAACTGTGTTTGTTGGGTACTCAACTGCCCCCTGGGGTCCAGCCACCATTTTCTAGGTCTAGGAATGTGAGGAGCCTCTCCAGGGTCAGCTTGTTTCCACTTAGCTTGGTGGTTAACCCTGTGAGCATGGAGTCAGGCTGACCTGCATTCATGTCCTGACCCATGACCTGCCACAGCGTGGTGTACTGCTCTAAAGCTTCCACCTGCAAATGGGAGTGGTAACAGTACTCACCTGAGAGGGTTGTTACCAGGAATAACTGAGACCATGTATGTGAAGGACTTAGCATAGTGTCTGGCAACTCAATAATGTTAGATGTTGTTATTGATGAAAGGTAGATAGTGTTCACTAAGTGGATAGCAGTGCCTTGGGTTGTGGTTCCTTGGAATCTGTGCTTGTTGTAACAGAAAGAATTATGAGAGCAATTTAAGATTATTCAATTTAAGATTCTCCTATAAAGCTTAGCTTTAAAAATCCTAAAAGAAAACTCTGACTACTATGTGGGGAAATTCAATATTCCATTCCAAGAAAGATGAAAACAAATGAAACTCCTCTTGTAAGCCATTGTATATCTGTTCACAGTCACAGATATCTGCTTGAAAACACACCCATGGTTGGAAAACAGTTTCCCCCTTGTCCATTCTTTCCTTAGGCTCTCGAACTTTCCAGCACTTGTATACAGAGTTACTTTGAAAAATATAATAATGGTTTAAATATTTGATTTGACAGATTATTTTAATCATAGTTAATAGGTAGCAGTCCTATAGATTGGCTTCAAGTGTGAGACGTCTTAGGGACCCAGAAGCATGTGTAAAGGGGAAATTCTCCCAGGGTGTCCACATCAGGCTTGACACCATTGCTTTAACGCACATGTAACTAGACAGTGGCCTCTCAATGACAACTTGCAGCTTATTAGAAGTGGATAACTTTGCCTTCTAAACACTTCCATGGCAATCTTAGGCTCAACTTTTCTTCACTCCCTTACGTCCTATGTACATTAGAAAGAATGGCTCATTCCCTCCTCATGAGGTCATTCTCTGTTTGCGGGGGTGGTACTCCAGTTTCTGAGGAAAGACAAATCATAGAGTCTTGAATATACTAAATCTGGATCACGTAATTCTTTTATTATGTTTTTTTTTTTACATATTTTTCTGTATTTGAATAGCTTCTCCTTTAAAGCTTCATTAACTTAAAAGTTATTTGCATTGAGTTGCTTAGGATTATGTATGAACTATGTTAGAAAACAGCTTTTGCAGTGTGGTCTTTGCCAAAGATTTGGTTTTAGTTATTAAGGTGGCCAGACAATTTTTTTTTTTACTTAAACATTTTAAACAGAATGCCCTGGGTTTAAAACAGAACTGTATACCAGTTTCTTTATAATACAACATAGTGTTTGCTAGGCAATAACAAGTAAATACAGTATACTACTTGTAAAGTGGCACAACTGAATTCTGTCCAAGAAAACTCCACCATATGGTTCTTCCAACTCATAAGTTTGGCTGAAATCCTTAAGCATTCTCCTGGTAACTATGGCTGCTGTTACACTTAAGCCCCATGGAGTCACGAAAAATTGCAGCAAAATGAAAATTAGCTTTAAAACACGTTTTAATGGAGAATACATGTGATTTATCCTGAATGTGCTAAGATTATATAGAAAAGTGTAAATTTTTCTTATGGTTTTGTGGGACAATTTAGTGCTCGTCGATTGCATGTTGACAAAGGTAGAATGCTTGCAGTGAATCATAAGAGGCCTAAATGGTGCTTTTATTGTATTTTGGGGTCTCAAGGAAACATATCTCCGAAATCATAATGGAAGTCAAAGGGAAAAGAATGTACCTTAATACATACCTTTTAACTTTACACATAGCTACTTAGAGACTGCCTGAGATGCCTAAAGTAAGATCAAGCTTTACTGAATTTACCAGTTCTTCATCAGAAGAATTCTTAAACTAAGCCCTGTTGATTTCTCCACTGGATGCTGAAAGAGAATTAATGATATTTCCCAAGCCAAATCAACATTTTGATGCTCTGAAGATTATTTCACTGCTTTTCCCTTTTCAGCATTTTCTTTCAACTCGGGCCCTTTGCGGTGCCCTATAAAATGGAACACACTAAACTTTTCTGTCTTTAAACACACAAGATCTTTTCTTGCTTAAATGGTAATGAATAAATTACTTTCTGCTGCCTGACAGAAAGATGAATTGTTTAGCACTTATTATGCGGCCATCTACTTTAAACCCTGATTACAGTTCAATTCATATTTGATTCATAGAACTTGAAATATTCATCATTCCGCCCCCTGCCCCCCTTCAAAAGGTCCTGGGACATCTTCCTGTTTTAACAAACAAGTTGTGACTCATGCTTGCCTGTTGTCTCTCCTGTGGGGGTCTTAGCGGTAAACCAGCCAGAGACACGTGTGCGCGCGATGAGGTTGAAGCTGGGTGCATCAAATGCTTCACAATTCCCTGGCCCACTGCAGTTCACACAACGGAGATACAATAATCATCGTCATTTGCTAAGTTAGGGAGTCGAAATAGGCTCCTGCTATCCACTGCAGAAATTTTCAGCATCAACAGTGAGTGGTGTTTTGGGGGAGAGGGAATGAAGAGCAGGTAAACGTCCTTCCTTGCAAACAGCCCTGCCTTTAGAATGAATGTGTTGTCCTCTAGGTACTGTGCAAAGGGCAGCTGGGGCTGGAGAGCACCAGGGAACGGGGGAGAGTTTTCCATTATAATTGGGCTAGAGAGAAATCTTTTTATAAAACAGAGCTGTGGTGGTCTGGAACAGGCTGCTGTTTGCCTTCCAGAAAGTGTCTTGCCCAGCAGAGCCCCCCTGCATCAGCCAGGCCTCAGAGCCACAGTGGCGCCTGGCATTAAGCATCATTAGGGATGATGGGTACGATTACCTGACACTGATATCTTTTTCTTTTGGGAACTACAGCCAGGCTCCTAGAAGCAGGTCTAATAACTGCAGTGGGTAGACTGCGGGTGCTTTGGAGGAGCTTCTGGGTGCAGGGATGTTTGACAGCTGGGGAAGGGATGAGAGGGGCTTCCTTTTCATGGCAAGTCACTTGTACTCCTTTGGGTTTCCACCATGATCTCTGTAGAGGTGGAGTCCTGTTTTGCCAGAAGGCAGCCATATCCAAAGCAGAAAAGCAGACTGGAAAATGCATACTGTCTTAGTCTTCTTGGGCTGCTATAGAAAAATAACACAAAATAGTCACAGTGGCCAACAGTCACTTATTTTGTATAGTTCTAGAGGCTGGGAAGTCCAAGGTCACAGTGCCAGCATGATCAGGTGTTTGATGAGGGCCCTATTCCTGGCTTGCAGATAGTTGCCTTCTTGCTATGTCTTCACATGGTGCAGAGAGAGAGAGAGAGCAGTGCTGATCTCTTCCTCTTCTTATAAGGACACCAATCCCATCATGGAGCCCCATCCTCATGACCTCATCTAACCCTAATTGCCTCCCAAGGGCCTTTCCTCCATCACACTGGGGCTTTGGACTTCAGCACATGAATTTGATGAAGACATAAACGTTTGGTCCATAACACCTACCATCAGCAGTTCTCCAGAGCCCTGTGTTGTTTCTCACTTCTTTTGTAGGAGTTGTGTACTATGATGGAGGTGCCTTCTTCTATATCAGTCTTGTAACAAGCTCATGTTTTAAGATGCTGGTTGAAGGGTCCTTGAAGCCCCACTGCAGCCTTATCTTCATTTGCCAGGTAGAACAGAAAGGCCCCGTGTGCATACCTTTCTCCCCTTCCCCTGTGGCATGCAAAACCCGAGGCCTCCTCCATACCAGGTAGAGGCAGAATTGGATTCCTTTCTGTGTCTTCAGGGACTGGCCTGGCCTGGACTGGCCTGCCAGTAGCAGTCTGAGGAGGTTTGCTGGGTGAATGAGTGAGTATAGTAAACATGAGATTGACAGGCAAAGTGGGTTTACACACTTACTTTGCCTTTCACCAGTTCACTTATCTCTCATACTCTGGTTATCAGTTTTCTAATCTGTTAAATTGTGGCAATTATAGTTGCTACTTTGCTGGGCTATTGAAAGAATCAAATTAAATACCTGGAGGGGAAGAGCTTTGTAAATGATAAAATATTGTTTGATTCAAACTGTTTGGAAAACCTATGAATACATACATACACATATACATACACACATACACACGTGCATGTGTGGTATTCTTCCTTCTACCTATGGATTTTGAAGTCAAACAGCTAATACTGAAGTCAAGCTCCAGCCCCCTTCTAGCAATGTAATTTTTAATGATTAACTTTCTCATTCGTAAAATCAAGAAAGTAAATAGAAGATGCTGGTGAAATTGCTTCTCACAGAGCCTATGTGGAATCTACAGATGTTCACCCTTATATCCTTACACACACCCCAGGCTACATTGACCCAGCTCTCCTTCTGCCCACACCACTCATGTTGGCCACTGTGAATCCTATGTGGTATGGACTCTGAAGTAGCTTTTCCCCAGGTGTTAATCTCATCACCCCAGTGAGTATATATCTCTTGGAGATGAGGCACCGCCACCTCACCCAGCACTAGGTTCTGCCCACAGTGAACATCCACTCCATAAATACCAGGTGAATGAATGTCTTTATTTATAGTGCCTTGTAGCAGGGCCTGAGGAGAACACAGGAACAAGGAATCTTAGATGCCAAGTAATGGTGTTATTGTCCTTGATGTTCTGGAACCTCACACTGCCCTGCAGGAATTGTTCCTCCAAACCAAGTATTGTGCTTGTCTTCTGCAGGCATGAGACCAAAGAGGAAGGGAAGCCCTTCCCTGGCATCTCCTTTCTCTTCTCTGCCTTTACTCCCCTTAGAATTTCTTGCATTCATGTATAGACGTTAAACCTCCCTTCATAACACAGAAACATTTCTGTGCAAGAGCTCAAGGAATTCCCGAGGGTTGGTTCTGCTTTGATAGGAGACCCCAAATGAGATGAACTCGGAAGAAATTTAAGGGTCAGGCATTACCCTGGTCTCTCCTACACAGCCCCATCTGAGAAGTACCCCCCAAGACTTGGTTTGGGGTTCCTACTTCCTCCTAGAGCAGTACTAGGGTTTGAGCAGATGGAGAGCCGTATTTCCTTCACATGCCACCCCCATATCCCCCTGCAGTGAGTATATTTTGCAAACTGAAACAGGACACATGGTTTGACAAAGGATTTTTTTCCTGACTAGTGAATTGATTTCTTTCTATGAAGAGTCTTGCTAGGGTATAAACATCTAGTCCCATATGTTACACATTACAGCGAATACACTTTATTGAAAAGGAAAAAAAATACATGAGCAGAAATACGATTTTGGCTTTATGTGTATCTGTGTGTGCATCAGGTAATTTAGTATTTAAACATTTTAATTCAAGACAGCTCCAGAATATTTAATCCAACAACTGAACACACTGTTGTAAACATGCTTTGCAAGTACACATCTGAAGATTTATATATTATGATTAATTTTTTAAAAAATTTTATTAGAAATATTGTTCTGTAAAGATAGCATAAGCACATTAGAGATAATCTTAAACACAGGAGGAAAAAATAAATATATTTATATTTTCATAACCTTAGAGCAATAACATTTTGTTTATTTCCTTCCAAACCCTGGATGAATTTTGTATCGTAGTGGTGGAGAGCACAGCCTCTGGACACAGACTGAGTTCAAATGTACACTCTGTCGCTTACCAGCTGTATGATTTAGAGTAAGTTACTTAACCTCTCTGTGCTCCTGCCCCTATCATCTATAAAGTGGAGATATTAATGGCACTGTTAAAAAATCATTCCTGACATTTGTTAAAGAATAGTAAGGAAGATTTTATTCAAGAAGGGGCCTATTACAATGAGTCTATAGTAGATAGATTGGGCTCAACTTTGAAAGAAACAAGGAAGAGTGAGAATTTATAGCCAAGGGGCAGAATGGGCAGCCAGTGGGTGGAGGAAACACTGTGGGTAAAGGAAGATACTGGCTAAACTGACCTAACAGGATTCTTGCTGAGGGCAGGTCAGAGGGATCAGATATTACCTGGGGGATGGGGAAGGATAAGGACCCAGAACAGATATTGAGGAGTTTTGGCAAAACTGGCTTAGCAAGATTCTTGCTAGAATTGGACTCTATAGAGAAGGACATAGGAGCCCCAAATTGGGCCTAGTCAAATGAGAGCTCAGAAAAACCTGCCTAGAGTTTGATCAAGGGGAGAATTTTCATCAGCACCCACCACACATGGTCTTTGTAAGAATTTAGAGTTAATACAAGGAAAGTGTTAAAGTGAGCCACGATATATGTGTTAGCTATTATTATTTTACATTATCTTAATTATCCTACATGCATTTTATATCTTTTTCATTTAATGTTTTATCATACTATTTCTTCCACATTGGGCATAGTTTCTCATAACCATGATTTTTTTAAGTTTATTTATTTTGAGAGAGAGAGAGAGAGAGAGAGAGAGAGAGCACACACTAGTGGGATAGGGACAGAGAGAGAGGGAGAAAGAGAATCCAAAGCAGGCTACACACTGTCAGCACAGAGACTGACATGGGACTCGAACTCATGAACTGTGAGATCACACTCTGAGCCGAAATCAAGAGTCAGCTGCTTAACTGACTGAGTCACTCAGGCACCCCTCAGAAGCCATGATTTTTTTTAATATGAAATTTATTGTCAAATTGGTTTCCATACAACACCCAGTGCTCATCCCAACAGGTGCCCTCCTCAATGCCCATCACCCACTTTCTCCTCCCTCCCACCCCCCATCAACCATCAGTTTATTCTCAGTTTTTAAGAGTCTCTTATGGTTTGGCTCTCAGAACCATGATTTTTAATGACTGCAAAACGTTGCATCAGATTGCAACTTAACTATTCTTCTATTATTAGACATTTAAGTTCGCTCCAGGTATTTTTTATTTCACATAACACTATCCTGAATATCATCATGGAAATCACTTTTTCATAGTTTATCTTATTTGGAGAATAGATTCCCAGAAGTGGAGTAGCAGGGTCAAAGGCTATAAAGTTATGATTACTCGGAATATATCTTGCCAAATGGCTTTCCAAGGACCTTGGATCAATTTATATTTCCACTACAAAGTGGAAGATAAGTATTTCAACTCACCCTCACCAAATTGAGTCCTATCATTTTTTAATCAGCAAATTTAATAGGTAAAAAAGTTTCTTATTCGTAATAAATATTGTTCAGCATTTCCTAAGTGCCAGAAACGGGGTCTCACACTAGGGATGCCAAGATGGAGGTCATTGGTTCTGCCTGTACTCCAAATGAGGAAATCGGAAACCAAGCTAATAATTACAACCAGAGGGATGAGTGTTGCAGAGTGCAGGCAAGGGACTCTCAGCTAGCTTGGAAGTCAGAGAAGGGCTTCCTGGAAGCAGTGGGCTTGAGTCAGTCTTCAGTGAAGAATAATGCTTAGCCACGGAAGGTGGTGGAAAGTGATTCCTTACCAAGGAACAGCATGTGCGGAGGAGGTGTGAGGGGCTGGAACACTTGGGGTACTACAAGAAGTTGGGCATAAGTATTGAAGGAATGTTGAGAGATGAAGGTAGGCTGGGTCAGCAGAGAAGCTGAGTTCTTTTAAAGTTAGTCTTTAAAGGTTGTTTGTTTTTGATCATATAATCAGCCTCGGTAGAACCCTGCAAGAGTGTTTCTGACTGCCTATGATCATATCTACCAATTGGATCACAGTATTAAATGCAAAAGGAATTTAGCCATGATGATGCATCACTAAATAAAGTTAACCTGTATACTATTAGTGTTCTGCTTCACTAAGTGAGGTTAATGTGTATTGTAGCCCAGGTGGCAGAGCAGTGAGGCTGGCAGAGATGATCTTCAAAGTCTTCCCGCTACCCCCATCACACCCTTCTTTTGTTCATCTCCTTCCTAGTTGCCTTCACAGGTTTGAAGACCTGCCCCGCCCAGGCCCCCCTCTAAGTAATCTTGCAATCCATAGAGGATTGTTCGACAAGCCCTCTCATACTAAGATGCTGGTGATCAGTTAAGAAGTCTAGCCCTTACCTCTCCAGGAGTATTTAGATTTTATTTTATTTATTATTATAAAGTTCATTTATTTTTGAGAGAGAGAGCAAGAGCAGAGGAGGGGCATAGAGAGAGAGAAAGAGAGAGAATCCCAAGCAGGCATCACACTGTCAGCTCAGAGCCTGACGTGGGGCTCGAACCTGTGAACCATGAGATCGCGATCTGAACTGAAATCAATAGTTGGATGCTTAACTGAGTGAGCCACCCAGGAGCCCCAGGAGTATCTGGATTTTCAAGGGGATCATTTACAACCCCCAAAATCTCTGATGGTTGAATTTTAGGCCAGAAGGCTGGCCAGGGAGGGAGCTCTTTAAAGCTAGGGGTAAGCAAGCAATGCCTTGTGGGCCCCTTTCATCACCCAACATAGTGGAGAGTCTTTGGGAATATCCACACATGGATGGAAACTTTTGTCCCCATGCCTAGGGTTGGCTCCCACCTCGGATTCTCTCCTTCATCTTGCCTTCTAGATAAAGTATGGAATTAGTGTCCTGAGATAGAATGTACCTTGTGATCAGCTGTCTCTGAAAGCTGGTGAGAATCAGGACAATGGCCAGTGGCTGGCTGGGAGGGGAGGGCTTCTGTGAAATGGCTGTATTTCCATAATTTCAATGTCACCTACATTTTTGCTCTGGGAGAAAAAAAATGATATCTTTTTCCACCTTCTAGGTAGCAAAAAAAACACAAAAATTATCTAGGACAGGGCTTTTTTTTTTTTTTCCTCACCTCAGGAAAACATTATAATTCCCTCCCAGAAGATTTCCTAGATCTTAAATATCAGCTCAAACATTTATGCATGAAAAATTAGAGGCCATGAATGATGCATGTGTTCTGGAAAGTCTGCTCGTAAATCTCCCCTCCTTCCTTTGGAAGGTCCCAGGATGGCAGCCAAAGCCTCATTTCCAACCCCTATTTTGAAGCCACCTGAGATGAAATTTCTTATTTGTTTCCAACTTTTGTGGCCTTTGCATATTCAGCCCTCCCCCATGGCAGATAAGTCTGCTATTATCTTGTCTGAGATATTGTTCTTTTACTTGACCAGATTATAGCACAATTGTCAGTTTGCTCTTTAATAATACTACTTCACAGGGGATTTGTAAGGATTAATGAAATAATGTTTGAAAACCACTTTCAATTTGTATGCACTCTTTCTGTGGAAGCTTGGGGGTTATTATTTCTTAGTGTTTATACTGTATCTTTCGTATAAGAAGTTTTAAATGCTTTGCAAACATTTGGATCCATTTCAATTAGATGACGAAGCTATTGGCTGTTCAAACTGGAGGGACCTTTGAGACGATCTAGCCTTGCCTTCAGACTGCAGAGGCAAGAAGCCTGAGGCCTGGAGAAATGACTCCATCCCCAGCACTGCAGAGCTGCTCAGTGGTGGAACAGGGTCTAGGATCCACCCCCCTGATTCCTTGTTCAGTTCTTCAAGTCTGATGCATTGAACCGCGCCCCTCCCCAAATTCAAATGTTGAAGTCCTCAATCCCTCCTTCCTTAGAATGTGACCTGATTTGGAAATGGGATTCTTGCAGCTGTAATTAATTAAGATGAGATCATATTGGAGGAGGGTGGGCCCCTGGTGCCCTTGTAAAAGGGGGGGATTTGGGCACAGGCACACATAGAGGGAGAACACCATGCGAGCATGAAGACATCCATCTACAAGCCAAGGAGAGAAGCCTGGAAGGGATCCTTCCCTCACAACTCTCAGAAGGGCAAATCCTCCCAATGCTTTGATTTGGGACTACTAAACTCCAGAACTCCAAGACAATACATTTCAATTGGTTAAGCCACCTGGCTTATGGTACTTCTTTACAGTAGCCCTAGAAAACTGTACAGTCTTTCCTACCCTTAATTCTAATTATTGCCATTTCGCACAGTAAGATATTGAGGCAAGAAGAAAGGGAGCTATTTGGTCCAAGGCTGGAAAGCCAAGTAATGAATTAGGAAACCCAGCTCTTGTCTTCATTCATCCCAGAACTCCTCTTCGGAGTTCTGCCTGCTGCAGGTGGCGGCCCAGTTTGATGCCACTCGGAGGCCCTCACTGTGGGTATAGGCACCTGCCACAGCCCATAATGATACACCCATGCCTTACAGGCTGCTTCCTGGAATTCCTCTAACATCTTTCCTATCACCAGAAGTAGCAGGGCTGAGTGAGGGCAGCAGCCCAGGGACCCTCACTGCATGTTGTTTGTCCATCCAGGAGGCATCTTCAACTATGAATGAATGGAAACAGGTTCTAAAAGTCTTCTCATAAATGAGATGCTAGGAGCTCAGAATCCATTTTTCTGGGACAAAGCCCACCATACATCAGGGTAGGTTCCCAGGCCAACCACAAAGGCCATGTGAGTGGTATTGTCCTAGAAACTGCACACTAGCAGTGCCACTTGCTGTTTGGGAAGTCATGACAACATTGAAGAGGACTCTGTCAGTGTCCTCTGACACTGCTGGCAGGCATATGGGGGCTTTCAAGGGAGGGGGTGAAAGTGCAAAACCCTCAGAATTCACACGCTCAAAACAGAGGGAGGGCACCAAGGAGAACTAGAACTTGAGGGGTCAGCACACCCAAGGAACAATTTTTGGAAGTTATTTTTTACCACACTGGGAAAGCCCAAGTATATTTGTAAATTAGGAAAGGAGCCAGGCCCATGAGATCACAAATGATCCTAGAGGAGACCTAGAGAGGTTATGGCATTGGTCTGAGGCCACATGGCAAGTGAGTGGCTGAGCAGGGACTCCTGGCTCCCAACCCAGGGCTCTCTGCTGTGCAGATTGTCTTCACTTCAGTCCATTGTTTGCAAAGCCACATAATACTCCTGTTCTCATTTACTTGGTATTGTTATAAGTCAACTAGCTTTTTAAAAAATTAAATATATTTAGCCTCATCTACAGTGATAATATCTGCAAAATTACGGCTATGACATACTAGTTATATAACTTTTAAAATACATACTCAAATAAGTACATAACTATTTTTAAAATGTTTTTTTTTTTCTCATCCTTTTGTACACCACCTGTAGTAACCACCTGTTTCATAGTTTGGACAGCTCTGCACTGGGGATGGCACATGATAGGGAGAGGAGAACAAGGGCCTGGGGTGGACAGGTTAAGAGCAAAGAGGAGGGTTTAGTTCTAGAGAGGAGGAGGGACCTTCTTCCCCCAAAATGAGGGCAAATGGGTTTAGGGACAGAGCAACATTGACATGGAGGGGGAAAAAGATGACAGGGCTCACATCCACTGACCTTGATTTCTTTTTTAACAAAGCAGTATGACAAACTGATGACAACTTGAAAGGAGCATTGAGCTTTAGATTTTAAATCAAAATTATATTATAGTCCCCCTGAGACTTAACCTTGTTTGTCAAAGGGCAGAAGCAAGTTGTTTCAGAGGAAAAAAGTTGGACTTTGAACCTCAACTGTGGTTCTTAAAATACTACTATAATTGCTTCTGGATTGGATTTTGAGGTTGACCTTTGATCAGAAACATTGGTTTCCTAAGATGAGACTGCTCCCTGAATAAGGGCTGGTGTGATTGCTCTGAATTGGGTTGAATATGGGTCAGAAATGAAGAGCAGCTTCTAAAGGACTAGCCCATGCCCTCCTCAACAGTTCACCATGTTGACCCCAAGGAGGGGGATTAAGGAATATGCTGGGGCAGACTCTGTAACCTCTCCCCCTTTGACCCCAAAGCACCTACCTATAGTCACCATATAAGCATAGGGCTTCCCAGCCTACCTGTGATGCCAGGAGGGAAGATTTATCACATCACTGTGGATAGGCTGCCTTTTCACTCAAGAATTAGGTAGACAAATCCATGTTCTCTTAATCTCTGAAAGAGAGGAAAGATGATGGCAACAATCATTGGAACATGCTGTTAAATAGAAATGATTCTGACACCTGGTAACAAAGACTTTATTCAAGACTATTGCAATAGGGGAGAGAAATGGAGCCCAACCCTAAATACAAGGACATGTGAGGATTTATAGCCAAGGATCTGGTTGAGAGGGTCAGTGGATGGAAAATCACGAAGAACAGGGGTAAAATCATCAAGGGTAGGAGGATTCTTGCTAAACTTCTCAGCAGGACTCTTGCTAAAACGTGGCTAGGTAGGCCAAAGACAGCACAGGGAGCCAAGGTTGAGGCTCTGTGGTCTCAGAAGAGCCTGACAAAAGCTAGGTCAAAGAGAGAATATTTGTCAGTCTCTGAATCATTTGGAGTGAATAGAATATGCTGTCAATCTGCAGAGGGAGAACCTTGCAGAAAACAGACAAACTAGATAAGTCTGGAAAGGGGTAGGGGCTGGAGAATAGAGAAAGAAGGGAATTGACCATAAATGAGCCTTGACTGGTGGCCTACCATCATGCCAGGCATGTGAAAGGGTAAACGTTTTTAAAAAATGTTTTCCTCATTAGTTATTTTTCCTATTTAATTATTTCCTAGGGAACAGTAACTTGTTGATGTGAGAGGTTTATAAATTACAAAATGATTACCACCATAGTTATTAGTCCCGTCACATAGTTACTATTTCTCTTTTGCCATGAGAACATGCGAGATCTCTCCTAGCAACACTTAGATATATGATACAGTATTATTAACTATAATCACCATGCTACACAGTAAACCCCCAAAACTTATTCATGTTATAATAGGAAGTTTGTACCCTTTGAGCAACATCTCTTCTTTCTCCCATCCCTCAACCTCTGGCAACCATCACTCTACTCCTTTTTCTGAGTTTGTCTTTTTTAGATTCCATATATAAGTGAGATCATGTAGTATTTGTCTTTCTCTTTCTGATTTGTTTCACTTAGCATAATGCCCTCAAGATCCATCCATGTGGTTGCAAGTGGCAGGATGTCCTTTCTCATTGCTGAGTAATATTCCATTCTATGTGTGCACACGTGGGTGTATAAATATAAATGTAAATATAAATATATTTCACATCTTCTTTATCCACTCATCCATCAAAGGACACTTAAGTTGCTTTCATATCTTGGTTATTATGAATAAGGATGCAGTAAACACAAGAGTACAGATATCTTTTCAATATCCTGTTTTCATTTTGAAATAGGTTAACACTTAATTGTGGGGCAAGGATTATTCTCCCTTTTGAACAAACTGAACTTCTGAGAGGTCAAGTAATAACGCAGCTGGCAAGTGGTGGAGTTGGGATTAGACATCAGGTCCCACTGATACCAATACCCCCTGGAACATGCTGCAGGGCTTGCTAGCGAGGGAAGGGCTTAGGGAGCCAGGTGGCCCTGGTCAGCAGGCACCTGAGGATGTAGGGGCCCAAGAAAAGCAGGACATTGTTTTAGGGAGGAACCTTAGGTAGGGTTGAGGGAAAGTAACTCTGCTCCTGGCTCTTACCCATTTTTCTTAAGCCCTGACATCCCTGGTGAGTCTCCTACAGTCTGGGCTCGATCAATGCCGGTTGGACACAAGATGATGGTTAAGCAGCCAACACTGACTTCTGCCTTATTGCCCATTAGTCCCTGTTCTACAGAGCTCACCTTTTCCCTGACTTGCCAAAAGTGGATCTGTCTCTATTTAGCCATAAAGAAAAGGCCAGTCCCAGTGAATCTGCACAAAGCTAAGAAACCAGGTTATCACACGACAGGAATAGATCAATCTTGGTAATCACATTTGGCAGTATTTGAACCCATTCTGCTTGGACAGTGCAAACTCATTTTATAGTATAAAATGTTGTTTGTTTGTTGTGGAAAAACACTGAACTCATGCCTGCTACCTAGTGTTCAGAATCTCCTATCCATGGAGAACAGGGTTTTATTTTCTTAGTGGAGGAGATACAGATGTTGTAAGGTGCTTGTGTAACTATGTGATACTTGCCCTGGCTAAAGATAAGGTGTCATCAGCTGATGTCCACAGTAGGGAAGAACAGTGCCTGAGGCAGTGGACTCTGTTCTCTGTTTCTCTTTCCATTTCTTTCTCCAATGTTTTTTTTGTTTGTTTGTTTTGTTTTCTTTTTGTTTTTGTTTTGTTTTGTTTTTTTGTTTTTGTTTTTTTTACAGGAAGGGCTTATTCCTTGAAAGGAAGTGTCAACATCTGAAAATATTAGCTAATTTTACTTCCTAAAGAGAAATACAAAAGGGATAGAAGTGGTTTATTATGTTAAATCTCAAATAACCCTCGACAATTAAAAATGGAAGGGGAGCCAAAAGTAATTAAAAGGAGAAGAGAATGAGAAATGCCAGGCATCTGGGATGAATTTATGATTGCAGTTGAGCACTAAATTTAGCTCTGGGCTTCCTTTTGGCACAGACATTTAAAAAAATAATTTGGGTTAATAAAGTTTTTTAAGTTCATTTACAGAATGTTACCAGTGACTGCAATCATGGAAGAATGCTTATGACTGAACAATTAGCTTGGGAATTGAAATATAAATAGAACTAGAATTCATTAATTTGCTCTCACTGTTTTTCCATTCTGTTGAAGCTCAGGTTTGATACTGTACCTTGACATATAGACTCCGAGCACCCTTTGTGTGGGAAGAGGTTATGCTCCTTAAGTGTTGTATTTGTTTTGATTTCTTCCTTCCCACACTGGCTTGGAGTTGTGCTGAGGGTGACCGTGTTGTATGGAACTATAAAATTCCAAAGGTATTTTGGAAGTCACAAAATCAGAGCTGGACAGCTGCAGGAGTAACAAGAGATTTTACTCAGGAACAATTGCAGTAGGAGAAAAGAGGGCCACCTGGGTGGCTCCATCAGTTAAGCATCTGACTCTTGATTTCAGTTCAGGTCCTGATCACACAATTGATGGGATTAAGTCCTGTATCTGCGTGGGGCTCTGTGCTGACAGTACAGACCCTGCTTGGGATTCTCTTTCTCTCTCTCTGCCCCTCCCCTGCTTCCTCCCTCCCTCCTTCTCTCTCTCTCTCTCTCTCTCTCTCTTTCAAAATAAATAAATAAACTTTAAAAAGTAGGAGAAAAGAGGGGCGCTTGGGTGGCTCAGTCGGTTAAATGTCTGACTTCGTCTCAGGTCATGTGATCTCATGATTCGTGGGTTCAAGCCCCGCATCGGGCTCTGTGCTGACAGCCCAGAGCCTGCTTCAGATTCTGTGTCTCCCTCTCTCTCTGCCCCTCCCCTGCTCACACTGTCTCCATCTCTCAAGAGTAAATAAACATGAAAAAAAATTGTTTTTAAAGTAGGAGAAAAGAGACCTCAGTATGGAACTAGGCTAATCTCTGAATATCAAAAGGAAAAGTAGGGATCTCTTTCCAAACAGCAGTTGTTGGATAGAAAATTACAAGGAGAATAGGGTAAGTCTGGTTATACTGACATAACAGGAGTCTTGCTGAAGGCAGGCTGGAGTAATCAGATACTCCCTGGAGGAGAGTAGGGGATGAGGAATTGGCCAGATGTCTGGGGTGGGGATCCTCTGGCTTACCCAACTTAATGGGATTCTTACTAAAATTGTGCTGTGCAGAACTAACAAGGATACACACTGAAAGCCAAGGCCCAGAGGGCTTAGTGGAGCCTGATCAGTTAGGTCAAAGAGGGAGTCTTTGTCATAAGACAGCAAAACTTCCTGTTCCCAGATTCACCCTCTCAATAAGCATCGGCCACCACCTCATCGTGAGCTAAACCACCTGGAGAAAGGTACCTGGGTGGCTCAGTCCGTTAAGCATCTGACTCTTGATCTTGGCTCAGGTCATGATCTCACAGTTGGTGAGATGGAGTCCCACGTTGGGCTCTGTGCTGACAGTGTGGAGCCTGCTTGGGATTCTCTCTCCCTCTCTCTCTGTCCCTCCTTGCCCCCCTCTCAAAATAAATAAATAAACTAAAAAAAAACAAACAAAACACCTGGAGAGCTGCCATGTGGACTCCTCCACAACAGGGTGAGCCTTCAGGGCTTGGGCCAGAAGCAAAGAAAGACAAGGTCAGGAGAGCAGTGGCTGGAAATAAGTTCACCAGGGAGAACTCTCCTCTGGACAAAGGTGATTCCTCCTCAGCTGGCTCAGCGCTGCTCAATTTCATAATAACTTTAGGAACCAGAGAGAAACTGTCCATGTCAGAAATAGAATTCCTACATTTGTTGCCAACGTGGAACCCTAAAATGTGGACATGACTGGCAGGAATGAGTGAGGTAAGATAGCAGAGTGAAATGAAACTTATCAGGGACTTATTAATGATCACCCAGGTAAAGACTGGAAAAAACAAACAACAACAACCAAGAACAAAAACAAAAACAAAAACAAAAAAACTTGTAGCTAAAATGAAGGGGGTAGATGCAAATTACATTTGTAAAGGCTTAATTTTTATCTTAGTTTTTACATTTAAAGTCAAAGACTCTGTTAGAACACTACTGAGATTGTGACCATAAAAGTATCTTCCAAGCATCAAGGCCTTAAACGGTTCATTCACATGGAAGGCAGCCTAGGAGTAGGAAGGGGGAGGACGCCTAGCTTCCAGTGCCACTCTGGGGTCCAGTCCCAATTCTCCACTTCCTGCTGTGTGATCAGGGGCACGTCACCCCGCCCACGCCTGCTCCCACAAAGAGGTACTGGCATTGACCCTAGAGAGGAAGAACCTGTTTGTCTGTCATTTACTTAATTATCCAAATGCCACCTCCCTCCTGGTAAGATTTAAGATGGCTGACATAAACATTTAGTCAAATCGCTAACAGCAGACAAATGAACAAAAACAGAACACCCAAAATCTACCTGTCTAGAGTTATAGTGAGGGAGTACTATTCTTCAAAGCAAAGTACTGCTTGTAAGAATGGTTAATCTGTGGGTGGGCACGTAGTACCTACTCAGTAAATGTTCATGGAATCTGAAAACGTGCTCCCGCCAGCCCAAGGAGGTGACGCAGTGTGGCGTCTCCCCACAACACCCCAAGGAGAACTGGAGAAAATTTCTTCTCAAGCAGCTTCCTTTTCCTGTGCATGATGCATAGTCCCACACCGTCCACCCCCTCAAGGCCTGCAACTCTGACAGTGGTGCCCTTTGCTGCCATTCCCCTGCTGGTCATCCACCCTGGAGGCTGTCAGGTGAAGCGTGTTTGGACTGATAGGTAACATTGCCCCACCTGCCTCTCTCCCAGGTCACATGAAGGAAACTTTTCTTCTTCCTTAGGAGCTGAAGCCTGAGAAATGGGCTCCAGCAGAGATCTGGAAGAATCAATTAATGGTCCCAGACACCTCGAATAAATTTTTTAGTGGGGTCTGGGAGAAAGTACTGTGTCAGCAACTCCAAACTGATTTCGGTATAAGTGAAATGTATTCAAGTAACAAAATTCACAAGCAGATCTGGAGCGTGATTTTATCTAGTCATTTTTTAAATTATTGTTGAGAGGCAGAATCTAGTTACAGAGAAATGATTTGATGCTGATGCCCAGACTCTAGCTGTAAAATGAGATACAGGGTAACATTTGCCCAATGACCTTTTACTTCCACAGGACAATTAATAGATCTTATTTTTGTAGAGCTATGATCTTGTCAGTTTAAATTCGGCTTGCTGACCAAACTGGAGAGAAACCTTTGTCTCCAGCAGACCAAGTGCTCCTGTCTGCTGCTGCCTGGAGTCGAGTTTACTGGCTGGTGCGAGTGGAATTTTAGCTTTATCAGGCCAGCAGTGGAGCAGAAATAATAAACATGGGATTCGAATGAAGGGAAAGCAGAAAGTAGAACTCATCTAAGAAGAATGAAACTCTCTAAATGAAAGTGCATCTTTCTCAATAATAGGAATTCTAATGTTCTTGGAGTCGTTATTATAATAGCTTTCTCCAGAATGTGCAGTACATTAGGGGATCCGAGTCAGAGCACAGGACGAGCAGCCCTGAATCATTCGTCCACCGTGAGATGTCTGCCATCCTTTCGCCTCGGTTCCCCTTCCGCACCTTGGCAATGGCAGCACTACCCTCTCCTCCTCTTGCAGCCTGTGGGCAAACAGAAAGATTTACTGGTCTATATTTGCTTTAATAGCCAAGAGAATTATACTGGTGTCTGGGTCCAACATGAATGGATTGAATGCCTTTTTTCTATGCTCACAGACCTGTTTGAAGACCTGGCAAATAAGTGGAAAGTGAGATTTATGTGGAACTCAGTCTCAAAGACAAAAACCAAGACCAATGTGTGGAGGCTTTAGGGAGCTGGTTTTGATTCAACCTAAGGAGAGTTGTAGGAGAGTGAATATATTTTGTTGATAAAGGGGCTCAAGGGAAGGTTACCCACCTGTCACAGGTGTTTCAGGGGACACTGCATTGGTGCAAAATGGTTCAACAATACACATTTGGGATCCCGTCCAAATCTGAGATACTGTGTTCTAAGATGCTATTCACTTTGAACATGTAGATGAGTGAGGGAAGACATCTGATGCAATGTGTCACGGTCTCTGTGTCTGGTACTGGACCACCAGGACGAGGTAAAGATGTCATAGAGCCCCTGCCCCCTCCCTGCTTGCCACTGTGTAATAGAATCTTCTCAGAATGGAAGGGCAGACTTGTAATGCTTTGGGCTAGACACCAGTAAGGGTGAATGAAATTAACCATTCACCCAGATAAGGTATGGGCATTAAAAACTGGAAATGCAAATTTGAGGGACCAGCCAGTAGATACGGGGACTCTTCACACATCATACAAGATACCCACCGCTTGTTCACTGTTATAGTTTAAGAGCCAAGAAAGTTGCCTTAAATGTGAGCTGTAAATTCATTCCCTGCTGCAGAATCCTCGAAGATTTATGCCACAAGAAGGAGCAATGGCTGTTACTATAAGGACAAAAATCTTCTTGGTCTCATAGTGTCATTACGATGGTAGTAACTAGGAGCCATGGAAAGAACTTAGCTTGGAAGGCAAGGGGCAAGTCGCCATTGTCTGCTCAAAGTCAGTCTTCACCCAGGAACTCTATTAGAGCAGATTTGGAACCTGTGTCCCTATTGTCCACCACTGTGGCTGGTACTTGGTAGAAACCCAATAAATGATCAGGTTTCCGGTATCAGCTCTGTCACTAACAAGCATGTGATTTGAGTCATAAAGACCTAAACTTAGCTCCCTCAGCTATGAAATCATGTTGAATGCTACAACCCCAATGCAGACGACTCATACCTCTGTTCACATATCATAAAACATGTACTAAGCACCTACTATGTGCCTTCCAGGGCTCTAGGCTCTGGGATTATAGCAGAGAACAAAACAGCTTCTGCTTGCATGCAGCTTAGGTTCTAGTGAGAGGAGCAAACAACTAACAAATAACTAAGCAGATATAGATGATATCAGATGGTAATAAGTGCTAAGAAGGGAAGGGGGTAAGCATGGTAAGGGAGAACTGGCAGGCAGGGGTAATGGGTGTTATTTATACATATATTTATAGAGGGTGGTCAGGGAGGACTGTACTGATAATATGATATTGTAGCAGAAACATGAAAGTGAGCCAAGAAAATCTCTGGGGAAAGAATATTCTGGTCTGAGGATAGAGATAGAAATGTAAGAGTCATCTACTCCTGAAATCATTGTTTCACTATATGCTAACTAATTTGGATGTGAATTTTAGAAAATAAAAAAATAAAATTAAAAACAAAAAACAAAAAAAAACCTCAGTGAGATAGTAAAAAAAGAAAAAAAAAGTAGGAGTCATTGGTATTTAAAGCCATGAGACAGAATGAGATCACCTAGAGAAAATGTAGATAGAATCATTCCAGCAAGAGGTCTCAAAACACTCCAGTAGGTAGAGGTCAGGAAGATGAGGGTGACTGTGGAGTAGCCGAGAAGGAAGGGGCCAGTGAGGTAGGAGGAGTGCCAAAGGAGAGTGGGATCCCAGAAGTCAAGAGAAGGATGTGTTTGGAGAGAAAAGTCATTCTCTGTGTGGAATGCTACAGAAATTTTGGGGAGGAGAGTCATTCCTGTGTGGAATGCTGCAGAAATTTTGACCATTGGGTTTAGCCACATGGAAGTCATGGTGAACTTGACAAAAGCCATTTCAGGGGAATTATTAGGGAAGAAAGCCCAGCCGTAGTGGGTTCAAGAGAGAATATGAAGAGGCATTTGAAGGAGATATGTATAGACAGTGATTCGGAGGAGTTCTATTGTAAATGCTAGCAGAGAAATGGGTGGTAGCTGCATGGGAATGGGGTTCCAGAGATGGCTTGGTTTTGTTTGTTTGAATATGAAAGGTACTATGTTCTTCACTCAGAGGAATGACCCAATAAAGAAGGAAAATATGATAACATAAGAGGGGGGAATCCTCTGGTCCACTGGAAATTTTCCTCAATTCCTGATACAGCCACCTCCTCGGAGAGAAAGGCATGCACACCTGTACCGCTCTGGCCTAAGGAGAGCACCACCACCCTTCGCTCAGTTCTCATCAGTGTAACTGACACTATACTGGAAAATCTAAGCATGGCTCGTCTACAGGCTGAGAAAAAAAAACTGAAAGAAAATCAATTCAAGGATCAGTAATAAGCAGCAAGATTGGTGTTTCACCGAGTGTGCTCCTTGTGCTCCATGGAATGTTGATAGGGTCAAGTGAGTCTGAGGAATGCTGAGTTAAAGATAAATAGACATGTGTGATGGGACTTCTTGGAGCTTTTAAAAGGCTAATGATCACCATGAAATTTCCAAGGAGGGCATCTCGTGTGAAGCATTTCCCCCAATATACTTGGAGGGGAGTATCACCCAGGACTAGTGTTGCAAGGCATACAATATAGGAAGTAGCAAACTAGATCAGGGGTTTGCAGACTCTTTTTGGAAAGGGCTAAATAGTGAATATTTTAGGTTTCATGGGCCACAGTCTGTATCACAACTACATAACTCTGCTATCGTAGCAAAAAAACTAACCACAGAAAATAGGCAAATGGATGAGTGTAGCTTTGTTTCAATAAAACTTTATTTATGAAACCAGGCAACATCCAGGTTTGTCAACCATTAAATCAGATAATCTGCATCAGGGGATGAACTCATTCTCCTTCAGTCCAGCTGCCCACAGGCATACTGAGTTTTTAGTTCCTCTATGTGGCAGGAGCTACTGTTTCCATATCTTCCACTTAGGAACACTCTTGAATACACTTAAGTTCTTTGAAGTTCAGCACAAAGGCCCAAGACCTAGAATGGCTCATCTAGATTCCCATTTCCTTCCTGGAATCCTACACCTGTTCCCTATGATTGATCAGGAACATCCACTCTTTCCGCCATTTCCACAAGAAATATTTGGGTCCAAATTTATAGTGACTCTTAATGGTCCAGATTGTGGCTTATCCAATAGAACTTTTACTTACTTGCATCTGTCATTTCTTCAGTCCTGTGAGGGAGATATGGAAGGGAAATGAAGTGAGCATCCAGAACATTGGCTGTTTATTGTCTCTGTTGAAAGCTTTAAGTGAGGAAAGAGACTCAGAACCATATGAGGAATGGTTATAAAATGCAGCTGTTGGGTCTGGAAAGAGAGGATTGCTAAGATTATGGGGAAGTGGCTGTGGGGGTGAGAGGTGGGTTGAACGGTTGTGGAGCTGTTTCATGGAAGGGAAATTAAGCTTTTCCTGTGAAATCCAAAGGATGGACCCAAGACCATCAGGTTGGACTTACAGAGAGTAAATTTCAAGTGATGATCAGAAGTCTTGTGATCTTGTCAGAGGCGTGGGGACATGGCATCACATGAGCCTTCAAGCAGAGGCGGTGGAGAGGACACTCAAAATTAAGGTGTGTGGATGGGCTGGTGTGTTAGTGTGGACTGCTATGACAAAATCTTGTAGCCTTGGGGGCTTTAGCGATGAACATTTCTTTCTCAAGTGTGGAGGCTTAGAAGATCAAGGTGTTGGCAGATTCAGCTGCAGGTGAGTCTTTCTGACTTGCCGACAGCTTCCTCCTCTACAGTGACATTCTGACACAGAGACATAGAGGGAGAGAAAGGCTCTGGTCTCCTCTGCTTTTCTTACAAGGACACTGGTCCAATCATGGGGGTCTCACCCTCATGACCCCACCTCAATCTAATCACCTCCCAAATGCCCCACCTCCTGACACCATTGCACTGGGGACTAAGGCTTCAACATGGGGATTTTAGGAGGACACAAATGTTCAATTCATAATGACTAGACAACCTTTTAAGGCCTCTTCCAATCCTGAGAGTTTATAAGATCAAAAGCGTCAGCTCAGACATTGTTTCCTCTGGGCTTAGATTATTGTCTTCCCCATAGCTTCCTCGACCACTACCCTGGCCCCCATTGTCATTAAACATCATCTATATTTATTAGTTGAATGAAATATGCCAAATATCCCAACAGCAATGATTGATGGGAGGATTCACGAACTTTGAAGAGACTTGAATACCAGTGTCGCCACCTTAACATAGCTCTTGTTTGAGAGGAGTGAGCTGAAGCAAGGTGCGGTAATCCAGAGACATTTGTCTGCACAGGACTGTGTCTTTGTTCCGATGTGAGAGATGAGAGTAGGAACAAAAGCAAGAGCTGAAAGCAGAACAATGTGGCATCAGAACATGAAACTCCTAGGGTTGTTGCATTTTGTAATAGAATAGAAACCAACCTCAGCTTCAGCCCAAACAGAACACATCAGGCATCTTTTCACCAGAAATGCTTTTATCTCTTTAAGTGTCTTTTCTCAGGGAGGTGTTCAAAGTGGCTTTTAACAAAGCACCTTTTATCCCAGATCCTGGGGGATATTTACCTATCACAGATATCTAGAAAACCTGCTGAGGGGGGGGGCCAGGTTAGATTCTGGGCCATGGTTTTTGCAGTCCTTGTTGCCAGTTTGGATAAATTCAGTAAGTGGAAACCCTGCAGGAGTTTGAAAGGTTTGAGTTTAATCCCTGACACATGTCTGAACTTCAGCATGGCCCTTCTCTGCTTTTTTTTTCTCTGTTGTAACTACTCGACTCAGCCGTTATAATGTGGAAACAGTCAATACATAAGTGAATGAACGTGACTATGTTCTAATAAAACTTTATTTATGGACAGCGAAACTTGAATTTTGTATAATTTTCACATGTGAAATATTATTCTTCTTTTGATTTTTTTTAATAATTAAAAAATGCAAACACCGTTCTCAGCTCACAGGTCACATAAAAATGGACAATGGGCCAGATTTGGCCCACAGGCTGTAGTTTGCCAGCCCCTGTGAGTGCCCTTGGATATACAGAGGTGATAATGATGGGTGTGGTCCTAGCCTCATGACATTTAATGTTGATGGGAGAGATGGATATAAAACAGAGAATGAAAATTGTTCTTATGGAATTACTAATTGCATAGGAAGGAAAATAAAGGATGTAATTAGGAATTTTAACAGGGAAATATTTAAATTGGGGAATCAGCACCTGAAGTGAGAACAGAGACCTAAGGATGAGAGATACTTAGCCAGGAAAGAGTAGATAAAAAAGGAAGTGTTCCAGGCAGAGAGGAATCATAGCTGAGACTGATAAACTAAGCAGTCGTTTTTCTCCTTCTTTGTAGTCCTATCAGGTAAGTAAATGCTCTGGTAAATTTAGAGAGAATGTGATGCCCCGGTGTGAGGGAAGGACCTTGTCTCCAAACGTGACACAGGAAAGGAAGTTCCCTGTACTTTCCTTATTGTCATTGTGTATTTTCAGAAGTTCAGCCTCTATCCTGATCTTTATCACTACTCTTCCTTTCCTGGGAGGCAGCTGAGGGGCAGTGACATTATGGAGCAGAACAGGAACAACTGGGAATAGGACACCTGGGTTCTGTATTCACTTCTGCCACCACCTTGCCCTGTGGTCCTAGGCACATCACCTAACCTTTCCTCAACTGAAAAATAAAGGGCTTCTATACATCAATAGTCTCTGAGCCTAAGAATGACTGAGTGCTGGGATGCCAGCTCCCTCAGGGCAGCCCATTTGTATCTGTTTTACATGCATTCGGACATAGAGTTTTATTAAAAGTTCACTGGACCCAGTGGCTGCTGGACCCTCTCCAGGCCTTCCCTCCATGAGTTTGTGGTAAAGATCTCTTTTCCAAGCTTGTCCATGTTAGATCCCAAACTAGGAGGGGACTCAGGTCTGGGGACTTCCTGGGCAACTGGACCATGGGAGTGCCTGCTCAAGCTCTCTGTACTGAGAATCAGGGAAACTCAAGCCATTTTTTCAGAAAATGATAAACCCCATTCTGCTGGCAAAATGTCAGGGGGGAAAATTTAGTTTATGTCAACATTGTCCAGCTTCATTACCCCAGTGGCACCTCAGGCAACTAGTGACATGCACTGGGCAGCAGGCCCTTAACTTTCTGGTCAAGCAGCATCCAACTGTGAGAAGTTTCCATCCCAGAGAATGCTGAGCCAGGCTGAGCTCCTGTCTCCCAGTCAGTGCTGTTGGACCAGTACGCCTAGGCTCTGTGTCTGGGAAGGAGCATCAGGCAGAGAAGGCCAGGACGAGGTTCTGGACTCTGTTTGTTGAAATCTGCCCAAACCGTGTTCTGAGTCTCCCAACCCAGCATTACTCCGCTGGACGTGCTCTGCCACCCAATCATCCGACTTTTCTGCCCGCCTTTTTTTTCCTTCAGGCGCTATCTTCCCGCAGCTGTCTTTACTCTGTGGAGCACTCGGGCCAACTGCGTGAGCATCACAACTCTGTCCTGTCCTCTCCACAGTGAGGAGAATCTCACTGGTACTCTTGACGCTGCCAGTGAGATCAATGAGGTCGTTAGAAACCAGGTCTTGGGGTCATTAGAAACAGGTTGGCAGAGGACGCATGATTATCCCCTGTAATACATGGGGAAGCTGAGGCACCAGGATCAAGTTATTAAGTAGGGATGGAGCTACAGCTGGTGCCCAAGGTCTTGATTGAGTTTGAAATTAATATTCATAAAGTGCTTAGAACCGGGGGGGGGGGGCTTGTTGCAACACCAGGCTCCCACTCTCTGGTTCCCCCACCTGATATTTCTGTATTGCTCACAGAGGCCATTTGCCACAGTCTGAATTGGCTGCTTGGAAACTGCTTTTAGATGGGACATCGGACAGAGGAAATTTTTCTGCATTTAGGCAACAACTGTGTGCAAATGCAATTCTGGCTATTTTGAACTATTTTACTGTGAATTTGAGCTCCCGAAATGAGTGATTGCCAAGGAATTATAAAAGTAGGTTACAAACTCAATTCTGAAGCCTTTAGCCAAAAATAGCCAGTGACCCAAGCAGCCCTCTCCTTTCCACCCAGACAGGTGTCCCTCTGGGCTCACCTGTTAAGGAATTTGCCATTAAGCTTCAGTAGAGACACTTAGCCCTTTCCAGTTCTCCAAGCTAAACTGCCTATTTCCAGATATATGATCTGGGTTCCTTTCTACCCCCCCGCCCCCACCACCATACCTCTCTGCTCTATTAATTTCTATGTTATAGTTTCTTTATTACCTGAGCTCTTAAAGTGCCCCAGCCCTCCATTTGAATCATCTCCTCAAATTCCATCTCTCGCCAAGTTCAGCTCTGGATCTCTGAGCTCTCAGGGCCACCCCACTGTGGAGCCAAACCACTCACAAGCAGCACCTGGTCATGGGTAGCTCTACTGGCTCAGTTTGGATGGCCTGACTGTCTGTCACCCACATTTCAGACTCAGCTTCCTGCCCTTGTTCCTGTCTTCTGTTTGCTTCTCCTCAAATGCCAAGAGCTACGACTTCAGCTTCCAGCATTTTGTTTCCCACATAAGTGGTGATTTAATTTCTTCTTCTGCATGTACAGCCTTAATTTCCAAAATTTCTACAGGTCTTCTTTTTTGGAACCATCTCTTCTTATTCCATATCTTATAGTCTTTTCCATGGATGCTACTGCTTCCTTTGTCTCTTTGAGTTTCTTGAAGATATTTAGTTAGGGGGAGCGTGGGTGGCTCAGTCGGTTACGTGTCTGACTTTGGCTCAGGTCCTGATCTCACAGTTCGTGAGTTCAAGCCCTGCATTGAACTCTGTGCTGACAGCAGAGAGCCTGGAGCCTTCTTGGGATTCTGTATCCCCCTCTTTCTTTGCCCCTCCCCTGCTCATGCTCGGTCTCTCTCTCTCTCTCTCTCTCTCTCTCTCTCTCTCTCAAAAATAAACATTAAAAAAATTAAAGATATTTACTTAGAAAGCCTACTTAAAGTTATTCTATTTCTAAATCCTCATGTAAGTTCTTCTGTTTGTTGTCTGCCTTTCATGGTGTTCCTCTCCCACACAGGCCTGAGGAGTTCGGTTTTGTGAGCTCATCTTCCACCACAGGTTTCACCTCTACATATCCTGGATGATATCCCAGGAAAGTAGGCCTGTAGAGCCCCCGCCCCCGGCTTGAGGAGAAGTGGTTCCCAGCCAGGCCTGTGCCTGCCACTGGTTTGACCCTCTCCTGGATGGACGGTGTGGTTCTGAGCCCTATTCTCACTGGTACGATGCAGCTCTGGGTCCTGGTCTTATGTCACCTGTGACTAGACACAGGTGAGCAGTTTCACATCACCCCCACCCAACCTTGAGAAGATGGAAGGGGTGAGGGACGACACTGCTTAGTTCTGCAACACGGATGAGTACCACAACCTAGCCCCCAGCCTCATGAGAGTGGTCTTGTATTCACCATAGGCAAACAACATTGGACCTATTGCCCATGATGGGAAACTGCGTTTCCCAGCAGGCCCTGTGGACAAAGCCCTGGCCGCACTCTTGTACTCCAAGAGCAGATTCATTCAACAGCTTAACCTAGAAGTCCCCTTGGTACTCCACAATTCTAGCCTCCAGCTTCCTTAACAGTGACAATTACTCATCCCCTGCTAAGGGGTTTTTCAGCTTAAAAACATGTTATCGAGTAAGACAGTCACTGTCCGACTCCTGGCAGTCAGTCCCTCATTGACTCTGAAACATTAAGAAGTACTTAAGAGCTCACATTTATATTTCATCAAATCTGGGATTGTTCCTCATACTAAGGATGTTCTTGCTATACACAGCCTTTTCAATTACATAGCACTCCTCTAGGACAGAGCATATATATATATATATATATATATTTTTTTTTTTTTTTCAGACTCAGATATTTAAGTGAATTTTATTGTCAGGTTTTCTTTGTAGTCATTTTAAAGCCAGCCACTATTCTTAAGCTACCTCTGAGGTAACTTATCTATTGATGACACAGCTATATCTTTTTACAGTGTTCCACACCATACAGCTTAAGTGCCTGGCCATCGTTATTTTAAAGTAGGGATTTTTTTTTTTTTTTTTGGTCTTTGATTTTCTATGTGTCCTTTTACATGTAGTTTTAGGTGTCCATATACTTTCCAATAGGGAATAGAAGACATGGCTTAAGGTACCTTATAACTTAAGACATCGTTTTAATTTGTATAGTACAAATTATATGTATATTTTTTGCTATAAAAGCAATCCATGCCCAGTATAGAATATTCATCAAAGACCCAAATATATAAGAAAATAAAAATAATTCATAACCCCTTAAACCAGAGGCTATTAATCACTATTAATATCTTGGAGCATTTTCTCCCAGTCATCTTTAATGTATATAAGTGCTCATATATATTATATATTACATGACTGGAATCAGTGTGTGTGTGTGTGTGTGTGTGTGTGTGTGTGTGTGTGTGTGTGGTTTTTATAGCTCACTATTTTCACTTAGTGTCATGCAATTTTAAATCCAGAGCCAGATGTTCTTTGCTCTTTAGGTCCATTGCAGCTCCCTTCTTTATAAGGTGAAGCTATGAGCTCTCACAGTGTCCATAGTAAAAGGTACTAGGATGAGAACAATTTGCTCTAGGTTCATGCAGTGCCTTAGTGTCACTGCTAGTAGTCTGTACTGGGTCCTAGTACACTAGTCCCTGTGCAAAAGAAAAACAAAAAACAAAAAATGAGTGTTTTTTTTTTAATGTTTATTTATTTTAGAGAGAGAGAGCACGCATATGAGCAGGGGACAGGGAGAGAGAAAGAGGAAGAGAGAGAGAGAGAAAGGGAGAGAGAATCCCAAGCAGGCTCCACACTCAGCATGGAGTCTGATGTGGGGCTCGATCTCATGACTGTGAGATCATGACCTGAGCCAAAATCAAAAGCCAGACACTTAACCAACTGAACAACCGAGGCGCCTTATGGGTGTCCTTTAAAAAAATTTTTTTTAACGTTTATTCATTTTTGAGAGACAGACACAGCGCATGAGCAGGGAGGGGCAGAGAAAGAGAGAAACACAGAATCCAAAGCAGGCTCCAGGCTCTGAGTTGTCAGCATAGAGCCCGACGTGGGGCTCAAACCCACGAACATGAGATCATGACAGCCGAAGTGGGATGCTTAACTGACTGAGCCACCCAGGCTCCCCGTGGGTGTTCTTTTTAAAGTATTCTCTGAACCTCAGTTTTCTCCTCTACAAAGTGAGAAGATAGGATAGGTGGTAAAACTTTGGCCCAGACCCTTTGGTGGACACTGGCACTGGCACAAAACTCTTCTCACACAATTGGTAGTCAGTCCCTCTCCCTCCAGCTCTCCTCAGCCCTGCGCTCCTACCTGCTCTGTGGTCCCCTTACTCCCTTAGAGGCGATATGCATCTCCTCATCTGCTGAACAGAAGAGAGGGCTCTCCCGGGGCTTTCAAGGTGTTAATTAAACATGACTCCAGTTGAGCAGCAGTATATATTAAAACTTTTATTGAAAACACTGCTAAGGTTCCACGTTAATCAGGAAGCCCCATCTTCCCTTAATGGACAGAATTACTCATTAGATCATTAGAACCAGTTGAGACCTCTTGACTGGCAGATTTTTTTTCCCCCTTAATGCAAAATCTGTATGAGTCACTCTCATGTTAGGAATTAATAAATTTATTATTATTTGATTGGTTATGTAATTTTGAGAGAAAGGCACCTGGCTTTGTTGAGGAATTTCTGAGCACCGCATGGGAAATGGAATGACTCGGCACCAAATTAGTGGTGTCGATTCATATTCTTATTTGATTTATCATCTTTCACATGCTCTGAAGCACCACTGACATGATGGCTCTGGGAATGAGCACTAAATCTCCCTCACCACCCTGTTGACAGTAGCTACTTAAGTAGAGTATGATTTGTGAGGCTGGCCAGGCTTGCTGTCCACTGCCTCAGTCATGGCCAGCCAAGGGATTGGATTTCCAAAAGACCTTCCCTTTCCTTCAGGTTTCCTTCACCTAAACTCATAATAATTATCTTGCATTTCCAAGGAACTTCACTGTGGCCTTAAAGAGTTTCACTGATTTAGTCTCATTTCCGGTCTCAGAGTGAGTGGTATTTTCATGTCAGTCTTGGAAGTTGGGGAAGGCTGGGAGATATAGGTACTGACTGACCGAGAGTTACACAAGTTCAAGATCCAATAGCCTTTACTGGAGTGTTCCCTCTCGGGAGGAATTCAACAACAGGCAAGGGGCCTTTAGACCCCACCACAGAGGGTAATGTTGAAAGACCTCACGAACGACTTTATGAGGTCTGACCTCATTCAAGACATGGTGGTCAGTATGCACTCCAGAAGTATTCCTGGGAGGTTCCCCACCTGCTCTTGGGGCTTCTCATTAGAAGTCAAGACCTGCTCCAGTGTGTCTGAGGAATTCCCAAGTGGACAGGGTTCTTGCCACCATGTTAATACTCTTCTAGAGTCTATTTTCTTAGCTTCTTTCATCTACACCTAGTCCTTTATTGTTAAAGTTACCCACTGGGTTTGACGATCAAGTCATAAATCCTTAACATGGCCCAAGGCTTAAGAATCTGGGCCTGATCACCCTTTCAGGCTCCCCTATCCCCTCCCTGCTTCCCAGCCATTCTGAATTTGTGTCATTTCTTCAGATGTCCATGCTCTTTCCTCTTGCCTTCAGCCTTCAGACATTGCATCCTCTGCCTGGAGCACTTTTAGGTAAAGAAAAATGGTTTGTAGAAAGAGACAGTGAGTTGTTTTGGACATAGTGAGTGATGGTAACAGCAAAACATTCAAGATGTCTACAGGCTACTAAAAATATCAGACATGGGGAATGCAAAATTGAGACTTAAGCTGTGTACCTGAGTAATTTTCAGAGAGAGGGCAGTTGAAGCCACCAGCCATTCTGAATTTGTGTCATTTCTTCAGATGTCCATGCTCTTTCCTCTTGCCTTCAGCCTTCAGACATTGCATCCTCTGCCTGGAGCACTTTTAGGTAAAGAAAAATGGTTTGTAGAAAGAGACAGTGAGTTGTTTTGGACATAGTGAGTGACGGTAACAGCAAAACATTCAAGATGTCTACAGGCTACTAAAAATATGAGACATGGGGAATGCAAAATTGAGACTGTGTACCTGAGTAATTTTCAGAGAGAGGGCAGTTGAAGCCACCAGTTAGAATATAGGGAGAAGTGCATAGAGCCCTGAACAGAGCCTCTAGTGGGGTTTAGAGAAAGACATATCTAGCAAAAGGGTGGGGTAGAAACAGGTCCATCTGGAGGAGGTCAGGAGTAAAAGGAAAATCGCAATAGTGTGTGATTGGAAGTAAGAGAGAGGAGCTAAGATTTGTTGAGGGTCTAGTAAGGGCCAACACTGTATTAGGCTATTTGTATACACGTAGCTGAAATTCAAACCTAAAGCTTATGTTCTCTCCAACATATGACCCTGGAGATGATTCCAGTGCCAAATGTTACTGAAAGATCAATAAGATGGGGATTGAGAACAGTTGGTAAATGTAGCTAAGGAAATCACTGATAATTATCAATAGATGAGACACTGTTGAAATGAGGTCTAGGTTTTATTTATATTTATCATCTTTGGGATATAGTAGAAGGACTAGATTAGAAGTACATAGGTTCTATTTTTAAAACTTTCATTGACTAGATAAGTCACTAATGCCTTTGATCTCAGTTTCTACCATCATGGAATGAGGTATGTTATTAAAGGATTTGATATTAAAGGATTTGGTCCTCCAGCTCTTCCTGGAATCCATAATCCTAACTTAGTTGAATTTTGCCAGCAATGTATGTACCTGACATACTGCTATGTGAGACAGAAGCATTGCCTATTTTGTTCACTGTTGTGTCCACAAAACCTCGAACAGTGCCTGGAATATAGTAGACACTAAATTTATATCTGTTAAATAAATGCAAGTCATTTTGAATTCATCTAAAGAAAACCATGGGCGTTGTCATATTGGGAAGCCAGACAGTGTAACACAGTGTATTAAAATCAAACTTCAAGAATAACAAGTAAAAAATACTGAAACTCTAAAAGTGAATATTCAGATATAGCGTCATTCTAGTTATAAAATAGTAGGAAACTCGAGTTGAAATTGAGGAGTGGGGCAGCAAAGCATGGGGTCACTGGTTTCAGTTGTTCTGCCTTTGAGGAGTCAATATCAGAAAGATGTGAATCAATCTGAGTCTACTAAATATCTGAAATATCAGTAATAAGATAGGGTGTTGATACAGTTGGGAAAAGAAACCCAACCTGCAATGAGGACATTCAGTGCTGTGTTTTGGGCCAACCACTTTGGATTACTCTGTCACCTGGAAAGATATAGACCACTCATACATATTTACTTCTGGACATATGCTCTTTTTACAAAGAACCCCTTTTTTGAAAATACAGAAATGTGAAAAGAAAGAAATAGAAGTTCTCATAACCCTAGCTAGTAGCAATGCCCTGTTTTACTCTTTTGGAATGCTCCTTCAAGTCTTTTTTCTAGGATACTAATGTTTCACGTAGACCCGCAAGGTGAGCCTTACTTGGGCCAATAGCCATTGACCAGCCTGGCGATAATCAGTAAACTCTCCACACCCACCTCTACCTCCTGGAGAACAAGGATTGGGCTCAGTTATCTGGGTCCCAGGATATAAGTGAACACTGTCTTTTACTTCCAGTTCCCCAAATATCGTTAGCCTGTTTGCTCATTGTCCATCCAGCTGTCAGCTCCTGGAGCACAAGATGCCTTATCTCAGACTGTAGTTTACTCCTGTCAGTGCCCAAGGCTCTCCTGTGCCCCCCGCTCAGGTCCAGAACTCTCTTAGCTTCAGAGAGCCTTTCTGTTCTGCCTCAGTCTCTATGCCACCACTTTGTCTCATCAGACTTGTTTCATTCATGTATTCCGTTTTAAAATTTATAAAATTCTTCTTCTACTAGGTCATGTTTTGTTTTCTTTCTCTTCCTTTCCCGCCCTTCCATCATGTTTTCTTATTGAGAGAGACTCTTTAAAGATGTTACCACATCACAGAGTAATCTCTAATTCAACACAAGAAGAGTAAGTAAATCTGAATGTGGTAGCTACCATCTGGCATCCTGGCTTCCAACTTGGCTCACTCTGAAATCAAGTTCTACTTCAGCAAAAGTAAAATTGCTTTCAAATACCTGAACATCAAGAAAAAAAAGGGGGGGGGAATCATCTTAATATTTGCTAATATTGAGTTATTATGCTTCCCATAATCTAAATATTCTAATATCCATCTACTTGACATCACAAAGAAAAGACATTTGGGTAATGGATTGATTTTTCATTTTTCATCCAGATGTTTTGATAGTGTAAAAAGATAGATTTAGATGCACGACTTCCTTTCCATTTAAAACTATTTCTTGTAAACACCCTATTCCTTCATTTCTTTTCTTTTGCATTTTTATCAAGGACTTCATTTTTCCAATCTTCTTTGGCCCCCTACCTGTTTCTGCTTAGAAAAAAATAGAGATCTCCACTTCACTGTGTTCTTCTGTGAAAAGTAAAAAAAGAACAAGAAAATCCCACCCCAATTCACACACATTGTATCTATACCTGCAGTGGTGTGCTAGTGAATTTTAATAACTGGCTCTTCAAAAGCAAGGGGAAACTTCATTTGTAGAGTTTGCCTAACCCATGGTGTAAATCTTTTCCACCACGGCCGGTTGTAAGCTACTGACATGATTTCATCAAGTGGGGAGTTGGGAAGAGATACATAGTTCACATCATTATATGGTATTTCCAGCATGCAGATATAATATGTATATAAATATATAACCTCAAAAACATAAATACCAGTGAGTAATTAGGAAGTGGTGAGTTTTGAGGGATTGGCTGCCCTTATTTTTAATTTCATTTATTTGGTTCATGATTTGTCAACCTTGGTACTGTTGACATTTGGGACCAGATAATTCTTCATTCTGGGGGTCTGCTTTGTGACTGTAGGATGTTCAGAAGAATCCCTGGCCTCTGCCCATAAGAAATCGGTAGCACTCACCAGGTATGACAACCAAAAAATCTCTCCAAACATTGCCACATGTCTCCTGGGATGCAAAATCACCCCTAGTGAGATGCATTGACTTAATTGTAAGTTTGCATACTTTAATTTTAATGCTGGCTGTATTTAACAACCTTCTCTCAAAATTCCCAAAATTTAATAGTTAGGTCTTACTCACTCACTACTACATCTCCCATAGAGAAGCTTGCCCTGAGAATATAATGGTTTGCCATGGCCACACAATTAATGAGAGGAAATAGAAAGAAGACAGCTAAGCCACACTTTCTGAATTTGTTTGGTTTCTACATTTAACCACTGGGTTTGTCCCATCCCCATACATTGAGCAACATCTTTCTTTCATTGTGTCTTTGGTTTTCTTTGAATTAAAAGTGTCTTGGCTGCCTGATTTTCTTCCAAAGTGGACTTCCCTCTAAGGTGAGTGTGATTTTCTGCTCATCCAAACTTAGGAACTTCCCCTAGGTCCTCATGTACCATCGTGGAAGCTGGCTTTGGAGTGGGAGGAGAGGGGGAAGGGGCCTCTAAGGCAGCATTAGGCAGTGATCTGGGAGGACTCTCCCATTCCCTGGAGAGACTGTGTCCTTGGAACAGGAAATTCAAGCTGTCCCCATCTCTCTCTCCAGGAGAAGGGGAGCTAGAATGTGAAAGGCATGAATTCAGAGCCCTGTCAAGCCATAGGGATGGGGGTGGGGACACTCCCTGCCTCATCTATAGACAAATGAGGTTATTAGCCTTTGCAGATTTGAGATTATCTAGCCATTTCCCTTTCTGGGGCTTTCCTGACCTCCTGATGCCTTCACCCGTTGCTCCCACCAAATGCCTAATGGCCCTTTGTTGACTGAAGTTACCTTTGGCTTCATCCACAGCTCCCATGGCACATATCAACCAGGCAGAGGGGTAATGTGACCCACAGACTAATTCATCCCAACTTGTGAGGGCCAATTTATAACTCCACAACTCTATCTTGTCAACAGAATTTATTCCATTCTTGGTAGAATTTGCCTAGGGGGATATATTAGCTTCCTAGGGCTGCCGCAACGAATTACCACAAACCGGGTGACTTGAAACAACAGAAATTTATTCTTTCATAGGTCTGTAGGCCAGAAGTCTGAAATCAAGGTGTCAACAGGGCCACGTTCCCTTCAGAGGCTCTAGGAGAGAATCCTTCTGTGTCTCTTACAGCTTCCGGTGGCTTATGCCAGTGCAACTCCAATCTTTGCCTCTGTCTTCACATGTCTTTTCTTCCTGTGTTTCAAATTCTCCTCTCTTGTCTCCTGTGAAGACACCAGTCATTGGATATTATCTAAACTTAATTACATCTGCAAAGACTCTATTTATAAGTAAGTTCACCATCACAGGTATTTCTGCTTAGGACTAAGACATGTCGTTTTGAGAGACACTATTCAATCCACTGCAGGGGGATTAGGGGTGAGGCTTATCGCTCCTGCTCCACAGATTGCTCAAATTGTCAGGGCATCTAACACTAAAAACTAGCCAGGAGGTGAGGAGAAAGAGCTTCTGGGGCCTTGGGCTCTCCCTCTCTCCAGGTGTAGAGAGGGATTAACCATGCTTACACTTTCTCCCTCTCCTCCCAGCTTCAGGTTGAGGAGATATCCCCAACACCTCAGTGGGAGGAACCCTTTTCAACTGCAAGCAGGACAGGTTAAGGAGTGGAGTGTTAAGGAGTGTTGGCCTCCAGCCTGACCTGGGAGAGACAGGGAGCTGGGTCCCAGGGTACACGGTGCTTCATAACTAAGTGCCCAGAGCGGTAGGGGACAGGGTGCTGTGGCTGAGGCCCAGCTGGTTGGGACCCTGGTACCATAGAGGTAAAGGATGGGGATTAGGGGATCTCCTGGGATCCCTCCCAGTACCCTCGAAGTCATCAACTGTTGTGACTCCCTGGGCTTCGGCTCCTTCCCTGCCTCTCATTCTTCTCCCCCCAGCTCATTCTACTCCCCCAGGCCCATCCCCAGGACTTGTAGTCTGACTTTGCTTGGAGCTGGATCTCCGGTGACAGTTTCCCTAGCTTTAAATGTTGGTAGCCTGACTTTGTATCTGAGATAGACAAAGATCTTAAAAAGATTGGCTAAAATGGATCTTAAGCCAAAAAGGATAAAGACGGATGCATGAGAAAAACAACAGAAAGAATAAAGTCCAGAATGAATTCAGGTCCTGAAAAATGCTAGCCATAGCCCAAAAGGTTTGTTTTAGCTCTGATGTCAGTGAAAGTGAGAGGGCATAGGAAGGGGTGGGGGGTTGCAGGCGTGGGGGGAAGGGGGACAATGGAATATACATAACTAAGGTTCTGGAGATTGAATGCTTCTGAAAAAAAAATTCATTTTTTTCTTCTTTCTCCCACCAGGCCCCCTCCTTCATCTCCTTTTATTTCTTTCTCTCCCCCTCCCTCCATCTCTCTCCCCTTCCCTCCATCTCCCTCTCTCTCCCTGCTCCTCTCCCTCCATTTCCCCCTCCCCTTCCCTCCATCTCTCCTCCCTCCTCCCTTCATCTCCCCATCTTCCCTCTCTCCCTTCCTCCCCCTCTCCTTCCCCCTCCCTCCCTCTCTCTCTCCCTCCCTCATCACTCCTTCCTCCTCCCTATATCTCTCCCTCCCCTTCCCCCCAGCTCTCCTCCTCCCACCTCCTCTCTCTCCCCCTCTCACCTCCTTCTCTGTTTCTTCCTCTTTCTTCCTGTCTTTGCTCCTCTCCTTCTTTGCCTCCCTCTTCTCTCTGACCTTTAGTAAGAAAAATCCAAAACACATTCTCCAAGGAGTTGCTTTGGAACTCTATTTATTTCCATCTTTTTAAATTCTGGCAGAATCCAGCCTTCGCCTGTGCTCCTCTGGTGTTTTATATTCTCCTGTCTTTCTAGCCATCGACATTAATGTTTCACGGCTTTGCGGTATAATTGAGGAGGCGGCCATTCCCACTTGCCTAACTCCAGCCCTCCTACATGCTTCTCTGTCTTACTTTCTGTGCTTCCCTCTGTTTACTATACTGGCTGTGGCTGGTAAGCCAAATATTCTCTGAGATTCCAAATTTAAGAGGAGGTTTAAATTTTTGAACTTCTTTCCTGTGACTAGAAAGAACCACAGGAAGACTTTAGCTTATCATAATGAGAAACTCCAAAGGGCCTGATAAATGAAATTAGTTTAGAGGGCATTGGTGTTTTGTTTTAATAAGGAAGTTACTGAACATGAACATGAGTTTGGATGTAAAAAATTCAACCTTTAAAAATGACCAACTGAAAAACTCTAGAATCATGCATGATTTGGGTACACCACTGTTGACTAATGAATGCAAAAACAAATTAGCAACCGATTTTCAAGGAGTTAAAATGTAATAAACTACCAATAACATTATGTTTAGAATAATTAAATTCTTCTAAGAATGCCGCGAGTCACAATTAAGCACATGTGTCCTCATTGCCCTGTAGATATAGGCAAGTGTTTGCTGATGAAGTCCTTTCAATGACAAGTCAGAAAAGCTAGCTTTGACTGTGGCTGGATGGCACTCCAGGGGTGACTCTTCCCTGATGTGTTCAATAATGTCTCATTCCCTGTCACATAGAGAGTTTGACTCGATGACCCCCATAGTCCTTCCAGACTGGCAATTTGACAAGCATTCTACAGGGTACTCTGCTGTTTACTTTCTATTCTGCCGAAGAGCTTCCATCTGCAACAGAGATAACCACTCCCTGGCCACCAACTTTATCTTTATAGAAGTTCTTTATGCCAGTTCTCTGGATATTGATTGGATTCTTTTGCTCTGGGTCATGTCCTGAAAATAGTGTACTCTTCCATAAAATGGGGATAGTGCAACTTGCCATGCTAGTATCATGGATGAGACAGCCCCCACTCTGTATAATAATGGTGTGGTTTCCCAGTGCTGTGAGATATTGTTGTCATGTCCTGAAGACTGTGGGCTATACGTTTTTGAGGTTTCTCTGCCACCTGTGATAAAAGCTGTATACTGTAGCAACACCCACAAACTCCAGGACTCCAAAGACCTGGTGTTAGAGTTCCAGCTCCACTGCTTATACACCGTGTGACCTTGAGCAGGTTGTTCCTCCCTGCCCCTCAGTTTGCTCAATGTGCAAGGTCAGGCCCACCCCATCTTTCCTGAGCCCTTCCTTGTACAGGGCTATTGTGAAGACCTTTTCCCACGTGAGAAATGATGAGGTTGGACAAGGTCAGAAGTGCTCCACTTCCTCCCATCCCATGGCTCTGGGACACCCAGGACAATTTGTCCTGAACTCGAACTTCACCTATTATTCATGTCACAGCAGACCCCTTCTCTCACTGTCCTAAGAAGGCAGATCAGAATGCAAGTGAGGGAGAACAGCATTCTTGTAATGAAAACGTCAGATCTGCTCTAATTTATAAATAGGCATAAATCACCTGCAAGCTCTGGTAGTTTATTGTCAGTAGCAAATTAATTAGGATACACCTCACCTATTGCCACTCATGGTTGAAAACGGCAGAGATGGTAAGATTTCTTCCACCTCTAAAGATCACAAACCTAATGCATGTGTTCAGGCCATATAAATGGAAATGTTGACAATGATCATACCAAGTGTGGAGAGGGAGAACACATCCAACAGAGCCCCTCCAAGAAGAGAGTGACGGGTCAGTCTATTCCCCAGTCCCCACGTGTGTTCACACGGGTCATAGAAGAGCCTAGGGGTCGGCTACAACTGCAGGCCACATCTGGCGTGAGACTTAATAATGCCTTTTGCATTGAAAATGGTTGGAAAAAATCAAAAGAAACCAATTATTTTATGATATATGAAGGTTATATGAAATTCAGATTTCTGGGTCCATAAATAAAGTTTTATTGGAACATAGCCAAGCTCATTTGTTTATGTATTGCCTATGGCCACTTTCCCACTTTTTTGATTAGTTGTAACAGAGACTATCTGGCCCATAAGGCCTAAAATATTCACTATCTCATCATCTTTAGAAAATGCTTGCCAGCTTCAGGAATAACTTGTGACTTACCTTAATCCCCAACATCTAGAGATAATAAAGAGAGTTTGAATTTCTATTTTATCTCTTTCTCCACAAACAAGGTAACTATAATTTATGGTCCAAACTGAGACTTTTTTGAAAGTGCCTTCGTTCGTTCAGGCTACTGTAACAGACAGGGTAACTTATGAAAAACGGAAATTTATTTCTCACAGTTCTAAAAGTCCATGATCAGGGTGCCAGCATGATTGGGTTCTCACGAACAGGGCTGTCTTCCTGTCCCAGACTTCTCTCTCCCTGTGTCCTCACAAGCTAGAAGGTGCTGGGAAGCTCTGTGGGGGTCTCTTTTACTAGGGCATTAATCCTGTTCACAAGGGCTCAGGCCCACCTCCTAATACCATGACATGGAACTTATGAATTTTGGAGGGACACAAACATTCAGACCATAGCTGAGAGTGAAAAGGACAATGAGCATGAGCTGGGACAGATCGGGAAAGCTGGGACACATGTCACCCTAGTTACATCCCCTGGTGGGAGCAAGCTAAAGCAAGTTTGTCCAGGGTGGGGACAGGAGGGAGGCTTTGTTGGTCTGAGCTCTAAGAGATTCAGTCTGGCTTCCTGAACCAGGAGATGCATCTCTGCAGGAGAATGGAGAGGAGGGCTGGGTCTGGGGAGTGTTAACTCCCCACCTACTACAGTGTTCCTAGATCAGCTGACCCACCTCATCCCTTGCCCTTCTGTCCCCCTGCCCTCGTTGTTTAGGGAGTATTTCCATATTTCTGTATCTTCTTGCTTTTGAAGGGATAAGCTACTTAAATTTTTGTATTTTATTTTTAGCACATAGGCGAATAATGAACACAACATAAACACAGTCTCTCACCTTTGTTTTTGAAATTTACTAAAGATATGTCCATCACCCAGTCTCTAGTTATTTGTATGGAAGATGGGGATTGAGAAAAGTCAAAGAAAGAAGTGTGAAGCTTCTGACAGGTATGTGTTTTCAGGAAAACCAAAAGCGAAATGCTAAGTGTTTTTTGCCCCAGGTCAGTGAATTGACACATTAGCATGTGGTGGAACTGAAAAGGGAAGTGGTTTTCAGAGGCTGGGAACTTGGATCCTCTGACTAGTTGATCTCAGAAAAATATAAAACAAAATTAAACTGATTGACTCTGGTAGGGGCAGAAGGAGAAGTGATCTCTCAGAAAAGTCGGGGCCATATCACCTTGGGCTTTATACTTCATTATGAAATCAATGCTTTGAGTTGTGCTTAAAAATAAGCTCACAGCCAAAGCCAGTTATAAAACAAAACAAAGCAAAACAAAACAAAACGATACAGATGCATCACATCGAACAGTAGCCAGGGATCACAGGTCTGCTGTACCATGAGACCAGGAACTTGGTGTCTGTGTCCTGGACTGAAACCCAGGAACATCCTGCCCCTCCTTCCACTTAGAGAAGAAATATATCACCATCACTTCAGTGGGCCTGGGGTATTGCCTAACTCACCATCTTTGGAGAAAATAATCACCCCTAATTCTGGGAACCAACTCAGGGATTTTACTTTCCTGGCTTTTGCTTTTCGTTTGTTTGTTGTAACCTAGTGGAAAGTAAAGGGATTCATGTATAATGGTGAAATTTAGGATCCATCCTTACATGCTAAGTTACTGTATATTTTTGGTATGTAGCAATGGGGGCTGTATCTTCCCGATTCTATTCTAATCATACCACATAAGTGGTTACCTGCCATCGTAAGTGAATGTTAGGTTCCTATTTCCCAGGTTAGAGGACAGAATGGCTAATCCAAAGGATATTGGAGAGGGTTGATACATTCCATGGGCACAGAAACCCCAAAATATACCAAAATAAATTTTGGATTTTAGCTAAATTTAGCTAAACTTAAAAGATCAAATCATTTTTGGAAACTTTAAAGAAAATATATATGGATAGTTATTTCATCCTCAAATGTAGAGAATAATTAAATTGAACAAATCCGTTGAGATGATTAGATCATTAAAATCCTACAATCAAAAATTGTAAACACAATGAAAACACAAACATATGTTCCAAAAATTCATAAGAAAACAGTTCATCTATTTAATATACATGAAAAGCCTCATATAAATAAAAAAGAAAAGCATTAATACCCTCAGAAGAAAAATGGGCAACTGATAGAAGTAATAATTCAAAGAAAAATACATGAAAAAGATCAATAAAGAGATGAAAAATGATTGAGATCCTAGTCATCGAAAATGACAGTTAAATTTGTAACAGTGTATGGTGGTGGTATTAAGAAATGCAAATTAAAAAAGAAATTGTTTTCCACTACAAAATAGCAAAGTTTCTAAATGATAATATAATGTTATCATGCCAGTGAAGTCCCTGTGCTGCTGGCAGGGTTGAAGACTGATCCAGTGGTTTTGGACAGCAGTTGTGCAATATTTATCAAAAGCATTAAAAGTGTTTATATCCTTCAAACTACCAATTCTCTTAGGAATCTATCCTCAAATAATAATTAAAAACTCGAACAAAATATTCTCTGGAAAAATTTTAATGCTGTATTATTTATAACATAAAAAAACCCTAAAACCATGCCAAAAGCCCTCAAATAAGAAAGTGTCAAATATAGAGACTATTTAAGGTAACAGAAAAATGCTTATGACACAATCAGTGAAAAAAGCAAGATACAACCTTTTATATGGTGTATGATTCTAATTTTGTAAAACTTGACAGAAAATACATAAAAATATTAGCAGTCCATAACTTTCTCTAGCTGTTGTCATTACAGCTGGATTTCACTTTCTCCTGTGCATTGGCACTTAAAATGAGCATTTAAAATTTTTTAATCATGCGTTTATATCTTGCCTAATTCCAAAAAGAACTTAGGGTTTAAAAATAGGAACAATTAAACCGAATAAAATACACTAAAAAGAATTAAGAAATGAAGATGAAAGAACGTGGATAAGAAGGTTACTCTGGATCTTGGAATGCCCCTGATACAAAAAACTATGCAATGTATTCTACTGTTTGAGGAAACCACAGATTTAGCTTCAGGCTTCCTAACAGTCTGCAGAAAGTATGCAATGCTTTCAGTTACAAGATTCGTAGTGTGTCTAAAGTGAAGTCAAACCCTTAATTGCTTGGTAAAAATATGTGTGGTCTGAAACTGACCAGAGAGAAATGTTTCATATGGATTCTTAAAGAAAGACCAATACTCAACATCATCTGAATAATAATCATAGCAATGCATTTTATGCAGCATTGCTTACAATGACCATTAAATATAGTATGGATTCACCATGCCAAGATATAAGTCAGAACAGCAATTCTGATCCTGTGGCTACATCCAGGAGTAGACTCTAGGACTGAGTTCTGTAGATCTTTGATTGCTGAGTTTCTCCAATGAGAAAAGGAAGCATTTCTGTGGTCATAGGGGGTGTGAGGACACCTGTGGACCATGTGCCTCTCTGAGAGTGCCAGTACATGATTATCAAATCAAACTTGATTCAGGTTTCCCCAAATGTATTTGACTTTTTTTTTTTTTCCCCAAAATTCCTGTTAAGATCCAGATGAACCAGCCATTGGTCTTTCTCAGATTTTACTTTGAGAAAATCTTCCAAAGAACATTTACTGCTTTTTAAAAAAAATTTTTTTTTAGTGTTTATTTATTTTTGCAACAGAGACAGAGTGTGAGTGGGGGAGGGGCAAAGAGAGAGGGAGACACAGAATCCAAAGCAGGCTCCAGGCTCTGAGCTGTCAGCACAGAGCCTGACACTGGGCTCGAGACCATGAACTGAGCCGAAGTCGGACACTTAACCGACTGACCCACCCAGGCGCCCCAAGAACACTTACTGCTTTTAAAGGCAGAGGAACATCAACAAATAATAAAGGAGGAAGCTCCCTGTATCATGAAGTGACTACATATGCGGTTTCTTAGGGATTTACTGCATCCTTGCCCTTGCGCTAAATCCTGCTAGATGTGACTCCAAGGTGGTTCCTAGGGGCACATTCTCATTGAAACCCCACCCAGATTTAGTGATTCTTTGGAGTTTTTTGTTTTGCTTGGCAGGTGTGGGGGTGCTACTCTGTCTTTAGAATGTCCATCCCTCTCACCCTATCTCATCTTGGTTTTACCTTTAGCACCCGGCTCCATGCTACTATAGGGCCCAGATCCAAGAATGATAGCTAATTTTTATTGTTATACGCCCCGGCTAGAGCTGTGTGGGATGCAGAGCTGGAGAAGGTGATGAGACCTTGATAGACACGTAGTAAATAAATCAGGCCTCTAATTAGATTTACATGATAAATAAATAGGTTGTCTCATTTATTTAGTAAACAAATTTAGGCAGATAATGAGATTTCCACTGGAGGCTGTACAATGCCCCAGAGGCATATGCCCGCTATCGCCCTGTTAACATTCCACATTTTCTGTAGACGGGTTGATCTGGCAAGAGAAGGGACGGGTGCCAAACAGCAAGGAAAAGACATCCCTGCCACACAAGGCGGTCTGTCCTTCCACTTATGGCCATAGAAGAAGTCAGAGAATAACACCCAAGAAAGGGGTTTTAGGGAAGAAGGAAGCAGATTTCCTGTGGTAATTGGAACAGAAAAAAGGACAGATGGAGCATTTTTATCTCGGTGTTAAAAATCAAGAAACGGAGGTCGGTCACGAGGGCTTGGAATTAGAATGAAGCGTGTGACTCATGCTCTCCACACAGGGCTCTGCTGTGACTGGAGGGCTAGCAGAGAGCAGGATGTTTGGTTGCAAGGCGCACACTTGCTTGAATTAACAGAGAAGCACGCTGTGGGATTTCCCGCTGGCCAGTGGCATGGCCTTAAGAAAATCATCCTATGTCTGTGTGACTTAATTTCTTTATCTCTAAATGGAGACTAAGACTGGCGAAAGGCTCACCAAGTGATTTTAAGACTTGGAACGCTTTGCAAATTGTAAAGCGTGATGCAAATGTTTCATTTTATTATAATATTATGTAAATGACAGCAGGAAGAAAAGTGTAATGGAAAGAACAGCTTATCTGAATTAAAGAAGGAGCAGGGCTTGAATTCTGACTTTTTGTTCTTCTCCGAATGTGACAACGACATTGGAAAAAATTCTACCTCTCTCTGATTCAGTCTGTCGGTCTTTCTCTGTATCCATGCCTAGGACTCTGTCTCTATTTCTGTGTATGAAACAAACTCGACCACTCCTTGGAGGGGAATCTTGATGCCAGACTTTGAGAATCCTGTTCCTCAAAATTACAGTGAGATTCTTTAGATCATCAATACAGAAGTGAACACGATGAGAAATCGCATCACAGTGTCCATTTAATTAGCAAGGCTTGTAGCCCTGAACAGCCTGGCAGAGCCTGGCAGAGACAGGACAGGTGAGAACATACAGGACAGGGTTTCCGAACAATCTGACACTCACCCAAACTCAAGGGCCCAGTATTATGTCGTCGTTATCAGACTCGTCTCATGGGCTCCTGCCTCAAACTCCCTCTCCAGGCCTTGTTATTAAAATACAGCACAAAATCCATTTTGTATTTAGAAAACAACAACACATAAAAGGAAAGTGAGATTCCCATTCTCCCAGGATTTGGGATGGAGTTTCTAGAGTCTACTCCAGTCTCTCCCTCCCCCATGAGCCTTTGCCTCAGCAAGAAGGCCACACTTCTCTGCTGTACCTGTGGGCTGTTTTGTTTCCAGCACGCTTAGGCACGCATCCTGTCCTTTCCTGCAGATACGGTTCTTGTCATCTCTGAAAAGTGCGAACAACACAAGGTCAGGTGCTGCATGGGAGGTATTGCTGTGTCTTTGCCGCACTGGCCCAGTGCCTTCCAAATAGACAGGGCCTGATAAATGCTTGTTGAGTGAATGTTGGACTGGAGTCTGTACTCGAGATGGGGGAGGGGTAGAAATGCACAATGACTGTTATCCTGTAGCCCACTTTGCAGAGACACCCATATTCACTCAGGCCCACACTTCCTGTACCCTGTTCACACCCTTCTCTCTGCCTGAGAGGCAAGGAAACAAGGCAGGATAGGCATTTAAGCTATCAGGGGCAAAAACTTGGCAGACCCTAATGCCAGTCTTCTCAGAAATTGTTCCAATTTGGAAAAAAAGAAGAATACAGAAGAAAAGAGACTCCTTCCTGATCTGGGAGTCCAGGGACTAGGGTCCCTGCCTGTCCCTCACTGCCCTGGTCATCTATGATGATCATCATTTTCCAAAGCTCTGGCTCTTGGTCCAAATGACCCCCACCCCTTGGCCTGCAACCTCTAGACCTTGAGACGCCCCCAGGCCACATCTCACCTTCCCAGTCCCTCTCTCCTCCTCTAGTGCTCTGACAACAGAAAATGGTGAGCAGAGGCTGCTGGGAAGTGGGCGCAGGAAAGTAGTCCCCGCAGGTGTTCTCTTGGCTCTGGGACAGTGGGTGAATCTCACCAGGTAAGCCCCTCCCTCTGAGCTGCTGCTGTGCACAGGCTCTGCCCCATGCTGTTCTTGACAGAACCACAGGGTAAGGCCTTCGAGCTATGTAGAAGACCTTGACCTTGGGAAAAGAGGCACCATATGTTCCCCAATACCTATTCATCTCTTAGCCCTGGCCTTGACACTTCTTTCTCTCTGCCTGAGACATAAGGAAACCAAGATTGAAAGGGCATTTATGCTGTCACTGAGCAGAACAGGGCAGAGCTGACCACTGCTGAGCCGGTGGCACGGGCCTGCCGTTCAGCCTCTTTGACTTGGCGCCACTGGGCAGCAGGACGGCATAAATAGCCCCAAACCACGTCAGGGCCTGTCTTTGTTCAAGCTGAACCAAACTGTCGTACGGATGGCAACTTTCCCCTCCACATCTGTTTAGCATAATTTGAAAATCACAGCCCTTGCACCTCCGCGATCGGCACCACATGTTGTTCATCTTCCTTATTATCCCAAATTAAAGTGTTGCCTGCTGTCTGGATTTTCTGCATTGACTGTAATAATGGAGCTCTAATCTGACTCCCAATCAAACTTTGGGAGAAGGCGTCTTGAATCAGAGGGGAATTATGTAAACCTGATCTCCACGTGGCCGCAGCAAAGGAGGCCCCCAGCGTGGCTGGGCCTGAAATCCCAGGCTTTGCTTATAATGATGTTCAGATGCTAGTGCTGGCCTTGGTTTGGCTCCTGTGCGTGACAGAGAGAGGGAGAGCGAGAGAGGACACCGAAGCGAGTGCATCTGGGCTTCATTAGTTGCAATGTAATTTACAAAAGGCAGCTTTTCAGATGTTGGGATAATCAGCAGGCTGTTATCGAGGTAGCGCACGGTAATCACGGGTTGACATGAGCAATCCATGCTCAGTGAGATAAATGGGTTTGACTGGCAGGGCAGCGCTTGGACTTTAATAAAAAACAAATTGAATTTTTTTTTTTCCTGTGGCTTAATATAAGAATCATCTGGACATATGCATAAAACCCACACAGTAGCAAAAACCTCTGGCAGAAAGAAAATGCCACAGCACTAGGTCTCAGAGCCAATTTCTGTGTTATAAATTCTGTGGATGTTTGGGCAGTGGTTGGAACGGAGAGGTGGGTGGGGTGAGGAGGAGAAAGCAACGTGGGGACCTCCAGCCCAATCCCAGCATAAATCACATAATAATGGACAAGTAATTTAATACCATTCTGAAGCCTGAGTGAATCATTGCTTTTTCCTACAACGAGTCTGGGTTCTGGTGGGTGAAGAACTTGAAACTGTTGACTCCTAGAATTATACCCTCTTTGGGGGCAATATATCCACGTGCCTAGCCTAGCCAAGACTGAAGACTTTGCGGAGGGTTCTGTTAACCTTTCCTCTGCACAGCCAGTACCCAAATCACAGGGAACTACCTTCATTCTGCCATATGCACTGTCTCCACACCCCTAAAAAGCTTTGTAGGGGCACACCCATCCCTCGGAGCAGCTGTTTCTTAGTCTGACTAGCTGGCTATATGCACAGTTTTTCAAGTCTGGCACATAGCAGGTGCTCTTGGAAAAGCCTCGGGATGGCTCATATATGCTGAGTTAGTGTGTAGGGCATAGAGGAAAAGAGCAAAATATCAGCAAAGAGCACAGAGGTCATTGCTGAGGATCCAGGGACCGGGGGGGGGGGGGGGTTCTTGGAGCTTCTTTTGTGTATACTAGTACACGTAATCATCAAAGCTAGGGTAACATTTTCTATCATGTCACTCCCACATGGACCAGAGTGTCACCTTTTTGAAGGTCAGATTAAATAAGAATAAAGATGCTTAAAGGGAATCTTTAAGGCACCCACGTAAAGCTTGTGAGGACAGAAAGGAAGAACAGAGACCTATTTTTTATAGCAAGTTGATTGAAAACACAGACATTGGTGCAAAGTTGAGGTCATCAGTAAAGATCAGAGAGAGCCTAGAATTCTCAAGCTGGAAGGGTCTTGGAAATAATCCATCTGTAGACGAGGAGACACAAAGATAAAATTACTCGCTCCGGATCACATGGCAAATTGGCTGCAGAGACAAGGCTGGACCCCTGGGCTCTGGGCTCTCTGGTGCTGCCTCATGCCCTGTGGACCCATTCAGCAGGGCCACCCACAGATGCCAAGGAACAACCTCAACATCTCCCTGCAGATGGCTACTGCTTCTCCAAAACGGTGCAGTCAGCATGGCTTAGCTGCCTCCACTTGCCACATTCAGCCGGCAAGGGCACCCTTCCTGGCATTACCAGCCAAGAAAGCACAGAGATAGCTCAAAGAATGCTTGAGGGCCCAGGTCGTGGAGGGGAAGAGTTCACCTAACCAGCCACTGTACTAACCAGCTGGGTGACCTTGCACAAGTCTCCTCAGTTTTCTGGACTTTAGCTCCTTAGACTCTAAAACATGGACATGGAATAAACCATCTCTGGGGCTTTTGCAGCAGGTTTTGCTTGGCTGAGATGAGACCCTTTTATTGCAGGTGAACCCTTCATTGGCCACACACCCCAGCCGTAGGAAAGAGATGAAGAGGAGTGGTTCTGGTCAGAGGTGGGGAGGAACACGAGCCTTCTGTGTCTCCTCCGCACCCCTCGTGGGCCCCGATGCCCCTTCGCAGGCTCAGCGCTCTGCAGAGCATGGTTAGAGGGACACTGGCAGGCGCTGTCGCAAAGACCTGCTCGGCTACAGCGTTTTATGATTCTATTAATAGCCTGGACTCAGGTGTCTGAACAGAGACCATATTAATCCAGGGCACTACTCCCTGTGACCCCTCCCTGAGCTGTTGCTGATCAAGATCTTCTCTTGCTCGTCTTTACTCCCCGGGGAAAGAGCCCATGCAGCCAGGGGGTGCCATCCTGGCTTGCCCATGGGCATGCTACCCAGAGCCTTCTCCCAGCTTTCTCCTGATCCAGGAAGCAGCCTGGCTTCCAGAATTGAAGACCCTGTCCTGCAAGAAGAGAGGTCTTGGATATCTTGAGAATTAGGTTAGAGTGTTCATTTACACTGTTGGAAACGATTCATCACCTGCTGATTCGCATGAGAACTGGGGCAGAGATTCCCCAAGCACATGGTTTGCTCTCAGAGGAGTGTTTTAGGCCATCTGGGAGACAGGGAGGTTGTGAAGAGCACTCCTGTGTTTGCAGAGCTGGGGGGAGGGCCAGGACCACCAGTCTGTGATGGGCAGGGATGCACGAGGCTGCAGCATCCCCACAGACTGGGCCCTTGACTCCTTTCTTGGCCTGTCCTAATCCTTCACCATCTGAGCCCCCAAATCTTCTCTGGTGGACGTACCAACCCTCCCTTGCACCTGTGCATTATTATCTATGTTATGTAAGGCAATTAGACACACTTTCAACCCTGGACTGCTCACCAAATCCCTTCTTGCCTTTTTTCACACCTCAGGAAAGGAAGCGTGACTTATTCAGTGGCTGCTGGGTACCAGCACAGGGCATGTGGGCAGTGCTGCAAATGTCATCTGCTTTAAGTTCACCTTAGAGGGATATCTTTATTTCCAAATGAGGGAACTGAGGCTCAGAGGGGTAAAACAGCTCCAGGAGAATAAAACATGGGCCCCAGATTTGAACCCAAACACATCACAGTTTATGTTGCGAGCTTCCAGTAGCATGGTATACAAGAACATGGATAAGGTCTTGGGCTCCTGAGGGGTGTGAGGGGGCTGACAGGAACCTAGGAAGTTCTCCTAAGGACTCCCAGTAGGGGCTGTAAGGGGCACCTGCAATCGGCAGCGAGCTTCCCCGAGGACACTGGGCAAGCAGAGAAAGAATCGGAACCAGGAGGGAGCAAGGGCTGGGTCCGTTTCCTGGGCAAACACTGACAGAGCCAAGCACTTGCTGAGGATGGTTGCCTCTCCCTCACCAAGTTGGTACTGAATCGAGAGGGGGAACCGCCAGGCTAGCCTGTAGTCAGAGGGTACGACACAGGGTGTTAAGAAGGAAGCTGAGGGAGGAAAATGAAGAGCCAGACTGGGGCCTGTAGCCCTGGCCCTGGAGGAGGCAGGAAAGAGGCACTTGGAGTTTTTCTCCTGTTCTGAGACTTGAAAGGGCAAGTGAGTTTGGGGCAAAGCACACTTGTACTCTGGGCCATTTCTGAGTGTACCGTGATTATCGGGGGATATATAAGCAACCTCTACTTTTTTCCAGCATATCCTATTTCTCTGTTTCATCCACTTCTGAGTCTTTTAAATATACTTCTGTTTTGAGCAGCAGATTGCTCACTCAGTCCCTGACCCTACACCCTTGTGCATCTACCATTGGATAGAAAAAGGAGACATTGCAGGCCATCCACTACCTGCTCTTGCCTGGAATTTTTCCTTATTCCATCTCAGCAGTGAGACAGGCAGGAGCCTAGAGGCAGACTTGAGTGGGGAGGCTGGAAAGGTTCACACTGTGTTCTCAAGTAAAAGCATTTCCCCTGTGACACCCTCTGGTTGTCAGGGTATGCCTTTCAGGAGAACATCAACCACATCCCTGATGCAAAGCCCCCTGGACCCATCTGGGTTGTGTGTTTGGCGAGCCTGGTATTAGGCAGGCTCAGCCAACAGAAACACCATCCAGGGGCCACAGCACTGAAGAAGAGCAATCTTCTGCCCAGAAACTTTCCAGAAGGCTGGGAACTCACTTATCTGCTGGCAAAATTGCCAACTTGGGGATTCAGCACCGCTTCTCTGCAAAAACAGGCGTCGAATTACCCCTCACTTAACAAATGGTTGCCCTGCTCTCCTAAAGCTGCCAACACAAATTGAATTGTATTTTTTCATTGGTGTATACGGTGGGTGTGCTCTAGAGCCAGCACTAATTTCCCCCAAGCAAGATAAATGCACAGACCTGAGCCTTCCTGCTTACATTCTGTCTCATTCCAGCAAATTAAAATGTCACAGAGCGACAGCGGTCCTGGAGGAGACCCGGTCACATGGGGGTGGTACAGTGGGGGGTGAGGAGGCTATCATTTGATTTCTCACCTCACCTGCCACTTAGGTAACTAAGGAGAATGAAAACTGACGACAACCTGGTTGAAACACTCACAACGTGCCATAAAATAAGGGTCTGTAGAAGGCACTGTTGATAGAAGCAAAAAGCTATTATTTTGGCAGTTTTATTCTTAAGAGTTATTTTTACATGACTGGTGTCCTCTCATGGATTTTCACTCTCATAACCAACCACAATCAATTTGACTTAATTGAGTTCTATGAAAATTTTTACCTAGAGTGGCCATTTCATGAGTCAGAGTTCATCAGCCAGCAAAGGTCATGTGACCAGAAACAGAGTTTGATTTTCAGAGGCTCTCGGAGGAGCATTGCAGCAGGAAACCGAATTGTGTTTGCAGCTGAACTTCCACTGGTCACGCGCACCCAGATTCTCTGAAATGGTTGAAGGACGGATGTTACTAACATAGAAAGGGCACTGCAGCAAGCTCACTTTTGTTCTGAAGGTGTCTTTTTTGCAGAGGGGTGTATAGGTCTGCGCCCATCCCATTTTCCAGAGCAGAAGACACAGGCCCATACGGAGCTCCCGAGGACCTCGGTCGTAGCTAACAGAGGAATCCAGGGCCAGCCCCTCTCCTTGCCAGTGAAATGGTAGGAGCACTGGCCCCCTCAGGAAGCACCGGCCTCAAGGCAACTCTAGAGAACTTTTACCTTTTCCCACCCACGTGCCCAGGGTTCAGGCTTTTCTCACCAAATCGTCATTAACAAGGGTCTGCTAAGGGGCACTTCAAATGAGAAGCAGTCAGGAGATGTAGTTTGGAGGCTGAAATATGAGACTTTCTGGGACAGTTCAATGGTTTATAGTGCCAGCAGGACCAACCATATGAAATCAAAGCTGTCCTAGAGAATGCAAGATAAATGGTACCCAACCCACGGGGGCCTATAATCAATGGCAGAGAACACCCACAAAGGCAGGCAGGTAGAAGCCCATTGCAATGAGGCGTAATCCCCTCGTGCACAGTTCAGTTTAGAAAGAGCCTTCGTGTTCACGATCTCACTGAACATGCTGAGGTGGATGGGGAGAGACGTCCCACCCTGCTTCAAGAGTAAGGAGGACAGGCTCAGGGAGACGGAGTGGTCAGAGCAAATCTCGGAGCACGGCTAGGTCCAGTCACAGGTCTCCTGATGCTGCAGCCATGTTCCAGCGAGTGTACCACACTCCCTTTGCGAACGAGGACAGAAACAGCGTGGCTTGCTCTCTCTGCCACAGCAGGGTGCTGCCAGGAACAGTTTCAAATGGAAGGTTCTGGCCAAGGACCCTCCTCCCTTGAGGTCTTTGCACTTGGTACTCCCAACTGCTAGAAATTCTCTCCCCTCTACATTCAGGTCTCCTCCTGCACATCTTTCTGGTCTCTGCTCGAATGCCAGACCAGTAAAGTCTTTTCTTGCCTAACCCATGCCCATCATATTTATCCTCATTCTCCTAAAGTTTCCTCCATAGCATCTCTCACTTTTTATTTGTCACTGGCCTGTCTCCTTCCTCTAAGTCCAGCTGTGAGACTTTGTCATGCTTCTTGCTCCCTCCCAGTGTCTAGATTAGGAGTTGGCTGCTATTGTAAAGGGCAGATAATCAATAGTTTAGGCTTTGGGGGCCATATGTTCTCTGTTGCAACTCCTCAACTCTGCCACTGTAGTGTGAAAGCAGCCATAGACAACATGTATATGAATGGGGATGGCTGTGTTCCAAGAGAATTTTATTTATGAAGTTTGAACTTGATCTAACTTTTACATCATGAAATATTCTTCTTTCTCTTTTCCCCATTTAAAAATGTGAAAAACATTATTACCTGTGGGTCATACAAAGCAAGTATTAGGCTGGATATGGCCTTCGGGCCATAGTTTGCTGACCTCTGGTCTACAGTAGTGTCTGGCCCAGAGGAAGTATGCAGGAAGTCATTGTTGAATGGGTTACTGGACAAATATGTAACTCAACTATATCACGCAGTTGCATCAGCTGTAATCGGCCATCAGGTGTTTATGAAGCAGTTCAGGCATGCTGGGAGTCGAGTCCAACAGGGCCCCATACACAGAGAGCCCACAGTCCTGTTCTCATGGAAGGGGAGGGAGGACAAGGAGGGAGCTGTAGGAACTCTCCATCAGGACAAGAGGAAGGCAGGGAGTCATCTCATCTTCCCCAAAGCTTACCAAGAGATTGGGTCTCCTTAGTAAAAACCTCTTTGGACCTACAGAGAGACAGGCTGATGAGCCCAGCAGGCAGGGCCTGAGGGGAGCAATGTCATTTTGGGGGTCTAGTTTTTCCGAGGGAAGAGCTGAAGAACGCTTGTCCCCAGAGGCGCACAGTCATGGTGCTGCGTTGTCTGGGGCTGGGTGAAGGAATGCCCTGGACAATATGGGAAAGAGGGAAAGAAGCCCCTCCCACAGCCTGGGAAAGCAGGATGAATCAGGGGTACTTCCTTGCAGGAAATATTTGAGAAAAGCCTTCATTCAGACATTCACCTGCCATGTGTTGAGCTACACAGGACTAGGAGCTGAAGATAAAGATATGCGTGGGCTTTGCCTTTGAAGAATTCACAGTTGCAGGGGATTAATAGACCTTCACCATGATCTTATTAAATTGTTGGCAGATGTTATGGAGAAGAAGTAGAAGATGCTGTGAGAATATAATAGGCACCCAGGCTAGGTGCCAAGGAGGGTGTGTGTTTGTCTGGTGGATAAGGTGGAGAGGTGCCTTCCAGGCATGTAGAGCATGTGCAAAGGCCAAAGGCCCAGTGGCATGAAGGAGCCATCTCTGGATGGTCTAACATCTTGAATTCTCCATTAAGAGCTCAAGACCTCTCATCAAATCCACTTCACAAAATAATTTCCAAGAAAAATCCACATCTATACTTAGGGCTTAACAAACCCACATGGCTTTAAGTGACACCATCTGAGATATTCTAAACAAAGTACCACAATTTGAAAATGATACTCTGAACACTGGCCGGCTTTTCTTTAAAATGGGATGCAACTCTAGCCACTTTGCAGGATGAAAAGTTCAGAGTTTTCTCCAGTAGAAGTAAAGATGGATCTTCTCCCTAACATTAGTTCTTAATCTTTTATCAGTCATTCTGGTAAGGTCCAGCACATTCTTCAGCTGGAGTTTTTCTGTGTTTGCTGGTGTTCTGGTTTATAAACTGTCTTTGTGTGTGGTTGAGCCTCTGAGTGTGTGGCTCTGTGTGGCACCACATAGGACCCCTTGAGTTCCCCGGCAGAGTATTCCTTTCCATCTTTCACCCTGAGAGGGGAGGAAGACCATGTGATGCTGCCTCCCGCACTCCCACTGGGCCTGCCGCAGTCCCACTGGGCCTGTCGACTCTCTGTGTTCCTCTTTTTTTTTTATGCTTATTTATTTATTTTGAGAGAGACAGAGAGACAGAGAGGGAGAGAGAGAATCCCAAACAGTCACCATACTGTCAGCGCAGAGCCCAATGCAGGGCTTGATCTCATGAACCATGAGACCATGACCTGAGCCAAAACCAAGAGTTGGATGCATAACTGACTGAGCCACCCAGGCACCCCTCTGTGTTCTTTTCTTTTTTTCTCTCCTCTGTCTCTTTCCCCGTTGTTTTCCCCTTCCCCTCTCCCTGAGTCTCTGGTCTGTAATTATCCATATTATAAACAGAGGATTTTATTATTTTGTTATCATCCTTTGAAAAGATTTTATGTTTCCTGCTTCTAGTTTAAGAGGCTGACAAGAGAACATAATTACACACACACACACACACACACACACACATCCTCTGTCAGAAACAGGTAAATGCAAGTTTTGCTTTGTTGATGAACCCTCATTGGACGAAATGTTTGCCATCTGGTCCGTGCACAAGAATGCCCTGTGCCAGGGAACTCTGTTCTCATCAAAGTCACTCCCAAGCAGCCAGCTTTCCTGTTGAGTGAAAAGTCCAGAAGAGAGAAGAGATAAGCTTCTCAGAGGCTCTGAGGATCCGTACTCTGCAGTTGGAGTTGACCAGCTTCTGACAGAGCTCTTTCTGCAGGGACTCAGCCTCAGAGCCTGCTCGGTGGAGACCATTTCCATCTCCTGGGAGACCCTGCAGTCTGCATTGGGTGACCCTTCAGGCCCTTTCAGCCCAGAGCACTTACCCAAACACAGACACCCAAACAGACATCTGTTCAGATGTTTCCTTCTTGGCACGAAATACTCCCCAAATTTGCACATCCTTGAGCGCCGGCAGAGCAAACTCACCAGTCTCCCTCGGCGAAGAGGTCCTAAAGAATAAGCCAGTGTGCCATGCATGGGCGACTGCACATGCTCACATCAACTCTTTTCTTTGAACATCACCTTCCGGGCCTAGGCTCTCCATAATTGCTTGAAAATCTATCTTCATCATTTATCTCCTCTTTCTTTCAGAAATCAGTTAGAGTCCTACATTTTACTAGTTGTTTCCTTGATATAAGGAGTTTAATTGTGCAGCTCTTAGCATGCCCTAGGGAATCTAATGAGAAATAAATAATCCTCAATAGACTCCTTTAGGGATGAAGGATAAACTCTTTATCCAGAGGCTGTCGTTCAGGAGATTTGTTAATTGTTCCAACAGTGGTAGGCTACTCCCCAATTAAGGAGGAGTTTCCTTTAGAGCCGAGATCATTTTATGTTCTCCTTGGGTACTCCTTAGGTCCTCCACCCTGGGGCAGAGGAAGGATTCCATGCTGCCCCAGGAGCCCTTCTGTGCTTCCTTGATTAAACAAGCAGTGGCTAAGGAGCTGTCAGTTTCTTGTTGCTTCTATGTCCTCCTCTGTAAAAGGAGACACTGTCTCTTGACCTACCTTGGAGAAAGGAAAGGGAAAGGAAGTCACATTTATTGAGCATGAGGGACATCCTGTGTTAAGCATTTTCCCATCTGTCATTACCCCTAATCTCTACAAAATATACTTTAGTATCCATCCCATTTTATAGACAGGAAACTGAGACTCAGTAATGAGGCGAAGTGGTTCCCCCAAGTAGTGTCGTTATTAAGTGATAGACGTGAGATTACGTGACTTACTCAGGGTGAGGACCTGGGATGGCAGGCGGTAAGGGCTCAGTGGGCCGTAATGACTGTTGAGCCACTGTTATGATTAGAAAGCCGGTCTATTTGACTTCCAAGCTCAGGCTGTACGGATGAATGAGAGGAAGCATGAGAAATTCATTGAGCTAGGATGAGGAGCCTTGCACACTGGGTGAAATTCAAGTAGTTTCAGCTATACACAGGTGCAAATGAACACCCAGTGTCTGGAGAGCTGGCCAGGGGACATGTGGCTGGAAGTCCTCTGAGCGCTCAGCCTCTGGCCTCCCCCCTTGGATGGAAAGAGGGCTACTGCCTGCCAAGGTCCCAGGCTACAGTCTCTCTAGAAAGACTCAACTTCCCCACTCTCCCCCTGCCCCACCAGCAGGCAAGAAGTGGAGAGACCCAGCGTAGCTGGAAAGTGCTCTGTCCGCCCCTCCTGCAGACAGCACACAAGAGCCAGGTGGACGGCATGTCAGTGCCCATGGCCACACCAGTGCCAAGCAATTCCTTTTCCCACCCAAGCCTGCTGGAAAATAACATTGGCAACACACACCAATTTTAGGACCCAGAAGGGAAGAACTTCCTTCCAGTTCAAGATAGTTCTCACCCCTCCTTACCATCCTTGCTGACCAGGGGCCCAGCCTGCATCTTCCTTTCTTTAGTGAGCTAGTAGAGCAGGGGACGTAGGAAGACCATTTAGCACCCAGGTACACAGAGCTGTGCTGTGCCCAGGAAACACTGGGAGCCTTCACTCCAAAGGCCTGCCCTACACATTGAGTCACCTGCCTGAAAAGCACACTACACATTCAGAATTACTGACCGAAACCAGTTCTCAATTTGATTTTCTCTGCCCCTTCTCATTCCCCTGGCTAGACTCAGGCAGTAACACTTGTCGCTGCTACAAAATGTGGCAGCAGGAAAAAAAAAATGTCTCAATGCTGTTGACAAAAGAGGAAAGTCACTGTGTTCAATCAACTGTGGGAGAGACTGAATTATTTATACCACCTTTGTCAGTCACTGGGAAAGGTAATTTCATTGCTGAATTTTAAGTTTTTCATTAATTAACCACTTTTTCAGTTCAGTGCTCCGCAGCTAGGCATAAACTCACGGTAGAGCCCATTTGGAGGAAGGGGGGGGGCAGTTGGGGAGGGGGACTTGGCTTTGGCCCCGCTGCTCCCAGTGACATATGGATGTTTTTGTGTTTTTGTTTTTTCTGCAATTTCTTTGGCTGTGTGCTGGTGCAGATATTGGATGTTTCATTTAAGACTCTGAATCTCACCCAAACTGTCTGCAATTTAATATGTCACAATATATACGTGGGTAAATCATCTCCGTGTCATCTTTCTCAACGTTCTGTTATTAAAGCCCATTTTTCATGGTAAAATATTCCTCCAAGAGATGGCATGAGGTGCACACATCTCTGTGCCTAGTATTTAACGCTAATAGGCTGAGCTTTCTCTCTGAAACTAAACTAGGAATTGAGAAAATGTAGCAGAATGAATCAGGAAAATGCTTTCCTGGAAATGGAATGAGATTTAGACTAGAAAGGGGAGAGAGAAGAAAGCTGACATTTTACCTGAACTCCCCAGATAATTGCTTCATCTTTTCCACTTCGCTCGGAAAGTGGAAACCTGGCTAGACTTGCCTAGGGGACAGCGAGTGACTTGTTTCAGGGAGTCTGTGCAGTGGTACTTGGCAAGGAAGAGCGTGCAAAGTTTTCAGAACTTGATTTCCAGTGTAGCAGTAAGTTGATGATGTTGTGTGATTGTGAAACTTCTGTCGGAAGACATCTTTTTTTGTCTGAGAGTCTTTGAAATGTCACTGCTACTAGAAACAGAGCAAATCAAAGAAGGATACTAAGGTGACTACTATGTGCCAGGCACAGGACAGGTGCTGGGCAGGTGGAGAAGAACATGGGCTTGACTCCCATCCATTTATGAGCGACTATAATGAGATGGAAAACATCAGCGGGTCCCACTTGTTGGCTCTCAGCAAGGCCAGAGTTTCTGGGCCCTGGTCCTGTGATGCCACTGTGTCAATAAACCATAGGTAATCCATCTGTCAGCAAGGCTGTGTTGAGTAGCTAGTGCCTCCTGACTGTTGAGAGAATGCAGAAGGCAGTTAGACAACCAAGAGGTGCTATCTAGTTTCCGTTGCCTTTGGTCATAGAGCTGCTGGCCTGCCTTAAAGGCCCCTCCTGCATTGTGACTTCCTCATTTACATAAAGGACCACCGAGAGTTCCTGACATCTGCAAAAAAAATATCACTTCTATAATTTGTTTTGATTCAAGTAACGTGTTCATTGTGAAAATTTGAGAAAATAAAGATCAGCATAAAAATACAGAAAAATTACTCATAATGTGATGACTTCAAGATAGTCACATTTAACATTTGGGTGCATATCTTTCTAGTTTTTTTTTTGTGAATATATTTACATACATGGTTTATATATCATAGCACAATTCTGTTTTGTGACTTTTTTATTACATAGAAATATATCATGATCATCTTCCAGGTTATTACTACTTGTTCTTCTCTAATCTTACCTCCTATTCTCATTGTGTGCATGAATTATTTCACTTAACCATTCTCCTTCCTAGGCTATTTCTATCTTTTTTGTTTATTATTATCAATATTTCTTAGAATCTTTTGGAAACTAACTTTTTACTCACCTCCATATCATTTCTGTTAAACAGATTTTAAGCTTTGAATTGATGAAGGTAAGGTTTTTTTAAGGTTCTTACCAAATTTTCCACAAGAAATCTTCAACTGATTTACATTTCTATCAGCAATGTATATGACAACTGGTTTTCTACATTCTTGCCTTGGTTTCTTGCTAGGGCTAACTTCCTAACAATATGTGAGTGTTTGGGGATACCCTGACCCTACATACCATCAAGGTTCCATACAGACCCAAGTCAGGACACCCAGAGCATCTTCTTTCTTATATTGGGATATAACAAGTTGATTTTGCTACTAACTACTGATTTTTTAAATAAAATGAGGCTAGCTAGCAGTGCTTCCTTGATGCTCTAGTGAGTTCTGTAAAAACCCAAGATGTCCAGACCAAGCATGATGTGGCCATAAATCACTTAGACTCTGATGACTGGTTAGAATCCAGCCATGATGAGTGGCCATCATCAACAGGCCAGAATAAATTGATCATAAAGTGATCCAGGCAAAGTGGTTCTGGCTTCAGCCTTCCCCTATTTTCCTAGCCTACCTTTCCTCCCTGCAAGCTTCTAGCTCAAGCAAGAGACACCAGGTTCAGCTTGCCATAAAGGGCAACTCCAGTATACCCTCTGTAACTAGCCACACTGGAAGAATCTGTCAAGATAGTAAAAACTGAGATGGTACTGGTGCACAAACTTTTTACTTTTGTGCCATAGCGGTCCCCATACCTGCCCATAGGTTTTTCTCTTTCTTTTCCTTTCTTTTTCCTTCCTTTCTTCTTCTTTTTCTTTTTTTAACTGCTCTAATTCAATCTCACCAAGTATTGAACTCAAATGCAAAAGGCAATTAAAACTCTTCTAGGAATAAAACAGAGTTTATGTTCAGAATAACAATCTGCCAGTTTTGCAAGGTGCTATGGAGTTGCCGCTCTGAGATAGTGGCTGGGCCTGGGTGAGGTGAGCTGGCTGCCTTTGTCTCGCTGCTCTGCTTTTCCATGTGAGAAGCCAAGCCTGGGGAAAGGTGGCTGCTGGTGATTACAAGAGCTGGGCCACTGCCTTTGGGGATTCTCCACTGAATAATCTCGCTGAGAAGTAGATTCCCCAGGCTCCTCTCATTTGTTTTGGCTCTCTTGTTATTTATTCAGTAACTACCAAATATTATTTTTCCACTTGCTTGATGCCTAGTTTCTAACACCTTATTATTTTTCTTTGCTTCCTTTTGCTCTTCTTACCCTCCCCTGACTGACTATAAGCTTCCCTTACGCTTGCTAAGCAGCTAAACAGGGCGTTGGGATATCTGTATCTATATATCTATATCCATATCTATCTACCTAACTAGCTACCTATCTTCCTGCACCTTGGTGCCCTTCAAGCTCACTGTTAAGAAGCTCCTTGTTAGTTAAGACCTAGGTTTAAGTCTTGGTTCCAACATTTAGGTTCTTCTTGTCCTTAGACCTGAGCCTCCTTTGCCTCAGTTTGGTCATCTGCAAAAATAGGTATACTAATCACCCCCAGGGATTTAAGTAAGGATTAAATGAGCATGTGTTAGGTAATGCTGTCATACAGGGCCACAGCCGCACATGCCCCCAGAGGGCATTGTTCACACTGTCAGCTTGAGTTGTGCTGCGCAGCTGTCCCTCCCCCAGTTCCCTGCCCGGCACAGGCACATCACAGGTGATCAGTAACTGGGAACTGTGGGTATTGTTTTTCTGAAAACAGCCTCAAGCCATTAGTCTGGAACATTAACCCCTAATGTTCTGGTGAATGTCCCTGGGTATATGTGGCCTACAAGCCTGGGGCTCCAGTGAGAGGTTAGCCATTCTGCCTCTGGAAAGATCCATGAATGGTAGACCTGAAGGCAGACAAAGCCTTCTCCTTTCTAAGGGAAGCAAAATGCCTTTGAGGGCTGGTTTATCACCTGTCCATTGTTCAGGCAGAGCAGTCTTACAGAAATGTTGCTTATACCTGTGACAGTAAAACTGGCTTCCTAGTCTCAGCTGCCCTAAATCTCCATAAGCGTGTCACCAAGGTACACCTGGAACCCTACAGTCAGCTGTTTGGGTCAGAATTTGGAACTTATCTATCAAACTGCAGTCCTGGATGTCTTTTAGAAACAATGCTTTCCAATGACTCATCCCAGTGGTTCCCCAATTTACCTGCACATTAGAATTGCCTGGAAAATTTTAAAAAATTGTCAAAGCCCATGTTCTTCCCAGACCAGTTTGTCACCATTTTGGGAGTAGAACACAGATACCAGTGTTTTTTTTAAGCTACCAGGTGATTCCCATGGCAGACCAGTTTGGAAAGCACTGTGGTTTAGCTGAAGATGACAAGAAGGTCAAAGCTGGGCAGCAGCTCAGAGCCCTTCATGGTCCCTCCCTGCTATGAGCTGGTCCACCATAGCACTCCCTCTCCTGAGTGCAGTTCCTGGGAAATTTGCTGTGGGGTTTGTTTCATTCCATTGATCGTGATGCCATTATGTCTTTTTCTAAAGCCACATTGCCACATGCATCATGGGCACAGCATCTTATCTGTATTTTCTTGGGAAGAACTCAGAGGATGCTTTGCAAATACCATAGTCAGAGCCTTAAAAGGAAATAAACCAGAGTAAAAGTTTTCAATCACTGCCCTCAGCAGACAGAACTCCCTCCCCTGGTCTGTCTGTAATAAAGCAAGGAGGCACAGGGGTCCTCTCAGATCAAACCTTGGAAAAACCATGGGAAAATCAAGTTATAGCAGTGTGGGCGCATGCATGCGTGCGTGCACACACACACACACACACACACACACACACACACACAGACAAAAGCAGCAACCCGGAGGTCACAGAATGGCTCACCCCATCTCTGGCTCAGACTGGAGCTGAGGCGCCCCCTCCCTTTTAGCGCCTCTGATTCCTCCCTCATGAGGATCTTGGTGAACAGCTCTGCCATTCCAGGATTCTACAAATATGGGGGCTTTTTATTATTTTCATTTCCTTAGGAGGAAATTGAAGAAAGAAGATGAGTGGATGGGAGAATTGGGTGACCAACTCTGTGTCAGGCGCCCCCTCAAGATGACCCTAGTAGTGACAGGAAATCTTGGAGGAGATGGGCACTTTGCCACATTGTCTCACTAGAGCTAGGAAGCAGCAATCTGTTCCCCTTGACTAGGGATGGGAGGTGGTGGTAGAGACCCTCTGCTCCAGGCACAGGGTAAGGTGTTCTCTGCCCACTCATTTTTGTTGGAACACCCATTTGACAGTGTCTGTTCCTCTGTTGGTTTGACTTTGTTTTGATTTTGATAGTTAAATAAATAAGATAGATAAGAGGAAATGCCTGTCACCCCTTGAAATTGGCCTTGGAGAGTTCAAGTTGTAATTGTCTTTTCCCATGGCTCAGAAGAAATTTCCCCTGGGAAGGTGTATAACCACAGAGGATGGGGAAGGCAGCCCCCTCCCCCCCCCCCCACACACACATCAGAAAGAAGATATTGCCTTGTATGTGACAAAATCATCCATTGCCTTACCTCCCCTTGTTTCCCTTTCAGCCTCTGCCATGTCTGTCTCTAGAATTCTCCTAATTTCATGTCATTATGAAAAGGGGATGTGTTAAGTTTGAGAAATGGTCCTATTCTATGAATAGTCTCAAGATCAGGGGAAAAGACTAGATATTCCTGACTTTTTCTGGTGCTTTCCTGAGTCTTCTCTCAACTCCAGCATCAACCCTCCTCCCCACTGGAGTCCAGTGTTCTTTTCTGAATAGCATTCAATGTCTGTCTTCCATTTTGCAATCCAAGTTACCCCACTGCAAAAAATTGAAAATGTTTATATAATAAACCACATGTAAAAGCACCCTACCTAGGTATCTAGCACAGAGTGAGTATTTGATATACATAAATTGAATTTGAAATGAATTGTCTTTGGAGACAGATGTGGGTAGTGAAGCTAGCTAAGAAGTAGATACCTTCTACCATGTTTTGGGCCCTGTGACATCACAGAGGAGTCGAATGTGGCCACTGCTGTTTGAGAGGCTATGTTTTTGTGAGAAAAGCTATGTAAGGTCCAGCTTTTCATTTCACAGCATGGAATTCAAATAGCCTCTCTAGGCAGGGGATGTGATTTGCATTTGATCTGGGCTTATCTTTGGGAACCAAATCATTTTCCCAAATAGAATGCACCCTACCCAGGATGGACCCAGCCCTTTCAGATCTGCTAAGCCTTTAGCTGAATATTGTCACTTTGCCCATGTCCCAAAACTTTAGTGGCTGGAGAACTTGTTGGAAGATTAATAATAGTTAAGAGAAATAAGTTGAAACAATGAGAATTCCTTTCTCTGCCTATACCTCCTCCATTCTCATAAACTGGATTGGTGTTCACTCAGATGAATATTTTGTGACATGCTATACTCAAATGTTAAAATTTTACGGCTGAAAAATTTTAGGAATCTCGCTTTCTCTTTTTTTTTCCTTCTCTTTTCTCTGTTCAATTGTTCTGCTGTTTAGCCAATGTGGTGTGGTGGTCGCATCACCAGAAGTTTAACGGCCTTATCAAGGAATGTAATTGCCCTGCTGTACTCAGCCCTGGGCAGACACCATCTGGAGGATGAGCATCCGGAGTCTCCACATTTTAAAGGGGAAATTGACAAACTCGTGCTGAGAAATGGTCACAGGCCTGGAGAGGGGGCCATGCTGAGAACAGATCAAGGAATGGGGGTTGTGTGGTATACAAGAGAGAGAGCCTAGCAGTCCTGATAATTGTTTTCAAATAGTGGAAAGACCACTGTGTAGGGAAAGGGTAGACTTCATCAATCTTGTCCAGGCGGCAGGATAAGACTGTAAGTGGGCATGAGAGAACAGCAGATTTGAGCTTGGACTAGGAAAGACACAGCTCACAATCAAAGCTTGGCCCACACAGAAGGAGCTGTCACATAAGCTCCAGGCAGCGTCCTACTCGAGGGCTATCCAGCGGAAGCTTCATGGCCACCAGAGAGAGTAGAGGGCAATTCCTGCCTGGCAGGGAGGAGGATTGAGAAGTTTGAGGGGCCTGTTGGTGTCTGTGGTTCCTCCTTGTCCATTTCTTCTTCCTACTCTTTCTATGAATCCAAAACTCTATTATTAAGTGCTTGCTGATCAAGGCCCTGAATTGGTGACTTTCAGGCTTGCCTATCTTAGAGTCACTTTGAAAGCCTTTCAACATGTCATTACCAAGACCCAACCCCAGGCTAGTTAAAAAAAAAAAAACGTATCTAGGAATGGGGCCCTCACTTCCACATATTTTTTAAGTCCCCTAGGTAATTTTAATGGGAAGGCTGAGCTGGGAACCACTGGCCCAGAAAAGGAGAGAATGTGATAACTCTGCTTTCTCCCATGCCCACACCCACCCCAGGCTATTAAGATCTACCCTTTAACCATGCTGTATGATACTATCTTATTAATTAATTAATTAATTAATTAATTTAAAGTAGGCTCCATGCACAGCTCAGGACTTGAACTCACGACACTGAGATCAAAACCTGAGCTGAGATCAAGAGTCAGATACTTAACGGACTAAGCCACCCAGGCGCCCCTGGTACTATTTTTTTTTAAATAAAATTTAGTTTTGTCTCTTAAGATAGCTTTAGTAGCTTGCATTCTTGTATTATTTTAGCAGGTAACACTGGCATTGAGAGATATGTAGGGTATGTGAACATGTAGATGTTCAATGAACATGATCCATTTTCAGATGTGGCAGATGTTCTACTGACAATGAACCTGGTTTCCCCTTATGCTTGTACCTCAGCTGGCAAAAGGTCACACCTTTTTCTGTGCCCAGCCCCAGCCCTCTTCCAGTCACCAGGGTACTGCCGTGTAGTCAGTGGCCTAAACAGCTGTGATCCAGGTAATTCGCCTCTATTTTAGAGTCTTTAGACGGATGCAAGCACTCTGTTCTCACATGGAGCTGGTTGTGAGCCAGGAAGAAGGGAAGCATTGTTCTCTGGAATTGAACAAAAGTATGGGGATTGCTTAGTTGACATCATGGGACCTTCTAAAGTTGTACTGTCCATTAGAAATACAATGTAAGCAACATACAGAATTTGACGTTTTATCATAATGCCTTTTTTAACTCAATATACCCAAAATATTATAATTTTAACATGTAAACAATGTAAAAGTTATTACATTAAAAATTATATTGAAAATATTACATATTAATGGCATTGAGTATAATTTACATATTATAAAATGTCCTCATTTCCTCATTTCATCATAAGATTCAATGATTTCCAGTAACTTTATTGAGTTATGCAACTGTCATCAGAATCTAATTGTAAAACAGTTCCATCACAGGGCACCTGGCTGGCTCAGTCAGTAGAGCACGCAACTTTTGATCTTGGGGTTGTGAGGTCAAGCCCCACATTTAGGGGTAGAGTTCACTTTTAAAAAATAAAGTAAAATAGTTCCATCACCCCAAAAAGAAGCGTCTGCCCATTTGCAGTCACTCTTAGTTTTTATGCCCAGCTCCAGGCAGCCAGTAATCTATTTCTGGTTGTCATAGCTTTAAAGGTAATTGTATCTGGTTCTTTGGGTTTGGCTTCTTTCACTGAATGTAATGTTTTTGACGTTCACTCATGTTGTAGCGTGCATAGGTACTTTGCTCCTTTCTATTGCTGAGTGATATTTCATTATAAGGATATGACACATTTTGCTTATCCATTTACCACCAGTTCATAGACCTTTGACTTATTTCTAGTTATTGGCTATTATGTGTGGATAAAACTTCTGTGAACACACATCCAAATATTTGTGTAGACATAGGTTTGCATTTCTCTTAGGTAGGTATCTAAGAATGAAATCTTAAGGTATAGGCTAACTCGATGTTCAACATTTTAAGAAACTTCAAAACTGCTTTCCAAATATTGAGAAACTTTACATTTTTTAAAACATAGTCTTCAAAATCTGGTGTGTATTTTACACTTATAACACATTTCAGTTTGGACAAGCCACATTTCAGGTCTCAATAGTCACATGGGGTGTGGGACTACTATATTGGACAGTACAGATCAGAAATGTGTCTACCCAGACATCCTATTCTAATCCCAAGCTAGGTCAGGAGAATGTGTTTTTCAGACTAATACACACACACACACACACACACACACACACACACACACACACATGCGTGCCTGCATCTCCCCATACACACTTACACACTCACCATAAACATATACATAGCGGCTCCACCCTCATTACTCTTAGTTTATGATTTATTCATTTGCCTTTACTGAACGCTGTAATAATTAGATTGTGCTAAATAAATATGCTTTACAATAATTTATCCATGGCTTGCTGAAACACATTTCTCATGGGACCGAAGGTGATAAATTAACAGAAGTATATCCCCCAAAATGAAGATATAGAACCTCATTAAGGGTTGATGGCAAATATTAAGAATGTGGAGAGACAGCGAAGATTAGAAAGCTGAACATATTAAAAGTTGTGTCATAATTCTGGAGATCTCTCTTACTTGTCAGTGATGACAAGTGTTCAGCCAGTGAGCTTCTACTGGCAGCAGTTTGGGGCTACTTCTCTTATGTACTCCATCACTTCTACCTAGTTATTCAACAGTCAAGATTTTGGTCCCTTGGCTCTCTGAATCTGTAGCAAACAGCCTTGGGTGTAATTCTGAGTCTCTAAAGCCTACAGAGTAAGGGTCCCAAGGCCATCAGATAGGTCCCCCTTCAATACACAGATTCTTGGAAAGGCTGTTGAAGTTCAGTCTGAGGTTATCTATACCACTTCATGCAGCTAAGCTAAAGTCCATCCACTTGTTCAGGAACGCTTTGCTTTAAGATCTGGGTAGACCTGGGGTGCCTGGGTGGCTCAGTCAGTTGAGCATCCAGCTTCGGCTCAGGTCATGATCTCACGGTCTGTGAGTTCGAGCCCCGCATCAGGCTCTGTGCTGACAGCTCGGAACCTGGAGCCTGCTTCAGATTCTGTCTCCTTCTCTCTCTGCCCCTCCCGCACTTGTGCTCTGTCTCTTTCTGTCTACCAAAAATAAATAAAATATAAAAAAGATCTGGGTAGACCTGTCTGAATCCTTCAGAGGTATCAGATACTAGATATTTGTTGACTAGAAAGTTTTCCCACCTGTGCATGTATATGGTGGTGTTTATGGATGGAAAATTATAGTCTATCCACTTAAAATCTTCAAATTTGATCTATTATAGCAATTAGTAGATGAATTTGTATTTCTAAACCTAAATTCCCTGTCATTTTAATTCAGGAGTCACTTATGGGTATCTACTATGTGTCAGGACTGGGGTAAATGCTTGGGAGAATGAGTGACTGATTGAATATATGAATAAATGCTGAATGAATGAATGCTGAATGAATGAATTGTGATTTGTACCCTCGGAGAAAACATAGACTAGCTGGAAATACAGGTACACAGTCATAATAATACCAATCTTTGGAAAATATAATATACAAAATTATGGATGTAGGAAAGACAAACAAGACTAATTTTGCTAGAGGAAATTTAAATGGGCATACCAGAGGAAGCAACCTTGGAATGGGCCTTGAAGGGTGAATAGGAGATTTCTGGGTGGAGAAGAGGAAGAAAGGCAGAAGAGATGGTCTGTGCAAAGGCTTGGTGGCATGGAAGAGACCAGTACTTTGAATAGCAATGATGAGCTCTGTGGATTGGGGGCTGGGTCATGGAGGGACCTGAAGGGCCTGAAGGGAGGGAGGTGTAAAGAGGATGTGGGCCAGGCTAAAGAGGTTGGGCTTCTTCATTCTGTAGGCAAAGCTAAGAGTAGAAAGGATTCCTGGGGAAAGCAGAGCCAGAGCATTTAGCCAAGGACTAACCCTGAGATGAGCAGGAATATGTCAGTGCAGAATCAGAAATCTCTAATTCTAAGAGTCCTTGCAGTCTAAAGTTCCCTGATTTTGTGAATGATCTGAAATGTTCTAACACATGTCATAAACAGACAAAACTGTTTGAAAATGAAGAAGAGGTGAATAAGGATGATCATATAGTGTTTATAGATGCCACAGACAAGGAAGAACTTCTCAGATCAGATTTGGTTGGCGTCCCTCTTTTCCAGCAACCAGAGAGTTTTTGAAACAAAAGGATTCAAATGTGGAATGCAATGTAGACATCATTGGCCAGACATGGAAGGAGGAAAGAAATGGTCTTTTATCTCTGTAAAGGCACGTATAGACTGTTGGCCTAGATGACCCCTTTGTGAGGGCTTCAAAAGAGCACATACACACATAAGCTCAGACTTCTCGAGTCACCTTGGAGGAGAGGCATGGGAGATGACATACGCAAATGCTCAGGCTTCACTCACAGCCTAAAATCCCAGCATGTGTTATTTTACAATTCTTTGGCACCTATGACTTATTTGTGACTTTGGTTTTGTTCTTCCTTTTCTTTCCATTATACTATATGTTCCATGATGGCAAGGAAGATATGTATAATCTTTTAGAGACATCCCTGTCTCAATATATAGTGCTTAATATATAGTGCTACATACAGTAAATACTTAAAATCTAACTTGTAACCTACCAGTGGGTGTTTCAGATGAAGGAGAACGCTTCCTTTTGGAAGTCCTTCATCAGTTTTGTCTCATGCCCAGCTGTTAGTTAAAAGGTCAAAGTGGGTAAATTCCTAGCAGTGCTATTGCTGGGTCATATGCATAGGGGCACTTGTACCCCAATGTTTATAGCGGCACTTTCAACAATAGCCAAATTATGGAAAGAGCCTAAATGTCCATCAACTGACAAATGGATAAAGAAATTGTGGTTTATATACACAATGGAATACTACTTGGCAATGAAAAAGAATGAAATATGGCCTTTTGTAGCAATGTGGATGGAACTGGAGAGTGTTATGCTAAGTGCAATAAGTCATACATAAGGAGAAAGACAGATACCATATGTTTTCACTCTTATGTGGATCCTGAGAAACTTAACAGAAGACCATGGGGGAGGGAAGGAAAAAAAAAAGAGAGAGAGGGAGCCAAACCATAAGAGACTCTTAAAAGCTGAGAATAAACTGAGTGTTGATGGGGGATGGGAGGCAGGGGAAAGTGGGTGATGGGCATTGAAGAGGGCACCTGTTGAGATGAGCACTGGGTGTTGTATGGAAACCAATTTGACAATAAATTTCATATTTGGAAAAAAAAAAAGGTCAAAGTGAAACATGCTGTTGGCCTGCCTCTACTCCTATTCCCAGCCTGTCAACCAGCCAAATGCCCCAGGATCTGAGACCAGTGAGCTCTGAGCCCTGAGACTCTGATTGGAATTATTTTAAAAATAGTTCCCTAAGATAGTGTCAGCATCCTTGGCTAGATAGGAAATACCTACATTACTCATGACCATTTGGTTCCTGAAAACCAAGCACTTTCAATATGTCTTAGTGTTTCCAAATAGGCTATTTGATGATCTGCTCTAGGCTACTTACAAGCAGAATTTAGAGGATATGTCTCAATTTCAGGGTTATGCTTAGTTCCCTCATTCTTTTCTTTTTTTCCATTAAAAAATGGTTGCATTTGCTTTTTTCAGCTCTCAATCACTCAGTGAATGTCTACCTGTCTAGGACCTACACAATACTTAGAGAACAAAGCATATGTGATTTTGTTATACATTTGAGTGATACATGTTCCTATCCTTGGAATAGACCACATGCTATATGAAATATTATAGAAGAGAGCCAGATAATAAAACTGAAGCTTTTGTAAAAGTATTTCTTATTTCACCAGTTAGTATTAAAAGAAGGGAGAAATCAAAATTGAAAGTGTCATTTACTACAAGTTGTCTGGATGAGAGATATTTACAACTTATAACATAGGCTAAATAGTGTAAGATTATAAATTCCAAATGAAGGCTAGCTCCGGTCCCTTAAGGCTTAGTAACAAGCCTCAAGAAACTTGGGAAATGTCATCAGTATAAACCTGTGCCAGTAGAATATTGATCAGAAAACCCTAAGCTGAATGTCACTTCCAGGTTTAAAATGAAACTTGGATAGTTCACATAGGCTGTACTAAGCTCACTAGCAGAACCTAAGACTTCTTGATAATAACTTTTGTATTTAAGAAGAGTGAGCATATAAAATCACAGCACTGCCTTTCTACTCCCCTCCCCCAGCCTCCGCCTGGCCTGGCCCACCCCCATTCAGGTCCTTATATGGTGACCGTGACCTTGAGATTTTGTCCCTGCTGCATTTCTTGTCTCCTTTATCATTGAAAGTTGTCTTGACAGCAACACAAGTGCTTAGGACTGTCTTGTTTGCAATAGTAATGATCGTGATGACAGTAATAATGAGAGTGAACAGTTATTGAGCCCTTGCTGAATACCAGAGTGTCTGCTAAGTGCTTTTACATGGTTTTCCTCTATGAATCTTCACCACACGTCTGTAAGAGCATCCTATCACTGTCCTATTTTACAAATGCCTTAGAGAGGCTATTTACCTCATTCTGTAGTAAGATCACATAGCATGTAATGCAGAGCCAGGATTTGGCCCAGGTGATCAGACCTCTAAGTGCTGGGGCCATGTCAGAGCTGCAGCATGTCTGAGGTAGGCTCCCAGGTACCAAATGGGCCATTGTAGGTACAGAGCTCTGATGCCATATCTCCTTAGGGACCAGTTTTGACCATCTTATCATTCAGTGAGGATGTAGCTGCCAGGATTCCAATCCCCCTCTCCTGTGTCAGGATCCTTTGGCCTGGCCCTTAAGTTTCTTTCTGCACAAGCTTACACCTTTAACAGCCTGAAAAGCTATTTAGTTTTTTCATCCACAACCAAATGTTTTTTTTTTTTTTTTTCTAAATTGTATTTATAAATATATAACAGTTATCCTTTTCTTTTTCTTCAGTCCTAGGTAACTGATTGATCTTTGGTCTTTTTTTCTCCCTCCTGATTTTTGAAATTCAAAGCATTCTTGTTTTCTAAAGAAATTGAGAGTCTGCCCCTATTTATTTGCCATCACCACATATGGCCATTAGGATATAAGAAATAAGATGCCAGCGGCATCTTCAGACAGTCACAGTGCAGGTTATTTCACTATGCTTTAGGTGGGCTTTGTTACAGAATTTCTGAATTGAAGTCAATATAAATCATGTTCATTAGATCCAAAGCAAGGGAAGGAGGAAGTGAAAGGGATGGTGGATGGGAGTGGGAAGCAGGTAGCAATTTACACTTAGAGAAGTGGACAAATCCAATACTCACAGACTGACTGATCCCAGTTCAGAAGCACTGGGTTTACACTGAAAGCTCATGGTTTTCTGGTTGGTGAGATTACCAAGTAGGTTCCAGAAGCCTGATTTGATATCCCAAACCAAAACACAAATGCCTACAGCAGCCTTGCAGACAAAGGAAATGAGTGAAACAGACCAAGCCTAAGATGACAGATGGTCACTGACCCTCATCTTCAGTGATAGGACATGAGGGCATGGTGGGGACTGTGGGGAAAGAGAACACACAGCCCTCTGAGAGGTTAGCAGATACTCAACTCCAGATGACTGTCACCAAAAACCAGGTCCATTGTTGCCAGATCTTCCTTTTTTTATTTTCCAGAGCAGCTAAATATGCAGATATTCATGTGATTGATATTTACTGACTTTTAAACATTGACTGCTAACCCAGATCTAAAAGCCAGTGCTGACCAAGGCTTGGGCCAAAGGAAAGCCAGCCTACAGACAGTGGCCTCTGCGGGCTGATGATAAGCATGCTTATTCATATGCCTTCTTCTCCAGACCTGACTCTTGTTTTGCAATTTAGATCTCAGTTGAAATTTAGGGCTTTTTTCTATGTCTAGTAATAATAGCTACAGGAATCTCAATTTATACTATAAATTCAGTGATTTCACTTAGGTTTACTTTTTTTTTAAACTTAATGATTTCTATGAATATAATTATGCTTAAAAGTTCTATCTAATGACTCAGAAAGCATTTGGTATATCTTTAAAGTGATTATTTTTATCAAATATTATTGAAGATGATACTATGGAAAACCATTAGAGAACATTCAAGTTCATCAATATTAATAGGCAAATTGATAAACTTTATATGTAAGATTTTGATAGCATAAAATTGTTCAAATATTTTTACACTAAAAACAAAGTTAAATGACAACAAATGGGAGTAATTTCTTTTAGCAAATAGAATAGACAAAGGGTTAATAGCCTTGTTTTTTAAAGAGTTCTTACAAATCAATGAGGAAAACTAACCCTGCTATAGATAGCTGAACAAAAGAAATGAACAGACAATTCACAAAAGAGAAGAAATAACTAATTGAAGAACATATGGGGAAATGACTCAACCTCACTAGTAATTAAAGAAATGCAAATTGAAACAACAAATATTATCATTCCCAGTGCAGCCAAGAGTGCAATGAAACAGGTACTTCTATGCATTACTGATAGACACAGTAGAAAGACTTGTTGGTGAGCAGTTAATAGAAATCAAGAGTTCAGTTCTGTTAAGCAAATATCGAGCTCCTTTTCTGTGCTAGGAATTGGTGTATGCGGATGACAAGGACCTATCCTTCCTCCCAGTGAGGGAGCATGTCCTGTGTGGGAGACAGACACAGATAACTCCATCATTAGGAGGTAAATGGCAGAGGCATCCAGAGCACAGAGCAAATGCAGGAGTAACATGATAGCCCAGTCTGGAGGGTTTGGAAGGATTATTTGAAGAAATCATCCTGAGATGAATCTTAAAGGATGATGAGAATTTGGCTGGATGAAGGAGGGTAATGAGAGTGGAGAAGAGGAAGCAAGGAGATCTCTGCAAAAGGTAGAGCATGGGCAAAAGTATATAGTGTCTGCAAGAAGGTTGGAACTCCTGCACCACTGAGTGGGAGGCAGAGATGCCAGATAGGAGGCTGCAGAGAGAGCCCGGCCTGCCCATGCTTTGGTAGCATGAATTTCACTCTAGAAGCAGCCCAAGGTAGAGAGGCAAGAAAAGACACAATCAGATATGTATGTTTTTAATCCTACATAAAAGTCACTGTGGTTTATTTTTCTCATTTAAAAAGGAACAGATGAAAACAAATAGCCCAATTAAAACTTGGACAAAGGACTTGAATAGACATTTCTCCAAAGAAAATATATAAATGGCCAATAAACACATGAAGAGATGCTCAACATCGACAGTCATTAGGGAAATGCAAATCAAAACCACAATGAGATACCGCTTTATACCAATTAGGATGGCTATTACTTTAAAAAAAAAAAAAAAGGAAAATAAATACTGGTGAAGATGTAGAGAAATTGAAATCCTTGAACAATGCTGGTGGGAATGTAAACTGGTGTGGCCATGGTAGAAAACAGTTAGGCAATTCTGCAGACTGTTAAACATAGGATTGCCATATGACCCAGCAATTCCACTCTTAGGTATATTCCCAAAAGAATTGAAAGCAGGGACTCCAACAGATACTAGTACACCCATGTTCATAGCAACATTATTCACAATAGCCAAAAGATAAAAACAACCCAAATATCCATCAACAGATAAATGGATAAACAAAATGTGGTATATACACAATGGAAGCCTATTTAGCCTTAAAAAGGGATGAAATTCTGATACATGCTACAACATATATGAACCTTGAAGAAATTACATTCAATGAAATAAGCCAATCACAAAAGGACAAATGTATGATTCCACTTAGGTGAGGTACTTAGAGTAGTCAAGTTTATAGAGACAGAAAGAATAGAAGTTACCAGGGACTGGGGTAAAGGGGTAACCGGGAGCTTCTCTTTGTGATGATGACAAAATTCTTAATTGGATGGTGATGATGTTGCACAACATTGTGAGTATACATAATGCGGCTGAATTGTACACTTAAAAATGGTTAAAATGGTAAGAGGTGCCTGGGTGGCTCAGTTGATTAAGTGTCTGACTTCAGCTTAGGTCATGACCGCACGGTTCCTGGGTTCAAGCCCCGCGCTGGGCTCTGTGCTGACAGCTCAGAGCCTGGAGCCTGCTTCGGATTCTGTGTCTCCCTCTCTCTGCCCCTCCCCTGCTTGTGCTCTCTCTCTTTCTCTCTCAAAGAATAAATAAACATTAAAAATTGTTTTTAATTTAAAAAAAATTTTTAAATGGTTAAAATGATGAATTCTATGTTACATATTTTTACCTCAATAAAAAATACCAAAAAAGTAATAGGTGCTTTGGAAAAATTAAAAAACAAATGTGTAAAAAAATATTCTACCCACTTAACCTTTTGGTGAATACCCTTAAGTATTTTCTTTTCTCATATACATATTCACATATTTATTATATTTTACTATATCAGGGTCACCCTATCCCTGCTGTCTTGTAATTGCATTTTCCATCTAGAGATAGACTGTGAACATCCTAGGTATTTATACAGCACAGTGGTTAAGGAGGTAAGCCCTGGAGACAGACCACCAGGTTTGTGTCATGGTTCCACTGCTTACTCAGTGGCCAACTGAAGGGCCCTGAGAGGTCACCTAACCCTCTAAGCTTGTTTCTTCATCTCTACCTACAAAGGAAATGATAATAATAGCACCAAACACATAGGTTGTTAAGGATTAAATTAGTTCCTAAATATGTATAAGCACAATGCCTGCCACTAAATAAAAGAAAGCTATTGTTATTATTGTCAGTGTTAGTTAATAATCCTCACCTGTTCCTCAAGACAATCTTTTTAGTGGCTTCATGAAGTACTTTATCACATAGATATACCATGCATTCCTGAACTAATCTCCTATGTCCAACATTTACCATTTCTAAATATTTGCTCACATAAATAGTGCTACGCAACTTTGCAAAGAAGACTTTATAGATTACTGTTTTTTAAAGCAGACCCAAGGCAATTGTTGGGTCAAAGAACATGTACAATTTAAGATTTTTGATTCATGTTGACAGACTACCTCCCATAAAGACTGTGATATGCAGAGGAGTGGAACAACTTTATAACAACAAAGAGTCAGAAACAACCTGTCTAAACTAAAAAAATAGTTTAAATGTGATGTTCCTTTATTGGAACATTATACAAGTATCAATAAATACATTTTCAAAGCCTACATAAGATCCTAGAAAATGCTTATGACACAATGCTAAGTGAAAGAGCAAGAAAAAATATATTTAATAGAATTATAAATTTTAAAAATCATATGCATGTGGAGGAACAAAAAACAAGTAAAATAGAAAGTTTGAATAGTAAGACACTAGATAAATTATTTTCCCTTAATATTTTGTTTTTCTAAATTGCATTTAACAAGCGTATACAATGTTTATAACAAAAAAATAATTTCACTGGGCAAGTATGACTTGTCCCTATCTTTGAGGGCTATTATTGAAATTTAGTTTCACATTGAAAGTAGATCTTTAAATAAACACCCATAGTAATGAAGGCAGTATTTCAATTTTCGGGCTGAAAATTTTTCAGATACAAAGTCACCTTCTTGACCTTATCCATATATTCAAAGCCTGTGGAGCTTGGAGATTTCTACTGCATGCTGTTGGAATCAGCAGCAAGATCAGCAGACGTTATTTCCCAAAGGAAATGAATCTAAAGGACTCCGGGAGATATAGCTGCTTATATGTCACCCAAACAGAGCCCAGCTACTTTTGTGACGGCTGTAGTCCAGGGAAGAGGCCTAAATGTTCAGTCATCTGCGTGAATCTCCTAGGCTCTGGGCCCCTCAGTCTACACCACGTTGAGCTGAGAGGCAGGTTAATTGATCTCTCTGAGCCTCCATTTCCTTATCTAAAAAGTTCATATAATCATCATATACATACTTAACAGGTTGTTATGAAATCAAATGCAGTAAACCTTGTAAAATGTTAACCCAGTGCCCAGGACATGTTAGCTACTCATTAAATATTAGCCTTCCTTATCCTATTATCCTATCATATTATCATCCTATATTCTATATTTCACTCGCTATTTTTAAAGATAACGGTGAAGCCTAGGAGAGGTGGCTTGTTGTAGTTTCATGGAAAGGGCCACAGATTTGGAGTCAAATGACCTGGAATGTAATAGTGGTTGAAGCACTTACTTATTTCATGACCTAGGATGAGACACTTAATCCTCAGAGCAGTGCTGTCCAAGAGAAATATAATATGAGCCAAAAATGTAATTTTGGATTTTCTGTAAAGCACATTACAAGAAGTAAAAAGAATCAGATGAACTTAATTTTAATAATATATATTATTTAACCCAATATTATCCAACATGTAATCAATAGAAAATTATTGATGAAATATTGTAACCCAATATATCCATTATCCAATGTGTAATCAATATAAAAATATTGATGAAATATTGTATATTCTTTTTTCTGTAACTAAATATTTTAAAGTCAATATACATTTTATAGCAGCTTCCAGTACAACCTGGAAGCTACATATTCATCTGAAATATTTTATCTGTATTTCATAAAATTTATAGTTGAAAAATTAGATTGACATACCCAAGTTGTTCACATTTTCCCAATAACTGAATCAACTATCAATTTTTAAATTTGAATTAAAGTTAAATAAAATGAAGAATTCAGTTCCTCAGTGCATGAGCCACATTTTGAGTACCAGTAGACCTGTTAAGCTAGTGGCTGCCATATTAGGCACAGTTACAATTGGAGATAGCCTGTAGTTCACCAAATTATTATTAGAGTGTTATATGAGAGAGTTTTATACATCATAAAATGCTGTCCAAATAGATTACTTCTCCTCCCAAAGTCACTGAGCTAACGAGATGTAGCTTAGGGACCAGAATCCTGCCAATATAATGTCCATATATAGACATTTGAAATTTAAAAAAATATTCATCTTGAGACTTTCCATTTTTTTAACTGTGATCCATAGGAAGAAGTATACTGTACATAACAACGTGGTACACAGAAACGCATGTGCACCTGTGTGTGTGTGTGTGTGTGTGTGTGTGTGTGTGTGTGTGTGTACATACAGATCAATAGCCATTATTCCCCAAAGGAGAATCACAATGTGGATATTTTTAAATTCCATTCTACTTTTTTCCTCCTTCTAATTTCCTCCTCTTTCTCTTTCTCCTTTTCTTTATTTAATGTTGGTCATGACCCACTAAATTGATTTCATGGCTCACTAATGGGTTATAAACCACAGTTTGAGAAACACTGATCTGAAGAGTCCAAACTTCCAGGCATATTAAAAATTGATTTGTTTTGTGTTGTAAATAATAATCCTTCCATAGCCACCAAGCGGTTCAAAGGGAACAGTGTTCTCCTCAATATAAATAAGAAGAATGACACTATTCTAGATAAGATACAAGAAAACAAGTGAATTATCTGCTTTTTTGTTAAGTGACATTTCTTTATCCATTCAGCAAATATTCATTGAGGAAGCACTGTCCCTGTCACTGTGTTAGGCACTAACAGCTGGCCCAAGACAGACAAGCTCCCTGCTCACAAAGTCAGCTACAAAACAACCGAAGCCCTTGCTGCAGTGGCTTAGCCAAATAAAGATCTTGGGTGTTTTGTTTTATTTTTCCCATGAGAAGACTAGAGGCAAGTAATGGTGCAGATGTCCAACAACACCAGTAGTGACTCAAGTCCCGTTACCTTTCTATTCCGCATGCTCTTGCCTGTCACTTTATAGTCGGAAGACAGCTGCCATACCTCAAGGCCTTCTGTCCATGTTCCAGGCAAGAAAAAGAAACAAGCAGAGGGGTGAAGTTGTCCCCAAATTCTCCAGCACATACAGTTGCCAGATAAAACAGGATGTCCTGTTAAATGTGAGTTTCAGAAAAACAACAAATAATGTTTTTAGTCTAAACATGCCCCATGCAATATTTGAGACATATTTGTACTGAAAAAAATTATTCACTATTAAGGAAATTCACATTTAACTAGGTGTCCTGTATTTTTTTAATGTTTGTTGTGCTGATAGTGCAGAGCCTGACATAGGGCTCGATTTCATGAATCATGAAATCATGACCAGAGTTGAAATCAAGAGTCAGTCGCTTAGCCAACAGGGCCACCTATGTGCCTCAGGGGTGTCCTGTATTTTTATTTGCTAACCCTGGCAACTCAGCACAATTTTGCTTATATTTCATTGGCCAGACTGTGTCACATAGCCACTCCTATCTATATAAAAAAAAAAAAGAAAAGAAAAGAAACTGGTGAAATCAAGTCATTTGTTAACTTGAAATCTCAATAAAAAAGAAAGTCAAGAGAGAAGGAAGTTGGTCGGGGTTGAGTGAGCCAACCTATAGTATCTGCTACCGCTCAGTTCCCCTCTGACCTTCCTTGTACATCATAGTAAGAAATTTGGGTTTTAATTCATGGTCAATGGGAAGCTATTGGAGAGTTTAAAACAAGAGAGTGACTAAATTATATTTAAGAATATGACTCTGGCTGCTGTGTGGAATGTAAGGGGAGGAAGATAAGCAAGAAGTGGGGAGACCAGTTGGAAAAAACCCAGAGAACTCAGCATAGCCTCAGGCCTGCCTCAGGCAGGCCCCTCACCATCCTGCCTGTGGTTCCCTCTTCTAAAAAATGAAGATTTGGTCTCTTAGTGCTCCATACAGCACGCCCAGAGTGGCAAGCAGTGCCATGGTGGCCTTCTCTTGCTTTTCGACTGCATCACTTAGTTGTCAATGTTGGCTCATGTTTTGTGCTCCTTCTTCAACAGAGGAGTGTCTGAGAGCCAGTTCATGGAACATCAGAACTTACTATTAGGAAGCTAAGATCCTGTGAGACTCCTATAAGAAAATGGGTGAAAAATTGCTTTTTAAAATTTTAATTAAAGAAAATCAATGAAATGCATAGACAAAATCTGCTCTGTCTTAGCAAAATTTAAAAAGTAACATGGACGATTTTTATACCCTGACATCTGGGACTTAAAGCAAAAATTGAATAATCTGATTCCAGAGCTAAGAACCTATGCGGGTAAGGCAAAACCTGATTTCATGCTTCTCTCCCTCCAAAGGGGATTTTGTTACAACAAAGGCACTCTGGTCCCCCAACCACCTCCCATTCCTGCCCCGCCTGTAGCAGATAATTTTCTCTCTCCTTCCTCCTGCTTCTCATGGAATTAAATCAATTGTTTAGTTTTCATTTGGCTTCTCCTTTCTCCCTCTCATCAGATCAAGTGCTTTTCTATTTTCCTTGAGGATTACCAAAATGAGCTCTTAGGGAAAAAAAGGTTTCTCAGCACTTTAGCTTCTGTTCCTTCTATTTATTTGCTTTGCCTTTTATTATCTGGTTTTTGCTGACACCCCAGGACACGCATGCGGTATATAGAGGTTATGGCTTTTTCCCTTTTTCCTAAATAAAACCTGTTGGTTAAAAAAAAAAAAAAAAGTGTGTCCTCAGAAAGATTTATCGATTTATTCTTTTTTAAGAGGGTCAGAGATCTAATAAGGCATCTGTATAAACATACACACATACACAACGATATACACATTTATATAGCTATTTATATGCATGCACACACAAATATACACATACTTACTACACACACACAAGTGTAAATATATTTTCGCCTCAGTTAACTTGGATATTAGAGGCAGTTTACAGAACTCCACCAAACATGCAAATGTGCTACTACTCTGGGCTACAACTGAACTCATAGTGTTAAGATTAATAATACTGTCAAGGAAAATCAACTCTCCCTACCTCCCTTCCCTCCCTTAATGAGCACACTTGGTTTTTCTAATCATTTGATCTCAAAAACTGGTATCATTTCTCTTCAGAGTGCTTCACAGCGAAGGGGCAGTAAAGCAATACAGTCAAGTCCTGGTGGTGGAGGGCGGAAGAGCTAATTCCAAATATTTGACATCACAGCGGTGTGAGATGGTAAAAGTACACAGGGCTGGGACTGGAGGTGCTGGGTCCTACCACAGCTCAGCTGCCCGTTCGGGAGCTCAGGCCTATCCTTTCATCCCACTGGATCGAGTGTCCTGCCCCGCAAAGTGAAAGGTTGCATCAAATGATGACCCCCAAGAGCTCTAGGTCTCTGAAGTTCTAAATTTGTAAATTAACCCACTATTAGGCAAAGCATGCCAGTGAACATAATCCTACCTATCCCTTCCTTTAAATTTCAAAATTCTGCACTAAAACCTGAAACCAGAGTTGAGGGTAGGGTAGCAGAATTCGAATTTGAAAAATAAACAATAAGAGAACTCTTAATGTGGTGCTCATGTGTTTTGGCCACTTTGTAAGACCACATACACAGAGGAGACCTTCACATGCTGCCCAGCCATAGGGGACCACCGTAAGCTCCCACAAGTGATTTCCAAAGAACTCACCTGTCGTCTCACTGGCCTAGCCTTAGTCTGTGACCTTTGCAGATAGTCAGATGGATGGGCTTGAGACCATCTTCTGAGCCTAGTGTTCAGACCTATGAGGGTGCAGAGAAAGGAAAGTGAGGTCAGGAGCAACAGGTGTCTTGCCAGAAACATCATCACAGGTTTCTATCATAGACAGATGGGGACCAGGGTTCCACTGGACAAGAAGTCTGAAAACCTTATTTTGAATTCCAGATCCACAACAAATTTGCAGTGTGATCTTGAGCAATCCTTAGCTTCTTGGCTTCTTGGCTTTCTCCCCAGTACAGCTAGGGGTTAAGCTTTGTGACCACCATGTTGGTCTCTAGTTCTGACATTCTGAAAGCCAGATATGGATGTAGTGCTTTTAAGTCTCATCAGGGAGAAAAACCCACATGGTAACTTAGAGGAGCCTCTCCAGAAGCAGAATGCTGCCATAAGGAGCTCAGTTCTTGTTGAGAGGACAGTTTAACATCAGACAAACATAGAAGATTTAAGATTTAAGGGATGCTGTAGATACAAATATATTATTCACCTTCTACACTACCTTTTTTTTTTTCATGATTTTTTTTTCCTTTCTCAACTCTGTGCAAGTGATCTCTAGAGCAGAAATACATTAGAGGCGGGTTTCCAAAGCATATTCCATGGTACATCATACGCAATAGCAAAAGAGTTCTGATTCCAAAGGAATTTGGGTAATCTTAAGTTTATAGTCTACTCTTAAAGAGTCATGACTCTATGGTGTACTAAGTTTCTAAGAAACCCTACAGTGAAAGAGCCCATTTACTTTTGTTTGACCCAATAGTCCTCCAACTTACTTGATCCCAGAGCTTTCTCCTGAGCCCTGTCAACAACCTGTGGGGCTGGTGTTCAATGGAACGTACTGTGGGGGACAGCACCCCATTATTCCCTGACACTGCATCTAATAGCATACATCTTATGAGGCCTGTGTGTGTCACATTGTACTTCTTCTGTCCATATTCCAGCCCATTAAACTTCTGCTGCTCCTTAGGTCTCACCTAATATGAACAGCATCATGACCCATTGAATGAATAATAGCTTATAGTAATGATTTAATAGTTTAATTGCAATATGGACAATTAGCCAATGATGGTAGAATCCTGTGTGATTTACTGAGATGGAAATCTGTCCATCCATGCATTTGTTTACCAGTGTTCTCACTCAAAGAACATGATTAAGAAGCTTCTGGTTCAGGATGGCAGGTTAAGCACGCACTTGTCTCCTCTCCTGCAATACCACTCAAGTGATAATAAAGAATTCAACAGAGGAATAAATTCTAACTAGCAAACAGAACAGGAGAAGAAATCATGAGCAATTTCAAGAGCACAAAGCTCTTGATGGAGGAACTGAAGCAGCCATAGCTGAAAAGATGCAATAAGGGGTTAGAGCAGAGGAGGGAGCCCATCTGCTGGGAGGCACCACAGTGAGTACTGACAAGGGATCCCCCGGAAGGATGGAGCAGAGTAAAGAGAGGGAGAATGGTTCCACATGTCTCTGCCCATTCTCAACCCCAGTTTTCCAGACTAAAAGGTAGCAAGATACTTAACTAGAGGGGAAAGAAGGAACGCATCTCTGAAAGTTCAGGTGGACTGGGGCGCCTGAGTGGTTCAGTCGATTAAGCATCCAATTCAGCTCAGGTCATGATCTCAAAGTGTGTGAGTTCCAGCCCCATGTCAGGCTCATTGCTGTCAGCCCAGAGCCAGGTTCCAATCCTCTGTCCCTCTCTCTGCTCCCCCTTCCCCACTTCTCACATGCTCTCTATCTCTCTCTCAAAAATAAATAAACATTTTTTTTAAATTAAAAGAAAAAGTTCAGGTGGACTGGAAGAACTAAAACTGCTGGCAGGAGTGTTCATACCCAGAGTGGTGTGTCCATCGTGCTGACGCTGGGGAGCGGGCATCAGCAAAGTGGCCAGGCCCTGACGCCTTCAGGCCAATCCTGACAGAGTAAGAACCCTCTATGTACCCTGAAGTTCCTATCAGCATCGCTAGTCAATCCTGTTTAAACAAAAGGTGCTGATTCAGGATCACTCAGCATATGAATAGCCCAGCAGAATGAAAAAGAAATATCAACAATAACAAAAAAAAACTGATCCCAGAGAAAACCAAGACACATTAGGTACCAGAGATTAATTGGAGAGAGAAAGCTCTTTAGAAAGATTCAAGGCTGAGAAGAGGAGAGAATGAAGGTGTGAGAGAAATAACAAAACAAATTTACTGGAGATGAAAGACGTGTGTGTTTTCTGATTGAAAGAACCATCAAATGCCAGAAGGAATTTTTATAAAGATCCATATCTAGATACATTGTCCTGAAATTTCAGCAACTCAGTGTTAAAGATCCTAAAAGCCTCCTAGAAGAGAAAAAACATTGACGATAAAGAAATTAACAATAAAACTAGCCTCAGACTTCTCCTCAGTCACACAGATGTTAGACAACACTGAAATGAGGCCTTCACATTTCTGAAGCAAAATTTCTAATCTAGAAACTATAGCCAGGAAAGCTATTGAGCAAGTGTAAAGACAAAATAAAAATATTTCAGATATTCAAAGATTCACAAAGAAGTTTCACCCAAAGGAAGTTTCCTAAGGATGGTAGGACTAATGGAAGATCCCAGTGAAAATAAATTCCAGAATATTGGCTTTGCAGAAGCCCAGAAAAGCGACTGGCACAAATTAAAATAGGAAATCAGTGTCTTTGAGAAGAAGGGAGAGATTTTTTTCAAGGAATATATAAAGGCGTTAGTGATACAGTATAAAAGGCCGGTAGAAAATAAATAGAAAAAAGAAAGAAAGAAGGCAGATACAAAATAAAAGAGGAGAGCAACTAGAAATTTCTGGAAAAACAAACTGCACAAGAAATTCTGGATTCAAATAGAAGGCAAATTAAAACATGCCACAATTTTGACAAGTGACAGTGTAAGAAAAAGACTATTCATTTGATCTGATGCTAGAAATATTCTTCATGAAGTAGGTTGTGTTATTTCGACCTATAGAGAAGATCACAAACATAACCCTTCTTCACTGCCCTGGGAAAATATAGTCATCAGTATAAAATCTCTGTCTACTGGTTGGCAAGGTTTAGCATCAATCTGTAAACAAACACAAGACTTAATCACTCGTATGCAATGTTGACGATGTGAAAGAAAAGCCCAGCTGACCTGAGAGGTGGATGTGGGTGAGGAAATTGCAGAGAAGGGCAGAAAGACCAATAAATAGCCTCAACTTTTAGTGAGGAGAGCCAGGTGGTAGTGTCTAAAGCTCATGGAACAAGTAATAAATTGGAAAGTTAACAAGGTAAGCAATAAAAAAGTAAAAAGGTTTTTAAAAACAGTCAAGAATTAGAAAGGGAAGCGTGCCATTTTTCTAACTGTCCCATCATGTAAAGAGCCTACAGCCAATAAATAACACGACGATCACCATAGTCAGAATTGTAAAGGCAGCCACCAAAAGAAATTAGAAATCTTTAAAGATGTCTCTGGGATTTGGAGACATGGTAGCTTTAAAAAATTATTATTATGGGGATGACTGGGTGGCTCGGTCAATTAGGCTTAGGTCATGGTCTCACAGTTCATGAGTTGGAGCCCCGCATCAGGCTCCTGTGCTGACAGCTCAGAGCCTGGAGCCTACTTCAGATTCTGTCTCTGTCTCTCTGCCCTCCCCTTCTCATGCTCGCTCTCTCGCTCTCTCTCTCTCTCTCTCTCTCTCTCTCAAATGTAAAATAAAACATTAAAAAATGTTCTAAATAAATAAATAAATAAATAAATAAATAAATAAATAAATATTATTATGAGCAATTCAGAACTCTTTGACTTCCAGCCACATGCATATATTACTTTGATTTTTAAAAGCCGTTGAGCACCTGCTGTATGGCAAGCATTGTGTTAAATACCAGGTATTTAGAGATGATACCAGCCTTATAGCAGAAGCATCTACAGAAATAAATGATGCCGATTTAGGAGCCCTTCCCAGAAATGTGTTTGTGTAAATTGGAAGAGAGGAAGCAGGGCAGGGAATCACACTTCACAGCTTGGCCGATTTGGCCAACCGATTAAAACTGTTGGTATAGAACCGCCACAGAGGTGAATTAGGACAAGCCTTTAGGACTTGGGGGCTTGGAGACTTGACATGGTTCCTTTAGATTGATAGTATTCTAGGCAGGCAGATAGAGTTACTGACAGTTTGGAGCTGTAGGGTCCTTAGAGACTCTATCCAATCCTTTCATTTTACAAACAAAGGAGGCTTGGTTGTGGCAGAGCTGATCCTTCTGATTCAATCCTTCTGATCGCAAGTTTAGTAATAGATAAAAGGAGCTCCACGTTAAGACACCCTTCCGAGCACAAAAATCAACATCATTCACATACCTGCTAAGGGCTACGCACCATACTGGCCACTTCATGTGTGTTATTTAACTTCATCTCCACAACAGCAACATGAGGTAGGCTACACCCATATTAAATGTGAGCAAACTGAGGTTTAACAATTTTAGATAATTTGTCTGAAGTTTAGAATTAGACACAGGGCCTGGACATGAAAGAGTCTGTCTGACTTCGAGGTTCATGCCCTTTGTTTTCTGGCCCATAATTTGGTACCCTGCTGACTGAGATAAGAGCTACACATCCCTATATTGGTGACCAGAGGTAAAAATAATGACCATTTCATATTACATGATTGAGCATATCAACATGATCCACTAATAAGGGAAGCATGATCCTGGCACTAAGCAGGGCTCTTTGATCGGCTTCTCTGCTCCCCCATGGCCCACCCTGGGGGAGGGTCTGTGACTTGCCCAGCCATCCATCTTAATTACGAGGGACCCCAGGAGCCTTTGAGTAGCCCCAAGCTATTCTGAGGAAAATAAACAAGAAACAGAAAAGAGGGAGGGGAGATAGAAATGCTCACTGATTCTAAAAGATTTATACTGACAATATCCCAAGGAGCTTATGAAATGTATTTTTTCCTTTTTTTTTTTTTTCTTTCTTGAGACGGAAAAGCTGCTGATGAAGAGATAGCTCTCAACTACAGTTTCATTGACAGTGAAAATACTTTAAGCTCAGGCTCTTATTGATAGTCCAGTTGCACAAAATAAAATTCATATAAACATCATCTCACATATTAGAACTGGAAAAATAATCCATCTTCCAGTCAACTTTGAAAGAGTCCCGTTATTGAGCTACTGAATTACAAGGACAGAATTTACATGTGTTTCCACACCCAGGAGGGAAGAACACTGGTGCACAAGAGGCCCAAGTCCAGCACCTGCGGTATGATTTTCTCCTGGGAACTTGAATTTCCCAGGGTGGGGTATGCGTGCACGTGCACGTAATCTTTCTGAGAAGAGGAGAACATCTCCTTCATCTTGCCCACATCCTTTCCCTCAATAGCTCAAACACCTGTTTTCAGTATGACTTTCCACCAACCTGAAAACATCCGAGTACGATCTCAGACCAGGCACAGTTGTTGCTTCCATATGTGTGACATGCTGCCTTCATCCTAAACTCAGACCATGCCCCGAAGTATCTAGAGCAAGACTGTGCCCCAAGACATGCTTCCAGGACTCTCATCTACTCTGGATAGACACACATCAATCTGGTATTGGATACCCCAGTCAATTCCAGAGTCTATCCCCAACATGGCACCTTTGCTTACAATAGTAACAATCTAAACATGTCACATTTGCATTTAGTCACATCCCTGCTTAGTGTAATTAGTACTATAAGATGAGGTCAGGTCAGTATTGATCCCCACCATTCCCCTACCATACCAGATTAACCTTCCTGAAGCACCACTCTGATGATGTCACTTGCCTGCTCAAAAACCTTTCCAAACATAGAAGTGAATACCTCCAGCCAGGAATGAAATGTCCTGTATGGCCTTGCCCCACACTCGCTCCCCTAGTCTTCCTTATGCCTCAGCCTTGTCTTCAGGTAGTACCCCTCTGCAGCCAAGTGCCTCTACACATTTTCTACATTTATGCCTTTACTCCTCTTCCCTCAAGCCCTGCATGGCTGGTTCTGCCAATATCTTTGTTTTTCTCTCCCTTTAAGGCCTAGCTCAAAGGTCATCTTCTTTATGAATCTTCCCAACTGAACCTAATGTCTCCTTCCTGGAGCCTCCCAAAGTGCCTTACCTGTAGATGTCTTATGACTTTATAACCTCTGCTTTTGATTGTAGTTATTACAGTGATCTCATCACCCCTACTGGACCTGGAGTTCCTTAAAAGCCAACACTGTGTCTGGTTTATGACTGTGTCCCCAGGGCAAAGCCAGTGCCTGGATGTTTGCTCAACAGTGGAATCCAGTAAATGAAATTTGAGGACAAGAAAGAGTGAACAGGGAGCCAGTGAACAAATGGGTTTGGTTCAGTACCCCACTGCCTTCCTTCTTCTCTTCCTCCCCCTCTGAGTTCCTGAGCTGTACAGCTTGGCCACAATGCACCCTGATCATGTTTTAAGATAAGGGATACAGTGGGATAATGAGAAACATATAAGGTAAAGAGCACTGGTTAGGAATCCAAACCCCTGGAGTTTGATTTGGAGTTTCAAATTAAGATGTTGGACAAGTCATTTCTCCATTTTGACCTCTAGTCTGCTTCTTTAGGAAAGTTAGGGCATCATATTATGTGATCTTTAAGTCCTGTCTAGTTCTGATATTTGATTCTATTCCCTTTCTTCTACCTCTGTACCCATGACAAGAATACCTCTCCCGTTGTAAAACAGAGTAATAGTATAGATTATTTACTGAGGGTTGTAGAGCACTTTCCGCTGGCCCATCTGCCATGCTGAAACTTCCCAACAATTACAAAGGGTGCAGTTTGCCATACTGACCCCTGGTCCCCAGTCCAGCTCAGAAACAGTCTTGCACTGACCTCATCCTGATTATAACTGGAAGTCACATTTATCTACTTCCAGAATATTGCAAATCTCCAATTCCTGACACAATACCTTCTCCTTAAAGAATGCTTCTGGTAGGGATCCCTTCTTTCATCTGATTCATTCTCTACCGCTGACTGCTAGTTCATTTACCTACCTGGTAAATTGGGTTGTCTGTAGAAGGAGACCAGCTTGAAGTGCTCAGGAGTGGTTTAAGAGGGCTGAGCACTCATTAGCTGGTTCCCACTGGAGGAGTCAGGAATCTTGGAATAGTCTTCCACTGCAAAAGAAGCAGCATCAAATGGTCCAAAACTTCAGTGCAGAAGTGTCACAAGTGAAATTAATGCATCAGAAGGAATGCCTGGAACAATAAAATGGTGCTGTGCTTTTATGCTGACAGTAATCCCCATGAATACAGGTTTCTTGTAGATCACTTGGCCTATACTACTGGAATTAGGGTTGGCTTGCCCCAGAGGCACATTTTGCCACAGGCACGGCACCAGAGAGGATTTGTAGGGCTTTCTTTATGGAGACCAGTTACAAATCCACATGACGCATAGACTCAAGAGCTGAAATGGATCTTAAGAGATTATTGAGTTCAGCCAACCCTTCTCACTTGGTTTTATAAACGAGAAAACTGAAACCTGAGAAAGTTAATGCTTTGCACAAGATCACTCAGCTAGTAACCAAAGGAGCATGAGCTGTGAACTTGACTACTACATAATAAGTGACCCAAATGCTGCCTCTCCAAGCCACCCACCTGTCAAGGAAAACCTTGAACTGGTCAGAGTTATTTGAGATTGTAGAGCCAATCCATACATTCCTGAGAAACTCTGAATTGGCCATAAATTGAGTGCTAAGTTGGCTTGAATGTGATATGGAGAACTCAGCTTTTATTTAAACTGTGACCTGTAGGGTGGCCTGAGATGCCCCAGAGCGTGCTTTGGTTTGTAGGGTTTGGAAACACCCTACATGGATGTTTACAAAATGGCACTAGTGTCCTGGCTCCATTCTTGGCACATGTTGGAGGCAGCGACTATTTAGGCTGTCCCTGTAGACCAGGCTGTAAATCCATCAGAACATCTTAGCATCTGGTTGGGTTTCTCATGCTGGTTATTCTATGGGGATTAGGTAAAACCCCCTATTTTTCTCCAGTTGCCTGTGAGACTTTGTTAATCGTGCCTATTGGCTGACAAATAATCTGTAAGCTATCATCTCTACTTTAACTTAGAAGACAGTTGAAATCAAGTAATTGATGATTTAATAGGGGCCTTCCTCTCCACTCAGAACTGGGTAAAGTACTCCCCATGCTTATCTCATATAATCTTTATACCCACCCTTTGATATAGGTGTTTTCATTGCCATTTTACAGATGAAGAACCTGGGACTCCAGTACATAGAACTAGTAAGACAGGGAACTAAGGTGAGAGCCTTAGTAAGTCCAGAATTACCATTCTCTTGCTTCAGGCTTTGCTTTTCACAAAGATGATCTAAGAAAAGGGAAAGAGGGTTGTGTTTATGTGAAGAAGGTGAAAAAGGCCTATACCATTGCTGACTTTGGTGCCATTGGTCTCTATATCCTGCCACAGAGATGCTGCTGGTGCTCCTATCTGTACACACCTGCAGAGTCACCTTGTCTGTCTCTTGCCAGGCTCCTTCCTGCTCCTCAACACCTCAGCAAACTCCAAGCACACCATCCTGAGCCCATGGATGAGGAGCAGCAGCGAGCACTGCAGCCTGGCTGTCTCAGTGCACAGGCATCTGCAGCCTTCTGGGAGGTATGTCGCCCAGCTACTGCCCCACAACGAGGCTGGAAGAGAGATCCTTCTGGTACCCACTCCAGGAAAGCATGGGTAAGTCCCTCCCCATGTCCAAAACTGATGATATAAGAGGCCATTTGGCTTTTGGCTGCAAATTTCCAGAGTCTGTGACATCTACTTAAAACTCACAGTCATCTTTCAATGGGTAGGGTCCAGATTGAGCCATTATTGCTAATATTCCCAAGGCAGTGTCTCAGGCACTGTTCTGTAGGGCCCTTTGGCTGCCCAGGCTGGTGGTCCTTCCAGAGGCCAGAAGACCAGCTGGCAAAGTGGGCATTTAACGAGTGGGTGTTAAAGGTATTTATTTCCCAAAGTACAGATGGAGCCAAGAAGAAAACAGCCAAGGGGAGTGTTAAAAGGCCAAAATGAAAGTAATTTAATATGCTGGAAATGGGATTTTACCATCAGGACTTGAGCAGGTAGGGAAAGAGCAAATCATTGTAGCCACCTAAGCAGGTCGTGCAGGAGTGTGGGACCCCAGAGCAGAACTGGTCAGGGATACCACAGTGGTATCAATTCAATAGAGATTGGAACAAGCTTCATTCCAGAACCTCTGAGGCTTACACAATACTGAAATCACACCAGATACCCATGTCTGTGAGCTCCTCAAGCTTCCAGAAGATATTCACTTGCTTACTCAGTGATCCACTGGGCCTCTAGAAGTAGTCACATTGGAAAGCAAATTTGAACCAGGGTATCTCTGTGCATACCTTTTTTTTCTTATTCCATAAGAAAAAATGCCATCATAAAACCCCACTTTTGAGGGGCCCCAGATCTGATTAGTTTATAATCAAGGGTGAAAGATCTTTCTTTGTGGCATGTTTACAGAAGATAGACTTCAGATTTCTATCTAAGCTTAGAGTTAGCTTCTTTCTAAGAAAATATCTTTCAGAGGAGTCCCATCCGAACAGTGATGTTACCCATTGTTTACCTCCATGGTGTGCTGGGTCAGGAGGGGATAGCCTGTCTACTGCTTTTCCAAAAAGCTCTATGGCCTCCTTAATAATTTCTTGAAAATCTCCACCCTACTCTCCTACTGCTGACTCATCTGTATTTAGCTGTGCTTCAAAAAACTACAAGCTCCTACAGTCCCAGGAGGAATAAAATCTTAGCTTCAAGAAGGATGTTGTCCCCATACCTAAACTCTATATCCATCTTCATGCCTCTGAAATGGGAGGGTCCATCCAGCCAAGTACCAAGTACCAAGTACCTCTGGTACCAAGTACCAGTACCAAGTGACTCTTCCTATGTTCTCCAGAAGTTAGGAATGTTGGGTGTCCAGGCTGCCTACTGTTTTAGATGAGCTGTCCTTGGGGCCGAACTTCCTTCCAGCATGGCCTCCCTTTCTTGGGAGAAGCCCAGATGGTAAGGCCTCCCATCCATGGGCAGGGTGGGTACTGGCCTCTGCTGCCATGCCATCCTGTAGGCGTCTGCCCAGTCTCATGAACTTGACTTCTGCACTCAGCATTCTTGCCCCACCAATCCTGGAAGAGACCAGACAGCACTGCTCAAGGCTGCTGAGAATTCAGACCATCAATCTGTTAAAGTGTGTGTTGGAGGCTGGGACTCATTGATGTCACAGGGTGAAGTGGAGTTCAGAGTCTCCCTGAAGTGCAGGCTGAGAATGTGCATGCATGTGAAGGAAGAGTGCCAGAGGGATTTCAGTGCTTTCGGAGTAGCAGAGCCTAGTCCCCTGGATAGCATGGTTTGGAAGACCACAGCTCCTCCCAGTGACTAGCCATGGGGTCTTGCAAAGACGTTTCCCCTCTTTATCTTCCTATGCATGCAACTACCTGGTGAGTTCCCACTTAACAAATGAGAAAACTGAGGCAGAGAGAGGAAATAGGAAGTGATATGGCCCAAAGTGGACTCCAGATCTCCCCTTCTCTCATTAGTGCACTTTCCAGGAAACCCATAGCCTCTCAGCAGGAACTCAGAGGGAAAGGGCAGGGTCAGGGAAAAGGAAATGGAAGGTGAAAGAACCTTACAAAAGAGATCCACTAGATCCTCTAGATTTGAGACAGATGAGCACAGGGGGCATATGATGGCCACCTTCCCTTCATAGACAATGAGAATAGGGAAAGGAAGACAGCACAGTGTGGGCAGGCTGTGATTCTCCCCAGTCTCAAGGCCCATCATGCTAGCCATTGCATTTTTTCCCAGAGCGACTCTCCCACTGTAGGAATTGGCCTGCCCCCTGGAAAGTGGGAGTTGAAGCAGGAGAAAGGAAGCAAGTGTGCTGTGGCAAGCCCCCTGACTTGATGCCTTTGCTTGGGGCTGCCCTACATCTACAGGGCCTTTGCCTTAGGCTGAGTTCCAGGCATCTCTGTGTAGAGACATTCTCCCTTAGTCCTGACAGAGCCATCTTGGAGTTTGGGGATGAGCAGGAGTGGTTCCAAATTGAAACTAAAGATGCCTGAGACAGCCTCCCCACCCCTAACAAAATCGATGTGGTGAGGGTAGAAGGTGGCAGCTGAAGGGGCAGTCCACAGACTGTCCTGATGCATGGAGGAGCTGTGCTGCCCCAGGCATCTTGGCAAGCTGCAGGGTACAGGCACTTGTTCAACACTTCACAGAGCTCTAGGTATTTGTGTAGAGTTGGATCTGGGTTGCTCAGCCTCAGCACTATTGACATCTGGGACCAGACAATTCCTTCTGTGGTCACTGTCCTGTGCATGGCTCCCCAGCTTCCCAGGCCTCTACCCACTGGATGCCAGTAGCATCTCTCCTGGTCATGGCAACAAAAATGTCTCCAGACATTGCCATATGTCCCCTGGGGGGCAAAATTGTCCCCTTTGAGAACTACTGAAATAGCTAGAGAATTTTAGAGCTGGGAGGAACCCTGAGATTTACCTCAAGATTCAACCTTGTCAATTCTCAGGAGTGGGGACTGAGGCCCAGAATGGGAAAGAGACTCACTCCATGTCATGTGATGAATGCCAGTGTTGGTAGACAGGTGTCTTCAGCCCTACACTCAAGTCTGTGTGCCAACCACTGTACTGATTCCTCAGTTACATAGATCTGTAAGGTGCAGTCTCTACCCTTGAGTAATAATAACTGCTATCAACACTTTTTAACACTTCCCAGATGTGACTTCCCAGTCAACACTGTGCACTTTACGTGTATTTTCTTATTTAATACTCACCAACACAATGAAGCAGTCACTGTTACTATCTTCCATTTCACAGATGGGGAAATTCAGTAAGATCAAACAACCTTCCCAAGGTCACTGGCTAGACAGGGTGCAGGAGGTCTGAACCTAAGCAGACTGACTTCAGACTATTTTTGCCTGTTGCTGGAAGAGCTCAATTAGGCCATGTTGCTGCAGCAAAAAAATCAGTATTCTATGAATCAAAGCCCTCAGTTTAGGTCCTAGTTCACTATTCCTCAGTTTGGAGAACCATTACTCATTGGGTACTTTCTATTTGTTAGGACCATACAGGTGCTAGATACAAAAGACTAGCCTTTGATGGTCTATGAAAGGATTTTCCATGAATGAGCTCTATGACTTCAGGGTGAATTCCACCCCTACTAAACCTCAGTTTCCCCATCTGTGAAGTGAGGATGATGATGCCAGCCCTACTCATGTGGTGCTGTGGAGTTAAAGGAATAAAAGACGTAAAGGGCTTTTCACACTAAGCAGGATGCACATGTAAGAGACCATTATTTAATACCCTAATCTGCTCTGTTCTGCTCAGAATTGGGGAGCACAAAGGACTAAGACTCATCCGCTCTCTGATTGTGGGGTTGGTGGCAATCTCAAGGATCCTTTGGTTTTGAGGTCCTTGGCACTTTGCCTCACTGAAGTTCAGTCCCTTTTATGTCGGAGACGACCCGACAACATAGTGCTCCGAGTGGTGAGGGGGACACAGTGAAATCCTGGTGGTGATGACAGTGATAATTACAAATGGGGCTGGCTTCCTCTCAGGACAGAACATGGGTGGTTTGGGGACTGCTATTTGCAAAACAACATTCTCCATTTGTAGTAACAAGGGAGGAAAGTGTCATAACACAGTCAGCTGGGGAGAGCTTGACTCATAGGAGTGGGCTGGGGAAGGACAAGCCTGAGGCCACTGAGTCCCCCCGACACCAAGTCGTGAGTATGAAGTGCAACACTGGGGGAGCAGCAGCCTGCCTGGAGACACCGGAGGCAAGGACAGGCAGTGGGGGAGCCCCAGCAGCTGCTCCCTTCCTTGCCTCCTGGAAAGCAGCCACATACATGAGGTCTAGTGAATCACAGAGCATGAGCGCCCGCCTCTGCCAAGGAGGCCTGGCTTTGGCCTCGGTCTCCCAGGGGATGCAAAGTGATGAGTGCTTGGCCCGCTCATCTGCTCATCTGCCCTGCCAGAATGGCCACAGGAGCACGGAAGCGGAGAAATGCTCTGTCAAACAGCCCAGCCCTGCTGGCCACAGAATCCAGCAGGCATAGGACATCTTAACTAGAAGTCAGAGGTTACAAAGTCCCCATGAATTGAATGAATATGATAATCCCTATTTAGAATGGTGAGCTGTGAAATGGCATAAGGAAAATGGTTCATGCTGTGCCAACCATATTAGGTACTTAACACATGCTAGATGCTTTCCAGGGTATCCATCCCTCTAACAACCATGGATCCTGTGCCTCCCATGCAGTAGGTGTTGGGAATACGCAGCCAAAGAGGGCACAGGCACAACCTTCAGGGAACATACAGTCCAGTAAGGAGGATTCAGCACGTGCTTGTGCAGATGGCTTTAAATGGGGGCCCAGAGATATTAAGGAACAGAAGTTGCCAGTGTGACATTGGTGCCCTCCTGGACTCAGGACCCCAGGCTCAGGGGGTGGGGGTGTTTGGGGTTGTAGGAGTGCCTTCTCAGTTCCTTCCCGGACACCCGAGCACACACCTTTCTCCTGCAGCCTTGGGTATCCGGGGACTTTATTGTGTGTGACCAGAGCTACACAGTGTGTAGAGGGAAGAATTGGGCCCTGAGGGGATACAAGTTGCCAATCATTTGAATTACTAATACTTGAAAAGATGCTTTAAACCTAAAGGATCTGGGGATACTCAGGCTTGAGCCACGATAAGCTGTCAGGGCCATTCTGTAGCACAAACAAGGTTCATCACAGAAGGTGGCCAAGAAATAAGGCTCCCCTCAGCACAAAGCTTCACCTTTCTGCAGGATCTTAACCCCTACCCTCAGAGGAGACCTGAGTTCCTTCTGTCTTGTCCACTGGGGATGCCAAGGCCCTGAGGGGTGACGTGACGTGATGAAGGACAAAGTATGAGCTCTTGGTCCTCCGGAGCCCTGCTTTCTTGTACTCTCTTCTATCTCCTGGCTGAACAGCTGCATCAGGAAATCCTCAAGCTCACTGCCTTCAGCTTAAGATCCGCAGCCACCCACCCCTTGTGAAGAAAACCCTATGTCCGTGCTGGGTACCGACACAGCTGCCATATTTATTTAGACCAGTCAGTTCTGGCCAAAGATACCAGCTTTAAAACCAGAACAATCCTAATGGGAGAGCTGCCAAAGTCATTTAATTCAAAGCAATATTGACTTGTGGGTGTGGCAGTGCTGTGTCAGTCCTGGCTCCCCTGCTAATCTTCGGCTCTTCCCAGCCTCAGTTTCTTCCCTTCCCAAGGAGAGATTCCAGCTGCATTCTGTCCCCTTCCTCATCCTGCAAGGCCAGCTGCCTCACCTCAGGTGGTCACTGAGGACTGGGGTAGCAGGAAACAATTTTCCCCACCCCGGAGTCCTGCTCTTTGTTCCCAGCCTAGCTTACAGGACAGTTACCCCCTCTTGACGCAGAGACCTTCTGCTGCAAATGTACAGAGCCCTGAATTCTCCTGTAAATAGACCGAATGGTCTCAGCAGGCTGAGCGAGGGATAGGCTTCAGGCAGGGCAACATGGAAAGATGCCACTAGGCATGTGCTTCTGAAAAGATGCCTGACTGCCAAACTGTGCCGGATTTAACTTCAGTTGGCCCAGGGTGGTGTGGCAAGTCTGGCCAACACGGGGAGATCAGGGGCCTGTGGCATTCAGCACCCTCCAGCCAAAGTCCTCCTCACATCCTGCCTGCGTGATAAACGGGATCGAGAATAAAAAAGGTGATCATTTATTGAAATTGATGCCCTCAAGTGGCAGTGTCACAATGATTTAATTTCAGACCCAGCATTTTCTCCCTTTCAAAGTCATTCAGAGTGTCGCTTTTCTCTTTTTCCCCTTGGTCTGAATAACACACTAATAAATATACAATAAGGGCTTTAATGTCCGGGTGATTTACACTAAAAAGAGAGAGCCATTTAGAGGCTTTAAAGACAATTTTTAAAAGCCTTAACACCCACACCCAGGCTTGTCAGGTGCATATTTCCAGGACACCTGGTCACGGGAATAGTCACACAGGTTGTGGTTCTCCGAGCATGAGACTTGGGTCTTTAGTGTGCTTGGAAGTAGCTCCCACACACAGTGTGAGTTTAGGCAAGTCTCTGACTGTCTATGAGCCTCAGCTTTCCTATCTGTAAAATGGTAATAATTGGCATGCCTCATGAGGTTGTTGTGAGGATTAAATTAGATGACATGCAGAACAGGTGCTAATAGTGCTTTGTTCCTGCTCCTGGCGGCCCCTCGCAGGGGCAGAGGAGCAGGGCTGGCCTTCCTCCAGGAAGCTCAGGGCTGTGTGGGATTGGGTATGAGGACAGCCACAGTTTCACACCCCCTATCCTCAGAGTGACTGCTTGTGTTCCCTAAGTTGGGCCCCAAAGGACCAGTCCCATTGGCTGTGCTTGGATTCGCTGTATTTCTCATCCCTGTGAATAGTATTGTTGAAGCAACTACTGAAATGTTAGTCCTCTCTAGAACATTTGGATTTGAAGCCATTAATATGATAGGTCTCAAGCTTTGGTGGTACAAATCAGAACCACCCATTTTATAAAATTTGTATAGCTTAGTCCCATGCAGAGTGATTCTGATTTTATTCATCTTGGGAAGGGGCATGAGCATGAGTATGTCTAGAAAATGACACAGGGATTCTGGTGTGCATCAAAAATTAGGGATCATGGCAAATACCTCACCTTAAATTAGTTGATTACATAAGCTGGTAACTATCTACAATCATTTGCTAAATACTAAAGACAGAAGGTTGGAAGAAAGCTAAGAGAAATGAGATACACTTGTGTGCAGGGTGTAGCATCCTATTTCCCCCTCACAGATACACATGCTAGTTGACAAGGTTTCCCCCTGTGGCCTGATTCTGCCTGTGTGGTCCCCATCTGGAACAACTGGGTAAATCCAAGGCTATTTAAGGTACTGGTCTCCACCAGTGCATCTACTCAAGACACATCTATCATTCTCTCTCCAGAATTACTGTGGCTTTTAAGGCCATAGGGGACTAGGAAGAATACAGGGTGGACTAGAGAAAGCTGGACTTTTCAGAGTCAGAGAGATTCTCTATCCATCCATCCATCCATCCATCCATCCATAGCCACATCCATCCACCTACCCACCATCCATCTCTAGTCTTCAGAATGTCATGTGTTGACCTTCATGTAGGTCCCACGTTGACATTGGAGCATGGCACTCCTTTTTGTTCTCAGGGGATAGATACTATGCTGTTAGCATTCATAGCAACTCTGTACAGTGCACGTTCAGGTTCCAAGGTGCACCAACTACAATCAGCCCAGCAACTCATTTCATCTTCATTTTGATCTGTGTCATATATTATTTTAAAAAATTTTTAATGTTTATTTTTGAGAGAGACAGAGACAGAGCATGAGAAGGGGAGGGGCAGAGAGAGAGGGAGACACAGAATCCGAAGCAGGCTCCAGGCTCTGAGCAAGATCGTGACCTGTGCTGAAGTCAGACGCTTAACTGACTGAGCCATCCAGGCACCCAGTGTGTCATATATGTTATTATCCTCATTTTACAGATAAGTAAACTGAATCTCAGAGAGGTTCAATGATTTTCCCTTTGTTATGGGGAAGCACATAGAGAAACACATATCTTTTGGGTGCTTTTTTTTTTTTCTGGCTCTTGTTGTTTCCACAAGGAGGCATTGTACTGGAACCCTGGTATCATGTCTGACTCTGAAAAAACTGGCACCTGTTCTTATCCAGTCAAGTAAAGCTCTTCTCAAGAAGACTCAGCTGATATTTGGTCATCTAATTCTGAGCCAGAAGCCCTGAAGGTCGAGGCCTCAGGCTGTGTATCTTCTTACTCCTTGCACAGGATGCTTGCCTGGCACAGCATCTGGCCCATAGTAAGTGTTCTTTGTTAGGTGCATGGACACCAGGTCAGTTTATGGTAATCTATGATGCAACTCTTCTTAAACCTGAGCTCTGAGTCTAAGACTTAAAGCCCAATCCGAGATCATAGAAGAGTCTCCAATCAATAAGAAGATGAAAAGTATTTTGTTCCCACCTTTTGCCCCCGCCCAGAGATACATGTATAATCCTCTCTGGGGTTCAGGAAGCAGCTGTCAGAGTGCACCTCAACTGTGAAGGTTGCCACTAAGTACAAAGGACAATTCCTTTCCTGGCAGGTACAACTTTTGCTCATGATTGCTTTCATTGATGGGCGTCAAGAAAAATAAATGAAAAGACCATCGGCTTCTGCCAGTTTTGACCTTTGAGATTTGACAGCCTAGGGCTTGTAGGAGGGCTCTTTTGAGCTGGTTGCTTTCCTTTTTCCACTCTGCCCCGGATATTTGATGGATTAAACACTAGGAAGTTGAGAGAATGTGAATACCTCTAACCCCTTGGCTTGTCAGAATGGCATCTTGGAAAATCCCATAATGATAAATGTACGTTGTATGCAAACCTGATTGGTTTCATCTAAGAAGTGTTTGTTGACCCTCACCTTTTCCCAGTGGGGAGGGAGATATTAAAAATAGGTGGAGGAATTTAGGGGCACCTGGATGGCTTAGTTGGTTGGGTGTCTAACTTTGGCTCAGGTCATGATCACACAGTTCATGGGTTCAAGCCCCACATCGGGCTCTGTGCTGACAGCTCAGAGCCTGGAGCCTGCTTCAGATTCTGTGTCTCCCTCTCTCTCTGCCCCTCCCCTGCTGGCACTCTGTCTCTCAAAAATTAATTAAAATGTTTAAAAAAATTAAAAGAAAATAGGTGGAGGAATTTAGGTAATAAACCATTAACGTCAAGCAATTCACTCATTCATTCCATCAGGCATTCTGTCAACAAACGTTTATTAGTCTTGGTTGAACTCTGATGGCTCATCCTGCCTTCAAGGGGCTCACAGTGAGGTTTAGTGTTAGGTGACAAGGGACGGCTGTGATGCTGTGGGGAAAGGGCTATAATGAGTTTATGCATAAGACATGTGCAGAGGGGTGTGGAGGAGTGTATGCATGAGTGTGCTGCTGGCTGGTAGGCAAGCTGGCCCAGAGAAGACAGCTTGAGCTGGCTCTGAAGGGAGGAGGGGCAGCAGTCAGGGGGGAAATGAGCCAAAGGCATGCATGCATGGAGGGACCATGTCCCAAGGCCCAGCAGCTTGAGAAGTAGGTGGTGCTGGGGCTACATGATCACTTAGCCAGTCTGCCCCCATCCAGTCTCTCAGAGTTCTCACACTTCGTACGAATGTGCCTCTGGCTTGCGTAGTAACAGTACCCATCCCCTCCTCACCAAGGCAGTCTCCAAAGAGAAGTCTCATCCCTGGACCCCCCCCCCCCCCAACCTCTTTCTGTAGCATATGTCCTTCTACAAATACTCAAAAGATTTCACCCCAAATCCAGGCTCTTTTCTGACTTTCTCTCCCTCTATTAGTTTCTTCCTCCCTAGTGAGGACTCCAGATTCCTATAGACAATCCATCCACGCACACAGCTGATTTCTGCCCCAGCACAAGTGGACTCAGGGCGCAAGCTATTTACACTTTTTGGCTACAGTTGGCTCAGACTCTAGGACTTTTCTGTCACCTCTCCCCTCCTCTTCCTTTGCAGCAAGAGTAGCTAAGGTGATTATTCCTTATGGATTGCCCTCCACTCCCGTCTCCACCACAGAGACCCTTACTCATTCTGCAGTGTCCAGTTCAGTGTCTCCTCTGATTCAGATTCCATGGATGGCATCAGCCTGTGGCCTTGTGATGATCCAGCTACAAGGCCCTCTCCCCCACTAGTCAACAGGGATCCAGCATCCTTCCTTTCACTGCTGGCCCTCAAGTGCCAGCATGCAAAAGATGGGGAAAGAGTGAAGCTGCTGGCCAGGATGAGCAGGAGCTCACCCCACTTCTTCTGCTCCCCTTAATTTGTATAATTATAATAATGGAAAGGAAGAAGAGTGTTGTAGTCCATTCTGGCTGCTATAACAAAATACCAGAAATGATAAAAATCTATTCCTCACGGCTCTGGAGGCTGGAAATATAAGACGGGATGCCAGCAAGGTCATGCTATAGTGAGGGTCCTCTTCCTGATTCACTGTTGGCACTTTCTCACTGTGTCCTCACATGGTGAGAGGGGCCAGGGAGCTCTCTGAAACCCCCTTTATAAGAGTGCTAATCCCATCCATGAGACCTTCACCTTCATGACCTAATCACCTCCAGTGGCCTTACCTCCTACTGCCAACATTTTGGGTTAGGTTTCAGCATAAGAATTTGGGTCCGAGTTGGGGGAGGCACGTTCAGACCATAGCAAGAAGAGAGGGATAGTTGCTTGGAATTTACTCAGTGGTGCCAAGCATTGTTCTAAGTGCCTTCCACGTGTCATGTCACTTAATATTATGCTCACTGCCATTCAATGAGGGAGGCAATTTCATTACCTGCATTTTACAGTGAAGAAGCTGAAGCTCAGTGAGGTTAAGGAACTTGCCCAGGGTCACACAGCTAGTAAGGAGCAGACTACATCTGAAGCCAGTCTAGCTCCACAGTCTACACTCCTACCATGCTCCCGGCCTCCCTATCACCAACCAGTAATTAAGAATATATTATTATTTGTGTATGATGATACATATGTAACATATCATCACTGTATAGTCTTCATAAATACCTAGCTACATATTTTCTGTGGTATGTATATAATCCTTCCCATCCAAAAATAGAGGGCAAAGTTCTAAGGCTTTTGGCCCAAGGAAGAACATTTTGGAAAGTGGCCAGCCTTAAGAATAGGAACTAGAAAGCCTGCCCTGCAGAAGGTTATATATAGAAAGTCCAACATGGTCCCAGCTTCCCTGTTTCCTGAAGATCTAGGCCAATCCAGGCCCCCTTGCCTGGGGAGGCCAGGTCTCTGTCTGTGGTGAAGGAGGCAGAACGAGGTGATGAAATTATCTGCTCTTTTAGTTGTAACGCAGAGTCCAGGCCACCGGTGTCGATGGCGGCTGAGTAAAGAAACACCATGAGCTGCATAATAGCCCAGCTCCACTTTGCATTCACTCCAGGCCTCAAAGCAAACCTCCCTATGTTTCATTACCTGGCCTGCTTCTGAGTTTTCTTTTTTCCCCTTTGTTTTGTTTATAGTACCACACTCACATGTCTAGATAAACTCCTTGTTTTTATAACAGAAATGCATTTTCTTATGGTTCAGAGCCTTAGTTAAGAGCCATATCAACCATGGGACTTTGCATTTAAAAGGCTTTACAAAATCTACATGCGGATTTGGTACAATGTCTATTCCTGAGATGATCTTACATCACTAAGCTCCAAGAAGGAGTCTTCCCACTGTTGTCAAAATGCTGATCGCTTTCCCTCCATCAATGGGTACATCTTGTGGTTGTGAGAAAGGGGAGGGCACGCAGTGAAGGCCACAGCTTTTCAAGAGGGAGCAGGCTGGGCCCAGGGCATAGGCACTGCCTGTGAGATATTCACCCAAGGACTTCAGGTTACCCGAGCATCGGGGGCCTGCCCGCACCTCTCAGGGCAACTTAGAACAAATGACTGGCACACAGTGGGAATCAAGAGAGGGCCGTGAGCCATGTTGCTTCCCTCGTGGCCCTACTTCTAGACTCAGATTTTGTTCTTCTCTGTCATATTATACTGTGGAATGTTCCTTGAAGTCTTTGAGAACAATAACCTCAGTGACTCCTCCTGGGCATTAGGAAGTCCCAAAATAGAGCAAGTCAAGAACTTGATAAGAGAACTAGCAGGTGAACATTGCACGTTGCTAATCTCCTGCTTCAGATCCTTCAGTAAACCCCTGTGGATCTCAGGATCAAGTCTGAGCTCCTTTTCAGCATGGCACACGACCCCAATCTGGCCCTCCCCATCTTGAGCTTACCCCATTCCTTTGGACCCATGCTTCATTTATAATAAGCTGTTCACAGTTTTCCTAACTGAAGCCAGCAGTTTCAACCCCTCTTCCTTCCCCCACCTCTCGGACCACCAAGTGCAATCTTTCCCCTCCTTCAAAAAAGAATCTCTTAGCTCTCAAGCCTTTCCTGGGACTCCAGACCCAGTCCAAGCAGTGTTGATTATACCATCCTTTACACCCACTTCTGTAGCTTGTTTCACATCTCTGTTACTGTTCTCAGCCCTGAGGCACATTTGTTCTTTTACAGGCATTTCTCACCAATTAGGCGTCCTAAGAATAGGGATGGGCATTATTTATCATTGCGTCTCCTCTGCCTTGCACAGAGCCTGACCCACAGAATATGTTCAAGAAATGCTTTTTAAATGAACAAACCATCAAATTAATTGGACCAGGAACTCTGAGAATTTGAGATATGGTTTTAAGAAAAAGATGCATCTGGAAAGCTCTTGACCAAAATCCCATCTCCATCCTCCATAATATCTCACTTCCTTCTACTCAACCCCAGGTATAATGACTGTTCCTCAGCCCACACCACTAAGCAAATGCTGGCATACATCAGCCTTGAAAAATAAGATGTTTCCCATACTTCCTGATAGCCCACTCTGGGATCATCTTAGCCCCTCCAATTTTCCAGACAATTTCCTATATGCTTCCTGTGTGTTGTCTTATCTTCCACAAGAATCTTCTCCTTGGTATTCCCCCCTCCAACGTCTTCCTCTTCTTAGTTTACCTATATTTACATTCCCAGTTAAGCACACCGACTCCTGTTGAGTTTTTTTTTTTTTTTTATCTTTTCAGACAAGCTAGGATGAATTCCTATTGTGTTCTCTCCAACTATTCCTTAAATATTCCCTCCATCGTTTGTTTGTTTTTTTCCAGGACTAAAATCCCTCAATGACTGCATGAAATTCTATCATTTTTGTATTGGATGTTTACCTACAGGCCTCAGAGTGACTCCTCTGTCTGGATTTTTTTCTCCTGGTCACTTTCCCTAAGGAGCCTCTTGGTGCCCATTGAGTCTTCTCAATAGACACAGATGATTTTCATTTATAAAAATCCTCACATGTCTACCAACTTTCTTGATTAACTCTCTACTTTCCTGTCTGACTTAAGGCTGGCCTCTTGGGTTTGGGGTCCTGGTGGCATCAGGTTCATTGTGTATGTGATTGAGCCAAGAAATTTGATGACTGGCAAAATGAGAGTCCAGATAGAAATAAAAACTTCTGTATTGCACTGTCCATGGTCCTTGAGTCCTTGGTCTTTTCCTGTGGCTGCCTCTCCAATTTCACATTCCCACATGACTATTTATGCTAATTTGGGTTAAAGGCATACTCTAGCCAGCAGAACTAGAAAAATATTTTAGACATAGACTCATCAAGCAGAAAATAATCTTAAAAGCCATTGAATCCAGTCCCTTTACCCTCACTCCAAACCAACGCAAGAGCCTCCTCCAAAGCTCATCTGACTTTAGCTTACCTGGTTCCAACCAATAGGATGCTCACCTCGAAAAGCAGACTGCCCCCTGTGAGGCAGCTTTTGCTGCCAGGAAGAACTTGCTAGTAGCCCACTGCCTTTGTCATCTTGAAAAGTTGTTGAATATCTCTGAAAAGTTGTTCAATTTCTTCAGGTCTCCTGTATCTCATCCATAAAATGGGAATAGTAATACCTATCTTACAGGAGCTTTTAACAGTGATAGCTAATATGCATTGAGTGTTTATCATCTTCTTAGCACTGAGGTATATAATTGAATTTAACACCACAATTTTCCTGTGAAGTAGTACTATGATTATGCATATGAGGCATCTAGGATAATTTGAGCAGATAGTGTATGTTAGTTCCCTCTCCTATTTCACGATTATCTGGTTGATCTTATATTTGTCCTCTGGAATCACATAGAACAAGCCTACTTTCTCCTAACAAGGCAGTTTTCATTTCTTTGAGGATAGTTCTCATGTCTCTTCTTAACTCCCCTACCACCCCCTGCCCCCACCAGGCTAAACAATTTTAGTTTCTTCTACAGCATATTTTCCGGAGCCACATTCTTCCCATATGACCTTAACCAGTGAAGTGGTCGGGGCGGGGGGGGGGGGGGGGGGGGGGGGAGGGGCAATTCTTCAATGATCTGGAAACCTCTACCCACCAGTGTAGCATAAGCTTGGCTCACTCTTCCCCTGAATCCTGCTGCATCCTGCTGTTTGAACCCCAGGCACCCTAAAGTTAGCAACCAGGAAGGCTGCTGGAGCATTTCATCAAAACCATTTTCTAGACAATTTGTGTCTTTTCTTCCCAATGGAGAATCCTCAAGTTTCTCTTGCAGGCAAAGGAGGCCTTTCTTGTTTGCTATTGACATTCCCAAAAATATCTGATTCAAAAAGAAATTTAATTTTGTCCCCAGCTTTCACATCGTCTAGCTTTGTTTGTCATCCTTGTGGTCCGCCAGCTTTGCCCCTTTGTTCTCCTAATTGCCAGAGACATTTTTATACTGAGTAAATTGCATCAGGCTCACTGCAAAATGAATCAATTTGGGAAGAGTATGAGCTACACTGTTGTCTTAAGTGTGCATTAACATTTAGATGCGTTATTTAAAACGGGTCTGGGGTTAGTGCCAGGGAGATAGCTTCATGACTATTCTGACTCATTCTCTGCAGCCAGACTCCACTGAATAGAACTGAGGAACTCTGAAACCCATCCCAGCCCTCCATCCCTCTAGGGAGGGCTTGAACTAGGTGAGATATTTTAAGAGCTCAGATTTGGGAACTTGATTGACAAACTGAGTTTGACTTGGTGATCTCAGAGCAAAACACAGCCAAGCATAGTAGACAATGGAGAGGAGAGATCCTCTTTCTCTCTCATCATACATCAGGCATGCACATGACATGTAGGTTTAAGTACAAATCACATGGCCAGAAGTCTTTGGCAGTAAAACAAAGCATGCACCAAAAAAAAAAAAAAAAAAAGACACCAGCCAACCCTCTCTAGTATAAAACTTAAAACAATGTTCTGAAAGCCAGTGAATAGGAAAAGCTGCAATCCAGATGATCATGTGGTGATTCAATGAGCTAATTCTTTCATCATCAAGAGGGTCAGGTAATATCTCCATTAGTAGCAGAAGGTTTAAAAATTGGAGAGAGTGGCAACACCAGGACAATTGCCTGATTTATGCTTTTTCAATCACCTGGGCTTATAGCCTAAACTGGTAATGGACTCCATCCATCAAAAAATTATTCCATCTGGCATCCTGGTTTCTGAAGAAATCTGGACGTCCTCGTAGAGAATTGGCCAAATGATATAATGCGTGTGAAAGGCCTTAGCACAGTGCCTCAGTAAAAGGTGGTTGAATCTGTTTCATTATGTTCAGAGATATGATGGTGCATTCGATACACAAGAGAAATAAAACATCAATTGTTTAATGCCATAATTAAGATTCTGAAATCCTGAGAAGTACAGCTATGAAGATCGTAAGGGTAGCACTTTCTCAAGGAGCTCTTCCCAGACACTTCTGTCCCTGGGCATCTCTTCTCTTTCAGCCTCTAAGGTCCTTTGTAAGTAACACCTCCAATCCCATGGAAACTCACCAGCTTTGTGCATTTCTGCCCATTTTTCCCACTAGAGTCTGAACTTTGACAAGCATACTCAGTACTTTCATTTTGGTGTCCTCAAAGTCCAAAACAGTGTCTAACACAGAATCGGCATTCAATAAATGTTTGTTGACTGAACAAGTAGAACTCAAAAATATTATCGTGCTGTTTTCAAAGTTGAAGTAGATAAGGATATCTTACACCTTTCTGCTGGGAAGGCCTAAAGCATTAGGATCCCTGACCAGAGATAGAAAACAACGCATAAAGACTACTACTGCGAACCAGTATATTGCCTTGAAATAACAATAGCTGGGGCGCCTGGGTGGCGCAGTCGGTTAAGCGTCCGACTTCAGCCAGGTCACGATCTCGCGGTCCGTTGAGTTCGAGCCCCGCGTCAGGCTCTGGGCTGATGGCTCAGAGCCTGGAGCCTGTTTCCGATTCTGTGTCTCCCTCTCTCTCTGCCCCTCCCCCGTTCATGCTCTGTCTCTCTCTGTCCCAAAAATAAATAAAAAACGTTGAAAAAAAAAAAAGAAAAAAAAAAAAAGAAATAACAATAGCTACCACTTGTATAGCACTTAATATACAGTGGGTATTGTTCTAAGTGCCCTAACCTGTATTTATTCATTTATCTTCACAGTAGTTCCATGAGGTGACATATCATTTTCATCCCCATTTTATGGATGAAGACACCGAACTTGTCAACAGTCCTACAGCTAGAAATGATTAGAAATGGAATCTAAACTCACAGGGTCTCACTCCAGAGCCCATGACCACCACACTATATGATGTAACCTCTCCAAAAGAGATGTGAGAGGGGCTCTCCCCAGGCCTCCCCCAGGTAGATCACAGGTGGCCCCATCAGGTGGCATGTCAAATAGACAGGGGCAGACACCAGTGAGAAGAGACTGTCTTCTCTATGTTTCACCTGAAATGGCATCTCCACTGCCTACCCAGGGACATATATCATGCAGGGCAGAGAAGCAGGTCCCTTATTTCAGCTACCCTTAGCCCTGGGAGGAGGATGCTATGCAAAGCCTCAGCTATGGTATTGGTTTGGGGAAAATGAAATCAGAACCTTTGCAGGCTTTCAGTGAGAATAGGAGAGAAGTTCCCTGCATAGCCTGAGGACAGGAGTGGAGAGAAGGAAGAAGAGGCATGTCAGACCTGCACTCCATCCAATCCCCCTTTAGAGCCCTTAGTCCTTCTATTCATAGGTCAAATTGAATAACAAACCACTAAGCAGATGGACACATACATAATGTATTATTGGGTAAACGGAGACAAGATGGAACTAACATAGTCTGCGTGCATTCTGGCTGCTGAGCTGGGACCCAGACTCCAGCCCTCTCACTGCTGGAGCTCCTACTCAAATCCCTGGACCCTGCTCTCTCCTCCACCCTGCTCAGTCAGGCTTGAACTGGCCTTATACATCAGTGTGAATAGGATTCTCAAAAGCTTTAGAGGAAAAGTGAAAAACATCTCTCTCTTTTCCAGTCGGTTTATGAAAATATCTTCCTCTAATTGAACTTTCCCCTCTTGCATATGCCTTTTGATGGCTGCATTTAATTGCCTTAAACATAAAGCTGCTATGATCAGAGACTTCAGAGTTACATATGCATCTTTTGTGCTGAAACTGTTTTACCATCTGGTTCTAAAGCAGCTTATAGGTTGATTTTGATAAGAGCAATGTAGGTCCCACCAGTCTTACTATAATTGGTTGTCTGCTTACATGATTGGGGAATGAAAATTATTTATTGATTCCTGATTCAAAAAGAAAATCAACAAATGTGTTTCCCACAACCACATGATTCCATTCTGACCCCTCTGTCTTGCTGAGATTATGCCCCCATGGCCCACCCCTTCCCCTCTTTCCATCCATGATTGCCCTTCTCTTTGTCTTTGTTCTTTCCTTCCTTCCTTCCTTCCTTCCTTCCTTCCTTCCTTCCTTCCTTCCTTCAGTAAATGTGTCAATTAAGTATTCCTCTACTATTTCAGGGAAGTGTGCTATATGGTGGGAATTGAGCTGGGAAAAAGCAGAAACCACTGCTGTCTTCATGAAGCTTACATTCTAGAGGGGGAAATGAATGCTACATTACTAATGACATGTACAGTCATGCAATTACCATAGCGATACATGGCGAAGGAGTACAGCTTCTGTGAGCTTTTATAAGAGAAGGACCTGACCCAGGCTGAGGGATGATACAAGCCTTCCTGAGCAAGTGGCATTTGAACTGAAGTCTGAAAGAAGAGTGGTAGTATGACAAAGTGGCAAGACTCTTTCTGGGAGTAGGAATGGCATATGAATGCCTGGAAAAGAAAGATGTGAGACATTTCTGAGGAAATCAAGGCAGATTCATGCACGTGGATCTGAAGGTGAAGAGAGGCCTGGCTGAAGAGAAGGATGGGGAGAAAGACAGGCGGAAGAGGCACATTCAGGAATACAACCTTTGTCTTAAAACTCAAAGTTGATGTAGAGTTTTAAGAATAGGACTGTGAGTGAATTGGAGGTAGGGCAGGCATGGGTATGAAGATCCCAGACCTTTGCAGCAGCCCAAGGGACAAGAGGATAGTCCTGGTTAGAGAGTGTAGATAGAGAGAAAGGAGCGGGTTTGTACACATCTATGTGCAAGGTGCAATAGGCAGGTTTAGTGATGGATTGCCTTGACCAATTGGGTGGATGGAGGCATTCACTAAAACAGGCAAAAATGAAGGAGGCACATGTATGGAGAGGAAAGTAGAAAATGTGGTTTGGAGATGTTGAGTCTTTAGTAACATAAACATCTAAGTGAATATGCAGGTAGACATAGGGGTCTGGAGATCAGAGAAAATATCTGGGCTGGAGAAAAAAATAGAGGAGTTTTGGTATGTTGACAGGACTTTGGAGGCAATGGGAGCATGTTAAATGCCTAAGGAATTAACTGGCAATGAATCATAGACCTAAATGTAAAATCTAAAACTATAAAAATTTCTAGAAGAAAACACAAGAGAAAACCCCTGCAAACTTGAGTAGCAAAGATTTTTTAGATAGCACACAAAAAGCATAAACTTATAAAACAAAACATTGATCAGTTGGATTGGAATTTATCAAAATTAAGAACTTGCTCTTCAAAGGATTCGATTTAAAAAATATGAAACCAAGTCGCAAAATTGGAAAAAATATTTGAGATTATACATACAGGTCTCAAAGGGCTTGTACCCACCCAATTAAGAAGTGGGCAAAATATTTTAATAGACACTATGCAGAAGATATAAAATGTCCATTAATCATGTAAAAAGATGCTCAATATCACTAGTCATCAGGAAAATTATAATGGCTAAAATTAGAAAGACTGACCGTACCAAGGGTTAGTAAGGATGAGACGGAACTAGAACTCTCATATACTGCTAATGAAAATGTAAGATGGTATAACCACTTTGGAAAATAGTTTAGAAGTTTCTCTAAAAATTAGATTACACACCTACCATACAACTCAGCTATTTCACCCCTGGATATTTATCCAAGAGAATGAAAATGTAGGTCCACACAAAGACTTGTACATTAAAATTTATAGCAGCTTGGGGCACCTGGGTGGCTCAGTTAAGCGTCTGACTCTTGGTTTCAGCTCAGATCATGATCTCATGGTTCGTGGGTTCAAGCCCCGTGTTGGGCTCTGCGCTGACAGTGTGGAGCCTGCTTGAGATCCTCTCTCTCTCTCTCTCTCTCTCTCTCTCTCTCTCTCTCTCTCCCCCTCCCCCTTCCCCATTCACACTGTCTCAAAATAAATAAATGTCAAAAAATTTTAAAGATAAAATTTATAGCAGCTTTATTCACAATATTCCCAAACTGTAAATGACCCAGTTGTCCACTAACAGGTGAGGGGATAAACAAACTGTGGTTTGTGTACACAATGGAACACTATCCAGCAACAGAAAGGAATGACCTACTAATACTGACAACAACATGGGCAACTCTCAAAATCATTATGCCAAGAGAAAGAAGCCAACCACAGAGACCACATAGTATGTGCTTCGATTCATGTATGATTTTAGAAAGTGCATCCGATCTACTAATCTACAGTGACAGAGGCAGGACAGTGGTTTTGTAGGAAGTGTCACAGGACTGACTGCAAAAGGGCAGAGAACCTTTAGGGTGTGGTGGGGCAGTTGGTTTTGAATGTGGTTATGGTTCCCTGGTGTAACAACTGTTAAAATGCTTTAAACTGTACACTTTATTTTTTTCAATGTTTATTTATTTATTTTGAGAGAGAGTATGGGGGAGGGGCATAGAGAGAGAATCCCAAGCAGGCTCTGTGCTCAGTGTGGAGCCTTACATGGGGCTCGATCCCACAAGCCAATATCCAGAGTCAGATGCTCAGCTGGCTAAACCACCTAGGTGCCCCTATATGATACACTTTCAATGGATGCCATTTATTGCACATAAATTATACCTCAATACAGTTGACTATAAAAGAAAAAGTACCTAGAGAGGGAATGGAGGGGGAAGACAAAAGACCTGAGAATAAAGGTGGGGGAAGGGAGGCGGTGAGGTGGGTATACATGTGTAGACAGGTTGAGGAGCTTAACGAGATGTGAGAGGTGGCAGCTGGAGGAATCAAGGCCACTTATTCATGTCTTGTACTTTGGTGTGACTTTCATGTCTCAGATACCATTAGTCAAGATGGAACCCCTGGTTCATGAGTTATCTCCCTCATGAAGGCTTCCCAAGAGACCTCAACCACTCTGTTCTCTTCTCTTCTCAACTCTGTAAAACTGTCTAGGCTACAGAATAATACTCCAGGGTCCCATCTGATCAGAGAATGCCTGTAGGTTGCTATACTCAATTCTTTGTTTCCTCAGTCTACCAATATCCAGTGCTATTTTTGTTTACAAATTGTTTCAGGTGTTTGTGGTTTCCCCAGAGACTTTTCTTTAGCTACTAATTATTGAAGTTTTGCCATAAGCTAAAAGCTTTAAAAATATTGTACATATTAAGTACTTGTAATAACTTATGAAGTAAGTGTTATTAACTTTAGCTTGCAGGGAGGAAAACAACTAAGGCTCAGGGAAATTAAGCAACTAGAAGTGGGATTTGAACTTAGGTCTTTGTGAGTTCTGAGTTCTCACTACTTTCTGAGTGCTAAAGCCTATTCATAAGCACTGTAGATACGGCCTCCTTCCAACTGGGGCCATATTTTATTCTTAATTTTGCATACCTTTGCACCAGTATGGTGTTAAGCATATTGAAGATGCTAAACAAATATTGATTTATTCATTGATTCCCTCAACTAATATTTTAGTGCTTCTTTAGAATAGCAGCCTCCTGTCACCAGGGTCTCTTAAGGGGCTTTAAGAGTGTCAATAACTAGGTACATTTCAGCCTTGCTGGATCAGATTAAGGAATTAATTAAAAGGTCCCCAAATTTGTTGTTACTGCCTGAGTGGGATAAGAGAAAGGTGGGTCAGCTTCTTTCTCTCTGCTCATTCCAGCTACCATTTCACCCCCTTCCCTTCAAGAGGAGCCCCAGGAATGTTGAGGAACTGTGGCCACTTCCACTGGCCACCTTGGTCTAGACCCAATGTAAGAGCTTCCATTACAGCCGTGACCCCACGCCTATGGAGCAGGGAGTGGTGGTTGAAGCCACTGCTTGGTTGGTCTTTCTTCTGATTGCAAAGTGACAGTGTCCACATTTTAAATGCAAACCGAGAACAATTGCTAAACATAAAAACTACCTTTCAATTGCCTTGCACATAAAGATCCCTCTCTAGTTCTCCCTCTCTCTTCCTCTCCTTTTTAAAATGTCTCTCTTCAACTCTACCTTCTTTCTTTCTGCCTCACTAATGTCCCAGAAAGCCTGCATCATAATGCTTACCTAGAAGGTTCTTTCAGCAGCAAAAAGCATTCTATTAAAAACATATTGGAACTAGACTCCAATTATGTGTCCTTGATTTTTGCATAATGTAGTGTAAGTTACTCTTCTTTGAATCAGTGGGGGATAAGAATTCATTCATGAATAATGGTTTCCAAAGACTCATGAGGACCTGGATGAGATACTTGCCTGGAAGGTAGAAAGGCTTTGCTCTTCCAGATTTCAGAATTTATATTCAACAAAAAGCATAAGAGTAGGAGGTACTGAAAAGGATTGTACAAGCAAGTACAGAAAACTTTTGCTAATCTAATTCACTCTTAAAACAGCCTTCTCCATGGTTAAAAGAATCCCTGTTCCCTTAAGCTTTTCTATCTTGGATACATTTTTTTTTTTTTATTATTTTTTTTAATATATGAAATTTATTGTCAAATTGGTTTCCATACAACACCCAGTGCTCATCCCAAAAGGTGCCCTCCTCAATACCCATCACCCACCCTCCCCTCCCTCCCACCCCCCATCAACCCTCAGTTTGTTCTCAGTTTTTAACAGTCTCTTATGCTTTGGCTCTCTCCCACTCTAACCTCTTTTTTTTTTTCCTTCCCCTCCCCCATGGGTTTCTGTTACGTTTCTCAGGATCCACATAAGAGTGAAACCATATGGTATCTGTCTTTCTCTGTATGGTGTATTTCACTTAGCATCACACTCTCCAGTTCCATCCACGTTGCTACAAAAGGCCATATTTCATTCTTTCTCATTGCCACGTAGTATTCCATTGTGTATATAAACCACAATTTCTTTATCCATTCATCAGTTGATGGACATTTAGGCTCTTTCCATAATTTGGCTATTTTGAGAGTGCTGCTATAAACATTGGGGTACAAGTGCCCCTATGCATCAGTACTCCTGGGATACATTTTTTTTTTTAAATAAGCCTCTTTTAATGTATCAGAGGAAACCAGGAATGTATTGAAGATGTTTCAGTAGACATGAAGTCTAAATCAGTAGTGCTGGGAAAGGTCAAAGCCAGAATTATTTAAATGTTGAATACCCAAAATTTGCTCTAAGTTGCTTATCAACATTCACAAAAGTCAATGTCCTTTTTCTGTAGAAGTTTTCATTACAAGGAAGCCTCCTGCACAAGAACATCAGCACTGTGGTCAGTGTGTGTGTGTTTGTGTGTGTGTGTGTGTGTGTGTGTGTGTGTGTGAGAGAGAGAGAGAGAGAGAGAGAGAGAGAGAGAGAGAGGAGAGAGGGAGAGAGGGAGAGAGGGGGACAGAGACAGAGATGGGGCAGGGGAAGGGAACAAGTGTCTTTTCATAGCATGGCTTGAGAATCCTTCTTCCCTGACTGTTCAGATGGGGAGGGGATACCTGCACATACTACTCACATCCCATGTCTTACCTTTTTTCCTTCCCATTAAAGTAAATATACCTAGTGAATCAGAATCACCAAAGGAGGAGCCTGGGAATCTCTTTGATAACACACCCCAAATGACTCCTATGACTGGGAAGGCTTAGGAAACAGGAATTAGAGGGTCTGAAGCAGAGCTTCTCAGGGTTTTTTGTGCACATGAATCACAGGGGGATCCAGTTAAAATGCAGATGCTTTTTCAATAGGTCAGGATTGGGTTTAAAATCTGCATTTGTAGAAAGGTCCCAGGTGATGCTGGTGCTGCTCCAACCACTCTGTGTAGCAAAGGTCTAAAGGCAATGCATCCCAATGTCCACACACAGATATTAATTGAGGCTAAAGGGGGGGGGGGAACAATTAGAGAAGGACCTGTGCTCCTTCTGCATTCCTGGCTCATCTGACATGTGATGGTAGAAACAGTTTTTGAGAGGGGCGCCTGGGTGGCTCTGTCGATTAAGCATCCCACTTCGGCTCAGGTCATGATCTCGCAGACTGTGAGTTTGAGCCCTGCATATGGCTCTATGTTGACAGCTCAGAGCCTGGAGCCTGCTTCAGATTCTGTGTCTCCTTCTCTCTCTGCCCCTCCCCTGCTCACACTCTGTCTCTCTCTCTCTCTCAAAAATAAATAAAGGCCCACCTTTCCTGCTCCTATTCGAACAAGTTCTTTCTTCTCTTGAAGTGTTTGGGTTCAGATCATTCCTTCATCTCTCAAACATGAAACCCTCCCAAGTCCCAGGTGCTGTGCAGGGCACTGAGGTCACAGAAATGTTAGTGAAAATTGAACCCTGTTTTGTGTCTGAAAGCCCTTCTGTCTCTTACTTTATATATATATAATTTTTACTTTTGGAAAATTTTAATAGCAGTGAAATACTTGTATTATTTACCATCTTAACTACTTTTTAAAGTTTATTTATTTTGAGAGAGAGAGAGTGAGAGAGAGAGTGTGTGGGAGGAGCAGAGGGAGAGGGAGAGAGAATCCCAAGCAGTCTCCACGCTGTCCATGCAGAGCCTGATGCAGGGCTCAAATTCATGAACCCTGAGATCATGACCTGAGCTGAAGTTGGACACTTAACCCACTGGGCCACCCAGGTACTCCATTAACTATTTTTTTTCCCCATTAACTATTTTTAAGTGTACAATTCAGTTGCATGAAGCACAATTACATTATGGTACAACCAACACTACTATCCATCTCCAGAAGGTTTTCATCACCCAAAACTGAAACTCCATATCCATTAACTCCTCAAGGATATCCATGTTGTATCATGTGTCAGAATTTCCTTCCTTTCTAAAGCCTAATATTGTATTTTATAGATACATACTACATTTTGTTTATCCATTCTTCTGTTGATGGACATTTAAGTTGCTTCTACATTTTGGCTATTGTGAATAATGCCACTATGACCTTGGGTCTGCAAATATCTCTTTGAGACTTGCTTTCAATTTTTTTGGATACATGCATTCCTTGTTTCATTGCACTTCACAGACACTGCATTTATTTGAAAATGGAAGGTTTGTGGCAACTCTGCATCAAGAAAATATATTGGCACCATTTTCCCAATACCATTTGCTCACTTTGTGTCTCTGGGTCACACAGTGGTAATTTTCACAATATTCAAACTTTTCCATAATTGTTATCGTTGTTATGGTGATCTGAGATCAGTGATTAGGACTTGATGAAAGCTCAGATGATGGCTAGCATTTTTTAGCAATAAAGTGTTTTTTAATTAAGGTACATACATTTTTTAGATATAATGTATTGTGTACTTACTAGACACAATAGAGTATAAACTTAACTTTTATTACAGTAGGAAACCAAAAGTTTCTTTGACTTGCTTTATTGCAATATTTGCTTTATTGCAGTGGTCTGGAATTGCTAGGTCATATGGCAATTCAATTTTTAATTTTTGACGAACCTCCATACTGTTTCCACAGTGGTTGCACCATTTTACATTCCCATCAACAGGGCACAAGGGTTCCAATTTCTCTGTATCCTTGCCACTACATCTGACTCTTGGTTTATGCAACTTCCTCAGCTAGAAGTTGGGCCATTGCCCTCATGTGCCACCTGAAACACTCTTGTTCTTCTCTGCCCCCTCCAAATCTTGCTCAACCTCTAAAGCCAAGTCAAGTCACATGTTTTCTACAAAGTCTGATGACATTAGCCCCTGATGAACCCTCCTTGTCTGGACCTGAGACCATTCTTATTTTCCCTTGATAATGAGTGTCTTGTTCTCGAATCATCTCCTGTTACTCCAAGTAGAGGTCATGTTCTATGCTTTTTGGTTTTACCTAGCAGTAGAAGCAATGGCTATTTGTTGTATCTTGTTTAATAGAATAACATAAAGAAAATCAAGAAGTGTACAGTCTGAAAAAGTGTACAGTCTGAAAAAGCTTGATTTTCATTTTGAGAACTCTGTACCTGAAGAAAAGAAACGGAGTCTTCTTGCCCCAGAACATGGTCTCGGTGGAGACTTACTAAGAGCCTTTATACCCACCTAGTCAGACATCCTTCCCCTAGGATGTCATCCTCCAAGGCCATTGTCACCTTGGAGATACCCCAAAGATCATCAAGTGAGGAGAGATGGTTCTAGGGGAAGATACTGACCCCAAAGATCATCAGGTGAGGAGAGATAATTCTAGGGGATGATTCTGGGAAGGCTAACCACAAAATTTCAGCAAACCAGAATTCATTAGTCCAAGGGATTGCTGTGGGAGTCCATGTGGGTTTTATTACAATGTCTGCAACCACTTACACTACACAAGGGCTAAGTTTTCTTCCATACCTATTCACTTCATGGTGGATGTCAGTAAACAGTCCCAGTGGGGCTGATGCTGGCTGCTGAACCAAACAAATGTTACTCTTTTCCCCAATTAATCTGCTGTCTTATAAGTTTGAAATCTTCTTGACCTCTCACTGTGTTCTCTTTAGGGATGCTATAGTACCACTTGGCTGCCTTATGTTATAGAAAGAGCTGAACAGTGTTGGAATTGACCTCTTAGAATGATGATTTCTCTGCTATCACATGAATGCCCTGGCATGGCTACTGTCATCCCTGGCTTGCCCTGTACCCATTTGTCCTTATGAAGTAACTCCCTGAAGACCTCAGCCAACACTAACAGGGAGTCGGCGACAGAGGACCCCATTCCAATGTCCTTTCAAGTTCTTCCATTCAGAATGGCATTCCAGTCCTGTCAGAAGTCCCCAAGCGAATACAGATCTCCTCCCAAGCTGATCAGAACCAAAGAGGAACTGGAAGCTCTGGCAGGAAGGAGACCTTTAGCACTTTTATACAACTTCCAGCTGGTATTTGAAGTCTCTGCCAAGTGGTTGTCAGTGTATTTGAGCTTTTACTTCACTGCCCCTGAATAGTCATCTCTAGACAGCACATTTGTTCTAGAGATGTTGATGCTCCAAGGTTCTACTAAGAACTGACATGTATATAAACAGAGAGGAGAAGCCACCTGCCTGGCTCTGTGGTACCAGCAACTCCCTGGACACCCTTCCCCTTCCTGATAGTCCTGTGAGGTTGTACTGAGGACTGGGTGATGAGGTGTGGGCACTCCAAATGATTAGAAAGCTGCCATCAGTGTATCCCACCAAGTAGGGAATTCATCAGCCTTCCTGCCCTGAGAACTGCAGAGCATCCCAGCAGCTCCCAAGTTATGCCCCATCAAGAGGCCCCAAAGGTTTTAGATTCTCAGCCCAGTTGGCTTCCCTTACCCTGATGCAATTACTAACCCCTCCCAGATAGGAACCACATTTTTCTTCATAATCCTAAGAGAGATGGACACCTAGGGTGTCAGCAGACCATAAGCAGCCTGAGGTCGCTGCCCTGATTCAGGTACTATCACCTCTTGCCTTGACCATTACAGTCAGTTGCCTTGACTCATCTCTATGCTTCCAGGCTCCTTGCCTCCAGCAGTCAAAATGACCTCCTAAAGTACCACCCCAACCATGTTATTCTGCTCAGCATCATTCCCTGGCTTCCCCATCTCCTATGGGATCAAACCCAGTCTTGCTGCCAAGCCTTGAAGTCCTTCCATTTTCTCCATGTTAGTTCACCTCTGGCTGCCTCCCCACCCTATCTCAGGAAGTGGCCCATCATCCGAGCATTATCCACAGCTGCAATTCTTCCTCATCGTCTACTTCACCCCTCACCCCTCACCCACTTAGAGATTAAGCTCCATCACTTCTGCCTCTAGTGGGTGTGTGTGTACACACACACACACACACACACACACACACACACACACACACACACTTACCCCTTTCTCCCACCATGCTGGTCCAAGCCATCACTATCTCTCACCTGAATCACAGCAGTATTGTTGCTTTCACATTTGCTCCCTTCCAATTCACCCCCTACATAGCAGCTGGAGTAGGCTTTATTTTATTTTATTTTTTTGGAATAGGCTTTAAAAGTACAAATCAAACTATGTCATTTCACTATAAAACATTAGAATGGCTTCCCATTGGTCTTAGAATGAAATCTTGGCCAAAATCCCTGTATCATCTGGCTTTGCCCACGTATCTGACCCTCTCTCATACCATTCTCCCCTAAATCCCTATTTATTTGTCTCTCCCAACTACTGGTCTTTTACATTTACTGCTCCCCTAGCGTGGGACACCCTTTCCTTGGCTCTATACCATCATTCCTGCTCATTTTTTTGGTCTCAACTGAAACAGGACCACGTCAGAAATGCTTGCTGCCATCTATTTTCTCTATCACAGCACTTTGTTTAGTTCCTTTTAGCACTACTTTCAATCTGTAATTAATGTATTTGGTTCCTTGTTTATTGTCTAACCCTCTCACTAGAAAGAAAGCTCCTGGAAGGCAAGGAGCTTCTTTCTCTCATTAAATCCACTGCATCAATGGCACCGAATGCCTTTCTTAACACTTGGTAGGGACTACATAAATTTTGTCAATAGAATACTAAATGAATCTAGCCACTACTACTTATCCAGTCCTTGTTCTCTGATACCCCTCACCCCTACACCTTCATTCCAACCACACTGACTGGAATTCCCTGAAGATATAGGCTGCTTCATCTCTCTGTGCCTTTGAACCTACCCCTGGGCTGAGATTCCCAAACCACTGTGTCTATCTAGGAAAGTCCTCTAATTTATATACTCTCTCTTCTCCAAAGCCTTTTCCAGCCTCACCAAGCAGTTGGTCACCCCGACCTCCATGTGCCACAGTATGGTACCCATGCTTCTGTTCTTGCTGTTGGTAGTTTGATTGTAATGATTTATTTTCATAATGGTATTCTCTATAAACTGTGATATCCCTAAAGAAAGAGATCATGTCTTCTCTATCTCTCCAATTTTCATGCACAATCAAGTACAGAAGAACCTAGAACATATTAGTTGCTCAACAAATGTTTGTTGAAAAGATGAATGAATTAAGTGGAAGATCAGTCCCTGGATGTAAATTCAATAGGCCAGATTACTTTTTTTTTCCCCCCCCAATAGGCTACATTACTAATCCCGGCTTCCTGGTAGGTAATCTGAGGACTCATGCCACTTTGTGTTTTGGTTTCTTCACCTGTAAATTAGGAATAATAATTAACTACCTAGCTATCTCAGATGGTTAAAGAATAAAATGGTAAATATGAAAATAGTCTAAAAACTAGGTTGTCTGGGTGGCTCAATGAGTTAAGCATCTGACTTCAGCTCAGGTCATGATTTCATGGTTTGTGAGTTTGAGTCCTTCATCAGGTTCTCTGCTGTCCACACAGAGTCCACTTCAGATCCTCTGTCCACCCCCTCTCTTTCTGCAACTCTTCCATTCTCTCTGTCAAAAATAAATAAATGTTTTTTAAAAAAGAAAATAGTCCAGAAATATAAATTCATTCATTTCAAAACTATATATTGAGTCATTATTCAGTGCTAAGGCACCCAAGTTACAAATATGAAGACATGATCCCTTAAAGGTTCTACTTCTTCAAGATGGCATCATTGTTAGTCACCCACCACAAAGACTGTCATGATTCTTGGTCTACTTTTACTGTTGTGATTCTTGGTCTGTGGCATCTTTGCATTAATCCTTTGCTTTTGGAATCACTGCATACCTGTATATTCTAGTTTTACTAGAGGTCTCTGCATGCTTTCCAACTATAATCACGGCTGAATGATTCCCTACCAATCCTGGTTCCACTTCAGGAAAACTGTCAGCCGTACACACAGCACCAAGCCCATCCATCTGTGTAAGAGATAATGTAATTCTAAGACAATATTTAACAATGTGGGACGAGGCATAAACTCAATATGTTTTCAGGCAGAACAGAAAAAAAATATGTGCCCCATCTCATTAATCACAATAAGAATGAGGGATGGGGCAGATACCCAGGCTGGTGCTGTTCCCTCCAAGTTAATCTGTCTTAATACTAGGCCCTTGGTAAAAAGAATGCCCATGTCGTCGTTCTGCTTGTTCAATGGCAATTTACATTTGGGAGCACAAGATTTATGGAGTAACAAGAACCTCTCAGTAATAAAAACTTGAGTGATCCATGCTGTGTTTGGAAGTAGCTTCTACTGCAAACACTCTCTGGGGACAAAACTTCAAGAGAAGGATTTCAAGGTATGTATTGATAAAACTGATTTTAGTCACAAGTTCTTATTGTGTTCATTCATTCACTTACTCAACAATTTTTTACTGGGCACCAATTCTTGCAAAAGGCTCTGTTGAGAGGTTTGGAGACAGATAATGGTCTATACTCTGGAGGGACCCCCCCCCCCCCATTGAGGAGATGCAACTCATACCAAATAATGAGGGTGCCACATGAAATGTAAGCTCCACAGGGACAGAAATGATGTCTGTTTGATCTCCACTATATACCAGCGCCTACCACACGGCCTGGCACAGACAGAAGCTCATTAAAAATTCATTATGTTACAAGTGCCCACCAACAGATGAATAGCTAAACGAAATGTGACACATACATGCAATGGAACATTATTCAGCCTTCAAAAGCAAGGCAATTCTAACGTATGCTACAACCTAGATAAACTTTGAAGACATTTTGCTAAATGAAACAAGCCAGTCACAGACGTACAAATACTCTATGAACTCACTTGTATGAGAGGTCAAATTCAGAGACAGAAAGTGGAATGGTGGGTTGCCAGGGGCTGGAGTATGAGGACATGGGGAGTTTTTAATGGGTATAGAGCTTCAGTTTTGCAAGATGAAAAATGTTCTGGAGATGGATGGTGGTGATGGTTGTAGACCAAGGTGAATGTACTTGATACCAGTGAACTGTACACTAAAAATTAGTTAGGATGCTGAACTTTATGCTATATATATTTTACCATAACAACAACATTAAAATTCTTTAAAGGGCTAGCAAGAATTCCAGAGATAGCTTGAGGCAGGAGATGTAATGGAGGAGTGTCCTGCAAAGAGGGGTCATTGGAAGGTCATGTGCTTTCCCAAGCATGGAGGAAGAAGAGGGCATAGAATTGTGCTGAGAATGCATTCCAGGGGTGTCATGGAAGGGAAGCCAAGGGAGGTGTGGTCAGAACCTGCAGGAGCAGTAGGCCAATTAGAAACATGGAAAGGAAGGGTCAGAGAGCTCCGAGAAGGACCTTTCAGAGGATGGCAGTGGTTGGCTAAAGACTCTGGTTTTGACAGGTGGGAGATAAGGGATGACCCCTGGTAGAGCAAGCATCTTCAGAGTATTGTGAGCATGGGAGGCTGCAAGGGGTTGAATACCAAGTGAATGAAGAATAAGACACTGAAGTTTGATAGTAAAGGGAGGAGAATGATGGCAGAAACTGGAAGGAATCAGTAGAGAGAGAAGAAAGACTTAGCAAGCGACAGAGGGATTGAAAGAGAAGGAAGTAATGTTCTGGAAGGATCTAGAATGGCTGGGGGCAATGAGTTGAGGACTCCTTCTCTCTTTGAAACAAGAGAGCAGGATAAGAAGATGGAGGAGGTATCAGGAAGAAATAGGTGAAGAGGGAGCTGAAGGGCTGCTGTCTCCTGAGGGAGGTGGGAAGCCAGGTCAAGTGCTAACAGTGACAGGCTAAGAGTACACCACAGAAGAGTTAGAGAGTTTGGAGATGGTGTCATGGGGAATGCAGGTGGGCACACAATGAAGAGTGGTGAAGCACTGGATCCAGCTGGGATCAGAGCCCCTGTGTGTGTAAGACAAGTGGGCCAGCCCTGGGGCTCTTGGTGGCCTGAAGCAAGAGAACAAATGGCTTATTTGTGCAGTGGGGACAGGTAAGATATGTTAGCAGCAGGCCAGAGAGACCTGCTTCTTCAGGAGGACAAGTGTGTGGAGAAAACCCATGTCCATGAAGTCCAGGCTGCATGGTAAGGAAATCAAAATCCAAGGGAGCTAGGATGATGTGAAGTCAGAGAGACTTGAGTTCATGATGAAGGTGAGGAGATGGTTCTGGAAGAAAAGAGAAGCTATGCCACAGAGGAGTTTTGAGTCTGAAATCATGATCAAGGAGCAGCTGTGTCGGAAGGCAGGGTCCAGGAGAGCAGTGCTGACTGGGAGTGGATACCAATAAAGTATGAAGTCCAGGAACTGTGAGGTCCAAGGATTTGTAGAATGTTGAAATGCCCCCAGGAATGGTCAGGGAATGACAAGGTGGAGACAAGTGTTAGATGAATAAGAAAATCAATCACTGGATTGGCGGTGTGAAGGGAAGGGTTTCCTTGGCTAGCAAGGATAAGAAGAAAAAGATCTTGTTGAAAGAGATCCATGCTGCCATGGGACCTGAGGAGCCCAGAAGACCCTGTCAGTCAATCAGTCTGTGAGGAAGAAATGGGCCAGGGTGGGGGAACCAACTTCCACTGAAGAGGGTCCACTATGAGATGGCTGAGGCCACCCATGAAGGAAGGAGGGCTGGAAGAAGAAAGCTGGATTTGGAATTTATAGCTTGAGCAATAATTGTGAATAGGATAGATGAAGAGTCATTCTAAGGGGAGAGACAGAGACAGGGAGATGTGTGGTGAGGAAAGCATCCAAACTCCAAAGGCCTGTAAAGCTAGTCAACCCCCAACCTGATGTCGAGAAACCCCAGGAAGGAGATCTGGCGCCGTAATTGGATGTTGGGTTCTCAAGTGCCAGAAAACCAGGGTGACAAGGATCTGTCTTGGGAACGAGGGACTCCTGCTTCTAAATGTACATGCCTATCAGTGTTCTCATTCCAGCTGCTACCAGCCAACATATGAGCATAGTAATAAGCCCTTTTTTGAAGGTGAGGGGAGTTCCTCTGAGTCTTAGACTCCTTTTCTGCAGAATGGGAGTGTTTGGAATAGATGGTCTTCCAGCTTTAAAATGCTGTGATCTTGTGAATCTGTGTCCTTGACCTCTTCATGCCACTCTTTCTGTGTTCAGTTACAGTGATGACCCAACTCCACATTCCCTCCACTGGTGGGAGGGGCAGACATTCATGAAGAAACAGTGGAAGCCCTTGGCTGAATAATAATGTCATTACATACTTAATCAGAGTGGCTGCCAGCACAAACAACTCCTTCTTGCAAATTAGAAGGAAAAAAAAAAAAAAAAGCAGCTCCTGGCAGACAAATGAGCAAAAGGCCATGGCTTGGGAAGTGGAACCAAGCTGGACTGGGGGCCCTTCCTCCTTTTAGCAGGGTGCTCTAGTGCAGGCCCCAGCCTTCACAGATGCAGCCCTGATTTCCATCCTTGTGACAACAAAATTGTCACTGATGGTGAGTTGGTGCTCCCATTTTATGGATAAAGAAATCAGCAGGCAGACAGTTTCAGTAATGCCCCTTCCATCTAGCAGCCCTCCAGACACACATCCCACTCCTATATGCTTGGAATTCCTTAAAGGGTCTCATTTCGGAACTGTTTTTTACGTATTTTATATCAATGAGTATTTCCTTGCCTAAAAAGCTTTACACTTAATGGAGGGTATCTCCTTCTCCCCCCAACAACCCGGTCACTGTGCCTCCCCTCCCACTTTTCAAACCGTATTTGGACATTAATCATATTACCCACAGTCAAAATGCCATCTCATCCGGAAGGAATATAGCTGTAATATTAGGAGAGCATAGAATAAATACTGAAACCCATAATTCTTTATCATCCTCTCAGCTCCCATATGCACTTACTGAAATGCATTTGGCTAAATGAGAAGGGGGGGAGAGAAAGGAATCCTAAAGAAGTTAATAGTAATAGCATAAGAAATTGTATTTTGACTTATCCTATTATTACTTATCATAAGTGATGGCATTATAAAGATATCAGGAGCTCTCAATTAGTTTTGTGTTTTTTGGACTTGAGAAGAGAGGAAAAAAATTTAAATTTACTTTCCAGACCAGGAGAGTAATAATCACTTTATGACTATATTCATTTTCTTAGCCTCAGATGAAAAAGGTGACCAGGGACTAGTTATAACAAATGATGGTGCTTTTTTTGTCAAGGCCCCTTACATGACCAAAGCAGTATGGTTTGTGGAGTTCTCATGGGAGCTGAGTATTGAACCTAACTAAATGGAAGATAAGATTCTTCTTCAGGGGATTTACCTACTTGATGCGAATCCAGGGCCTTAGACACATTAACGCATGAAAAGAGTTATAATTAGTTTTACAAAAACATACAAATCATCACCAAGTTCTGATTAGTAGAAAGCAACAGAGCATGGGTGTGTGTGGAGCTTATAGAGGGGAGAGGGGACCTGAGTGAGCTGGGATTAGTGAAGATGTGAGTAAAGCCAGGAGTCATGGTCACTCTGGGTCATAAGCACAATGTCTGACACAGACCAAGGCTTTGTTCATATTTGATCAATGTGTGAGGAGCAAAGCACAGGCTAATGGAGCAGTGGAAGCCAGGTATTTCCGATAGAGACAATGGTGTGCCAAGATGTGGAGAACAGTCCCAGAGCTCTGGTGGCAGTTTTGCGTCCTCACATAAGGACAGTCATCACTGCATTCCAGGCACTATAGATTCATCATCTTGAGATCCTTACAACCCTCTGGAAGGGGTTGTAACACAGTGATGGCAAATATGTGTCAGCCTACAGGGCAAACCTATTGGTCATTGGTGTTTGTCTAGGACATGGTGTGGGTTACATCCAGGTTTGGTAAGAAAGGAAGCCATGATGGGTAACAGGGGTCTGCTATGGGCATAGAGTGTTGTGATATCCATGGCAAATATTTGCCATCTCTATTCTAAGGGATGCCAGTTGATTAGATTAGGAAACCAGGGTAAGTGCAGAGCCTTCATAATTCATCGTTGCTTTTTGTGAAGCGAGGAGAGGGTCATATTAGGAAAAGGCATCCCTTCCTCAAGAAATTTGACTTTGATCTGCTATAAAATCATCATAATATACAAGTTTAACAGAGCAAGACACTCTACTCCCTTATTCTGGAATATTGTCATAAAAAACATGAAGACATACAGTATCTGTGATATGAATGCCTCAGATGTGACATCCTGGTGCAGGGCACAGTTGTGCACAATGACCCCGAACCAGGATTGAATGGAGATGGGCTGTATGAGTTCTACCCCACACTGCCTTTATGAGAAAGTGAGGGAGCTGGAGAGGAAAGGCAGTAAGTTTTTAGAGGGCTTAAAATTTTACCTAGAGAGTTTGGATCTGATGTAATACATAATGAGCAAAAGAGCTGTTTATGCATATACTCTCCTTAAATCAGGTTTTTGTAGGTTTAGTACCTATAATGCTTTGCATTTTGTGAAGCATGTTAATGCTTCTTAAAATATTTCAGGTAAGTTACTTCATTTGATTTATATGTGGAGCATTATAGGTTCCTGAGCAAGGAACTGGCATCAGTTGGTGGTGAGGGAGTGTTGGCAAGAGTGTGGGCAGGAGAGGGGATCTCAGAGCAGGAATTCTATAAAGCTTCCCTCTTTTAAGAGGCGTATGTGAGGTTGTGTTCTTTTCCTCAACTAGGTTTGGATTCTCTTACCTGAAACTGGGATGTGTGTTTTATTATGTAATTTATCAGCATCTCTAGTAGACTTGCTAAATCATAATCCCACTCATTGCCTGTGCCAGCATGATTAATTACACTGTGATACCCTGGACAGCATTTTCCAGGGACTCAGAAAAGAAGACTAAACATGAGAAGACAGGAAAATCTGGGTTCATTTTCTATATCCAACATGGGATTCTTCAGTTTGAGCCCTGGCTTTCTGTAGTTGAGTGGCCTTGGGCAAGTCACTTCCTAAGTTTCCCTTTCTGTCGAAATGAAGAGTTTGGAATAGACGATTTTTATCATTCAGGGGCGTAGGAAGAAAGAGATGACAGATTCACACTGAATAATTTGAGGTGAGTTTAGGAAAGGAGATTCTTTACAAAGGTGTGGGCAGTGCAAGGAAACGGTCAGGAATGGAGCAGTAGCCCAGGGCCAGTGACTGTAGGCCATGGCTACCCCAGTTCTGAAGGGAAGTGGAGGCATTTTTACTAGCAGCCAGAGAGAGTTGTAAAGAGAAGTCAGTGAGCTTTGCTGAGGGACAGCCTAACAGTGCCAGAGCAAGGGGAGTAGAGAAATAAATTCCCCAATGCCACGCTCCCTGCTCCCTCCCTCCAGTCTCCTGTGAGGCTCCCTATTGGCCAAACCCAGTCAGAAGCCAAAAAGCAAGGGAGCTGGGGATGCATTCCATGCAGCTCCCCACCCTACAGCATGAAGCAGGGAGGAGAAGGGCAGAGGGCAGGTCTGGGGGTCGGCATGAGATACCCAGCGCACTCCCCACGTCCATCTCAGCAATATGAACTTATCTGATGTACATTAAATCAAACATGCAAAATAGAAATGTGTGAGAAGAATGTTTTTAGTAGAGAATGTGGTAGCAGCTTAGGGGAATATGTTGTAAAACATGGAATCTGCCATATACTAGGTGAGCAAAATGTATTTACAGAATAAATAAATACATGAAAGAAAAAATAGCTCCAACTAAGGTCTAACAGCAAAGAACACACACACACACACACACACTAAAGAGCTTTGAGCTTCTCAAAATAGCTTGGAATATACTAGGTAGTGAGTCAGTCCTGAGATTCCAGCCTTGAGACAAAACTATCGAGGCCCCAAAAGGGGTCATTGTAGTGCCATGTCACAAGACCAGGCAGACCTAAAATCCCAAGATTTTAGGCCTGGGAAGGACTTGAAGGAACAGCTAGTACAGCCCTCCTCTTGGTGTTCTAGGGTGGGCCAGTAACTAGAGAAAGGCCTGGAAGGGGCGAGCCTATGCTGCAACAATTCTCAGCCCCCCATTGCCCCACCACCCCCTTTAGGGCTCATGTTCATACTCCAAAGACACAGTTCACAGTGAATGTGGGAAAGGTTGCTGGTTTTTCAGATCTCAGAGCTCCAAAATTTGTGGGCCTTCTAAGCACCCTCTGTTTTGCAAGCTGCCTGCAGTATGAGCCTTCACCTCTCATCATGTATTTCTTCCATAGTGGCTAACCAAGATTTTTTAGCTGTACTCTTTCTCACATTAACAGAGACCCTGAATGGACTAATACCAGGTCTGAAGACCTAAAGGTTTAGCCTGTTCTTTATGTTATTATTACTGGAAGTAATTTTTAAAACTTGCCATTTATTCGGCATCTCCCAGTGCCATGCTTTGATCCAGACAATCTCACATACCTCTCTCAGCTAGCCCTCCCCAAATCCATCACGTTGAGATTCTACTTCTTATTACTCATATGAGGACACTGAGAAACCTGCCTAAAATTCCATGATGAGTTAGTGGAAGGCCCTGTATATCTCTCTGTACTCATCCCACTGCCTCCCCTCTGTTCTGCCAGAGTCAAAAACCCTCAAGGTTAGAAAGAACCCACTACTTCACCATAGGGCCATTTTTTCCTGGCAGTAATGGCCTCTCAAGGAGGGACTCTGAGGTCTGCATCACTAACCAAGTCCCAAGGGCTCTGTAGGGCACCTCTCAGGGAGCCTTGTTCAGCTTCCTTAATATTCCAGTAGGTTCTGGAAAGATGGAAGGGAACTAACATTTACCAAGGGCCTACTCTGTACTTTGTGCTTCAGATAGGCCATGTCATATAATCCTTCCACGATTTTGTGAAGGAGGAATTATTATTCCCATTGTACAGATGAGGAAACTGAGACTTGCCAAAAGAGTAAAGAGTGAAGTCAGTTCTGTTTTGAAAAGTAATATTCTTTGTACATACACTACTCACTCAGATAATGAAACATAAAGAAGCAAACAAGAAAGCTTCAGAGAACATCTTAGTCAATGTGTCAGTGATATAGGACCTCCTAAAAAATGTCCCGACTAGGACTCACACTACCCTTCCAAGGAAGCTCATTAGGTTATGGGACAACTGGAGAAAACACTCACTCTCCAATATAATATGCCTTTGGCCTTGGCTGGGACAGAGTTTTGGAATGAGGGGACACCAGGGCCTGGACCACAGGAGTCCTCAAGACAGCTGGAGCCACCAGAATCTCAGGAGTGAGCTATCCAGAAGGGGAGCCATCTGAAAATCTGATTGGCACGCCTTCCCGTCTTAATCCCATTGTTGGATAAAAACCTTCAGCAGGACATAGCTGGGGACAGAGAGACATTAATCCACACTCCTTTGCTGTTGACACTCAAGTAACTATAAATCCACTTAATACTGTTACCAACTAATCCACATCTATCTTACTACTCAAATGGTTGGTGGGAGAGACTACACCAAAAGCGGAAATGAGATGCGTGTTCTCTACTGCATCATTTCCCAACCTGCCATGTGCCAAGCCTATCAGAAAAGAAAACAAGATTGGTTTACATGCCTTGTTCTGAGTTTACGCACTGTGTCTTTTCAGTGATCCCTGTGTTCTTTTCTAAATGCTTTGAAACCATCTGGTTAGAAATCTGTTTTTAAAACTTGGCCAAGGATCAATGCCAGTATTACCACTACAAAGTTGATTTTTAAAATCAGAACACTTACCTACGTCTCATCTGCAACAGGCATCTGCATAGCCAGACAGCCTTGGGCTACCTCCCTAGCTTGGCCAAGCACATTCTTGATGTTAAATCTGGCCTCAAAAATCATCTTTAAGAACCGCTATGCACAGAAGGCAGGTCCCCATCCATTTTCTTGGTTTTGTTCTTATTAGGCAGAACCACTGGACCGACACAAAGTCATAAAACTTCTGCTAAGAACCTACTATGTGCCACACACTGAGCCGGGAACTGAGAAAACCCGGAGCTGAATAGTCCAGGTCAGGCCATAGCAAAATCTTGCCCTATGGCCCTCATTCTCTCTTCCTATTCCTGATGCCTCTCTCCCACTCCTTCAAAGCAACTCTGCTTTACACTGTTGTCTCTTCTATCCTCAAGGGCAAGGACTGTGTTTTGTTTCTCGAAGCATCATCAGTGGTGACCCCCATGCCCATGGAAAACACAGTCAATGCACACTTGGAATAATGAGTAACAGTGTTGACGATGAGTTGGGGCAAGAAGACACAGCCCAAAGAAAAATGGATTTCTGAATCAGAAGGAAGGGGTTATGGAAACACATTAAGCATAGTGTTGCCAATTAATATGACTGAGTATTAAAACAGACCCTGCAACACTATAATTTGAAATGGTAACTGTGGAATATTCTTCCAGTCAGGCCAAGGGTGATATTTTTCATGATTAGTTTTTGATTAATCCTATTAGATAGATATTTCATTTACAGCCTATACATTTGTTCTTAAGGGTTTAATTGCTTGTGCAATTTATAAGCATTAGAATTGCTGTTATGTAAATGAATTTCCAGCATCCAATTCACCTTTAAGGTAATTAAATTAAGTGTGGTTAGTTAAGAACATTAGACATCTAGGAAAAGCCCCTGAGAAAAATTTGGTTTGTTTGGATGAGAAGGTAGCCTTCTGTGTTTCTTTTTTTTTTTTTTCCCACATTGGATTTCTCCCAGTGCCTGAGTCCCTCCGCATCCACACACCCAGTAGCCCCTGCCTCTCTGCTCTCCTGCTGGCACTAATTTGTCAGTTAAAGAAGGACACATGTTGAGTGAAAGTAACAATCTGTTCCATAAACAGACTCTTCTGCTTCCAAGAGAAACCAGAGGGACTCATGTTCCTTGCTGAGATGCTCCTCTCTTCAATTTGTTGAATTGTTTTCCAATTTTGATAGAATAATGTTGCTCATGGTATGTGTATTCAACATGAATGTTAGAATCCAAGCTCAACTTTCAGGTCTATTAGATGAGGGAACTGATCTTATTTGTTCCTGCCTCCTGGGTAAATAAGGAGAAATGTACCATTTTTATAATAGCATAGAGTGGATGGGGAATTGAAAGAGCATGGACTTTTGATGTAGATAGGTTTGGCTTTCATTCAGTCCAGTGAAGTTCATTCATTCATTCATTCATTCGGCAAATACTTAATGAGCACATACTATGAGCCTGGCTCTATTCTGGGCATTGGAGGAAAACTCATTATTCAGGAAAGCTTGGCTCCAATGGGGCTTTGAATCAGCACTACACATCTGACTAGCTGTGTAAGGTATTGGTTATATTTCTTCAATTCTCTGAGCATTAATTTCTCCATCCATAAAATGGGAATATTAAAAAATATTGTTAAAAGAATAAAATAAGATGGTATTTCTCAAATACTTATACCAGAGGTCTTAATCCTGTGTCTGTGAATCCTTAGGGGTCTGTGGATAGAATCAAATGGCCTATGAACTTAGATGGAAAAATTGCATCTTTATTTTTACCAACTGTAATGGAAAATAGCATTTTCTCAATTGTGAATGTAGGTAATAAATCTACTGTAGCAATAATAATAGTACTTGTGAGTTTGTCACAAACACAAATATCATCACAGTTGATGCAGACATCATGAAATACTCTTTTTTTTTTTTAAACAAATACATTTTTTAAAGGGAGAGAGACAGAGACAAATTATGAGCAGGGGAGGGATAGAGAGAGAGGGAGACTCAGAATATGAAGCAAGCTCCAGGCTCTGAGCTGTCAGCACAGAGCCCGACATGGGGCTCAAACTCATGAACTCTAAGATCATGACCTGAGCTGAAGTTGGATGCTTAACCAACTGAGCCACCCAGACACCCCATACTGTTTAAGTTCATCACTACTTCAAATTTCCAGATGTTATTAGATCTGTCATGAGATACTGTTATTAAATGCATTAATAAAGAAGCACACATATTACTATATCATAACTTTTTTATTGATTTTGAAAACTGTATTTCAGTAGAATTCTCTTCTTTCTGATATGTTTCTCTCTTTTGTGGGGCCATGATCTTTTCAGAATACCTGCATAACCAGTTCTCTATCTGCAAGTCCTTCAGATACCAGACCCTGGTAAAATCCCAGGCTGAGCACCTGAGACAGCTCCCCTGGAATAAACTTCTGGGGTCTGGTTCCACCTGCTTCAGTTAACCCATCCTTCTCAAGTCCACTGTGATACACGCCATGTGAGTCCATCATGCCCCAAAAGGCATATTTGTCATGCTTTGTTATTTTGTGCTGGATCAAGCATTGTATTAATATAACATCTTTGGAGGTGGTTATACATGTAGAATATTTAGCTCAATTAATCATTTATTGGGTATCTATTAAGTACTAGCCATCATGCCAAGCCTTGGGGATAGAAAAGGAAAAAAACTAAGTAAGATACAGACCTTACTTTAAGAAATTCACAGACTAATATGAGATATGAACATAAATAAATAATTATGCTCTTTTTTAACCTCCTTTGCATATTCATTTACATAGTTCTGCTCTAATTAATACTTCATCTCTAAATCTTCTTTAAGTGGACATTTTCTTAAATCCTAAAGATGACCACTTATGAGTTCCTCTTTGACAGTTTTTTGTCCTTTGGTTTTCTTCTCAGAGACTGTGGTTCCATTTCCTACCCCAGTGATCCCAGTGATCATTTGGGTTCAATTGGCTAATAATGTGATACCCCTCTCCTTTGCTCCCTGGAAAATAAATGATGAGCCTGGACAAAGACAAGAGCCTTCCTAGATGGAAGAGAACCAGGTTGTGATCAAAAGCAACCAACTAACTTCACCTTCCTACTAAGCCCACCTGGTACTCCCATTTCCAGTGTCCTCATCTCCGTTTGAACACACTCCATGGTTATGGGGCTCCATGAGCCTGAGCAATTTGAAGTTCTCCTCATTACCAAATGGGAAATGCAGATAATGCATAAATCATGAATAAAAGAAAATACAGTTAGACGTAATTTTTCCATTCTTTGGTTTTTCATCCAAACTCAGTGTAATTTGTGAAATTTGACCATGAAGACTATTTGGATTCTCACCAGTATTTGGCCCAAGCCAACCTACAGCTCTGATGTGATCAGTCGTATTGAGGGAACTGCTTGACATACCCTGAAGTAGTGCCGCTCTGCTCCAGTGCTGCTGTGATTAATTAGATGTTTAGGAGAGCTGGTGAGTCACCATGTTTGAGTATCAATTTGGGGGCTTAGGGAGTGACCCCAGCATTCTGTTGAATACGACAGCAGGATGAAACACAATTTGCATAATAGAAACCAGGCACCTGGTAAAGTATGGTGACAGATTATCAAGAAGTAAAGAACAAGAAGTTGTCAGGTGCCTGAAAATCAGCCTGCAAAACTACAAGAATGCAAGTAGTTGAACCATTACATTTGCATTTATTAATAACACCTGCTTTGTCCAGCGAACTGTCCTGGGATTACCTAGAACTGCATATGAGGTGATCCTTGCTGCTATAAAGTTGAGTCTAAGTAGGACAAATAGAATGTGGAGGGCTGTTGGTGTGTGTCTGCATATGTGTGCACGTGTGTGTAACTGTTGTGGAAGCATCCAACAGGAAAAAAAAAAAAAAAAAAAAAAAACAATGCAAGAAAATGAGCTGAGTGGAGAAGACCAAAATAACTTCAGTTACAATAGGCCCTTCTTGCCTTTGACTATGGGCTGAGCTCCAGAAACAAGCACAATATAGCATGCAGCCTGCAGGGATGGGGACAGACACATGCTATGACCCTGATTCTATCTCAGTAAAATGACAATTAGATCAGTAAGTGGGCAGGAAATTAAACAAAATAACATCTAATACTTAGTAAAGTGACTGGTACACATCAGGCATTGAATAAATGTCTCTCTGTCCCCCAAATCATCTACCATTAACCCCATTTTACAGATTAGGAAACTGGGCCTCAAAGAAATTTGATTGCCCAAGGTCACAGAATGTTAAGTCACAGGGATGAGACTTAACGACCTTGAATCTGGGGCTCTGAACACTATGCCACCTTGCCTCCCATTTCACATTTTCATGGATTAACCATCTTAAGCAGAGTACTTTCTTTAGCAGAAGCTGGAGTTCATAAATAGCACAGTCTTAATAGAGGGCAACTGCCTTTCCTCAAAGTCCAAGCTGGTACTTGGAAAAACAGCCCCACATCATTATCTAACCTGAGTCCTGTTCCCACAGCTGCAGATTCTGTCATAGCCACAGACAGCTGTAGGGGGTGTGACAGTTCCCTCCCATACTGCTCTCCCACCTCTGGCTTACTTGCTGCCCTACATACCACAGAGATCTGGTGGGAGGCTTCCGTTCACACTCCCCCACATGGCCATCTGTTTATTTCAGTCCCTTTTGGGCCATGATCCCAAACTGGCAATCCTTAGAAATTCAATTTTTGTCTACTTTTTTGATGACTCCAAAGTTCAGAAAGTTAGTATTGCTTTTTAACTAATTCTACCATTCAGAAGCTCAAAATACATAGTCTTACTAATAACTATCCCTTCTAACTCTATTGGAAAACAGATATGGACCTGTTAGTTGGCATTGTTTTTAGTCATTGTTATTCTCTTAGGACTCTGCTTTAGAAAAACCTGCATTTTTAATATTGCTGTCATATAATTCCATAGGCAGTTGATTTAAGCTTCATTTTTTTTCCATTAAATGAAAATTAAATTAAGCTCATTATTGTATTAGACAGGCATTGATTGTACTCACTTTGGTTTTAATTAAATGCTACTATTCATTATTTCCTCCTGTGTAGTGCTTTTAATTTTCTTTGGTATACAATTTGGGGTAACAACAATATCAGTAAATTATCCTTCATAAATAATATTCAAAGAGAAAGACATACAAAACACACTGTGAAAGCAATTTGAAGGTATTTGCTTATTGTTTTTAATTTACTGGTAGGATATTTATCAGGGAATATTTTGCATGTTGCTCCTTTGTGATAAAACAGGGCATGTCCATATCTCTCTTATGCAGCTCTGACTTTTGCAGTTAATGGCTGACTTCAAGACGTCATTGATCTTAAAAATGTGCTGACTTTATGTGCAACACTGAAGTTATGGGCCAGGGGGTAGATGTTTGAATTTAAGTCTAAGAACATTATCAGAAAGGTTCAGAAAAATGTCCAGAGAAGCTTATTTTGTTTTTTCTATAACATTTTTGAAGCGCTTATTTCATGCTCTACAATCTCCTGCGTCCTGGAAATGCAAGGAATGATAGAGAACCTCAGACTTTCTCCTTCTGGTACTTATATTCTAAAGGGTAGGTGATAACATAATATATACTAACTCCAACTGTCTGAGAAAACAGGATTCCCCATTAACCTGCTGACAGCACCTGGGCCATTCTCTGCAAATCTAGACTTTGAGAAGGAGAGTGTATTGTGCATTCCCTTCTTCTAAATATATCACAGTGATAGGTATGCAGTGATATAACTAAGCTCAAAAATGCAGACACCATCTCTCAAACCCAAAACAGAAATAGACAATAGTAGATAACACTGGGCCCAAAGAGCTCTGGGGAAGGAAGCAGTCCGTACAGCTAGGAACTGGGCCCCTCAGAGGTGAGTAGTTCTCAGGGTAACCATCCAAGATGAGAACTCAGTGCTCAGTGCCTGCAGCCAGGGTTGACACAGGATAAGCTCCTCTGATCCTGAAAGGAGACTAAAAAGGGCCACTGAGGCCATTGTTTTTAGCAATCTGCTGTCCTATGGACAATGTCTTGTGACCTAGAACTGAACCAAACTGCCCAGTGACTGTATCTGATTCTGATCTTGAGGGAAGAGCAAGCAGGGGCAACACAAATGCTAGAAAGGGAGGGGGAAAGCCTGGTTGGGGGGCGGGGGGCATGTAAACAAACACAGATTACTCAGACTGAGCCTAGGCTTCAAGTGCAAAATCCTAAAATGTAAAAATATGCCAAGAAAAAAGCCTACAATCAATGATCAGGGTAGGAATGCTCCTCAAATTAAAAGTTTTTGCACCAGTCTGAGTGGGCTTTAAAATGAGTGCATTTAGGGTCTACTTAAATATATACATGAAGAAAAGCTTCTATTTAAAAAGTCAGGAAACAAAGTTATAAAACAAAGGTTGGCTGACATTAAATGAAACGGGAACATAGAAAGAAAGTGATTTATAAATATTGGGAATGAAAAAGATAGCCATTAAAAATAAAGTAAAAATAAAATTTCAAATCAAATTTAACAACTCAATAGACGGGATGAACTCTGGTATAGTCTTGTTCAAATGGAGAATTAAAGCATTAGGTGGTTACACTCAAGGATCCACCCAGCACTCAGCAGAGTGAAGACAAAGAGATTTGCAACATTTTTGAAAAAGCAGTTTAGAGACCAGGAAATAGAGAGGGTCTTACATAGTCTAGCAGGATGTCAGAAGAAAGTAGAGGGGATGAAGGATAATAAAGAGAAAAATTAAAAAGCTGGTAGCATATTTTTTAAATGGACTACATATAATCAGCACAACATCAAACTTCTCATTAGCAACAAAAGATATCAGGAAACAGTAGACATAGTATCTTTGAAGTGCTGAGGACAAGAAGTTGTCAACCCAGAATTTTAAAGCTGTCTAAAGTATCATTAAGAAATAAGGTCAGGATGAAGACACCTTCAGAATTATAAGGACTAAGAGGGTTTATAATCCATAGACTCTCATGAAAAGAACATTAAAGGATATACTTCATCAAAAAGGAAAAATCTAGAGGTAAAGTATGAGACACAAGAAACAATAGATAGCATAAAACTGATTAACCCGTGTTGGTAAATTTTATAATGTTACAATTAACCATTAGTTACGGGAAATAATTCAGTATATTTTAAGAGGTGAAACTTAAACTCTCAAGGAAGCAAAACAAAATGGGAAGTGATGTTCAACGGGTACTTAGAAGGCATGCTAAGTTCTATGTTGTTTTGGAAGAGGGTTGGAAACATGGAAAAAAATCAATTTAGTTTTTCTTCTAAGCAAATTATAGTTAAGTATGTATGTAAAAGTTTAAGATTGTTTCAAAGAAGAGAAAGATAATCTATAGCTTCAGATATAAATCAGCTGAGGAAAAGTTAACTTAGTATATATACAGTCAATATAGTATGTAACATATAAAGTTAATGTAGTATATAGGAGCACCTGGGCGACTCAGTCAGTTAAGCATCCAACTCTTGATTTGGGCTCAGGTCATGATCTCACAGTGGTGAGATCAAGCCTCACATGGAGCTCAGTGTGGAATGTGGAGTTTGCTTGGGATTCTCTCTCTCTCTCTCTCTCTCTCTCTCTCTCTCTCTCTCTCTCTCTGTGTGTGTGTGTGTGTGTGTGTGTGTGTGTGTGTGTGTGTGTCCCTACCCAGCTCCTGCTTGCTCCCTCTTGTTGTTTCTCTCCCTATCTCTCTCAAATAAATAAACTTTAAAAAATGTTAATGTAGTGTATAGTAATATAGGATAGTATAGTAATGATCTAGCATCAGGCAAGGGGAAAAAATAAAAGAAAGAGAATGTAAAAAATATCAAAAAGATAGTGATGTCAGTTGGTAAAGAAATGTGACAGATGTATCGGTAATCACACAAAAAAGGGAAATTGACGAAATTCACCTATTTGAAAGACAGATTTTCATATTGAATTAAAAAGAGAAGCAGCAGCTACCTACTCCTTTCAAGAAGCATTTCTAAAACAAAACCACACAGAGAGGTTGAAAATAAGGAGATGGAAAAAAGATTTGCTATATTACCAAAAGAAATTAGTATCAGTTGAAATAGAACTTAACAACAACAGTTCGTAATATTGGTAAGGGACATAACAAAATAGTAAAGGAAGACTCTGGCAAGCTTTCATGTAGTTAATGATATGGCCTTGTGAGGTATAAAGTAAATGAGAGATGACCAGAAACAAAGATGAACTGACAAAGCCACTCTCTCAGAAATTTGGAAATCAAACAGAAAAATAATCAGTAAGGATATAGATTTGAACAACAGAATTAACATACAACATCTCATTAAGAACCCGATTATGAAAAGATACCACATTCTATATCCAGAGGAATATATATTAAGACTGATGCCATATAAATCATGTTCTCTGACCATAGTGCAATTAAATTAAAGGTAATGATAATAAAATATAATTTAAAAGAATACTAACATATACTTAGAAACATAAAAATGTCCTCCTAAATAACTCATGGATTAAAGAGATAATCACAGAAGTGACTAGATATTTAGAATCAAGAAACATTAAACATACTAATCAAAATTTGGAAGCAGCTACAGTGAACTTTGAGGTCAAGTTTATAACCTTATGAACACTTTGGAAAAAAAACTATAAGATACAACTCAACAGGCTACAAATATAAAACCTAACTCAAAGAACAGATAAGAAAGAAGTAACAGAGTAGTTAACGAAGCTGGCTCTTTGGAAATACAAAACTTAAATATTTAAGTTCCCAAGTGACACTGATGCTTAAAGCTTTCCTTTAAGAGAGAAAGGAAAATCAGGCAATAACTGCAGAAACAGTAAAAAATGTTTTGATGAATGAATTCAATCAACAATTTTATGTCAATAAATTTGAAAACTTAGATGAGATGCATAATTGTCTTGAAACAGATAAATTAGCAATATTGACTCAAGAAGAAATAGAAACTCTAAATAAACTGATATGCATTAATGAAAAAGAACAATAATCAACCCCTCCAACATTCTGCACAAGATCCAGATGGTTTTATTAGGTATGCTTTTTTATTTTTCCAAGAAAAAAAAATAATCCTATCTTTTACTGAATATTTCTCGTTTAATATGGCCAGCATACTCTTGATAACAAAACTGACAGTAAAGGAACACTAAACCAACCTCATTTAATACCATAAATCCTAAATAATGTATCAAGCAACTAAATCCCGCAGTGTATTTAAAAAGCATGTAGGTATAGATACAGATATATCATGTCCCATTATGATTTGTCCCAGGAAAACAAAGATGGATTGACAACAGAAAACTTACTAAGTAGGCAAAGCCGTATCTACTATCTATCTGCCTATCTGATTATTTACCCCTGTAATAATAATGTAAAAAGATTCATGAAATAGAGAAATACTTAGGATAGTAACTACATCTATGGAGAGAGGGAAAAAAATAGGATTCAGGAGAAATACATAGAGGGACTTCAACTTAAAATACATGTTACTACGTTAAAACCTAAAGCAAAATGGTAACAACTAATGATTTGATAAAGCTGCTTGGGTACATGGTGTTACATTCTTCTCTAAGTGTTTCTATATGTTAAAAATATTTCACAATTGAAAATAAAATGTTATTTGGAGGTCGTCTGTCTTGGGGAGTCTCAAGCCTGGATGTGCGTGTGAATCATCTGAGAATCTTATTAAAATGCGGATTCCCCTTCAGTATGTCTCTGGGCTGGGGCCTGAAATTCTGCATTTTTGGAAAGTTCCCAGGTGAAACCGATGCTACTGGTGCACCTGGACATACATTAGGATTAGCTGGGAAGCTTTCAAAAGAGCCTGATGACTGTGCTCCAGCCCCAGAGATTCTAAATCAATTGGTATGAGCTTGTGCCTAGATATCGGTCCTTTTTGAAAGCTCCTCAGGGGATGTTGGTGTGCAGACATGTTTTAAATTTTTTTTTTTTTTAACATTTATTTATTTTTGAGACAGAGAGAGACAGAGCATGAACAGGGGAGGAGCAGAGAGAGAGGGAGACACAGAATCTGAAACAGGCTCCAGGCTCTGAGCTGTCAGCACAGAGCCTGACGCGGGGCTCGAACTCACGGACCGTGAGATCATGACCTGAGCTGAAGTCGGACGCTTAACCGACGAGCCACCCAGGCGCCCCTTTTAAATTTTTTTTTTTTTTTAACATTTATTTATTTTTGAGACAGAGATAGACAGAGCATGAACAGGGGAGGAGCAGAGAGAGAGGGAGACACAGAATCTGAAACAGGCTCCAGGCTCTGAGCTGTCAGCACAGAGCCTGACGTAGACATGTTTTAAAACCATTGGGTGGAACCCATTTTATAGCTAAGGAAACTAAGACTCTAGGAGAGACAGACAATTATCCAGGTTGCACAGCTTGTTGGCCCCTGAACTTACTCTTGTAATTCCTATTCCAGTTCTCTTTCCAGGTGCAAATTTCCACTTCAGTCTCTTTCAGGTTCCTGTCCTTGGGTTTCCTACTGTAGGGCACATGTTGCTCATTCACCCTTCTTAACCCAACAACCATCTAGTCCTAGCCAAGTAAAATAGAACTGGGCAGGTCCAACGCCTATAAATTAAGGCAAGCTTCCATTGGTCTATCCACCTGCCACCCACCCCATTCGTTGTCCTTCCACACACAAAGGGAAACATTCATGGGGTACTTCTTGCCATAGATTTGAATAAATGACATCATGGAAGAATAAGGAATTTTCTTCTTCCAAGACGGAGTCTCAGAGTTTTTCATTTTTCACTTTGGTTTTGTTTTGGGTGTTTTGCCTTACTTTCCCTTTAACAGCACTGTCCTGCTCTCTCATCTGCTGAAACATATGACTCTATAGTTGTTCCACTGCACCAACAATACTCATTTATACGTAAAGGACCCAGGAGATCCATGCCATGGATTTCATGCCAAAGAAAGCCTTAGTGCATGACCTCATGTCCCATCAATAGCTCGGCACAGGTTTAAAACATTAGGTAAAACTTTCCCAAGTGTCCTCAGTTTTCATTCTTGTAGTATAGTTTTGACCTCTGCTCTTCCTTGCTAATCATCTCTGATTTGATCTCTCTCCCTTAGTTCTTCTTGATCTTAAATAAATAGGATTTATGCTTGCACTCCAAGTCCACCTTCAGATATAAAATTTTTGAACTACATACTGTTAGAGTTAAGAGACTAGAAAATCTTGCAGACCAACACTTCCCTTTTGTGAAACCAGGGCTCTGATCATACAGCAACTTTCCCCATTCATATCCAGTGGTATATCTCCTAGCCCTAAGCAGTACCTTTACAAGCCCAGAGAAAGCATTTATGTCCTAACACTGCTGGGGTTTTCCTTACCAATACTGGTCTCAAACGAGGACTGTCTCAAGGGAAGGAGGCAATGGCTGGTCAGAATTTACCCAGAGGTTTTTTCTAAATATTTACACTTTGTCCATTTGAGATCTGTGGTCACAGGCAGGAAGGGAAAGCCACAATTGGCTTGATTAGGTTTCCTAACGGTGCATTGGCCTGACCATATTTTTTCTTCTAAGGCAGGTAGGCGGTGGGGCAATTAATTTATTTCTTTGTGGGAAGAACTGAGGCTTAAGAGCCTTTGAAAATCAATCTACAAGTCATTCTGTTGCTGGGTTTTAAATAGTACCTTGACCCTCTTTCCTGAATATAAAGTAACTACTATATCAATAGTCCTTCCTTTCACTTATCACTTTTCTGGGCAGGAAAGCTGTGAACCATGTAAAGAGAAAAATGACATCTAGAGAAGAGTCCTAGAAAACCATATTTAAGGTATACAAAGAAGAAAGCTTTAGGCTCAAAAACTATTAAAACTGAAAAGACCTTAGAGGCAGTGGGTCCAACACCTTTTGAGGTGAAGAAATTGAAGCCGAAAGAAGTAGCTTTGCAAAAGTCGGAGATTCTAGAAAGCTAAAGAAAGACAAGGACCTAGGGTCTGGCAGGGACAGAATAATCAAAGTGGGTCTTTATTTGTGCAATGTGTGCGGATAAAATAGTACATATAAATTGATTTATGGTAAAATCACGTTATATGTGAAGTCTATTGTGGGAGCTTGCAGTTTGTAGGAATCCTATGATAAAGACTGAAACAAACAATTTTCTCCCTTCCCCATTGCTCTTTTATTTTAAATCTGGGTTAATCTACAGGGGAGTTGCTTTAAACCTACTATATTGGCAATTCAGAGAATTCTTACTGTTGAGTTTTTTTCTAAGAGGAAAATGATGAAATAGTAAAAGTTAAAACACTGAACTACAGATCAGGAACCCAAGTTCCAGTCTAGATCTATCACTAACCAGCTGTGTGGTCATGGATGAGTCACTGTTTCCTCACCAGATGTTCTGGAATAATCTCTAAGGCTCCCCCTTCACTAAATATGGAGATGAACCTCAGACATAGGAGCACAAGCTCGCGTTGGAGGGGTATACCCAAGTGCCACGTGGGGTCACCCAAAGGACCACCCTGAATCTCTTTTTCCTTCTTCAGGACCTTGCTGCTCAAAGTGTGGTCATTGTCCAGCAGCAGCACCTGGGGGTTCATTAGAAATGCAGAATCTCAGGCCTCCCTCAGACCAGCCAAGTCAGAATCTGCATTGTAACATGGTCATTAGGAGATTCATACACACATTTAAGTTTGAGAAGCAATTAGCTTAGGACATCTCCACTATCCCAGATGACTAATGGCTTTCTGTGGGGCTTCCACACTGCCCACTTTTGCCCCCACCTGTGTATGCCTGTAGAGCTCTTGCCTGACCCAGCCAGCCCCAGTTCTGTCTGTGTCTGACCAGTCTCTCTTCTTGGCTGATAAGTAAAGGAAGAGGGTAGGTTGACTGACAATAGCAAAAAACGTCAACATGTCCCTGGGGCAAGGGAACAGTAAAAAGCAGAGACAAGAAATATAAATAGACAACCTGGGACCTGTTAGAGATAAACAGTTCTATACAACTCAGCAAACTCTGAAAATACTTACAAGAAAGGGGTTAACTTATGTCTATTTAAGGAGTTGTTATATGAGTTTTTCTAGCTCAAGAAGAAAAAGCACGAAAGACAAGAGAAAAATAAGACTATGAACAGGCAAATCACAAAAGAGAAGGTAGAATGGTCAAGAAATTTGTGTAAAGATGCTCAACCTCAGGAAATTGAAAGTGAAGGGAAAAAAATACCATTTTACACCTCCTTGTATAATTTTTATTCTTTTAAAAATAATGTTACTTTATATTTGTGAGATATTGCAGACATACAGAAAATAATATGCCAAGTATAACAAACACCCATGTACCCATCACTTAAAATTGATAAATACTAACATTTTGCCATATTTGCTTTGGTTCCCTCCCCCCCTTTTTTAAATAAAGGTTGTCTCCCCCGTTTTTATTTTTTTTTAACATGAAATTTCTTGTCAAATTGGTTTCCATACAACACCCAGTGCTCATCCCAACAGGTGCCCTCCTCGATGCCCATCACGCGCTCTCCCCTCCCTCCCACCCCCCATCAACCCTCAGTTTATTATCAGTTTTTTTAAGAGTCTCTTATGGTTTGGCTCTCTCCCTAACTTTTTTTTTTCCTTCCATCCCCCACGGTCTTCTGTTAAGTTTCTCAGGATTTTCCCTTTGCCCTACCCACCTTTCTATTATTCTCCTGAAGTTTCTGAGTGTTATTCCACATGAAACTTTCTATTTTTCCTATATATGAATGTGTCCATACCTAACCTATATTCTTGTTTCGATCACACTGCATATATCTTTTGGAACTTGTGTTTCTTTACTTGACACTGTTTTTGGGGATTTTCCTGTGTTGAAATGTATAGAGTTCATTCATTCTTTTTAAAGTGCTATTTAATATTTAACTGAAGGAATAAAGCACTGAGTAATAGTCAGGTTGAAGAGAATGAGAAAGGCTTAGGAAAAAAACCCCAAGTTTTAGTTATGTGTCTAGTATGTTTTAAGTCAAAGATTTTCTGTGCTAGGTTGCAAGAATCCCATGCCTCTTCTCCTGGTCTAAACCAAACCTATGCCTTCTGCCCCTGAGAAGACTTTCCGTACACCTTCTTAATGTCTCCCAAGGTCATTGCCAACAGAAACACCAATGCCTCTGGGTGGTGGCAGAAAGAGAACTGGCAACCCCCAGGGCCCACAGCCGAGCCGCCTCACATCCCCCCTGTCTTACATACCCCATAGTCTGCAATCTAAGTGCCAATAACTGAAGAGGGCTCAATTCCCCAGCACCAAACAATAGATGGGAGAGAATGCAAACACTTTATTGCTACAATTTATCCTAAAGGAGATTTGCAAAGCCGCATGCTTGAGATTTATGGCGTGACATCGTGAGATTTCATACACTGTATTTCTCATTTATGGGCCTCAATTTAGTTAAGAGAAAAGGAGCTTTCTAGAGCAAAAACACCCTAAAGCTTTGGTAAAATAGGATATTTAATTAATTCCAAAATCACCAAGCGGGTAAAGAGTGAGTTTCAGACCCATGTGTTCAAACGTCCCCTGGGCCTGCTTGTTAGTTCTCTCCTAGGTCTTGGTCTTGGTAACAGAGCTGTGCACTGAGAAAGACTGAGGCTGTGCTTGAGGGCTCACATCTGACAATCTCAGCAGTGCGTGAGCCTAGGGAGCTCAGGGTGGAACCTTGTCCCTAAAAAACCGGGCGCTGTAATTGATTTGCATATGCAAATGACTCATTCCTAATTGGTCTGTGGGAGCCTTGAGAACACAGACTAAAGGTCAGCACAGAGTAAGAGGGCAGTGAAAGAATTCAGTGGCCACCGAGGAGGCAAGTACCTACCTGTCCATGGCTATTTCCACACGCACACCTGGATGACAGCACCTGCCCTACCCTTTCTGGGAGGAGCTTGTTTGACACGCAGCAGACAAGGGATGTGAGAGCTGTCTTCAAGCTACAACACACTTCATGTGAAATAAGGATTGTTCTAGTCATGTGTGCAGTACAAGTTTGACTCTAAATAAGGAATATGGCGTGAGAACTGCCTTTCCTCAGAAATTAGAGGAAGAAGGCAGGTACCATATTCATATATGTGTTTATGTTTTATAGGTATGAACATATTTATGTTCATGTGTGTGTTTTATTCATATTTGTGATTTTGTTAATATTCATATTTCTATCTATTCGGTCTGGAGCCAATAGTAAGGAGCCTGGGGATCTCTGAGAAACTAAAAGTGACACAGTCTCTTCATTTCTTATGGATGGAGAAACACATCAAGCACTTTCCACAGCTTATCAATATTGAACTCAGACTCGAGAAAATAATTTTTTTTTTTCTTTTCTGTTTAAAATCAATGTTTTATCTTCCGGCAAAAGACCTTCACTTGCCTTGCCTATGTGTTCCAGCACAGCACCTCCCACCAGAACCCAAGCAACTAAATCTCATTCAGATTCAGCTCACACACTGATCACCCACCTCACACGAGCTGGGTAAGCAATTTGCCCTAAGTCATCCAGCCACATCTGAAGTCCCCACATCTCTTGTTGCCCCTTACCACACAGAGCCCTCCGCACTCCCCTCGTCTGCCATCACTGCGCTCCTAAAACCGGTAAGCCAGTTAGCGTCTATCACCCTCAGAACAGCTGTGTCCCAGAGCAGGAAAAGCTGGGACCTTTGAAAGATCACCCTTTTAGTCAGTGACCTTCAAAACCTGGGAAGCACTCTGGTTATTAAGAATCATATGATGCCTCCAGTGAAACAGCCTGATCCTGAGGGTGGGAACTTACTGACTCACTTAGCTGGCAAGGAAAGAAAATCAACATCAATTGAATACACATTGTGTGACAGGCACTCCCCTAGGCAATTTCCTGGTTTCCATCTTCCTAAACCCTCACCACAATTAGAGAGGTAAGTATTGCGATTTATCTTATGATGTGGAATCGCAGAAATGTTAGAAATGTGCCCCAGACCACATGGCTGGTAAGTAACAGAGGAGCTTTCTCTGTGGCAGGCTGCTGCCTCTGGCTAATGGGATAAGGTGGCACTTAGGCATGTGAATGACAGCTATATAGTAATGTCCAGGTCCCCTGGCTCATTCCAGCTCAGGTCTTCACCCCATCTCCCTGCTCCTCTCCACTCACCCAAACCTTACCTAGTCTGCACTGCTCAGCTCAACCCTCCTTCCTGGACCACCTCCTCCTGTGGCACCCATAGCCTTTCCAGTCCAGTCAACCCCCAACCTAGACCCTCCTGCATCCTGTGCCCACTGAGTGGAAAATGGAAACCCCATAACCCCATCACTTGGTCAAGCCCCTCAAGGCAGAGTGCAGGGCCCTGGAGGAACTGTAAGCATGGGCCTGATGACAGCCACTTGTGGCCCTGGCTTTGCCTGGAATTTCGCTATTCACATTCATTTATTTGGCTCAAGAGTCTATCACTGGTAACAGGAAGGAATACTGCATAACGAGCCTTATCAGGCATTTACATCATTCACTTTATGAAAGCAGTTTTGATAAGGAGAAGTAGAATCAGTGTGAGGTCTGAGTTGCTCAAGGACAATGAAAAGAAGAATAGCAATTGAAGGGAGAAAGAGTTTGGGAGAGAGGTCAAGGTCACCCTCACCCTTTTGCCAAGGTTGCCTAGGGGCCTGGTGGTTGTTAACTGATTGGTCAAGGATTCCAGAACAGAAGTGGAAGAATTCTTAGGAATCACTAGGTCTGTTCCCAGAAACTATAGAGAAGGTCCTAAAGAGGCAGCTGTCATCTTTTTAAACCACAGATATGACTGCACCACTCCTACACTACAAGATCTTCCTCACCATCGGCCATGGCAGCCAAGCTTTGATGTCGACAGGCATTGCTCTCATGCGTGACACACATCCATCAGCATATGCAGATTTTGACTATTCTTCCATTCAATACATAATCTTTTAGTGCCTGTTCTGTTCCAGCCCCTTTAGGGACAAAGTGAAATGTAATTACCTTGGCAATTTCATTGCTCCCAGCTTAATTAACCTTCCCCATGCAGAACCCCTGTACTGTTCTTTCACAGTATTTTTACCATTTATAATGAAACATTGATCAGCATGCTTACTTGTTTAAAGTCCCACTCTGATTTCACTGTGTACTCCATGAGGCAGGAACATTTGTTCATCATAGTGAAGTGTGTCAATGGTCCAACACATAGTAGGCATTCAATAATAATGAATGAATGAATGAATGAATGAATGAATGAAACATGCTGGAGCTGAGATGTAGCAAACATTAAGACAGGTATGGACTCAGGGTGCCTGGGTAGCTCAGTAGGTTAAGCCCAACTTTTGGTTGTGGCTCAGGTCATGATCAGGTCAATTCATGGAATTGAGCCCCTTGTGAGGCTCTGTGCTGATGGCGTGGAGCCTGTTTGGGATTCTCTCTCTCTCTCTCTCTCTCTCTCTCTCTCTCTCTCTCTCTCCTTCTCTGTCTCTGAAAAATAAATAAATAAACTTAAAAAATATAAAAAAGACAGGTATGGACTCTGCCCTCTCAAGGCAGGAAGGGATGACAAAGCTAATAATTATCACAGGGTGGGAGGGACATGTTGACATTCACTCCTGGGAGAGGCACCACTCTCGCTCTGCTCTACCCCTTTCCCATCCACTTTTGTGGCCAGTGTGGGAATGAGATGAGGTGCTTGATGACCACTTTGAATCTGCTTTATTATATTAACTATAAAAAGCCAAGTCAATCAATATCTGAAAGGTCATTAGTAACAAATTACCCGAAACCCATCTCACACCTAATTTCTGCAGAGTGACACCACAGTGAGAAAGGCTACAGGATGAGATCCAAGTTGTTTGTGGGATCCAGAGGCTCCTTTGCAATTGACCTGACCCATGTTTTCAATCTTTTCTCCCATGCCCTCCCCCCTGGGACCACCAGTCCCAGCACACCCACCATGCTTTCCTGCCCTTTCCTCACTCTCTCCCAGGGAAGCACTGCCTTCCTTCTCCATCTGGAAAGACCTCCCCACCACCTGGGTCACACTCTGAGCTCCACCCACTTTCTGCCTCTTCCACTGCTGCTGAGTCACTGAGTATATGAGCTACATCTATATACCTAAATGTGGACAGTGATTGTCTCTGGATAGCAAGATTGTGTGTGGCTTTTATTTCCTTCTCAGTATTTTCAATTTTTTTCTACAGTGTATCTTTCCTACAACTGTCTTCATAAATGACCAAAAAAAAAAATGCCAGAGTTAAAAACAAGGAGACTGTAGTTATTTTATGTCTGTCACTCCCACTATATAATGGGATTGTCAAAGCCAGAAACCAGGTCTTTTTTCTTTTATCTTCAAAGCTCAGAACCTATTGTGTGCTAGTTGTATGTCTGGTGAATGAACAAATGAATGAATAAATGAAGAGTTGGCAACTAAAGACATGGCTCCAAGCTTCAGTTCATCACCTGGAAAGTGAGTAACAAATCTTATTGGTCCCAGCATCATAGATTACTAAATTGTTCCTAGGGATTCTTGTGACCTTGTCTCTCACAGCAAGTGCCGGTGGGTCACACAGCTCCCTGGCTGGAGTCTGTGCCCCACTGTCCCCACCCTGTCTGTCTGAGGCAGTCTACATGGCACAACTGACACTTTCTTTTCACAGCAGTTGTGGGCCTTGATGTCACCAGTGGCGTTTGCCGCCTGTCCGGGATGTTATAGACATGCTTTCTCTGTTTATTGTGATGTCAGTTTGCACAATTTCTCTTCAGGCGCTTAGAGCCTTTCAAGCATGAAGCTCCTAGAGATGAATGAGCTTTTATCAGGGACTTGCTGCTCTTTACTCAGTGGGAGCCAGCTGTGCTCTCTGCTGTCTTAAATTTCCAGCCAGATTTTCCAAACCTTTGACTGAGAGGCCGGGGCCAAAGAGAGACTGGCCCAGGGGGTTCAGGGATATACCCAGAGTGTCAGCAGGGAGTCAGCCACTCACTACGATAGAAAAGGCTGCCTCTGTCTCCTGCTGGCTAGCTACAAGGGCCTAAAGATGTAGCCTCCTGCAGCTAACCCAGGAAGGCCCAGAGTGTTCACCGGTGCAGGAACCTGGAGAATGGAGGACCCCAGCAGAGCAGGAAAGAGCTCTGGGAGAAGATTGGAGAGGGGGATTCTGCCAGCTACACACTATGGCCTTGGGCAGGGGGCTTCATCTTTCTGAGCCCATTTCCTCATCAATCAAATGGAAATAATGTTACCTGAGATCATGTGGAGTACTGTAATAGATATTCAGTAAACTGTCTCCTTCAGGCTCCTTGAGGCCTATGTTGTCCCAGAGACATGCCTCTAGTTCAGCAAGGAGAGGATTTCTCCCAGACTGGTTGCTGGGCCTCTGACCTCACCAGTGCTTTCCTCATTTCTTCTCCATTCCCCCCCTCTTTGATTGAGGTTGGGAACTTCTACTTCAGGAGGCAAGCTGAAGGAATCAGAGGCTGAGTAGGAGGGGATGGGAGGGGACTTCAGATTAGACACAGGAGCCACTGCGGCTGCTTCTGCCAGAACTTCAAGGGTCCCCTAAGGTCTCCCTTCAAAGTGATGCCAAGCCTGAGCCCTGACAAGTGGCAGGAGTGGTGGACAGGCCCCAACTGAGAAAGCATTTTGAGCAGATCATTAGTTCAGGCTTTTGTGCTGTTCTGTCTTTGCCTTTCAACTTGATCTGATGGATCACCCCTCCCCACACCCATCTTTCTCCCCATCCCCACTTTTATTCCTCCACAAACCCAACCTGAACTAAACTTCCCTAAATCCAACAGAATAAGAAATGAATTCAGGAGTTAAGTTTCTATGCTGCAGTGCCACTTTGGCATAGCCCTGAATTCACAGTTTGTTCCCAGAGACAATAGAGGTATTGTCGCTGTTGAGTTATCTACACTATGGTAACCAGAACTCCATATGTGATATTTACATGGAGCCCACTCTTTGGGTTTTGGGCAAGGATACATGTCTACCTAGGATCAGGAAGTCATGGCTGTTGCCATCAGCATGCCTCAGCCATCACTCCTATGTTTTCTTCTTTTAATTTTTTAAAGTCTTTTTATGAAATATACATACACTAAAAACTACACATCGGTGGATGAAATTATACAAAATGAAATCATTCATACAACTACCACGCAAACCAAGATATGTAATGTTACTAACATATGAGAAGGCTCCCTATGCCCACTTCCTTAAAGATCATTATTTGGACTTCTTTCCCTATAGATTAAGTTTCCTGCTTTTTTTTTTTTTTTAATTTTTTTTTTCAACGTTTTTTTATTTATTTTTGGGACAGAGAGAGACAGAGCATGAACGGGGGAGGGGCAGAGAGAGAGGGAGACAGAATCGGAAGCAGGCTCCAGGCTCTGAGCCATCGGCCCAGAGCCTGACGCGGGGCTCGAACTCACGGACCGCGAGATCGTGACCTGGCTGAAGTCGGACGCTTAACCAACTGCGCCACCCAGGCGCCCCTTAAGTTTCCTGCTTTTAAAATGTATACAATTTTATGTGAATAAGTATATGAATATTAACTATTTTGTGTCTGAGATATTTCCATTTAATTTTCATTATTGTATAATATTCCATTGTATAAATATACTACAATTTATACAGTGAATTAGGTTGTTTCTGTACATATCTTCTGGTATACATATGTATACATTTCCTTCATATATTTACCCCTGGGGGTGTCAAAGTGTGTCTCCATTCATTTTTAGAAGATATTGCCAAACAGTTTGCCAAAGTGGTTGTACCAATTTATAGCAATATATCAGACTTCCAGCTACTCTGTGTTTTCAGCAACTTTATAGAGTCAGTGGGGGTTTTTAGTTTTTTGTTGTTGTTCTTCTGTTATGTTTGTCTCTAGCCATTCTGGTGGTTACGAAGGAGTATTTCACTGATTTTAATTTGCATTTCTCTGATGAATAATGATGTTGAACATCTTTTCATATGCTTATTGTACTATGCAAATCTTTTGCTCTTTTGTTATTGTTATTGTATTATCTATATATTTCTTACTTGATTTTAGGAGTTCTATAAATACTCTGAACAAAAGTGCTTTATCATATTATGCATTGTGAATATTTCAGATATTTTCTCCAGTCTGTGGCTTGCCTTTCCATTTACTTAATAGAATTTTCTAATAAGAAGTTTTTAATTTTTATGAGGTCCCACTTGCCAATTCTTTTATTAGTGTGATTTGTTTCCTGTTTAAGAAATCTTTACCTATCACAATATCATAAACATATTCTGCTGCATTATCTTCTAGAAACTATATTGTTTCACTTTTCATATTTAAGACTATAATTCTTTCATTTTCTAAATTTTATAAAGTTTTATTTATTTTTAAGAGAGAGAGAATGAGATAAAGTGTGAGTGGGGGTGGGCAGAGAGAGAGGGGGAGACACAGAATCCAAAGCAGGCTCCAGGATCTAAGCTGTCAGCACAGAGCCCAATGCAGGGCCCAAACTCATGAACCATGAGATGATGACCTGAACCGAAGTCAGACGCTTAACCAACTGAGCCACCCAGGCACCCCTAGACTATAATTCATTTGAAGTGGATTTTTATGTCATGAAGTACAGATGCATACTCACTTTTTCATATAGATACCCCAACACTGTTTGTTGAAAAGATTATCCTTTCTACACTGTATTACGATGGCAACTTATAAGCAATTATAAGTGTGGGTTTATTTCTGGACTCTATTCAGATGGTTTCTGTGTGTCTGTGTTTGCATCTTGTTCTTCAAGATTGTCTTTTGCATGCTTAACCCTTTATTTTCTATGTACATTCTAGAATCATCTCACATAAAACAAAGCCTGCTGAGATTTTGATTGGGATCACATCGTATCAATAGATTAACTTGAGGAGAACTGGGATTCTTACAATGTTGAGTCTTCTGGTTCATTAGCATAACAGAGCTTTCCATTTATTTAGGTTTTCCTTAATTTCCTCCAGTAATATTTTATGTCCTTGCTAATCTTTCTTTAGATTTAGTCCTATGTGAATTTTAAGTGTTTTTATATAAGTTGTTTTTAAAAATTCATTTTTCTTTTGTGGCTGGTATTTTCAAATACAATTTTTGTTGTGTATTTACTCCATATCCAAAGACCATGCTAAAGTTACTTATTGATTCTAAAAGTTTATAGATTATTTTGGATTTTCTTTCCTGGTGTCTGCCAAAGCTGAGGTTTATTTTTCCTTTTCTAAATAGTATGCTTTTTATTTCTTTTTCTTGCCTTATTGTATTGGCTAAGAGAGCCACTAAAATGTATTTTAGAAGTGGTTTCATTCCTTAACTCAGAGGAGCTCTGAATATCTCATCATTGAGTGTGATGTTAGCTGTAAGATTTTCAACACTGTCATTTATCAAATTAAGGATGTTTTCTTCTGTTCTAGTTCCTATGATTGCATACTAATATTCAGTGGCAAAAAATAACCATTTATTATCCCCAAAGATTCTATGGGTCAGTAATTTAGACAGAGAATAATAGAGAAGCTCTGTCCCTGTTTCACAATATCTGTGGCCTCACCTAGAAGACTTGAATTTGAAGGCATGGAATCATTTGAAAGCGTATTCATTCATACATCCTTTGTTTGGTGCTAATGGTTGGCCTAAAACCCCTCTAGTTGGGCCCCTCCCTATACTCTCTTCATCCAAGCCAATTTGAGCTTTCTCATACGTAGTTTATTGAATATCTCCCAATTGTGAGTATTCTGCAAGAAGATAGAGTGGAAGTTGCATTACCTTTTATGATCTAGTTTCAAAAGTCTCACAGCATCATTTCTACTACCTTCTATTCAACAGAGTTCTGTAAGTTTAAAAGAGCATGTGGGAACAGAAACATTGTGGCCATCTTGGGGAAATAGTTTAACCAACTCCTGTACCTAGTGTTTGGAGAGTTTTAATCATGAATGGATGATGAATTGTATCAAGTGCTCTTTCTATATATATCAAGTTGTTTATATAATGTTTATGCACTTTTTTAATTAATGCACTGAATTACGCTGATTGAATTTTGAGAATCAAACCAACTTTATACTGGAATAAGCCCAACTTGTTGTAATGGATTATCCATTTTATATGTAACTGATATTGATATGCCAATATTTTCTTTACACCTTTTAGAACTTTTTTATCTATGTTCATGAGAGAGATTGGCCTGTGAGTTTTCCTCTTATAAGCCTTCTGAGCTTTTTTTTTTTTTTTATCAAAGTTATTCTAACCTTATAAAACAAGACGGGAAGTCTCTCTTATTTTTCTATTTTCTGCTAAGAGTTTGTGTGAAGTTGGTTTTACTCCATCTTTAAGTATTTGGAAGAATTCCCTGCTAAAGCCATCTTGGCCTGGAATAATCTTTGTGAAAAAGTATTTAATTATGCATTCTATTAATTTGTTAGTTATATATTCTTTCATATGCTGTTAGTTGTTACCCTAGAGATCATTAGGATATATCTTAAATTAGTATGCTTATCATTCCTGAACAAAGTGAGGAACTTAGATTACCTAAATCCCATTTACTCTCTATCTTTTGTCCTTTTGCTGTCATACATGTTATTGCCTCACATATTTCAAATCTCTCAAGACATCTGTGTTAAATACGGAAAATTCATTTAGATATTTCCACATATTTTCCTTTTTCAATGCCCTTTCATCCCTTGCATTACTGTGGGTTTTTTTTTTAATGTTTATTTATTTATTTTGAGAGTGGTGGGGAGAGGCAGAGAGAGGGGGAGGGAGAGAATCCCAAGCAGGCTCTGCACTGTCAGCATGGAGCCCAGTGTGGTGCTCAACCTCACAAACCTTGAGATCATGACCTGAGCCAAAATCAAGAGTAAGATGCTTAACTGACTGAACCACCCAAGTGCCCCTGCATTACTGTGTTTCTATCTGGGACTGTTTTCCTCTTGCCTCAAGTGCTGTCATCACTATTTCTTTTAGTGTAGATCTGCTGGGGGGAGAAAAACTTCTCAGCTGTTTTGTCTGAAACTGTGTTTATTTCACCTTCATTTTTGAAGATTACTTTTACTGGGTAAATAATTCTTGGTTGGCAGTCACTTTCCTCTGTATTTTATGTATATCACTCTGTTGTCCTCTGGCCTTCATTGCTTCTGTTGAAAAGTCAGTTTTTAGCTTTATTACGCTCCTTTGGAGGCAATATGTTTTTTCCTTCTGGCTATTTTATTTTATAACTTCTGCTGTCGACCAGCAAATATTTTATTTATTTATTTATTTTCGAGAGAGAGACAGTGAGAGCAGGGGAGGAGCAGAAAGAGAGGGAGATAGAGAATCAATCCCAAGCAGTTTCTGTGTTGCCAGCACAGAGCCTGACGTGGGGCTTGAACTCATGAACGGTGATATCATGACATGAGCCAAAACCAAGAGTCAGATTCTTAAATGACTGAGCCACCTAGGCACCCCTCCATCTGGCTATTTTAAAGATTTTATTTTTGTCTTTGACTTCTAGCAGCTTTATTATGATGTAAGTAAGTGTGTTTTCCTTTACATTTATTCTGAGCCAGTAGTTTTTCAAATATTGCCCCTCTCCTTTCCCCTCTCTCCTCTCTTTCTGAGACTTCAACTTACATTTGTTTTAGACCTTTTCAATGTGTCTCATATGTCTCTCTTTTCTGTATTTTTCATCTCTTTTTTTCTCCCTGTGATTCAATCTGGATATTTTTACTGATCTCTCTTCTAGTTTACTAATTCTGTCTTCTGTTGTGTCCAATATACTATAAACCCATCTGCTAATTTATTGATTTTAGTTACCGCATTTTTCCCTTCTGGAATTTCCATTTGATTCTTATTTCACAGATTCATTTTCTGTGAGTGTTCCAGATTTGTGTTCATGAAAATTCTTCATATTTCATTGATTTTCTTCAGCTTATGCTTAAGATAATTATTTTACAGTATATATTTGGTTACTCTAGTACCAGACTTCAAGTTCTATTTTTCTCTGTTGTTTTTTATCTTGGATTTGGGCCATTTGACCCTGTTCCCTGTTTATCCTGGTAATACTTTCTTGAATTCCAGAAACTCTTGACAATGTTGTTATTCTTTTGAGAAGTTTTGTTTTATTTTGTCAGGCAGATCCCATTGATCTAATCAAGAAATAAATGACAAAGCTGTGGAGACTTAATGAAAGACTGGTTAGAATTGGCAGGAATTATCAATATATTGGGAATCTAGAGCTGGAGGAAAGGGGATGGTTAGGATCATCAAGAAAGAAGACATCAAATACTCTAAGTTTGGAACCTTAATGACAAAGAGGAGGATGCCATTAAAAGAGCTGCAAGGAAGACAAAATTGGGAAAGAATAGGAGTGATTTGACTGCCACAGAGTTGGAGAGGGTTGTGAAAGTATGTTGGGCCTGCATAGACATAGTGATTTTAGCTTTTGGGGAGAGAACACCTTATAATACAAGTCAAAAATTAAAGTGAGAGGGACTGTATGAAAATACTTAAGTGAATAAAAGCTGTAATAACTGAAAATCACCTGCCGCTTCCTCATTTGATGTTCCTGTTGACATCAGGCCCAGTCCACATCAAAGGCTCTGGGTATTGAGAAGTTGATTTGGCACAAGATAATGGCTCATGGTCACTAATTTCTGTAATTTTTTGCATTTCTCCAACATATCTACAGATGTGAGTGGATCAAACACTCATCTCTTCCTGACCTTGTTGACAGGATGCCTGCTCCCTCATTCAGATTGGCAGTAAGAGTAGCTTCCTTAGGAAAGCTTCTTAACACCATCTCTACACTTTCAGGCTTATTAGGGCTGGCCTCTTCCAAGATACATCAGTCTGTGTCATTAATGGTAAGGTAATCACTGCACTTTGTTTTGTGGCAATTCAGTTTGAAGCAGGAAACTCTCATCTAGAAGGATGGAAAAGAGAAATATATGCTCAAGAACTTACATTGCATTTACATCTCCAGTAAGCTGGCATTTTTCTAATCTGTATATCTATGACTCCTCAGTTTCATTACAAAATGTATCAATTGATCTGTTAACTACTCAGCACTGATCTAGATCAGCAGGTCTCAAACTTTTTGCCTCAAGATCACTTCACACTCTTGAAAATTATTGAAGATCCCACAGAGTTTTGTTCATGTGGGTTAAATCTATTGATTTTATCACATTATATATTAAAACTGAGAAATGTTTTAAATGTTTATCTGTTAATTAGTTTGCAAATAATAATAAACCTATTACATCTTAACATAAATAACTAATTTTAATGAAAAGCAACTTTTTTACCAAAACTAAAACTAATTTAGTGAGAAGAGTGGCATTGTTGTAATTTTTACAGATCTCGTTAATGTCTAGCTTAATAAAAGTGATGTAGCTTCTGGAAAATTCTACTATATCCTCATGAGAGAATGAGAGTAGAAAAGGCAAATATATCTAAATATTATTATGAAATAGTTTTACCCTTGTGGACCTCTTGAAAGAGACTCAGGAACCGCAGGATCTCTAAGCCACACTTTGAGAAGCAGTGGTCCAGCTGACAGGCTGTTAGACCAGAAAGACAGGGAATTCCAAATTCTGGTCTCCAACCAGGCTCTTCTTTTTAAATGATCCTCTCAGCTTTTTAAAGCAGAATTAATAATGTATTTCAATTCTTTCAAATGGCAAAAATTGAAGGTAAACTAATTTAAGTGAAAAAGGAAGATTAATTGGCTCATATAACTGGAAGTCTAATGGGACCGGGCTTCAGATTCCACCATATTAAGGGGCTCAAGAGTTCTTTAGAATGTAAGCATTTACTGGGCTTTTTCACTGCCATATCCCTAAGGCCAGGAACGATGATGAACACAGCAAGTACTCAATATATATTTTCTAATTAATTATACAATAGATGAATTACTATTAGCAGGACTCTGTTTCCATTCTTCAACTTTGCTTGCCTCTTATTTTTTCTATTAGCAGTAAGACTCCCTGGCAAGATGGCCCCTGGCAGCTCTGGTAAAACATGGTTCTTGGTGCTCATAATCCCAGAGAAAAAGTCATCCCTTTCTTCACATAGCATCGATATTATTCCCCAGATGAGAAAATTATTGGCCTTTTTTGGGCCATGTGTCCATTCTGAATTAATTACTGTGTATAAGAGGAATGGGTATTGCTAGCTCAGAAGGGGAAGAGCGGGAAAAATATTAACAACCCTACCAGAATCAAATTAAGTGAGAATGTAGCAATTCCCCAAAACAAGGAATACTGAGCACACATCACACAAAATTACAAATGACCAACGAGTATATCATATTAACCTATTAACAAATGACTGGCTTATCTAATCAAGCATAAACTCAAGTTATCAAATGTATAATATCAGGTCTGGTCACTTCACTGATCCAAACAGAGAACTGTAGACCAGCCAAATTATAATTGAGTGATTGACTTGTGATTATTCAATTTAGTCTTAGGCCCTGAGCTTCAGAATAAAACTATTCAACTTTTTTCTGCCTCACTTCCACTAAGTGTAAAATATCTGAGAGCACTGCTGTCATATGGCACACCATTCAGAAAACATCAGTGATGCCTGTTACCTCTAAGGAAGAGCCCAAACTCTCAAGGCCAAGCCCTTCAGTCCATCATAGTGGTTCCATGGTTCCCAGCCTTTATAAAATTGAGGAGCCCTTTTAATAACTCACATGAAGTAGAAGTTAATTCTTTAGTCATAAACATTAATTAATTAAAAGACATATAATGACAGCAAGTCCTATGAATTTAATAACACTTTAAAATAAATTTGCAATACATGTATTTGAACATTATTATACATTTATTGTGAGGAATATTTGACAGTCAGACTCCAAATACAGTTTGGGGTATGTGTGTGTGGTTTCCATGACATAGAGTGATAACAGATACTGAGAACTAAGATATCAACGCTGTCATAGAGGTTTAGAAATTCTTTTCTAAGGTCTATACTAATGTTTTCATGACTTTCTAAAAAATAAAGAAGAAAGAAACTGTGGGACCATAAAGAGCTTCAAATTACTAGAATTTTTTTTAATTCAATTTAGCTTCACTTATGGTTTCTTAGCCAACCCTCCTTGTTTTATATCTTAGTGGGTGTTCTAGGGTTTTTATTATTCATCTTAAAGTCAAAATCTACCGTCAAATAGTATTACTTTATGTGCAGTATAAGATTGTTATATTGGTATAAATCCAATCCTCATCTTCCAACTTTTGTGCTATTATTGTTATACTTTTTAAAATTTATCTTTTTTATTTAATTTATCTTTTTAATTTACATCCAAGTTAGTTAGCATATAGTGCAACAATGATTTCAGGAGTAGATTCCTTAATGCTCCTTACCCATTTACCCATCCCCCTTCCACAACTCTTCCAGTAACCCTCTGTTTGTTCTCCATATTTAAGAGTCTCTTATGTTTTATCCCCCTCCCTGTTTTTATATTATTTTTGCTTCCGTTCCCTTATAATCATCTTTTTTGTATCTTAAAGTCCTCATGAGTGAAGTCATGTGATATTTATCTTTCTCTAATTTCACTTAGCCTAACACCCTCTAGTTCCATCCATGTAGTTGCAAATGGCAAGATTTCATTCTTTTTGATTGCCGAATAATACTCCATTTGTGTGTGTGTGTGTGTGTGTGTGTGTGTGTGTGTGTGTGTGTGTGTGTATACCACATCTTCTATATCCATTCATCCATCGAGGGACATTTGGGCTCTTTTCATACTTTGGCTATTGTTGACAGCGCTGTTACAAACATCAGGGTGCATGTGCCTCTTCGAAACAGCATACCTGCATCCCTTGGATAAATACCTAGTAGTGCAATTGCTGGGTCATAGGGTAGTTCTATTTTTAATTTTTTGAGGACCCTCCATACTGTTTTCCAGAGTGGCTGCACCAGTTTGCATTCCCACCAGAAGTGCAAAAGAGATCTTCTTTCTCTGCATCCTCGCCAACATCTGTTGTTGCCTGAGTTGTTAATGTTAGCCCTTGTGACAGGTGTGAGGTGGTACCTCATTGTGGTTTTGATTTGTATTTCCCTGATGGTGAGTGATGTTGATCATGTTTTCATGTGTCTATTGGCCATCTGGATGTCTTCTTTGGAGAAGTGTCTATTCATGTCTTTTGCCCATTTCTTCACTGGATTATTTGTTTTTGGGTGTTGAGTTTGGTAAGTTCTTTATAGATTTTGGATACTAACCCCTTATCTGATATGTCATTTGCAAGTATCTTCTTCCATTCCATCGGTTGCCTTTTAGTTCTGCTGATTATTTCCTTTGCTGTGCAAAAGCTTTTTATTTTTAATTCTACATATGCTAAAAAACCCACAATACATTGTTATTATTTTTGCTTTAAACAGTCTAGTCTTTTACAGGGATTGAAAATGGGACAAATGTTTCTTATATTTACCTACATATTTACCATTTCTGGAATTCTTCATTCCTTTGTGTAGATCCAAGTTTCCATCTGGTATTATTTTCCCTCTGCCTGAATAACTTCCTTTAACATGTCTTATAGTGAATGTCTCTTGCCTTCACTTTTAAAAGATTTGTTTGCTGAATATAGAAACCTTAGTTAACATTTTTTTCCTTCAGCACTTTAAAGATGTTGCTCTATTATCTCTGACCTGCATGACTTCTAACAATTAGTTGGCTACCATTATTATGTTTGCTCCCCTGTACTTAATGCATCCTTCTTCTCTGGATGCTTTAAAGATTTTTTTAATCACTGGTTTTAAGAAATTTGATTTTAATAGATCTATTTTTTAATGTTTATCTATTTTTGACAAAGAGAGAGACAGAGTGTGAGCAGGGGAGGGGCAGAGAGAGAGGGAGACACAGAATCTGAAGCAAGCTCCAGGCTCTGACCTGTCAGCACAGAGCCTGATGTAGGGCTCACACTCACAAACTGTGAGATGATAACCTGAGCCAAAGTTGGACACTTAACTGACTGAGCCACCCAGGTGCTCCTGATTATTATAGATCTTAGTGTGATTGTCTTTATTTTTGTTCAGGTTGGAGTTCACTGAGCATCTCAGATCTGTGAATTTATAGTTTTCAACAAGTTTGTAAATCTTCTGCTATTATTTCTTCAAATAGTTATTCCCTTTTCTGGGGTTCCAGTTATACTTATATTAGATTAAACTCTTTGATAACTATCTCATAGTTCACTTACACTCTGTTGATTTTTTCCCAGTCTTTGTCTCTCTGAGCTTCATTTTGGATACTTTCACCCTGCTTTTACATCCTTTAGCATATTTGTAAGATTTATGACAGCTGTTTTAAGGTCATTGTCTACTAATTCTATTATTTCTTTTACTTCTGATCTGTTGCCATTGACTGATTTTTCTCCTGATTATGGGTTATATCTTCTTCTTCTTTGGCTGGTAATTTTTGGTTGGATGCCGGACATTGTAATTTACATTGTTGGGGCTGGATATTTGCTATGTTCTCTTAAAGAGTTTTGAATTGTGTTCTGGTGTGCAGTTAGGTAACAGTTTGATCCTTTCAAGGATTGCTTTTAAGTTTTGCCAAGTCAGGTTCAGAGTAGTTCTTATTTTGAGACTAATTTAACCCTATTACTACTAAAGTATGATTCTTCTGAGGACTCTACTGAATGGTATTACTAAATTTTTCCACTCTGGCTGGTTAGGACACAGACTATTCATAGCTTTGACTCCAGGAATTGTTAGGCTTTTGCTTCCTGGTGCTTCTTTCCTTGTAATATGGTGGTTTCTTCACATGCATGCCTGAGTTAGCACTCTGCCAAAGATTCAAGGGGACCCCTACAGATTTCCAGGATTCTCATGCTTTTCTCACCACACACCTCCTCCCTCCAGTTTTTCCAGATTGTTCTCTGGTATCTTATCTGAAAATTGTAGCTAATTTGTCCTCCCCAAACTCCCATCTCTGCCTCTTCAGCTTGTCAAAGTCACCATGCTCTGCTTGGGTCTACTATCTCTGAATTGCGGCCTAGAAGCTGCTTCCACACAACAATCTGGGAAAATTATAAGGCCCATCTTACTTATTTCCCTTCCCTCATGGATCACAGTCTTTGCTATCTTTTTTTAAATGTCTAAAATCTACCACTTTATGTTTATTTATATAGATTTTTACCTGGCTAGTTGTTTATGACAGGAGGCCAGTCCCTGTAGCAGTTAATCCTCATGGGCAGAAGTGGAAGTCTCCATGGAGAGCTTTGAATAAAGCAAAGCAACAGCAGACTTCCCCTTTAAAACATTTTTTTTTTTTTGTATGAAAAATACCACACCTGCCATTGTGGATCTCTGAGCAACAGTCATGATTTTGCATGGTATTTCAAGTGAATAGAATATTTGGAATACTTCTGCTTACTTCAGGAGTCAATCCAAAACAAGGGAGTGCATAAATACTAATTTCCTTGGATATTTCACACTTATCAAAGAAGTGAACACCTAAATTGTCCTGTAAAACTCCGTTTGAAGTCTCAAAGAAGCAAGAAAAATTATCACTCATTACATGTTTTTGGTTTATTGCTGTTAGTGTGTTAGTTTTAGATCAGATTTATGGTGTAGATTTTTATGTTTATATGTTATATGACTACTTTGATTATACATAAGCCCAAATGTGCTATAATATGTTCAATATATTTATTCCCATTTTATAGGACTTGGATCATCATTTTATTATTTCAGATGATGTTACATTTTGCTCTTGTGCCTTGTTATTGGTTATATTTATAATTAATTGGATCCTATGTCTTTGGTTAGGAATATAACCCTTTTTATGACATAATTCCTATGGGAGAAATAGGAATCATTTTATAATGATTTGCTTTATAACACTGTTCTCAGGGACATATTGTAGCAAAAAGTAGCCTTTGCTTTAAATGGCTTTGGTTTAACTCTTGCATTACTCCTCAGCATGGTATATATATGTGTCTTATCTCTTTAACTAGGTGACAAACGTGCTGAAAGCAAAAATCAAGTATGGTAATTATTGTATCTGCAATTTCCTCTAAGAGGAAAGTAGTATGGCATAATGCCATTTTATTTTAAACTATTTTTTTTGATCAGCAGAATAAATTATGTCTTGAAATAAAGTCCAATTTATAAAATAAATTAATAAGAATTCTGCTTGAAATGGAACAAAGAACCTAGACCTCCAGCTCACTGGGTGCCTTCCCATCTATTAGAAGGTAGTAATGGAACCACTTCATTGAGGAGTGAGTCTCCAGAGAAGATGGTTCATGATTTAGAGTCTATGGACTGAGGTCCATAAGACACACTGTTTATTTGCTGAGAGATTTTTTTCTAAATGTCAACATTTTTTTTTTTTTTTACTTTTAAATTAAAAAAAAATTTTTTTAACATTTATTTATTATTGAGAGACAGAGAGACGCAGAGCATGAGCAGGGGAGATGTAGAGAGAGGGGGAGACACAGAATCGGAAGTAGGCTCCAAGCTCCGAGCTGTTAGCACAGAGCCTGATGCGGGGCTCGAACTCACGAACCGCGAGATTGTGACCTGGGCCAAAGTTGGACACCCAACCAACTGAGCCACCCAGGTGCCCCTTGCTGAGAGATTTTGAGTTTGAAGTTACTTAACCTCTCCAAAGCTGTTTTCTAAAATAACAAAAAAAAAAAAAAAATCCAAGGATTTTAATAATTATAATACCTCTGTATCAGGAATGATTTTAGCTGAAAGTTATAGAGAAAATCTAATTTATAGTAACTTAAAAACCAGGTTTATTTTTCTTACATTCAAACAAGTTCAGATATATGTAGTTGCCGAGGGTTTTTTTTTTTCTTTTTATCTTTCTCCTTCACCATATTTAGCATTTTGGCTTTCATCCTTATGCTTATTGCTTCAAAGTTACAAGATGGCTTCATTTATGAGTTCCTGAAAGAGAGGAGGGGCAGGCATCCACGTCAGGAGGTTGTTTGTTTTTTAATTTAGGAAGGGAAATTCTTCTCAGTATACTTCTTTTTCTATCTCATTAGCTAGAACATGCTCATTCTTTGCCAATCAATTGCCAAAAGTAATGAGTTTGGGCCAATCAAAAATTTTCCCTTGAGGATGGGATAGGAGACCCATGTTCCCAGGTTTCATGAAATATCCCACCCAATACATGAGTGCATCAGGGTCCTGCTGACAGAGGAAAAGCAGCAGGAGAGAAACACCACTAGCATCTACTCTGTCTGCCCCATAATTGCCTGATGGAGTTTAGATGGCTGTATGAGCTTCAACTAGGATTTGAAAGTGATTTCCCAACTGTAACAGCACAATTAAATGAGATTCTTCATTATGTTAAATTTTTGGTAAATGTTTGAGAAGTGAATGGAGAAGAAAATTTCAGTAAAGAATAATAATGGCATCGAAAGTCCTAAGTCAGTGATTATCAAAGTAGACTTTTGCAATGCCTACTTTAGAAAGCATCAGAAGGCTTGATGGTTACAACTATAAATTCTGACCTACTGGAGATGCTTTAGGTGGGTTCTAGTAACCGATATTTCAAAGCATTTCCCAAATAATTCTTATGCCCCTTAAAATGGAGAACCATAGCCCTGCATGACAGGGGATGACTATTCTTGGGTAGATGTGCACATGAGAGATGGGAATGCCAAAGGAGCAGACTGCTGAACAGCAACAATGCCTTCTCTTCAGCACAACTCCAAACACATAAGCACTCAATAATGCTGGCAACATTTATTATTATTGAAATTCTCTCCAGCACCAGGAGACCTAGATCTTAATGGATGCCTCAGGTATGGTTCAGTTGTTAAGTCACTGTCTGTGAAATGAGTTCACTATCACCCAAATCTGTACGTGGTAGGCACCGTCGAGGTCTCCTAATTCAATCCACAGGAACAATAGGAAGTTTCCAGTGCATTGTCTAGGTCATTAAAAAATTTCAAGCTTCCAGATTGTCTTGAAGGTAATTGTAAGACTGATGTAGTATCTTTAAAGGCTATAGAGTCCCTCAAAAGAAAGACAGCCTAAAACAAATTCAAGCTGTAATGATTAGTGGCATCTTTTTAGCCCAGAGTGTTTGGAAGGGTAGATGATAAATTACTATAAAACCCTTGGCAGAATGCTGAAAAGTTATACATAACATAACAACATAGCATGTCTGAGGCTAAGTATCTGGGTGTGATTGAGCAGATGCTTTCCTGGTTGATTTTGAAAGAAATTAATCAAGTTATAGACAATCATTCTAGGCTGTGTGTCCCAAGCTGCATAACTGGACCTGAAATAATTGTTAAATGTAAATACATATATACACATGCACATATATATTTAATCTTATATGCACATACATATATTAAATATTAAATATATATGTGTATGTGTATATATGTATTTGCATTTAACAATATTTCAGATCCAGTTATGCAATTTGGGACACACAGCCTAGAATAATCATCTATAACTTGATTAATTTCTTTCAAAATCAACCAGGAAAGCATACACACACACACACACACACACACACACACACACACACACACACACACACACATTGTAAAAATACTGTGGGAGCCACATGGTCAACATGGTTATTGGTTTAAAAACTAGATTGCATATCTCCATTTGTCATTCTTTGAACTTTTTTTCTGTAAGCTAAGCACACCTCTAAGTCTTGCACAAAGGCTATTTGTAAGCACTGCATCTGAAACTTTCCTAAATTTCCTACAATAGTACCTTCAAGATGATGAAGAGTTAGCAAAGGGCAGGAGCTAAGGTGTATGGAAGTAAGGAATTTTTTTTTACCTTGGACAAGGCATCTAACTTATCTGAACTTTAGTTTCCTCATTCATGAGATCGGAATAATAATACCAACATCAGAAGACCATTACTGAGATCAAGTGGAATAATGTATATAAAGCACCTAGTATAGTCTCTAGCACATAGTAGACCCTTGAGAAGACACTGCTTGTTTTACTTTTACTCCCCTCTATACTTAGATGTGACAGGTTTGAAGAAATGATTTGAACATGAGCTCCCTGAGTCATGGTGTCCAAAGGCACCAGCTGAACTGAAAAGGAGGGAGAGAGCCCCAGCCCAAGCTGGCCAGGTGTACTACAGGGCTCAGGGCCCGGCATGTGCTCCTATGGAAGAGTTCTCCTTGACCTGCAGCTGCAACCTGTTCTCCAGCATGGAGGCCACCAATGCATAAAAGTTGTATTTGAAAGAGGCACTCTTTGACATCACCCCTTAGAAGTCCATTTCCTGCCAGTTGCAGAACCCCTCCCCAGACAGGGACTGACCTCCAACTTACCTCCTCATCCTGTTTCTGATGGCCATCTGAGCATAGCTGTGCAGGAATGGTTACTTCCCACCCAGAAATTCCACTCAGCAAGGTGAGTGAGAATCTGGTTCCCATACCCGAATCAAGCCAGTGCTGAAATGCCTGTTGGCTCAGTGAACAAGGCAGGCAAGGATGCTTTTTCCTTCACTTTTGAGACTTAGAAAGGCATTCCTCCACTCCTATTTTAAACTCCAGAGAAATTTACAATAGTTCCTCAGGTGCTCTTTTCTGCATTCAGTTTGCTTCAAGGAGTAGATTATCCTAAAGACATAAAATGGAAGGAAGCAGGGTCTCCAGACTGACCTATAATTAATGTATTCTTTCTTTTAGCATGATCATCTATATGTAGAAATGTTATTCTATACCATCTCCCTCTGTGTGGCCACTTAAGGGAAGGCTAGGAGTGGCTCCATAAAACTGTATGTGCTGGATGGAGAAGGAGGCGAATATATGTTATACAACTACTATGTGACAGGCACTGCTCTACCTATTTCACATATATCCACTTTAATCTTCAAAATAACCTTGCCAGTTAGGTGGCATTATTCCCATTTTTTTTTAAATTGTGGAAAGATAAACATAAAATTTACCATTTTAACCATTTTTGCTATAAAGTTTATCCCCGTTCACATGTTTGTGCAACCATCACTGCCATTCATCTCCAGAACGATTTTTATCTCCCCAAACTGACACACTGTGCCCATTAAACACTAACTCCCCATTCCCCGCTCCTCCCAGCCCCTGGCAACTACCATCCCACTTTCTGCCTCAATGAATCTGACTACTCTCAGTGCCCCATACAAGTGAAATCATAACAGCGTTTGTCCTCTTGAGTCTGGTGGATGTCACGTAGTATAATATCTTCAGAGTTCATTTATATTGTAGCATATGTCAGGATTTCCTTGCTTTTTAAGGTTGAATAATATTCTAGTATATGTATAGACCACACTTTGTTTATCCGTTCATCAGTTGAAGAGCACTTGGGTTCTTTCCACTTTTTGGGTATTGTGAAAATGTTGCTATGGACATTGGCAAATAGTATCTGTTGGAGTTCCTGCTTTGGGTCCTCTCGACTACATACCCAGGAGTGGGATTGCTGGATCCTATCGTGATTCTGTGTGTAACTTTTTGAGAAACTGCCAAACTATTTTCCACAGCAACTATACCAATTTGTATTCCTACCAGCAATGAGGGGTTCCAGTATCTCCACATCCTTACGAGTACTTGTTATCCATTACCGATCCTAATCCAGAACTCTCAGACCTCAAACTTTTCCCTGTATTCCTTGCTCCAGCAGGACGCTAGGAATGCCAAGCCCTCAGGAAAACCACAGTTGTCCATTTAAGACAAGAGCCTAGTTAAGTCTGTTTTCATTCCCACGAGCCATGCAAGGATGGACAGGCTGTTTCATTCTGTTCAAGAACAGAACTCAGAATTTCAGTTTCCACAGTTATAAATAGAGGCTTTTCAATTCTTGTTTCTGTTACTTCTCTTGGTCAGCCAAGTGCTTTCTAACCTTTTCTTTCTTGCATCTGGACTAACGTTCCCCCTTGGAGACACTGTGCATGTGCCTTTCTGCAGCCAATTACATCATTTTGATTGTGCAGTCGACATACAGTTTTTATTCGAAAACTCAGAGAAAGAGAGAGAGAAACACACACACACACACACACACACACAGAGAGAGAGAGAGAGAGAGAGAGAGAGAGAGAGAAAGGCAGTGAAATAGAAACAATGAAGGAGAGGAAACAGCATTGTGAGACTGATGCATTTAGCATTGCACAGAATTTCAGCCAGTTAAACCACCTCTGTATCTGTCCCTGGAATATGGGATATCAAAAGTCTCCAACAGGGAACAGATGCAAAGCCCCACATTGCCACTCTCCTGGCATAGGAGCGGGCTTCTGTATCTTCTTCATCTGACCAGTGGCACAGCTAAAGCTCAGAGCAAATGCCTTGACTGAGATCCCACAGCTAAAATAACATGACCAGCAAGAAGGGACTCCTGTCTGCTGACAGTTCCCCTGGGCTTTCTGCACATGATTTCCACTGACCTCCTGCTTTAGCGCTTTGTGAAAGAGACAGTAGCCAATGGCCTCTTTCTCTTAAAGTCTATTCTGTCTCACCTGCTAATGCCTATTATTAGTGGTGTGAAAGATGGAAAAATCAGTGTCGAGTTTAGATGATGTCTAAGACCCTTTTCAAGAGCTTTAGATGAAAGAGAACTCAGCCTGAGTTTCTGGTTCCATGACTTCAGTGCTATATAAATTAGAATTGGTCATTCACCTCTCTGAGCTTCATTTTCCTCATCCATGAGGCAGAAATATTAACTTAATCCCAAGGTGTTTTTATTGTGAACAACTAAGGAAATATATAACTAGATACTAAGGCACACAATTAATTTTTGATATATAAAATTAAAATAATACTCATCGATGAAATTTCATTCCTTCTGCTAGAAAGACAACCCAAATTTTGAGCCCTTCATATGTTCATAGATTTGGAAGGCAGTGAAACATGTAACTTTATATATCCTGCAGTTGAAAATAGACTCAGTTCTGTAGGTCATCCCAGTATGGGCTGTGTTTCACTGAATTAATTCAGTTCCAATTTCCAGTAGTCTATAGAGACTCACTTACTGTAGCTCCTAGAAGCCAGGCCTTAGACTGTGCCAGTTCCATTTAGCAGCCAGCATTATTAACCTGCCCACCAAAAGCTAGAGAATTCTCTTGGGAGGGCATTGCTTGTGTTAATGCAACCACTGCATTGAATGCAAGTCATTAGCTATTCTAATTAAATCAAATTCAATAAATGTGTATTGAACACCTAGAATATGGCATGGTGCTAGGTTCTGGGGACACAAAGCCCCTGCCTGAGGGATATCCCCAAGCCTTTGGGTGTCCATGGCATGTAGCAGATGCTATGAGTGAGCCTTTTCCTTGAGGACCTTAACAGTCTGTTATATATTTTGCATATTCTTCAAGAGACACCTCAAGTCTTCCCAAAGCCACACATTCCTTTCTTCCCATACTTCTTCCATTGCTTCTCCCTCCCTTCCCTCCTCTTTGCCTTCAGTTCCTGCTTTCTTCTAACCTATCCTTCTTTCTTCCTTCTCATCCTTCCTCCCATTCACAAATAATTATTATGTAATAGGTACTACTTTTCTAGAACAAGACAGATAAGCCTCTGCTCTTGATCAGCTTATATTTTTTTAGAAAAAGTTCTTTTGAGATAATTTTAGACTTAGATAAAAGTTGTAAACATGGTAAGAGAGTTCCTATATACCCTTCACCTAACCTCCCCTTTTGCCAACATCTTATACAACCATTGTATAAATACCGAAACCAGGAAATTAACATTGATATACTTATAATAGCAATCCTACACATACTATCAGGATTTTTTTCCAGTTTTCCCATTCCTTTTTTCTGATCCAGGAGCCAATCCAGATTCCTGTATCATGTTTAGTTATCACATCTCCTTAGTTTTCACCAATCTATGGCAATCCTTCAGTCTTTGTCACCTTGACACTTTTGCATAGACCTGGTCAGGTAACCTGTAGAATGTCCCTCAACTTGGGATTGTCTAACACTGTCTCACAATTAGACTGAGTGAGGTTCTACAGTATTGGGGAGGATGCTACAATAGTCATGTATCCTCAGCGCATCATATCATGGAGATACATGACGTCAAGATGTCGTCACTGGCAATGGGATACACTTGGAGAAGTTAATGCCTGATGAGGGTATGGTGTCTAGATGGTTTTCTTTCTCCTCTGTAACTAAGGTACCATTTTCTCCTTTATAATTAATTAGTGTCTTGCTAGGAGATAGCTTGAATCTATGGAAATATTTTCTCTCTCATCAGGCTTTCACCACTGATTTTATTACACATTGTTTTTTGAGCGCTTTCTTACTCAAGAAGTTCCTCCTTTTATTAGAAGTAACAAAGAAGGAATGAAGTAAATTAGATGATTTTTGGTAGTGAAAGTGTCATAAAGAAAATATAAGAAGGTAGAGTGACAGAGAGGTCTACTTCCGATGGCAAGTTAGGGAAGACCTCTCTAAGAAGATGATATCTGAGCCGTGAGACCTGAATGACAAAAACCCAGCGGAGTGAGATCTGAGAGAAAAGCACTCCAGGCAGAGTACACAGCAAGAGCAAGAGCCCGGAAGCCAGTACAAGCAAGGCCTGTTTGAGTAAAGGAAGTGACCCAGGCATGGCTAGAGTGGAGCGAATAAGGGGCAAAGTGGCAGAAGCTAAGGATGCCGAAGTAGGGAGGACCAGCTTAGGTGGGCCCTAAAGGCAGGACAGAGAGTACAGAAGTTTTCTTTTCTTTTCTTTTCTTTTTTTTTACATTTATTTATTTTTGAGAGACAGAGTGAGACAATGCATGAGTGGGGGAGGGGCAGAGAGAGAAGGAGACACAGAATCTGAAGCAGGCTCCAGGCTCCATGGTGTCAGCACAGAGCCTGACACGGGGCTCGAACCCACAAACCATGAGATCATGACCTGAGCTGAAGTCAGACACTCAACTGCCTCAGCCACCTAGGCGCCCCAAGAGTGCGGAAGTTTTGTTAAGTGCAGTGCAACTTCCTTCATTAAATACAGTTTCTATCTGCGCTGTCCCATAGGTTATTTACTAGCTATATCTGCTACTTATACTTAAATTCTGGCTGGTTGAAATAAAGTTAAGAAAGAATTCAGTCCTTCAGTCACACCAGCCACATTTTAAAGTGTTGCATAGTCACTATTGTGGCTAGTGGTTACCCTATTGGATGACACAGAGACAGAACATTTCCATCACAGCAGACAGTTCTATTGGACAGCCCTGTTGTGTATGCCTTCTGGAGGTCAGTCATTATGTTCATTCCTATGGGCAATACACAGCTGACTGAGTTAAGAGCCCTGCTCTCCAATAACTTCAAGGATAGTAGATAAAGGTGCAAATAAACACAATGCCAGTACCATGTATTAAGACCACAGGCATGGCACAGGGTGTGGGGGGCAGGGAATGCTGTGGGATTTGGAAGAAACAGTGATGAGTGGAAAACCAGAAAGGGCTTTGTAGAGAAGCAGCACTGAGGGTCTGGGCTAGTACCATCCTGATGGCTTGAGGTGAGGAAGTCATTCCTGCTGAAAGGCTCGGTTTGGGAGACATAAAGTACAAGATGAGACTGAAGAGTACTCTACATTGGCTCGAGCTTGGGTGTAGGCAGGAGCACGTGGGGGGAAGAGAAGCGGGCAGGTGGGCGACATGGTGTGAAAGGCATTGGAGCATGCTCAGTTTTATCTTCATCCTACAGACAGTGGGGAGCCATCGATGTTTTTTACCAAACGAGTAACCTTATCACACACAAAGGCGTGCCCAGAAACATCACTGGGTCTGTGCTTTCTGAGGTGAACTGTGATTGGGAGAGACAGACTGCAGGGGGTGTGCTCGAAATCCATTTGCAGTTGAGCAAACGTGAACTTGGTCCCATTCCAGCGTATATTTTTCTAAAGCCTGAAAGCATTCTCAAGCACATAAAGATAGGCCGCTTGAAATACAACATTCAGAAACAAACTTTGAGATTTTAAAATACACCACTTACTCTTTATAGCAAGCAAGTGTGTTACAGAACCATAGTATAAAACTGAAACTATAAGGTTAAGACTAATATATAAATCCCATAAGATTTGGTGTGGATATTTGATAAACAGGTGCTCTTTGTGCATGTGTATTTACCCAATTCAGAGTTTGGTGTTTTTTGTTTTGTTTTTTTTTTAACTTTAGTGTTCATAAAAATCACCAGGGTAGCTTGCTGCAGGGCAGAGTCCTGGGCCCCATCCCGGAGGTTCTGATTTATTAGGTATGGGATGGGGCCTAGGAATCTGTATTTTAACAAAAGGAGCAATAATTTGAGGAAGGTCGCCTGAGAAGCACTTATAAGCTTTCTTTCTTCAAGTTAACAGATTCCCCTTCTCATTATTTATAGGCTGCAGCCCTGCAGATACAAAAAAAATGTTCCTCTCCCATCATGCCTTTTTCTCCTACCTCCGTGGAGTAGTAGATTTAACAGAACTATAACATACTTTTCCACTTGTAATTTCTTCTTATTTTACCTACTTAAAATAGGCCTAAAGGGGCACCTGACTGGTTCAGTTGGTAGAGCATGCAACTGTTGACCCTGGGGTCATGAGTTTGAGCCCCACATTGGGGGTAGAGTTTCCTTTAAAAAAAGGTTTAAAAAAAAAAAAAAATATATATATATATAGGCTTCAAGAGGTACCCTTTGTAAAAAAAAAAAATCTAAAAGTTAAAAAAAATTATTTAAAAAACAGTGCTTAATGAAGACAAAAAAGAATTACCTTTTCATTGCCTCCTTTTTCCTCCAAGTGCTGGTTTCCAGAGGCTCATCTGTCTACCCTCCTCCCACATATCCTCTATATTGACATGTTTTTTGCTTTGCCCCGTCTGCCCTGCAAACCCAAAATCCTGTGAGGACAGAGGCCTCGTTGGAGTCACTTCCACGAAGCCAGCAGGGCTCAGCCAGTGCCCTGGGATCACCACAGCTGGCACTTGTATGGTCCTCCTCAGAGCTGTAGCCCATCTGGTACCACGAGTGTTCTAGGAGCCCTGCCATACTAGATTCATTACCAAAGCCATTTCATAGATGAGGTTCTTGAATCTCAGGGGGTTTGAGTGGCATTTTTTTTAAATTTTTTTAACATTTTATTTATTTTTGAGAGAGAGAGAGACAGAGCATGAACGGGGGAGGGCCAGAGAGAGAGGGAGACACAGAATCTGAAATAGGCTCCAGGCTCTGAGCTGTCAGCACAGAGCCCGACGCTGGGCTCGAACTCACGGACCGCGAGATCATGACCTGAGCCGAAGTCGGCCGCTTAACCGACTGAGCCACCCAGGCGCCCCTTGAGTGGCATTTTGAAGGGCATGCAGTAAATATCTGAGTGATTTTGAACCTAGGTCTCTGAACCCAGCACCCCATAGGTTTTGCTCTTCAGCCCATGGCCCCAGAAGAGACAGGTGGTGACGCTGATGTCCCTGGGTCATAGTAGCTCTATTGTCAATGGGTAGCAGGACAGTGGTCAGGACGTGGAAGAAGCATCTTGCCCTTTGCCGTTTGGGTTTTGTTTGGTATTATTCACTTCCACCTCTGGCACTTTCTCTTCCTATTTCTCCAATGCCCAATGTCCAGGTGCAATCAGTACTAACAGGCAGCTGTTCCATTAGCCCATCTTCAAGAGGAGTGTTCTCAATTCAAAGATACCTGGGGAGTCCAGAGGGTGATAATTAAGGACCTTTCCTCCAACTCCACGCAAGGAAGGGGATTTCACAATTTAACATGGCCCCTTTCTCCTAAATAGGTCACATTGCAGACAAAATGCTTGCAAAAGGAGCCTCAGGATTTCCTTTGGCAATCTATGCCTCTGCAAAACAGCTGAGGGTTTTGGCACAAGAGCCTCATCTGCACAGACAGTTCCTATAGGGAAGTGACTAGGGTGGAGGGGGGACTGACATCCATGAGCCCTCAGGTCCTGCAGCCAGACCCCTGGGGACCTTGTCCTCTCTCAAGGATTTCCCTGCTCCAGATGAAGTGCCTCTGGGTTGCACACCCAGGTGAAGAGAGTTGGATCCGGACTGTGAGCAGAAAAGTACCTAACAGCAGTAACTGCCAGGGCTTGCATTAATGGAGACCCCAACAGAGGGGCTGGGCGGAAAAAAAAAACATACAAATCTAATGAGGAATTAACCAAGAAGCCTAGAGAGCAGGTAGGAAGCATGCAGACCTCAGAATCCATGACCAAAGCTACCACCTTGGAAGGCCATCTGTGCCTCCACTCACCTACCCACCCACTAGGCAAATAACTGTTTTCCTGTAGGCCCCCAGAGAACATTGTTTAGACCTTGACTCACCACAGTAAATTCAGATTCTTTGAGTAGGTGTCTGATCCCTGATTAGATTGTGAGAGCAGGTTCTATGTCTTATCCACCTCATATCCCTAGACCCTGGTTTCTGACACATGGTAGGTGCTTAGTGTATGTTCAGTTAGTGAACGAACAAAGAAATTATATAGCATGACAGCATGACAGCTGTCTGCAACTATTGGAAGATTGTCATGTGAAGAGGGATCATTTCTACCATTTGTGCAGTAGTGGATAGAGCTAGCAATGCAGCAGTAGATGCTGTGATTTTAACAACATAGAGATTTTGTTTTGTGTTGTTTTTTAATTGGACACTGAGAAGTTGAATGAGTTAATCGCTTGGAGGCAGTGAGATCCCCATCGCGGAAGGGTTCAAACAGGAAACTGGAGGGAAATATGCAAAGATGTTAAGAGTCTTCAAGCATGGGTGCTTGGATGGGTGGCTGGTCTAGACACTTTATGGTTTCTTCCAACCTTGAGACTCTGATTTCAGGATTTGTTTTTATTCACCTGCATAGCTGCTTTATTGGCCTGAATATATACGGGGTTATTTTTCATCTTCCAAAGTAATCCGAAGGCAGCCTCTTCACTTACCTGAGGAGCTTTTGGTGGGCAGCGTGGATTGACTTATAGTGGGGCTGCCTTGCATGCTGCATGATTCACTGTGCTCTATGGCTGCCCCCAAACACGTATATCATTGTGTCTGCTGTTTCTAGATGACACTGTTATTTCCCACCTGTGCAAATACAGCTGTAAAAAATGACACATGGCCAGCCTTCCCTTCCCCAGAGTATAGACAGGGAGCACACACCCTCTGGCTTAACACGCCCATGAGGCACACACACCCTCTTCTGAATTTCAACACTCGTTTCCAAGCCTGCTAAGAAGAGAAGAGAATTGCAAATGAACTCACATTACCAGCAAAACCAAACCAGCCTCCCTCCTAAATTACTTCATATATTAAGTCTGTGGACTACAGAAGCCCCTGCATCCTCTGTGGCTTCCTAGAAAATCAAAAAGGTTTCCAGCAGTTTCAGCAAACAAGCAGGCTCTGAACCTTTTCTCTTTGTCAGAGATTTGATTCAAACTGTGTCCGCTAGCAATGAAATACAAAGGGAAAGAAAGTCAGTATGGTATAAGTTTGAAATTTTTAGCAAGCGCCACAGGAAAGAATAATAAACCATAAATTGCTGCATCTGGCTTTAAATTTATAAAGAAAACAATAATGCAAGAAACCAAAAATGTTACCCCTCCTTTGTCATTAAAAAAAAAATTTTTTTTCAGGGGAGGAGGGTGCCTGGGTGGCTCAGTCTGTTAAGCATCCCTCTCAGTTTTGGCTCGGGTAACAATCTCATCGTTTGTGGGTTCAAGCCTCAATTGGGCTCTGTGCTGATAGTTCAGCGTCTGCTTGGGATTATCTCTCTCCCTCTATCTCTGCCACAACCACCCCTCCCCCCCCACACACACATATTCTCTCTTTCTCTCTCTCTCTTTCTCTCTCTGCCTCAAAATAAATAAATATTTTAAAATTTTTTCGACCCTTCATCACTTTTTGCTCACCTTTTACTTCACTGCAATTGTGAAACTGCATGAAAAGCAACTCAGTTTCTCCCTACCTTCCATTAGCCAGTACTCTCGCACTGAAAAGTTCACACCAATTCAAGTAGCAAGGAGGTCAGGAAAAGTTGAGAGTGGTGAGGTCCTCCACCCTAAAGACAAGATGTGTGGGTGGGTTTCCAGCTGGGAAGCAAAACCAGGAGCTTACCTGGAGGAAGCTTACCTGTGCTATTGAACCTGAGACACAAAGTGTCCATCTGTGTTCAAGGTAAAATCCCTGCACTTCTCCCCCAGCCACCCTCTTTTTACCAAAGGCACCATTGAATCGTGTCATCAGCTAATAGAAGCAGACTGTGGAGAGAAGGACAGGGTCTGACTCCATTTCCTTTTCTTTTATGTGTGCCCAACAAACCAGGACCAATTCTGTTATATTTTGTTCATTCAGGTCAATCATCTTGGGCTGCATTATAATGAGCACATGGGATTACCCACCCCCAAGCCACTGCTTGCTGTGCTACTCAAAATAGTTGCACAGTCTGACAAAAGCACCGCATGCCAGCAGACCTGTTCTGTGTGCACTCTCTGCCCCCGTCCTACCCAGATGCTGTGGTGCCTTAATCTGAATGCTCCCAGCTCAGGTGCTGGTGTACCTACCAGAGAGGTTTCTTCAAGAAATCATGATGGGCCATGCTAATGAACAACAGCAAATGACCCCTGGGTAAGTAATAAGGCTTGCCCCTAGAGCATCAGGTTAAGCAATGTCTGTGCCCTTCTTGTTCCCTTAGCCGAGGGCAAGAGGCAGGAGGTAGCCAGATGGCCAGTCAGTGTTGCGGCCATGCTATCGCCATGAGGAATGAACCAAATAGGGGCATCTTGGTGGCAGAGTCAGAGAGAGCACAGAGAGGGTCTGTGGGCAGAGTGAGGGAGCGGTCTCACCTCACCTCCCTGCAGCCTCACTCCTCCATTGAAAGTACTGATGCCTGGTCCTCACCCTCAAGATCCCATTTGATTGGTGGGGGTAGAGCCTGAGCACTGATAGGCTTCACATTTCCCCATGGGGTGTTGCTGTGCAGGCAGGGTTGAGAAGCTCTTGTCCACACTCTGGAGAAGTGGAAGAGGGTTGCACAGCACCTGACCCAGAGTTCATGGATGGTATGTGTGAGTTGCTCTTATCATTATTATTATTACTATTACTATTACTATTACTATTACTATTATTACTATCAATACAAAGGCTGGTTGTGCATCATATAGCATCTAAATTGTAATCCTCGAGAGGGGAGGGTCCTGTCCCAGAACTTTACTGTTCCCTCGCTACTTTCCATTCAGGATAGGTGTTCAATTAATATAGCCTGATTTGTTTAGATGACCCCTAGAAAGCTGATCAACTTATTATTTTCTTGTACTCATGGCTGTGAGCCATGACCATCCATTTATTATAGAGTCCTGGAGGGGCATCTGGGTGGCTCAGTCGGTTAAGCATCAGACTTCGGCTCCGGTCATGATCTCACGATCCATGAGTTTGAGCCCCATGTTAGGCTCTGTGCTGACAGCTCAGAGCCTGGAGCCTGCCTCAGATTCTGTGTCTCCTTCTCTCTCTGCCCCTCCCCTTCTCATGCTCTATCTGTCTCTCAAAAATAAATAAGCATTAAACTAAAATAAAATAAGATAAAATAGTCCTGGAGGTGGCACTTGGGTTCTTGTCCTAATTCTATCAACTTGATCAAGTTCCTTCTCATCTCTTGGCCTTGGTTTACTCATTTGTAGAACAAGCGTGTTGGATTATGTGATTGATCACTAAACATCCACCTGCTTTAACTTTCCCTAGCTTTAGAAGCCTAAGTTAACAAAATATTTCTGTTTGTCTACTAAACTGGAACAGTGATATGATGCTCTTTGGTATTTGGGAGATAAGCAACATCAGAAGCACAGAGCAGGGGGAGGGGTTAAACACGTTTGGAAGAATAAAAATATGACACACTGAGCACACCTGGGAAAAGTAGAGGTCTCACAAAAAGAGAAATGGGGACAGATTCTGGTGGGAAGGTCACTGGGGGCTAGATTGTAAAGACTCTTGAGAGCCCTGACCAGGTATTTGGATTTTATTTAGGATGGCATTGGGCACCACCCATGAATGTATGCCAGGAAACTGATGTCCCAGGTGTATTTTAACAGGCAGCTCTGGAATCCACATTGCCAGGGAGGTTGTAAGGGAGAGCTGGTACCTTACTCTTCTTCTAGTAATGTAGCTCCTGGTACCATCATTGTTGAATAATTAATCAACAAAAGACTTTGCTTAACTGCTATGAGATCTCCTGATGAAGGCTAAAAAAGCATAATAACCAGACAGCTGAAAAGCCACACACTAAACTCTAGGTTCCCTAACATCTATATTTTTTAAGCATCTGGAAGGGTAACTGAAGTTTAAAACATTCTTCCTGATGTTTGTGAGGATGTAAACAGCCTTTGGCCACCAGATTTTTCTAAGCCAACACAGGGACACTATTTGCATGTTATTTTGCATGAAATGTAGTCATTTACATACATTTGCATGGTGCTTTCAAAAAGCCCTAATTCTAAGTATGTCAAATAAAATAAAACAAATTAGTGTAATCTACTGCCATTGTATGGCAGCCCAGCCAAGCGATGGTGGTGGATGGTGGTGGTGTCGGGGCCAGCGGCTGGGAGAGCAAAGAGGCAGCGTTGAGGAAGCTGTGACCACCCCTGGTTTAGCGTATTCAGGGACAAATGGATATAATAATGTCTGAGAACAGGAAACTCTTTGGGGGCAGGGTAAAGTCTCAAGCAGCAGCACTTGGTAGTTTCCAAACCCCACTTACATCCCTTATTTCATTTAAGCCTCACAGAAACTTACATGTGTGGTAGGGGTGGGATTGTCACGGACGAGAGGGGTGAAGTGACTTGTTCATGAGACACCAAGAAATGGTCATGCCTAAACATAAATTTCAGACTCTCCCAGACCTAGGCCTCTTGGTCCTCCGGAAGCTTGATGCTCTGAGAATTGATCAAGTTCCCTCCAGAAGCGGCGAAATGTCCCCACTTACTGCTAACCCAGCAACTCCTCTCCAACCACCACACTGCCTCTGGGAAACTGCACAAGGGAACCCCCTTATGGCTCAGGGACAGCGTCGCCTAGGCCGTGATGCATCTGGCCCTAAGTAATTGCCTTTTTATCGTTTGAGACAGATACTTGAAAGTTACGGTAATAGGGTGAAAATATAAGCAGCTTATAGTTTACTAGAACATTAATCCTCTGGGGATGATTTCTTTTTCCCTCTGAGCTTCTCTGTGGTACCTTGTTCACTGCATTATGTAGAATTTATTTTTAGACTTTCTCCCTATGATCCACCATCACCAACCCACACTTGCCTAATTACTAATCCCCATATTTTCTAAGCTTCATATGATGTCTGATACAAGTTCTGGAAGGCCTCTGGTATAGGGGAGTAGTGTTCAGTAGCAGGAAGTAGAAGTCAAATCATGGATTTTAGAGCCAGGCAGAGCTACATTCGAATCCTGACTCCTCCATCTTTGATAACTTGACTTTGGCCTCTTTGAGCTTCCGTTTCTTCATTTGTAAAGGCAAAAGTGCATCTGCCCCTCCTGGCAGCTCATACCAATGCTCTGAGGCTGATCCTGTAAATTTGGGTAAGCCTAGCCTGGACAAGCTTGGGCAGACCTGAGGGATCAGTGACTGCAGCCAACAGCTCTAGGAGGCAGCAAATGTCCCTAGGGCGAACCTGTCCCAAGGCACGGCAGTGCCTGCCTAGGGCCACAATGCTTTTAGGGCCCCGCTGAAAACATTTTAATTTCTTTTTAAAGTCAGAAGGAGAGAAAAGAGATTTTAGGTTGAATAAAGTGTTTTAATATATAATATTAATATATTTATCTGTATACCAATACAACTGTAAAATAAATTTTTAATTTTCTTCTTCTGGAAGAAGGGTCCCATGAAGGCAAAAGTGCCTGAGCCCCTGAAAGCCATAACTTAGATGCTCCTGCCTAGCCCTCTGTTGTCCCCTGGGCACCCAGTCTGTTCAATTTTCATCTGTTCATTTACAAAAGAGCATTCAAATTGGTTGATCCAGCCCCCAACATCTCAAGATGATGTGAGAACCCCACCTTTCTGAGGAGGTCATTTATTTCAGAATGACAGTTGACGTCCAGACTCATCTACTTGTTTTCCCTGTGTCTTGCTTCAACCAATGTCATTTCTCATAGTCGTCATGTTCCTGCCCACAACCACCTGACTGCCAAGACCAAGCAACAGGACAGAAAAAAGAGAAGGTGCTTGGGTAACTGGGAGCTCCTGTCTCCCTATTCCATGGTATACCATTTTCCCCCTGCCCTTTAATTCAGAAATAATTTGAACAGTATAAAAAAATATATCAATAGTAATCATATTGTTCTTTGCTGTAGTTTATTTGACATAACCATTGAGGAAATAGAACCAACGCCAATCCATGATGTGACTGTCTCCTTTCTGTGCCTCAGTTTCTCCATGTGCAAATTGAGGGTATTAAGAGCAGTCTTGTAGCAGCAATGGGTAGGGGAATGAAATTATAGCTGGGAAGGTACAGATGCCTTCAGAAGAAACATTCTAGCTGATCTAGGAGTTATTATTAGCTTGATTATCAGTGGTCTCAAGCATCTCAGAGTACCCAGGGCATAAGGACTTCCTGGGAGGACAGGGCTAACTATCCTCCTCCAATTCCTTCCTGAATTACCATCATTAATTTCATCACTATTAAAAGGGCCCTGATTTTGGTTCACACCCACTCTCAGTTCCTACCCATGACCTGTGAATGGCTGAGCGAGCCACTAGTCGGTTCAGCTTGCAGACTTAGCAATGCGCCTTCCCAACCACTTTGGGAATCGTTGATCAACCTGGTGGGCCTGAAATCCAAGAGGTGAGAATACGGGAGCAAGAAGGGAAGAGCAAAGGGAGAAAAAGAAGATAAAGATGTCATAGGGAAGGGAAAAGACACCCTTATATGCTGGGGTGTCACTCCAGGTCTGTGCCCATATTCTCTTTGGGAAGGACACTCAAGAAGTGCACCCTTGTCACATTGCAGCCACCGTGTGACACCTAATCTTACCCAGTGACAGAGTCTTAGCTTTGTCTCTTTCACATTCTCAGAATCAGAGGTCTTTGACCTGGAAAGGACATTGGAAATCATTTTTCCAACATTGCCTTTTTACAGATGAGAAAATTGAAGCCCAGAAACTTAAGCGACTTGTCGAAGTTCACATAGAAAATAGACCAGGACCCAAACTCAGGTGTTTGTTTCATTGTGGTGCATAAAGTTGTTTAGGTGTGTGCATGTACACACACCCACAGAAACACACACCCACATACACATTTCCACATGCTTGGGAGTCTAGGTGTGCTTTCATTATTTTATGCATCCTCATAGCAACCAGGCCTAGAAAACGAGTAATATACCCCCTTTTTTACCAATGAAGAAGCTAAAGCTCAAAATGGGGAAGGGCAAATACTCAAGTTCACCCAGGTTATTATAGCAAACCTGGGATAAAACTCAGTCTCCTGACTCCCAAACAGCAGACTTCCCACAACACCACACTGCCTTGGAACCAACTGTCCAGAGCTCTTGGCTGTGACTCTCATGAAAGAGCCAGGATTCCCATCCATATTTATAGGAAAAACTTCTGGCTTAACTGCATTTCATGCTTAGAAGTCTCAACATTTTTTTTTAATTTATGAGAGGAAAGAGTAACAATGGAGTTGATGGGCAATTTGTGTAATTAACACCCCAAAGTTACTAGTACTATAAGGTTTTTTGATTCAGTGCATTCTCCCGACAGATGCTCTTTTACTGGTCAAGTGTCATTATCATGAGGATTACAATGGAGGGGGAAATACACCTGCCAGAGGAGAGTGGAGGGTAGGCATGATTTGGGTTTGTCATTAGCGATCTTAGGTACATTTTGGTGTACCTATGAGCCTGCTTCCTGCAAAGATTTGAATGATGAAACCCGTGAGTTCCACACAAGGAGTTGGACATCTGCTTCTCAATTAGTGCTAATTTAGCTTGTTTAGAAATGATTTGTGCCTCTACGAGACAGAAAACTGAAAGTTGTTTTCTTTCCTATGACCATAACTTTTTACTCGTCTCACAATGGGCCAGATGGACGCATCAGAGGGGTCTTGCTGGGCTGTCGCAGAATGGTGGATAGTCCCATTGCTGCCAGGGGTTGAAAAGTCACGGTTACTCCATAATGTCAGTACATTCTTAACACCAAATCAAGGTCTCAAGAAATGTCCAGTCCCTTCCAAAACACTTTGTGACAGCACATAATCGACTCTTCTATAGTTGTTAAAGCAGGACGGATATTCAGGCAGCATATACCACTTCAACTGTGTTGGTTATTCAAACACTGATGTTTTCCAGATCAACTGGAAAATAGCCACGTCTCTGGGCCATGCAAGTGCCCCATTACATCCCCAGCTGCCCCAGACTCAGGAAGCCCAGATGAACACTAATAAGGAGCTTCCCTGGCCCCCAGGTGCCCACCAATCTGCCAGTCAGGCCCCCAGGGCATCTGTGTACGAGGGGAACAGTGTTTTTCACAGAGAACTCTGCAGGTATGGAACTCACTTGTTGGCTGTGAGGTTGACATGGCAAGCTCTGGAGCAAGGCATGCCAAGCCCTACCTCTTGTAGGGGTCAGGTGGTTGATGCTGGAGGCTGCTTGCCCGGACCCTGACTGCAAAGCCAAGCTGGAGTCAAGTATGGCAAGGAGCAGAAGTCTAACGTGACTATTAAAGCCAGAGGCTCTTGATCCAAGAGTTACCAGCCAGGGATGAGAGCCAAACAAGAATTAGAGAACCAGGGGAGACAAGAGAGAATGAGAAATGAATGAGATTTAGATGTTCCTGCTCCTCAATCAGAGTCCATGGTCATACAAGGGTCTGTGAGTTCCCTCTGATAATTTAAATGATCTGTTTTCATTTTGATGATAATCTAAAAGAAAGACATTTTTGCCTCTACCTTTGGGCTTATGTTTTTCATCTCTTTGGCACCAAAGAATGGTGCTTTAATTGTCATGACACATGAAAAAGGAAGCAAGGCAGCCTTGGTAAGGGTTCATGCCTTTGATGGCCAATCTACCATGGGAGACCCTGATAAGAGAAGGGTTTTCTATAGTTGGCACAGCAAAACCTCTTGGGAGAATTGATTCATCATACAATCCATGTAGCATGTGCACATCAAGCTAAAAATATCTGTATTTGTTTCTAATGCTGCTGTAAGGAAGTACCACAAACTGGATGGTTTATTCTCTCATGGTATGGTGGCAAGAAGTCAGAAATCAAGGTGCATCTGGCCTTGCTCCCTCTGAGACTCTGGGTAGAATCCTTCCTCGCGGCTTCCTAGCTTTTGATAGTGGTTGTTGATCCTTGGCCTTTCTTGGCTTGCAGCTGCAACCTTTCAATCTCCAGTCACATGACCTCCTCTTTTTTCTTTCCCTTTTTCTTCTTAAAAGGACACTAGTCACATTGGATTAGGGCCCACCCTAATGACCTCATCTTAACTTGACTGAATCTGCAGAGACCCTATATAAGGTCACATTCACAGGTATCAGGGGTTTGGACTTCAGTATATCTTTTTGGAGGATACAACTCATAACAGAGGGTGAGTAGGAGTAGTCTGTGCCCTAGTTGTCCTGTGAGCAGTGCTATTGTTTCAGCAAATAGCACCTGCCATCACATTGAACTGATGTGCACATTTGAATTGCATGGTTTTGTACATTTGTTTGTATTTGCTTTGTAAGTAATTATGAGATTATTTTGTTTGGTTTTAATAGTCATACAAGAGCTGTAAGCATAAGGAGATTATAGCCACTTTTATGTTGTACATTTTTAAATAACATTATAATACAAATAATTTGTCAGCTCAGGTAGTCCTTGACAATTTTCTTTTGTTCCATTTAAAGTGGCTGCATGTTGTTTCAGTACAAGAGCCCCTGGGGTCTAAATGAATTCCAGATGTGACAGGAGATGGTGCCTTTCCAAAAGCTTGTATGTGTGAGTAGATGTGCTAAAAGGAGCTTGCTTAGGCATATGGTCCAGATTTCAAATTCCCTGAAGGTCTATGTACCTCTTTGACCAGCGTATGCCCCTGAGGTCATTGTTGGGATCTGACATAGGGTAGAGTCAAGGCCAGTTGTGTCAGGGACCTTTTCTTTCTCCCATGCCTCTCAGCAGTAGTATCTGGGCCAGAGTGGGGCCACACTGTGGCTTGCATCCCACAGGGAGGGCTGGTCTCGAGAAAGCCAAGCTCCAGAAAGTTGGGTGATCCCCAGAATCCTAGAGAATAAGTGTCATGTCAGACAAGTCCGCAGCTCCCCTCCCTCTCCCAGAATCAGTGGGAGCCCCAGAGGACATTGTACCCTACTCCATTGATCCTCAGCTCCACCTAAGTATCCCTAAATGTGGACCCCAGCGGGGTAGGCGTGGAAATCTCAGAGTAGCCTTAAGCCACTTGCAACAAATAATGACTGTCTTTGCTTTCTTTTTATCTTTACATTTTTCTTGAGCTTCGTTTAGCTATAAAATGTTTAAACCTCATTCTTTTTAAAAATATTAAACTAGTTTCCTCCAAAATCCTTGATCAAAATGGATGCTTCCGAAAAACATTCCAGCCTTGCCCCTCTCTCACCTGCAGTCTCCAGCTGCACTAAATAACAAACAGTTGGCGGACATTTTTCTTCTACAACCGGCCAAGGGGAAAAGACGCTGAATGGGGGGCAAGAGCAGTTGGCTCAAACCCAGGTTCACATCACTCAGCCAGGAAAAGCAGTGCGATTGTGCCATTCATGACAGCATGATGGACCTCGGGAGTGCTGTGTTGAGTGAAGTAAGTCATGCAGGGAAAGACAAACACTGTATGATTCCATTTATATGTGGGACTCAAAAAACAAACAAAAAAATGAAAAAAAAACAAAACAGAAACAGTCTCGCAGATTTAGAGAATAGCCTGGTCATTGCCAGAGGTGGGGGAGATTAAAAGGTACAAACTTGCAGTTATAAAATAAAAAGGCAGTGTACACAATAATACAGATGATACAATGTATGGCATAGGACATAGTTAATAATGGATAACAACTTTGTATGGTGACAGATGGTAGCTAGATTTATCATGGTGATCACTTTATACTGTATGTAAATGTTGAAGCTCTATGCTATACACCTGAAAGTAATGTAATATTGTGTGTCAACTACACTTCAAAAAAAAAAAACCTGGTTACAATACTTAATAGATGTTTGAGCTTACATTCCCCATTTAACAATACTGAGCCTCAATTTCTTAATCTGGAAAATGGGTATAATAATAATACCTACGTGCCGTCCTAATGGTCATGAAGATCGAATATAATAATGGGTGTGAAAGCTTTTTAAAATGTAAGTTACTGTTTCAGTGTGAGTTATTTCTGCCACATGTCAATGCCCTTCAGGCACAGGCCACCAAGAACATACCTGTAGTTAAATTAGTTGGGTCTGTTACCAGTTGCCAAAGAATGAACACCATGGAGAACCATGGGATGTCTTGGTAAGAGAGTCTTAGAACTTATTACAGAATTTGAGCTTTGGTTGGATGATTTGAGAGGGGGTCTAGAGAAGCAGAGGTTTGCTCTAACCTGGATGCCATCAAAAAGTGGGAGCAACGCAATAATTGGGAATCTCAGTAAATCTTCTCTGTTGGGAAAGAAGCCTGGAATGAGGACAAAGCTGTAATCGTAGTCAGTAAGGAAGCAGGAGTAACTCATATTGGTCAAGAAAGGGGGTGTTTGGTATTTTGTATGCAGCATAGTGATCTTATTTTTGTCTGTGCTAAGAAGTGGCCTTGCTTTGTCTCTTTTTATCACGATCTCAGAGTAACCTTGTCTGAGCTCAGTATTCTGTGTTCATGTCTGATAAGAGAATAACATGGCCGAGCTGTGAGTGCCAAGCCAGCTTCTGAATGTCAGGGGCTGCTCTTTTCTTCTTTCTCACAGTACACGTGTTCAAAGCCACAGATTCTCTGTAGAAGCATGGGCCGACACAGAGTTTTAAAAAATAGATGCCCTCGGGGTGGGTAAGAGAGAGAAGGAAGAAAGGAGAGAGAAAAAACAAGGAGAAAGGAAGGAGAAACGTAATGAGGACAAGAAGTGTAGTGTACATAGCCACTGAGGCTCTGGGAGCAGAGGAAGAGCTCCAATGGACTGAGTGGATTCCACTTCATAATAAGCAACCATGGAAAGGCCAGCCTAGAAAGCACTACACTACTCAAGTCCCTTAAAGGGACACCAGTTTCATCAAATTCTGGGATTGGCTACGGATTTGGTCCTAACTACCTCTCCCGCTTTCCCTGAATTCTGTCACACACATCTTGGGGTCTGTGCTTCCTGAATGGTTTGAGGGGGATTCCAGAGCTATTTTCTCCTCTGGCTGGTCTATGGTCCAAGTGCACAGATGTTTCATAAAACTTAAAAATTACTAAGCCATTTACCTCAGGTGGCTAATCAAGCAGGTTTAAAGAATTCCAAGGTATCAAGGAACCACAAGTGCAGAGTGGAAATTGAATTGCAGTCACAGATCTGGTTTGGCCATTAAAAGCTGAACTCGATGGGCTAATAGAGAGTTATCAGCTGATGAGTGGACGTCAGTATGATAGCAACAAAATTGGCCTCTGTTGGAAGGGGCTCTTCTGAAAGACCTCATGATCCCAGTAGAAGATGAACTCTTGATACTTGCTACATCTCCATTAATAGCTTCAGTTGAATCAGATTAATTTAAAGGGGCTAATGAAAATGATGTAGGAGATGAGTTTGGAGGTGATAATTTGATGCGAAGATATCAGCTAAAAGATGATGAGATTATGAAACCAGTCCCCTGGGGAATAGGCAGTGGGTACTGGGAAGTGAGAAGAAAGCAGGGGATTCCTGCCTCCTTTCTGTCAGTTCACCACACCTCACTCAGGCAGGAAGATGTGGCAAAACTTGTTGACATTTATCAGTAAAAAATTTTATATGACTGTCAGATTTCTAAGGACTTCAAGTCTTACTGATGGTTTTATAATATATGGATTCTGCTTTTTTTTTTTTTTTTTTTTTTGGCATTACTAGGAATGTCCTCTGGCTGTACTTGCTGTGCCTTACTAGTCTCTTTCTATCATTTTGGGGGGACCAAAGTTATAATCAGAGTCAAATCTTAGCATTATTCAGGCCAGAATACATTATACAGAAAAAAATGTGCCTAAAACAAAGGTCGGAAATTAAGTGGTTAATAAGTAGGAGGAAAGAATCTTAATGGTCAAATGAATCCCTCCTTTGCTACTTGTTTCAGTAAGTTTGAGCTGTTCTAACAAGAATACCACAGATGAGTTGGTATTCTTCAACAGCAGATATCTTCTCATAGTTCTAGAGACTGAGACATCTAAGATCTAGGGACCCACAGGTGTGGTGTCTGGTGAGGACACACTTCCTGGTATGTAGACAGCCACTTTCTTGCTATATCCTCACATAGGTGAGAGAGGAAACTCTGGTCTCTTCAACTCCTTATAAGGTGACCAATCCCATCACAATGGCTCTGCTCTTATGACCTAATCATGTCCCAAAGTCCCTGCCTCCAAATACCACCACATTGGGAATGTAGGCTTCAACATATGAATCTGGGAGGGACACAAACATTCGGTCTTTAGCACTACTTTAAGGCTTAAGGTGAAGGTCTGTCTAGCTGACTGCTCCTGACACATTCCTCAACAAAATTGACAAACAGAGGGCAAAGCTTAATTGCCTCTGGGGTCGACTTAACCTGTTTTCAAATCTTAGCTCAGCTTTTCTTACCTCTTGACCTTGGATTGACTTCATAAAACCTTTCCAAACTTCTGTATTCTTATGGCTTTTTTTTTTTTTTTATAGGGGAGGGGAGCAATCCTTCATTGTGTTACTGCCAGAACTAGGTGAGAACATGGGTCTGAAAGCACCTGACATGGCACTTGGAGGCTCAAAAACTTGTTTATGTTATGTTGTTCTCAGTTACCGTCTTGTTTATAGCACCTGACAGGATCACCTTTGACAGGTTCATAAAGGTATTACTCTTGAGGTAGATTTAGCTGAATGGTTTTGGTAGGGCTTCACAGTCCTCTGAGTGTTTCTGTTGAGAAATGAGCTTTGAAGTTTCAGGTAAGAGAGTTCAGTGATTCCTCAGGATTTTATCATTTGAGTGCCTGACACATAGTAGACTCAATGCATACTTTGTAAAACAAATGGATATCAAGTGGTACAGACTCTATTCATTTCCTTTAATCGATTAGTTAATTTTCATTCTGTTTTGGGTCAAAGCCATAAAAATCTATTGGTAGAAAGAGGAATGGCTCACTAAATTGGGGGCTTCCGAGGACATTGCTTGATACAAGGCATGTGCTTTCTTGAACTCTACTGGCCTAACAGCCAAGGAGATCTGGGTGCTTAAAATAGTTGTGCAACCTTGGGCAAATAAGTTCAGTTCTCTAGGTCCTAGTGTTCTTATCTGTGAAATGGCAGCTTTGGGCTGGACGATTTCTATTATTCCTTCCCAATTCTAATGATCTATGATCCAAATTTGTTCCCTTGCAAATGGATTCCCCACTGATCTAATGGGAAAAGATACAATTACTGTGTCAGTCAACCATAAGCCCAGCAATGTCCATTAGAAGTGGAAGGTGTGTCTCCATTGTAAATGGATATTAGACATGTTGGGGACTGATCAATGCCTTTCCTTCGTGGGGAATGAAGGGTTAGTTTGATAAATGCTTATCTTATGAATTTTAATCACATGGATTGTCAGCACTCCTCAAACTCTAAAGACCGAACTATTGTTATTAATTATTGACTGATTTAGAGCCAGGTCAAAGAAACAAGTCCCAAACATTGGCAGCCGAAATATTTATGATGCAACTGGCATTGTTTCTGAGGAATGTGCACCATATTCAGGAAGAAACACATTACGGCAAGCAAGGGCTTAAATTGATGAACGTGTTTCCATTTTAGCCATGCAAATCATTCATCAGAGAGAAATCAATATGAACTGGATATTCCTAGGAGACAAAGCAGGAATGGATGGAAGTGGGCCTTGGGACTGATTCTGCTTTCTCGACATTCTGAAAAGGAAGAAGCTATCCCTGGTATCCCACTGAAGCCCCAATCCCATTCCCATCGATCCATCATGTTCCTCCATCCTCTTTTTACTTGGAGTGTGTCATGGAGATATATAAAATTAAGATTAGGAGTTTTCAAAAAGAAAAGACTTTATGCGTTCCCTTTCTAACCAAGGATAACACATGAGGGATTACTGTACAGGTTCAAATGCTGAAGTGATGGAAAACATAGTTCATATGCCTTCAGACAAAAGCGTGCATCCACATGTCTGCTGCTTCTCTACACTTTATGAAAACACACTGACTGGTTCCAACTGCTGGGGGGTTAGGGTCAAAGAAGCTCTGAGGTTTAAAACATCCTGTTGTAGATATTCCATTAAACTTGGTCTAACAGATGTAGAAAGCCTTAGAGGAATTACCAGCAGGATGGCATGTGATACTCCAGGTAGAGGAAGGCATTTGAGCTATTATTGCCTTAGGTAGGAAGGTACCTTTTCTTCTAACTTTTAACAAGAGTAAAATCCATCAGTGAATAAGCACTTACTAGGCACTTGCTTTGAGCAAGGCCTGGGGGTAAGCACTTGGGGAAATACAAGCTAGTTGAAATTTGGTATTCTTTCAGATATAGAAGCCTCCTGATACCAGTCTCATGTCTCCTCCTCAAAACCCTGTAGAGCCTTGCTGCTAAAAATGTGGTCAGCGTCAGCACTACCTGGGAGCTTATCAGAAATACAGACCCTCCAGCCCCACTGTAGACCTACTGAATCAGAATCTGCATTTTAACAAAATCCTCCTGTCACTCACATGCACATTAAAGTTTCAGAAGCACTGCTGCAGACCAGAGGAGCCTGAGAAACAACCACTTAGCCAATCAAAGAGTACTCACAGGGGGCCTCCTGAAGTCCCTACTGTGTATCCAGTATTATCGTAGCAGCCTCTTACAGTCATTAAACATTGTCTGGTCACTTGGGAAATAATTAGAGATTTTCTCTACGGGTCTGATAAAGAGGAAATTTTTGTTGATTATGTGAAATCATAGATGGTGCAGCTGGGAGGGATCTTACTACATATTTCCTCTTGATAGAAATAAGGAAACCCAGAGCAGGGAAATGATCAACAGCTAATGGCTAGTCAGTAGGAGATCTGGGGCTAGAACTGAGATCTCTGAACTTACTATCTCGTGCTTATTCACCTGCACTCCACTCTGTTCCCCCTCCAATGCAGGGCATGTCTGGATGAATCGCTTACAAATCAATCGCTGCACAATGGATCAGATCAGCCGGTAAAAAGCAACTACATCTAATTCACCATTGGGTGATCCATTGCTTAGTGTCATATTCTCAAGGGTAGAAAATAGGACCATAGGAACACAGCCATTTTGTACCATAGCTAGTGCCATGGTGTGAGTCAGGGATAGTAGGCAGACTGACCAAGTTTAATCATCAAATATATGACCTAGTTATCGTACAACCTAAGATTATTTGTTCCCTGACAATCCCAGAAGGTAAGTGTGTCAGAGAGAGACCTAATTTTAACCTAGGCCTCAGGGGTTGAGAGGGTCACCTCAAAGTTCCTTTTGTGCTGGGATGCCTTCCTCCAAGCCCCATCCTTCAAGGACCAGCTAAAATGCTGCCTCCTCCACTTAATGAATGGGAATGAGAATAAGAATGCAATAGAATGGGATGGGATGGGATGGGATGGGATGGAATGGAATGGAATGGAATGGAATGGAATGGAATGGAATGGAATGGAATGGAATGGAATGGAACAGAGCACTGTCTCCTCTACTGGCCTGAGAACTCCTAGAGATATAATGCACATCTGATTTATATCTGGGTCCCCAAAGCACTTAGTACCTAGTAGACCTTCAATGCCTATTTTCCTGGTGGAACTCTTAAGTGGGCTATTTCATAATTCACAGATTGATTCAGCCTCCCTCATGAGAATGACTGATTGTGGGAACCTCAGCTTCTACTGGCAGCCATCACCAGGGGCACACACCTCCTTGAACATCTCCAAAGTCCCTGTTGATGTTCTTGTTTGCAATTGGCATGTTACACACACCTGTCAGTCAGCTGAGTCAAGGGACAAGCAGGCAGTTTGCACAGAATCGTGAGCAAGAAGAAAGGTTTCACCAAATTGATTTGTCAGTCCTTATGCCTAGAATAGATCATAATGGATGGAAGAAATAAATCACTTCAGTGATTTTTATTCATGATTTAGTTTGGGCTAAAATTCAGAGTCAGTTGGTTACAGGAGTCAAGAGAATTGACTCCCATCTCCTACTTAATCTATTAGCCTGAATGTTCTGCTTTTCACATTGTTGTTTTCTCTTATAGTCTTAAATGCATATCAATGACTTTTGTGGGATACAATCTGAAAGCATGTTATCTTCCCATATTTATCATTTAGTTTGATTTTCCAACCTCCTAAGTCCCTTTGTGTCTTGTATCAGAAATCATTTGATTGAATCGCCCTAAATCAATTTTCCTTTGCTTTCAGCCAGCTTACTGTTGTCCTTTCTGGCTCACAGCTTATAATGATTCTCTTGTGTCTGGCATCTCCAAATCTGTCTTTTGTGGAAGTGATTATATTTCCAAGAACTCTTATTTTTACCCCCTAATCATAGAAAAACACTTTCCCTTTGCAGTGTAGCCTCCTTGACCTCAGTGTGCATCTCAGCCCAGCCACATTCCATCTGGAACGCTGAGAGAACACACCAGCACTGCCCTGGCTGGGCTGTTTTCCAAATGAAGCTCTGAACCGAGGTGCTCCGAAACCCAGGGCATTGGGAAATTCGTGAGGAATCTAGCATCAGAATACATGGGAATGATGCATGCACTACTCTGTGTGTAGTTATTATTTCTAGTCCCCTCAACAGCGAGTTGGTTATTATCACCACTCCACCAGTGGGGAAACTGAGGCTTAAGAGGTTCAGTGACTTGTCTGAGATCTCACCTTTAGCAAATGTTAGAGCCAAGAGACCAAACCAAGTCTCCTGCCCTGAGACTCTCACCATGCTGCCCTTGAGTCTGTAGCACTCAGTGTCATGCTTAGGATACAGGTGTTGGTAAAATGAATGGAAAAAAAAAATTATAAGTGAATGAATCAATAATTGAACTCTTAGGCACAGAAGCCTAAGAACGTGTATCAGCATACGGCTACCCCTGCTCCTTTGCATTTTGCTTTCAGGCTTATTGGTGTACCTTCACAGCCCCCTCTCTGATTTTGCTAATTCATTCCTCTGCCTTAATGACGACCATGATATGTAACAACCTTAGCCCTAAATTGATTAAATTAGATCGCTGGGTATTATGTAGCCACAGTGCTCAGAAGTATAATACTAAGCTCTCTGGAGTTTGCAAAAGGTCTTCCCTTTGAGTTTATTTCACTGACACATTGCAGTAGTAGTGTTCCGAGCTATTCGATTTTTGCACAGTTTGCCACTTTGACTATTGTTAGGTCGGTCACCTACAACGCTGTATTATTGAGAAATTCATCCAGCTGCACCATTCACGGTATGCTTCTACCTCAGTCTATTTCTGACAACTACCTGGATTGCACAAAAAGTTGAATCAGTGGCTTCATTCCAAAAGCGAGCTTTACTTTCTAAGTTCCACTTTTTCTTTCTTCCTCTTCCTATTTCAGAATTAAATTTTCATTACCCAAGTAACACATGAATTTATTCTCCTTGTGAAAACTTCTGTGGATACGTATTTGTGTGTGAGAGAGACACACAAAAAGAGGCCTGAAAAGATCTCTTCCAAACTGAACGCAGTGGTTATCTCTAGGGATGCAAACGGGAAGGGGAGAAAGGGGGCCTGCTGGTCAAAGAGAATACTAGGCTTATCTGTAATGTTTTGCTATTTTACAAGGAGAATGTGCCTTCCTCCTCTTTGTTCTCTTTGCTCACTGTCATCTTAGTGCACGCATGTGAGAATGTGTATATCCCCACATGTATATGAAGTCAATTCAGCCAAAACCTCCTAATGGGTCCCCCAATGTCCAGCGAAATCACTCACTCCTTCCTAAATGTTACCTCTTGAGTAAGAGAAATGGAGTATCATTCTTCCTGCCTGTGCCTTTCTCATCTACAATGTACATTTTCTATTAGCTTGATCTGCTGTGGTTTATGGCAGTTTTATTGCTTAGATTATTTGCCAGTAAACACCAGCTTAATCATGAAGGAGCAGAGAGAATTGAAGAGGTACTTCTAAAGGCGTATTCTGTTACCAATCGCTAGTCACATCTTTGCTTGGAGATTGAGCTGGGGCAGCCTGGGGAAGACAGCCACCCGGGTGTGGCACAGTCCAGCCACGCATTCCCACTATCTCCTCCTTTGATACTAATTGCTCCCACATAGTCACAAAAGAACGCAGATTGTTAGCTAGGTCAATGCTATGTGGTGAGAGTGCAAGGACTTGGGGGGCTGGGGGTGGGGGAGGTTGGTGTTGATCCTGATACAAATCCTAGTTTGATCTCTGGCCATGGGTTCACAGGCAAGTCTCAGTCTCTTTCAAGTCAGTTTCAGTTTCTGCCTCCCCCTCCCCTCTAGTTTCCCCTACTTCCCCTTCCCCCCTCCTCCTTCTTCCCTCTCCCCTGCCCCCCTCCTCCTCCTTCCAGAATTAAATGACACATGAAAGAATCTAGTTCCATGAATGCTGTGGTACATGAAGGTGTTCTGTGATTGCCACTTTCCTTTCTCTCTGCTAAGACAGAAAAAAAATTCTTTCTCATTTTTTTTTCTGGAATTAACGTATCCTCTATTTCTCCTTCTAAAACTATGGGGAGCAGTCCTCACCCATGCCCATCCTGCTGGCATTGTTGGTGACATTTACAGATAAGATCCCTTAGACTGAACAGAAAAAACAAAGCACCAAATGTGGTTCTGATGGAGGTTTGGAGTTGTCACAGACCCAGACACTTTTGAAGCAGTTTCTGAATAAGCTTATAAGATGAAAGATTTCTAATATCTGTAGGAGAAGTACGGCTTGGGCCCTGGAGGAACGAACCCCAGGCCATGCCAAATGCTCACGTCCTTTAGATGGGGGCTGTTGTGCAGAAACAGCAGCTGGCAGGAGATGTCATGGGCATATCTTATTTCCATGTGATAAGCTTGGTGTGAAGGATATCTAACAAGTCCCAAAAAGAGGGGGGGGAAATGACATAAAAACTTCTTGAGCGTCATGTTGTTTTCATCAAGCATTTCCTCAGAAAGCAAGTATTAAGGAACCTGGAAAAGGGAGAATGAGTGTCACATTCAACTGACACCTTGGGAAACACCCAAACTTACTAATGTCTGGTGGTACTCATCATTTGTGGTAAGAAGCCTGGGACTCAAGAGGCCTCCTATAGGATTAGGGATGAGGTTTTCTCTGAGTAAGTACATCCCACCAATTTGCAGCCTGCAGTCAGTCACAAGGCTGCCCCTGTGCCCAGGAGGACTGGGGTTTCCATTAGTGAGAAAGTTGAGAGATGCCACTAACTCTCCTGAATCTCACCTGGTTTTGCTGGAGGCCTTTAGCTTCTTCTGAAAGGACTTGCCTATCATTAGTCAGCCTTTTCCTTCTATGATCCTGGCCTAGAGGCTCTGAGTTTCTCCCACCTTACCTCCAGGCTCCTAGTAGCCCACCCTGATTTTACTCTCTTGACTTTCATTCCTCAGCCTCTCCTCATGGACAAAGCCCAAGGAGCCTCAATATATAGGCCTTATCATAATGAGGTTTTCTGGGGAAATTCCAGAATGGAGTTTACTTAAAAACTAATCCTAAACATTCGTGGAAGTTAAGAAAGGATTTCTAGCAAAAAATGCTCTTCCTCAGGACATTACAGGGGCATATTCTGTAGACTTTGATTTGCAGAATGGGGCTTAGCAGGAAGGTTCAAATATCAGGGCTCTTGCCTACTCCCACTGTGGCTGTGATCTGGACAAGAGTTACTTGAGGTGCCTGACCACTGCCTGACACTTAGGATTCTCCTGTCTGACTCAGTGCTCTGGCTTTCTGAGACATAGGAGGGAGCAAGGCTGAGCACTGGGAGTCAGGACCCACATCTCCCATCCTTTGGTTCTCCGGTCTCTGCTTCTTTGGTCTCTGGTAGGGTTAGACAGCACAGTCACCCACTCACAGACTGTTAGAGTGGGAAGGGACCTTAGAAGTAACACTCACCCTTTTGCTTTTAAAGGAAACAGGCCAAGTGGGATCACATGGCTTTCCAAGTACGTCCTCTCCCGCAGGGGTCTCATGCATCTTAATGTTCTCAGCTACCAGCATGCTTCCTGAAGCATGATAGGTGCTCAACAAACGTGGAATGAATGAGCCTACACTGTGCTGGTGAGTCAGTAGTAGAGCTAAATGAGCACACAAGACTCCCTTTTCTAGCCCCATCAGTCATCAAGGCAGCTCTCAGCACTACTTAATCGGCACGTTCAAGCACCGTCCCTTGGAGCCAAACAGAGTCACAAAAGGTGGCCTCCTGCCAGCACGCAGTCTGGACAGCTTCTCCTTTCGTTGCTCAGCCGACCTCTGGATGGAGGGGGACTGCACCTCGCAGTTTCCACAGAGGATATCCATTGACCAAGGAATGGATGGGAGCCAACGTCCTGTTTGGATGGCAGGGCGGATTAACAACAGTGCAGTTTGCCCAGAGCCAGCTTGGCTCCACAGGGACTAAGCGTGTGGAAAGAGGAGGGGCCCTGAGCCACCAGCAGCACCCTGGGCCGTTGCTCTCCGGGGCCAGTTCCGTGATGGGGGAGGGCATGCAGCCTTCGTGGCTTCTGCTCTTTCTGCGTCAGCAGAGGGGGCAGATTTGTCAGTGTAAAAAGAACGGTCTGGCCAGGATTCCATTTCTTCAGACTTTTTAAATAACAGGCTGCGGGGCTAGCATTTCTCCTTTCTACGGTTATTATCTGTTTCTTTTTGCAAAGCAAGACATTCCCGTGAAGGGCGCTGGGACCGTAAGGCGGGTCATAAAGGGTGACAAAGCAGAAAGAAAGTCGCCCGCAGTCTCCTCTGCTGGCGATTCACTCCGCCTGGTTATTCATCCGCACAGAGGAGTCATGGGCCTCACTCTTAAATGGCTTCATTCATGATGATTGACTTCGGAGATTTGCCCGTGTCTTTTGCAGAATGTTAAGCAGGAAAGGATTTTTCCCTCCTTTGAACCCGCTGTGTTAGGATGCTGTTGGTTTCACAGGCCAGGAGTGGAAGGAAGACTGGAAGGAAAAATCAGCCCTCTGCGGGAATGCATTCCTCAAATGAGAATAACCACTGAATAAATATGGTAATGAACCTGGGAGCAGCTCCTTCGGGGTGACATTGAGGCTTCTGGGCGCTCAGGTGTTTTCCTCACCAATTCTAAGCAGCATCTAAAACCTTCGAGCATCAGTAAAAGTTTCTTTTATTCATGTCCATTCACTTTGGTCTGCTGACTACCTTCGGTCCCTGTATTACAGAGGGGTAATCACTGTCCTTTAGAAATGCAGTGTTAAGTATGTTAGTGTGATGTCTCCCCTCCTCCCAGGCCTCACCCCTGACCCCTAAATATCTCCCCTACTGCCAGTGCCAAAACTTTTTTCCTGTGGACTACTTGACTTCTATAACTTCCCTGGTGATGATAAACTTTCATAAACTCCCCACTGACTCTCAAACAGAAACTAAACTCCATAGATCAGATAAGGTGTTTTGCTTTGCATCATATTAATAATCCTCTACATTCTCCACTCCAGTCAAGCAGGTTCACTCCTCATTTATAACCTTCTCGCTCTGCAACTTTTACTTATGATTGTTCCTCCACCTGGAAGAACCTCACCTCCTATCTCTGTAAATCACATTCCAACGCATGCCCTAGGGTCAGGAAATCTTCTGATATAACTGATATAACCCTATAACTGAACTTCTTACGTTATAAACGTAGGAAGAGATAGCCCCTCTTCCTCCCTAGAACATAGGATTATTAAGCGTAGGGATCGTGTATTTTTTGTGTTTCTATCCTGCCCCCTCGCCTTTAGTAGCCCACCGCTTTGCATGTCACATACACTTAAGTAATCTTTTAATGATGAATGAATGTATACATGAATGAGTGATCAAAAATTAATTAACTTGTTAATTCATTAATAGTGGACATACCTTCCCTTACCCTCTGCTCTCTATTTTCCTATCCTACCCAAAGCAAAGAAACTCACCTCCTAGTAATGTGATTTGAAAAACCAGATTTAAAAATAGCTGTTACTAGTTACGTTTTTTCTCTGAAACACTTGGCTGCAAAAATACTTTAAGAGAGTAGAACATAAAAACTTGGAAACAAGGTTTTCTGGTCTCAGGAATCCCCATTGAGTACTGAGGTGCAGAGATTGGAAAACATCAGGGATGAGACCAGCCCGAGCACACAAGAGACTGACTGCTTTCTGGTCTGGGTGAATATTTTTCAATTGTAGAGTTGATTCAGCTCTCTCAAAGGTCAAGAACTAGGAAATCTAGCTCTCTGTGGTTTTACTTTAATTAAAAGACTAATCGAATCCAGCCATTAAAAGCAAACCGCTTCTTGTGGGTTATAAGTATAGGGTAAGAAAAGGAAGCCAGGAAGCATGAGCTTAGAGGGGTGCCATACCCCTGGGTTATGAAGCTTTGAGGTCTCTTCTGTTGATTTTGCAAATAGAATTCCAACCATACTTGTGAAAAATACATAAAATAAACATGTCCTGAAGCATATAGTTCACAAGCCCAGCCTCTAGGGTAACTGCACTCTTGGCCTGAAGCATGTCATTCAAATATAGTCAAGGACATGAGACCATCATATTTAGCAGTTGCAAGAATAGAGCACAGTAGTTCTGGTCCTTCTGCACTTAAAGCACAGAGAGGGACAGCTTTAGGGAAGAGTCTTTCTGGTGTCATATCTGGGTTTTTTATTTAGGTTAGAAATTATCTAGTTGGTGAACACAGGATGTATGCTAGAGGCTGTTTAATCAGCAGTAACAGCCTTGCCTTGGGATGAACATACTCTGTCTAGCCATATGATCTTGAACAAGTCACTTCCCTCTCCATCAGTCTCTAGCCGGTGAACTGAGGGATTAGGAAGGAGGGTCTCTAGATCTCCTTTCAATCCTAAGGCTCCCTCTTGTGAATGAAATTTTAGGTTCATAGCATCTTCAGAACAATCACTTTGCAGTACAAGTTTGCCTCTTGAGATATTCCAAAAATGGGTTTAGGAATTTTAGGGAAGGAAGGAGAAAGTGTTTCAAAAGTTGATCAACAAAGCAAAGAAAGGTTGCTATCATTGATTGATTTTGTAGAATGCATAAAATGTACCAAACAGGAGTAATAAGACAGGAGTAATTCTTGTCTTACGAGCAAATATTTATTGACTGCATACTATAGAGCAGATATTGAACCAGGTACTAGAGATGCAAAATGGAGCTTACAGTCTAATTTCATTTTACAGAGAGAAAAGCTGACCTTTAGAGACATTAAGTGGTTGGCAAAAGGTCACATAGCTACTGGTGGGTGGACTGCTCTGACTGTAGTAGTACATCATATTGCATCCTGGGAATTGAGACAAAAGAACCAAAAGCAGTATGGTCTAGTGCCTGAGACCGTATCTGGCATTGTGCATATTCTTTCCAATGGAGCCATCACAATTTTTTATGCTTCCTGGCACTATCCCCAAGGTATGCTGGTCTCTGAAAATCCCTTACTTTCCTTAATAATTTTTGCAGAAACATTTTCTGTGAATCATGCTAATCCCTTGGAAAATTGCTTCTGGAAAACTCAAAACTAAGCCTCTGAAGCCTGGCCTTGGGTGCCATATTTGATATTTCTAGAAGCTGAAGGGGACTTTGTCCCATTTCATACCACAGATCAGGTACTTGAAGAATTAGCTAAAAGAGGGCTCTCCTGTGCATTGGAGTTTCATTCCCTAACTCCAATCCCCCGCCCCAAAGCCCCTACATTCTTGTTGGATTTGCTCATGAGCATTAAGGCACCTGGCAGACATTGTGAAGACCCATAGAGTTGCTCCTTTACCTATCCCACCCCACCCCACCCCCACTTCTGACCTGCAGCTTTCAGGCCTGTGTTCTTAACACAGTGGTTATGACTCGGGAGCTTGCTTAGGTTTCCAAACCTAATGGATTAAAGCAGTGCTCTACCATCCTAAGGGAACTCCTTGCTCACTGACTCCTATAGGGCGGCAAGGCAGAAACCTGGAGGTTCAAAGGGATCAAGGTGGAGGCTGGAAGAAGGTTAACAGCCTGAGTTTAGACTCCATTTTATGCAAAAAAAAAAAAAAAAAGTTCTTGAGAGAAAATAGAGCTTTGGCAGAGATGAGACTAGGGATTTAAAAACATGCTTTGGCATAAGAGACTGTTAAAAACTGAGAACAAACTGAGGGTTGATGGGGGGTGGGAGGGAGGGCAGGGTGGGAGGGAGGGCAGGGTGGGTGATGGGTATTGAGGAGGGCACCTTTTGGGATGAGCACTGGGTGTTGTATGGAAACCAATTTGACAGTAAATTTCATATATTAAAAAATAAAAAATAAAAAAATAAATAAAAAAAAAATAAAATAAAATAAAAACATGCTTTGGGAGCATAGGGGAAAGATAGTGGGTTTCAATGTCAGCTCAGCATACTAACCGTGTATCTTGGGTCACCAGGCATCATGTATTCACCTACTGAACAAGGATAGTAATAGTTCCACTGGAAGGCCATGAAGGTAATTGCTAACATAGAGCAAAAGTCTAGTTTGCAATTAGAGGTACCTGCTATTATTTTTGTTTTATTTGTATTATCCCTCTTGAATCAGACAAGATTTCAGACCCAGAATGTCAGCACTGAAGCATTCTGGATGGTCTTTTGTTGGTAAGGGAAGAGGAAGCTTAACTGTGAAAAGAAACATGTGATTTTGTTTTCTGTGTATGTATACATGTGGCGGGGGAGGGGTCTGCATGTATGTGCATGTGTAAATGTGCACACATCCTGTGTACACGTGCATGCATATGCATGCCCCTGGACATGGAGCCATACCTCGATGTGGCATTTCCTGAAGTGACCGGGGATTTTGATAACCTCCCTTCTCACGCAGCCTGTCTTGAATGTGGCAGTTTAAGAATCCCAATTATAGACTCTTGTCTCAAAACAGCCTGGAAAACATAAAGACAAGCCTCACAAACATTGTCTCATTAGTTCAGTAAAACCTTACTAATTTACCCTAATTGTGGGGAAAGATCATTTGCATGCGGGAAATGTCTGAAAGGGGCCTGCTTTAATAAATAGACAGGACTTATTTGTAATTAGTGGTGCCACTCACACACAAACAATCAATGTGCTCGAGTCCTTAAAAACAGTTTGTTCTCGTAAGTGGGTTGCACATTCCCACTGTCATCTTGAAGCTGCTAATGCAAGAAGTGACCTGGGAGCAAGGGTCCTTTATTGTCCTTCTTATTTTCAAGTAAACAACAATCTAGCAGATGGCCAGGGGATTGAACTAGGGCCTACTTGCAGGGAGACAGGGAGGCAACAATGGCAAAGCTGAGAGCTTTAGCAAGAGTCAGGACTCAAAGACCTAAATTCTAATCCCAGCATGGTCCCCAGACTGTCACATTACTTTATCTCTCTGACTCTCAGTTTCTCACCTCTCAAATGAAAGAGTTTAGCTGAATGGTCACTCAGTGCTTTTAAATCATATTATTTCAGAGCTGTAAGAAATCCTAGAGATTATCTGATTCAACTCTTGATTTACATATGAAGATAAGAAAGGGTTCTTACCATGCTACACTCCTGTGAGCATACCTGAGCTACAAACTATGAAGGCTGAACATATGTTTAATGATGTATATTACTGAGATAAAGACTCAGGCATGAAGGTGGGACGGGAAGAACTTGACCCAGGTCAGGGTCCAAGCAGAAAACAGATGAGCTGCCAACAGGGCATATAGAGAATGGGCAACCAGGGAAGCCAGGAATGAGCAATGCAGTAGAGAAGTGGGCAGGAGAATCTGAAGCTCAAGGAGCAGCATAGGTTAGGGGTCACCAACAGAGTAGGTAGGTGGGAAGCCCCCTAGAAATCAAGGGCCCAGGTAAGAGTCTTAACAAAGAAAAGCAAAAGTCAGCAAAAATATTGGGCCATCAAAGAAGAGAATGAGGCTTGATGGGGAGCCATTGCCCCTGCCAATGGTAGTAATTACAAGACTAGAGGTCTAAAGGCTTCTTCTCTTTTCTGAAGTCCTGGGTTTATGAGTTGTTTCCTACCCTCTGGACACATGTAGATTAATGGATGGAAGGACTGGCTGGTTGATTGAAGGGAGCTCCATGTGGTGGAGGGCATCCAGGGAGAAATGGTTCAAAGCAGCAGGAGAGGCAGTGCTCATGGCACGGGTGAGCCATCAGATTGGAGCTGGAGCTGAAGGTATGAAAGTCATCCCCACAGAAAGCAGCCCTGAACCTGTGAGAAAGGACAAGCTCTGTGCAGAGAGCAAAGAGAGAAATAGAAAGGTCAAAGACAATCTTAGAGAATACCCCCATTTGGGCTGGACAAACAAATTAAAAAGTGACCTGTGCTCTTCCCTTACTAGAGGCTAATAGTGAAGAATATATTGGGGACAGGTGAGAGAAAGGACAAGGGACATTTTAGAGGACACAGGAATAAATATGGGCGCTCCTCCTTGAGTTGCCTATTATTAGATCCACCTGTCTGTGCCTCTCCTTCACTTACATTATTGTTCGCTGATGAGATGGCATCTCCATTGTCTCCAGAATGCAAACAATGACAAAACAAGTCCCGGTTTTCTTTTCCTTCAGAGAGTGTGGGTTGAAATGTGGAAGCCACAGAAATAATTCAGCCCCTCCACATGGATGTTTGCATGTTTCCTTCTCCCTGAACAACTTCATTCCAGAGAAAAAATCAGCAAGTCCTGCTTTTTTTCTTGATCCAGTTTTCTAATGGCATGTCATGATCCAAACTGGTGACCTTGAGGTGGTCGACTGTGGCAGCAATCTCAAAAAGTTCTCCCCACCTGTCTTCTTAGCCTAAAATTCATAGCATTCAAACTTATCTCATCTCTCATCACACCCCACCTTTAAAAAAAAAAAAATGAAGAACCAGTTCAAAAGAGATAAAATGGCTTGCCCAAGGTCATTAGTGCATATAATGGATTAGGTAGTAATTGTCAGATCAGAGTATTGTATGCGCCTCTTTTAAAATAAAAAAACAAGAATATTTTATGAGTCCTGGAGGGATATGCATGCTTATCCTTCCAGGGAACCCCAGTCCAGGTTAAGAGTCCAAAATCTAGTTCAAGGTGACTGGTGATGGAGACTTGTCTCCTGAAGAACCTGGCTAAGATGTGTTGCATGTACCTCTCCCACTAGCACACACCCTGAACTACAGCTGGCCTGCTGCTCTTGGTGAACCACTCCCATCCTGAGCTCCTGGCAGGTTCTATAAAAAGATATTTCCTGAATATTTTTGCCTCCAGGAATCTTCCCAGACCCCACCCTGTAGTCTGCTCACTCTTTCCCCTCTGACCCTGATTGTATATCTTTCTCTGCCTCCGGTTGTAAGGGTCTCTGTGGCTTTTTGGCTTTCCAGACCACGCTCATAAGATTTGGCCTTTATTTGGTTCCCTTCCTGTCTCAGATCCACACTCATGCAGAAGGTGAGGCAGAAGAAGATAGAGTTTGCCAGGTGATCTCATGGCTGGGCCACCATGATATGGCACATGGGGAGAGAATGTCAGTGACCCAGTAGGAAGAGGGCACAACCTTGGGCAGCTCTGAATGGAATGTGGGTAGAAAAGGCTGCAGGGTCAAAGAGGATGTGTGGAGACTTGATCCATAATATCTAGGACTAAAGAGACATAGAAAGTCCTAGACCCCCTGATTTTGCAAATAAAGAAGAAAACAAGTCCCAGAGATCCAAAGGGACTTGCCGCATTCTGCATGGTTTGGGAGGCAGTACAGATAGTGGTTAAGAACAGTGGTCTTGAACTAAGGCAGACCTGCAACCTCAGTTCCAACTCCACATCTGTTACTAGCTGTGTGATCTTGAACAAGTCACCTAACTTTTCTCAATTTCTCTTGTCCCATCATGATAGTCCTACCTCATAAGGTTGTGGTGAATCAGGTTGAGTGAAATAATGAATATGAAATTCTTACCACAATGTCCAGCACCTAATAAGAACTCAATAAATGTTGGCTGTGAGAAGCAACAAAGGTGCAATTAGCAACCCAGATCTCCTGAACCCCTTAGCTGGGACATTGCACATTTCACCCATAGGAGACAAAGCCGATTCACAGGTTCATTTATGGTTGCATCTCATGACAAATATGCTCTGCTAAGAAGATAAAGAACTTGCTCAGATCAAAAAGTTATAAATTCTAAACAGTTAGATACAGCATGGAGCATGTGGTGATGCTTGTGGACTCAATGCACAAAATAAGATGTGCTCCTAATGGGGACCACTGACAAATGGACAAAATCAGTGTACCGTGGCATGGGGGAACAACAAGTTCTGCCTCCCAATCTTTACTCAGGCCAGTTCTTTCCTGAAAATTCTGTTTTAACTTTATCACAGAGAAGGTCCATGAATTGGGCACCCCTCTCAGTTCCACCCATGTTCTGCAAATGAGTAGAGGTACAATCAATGATCAGTGGGCTTGACTTCAGAGACCCCAGTCATCTCCCAAGCTGAGGCCCCTGAGGTTTACCCAAGGCAAACCTGAGGACAGACTGGGAATAATTCATCTCATAGCCTCAGATTCTCATTCTACCTCAAATCCTAAGGAGTCTTGGTACAAAAGGGTTCTGGGTGGCAGGAATGGGGAATGGAGTGGTGTGGGTAAGGGGGTTGGGGATCAGAGTTCCTAGGGAAGATGGCAGAAGACAGAATGGCAGAGTTGGTGGCCTGATGCCTTCATTCCTTTGGATTTTTCTGTAGAGGATGCCCCACCCTTCCCTGAATTGCATACTGGGGAATAGAAAGGGTTGACTTGTCCCAAGGTCATGCTCATCAGTGATAGGGGTAGAGAAATGTCACTCTGGGCCTTGTTGGCTCCGCAATTATTCAAATGCTTTGCTTATAATACAATCACAGCTCCCAGCTCTGATTATTGGCATCATCAACATCATCTATTAATGGTTTTTGAAGTCCTCTGGGTACACAGCATTGTACAAGATGCTAAGTAGCACCAAATACAGATTGAGAAAATGAAAGATGAAAGAGAGCAGAAAGTGGACCCAAACAGGCATCTTTCCGAGTAGCAAGATCTAAATCAGCCTAAATCCATTGGTGTGAGCTAATCTTAAAGGGCCAGGTCTCCTAAATTCAAGGACATTCATTATTCCAGGGTCTTCTTTATCATTCCTGTCTTCATTATTTTCAGCTGCCTACTTTTAGCTGGAAGTATTTAAACTATTAGTTTTCCTTTTATCCTTTTAGTTAAATAAACTTTCTCTTTATCACCTATCAGCCTTTCCCAACGTCGTTGTCTGCAAGGGGAGAAGTAAGCAGAAATCTAATAGTTAGAACAAAATAAATAAGTAAAGGAGGAGTTGCCTCCAAAGTGGCCAGACCTTGCTGTGTTTGCACGGTGGCACCTTGCCACCTGGCGTTTCTACTTGATGGTAACTTAGGAACTCAGCACAAAGTGAGGAGACACACTTTGCTGAGAATGCCCATCACCCCGGCATGAAACGTGCTCAACCCGCTGCAGAGCAGCAAACATCTGTTCTGCCTCTTTTTGTGCATGTGCTTTTAAGCTGATGGTGGGAGACAGCCTGCCAGAAACGTCTGAGTTTCCACCAAAGACATATTGTAGGTTAGAAGGCAGACGGCTGCTGTTGTATTGAAAACCTGTTCATCAGAGTTTCCAAAAGGAACAGATATGAAAGGTTCAAATGAACCCTTCAGGGTTTCTCCATCTAACCAGGCCTTTAAGCTCTGCCTCTCATTAATCTTTAATGAACAACAAAGAAAATGCGTCGCTGGCTAATTATCATGTAGGGTGGCAGATGCTGAGCGAGGAAAAGTCCCCAGAGTCACATCATTTAAAGGGACACTGTCAAAAAAAGGAAGTCTTACTTCAAAACGGGTTCTCTGACCTGGAACATTACCTATTTCTTGTTAAATTGAAATTTTGCTTCTCTCTCGACATTTTTACCATTGTCTCTATCGAGGGGATTGGAACTTGAAGAGTCTGGAGCAATCAAGTGACGGAAACCTAAGTTTGTGCTTCCATCCCCCAACAGGGAATTTTCATCCCTGCTCACAGGAGCTGGATGCAGGGACTTTGGTGCTGTCTTTGATCATGTCATGACACCTACCTGCAATGTCTTTCCTGGCCTCCACTTCCCTCAAATTCCTCTGTCTCCAATTACTTTGAATTTTCTCAGCCCTTAAGCAGTCTCAACATGTGAATTATTGAATATAACTTCCCTTAGGTCAGGAACTATGTCCCATCATCCATGTCCAGGACCTACTGTGTGCCTAGTATGTAGCCTAGTATATACTCCATAAGGCTCCATAAGGAGCTTTGGTGAATCCAGTGAACTAGCTTACATGTGCCGTGGGCTTATTTGTTTCTTATTCTGTACGACCTCTTTAGTCTTCACAACTAAAAATTCCTTGAGGGTAAGATTCTCGTCTTATTCTTCCTTTGTCCTGCCACTAGAACACTTGCGACAGATTTATGTAATAATTTCTTCACATGTTGGATGGCCATGTTGATTGCTATTTAAAGTCTGTTTTTTATACCAATCCAGCATGAAGTATAAAATGTCCTATTGGAGTAAATTGTTATATGCTTTCTATAGAAGATGAAACTAGGCTAGTCTGAGTAGACTTCCTTTTATAGCCAATTTTATTTTTAAAATTTTTTAAATTTTATTTTTACATTTAAATGCAAAGATCTCAATGCTATATTTTTAGGATTATGTTTACTTCAGGAGTCAATCAAACATTTTTTTTTAATTTAAAAATATTAACCCTAGTCAAATTCTAAACAAGTTGCTGAAGAAGTAGTTTGCGACGTTTCCAAGAGCCAACATGGGCGCACCCAAAACGGGTCCTGGAAAACACCTTCTTGAAAAGAGTTGTATGATTAGTAGGATGAGGAGATTGACAGACACAGAATCTCTTAATTTAGGCAACGCATTAGGCAGGGTTCCCATTGATATTCTGATAGGTAGGTCTGCAGCAATCGAACACTTGTCTCCAAAGAGGCATAGTGAATGAGGCTTATCCATCTGGAAGGTATCTCCAATAAAAACAGTAAAGGATTCTGCCTTGACCTTTGGTTCTTGTGTGTTTTGATGCATGACCAAGATGATGGCAGAGAGATTTGCTCAGACCTACTACATGCCTGCCACAGCACTAGAAGCTATGTGTTCATTATCTCATTTCAGAGGAGGCCTGGTCTGCTGATGATGCCATACTTGGTAGAGAGCTAATCCCACAGGTGACAAATTCTAAAGTCTGGATACCAAGCCAGTTAAAATTTGCTGCAGGAAATGTCATGGTTCTGCGCTTGGGGTTCAAAACAATCCACTGCTTTGAGCCACAAACTATAGGATCTGGCAAATCTGGCTTGGGAATCGTTTTTGGGAAAAGGATTAGGGGTAACGAGGGGTGGGGGTGGATTCCACTTGATCACAAGTTAACATAAAGCCATGGTGTGCTGCAGCTGCCTGAGAAGACAGTGCTCCAAGAGGCTGCAGGCTCAGAGCCCAAATCCCAGGGGGCTATGACCCTGGAGTTCCCCACATTGGCCAAACTGCAAGGTACTGCCATCATGCTAGGATCGAGGAGCTGAAAGGAACTTCAGGAGCCATCTAGCTGTATTTTTGTTGACAAATTTCAAAGGAACAAACTTAAAATAAGTCCTGAGGAGAATGACCCCAGCAAGGTGAACATTAGAAACCAAAACGATAGAAATCTGTTAAAACACATATTTTTAAAACACTTTCCTATTCATTCTACCATCTAGCCTTCCAGGAATCCTGTGAAGGAGTCAATAAAATAGAGGAACAATGAACAGAGAGGTGGGGTGACTTGCCAAAGATCCCCAGCCAGGGAAGGAACCAGATCTTGAGCCAGGATCCTGGGACAGTCAATCCAGTGCTCTTCCCCAGTGGTGCGCCACCTCTCTGGGTCAGCTCCCTGGCCTGCTGCTCACCTGGCAACTGCTGTCTGCATGGTCTGGCCTGGAGCAGCTACACAGCAGGCAAGGGCCATTTACACCTCTGGCTTTCAGTGGAGCTTAAGCTGGAGCTCACTGGGGAATGGCTCTGCCACGTTTTCACTCAACACCCCTCCGCCAAGCCCAGCCTCCCTCCCATCACTGATCTCTTGTGAAGTGAGGGATGTAAAACACAACACAACGCAAACCTGTGATTTCCTGCCAGCCAGTCCCTGAGAGCTGCCCCTGCTCCCAGAAACAATACCCTGATTATCATTCATTATTTCTACTTCTTAGTATTAAAACCCTTTTAATATGGCATTGGAGACCATTGGGGAGTTTTAAATTTCATGTCAGACCAGAATTTATGGGCCAGTTCTGAAATTTTACCTCTGGGCTCGATAATTGCAATTCGCTTTTAATCGCTCTCTTAGACACCTCTGTTAAAAGACTTCAATTATTTCCACATAGTGGCCCCCGGGATTTGGCCAATCTGAATACTCAACTTGTGTCACCTCCTTTTGGAGGCCTGCATGTGAGACATTAGCCATGGCTCATGGGTGAAGATGCCAGGTCTAACAAGCTGTCCCACCAAGAAGCCTGGGGTTCTTAGGAAAGACATCTCCCCTCACAAGGAGCTGAGTTTAGGAACCACACCCTCATTTACTCCTGCCCTCCCGGTCCCCAGTAGGAAGCAAAAAATTAATGCATTGGGGTATGCATGTTCACCATGCTAGTTGTAAAAGCTATACAATCCTGAGAACATGCAAATGCAGAGTGGGAACCCTTCCATGGAAAATAGCTTAAAGCAACATGATTCAAGAAGTCGCTGGAAGGATCAAGGAAGGAGAGATCCTTCAGCAGAACCCCAGAGAGCTCTGAGATGCTTTTGGGAGAGTAAAAGCAGATGCTATCTGAGGGGTTGTGCAGTATTGAAAAGGAACCCCCACACGCACACCACCACCACTAAGGACAGAACGAGGACACTGGAGTAGCAACATTCTGCTTGTTCTGGAAACCACATCAGTTAAAATTCGCTGCACTCATGTTCAGAACAATCCACTGCTTTGAGCCATACCCTATAGGATGTGGCAAGCTCTTACCTGGCTCCAAAGACCCAACAGGACAGGGTATAGTGCAGGATACTAAGACGGAATGCTGGGGTGGAAATAGCTAAAGGAGCCACCTCTGAGGTGTCATTTAGTGTTTTCTATCTGGTAATGGCAATTTGTATGGGAGAAATGCACAATTCTGTATGCAGAGTCACCAGCTGCTGAAAGAAGGTTTACTTATGGGCTAAAAGCATCTGCTTCTGTTGGGAGACAGTGGGCTGGGTGGGAGCCAGAGCTCAGACTGAGAAAGGGGGAATTCACCAAAAAGGCTTGGCCTCATACACTGATGTTCTAAGTCCTGTGTTTGGGTAGAGGCAGCCAAGAGGGAATGAGACCCCCCACCCCCCGCCCAATGTTGATGAAGAGGTGCCCCCAGGCCCTATGTCTGCAACCTTTCCCAGGTTACCTAGGGGTTGCCTGTCCTGGGAGGCATGTTCTGTTAGATGATTAGCAGATGGGACCAAAGCAAGAAAAGCCTTCCTTACTCAAGAGGGTTGATCTTCTGACATGACAGTAGACTAAGCCAGTGTATCTCCACATGGAGGGCAGTCACTCCACAGGCATACAAAATGGTTCCATGGAGGTACTATAAATGTATCTATTTATATGTGTTACTCATTTAAAAATAACCTATTAGATTTTACTGATATTTAATATCAGATAGGAGTATATGTACATGCTCAAAAGTTTTTTAAAATAGAGGAAAATAAGTAATAAAGTCTTTTAAGTTAGATGATTCTTTCTTTCTTTCTTTCTTTCTTTCTTTCTTTCTTTCTTTCTTTTTAATTTAATTTCAAATTAGTGAACATACAGTGTAGTCTTGGCTTCAGGAGTAGAACCCAGTGATTCATCCCTTACATATGATACCCAGTGCTTATCCCAAAATGTGTCCTCCTCAATGCCCATTACCCATTTAACCCATCCCCCACCCTGCACCACTCCAGCAACCCTCAGTTTGTTCTCTGTATTTAAGAGTCTCTTATGGTTTGCCTCCCTCTCTGTTTGTATCTTATTTTTCTTTCCCTTCTGTCATGTTAATCTGTTGAGTTTCTCAAATTCCACATATGAGTGAAATCATATGATATCTGTCTTTCTCTGACTGACTAATTTCGCTTAGCGTAACATCCTCTAGTTCTACCTATGTTGTTGCAAATGGCAAGATTTCATACTTTTCATCACCATGTAGTATTCCAGTGTGTGTGTGTGTGTGTGTGTGTGTGTGTGTGTGTGTGTGTCTTATTTATCCATTCATCAGTTGGTGGATATTTGGGCTCTTTCCATACTTTGGCTATTGTTGATAGCGCTGCTATAAACATCGGGTTCATGTGCCCTTTCAAATCAGCATTTTTGTATCCTTTGCATAAATACCTAGTAGTGCACCTGCTGGGTTGTAGGGTACTTCTATTTTTAATTTTTATGGAAACTCCATACTGTTTTCCAGAGTGGCTGGCTGTACCAGTTTGTATTCCCACTGACAATGCCAAAGGGTTCCCCTTTCTCCAAATCCTCACTAACATCTGTTGTGTCCTGAGTTGTTAATTTTAGCCATTCTGACCGGTGTGAGGTGATATCTCATTATGGTTTTGATTTGTATTTCCCTGATGATGAGTGATGTAGATGATACTTTTAAGTTACTTGGTAGTAAAATATTCAGTGACATCTGATTTAATTCAACATGGGCTCCAGCCCCTGACCCACCCCCAGTCACATGCCCATAAACAAATACAGGACCAAGTCATAGATGAGGACTAAAAGGCCCCAGTTACCTTAATTCAGTTCAGTAAGACACTATAAGGATTAGGCACCAGATGCTGGCCCTAGGTTCCTAATGTCTGTGCTTTGCCTACCTAAAGAACTGAGTTCCATTTCCTTCTGCTTTCCATGACTCCGTTTCCTAATCTGTAAAATGGGAAGAGTCATGTATTATCCCCGTCCTACAAGAACTGATGTTTATTTTCATTCATGTGAAAATGCCAGGAAAGGAGGAAACTCCCAACTCATATTTGTTACAGCCTTCACCCCCACCCCCCACACATACCCCTCATCTCCTGCCAAGGGATGGCTCTAGTAACGGGAGAACATCATAAATCAGTCTCCACATGTACCAATGCCAAGCAGACAATATGGCAGCCAGTCTCCACAGTCTGAGTCCCTTCCTGCTTCCAGTAATCTTTCAGGGGATGGATAGGAGAGCACCAGCCTTGGAATCACAAGACCAAGCTCTAGCACTTACTAACTAGTCTTCTGAGCAAGCTTCATAAGTCTCCATTCCACACTACCTGGCTGTGTGACAAAGATAAGAAGGCCTGTGTGCTTGTCACCCAGGGTGACTATTAAGAATCAGATGAGAAGGTGTGTGCAGGAATACAAAGCCCCTCAGATGGGAGTTAGTGTGCTGAACTGGATGGCCCATGTCTAGTCCAAGGAGAACTAGCTTTATGAACATGAATATTTGGGAGGGAGAGTCCATTTTCACGCTGAGTGCAACTCATTATTAAATCTCCTGATACACATGGTAAGGACTGTGCTCTGCCACAGTAGGCCCTCAAGAAACTACTGTTATCTCAGCCTTCTCTGGGATAACTCTCAGCTCTGAAGTTGTAGGATCTCAGAGTGTCTGAGGCCATCTTCCTCAATCTCCTAAAGCAGCCCAGGTTGTGTCCTACCTCTGTGAGAAGCTGAGGCACACAGAGACAGCCATAGGCTTGGAGTTTGACAGGGCTGGGTTTGAATCTCAGCTGTTACTTACTAAGTTGAGAATAAGATAATTCACCTGCTGGAATCTCAGTTTCCTCATCTGTACAGTGTGGCAACAACACCTTCCCCTCACAGCTTTTGAAAGGTTCAAATGAAATAGCTATGACAAATTCCTTCACAGGGTCTGGTGTGGCATTTGTGTCCAAAGAGTGGTAGGAATTATGATACTTACAGTAATCTAACAGCAATATAACAATTATTACCATCATTGCTTGGATGACATCACTGGCAGGTTTCCAAAGCCAGAGATGCTAGCAGACCACCAATTCCTTTTACGTCTTTCAGGATCCACCCATAGCAGCACCAGCCACACAACCCCTACTCTATGAGCATGAAGAGCCAGAAGTGAGTGTCCACCACCTGCTTGGTGCAGAGGCCATTAGACCCTTGAATCAGAAGCTCAGAGCTGTTTTGAATGATGTCTCTGAGCCTGTTATGAGCTGTTGGCAGAGCCAACCCACAAGGCTTACACGAGCCAGGAGTTCACATGCTGGACTCCGTATTCCCAGCCTTTGTCACAGTCCATTCTTGCAGTCCTCTGTCTTTTGAGGATGCCATAGACTGGAGAGAAAAAGAGGGCTTCTGCCGTCCCTCTTGGCTCCATGAGAAACACGCCAAACAATTGGATAGACTCCAGCTTCCATGATCTATGATTACAAGGCCTGAGCAAAGAGATGAGTTTTACAACCTCATCTCCAGGAGTCAGTTTTTATTGACTCTTTGGAGGTTTCTGCTTGGTTTGGTTTTAACAAAACTGCATTGCAGGCTTACCAGTGGCTATGGTGACATTTGTAATACAGTGGATATTCAGACAGCTCTTTCTAAGACGCTTTGCATGTATCTCTTGGGAGGCAGGTAAAAGAAGATGGGCTATTCCTGTCTTGTAGGTGACTGTTCCCCAAGCCCTTACTGATTAAACATATCACTGAAGGGCTGAACCGGCCCCAAACCAGGAGCCTGCTCATTCCAGAAAATTGCAGCTTCCAGTATAGGGCAAGGGACAGTGCCAAAAGATCCTGAGTGCTCAGAGCTTTCTAACCGTGAATATTCAAAGTCTGAGATGAATCAGGAGAGGGGAGAAAAGGTTGGCCCCACTCCTGGGGATTCCTGCCCACCTCAACCCCAGCCCAGAACTTTCTGACTCCCCCATGTGCCTCTGCTTCTAGTACAGTCTCAGCATGCCTTAAGAATTCCAGGTCACTATTTGAGCTGACCCTCTGATGTCATGTGAAAATTGGTGTTGGCAGTTTCAGCCCAGAAATTAACTCCCAGGTGAACATACCATTGGCACAATCTCATGGCCTCTCAAGTGGTTCTGGCTGTTAGGTTCTAGAAAGCTCCCACGTGGCTGACATGGTAAAATCTTGAAGTCCAAATTCCATTAGTTTCCTCAAGCATGGCTTAAAGGTATGAGCATTACCCAGGCGAAGCTAATGGGCCCATGATTCCTAGGTTATTATCAAGCCCTTCCTAATACTCTGTAGTGGGCCTCCCTGAAGGCAAAGGTGATATTATTCACCTGGAAGGCAGAGGTAAGTGTGTAGGAAAACGTCCTGCATTCTTTCCTGCCACAAGGAAAATGGGGCTTCTTTGTGAGAAATGAGTTGTTTTTTCAGTAGCCCGTGAGCTTCCTGTCCATGGGCTGGTCAACACCAGGTAACCATTCACAAGGAGTTAGTAAAAATATTTTAAAGTTTTTTTCTCCACTTAGTTGGGATGGTTTGGAACTATCCACCTATATTCATTTTCTATAGTGACCATAACAAAGTACCACAAGCTGGGAGGGCTTAAACAACAGAACTTTCTTATCTCATGGTTCTGGAGGCTGCACGTCTAAGCTCAGGACATTAGCTGGACTGGTTCCTTCAGCGAGCTGTGAGGAAGAATCTGTTCCATGCCTCTCCCAGATTCTGGTGGCTTGTTGGCAATCTTTGAAATTCCTTCCCTTATAGATGCATCACCCCATTCTCTGCCTTCCTCTTCAATGATGTTCTCCCTGTATGTTTCTGTCTCTATATCCAATTTTCCCCTTATTATAAGGACACAATCATATTGGATTAGGACCCACCCTAATAATCTCATTTTAATTTGATCACCTTTATAAAGAACCTGTTTCCAAATAAGGTCACATTCTGAGGCACCGGGGGTTAGAACTTTAACATATCTTTTGGGACGGGACACAATTAAATACATAACACCACCCTTTCTGTCATCCCTTCTTGAACCACAGTAGACCAGCCAGTAATAACAGATGTCACATCCTCCAAGAAACTCTTCTAAAAACCTCCTGGGTAGAGTTAGGCACGTGTCACTCTTACTCCTCTATACCCTATACCAATCACCCCATTCAATCTGGGAGTCAGATGACTAAGGGATAGCAAGTTGAGTCTTGATCAGTGAAAGCCCAGCAGAGAAAAAGCAGAAGGGGGATTCTGGGTATAAGGGGCACCTTGAGCACATGCATAGGGCAGGAAAGAACCCTGGCATGCTCTGGGAACCAGAGGCAGCTCCTGAAGGCATTGGAGAGCACAGTCATGTTTCGCTTTTAAAGAGATGATTCAGGACACAAGGTATAGAATGGAACTCTCCCCTGGCCGTGGAATGGAGGTGCATAGTTCAGGCCTCAGTCTTTCTCTGCCACACAAAAGGAAGACACATGGTGATTTCCAAGATACGTGCCAGTCATACATCATCATCCATGATACTTGCCACGATACAGTATAACCACTGTAGCAGGGCCAATGAGCCCCCCTGGGCCAAGGAACTCAGAACATGGTCTATCAGTGCCTCTAGAAATTACTTCTGTATCCCTGGATGGCCAGGGATGGGGCAGGTGCAGCCTGGGGAACAGGGGATCACCTCTGGTGGGACAAGTCTGTGGGCTTGTCCAGGCCCATCCAGCCTTTTCCAGCTGACTACTATCCCAGCCTCAGAATTTGCTTACAGGGCTGCAGTTTATGGCCAGGTCTACCCTACCATATAGAGTTTGAGCACAGAGTGGCTTTACTTGGCCAGAGATTCATGACTGAAATGGAGTCTCTGAGCTTGGGTGTCAGCATTTTGCTTGGCGCAGAGGCTTGCATTAATATTGAATCAATCAATACATTAACACATTAAATGGCATTAAGGCTGGCTCTCAAGGGAGCAAGATGGGCGACTGGCTATCATGTGAGCATGGGCAAGGAGGACTGCTTTCAGGCCTGGGAAATCAGGGGTGTCGAGGTAGGGGCACAGGATAAAAGCCCCAACCCCAGCCCCACTCAGGACTCAGAGCTCGAATTAAAGGCAGACTGCTCTGAAGGAAGGATCCTACAAAAATGGCCACATTTCGGGTGTCAGTGTTGTCTTTATCCTTTACCCTGAGGAGGATGTATTTTAAAAACAAAAACAAAAGGAATGCCCGCATTGAGTTAGCTTGAAAAAAAAAAAAAAAACTTTGTGTTTGAAAAGAACAGATGGTGCTGAAAAGTTACTGGAAGAAACAGAGTTAGGAAACCAAATTCCAGATTCTTACTGTCTGCTGGTGGGTGATGTGCCCACATCTCCTTACAAAAAGAGTTTGAAAGGCAAAATGATTACCTCGGGCTCTAATCTGAGAATATCCACAGCCCACCCCACCAGAGAGATTATCTGACAAGCCTGTAGAGTAGGGAGCACTGCTGAGATCCCCTCTTGTGCTCACTTCTGTAATTTTATTTTTTTATTTATTTTTTAATATGAAATTTATTGTCAAATTGGTTTCCATACAACACCCAGTACTCATCCCAACAGGTGCCCTCCTCATTGCCCATCACCCATTTTCCCCTCACCCCACCTCCCATCAACCCTCAGTTTATCCTCAGTTTTGTAGAGTCTCTTATGGTTTGCCTCCTTCCCTCTCTGTAACTTCCCGCATCCTCATTTTCCTCCCCCCTGGTCTTCTGTTGAGTTTCTCAGGATCCCCATATGAGTGAAAACATATGGTATCTGTCTTTCTCTGCCTGACTTATTTCACTTAGCATAACACTCTCCAGTTCCATCCATGTTGCTACAAAAGTCCATATTTCATTCTTTCTCATTGCCAAGTAGTATTCCATTGTATATATAAACCACAATTTCTTTATCCATTCATCAGCTGATGGACATTTAGGCTCTTTCCATAATTTGGCTATTGTTGAAAGTGCTGCTATAAACATTGGGGTACAAGTGCCCCTATGCATCAGCACTCCTGTATCCCTTGGGCAAATTCCTACCATTGCTATTCCTGAGTCATAGGGTAGATCTATTTTTAATTTTTTGAGGAACCTCCACACTGTTTTCCAGAGCGGCTGCACCAGTTTGCATTCCCATCAGCAGTGCAAGAGGGTTCCCGTTTCTCCACATCCTCTTCAGCATCTATGGTCTCCTGATTTGTTCATTTTGGCCACTCTGACTGGCATGAGGTGATATCTCAGTGTGGTTTTGATTTGTATTTCTCTGATGAGGAGTGACATTGAGCATCTTTTCATGTGCCTGTTGGCCATCTGGATGTCTTCTTTAGAGAAGTGTCTATTCATGTCTTCTGCCCATTTCTTCACTGGATTATTTGTTTTTTGGGTGTGGAGTCTGCTGAGTTCTTTATAGATTTTGGATACCAGCCCTTTGTCCGATATGTCACTTGCAAATATCTTTTCCCATTGCGTAATTTTAAATGATTCCTGGAATGTGGCACCAACTGAACCCTCTCTCCTTTCCCATTCCCTGCCCAGAATCCAGCCGAGTCCCTCTCTGGTTAGGAATGTTTAGCAGATGCTGGAGGAGGTAGTAGCTTGTGTGGGACCTAAGCCAAAACACAGAGGAACTGAGAGAAGAGCTTCAGGATTCTCAGGCTCCCTCCTCTTTTTGAGGTTTTCTCTCACTTGATTTTTTTTGCCTGCTACTCAGTGTTACCTCCTTTAAAAAGAAGAAAAAAAGCACTGGTGAATCCTCTGGGTATTTCTTTATACAACCTGGAGCAAAGAAGAAACCCTCTTAGATGACAAGCTTGGGACTGTCAGTTGCTTGGGAATCAGCTAACATCCTTAAACATTTTGCCTTTGCTTGCTGCTTCTAAATGCGTGCTAATCCACCAGTCTCTTGACATAGGGCCAGAGCCTTTGCTTCCACTATAGGCCTGTTGATTGGAGTTCTGCTTTTTCTTTCTACGTAAACCACCTTCATGATTTTCAGTTTCAATTTCTTTAAAGCACTTGGGAAGTAGTCTGAGAACTTCTAGAGTTTTAAGTTTTTTTCCCCCCTGATCTTTTCTGTTGCCCCATATATACTGAATTAAACAGCAATTATTTGTAGTGGTTTATCACTACTAGTCTTTACAAAGTAATTCAAATTTTTCTTGCTCATGTTGCATCAACTGAATGAGCACAACTGCATAAACAGACTTGGGAACAAGTATAAGTGATTCTCAGTAGGTGTCTAACTCAGGTGATGGGAGCGGAAGGTGTAGATGTCCTGGAGAGTAACGTCCAGGAGGCACAAAGGGTTCCAATGAATGTGCAATGCAGAGATTATGCTAACTCAGCAAGCTGACTGGTCACATGAGGCCAGTTAAGAGCACTTCTTCAACTGTTATTTTCCTTACAGCTGTGGCTATGATCAGTCTACTTATGTTCACCCCACTTGCAAGGATATAGGAGCTAGGTCAGTAGAGATAAATTCACTCTCCTCTTCCTGGCCTGAAATATAGAATGAAGAAAAACATCTCAACTAGGGGCTGGGGGAATCCTGCCTCCCACAAGGCTGCATATCCCAACCTGGATTAGGATAATGTGAAACCTGAGGAGGAAGGAATAGGGTAGCCTGGGGCAACAATGGGAAAAAAGCCAAAATATTTCTTGAATACCTCCTTTTCTGCACACTGCTGTTCTTCAAATACTAACCACTCTCAACCCACCAAAAAGCTCTTCTAAAAAACTAATCATTTGCATTTAGCATAAATGTAAACCTATGTGCAATGTTGTAGAAAGTGCAGCAGTTTTGAGATAAAGAGTGTCAGGTTCATATCACCTCTTATCATTTACTACATGGGCAAGTTGTGTAAGCCTCTCTGAGCCTCAATTTTCTTGCTTATAAAATGGGGGTGATAATATCTGTCTCATGTGTTTATTGTGAATATTAAACGAGATAAAGTAAAATAGCTTTATTTAGGTTCTGCCTTAAATCCCTTCTGGAAAGAGGCAGAACATAAATAAACATGCACACAGACCAATAAAGTGCTTGGCACAATGTTCCCTGGGATACCTGCATTTGTATATTTTGTCTCTTCATCTCCACAGGAGGAAATGAAAGGGGCCTTATGAATCTTGGTATTCTGGGGTGGGAAGTTGCCCCCAGATTCCCAAAATCCTACCATATGGTCAGTTTCCTATTCCACCTTCTTCTAATGTTGCTCCTTGAAAGGTCATCTGCCACACTAGATTTAGGAGGGAAAAGAAACACTAACATAATAAGAGCAGTATCACCTAAGGCTTATTGAGTGTTAGCTAAGTGCCCTACATGTCTTACCTCACACAGTCTTCACAACACCCTTGTAAGATTCTATTATTATCCCCACTTCTTAATGACAGAACTCAGGCAGAGACAGGTTAGGTTAGGTGGCTGACTGAAGGTCACAGCCAAAAAGAGACAGACTTTGGACTATAAAACCAGAAATCTGGCTCAGAGTTTGTGGTCTTAATATGTTCCCTTGAAGGAAGGAAAAGGGGAAGAAGGGAAGGGAGGGATGGATGAAAGGAAGGAAGGGAGAGAGGACAGAAAGGAGGAAAATCAGAAGTTAAAGAGAGCTAAAGTGCCCGTTCACTTTTTCTTTGCTCAAAAGCATGAGAGAAAAATTTGAAGAAACATAGTTTGGGAACATTTTCTTGGACCCTACTAAAGCCAGGTGCAAACTTCCAGATCCCTGCCACCTATACATCATGTCTGATGTAAACCAAAACTGCTTTCTAGCTACCAATGCTAAATTCTCAGCTAAATCCATCTATGGCCACAGCGAGCACACCCTTTGTTCCAGGAGAACCAGATGCCACTCATCCTCCAGGGAACTTTTTGCCAACGTGGACCAGTGGGAGCCATATCCAGAATCAACCTGAAACTTCATAATCTCATTTCTGATCTAATCCTTTCCAGAGCACATCTGTCTAACTTTTGGGAAATTGTAAAGGGCAAGGGAACAAGGAAGAGTATCCAAGGGTACCTGGATAAAAAAAAACCTCATACACATACATGTTATTATTATTATTACAGAAAATTAACAAGCAACAAAGGACTTCACACTAAAATTTACATTGATCTGGCATTTTTCCCCCGCTATCTCCCATAAAATGCTTTAAATGCAGGCTGATTTAATGGAAACGATAAAAATAGTGCTGAATGGTTTATATTTGCCGCAGAATTACTATAAGGTATATTTTAAGAAAAAGTTTAAAGTTATGTGTGTTTTTTCCTTTAGGATAAGATTAAGGGGAGAAGGGCAATTGGCTTTTTTTGTTTGTTTATTTGTTTGTTTGTTTCTGTATTGATCTAAACAAACTCCCATAGGCTTAGTTTCTTGTTTCTAACAAATCTTCACACCTTCACACCCATGTCTGGACACTTGTCGAGAAAGAGTCTTAGCAAAGAGACATGCAAAGGACTGTCAACAGCAGGGCCAGAGCCTTGGCCATGTTATGCTCACTAACAATAATAGTCGTGTGACTGAGCTCTACCAGAAAGGGACACATTGGTTGGCTAATATATGTGGTTTTCATCATCCTCCGCTTAACCCATGAGTTTGGCTGTCTTGGCAAAGGGCCTCGTCACAGTCTAAATGACTTTGCCCTTGTGACCACGACAGAATACGTGGATGACTACATCCTTTATCTTCTGGCCTGCAGCCATGTTCACCAGGGCCAGAAGTTGGAAGAAAGCCTCAAGAAGACAGTTTTTAACCTTAAGAAGCTTAAAAGAGCAGTTTAAGATGGTATTCCTAAAAACTGTGGAGTCACATTAACCTGTGTTTAAAACTCAGCTGGAAGTAGTGTATACCATAGGCCTTCCATAATGTTAACTCTTATTGTTACTCTTGTTAATATCCATATTGACTGGGTTCAAGGTTGACCTGCCCTGTAGAGGACATTCACGCATCAGATGGGACCTCTCCTGGTTGAACACTCAGATCACTTCATGTCTCAATTACTACAATTCTCTGATTCCTTCCTTGGGTTCTAGGTACTTGGACAAGAGGTAGTTTGATGGTTGCTTCCCGTGGCCCTGCTCCATTAAAGAACAGACTTGTAGGCAAATGGAGAGTCAAGAGCTATGTGATGAACCAACCTGTAAACATCCCTCAACCTCCAAACTTTCCCAGTCCTTAGGTTTTTCCTAATAGGAAAGGTATCATTATTACCTGAATGGATAATAGCTAATGATAATGAAATGATGTGAACTTTTAGATAACCTCAGCTCCACTACAATATAAACTTTATCCAAGAATGTCAGAACCTTGTCTGATTTAACAGAAATGTGTTCATGCATTTGTTCTCTCATTCAACAAATACTGAGTATGGATACACAATGATGAATGAATGATAAATGACCCTAGCTTTAAGAAGGGGTGTGTAAGACACAAGGGACCTCCCTCCTGTAATGACAAATGAAAAACATTGACTTCAACCAGCCTGGACCTCCTGTTCTCAGAATACACAGTCTATATTGCCTTTGCTCATGTGTTCACACAAATATCTCTGCATTGCCTGCCCCCTCTGCACAACCCACCCTCAAGTCTCACCTTGATCACACAACCTGAGACATCACTTTGCCCTCTAAGCTTTAATAGTACATAATTCCTATGCCACTCACTTTGCTTTTCTATACTGCCATTCACTATATATTTTGGTGTTTACTTTTAATCTTTCTCACTAGTCTGTAAGTTCCTTGAGTGCAAAGCTAAATCCTAAACCCTTAGGCTCCCCAGAGCATTTAATACTTTATTTAGTGTACAATAGTGCACTGGTAAATACCTGAGAAATGGAACTCAATTCAACAAATTCTAACCAAGTTCTAAACACAAGGCATCTTTCCACATGCTACAGGAAGATACAAAGGTAAATGAGAGGCTTTTACTCTAAAGTGAGATGAGAGCCCTTTGGAGAGCTCTAAATACAGTGCTGACCTCCCATCAGAGTCACTACTATATTTTGTCGTCTGGGTATTTCAACGTGATTTCTTTGGGCTGTGCTTAACACATGAAGAATCCATTTAAAAATGAAGAATTCTTTCTGGTTTAAACAAATAAGATGTCTGCTATTGATAAATTGCAAATGCTTTTCTCCCATTCTTTTATCTACATTCCTTTCCCCCTTGAATCTCATAAATGAGTTGAGATGCTAATAGTTTCATGGACCAGTACCATTCCATGAAGAAAGCTGTGGTCTTCTATAATAAAAACTCCCACTATTGAGAGCCCCCAAAGGATGTTCCTTCACATACATCTTTCTGACAAATCCTCACAACAATCTGGTGAGGTAGGCATGATTTCCGTCTTAAAAATAAGGAAACTGAATATCAGAGAAGTTAAATTACTTGCCTAAGGTCCCTTAGCTAAGCTGATGGTGGAGCTGAGAGCTGACTCTAGGCCTTGCGATACTGCAACAGCTAAAACATCTCAGAAAGGCATTCCAGTAAATAACATGTAGTTTGAGGGCTTGCTTTTGTGAGCCAGCCCTATGTCAACATCATACCTATTAGAATATCATACAGTAGCAAACTAATACACATTCCTCTGTCTTGTCAACTGCCATCCATAGTCCTCACAGGCTATCAAAAAGTGCCCCTTCATTCTGGACTTAAAATAACTCTGTGTGTCTTCATCCTCTTGAGTCATGGCTGCCAACCCTTCAATCTTGTCAGCAGCTGCCTCACATCAGATGTGCTGACAGTTTCCTTTAAACAAGTACAGACTCTTCTAGTAAGGAGTGGTGGGAGCTTTGGAGATTCTTGTTTCCATGCAAGAGCTTCTTAGGGTTTTTTGTTTTGTGTGTGCATTTTCTGACAATGTATTTTATTGTCTGACTGGCCTGTTTACCCTTAAAACCCAGACTGGTGATTCTTCTAATAATGCAAAGGAGACACCTCCTTTCCTACTTTTGAGAAACCAGTGATATGAAATGGCAAATGAATATACAGGCTGATCCATAGTTTACACTGACTCCTGTTCTTGCAGTCTGGGAGCAATAATATACTTGATTTTAATCTTAGGTCTGCAGTAACCAAAAAATGTGACCTTGGGCAAGTCTTTCCATTTCTCTGAGGAGATGGAACTTGGTCTCTTTGCAGATATAAATCTGTAATTCTTTGCCTAATCACTTCTTCCACCTTCTGTAGAATATTATTTGTGTATTGCAGCCTTCAGGGTTTTCATAAAGTGTTTTGTCACTAGGACTCCTGCAAATTGCTAGAGAAGTATAAGCATTAGATCAATAATGGACCTTGGAGAACTTTTGATCCAATCCTTGCATTCTGCTAACAAAAAAACTAAAACCCAAGGAGGTACAGGAACTTGCCCCAGCCCATGCAAATCCAAAACCAGAATCCAGGATTCAGCTCCCACTGAATGGCCTCTGTTTTTCCTGGGGTTTCCAGTCTCTGGGTCAGAAATGGACCTTGATATTCACAAACCAACTTTTCTTCCCTTTTTTTTTTTTTTTTTGATGGATTGTAATTCATTCAGTATAATATAGCCACTCGACAAAAATGTGTGGTCAGGTTTTTTTTCTCAGCAAATTTACACAAAATTGGAGATACTTTCTCTGGTTGAGAATACATTGATCAGAAAACGTGCAAAATTTCAGGCATTCAGAGTAAAGTGCCTTGTTCAAAGTCATCAGAAACATGAGGGGCAGAGCCAAAACTGGAAGTGGAGAGCTCTGGAGAGACAACTGGAAGATAATGGATGGTGACAGGCTGACCATACAGTCTTTCTGGCTTCCCAGAATCCAGATGGACTCCCCACACTGTCAAGTTGATTGATTGAAGCACCAGTACTAAGATAGCCACAAATCCCCAACACATGGACACAGCTGCACATTTGTCTCTAGGAGGATCTAGGTCAGAACATAACCTTCCCTCCTGCAAGCCCAAGTAGAGTTGCCACATCCAAAGAGGAAAACAGAACCCCAATAAGGGAGTTTCATGACTGCTGGGATATAAGCAGAGAAAACGGAGGCAGACAGAAAAGAGAGCTTGCATTTGCTTTTCCTGGGGTTTCCACTGTCTCTTAAACAAAGCTGACCCTAGGTGCAAACTTGCCCTTTTCTTATCCCAGCTTCCCTGGTTATAAAATACATGTTTGGCAACTGCCCTGAAAGTTATTAAAGCTGCAGCAGTAAACTATGGGAGGCCAGAGAATTTCAGACAAAAGTTATTGCATCAGTAACTCAGAAACTAATTCCTAAAACTCTTGACACATTTATCCAGAGGGCTAGTGCCAATATAGAAATGGAAATCATTGTCAAGGGCCACAGTGTACCTGGATTAAAATCCATCATTCCTCGCAGCAGAGAGCTATGATTTTGGCAGAATGTGAATAGTCATGCATTTCTCCACCATCTTTCCCCAAAAAATAAGGTTCTTTCTTTTTCAGAAGAACAAGAAAAATTCTGCTCTTTTTGTCTCGTTTGTTTTTTTCTTAAGAACCCCATGTTTACATTTTCTTTTCAGATATTTCTTTCTTTGACAGCTCCACATTTAAACCGAAAGGCCTCCTTTACCTTATTCAATTGCACTGGTTTTATTTTGGATAGAAATCCTGCTGGGTACAGTAACAGGGAACAAACTTTACAACAGCAATAATCCCTTCTACAGCATCTATTGTGGGGAAACTTAATACACTTGTATTAAATGGCTGAGGCATTGGCTCCAGTGATCTGAATTAACTACAGAAGAGCATAGTTTGAGAACAAAGCTACCTTCTTCACTCAGCACATTCCTGCTGTATGCCCAGCAACATGGCAGGACTGGAGACTCAAAACTGCCATCCAAGAGCACCCCACTGAAAGACCACTGATTGCCTTAGGCAATGACTTCATCACCAAAAGGTAGCAAAGACAGAAAAGATTTGACAGGATCCAGTGTTAACAAGCAGTTGGAGAAACGGGCTTTCTGACTCACTGTTGGAGGACTGACAATATGCTCAGAGTTTTCAATGTACACACACTTTGACTCGGGTTCTAAGAATTTGTCTTAAGGCAGTTTTACAGAAGCACACGGGGTTAACCTCAGCATGATAATGAAAAGGAAAACTCAGAAGCAATGCACAAATCATTAAATATGCAGTCATTGAACTAATCATGCAGTCTATATTTATTGTCTCCTGACATACCATTGAATGGCAAAGTCCAGTCACAGAGAGCACATGTAGGATGGTCTTGTTTATTCTTTTCCTTTTATTTTTTTAAAAATTTTTCAATGTTTATTTATTTTTGAGAGAGAGACAGAGACAGAATGTGAGCAGGGGAGGGTCAGAGAGAGAAGGAGACACAGACTCTGAAGCAGGCTCCAGGCTCTGAGCAGTCAGCACAGAGCCCAGTGCAGGGCTCGAACCCACGAACCGTGAGATCATGACCTGAGCTGAAGTTGGATGCTCAATCGACTGAGCCACCCAGGCGCCCCTTATTCTTTTTCTTTTTAAATTTTTACTTAAATTCTGGTCAGTTAACATACAGTGCAATATTGGTGTCAAGAGTTGAATTCAGTGATTCTTCATTTACATACAGCAAGATAGTCTTGTTTATATAAAAGCGTAGCTAAAAGGTTACAGAAGTGTTGACAACAATTATCTCTGGATAATGAGGTTCTGGGTGACTTTTACTTTCCTTTGTTACCTTTCCTGAATGGGTGGATTTTTTAAAATTTCTTTTTATTTTGAGACAGAGAGAGAGAGAGAGAGCAAGGGAGAGGCAGAAAGGAGAGAGAGAGAGAGGGAGAGAGAGAGAATCCCCAGCAAGCTCCTCACTGCCAGCGCAAAGCCTGATGTGGGGCTTGACTTTACAAACTGTGAGATCATGACCTGAGCCAAAATCAAGAGTCAGGGACTTAACCAACTGAGCCACCCAGGAGCCCCTTTCATGTTTTTTACTGTGAGCATTGCTTTGACTTGCGGGAGAAGGGGTGCTTTAAAAAAATTTTTTTAGCAGAAAGCTAATCTTTCTCTAAATTCCTTTGCACTTGTACTTTGCAACCTACCTATGGTCTTACATAATGGTAGGACAATATGAAACATTGTGAGGAGTTCATGGGTATATACATATGTCAAAACTCATTAATTCATACACTTTAATTCACTAAACTATACATTTTAGGGCATGCAATTTGTATATTAAATATACTTCAATAAAACTGTTTTTAAAGGAATTTAAAAGAATATGTAATTTACTGTATGTCAAATATACTTCAATAAAACTGTTTTTTAAATGGAAAAAAATATGGAATAGTCCAGGTAATTTCCACCCACTATTGAAAATTGTCAACATAACTATACGTATTTTAAAAAAAACGGAATCAATGGTGGGAAGTAAATTTGATGTTCCAATCAGTGACAGGAGGCTATTCCAAGAGGTTAATAGCATGAGTGAGGTGTAAAAAATGTTCATTCAGCTTATTCTCTGTTCTCCAGCGGTGTCTGTGTCCTTGAACAGAGATGGCTGCAGAGCTCACCATTCGACCTACTTCTATCTTCTTCTGTTTGCACCTTTTTTGTAGAGTTCACGCCAATCTTAGGTGCCTTTTACCCCAAAGTACATGCTTCGGTGCACTTTAATTTTCCTGCAGTAAATAAATAGCCCTTGCTAGCTTCCCTTAAGCAACCATATAGCAAACTCAAGGGTTCTGAGACTTTGAAATCAGAAAAAAATCTGAAAAACATTCTTCCCAGAGATAATTATGAATACACCAATAAACCTTCACTCTGCTGACAGGTTTTCTTAAGAACATATATTCTTTTCCTGTAAGACTAACCTGCTAATATAGCCCAAAGGTCTGCAATTGCCTGAAAGAATATGACAAAAGGAACACCAGTGGCCACTGGCCCCAGTGGCTTTGAGAAGTGGGTCTCTGAGTTGGTGGACAAGAAGGAAACAAATGTGTGTGTTGACGTCTGAGTCATGGTTCTCAGAGCCCCTGGGGTCGCATCTGTTGGTGCCCACAAAGAGCGTGGGCCCTGAGATCATTGCAAGTGCGGGAGCTCTGTGCAGGTTAGGCCTGCTTCTCACCACTGTTTCTCTATGTTCTTCCCCTCTGTTTTCCAATGCAACCAGTTGGACAGTGCTTCAGGGAAGAATTGGGCGACCAGAGAACCCATTCCGAGTGGCCCTGGAATACATCTCTAGTGGAAACCGAAGCTTGTCTGCAGTGGACTTCTTTGCCCTGAAGAACTGCAGTGAAGGTATGTGAATCTGGCTTTCCCCTCCACTCCTTGGTAGCGTGCTGTCTTAAGTGTCTTGATAGCCTGCCACCATGATTAGCTGGGAATGTGCTTGTTTATACAGTGAAGTCTATGGTGCCTCGGAGCTGGTTCTGAATATTACCAAGTACTCCATTCCCCAGCTGATGGATTTTCAAAGACTGAGTATGACATTATATCTGCTTACCTTGAAACTTCGTCAAACAGAATAGTCTTTGTTAGAGAACATATCAGCTTAACTTCCCTGGCTGCCAAATGCTTTCAGCTACATTGTTTTGTTTTGTTTTGTTTTTTACTGTGGAAAGTTTCAAATGTGTACCAATAAATAGAATAGTACAATGACCCCCATATACCCTCAACCCAGTTTCAATTGTTATCAACATGCTGCCATTTTTATTTCACCTGTATCTCTACCTACTCCTCACCCTACCAACTTGATAGTGGTTATTATTTTCTTCTTTTTTTTCCTGAGGCAAATTGCATGAATAATTATTTTTAATGACTTGATTTCTGCAATTATTTAGGGGAAACTTGGGAAATGGTTTTATATGAAATCTTTTGCTTATTTTGTAAATAACATGAAGGTATGGTCCACTCGATCGTTGAATTCCTTTTGTGTAAGTCCCACATTGTGTATTTACTCAAGATTTATTACCAAGAAAAAGCATCTCTCTCCTAAAGAATGCTTTGTTGTTTTTTTTTCCTTTTGCCTTTGTTGCCAGGAAACTCTGAACTCAATGTAGTACTTAATCCCAGTAATTACAGCTGTATGTGTTTTTGATAAACTTATTTCCCCTCCCTCTACAGAGTTTTTGACCTTCTACTTTTATTTTCAAATCATATCTCATATGTATCTTTCATTAGATATTGCTTCAAGTCTGATTAGTAAGCAGGAAGAAATGAATCATCAATAGATAACATGAGGTTGATCTTTCCTTGATTGTTTAGAAGACCTAGCATCATAATTATCAACATCCTTTATTGTTTCCCTCATGTAGAAGGTATAGGAGATGGGATTGAATCATACAATCTTCAGGAAGAAGTTGCTTTCATTACTGCTATTCTGCTGTGCCTGCCTCTGACCAAAGGTTCACTGGGAAGGAAGGTGTCAGGTGTGCCATGGAATCTGTGGTCTAAGAGGCCCAAGAATGAAGTATGGAGAGGAATGAAGTCTGTAGCATTCCCAGACCTAAATTCTCAATTTAGACTGTTCATAAACAACCATGAAGGCCCATAACACCCAGCAATCTGTTGCATGCAGAAAAGCTCAGCTTTAAATCACGGGCCTCTTAGAGGTGGTGTATGTACAAAGGGAACTCCCTTAAGAGACTACTGACCAGCCAGTTTCTTATGCTGTTAGGGCTCTTCATTCATTGCTGGTCTTGTAAGAACTTTCACAAAATGGTTTTCTTTTTCCTTTAATGAAAACTGGTTTATGTGTGAGAAAAAGAAAAATCATCATAATGTGATAGATTGAACTTCAGTTCAAGTTGAAAAGGTGGTTAACCTGTGATGTGAAGCAATGTATAAGAAACATGTGGTTTGGGAGAAAGCCAGAGCTTGTACAAATGTTTCCACATTCACAAACTTGGGGATTTGTGAATGTCTCTGGACACCATCAATCCTCACAGATGTCAATGTCTATGTACTGTCCAAAAAAGACCATCTGTTGAAATGGAGCCAGTTAATAGGAATGTGACAGGGAGAAGGTATCAGTTCCCAGAATTGGCCTAATCTCATTTGAGTAATGTGAAAAGAAGGGAACAGGAGGCAAAAAACTCCAGATATCTGGCCCAGCCCAAATAATGTTGCAAAAATTCTTTGTACGTCTGAGTCAAGGATCTCAAACAGATTTTTCCTCCCTTACCCCTATGACTCCATTTAACCTAAAAAATTCTTCCTCTATATCTTATGTTGCATTTGCAGTGAGTTTGTTTCAGGGTTTAAAAGACCTGTTTCTTGTCTGCTTCTCTACCCTTATGAAACCAAGAGAGTTGACCTCTCTTGATCCAAAAAGTATGTCTTCTGACAGGTCACTTTCTTACAGGAGGGAGGAAAGAAGTCTGCTTCTAATTCCCTAGAGCAGGTAGATTGGCCAAGAGACCTAGGAAGGTTCTCATGTCCCAGCTACCTTCCTTCAGAGGCTCCATGTATAAGAACAGATGCTCCATGGAGAGGCAGATGTTCTCTGCACCCCTTCTCTGACTTGAACTCCTGTGGCCACCAAGGGGTATGAAGGGATAAGTATGGATGTGTAAAGCACAGAACAGAGAAAAACAAAGTAATTCCTGTGCTTCCTGGGAACTTATAATTTTCCCTCCCATGGTAGAACAACTCAGGTGCACATCAGTTGGTATGGACAAGTTGCAGACATAAGAAGCATCCTAAAACTACATTCATGTTTTTAAATGGAAGGAGTTGTTTCTGAGGTATGCTCAAAGCCTATTTGATATAGACAAATGTCTGTGTTTTCTTATGTCATTGCTTTGGTTTAGGTCATGAAAGGAAGGAAATAAGGAGAGTAGTATTGTCTTCGACAGAGTGAACAGGGCTGGTGACATGTTAGCCAGGGTTATAGATAGGTCTACAGGATGCCTGGTCTATTTTCTGATAGTAACTTGGTCCCCTCCTGATGAGGCACAGACAGAATATTAAAGGAGAAACATCTGTAGAACTCTACAGCTCTTCCTTGGCCTACATGAGGAGAGGTGCCATTTTAGTTAGTATGGAGAAGCCTTACAGGGGATGTTGGGACAATTTTCCCCATATAGGAGATTGTACTTATTTGTGGATGTCAAGGGCTGAGTCCATACCTCTTTCCTCTCTTAATCCTGACAGCTATCACAGTGTGTAACACTTAATAGGTGCTCAGTTAATAAGCAATAAAAGTTAACATCAACAGAGCACTTACCATGCACGAAGGGAAGTGCTGATCCTTTCACATGTGTTATCTCATGTGAACTTTACACTAGTGCTATAAAGCAAGTTCTATTATCTTATTTTACAGATGGGGAAACTGAAGCTCACAGAAGTCTCAAAACTTGCCCAGGTCATTCAGTTAGGGAAAGATAGAGCCAAACTCAATCCCAAGTCAGTCTGACCACCAAGCCAGTGTTTCTGTCCACCACATTCTAGCACCTTTGTGGACTGTGTAGGGAAAGAGGTTTTATTTATTACCAGAAGATTTAGAATTCTCTTTGACTCATCCTCCTCTCCCTATATCCAAATGGCCAAGCCCTGGGCTTTAGACTCATGGCTGCCTTACATCCTATCTGTTGCTATCTAGATGCTACTGTTGTTGTCTCTTGAATTTACCCTTATGACTTCATTTCCACAACAACGTACCTTATCTGGGCCTTTGTTACACATCCCTGGGCTTTGGCAGTAGCCAGTTAGTCTGGCTGATGCCGTTACCCATCCCTAACATATTGCCACACCAATCTGCCCAAAATTCCCTTTCTTTGTGGCACTTTCATGACATCTCAGTAACTTCTTATTGCCTCACACATCAGAAATATGAGGGGGCTAGACTGGGCCACCTTACTCATTCCTGGGTCCAGGAAAGTGATGGGCTGGGGATCACCCAGCTGGTTGGTGATAGAGCTGGGAGTGACATCAGAGCCATCTCGACTCCAGCCTCAGTACTTTCACCATTGTTTAGTCCTGCCTGGAAAGCCTGAGTGTCTCTGCCTGACTTCCAAGCTTCTTTACAATCTGGCCTCAGGACCTGTCCAACGTTATGCCCTCTGTTTTCCACACCTCCTGCCCTCTAGTCAGACTGGTTTTCTGTCTACTATACCAGGAATGGCCACCTTGGTCCCAGGTCTTCCATTTTGAATGCGGACTCATCATTTAGGATCCAGTTTAGGGCCCAAACCCTCCAGAACATCATTCATAGATACAAAAATCTTTCTCAGAAGGCTTTGCTATTACATCTAAATTTAGCATCTATTTTATAATTCTTTCCAAGTTAGTTATTTTGGGACCCTAACTTGAGGTTTGGGATCTTGTCTTATATTTCTTTTATTTCTCCAGGGGGCATGTAACACAGTGCTAAACACATAGAAAACACTACGTAAATATTTGTTGACTGATTGTTAGTTAATCATTGATAAATGCTGCTCCTGCTTTTATAGCTTTGGGCTATTAGCCTATTATTTCCAAAAGAAGGTAGCAGTGAATGTAAATTTATTAGAAGTGGTTTTTTTCGGGGCGCCTGGGTGGCGCAGTCGGTTAAGCGTCCGACTTCAGCCAGGTCACGATCTCGCGGTCCGTGGGTTCGAGCCCCGCGTCAGGCTCTGGGCTGATGGCTCGGAGCCTGGAGCCTGTTTCCAATTCTGTGTCTCCCTCTCTCTCTGCCCCTCCCCCGTTCATGCTCTGTCTCTCTCTGTCCCAAAAATAAATAAAAAACGTTGGGAAAAAAAAATTTAAAAAAAAAAAAAAAAGTGGTTTTTTTCCTGGTGTTAAAAGAAAAATAGTTGATAAATTCGTCAATGATGGGAGAGATATCAGCCTCCAGAGACACCCATGCTTGGGCTTCCAGGAACCCTTCACCCATTCACAAAGACTTTTCTTCAGCAGACAAGCCAAAGCAATAGAATTGTGCAGGACACTCATCAGGACTCCACGTGTTCAGAGGAGTCTACAGAAAAACACGTCAGAAGGGGCAGGACTAGCTTCCTGAAAATGATTTGTAAAAACACTGTGCAGCTCATAAGAATATACCCCAATGTTTATAGCAGCACTTTCAGCAATAGCCAAATTATGGAAAGAGCCTAAATGTCCATCAACTGATGAATGGATAAAGAAGATGTAGTTTATATATACAATGGAATACTACTTGGCAATGAGAAAGAATGAAATCTGGCCATTTGTAGCAACGTGGATGGAACTGGAGAGTGTTATGCAAAGTGAAATAAGTCAGGCAGAGAAAGACAGATACTGTATGTTTTCACTCATATGGGGATCCTGAGAATCTCAACAGAAGACCAGGGGAGAGGAGAATGGGGGGGGGGGGGGAGTTACAGAGAGGGAAGGAGGCAAACTATAAGAGACTCTTAAATACTGAGAACAAACTGAAGGTTGATGGGGGGTGGGGTGAGGGGAAAATGGGTGATGGGCATTGAGGAGAGTACCTGTTGGGATGAGCACTGGGTGTTGTATGGAAACCAATTTGACAATAAATTTCATTTAAAAAAAAGAATATAATTGCAAACACCCATCTCACACCTTCTATGTGCCAGGCTCCATTCTAAATTCTTTGCATATATTAACTCATTTAAGCCTCACAATAATACTATGAGGTATGCATTATCATTATCAGCATTTCCACTGTATAGATGAGGAAATTGAGGCACAGAGACTTAAGTAATTTGCCCCAAGTCTCACAGCTGATACTGGAACAGAGCTCATCTACTCCAGTATCCATGTTCTTAGCTGCTGTGTGTTGCTGCTACTTCCTGGAAATCACCCCAGAAAGCATCTATTCTGACTCCCTCACCAGTGGAAATTGAATAAACAAACCACCCAAAGATTTACCTTGAATTTTGATACACTAAATTATTGGCCACCCCAATGTGATTTCTACCTTCACCTCATGGTTCTCAAGCTCTCAGTTTTTCTAAGAATCTAATTTAGAACTTCCCTTTCCCTGCCTAGGTTGGTCAGAGGTGGTTTAGGTGTACCACTGCCCACTGGCCAACAGTGGACACCCCGTCCATGAACATCAAGGAGCTGCAGATGGCACCTGTGTGAGCCTAAATACATTTTACCACCAGTCCCCGTGGTTCTTGTTCTCTTTCATGAACCTACAAGAATCATATATGAGGTTTCCTGGGTCAGAACCACATTCAGCTCACTAACAGATTTCTCAGCCAGAAGCACTCTTGGTTCCTTACCCTACTGAGACACTTTCAGACACAGTAATTTCTCTGATGTGCCCGGCAGAGAGGATGTCATAATCCTCATGTGACCAATGAAGGGTTATTTCACTCACTTCTGTAGTGCAGGAAGGGGCAGGAATCCAGTGTCAAAAGCAGTCCCACCACCATGGATACCTTAAAACACATGTTCCTAAAGAATTGGGGATGCACAGGTATCTTAACCTCTCTGGACCTAAAATGATGGCATTTAAACTGGATCTATGGTCTTCAAAGATTTTTTAGAGACTGAACCCTTAATTTAACTAAAGTTTTATATATACATCCATTATATAAAAGTACACAAGCAAAGCTTCCCTAGGAAAAGTGATGGTTGGAACCTACCTCCTCCACAGCCCTTGACACCCACTCCCCCACCATCTCCATGGGTGTTCATAAAATACATTTTGAGAACCACTGGGCATTCTTATTTTCAACTCTCCTATTAATTCCAGGTTTTTGATCTTATGATTCTGTGCTTACATAAAACGTGATCGCCAAAAGTTGTTAACATTAATTGTACCTTCCTTAAACAATTAAGACTAAGGACAAGGCTGCTATACTTTGGGCTATGGCCCATTTACACAAGGCAAGTTCTTGTCTCACTGAGTCCTGGCTTTGAGATGCTAAGTATGGAGCTAGTATGAATGTTTCCAGTAAAAAACAAAAATGTGTGGCATGTCCCAATGTTGTTCCCTCTCTCTCCTCCTACTCCACCAAAGACAACGATGGCCAGGCAAGAATGCTCTCCTTAGGCCAAGAGGGGACAAGAGGAAACGAGAAGCTGAGCAAATGGATTCTAATCTTGGCCAGCCGTGTGGAACCAATCAATCTCTGGAGTAGGCTCCAAAATCCAGCTGGGTAAAATGAGGGATAACCTCATGGGCTCCTGGCAGCCTGGCCCAAATGGGACATTTTCTGTTCCAACAGCAAGCAACACCCCAGCAGGATCCTCAGTCCGTGCTTGTAAAATGGTGATTACTGTGGTGCTGTCCTCAGGCTGCCAGCAGAAAGCTCTATGTAGCAGAATCATCAATCATTCCGTCCACAGACTTGCCCGTTCCTTCGACATTTACTGAGCACATACTAGACTGAATGCTCCGTGATACTGATAGAAACTTGCTTCTGTCTTAGGACTGAGTTTTGGTGTGGGGCCTTAAAATGCCCATTCTGCTTTGCACAAAACTGCTCCCCCAAGGGCATCCCTGACTTACATTTAATTCGCACCAGAGGTATTGAATAAATGCTCCATTTGTACAGGTCTCTTCCTCTACACTGGTTCCCATGTGTCTTGCTCAGAAGTACCACAAAATGAGCACTGAACCAGCAATCAGAGGATCAAAGTCCCCTTTCCACCTCTTATTTGCCACAGTCGAGCCAACTCTTCAGATCAGAAGGGATATTAAAGGTCTCTATCAGAATTGGCATATCGATGGTGTTTTTTATTTAAAATAGGAATAAAAATATGCCAGTGGTTGTCCCAAAACTGACCTTAACCGTGAGGGTCAAATGAGAAGATGGCTGTGGGGACGCATTGTGGATGATGATGCCCTGAGCTACCTGACCTCTCTGCGACTCACCTGCCTGAAGCCTATAAAAACAAAGGTGCTCCCTCACTGATGCTCCGTTTCTTATGGAGAAAGTACTAGTCACAGAAGCAAATTGGCTCTTCTGATGCCTCCTGCAAAATTATGTGATGCTAACAATAACCAAATGCCAAGCAGGTATTGAGAGCCACCGAACTGCCAATCTGACACTGACACCAAGGTGGCTATCACCCAGCTTAGTCACTTCAAGGGCCTGAGTCAACTGTGCAGTGGTGGTTGTAATGCTTGGAAGTGAAAGCCAAGGAGAAATAGCAGCCACAGCCATGTCCCTTGGTTCTCCCTGTGCCCTCCACGTGAAGGGTGAGGCTCACTTACAAAACATTCTCCTTATGAACTGCCTATTTCTAAAATTTCCCACTCATAACTTACCTGTGGATTGTACTGTTTAAAAGATAAGCATTAAAATTGTGATTTCCTGTAGCCACTGAGATCTCTCTCACATTTCCCCAAACACCTCGCACCTCAACCTTTTGTTCCAGCAGTGCCCCCTTTAGAGTCCCCTCCCCCTCCCATCCCCAATATCTGTCTCCTCAAGCCCTACACTTCTTTCAAACTTCAGCTCCAATGCTATCTTCTCCAAGAAGTCTCAGCTCAGAATTATGTCTCCATATATTTCCTTTTTAGAACAGTCTACTTCTTTCCAGAGTTATTTATGTATCTTGCTCAATAGATGCTAAATTCCTAGAATCAAAGACTGTGTCTTTTTCTTTTTAATCTCTGTACCCCAATTAGCAACTAACAGTGCTTCGCTCATAGTAAGCACTGAATAAAGCTTTTCTAGTTACAATGGAGGACGAGGATTACAGGCTTTGGAAACAGACAGAATGAGTGTGGCATTCCAGGTCTATCACTTACAACCCTTCTGAGCTCAGAAGAGTTTTTAAAAATCTTTGAGTTTTGGGGGCTCCTGGGTGGCTCAGTCAGTTGAGCATCCAACTTCAGCTCAGGTCAGGATCTCGCAGTTTGTGAGTTCGAACCCCACGTCGGGCTCTGTGCTGACAACTCAGAACCTGAAGCCTGCTTCAGATTCTGTCTGTCTGTCTGTCTGTCTCTCTCTCTCTCTCTCTCTCTCTCTCTCTTGCTCTCTGCCCCTCCCCCACTCACGCTCTGTCTCTCTCTCTCTCTCTCTCTCTGCCCCTCCTCCACTCATGCTCTCTCATGCTCTCACTCTCCTTCATAAATAAACATTAAAAAAAAACTCTTTGAGTTTTGGTTTTCTCAACAGTAAATGGGACTAATGTTACATAATTATAAGTTTGTTGAGAAATGAAAAACTGATATTATGCATCCAGCCCCTGGCACGGTGCTTGGCACAATAAATGTACCATTGCCTTCCCCCTTCCTCACCCCTGACTGAGATGAATGTCCTCATTCTGGAACCAGGATGGGATAATTCATCACAAGTATCCCAGGGTATGTTTGCAGGCTTAGGCCCACCTTTCCCTTTACACCTGCACCTTGTCTGAGCCATTGGGCCAAGGGCAAGTTCACCCCTGCTGCCAGCAGAAACTTGGAAAGCCCAGATCTATTTTCTGATTTTGAAGGCGGTTGCTTCTCTTCCCGCCCACAATCTATGCTTTTCTCTCTGATAATGTCATTTTTTTTTCCCTTTGTGACTGGGTGCCCAGAATCCAATGTGCCCTGCAAAGGAGTGAGACTGTTTCATCCTGTGGGGATCCTTAGTGGCCAAGGAAGACCCAAACATTCTGTGATGTGCGCTTATCATACTTCTGAGAATAGGATCTAAATCAGCCAGGCCCCCAGCTGGTGGAACCAGGAAAGCATTTTGCTTGCCCCTCCTTTCCCTACGGATGTACAGCTGCTGTTGGCAGAAACTTCCTTACATTGGAATGGCTTATTCATAACCACTAATAAACCCAATTAAAAATGCCCCACAAAGTACATAGGAACAATGATTGCTCGATCAACTCTTTTAAATATTTGACCATTGGAAATCACCCGGAAATGGAGGCCAAGACAAAAGATTTTTAAATATAAATAAATAAGGAACCAGTGCGCTGAGGTCATTGTCCTCCCAGAAGAAAATTACTTTCAAATTACAACTACATAAAAGAAATAATTGAAAAGATTAATCACACTAAAATAATTGGTCTATTTTACAAGTAATTTGGAGCAATATTCAGTCATTGACATAAATGTCTAGTAGTAAAATAGTAATGAATTTCATTCTCTGACTAATGTATTTATTTTATTAATGGTACTAAATGGCGTTGTTACTCCTTATAAATATTTCATAACTTTTAATTCATTAAAATGTTCAAGGAATTTCCAAAAGTATTTATTAGTTTTAAATCATCCTTAGTATTCAATATGCGATTGCCATTCTGCCTGGGTAATTAAAAAAATTATTGTTTTGGGTAATGGGAGTCTCTTTGAATGTGGAGGATTAAGCCCCAGTTATTAATGAGACCGACGCTCCTGCTGGTGATGAATGAGGGGCTTGGTGAAGCTATGCTCCCCCTCCAGGTCACTATCTGTGCCTGTGAGGCGAACCCAAATAAATAAATTCCAGAGATAAGAGAAATGTCAGTTTAGACATTGGTTTCAATCCACCACCTCTCCCACATCCTCTCCATCTTCCAGAAACAGCTGACAGCAGAATTCGTACATTCTGACCTCACCTCCTCTCTGTTTCTTTCATTCTTTGATAGAGGCCATAAGGAGGGAAATGGGCATAAGATGCAACAGAGAGAAAAGCAAGGGACGTTGCATCATGAACAGTGGAAAGAAGATAGGATTTGGATAAGAAAACATGGACTTGAATCCTAGCTGAGTTGTTTGGGTGCTGTGTGTCCGCTACATCCTGCAGTGCTAGATAATTAATGTGTAAAATGAAGACATTGGCACCTACTCCATGTGAGGACTTAATTCGTGTGGGGATTAAATATAATAGTGTGTATACCTTACATGACACAGTGCCTGCAACCTAGCAGGAAATCAAACAGGGTTAGTTCTCCCCTCCCTAAGTCCAAACAGTAATGTGGATCCAGTGGCCTTGACAATTCTTAATTAAGCATGGTACAAATAATTGGTATGAGTCATCAAGATAAACTGGACCAACAGTGAATTGTTCAACTTCAAGGGCTTGGTGAAGTCTAAGGACATCCCCTGGAGGAAGAATGGGATGGCTCCACTCTCAGTGCCCTGTCCCACAGGTCTGAGGTCAGGCTCACTGCCCTATCTCCCAAGCCCCATCCACATAGGAAGTGGCTAAAGGCATTTGGCTGTGAGAAAATAGGGAGGGGCCAGGATCTAACAAGTGGGTTGGGATAAAGGGGCAGGTGTTTCTCACATTTGGACCCTTGTACCTTGAGGATATATAGTGGCGCTCTGGGCACATGCAAACCCACAGAATTAACATGGTACATTTTACCAAAATGTTGGAACAGAGGGATATTTTTATATTTAAACCAACATGGCTATATACTGGGCTTCAATGCAAATTACACACAAATCTTAAGATAAAACATGAGGTTTAAGACCTTTTCTGCTGGAAGTGATCCCCCAGATTCTGGGAGGTGACATCACCCTTGTCTGCCATGGGGGGTACATCAAAGGGGATGTTGGTGAAGCACAACTCTAAGGGGACAGAGGGACAGGAGTTAAAACAAGGAAGTATGGCAGCCTGGAAAGCTGGACCAAATCAAAGGTATTCTTTCAGTTGCAAGCCATTGGTGGGTGTGATGGCAGGCCAAATCCCAAGGTGACACCAGAGACCAGCAGGGGGGCCCTAACCTACCAAATCAGTCAGAGAAGGACTCAGTTCCTAAAATTTATGTACCAAATCAGGGCCAAACTAACTAAATATTGATTTAAAAGTCCCCTGTGTATTGACCTAAAGCTTATTAAATTTCCCCAAAGACAGAATGGATTGCAGAATTGGCTTTGTTTTGAAGGGAGATACAGAAAGGGTTACTAACTCTCCATCTGAAGAGCTAGGAGACATTTTACTTCCTCTCTGCCCAGACCCCTGGACAGAGCTCCTCACAGCAGGGACTATGGGAACCAAATGGCCAAGTCTTCCAGGGCAGAGCACAAGGATGTGGTGTGTTTTTTCTGTTTTTACTCACAGTTATTTTGAAGTTTTGGCATTCTCTGTCTTCAGATTATGCTGCGAGTGTAGAACCTTAGTTTGCCTTTTTTGTTGTGATTTGTTTGGAGAGGAAGCACAGGGAAACAGTTGCTTAGTAGGTGCCCAGAGGCCCCACAATTCAGTCTGCAAGTCACAAGGCAAATGGTCTCTCTGATCCCTCCTTCCCTCAGCTCCAACGTTCTGGAATTCCATGAGCAGCATTTGGGTGGATGTAAAGTCTTTTGGCTTTTGCAGCTTTTGCTTTTTTATTTAGCTCTTAGCCAGCATTTTGTGTCTATAAAATGCTTAACAACATTGACTAATTACCACTTATTAATCATTCATGCAACTGATAGACCAGGGTCTTATCATTTCCTTCAACAACACAGGTGCAATATCCTGTCTGGTTCCCAAGTCATACACAGTGGGAGTGATGGGACCATCATGGCAGCACTGGGATCCTCCTGAGCTCACTGGGGGAGTGGGCCGGAAGGTGGACACAGGCTCTGTGAGGCTACAACCCTCTGCTCTAATGAACAGGAAGGATGAGCCACATTGCCGGCCAATGGCAGATGAGAAGCAATAAGCTTTAATTAGAAGCTTCTTCCTGGAAATTCACATGGACATAATCACTCTGTTGTCTTAAAAGGCCCAGAGAGGTTGAATGCCTCAACTTTCTTTTGCTTTTATAAGCTGATCCTTTCAATCACTTGTGAAATGTAAATATAATTAAAACATTGGTGCCGATTAGCTTTCCTGTGCTACAGAGACAGGCAGCTCATGTCTAGGGTCAGGAGGTAGCCTGTCTGTAGGTTTACGGTTCAGGAACACAGGTGAAGGAGAACACAGCTGGGGATAGCAGCAGAACAGACCACTGCACAGGGTCACTTTGGTTTCCAGGAGCGCTAGGTGTGGACAAGCTCCCTGCACTCCACTCCCCAGAGATCAAAGAGAGCCTGTGAGTAGCCCAAAGCCTCTGTCCTGTGGACTTAGGCTTATGAGTAGGTAAGGCTGAGGTGAGAAATTCCCAGAATTACATTATATGGATTAAAATAGAAAGCAGAAAATTACAAGGAAAGTTGTTCCCTATTTCTCTTACCATCTCAGGATTGGTATCTTTCTTGTCAGTGTGCAAACACAAGCCCTTGCTTGTTGCGTTTCCCATACTCTCCCACATATCCACTGGGTGTGCATGCATACTAATGTTAGAAGATCTATCTATTCTCTGCCATTCTTCCCCTGGCATGGCCCTTCCCCCATTCTTCCCATTTTTTTCCCATGGCTATTTGTAACGCCAAAGCAACTACTCGATTCAGAGCCACAGCGTTTGTTTACTCTGTGTGATAATCAATACAGGAAGGCAGACAGATCATTACCCGTCGTGGTGTTTGTTTTGGTATCCTGTGGACAGCCTACATCTCCTCACCCTCAGCCTTCCTTCCCTCTGTCTCTCCCAGACTCTGGATGCCTTTGTCTTTTTGCTTACCTGTGACTTCACTTTCAGTTCTCAACTTTCTTCCTCTCTTTTCGTGAGGGGGAAAAACCTGGGCCATGGAATTGGCCATCTGATTGCTGGGGCACCTCAGTAATCAGCAAAGCCTGTTCTGCTTTTACTCCAGACAGATGGACAACAACTGAAATGGCCAGATTGGCTGCTCAGGGGCCAGATCTGGGGTGTGCACATATGAAGTCTTCCTCTCTTTCTCTTCTGTATTCTAAGAATAGATTTTCTCCTCTCCTCCTTTTTTCCATTCCCCAGTTTTGCCTCCTTTCCCTTCATGTACCCATCATTTTCTGGTTAGAAGACCTCACTTCACATGCATACACATGTTGCACACAGGAACAGTGTTGTACATGAACAGTGAGGAGGTTTTGTGGGGCATTTGGACATGGTGATCCTGAAGAAGACCTCAGGGTCAAGACCACCGTCTTTAATTGAGAGTGAGGACTTCCTAGTGTCAATCACATGGCAAAGGCAAGACTTAGGTAGATAAGAGGGTCCAGCATTTTCTTCTAGGGGTCAAGAAATTAAATTGGAGTGAGCTCTTGGGTAATGGGAACTGAGCTTGCAGTCACTACAGAGAAGACACTAGAAGCTAGGAAGGAGAGTCTTGGGAAAACTCATTTCTTTTCTCTTCAGGGTTAGCAAAGCAGAGTCTAAGCTCATGGCATGGGAGCTTAAATCTCATGGGAGATTTTTTCCCCCTTGTTTTTTTCCAGTCTTTAGCAAGTCATGTTAAACATTCCAGCTTACTTTGGTTGTACTCTAAGAGTTTTATCTAGGCCTTGACCAGGGTTTTAAAGGGTTTAAACATCACAGTTGTGATCCATTGGATTCTCCAAGGAAATAACAAATCTCAGAAAAAGAGGGAGGAAGGAGGGGAATAAAAGAGAGAGGTAGAAAAGACTATGAGGTCTGGCCACTCCACCCACCATAAAGTTCACCTCTCACCTCCTGTGGAAACTAGGAGGTTCAGAGCTTGCATTGATTAAGGAAAGTGGGATCTTCCTACCAACTGACCTGAAATCTGTCCCCGTGTGTAAACTGGGCTTCCGTTTCTCCACCACCTAGTAACTGGACTCTATGCTTCCAGAACCAAGGCTGGAGGATTTATTAAATAACCCAAACTCCTTGGGAGTTTTAAAAATCATATTTGCATTTCCATGCTATTATATTATATAGTGCAACTTCATATAGAAGCTACTATACAAGGCTCCACTATTTCTCATCATTGGTTGTTGCTTTTCAGACATAAAAAATAGAAGAGGAGTCACAGTCACCATGTGATGGTCTCTTTTGTCAGATGTAGAATTCCTCCCACCATACCCTTACCCCAACCCTTGGTTCCAGCCACAGACAACCTCATTAAGTGTGGTATAAGGGGTATCCCAGTGTTCAATCCACAGAATTCCAGGAAGGCTTCATATGACTTGGGTGGATCATCCAAGTACTATGGCCTGTTTGACTTTTGCGTCCGTTATTCCCCCCCACCCCTGCTAAGTTGTGCAATTTCCACCTCAAATCTGCATCCTTAGGGCTTGGCTTAAAGCCTGGCACGATAGGGGCTCCATGAATTTTTGTAGAGTTTTGAATGAGTGAATGAATAAATGAGTCAAGAGGGAGCACTGTGAGAAAGTGTCTATGAATGCAAAGCAGAGTGGAAAACTGACATCAGCAGCAAGAAATTGTAAACAAGGCAAATATGTCAATATTGCAGATGGTTTCAGTTATCCACTTAACCATTTCAGGTGGGCATTCTATTTTGTAAGTATAGGCAAAGATAAACACACCCAGTAGCATAAGCTTAACTTCCAGATTCTCCCCTGCCAAAATAATAATTATTAATATTAATAATAATAATTGCAAGAGTAGAACCTCCAGTACACACCATCTGGAAACTCCTTACATAGGTCCTGAACATTGCCAGATGACCCAAATTAGTGATCAGTGATATACTTACCCTCATGTGATTTGCTTGAGTTAGGACTTGGCCACTTCTTTGAAGATGTTACAATAGAATCGAACAGCAGATGAACTTGTATTTGCTATATTCTATCAACTCTATTGCCCTCTGGGACTTCTGTTAACTATACAATTCCGCATTTTTAAAAATCACAGTTTTCATTTAATTTAGCATCTGGAAAAGGCCTAAAGAAAAATTTTTTTCTTTTCTCCCTAATTTTACAGATTAGCAGACTAAGGCCCAAAGAAATTAAGGTTCTATAATTATCAAATGGCCAAGTTGTGATTTTTTACCTCTTATTCTATTTTTCCTTCAACCTCTCCCTGCTATTTCTCAGCCTTGGAAAGATTAGAAAGTAACTTTAACACCTATGCATTTCTGTTCTACACTCCATGGGGGCCCTGTCCCAGATCCTCACCATCTAGCATAGAGCCTGGCACAGATCAGATGTTCAGTCAGTGTTCTTAATGTTCTTAATTGAAATAAATAGAATACATGGCATCCCAATAAAATATTAAGTGAATGATAAGCATACTGGAACCTTGTATCTCAGCTTGTATTTTCAGAGAGAGGACCAGCCCATGCTCAACCAGGAAAAGGGCATGCTTAAGAAAGCTATAGTAGGGCAGAAAGGCCAGAACAGTTTTCATATAAGAGAATCAGCCCATTGAAAAGGATTTTAAACATCATAAAGAGGATGTAAACTTTACAGTCCATATGCAAAAATGAAACCTGACTTGGCTCTTAGGAGAACCCCTCATTTCCACTGATGGCAAACAGCTTAATCTAGAGTCAAGAGTTAAAGTAAACTCTGAATGGGAATTTTTTAAATTTCTCTTGGATAGATAATCAGATGGTTCTGAATTCTCCCCTTTTCCATTTTCCTTCCCATTGCTCTGGAGAGCAAGTAAAAATAGGAAGTCTTCTGTGCCATCTAGTGATGAAAGAGCCATCTATTCTGGCCTCCCCTGAGAGATTCACTCCTGTTTGTCTTCAGTCATAGGGTCAGCCCCATAAGTATCACTGAAGAAGTCCCTATTTGCAGGTCATATGGTCCACCTACATCACCCCAGCTCCATCCATAAGACCTCCACAGGTCTACCCACAATCTCTCAGCGACCTCTGGGCCCTTCTCAGGGAGACACTGAGACTTTTGATGCTCTCCCATGCTGCTCTGGGTCTGAGCCCTTTCTACCCACTACCTCCCATTTGCCCCCCTCCACTCTCCTGACTCTACTGAAGCAGCCTAGAGCTAACCCAAGGCTCAAGTGCCTTCTTGATTACAAGTCCTTTCAAACCTTCTGGTCTTTATCTCCTTCCCATGCCCCTGCCAAGATAAGTCCCATCAAGTATAGGAAATGCACAGACCTTGTTGCCCTAACAGAACCACTTGAGTGTTCACCCTTTCTAATTTTCTCTTTGTTTCCAATCTAAGGGGTCTCTTCCACACCCTTTTCCATTCTGCCTTACTCTGTGTTTTTTACTAATAGGCGTGTTTGGAGGCCTATTGATTCTTGGTTCCAGATACTCAAGACTCAGTCTCTTTGACTCCAAGATCCATTTCACTCTAAAAAAATTCAGATCTTACTGTTGAAAATCTATATTTTCCTTCCCTAAGTCAAGGCAGTGCCAGGAGAGAGTGAGAGCAACTCTGAATGGAAAGTAGAGGGAGTAGGTCTACAAAGTTCAGAAAAAAGAAACTTCAGATGACTATCATATTTTGAATCATAATTATCATAATCATGATAATATTGTATTACCACACCCCAACTCCAGTTGTCCAACTGTGCCTCAAGCTAAACAGTCATCAGAGGGAGCCCCTTTTTAATGACTTCATGGAAAGAGTTTCCATAACAATTTTGATGGGACATAAAGAAGACAAAATATCTTAAAGTTCTAAGATGTTCCAGCAAACACCCAGTCTTTCTAAGTATAGACTGCAGTCCTGAGTCAGGCTCAGAGCCCCACAAACTATATGTGAATCTCTTTGGTTTACATTATATTCTCTCCTGGCAAAAGATCATGACCTAAGGCAAAACCCCACCTGTGTTCTGTGACAGCCAGATGCATTTTTTTGAAAGCACTTCTGACATCTTTTTCCTGGCCAAGATCACTATCACTTGTAAAGTTCAAAGACATTGAAGCTTTCTTTCTCTGGCCTCAACCTTCCTGTATACCCCTCTCCATTTTGTCCTCTGACTAAATCCCATACTCCAGCCCACCAGATCAACAACCTGTCCTCCTGACAGGCCAGGAATGGTCATTCCATCTGTCCCCATCCCATTAACTCATCAAAGACCATCACAATGCTCATTTCATCCCCCAGTGGCATCCATGAGCACTTTTTATGGCATCATCATTTAAACCACTTACTTGGCACTAACTAGCCTTAAGACATTTTCTACCCATGACTTCTTATAGAGAGTGATTTCATTTTTAGTACTGGTCTATGTTTTGCATAGAGTCTACCAACTCTTGGTTCATCCAGCACACAAGAATGTATTCCTGCCTGTCTAGATGGTAAGCTCTCTAAGGGATAGTACACTACAGTAAAAAGATCTTGGAACAACATACAGCAGTCACCTAACTCAACCCCTCTAAGCCCTGGTTATTTCTTATCATAAAATATATATGCCAACTTGATAAGAATGAGATTAGACTCAGTGAGACAAGCTGCATAAAAATTGGCACAGGAAATCTTTTTAAAAGTTGATTTTCTTCTTTCTTCCTCCTTTGAGTTCTACCTTTTCTTCTCCATCCCACCCTCACTCCCCAAAATGGTTCCTACCAACTCACATGATGGCCTGACACCTGAAGCTTAAGAAGTCGTCAGTAAGGATGTGCTAGATGGATGAAAGATAAATGGATGAATAAATTAATGAGAAGGAACGACATGTTAGGATTGCTCCATTACCCACACTTGCTCTCTGTTCCACATTCCATCTTCACCAGGGGCTTCACCCAGCTTCTGGGAGGTCCCTGACCCCTCCCCCAAACCCTAGATTTCCTTTGTCCATCTTGTTAAGGGAGAGCCTGGCAAGGATCCATGAGCTGGGCTTCAGTTTCCCTTAACAGTGAAAAACAGGGCACATGTAAGGCATGATAGCTGGCTCTTTCCTCAAGGACAGTGTGTCCTTCAGGAAGAACTGGCAGAATTTCTATCAGAACTGGATTCCCTCTTAGTGCAAGTGTGCTAGGGGCTTCCAGCTTTTCTAAGCAGTGGCACAAAGCCCATGTCAAGCCAGCCTCATTAGCTGGCCTTTCCCCAGTTTAACCGCTGCCCTGCATTTCAGAGAAGTCATCACAGCTCCTTGTACTGTTTCCTTTCCAGAGGGACCAAGGAGAGGTACCCGAAATCAGAGCCTGTCAGCCATGCCAGCTATTATCATTATCCAAGCAGGACATTTCTTTTCCTGGTCTGAAAATGCCAGTTATCTGCCATGGAGGTGGGGTAGCTGTATCTGTATAGAAAACCTCCCTTTAATTAATCTTTAATCATGAAAGATTCCAATGCAATGTAGAGCATTAACTCAGTAATATTTGGATTTTCCCCATTTTGAATCTGTATTTATAGTTCATAATAATGAGGGACTGAGGTTGGGTGACATTTTTAAGGGCTTAGATTTATTTCAGTGAGACCATCAGAGAGTTTCATAATCTCACTCCCAAAAATGGGAGGAAGAAAGAGGTCTCTCTGGGGAGGGGATGCCAATTCACTCCAGTGTTACTCCAGTTTCCAGCCAAGGTATTATATTCTCCCGATGCTGTTCACAGATTGCAATCTAGTTTCCTCCATACATTTCTTAATAACTTTTCTGAAGAGATGACTGAGTCTGAATTGTTGACTTAAATTGTACCAGCTTTCCAAGAATCTTGCTTTCAGAGGTGGGAATGATGAATTGAGGAGTTATTTATTTTGATTTTTTGAATATGTCCATTACTGAGGTCCCTGGGCTTGTGTGCAAAGATCAAAAGACACAATTCCCTCAGAAAAATAGACTGAGTAGCCTATATGTAGGCCAAGCCAACTACAGTCTAGATAACCATGCAATCTAGAAGTGGTGGTGGTCCAGTGAGACATGTCCTGGTAGAAGTGAAAGTTTCATGAGGATGTGAGACATAAGGCCAGGTGACTTCCACCTATGCTTTAAAGTCATGACACTAACATTTTTGAAGCTGAGTGGTGTGACCTCAGAGAGGCACCATTCTGTGTAAAAGGCGATGCCTCCAGTTTTCTGGATATGCTTCTTTCCAAGAAATACTTCAGCAGTGATGGACGTAGTCCCCACCCAGGAAGAAGGAAGCCAAAGTGGGGTCCCTGCTCCCAGAAAGAGATATTCCCAGGAGCCACTGATCTATGTTAATGCATACCCCAGGCTCTCACTAAAAGAGATCCTTGAAACCTCATACCCTTAGATAAAGGTCCTAGACGGCCACTATGAAAGGAAAGCTGAGGCTAACCCACTTCTACTCAGGACCCCTGGGGAAAGGAAGAGGCAGGTACAAAAGAAATAGGAGGGAAGGAAGAAGAAAAGGGGAAAAAAGGGAAAGGAAGGCATGGATGTTGATAAAAGTATTCAGAGAAACATCTTACTCCAAAATGGTGGTGATGTGATGGAAATACTAGACTGGGAGTTAGTTGTCATGGTAACCCCTGGAAATGGGAACCAGAAGAAGAGTTGTTACATTTGCCTAACATTTCCATTCAATGGACTTTGGTTTGGGTTTGGGGTTTGTTGTTTGTTTGTTTGTTTGTTTGTTTGTTTGTTTGTTTTTGAAACTGCTTTTTGCTGGCAATGTGCTAAGTCCTGGGCAATATAAATATAAAAGCAATTCAACCAAGTTTTCTGGCCTTAAGGAGCTCAGTCTAGTAAGGCAGACATGTTAGGAAGTGATTACAATCCAGTGAGGTGAATACAGATTTGCACAGAGCTATGGAAATGTGGAGCACAGAGCGACTAACTCAGGGCCTGTGTGGAGGAAGATAATTCAACAAAGCTATAGAGAGGGAGCTGCGTAATAGAACAGCACAGAAATCCTTCTCATCTCATGAGACCCGTCCAGTTCCATGAAGCCTCCCTGACCCTCCTTCCCTCCCTGGAGTAGAATGTATCCACATTCCTTGCTGTGTACGCACCTCTCCTGTGCTCCTCTTTCCACACCTTGTCACACATTAAACACTCTGTCTGCTTCTAATGTACCGTATACTCCTCACATGCAAGGACCATGTTTTATTTATGTTTGCATCTTTAGCACCTAGAATATTGATGTAGAATATTGTGTGTCAGATTGTAGGCTGCTAATTAGTGTTTGTGGGAAGGGAGGAGGGTGGGAAGGAAGGGGGAGGGGAAAGAAGGGAGGAGAAGAAAGAAGGAGGGAAAGAAAGAAGGGAGGGGAGGGAGAAAGGAAGGAAGGAAGGAGAAAGAAGGAAGGGAGGAAGAGAGGAAATGAGTTTCTTAAACTTCCAGGGCTTATATCTATAACCTCCTGTCATCCTCCTGTGTTTGGCCTCCTTCCAGTAACTACTGCTCCAAGTCTGTCCCTCTTTTCTCCTATTCTCTTCTAATTCTTCCTCCTCACCCATCCCTGCCTGGGCCTTTCCTCCTCCCTTCCTCAGTCCCCTTTCCTCTCTTTCTTGTCCATTTCCTGCTCCTTTCCCACTGACTATCTTACCCCTGAACTTCTGTGTCCTTTCTCCATCCTTTCCTCCCTACCTTCCCATTACTTTAGTGAGGTCAGAGGTCTGATATGGATCATGAAAAATGATGAAGTGAAAGAAAGGATGAGCCAAATATAATTTGTTTCAAAGGCAGCCAGTCTTCTTAGACCTTAGGACAATGAGGAACAAAGAACTAGGCCCAGGGCCTCCACAGCTCTTACTCTCCGCGGTTGGTGGCAGTGAATAGGCCACAGTATCCAAGGATCATGTGGTCAATCTGTTTTGAGTTTTCAGCCCAAAGCCAGAGTCATGGAAAGTCCACGCTGTGCTGATGAAGAGCCCACATAGTGACCCCAAACTGCATTTCCCACCTATCCCAGCCCCTGACGCTACAGCTTAGGAACCCAGGCACCAGAGAAATTAAGTGACTTACCCAAGGTCACACAACAAGCCATGGCTGAGCCAAACCCAGAACCCCGTCTCCCGACAACTAGTGCAGGGATTTTCCCATGCGGCGCATTGCCCCTCGCTCTGGCAGTACATTTCCTGCATGCCAGGATTGATGCAGCTGACGCACACACACACAGGGACTCATTCTTCCTGCCGAGAAATGCATCCAGTTATGGGGAGGAAGGTGACAGCTGTTTAATAGCAGCTCTGTGGGATGGTTCTGGACTTAGAGTGTGGAATATTATCTCCTGCTAATGCGTTAGAGGAGATGCAGGGAAACAGAATGTAATTACCCAAACGGCTGTTTTTCCCGGATACCAAAACTAATTCTCCCGCCTGGTGAATAATGCTGAGGGGTCTTTAACAATTGGTTTATGCCCCGTCTGAAAGCTGTCACCACTCCTAATAGCACAGGGACCTGTTTTGCCAATAAGAGGTATCAATTCGAGACTGCCTCAGAGATAAACACGTGGCTTCATCCATTTTCTGAGGGGCCCTGAGAGTCTCTCCAGCGAGAAGGATCTGGAGAGGCTGCTACTCAGCTTCTGACAGCATGGCCTCCGGGGCGGAGGGGAGGTCTCCCTCAGATATGGCTGTTTTTCTTCACTGCTCATCTTCCACCAAGCACCCAGCAGCCTGTCTGGTTCTAGGCCCCAACAACAGGGGGCGCACAGGGAGTGGGAATTTAGAGAAACACTCTATTCTTAGAAAAATCCAGAACAAGTGGGCTTCCTACCACCCCTCTTTAAACAAACCTCATATACAACCATGTTGACTATAAAGCACATAAATTAAGCATAATTAATTCATCTCGTCAATCTAGAAATAACTTCTCCTCCTCTAAATGTCTGTAGGCTTTTATTTTTACCACCATTATGGTATTTATGTTTTACCACAGTTTCTAGTTATTTGTGCTCCTGTCACATCTGCCCTAAGATTGCTACTCTTGGAGGATAAGAGTCAATGAATCATCTCTATATTTCCACAGCACCTGACACCTACCACAGGAAAGATGCCCAACGAATAAAACCTTAACATGGAGCCACTGACAAAAACATGTTTAATGCATGGCTTTAGAGAGGAGTATTCACATGTGCAAGGGTGAGCCTTGTGTAGGAAGCTCTGGATAATGTGCGCCCTTTCTACTTCCTGCTCTGCAAAGACCAGTAGGCCACACAGAGACTAGATCTGTGACACAGGGAGGGTCAGCTGGCCACATTCAGAACAGTGTGCCAACTCCATAGCAGCTCATTAATCAGAAAAGAAGGAAACAGCCTGCTCAGGTGAAAATGAGCCTGGGACCCAGAAGTTCACTCATGGCTATGTAGACTCTGCCCAGAAAGAGAAGGTCAGTGGAGTGGTAGCCATGACTCCTGATTTGTGAATCTGGGTCAGGCTTTGAGATTGTGGACGCTCACTGCCTTGGATGTACGAAGAAAGTTGAAATGCACGTCTTTTCCCCCCCAGGTGATGAGGAGGCATTTGGACAAAGTCTGCAAAGATGCAGGTACCACTACAGGGCCCAGCTGCATAAGCTCTATGCTAGGCAGAATTGTCTCCAAGGTGGAGGGAGATGATGAGAAGCTGGTGAGACCACCCACTCAGCCTGCCCACTCAGATTTCCAGTCTAAGGATGAGCTGGATGGCGCTGGCTGCCTTCTGGGAGGTGAGCTGGCAGATGCAGTCACTAATGATACGCTGAATTGAGTCTCTGGAAGTCCAACTAGAGAGTGTATTGATCCCAAAGTCACCCTCAGATGGAACAGCCATAAATTACCAGTCAGCTTTTATTATGTGAGAGACTTTCACATTCTAAGAGTTTGACTTTCTCCCTTTTATTATCCTAATGAAATACCATGACTTGGCCCAACCACAAGAAAGCATCCAGTGAAAAGGGAACGAGGTTTCTGGGCTAATTGACTAAGCTCCTCACTGAGAACACCTGGACACCAATCCTGCCGGGAACCCTGCTGTGTATGGGGGACAATCTGAAAGCTGAAAGGCACAGATTCAGTGGTGCTTGAAGAAGATGGAAGTCTGGAATTGGGGTGCAGAAGAGTGCTGGGCCAACCCAAATGATCCCCTCATCAGGGGCTGGGGAGTTGGCTGCAGTATAAATTCTGATTTAATGATCCAAGGAAGACAATAGAACTAGTTAGTATGTATGTGGCTACTACAGTGCACACTTTGAATGGCTCCTTTTAAGTTCTAGTGTGGCTCATCCTTCTAGATACACATCAATAGTCTTAATAGTCTTAATTGTTCATCACTCAGTTGAAAAAGTCCTATGCTAGAACCACTTATTTATTCATTCCAAATATTTATTAATCATCTACATAGTAGGGAACCGCTGATCCTCCCAGAGCTCATAGGGTAGTGAAAGAGAAGGATATACGACAACTAATTATGATGGAGTGAAGTACCACTAGGGGAAAAGCTGTGGAAATGGGAAAATAAGTAGATGATTCCAAATGGGAGAGATGACATTGGTGCCTGCCTCTCACTGAGACCACACACAGTTTATTTTATGGAGATGCAGATGAGAAGCTGTACCAAAAAGTGGGAACCCATGGATAGAGTAAATCCATATGCAAGTAGAATTGGTGAACTATTGACTTTCCCAACACTTGAGCAAACTTAAGATCTAGAAGGATCCTCCTGAGCCCTTGGAAGAATTTGCTGTCAACCAGACTGCTTCCTGGGGGCCATATGCCAGAGACTTTTGTTCTTATTTGGAGACAAACAACACTGAGAGCCCTAAACAGAAGCAGGCTGGATCTCCAACATTCTGTGTGAAGTTAAATATTTATCTGAATAAGATGTTTTCTCCATCTTTATCTTTCACCTAGGACCAGAATATTTGTTTAAAAATTTTAGAATTTGTTCAGTCTATCAATCATCATTCAAAGACTTAAATTTCAAAATAATAAGATAAAATATTATCTGAAGACAGCATCGCTTATTTCAAAGAACAACACTTATCCCAGCACAACCATGGTTATTTTTGGCTACATTTGCAGGTTTCCTTACATAAGTTGCTTCCTCTCTCTCTCTCTTTCTCTCTCTCTCTCTCTCTCTCTCTGTCTCTCTCTCTGTCTCTTTCTCTCTCTCTCTCTCTCTCTCACACACACACACACACACACACACACACAACTTCAGAGGCATCCTGACAAACTCAAAATATTGATTAAAAACTCTGGCTCTGGAGTCTGATGTTCTGGGCTCCAGTCTTCATCCTGCTGTTTGTCAGCAGTGTGAACTGGATCAGTTCTTTTGCTCCTCTTAGCCTCAACGTATTCATCTGTAAAATAGTGATGATAAGAAGGGTGCCTATCTCATAGAGATGGAGAATGGAATAAATAATATATTGCATATTCTATGTTTGTCACAGTTATCAGTACATAGGGAACTTTGATAACTAGAAATTCATATTTTTAAGGGCCCAGGAAACATCCAAGCCAATGAGATATCATTAAGCATCTCAGAAATTGAAGATGTAGTTTCTGAAATACACCCATGACAACTATATACAAGAAGAGAACTCCTACCACCCACCCCAGCCCCCAGGAAGAGTCTGCTAAGTCGGTCTACAGATTCTGCAAGGGGCATGCTGACATGAAAAACATACCAAGTTAAATCCCAACTCTAACTTGGTACTTGACATGGAGACCTTAAATAGTCCAAAAACCAGGGAGGCCAAGGGGTGTGCCATGGCACTCACCTAGGACAGAATGGAAGTTGAGTCTGGCCTTGGTATGACCCTAAATAGCAAAGATGTCTGCCATGAAAACTTGTCAAGACTGCTGAGATCTCAGGACTAACATAACTGGTCTTTCTAGAAGCCAGAAGCAGTGTTGTAACATATTGTGTGAATGCAGAGAGGCTGCCTCTCCCTGGAAGGGCCACAGAAGTCTTTAAAGAAGAAAAGTACGAGATGGGCTTTGCCATAGGGAGAGCTTGGACTGAGAGATACAGGTGCAGGGGGAAGTGAGAATAGGGGCAAGGAGAGAACGAGAGTAAAGCACAAACATCAACATCATCCCCATTTGTCACTATTGACCCATATTTAGTCCTGCCAGGTGCCACACTGTGCTAAGCACTGCACATGGGTCATTTCGTACCCCCCACCATAACCCACATGGTAGCTCATTATCCTAATTTTAGATGCAGAGAACCTACAACACAGAGGCTGCAGCTAGGGCTTATGTGTCAGAACAAAGGTGTAGCCATGGCCTGACTGGATCTTTTCATTCAATTCAATGGGGAAAAAGCCTGGACTTGCTTCAGCAACCATGAGTAGCATGGGGTGCCTGAAGGTCCAGAGGTGGGCTTAAGAGTTTTGAGGAAAGGTAGACCTGGGGCAGTCCAGGGAAGGTTACAAATGGCAGGGAAAACCCTGGGCACTAATAGGTTTCAGCTCATACCCAGGCACCTGGAAATTTCTTTACCCTGAGCTGAACTCCAGTTTCTCCTTCTCTGTCCAAGACAGCCTGGAATAAACAGCATCCAGCAGCTGTGTGGGAGCCCATGCTGTGTGCAGGGCCCAGATGGTGCGCTTGACTTTCTTTATTTATTTAGATGTCATTTTCAGTGTGATTGAGTGATTCCACCACCCTAGTGGGGTCTGCTTAGTCTCCCGTCCCAAACTCAGGCATGATGAGTGGAACAATTTTGAGATTTCCAAAGTGTACTTATAGATCAAGCCAAGTCTGAGCAAGCAGCTTTCACTAAATTTCAGAACCAGAAGCAGCAGAGTGCAGGAGGGTAGAAGGGAATACCCATTCCTTCATTTAATACTTTAGTGAAAATGTTGCTTGACTTCCTAACATTTTTTTTAACCTGGGAATTTTTTTCCCAAAGTAAAGCTGATGTGGGGAAGAAATAGAGCATAGAGGTTAAGAGTGTGAGGTTAACAGTCAGACTGCCTAAATATAAATCCTGGTGCCACTCTCACTAGCTGAGTAATCTGAGGTGAATTACTTAACCTCTCTGAGCCTCAATTTCCTCATCTGCAGAAAAGCAGTTACTAATACTATCTACTTTCAGGGTCTTAAAGAGATTAAGTGAGTTAATATTTGTACAGCCTTAGCACAGAACTGCTGCACGTTTAGTGCTAAGTCAAGGTCAGCTATTGTTGTTCTGTGGAACAGACAAAAGCAGAACTGACCAGGTTACATCAGGACTGAGGGGCCTGCAGTCCAGTCCCTTCAGCTGCCATGCATACTCACCATGCAGGCTCTCATGCTACCTCTGGGGGCCCCAGGCAGTGGTAAGTGAATAGATGTTTAACAACTGGCTCTCCAGAATTATAGGCGAGAAGAACCTCAGATTTTAGCATTTGCCAATTTCTACTGGGTACATACTCCCAATAATGGTTGATTTTAAGATACCACTATGAGGTCACTGAACATGGACGTGGGGAAAGAGGCACTCAGACATCTGTCTCTAGCATACTACTGGGCCTCAGACTCTGGAAACCTTACATGGAAGCCAGAGAATTTTGGAAGTCCCTCCTAGCTTGAGCTTCATATATTCTACCTTAGGGTAACCCAGACTTCAGAATCAAGCTTCCCCCAGTGGTGGGCAAACATAAAGGAATGGACAGAGTATGGAGCAAGAAGAACAGTCTGGAGAGTTCAGGGTCTTGGTTTTATGCCTAATCCAAAAGGCAATGTGTCTGACAGTTCAGTGACTCTTAATTAGATGAGATTGAATCAGCAGAACTGCTTCCTGTGGCTAAAAGGCTTTCCTTTTGAGTGCAGCCATTCAATTACTGCTAGGGCCCATTGGGCAACAAGCCTCAGCTGAGGGATGGGAGTGTGGAGTAATGACGTGCATTGCAGAGACCTTCAAGGATGATGGGTGTGGGGGGGGGGGGGATGGTGGCGGGGAGCACAGGCCAGCATGAGCTGAGAGTGTTGGGCTTATAAATTCAGGAGTTATCTTACTAGAAGATGACCCAAGAACTAGAGAGATCACAAAGAAAAGCCTGGATTGGGATCAAGGAACCTGGATTTTCGGCCCAGCAATGTATGACTTTGTTTTACCTTCTGAAAACATGAGAATTATAATGCCCACCATGTCTTTTCCACATGAGTATTGGAGGGTCAAGTGAAATAATATTTGTGACCGCTCTATACAAACAGACAAGATTAAACCCTACTCATCAGAGAAGTGGCAAAACACCCATGGGTTGGCCAATGGCCTCTGAAATCAGTCATTTGCTAAGGCAGGTATCAGTTACCTACTCATGTCGCCACCAAGAAGAAGGGGAACATTGTAAAGGTATTCGTAGTCTAGGACTGGAACCAGAAAGCTATAGGAACCCAGAAAGTGATTCTTCATTTTACTCTCAAAGGAGAGATGAGAGCATCTCATTTCTGCTCCTATGTGTTAGGAATCATTAAAACCTCTGGTTTTTAGCTTTTCTGTGTCTAAGATTGGGATAATGAGGAGAAAGCACACAGAATAAGATGAAGAGTTAGCACGTGCCCTGTGCATTGTTTCTGCTTTTATTGGGTACTGTTATGCTTTCCTTGCTCTGCTAACGAGCTTATTCTTAACCTCAGCTGGAGAATGGCTCAAAGGGCTGTCTTGGCCCCCAAATCCACCCAAGTACATTTCAGGTGAGCCACTACAGGCAACTAGAATGATCTCAGCTTCTAGTTCTGAAGAAAGACACCCAACTAGCCCAGATTAGCCTTCCAAGCAAAGCCATAGAAACCATGGGTGATCAGCCAGCCTGTGGAAGGACTGCCCTTAAATCACAACCAGGAAGGGGTCACACAGCACAGAGAGAACCTGGCTACTCAAGACAGGGCACATTTCTCTAGGAGCCAGTGCAGAGAGCAGACCACAGTTAGACTCTCTAGGACATCTTGCCATTTTGGACATGTTTCCAGTCTCTTAATGACCCCATACACACTCAGAAATAAAATTCTGAAAGCCTTTGCAGCTGACACATGAAACTACCCTGAAGATCATACCAAAGGTGCAAGTATTGGGAAGATGGTGTGGGACATTTTAGCTGTACTGAGAGATGCACCTCTGTCTCAGAGTTAAGACTCTCCTCTGAATAGAGGCCAAAATGGCAGCCCTTTGTTGGAAGGTTCAGTATCCACTCATTTCTCTATTTTTGAATTTCATTTTCCTAATCAGGAAAAAGAAAAAGGTAAGATGTTTTCCTTGTGGAATATTTATGAACAATTTAGCAGCATATGTATGTATTAGGTTGAATCATATGAAATTGCCATGCCCATGGGTCAGCAATTTCAACCTAAAAGAAAAGCTTCAATACAGCCCCTCACTTCAACATGACCTCCTGCACCACAAATTATTGAAAGGCCACACTGCCTTCAGGTCATTTACAGCTCAACACAAATGTGTAATGGACAAAACAACTCTCCCTGGTGTATAGACAAGTGGGGGCTTTAGCTCAGACAGCACCTTGTAAGCCTCTGCCCTCTGCCCTCTAGAGATGGGGGCCTGCTGTGCATGGTGCCAGACCCAGACTTGGCAATGCAACAAAAGCTCTGTGTTCTCAGGTTGGAAAACTTCAGAGATGAGTCCTCTGTTTAATTATGTTGGTTTTTTTTCTCTTTTCCCTGGAAATTGGGGCAATTGCAAATGTAAACACACAGAAAGTGAAAAATTGATGGTTGATAGGGAAGAACAATGCATCCAGCTCATTATCTTCCCTTGGAGCAGCTCTTGCACAGCCAGGGTCTGATGGAGGAGGTGGGGCACAGGGGAGTCAGGGGGTAGCTGGGGCAGAACCTGGAGGATGCCGGCCTAGGAGGCAGGTCAGCTGTTAACAACAGGGGACTCAGGACTAGCTCCTCTCCCTTATTGGGGATCAGGTTCCTCATCTAAAAAATGAACTCTCAGTTAGGTGTACCCTCATTCCCGTTCAGCAGCAACAATCTCTGAGACAAGAGTGAACCTAGTCAGATAATCTGAAATGAGAGGGGGCATCCAGGATGAGTCCTGCCCCAACTGTGAAGGAGTGGCCCCTGCTCATTCACCCACACACACTTAACTCCTTCTCACTCTGTGCCCTTCCTAGACACCCCTCCCAATGGGGTGCTCTTGGGCTCTGCCCCCTTCTTATATCTCTCTTATTCCTCACTATCCACCTCCCAGCCACCACCCTCTGGCCTCTCTTCTTCCTCTTACCCATCAAAGTCTAAGTGCCTTCGGGTCACTACTCTATAGACGGATTTGGAAGTGCCTGATTTGCTAATTGCTGATTAATTAGTCAACATCACAATGTCTCATAACCTGTCCAGGCCTCAGTTGTCCCATCTGACATTCCATCCTCCATGCCTTCACTTTAGCATATTTGATACTGCCACCATGCAGGCATGTGACATTTGGGGAACATGTGAGAGATTGAGGTTTGAGTGGGCCTCAAGCAGTGGTATTTCTTCAGAACCACGTAGTCCATCTTAGCTGGAGACTGTCTCATGTGGCTCCCCTGAGCATCAGCAGCCCCCACATGGCCTTTAAAGGCATCTCTACCTTTCCTTTTTACCTACTTTCCACCACTAATAACAGTAATAAATCTACGTTCTTGTACAGTTTACCAAGGGTTTTCATACATGGTATCTCCTTTGCTCTTCCCTTCAATCCTTATTGTCTCCAGGTTTGCAGTGGGGGAGGTGAGGGCACAGCATAGAAATGAAGTGTGTGGCAAACAGCATAACTGGAACCAGAACCCAGATTACTAACCCCTAGCCTGGGGCTGTCTCCATAATAGTGCACCTCCCTGCTCTGAGATAGTCACCATTTCCAACTCCTTATGCCAAGGGGAGCTGGAAGAAGTGATGGTGACTGCCAGTGTCAGGGGTGATGATAGAGTTGGCTTCACTGTAGCCAGGGCTAAGGGGGTTCTGAATACCCAGGGCTAAAGGGACCCCAACAGGAATGTTCCTGGCTCTTAAAGCCAATATCTTCTCTTCACGTGGATCAGCCCCAATTCAGTGTCAGTCCTCTCTTTGGCTCTTTTTCTTCCAACTAGAACCCTCTACTTAAGGAATACATTTCTGCATCCCTTACCCCACCCCTGCTTCCCATGGAGGTAACTGAATTGCACCTGACCCACCCTGGCCTCTCCAGCCCAACTCCCCTCCAAGACTTTTCAGCTACAACTGTTAACATAAATCATCAGATCTTTCCATGTGTTTGGTCAGATTTCCCCAGTTGAGAATTTAATTTCTCTAGCTTATTTATTTGAGATGGACCACATAAGTCACAGGTTATAGCCAACCTAGGAATTGGTTGTCCCTGGCTCAGTCAGATGTGGCTCAAGCCAGTGCTGTGTGGATCACAGTTGGCCCTCCAGGATACAGAAACTGGGGACAGTGAAGGCAGCAAGACCAGCACATCCAATGCAGAGATGTTATTCATGTCCTGACTTTGCTTGGGACACTTTCCCTTCTTTTCTTATCAGGTGGTCCTTACTGATTCATCATGGTCCAACCCAAGTGTTACTTCCTCTATGAAGCCTTCAGTGAGAATATCAACCCTCCCTATAAATTTCCATACATCTTTCCCCAATCTCACATATCCTCTACAAGAATATAAGAGTCCAAAAGAATCAAAGTGTTTTTCATCTATCTTTAATAATTCTATATATTATTTTTTTAAAGTCATGAGGTAACTTACTTCTTCCCAGCACCATTGGGATGAAAAGTACCCAAATTTCTCTATGCAGGACATTTCAGAGCCTTTAATTTGCTAATGTGCATTGTAAATTTCAATGGGAAAATAAAATATGTAGCTGTCCTTTACTTCCTGGTATGAAATTACCTTCTCAGAAAGCACCAAAACAGCTCCCAGAATCAGTGTTTTCTGTAGAAAGTGGTTTGGGAGATGCCAATGTAGCAGAAGTTGCTTAGACTCAGGTATGGACAAGTCATAGTTCAAATTTGGCTCTGTGACCTCAAACAAGTCACTTAACTTTTCTGGGCCTAGGTTTCTTCATCTGTTCAAAGATAGTAATACCTACTCATAGGGTTGGTGAGCAAATGAAGTGACATATAGTGTATGCAAAGTGACTTGCACAATGACGAGCACTGAACAGGTACTCGATATATGGTCACTGTTGATTTCTTGGTACTCCTACACTGCTGCATTTACTCTAGGCAAGCAGTCAGGAGATGCCCATTCAGAAACATAGCACCATGAATAAATCTAGAAGGCTCCTGATAGCCAACAGAAACCCAGTGAGGCCAAAACCAGCTGCAGCCGTCCTTTTGGGGACTCACACACTCAGCTCAGTGCAGGGTTCTTCCTAGGAGTTCCACCTCTGCCCATCCCCACACCAGAACTAGAGATCACTGCTGGACTTCTAACTTCTTTCTGGCCATAACAAATGCCCACTGACTCTGGGCCACTCTCACCCAGCACATTGAATAAAATAATAAAGTTACTTACATTTGCAAGCTCACAAAGAGCTTTCCTTTATGGCTTCTGTCGCATCACCTCAACCAGGTCCAACAGACTTCACACAGAATGCCCTGGAGTTGTACAACAGGACAGTTCTGTTCCCAGTGACAGTGTAGAATAGATAAGACATGGATTATTTATGCCTATCAAGAAGAAAGACTTGGAAAGAGTAAGCCATCAGCCCAAGCCTTTGACCTAAGATCAATGATTCACAATCTGTGCCTACTGGACATGGTCTTACTGATTCTCAATCACCCTTCAGGGCTCTGGAGCCTGCCTTCTTCCACTCTGAGCATGTGATATCCCTGTCTCAGTGATACCTTCCTTTCCTGGGCCAAATTCCTTTCCTGAACATCCCTATCTGGTAGCCATGATGACAGAGATCCTGTGGGCACTGGTTCTATTTGTTCATCTTGGAGCCTTCCCCACAGACCTCACCATATACCCCAGGCTACTATTCACTAGGCATAGCATATCCCCAGGTGTTGAATGTGTAAACCACGTCTCCATCCTTCTCCCTGATCACATGGTTCCTTTCTATGAGCCGTCACCTAGCCAACCTCTACCTATCCTTCATGGCACCTGAAAAATGTTCCTCAAGAGCTGGAAATAAGGAACGGAGAGGCCACAAGCCAGGGCACAGACTGCAACCTATTTTTGCATTTGAAGGTTGAAAACAGCCTCGGTGTGGTGGTAGAATCCTGCCTCCTGGATATGGAGTTGTTTTGTGTCTAAATAACCGGCTCTCTTCAGCCCCTGCCCCTGCCCTGGTGGGCTCTGCCATGCCAATTGTCTCTACATAATGTACTCTGATTTCCCCACTTTGACTTGTAATGGACTATTAAACCAATGTTGCCCCATGAATCTTAGACTTATGAGGCAGCAATCACAAGAAAGAAGTTTGAAATGACTTTCCTTGGATTAGACCACAAACAGAAGCCAAAACTCAGGCTCAGGCCTGTTGTCAAGACACCAATCAGAGGGGTCAAGAACAAAGAGATAGGCTGTGCTGCAAGCCAGGAAAATCACTGCTTCCTGGTAATTAGGACCCAGCAATCCTCATAGAAGAAGGCACACTCCACTGCCTTCTCCAAGCTGGCCGAGAGGGAGGCCCTGCAACCCATTTTATCAGGGGGAGTGATAGTAATGTTGCAAGCATTCAACCTCTGCTCCTGGTCAAGCACCCCTGAGAGCTTGATGGACACTGACTCATCTGCTTTTCACAAAGACCTGATGAGGAAGGAACTCTTATTATCCCCATTATACACTTGAGAACCTGACTCTTAGCAAGGACATGCCACATGCCCAAGCTTACAGAGCAAATATGTGGTATGGCCAGGGTCAAACTGAGGAAATCTTCAGCGCTCAGTTTAGGACCCACTGAAGGATCCTGATTGAATTGCTTCCTGTGGAGCATCTTAACTAATACTGTTTACATGAAAAGGGCATTAAATTAGAAGTCGTCCTGACAGAGGGAGTTGCAAGTAGGAGAAGTAGGGCTGCCTTCAGCTCTGCCTTGCTCCTTCTACATGATCCAGGCAAGAACAAAACCTCTTAGAGCTTTATAAATACCTCACACAATTATAACAAAGATTTAATCTCATAATTTGTGTCAAAGTGCTGCAGAAACCATGACGTTGAGTATATGAGCCATTAGATCTTCCTGCCATATGAAGAGCCAGTATATGAGGAACTCTGCTCCTGACTGGCTAACTGCAGTGGCTCAACTGGCTGTGTGAATGGTACATCTGAGGTGCAGCTTTCCAACCACAGAATGATGCCATTGACCCACAGCCACCTTCTCACCTTGCTTCCTACCGACCTAATTGTCCAAGTTGTAAAAGCCCCAGTGAGCTGTGGCCCATGGGCGACCTGAGGATGCACAGCCACCATATGAAGGGAAAGCATTTATTATGACAGTGATTGCACCAAGATGCCCTCTTCAGAGAGCTGCCAACACTGAACCAACACAGTTCATTCATTCTTATAAGCAGACCCAGATGGACCACCCTGAGGGACCATCTGGCTGGGTGGATGTGCCAAGTCAGCCTCGGAGAGATGGGGAGACTCCGGCTCACTGGGATGGGGGTGGAATCCTGTAACTCATACTTTCAACCCCTGTTCCTCCTGGCACGGACTATATGCTTGCCTCTGAGAGAAAGGAGTAGATTCCTTCACTCCAAAATTTCCCCTTGTCCTTAAGGACCAGGTTGCCAGCCCACATCAAGTTCATGAGAAAGTCTTCACGGTGACACAGCAAACCCCTACGGCAATCCTTTGCAGACCAGGTCCTTACAGCAGAGGTTCTCAGGGTGCATCCCAAGACCAGAATTTGCATAATTAGAAATACGTATAAGTTATCAGGATCTACCTTAGACCTACTGAATGAGAAATTTGGAGGATTTTAAGAAGCATGATTTTGATGCATGCTAAAGTCTGAGAACCACTTTCTTGGAGTAAATCCCTGTCCCAGGTGGTTGATTTGGGGCTCATGGAAGCCACTCTCTGCAGATATACAGGGTTAGCAACTGACCCTTCATTATTCCCAGAGCTGGAGGCTGAAAGGCCATGGAGTTTAAAGCTCCTCCCCCCGCCCTACCACCATTACCACCCCTTTCATTCCCCTTACTGCTCAAGCATCTGCTGCATTTTAGGAGTGGATGGGACCATATTCCAGTTCTTTTATAATTAGTAAGATGTAAGAAGAGAGAGGCTTCCTAAATTCTTTTGCTTGGGGGCTGAGAATTTGGACCTAAATCTTCTCTTTGTCCTCTGAGAAAGACCCCAAGGTTTCAGCTGCAGGCAGACCTCACAGCATCCACCCTGTCACTTCCTCCCCACCCCATCCAAACCAAATGATTATCTGTAGTGGTTCTGATCAGTACTTGCCCCAAGTGCTAATGGAACTGCTCCCACCTTTCATTGCTAGGAAGAGAACTCTGCTCTGACAGGTAGCTCCAGATTAATTAATAATCGGGATGTGAAGGGAAGCAAGCAGGCACACTTTCTGTTTAGTCCGGCATTCCCCCAGCATACTGGCATATCTGACTTGGGAACCTCAGGGGCAAGGACCATGCAGTGTCTCATTTATCTCTGTAGTCCCATATGACATGTGAGCGGTGTTCTGTAGTAGTTTTGACTGGGGCGGGGGGATCTACCCTGGGTTCACCAGAGTGTTCCCAGCAAAGCCTGATTTGAAGGAATGCAGAGTGGAGTGGCCAGCTGCCACCCCGGGGCTGGCAGACAGCAAGTCTGGGGAGGGTTGGCGCTAGGTGGTGTCAGTGCCTGCAGAGATGTGGATCTGACTCATGGTCCGGATCAGGGAGAGCTTGAGACTGGCCTGGGGTATTAAGGAATTGCTACCAGAGGAATGTTGGCATCGGCTATGGTGGATAACTCATTGTCATCCCACTGTCTTCATCATCAAGGAGCCCTGTGCCCATTAGGAGATGGGGCCAAGGGAAGGTGCTCTGGTTCTATAGACTGAAAGACAACTCTAGAAATAAACAACTGGTGACCTTTGGCATGTTACTAGGGCTTCAAAAAGTGTTTCTCATCTAGAATGTGGAGAGGGTAAAACCTGCGTTCTAGGATTGCTGTGAGAATCAAATGAGGGAACGTATCTGAAGCACCTTATCACACAGGTGACTTTCTCTTCTATCCAGTCCTTCTTAGGACTCACTACTTTGAGGCAAGGACACAAGAATCTTGGAATCCTAAAATTTGAGGAAAATACGGTGAGTTAAAAAACAGAATGGTCTGGCCACAGAAATCTGTGGAGTTAAGTTTGCGCCCCAAAGCTGGTGGTGGCCGCTGGCTAACTGGGGTGGCTTGTCAGAAGTTTGGCATGAGTTCCTTCACATGCAGACACTAACCACAGACAGACACCTCCCCATTGCTGTTCCCACCCAACCCTCCAGGGTCTGGGCTCTGAGCTCCATGGGGAGCAAGATCAAGAATGGAGAAGGAAACAGAAGAGTCCATACCATATGTTTCCATTTATCTAAAATACAGACTAATCTAGAGTAACAAAATGCAGACCAGCAGCCTCCTGGGCCCAGGATAGAGGGAAAGGATAGACAGCAAGGGAACATGAGGAATTTCTGGGGGTGATGGAGATGTTCTGAATTTTTTATTGAGGTGATGGTTTCACAGGTATAACACTGCCACACTTCATAGACTTGTACACTTTAAACGGATGCCGTTTACTGTACATAAAACATTCCTTGAGAAAGCTGATGAAAAAGAAAAGGGAAGAAGCCTCAGGTCCCCCAAATTATGAGGCTGGTTCAGCAAATGAAGACTAGAAGCTTATTCTGCCAATCTTATAAAGAGGCAGGCCCCAGATATTTGTGCGTGTTCATAGCAGTGTTATTCATAATAGCCAGAAGGTGGAAGCCACCCAAGTGTCTACCAGTGGATAAACAAAATGTGGTCTATGCATACAATGGGTCATTTGACAGGTGGGGATACTCACCACCAAACTAATGAGGATGGATCATTTGAGTAGTAAGGATGAAGGCCTTAAAAGGGAATGAAATTCTGCAATATTGTACAACATGGATGAACCCTGAAGGCATTATGCTAAGAAAGCCAGACACACAGGACAAATTTTGTGATTCCACTGATATGAGGTACCTAGTCAAATTTATAGATACAGTAGTCAAATCCTAGGGACAGAAAGTAGAAGAGTAGTTTCCAGAGATTTCAGGGAGGAGGAAATGGGAAGTTAGCACCTGACGTGTTTCAGTTTTGCAAGATGACAAGAGTTTGGTGGATGGATGGTGGTAATGGCTGCGCAACACTGGGGATGTATTTAATGTCACTCAACTGTGCACTTAAAAATGGTTGAAATGGTAAATTTTTCATTATGTGTATTTTACCACAATTTTAAGGGTTTTTTATTTATTTTTTTAATGTTTATTTATTTTTGAGAGAGAGAGAAATAAAGATCATGAGCAGGGGAGGGACAGAGAGAGAGGGAGACACAGAATCCAAAGCAAGTTCCAGGCTCTGAGCTGTCAGCACACAGCCCAATGCAGGGCTCGAACTCGCAAACCATGAGATTATGACCTGAGCCGAAGTCAGACGCTTAACCAGCTGAGCCACCCAGGCACCCCAAGGGTTTTATTTTTAATATAAAAAAGGGAGGAGCCACCTTCCCCAGCTAGCTGGGGTCACACTGCATGGTCAGTGTGTCCTTCATCAGCACAGAAGCCTGCTTGGAAAACCAGGTTCTAGCAGAGGGAGGGTACCCAGGCTCGGGAGGAGCAGTCAGAGACCTGCCTCTTAAGCAAAGCCAGAGACTCTACCCTTCGAATGTTCTAAAAGGTGTCCCAACTGGCAACCAGGAGACCACAATTATAGTCCCTCTCTATCCTTAGAACCTGTCTGACCTTGAACCAACTTCCTCATCTATAAAATGAAAGTGACAGTAACATGTCACAGAGTTGTTGTCACGATCAAATGAAATCATTTATGTTGTTGAACTTCAAAAAATGGAGGATGCTGTGCATATGAAGGTCTTTATTGTTCTGAGCCACTGATCTTCAAGGGAGACCAGTGAGGTTAGGAGAGCAGATGTAGACTAAGTCTGACCAGGTCAAGAATTTATGAGTGAAATTATCCCACTGATTTTACTGGGGCCCAGGAAGTGTGCTGCGATGTGAATAACTAGCTCCTGGGAACTGCCTGTCCAGGTCAGCTGCCTCTGATTCATTCCTTTTCTCCCTGTTAAGATTTCTGACAGATGGACACAGGAATTGCTTCCTAATTCAGTGAGTGAAATGGACACAGTGAATAGTTTACAGTTTACCCCTGAGCCAGTAAATCCAAACTCCTCTGCACTGTATTGTGCCTGGAACACATTAAATCTGGCACAAGATGAGACATAAAATATATCAGAGTTTAGTTGATGTGTTAATTTAGCTGTCAATGGAAATCAGATGTCTAGATTCACTGCAGTGCAAAGTAGCAATTTGTGCCTGTGTCAGAAGTACGGGTCTAAACCGTGATTTAGAAGCCTTGCCAGAGCACCATGGATGTCTTGAGGATGAGGTGGCCCTAAGAAGTGTCAACAGCTTGGCAGTCCAGCCCTGGGTAGGGCCCATCATCCTGTCTCTACCGCTGTCCTCCCTGTACCAGCGGGAGATTCTCAGGCATGGGTCGGAGGTGTGGATGAGGTGTGTATTCCCCAAAATACAGCAGAGATTCCATTCAAATCGTATGGATCATTTGTCCCCTCTAAAAATGGAGGGAATCACTGTTCTGCCTGCCTTCTGGAGCAATAGTGAGAAACTAATGAGATAATGGACCTGAAAGTGCTTTGAAGAGTTCCATGAATAGAAATTCAGGTGAATTGGTGTCCTTAGAATGTAAGCATCGGTCTAGGAAGAGAGGGAGGATTGACAAACTTATGCTTCTTGTAGAACAATTTTACTTCCTTTATTCTGATTATCATAGTTATGTATGTCCATTATAGAACATATAAATTCAGAAAGGCATAAAAAAGAAAACTCAAGCATTCATAATCTTCAAGCTCAGAGGGAACTTTGGTTAACAATTTGACATATTCCTTCCACTTTTTCTTTCTGTGATATAAACGGGTTTTGCCATGCTGTTCCAACAGTCTTAGCTATAGGTGGGTCTTGTTTTATTTTATTTTTTTGTGAATTTATCATGAAAATTTTATCACTTAGTAAAAGTTCTTTGAAAACATCTCTTTGCATGATTCAGGTGTGCCAGCTTCTATTAACATTCCCCTATCATTAGACTTCTTTCTTGGTTTTTACTTTTATGGTATTATAATCTGCCATAAATACCTTTGGGTCTAACCATCTTATAACACTCTCTTTCCCCAAGGACATTTTCTACAAGTGGAACTTTGGGTCTAAGAGTCTGAATAAAATTTTTCAGGTTCTTGAAACATATTGCCAAATATGTCCAGGGAAATTCTATTGGCTTACATTCTCATCAGCAGCCTATGAAAATCCCTAACTCACTACATCCTTGTTAGTACCGAATATTATTTTTAAATCTTGGCTGGTGTGATGGAGCCCCAAACTTTTCAATCTAACCCTCAGTTCACTTAGGTGCTTCATAGCCCTATACAAAATATAATGAACATGCCATTGATTTCTAAAAATTTTTTAATGTTTATTTATTTTTGAGAGAGAGAGAGACAGAGTGCGAGCAGGGGAGAGGCAGAGAGAGAGGGAGACACAGAACCTGAAGCAGGCTCCAGGCTCTGAGCTATCAGCACAGAACCCAACTTGGGGCTTGAACTCAGACCATGAGATCATGACCTGAGCTGAAGTCAGACACTCAACTGACTGAGCCACCCAGGCTTTCCCATGCTATTGTATTTCTATACACATGCAGGTGAGGATGTTGTCATCCATAACACTTATGAAGACCCACAAAATGATTTCTCTTAGAGCTCTATGTCAGGAATCACATTCATTTTCCTATTAACAGTGTGAATCTTATAACTGATCCTCTCTGCCGTTTGGCTTTGGCTGCTAGGAAGCACAGAAATGTACTTTAGCTAACCTTTGGTTATCATGTAGAAATTTGATGGCATCTTTGCACTAAAATATCACCCTTAGATCAGCCTGATTCACTTATTCATATGCTTTTATTATATGTCATTACAGGTCACCTCAAATCCTTTTTTTGAACAATGCAGAAATAATATCAGCTTTTCATCTATTATTTGCAAAGACCTGAGTTAGTTTATTCTCACTGAAGAGAGTAACTTTACCATCAGTAAAATGGACATATTTATGGGAAGTTCTGATGAGGGGTTCTCACCTCCATTTCCTTTCTGACACTTCAAAGAGTTGCATGTTGAGCTCTCCAACATAATATTTGAATGTGCTGAACTAGTTCACCAGGCCTACCCTTGCCCATTCTCTCCCTCCTCCTCCCCTCCACTGACAGGAAGTCTCAGAAGTTTGACATGACCATTGCAGGAAGTAGGCTGGCTGCTTAGCTCAAAGTTTAGTGCTCAAGCATCTTCCTAAGGGTCTTTTTTGCTGAGCCTACTTTTGGCATAAGATATCCCAGCCCAGCAGATCTGGCTCTGTTAATGACTTGGATGAGTTCCAGTCATCAACACTGTTCGGGTGGTGCTGGTCCTTGGCCCGGAGTCTGCAATAGGCAAGAAGGCTGCCCTGCCAGCACATCGGCAATGTTCCAGGGAGGTCCAGAAATGGCTCTGCTGCTGCTTCACATTCCAGGCTCAGACTGCAGAGATGCCCAAACCCCGGCATCTGAGCCAGCATCCTCCTGTCCCCCTGGCACCTGCCCTCTCCCCTCTGCTGTGCCAAACACTTCAACAGAAAACCACAAGGGAAAGCCAGCACAGGGCAGCCCCGTCTGGAGCCAGGGCCTGCATTCGTCCACCAAGAGGCAGGTGTGTGCCCAGCAGAAGAGGCGGCTCTCATCTGCCCAGAGTGTTCAGCTGACAAGGCAGGCCAATGGCTGCCAGTCAGAGCTCAGAACAGAGCTTTGTGCCCAGTCTCCTCATTGGTGAGATGGGGTCCCAGGTGGAAGGACTGGAGAGGAAAGTGTTACGGTCCAGCCTCTCTCTGACTGCTTTCCTAAATTCTGCTTAATCCTTACAATTACCCTGCAAAAGAAAAAGACATTGTCTCCATTTTACAGAAGAGGAAGTTCCATGACACAGCCACGCTAGGGATGGCTGGCTTCAAGAACTGTTGGCATACAGTGCAGGTGGTGTGGAGGAAGAGACAGACCTTAGAGCAGAGGAGGGGAAGAAAGAAGGCATCCCTCTGTCTTCAGTCCAGTCCCGACTTCACTAAGAATCTGCAACACATAAACCTTTGTGGTGACTAGAGGGTAAGGAGGGCCTGCAGAGCCATCTCTTCTCAGAGCCCCAAAGACTGGAGGGCAACAGGGAGAAGCTTATAGGGGGTAACCAAGTTAATGAGGACCAGAGCCAGCTGGGTCTCCAAGGCTCTCTCTCCACACTTCTGCTCCTAGTGTGCCTTCCCAGAATGCCACCTGACCTCAGGACCATCAGGACACACTACCCCAAGCCCCAGTCAGAGTCCTCCCAGCACTTCCCAAGCTCGCCAATGTAGTCCTGCCTCCTGGGCCTCCTGCAAGGCTCTGGAGGCCCTGCCACAGGATGGAATGGAGTGATCCGTGTCACTGCCCCTTGGTGTAGTCCTAGCTGGCAGCCACCTGCTTCTCTTATCTGCCTCTGCAGATGAAGGTCCACCATTCCCCACATGCTTAAACCTCAGTCCCATCTGGTACTTCCTCCACCATCCTATAGTCCTGATTCTATCTTTGGTATAGTTCTCACCAGCCCCCTCCTTTCCACCCACAGCCCTTTTCTGACCCAGGCCTCCCAGACTCCTGCGATGGCCCTCTGACCACCAGCATCTCCAACTCCCTCCCCTCTCCACCCCACACCTTTCTCCAAACCCCTCTAGGACATGGTCCTAGTCCTGTCTTCTGCTCTGGTTCTATTTCTTTCTCAAGTATTTTGGATATTCTTTGTCATCTATGAGCTTGCAGTCCACAATCCTCCCTCTTGGTTTATTCCTGAGGCTGCTAAAATGATCTCTTACACCCTGGTGGGTCTAGCCTATTGATTAAGAGCATGGGCTTCAGAGTTAAGCAGACCTGTTCAAATCTGGCTCTGCCACTACTCTATGACTTCACGAATTACTTTACAAATCCTTGGATCCCGGTTTCCTTCTCAGTAAAATGGAGATAACAACAGCTACTTCATGTAGTTGCTGAATGGTCTAATAAGATAATGCATAAAGCCTAAAGTCTGAACTCTTTGGTATGTCATTCAAGGCTTTCATGAATTGCTTCATGCTTGTTTTTCCAGATTGCCCCATGGCCAGCTCATACTGGGGCTCACCCAGACATCCTACTGTTTTCTGAGCACACCATCCTCTTCCTGGTGTCTCCTTGTCCTTCCTCCATGTTTGATGCTGAGCACACCTCAAGCATCAACTCTTTTCTTGAGCCTTCCTTTGCCCCAGAGTCAGACATCTTTCCTCTCTGTGCCTATCATTTGTACATTTCAGTAATCTATTTCTGAATAACAAATTCTCCTGAGTATAGCTGCTTAAAACAACAACTATTATATTTTGCGGGACAATAATTCAGGCAAGGCTTAGCTAGGTAACTTTTTTGTACCATGTGGCATTGATGGAGGTCATGTAGGAGCATTCAGCCGGCAGACCAACTCGTGTGCAGGGTCCAGGATGGCTTTGCTTACATATCTGCTGCATTTGCAAAGTTGGTAGGGAAACTGGGCTCAGTTGGGTCTGTCCCTGGAGTGCCCGGCTTTGACCTCTCCAGCATGACAGCCTTGGAGGAGTTAAATCCCTCACATGGAAACTCTAGGATCCAAGGCCAAATGTCCATGGGCAAGGTGGGAGGTGCATAGCTTTCTATGATTTAGTCTCAAAAGTCACATGGTGGTTTCTATCATGTGTTATTGGTCTAAGCAGTCATAAGCCTGCCTAGATTCAAGAGGAAGAGACAGATTTCCCACCCCTCAGTAATCCTCTCAAGAGGATTATGAAAGAAATTGCAGATACATTGTAAAACTATCACAACACATATGTTAGCACTTACCATATTAATAATAATAATTACTATTATTATTATTGGCATAATTATTGGTATATTATTATTATTTGCCCACATACCTGCCCCAACATACAAGATGGGCTCAAGAGTGGAGACTGTATTTTCTTCTTCAGTTTCCATTATTAACCTCTTCCTATGTACTGGACACTCATACTTACCTGCAGTCGTTCTAAGCCTGGAAAGAACCCTGTAAGGTAATTGCTGAAGCTCAAGACAATGGAGTACTTGGCTCAAGACCAAATAGTGGAGTCAGAATTCAAATTTGGTTCCTCTCTCTCCAAAACCAGCCCTATTTCTTAGCTTCTGTGCATGCTCAGCAAATTACAAAGACCAGTGAAGATTCAGGACAGTGACACAATTAAAAAATTTTCCCCGGGGTCCATTCAAAACAGGTTACCCTGGACCTAGGAGTTCCATGGAAGATCTTTTTTCCTCTCTGGACCCATCCTGAGCTGAGAGGACACATGTGTCTGTGCCCCTGTGACTGGGCAGGCCTGCCCAAGACCCATGGGCATGAACAATCCTGTAGGTTTCTTCACAGACCTGGCCCATCAAGTCCTGTCTCTTCCTCACCTGTTTTTTCCAAATGAAACTGTAAACCCAATTCAGTAGCACTTCACTCTCAAGCATACAGTAACCAGCAGAAACCCTCCCTGAGTGTTCAGGAAATACTCATAAAAGTGGAAGTGGAGCCCTGTGTGCCCAGAGACCAGCTGGGCCTGAAGCAGCCCTCTGTGTGACATGCCCCACATTTAATACCAAGAGTGGGGTGCTGAGAGGATTCTAGCTGAGCTGGGAGTGTCCCCATAACTTTTCCAAATTGTCATCCACATTTATCACTCTTGTGTGCCCTCCCCCACAGGAACCCATCCTGCTCCTTCTTCCTACGTATGGAACTCTTCTCCCCTGTTCCCTGTTGTTAGTTGAGACCTCAACCCTCAGGTTGGGGGAATAAAGGTCCCTTAGAGTTCACCTGGTCTAAGCCATCATTTCACAGATAACCAGACTAAGGCCCAGAGAAGGCACATGTCCATTCCAGCATCACTGGGCTAGCACCTGGCAATGTCTGGGAAGATCTGAGGCACCCTCACCATCAGGCTAGTGCATTCTGGCTGCATCCACTGCCTCACATCTTATTCCACTGGAAGCCAAACAGAAGGGGTATTTAAAAGAAGAAGAAAGAGAAGAAGAACCTGAACTCCTTGAGAGGCCACAGCAACAGGCTTTCTCTTTAGGCCTCACTGATGTCCTCTTGCCCTGCCATCTTGATTAGGGCCTATTATGAAGGCCAGCATAATCAGTCATCTTGTTTTTTAATCATTGTAAAACACGCATAACATAAAACATAAAATTCACCATCTTAACCATTTTTAAGTGTACAGTTCAGTGGTGTTAAACGTAGTCAAAAATTGTAAAAGTAGTTAAAAATTGTGCAACCAATTTCCAGAACTTTTTCATCTTGCAAATTGAAACTCTGTACTCATGAAACAATTCCCTATTTTTCCCTCCCCTCCAGTCCCTGGAAACCATCATTCCACCCTCCATCTATGAATTTGACTATGCTAGTTAGCTCACATAAGTGGAATCATACAGTATTTCTCTTTTTTGTGGTTGGTTTATTTCACTTAGCATAGTGCCCTCAGGGTTCACCCATGTTGTAGCATCTCTCAGGATCTCCTTCCTATTGAAGGATGAATAATATTGTATTATGTATATATACTATTGTATATATCATGTAGTGATTTTCTTTTAATTTTTTGAGGAACCACCATACTGTTTTCAATAGTAGCTAAGCCATTTTCCATTCCTCCCAACAGTGTGCAGAAGTTTCAATTTCTTCTCCACATCTTGTCAAAGTTTGTTATATATGTATATGTGTGTGTATATATATATATATATATACATATATATACACACATATATATACAGATATACATATATATGTATATATATACATGTATATATATACAGATATACATATATATGTATATATATACAGATATACATATATACATGTATATCTGTATATATATGTGTATATATATGTATATATGTGTATATATGTATATATGTGTATATACATGTATATACATGTATATATGTATATATGTATGTGTGTATATATATATATATATATATACATGTATGTATATATAATGACCATTTTAAATCACTCACTTCTTGTAGATTTCAGTGGTGTACATGTAAGGAATCAGGTGAAAGATAATACACACCAAAAAAGACTGATACACAGTAGGTACTCCCTGCATATTATTTCATCTTTTAATTATTTCTCTTCTTTCCTCCCTGCCTGTTACCCAGCTTTCCTTCTTCACCAGGTTTCTCTCAATTTTGTGGTTCTGAGAAGGTCAGACTCTAAGATGAGAGTCTTAGAAAAGAACTAAAAATGAAAAAAAATTCAAAGCGATTCTTGACTCCTAGCCAGAGCAAGTGACCTTGATCTTTTCATAGGAGACTCTATCCCCCTTCCAGATGTCTTTGCTTATCAAGCTGAATAACCCAGAAGCTCTTCACATTTCCTCCGAGGAAACAGAGCTTCCTCTTGACTCTGGCTGGAAGTAGCCTATCCACTGAACACTGAGAGCTTGCAGGTTGATCCCAGCCTCAAATGGGAAGTACTTTCTGACAGTCTCACTCCTTACTGTGAATCGGCCATCACTTCTCTCCTCTGTATCTGATGCTCCCAGCAGCCTCTGCCTGCTCCAGCTTTATTACCTCCCTAGTTAGGGCTCCATTGTGCTTACGAGTATGCAGCCATTATCCTGGATAGGTTGGCAGCACTTGAGCGAGGTCTTTAGAAACAGCGAATGCCATAGCCACTGCAATGAGCTTCTACATGATTTGCTTTTTATTTTTATTTTTTTTCAATATATGAAATTTATTGTCAAATTGGTTTCCATACAACACCCAGTGCTCATCCCAAAAGGTGCCCTCCTCAATACCCATCACCCACCCTCCCCTCCCTCCCACCCCCCATCAACCCTCAGTTTGTTCTCAGTTTTTAAGAGTCTCTTATGCTTTGGCTCTCTCCCGCTCTAACCTCTTTTTTTTTTTTTTTCCTTCCCCTCCTCCATGGGTTTCTGTTAAGTTTCTCAGGATCCACATAAGAGTGAAAACATATGGTATCTGTCTTTCTCTGTATGGCTTATTTCACTTAGCATCACACTCTCCAGTTCCATCCACGTTGCTACAAAGGGCCATATTTCATTCTTTCTCATTGCCATGTAGTACTCCATTGTGTATATAAACCACAATTTCTTTATCCATTCATCAGTTGATGGACATTTAGGCTCTTTCCATAATTTGGCTATTGTTGAGAGTGCTGCTATAAACATTGGGGTACAAGTGCCCCTATGCATCAGTACTCCTGTATCCCTTGGGTAAATTCCTAGCAGTGCTATTGCTGGGTCCTAGGGTAGGTCTATTTTTAATTTTCTGAGGAACCTCCACACTGCTTTCCAGAGTGGCTGCACCAATTTGCATTCCCACCAACAGTGCAAGAGGGTTCCCGTTTCTCCACATCCTCGCCAGCATCTATAGTGTCCTGATTTGTTCATTTTGGCCACTCTGACTGGCGTGAGGTGATATCTCAGTGTGGTTTTGATTTGTATTTCCCTGATGAGGAGCGACATTGAACATCTTTTCATGTGCCTGTTGGCCATCCGGATGTCTTCTTTAGAGAAGTGTCTATTCATGTTTTCTGCCCATTTCTTCACTGGGTTATTTGTTTTTCGGGTGTGGAGTTTGGTGAGCTCTTTCTAGATTTTGGATACCAGCCCTTTGTCCGATATGTCATTTGCAAATATCTTTTCCCATTCCGTTGGTTGCCTTTTAGTTTTGTTGGTTGTTTCCTTTGCTGTGCAGAAGCTTTTTATCTTCATAAGGTCCCAGTAGTTCATTTTTGCTTTTAATTCCCTTGCCTTTGGGGATGTGTCGAGTAAGAGATTGCTACGGCTGAGGTCAGAGAGGTCGTTTCCTGCTTTCTCCTCTAGGGTTTTGATGGTTTCCTGTCTCACATTCAGGTCCTTTATCCATTTTGAGTTTATTTTTGTGAATGGTATGAGAAAGTGGTCCAGTTTCAACCTTCTGCATGTTGCTGTCCAGTTCTCCCAGCACCATTTGTTAAAGAGACTGTCTTTTTTCCACTGGATGTTCTTTCCTGCTTTGTCAGAGATTAGTTGGCCATATGTTTGTGGGTCTAGTTCTGGTGTTTCTATTCTATTCCATTGGTCTATGTGTCTGTTTTTGTGCCAATACCATGCTGTGTTGATGATTACAGCTTCGTAGTAGAGGCTAAAGTCTGGGATTGTGATGCCTCCTGCTTTGGTCTTCTTCTTCAAAATTACTTTGGCTATTTGGGGCCTTTTGTGGTTCCATATGAATTTTAGAATTGCTTGTTCTAGTTTCGAGAAGAATGCTGGTGCAATTTTGATTGGGATTGCATTGAATGTGTAGCTTTGGGTAGTATTGACATTTTGACAATATTTATTCTTCCAATCCTTGAGCAGGGAATGTCTTTCCATTTCTTTATATCTTCTTCAATTACCTTCATAAGCTTTCTATAGTTTTCAGCATACAGATCTTTTACATCTTTGGTTAGATTTATTCCTAGGTATTTTATGCTTCTTGGTGCAATTGTGAATGGGATCAGTTTCTTTATTTGTCTTTCTGTTGCTTCATTGATAGTGTATAAGAATGCAACTGATTTCTGTACATTGATTTTGTATCCTGCAACTTTGCTGAATTCATGTATCAGTTCTAGCAGACTTTTGGTGGAGTCTATCGGATTTTCCATGTATAATATCATGTCATCTGCAAAAAGCGAAAGCTTGACATGATTTGCTTTTTATATGGACAAATCCCAACTTTGTACACATGTAGCCATGGGGGTTGGGGATACATGAAGTGTCTCTTCAGTGAATGGCCTTTTTCTCTGAAATACCAATTTCTCTCTGAAATACCAATTGTAATTGTGAATAAAACATAAATCCTGCATGTGAATCCATTGCCCAAAGTTACTTGTTAAAAACATGTATTCACCTATTCTTTTCAGCAAACGTTTACTGAGCACCCACTATTTGCTAGGCACGGTTCTAGGAACTAGGGATTCCATTCCTCCAATGCTAGTAGGAGAGTGGCAAGCAATGGAACTAATAAGAGAAGTGTATATTGCCCAATTGTAAGTAGAAGGAGAAACAATATAGCAGAGAAGAGACATAGAAAGTGTCTAGGGTGAGAGCAGGGGAGAGATTTTAAATAAGGTCACCAGGAAAGCCTCACTGAGAAGTTAACATTTCAGTAAGGATATGGAGGTGAGGTAGTGAACCTCTTAGGGTTTTGGTGAGATCCTGTATAAATGTCAAATGTTTTAATAATAAAAATAAAATCTTAACAATTTTCTAGCACTCAGTGGTTTACAAAGTACTTGTCCTTAAGTATTTGACCCCAACCATTCCTGACAGAGATGTTTGCCCAGCCCACAGTACAAGCCATGAATCTGGATATTCAGGTCCCATCTTCTTCCCTCATGCCTAGACCCTGACATAGCACCTACCTGGGTTCATCATTTCCCTAAAAACGTGTTGCCAGCCCTTTGAGGAACTAGAATCTAGTCCAGAATCCCAGCTAGCTTCTCTCTGTACCCCTCCACAGTTCTCTGAGACTGCCAACTCACTTGCCTGGCCTCGGTCTCCAACCTGTTGCATGCATTCTCTCTCTGGTGCCCCACTTGCTTGCAGCCCGTGATCCTCCTTCTTTATTTATTCCAGGGACTTCTAACATGGCCTTTCCACCTGGGGGGTCTAGCATACTGATTAATAGCATGGGCTTTGGGGTCAGGTAGACATAAAATCCTGCCTCTATGACTTTGGGAATGTTTTTACAAATCCTTGGGTCCCAGTTTCCTTCTCGATAAAATGGAGATAATAACTACTTCATATGTGGCTGTAGATCTAAATAAAATAATGTATATAGCTGTTAAGACAGTACCTAGGAGATGACAGGCACTCAATAAATGGTGAGGGTGGTAGCTGTTATTAACATGATTGATATCTGCATCAGCACCCAGTGGCTCTCTTGTCTCTTCATCAATCAGCCATTCCTTCTACCACAGCTTCCACGGATCGAATGGAAGCAAGGTGACCTCCCATCTTCAAGGGGCTGGATCCACCCAGCCCCCTTCACTGGAGTTGTTGCCCCAGGAGGCTGTTCTACCTGATCAGTCCTCCTGTCCACACCCCACGGTGCAAATGATCCCTACTCACCTCTGCTCTCCATTCCAAACAGCTTTCTCTACTGCACAGTCCCTCCTGTGGTCTCAGTTGTAGCTATAATTTGTTTGTGATTAGTACTAATTCTCCAAGGCGCTACTGGAATTGTTCACTGCTTACTGAACAAACAAGAGGAGAAAACAACATATTATATGGGGTGCTGTGGTGCAGAATGGTTAAATATCACCGCTTTTCAAGGAGATTAATGGTAAATGTGCACAGAGGTCATTTATAATATTAAAAATAAAATTATTGCTGGGTCTTTTCAGCAAAGCAATGAAGATAAATGTCACATAGAGAAACCTTGGGGAAAGGTCCAGGCAACAAAATCAAGGGCCTGTTGAGGGTACAAAGGGTTGAGAAATTTTTTAATTTCTTAAGAGAGCTCAGCCATGAAAACAAAACACAGTCTGGTTTCTTCTGGCCTACACAAATCTTTGTCTTTCTCCCTAAGTTTATACAGAGACTGACTTTGTCTGAGGAATTGGGATTTTGAAACAAATCCTCAGTGGCTCTGTCATGTCATATGGCAGCCATAGTTCATTCCTAGTGCTGTCCCTGGTATCCCTGTCTCCCCCTCACCTCCAGACCATTGGCCGGCTCTGCCAGGGTCACCTCCAACATGAAACTCACGTCACTCAATTCTTTCCAGCTCCAGGACTGTCACCAGGCTCACACATGCTGCCTTCATCACTTGCTTGGGCGGTTTCCGCAGCCTACAAACTGGTTTTCCCAGTTCTGTTGCCTCTCCAAGCCATTCTCTCTAAATTGCTCAGAATGATCTTTTTAAAAACGAATCATATTGTTGGAAAACAATTTGAGATTTGTCTAAACTCCCTAAGCAAACTCCACGCTCCTTCAGCCCACAAGGTGCTGCCTGGTTGGGCCTCTGCCTTCCTCCCCATGGCCCTCCTGACCCTCTGTGACCGTTCAAGCCACACCGGCCTTTGCTCTATTTCTAGTCATGAGCATCTTCTCCCACCCTGGGCATTGCCGTTCCTGCTCTGCCACAGCCTTTTTACATGGCTGACTCTCTCAGATCCTTCAGTGTCAGCTCAAATATCACCTCCCTAGAGAGGACTCATGCAGCCCACCTGTCAAACTAGGTCACCCATGTTCCCCTCTGTTCACTATTCCTAACCCCAGTGCCAGCTGTTTGTAGAAGCTCTGAACACATTTGTTCAATAAACCAAAAATTGAATGAGGCAGGGAGGAGGGTAAGGGAGATGTCTACAGTGTAACCTAAAGGAATTAGCAATTTCCAGAATGCAAGAAAATTCCACCTCACTCCATTCTTCTACTTACACTTGGTGATCTATTCTGCGCTCCTTCAACATACATTCATTAGTGCTTGCTGTGTGCCAGGCACTCTCTGGGAGATAAAAACAAGACAGGCCCCCTGCCTCAAAGAATTTAGAATTTAGCGAGAGAAACTAACAACATAGACATAATCACCCAACAGGGGAAGTGAGTGCACAGTTAAAGGTAGGGAGCGATTACCAGCGTGCCCCAGGGGGAGGCAAGTGTCTTTCTTTAGGGAAGATGAACAAGCAATTGGGGAAAGTGACATCTGAGTTAGGAGGAATTGCTCAGGTAGAGAAGATGATTCTGGACCCCAGAATAGGGTTATACAAAGGTTGTAGCCATGGCTGCATGTTCAAGAAACTGTGAGTCATGGTGTTTGGCTAGATACAAAAGAACACAGTGAAGCTGAGAACGTGGGCTGTGGCAGGAGTGCAAAGCCTCAATTTGGTTTGAATGCCGTAGAAACCAGCAAAAATTTGGGATTAGGACCTAAAGAGAACTGGGCTCAGAAAGCTAACTCCAGTGGCAGGGTGACTCCAGAGATAAATAATCTTGAAAATTCATCATTGCAATTATTTTTCATAGCTATTATTTGTGTTGCAGGTTACTATTGGGTTTGTCTCTGTCATTGCTTTGTTGGAAGGGTCTGGCCCTGTAGATGTTCAGCTCTACTGTGGGATATGAGGGATTCCCAAAGGTATTGTCTGACCCCAAGATTTGGCCTATTCAACCCCATCATTGTCCCCTTCCCACTCACCCTCCATGGCCAATTCTCCCCAACACCCTGGGTTATTCTCTGAAATTAGCTCATAAGAGCCCCACGTACTATTTTATGTGTATAGTTTCATTTGGTCCTCACAAAAACCCTGTAAATTAGATAGCATCCGCAACTTACAGAAGGGAGAGGCCCTATAAACTGTGTCAGAGTTCACACCACTAGCTAGTGATGCCTTGGGCCTGCTGGAACGATAATAGAAATGGAATCTGGGTGTGAAGGGAACCCTAAGAACCCTGGACCAAGGAGGAAGTTGTCATGGTGAGAGAATGGGTGGTGCTGGGAGGCTCCGGATTTCTCCAGGGGACAAGGAACTGAAGATCCATTTATTCCTCCAACCCTAGAGGTTCTCAGACTTTAGTGTACCAGTTGTCACCCAGGGAGCTTGTAGAAAACGCTGGTTCCAAAGTCTCACCCCCAGATATTTTGACTCTGTAGGTCTGCAGTGAGGCCCAGGAAGCAACATGGTTACCAAGTTCCTCTGTGATGTTGATGCAGAGGCTCTGTGGACACACCGTCAATGCAGTAGCCTAATCCCACAGTGAATGTGAATGGCTGGCTGCAGAGGGTCTACAAACAAGGAAACTGAGGCCCAGAGAAGTGATATGCTCGTGACCTCTGAGGCCTAGTGGCAGAGTCAGGCCTCCAACCAGCTCTCCTGACTCCCAGCAGGGTGCTTTCTTACCCAGCCCACTGGGGCCCTCAATACTCAGGCCCTCTCCTCACCAGTTTGCATTTTGAGTAGGAGCCCAAGATGCCAGTTCTTTAATGAGGTTGTCCAACTACAATTTACGAGGCCCAAAGCCCTCAGCAAGATTGGCCTCTGCCAGGCTTAATTTACACAGTCTGCAGGCCTTCCAACACCCCCATTAACATCAGCATGGTGGCGGCAACTATTAGTCTGTGCACACTATTTGACCACATCCTTATCATGTCACCATCCATTTTCACGTCTCTGGGCTTATTTACCCTTGAGCACTAGATTCTCCTTGTCCTGGAAAACGTGAAGTTTCCACCAGCAGGTAGGAGCTTTGTTCCACCCCTGGGCTCCAGCTCCAGCCCTGCTCCTGACCTCCCCGCCCTCTGGAAGCCAGCCTCCTCCCCACACATCATCTCCCCTTCTCTTTAATTTAAAAACAAGACCCCCTTCTCGCTGACACAGCACTCAATTTTTCGCCCTTTAACGAGTGACATCGGTTAGGCAAGAGCAAGCAGGTGGGAGACGGCCCAAAAGCTGATACAAATGTGCCTTTTTTAATGCCACATAAATCACCTTAATTAAAAATTAATTAAGCGCCCTAAAATTTGACATTCATTTAAAAAAGAAATTTGAGTTAGGAGAGTTGTGTCCACGGCATCAAATCTCCAAGACGTAACTGAAGGAGGTGAGCATGTATGGGTGTCTGTTCTGAATGCACAATTAGGGAAAAGGAGTCATTCCCAGGGAGCGAACTCACTAAGTCCCCCATGGTGCAGAAGATGAACTCATGTACCTGACCTGGGGCACACATGTCTCTCGTGCAAATCTGAACTTGTTTCTACTACATCCACAGAGGAGATAAATGGGCAAACGTGGCATTCTGTTTGCTGATTCAGGAGAGATGTTCCAGGGTGCAGGTGACAGATGACTGAGACAGGAAAAGCCAACATGAGGCAACCAAGGGAAGATTGCTGGGCAAGTGAGTGGCTCAGTAAAGATGCCTACCCAGCAGGGCATCAGGCTTCAGGGGAGAGGCATTAAGTGGTGAACATTGTTAAAGATGGCACCAACTATATCAAATCAACCTTTGCCAGAGAGCCGCCAACAACCATTGCTAGAACCCCAGAATCAGGATGTCAAATATGGAAGGAGTCTTGGAGGTTGGATTTGAAGTTACACTCTCACTGTACCAAGGGGGCGCTGGAGAACCATGGAGGTAAAGGATCCACCTGAGACACGCAGATGCTCAGGGGCAGATCCTCCAGCCTTCCAAGGTAGTGGTTCTCAACCCTATGCCTTTGAGAATCACCCGGGAAGCTTCTAAAATCACCGGGGCCAAGGGACCCTCCTCCAGAGAGACTGATTTCACTGATTCAGATGGGGCCTGAACATCAACAGTATTTCTAACTTCCCAAGTGACTCCCATGGGCAGTTAGGGAGCTGCTCCAGAAGGTAATGGAATCTGAGTCCTTGGAGAGTGATTCCACCTGGGATCGTGTGACCCAGTTCTGGGCACTTCCCCTGTGATTTACTAGCTGTGAGACCTCAGGCAAAGCACCTAGCAAGTAACCAGCTGAATTTTGTTGTACCTTACTGATTAAAAAGAATTTCTCTCTACATTGTTTAATCTCTCAAATCCTCATTCTTTTGATTAATCAGATGGGGATAATAATAAATGTTCTGCCAGTTGTTTATGAGGTTCAAACAAAGAAGGATTAGGAAAGCACATGGCAAGTTGTTAAAATGCTATAGAAGGGTAGGGAATGGTAGACAATTTACTACCTCCAGTGCCTTTGATGTCATTCTGGAAAGAACTGCCTTTCCAAAGGTAATAAATACATTCCCAGAAAAGAAGACCCTTATTAATCAAAAATCCTTAAGCACCAACTCTCCCCAGAGTGACTTGATCTCAGCTCTCCATAATCTTTCTGTGATTACGACATTGGTGTTTCAGTGGTTCCCAGGAATCACTGACACCGTGGCCGGAAGCGGTCATGAAGTGCCATCAGGAAGCTCCTTCCTTACTGCTCTGGAGCAGGCTGTGACCATCCAGGCCCTCGGGCTACCTACTCCACAAGTTGGAACAACCATTTCACAGCCACAGAGGGGATGCTGTTAGGAAACTCGGGCCCTTGATTAAAACCATTCACCAAGGGTACTTTCCTCCTTGGAATTTATGGGCCCCATAAAGAAAAGAACTTGGGAAGACAGAGCGGTTGTTTCCTGTTGCGCCTCATTAGTTTTGAGTTTGGGCTGGCAGTAGAGATCAGAGTACCAGGCGCCCATCTAATTGAATCTCTCACAGGCATAAAGTTCCCCATGGTACAGAGGAGGAAGATATCAGGGAGCCTGGAAGCCTCCAGCCAGGGGAGGGAGATTGGAGGAGTCGATAGAAGCAGGGCTGAAGCAGACAGTTCTCTGGGCTGCGGCTGTGCAGCAGAGAGTTCCTGGGGATAAACTCGGGGGCATCTAGAGGGTGGAAGCAGAACTCCCTTCCAGCTACTGGACCCCTCCTTTGTGGAGGCTTATGTTCGAAGGGGAGGGATATTGACTTCCTGTCCTTCTGAACTCCCTGTCACTGCTCCTGATGACACCCATCGCCCAGGGGGGGTGTCCACAGTACAAAGGATAGAAAACAAGGTTTCCAATCTCTTGGCAAGCCATGCAAGCCCTTGGAATCTTCATATTGTCAACTATAAAATGAACACAGTAATACCTGCCCCAAAAAATACATAGTTTCAGTTCAACTTCCAAACTTTGGGATGGGAAGATCTCTGTAGAGGGCACTGTTGGGAACTCATGTAGATAAGACTTCCCTTCAAGTCACTTACAGTTTGCTGAGAAAGACAGGCATACAAACAGCTAGGTATCACATCAGGCAGAATGCCAGCCACATTCAGGGGCACCTGGGTTTCTCAGTCAGTTAAGCATCCATCCAACTCTTATTTCAGCTCAGGTCATGATCTCACAGTTTGTGGGTTCAAGCTCTGCATCCAGCTCTGTGCTGATGGTGCAGAGCCTAACTGGGATTCTCTATCTCTCTCTCCCTCTCTGTTCTCCCTCTTCCTCTCTCTCTCTCAACATAAATGAATAAATAAACTTAATAAAATTTAAAAAAAAAGAATGTCCTCCATGTTCAAGCAAGAAGTGGTGTGCCATAGAAGCCCAAGTGAAAGGACAGTTCATGGAAGGGGGAGAAGGGGACAATCCATGAAAGTGTCACACATGAGCCAGGAATATCTAGATCCCCATTGCTGAAAGATGGTGAGTTGGCAGAAGATGTTCCCAGATGCCAGGGCAGCCTTAGCAATGGCAGGACAACCCAAAGACTACCAAGGGTGACCCACTCACTGCCTACCATGTGGAAGAAAGCCTGGAAGCCTAAAAGGCAAAGAAGCAACCACCAAGGAAGATACGGATAGTTCTGGATTATGTCCAAGTTTACAACTCCTGCATATCAAGGTGCATTATAAACAGAGCAAAAATACACACGGAATGCTGGGGGAAAATTGTCAAACATATAACCAATTGTTTCACATCCTTATTAATAATCTCATACAGGGGCGCCTGGGTGGCTCAGTCGGTTAAGCGTCCGACTTCAGCTCAGGTCATGATCTCACAGTCTGTGGGTTCAAGCCCCACGTTGGGCTCTGTGCTGTCAGTTCGGAGCCTGGAGTCTGCTTCGGATTCTGTGTCTCCCTCTCTCTCTCTGCCCCTCCCCCACTCACACTCTGTCTCTATCAAAAAATGAATAAACGTTAAAAAATACTTTTAATAAAAAAATAATAGTCTCATACACATTGGGGCACCTTAGTGGCTCAGTCGGTTAAGTGTCTCTTAATTTTGCTCAGGTTACGATCTTGTGGTTTGTAAGTTCAAGCCCCACATCAGGCTCTGCACTGACAGTGCAGAACCTGCTTGGGATTCTCTCTATCCCTCTCTTTCTGCCCTTCCCTTGCTCAAGCTCTCTGTCTCTCAAAATAAATAAACTTAAAAAAAAAAAAATCTCTTACACTTCAACAGGAAAACATAAAGAACCTAACAGATAAATTGGCAAAAGGAAGTGAGCAAGTCCACTGAGAGTAAAATAAAGCTAGTAACATGTGGAATAATATCCAGCTCACTAACTATCAAAGAAATACAAATAAAACAGCAGGGAAATACTTTGAGTTAAAAATAAAAGCCATGCTAATATTCAGGGTTGGCCAGGATATAGTAAGAGGGGCGTGCGTGTGTGAACACAGCTGGTGAGAGTGTAAATTGGATTAACTTCTAGAAAGCAATTTGGCAATATGTATCAAGGGCCTTTAAAATGTTTATACTCTTTGATTCAGTAATTCCACTTCTGGGAATCTATCCTATGAAAATAATCTGAAATGCGGGCAAAGGTTTATGCTCAAAGATATTCTTCAAAGTGTTATTATAAACAGTCTAACAATCCAGTCATTGAATAACGTTTAAATAAATGATGGTACATATCACACAGGACTGTAGTCATTAAAAAGTCTTCTTATGGGGAATTTTTAAACCCTGAGAAAAGCTTGTGATCTAACCCTCATTATCTTAAGGCATGTATACGTATGACACAACAAAACAAGATGTTAAAAATGATGGCATCTGGGTAGTGGAATTCTGAGCATTGTTTTTGTTTATTTTTACCCTGGTTTCAAACTCTAAACAATAGGCATATGTTTTTTGAATGAAGGAATGTAAAAGAAAGTATGAGACCTATTCAGGGATTGACAAGTAACTGGCATGTGAAACATGCGTGTGTTCATGAAAACACACAACGAAAAGCAAGGCCTAATCATAAGGTGGGAATAAAACATGACACAATTTTCATTTGCTCCATACGTTTTTGTTTTTTTTTTTTTAATTTTGCTTATGTTTCCTGTGGTAGTTCTGAGAGTGAGGGTAATAAGGTCCTAATTATTTAATGGTCACATATAGGGCATAAGAAGAAAATGTTTGGGAAACTAGAAATCAACAAGCGAAGACGAAGAATTTTTCCTGTCATCCTAAAAAGTCTTTGCCCTGAAGGAGGGGCAGAGTGGACAGGCATGTCACCAGCAGGCGGGGCCCACCAGCTACAGTGGACACACCGGTCTGCTTTCAGGAGTAGCACCCAGCTGGAGGCCATTTGCCGGCCACCACGCCTCACCTTCACTTAACTGGGAACTACCCCCTATGAAATGGAAACAACAGAGCTGCCCTGTCCCAGCAGCTGTAAGGTTAGTGCACAGGCAGGTCAAGTGCCCGGTGCTGTCCTTAGCAGGAAGCAGGTATGCCACATATGATGGCAGGTGCCTTGCTATGTGCTCTTGTTTCCTGGGACAAAGTCCACAGCCACCCCCAGCAAAATCCCCTCCAGTCAAAGCTTCAGGGAGGACACCCCTCCTCCAGGTCTGCCAGGGGAGAGAGAGACTGCACTTTCTGGGGACCAGCACCAGTCTCCTAGAAGCACTGTGTTTCTCAGCTTCCAAGATGACAAGCCTGACAAGTGGAAAATTCATACGCAGAATTAAGGCTATAAAATGAATTTGGCACCTTACCTTTGAAAATGCTCATTGTGTCTCCTGTCATTCCCTTTTTATTTTGATCCCACTGTTGAGTTTTGGGAACTGGGGTGGGGAGACTTTCCATTGCACAGCCCCTGCGGTTGGAATTAGTAAGGGATTTGGTGGACACATTGTCTTAGGCTGTCTTGTGGCGCAGGGATGGATAGTGGGGGCGTTTCTCCTGTGTGGGGGGGAAAGGCAGAGAATGTCTAGTCCAGAGAACCACAGGTCACAAAACAAGCTATGGAACAGAGGAGTTGATCTAAAGCCATGCATGCTGGGCCTCAGCTGACTTAGCCAGTGACTGGAGCTGGAGTATTAAAGCCAGTGGGTATTAGCTTCCTGTGGCTGCTGTAACAAACCACCACATTAAAATAACACCCTTTTATTCTCTATGGGCAGAAGTCTGACATCAGTTTCACTGGGCTAACATCAGCTTAGTGGCAGTGCCAGCTCCTTCTGGATTCTCTCAGGAAGAATAGGTTGTCTCGCCTTTTCCTGCTTCTGGAAGCCGCCTGCCTTCCCTGGCATGTGACCCATTCTTCACGCTTCTCCAGACTCGCTTCCATGATGACATCTTTTGCTTCTTTCTTTGACTTTCTTGCCGCTTCCTTTTAAGACCCCTTGTGATCATACCTGGATAATCCGGATAATTTCCCCATCTAGAGAACCTTAACTTAATCCCCATTTTACCACATAAAGGAACATATTCCAGGTTTGGGGGGATTAGGATATGACTAGGGGCGTGTCATTTTTCAGCTTACTGCAGGCAGGGTAACCTAATGTGCATGGTTTTCACGAATCCTCGCAGGGGCCAGGCACTGGCTAGGGCTGGAGGGGGGACAGCACACAGATGCTCAAACAACTTAATGAAGAAGATGGGACCACACACACATGCTCTAGGGCCACGTTGCATGGAACGAATATCAAATGAGGCTCGAGCACAGGTTTGTGCAGAGAGACAGTGAGAAGTGAGACAGGAAAGGAAATTGGGGCCCCCAGCACAGAGGACCTTGCAGAGCAGGGAAAAAAGTTTGGATGTGATCCCCTGAAGGAAGCAGGGCCTGTGTTTTCCATGCCCACAGTTACACAGAACACCAAGCCAGGCTGGAGGCCCATCTGAGAATGTTGGTAGCCATGTGCCAACCACTGACAAATTAAGCCTTGACTGGCCTATGAGATGGAGAGAGCAGCTTTGCAGTCTGACAGGCTGCGTCCGCACCCCACTTACCAGCTTTAGGGAAGTCACTCAGCTGCCCTGACTCAGTTTTCCCACTTAGGAAATGGGTACTGTGAAGACATACCTAGCTTCTTCACAGAGCCAGATGTGCTGAGTCAGTACAGAGATGATTCTAGATGTAAACAGGCTGGACTTGATGTAAGTTTCAGTTGCAACTGAAATGAACCAGAAAATCATGGAATTTTAGATATTTTTTTTAATGTTTATTTATTTTTGAGACAGAGAGAGACAGAGTGCAAGTGGGGGAGGGGCAAAGAGAGAGGGAGACACAGAATCTGAAACAGGCTCCAGGCTCTGAGCTGTCAGCACAGAGCCCGACGCAGGGCTCGAACCCACGAACCGTGAGATCATGACCTGAGCCGAAGTCGGACGCTTAACCGACTGAGCCACCCAGGCGCTCCGGAATTTTAGATATTAACGATGAGCTAACCTGGAGAGTACCACATCACAATCAGCTGGGAGGTTGCATTGAAATGAAATTTAACAAAGGGGAGTCTACGCTCACAACCAGGGTTGGAGATACATCCCCCCCCCCCCCCCCCGTATATGAAGCTCAGAGAGGCTGTGGAACCCAGCCAAGTGGGAATCCTGGTCACCCTCACCCCCACCCAGCTGAGCATTGAGGCGGGTGGGATGGGGGTGGGAAGACTGCTGAGGCACCAGCTGCCATGCGGAAGGAGCTAGAAAAGAGGACAGAGTGCAAGGCCACTGGACTTGGGGGGTCGGCCCGGGTGGGCCCTGCCTGCTCATCTCCACGGGAGCCAAAGGCTGCCCCCATCCCCCCAAACCAAGAGCTCCCTGGCAGGAGGCACACTCAGAAAAACAAGCCAGGCCCTTGCTCGGCGGTCTCCAGGTAAAGTTCCCCATTTAGCAGGGCAGGCCGGTCCAGGCCAACTTAAGCCTGGTTCTCTGGGGTCACAGGTTAATTCATTATTATAACCCATTGTTCTTGACACAGAAACAAATAGCTGCTAACAGGTTCATTATAAATGGCTCCTTCTCTCTTCTGCCACTGGATAATATGATTTATATGAGATTTATGATTTATATAAAAATTTCAGAATGGACCTTAGAAATATCAAAATCCCTCCTTTTATAGATGGGGAGACAGAAGGCCAGACAGAGGAGAGATAGGTTCAGCATCACACAGCTGGTCCAACAACAGAAAGTGCTGTATGTTTCTAGAACCACTCCAGTCAAGAACTGTGGGAGATACACTGGACCAGATATGCCCCAAACCTGACCTCGTGGGTATAGCTGTATGTGTGCAGATGAGACTACAGGCTCTCCACCTGGCACACTGAAGCCAGGGGTGGAGGACCCCAGAGTGCTGGGGGGATGTGGACCTACCTAGGCCCACTCTGCTATTCACCATCACTAGAAAGTGGGGGTTTAGGACAGGGTGTTAGGGCTTTGCCTTCCTCTTGGCCTCCTGGTGTTGGTTGGCCCTGCGTGTAGCCAGATCGGGCGTGTCAGCCAGACCTTGGGATGTGAAAGGCAGGGCAGAGTGATGCTGTCCCTGAGCCTTCCCACAGCGCCACCCGAACTGATCAGGGGCATGTGTCTCTGTGTGCTCTCCAGGAACATCCCCGGGCTCCAAGATGGCCTTGCAGAGTTCCTTCACCTGCTGGAATGGGACAGTCCTCCAGCTCGGGCAGGCCTGCGACTTCCACCGGGACTGCACCCAGGGAGAAGACGAGGGCCAGCTGTGCAGTGAGTAGATGGGGCTGCCCCCCACCCCAGCCCAGCCCGCACCTACACCCCCCTGCCCCCATCACCTCGGGCACGAGACCTTAGACACCCTCCCTTACACCCAGTGCTACCTGTGTGCCGTCAGTGACGACTTCCAAAAGCTACACAGTCTCAAAGAGACAGAGCTAAGATCTGCATCTAGAAACAGGAGCACAGAATTTAAGAACCAAACAAGATCGTGTAGCTCATGCTGTCAGCATCCTAGTGGCACAGAGAAGGTGTGCAGGATAAAGCCTAACTCAGGAACATGAGCCCCCTGTGCCCAGACTCCCCTCCCTTTTCAGGCCTTATCTTCCACCACCCACCTAGCCCTCCAATCCTCCTGGTCTTCCGTGTGCCTCAGCGCCTGCTGGATCAGACCCCTTCCCCACTCCAGCACACCTCCCTGGCTTTGCTCGTGCGGTACCCCTGGCCAGAGTGCCCCTTCCTCCTTGGGTCACCTCCAGAGTCAGTCCTTCTGGGAAGCCTCCTCTAATGCCTCCCACAAGTACCACGCCAACAAATACATCTGGCTTTTCCTCTCGACTCCCTCCATTGGTGTATCCATCCATCCACTGCGTGTCCATTCTTTTTTATTAACAGCTTTTTAGAAATACAATTCATATACCATACAACTCACCCACTTCAATTGGACACATAAGTGTTTTTTAGTATAGTCCCAAGGCTGTGCAACCATCACCACAATCTAATTTTAGAACATTTTTATCACTTCAAAGGTAACCCCTAGCAATCTTTCCTCATTTCCCTCCAATCTCCCCTCCCCTACTCCCCCCCCCCCCCAGGGGCCGTTAGCCCTAAGCAACCCCTAATCTACTTTCTGTTTCTACAGATTTGCCTATTCTGGGCATTTCATATAAATGGAATCATACAATATGTATTCTTTGTGATAACTTCTTTCACTTGGCATAATGTTTTCAAGGCCCATTCTTGTTGTGTCGTGTAAGGATCTCATTCCTTTTTACTGCCAAGTACTATTTCATTGTATGTCTATTAGCACATTTTGTTCATCTATTCATCGGTTGATGGGTATTTTGGTTGTTTCTACTTTCTGGCTGTTGTGAATTATGCTGCTTTGAACATTCCTGTACAAATTTTTATATAGACAGATGTTTTCTTTCCTCTTGGGTACATGCCTAGGAGTAAATTGCGGGGTCAACTCTGTATTTAACATTTTTTTAAGTTTATTTATTTATTTTGAGAGAGAGAGAGAGAGTAGGGGAGGGAGAGAGAGAGAGAGAGACAATATCCCAAGCAGGCTCTGCACTGTCAGCCCAGAGCCCAGTGCAAGGCTTGAACTCAACGAATCATGAGGTCATGACCTGAGCCGAAATCAAGAGTCAGACGCTTAGCTGACTGAACCACTTGGGTACCCCTGTATTTAACATTTAAAAGAACTTCCAGGCTGTTTTCCAAGGTAGCTACACCATGTGACATTCCGCCAGTAATGTATAAAGTTTCTAATTTCTCTACATCCTCATCGACACTTATTACAATCTGTCTTTTCATTTCTGCCATGCTAGTGGGTGTGTACCTATTCCATTTCCTGGAGGTGGTTTCCACATCTCTCTCCCTCACCATGGGCAGATTGGATCTGTTTCTCTTCCCCATACCAGTATCTCCTGGCACAGCATAGGTGGTCACTATTTGTTGATTCAAATGACTAAATGAGTCAGGACACTTGGTTTCCATGGACCAAAACGAACTGCTGAGATTTCACTGATAGCTGGGGGCAGAGTTAGACTCCCAGCCCAGTGCTCTTTCCACCCGAATCCGGTGTTCTCAGCAGCTGCCTGGTTACAAGTATACACTCGAGAGGTTTTTACATTTATGCCAGGGAAAGCACAAACACTTATCAAACACATATATTGTGAGCTACAAAATGTACTAGAGCCCACAGCAGGGATGAATAACAGGCACCTGTCTTTAGATTGCTGAAAATCCAGCACAGGGGAAAGGACCGAAGCCACAGAGTTGCAGTAGGGAAAGGATGTGGCACATGCGTGCCTGGGGTACTCTGGGGCCCAGACACAGGAGCAAATGCCTCGCCCCTCAGATGCACTGGCCCTAAGACATTGTGGCCTGCAAAATAGCTTTAAAAAGTTAACAATATCCCCCATATCATCTGCAGGACAGGTTTTCCCTTGGGGGAGAAAAGGTTTTATTTATTCTCTTTTAAATGAAGCAATAAAGAAAATCCATTTTTCAATTTGAAAAACTTCCTTTTTAGATAAAACTTCCCAGTGAAGTTTTCCAATAATGATGGAATTGTGGTTGTTTAGATAAAACTCAGTAAAGACTTACAGGTAAGCCCTTTGTTTATCCCACACTGTTCCTGGCCTTTCTTCACAAAGCTCTCACTCGACATGTGGACCAAAATGAAGCCAGCCCACCCATGTTGTCCTGGGCAGGGGTCTGCGTGTGTCTCTCTAGTTACTGGTCTCTGCAGTGTTTCCAGCAGTGCATCTGAGCTGTGTGATTTTGCTTTTGCCTTTTTAAAGTTTTTTGATTCCCACTTCCCAGCTGGGACACAGGTCAGGCCAACCATGCCCTGGTTTACAATTGGGAAAATGAAAGCACAGAGAAGGTAATTGATTTGTTCAGGGTCACACAGCATGTCAGGAACAGAGCCATGATTAGAGTGATGAGTCTGTGGGATCCAGCCCATTACTGTAGGCTCAGGGCATTCTCTTACCATTCTAGGGCTGCTGTTAATGGATTTCCAAGGCCAACTCCAAGCTTGAGGACAGCCTGGCTCCAGAATGGAGGGCAGGTTCCTGAGGCCCAGAGACCTTTCCAGCCACACTTGAAAAGCTGCTCTGACCAGCTCTCAGAATGACAGTTCCACCCTGGAGAAACCCCTACTGAGTTCTTTGCTACAGAAAACAGTTGCTAGGAAGAGAAGTTCAATTCAGAAGGAGGGTTATTTCGATCTTTTTGCCACTCTGATCTTGGCAGTACTCTTAGCAAATATTCTTTCCTTTCTGGTGTGTCCCATTTTGTCTGGCGTTTTTGCAGTTTTCCCCATCACATTGACCAGTGTTGATTCTAGAAAACATCCCCATGAAGATGAAGAAGATGAAGAAGAAGGAGGAGGAGGAGGAGGAGGAGGAGGAGGAGATGAACACTTATTGAGCATTTACTGGGTGCCAGATACTTTTCATGTATGAATTTATTTCGTCCTCAGAACGATCCTATGAGATGCTACTGTACCCTTCTTAGAGATGAGGAAGCTAAAGTCCATGAAGCTGTTAGCCAGCGTGAACCACTGCAAGCCAGACTCATTTGTTATCTGAGTTTCCAGTGGTTGATTATGCAAGCCCAACACTAGCTACGTAGCTACCCAGGAAAAAAAGGAGGAAGGGAAAAAGGGAAGGTCCAGGGCTCTGCCACCACATTTCTAAGTGGGGGAGAGGGGGCCTCAGATCATTTATCTTCACCCTCTGGGCCTATTTCCTCGCTGTAATATGACTTGGAACATGACACCCACTGATGTCTTGATGTTTGTGATGCATTTAGGACCTCATCCTTACCAGGTAGTCTGGAACCTGTTAGAATGTCTTCTCTGGGAAGCTGGTGACCAAGCCTTGCTGGGAATGTCCAGTTCTAAGGAACCTGCATGAGGGTCATGAATCTCTAGCCAATGCAGTCAACTATGCCCTGCCATGGCTGGAATTTGGGGGGAGTGGGGGGAGTAGGTTGTATGCCATCAACCCCAGCCTCAACTCCCCACACTTGCTCCAGAAGGAAGTCCACACACAGCTTCATTCAGATTATTACACTCAACCTTGAGCAACATTTCAAGCCAGGATAAGTGGGAGACCTGACATGGAGGTGGCAGTGCCTTGCCCTTCTGCATCCACTCATGAATGTGTCCATTCACACCACATCCTTCAAACCACAAACACATGCCATCCTCCTTCCTGCTTTCCAGTTAAGCATTGCTGATCCAAGTGAGATATCCCGGAACACTGGAACCCATAAAAGGGTGTGTTGAGGGTTCCCTGTGTGTCAAACAACGGCTTCAGTGGTGTGGCATGCCCCAGAAAAGGGTCAGGTGTCTCCACTTTGTCCCCTGATAGGTCATTGACTCCCTTCCCCTTCACGTAACCAATAATCTCATCTGTTTGGTGGGGATTCTCTTCCTGACAGGCAAAAGCAATTTCTCAAAGTTTATTTCTTTATTGTAAAATAAAACACGTTGTTTGTAAAATATTTGGAAAAACTAGAAAAGTACACAGGAGAAAATAACTACTGCCTGCAATCCTCCCTCTCAGACATTCAGAGATAACCATAATATGATGATGTATTTCTTCTAGCACTTTTTCCCATGACTCTATATTTTCATGGAAATGTATAACACATATTTATCAAAAATGTTAACAGAGCTGTCATGCAGGAAGGAAAAGAAGTAGTGTCATTTGGCCTGGAGTTTACACTTGGCAGCTTCCTGTAACTTCTGCTGAGGCCACATCTTCGTGACCCTACCAATTTGTCTCTCTTACAATGGAATCAGGTGTCATAATTGCCAAATGTTGCGGGATTGATTGATTGACCCCCACATAGCCTGACTTGGCCATTCAGCCAGTGAAGTAAGAGGATCAGATAGGGCAGTGCTTCTCAGCCACCAAGGTGCCTAGGAACCATCTGGAAGACATTAAAAATGCAGATTTTGACTCAGTAGGTGGTGATGGGGGTGGTGGACCTGAGATTGCACACTTCTAACAGTTTCACCGGTGATGCTGGTGTGGCTGGTCCTTCAGCCACATTTTGAATAGTGAAGGGTTAGATGCCTGAATCCACTCCCCTTGTATTCAGCAAATAAGTATGTCAGTCCTACAGCATGGCAAGTGCTGAGTAGGTGCTTGGGGTGAATGAGAGGAGAAAGGCATCATCAAAGGAGTTGAAACCATTGGACTCAAATCTCTGTGCCAACATTGTGCTCAGCCACTGGCCCTGACAGCAGTGTCCCAAACCTGGCCTAATCCATCAAGGGTTCTGATGTCCCCCACCCCACCAGCTTCCTTGGGAGGGGCTTCTCCCTGAGCACACACCTGCTGTGCTGGCAAGTGGCAGTAACCCTCTCCTCCTTCACCCCATCCCACTCTGCAAGGTTTTCAGGATCACATAAATTGTCCACCGACCCAACTATTTTGTCTAATTCCTCTTTATTCAATCAGCCATAAAGAAAGCGGCTTCCAATCCCAGCTCACCCTGGATCCTGTGCAAAGCTAGGACAAGGGTGGGCTTCCAGAAGGTGGAGAGTGCCAATGGCTTTCCTCATTCCTGTTCAGGTGGAAGGCATAGGCAGAGCTACCATGGGCATTTCTAGAGAGGCAGCTGAGGGACCTGTCTCTGCCCCCAGGGCAGTGTTGGCTATGTCAGTTCATCCTCTGACAAGTTCCCCTGAGCCAGGAGTGAACAATGACTAGTAATGCCACCACCACTCTGTATTTGCTCAACTCTGTTTACAAAATTCCACACTCTGCCTTATTTTACCCTCAAAACAGCCCTGTGAAATAGACAACTACTATTACCCTATTTTACAGATGAGGGAGATAAGTGTTTGAGGAAAAGAAGTGCCTTGCCTAGAGTCACCAGCGGAAAGCAGCAGGTTAGGGCTAGAACCAGGGATCCAGATCCCAGGACCATTGAGGTATCGACATCCATAGTTGGGCTGACTTCTCTGTCTCTGCCTTCTAAAAGGGGAAGGAGGGAGTGATGAGCTGTAAAAGGCTTCAGCCCAGCTCCTCCTTCTACCAGGAGCCATTGCCTGCTAGAATCTTCCATCATGGTTCCTGGTTGAAAGCACACTTGTAAAGGACGCTTCATGGAAGGTCACTTCCAGCTACCAGTTAGTTTTTGCAAAAGAAGTGGATGTGGGGTCCCTTGAGGGGGCATAAAAAATAAAACAGAAAGATCTCCTTAGCTTTTGGATTTTTAATCAGAGGAACATGCGGGGCTTGGGGGAAAATGATTTCTTCAGGGGGGTATAAATGGGAAGAGATGCTCAAAGTCAGTGACAGCCGGTTTTAATTTATAATTCTGCCTCTGTGTGAAATGCACAGAGAATCAGGGGGAAATGAGTAATAATTCACTAAGGTGCTGTCACAGCCAGGAAGCGTTAGGGCCCTCTTTGTCAGCCTGCCATTGCCGGGAAGGCTGAGACAGAGGAAGGACACGGAGAGCAGTGGGTCCAGCTAGAGCGCCTTTCCTCCTGCTCAGAGACTTAGCCCTGCTGCTTCTCCCCAGCCTGGCCTGGGGCCGTTGGTGCTATCGGAATAGCCTGGAATGGCCCACCAGCTCCTCGGGGCTGGGTGCCTTCCCTGCAGCCATTCTCTGAGCAAGCTGCAGAATGTGAGCTCTCTCTGACCCTCTTCTCCTTTCTTCCTCTTTCTGAGGGCACCTGGGAAATATATGGTCATAAAGCTGACTGTGGCCTTTTCAATGGGACCTGAGGTCAGCTTGATATAGAGAAAAGGGTAACAGGGCCCTTTATGCTGAGCCAACAGATGATATAAAAAGGCCCCATGGCTGGCATTGCTTAGTTGGGATAAGGTAGGTTAGAGCAGTAATAAGCCATTCCTAAATTTCAGGGGCTAACATAACATTGACAGTACCTATGCACCAAAGCGGGGGGCTCCACAGGATCTCTCGGGGCCCCAGGCCCCACCGTCTGACAGCAGTGGTCTCAGGGATGGGAATGACCCTTGGCCACCTGAGCAGGGAGACAGAGACCAAAGAATTGCACAGGGGCTCTCCACAGCCTCCATCCAGAAGAGACACACATCACTTCTGCTCACATTCCATGGGCTAGAGCTATTCATGTGGCTTCCCTTAACTGGAAGGGGGATGGGGAAGAAAGGGAAAGAAATAGAAAATTTGAGCAATACGTGTCTCTGCAGATGGGGGTGACTTGAAGGACGCAACCAACTCCCACCAACTCTACCCCTGCCACCATCACATTCTTGTCATTGTGTCTGCCATCAGAAATCTATTCCAGTGCCTTCTCCTGGGGTAACATTCGTGCTCGATCAGAATAAGGAGCACAGATTCAGAAGCAGATCTTAGGGCTAGAGCCAGGGATCCTGTGTTACCTGCTGGCTGTGTGACCTTGGTCAGAATGTTTAACATTCCTGAGCTCTCCTCTCTCACATATAAAACTGGTTTATCCCCATGCTGCCACACTATTATTTTTTTTTACTGCTATTTTATTTTCTGAAGATCAGAAAAATTGTAAACCTTCACGTGTACCAGTTAAGGACTGGGGCTTCTTTTCATTGTCATCAGTATCATTAGAATCAAGGGTCCAGCTAAGGAGCTGTTGTTGATAAGGATACTTTGGTCATGCCTGACTCATCTTACTTGACATTGGCATATTTTGCTTTTAGCCTTCCTGGAAATGACCATATCCCTGTGCTCTTGTTGCAGGTAAACTCCCTGCTGGGTTTTACTGCAACTTCGAAGATGGCTTCTGTGGCTGGACCCAGGGCACGCTCGCACCCCACACCTCCCAGTGGCAGGTCAGGACCCTGAAGGATGCCCGGGTCCAGGACCACCAAGGTACTGCTGCTCTTTTCCCTTCCCCCTGGTGCCCATCTGGCCAGACAAGAGATTTAGGGCACCAACCCAGAGAAGCTGGAGCTCCCCACCCCTGCAGGGTGACCTCCCCACCCCAGCGCAGGTGACTGCCCAAAGCTTGCCTTGAGGTGTTCACACACAGTTCCCTCTTTGGACTTCCCAGGCTTCAGAGTGATTAGATCAGGACAAGGTAGTCTCCCCTTTTGTTCCCTAAGATGAGAATCTGGATGAAGGATTAGCTAAAAGATAAGAAGAATAGTGGCAACAATAGTAATAATCCATTCATTCAACAAGTGTTTGTTGAGGACCTACTATGTGTCTGGCGCATAACTCACTGAGAGGTAAGGAAAACTATAGCTGTCTATGGGGAGGCTGAGGCACAGGGAGGCTTTATGTCATTGGGCCCAGGGTTGTGCCCTGAGAATCTTGCCCCACATCTGATCTGTTCCCTGGAGCCCAGCTTCCCCAGCCATACCCACCATCCTTGCCCAGCTCAAGCTGGCAACTCTCACACTCCCAGTGCCAGAGCCTCTCCTCCCCCTGCCTCTGCTTGGCTTCCAGAAGGGCGGAGACCTCCACACATCCAAGAGATGGCCACCTACACCTAGGTGAGCTGACTCCACACCTGGAGACACAGCTGGGTCATGGAACAAGGGAAGGCCTCTGAGGCCAACACAGCTCCCAAGTTCAGGCTGCTGGAGAAGCCAGACCACCTGACCATGGGCCCAGCCTTGGGCTGTACCCAGTACTAGGCCTGAGCAGGTCCTGAGGCCCACCTCTCTACAGGATAGAGCTGGGCTTAGAGGCAGGGGCTCTCTCTCTCTCCTTCCCTCCCCTGCATTTGTCTGCTCTTTGTGGAGCTATAGTCCCTTGTACCAGATCCCTCTCTCCAAGCAAAGATCATACATCCTATGGATCCCTTTAAGAATTAATGATGATGATGATGATGATTAAGGTGTGAGAGAGAACCATGTCCTGATCAACCACTGGGGATCCCAGAGCCCGTGCAGTCCTATCCTGGCTAACTGCTCCTGAAAGAGCTGGCTTTGACCGTGAGGAAGCAGGCTGAGTTACCACAGCCCCAGGAGAGTTCTGCAGGCCCCTCAGCAGAGAGAAGGCCCCTGGAGCTCCCGTTTCTCCTCCTGATCCCACACTGTATCATCCTCAGCACCTTACTGAGGAGCAGAGAACAGACACAGAGCTCGAAGTCAGACATGATCGTCATGTTTCTGCTGTTTGGAAGCCCCCAACAGCACCCATAGCAAATATGCATCCAACCCTGGCTCAGTAGCTCTAGGGACTGGGCTTTCACTGCCTCCTAAAGCAGTCCTTCTGTCAAAGACCAGTGTTCCTTTCCTGGAGAGAAGCTCCACCACTCTGTAAATTCTACCCATAGATCATACTTTCTGTCTCCTGGAGCCCCACAGAACTCAACTACTCTCTGTCTCACCAAAGCAGCTCTTCAGATATTTGAAGGCAATAGCTGCTACCCACCCACCACAGGAGACTCTTTCCCTAGTCACAGATTCTTCCTCAAGGATGGGCCATATGCCCTCTAGGATTGCTGGCTGGTCTTGGTTACTCTGCTCTGGACCCACTTGAATTTGTTACTTGGTAGTAATCCAATATCAGACTTTGCTAAGAAAGAACAGCAGAACTGAATGAGTAAAGTCCTTTACAGGGTTCTGTGACACCTGTGAAAGGCTGGGGGGAGTGCTCTGGCTCCCATCTCCATAGCACTGACCACCTACAAAACCCTGTACAGTTCCTGGAGATTTACAGTTGGTTCTTCCCTGCCATGTGGGGTTGTTGGGGGCTTATGTTCTCCCAGATTTTCAGGCAGATACATGCTTAGAAAACATAAGAAATATGACTTCCTGTTCATGTCATAGGGCACAGGATGACCTGGTGGAAAAGAGTGAAGGTCATGGAGACCCCAGGAGGGCAGAGGGCCAACAGGACTGTAATGGGGAGAGGAGGGGCTGGGAGAGGTCAGCGTGCTTCAGGCTGCTCCTGGGCTATGTACTAAAGCTGGTGACCTTGAGAGGTCAGGGATGCAGTAGCCCAGATGTATGGTGCTGGGATATTGCAGGGCATTTGGAATGAAGACCTTTGCGTGAGCCAAGTTTTATTGATGGTGACAAGTAGGCTGTCTTATCCACTGGAGGCAGCAGAAAACTGTGTCCTCAAAGGTGTACCACGCCTAGAGAAGAATGGGCAGAGCCCCAAGGCCCTTCAGTGCATGAGGGTGGTGCATTTCTGACTCTTTTTCTCTCTGCCCCAGGCCATGCCCTGTTGCTCAGCACTACTGATGTCCCTACTTCTGAAAGTGCTACAGTGACCAGTACTACGTTTCCCGCCCCAATGAAGAACTCTCCATGTGAGGCAAGTCTCAGTGCTCCCCTACCTCCTGGACTTCTCCTCCTACCCCTCACCTTGGGCGCTTCCAGATGAACCCAAACATCAGCCAAGTAGCCTGGATGGTTGGGCTGCTTGTGCTCCTGGGGGGAGGATATGATGGCGTTCTTGTCATCTTTGCAGAGAGCATGCACCAACATGGTGGAGTCCCATCTGCAGAGAATCTTACCTCAAACACCCATGCTCAGCCACACTGAACTCTTTGCAGCAGGGCCTTGATCTAAGCAAACCCAGAAAATAATTCCAAAACGTAACAGGGGAGGGTAATAGTGATCTACAAAAGACTTTCTACAATATCAAGCTCTTGTAATACATTTCAGATTTTATAGAGCATCAAAAATTTGATCTACATAAATTTCACTAAGACATCAGTGGCATTCAGTAAGGTCCCCTCCAAAGCCACTTACCCAGATGGTTCCTATGGCAGTTACCTTTTTAGTGTGGTAGGTCATAATCTCTAGAGAACAAGAAATGCGTTTAGACCCCAAACATGATCCAGTGATTCAACTCATGGACTCTGGAATCAATTGCCTGAGTCCCAGCTAGGCTCCACCACTGACTGGCTGCACAATTTTCTTGGGCAGTTAATAATCTCTCAGGGCCTCAGTTTCCCCACTGTAAAGTGAGACAATAGGAGTGCCTACTCTAAAGAGGAGAAGATTAAATAGGTTAATACATATACAGGGCTTATCATGGCTGCTGGCACATCATAAGCACGACAGTAGTTAGCCAGCAGTGCCCGGCACCCTGAGTAAACATAGGTAAGGAGGATGGGGGAGCCAAAAACCAGATTCTAAGTTCTCAGAGAGCTCTGCATGCCTGTGCTTCTTTGCACCACCACACGGCACCACATCGACACCTTGCACTTTGTAGAAAACCAACACATAGTTGAGATTTGGCCAGCTCTCTCTTTCTGGAAACTCACAGGAGAAATCCCATCCTGGCTTTGTTTCAGGAATAGCTATGCGCCCCCTGAGCAATTTGTTTCCTTTCAAGCTATGGACATTGTGAGACTGAGCAGACTTGCTTCCCCTCCGCTGGCTGGTCAAAGCCCCAGGGAGATCCGGGAAACAGGCTTCCGCTGCTAAGGGACACAGCCACACTCAAGCCCTCTAGGCTTTTTATGAAATAAAAACTCACCAGCATAAAACATGTAAGAATGGAAAAGAAGTATCAGTGACTTTTTTTTTTTAATCAGAAGAATGGTCACGTTAAATCTGAGGCTCCCCTTTTAGTAAGTAAATAGGGGTTCATGATGTGTAGTCTGTAATCAGCCTTACTCCTGGTTCGATCTTCTAACTCAACATTTACCCAATTTCTCACCCTTTTCTAGTTAGTTTCTGTTACCTTACTAGATGTTATGTATCTCTGGGAGCCACCTTAAGTCCTTTTTGGAGGAAGTCAGGGCACAAATAAATAGATTCATTACATTAACTTGTATTTGAGAACTCACTCTATCTGATGCAGATTGTGGACTACACAGTCATCACTGATATCTCTCAGCACCCCCCACACCCCAATGCCACCCAGAGCAGACACCTAGAAAGGAAGGCTTCTTAAGAGGAAATCTAAATGAGGAGAGATGGTCACCCTTCCTGAGAGGTCAGGGGGATCCTTAAAAGAATTTGATTTTTAAATAAACTCTTCACTGTATTTAACATGAGCCTAATTTTAGAATAAGAAATGTCAAGGCTAAAAATGATATTTTTCAAATACTTCATCATTTCCCTGATAACCTTTGGTTGATTGATAGTTTAAACAGGTGTTTTGTTTTACTGGCCTGTTTTATTTTCCCTCCAGTCAAATTTGCTCTGGGCTATTTCTGCTATTTCCTGCCCTTTTCCATAACTCGACTTAGCAGGAGTAATGAAGGGAAGGCAGTGACTCCATTCTGTTCTCAGCTCATAGCTAGTTCACATTTAGATTTTCAGACCATTCATCTACTGCTGATGGGTCTTGAATCCCCAGTGTTGGGGTGAAATGTTTTCATCAGAAAAATAAATAACCAAAATAGAAATATGCATTTCCAGGTCTGTAAGCCTTGCCATTTATTTGATTCAGATCCTAAATGCAGAAGGCATGAAGCTGATTTCTTCCTCCCAGGTTGGCAAATGTCAGTGACGGGATGTTGCATCACTGTGTGAACTGTGTGCGGTTAACTCAGGGTCTTCAAACCCCACCAGCCCTCAAGGGGCCTGGCTATGGGGCCCAGGTACGGGAAGGGGACACTTCCTGTACCTAGGCCCTATAGGTACAGGGTAGAGATGGGTGAAAGTCTCTGGTGAAGGTCAAGCCCACAAGGACTAAGAGGCTGGCTAAGCTCCAGGGCTGACACCCACCACTGAGTGTCGTCTCTAAACGCAGACCAGTCCTGGGAGCCCTAGAGTCCCTCCACCTCCTGGGAGTTGAAGTAATTGCAGAATTTCTCAAAATACTCCTTCAAGATACCCTACAGTCATTGGTGAATTCCCAAAAGGGAACTGGTGTCGCCTTCTGTGCGTTTCCTTGAAAAATCTAGCTACAACCTGTCTAGTAGGTCTCTGTCTCTCCAGTTCCAGTCACTTGGAAATTGTAATCAGGACGGATTCTTAGGCCCCATCCCAGGCCACTTGGATGACACCCCAGAGTGGGGCCTGGGAATCTCCATTTTCAACCCCCGCCCTCCATGATTTGGAGGCACACTGACACTTGAAAGTAATTGACCATAAATGCACCTGCCACTTGTGACAGAAATTCATTATAAGTCCATGCAGAGAGTTTTTCCTCCACTACCCATGCTATCAAATAGTGTGATGTAACTTGCCTTTTATAAAGATGAGTCAGAAGTGGTGAGCAATGACAGGGTCAGGGACATAGGTGGTGGAGACAGAAGGGACTGGGAGAGTCCCCCTCAGAGCCCATTTGGAACCAGGTCAGATGCCCACCAGTGGTGGAGACATAGCCAGGATGTGCCAGTCAGCTTCCAGGCTTTTCCAGAAGCATGCCTGCTCCAGCCTCCTCCCTCTAGGTGCCTGCAGTCACCACTACTGGCCTGGCACCTCTCACTGGCTGGCCTCGTGGAGGCACTGTCTCCTCCGTCCCTCCGCACAGTTGCATATGGGGCATGAATATTTAAAGACCTCTGCCTAGCCCAGCCACAAACAAGAGAGAGTGTTATATATGTATATATATATATATTTTTTTTTTTTCGCCTCCCCCAAGCTATTCTCTGTGGGAAACTGGAGATCCACTTACAATATTCAGATTTTATTTTATTTTTATTTTGTGGAGCTCCAGTTCAAATAATTAAAGTTGCCACCGGGGAGGGGAGCCTTGTGGTGGCTTTCATGTGCACGCTTGCTGTCAGACCTGCTCTGTCCGCCTTGGCTGGGAAACACACTCGGATGTGTCTAGCATTGCAGCCGCTGGTAATGAAGGGGACAGAGGGTGGCAGGCGCTATCTCTGCCCCGCCTCCTGCCTTTCGCACATCCCAGAAGCTTGAATGTCTCAACAAGCCCCATGCGGTTTGAAATTCTATTTTATTTGAATAGCCTGCCTGTGACTAGAATATTTTAAACCATGTTCTCAGGACAGAACAAGGCCTGGGGGGAGGAAAAGTGGGCTTCCCTCATTCTCTTTCCCGCTTCAAAACATGGAAGCGGTTTTCCTTCTATGAGCTGCAGGAAGGAAAAGGGCCCAGGAAGTGGGATGTGACCACTTGATTGGTGGCCACACCCAAGGGCAAGTGAGTTCCTAGCTGCTGGTTTTTCTGACCTTGCGGGAGCTACAGCCACCTCTGCCCTCCCCCTACATACTGGTGCATGCACAAAGACACTGGGATCCTGGAACACACCTGGGGCCTTCCTGCCCCTGACATCAGCCCTGTAGTGATAAAGGCATTGGCTTCAATGGGCCTGGGGGCTGCTGAGATCAGGACAGAAGGCCACCACGCAGACCTCCTCAGGTCTTCATGAGCTACCTGGCCTGCAGGGAAGGAGACCTCCATTTGGTGTCATTAAAACGAGGAAATGTGGCCCAGAGGGATAGGAGAGAGCAGCCTGGCATCTGAACTTGCCCTCTTCCATCTGTTAAGCCCTTCTCAGAGCCCCACTGAGAAGGAACCCCCTACGGCAGGCAGAGCCCTGAAGGCTGGAGGCCAGAGAAGTTGTCAGCAAATTGCTCTCTGGTTGACTCCATGAGACTTTTCAGGATGGTGGTGATCATTCCTGGACACAGGGCCCATCCTTCCAGGGATTTGGCTGGCAGAGGGTTCTCTAGCATCTCACTGTAACTCAAAACCAAAATAAGGTAGCCAAGTCATGGCTGGTGTTGTTCAGGTTTATTTAGGCTGACCCCACTCCCTCCCTGGGGTGGGGGGCAGACAAATAGAACTTTCACATAAGGTGAAGACGAGATCTTTTCTGACTACCATGTTTTAAGAGTTTATGAAACTCAACAGCAGAATCCTCCGTGGAAAGGCAAAAAGCAAGGATGAGCAATAGTAATTATTACAGGATGACTTGAGGTAGAGGAGAAAACAGAACCATAAGGCTCTTCCTTTAGCAGCCCCCACTGAACCCTCGACAAGGGTATTCTCTTCAGCCTGCTTACGGAGCAGATCTGGGTGGGGGTACACAGAGGGCTGCCCAGGGGACAGGAACAGCCCACCCCAACAAGGCAGGAAAGAAATGCACCCAGAGATGCATAGCCAGTAAATAAAAAATCAAGCTCAAACCCAGACCTTGTAGCCTGAGCCTCGTGCTCTTTCTGTCACACTTCCCTGCCCCTGCCGAGGGCAGGTGGTAACTTCTCGGCATGGGGGGAGCTGCCGTGGGCCTCCACAGCATCCCTGAGGACTGGCATTGCTCCTGCCTAAGCAGAACCCCTGCCTACCCCACCACAGACTCCTCTTCTCTGGAGGCAGGAAGGAAACACCGCCCCATTTTCAAGCCCTAGTTAGTCAGTGTCTTCCCAGGCAGAGACCAGTCGATGGACCTAATTCCTGAGCAGCTAAGGGGACATTGTTACTCACCTAGGAGATTCAAATGTTATGTATGCCTTGTGTATGCCTTATTCTTAGCCCCACATGGTCTCATTTGTTTTAGCAAACGAGGAAGGAAAAACTGTCCCAAGAGGCCTCATGGTCTTGATCCTAAATAAGGTTGTCATTTTCTGGATCTGTTCCACCTTCTGTAGGACATGTGTCCATCTAGGGAGAAGGAAACCCTCTCCTCTCTCTATTCACTCATCCTATTTCACTGCTGACCAGTGAAAGCTGGTCCTTACCGGGCTCCACCTGGGACCAGCCTCTGCCCTTGTATGGCCAAGCAATGCTGCATAGACACCTTGTGGGGGCTATAGTCATCTTCTTTGTAAATAAGGACCAGAGCTGAGCTAGGGAGGCGTTCCAGGGTAACCTCATCCCTAGCTCCCCTCTTACAAGCCTGAGCTCCTTGGGTCAGGTGTTTGGGAACTGGAATCCAACCCCCATCCCACCTAAGGCTGTGACAGCACTGCAGAGACAGAATGCTCACGAGGAAGGCCAGCCCACCTTTGGACAGCTCCAGGCCTCAGCACTTGCCAAGCGGATTTGCTGGGGATTGCTTTCCGCTCTGTGTTCCCTGCGCTTGTCCTCTTCCTGCTTTGGAACTTTCAAAGAACAGAGGCAGGACTCCATGCTAGCTATGTAACCTCCAGCTGGGCTGTCCACTCTCTGCCCGCAAGGACATAGAGATGCCCCCGCAGGAAGCACAGTGCCCTCGGACTCCCTCCTGCCCCATGTCCCAACAGTCTCGACATAACCCACGTGCAAAGGAACCCAGCTGGTCACGCAGGGCCAGGACAAAGGAACACCTCCAAGGCAGTGTAGTGTGGTGGGGAGAGCAGAGCCTGGAGATCACTTAGACCTTGGCAGGGTCCTGCCACTTTGTACCAGCGGGAGCTTGTGTGAATCACCTTACCCTTCTCAGCCTCAGGATCCTCTGCAGGACTGTCAGGAGAAACTAGCAGAGGGGCATCAAAAGTGCCCTGCCTGGATCCGGACACATAGAGATGCTTAGTAAATGGCACATGTGGCCTCTGCTCCTCTGCTGCTGCTGCTGCTGCTGCTGCTGTTCCTATTATTACCTGACTTTTGTGGTGATTCCAATATCAAAGGCTGGAGTCTGCCTATCTGAGGGTCCTGAGTCTGGAGAAATTGGCCTCTGTTCCACCCTGGGTGACCTGGCAATAGAGGGGAAGGGGGATGTTGCCCAGCTTAGTGACTAGGGTCCAGGGAAGCTAATTCTCTCCCAGCAGCAGATGGACCCCTCACTGCCTCCTCCATCCCCACCAGCTCCTCTCCCCACCAGGAAGGGCATGGCGAGCACCCTCTTCCAGTCTAGCGAAAGTCCCTTTTCTCCACAGCCCATCCCCACCCCACTCCCACCCTGGCAGCAGACACCCAAAGAGATGATATTGTCACATTTTCACAAATGAGGAGGGAGACTACAATCATGCACGGCTGGCTGGCAGTGTGGCCACATGTCCTTAAGACACAAAGGCATCTGCACTTTCCCCTGGGGGGTTGGGGGGTGGGGTGGGCTCCTATGAAAGGGACAGCTGCAGTATATAGGGCATGACCTGAGAAAAGAGAGGAAGTCACAAAGGCTGGAAGGGAGTCTGGCCAAATGACCCAGAGCAGAACATCACACGCCTGCCTTTTCTTTTAACATCTCTTTTTATCACCTGAAAATGCATGCCGGTTCTGCATCTGATCCTCGAACGTGCCTGTTTCTTTGCATTCAAAAACAGGACTCACTACTTACTATTGAATGGCCAAGACTTCAGAAAGATACCCCTGTTTACCCTGTTGCTTTGGGTCCCCCTAGAAAGACCTAGAAGTCATATGTCCCCCAGTTTAAGAAGCCCAGAGGAAGAGCTCCAACCCCCTTTCCAGGGGGGGCTCCAGCCTGCCTTTCTTTGAAGCTCAAAGGCTTCCTCACCCTGTGTGATCTCACTTCATCCCTCGTGGTCACCATTAGGCCCACAAATGGTGCGTTTTGAAGAGTATCTGCCCTGCCTTGGTCACCTCTAAAGTCCATCTCAACTGTGCGTGTCCCCCACCCCCACCCCACAAGTCACCCTAACTCTGACCTGTGTCTGAAACTCCAGGAGGACCGTAGATCTGGTAGCTCCTCACACCCCCTGTGATGGAGACAGTGCTCTTAAAGCCTTAACCTGGGGCCTAAGCACGTGCCACTTTGTATCAGAGGGGAAGGAGGTGGAGGTTAGAAGTGGTTCCGGAAGAATTTTCCAAATGGCTTTTCCACAGACCCACTGGATGACTAAGAGATTTGGACCCACGGTCAGTCTCAAGTGATGAGCCCAGACACATGTAATAACATTATACCCATACCCTGTATTAAGAATCCTCTATAATGTCAAAGACCACAGAGCCTGCCCACCTCCCCAGCCACCCTGTGAAATGAATGAGATCTTCCCCATTCTACAGAGGAAGAGCCTCAGAGGGCTTGGAGACACCCCCACAGTCACAGGCTAATCTACACAGAAACCAGGACTCAAACTGTAGTCTCCTAACTTCAAAGGTATTTGCTCAGCCACTCCCCTGAAGTAGTCAGGGGGTGGCCCCCTCAGGATGCGAAGGGTGGGCAGCTGCAGGGATGGGATCAGAGAGGTAGCTTGGAACTTGGCTGGGCTGGATGGGCACACAGATACATGGCAGGAGGAGTGAAGGAGGGAAGGTCACAGAGGGCTCACGGTCGGGCAGTGAAGCAGCCAGTACTCATTTCAAACCCACCATGTGGCCAGTCATGCTGGAGATAGACCACAGGAATCTGGGATCTCTTTGAGGTGTTTTCAGCAGAAAAGTTAACAATACTTGCTTTCAGTATAACAGGTCCTGGTCTCCAGGTTACTCATGGATCACTTGGCTGAATTACATTAGAAAGCAAGCCAAAGTTCTTAACTCTAGCCCTCAAACACCCTAACCATTTGCACTCTTGGGAAAAAGAAACCTTCCTTAATCTGGGTCTGAGGAAGGGACGCTTCATAGTTGATAAGCCAACTGAGGGAACATTTTTTAAATATCAATCCCTTATTATGTGGCTAAGACTGTGCTAAGAATGTCACTTGTTTTATCTCATTACCAAAACAGACTTGTGAGGAATCGTGACCCCCATTCACTGACAGAGAGAGACCCTAAAGCCTTGACAACTTAAGTGACATGCCCAAGGTCACCCTGCTACTAAGAGGAGGACCCAGGATTTAAACCAACCTCTGTCCACCTCCAAAGCCAAATCTTTGAACACTAGTTAAGTCACTAACTTAACTCAGGTCACCTGAGTTTGAATCCCAGATCTGCCCCTTACAAGTCATGTGACCTCACTCGAGTCACCCCCCCAACTGGGGTAAAACTGGGTATAAACCTGTTGTACTTGCTGCCTGAGGTTGTTGCAAAGACCAAATGAAAATGTAAAAACTCTTTGTAATGGGAGCAATTCTTCTTCTTCTTTCTTCTTACTTTGCACGGGCGGGAAGAAGTCACTCCAACATGAATTCAGACATTGTGTGTGTTCTTGTTTCTCCTTTCAGTCAATAGTAACATGCGGGCAGGTTGGAGGCATTATTTTGCATAGTGCCTAGGATTAGTATCAGGAGGACATGCCCAATGAATTTGCTTAATCAATCATTAATTAATTAACTAATTACACAGCCCCTCAATTATGAACATGACCCTGTCCCAGGATAGGAGCCAACAAGGACACTCCCCTTGGATTCTCAAGATACCAACAAATGTAGCCCCACTGAGATTTCTGAGCCAAAATAATTCTCCCCTCCATACCTAGAGCTGAGAAGCCACTGGAACCTAGCATTCTGTCCCCACTCATCATGATGTGGTTGACACTCCCAGGCCACATGCTAATGGGCCAAAGTAATCAACAGCAATTGTAATTGCAGTCAGACATAATTAATTGAATACCTACGAGCCATTCAAAATGAATCCCTCTGCTATTACATGATGAAACTGAGGCATAGGAAGAATTGCTGTCAAGACTCATGGGTGTGAATAAAATCCTCCTGGGCACTTGGCAGAGATTTGGATCCCATTCAGAATCCACCTGCTAATCATGGACCCTTGTGGCCCCTACTGGAGATCCTTATACCACATTCCAAAGTCCCATGCCCAAGGGGGACACCCTGTTGCAAGCACAGACTCTCCCCACCTGTCAGAATAAATACTCCCCAAGTGGCTCCAGGCCCCCACAAACACTCGCATGCCTGGGGTCCATTCTCCTTCCACTGGTTGTCTGTAAAGGTTCTAGGACTTCCACTGCACAGTTGATCCTGTTCCCCAGCCAGAGGATTACAGAGCTATTTCGCAGCAGCACCCCATCACACACAGAGAGACAGAGGTACAGAGGAGGCTGTTTGCCCAAGATCATACCATCAAAATGTAACTCAAAAGAAAATATCACCCTTTTTCTTCCCATAAGACAGAAAAGATAACTCTCTGGGGAAACTGGATGCTAGAACACTGAACTGAAAAATTTAAATACAGCATCCTTCACCCTGTCCCTTTCTATCTTTTGTGAGCTGTTTATCTCTAGCATGGTATTGCCTGCTTGCCCTTACCCATACAGGAGGAGAAAACTAACATTGACCAAATGTATTTGGTAGGCTGGGCACTGGGCTTTGTAATCTTATTAAAGTCCCCCAGCGACTCTCTGAGCAGAGTACAATTGGTCCCATTTTACAGATGAAGACAGAGGCACAGATTATACCACAAATAAAGACAGAACGGCTGTTTTAGTTCAAAGCTCATGCTCCGTCTGCATCACTCAATCCCCAGAAGCCCCCACCTTCCCTGGGTCTTCCTCAAAAAGCCCACATATTTCAGGCAAGAGAAACTGATCCTCCCAGAAGGGGGTGAAAAGAAAGCATTTTTTTTCCGACTTTCAAACGACATCAGAACCCTCCCTTGCTGCCACTTTTAATATAGTCTTTATTGTTTTTTCTGATTATAAAAGTGTTCTATGTTCATTGCAGAACATTAGGAAAATATAGAAAGGCATGAAGAGAATTGAAATTGCTCACACTCTTACCCCCCAAAGGTAACCCCTCTTACCACACTGGTGCATTTCCTTCCAGACACATAGACGTAGACTTGAGCAGAGTGAAAAGGGCTTATACAAATTTTGCATCATACCATATAAGTATTTGATGTCTTCTTTATTTATATTTTCTTACATCAGTGTTATTTTTCATAAACATGCTTTTAATAACTGCATATGCTACATTTACTTTATCATTCTTGTTCTAGTTATCAAAAAGTAATGGATATTCATTGTAAAAAAATTAGAAGAGATTAAAGAAGGAAAAAAAATACCTATAATTCCATAACTTCACCAGCCAGGGATCCCACAGTTATTATTTTTTATGTATAACCTTCATGTTTTCTTGCTGTGTTTTTACAAAGGGGGCATGTATGTTTCCCTGGCTGGCTGTTTCTGGCTTTGATGTGATGCCTTGGAAAGAAGGAGACATGGGGTGATATTTTCAGACAGGATATCAATCTTTTAAGTCTCCTACATGGCCAGGAATCCAGCATTTCTTAAGCTTCCATAATTGCAAGTATTTGCGAGCACATTTTATTTGCTTGTTATCAAAAATCTGCATCTGGCCTGCTTCTTGCTATGTTGGGTTGATTTTTCATTAGGCTATTTATAGCTGGAGAGTTGGTATTTATTTTTTCCAGGTGAAGTAGGAGATGGCATACAAAAACACTGGGTTTTGCAATGAGTCAACACTCTTAATTAAAGTTAATAAGAGACCGTGGAACTCTTACTAATAAGAAGCCAAAGAACTCTTAAAATTACCAGTTCACACCCATACCACAGCCCTGTGGCATCTTAGGTTGGGAAGGAGCCTTTACCTTTATTCTAAGCTTGGATTTCCCTGACAACAACTTCAATCCTGGTTCCCCAGCCACTGCTGGATGACTCCCAGGGTGGGGAATATCAAGCTCATCTTTGAGTGTCTCTCTCTATTAGAAAGCATTTCCTTCTGTTCAAGTGAAATACGCACTAGAACGTGCATCCTGGTTTGGTCTCTACTGTGGGAATTCAGACAGCCCTTCAGAAAGACGAAGAAAAGTAGCACCTTTCACCTCACAGCATTGCTACATTTGGGAGTGCTGAATGCAGAATGGGCATTATTTGATACCATTGAGTCTCTTTTGTCCCATTTCAGCCTAAGTTCCGTGCTGATATTTTTTTAATGGATTCAAGAGATTGTCGTGAAGTTGCCACGAGGTATGCATAGCAAACACAGGGCATATTCTAGGCATAAAATTGCAGTAATTACCTCTGGAGGAGGAAAGGGCCATGAGAGAAATAATAGCATTAGGCCTAGCCACAATGCTCCTCTTGCTTTACATACAGAACTTTAATTAATAACATGACAAACACTGGTAGCATGTAATTGGAAAGTCTATTGGACCCCATCGACAGGGAGAGGGAAAAGGCCCTTGTGAAAGGGCCTGCTGGAGCCAAAAAATATAATTGCTGGTGGCATGCTCCTGGCGTTGTCTCTTTTCACTTGTCCTATTTTCTGTCTGCATATAAAATAGGTTATTAGTCAAAAGCTATCATTTATAACCTATATCTATTGGATGTATCTAGAAGGATCAGCATTTTTATTGTCATGGGCTCCAACAAGTGTTATTTCTCACAGACATTATTTAGGATTTGAATAAGATTTCTCATATTTGCATGAATACATGTGTCATATATATGTACATGTATGTATATACATATATATATATGTATGTGTCTGTACACACACACGATACTAATTGTCTGGCAGAGACAAAGGTTTAAAACCCACTACTTCCCTAATTCCTCTATTCTGAAGGTATGTCTGAGCTAAGATCTTGTTAAAATATAAATTCTGATTCAGCAGGCCTAGGGTGGGACTTGAGACCCTGCATTTTTTTTTAAGTTCCCAGGTCATGCCAGTACTGCTGGTTTACAGACCACGCTTTGAGCAACAAGGATCTAGAAAACCTTCACAACACACCCACAAAAGGTTTAAGTATTACCATAACATGCTACGTGTATGTAGCGCTATAGATATGGTAGAAACAGCACAGATATGGGCCCAGCGACCATGGGTGACTTAACCTATCTAAGCCTCAGATTCCACATATGAAAAATGGGTATGATAATATCCACAGGAAGGAATGTTGTGAGTTTAAAATGAGATAGCATATGTACAAGTGCCTAGCACAGCTCTCTAGCATTCAATAAATAGCCATTTAACAAAATACTTTATCCTATAGGTTACCCCGATAGAAATTGGTCCTATTAAAATCAAATACCAAAAGAGTTTTTTGCCCACTCTGAGCACCTGAACTTTAACTCCCAATAGCAAGCCAGGTCTACCTGGCATGGATATCTACATATAATGGTATCAAAGGGCTTCTTTTATCTGGGACTGTAGTTAGGAGGAAAATGGAAGTCTTTGAGAGGGCCTTGAACCTGCAGTCTGCCCTGGGAACCACAAATAGTTACTCTATTTAGATAGAAATGCTCTATTTAGATACAAATAATGAATAAGGGATATTCAGAAAGAATTGACATCGGTCCTCCATGTCTAACTAAGAAATTGGTAAGTAGGACCAAGAGGATAGTTCTGGTCCCATTTGTATTCTTAGGTCATCACTGCTTCCCCTCAGCCCATGAATCTCTCACTCTCAGGAATGTCCTCAGTCCTGGCCAAAGGATGATGTGGCAGGCACGTGAAGGCCCTCTGCTGAGTCTGTGTCCTCCCCCTTGCAGGAAAAACACTTCTTGTACACCTTGGTGATTGTGGGCACATTTTAGGCTATTTTTTAGTTATTAAGAATTGCCTCTTACTCAAAGTCTGAGATGAAAATGGACCCCTGACCAAGAAGACCAGGCTACCTCCTGCACTAAGTAGCCCTATCTCTCCAGTGGTCTCAGCCTAGGATGTACTTTAGAATCACCTGGGGAGATTTCAAAAACTTCTGATGCCCAGGACCTACCCAAGACCAATTAAATCAGAGTCTCTGGAGTGGAACTCAGACATGAGTAGGTGTGAAAACTCCCCAGGTGATTCCAATTTGCAGCCCAGGTTGAAAACCACTGGCTCAACCATTTCATTCACATCATGTGGGCTCTATTTCACATTCTTTACTTCAGTCTTTATGACCACCTTTTAAGGTGGGCAGGGAAGGGATGGTTATTATCACAAATTTGGCTTAAGAAAGAAAATAGAGGCTCAGAGAGGTAAGTGGTTGGCTTAAAGTCACATAATTCATTCACTTCAATATTGGAGCACAAACCCCAAGTTATCCCATCGTCAACAGGTAATGAAACAAGGAGAGTTTGATAGGCCACCCAGGAATGAATGTTGATGCAAAGGGCAATTGCTTTCAGTGCATTCTGGAAAGGAAGTGGGATGAGTCATAGGAGCACAGGAACAAGGCTCCAGAGGTTGCTTCTCTGCTGATTCTGATGCAGTAAGTCTGGGATCAGGCAAGAGATTCTGCATCTAAGTTCCCAGGTAACACCAAGGATACCAACCTGAAAACCACCCTCTGAGTAGCAAAGCATTGACTGACATTTTAGAGGCAGAATCTGGAATCACTAGTGATAACTACAGGTGAAAAGTAGGCCAAGTGAAAGACCAAAGGTTCTAGACTGCTTATATCTGAGGAAGAATACATCACCTGGATACACCACCTTACTAAACACTCGGTGGGTGAAAAATATAAATGGCAGAAAAACTTACTTTGCTAGCCATTCACTGGCTGCCAGTTTGCAATCTCATTCCAAGCCTTTTGCACCTGTTTCTAAAACTAAACTTTATGGAAACTGAAACAGTGCGTGTCTTGGCTTGAGTTGTAGCTGTAGATATATATTTTCTGCTATAAACATAGGTGATGGTATTGTAAGATGAAAGGAAAGTCAAATTTTTAGTTCTACTATTTGTCTCTAGTTCTGAACGTTGGATCAAGTGGCCATCTTGACCCAAGTCCTGACTGTCTTATGTCAAGTGTCTTGACTTGATTGTCTCATGTTTTAAGTCTTTGCTGTCAAGTGGCTCTGATTACTTCCCTTTTGCTACACCCAGCAAAATTGCAGCTATTCATTTAAATTCTGACTTCCTGGCAAGCTGATAAGCTTCATGAGAGCAGGGAAGGTATATATAATAATGTAGCACAGAGTAGGTGTGCAGTAAATATAGGTTGAATGAAGGGATAATCACCTCAAGAACTGGTACCAAGAAGGATCCTGGTAGATCTCCTCAGGAGCTAGTGATGCCATGCCTTGGCAGCCAGTACTGTTCTCAGTTCCCAGGCCTATTGGCCTAAAATATAGTGCAGGAAGATGGAGAAAGCTCAGCAGTAAGCTAGCCAATGTCCCCAGTGTCAATATGACAGGGCTACATCTCACCAACATGCTCAGCCCACTAGCAGACTCTACTTCAGACTGAAAGCTTCTGAAGAACACTGGGAATTGGGCCACTTCAACTACAGCTGGTTAGCTGCAAAATGGGTGGATCCTCTTCCCTTTCCTGGTACCCAATCCCTAAAGTGCAAGAAAGTGCTAAGGAGCTTCATAGGTGGGAAGTTGGTTTCTGTCCCTGAGAGGGGACCTGGTGAAGACAGAAGGGTCTTCCTGGAAATGTATACATCTTTATTTATCCTGATATTGATCAGCTCCTACCATGTGCCCTCACTGAACCACTACTATGAATAGAAGATAAGATGTCCCTGCCTTGAAGGGACTTGCCCACAGAGGGAAGAAAAGCCACCAGAGCTGTGTCCCATAATGGTCCCAATAGCCTCAATTGTAAGATTTCAGAGGAGGGGGAGGTCATTTGTGAGACAGATGATAAGAAAAGGTCCGTGAAAATTAAATATTTAATTTTTTTAAATGGTGAGAAGGAAAGAACACGTAGAGGAAATGGAAAGATCAAAACCATAGAAGCAGAAAAATCCATGTCAGGTGCAAAGCTGACATGTAGACTGATGTGGCGGAGTCTAGGAACTAACATTCACTGGGCCCCCATGTGTGGACTACTGGATGAAATCTACTTACCTGTTGCTCTAAGGTAATACAGACCATTTTTAATCACTTCAAAACACAAAACAGGCTTATTTAGAAATCAGAATGCCCATCTAATCAGAACTTTAATCTTGCTTTAAAGTTAGGGCTTATTTCCCTCCCCTCCCCCTGCCACACTTGACCCTACTATAGATGAAAAGCCTGAAATTAGAGAAATGGTGGTCACGGTTCTCTCCCCTTCACTCAGCTTTCCTCTTCAGTCATCTGGCTAACTTGTGACCCTTTAATGCAGGGAAAGGAAAAGAGGCAAAGAAAGCAAAAAGCTCTTACTTGACCAGAACTGTTGTGGTGATCTGGCGTTGGTATTCTCTGGATAGGACAAATATTTAAGGCTTACTAGTTTTCACAGGGGGCACTTTTGTGGTTTCTTTGGAGATCTACATTTCTCCTCACCCCCTCCACTATTGCTAGGAGTCTTTCACCTTGACTGGGGCATATGTATCTCCATTCCAGGAGGTCACTTACTCTTTTCTCTGCCCTTGGGCATCTCAAAATGCCTGCAGCTTCTTTCTTCTGAGTTCTATTTACCTCTTCAAGAAGCCCTCTTGGACAAGATCTAAAATGGTCTACGTGGGCTGCTTTTTACACAGCTCACTCTAGTCTATGTGTAATGCTCATGCATGTGTGCACCACCAAAGTCTGAGAGTGCAAGCCATCCAATGGTTCCACCTTGCCTTTGTCCTGCCATCAGAGCAGCTACCCAACCCCTGGTTCATACTTTAGATTTTCCAGGTAGGAGTTAGACAGCGTTCTACTGAGCTCCCCAAACTGTAAATGCTCAAGGTGGCATCATTAAAACTGCTCTCTCTTGACTTGGGATGAAGAGATAAACTTCTTTGCAGAAGGGTAAAGTGACGTGGAACTCATGATATACAAAAAGCACATTCTAAAAAACTCTCTCCTGGTATTCAACCACCAACTTTTTTAAAAATCCAAGTATGTATGAGAGATTAAAAATTGTGTAACCTGTTTTCATCCACCCCTCTTGAAAGTCCTACATCACTGTGTTCTCAGACTTCCCTTTGAAGTGTAGTATCTATTGCCTCAGTGCTTCAGCCAAAATTCCTTTTTAACATTTACTACACTATTTGTTATCTCATTAAATTGTCACTGTAATCCTAAACCTATTCCATCTTAATGGAATACAGAACTGCACTTCAAAAGAACCAAAGTGACAACAACAGTTTTTGAATCCAGATCTCTCTAACTCAAGCTTTTAGACCATTCTAGGGTGGAGGATACATGTGAATCAGCATAAGTACTCAATAAATATTCATTGAATGCCTAAAAAGCTGATTTTCTTAGATTATAAAGAAACATGAATGCCTTGATATTAGTTGATAAGGAGAAACCACTGAAAAATCAGTCACAGATGGTAGTGGTAAACAGGAAGATGTGATAGAGACATACAAAAGAAGTTAGAAGGGAGAAAGTAGAGAGGGAGAGGCACTTTAGGAGGCCATAGAAAGAGCTGAAAGAGCAAGCTATAAAGGACATTGTGAGTGCTACTTTGTTAAAGTAATGAAGATAAAAGCTAGGTTGAGAGAATTTAAAGAAAGCATGGGCAACAAGGAAATAAAAGCAGTTACATGCCAGTTATCCAAGATGTTAACATCTGAATGGGGGTAAAGAAATAGGTTGCACATCAGAGGAGCTAGCTGGATCAGGGATATTTTTCTGGGATGGGTGAATGCTGATCTTTTCTGTAGACAGAAAATCCAAAAGGTACAAAGAGTCTTAAGGTGCTAGAAGCAGTTATTGAGAGAGCAAGGACTGGGCAGGGGGCGGCGGGGGAGGATATGGGAGATTAACATAGAAGAAAATGAAAGTTACAGCTTTCTCTAAGACAGGAAAAGAAGAGAGAAGGTAGATAAATAAACACCTATGCTGAGAAGTAGAAGTAGAAGGAGGAGAGGGAGGAGGAGGAGGAGGAGGAGGAAGAGGAAGAGAGGATAGAAGGGAAAGGAGGGAAGGAGGCAGAGAGGCTGAAGTAGATTGCACCTAATAGAGTAAATCTTTATCAGTAAAGTAAGAATCAAAATAATGGATCAGGAGTTGTGTACCAAAAGGTAACAGCATTAGTGTTTGAGGAAGCATTTGAAACACCCATTGTGCTATGTGTGTTCAGAAGTCAACTGTGGAAATCAGTGGATGAGTAAGTACCAAGAACCATCCAGAGCACTGAGGTTCAACAGTCTGATTTCACAGCAGTCCAAATCATCAAATATTCTGTGGCCAAGGAGCAAAAGGAGAGAAAGGATATAGCAAGCAATATTCCAAGCAGGGCACGGGGCATGGGCTAAAGACTGAGAGGGCTTAGTTAGTAGGATTAAAATTTCTAGTCGTGGCATCTAGATTGCACAAGGAAGCCACGTGAAATCAGAAAAAAACAATTGACAGATTTGTTAAATTATCCTGGGAGTACTCATTGGAGACAAGTATTTGCTACACCAGATTTGGGAAATGGGAAAGGTATAAGTGAAGAGGTTATGGTTATAGACCAGGCTTGCCTGACTCAGGCTCTCAGAAGTAGAACAGCACCTGGGCACCCCAGTGCCAGGTGTGGCCTTGTTAGTTAAGAGGCCATGTGCAACAAAGTGGGAAGTTCATGGTATATGACCTCTTTGATCAAATTGCATGCAAACCATGAGCTTGGGGACTGGGAGACAAAGGAATGGCGATTTATAGAAGAGAATGTCTTCAAACAATGAGAATCAAAGAAAAGGGGCACATAGCAGATGAAAACTACAGTTGCCACAGGACATATTTTACCTTTCATTCCACAACAGCCATTTTTTTAATTACGGGATCTAAACAGGAATATTTGGGGCAATTATATGCTATAGTTGTCCTAAGTTTTAAATGTTGTTTACAGATTGTTTCTATCAAACGAAAATATCAGAGACCTTGTTTATAGCATGTACTGATTCTGGGCATGACTGCACTTAAACTCTTTCAGAAATATTCACTATAGTCCCTTTTCATATATCTAGGGAACAATGCCATAGGAACCTTTACTAAAGACACAATGAAAATATATGATTGTAGCTTCCTTTTGTCAAAGTGGACATCCTAATTCTGAAAGATAACCATCATAAAGTATCTCGATGAGTAGACTTTTGTCCTGCCTTTGCCTACCAGTGGCCATAAGTATCAAGTCACAGAGTCTCTGGTTAGCTAACACATGGCATGGTATCTTTCAGATAAGAGTATTAGAGTCTCAATGAGGAAGAAAAATCTATGATACCTAAGGCATTGAAGAAATTGAGTCATAAAATCACTTCTCCAAGGTCACAAAGTGAATCGGGGCCACAGACGAGAATCTTCAGAACCCCTTTAAGAAGTTCACTTCATATCCCATTGATTCTTAATATCACCTCAGATGCAGAATCTTGTGAAACTTAGGATCAACCTGAACAAAATTCCAAAATTTTGTCCCTAATTGCCCCTGCCCAGCTCCTTGAATCTTAATGAAAGCCATTTGGAGAGACAATGAATAAGATCAGACAGTCACCAGCTTTCTTCACTGGGCATACCTTGGCTGAGTCTCCAGCAACATGCTTGAGGCTTCAGGTGAGAGTTCTAGGAAGGGGACCTAAGGATTCCTTTTAATATTAACACCTGTTCTTCTGGCTCTGCTCTCCCTTGCAGCTCCGAATGTCCTGGCTCATCCGTGGAGTCTTGCAGGGAAACGTCTCCTTGGTCCTGGTGGAGAACAAAACTGGGAAGGAACAAAGTAGAATGGTCTGGCATGTTGCCACTAATGAAGGCTTGAGCCTGTGGCAGTGGACAGTGCTGCCTCTTCTCGATGTGGCTGACAGGTGAGCCTCCACCCATTTCTGTCACTCTCTTTTCTTCTATCAGCCAAGATGCAGAACAGAGTCATGTCTTCCCTCCCCCCATCCCCACTACCCAAGACATGCATCCAGATGAACACATACATGTGCATACACACAAATATGAACACACACACACATACATACACACATACACACACACACACACACACACACACACACACACACACACACCACTTTCTGCAGACTTGTAGGGAGCACTGAGTTTCTCTGTAGGATTTCTAGGCTAATTAGCACTTATCTCTTGTATCACTAGCCTGGCCTGATTCACTGCCTCCAGTATCTTTAGTAGAAATAAAACTCATACTCATGAGTTGAACAACTCATATTACTGCCAAATAATAATCAAGCTTTATATGTATATTTTGTCCTAATTAATGCACTTTGCCTTACTTTCCCATTTGACATTTTATTTATCCCTTATTAACAACAAAATCTGTGACATAGGTAGTACAGACCTCATCATGTTCCCCATCCTGCCCTTTCACAAGATTCTCATCAAGAACCAAAGAGTTACCGGCACCAGCAAGTTGGCATCAGAGTGAGGACTGGTGCTCAGGTCAGTCCAAGTCCAGGACTTTGTGGAGTCAGGTCCCTGAAGCAAGTAGATGAAGGAGAAGGTAAATTCTTCACTAAACAGAGGAGTGATTCTACCAGAGGCCCTGACTCCTATTTAAATTCGATCACTAGTGGCTTTGTGACCTTGAACCTCTCTGAGTCTCAGTTTCCTCATCTTTAAGCTGAGAGGGTTGGACTAGAAGATCATTGACTTTGCAAGGCTCTGCAATGGAGAAGTAACCACTGAGATCAACTGCCACTTGTCTCCCCGGGATGGCACCAGTCTGCCACCTGCAGCCAGCCTGGAGCAAGCAGTGCCCAGCCTAGCACAGCAGCTCACATGACTCCTTGATGAATCATACTGAACCCTTGATGGCTGGTGTGCTAATCTGTCCCAGAACAAAATAGGCAGAGGGCAGAGGGTGGGAGTTATTTCTAGAAGGGGGGCAGATAAATGGATCTGGAGGGGGAAAGCCAACTTTAACAGGCTAAATATCAAACCCAGCAACCCTAGCTCCTCTGCATTAGACTCTTAAAACCCATCCAAATTACCATCCTGATGAATTCGCCTCTAAAAAATGAGGACAAAGAGCTTAAGGCAAGGTGAGGGTGATGCCAGTTGGCATGCAGCTTTGTAAGGATAAAGTTGGGTCTCAAATTCTTCACTCAAACTTCACAGAGTCTGCTCTTTCCAAGAGCTCATAACTTCAGTTGTGCTGTCATAGGAAGAAGTGATTGTCCTCACTCTGAGCACTAGTTTCCCACTCCTTCAGATGTGTGTGGGTTAAAGATCAAAGCCCTTGGACATCCTGAGGCACAGTGCTACCCCTAGGACAAATGGATTTAATTAAAGTGGAGGAAGGGGCAGTGTGGGCACTCCCTACCACAGACTGGTCTTTTGTCCTCCGGGATTGTGAGAGTTGTATGCAGGGGATGGAGAACAGGAAGGTGATGGCAGAGCCCTTCCTCCTGGGAGATGCTAAATTAATTCAGATGAATCAAAGGGGTTTTTTTCTCTTCAATCCAGCAACTCCTCTCTCTTTCATAACCACTCCAGGGGATTTAAAGCAAGTAAGATGTTGACTCTGTTCACTCCCATCCGTGAGAGTTTTGTTTGAAAGAGACTTTGTTCTCAGCCTCCCTCCTCCCTGTTAAAGGCTGTTTACCAGACTGACATTTCCAATATTGGTACTGAGACCAAACTGTCCAGTGGGGATTCAGACAAAGGCCAGCTTGGTTTGTTGATGCCTCGTGACCTAATGAGTGTGCAATTACAGAACACACAAGTGACTCCATTCACCAGGAGCCTGCACACCACTGACATGCTCTGATGTAGGAAGCTACTCCCCCCACCCAGAGCTAAAGATGATATAGAAGGCATCAAGACCCAGAGGTAAATGGAACTGCAGGAGAAGGAGGCATGGCAGTTTTCAGTTGCTAAAATCGCTTACCAGTAGAGATGACTGGCCCATAAAACTAAAAAAGCACTGTGGATAAAAGACCATAGGCTTTAGGATCCGATAGTCCCAAGTTTAAAACTGTCTCCGACACTCACTAGTTGTGTGACCCCAACCAATCACTGAACCTCTCTGGGCCTTGGTGGCCACATCTGTAAAGTACCATCACAGTACAACTTCACAGCGTTGTTATGAGACTAAATAAAATGACTGTCAAAAGCATCTATATATAGTAAGTATCAATGAATTTTATTTCCCACATCCAACACCCTCATCCCTCAGTTATGTAGCCTCAGGTAACTTATTGGGAAAAAAGTAGCACAAGTCACAACCACTGATCTTCCAAGTCAAGTATGTTGTATAAAACAGAGATAATAAAGTTTACTCTGAGGCTTAGAGAGTAAAGTTCTTGGTAAGCTTCCTGGCCCACAGTAAGTGCTCAGTCAGTGGTAACTACTACTAATAACTACAGTATAACAATAACAATAATAATAATCTCCCCACCTGATGCCTCAGAAGAGGCTGGGATGGACCATTTAGCAATAATAACTAGTCATGCAACCCAAAGATGATAGAGGTGAGTGTTTTTCTGGATTTGCTGTCATCAGTGTTGTGTAGACTCCTTCTAAGGGGAAGGAGCAAGAAACATATTCTTCCTTTTCCTCCTACAGAGAGTGAACTATAGCTGCCAGATTGCCAGAAAATGAAAATGGGAGGAGGGAGAAGTAGAGGAAGGAAATATTTAAGGGAAAGAGAAGGAAAATGGATAAAAGACAAAGAAGAACTCTCCTCTCCCCCCACGTTTAGGTAGTCATTAGCTCCTGTACCACCTGCTTTCTTAGGCAAGTTCTGACTTCAGCTATTCAGCACTCACATCGTGGACAGCTCCTCAATCAAGGACCTTGAAGGAGCAGGAACTTTATTCCCAATGTTGGCCCAAATCTCCTCCAATCCTAGGTTCTCCAACATTACATTACATTGCATGCATTATAGAGTTTTTTGGAGCAGCTTTATTAGGGTTTACAAGTTAGCTCTAAAGAGCTCCTATCTTTTAGATACTTCTTTCAGTTCAGTTATACTTTGCTAGATTCTTACAGGTTTTTGTACCTTCCATTCTCTTCACATGACATGTTCTTCCTCTACCTTCCTTTTCTCTAACTGCCACTCTTCCTTCACTTTTTAAAGACCTCTAGACTATAGTACACCTACAATATATTCTCATGGCTCCTGAAATATCTCTATAATTTGTCACTCTTTACTATCTATTTTTTTTAATACCTGAATATACACATTAACAAAGTAGAGCTCAGATCTGTCTTATATATCACTGTTCCTTGAACATCTAGAACCATTCCTAAGAAACACATCATATGTCCAACAAATATGTGTTTACTGAATGATGTGTTGAGAGAAATTGCATACATTTCCAAATTCCAGCTGAATTAACTGAGCATTTCACTTACTGGAATCCATCTAACATTCTTCCTGTGTTCAATCTAACAAAACAGATAAAATCACATTACAATAAATACTGCTGCAAAGTGTTCTGTATACCAAAGCAACACCTGTGTCCCATCAATCAACCAGCATTTATTACTCTTATGGCAAGGAATTTTCTTTAGAGACTTGGCTGGTACCTGGACTTTCTTTATCTCTGGTCACTGTTCTGTCAGAATCAATTTATAAGAAAGACTTTGATCCTAATTGTGTGCCCTAATCCTTTTGAGTAGAGAGATCTAGAGCTGAGCACTTGAGAGCAAAGAGCTATATTCACATTGCTGCCACCACATAGTAGTCTTTCTGTGAAAGCTCAGAGAATATGCCATCAGTATATAAAGGCTGATGATGGGGAGACACTGATCCATGGAATGGTATTTCTTCTGTCCATGTACAAACAGGCAAAGGAATAGGAATAACGCCATAGTCTGTCATCATTATGAAGTGATATTAACCATAAATCCATATTATAAAGAGTAACGAGAAAAATCTCCATGAGTAGTGCCCATGATGTTTTGAGCAGTGGCAACATCCCTGGAATACAGATATGTTCTTTCAAGGTAATTTTGAAGGGCAGCACCAATTCAAATATTGGCTCAATGTGTGCTTAAAAGTTATCTCATTACTTTACAGCCACCTCATATAACTAGTTTTCTTTATTCTCTCCCCCATTCAATTGCCATTCTTTCTGTTGGAATTAATTCTATCTTTACTCAATAGGAAGAAAGGCAAGTTCTCTTCCCTCAATCTGTCAGTCTTTTATAAGGACATACACCTAGTTTTCCTCTTTATAATAATATATCCTAGTAAATTAAGCACAATGTTCCCACACCATCTTAAGCTCTGACACGCTCACAGAGCAGAAGCAGGTGCTAAGTTTGACTCATTACAAGATAGATTTCAAAACACCGTGGATCAAAGCTTGTCCCACAAATCACTGCCATCATACAGCCAGATAGAAAGTACATAACCTAATGTTCATGTGGAGGCTCTATTCCCCAGCATTATCATTATAAAGGCTTTTAGCCATATCCTATATACATAGTCTAACAAGAAAAAATGTTCCCTCTGGAGATATTTAGATTTCTGTTCCTTTTGTATCCTTTGTCCTAAAAGACAAGTAGTGTGTTTGACAAATGCATCTTTCAAATGGAATCAGTTAAACTGAGAGTTATGTCTTTATGTACTTAGGCCAAATTCCACAGAGCCAAGATTTTTCTCATATCCCATTCTTGTTTCTCATCCACAGAATCTCCACTTTACATAGGGTGCTATCAGTAACAATACTGCCCCTTTGTGTAACATCTTTCGGTGATGAGAAAGACATTAGAGGGGCATTTTCATCATTTATTACCTGAGTAGAGAGGCAATTAACTTCCAGGGAGAGGAAATCCAGAAATTTCCAATGAACCTCAGTTTGCAGGTCTAAACACACTCCTAAAAAGTTGTGTTTAATTCAGATTTTTTTTAATCTGAACCAATCTGTAAATTGAACCAAAGCTTCCTCATAGAGCCATGAGAAGAGTTAGAAATGATAATGACCAGAGCCAGCATTTGTTAATGCCAGTCACTGTAACAAGTAGTTAACATGCATTATCTCATTCCATCCTTAAAACATCCCTTGGGATAGATACCAAAATTAATCCCCCTTTTTATAAGAGGAATATGAGGTCTAAAGAGGTTAAATAATTTTCTCTTAGCCCTTAGGCTGGTCTACTTCTATGTACATGCCTGAGGAAATGAAGACACAGTGCTTGGCATGTAATAGAAAACTTGATAAGTGATAGCCATTGTTATTAACAAAACATTTTGGTTTGGGATTTTTTAGGCCACACCCCTTATTCATTCTGATTTAGTTTATTGTCTTCCCTTTTCACCATCTATCACTGAAACCCATCATCTTAATTCTGCAGCCCAGCTCCTGCTAAAGACCATTTCCCACCCAGCCCTTACCTGCCTGCCTTCTCTCATCTCCAGCCCAGGCAGCATCACCAGCACAGGGAGATTCTCTTCTCTTCTTTTTCTTCTGGAACACAATGGCCCCTTCCCCATGTGGTTTTTCAAGTCACCACTCTAGCATGCCTTTGACTATTTCCACTTCAGAGCTAGAGCATAAGTCCTAATAGGTATTTTTCATTTGCAAATGTAGTAATGTACCATGTCTAACAAAAGCATAAAAATAAAATACATTTAGTTATACATTTAACAAACCACCCTCTGGTAGAGAATACAGTTCACTTCCATAAGGACTGACACAGAAAGTCGAGGTCATATAATGCCTACATGGTCCCCAGGAGAAGCCAGTGAAAGGTCAGGCCCTGCCTGGGTTTTCACCTTATGCCTGCCTTCCCTTCTGTGAAAGTTTCCATTTATAGCTGCTTTGCCTCCACCAGTCCTTCCCCAGAAAGGAGAGATGCCCATGAAAGAAGAAGATGTCACCCCTGCAAACCCCACACACCAGTGTCTGCTACTCCTCTGCTGGACAGGCTACATTTCATGGTCACAACAGCTCCTGGACCACCCTACACTCTGCCCCATGTCCCTTGCCCATAGCAGCCTTGCACCTGCCTCCCAGAGTGCTCTACCCCCTCACAACTCGAGGCGCCCACTCTGTCCCACACTGCTGGGTGGCTGGGGGAGATGTCATCCCCATTTTCAGGTGAGAATACAGAGGCACAGAGGGGTTAAATCAAGGTCCTACAGGTAGTTAAACATAGAGGCTCTTTCTTAGAGCTCCTTCTATCTCCTTTCAGTCCACCAGAGAACACCTGTGGATGCTCCAGTGTAAAATGGTACTAACCGCCAAAATCATCCAGATATTATGTATTTATCCAGCCAACACTTACTGCCCTACTTGGTGCCAAGTGACAAACTTACCTGGACAAGTAATGTATTTCAGCCCTCTAGGAATATCATCTATAGGGGGAGCCTGGTAGGAAAACAGACCTTTGTATCACAGGACAGTAAGAGCCAGAGAAGAGGGAAGTACAGACAGAGAGAACAGCATGAGGCTCAATAAGCCACAGCTGTTGGAGCTCCTCACTTCCAAACAGGCTCCTCTCTGGTAGCCAGTTTGGGGTTCTCCCTCTGCCAGATATGTCCATGCCAACAGAAGAGCAATGACTGTCACCTTGGGTAGCCTGCATTTGTTCATTCACTCACTACCAACAGATGCACATCAGGCACTCACTCGGGAGTGGCTCCATAGGCTTCAAAGTCAGAGGTGAGGGCAGAGGGAAGGGGAAGATCTCAAGGGTCTGCTTTCTCAGGAGGTGCCTACCTGTCCTGAGTGAGTCTGACTGCCCTGAGTCCATGTACACAGGCAAAAAACCTAGCACTTTAGGGCCCTTTTCATAGTGGGTAAAGAAAAAAAAAGGTGTTTTCTGCCCCTAACCAGCTGTGACAGTGCAAGTGTCCCTTCCTGAAGCTACAGGGGCTGGGGATGTCAGCATGCTTATTCACATCAGCCTGAGTCAGTTTCTGCACTAGGAGAAAATGGTAGGCTCCAGGGTAAATTTAGGTGAAGCAGGGTGCATAGCACTGAGTAAACCCAGCAAGCTCAGAGCTCTTCATGGAAAACTTGACTTTGCTCTCCTTACCTTCCCCAGAGAGATGAGGAAACTAGCATCCCAGAGCACTAGACCACACTCCTTGAATCCACTTTGCCTTACTCAGGCATGTCCCTAGTCCTCGAGTGGTATAAAGTGTGAACTAGGTGATGATTGTAGTTGTGAGGGAAGGGTACTTCTGAGTCCTGCAGCCAGATAAGGGCTAACTTTACCCATAATCCTACTCAAAGAAGTGAGTTAGTCATCAACCCAACCATGTCAGATACACGGAGAACACCTAAGAAAATAGGTTTGTGCTACACGATATGTTAGTTGGGTAACACTACTCAAAGTAACATTAAACTTCCAATCCTCAAGGATGTACAAAAGAAATTTATTTCTTGCTCATGTGAAATCCAAAATTAGTGTGCTAGTTGAATAGTGACTTTCCATCTTGTCCTTCAGGGGCCCAGCCTCCTTCTCCCTGTGGCTCAATCCTTTTCTCCAGTTTTGGAATCCTTTGCATTAAGACAGCCAACAGAGAAGGGGCATGGGAGGGGTTCTCATATAGGAAGATTTTTATGAGTCATTACTTCATCTCATTTTCCATTGGCTAGAACTCAGTCACAAGATCATACTTAACTGCAAGGGATGCCGAGAAATGTAGTCTAGCTCTGTGCCCAGAAGAAGGGAAAATGAATTTGATGGGGGGAAAATGATGTATCATGGAATAAGCCAAGGAATACAGCCTTTATCTCTGGGCATCTATCAGAGTGTCACTTGAGAATACCAATTCCTTATTTAGCTATTCTGACCATTGATTAGTCTTCTCCTAGAACCTTCATAATTCAAGGCTGAAATCAATTCCAGGATCTATTCTAAAGCATGAATGTTTCATTCCCAAAATTTTATGATGTACCAAAACCTTACTTTTTGGCAGAAATCACCCCAGAATTTCTTTTACTGAATTTCTCCTTTCTTAAAGCAATTTTGATATTTGACCACACTTGGAAGTCATTGACACAAAATGTCAGATTCAGATGTCTTGTGGGCAAGACAGGGAATTGAGTGACTAGGGAAATGTCATTGTCACATCATCAGCAAACATATTTTAAGCCCCCATCAAGCACAGAGGATGGAAAGGGGTATATGACCCAGCCTCTTGCCAGTCACAAGGCCTGCATGCTAGGGGATTGGGGGAGACACTGAGCATATGCAATGAGAGGGAAACAGCAACACATGAAGTATTGTGCAGAGGCTGACAGCATGGTCTGTGTTCAGATGGCATGGTGACCTCCATGTCAGGGAGGATGAAATGGAGAACACGAATTATTATAAGGTGGTGGACCCTGTGGAAAATTTAGATCTTCCTGAAGTGGGAAAGGAATAAGAGCATTCCAAAGAAGGCCATCAGGGTGAGTGGAGGCTTATAGGCAAGAATGTTTTATGTGGGTTCAAGAGTAGCCAACTAGGTCATATCAGAGAATCCTGAGCAATCTCCTTGGGAGAACGTGAGCAAGGATATTAGGCCACATATTTTGGACTCTGCACTGTGGGTAATAGCCATTGAGCACAGAGATGGGAAACCAGAACAAGGAGACTATTGAAGGCTCTGTGAGGGACCAAATGTGAAATGCTTTGAGTCTGGAAGTGGGACTTAGAAAGGGGGAAGATGGGCTGGGGGAGAAGAGGCTGCCACCTTCCACATGGCACCATTGGCCCAGGACAGCCTTGGGCTGGCCCTCTGAGAATAGTGGAAGAAATGTGGCTGGTGGCTCAGCAATGCAATGTGCAGCCAGGCATAGATATATACAAATCAAACATTCATAACTCTGAAAGGATCTGGTCCTGTTTCTTTCTCAGGAAATATCCCAGATCACTGGAGCAAAGAGTAGATTAGCAATTCTGAGCTTTAAATCCTATTTCTAACACTGATTTACTGTGACGTTTGGGACAAGTTGTTGCTTTTGATTGCTAAGTTTCTACAATCAAGAGTGCAAAACAGTGAGACGGATCCTGCCTGTGAGCCTGGTTTTAAGAAGTAGTCGCTCAAAATGGCAATAAGTGAACCCCTTTAGAATAGCAGGATGTTTGGATCAGCTCAAGATTTTCTTGGTAATAGCCACAGCTCAATTTACAAGTCAACAGATGCACATATTTTTCATAACTCTTAGTGCCTCTGAACATGTAAACCTATGTTCTTGGCCCTTCTCTCCTCAAGCACAAAGTTTGGAATTTAGGGGATAACTGGGCTGCTGATATTTGAAACAAAGCAGAATCCAGTTCTATACATGCTTTTCTCTAGGACCTCACTGGCGTTCACCACTTCCGCTCTCACTTCTGTGCAGGTGACACATCATCTTTATCTCACCTGAGTCCCATACCTGGGTTTCTAGCTGCCTGACTGGCATCCTGCCCACACCTTCAATATGCTCCCTCCTGTGTGATTCTTCTGTCCAAAACCCTACCATTATCCTAGGCATTCAGTTCTTCAAAGTCTTTCTTAACTTCTCTCTCACTACCCAGATTCAGTGTTTCCCCAGGTTGTACATTCTAGCTCTATAGGGGCAGAACTAAAAAGGTGTTTAGAAATACCCTAGTCACTGAATAATATGAATCACAAGTCATATGAATTCCTCAAGGTCAAGGTTGATGTCTTTCTTGTGCATCTCTATATTCCCAGCTGCAGACAGCATGCCTGAACTCATAGTAGGTGCTCAAATAATCTTTGCTCAAAGCCAGAGGGGGAGATATGGAATTTATAACACTACCTGAGGAAGCACAGATTTCTAAAAATATATATAAAACAGGAACAATGAATCAGAATCTCCCATGTTAAAGAAAAGCTTCCACTGTGAAAATACCCACATTACATAGGTATTTTTTTAAAAAACCAAGATGGTGCCAGGGTGCCTGGGTGGTTTAGTTGGTTAAATGTGACTCGATGTCGGCTCAGGTCATGATCTCATGGTTTGTGGGATCGAGCCTCATATCGGGCTGTGCACTGACAGCTCAGAGCCTGCTTAGGATTGATATTCTCTCTCTCTCTCTCTCTCTCTCTCTCTCTCTCTCTCTCTCTCAATAAGTAAATAAACTTTTAAAAATATAAATAAAATTAAAAAAAGATGGTGCCTAACAAATTTCAGTTGCCCAGAGTCCTACCAACTATGTAGCCCAGAATTCACTCCACTCTACCTTTTGAAACTCAGCCCTCACCAAGCAGAGAAAGCTGTTAATTCAGGCTCATAAAGATATTTCTGTCAGGATAGAAGGAAACCAGCAACCACCCTTTTTCTCTGTCTTCCCACCATGGAAGGCACCTCCATCTCTGGCACTACCTCAGCTCTCAAACCGTAAGCTGACACAGCAGCAAAGGGAAGAGGAAGAGGTCAGTGTTAGAAATGTCTCTGGAAGGTGGAATGGACTTCTCAGTCTCTTGAAAAGAATGACTGCAGATTCCTTCTAGCTCTGGACAGCCCTCCAGGCGCCAGTTGCTCCTACGGCCCAGGAAGAGCTTAATATACATGACCCAGAATGAGAAAATGAAAAAGCAATATGGGAACTTGCCAGAGAAGGGCTTCTCCCCGCCCTGAAGTCTGGTGGAACACCCATGTGGCAGGCGACCTTTCGGATTGGTGGCGGGCCAGGGCAAATGTGGGAACCAGAACCATTAGTCACAGACAGCCAGTGCCTGGAAGCCTGGGACTGAGATTGTTGAAGAGTGTGAGTGATTCTCCGTGCTTGCTCAGTCTGGCTGAAAACTCATTTTCTCCCCTATTCTACCGCAAAGGGCTCCCTCACAGAAGCCAATTCATTGCGAAAGATCTCTATGGCCCTTGGCAACCTTGGAATCACTCTGTATGGACTTTTCCTCACTGCTCTTGGTGTCATTATGCCCAGAGAGAAACCAAATCAGAAGATGGTAAATTACTTCTGAGAGTCGGGGCTGAGCAGGAAGAGAGGGTGCTCCCAACTACTGAGTCTGGCCTTTAATGTCCAGGCCCACTTTACCGTGTGAGAGCCAAAGGCTTCTAGAGTCAGGCAGGGCACACGTGTCCAGCCCTAGCCATGTTGATCCCAGACAGGCTGGTCCCAGGATCCCAAAGCTGGTCATCGGCCCCTCCTTTTCAACTGGTAACTGAAGTCAATTATGCAGATAATAGGATGGATGCGGCAGGGCTTTTTCATCACATACATTATTCTAATAGAAATGCATACCGCGACCCAAGCTTTGTGACAGTCCATTTTAGAAGACTTTTGCCGAGCAAATCAAGTGCGCAGTGAGAAATCGGAGAAAGCATTTTTCCTCAGCAGTATCTGCCCTCTCTCTCCTAAGCAGCCAGAGCCCAGACAAGTCCCAGCTGCAAAAGGGGATGCAGAACGCTCCCCCTCTTCTGAGCCCACTAAATGGTCCAGAGGAATCTGAGACGCGGTGCCCATCCGCTAAATAAATGCTTTTTACCCAAGCCAGCCATTCTTTCTTGCTCTCTCCCTAAAGCATTGCTATTCCCTCAGTCCACATTCAGACACACACCTTTTTGTCAGCTACTTAAAATCATTAAGTGAACTTAATTAGGTTTGTCAATCCCTAAGGCTGGCAGAGTGGCAAATAAGGCACTATATTCACTGTCCATTAGCAGTCTGTTGTCTGAACGAGACTGCATGTTTTCTGAGCTGTGCACGAGCAGCTTTAGCATTTTCTATGCAAAGATCTGCCCAGTGAGTCTGGGAGATACCGAATTTCAAGACCGTCCCCTCTAAACCTGGCCCACTGCCCCAGTGGCCACCTCCCAGGATCCCCTGAGGCCAATTTTCAACAGGCCTCTCTGTAAAGCTGAGCATGACAGAGTCAAGGGGTGTGTTCTCTAGGCAAAGACAGGCTCCAACCAAGATCTCTAGCCAAGTCTGTTGTATCAACAAGCTCCAAACCCCACCAGCTGAGAAAAAAAAGAAAAAAACAACAATAACCCATGCAATCAAAAATGTCATCTTTGGAGAAATTGAAAGAACTGAGCAGGTGTGAACTATTGAGTGGCAGGGAGAGAAATCCATGCTAAGGCTATAAAGACCTCAGCTGCCATGTTTTTAAACAGCACAGATCAGTGAGGGAGTTTGAGGATCCCCAAAGAGCTGGCTCTTCCCTTCTCCTTGACTGGGCTGCCCATGAAGAGGGAGGGCTAAGGCTCTACCAGCCATGGGGGCTCAGCTTTCTTTCTCCATACAGAGCTAAGGCTTTGGGATAAGGGCAGTGGAATACCTATATGTTTGTTAGAACCACTTGGCCCCATAATCCTGGTAGTAATGTGGCATGGACCTTGCCTTCCCTTAGACCCAGAGTAGTCCACCTGGTACATGCTAGAACTTTCCCCCAATTCTAGAGCAGTCCAATTGGTACATGCTAGAACTTCCTGTCAGTCTCAGAGCAGTCCACCTGGTACATGCTAGAACTTTCCCTCATTCCCAAAGCAGTCCATCTGGTATATGCTAGAACTCAAGACCTGAGGCCACAGCTGACCCTGGAGAGTGACTTGGTATCTGTACAGGAGACCAAAACAGGAAAGACTGGTTGCACCAGAAAGACTGAGAGCCTTGAGAAGGCCTCACCCATCTTCAGCAGGGAGTGGGGAGCAGAGCCAGGAGCAATCTCTTCTTCACATGAAGTTCAGCTAAAGACACACAACCAGGTACCATCCAAACAGAAAATCCTGGATCTGGGTGGTCCCGATGGCCATCTGGCCTCTTGGCTAGTGCCTCCCACAGAAAAGAAACTCCCAGATTGGTTTTGCTGCCCCCTCTCTGCCCCAACACCTACCTTCCCCTGACCCCATTCACAAACTTCCTCTGCTTCACCCCTGCCCTCCCCACACCCCAGCATGAGCCACCTTTGTCCCCCCTGTCCCTTCCTGCAGCCTCAGGAGTCTGGAGCATTTGGGGAGCAAGGGTTGGCAGTGTGGCCTTTCGAGTGGACAGAGGCAGCATTGCATGTTTACATCTGATCCGACATCTGATTGAGTCTTCCCTGATTGTTAGGAGTGTTCCTGACTCAAAATATGTGCAATTCCCAGTGTCAATCAAACTCTTTTAAACAGCAGCTGCCACTGCCGTTGCCTTGCAGTATACTTTAGAGACTCTTCTATTTAGAAACCATTCCAGCTCCAGCGTGCATCATGCCTTCCATGCTAAGAAGCCCAGTGGCTGGTTGAGAAGCTTGCAGTCCTAATCTCTCAGTAATGATGAAGGACGGCAGAGAGAGGGGTGGGAGAGCAGGGGAGGGGGGCATGCAGCCTCCCTGGAAGGGCCCAGTTAGGGCAAAACAGGGATTTTGTCCCTCTCCCCCACACTCAGTGGGTGCACACATGTAATTTACTTGCTCAGGCACCCACGGCCTCCTGGAAGCTACCCCCATGGTGCTCAGGACTTGGCCTGGCTCCTCAGCCTGTGGATGACAGATTCGGAGATGGTGACCCAGAGAGGAGAATCAGAAAGGTGGGCTGTGGGGCCCTTACCCACTGCTCTTCCACCTGGGAACATGAATCCTTCCAGTCACCATCCCCACATGGCTCTATGCACCTGTTCTCTTGCTGCCTGCAAGCAGCATCTCTCTAACCCTGGCAACTGCTGTAAACAGAACAAGATGACAGTGCTAAGGCCCCTGTTGGCCACTTGAGAATCCCAGGCCTGGCTGTGTCCCATGTTACACAGGCTTGAGCTGGAAGCTCATCTGCAGACCATGTCCCCCAGGGAAATCTGAGACAACTGTGATCTTGCCAAGGCTTGTGGAGAAGCCTGATGTGGGTGTGTGATACACACGTGCCTCTCACTGTCTTTGTGTCCTTCCACACCACTCACATGTGAGCCATGGGGGCTCTGCCCTGCTCTGACACATCCCTCACTCCACTTCCTCCACTGCAGATGCCCTCCCTCACCATCCCCATCCACATTTCCAAGTCCTCGCCTTCTTTCAAAACCAACTTAAATGCTACCTTCTCTGTGAGGAAACCTCGATGGGTTTCCTGTTAATTCTTACAGCCCACTCTGTGTTGGTTACAAACCCCCAGGTCTTAGTCAAATTATTTAATATTTAACAACAGGTCAGGCACTACACAGACCAACCCCAGTGGAGACCGATGCTGGATGAGACACCAGATCCTTGAGACCCGGACTGGGTTAAACTTTTGGTTCCTGGATAATGTGAAAAATTAGAATACCAGGGAAGGAACCAGGCTGCCTGAGGCAACAAGCATGGGACACTTGGGGGACAATGGCTCTTTATCAGTTGGTACAGAAGCATTTTAGTATTTTAAGAATGACTTCAGGGGCACCTAGGTGGCTCATTCGGTTAAGCGTCCGACTTCGGCTCAGGTCACGATCTCACGGTCCGTGAGTTCGAGCCCCGCGTCGGGCTCTGTGCTGACAGCTCAGAGCCTGGAGCCTGTATCAGATTCTGTGTCTCCCTCTCTGCCCCTCCCTGGTTCATGCTCTGTCTCTCCCTGTCTCAAAAATAAATAAAAACCATTAAAAATTTTTTTAAAAAAAGAATGACTTCAGCTCTACCAAGGAGTACCTGCTGAATGTCAAGCCCACTCATTTCTGTCCAACCGTCCACACCCAAAAAGTGAAAGAGTTCTCCTCAGAGTTCCAGGGAGTCCTAGACCCAAGTCCTAGACTCTAAACTGGTTAACATATGGAACAATCCCTGAGAAAGAGAAGTACTCTGTGCTGGAGAAGTAGGGGGAGCTGAGGACTGCTCCGGTCTCACAACTGCTCTGCGGTTAGGTAAGGCTGATAACAACTATGGTAATGAGCCAAGTATTGGCACACATTCACCAGATGCTGAATCCTGAGAAATGACCAACCCAGGTTGTTCCTTACACACACTCCTCTTGACACACACACAGGTTCTGGCTGCAGATTGTTGCATGGTGGGGGCAAGGATCCAGAGCCACCGTGGCTTTTGACAATATCTCCATCAGCCTGGACTGCTACCTCACCAGTGAGTTCACCCTGTCCCTTGCACTTGTCCCCGACCCAGACTGCCCCGGGCCTCACTATCCCTCCTTAACCTAAGCCCACCTGCCTCTCCCACCTTCCCCGGGGCATACTCATCTGTCCCTCTTAAACAGAGCCTCACTTAACTCAGCCCATGGGGTCTTCTCTATTCTAGTCAGTGGGGAGGACAAGGTGCCACAGGATACAGCACCCAAATCAAGAAATCTGTTTGAGAGAAACCCAAACAAGGAGCCGAAACCCTGGGAAAATACACCAAGAGAGACCCCCATCTTTGACCCTACAGGTAAGGGTTCAACTTACAAATGTAAGTAAATTTTTTGTTGCAAAAGGCGGAAGAGAGATACGTGCGGTGATTGTAGTGGGGAGTGGTGTCTAAAGAATAAGATGGTCGGGGCGCCTGGGTGGCGCAGTCGGTTAAGCGTCCGACTTCAGCCAGGTCACGATCTCGCGGTCCGTGAGTTCAAGCCCCACGTCAGGCTCTGGGCTGATGGCTCGGAGCCTGGAGCCTGTTTCCTATTCTGTGTCTCCCTCTCTCTCTGCCCCTCCCCCGTTCATGCTCTGTCTCTCTCTGTCCCAAAAATAAATAAAAAACGTTGAAAAAAAAATTTAAAAAAAAAAAAGAATAAGATGGTCAACCTTTAAAAGGAACAGAACCTACATCCTGGCTATGGGCTCCAAAAGGATGTTTTTTGGGTCTCTTATCACCTGGCCGAATGAAGCATCTGGAAGTTGTGCAAAGGAGCTACTGGGGAATACCCAGGAACCAAACAGGAGAACCAAGCTGGTATCCTTTCCTCCACTCAGTCCCTTGAAACCTCTCCCCATTTACTGAACAAAGCAAACCCTACATCAGATTTCTTCTCCTCATAAAGAGGGTTGGGCCCAAAGCCGTTATTTGTTGCACAAAGACAGGCTAGCCCACCATGGGTAAAGGCCCAAAACCTTCAGGTTCAACACATTTCCCCAAAGCGTGGCTTCCCCACCCCACCAAAGCTGTTTTATTCAGCATTTTCTGGGCTGAAAGGCTTCTCATGAAGACTCTTACTGCTTTGAACCCAGGCCTCTTCAGCCTCTGGCCCTAAACCATGGTGTGACTTCTCAGCTACTCTTCGTACGAGGAGGAAATTCCTTAGAATCAGTCTCTAAACCTGGCATGATGTTCCTTGGCAGTTATTAGACCTCTGAACCTCGCCCCAGAGAAGCTGTGAAGCCCCCGGCCCAACACCAGCAGGTCAAGGGGTTCCCCCAGGGTAGGGGTAGTGCACGTGCCTGGGTATGGGAGTAGTGCGAGTAACCTTGGTAAGCAGGGGCTCGGCACTGTCCACCACACTCTTTTTCCTATAGAAGGTCGCTTTATTAAAATAACAATAGATAAATGATAAATGTTTAATTTCTGCTTATAACGTGAAATCCTCATTTAGTGCAAAATACAAAAAAAAATAAAGCAGAAGTTTATACCTTCACACTAACTTCACTGACTCTCAACTAACTACATAAATGTCAGCCTTGTTCTGTCTTTGAAGGAAGAAATCCCTTCCTTCCTCTGCCCTGAAAAGCCACCCCAGGTGGAGCTCTCTCTGTCCCCGATTCCTGCCTGATCTAACCCAGGGGCCAGACCTGGGCTTTTCCCTTCATCTCTCCCCTTTCCTCCCTTCACCTTTAACTAAAACCTCAAAACACCTTTTCATTTTTCCACATGAAAGGGAGCCTGCCACCTCTCTCTATTTCCCGACTCTGTCTCATGGTCATTCATGAAACGGGCTAGCATGAGGGAGGTGGCCTTCTGTTCATTGTTTGATGCCTCGCCTCACTGTCCCACCCCAAGGACTGACCTCCAGGGACTCCCCAGCCCCGGTCAGTCACTGCCTCCTGACCATAAATTCAGGACACGTTCAGCAAACATCGTGGCAAGCCCCCGCCCTGTCCAACCACCAGCACTGATTACATGGCAGGGGCTCCGGAAACACATATTGATTGACCCGGGGGCACTTGAGGCTTGAGCTCAGTTCTCGGATCTCAGATATTGGCAGCCAGCTCCCCTGCAGCCAGCACTTAGGAGCAGCCATCCACCCCGCCTGACTCCCCAGTTTATTGCCATATAATTCCCACTGTCCCTAAAAGGCTCATCGATGAGGGTCTGCACAGTGGCCACTCAGACTAATGAAATCATGTGGTGGCTGGAAAGCCACAACACTACCCCACCACCTCCGACTAAAATCAGAAGCGAGTGGCTGCCTGAGAGACTGGAGCTTCCTCTGCTGCCCAGCCCCGCCTCAGAGCAGGAAGGACAGGCAGGTGGCTGTGGGTCAGCATTCTGTCTTCAGACCCCCTTCCAGAATGACCCTAACTGTAGGGGAAGAGGACACTGAGGCAAACACGTCCCCAAGCAGCCTGAGTAGGCTCCTTGGACAGGCTTTAGAGAACTGGGCACAGAGGCAGTGCTTTCCCAGGAACCCGCTCTCGCCCTGGGGAGCAAGAAGGGAGGGAGAAGCTGAGGCAGGCTCCCAGCCCCTAACCCTCCTGACAGATGCCGCAGTCCCACCCTGTCGCCCACCCCTAGCAGTATGCGGTGGGGGTGTCTCTGAGTCATTAGGAGAAGGATGAGCAGGGCGTCCCTTCCCTACTACCCACAGGACAATGTCCACCACACCCCCTGAGGGACTACTTGGCCAGGGCTCAGCCTCATGGTCAGGGAGAACGGGCACCCTAGGTCCATGCCGAGGCCCTCCTTCATCCGGCTTTAATCTAGACCCAACCACAGCCCTTGCACACTTCCTCTGTGGCCAGTTATGTGCTCAGAGATGGTGAACAGAACAAGACCCAGGTCGAGCACCCAAAGAACTCCCAGTCTAGACGAGGAGCACAGGTGGGAAGGGAGGGGTGGGCCTGTAAACCAGCAGCTCATGGCCTGTGAGGTGAAGCTTAACCTAGCTTAGAACTTCTGCCTGGGAGGGCCTCTGGAGAAGGAGGGAGAGATGCGGTAGGGAGGGGAAGGAAGGGGAGGAGCAATCTAGGAGCATGCCTGACCCTGGGCTGGGCTGTTTCACACACCAATCCCTCCTGTCCTCACCCTGGCCACGGGTAGCTGCTGTCATTACCACTGTGGGATGAGAAGATCATCTGGAGGAATGAGCCCCACAGCTGACAAGGAGTGGAGCCAAGATGTGACCCCGAAGTCTCCGTTCTTTCAGCCAGCTAAGCCACTTTAGGTGTCCCCGTCCAGAGATAAACACTAAAAATGGAAGAGAGCAGGAGAACACCCCAGGTGAAAGTCCCTGCCCCCACGTCCAGGAAACAGATCAGCCCCCAGCCTTCCAACAAAGGATGGAGGAGACAAAATAACAAGATTGTCTTCCCAAAGTTCAGCTCTGTCAGTTTCCTCTGGGCTGGAACAAGGGCGGCTGGTGGCATTTCAGCTCTCCTCCTGGCAGGTGTTAGAGCACCTCCTAGAAACACAAAGGTCACATCAGGTCTTTTGAAAACAGGTACCCACAAAACATCCAGGTTTCCCTAAACACTCCACATTTCCCCTAATTCAGCCCCATGTCGAGGGCCTGACCTCCGGGTTTGGGGGTGGCCTCACCCCCAAGCCCATGGGGCAGAGCTGAGCCACTGGAGCACCTAGGCAGGAAAAGCCTATCCAGGTGTTTCTTGAAGCTTTCTCGGAAGCCTGAGTCACCTTAGCTAATCAGATGAAGAAACTCAGAGAGAAAATGGGGCGAGTATTAAGTCTGGGGAAATTACATTTGTCAGCTTTGCACATACAATTACACTAACCAAATGGTTGGGATAATGCAATCACGGGACTACAGAGTTTCTCTCTCTCTCTCTCTCTCTCTGTCTCTCTCTCAGCAGTAATGAGTGTGCAAGCAGGCTCTGCCACCCACCCCCAAAGCCCAGACAAGGACAGGCAGGACCCCCAAGGCCCAGTGATCCTGCCTCAGCTTCCTCAGCTTCCTCTCTCATTCTCCTGTGAGCTCACATGTTGTATAGGGAGGGCAAGAGGGAATTAGCTCAGTTTACATAATAAGAACTGCCCAAACCTTGGGCCCAGCCCACAAGTATCTGTAACTCATGGAGCCCTAGCATCAAATCACAGTCTTGCCTGTGAGTTGTTTAGTGATCGTTGGTTTACTGTTTTCTCAGTAGACATCTCTTGCCAAAGGGTAGGGTCGGGGTGGGGGGAGGGGGGGCGGACATTTAGAACTGTGTAGGATCATGAAAAGAGCACTGGACCAGGAGTCAGAACCTCTGTGCACAGCCTTGGCAGGTTTGCACTAGCAAACTGAGGTCCAGGGATGTGTCCCACCTCTGCACAGCCTTTTCTCTCCTCATGTAACAGCTGGGGCCTGTCAGCAAACCCACAAGTAGCAGAGCTCAGAGAAGAGGGGCTAACATCAACACAGGCAAAGGCAAGAAAATGCTTCTTTTCTTTCTTTTTTTTTTTTTTTTTAGCGTTTATTTTTTTGAGAGAGAGAGAGAGAGAGCACTCTAGTGGGGGAGAGGCAGAGAGAGGGGAGGGGGAGAGGGGATCCAAAGCGGGCTCTCTGCTGTCAGCACAGATGTAGGGCTCAAACTCACGAACTATGAGATCATGACCTGTGCTGATGTAGGACACTTAACCAACTGAGCCACCCAGGCATCCCGAAAACTGCTTCTTTCAAAACTCAAGGTTTGGGGCACCTGGGTGGCTCAGTCGGTTAAGTGTCCAGCTTTGGCTCAGGTCATGATCTCACGGTTCATGAGTTCAAGCCCCACATCTGGCTCTGTGCTTAATAGCTCAGAGCCTGGAGCCTGTATCTCCCTCTCTCTCTGCCCCTCCCCTGCTTGCACTCTGTCTCTGTGTCTGTCTCTCTCTCAAAAAAAATTAAACATTAAAAAAAACCCTCAAAGTTTGAAGTAGACAGTTTTCAGGTCCCTCCCCATCACCAGCCCCGTGGTTCTAAAGGCAGAAGGGATGTGGGATAAAGCAGCCAGAGCTTTCTTGGCCCATCTCTCCAATTAACCCACAGTACTGCTAATGTGCCCAGAAGAAAGGGTAACAGACTGTCCATTTCTACACACGCTTCTGTGACTCAAGAACAGATGCCAATTTCAATGAGAAAGTTTTATGTGTTTCATATAAATTGATTGAGTCTATTTCTGCTAAATGCATTATCCATTCACCACAGAACAACTATTAGAGTTAATAGAATTTGTAGCTAGAGCCATTATGATCCAAGCATGCCCTTCTGGGGATGACGGCATTGTGGCAAGGCGGCTTCCCAGGGCCCGGCCCCCTCGCTCACAACCTGTCTTCTTATGTCCACCAGAGCCGTCTGTGCTCAGGTGCCGCAGATGCGGCCAGGCTTACTTCAGTGGCCCACCGAAATAGTCAGGATTCATCTAGTTCCTGAACAAACAAGTGTATCCTAATCCAATTCCAAACAAATCCTATCATCCTGTCACTTGTCAGCACCTGCCAGCTTGGGGGTAGCGAGGAAGCTGGGGTTCGTACTTTCGCCTTAGCTTTTTACCATGTGCCAGTTTTGGAGGCAGGGGGCCCCAAGGCAGGGAGGACAGGAAACAAGTAAGGGTAGAAGTGCCGGGAGCCCCACCCACCCTGGGGGGGACTCAGGCTGGACTCTTGGGTTCATTGCATCATTAACAGCTTTCCCCAGAAATGCACAGTGACAGAATCTGGGACTTCCTGGGTGCGACAGGGAGTTCGCAGTGTTTCTCCAAGTGTGTCCCGACACCATCTGCTTCTGATCACCTTGCTAGGGGAGGGAGGACCCAGAAGTGCTGCTCATTAAAAATGAAGCTTCCTGGTCCCCACGGGCTTGTGGAATCTGAATGTCTAGGAAAGGAGAGCTGACACTCTGCATGTTTAACAAAACTCTCAAGAAAAGCCTGATCTGAAACAAAGTTTAACAACCCTCTTTTAAAAAGGCAGCCTTTTTTTTTTTAAATGTTTTATTTATTTTTGAGAGAGAGAGAGAGAGAGAGAGACAGCGTGCGAGTGGGGGAAGGGCAGAGAGAGAGGGAGACACAGACTCGGCAGCAGGCTCCAGGCTCTGAGCTGTCAGCACAGAGCCCGACACAGGGCTTGAACCCACGAACCGGGGCTCGAACCCACAGCCCGTGAGATCAACTGAGCTACCCAGGCACCCCAACAGGCAGCCTCTTTTAAACAGATGAGGAGCCTAGGTCTGGAGAAGGTGAGAGGCTGGCTCAGAGTCACGTGACATACTTCCAAGTTTTTCTCTCTTAGACAGCAAAGGCCTTGCGTTTTGTCATCACCTCTTTACACACCTAGAAACCATCAGTCACAGGGTGGTGCTGGGTGTTAGGAACTGTACTGGGCTCTTTTGTATGCAGTGTCTCATTAGTTGGTACTATAACATAATCCCCCTTTTACAGATGAGGCAATTGGCCCACAGAGGGTGAGTAACTTGCCTTAAGTTACACAACTTGTGCAAGAGGCTAAAGAACATGGTCTTTCATTTTTTAATCATATAAAAAAATTAATTTTTCTAAGCCAGGTAATATATTGAAGGGCAAGTTGTAATAAATCCTCTAAGAATCCTACTGTTGACTAGTCTTCTGGAGGAATCTCTTCTCTGAAAAACTCAGGTTTCTAGCGCTTTTGCTTAGAGCACATCTGCATCTTCACGGATACTCAAAACAGTACACTGGGTACACAGTGTACCCACAGACATGTAAGAAAGCTGATAATTGCAGCTAATTGGCATCCCTCTGTGTAAACCAACCCCCCCTCCCCCCCCCGCTCCCCAGTCAGTGCACATGAAGGCACTTAGCACCCATTCAACTAGGGGTAGCAATTCCTTAAGACTCAGGCAGGCATGGGGCCATCAATACAGTCCTTGGGGCCGGTTTGGGTGGCTGGCCATGTTCCTGTTCAGCCGGCCTGCTTTTCAACCAAGTGCTGTATGTTCCTTCTTATTTTACTAAATTTAGATTATCACCTATTTATAGCGAGGGGACTAGTGATGACACAGGAAGAGCCAGCCTTAACAAGGCCTGCGAGACCCCAGTCACTGCGCCAGGTTCAGAGTTACAATGTCACTCTTCATCTGAGCACGTCTGCCTTCCCTGGAAGCTAACACAGCTGTGCTCCAGGAAGAGATGTGGGGTGGAACTAATTCATGATTCACGATCCCCATTACTGACATTAAAGAGTCTCTTCCAGTACAAGAGGTTTTGTACTTTGGAGACCTAGTCAGCATCCCCAAGAGGTGGCCTGCGTGGTTGCCAAAGGAGAGAAAGTTGCCTGCGCGGGGACCTGGTGGCAGTACGGGGTAGAGCAGAAGGCTGAGGAGGAGGCTTGCTCCCCTACCGCCCGCCCACCAGCAACAGCTTCGGGGCTGCCTCCTTTGATCTGTACACAGTTACTCAGCACACTCAGCATCTTTCATTTGGTCTTTACAGGCCCCCAGGCTCCCGGAGGATAGACCTCACTCTCAGGAAACAGTATGCCATAGGGCTTTGTTTGTTTATTTGTTTGTTTTTTGTTGAACTCTAGCCGACACCCAGTGTTACGCAAGTTTCAGGCGTCCGACGCCTTGATTCAACACATCCATATGTTATGCTGTGCTCCCCACAAGTGTATCTGCCATCTGGCAGCATACAACATGGTTACAGCACCACTGACTATATTCCCTATGCTGCACATCCCATCCCCATGACTCATTCATTCCATGACCAGAAGCTGCACCTCCCACGCCTCATCACCCATTTTGAGTCTGGCATGCTTTTCAAGAGCACGGACTACCTGTGTTCAAGTCCCAGCTATGCCACTTACTTTAAGCTACTCCCTTCTCCTTTCCCTGCCTTTGTTTCCCCGCGTCAAAAAAAAAAAAAAAAAAAAAAAATGACGCTTACATTATTAGCGCTTACATTTCATTAAGTTCAGTGAAGTGAATGCATATCACAGGCTGAAAGGGGAACGGGACACAAAGTGAGCTGTATGAGCCATCGCTGTTTTCTCATTTCAGATGTAAGGAAAGGTTGTGTGACTTGTCCCACCCATCACGTACAGAGCCAGGATCCAAACCTAAGCTGGCTCACTCCGCAAAGTCTTCCCGCTCTAACCCCATTCCCACTGGGAGCAATCCCAAAAACCACCCAGCTGCTGACCACAGCAAGGGAAAAGCTCTTGCTATATCCAGATCGACCGGTTTTCTCTTTCCCCTCAGGAGATTCAACTCAGCATTCAACACAGAAAACATCATTGCTTTCTAGTCAGTGTGCTTTTATAATTCCCCAAATCCCAATCCTAGAAGGGAAAAAAAAAATCAGGTAGGGCTGAGTTCAGTTCAACAAGCTTAACAAGCATGCGCTGTATGCCTGCTGTGTGCCAAGCCTTGTGCTGGGTGCTGTGGGGCCTGCAACTGGGAGTGAGCCAAAGCACCACTCTTGAAAAATGTGCCACCCAGAGCTAGGTCCACATAAGCCTGATGTGAAACCGCCACTCTCTTGGCACAAGAGAAATTCCGGTTCCATTTCCAATTTCCAATTCTGATGGTATCTGGAATTAGGACAGGTTCCCTGCTCCCCACCCCCCCCCCACCCCACCCCCGGCCAGCTCCATGGTTCTGGCTTCGCTCTGTGCTGGATGGTGAGGAGGTCTTTATCCAAGACTGGTGCACTGCAAATTATACTAAACTGATCATCATTTTTGAAAAGAAATCTAGTGTCCTTTGAGAAAGGAAAGAATCTATATTGTTACTTCATAACTTCCCAATCCTGGGCCCCCCTAGAGAACTAGCACAGCATCATCCAGCTCTGACAGGCTCAAAAACCCCTCATAAATGCCCAGTCTAATGCTACTTGGTGTTTGGGAGTATGGCAAGGCTACAGACAAAATGCTGTAAAATACCAGGCCATGACTCCTGCTAGCAGAAGAGAGGATTCACTGCCTTTCTCTCTCCTGGATGGCTTGAGAAAACATATTCCTTGTTTCCCATTTGTTTCAGTGAAAGTTTGCATAAGTGGGAGGCAACAAATGATCCAGGAACTCTGGTCTCAGCACACCTTGATTAAGATCATTTAGCTCCAAGACCAGTAGACACAAAAGATCCCTCCATCGGTACAAATACATTAAGCACTTGTTTTGAGGGAAGACCACTTTTAATTATCACCCTACTCCCAGACTTGCTGGGTCAGCCTGCAAAACAACCCTACATCCCCTTGGAGCTTATTCAGCTTTCTGCTTATTGCAGCAAAGCTACAGTAGTCCTGGACAGAGAGATTTATTTTAATTCATCTGGGCCCAGAGCTGGACAGAGGAACCTGAGGAGACAGGCTGAAATACTAACTCTAGATCACATAAGGGAGTCCTCCCCACTTGCTCCTCCACTGACAAGAGGAAAAGGAACAAGAGGTAGAATCACCCCAGCCATCACTGCATCAAGGAGGAAAGAGAGAGAAGGCACCAGAAAGAACAGAGTCTAGCCAGTGCCCTCCATGCTGGGTACTTGCACAAAAGATGAGGAAGCGCATGAAAGTGCTGGTGTGGGGTTTGGGGGTGCCTAGTGATTTATTGCATTATAACACATTATCATAAATGCAGTAGCTTAAAACAACACACATTTGTTATATCGGTGTCTGTGGGTCGGGGAACCAAGCTCAGGTCAACTGGGTCCTCTGCTCCATAGTGTCTCATAAGGTTGCAATCAAGGTGTTAGCCAAGGCTGAGTCTCATCTGAAAGCTCCATCAGGGAAGGTGCTCTTCCAAATTCACATAATTGTCGGCAGTTCTTGGAGAAGCCTAGGAGGAGGAGAGGAGGAGGAGAGGAGGAGGGAGAGGGAGAAAGAGAAAGGGAGAGAGAAGCTGCAAGCAAGATGGAAGTTACAATCTTATGTAATCATGAAAATGACATCCCATCGCTTTTATCATATTTTATTGCTTAGAAGCAATGCACAGATTTCATCCACACTCAAAGGGAGGGGATTAAGCAAGGCATGACTACCAGGAGGCAGAGATCACTGGGAACTACCTTAGAGCCTACCTGCAGCGGGCTTTTGTGTGCGAGAGATCACTCAATCACCAGCAAGCTTTGAGGGCTCATTGTGGAGTCTGATGGGCAAAATTCCTGGAAGTGATCTCACACCTATCAGACACTTAAATATTCACAAAACGCCTACTGAGTGCCAGTCCACAGCAAGATGATAAGTGGGTTGACAAAGATTCCTGGAGACCAAGGTCTCAAAAGCTCTGCAATTTGAGAATCAAACGTTCCAGGCCCCAGGTTTTCCTTCATGTGCAAAGCAGGGGTGGATGAACTGCTATGGTGCTTTCTCAGAGTAGGCTATTGTAGTGAGCAAATGAGATCACTTCTAACAGCCTTTGAAGGATACAAAAGAATATACTAATATAAAATGCTGTGCTATTGTTATTAACATTATTATTAAAACATATAATGGAAAAGATTGGGCCAGTTTACTCATCCCTCCATATGTTGCCCTTTATAAATTTTCAGGGTATTTATAGCCCTCCTCCTTCCCAAACTATGAGCTGTGCACATTTGTTTATACATTAAGTGTGTGTTCTAGGTATATTTTTCCTCGAATTTTTTTTTGCAAAAGTTTCAAGCAAATCCCAGCTCTTAAGCTAAAAAGGGAGAGGGGGTAGTATTTTGCATTTTGGGTCCTCTTGTCCAAGCAATTCCCCCAACACAGGTCATTGTCAATTTGCAAATGAAGCATTCAAACTCTGTTTGGGGAAAATAAGTGACTTATGTGGAGCCATAGTGGATTGCTCCAAAAAGACCCACTCGTCCATATAAATTGAAAGAGGGTTTTTAGTCTTTTATTTTTTTTTTTAACGTTTACTTATTTTTGAGACAGAGGAAGACAGAGCATGAACGGGGGAGGGTCAGAGAGAGAGGGAGACACAGAATCTGAAACAGGCTCCAGGCTCTGAGCAGTCAGCACAGAGCCGGACGCGGGGCTCGAACTCACGGACTGCGAGATCGTGACCTGAGCCAAAGTCGGCCCGCTTGACTGATTGAGCCACCCAGGCGCCCCAAGTCTTTTAAAGCTTGTCAAGATCTCAGTCTTAATTTGTTTTTAAGCAAATCCCAGGAGACTGGATCTGAGCGGTCTGATTTAGTTTTTAGTGAATATTGACAGTATCTTCATAATAATATGAGCACATTTTACTCATTTAATTATTATTTCTTAAGTGAATGGCAGATTAATCCTATTCCAGGATTAATGCTTTTTTTATATTAAATATAATTTATTGTCAAATTGGTTTCCATACAATACCCAGTGTTCATCCCAACAGGTGCCCTCCTCAATGCCCATCACCCGCTTCCCCCCTCCCGCACCCCTCATCAACCCTCAGTTTGTTCTCAATATTTAAGAGTGTCTTATGGTTTGCCTCCCTCCCTTTCTGTAACTTTTTTTTTTTTTTTTTTTTTTGCTGATGCATAGGATTAATGTTAACAAGTGAGGAAATTAAGGCATGGCTTACACTTGTCTAGCAACCTAACAGAATCAGAAAAATGCCCCAGACCTCAGAATAGCTCCCTGATAAAGAGGACTATTTCCTTTCCTCAACTGGCCTTATGACTTTGATCTACTAACTAGTCCATTCAGCCTATCAACTGATAGGTTCCATCAACCATCAGGTCAATGGAGTGTCCATACTGCCAAGGAGTAGGACTCAAGCATTCTCATATAGACTGCAGGGCTCCCTACATTTCAGTAATGTCGGTGTGGTTGTACGCATATGAGTGTGGGCTGGTTGTGTATGTGGATGACTATGAGAGATGGTTGTGGCCCCTTAGGACCCTACCCCTTTCTGTTGTGCAGTTATAGGTAAGAGACAAAATGCCTCTCAACAAACATCCATTTGTATGACCAGGACCCCCCTGGATCCTTCCATCCTATATTGCTCTAATTCTAATACAGGAACACCAAGTGCCAGTGGTGCTCCCACCAAACCACACCCAGCACCCTCAGCATGCATGATCTCCTCCTCTGACCACTTGAGTGGGTTCAGGGGCTGATATTTGGTCTGCTCTCTTCTTTCTATATTGTTTTGTTCTTCACTCAATGAAGGTTTGTGAGCCTCCTCCTATGTGACTGGCAATGTTGTAGGTCCTGGAGGCAAAGCAGTGAACAAAATCAACTAAGCCTCACTTAAGCTTACATAGAGTGTACATGCTGGTAAGGGTGACAGACAACAAACAAGTGTACAGGTGAAATAGTTTCAGATAGTGATGTTTTGTGAAGAAATCAAAGCAAGTGAAGGGGACAGAAATGACAGTGGCATAGCATGTGTGGTATGTGCATATGTGCTATAACAATGGGGGTGTTAACAGAGAAAACTTCAAGTTCCTTCAAGTGTATGTCAGAGCAGAACCAGATAATACTACTTGTCACCACCATTAAGGTCCTATGTTTTACTCTTTGCCTGGCGTGGCCTGGGGAAACTTCCAAGGCCCTCAAGACATAGCTATAACTCTCATAAACTCTAGCGGCCTTGACTGTGAAGTGTTCAGAGACACAGCAGAAGATGGGTAGAAAAAGGGGAACATGCTTGGAATGAAGAAGCCAGGTGGGGTGGGAATGACCCGGATGCCTGGCTCCTCACCAGGGGGATGGCAAGCCAAAAGCCACGAACAGTGTCTAAAGGGCCTTGGGAAACCTACTCCCTATCTAAACCAGCACTGCTATTTGAGGGATAACAACAGGAGTCTGGTCATTGGTGTTTCTACTACAAGCAGGTGGGATATCTTGATTCTAGGAGGTTCATTCAGCTTGAGGGGTCAAAACAATAGCTGGGAGCCCAAGGAAGGGTCCAGTCCCATAACAAAAAGTTCTTTATAGACGACTGCCGCATTAGTCCACTGGCCCTATACATGACTAGTGTCATTAATTTGGTACCTGACCATGTTGACATACACATCTCTGTGATCTTCTTGGCCTTTTCCTCATGCTTGTTGATCATGGTGCCCATCTCTAGTTACTTGGTAGCATCATAGGCAGGAATAAGACAGAAGTATCTCTTCTCTCCTTTTCTCTAGTCCCCTCATCTCAGATACATTGCCTTCCCTTTTAGGTCCACCATTTGGTCCTATTTCTTCCACCACTACTTTCCCTTCTGCCCTTGACATCTGTATTTCCCACCCTCTCAGGTGTCATTGTTTTCCAATTCATCTTAGAGGGTCCAAGACCCAGACCCAGAGTCAGGACCCATTTGTTCTTTTCTAGTTCCAAATCACTTGGCCACTTGGGCTGCCTGTACTCCATCTGTCCATCTGTCAGAGGTGTTCCAGTCACAAGGGCCTCGTAAGGATTTCGCCCGTCATGACTTAGAACCAGACAATAAGCAAGAACTACTAAGAATAAAGCTATGAAGGAGGGATTCTGGCCTCCGGCACCATTGCTGTCTCTCAGGAGGCAGTGAGCCCTACTCACATAACCCTTATGGCCAAGCACCAGATGAAGGTCTTCTCTCCCCTTGGTCCATGGACAAGAGCAGATAAGGACAGAAATCAATAACTCTTCAGGGCTGCATGTGACAAGGCTGGTGTTTGAACCACCACCACTTCCCACTTGAAACTCAAAACCAAATCCATTAAGTGTATAGTGTAACCCCCAGATGGGTGAGTCCACAACACCCCTCTCCCTATCAAATACTTTATTAACACAACTCCAGCCTGATACCAACTTGGGAATAACCAAATTAGCCCCGAGGACTCCCTTAACTTAATTTTTACAGCTATGCTTTCAAGATAGTGTTTTTCCTGTGACCTTTCTCTTCTCTCATGTGTTACTCACTTTCCCTCAGGGAGCAGGGGGTGGCTGAGAACACAACACAGGAGCCATCACAGGAACCATTAAAAACTCCCTCAGATTGCCGTGTGTCAGAGCTGTTTAGGGTAATTCAGTCCTGAAAGCAGCTTTTATCTCAACAGCCCTGACTTGCTGCCCTGTTGATGGCTTGCTCAGAGGTTCCCTTCCATGAAGGGATGTCTGCCTCCCAGCAGAGAGGGAAGTGGGCCTCTGGTCTTTGTTCTGTGGGAGACCTCAGCATTTTTAGGCATCCTCTTTGTCTAGTGGAACTGCGTGAGGGGCAAATGAGATGACGGTGTAAAAGTAAAAACAGACCATGTATGAGCGTATCTAGCACAAAAGGCAGGGCTGGTGTTATAATTATTGTCACCAGGTCCCAATTTCTCATCATCAAAAAAGAACAAGAAAGAAATAACCAGAAAGCTTTGCATAGATGAACACGGGGTGTGTGAATGTGTGTGTGCAAGAGTGTGTGCGAGTGTAACCACGTGTGAATGTGAGGTGTGAGTGTGAGAACTTGTATTAGGTGTGTGTGATAGTGTGTGTGGTATGAGTGTGTAAGTGTGTGTTGTATGTGTCATGTGTGTGGCGTATGTGGTGTGTGTGAGTGTATGGGACTGTGGGTGTGAGTGTGTGTGTGAAAAGGTTCATGTTTGTGCCGATGCCATGCAAACATGCAAACAAACTCAGTCTGAGAAGCAAACTAGAACATGAAGAATTCACCAACTGAAAACTGACTGTGTTGTAGAAAGAGTCAATGTGACCTGCCTCTCTTCACTTAGCCTGAGATTTAACTTTTCTACATTGTTGCCTATCTGATAGGATAAAAGCGATTCTTCCCCCTTCCCTATCTACTGACCTAACATGGTTTTCAGGAGCTAAACCTGCTGGAGAATATTGAGGTGCCACGTTAATGTGTTATAATTAAATAAATTGACATTGGAGGACTAACGATTTCTAGCCCTGTTCACTCAAAGTCATAGTGACATCTTTTTACCTCAGGTTAGACTTCCAGGACCTTCCACCATCTATCGAATGTAAGTACCAAATATCAGCACATTCCAAAACTGTGAAATCAAAGCTTGTCGCAGCTAGCTGGACCTCAGCCTGATACACAAAGATACAGGACCACTCTCGTGCCCTCACCCAACATCGGGTATAAACTTGAAATTAACAGGAGGATGTGCTGAAGCACTAGAAAAACATACATGACAGAGAGAGAGAAGAAAGTAAATGAGTGTAAAATATTTCTCTCTGGCGCCATTTAATGAAGGGACAAATAGCCCTAAACAACTGGTTAGGTGTGGGTGGCACTATCAAGAAAAAGCTAAGTTATACTTAGTGGGCTGTCTCCCAAAAAAAGGAAAAACATGATATAACAGCAAGTTCTAGGCCATGGTCATTGGAGACATCCCTGATATGCAATCTGAAAACCCTGCAGCCCAGGAGTAGAAATGCAGGTGAGAGACCTGACCAGATAGATAATATAAAAGGGCTAATCATAGCAAGTGACCTCAAGTGATCCCTACATCATAATTGTTTTCAAGGATTCTGGGACAATAGTAGTGATGGAGGTAACAGCTTAGTTGTCTAACTCTCTGAATCTAAAAGCAGAATGACCATATATTAAAACTGAAAACCCATAGACATTTACAACAAAAACGTTTGATTAAAAAATGCCCGAAATACAAATGGGTGAGGACAAAGTACAACAACCATAAAACCTGAAAAATATCAGCATCTGAACAAAAGAAAGGAGAGGAAAACAACAGGCTGGTCTTGTAAACCTGAGAACAGGAGAAAATGGCTGACAGATATTTGCTGGAAATGACTGACAGCCAATCTGGGAACCATTGCTGAACCTGGGAGAGGCTTTGTCCAGTCCAGGAGTGTGTGAGTGCAAGGTGGCCATGGTAATGTTCAAAGGAGCTAGACCACCCCAGCCACCAAGCTTCCTTTCCAGGAAAGGGCCCACACTGAGAAGAAATTTCTAGATGTCAAATCAATATTGAATAGGATAGGAATAATAGAAACAAAATAAATGAATAAAATGATGTCTAGATAAATATGAAAGAATGAGACGGAGCCAGAAACTTTTGAAAGCAAAACACCATATTTTTCAACACAACATGAAAAAAAGAGTAGAGGGAGCTTGGTGAAGTTAGAAAAACTCCTGAACCCTTAAAATCCTAGAAAATTAATTTCATGTAAAAATGCATAGGTTATCAAGACCAAATCTCATCCATGTTACAATGAGAATTTTACTTTTATTTTTTTATATAATCTATTGTCAAGTTAGCTAACATACAGTGTATACAGTGTGCTCTTGGTTTCAGGGATAGATCCCCGTGATTCATCGCTTACATACAACACCCAGTGCTCATCCCAACAATTGCCCTCCTCAATGCCCATCACCCATTTTCCCCTCTCCCCCAACCCCATTGAATATCTCTTCTTTAAGTATAATTGAAAAGATGTTCAAATTGTAATGTATATTATTATGATTAGTAGTAGTAGTAGTAGTAGTATTAAAGTAAACTCTACCCCCAATTTGGAGCTCAAACTCATGACCCCAAGGTCATGAGTCATATGTTCTACTGACTGAGCCAGCCAGGCACTTCTAAATTGTAACGTTTTAATAATATATTCTTTTTTTTTTTTTTAATTCACATCCAAGTTAGTTAGCACATAGTGGAATAATGATTTCAGGAGTAGATTCCAATGATTCATCCCCTATGTATAACACCCAGTGCTCATCCCAACAAGTGTCTTTCTTAATGCCCCTTTACCCATTTAGCCCATCCTCCCACCCCCAACACCTCCAGCAACCCTCAGTTTGTTCTCTGTGTTTAAGAGTCTCTTATGTTTTGTCTTCCTCCTTATTTTTATATTATTTTTGCTTCCCTTCCCTTATGTTCATGTGTTTTGTATCTTAACTTCCTCATAGGAGTGAAGTCATATGATATTTGTCTTTCTCTGACTAATGTTATTTAGCATAATACCCTCTAGTTCCATTCACATAGTTGCAAATGGAAAGATTTCATTCTTTTTGATTGCTGAGTAATACTCCATTGTGTGTGTGTGTGTATATATACATATATACATGTATATATATGTATATATATACACCACATCTTCTTTGTCCATTCACCCATCAATAGACATTACAATGAGAATCTTGAAAGAGCATAGAGAACAAAACAACACCTCCACGGAAAAATGAAAGCATACCAGAAAGACACACCGCAGAAAATATCAAAATTGTAATCTTCTATTTCCAAATGAGCTAACTGGCATTAAAACAATAATAGAAGACATGAAAAATAACACAAATCAGTACCACAAGAGGTGAAAAACCAAGTGGTAGAACTCAGAAAAGAATTTGAGATGAAAGGAAAAAATAACTTCAGAAGTGAAGACTAAATTGGAAGACATGCAAGAGCAAATAAACACACAGTTAAATGCCTTAGAAGAAATAGAAGGTGAAAAGAGAAAAAATTTTTAAATCAAGAAGACGACATACATCAGGATAGGCAGAGAAGATCCAATATACAGATAACAGGAGTGCCTGAATTAGAAAATCAGAGAAAGGGAGAAAAGTAAATGCTTAAAGTTATCATTCAAGGAAAATTTTTTACTAAAACCACTTATTAAAAGACCACACTGTGTTGCTGAGAAAACTGACCCAGAATGAGTGATGCCAAAGGGTATTCTAGTAAAATTGTTGGAAATTAAAGAAAAAGAAAAAAGAAGGATTGGAGACACCTAAGCAAAAATAGCAAGTGATTTATCAGAGAATGAAATTTAAATTATCATCAGAGTTTTTGACAGTACTATTTATGCCAGAAAAAATAGAGTAATGTGTTTTTTCAAGGGAAAAAATACTATCAATACCCAAGAGCTCAAAGAATATTATTTCTATGACCCTTTCTAGTGAATCTACTTGAAAACAAGCTTCTGACAACCAAACTGACTAGAGATATATCAACACAACTGATATGCACATTAAACCTACAGTACTTACAGAAAGACTAGCTGGAGGTTAAGAGGAAAGAGTGTCATATGTATGGTGATACCCCCAAACAGTGTAGAGTACAGCTTCAGGAAACCATAGGAGAATGGAGAGCACATATACCCTGCACAAAAATTTAACTGATCTTTACTTTTATATTGATGATGGTAAAATAGTAGTGTTGTAACTCTGATACTATTGCGTGTATAATGGAGGATAAAGGAACTGAGTAATTATAGAATATTCTACACCTGTTATCACCTGTGTTCTTGAGAACCAAGATTCTCCGTGTGGAAAAAAGAAATGTGTATGCAATACAGAAGGGATTAAATTTAAAACCCTGTAGTACTGAATTTGAACTGGAAGTATCATTGTGGGCTCATGACGTATTTTGTCATATACATATGTGTCTACTTCATATGTATGTATGTGTATACTGATATACATACATGTTTCTTAGTTCTGGCCTCTAGAGAAACCTAGAAACAATCACCAGTTCTGTAGCAATAAGTGTCTATAGCACCTAGATTATATACTTACAGAGCATTTTTCCACTAAAAGAAATCAAAGCTTTTGAGAAAATGGCTGAGTCCAGGTCTGGGGAAGGAACATTCCATCGTACAAGATAGCAAGGAAGCAAAATAACTAAGGAGGCTACCACTGGGCACAAATGTAACGGTATGAGCTTCTAAAGGATACTAATTGTGATTAATTAAAGCCAAAAACATGCTTAAATTCATGGATTAATAATGATATATAAACAACTAATTGGTCAACTTTGGAGGATGATAGAAAATTAATCCATCATCTTGAAAACTGTAAGGAGAAAGAATTGAGCATTTATCTTGCTTTTTCTATATAAACTGTACCACTTGGTAACCAAACAGTAGATGAGAGGAAGCATCTCTTTATATATTCCAACTAATAAATAAGAAAAAAAAGATATCATTTGAATATCATTATTTTACAACTCCCAGTAAATAAATGGACCTAAGCATTAAGTTTCAACAACTGCTAACATCCGAAACAAAACAAAAACAAACAAACAAAAACAAAACAATAATCAGACACTGGTCATATATCTAGAAGTAGACACTGCTCCATTGTTTGAAGAGTTGAGACAGATAGAAATGTTTTAACCTCACGATGGCTACAATATGTGTGTTATTTTTACTTTGCCCCAATAAGGAGAACAATTTATTAATTATCATCATGTACCCAAAAAGGGGTTACTTTTTTCAATTTATAATAAAGAATGATATCATAGGCATTTATGGATGGTGAGTAATTATATTTACTTGGATTTTAGTCCTGATTTTATTTAATGGCATCTACAATGGCCATCAAAGCGGTTCAATATGCCACAGCTCCCGTGAAGTTCAGCTCAGTCAACAGTTATAAATAAAATTCAACTCCATGGATCAGAATCAAAATGGTACAAAAGATTCACCTATGCCATTGAGCGCTACTGTGTGGTACAGCTGCATAGGCCTTAAACATGAGGCAAATTCCTTATTATTGTGATTAATAGTAATAGTTGAAAACTTATTTTCCTTGGTATCACGCTTTATTTCTTTGCATTCAATTGAGCAGATGAGATGGCTTAGCAACAGTAATAAAACTAGTACAATCACTGTCTAGCCCATTTTTTAACATGGTGAGGTATATTACTAATTGATTTGTTTCTTCTTGGAGGGTGCTGCAATATACTTAAAATGAAACCCAGTGCTTAATGGATTTTTCTTTACTCTGCTGTCTATAACCAATCAGTATTTTGGTGTTTGTGGGTCCTTTATACAATTTAGATGTGAATGAGTATTAAGCTAGGTTTCCAATGTGTGGTATAAGTAAGAACAAGATTAAGCAGTTCATTTTTTTTTTTCTTTCCTAAATGAGATTTAATACAATAGTTTTTTTTTTTTTTCCAAGTGAAGGGAAAAGAGCCAGTCTTCCTCCTTCCTCTACCCCCAATCCAGGTTCCTCCTTGGGGTCCACTTAATCCTCCACAGAACCTCAGGGTCCAATGTAGACTCTCATCTAGGGAATACAAGGACCCTTGTGCTCCCAGGTTAGCAGCTCAGCATCAAGTCCATATCACTGCTGGTCTAACTGTGACCTTGATCTTCTCACCAAAAACCAAGGTTTTGCCTTATTGCTTCTGACCCAGTCCCTCTCTGTTAAATCTCTGCTTCCTGACCTTGTAAACATTCCAGTTTCCGGATTTTATTTCAACACCTCCTGGCTCCCCATGGCCTCTCTGGGAACCAGAGTCCTGATGCTGAGGACCAACTCTCCCTGGTTTGTGCCTGTGACCCGCTAAAGCCTACACTGTGCTAGGCTATGATACTATAGGGCCAGGGTAGGATGTTCTGGGGCTGAGGGCCCACGCACCATGATATCCTGACCAGACTCTCACCTGTCCCCTCATGGTGGCCTGCCTACTCTCTGGGCCTTAAGCCAGCTTGATATGGTCTGTCCTGGCTTTAACTGAGCCCAAGCATTATGGATTTAAAAGAAAAAGAAAAATAGATTCTCAGACAGGTCCCATGAGGATTTCCTGGTGAGTCTAGCAACTTTTTCAAGTCTTGAACTTGAACTCAGATCTGTGCTTAATGCCTGGCTTGACTGATTATTCACTCTGTGTACCACAGGCTAGTCACTCAGCTTGAATTTCCTGATTTTTAAATTTAATACATATTTAAAGGCACAATACCTAACTCATATTATATACACATTCTATTTTGAGAGGTTTTTGTCACCTTCATGGGAAGAATTTACTTCTCAGGTATCCGAGGTTCAGCCTTTCACCACTGGACACACACACACGCACACACACACACAGAGAGAGAGAGAGAGAGAGAGAGAGAGAGAGAGAGAGAGAAGCATAAAACAAATCAGGAAATAAACAGCTTCTACCTGAGAACCAAAGCTTACTTTGACTTCTCCCCCCTGGAACCACTGTCACTAAATCTCTTGCCTCTCAGATTCTGGACCTACCTGCTTTGATCTATAAGGTTGTATCCAATACTTTCCACCCCCAGAGACACTTCTGAAAATCACCCTAGCATTTGTCTACTGTCTCATGGTTCTAACTATCTGCCTTAGCTTAGAACTGATATCATGCCTACGTTGCCTAAAGTACCTGCCAGACCCTTCCTGCTCCAAGAGTCCCTTGTTCCAGATACCTCCTCTGGGGCCCTCCTAGGCCCACAGCAGTTAATATCACCAGGCTCAGAGCAGTAGTAATTTTCTTTTAAATCCATGAACCCACCCCTCAAGCAAAGATCTGGAAATTAATATAGTCTGCTCCCAGCAAACCTTAACCCAGTGCTCAGCGGAAGGGAGCCAACACCATGTTAGGCACTTTAGAGGGACACTAGAAATAGAGCAGAGTAGCGATTGTCCCTGTCCCTTTATACAAAGCCACAGGAACTTACAGTTCTGGTGAACTTATCTTTAAAAATAGATTCTAACATTAAAGTCTTAATAAGGACACAGGATCAGGGAGGGACTCCTGTAGGAACAATCTGAAAAGGCTAGAAGTCTTCAGTGCAAAAAGCTGGGAAGGCCTTATCACCACCAAAGCATCTTTGGACGGAGAAAGAACCCCCAATTTTTCAGTTCCTTCTCTAAGGCTGACTTACTCAGAAAAGTCTGGAGAAGGATGTTCTTTCTCCGTTTGAACAATGAAGTAGATAGGACTGAGTTGACAAATCTCATTGATTCTCCTGGGAAAGTTTTTACAAAATGCAAGTATTGTCCTCCCCCAACCATCGCCCAACCTAGTATCTACTAATCTGAATACCCAGAGTTCTGAAATTCATACTTTTAAAGGTCCTCAGGTGGTTTGGAAACCACTGAATTTAGTGATCTCCAAGGTCCCATCTTGCTGTGACATTCTATGATGTCAGATTCCAGAAAGAATGAGCAAAGGGAACCAACAGGTGAGGCTTGAGCAAGACAAGCCCACACACATAATAAGCAGGAAAGCCCTTGGACAATGGACAATGAAGTTAGAAACCCCATACCCCTAAGAGATATAGCTGGTGGGAAACATAAATTGATTCCAAGAAACTCTGGGGCAGATTTATGAGGGTCAAGGCCATCCGAGGGAGCAGGGAAGACCATCATGCCTGGAAGGCCGCTGAAAGCAAGCAAATTGTAGCTGGATAAATCATGGGTCTGACCTGGGATGGCAAATCCTGTTCCCATGGAATCCACTCTGGAAAGAATTTTCTCTCTGGACCTCTCCATCAGAAATTGCTGAAAATAAAAACAAAATTTTGTGTACAGAAACCACCTGAGACTAACATATGTCCACTGAGTTGGGAAAATACTGATCCCTTTATTGAGAAGCAGCCCTAATGTCCCTCCTTTATGGAATGGGAACATAAATCTTGAGATTGGGTGTCTCTGCTTCTCACAATCAGAAATTGAATAGGAATTTACACAATTTTAAACTGTGTTCATTATGTATCTCCAATGCCAAATGTTATTCTAAGCATTTTGCTTAAGCCATCACTTAATATTCACACTAAGTCTACTCTCCATGTGTTCAGATGAAGAAACTGAGGCTCAGAGAGGTATATGATTTACCCTGGGTATCATAGCTGGTGAGGGGCAAAATCCAGGATAGGAAAAGTTAGCCCATCTGGACCCAAAGCCCTTGCTTCTCTCCCTACCTCACCAAATGCCCCATCTGGTCAGGAAGTAGAAGCCCAGCATTTCTGGGAATGTCTCAGAACATTTAGAACAGAGTTTAACCTGGATGGAAGTTAGAAGTGGGTCCCATTGAAGGGGAAATGCTCAGGTATGGTGCCAAGCCCATACTTTTAGCTCTCTTCCTCAGCACACCCTTAAGAACAGAAGAAAGTGGGGTGCCTGGGTGCCTCAGTCATTTAAGTGTCTGACTCTTGATTTAGGCTCAGGCCATGATCTCAAGATTGGTGAGATCAAGCCCAGAGGCAGGCTTCATTCTGACAGCACAGAGCCTACTTGGAATTCTCTCTCCCTCTCTTTCTGCCCCTCCCCTGCCTATGTGCTCTGTCTCTCTCTCAAAATAAATAAATAAACTGGGGGAAAAAAACAGAAGAAAGAAAACACACACACACACACACACACACACACACACACACACACACACACTTTGTTTCCAGGACTGAATTAACTGCATGAACTGTCATGCTTCTGCTCCAGATTGAGAAGGCTGCCCCCAAATCTAGGCTGCTTGCCTCAGACACAGACTGGATTTGAGAACAGGCTTCAAGGAGCTGGAGATCACAGGACAAGTGGATTTTGTGATTCCCCTTCCAGGATTGTCTTTTTTCTCCCTGTTCACATTCTCATCCTTAGCTCACTGGGTTTAAATCCCTAGGTGCTGCTGGTGGAGGATTCATCCATATTCACGGAAACTCCCCTGGCCACATTTCCCATTGTCAGGAACAGCACCTACCTTAGGCATAGGCAGGAGTCATTAACACAATTCATATTTTTAGAGTTTGGCACTTTACAAAGACCTTTAATATCCCTTGCTCCCTTTAATCCTCATGCCCATCCAGCCCCTTTTACAGACTAAGGAGCTCTGTCGAGGTCCCACAACCAATAATTTATAAGGGAGCCCCAAAACCCATGTCCTTATCCATTTCACCCCTTGGACACAGCCCACACTTAGGATTTGGGTGCTGGAGAGAGTAAAAGGGCAATTGACCAGGAGAGTTCTGTTAAATGCCCTCAGTAAAGAGTTAGCTCTTTGAATTAACAGGTTAACTCCTTTAGATTATAAAAAGATAAGAAAATTAACAATTAACCATTCACACAAACATGAATGGATTCATCACCTTCTTGCCCTTGAAACCAAATCGGCCTTCAAAAACCAAATAGATATCAACACCTTCATTTGAAAAAAGTAAAGTGGAGAAAGTGTTGAATACCCAGTGTTGAGTAGCTGTATGCATTGGAACCTCAACTAGAACTTCCATTTCCTGACCTTGGGGCCAGGGCAGTGTCACAAAAGCCCACCACACTGGCCCAGTTTTCAGATTACCAAAACTCCCCAGTGCAATCTCAATCTGATTGCTTGTAATTAGCAACCCAAACTAAGCTTTCATTTCTGTATCATTAAATCAGATGAAAATCTTCAAAAAATTTTTCACTTTAACATTTTAGTGAGCGAAAGTATGTATACCAAATTAATTTTTCAATAATTCTCTATAGGTAGAATTGGACTTAATCACTTTAGAGGGAAATAATTTCTTCAGTCTTATAATGACATTTTTATATTTTAAGTAAAAGTAATTTACCAAGAACACATTTTTAAGAAGTTTTTATAGGTTGTACAAATGTTAGAATTCTAGCCAATATGAAATCTTACAATTCCTCAGGATCCAGCCTGGCTCAAAGATAGAAAGTTTCAAAGGAGGGGTGGGGTGTGCTAAGTGATCCTGAGCCACCCCTAGAAGGCCACCTAAGGACACTGGGTGCTCTGGAGACACAGCACCCGGAAGTGGTGTTGAGGGGCTCTGAAAAGGAGAGCATGCACTGGAGAGAAATGTGATCTGTTTCCCATTTTTTATACTTTCTGTTACATAGAGAGCCTGGAAGCCACTTTCACTGTGTTTACAAACCTAACTTGGTTATAAATAAGGAGGCTGAGCCTCACTGGGGGCCTGACAGATGGACAAAGCCACTGTCCTGGGTGCTTGGCCAATGGGGAACAGAGGGCTATGGAGCTGATTCTACCTCCAGTTTATTCTTTTGAGCTTCTCCAAGCTAAGGGGATTCTACATGCATGTGTCCAACCTTTGGGAGTAGGTTAGATGCAGTTACAATAGCATAGATTGAGCACCTGTGATTTGCCCAGCGCTGTGCCCAACTTGGTGAGAAATTGGGAAGGGCCCAGCCACTGCCCATGCCTGACTCACCTCAAAAGAGTCTTCTCTCCCTCCTCAGAACTCCCACAGTGCAGTTAGCCGAACTCTCAGAGGGCTTTTTTTTTCTTACTATCCTGTGTTGTAGATAGTTGCATCCCTTTTAGTGTCCCTTAGTAGGCTATAAGCTTCTTTTTTTTCAAGTTTATTTGTTTTGGCAGAGAGAGAAGACAAGTGGGGGAAGAGCAGAGAGAGAGGGAGAGAGAGAATCCCAGCACAGAGTCCGTTGTGGGGCTCTATCCCACGAACCGTGAGACCATGACCTGAGCCGAGATCAAGAGTTGGACATTTAATCAACTGAGCCACCCAGATGCCCCTAGACTGTAAGCTTCTTAAGCCCAGATCAGTCAGCTCTGTGTCTATCCCCTCATATCTGACCCAGGGCCTGGCACATAGTAGATCCTCAAGAGAAGTTTCCAGTTTGAATGGCTGATCAGTGTTTCTTGCCTTGATCCTGGTGCCATCTTGGAACATGGGTTTGGGGCAATGGAGCGGACAGCTCAGAGGCAACCCAGGGAAGCCCAAGGAGGAGGGAGGGCCAGGCCAAGTGAGTGATTCCCTTTCCTCTTGTGCTGCAGTTCACTGGCTGTTCACCACGTGCGGGGCCAGTGGGCCCCATGGCCCCACACAGGCCCAGTGTAACAACGCCTACCGGAATTCCAACCTGAGCGTGGTAGTGGGAAGCGAGGGGCCCCTGAAGGGCATCCAGACCTGGAAGGTGCCAGCCACCGACACCTACAGGTATGTATGGCGGAGGGGGTGGGGGAAGCCAAGGGGCAGATCTACCCTCCTGAAAATGATGGGGGTCCTGCCTGTGGTTGCATGCTGTGGGGTGTCTGAGCACACAAGACTCAGAGGCCACAGACTCTGGCCCATTGAGGGATATAAGGACTAGAGATGGGGAGATGGGGGATAATGGGATATGGCAACAAAGATGTGTTCTCTGTCTTCAAGGAGCCCACAGACTATTTATGGAGATGATATACATGCATGAGCTAGCTTCAGAACATTCCTTATCTTTATTACTAATAATTGAAATTATAGTGGATTCTTTGAATATTACTGGATGCCATTCACATGAGGCAGTGCATGTAAAATGTCTGGGAAACAAACATACCATGTACATGAAAGATGATGCTCTTATCCTTAAACCTCCTTTCCTGGGCCTTCACGGTTTGCAAGTAAAACAGCGGTCCTCAAACTCTTGTCCCACACCTACCCCAACTGCATGGTATTCCACTAGAGCGAGGCCAGGCTGGAGGGAGACCTGACTCCAGTGGGCCACTTGGCTAATAGGTGAAGCTGACGGCCAGCAAGGCTCAGACCAGTAGTTCTCAACCATCGAAATGACTGAATGACTGGCTGATGCAGGTTACTAGCCCCACGTGGAGAAGGTCTGATTTTGTAGGTCTAAAGTGGGGTCCAAAAATACAAATTTTAAGAAAATTTTTGTGCTAAACATTTTTATATTAATGAAGCAAATGTGACAAGATGTTGACACTTATTGGATCCAGGCTGGGAAGGGAGACATAAACGGTATTCATCGTACTCATTGTGTTCATTCATTCATCCATTGAGAATATGAGTTTCTAACACGTTCCCAGGTAATGCTGATACGGCCCCTGGGAATGACTGAGTTAGGTTAAACCCTTGAGTGTAGTCCTCACTCAGCTCTGTGGACAAGGCCAGTGCTGCAGTCTACATTTTACAAATGAGGAAACCGAGGCTCAGAATGTCAGGAGCGTCCCCACAGACACACAGTCTGGATATCACCTCCAACCCCAGCCTTCTGAGGCGCAGACTTACTGAGGCTCCTTCCACAGCAAACGGCAGGCTTAAACAGGAAGCATCATGATAATGACATTGTTGGTGCAAATGCCCCAGAGGCCAAACACAGTGGGAAGTGAGGTCTCTTTCCACTTCCTCAGCCCCACCCCCACCCCCCAACACATCCTCAGCCCCCTGGGAAGGAAAGAGGCTTCTCAAGTTGCCCTGTTTTCTGTGCGGCCCCACCCCTGGGATCTCAGTGTAAATGCATTTCAGGGAGAGCCCTAAGTGCTTTTTAAATGACATTCTGGGCAGGAATGCAATAACAAGGTTTGGCTGCAATCAGATTAGCTGTTCTAGGTCCTACACATCCCCAGTAAATGGTCAAAGACACTCAACCACCCCTGGACTGGCCACGCTGAGCAGGCCAGGCCTCTCCTTCCTGCCCGGCTGAGGTTTCATGGGTCACCCCCTGTCCCAGAGAGACAGAGATGAATGCTTGCTGAGGACCTACCAGGTATTCCTCCTTTTAGCGGTGCGGCAGATGTCATTATTATTAGTGATATTCCCTTGTTTCCATAAAAGGAAACTGGAGTCAGCCACTTTGCAACAGATCTCAGGCCACATAATCAGTGACGGAACTGGAATTTAAACCCAAGGCCCTCGGGCTCAGAGTCAGTGTGTTCTTTCCACTAAAAGTCACACAGGGACTCTGAGAGGCATGCAGGGGGACAGAGAAAACAAGAAAGGGAAGTAGGCATGGCAGTCATGCACCACCCACCTCCAGGAAGCCTCTGGAAATGAAAGCCTGGGAGGGGAGCCCTCCTCCCTCCCCCCACCCTGCCTGAAGGGGTATTGGCCAGCCCAGCCCTCGGTGCAGCTCTCCCTGTATAAAAAGCAATGTGAAGAGGAAAGCACAGGAGCTGTAAGGCAGAGACCTCAACAGTAAACCCCCACTGAGACCCACTGTCCCATCACTGTCCAGGGCAGCTCCCAAACCAGACTGGCTGAAAGTCCCTTACTGCCCCTCCCACAAAGATCCACAAATAGGAGGCTCCATGTAAGTAAGGTGTTACTCTTGGGCTGCATTTCCCCCTGAGACAGTGTGAATCAGACCCACCTCCAAATGTGGGCAAGTTATTTAACCTCTTGAGACTCCGTTTCCCTATCTGTAAAAGGCAGGGGCTGGAGGTTGCTAACACATTATGTACAAGTGCCTCGCACGATGCCTGCTCGTGCTAGGTGCTCCCTGGCCTGTCGGCAGAGAAACTGGCTGGAGCAGTGATAATGTCAGGCAGCAGGCAGTGGCATAATGTTCCGGCAACAGATTGGTCCCACAGAGAGTACTTCCTAACTTCTCTGTTTCCAAAGACTTTTTTCTGACTTCTTCAGATGGGCCCCATGTTTTGAAAGATTTTGCCCGGAAGACAAACTATACTTATTTTTTCCCTTTTTCTTTTTCTTTTTCTTTTTTTTTTTTTTTTAATAAATCACAACCACATCTAAGTCTAGCCAGGTTTCTGATCTGCATGAATTTCCACAGTATTGCCACAGTGCACTGGATATAATCCCAGCCCAAATCCGGCAACTCTTCCCATTTCTCTCTGGAATATTGAGACTAGCCCGCAGCCCCCAGCGTTGCCTGGGGAACACTCACTGGAAACGTGTACAAGGAGCCATCTTGCTATTCAAGCCGGATACGTCAAAGTGTCCAAATTGGCAAAGGGGACATTGATCTGTAGGACTTTTTAAGACTGGCCTGAGATAGCACCACATCAAAAAGGGAAAAATCAAAACCCGGAAAACTTCGGGGTTTTGTTATTGTTGTTGTTGAATCCTTGGGGGGTTTTTAATCCTTTAAAGGCTATAATAGATATTTCTCACCTTGACCCTGGATGAGGCTCAGGGCTTGGACGGTAATGTATATTGATCATATAACTGAGTATCAAAGGAACAGACCATTTAATGATTTGCTTTTTAGCCCACATCAAAATGTCCCCACATCAGAATATCCATGTGGAAAATTCAGGTACCCTCTTTCTGGAGGACATTTTCTCCATGTTAACTAATTCTTGTTTAGTAAGTACAGTTCCTCTAGTGAGAAAAACACATCAAGAGAGATGAGAAAAAGGTGAGAAAGTGTGAGAGCATTTCTTATGATCTTCCCCTATTCCTGGAAGAGTGTGAGCGCTCAGCGAGTGCTATCTGGCTGCTGCCTGAGACCCGCCACTATTATCGTTCCAGCTGCTTCTTTACTACTGATCAGAGAGGTGAAGGAAAGAGAGCTAAATGCACCTACTGTTATGCCAAGGTGGGGCCATCATTGCCTGGGGCTTCCTCAGGGATGCACACAGGTAAACGTGTCCCCTACTCTTAACCGGTCAGTTATCCTGGGCCCGTCTCCCACCCTCTACTCCTTTGCCCACCACCACGAAAAGGGAGAGGAAGAAGAGGCTGGGGAGAAGAAAAGAGCAGGCTTGGTGGGGAGGGGCTTTCGGGGACAACCCCTAAATCCTCATCTCCCCACCCCGCTGCTTTCCTGCCTTGGACTTCCCCTTTCTCTGGATTTGCCATTTCCTCTGTCAAAACAGAGATGGTCTCACTCCCCCCAAGGACATATGTCCTTGTGTCCAGACCTGTTCCCCCTCGTAATTCGCAAGTCTCAGTGGACCGCATTCAGCACATATTAGGACGCCGTGCCTGACACGAAGTATATAAAGGTGCACATGATCCACTCCCTGCCTAAGAGGAACCCCAGCCAATGGGGGTGTCAGACACAGAAAAAAGCATTTCGGTGTGATGTAGAAAGTACTGCATGGAGGCTTCATCAGGCGCTGCTATCAGAGGCCCGGGAAGGGCCTGAGTTCAAGAATGGCTTCCCCGGGGAGACAGCTTGAGGGCAGTCTCGAAGGTGGTAGACTTGTCCACAAAGAAGAGGGGAGGAAGGAGCCCCTAGGCTGGAGCCTCGCGTCCCAAATGCCGTTAGCTCCCTCTGGCGCCAGCTTGAGAGAGAAGCGAGCCTGGAGGCGGCGATAGCAGATGGAAGGCAGCTGGGTTGAGTCCTGAAGAGCTAGGCTGGGGCAGAGAGGTGCACATGGAGGGGCCCCCCGGGGCCAACAAGTATTTGGGAGGTGGACTCAGCGTGACTGCTGGACTCGGTGAGGAGGCGGGACCCAGGATGACCGCCATGCCTGGGGGCTGAGGAGGCAGGACAGCGAGTGACAGCTACCACCTCGAGGAGCTTGGCTGAGAAGGACAGGCAAGGATTAGGGTAATAGGGAGAGTGTCACCTGATTAAGGGAGATTTCTGGGTCACAGCTCTGAGTGACCATGTCTAGAGTGTGCCCGTGGGGGTGGCGGCCAATGTGGGGCACAAAAAGATCATGGATGCTGGGGTGGGGAGAACCTCAGCCTCACCATGGAGTGGAGACAGACTGCTAGGGACTTTGACTCTTTGTGGGACGTACCCCACACATCAGTAGATGTCGGCAGCCACCTCTCATTCTTCCTGCCTTCCTCTCCTGTCTGTCCCTCTTTTTCTCCCCTCTGCCTTCCTCCCTGCTTCTCTAGAGTTCACCCTTCTCCCCAGCCCTCAGCCTTCCCCCTGCCCCACCACCCCCCACACACAGATCATTTATAAAAACATTTGTCAAGCACGGCCCACAGCTCCCGATGGCAGTTCTCTCATGGTTCACTTGTTCCTCAGACATAATGTACAAGAGGTCCCGGACCCCAGCTGGAGCCAGCAAATCCTGCCAGCTGACCTGGGCCACAGCTGTTCCTCGTGGTCTCCATCACTGACACGCATTTCCTCACCTGGCTCCAGGGACCAGAGTGTGCAGCTGGATGACACTATCATTCAACCCAATCCACAAGCAGCCACGGGGCTCCTACTGTGTGCCAGCCACTGAGCCATGGGGCTCCTACTGCATGCCGGGTACTGAGCCATGGGGCTCCTACTGCGTGCCGGCCACTGAATAGGCGCTGCAGGACTTGCAGAGAGGACTGAGACACTGGAGCCTCACCATCTTTGCAAAGACTGCAGGGCACAAAAGTGAAATTAACAGTCCACAGTGCCAATACAGTCCTAGACAACTGTAGGAGAGAGTCACAGGCATGATCAATTGCCAGAGTAATTGTGCAGATAGCCATCGCCATGGAGAGCACAGAGCAGGGAAAGTCAGAGGCAGGGAGATTGCACAACGATTGATGGGCTGCAGGCAGAATGGTGTTTGGGTCCAAATTCTGCCACTGACACCATGTGACCTTGAAAGTGTGCTTTCCCTTCTCTGCAGTGGCTCTATCTGTAGCCGGGGGGTGGCGGGCAGGGTTTTAGAGAGAGGTTACTGGGCTCCCCTCTAGCTCTGATATTCCCAGGTGCTTAGGGCTGCACTGGTCAGGAAGGGTGCACCATCAGCCTTGCTCCCTGGTGCGATCCAGAACAAAACTGGGGCTGCAAGAAGCACGTGCCTCCACAACTCACCCCTTACCCCCAGGGGTGTCTCCTGATGGCTCAAATGACCCATCTAGATAATGCAACTATGCATGTAAGCAGGAATTTTCCACTGACCAAGCCTCGTACACACTCCCATGCCTCCTGTGCCCTCACGATAAGCCTGTGGGCTGGGATGGGCAAGGCAGATCTTACTACCCTGATTTCAAGACTCAAAGAAGAGAGGGACTCACCCAAGGTCCCTCTAGGAAGTAGAGGCAGAGCAGAGAGTGGGGTTCAGGAGAGGAATGAGGTGCTTCATGTATCTCCAAGCAGGTTCACTCACTCCTTCCGTCGGTCAACCTCCAGCGTCCCCACGGATGCGTGGCGGCTGACAGGCCATCATACTGCACACTAGCCATGCTTTCGTTTCGGGATCCTGCAGGCAGCCACTTTGATTTGCTGCTGATTCTTTATTTTAAAAAGATTCACAACTCAATTACATCAGGTAACAATGGTTCACAGTCAATAATACAAAACGCAAACCCAATAAACATCCATTCTGACCAGGGGGCATGGATTTAGATGAGGAAAAACAAAAAAATTACAGCATCAGCTCGTCAAGAACAGTATCTTGTAATTTCCAGTAAATTGGAATCACTGCAAGTCATTTTCCCCACTTGAGTGGCAGGTATATTAATTTGTTGTCGTTTGTCAACCATCAAAAATAAATTGTTTACAAGGAATCAGAGTGGGGGGCAAGCTTTGGAGAGTCAGGCTGAGGTTATTATTCTGGCACGAGTTTGTGTGACACGATTCATATGACTCGGGGGTCTTTAGAATCGTCAAGGCTGCCTGTGCCCCCACTGGTTCCCTGGGTGAAACTGGATAGCCTTGACCCCAGATCCCTGTGGCCACAGCCTCCTCCACCTATTGGCCTATTCTCTAGAAATCAGGGCCTCATTCATTCACTTGCTTCCACCTCCCAGAAGTCACCCCCAGAAGAGGAGTAGACAGGCTCACCCACAGGGATGCATCAGAACAGCAGCTGCTATTTGGTGCTTGCTGACTACCCTCCAGGCACTGAATTGGGTCCCTTATGGGCATTATGTCATTTAATTCAAACAACAACATTGCAAGGTAGGTACCTCTCTTTTGTGGATATGAAAAGTGGAGCTCAAAAAATGTCAGTAGCCTGCCCAAAAGTCACACAGCCAGTGAGTAATGCTGGCAGGGCCAGGAGAGTTAGGCAAGCTGCCTCAGACACAAAATGTAAGGGTCGGCCAAGTGCAGGGTCAGCACCCAGGAAGGGGCACCTCACCCACTCCTGGCATTGAGTAACAGCTTGGATTTGGATCCAGGTCTATCTGCATTCTTGCTGTGGCACAGCCCACTCCAGAGGAGATGAGCATTTTACGTAGCAGCAACTCGAAGCTTCCAAAGGAGGGCAGCTCTACGGTGGGACTTCAGGACTCAGAGGGTTGACGAGGGAGGTGCCCCTTCTCCTACAATTAGTCCAGGCAGGCTGTCGCCTGCTCCCCTGGCTTTAATCCAGTCCCGAATCCAGGGTGGAGTTGTGGGGCTGAGGCCAGCAACAGGAAAGTGAAATCTGGCTGCTGATGGCCAGTTGCCAGTTGCCAGGCTCTACTGTCTACTCTGGAGAACTGACCCCAGCCCCAAGTCCTACCTTGCACTTGGCATCAGTGTGTGGTCTCTTCAAACCCACCACTTCTCCTCATGAGGGCAGGGGTCCTTGTCCTCATTTTATTCCTTGGTGGGGAGTTGAGGCTCTGGGAAGTTAACCAGCTTGCCCCGAGTCACACAGCCCGCAGAATGCCCAGCATGTGCCTCAGAACTCAGGCCTCTTTGCATCCCACCTAATTTCCAAGAGCTAGGTCAAGGCCTAGAAGGGGCTAGAGTCCATAATGGGGGGGGGGGGGGGGCAGGAGAAATAGGGAAGAAGGGCTAGGGAGGGAAAGTGAGTCAGGAACAAACAACTTCTAAAATATAATAATTTGGCTAAATTTATACATGTGCAAGAGTTCAGAATGATTCATAATGCATGCAGATTTATGCAAATGGATATGCAAACAAGGCAGGATGGAATGCACAGGGTACCGCTTACCTCTCAGCCACAGCACAAGTGGGCAGGATGAGGTCTCTGTCTCCAGCAGCAGTTTTCCAAGCAAACCACACCTTCAGGTTGACAGGATTTTCTCCTGCAACCTGGCAAAGCCCCGAAACACGGAGTAGCTGGCAGGACTGAGGAGAGGGGCCTAACCACATGCTATCCCTACATTCTACACAGACCGTCTCTGGAACCCCACTGCCACCCACCCCTGCCCCAGGCTTCCCTTCTCTGGGCTAAAGAATTTTCTGCTGCTTTCCTCTCATCAATAAGCCTTCCTTTCCCCTCAGCCTTTTAATTGTCCTTGCCACCGTCTTTATTTCTAATGAGTCAGGAGCAAGGATGGGCCAGTAGCTTCTCAGGCCACCCTCCCTGTGTATCCACAGAAGCCTTACAGCAGCATGTCAGAGAGGAAATGGCCTCTTCGAGGGGAAATGTGGGGGTTTGGACAAGGGTCTGCCACTGACCGGCTGTGTAGCCTCAGATGAGTTACTTAATCCCTCTGAACCTCAGTGTCCTCGTCTGTCAAATGAATTACTAACAGCTACTATTTATGGCTATGGGCCGGGGGAGGGGGGGGGGGGAGGGCAGGGGGAGTCATGTGCATTCATGCCTGCCACCTTGTGGAATGTTGAGGAATTAACCCTACCTTCCTTTGCAGACCTACATCCTCTTCCTTCCCCACCCCAGCCACCCTGCTACAGCCACACATTCCATAGGTCTTCCTGCCTCTTCACTTCCATTCACTTCCACCTGACTCCCACCCTCCACCTGTTTCTGCTTGTCTGAGAGTCCTACCCGTCCGTCATCTCGGCCACCCCCAGTGCCACCAGAGCATGCCACTACTACAATGCCTGTCACAGTCCTGTCTCCCTTTTCAGGCTCAGAACACCTGATTGCCCTGACTTTGTGCAGAGATTTGCCACTTTCTCAATGTTTTTACCCATTATCTCTTTTTGATGTTAACCTCCCCTCTATCCTGTGAGTTCAGAAAAGAAGATAGGGTTCTTCTTTTTTTTTTAATATGAAATTTATTGTCAGATTGGTTTTCATACAACACCCAGTGCTCATCCCAACAGGTGCCCTCCTCAATGCCCATCACCCACTTTCCCCTCCCTCTCACCCCCATCAATCCTCAGTTTATTCTCAGTTTTTAAGAGTCTCTTATGGTTTGCCTCCTTCCTTCTCTGTAACTTTTTTTTACCCCTTCCCCTCCCCCATGGTCTTCTGTTAAGTTTCTCAGGATCCACATAAGAGTGAAAACATATGAGAAAGACAGATATGGTTCTTTGACTACAGAAGAGGCTAGGACTCTAAGAGGATACACAGCTAGGAAATAGTCCACTCTGTTCATAGAACTCAAAGTCTTCTGGTCCCTCCACTTGGCCTCCCTGATATAGCCGCCTTTATGGTGGGACTTCTCTTCTCATAACTAGGCCTGTCTCTAGTTTCTTTGTTAAGCCCCAGGAGGGCCTGGAGCCCATCTCCCATCTCCCCTTATGCACACAGCCCTAAGCCACATCAGTTTTCAGTGAACTACTCTCAGTGCCTGGCGACCCACAGTGGCATTCCACGGAGACCTCAGTCCTTCACCTGCCACATTAGCAATCAGCCAGCCCTCCAGGCTTCTCTCTGCAGGACAGGGCTTAGCTCTGCCTTAGGAGAGCCCCCAGGAGACCCTTCACACGCTTGGAACATGGAACATTTCCTAGAATTGCAGGTGGCGAAAGCCACTGTGTGTGCACACGTACAAAACTGCCTTGCATCTCTTCCTGAACGCTTTTCATAAAGGACCTCGGATCTGAATGCACAGGGACGTGAAAACCTCCCCCGTCCCTTTCCCTGGCAGATGATCTCTGGGGAGGCATTTGTAGCTAGTGTGTAGCTGTCTTCCAGACACGCTGCTTTCCTGGTAAGGGTCACCAACTGCGTTCTTTTTCTCCCATCCTTGTTTGACTTTATCTTAACAACCTAAGAGGCAGCGGAAATAATCCCGCCACACCTCCCCCCAACTCTGTTTTTATGTCTCATGATTGGTTGTTTGTTTTCTGCCCACACATTGCTCTAGAAAGAGTTGCTAGTAGGATGGGAATAAACAGTCTGCTCTCAGAAGCACTGCTCACCTCACTCATTCCATGTGGAACTTATTTGTGTCTAGACCCAGTGAGGAAACTTTAAAACTCTGTATGAAGTCGATTACTACTACCTTCACCATTAATAATAATATATAAGTTATAATCATATATATCGTATAATATAATAATATGTAATAACTACTATTATAATAAATGCTTATTATGTATCAGCCACAATTCTATGGTTGCTTGTCTTAATTCCTTTACTCCTCACACACACATGGGCTAAAAGGTAGGTCCTCTTACTAGCCCTATTTTACAGATGTGGAACAGGACAGTTAAGTCACTTGTCTAAGGTCACATGAGTCCTTTGATCTTGGACAGGGAGAGAAACCATAATGGGAAATCCCAGACATTCAGGAAATCATCCCCCCAACACCCCACATTAGAACAGACTCTACCTGTCTTCCCTCTCTCCTCCCTTTCTTTCTCTTTTGTACCCCTTATTAGTTCTTTACCTTCCTACCTCTGTGAATGAGGCAATTCCCTATCCCTCTCTAAACTTGACTGTCCTCTTCTGACCATGGGGAGAGGATCCCTCCTTGCTGACCTCATGGCCTGATGATGTGGGAGAGAACCATCAGGACCACGATGGGATGCACTGAGCCCACTGGAACCTGCTGGGTTCGAAGGAAAGGAGTCAGTCTTCATGTGCTCTGCTCTGTTGCAGCATCTCGGGCTACGGAGCTGCTGGCGGGAAAGGCGGGAAGAACACCATGATGCGGTCCCACGGCGTGTCTGTGCTGGGCATCTTCAACCTGGAGAAGGGCGACACACTGTATATCCTGGTCGGACAACAGGGGGAAGACGCCTGTCCCAGCGTAAGTGCCCAGAGTGGGGACCTCTCCTTCACACTCACCAGGACCTGGGCAGGCCCTCACAGGGCATCTGGACTCTTTCCTTCTGGGGGCTCATATTCAAAGATGGCAGGACTCAGCCCTTGTTCTGCCTGCAAATGTCCCTCCATTTCCTGGCCCATTGGGGTACATAAGAAAGTAGGCGGTATGGCTGTTGGGGTTTCACCTCCCCACAGGAACTAAGGCTGAGGCATGGATTTCAAGAGGAACCCTTAAAACTAAAAAGCTGGATCCAACTTGAATGGGCAAATGGTTGTTCTCAGCAGACTACAAGTTGAAGCCCTTTTCCTAAACTTTCTTGCTAGGACACCAACGTCTTTAGCCCATTATTATAAAACTAGAAAATACCAGTTTAAATTTTTTTAAGTTTATTTATGTATTTTGAGAGAGAGAGAGAGAGCAAGCAGTGGAGGGGCAGAGAGAGGGAGAGAGAGAGAATCCCAAGCAAGCTCAGCACTGTCATCATGGAGCCCAACATGGGGCTCGAACTCATAAACCATGAGATCATGACCTGAGCCATAACCAAGAGTTGGATGCTTAACTGACTGAGCCACCCAGGCGCCCCAGGAAAATACCAGTTTAAACATTTTCTGCTCAGCTCTAAATAACAGATTCATAGCCACATAATTGTACATAAATGCATAGGGAAATTTCCAAAAGATACAGATAACAGTGGTTGCTTCCTTTTTTTTTAAATTTTTTTAAATGTTTATTTATTATTGAGAGACAGAGAGACGCAGAGTGTGAGCAGGGGAGGCATAGAGAAAGGGGGAGACATAGAATCTGAAGTAGGCTCCAGGCTCTGAGCTGTCAGCACAGAGCCCGACGCAGGGCTCGAACTCACAAACTGCAAGATCATGACCTAGAGCCGAAGTCAGTAGCTTAACCAACTGAGCCACCCAGGCACCCCAGACAGTGGTTGCTTCTGAGGAGGAGACTAGAGTTGGGGTTGCTTTACTAGTGATGTCTGATATCACAAAAAGAATGTATTCATGTAATGTTTATTATCTGGGTGATTAAAACTAAAAAAGAAAAATTAAATCCTAGAATCAGAGCTAGAACACCATGCAGTCCACTCTCCCCAATTTACAGATGAGGAAATGGAGACCACAGAGGTGAAAGGACTTTTCCAAAGCCACTCGTAATACAGCACAGAGTAGAGGCTCTGGCTCTTGTTTGTGCTGTGCCCTGCGCTTGCCTGGGACTCGGTTTCTATGCCCTTTTCCTTTTCCCCACTTAGAGCCTGTCATCTAACAAGCCAGACTGCCATCCTCTGTAGTCCCAGAAACAGCCTATCACTCTGGTTTCTGACCCCATTGCAGTATCCACCTGTCAAACAGGGAGCTCTCCAATAGCAGAACTTAAGAAAGCCAACGTGTTCTAAAATTGCCAAAAGAAGGAGACCCTGAAGCCTAACAAAGGAGCAACCATGCAGAGTCCAGCATGCCAGGTGTTTGCCTCTTGTCTGTGTTGGCGGAGACAGGAGCCTGGTGGTGCCAGCTCTCCTGGCGGGAACTCAGCACCATTAGGTACTGACCTTAGGTACTCACCTGAAGCACGGCTTCTGCCCAGGGTGGGGCCAAGGCAGGGAGCAGAGTTCTAATGCCCAGGACCCAGGGCCCCTTCTGTAAGAACTTATTCAAGAGTAGCCTTGGGGGACAGATGTGGGAACAGGGACTACACAGAAAGGTGTACAATTCCACAAAACAAACTCAAGACTCCTAAAAGCTGGGCCGCAGGCTGGGAGCGAGGAGTAAAGCACAACACCCATCCCCACCCCCACCTTTCAGAGTTAAAGCAACAGGAGGAGGCTTAGCAGGTGCAATCTTGTGCATGAGAAATGTCTGGACTCCAACTTTTATTTAGCAACTATAATCAGGACTTTCCAACCTGATACAATATATTAAGTCATTAAATTACAGGCTGCTGTAATTTCCACAGGAATGTATTGAGTGCTAATGTAATTCTTTCATCTAAGCAGAAAGATTGCATTGACTTCTGCAAGGGACTTTTACTTGATTGGATTGTAATCAGTTATGTCTTTTCACAGGACCAAGTCTTTTTTTTTCTTTTAATTCAATTGTAATCTACTTGCTCCTCAGGGTTGCTGCACTTTATCATTGTATTAATCAACCTACTTGCTCTCAAACTTTGTGAAACCACAAGAAGAGCTCTGAAGAAGCCCATTCTCAGCCAGGGACGGAGGGCAGCCCCCTCTGCTGGTGGGGCCAGGCATCGTAGGAACAAGGGGTGGGGTTAGTCCTGGGGCTTCCCTTTGGCTCCACATCGCAGGAGTCACTGGGAGAGAGAGAAAGAAAGACCTTCATTCACAGCACTAACTCAATCTCCAGTCCCCTCCAGGCAGAAACATGGTGCCTAGAGAGGATCCTCTCAAGAATGGAGTGCACTCTAAGAATTAAACTGCAGGGTTTGGCAGCTTTCCTGGTGCAATAGCACACATGTGTGGAGTCGTTCTTCCTTTGTGCGTGGCTACGCTTGAGCCTGGGATGGGCTCTGGACGCTGGAAACCCCCTCAGCTCCTGCTTCTCCAGTTCCTCCCAAGCCTCATCTGGTGGCATGACCACCAGATCTGGTGGCATGGGTCTCTCAACATCAGCACTATTGACATTTTGGAGCAAACGGGTCTTTGTTGTGATGGGCACTGTAGGCTCTTGAGCAGTATCTCTGGCCTCTACCCACCTGATGCCAGTAGCATCCCCTCAGTGCTGACAATCAGAAATGTGTCCAGACATTTGCCAGGTGTCCCCAAGTCAGCAAAACCACGGGTCTAAATTTTAAATGTCACAACTACCATCACTCGCAAGGCAAATATTGTGAGGCATCAGCCCACACCCAGACAGTCCCCAGTTCATTCACATGTATTCAGCAAATATCTATCGAATACCTTCTCTGTGCCAGGCACTGCTCTAGCAACTTGATATATATCCATGAACAAAGAAAGATCTTTGCCCTGAAGGAGCTAACATTTCCGTTGGGGGAGGAGGGATGAACAATGGCTAGTAAACATCAGTCAGTCAGAACACCCAGAAGTGAGAGTGTTTCGGTGAACAGAAGTAGGGTAAAAAGAGTCAGGTGTGTGGGACAGGTTGCAATTATACATAGGGTGGTCGAGGGACGCCTATTGGACACATGACAGCTGAGCAGAGTCCTGAAAAGGATGGAACCAGGAAAATATCTGGGGGCACCAGCCAAGCAGAAGCTAGGTCCTTGAGGTGGGAGTGTGCCTGGTGTGCTCCCAAAATAACCAGGGTGAGTTGGGGGAGCAAGAGGGAGAGTAGGTGAGAGATGAAGTGATCAGGCCACCATAAGGACATTTTTAAGCCGCAGGAGGGTTTGGAGCCTATGGGTGGGAATAAGGTGGGATAAGGAGCTGCTGTGATTTGCCTGTTGTAAGACTCACCCTGGCCATAGACTGAATAGTCCACTTGGGCCCAAGGGAAGAGTCAGCACGATAAATTCAGTGCTTACTACATTAGTCTGGGCAAGAGATGATGATGGCTTGGACAAAGATGTCAACAGTAGCTGAATTCTGGGCATATTTGGAATACAAAATCAAAAGGGATTTCCTGCCCAACTAGATGAAGAACTGAGACAGAAAAAGGATCAAGGATGACTCCAAGAATTGCACCTGAGCCACAGGAAGGAGGGAGCTGCTGTCACCTGAGCCGGGAATGCTGTGGAAGGAGATTGGGGGCAAGGTTAGGAGAGGTCTGGTGGACAGCCAGGTGGAGACTTCCAGTAGCCAATGGAGATGGGCCACTGGACTCGAGGAGTGAGGTCTAGAGTAGAGATAGAAATTTGGGAGAAGTCAGCATAAAATTGAGCCAGGATGAGTGACTAAGGAGCAGTACTGATTAAGAGGAAGACCAAAGACTGAGCCCCGGGGACCCCCCAACATTAAGAGGTTAAAGAATAGAAGAGCAGAGGAGGCTGAGGGGAACAAGCCATGGAGGTCAGAGGAGATTCCAGAGGGTGTGGTCTCCTGGAGGTCAGGTGAAAAAGTCTATCATGGAGACTTGAGCAAGTCCGCCAAATGCTGCTGCTGGGTCCAGCAAGAGGCAGGCTGAGAATCCACCCTTCTTCACAGCCCATGCAATTTAAAGAAGATGCCCAGGGGCAACGGGGGATGGGCGAGAGTCTCAGCTCTGGTTAGACGAAAGGTCATCCACTAGCCCAATGGTTCCCTCCTTCCCACTCCTGCAATCTCCAGCCCTCTGCAGATTCTGTTCACAGGAAGAAGGCATTCCCAAGGAATTGAGGCCTCACTGCTGCTGGGCAGAGAGGAGGAAGAAAGTAGGGTCTGAGGGCATGGACCTTCTTAGCACCACTCGTTCATACTGGGCAGCCCCTCAATTTACACTGGAGGAAGCAGAGCCAGGGAGGTGAGATGCTTCACCCAACGTGGCTCAGCAAATCTCCAACAGAGCCAGTCAAGAAGCCGGATTGGACCCCGTATTTTGTGCTCTGCTCTGCCCAGCAGACAGCCCACCTTTGGGTCCGCTGCCCCCCGGGCTTAGCCCTCACGGCATGCCCTGACATTTCATGTCCACCCCACCATCCCCCACCTGGACAGTTAGCAGCCCTCCCCCCACCATCCCCCACCTGGACAGCACTGCACACACACAGGAGAAATGTCAGCTCTCGACAACAGCAATTCAGAAGCTTCCACCCACACTAAATCCACTTTAAAAAATATCAAATTATTTCCATCATTAAATCCAAAATGCCATAAAACAAATTGCATCTTGGCTATTTATCTGGAAATTTCTCTAGTACTCGTTGCCGGCACCCCTGAGTGCTTTAGCATAAGGAGTGGCTTAAGATGAATTGCCACGTCCACTGGCTGGTTACACAGCAGCATTCAATGGAAATGTGATGTTTTATTGGCCTTGTTTCTAATAAGTGAAAGGAAAGCCATTTTCCCCCGAAGATGGGTGGATGTTTGGAGTGTTCTTAGCTGCTGTGCCTGACGAGCCGGCTGGCTGTTCCTGAAGCACTACCCTCTTTATTCAGGGATTCCAGGATCCTGGGCCACAGGGATTTCCTGCACATCCCCAGGGACTCCCAGATGCCTGGGCCCACACCAGGACCACGTGCAGGCCCAGAGTACATCTATATAAAATAACAACAGCCATTTATTCGGTCCCTAACTTGTGACATACTATCCCAGACACCTGTCTGTACCATCCTCAGTAAAGATGCCTGCAGTGTCTGTATTCCCATCCCACACCTGGAGGTCGGAGAGGTGGAGCACCTCCTCCACGGTCCCCCAGGGGTGTCTGCTGATTCCTGGGGTCACACCCTGTTCTCCAGGATGAATACAGAGAGCTCCATTTAGAGCCGTGCCAGAGGATTTCTGGAGACAAGAAGTGGGACATTAGATGGGAGGAAAGACATGTCCAAAATGGAGAAATGATTTTCCTGCAGATGGACTGGGAGTAAAATCTGAGCCTGGCCTCACACTGTTGTGTTCTCTTCCCATGATACTTCAAAATGGCAACTTCTCAAAAATTTATTTCAAGGGCTCACCGCTGCCTAGAGAATGAAGTCTGGTTGGATTCAAGGCTTCTGGCCATTGTCTGACTGTCCAGTTGTATCTCCTTACCCACTCACATTTACACTTCCTCTGCACTATCTCCCCACCTACGGCCTTGGCCATTCCCCCTTCAGAGTCCAGAGGATCCTAAGGTGGACTTCTCTGAGCCAAAGAGACTCTTTGTGCGTTTCCTCAAATCCGCCCTCCCTCACCTCCTTCTCTCTGGGCTCATGCTGCTCTCTTCCCCTGGAATGCCCTTTCCCCATTCTGTTTTAAATCTCCCTATGCTTGGAGGCCCAACTAAACACCACCTCCTACAGGCAGGCCTCCTTGATCACGTCAGCAACAAAATCACTCTCCCTCCCCCAACTTCCCATGCATTTTCCAGCTAAGCTATCCTGTCGTCCTTCTCTCTACTCCCTAGTGACAGTTACTTGTGTATAGATTTTTTTTTTCTCTCTTCAACTCAACTGTAAGCTATTTGAGAGGTCAGACCCCTCAGCCTGTCATTAAGCATAGAAGGTCTGTCTGCTGGGAAGTAGAGAACCTTGGACATAAACCTGAGGTGCTTTTTGTTCCCACAGACAAACCGGTTAATCCAGAAAGTCTGCATTGGAGAGAACAACGTGATAGAAGAAGAAATCCGCGTGAACAGGAGTGTGCATGAGTGGGCAGGAGGGGGCGGAGGAGGGGGCGGAGCCACCTACGTATTTAAGGTAAGGTCGGCTGTGCCAGCTTCCCATGGGTGGTGATGTCCGCGAATCGTGGACCCACCACAGTGGGTTCCCACGACGGCCCTGGGGATGAAACACCTCAGGTGTCCTCAGCCCCATTTAAAGATGAGCAAACCGAGGCCCAGAGGGACATAAGGGTCCCTGTCTGTCCAAGAACCAGCAGGTTCTTCTCTCGCTGATGTCACCAGGCAGGCCCTGCCTCAGAGTTCCAGAGGGTCCCCTGGTGCCCTCCTCTGTCCTAAGGTGGGGTTTCTGACATGATGAAACCCAGGCCAAGGCTTCTTGCTCGGTCCTTCCACCAGGACAGTGATGCCGAGGGCTTAATCTTGAAGTTGTGGAACTCAAAGCCAGAAACCCTGGAGAGCGGGGAGGAAAGTGGGAGCAGAGAGACCCGCTTCTGAGCACCAGCACCCAGCCCTCTGAGGCTAGTGTGAGAAGCTTCAGGAAAAGCCCCATCCCCACCTCCTGGTGTTGGTATATTTATATCTCCCGGCGCTTTGGCTTCTCTGATTGAACCCTGACTGATTCAGGAGCTGGGGGAGGCGGGAAGGGGGATGGGTGAGAGCTAATGGGTGGTGGTAGCATGAGGTCAGACCCCTCAGACCACCGAGATGTCACCCACAGCCCAGCAAGCACTCAGACACTTTAAACACTGAAGTGGCTCAGAGATCCCCATAGTGGAAGCCCAGCTCTGTTTCTCAGTCTCTGAACATCTCCCCGGGCAGATGAAGGATGGCGTTCCAGTGCCCCTGATCATTGCAGCTGGCGGTGGCGGCAGGGCCTACGGGGCCAAGACAGACACATTCCACCCAGAGAGACTGGAAAATAACTCCTCGGTTCTGGGGCTGAATGGCAATTCCGGAGCCGCAGGTAAGGCACCGCAAGCCCGCCCTTTCCCAGGACGTGCCCCCAGGACCGCAAGAGCTTGGGCTCGGCCGGTCGTCATTGCACCTGCATCTTGGTTGCTGGCGCTCGAGAAGCTGGGAGCTCTGGATATTGGTACCAATATCCAGGGAGGAAGGGCATCCCACAGCTCAGGGACCTGGAGTCGTCTTCACTGACCTGGGGTTTGGATTGCGGGCCACTGGGAAAAGGAGACAGGCAGCAGCATTAGGACAGGCAGCCCAGCCTCCCTGAACTTCATCAGATCCAACTAGATGTGAGTGGATGGAAGAAGTATGGGCAGAGTCAGAGCGCCCCCCCCTCCCCCACCTGGAGGCCCTCCGGTCGGTGCCTCCAGGCCCTGGGCTACCAGATCACACATCCCGCTGGAAAATCTCTTTCTGGAATTGCCACGGTTTGGCAATCCGTGCTCGTTAGTGAGAGCCAGCCACACAGAAATAGGAGACAGACATTGACGCCGCGTCTGAAGAGAAAATGCAGTTCATTTTTGTATTTTCTTTTCTCCACAATCAGACCAAGGATCTCAGAAGGCATATAAGATTTGAGATTAATGAAAACAAGTACTCAAACTTTCCCTACAAGTGAGAAATGGCTAGAAGAGAAGGGAGAGTGGGAGTAGGGCTTGGGTGCTTGGTGAAGACCATCCAGCGATGTTCACAGCGGCAGTTAAGAACTCTCCAAGCACTTCCACATCTGTTGTGCGTGTGCTTCTCAGCACCACCCGCAGGGCTTTCCCGTTGTACTATTATTCCCATTTTACAGAAGAATCAATGAGCTCATAGAGTTGGTGGGTTTTTTTTTTCTCCAAATAGCCAAACTGTTTCATACTCAGTCCATTTTTTAAAACACTGCTGTGGTTCATTTGGTTTTTTTTCCTCTTTATGCCGATTGTTTTCTTTTCCACACATTTGCTTAAAAGCTGTAAGATGGAGTGAGGGATTAGAAACCATCTCAGCCGGGAACCCTGCAGGGCGCAAGGGTACAGTGGCAGGTGCAGGGGAGGGAGGGAGGGTGGGCACGGGAGGGCGGGCAGACATGGTGCCAGGTCTCATGCCCCCGCTTCAGGTCCCTAATGGGGCTGGAGGGCCTTCCCTTAGCCACGAGATGTCAATGGCCCTGAAAGGCCCACATTCTGCCCTCCAGTTGGAGGAAAGGAAGCCAGCACCCTGTAGCTTTCAAAGCTGATTTGCCTGGGGGCTTCAATTCAGCTCTGATTGTCCATTCTAGATTGAGCTTGTTCCTGACCTTGGCCTCCTCTGCTAAAACAAAGCTCCCTCTCTCTAGCATAGTGGTGATCCCCAGCTGCAGCTCCCCCATGTAGACATCCCTCTGCTGCCCCCTCGGGGTCCAGACGAACCTCTGCCACTCATTCTTCCAGACCGCCCTTCCCGGCCAGTTAACCCTCATGGTTCCGCAGACTCAAGCACTGCTGTTTCTCCAGGTCCTTGCTACCACCATCTGCTGGAACAGAAAGGACTTTGGGGTCTTTTGGAGTAGAGTGCCTGTTGAAATATCATACAAAACAACATAAGGGGAGAGAATGGGGGTCCCAGAATCTCAGGGGCCAGCAGAAGAGATTGATTGTAATCAGCCTGTGGCCTGAAGATAACATTGCATTCAACCTCAGTTCTGTAAATAGCATTTCCTTTGCAAGAGTTCAAAGTAGCCCCCAGGCCTTAGGAAGACCAGCTCCAATGGTGGCTGTCTTCCCAAGGGTACTGCCCATCCCTTCCCCCAACTCCTCCCCCCCCACAACCCCCCACAACCCCATCACCTTTCCTGAGCTTCAGAGCGTGAGGCCCTGTGCACACACGTGTTCACCTCATGCCCAACGATCCCTACACGTCGTGGTTTCTGAAGCATTTTGCACACTCGTTGTCTTCTTTGGTCCAAACATCAACCCAATGAGGCAAGTCTTATTATCCCCAAGTCACAGGTGAGGAAACTGAGGCTCAGAATGGAGAAGTTCTTTCCCAGGAAACTATAAAGCCCATTGGTTTGTCTGGCCTAATCCAGGGTTCCTGCAAAAGAACTTCACTGCGGTGACCCCAGCGGGGCTCTGACAGTTGGCTGCCCAAGGACCGGTGGGTCTCGGTTCTTGTTGGATGGGAAGCACTAATGAAACAAAGTCCCAGCACTTCAGGGGTTGGGGGCCCCATCCCTAACAAAGCACATTCTCCAACTTTTAATCCAAAGGCCTGATGGGAAGCAGGGGTGTGAGGCGTGGTCCCATCTGGATATGTATGTCTGTGGCCAAAGCAGGTCTCACTAGGGCAAAGGGCATGGCTCCTGATCCGCCCCCCCCCCTGGATTCTGAAGCCCCCAGGCCCCACAGGCCCTGGAGCGGAAGCAGACATCCTCAGAGCATACTGCATCCTGCTTCCTCTGCCAGATCCAGCGGCTGACCTCACCTGGCCAGCATCCTCACTTGGGGTTTTCTCCGTGTCTCCTGCAGGTGGTGGAGGTGGCTGGAATGATAACACTTCCTTGCTCTGGTCTGGAAAATCTTTGCTGGAGGGTGCCACCGGAGGACATTCCTGCCCCCAGGCCATGAAGAAGTGGGGGTGGGAGACAAGAGGGGGTTTCGGAGGGGGTGGAGGGGGGTGCTCCTCAGGTGGAGGAGGCGGAGGATATATAGGTAAAGATGATTCGTGTTCAAGGTGTCACTCCCTCCCCTCTTAGTCATAGGTACTCCCTGTCCTCTCCCTCGCCCTCACCTGCCCCTCCCTCGGCCCACCTCACCTGTGGACTGTGATGTGACTGTGCACGCCTACCTCTCAGCCCCACAGGACCAGCCAGAGGCAGGGTGTTGCCTTCTGAGCCAGCATCCTGCCTCGAGGCTTCAATAGCAACAGCTTCAAGATCTTATGTGTTCTTGAGGCCCCCCCCCTCCCCCAAAGCCAATGCTAAAGGGGCTTTGATTTCCCCGGGCTGTTCTCTGAGCCACCCCCAGGTCGTGCTGGCACGAGAGCCTTGGAGGCCAGACTCCCCAGCCCCGTGCCTCCCTTTGGATGGCCTGGCCTGAGTCTTCCCTTCCCTGCCCCAGCCCACCAGCTTCCAGAACCCCTCTCCATGCTGATGGGCAGCACCAGCCCAAGCCCTTCAGCCAGCAGCCGGCCACTGGCCCCAGCTCTCCTCCGAGCTTCAGAGCAGAGCAGAATAGCCTTCTGAAGCCGAGAGGCTGGGAGATAGCGGCTCCACCCTCCCCACAGATTAGGACACAATGCATGCATATGCTGTGATGTTCTGTCTGTTTTGCTTTACGCTGTGTGTAAGATGCTCGTGTTAACCAGATGCTCTTCTTTCCCAAACTCTGGGTGGGTGGGAGGAGCCTGAGGGGGGAGCCCAAAGATGACCCAGCCCAGCTGAAAGGAGGGACAGGAGCCTAACGGCACAGGGGCCCATCCCCCCATGCCCACCCCTTACGCGATGGGACTGGAGAGCAACTCCTCAGTGCCACTGCCCTGGCCAGTCCTGGAAGAGGTGCCAAGGGTCTAATCCAGCCTGGGGACGCTAGACCTCTTCTGACTCCTGTTCACATGAACTGCTTCCTAACAGCCCCGTGCAGGGGTGGGGACTCCCTGGTGGGAGCTGGCCTGGACCTGGAGGGAAAGTGGTCCTCACACACAGCATCTACCTGAGCCAAACCCCAAGCACAGCCCCTGTGCCCCGGGCCTCCCTTCCCTCCCCACCGCCCCGCCCCTAGGCCCCTCACCACCCCGAGGCCCATGCATGCCCCGCTGATGTGCAGATGTGTTGAGACATGGGCCCGAGCCTCTCTGCGTTAAACTCTTCTCTGGTTTGGCACAGGCGGCAACGCGGCCTCAAACAATGACCCCGAGATGGACGGGGAGGACGGGGTTTCCTTCATCAGTCCACTGGGCATCCTGTACACCCCAGCGTTAAAAGGTATCCCCTCTGCCAGGAGGCAGAACCGACCTCCTCGGGCCAGTTCTTCCACCAGATAAAACCTCAGGGCTACTGGCATGAGGCCAACGTACAAAGGCATGATTGTGGGTCCCTTACAGGCAAGTCTTCCTAACACTCATCTCAGCAAGTTTTTCTGGAAGTCAGGATGTGTGGCCCGATATGCACTTGGAGGTGGAAGACTGGCTTCCAGACAGGTGGGACCTAGAAAATGCAGCAGTGATAGTCCCCTTACCTGTGCCAGCCAACCTGAGGGTCATGCACTTGGACCTTCCCATCTTCCTACAAAAACGCAGCCACGTGTCCTCTGAGCTCCATCAGATGCATCAGGGACTTCCCTACGCACAGTGGTGCTTCAGTGGCATCAGTGGGACATAGGGACAGGGACCAGAGAACCAGCACCGACCAGCTGGAGATAAAACACGGAGGCCGGGAACAGGGTGCAGCGTGGTCTTTGCTGCCTCCACCTGAGGCTGATCCTCCCTTCTTGTCACCAGTGATGGAGGGCCATGGGGAAGTGAATATTAAGCATTACCTAAACTGCAGCCACTGTGAGGTAGATGAATGCCACATGGACCCCGAGAGCCACAAGGTCATCTGCTTCTGTGACCATGGGACAGTGCTGGCTGAGGACGGCGTCTCCTGCATTGGTAAGAGGGAGTTGAAGGAGGTGACAGAGAAGGGGCCCAGACTGTGAGCCCATGGCGGCTACCACTGGTTTCCATGATTCTGGAACACCTCAGATGTAGTCTCGTTGGCTTTCTGACCCCCATCTGCCTGCCCCAACACGGGTGCTCTAAGGACTGGGCAAAGGGACCTGTGTGTGAAAGGCAGGTCGTGGCTGATGAAGGAGCCCCAACACATCTAGTGACACCCCTATCCCAGGGTGTGGGCCCTCACGTACTCACCAAGGGGCCATCCTGTCTCCACTGGAACACACCCAGTGCCTGGGCCATCGACACCCCCAGGGCACGCTGTCCCCTCCAGACTTCCAAAGACAGACTCTGTTCCTTTCAATTTCTACCCTGAGGTTTACTACTCGCAAAGCCTTTCAGATGCTGCAGGCGTTTGAAGACAGGGCTCTGTCCTCCTCCTGCAAACCTCCAGGTGAAACAACCCATTTGTTTCCCTCAGTTCACACAGAACAGTTTTGTCTCCTCCCCATCCTGTGTCCCGTGTCTGCAGGCGTTCCGATACCAATGTCCTTTTGAGATGTAGTGCCCAGGACCAGGCAGGATGTCCCAGAGTGGTCTGTGCCAGTGTGCACCCGGACCCCGCTTCTGCACTCGGGGCCCAGTGCTTGCAGAACTACAGGCAGTGATTGAGCCTCCAAGTGTTACTGACGGTCACCCTCAGTTCCTGGGTCATACCGAGTCTGTGGTCCCCTAAGTGCTCTGAATCTCCTCTACAGCCACTATTGGCTCGCCTTCCCACCCTCATCCTGTCCTTGTGCAGTTGATGCTTAGGATCGATGTCCAGAATTTGATATTTATCCCTGTCACATGTTCCCTCCAGCCAAAAGCTACTGTTGAAAGTTGTAAACCAGATTGACCCCACTTCCTGCCCCCGCTCTCTGCAAACAAAGGCCCCCAAGGTGGAGGAGGAGCGGGTGGCACTTGTCCTGGCTGGGGAGGGCATTTCTCTCTTGGAGCTAGCTCGTAGGACAATCAGCATTGTCACTGGTGCCCCATGGGATCCTGTCTTGCAGTGTCCCCCACACCTGAGCCCCACCTGCCGCTCTCGCTGGTCCTCTCTGTCGTGACCTCAGCCCTTGTGGCGGCCCTGGTCTTGGCTTTCTCCGGCATCATGATTGGTGAGTGTGCCAGAGTCCCGGGGCTTCCAAGGGGGTGGGAGGTGGCAGGAAGGCAGATCTGGCAGAACGGAACAGCATTTCAGGCTTTGCCATGGATGCCAAGGTATCACTCTGGGTGGGTGGTGATTAGAGCAGCCCAGGCCAGGCCAAAAACTGAAGCCCTCTCTCCCAGCCCCCTGGCTCCCTAGAGGAACTGCTGATGCCACACCTCGACCCCCTGTAAGGCCTCCTGGCTGCTCTAGGAGAGGTGGGGAGGCACTCTGCAGAGGGGACACAGTAGCCAAAGCTCACCCCCACCCCCAGAGTTCATTTTCAGCTGTCATCAGACATGGGCTTCAGTGGACACGTGGCTTGGCTCACTCCCCAGGGACCACCGCCAGCCCCACCATTCCCCATCTCAAGCAGACAATGCAAAGTTGCTTTCTAAGTGTTTCTGTTACGCCTGTGAGCCAAGGTGAGCTGATAGGCAGGTCTCAGAGGGCTCAGTGCGGTCCAGCCAGGTTCTTACTCTGGCAATGCCCAGGGCAGGTGGGTAGGTACACGAAGGAAGGCAGAGGGGAAGATCCGCACAGGCAACACTTTTAGACCCTTCACAGTGGGCGGTGGGGGTTGGGGGTGGTCAGGGAGATGGCAACATGTGTTATTCCCAAATGATGCCATCCTTCAAAGGGACAGGATAAGGAGAGCTAACACTTGTACACATCCTACGTGCCAGGCGATTTACACATTTTAGTTCACCCAATCCTCACTTAAGCCTACGATCACAGTTGGTGCATTTCATAGAGGAGGGGACTGAGCACACAGCAGCTGACCCACTTGCCCTGGCCTGTAACTGATGGGGCCGAGCTTTAGAAACAGAATCCACCCTGGGCATCTCAGTTTTGTTCCGCCTCCAGTGAACTTTGCCCTACAGGATGTTCTCACATATAGCAATAGCAGGGGTAATGGTCACGTGCACTGGTAGAGCTCTTTAAAATTTTTCAAAACCATTTTCTGTTGGTGAATTCACTTCATTATAACCTCCCGAGGGGGTGGGGGGGTGGGGAGCGTAGGGGACAGGCAGGAGTTACTGTCCCTGCTGACAGAGAAGGGGGCTGAGGTCCAGAGAGGTCACATGACCTCACACTGTTGCTCAGCTTGTAAGTGATAAAGGTGGAATTAGAATGCAGGTCCTCAGGCACCAGCGAGAGACCTCCTCACTCTGTGGCAGTTCTCCCCGTGGCTGGGCAGTTTCCAGCTACGGGAAGCATAAGTGATCAAGAGACCCAGATGCACTCTCAAGTCCACTGCCATGTTTGTCCCACCCAGCAACAGGGCTTAGCAGAGATTCTAAGGCAGGCCCATTTCTGGGAGACACAGGACCCCTCTGATGGCTGACTTTGGCTCCAGACCTTTCAGCGGTCTTGCCGAAACCTCTTTAGACTGTGTAGCTGTCCAGGTCTTTACTCACCCTTCCCTCAAGCTCCCACACTTGGGGTCAGTGCCTGATGGCTCTCTCAGCCTTCTCTCCCCTCTTCCTCTCAGCCGTTTCCCCTAATGAAATCCTTGCATGTTTAATCCCACCTTGGGTCTGCTTCTCAGAGGACCTCCAACGAATGGGTTTCTGCCCCTGCGTGACACATTAAAACCTTTCCCTTTATATGATTTCAAACTTTACACTAACTTTAAGTGACCTGTCAGTTAAGGGACGCTTTCATATCCATAATCATTTTGTTAGTGTTACTAAGTGCGATGGAAATGTTTAGGTCCCAGAGGAGGAGATGGAGATCCAGGAAGGCTTCCTGGAGGAGGTGGCCTGAGCTAGGCTTCAAGGGCCAGGCTGCCTGGTCCAGGCCACGTTGCAGCCGACCTTCGTCTGTCTGTAGTGTACCGCCGGAAGCACCAGGAGCTGCGAGCCATGCAGATGGAGCTTCAGAGCCCTGAGTACAAGCTAAGCAAGCTTTGCACCTCGACCATCATGACTGACTACAACCCCAACTACTGCTTTGCCGGCAAGACCTCCTCCATCAGTGACCTGAAGGAGGTGCCTCGGAAGAACATCACCCTCATCCGGTGAGTGCCCCACCACTGTCCTCCGGGGTGGTGGGGTGGGGGAGTTTTAGGGGGCTGGATGTCATCCCTGCACCACGGATCTTTCTAGGCACAAGAGGCCAGCAAAGCAACCCCTCGGGGCATTTCCAGCCCTCCCAGAGGGAGAAGGGTTAATGTTTAGGGCCATTTGAGGAGGTATTTAATTGCTTCACATCCTATACATTCATGGCATTTGTACAATGAGAAGACAAGACAGGAGGGAATCAGGGCGTTCCTCAGAATCCACCGAAGCGCTCCTTCCCGAGCCTTCTGTGTCCCTCCCTCCTCTAGGGGAGCACCGTGCCCCTCCTCTGAGCTTCCAGAGCATGCCATGCCTTCCCCCATCATTCACTGAGCTCGCTTTACAGGAGTGTCTGCCCGTGACCTGTCCCTCCCCAGGGATCAAGAGCCTCTCCCCAGGCAGAGCATGTCTTAGTCATTTTTATGACCCTGGCAAATATCAAAAACTCAGTCTTCATTGAGTGAATGGACATTCAACCAGTGTTCTGAATCCTGTTGGAACCTTTCTTGCCAGTTTTCAGATAAAGCAGTAGGAGGCCTGGGATGGTACGGCAAAGCCAGGTCGAGGGTGTTACTCTTAAGCGTGTACGTGACCCCTGCCTCTTGTGTGCCTCTTTCTTATGACCCACCCCCCTGCCTCATCTTGCCTTTTCCTTTGCACAGGGGTCTGGGCCATGGTGCGTTTGGGGAGGTGTATGAAGGTCAGGTGTCTGGAGTGCCCAGTGACCCAAGCCCCCTGCAAGTAGCTGTAAAGGTAAGAGGCAGGCTCCATCACGGGCCTGACCTTGACCAGCAGTCTCTGTGGGCCTCAGCTCTCGCCTGACAGCCTCTCACCCCTGCTGCTCACAGCCTTCTCCCCCTTTCCACCCTCCCCTTCTGTGTCCAGACGCTGCCTGAGGTGTGTTCTGAACAGGATGAACTGGATTTCCTCATGGAAGCCTTGATTATCAGGTAAAGCCACAGAGAGACGCCCCCATCCCTGTTAGACGTTCCTGTCTAACTGTCTCCAAGGGAAACAGCACTGTCCTCCAGCATCCCCTTCCTCTCCACCAGGGGACTCCCTAAAATTCTTGGCACATCTTACCAGAGCCCCAGGTGGTTGTCTGAGGAAAAAAACCTCTGTGGCCTAATAATTCAATAGATATCCCTCTGCCTTCACCTAGCACCCCTGTGTCATCTGTTGGGTTTTTCCCCCTTTTTCTTAATAGAGCATGCTAGTTTTTGACAGTGGAAGATACATTTTCCCTGCAAGTAAGCCTTCCACAAGGCCCTTCACCAATCCCAGCTCTTAGATCTTATGTAAAGGAAGTGCGTCCCTAACATGAGGGAGGGCACCACACCCTGTTGCACACCGGGCTTGCACCCTTCAACATGTGGCTCTGGGGCCCCTCGCTGGGAATCTAAGTGCCCAGAGCTCCAGAGGGCATGCGTTCTGACAGAAGATGGCCTTAACAAGGATGCAGGTGTTTGACCTTGAGATCTGGCCACGCTCATGGCCTCCTGTTACAATGGAGAGCCTCAAACATCCTGACACATTGGGGTGACCTGGGCCCCCCCCCCCGGGCAAAAGTGGTAGGGGAACAAGGCCAGGGCAGTATGCGATGTGCCTGGAGCCACAGGAGGACGCCACGAGCAGGCTCAGCACCTTGCTTAAAAACTAGCATACTTTGTGATTACACATGTAATCCATGATTATTGAATATAGCTCGGAGAGTATAAGATTATATGGAAGGAGACCCAAATCATTCCATCTCACTGTTGCTGATAACCCATCACTGCTATATTTCAGTGTACAGCCGGGTGTGTGCTTCAGCTCTGCGTGCAGTTCCCACGCGGGGTTCACCAGCCCCACGGCCCCATGTGTCCTAACAGGACCACATTAACAAGAAAACCCAGGGGCACCTGGGTGGCTCAGTCGGTTAAGCTTCTGATTTTGGCTCAGGTCATGATCTTGCGGTTCGTGGGTCTGAGCCCCATGTCGGTCTCTGTGCTGACAGCTCAGAGCCTGAAGCCAACTTCAGATTCTGTGTTTCCCTTTCTCTCTGTCCCTCCCCTGCTCGCTCTCTCTCTCTCTCTTTCTCTCAAAAATAAATAAAACATTAAAAAAATTTTTTTTCATAAATAAATTTAAAAAAGAAAGAAAGAAAACCCAAATCTTGGGACCTCTTGGCCAGACTTAGCACCTCCCCATGAGCACCCAAGGGGGATGCACATGGCCTTCCTCCTCACTCTCCTTCACATGCGGTCACATGGCAGGGATCGCTCAGTCCCTGAAGGAAGCAGCTTCTTCAGCTTCTCTGCCTAGGGCTTTCTCGAACAACTCACACGTGAATCCTAGCAAGCAGCCCATGCACCAATGTCCAAGACACTGGCTGCTCCCTTGTTCCCCCACCCACCCTACTTCCTTCCTGAGCACCTCTCCAGCCTCCAACCCAACACTCCCATGCGGACTGAACTCCCGCCCCGCCTGCTCCCTGGTTCTTCCACCTGCTCAAGGGTGACACTCTCCCCAGCCTCAGCTCATGCTACCCACATTTACAGAATGCACTCACATAATGCAGCTGCTGAAAACATGACTTTGTATCCTGCTTTTCCCACTTAAGATTTTCCCAGACTCAGCTCCGTTAAATTTGGTTACCCCCCCTCCTCTGCTCTGCAGCAAATTCAACCACCAGAACATCGTGCGCTGTATTGGGGTGAGTCTGCAAGCCCTGCCCCGATTTATCCTGCTGGAGCTCATGGCGGGAGGAGACCTCAAGTCCTTCCTCCGGGAGACCCGTCCTCGCCCGGTGAGTGAGAACTGGTCTTTTAGTGGTTGTACCAGGGAATGGAGCAGAGGGTGGAAACAGCAGGAGTGGACAGGCTGAGAAGCAACATGCTCAGTGGGACCGAGGGAGTTGGCCTCTGGGCTTGGATCTGGGGGAATGGCCAGGAGAGATTGGACAGAAGGTGGACGATGGCTGAGGCCACCCCTGGGGAACTTGCGCAAGGCTTGTGCAATGGGTCCTCTAGCCTGAATCCATTTTTGTGACCTGTTGACTCTGGAAAACCAAACCAGGGACAAGCACAGAGGGGGACTTTCATGCCAGCCATGTCATTAACTCAACTGATTTGGGGCGGATCATTCTACATCTACTCATTCTGAATCCCAGATCTGAGAAGCCAAACACAAGGACCGTTTCCCGAGACCCCCAGTCCCCTCCGTGTAGTAACCCCACCATAACTGCAGATGCCTTTATGAGGGATTCACTCTGTGCCTCTTGCTGTGGGTTCTTAATACCATCTAGTGAAGGTGATAGTGTCGTGCCTCTTTCTCAGACAGGAACACTGGCTTTGAGACAGACAAAGCAATTAGTCCCAGGTCACACAGCCAGTAGGGCACAAGCAGGGATGAAGCCCAGTTCAGCTCGACTGAAATAAGTTGCTTACTGCATTTGTGTGCTGTATTCTGATTCAGTTGGGTACTCTGCACTGTGTCCATGCACACTCCATCCCTTCCCTGACGCATGCTCCTACAATCCTGCCTCCCCCAACCCAGATCCTCAAAGCCCAGCTCAGGGCAGTTTTGGCTCCTTCCTATTGGCTGTGTGACCTGGAGTAAGTCACTCAGCCTCTCTGAGCTCTCAGCCTTCTCCTCTTTAATGCGGAGATACCCTCTCTTGCCTACCACCACACAGGATGTTGCGTCAAAGGACGTCAAGTGCGTGGACTTGCTGTATTGCACATAAGGCATTGCCTGATGTGCCATGGGCAGAGGGTATTCCCCTCCCTGCTGTCTCCCCCAGAACTGAAGCATGCCCTAGAGAAGCACAACCCTTCCCTGCCTCCCCTAGACCCATACTATTGCTCCAAGGAGTCCTGCGGAAGCCCTGATCTGTGGCAAAGAAAATCCCAGCCAGCATCTGGGTAAATCATAGACCGCTGTGATCGGCCAACCTACCCCCCGATATTCATCGAGCCACTGCGGTGTCCCGAGCATCGTGCTGCGTACCGTGGAAGTGGATGCTGAAATCCCTGTCTTGGGGCCCTCAAAGTTTACTTGGGGACATGGTCGAATAAACAGAACAGCAAAGTGAGTGTGACACTGCATGACAACATGCTGCTGCAGACTTTGTGGATTTAGGAATTAAAAGAGACACCATGATGGGAATTCGACCTTCAGAAAAGACTTCTGGGTGCTCAGCAAGGCTGTCGGGGAAGTGGAGACGAGCTCACCCCCGGGGGTGGGATGACGTCTTTTTGTGCACAAAAGACTCCATACCGAAGAGCTTGAGATCGCCCTTCAACTGCCCAGCATTTCCTGCAAGCTTGTCCTTTTCAATCCACTTTAGGTCCAGATCTTCTTGGAGAAGATTAGTTTTTTTTAATACTTTTAAACCTTTCAATAGAGCATTTTAAAAACATTAGCTCCCTTGATTTCCTCACAGGTTTGTTTATAAGCTGGGGGGACTCGAAGGTGGGTGAAGATTGAGGTGGAAGTTTGCAGACTACATGAACAGGGGAACCCGCCCCATCCTGGGCTGCTGCAGCTGAGGGCGCTCAGCCCTGGTGGCGCACTGCACTGACCTGGTGGGGAGGGGGTGCTGTGAAGGCTGCAAACGCTACACCCACCCAGGGAGGCTGATTCATTGGTCTGGGGTGAGGCCCCGGCATCTGTGTTTGTTTAAAGCCGCCAGGTGCTATCTGATGTGCGGCCAGGCTGAGACCCAGCTGGGCAGCGTGTCCGTCTTTGCTCCCTGCCAGCACCTGAAGCCCATATTTCAGATCTTCTCTCCCCACGAATCTCTTGGCAGTGGATCGCTTCTGTCTCCCCACAGAACCAGCCCTCCTCCCTGGCCATGCTGGACCTTCTGCACGTGGCTCGGGACATCGCCTGTGGCTGTCAGTATTTGGAGGAAAATCACTTCATCCACCGGTGAGTCAAAGTGACCTCGGTCTTCCCTCTGCCTTCTTTCCGTATGCTTCCCTACGTGTCTCAAGGGCCCAGATCCCCCACTTCAGAGTAGAGTGGTGGGTGTCTCTCCAGACTTGTTCAGATGACTCAGAATCGTCTTTTTTTTTAAACATTTTTTTAAAGTTTATTTATTGATTTTGAGAGAGAGAGAGTGTGTGTGTGAGGGGGCAGAGAGAGGGAGAGAATCCTAAGCAGGCTCCGTGCTGTCAACACACAGTCCTATGCAGGGCTCGAACCCATGAACCATGGGATCGTGACCCCAGCAGAAATCAAGAGTCGGGCACTCAACCAACTGAGCCACCCAGGTGCCCCAGCCTCACTTGTCTTTAAGACAACTACTTACTCTCTCAGGGCTTCATCTGCCCCATATGTAAAATAGGTATCATAAAATATCCACACCAGCACTGGAGACCTAGCTGAGCAGTCCTCGACCTCCTGCGAGGACTCCTGTCTGTATCTCACAGCCCTCTATCACGTTAGTGTGTCCCCCATCTAGAAAACCTGCCTCTTTAAGGGAAGTTAAAGGAGTTCATAGTTTCACATATTTGACTATCGGTAGCTCAAGGGCAAGGACCCTGTTTTATTCATCTTCATAGCCCTGGTGTATCGTGTGGCACAATTAATGTCTGTTGGATACCTAAACTTTTTCCAAAATACTTATTCTGAAATGAAGCATAATGTTTCTTTTCTTTGCCTCCATAGTTCATTTAATCTACTGTCTATGACCCTTACGTTTAAATCGTGTTTGACTGGGACATCAAATCCACATGTAGTGCTATAGACATGATAGAGCCTACATATTTCTTTCCAGGCGACGTTGATGACTTTCCCAGCTGACACCTTGATTCTGAAATCTGAAAAGTCAAATAGATTGTTAGGCTCTTTGCAAAGCTCCTCCCAATGATACACTTCTCGACTGGTAAATATCCTCCTGGTGAACTATCAATCACTTTTTAACCCATGTCTTCAAAGAGTATAACACATGTGTGTAATAGTTAATACGTAAAGTACAAAGCAGGAAATGTGAGAAGCTGTATGAATTCAGAAATGGAAAAGCAGTTAGGCAGATAGCAAGCCCTGCTTTTTGCCCTAATAAAAATGGAGACATTAAAGATCAAGAAATGTGCTCACCCAGGCTCCCAAAGTCATTCCTAAAACAAGGCAATAAATGCTCACACCAGCTTATCCTTTTACTGTCCCTCCATCATTTTGGTCTTCAGATCTTCATCTTAATTCTAACTCTGTCCAACTTGCAGGATTTGTGCTTGATAGAAATAACAGGAGTGCAAAAGGGGCTGGGACCAATCCTTCGCGTTCCCTCCAAAGCTACACCCTTTGCTTCAAAGTGCAGGGCAGTCTTGCCCCTTTCGTTGTGCCCAGAACTTTCCATAAATCTCAGTTCTGGACTTTATTGCTATTCAGACAAGACAAGGTCATACTCTTTTTAGAATTCATCCCTAGCTAGAGCCATCTTTCCACCTGTTGTCTGTGTTCTCTTAAGTCTGGACTCATCGGACAGTAAGCTGTGCAATCACCTTGGTGACTGCGGATACCTGCCTTCCCTTCTTACTGAGATCATTTCTGCTTTTTCATCTCCACCCCGTGTCATTCACCCAGTATCCAGATTCTCTGGCTTAGAGATCACATCCTTCTTTCCCCTGACGTTTTGAAATCTGCTTTCCTCAAGCCGTGATATATTTCGACTATATCCAGCATTCTGTCATTATAGATAATAAGATAACAGGACCACATTCTCTCAAGAGTCCTACCACTTCCACATCTGTAAATAGCTACCAAAGGTCAGAATTAGATCCCAGGGTAATAGTTTGTTGCTGCTCTTATCGTTTTTGAGGAATGGAATTGTCAAAGATCAAATCAGGAATGTATCAGATGGTCTGCTTTATAAGCAAAAGGCAACTTCTAATAGAAATTGTCCATCTCGATCAAAGTTTTTCTTCTGGGGTAACTGGCATTAGGAAGGCGTCTTTTGTACTTCCTCGCTGGCTATGGGCTCTGTGGCACACTCCTACAGCAGTGTGACCTCTTATCCTCTCTCCTCCACCGACATCTGCCTCAAGATTCACAGGCTCCCATGCATGCACACCTTCTGCATTCAGAGAGGAACTCCTTCCCCCAGATTCTCACGCTCCCATTTTTCTATTAGATCTGTTTCCTTTGGACATGGTTTATTGCCATTTCAAGAATTATGGGTCATTCTACCAATTCATGGCATGTTCTATGATATCACATTCACTTTCTTGCCGTTAAATTCAAAATCACTTTTTTAAGCAACCATTTCACGCACATCAGCGTAAAGACCTTCCTGGAGATATAAATATTGTTCCTGTTCTACTTCAGTCTATTTTCCTTGAGAAGCAATGGCTATATATCCTACTATTTTTCTTCTTTTTGATGTCATATATGTTATGCTTTTATAGTTTTATTAGGGCATTTGATGCACTATTGCTCCTCGAAATTCAACTTAAACCTTCGGCATCAGGTCAGTGGCATTAACAACATCCATCTCCCACTCCAACCCATTGTTCTGGTATCTTAAGTGTCCTGATGACCCCCAGTCCTGGTCCTGTTTATTTTCCATGTCCTTATTTCTCAACCAAAGATCAGGACCTTTGGGAAACCAGTTGAAATTATGGAAGCACTACCTGTACTGCCTGAGAAGTACTCTTTTTTTTTTTCTGTCCGGGACTTTAATATTATGAGAGGCCCATTCCAGACTTCTTCTGGATGCATCCTTCATTCCCACGCTCACGTCAAGAATGGGTAAGCAGTCAGCAAGTAGATGCTGATGAGCCTTGGAAAGCTTTGATCATGCCTTATAGGCATGCCACAGGAAAGCAGGCCATCTGGTATACAACAGCAAAGAAGACATGCTAACTTTATAACTTGAAAGAAAAGATTCTTCAGCCACAGAGCTGTGATGCACACAGCTTAGCAAAGGCTTTAGTGACAATCATGGACGTGAGAACAATAGTAGCTTCTTAAAAAAAAAAAAAAAGAAAGAAAGAAAAGAAAACTAGAATTACTTAGGAATACCTTGACCTGCTTGAATTTGGTGTCATGGAAGGCCTGCTGTCCCAGCACAATTCTTGAGACAACTGGCAGACTCCAACAGCAATCTGTACAAAACAATAGCCTAAGGCCAAATGGCATTTCTTATGTCCCTCTATTATTTTCTTTTAGCTTACATTTTTTACCCAAATGAGAACAATAATAGCACCGTGTATCTTATCGGGTTGTTGTGATAATTACCCATGAAGCACTTAGAACAATGCTTGGTACAGAGCAAGAGGCCAATAAATTCTAGTTCCTATTATCGTTACTTTCATTATTATCCTCCCATTAGACATTTTCAATCATCTCCCCTGTTCCGTTTCCATTTCCCTGGTAGTTCTGAGGGTGGAATTGTACAGCTATTTCTTTCATACTGAGGTAGAAGTAGCAAAGGAAATACAGGGCAGAGAGGGAACTATTTGAACTCAGATTGCAGGTGGAAGTCCTTGTGATGGATATCATGTTTATCTTCCCAGAAATAAATTCGGAAGTGCATTTTCTCCTTCATTTTTCTTTCTAGGGACATTGCTGCCAGGAATTGCCTCTTGACGTGTCCAGGCCCTGGCCGAGTGGCCAAGATCGGAGACTTTGGAATGGCCCGAGACATCTACAGGTGAGCAAAGATTGCTGTCACCCATCCAAGCCCCATCCCCTCAAGAGGATGGGACGTCGCTGCTCGTGCTTGCGCTGGTACCCTGTCAACTGGCCACCTAACATTTCCTTGAGTCCCTGTCCAGGACTTACGAAATCTTAATTAGGGCCCATGCCTGGCGGTCTAATTCTAGGATCGCTGACTACAGTCACTGACACCACATTCTTTCTGGTTCCAACTCTCATTAATCCCAGGATGTTCTCAGACACAGAATAACCTGCATACTTGATATGGAAAACGTTCTCAATAAACTTTTACTTAACCCCTTTCCTCACTAGCAGGGAATTCCAAATGGACTTGGCTTCCATCACCCCAGGCAGGAGCACCCCAGAACTGACAACATAACGGGCAAGCTCACTGGTCTTCTCCACCCACTCTGGGAGCCACGGGAGGGTGCCTAGTTTAGCTTCATTTCTTTATCCCTGCCATATTCTCAAGGGTACATTAAAAAAAAATTAAATAATTTTTGTAATTAAACAAAAATCTTCAATTGTACTTTACCTTACTCTTCTCTTCCCAACTCCCAGGTTCACTTCTGTCTGATTATTTACAACCGTGACTTGCTCGGTGAGCTGAGAAAGTCACTCCTTCGCATGGTCACTAATGACGCCCTCCCTGACCCAGGGGAAGAGTGAAGAGAGATGGTCACTTAGAGTTTTCACTCTTTGAAGAGTAAGGGCCTCCCCACCCCGCCCCCGCAAGCCCCCGTAGAACTGATAATCATCAACATGGGTGGGAATGCTGATGCCACCCCCTTCCTGCAGGAGAGAAGTGCAGGGAGGACTGGGTGCTCCACTCTCTCTTCTCCCAGCTCTCAGAGTCTCAGCATTCCTCTGCCTCCTTTCTCAGAATGCCCGGAAAGCCCATGGTTTCAGATACCAGTGTCGCAGCATGACTTAGCGAGCCCATCGGTGATGGGCGCCTCCTCTCCATCCCCACTAGCCCTGACAGCTCCCTGGCCCCAGGCTTCACCACCCCAACTTGCCCACAGCCCCGCTGTTCCCATTAGCCCCTCTAGGAAACTTCCTGTGCCTTGCCCCTGCCCCTGTGGCACTGAGCTACATGCACACTTACATCCTCATATGCATTGTCTACACCGCAGTTGTCTATGTGTCTCTTTCTTCCACTAAACTGTACCCTTGGACGAGACGGACTATGACTTCTGTCTTCAGCACATGGCAGAGTAAATAGTACAGGAATCCCCCCTTATCTGCGGTTTCTCTTTCCCCAGTTTCAGTTACTTGCGGTCCCCTGTGTGGTCTGGAGGCAGATGACCCTCCTCCCGACACACCACCAGAAGGTTACTAATAGCCTAACTTTACGTCACAGTGCCTGTGTCACTCACCTCACTTCATCGTACCACGTAGGCCTTTTATCATCTCACATCATCACAAGAAGTAGGGTGAGTACAGTACAGTAAGATGTTTTGAGAGAGACAGAGAGACCCCATTCACCTAACTTTTATTATGGCATGTTGTTGTATTTATTCCATTTTGTTATTAGTTATTGTTGTTCATCTCTCACTGTGCCTGATTTATAAATTGAACTTTATCATAGGTACATATATATAAGAAAAAACGTGGTAGATATAAGGTTAGGTACTATCTGTGGTTTCAGGCATCCACTGGGGGTCTTTGAGTATGTCCCCCATGCGTAAGGGGAGACCACTGTACATGTTTATTGAAGTAATTAATCTAAGCAGCTAGAGGGGAGCTGCCTCCAAAGGTATGAGTTAATTGATCAGTCTTTGTCAGTGACGTCATTAACGCAGCTCATGATAAAAACCAATCAACTAACTCACGCCTTTGAAGCCAGCTCCACCCCCAGCCCTGGGCTCTCCTGCCGAGGGTGCTGTGGGAGGCAGCTTCCCTCCAGCTGCCTTGACCCTCTGTTGAGCACCCATATTGAAACTAAATTCTGCATGAGCGTCAGGGAGGATCCAAAGTGAACACGACACAGGCCCTGCTCTCAGCTCCCCCAGGCTGGGTCTCCGATTACTGCAGACCATCAGGAAGCAGGCTGTACTTACAAGGCTGGAGTACTGTGATTCATTGTGAGTTATAATCCACAAAACCCATCGGGGAAATCTAACCATCTGCTACTGGATATTTTAGTCATTGCATAGATCTTCGCTTTCATGCCTCCAGCGAGCTGCCTCCTATTAAATGACACCCAAGTTCTTAACTTAATTTTAAACGATCTGTGTTCCCCTGCTCTCCTCCTGAACCGCAGGAAGGCCTCGTTAGTTTCAATCCTGTGATGGCTACAGCTTGTTGTTGCCTGGCCACTCAGGGACACCTCCAGAACCAAGTCTGGGTTTCCTCTTCCCCGCAGAGCGAGCTACTACCGAAAGGGAGGCTGTGCGATGCTGCCGGTCAAATGGATGCCTCCAGAAGCCTTCATGGAAGGAATATTTACTTCTAAAACAGACACGTGGTGAGTCTTTCTGTTGCCCTCCTGTGGGTCTCACTGTGGGCCTTACTGGTAGCACTCTTGGGCCACAGGATCCCAAGCTCTCACGGGGAAGGGGGAGAGGAGACGAGTCAACACACCTCTACAACAGGGGCTGTCAAATGTTGGCATGTATCAGAATCGGCAGAAAGGCTGGTAGAGCACAGATTACTCTCCCTACCCTGAAATCTTATGGATCACTGAGAATTTGCATTCCTACCAAGTTTCCAGGTAATGCTGATGCCACTGGCTGGGGACTACACAGTGAGAGGCACATGTGATTTGTTTTTTCCACATACCTATGAAGTTGGGTTTCTTTCAGGAATGTGACATTGAGTTAACATTAGAAAAATTGATCAGTGAAATCCTCCCCATTAACAGAAGGATAAAAGAAAATAATTATCAGCACAAAAGTGCTGCAGGTTACAGTGGTGTTGAGACCCCTTGTGCAGTTAAAAATACGTTTGGAAAACACTGTACATTAGATCTCCAGAACTTTTTCATCCTGCATAACTGAAACTTTGTGCTCCTGACCACCATCTCCCATTTCCTCCTTCCTCCTACCTCTGGCAACCATCTACCCTCTGCATCTATGGTCCCACTTTTAAGTGAGATCATGCGGTATGTGTCTTTCTGCGTCAGGCTCATTTGACTTAACATCAGGTTCTACAGGTTTATGTATGATGTCACAAATGGCACGATTTTCTTCTTTTTTAAGGCTGAATAATATTCCATTGTATATAAACATGCCACATTTTCCTTACCATTCATCTGTCAATGGATATTTAGGTTGTTTGCACATCTTGGCTATTATGAATAATGCTGCAGTGAATTTAAGAGTGCAGATATCTCTTTGATACACTGATTTTATTTCCATTGGCTATATACCCAGAAGTGGGACAGCTGGATCTTTCTTTTTGTTTCTTCTTTCTCTTAAACTTTATTTATTTATTTTGAGGGGGGTGGAGAGGGAGGTACAGAGAGAGGGAGAGAGAGAATTCCAAGCAGACTCTACACTGTCAGTGCACAGCCTGACATGGGGCTTGATCTCACAAACAGTGAGATCATGACCTGAGCCAAAATCAAGAGTCAGACACTTAACCGACTGAACTGGGATAGCTGGATATTAAGGTAGCTCTTTTTTTAATTTTTTAGGAAATCTCTGTACTTTTTTACACAAGGTTTATAAGAGCAACACATAATTTTAAATGGAGGATTAAACCTGTGCTCCCTGCCGAAATACACACACACACACACACACACACACACACACACACACCATTAAAGGGAGTCTTTTTAGTTGTATAAAAATCCCCAAGGATAAAAATGACAACAATGACAATATTTTGGAAACTGGGAAGTTTATGGACAAGTGGTACCTTACTTAGGACACCAGAAAGTTGATAACTAGGTCCAGAAGCAACCTGGTTCGCTCTGCCCAAGAGCCCAAGAAAGGCCCAGAAAGTAAAGGTGTCAGGCACCCCCGGAAGTAGAGGTGCAGCAGACAGGAAAATCAGTGACAGATATATTTAAAAAGTAACCAGAGTCGTGGCCCATTCCCTCACCGCCTATCTCTCCCCTGCCATAACACAAGACCGGCGGTTCCTTCTGTAAAGAGATTGAATTAAGTCTTTCTGTTCTTAGGGACATTGGACATCACTGAGGATGAATTCTCTACTATAAACAGGAATATATATATCCCTGTTTATAGGTATGTATGTATATATACGTATATATACTTAAGTCTACCTACTTAAGTTTATTAAGTCTACTTACTTAAAAATGTATCCCCCCTTGGTGTGCCTGGGTGGCTCAGCTGGTTAAGCATCTGACTCTTGATTTTGGCTCAGGTCATGATCCTGGGGTCATGGGATTAAGTCCCACGTTGGACTCTGCACTAAGCATGGATCCTGCTTAAGATATTCTCTCTCTCTCTCTCTCTCTCTCTCTCTCTCTCTCTCTCTCTCTCCCCCCCCCCCACTCTTCCTGACTTGTGCTCTTGCTATCTCTAAAATTAAAAAAAATAGGGGAGCGCCTGGGTGGCTTAGTTCGTTGAGCGTCCAACTTTGGCTCAGGTCATGATCTTGCAGTTCATGAGTTCGAGCCCCATGTTGGGCTCTGTGTTGACAGCTCAGAGCCTGGAGCCTGCTTCAGAGTCTGTGTCTCCCTCTCTCTCTGCCCCCTGCCCCCATTCATGCTCTGTCTCTCTCTCTCAAAAATAAATAAACGTTAAAAAAAATTAAAAATAAAATAAGATAAATGTATGCACCCTTCTTCCCCTCAGTGACAGGAACATGGCAGAAGGTAGGAGTTGACCAAAGGGTTCCTCATTGGAGGAGCTGACCAATGAAGAGAGAAATTCCAGATGCTCCAAGTGGCAATAGTCTAAACAATGGTGATCCAAAGGCCCTCATCCCAGAAACCTGTAATTGATACCCATGTAAGGAAAAAAGAGCCTTTGCAGACGTGATTGATTGAGGATCTTGAGGTGGGACAGTCATCCTGGATTATGTGGGTGGACCCTAAATGCCATCACAAGGGTCCTCATAAGAGGCAAGCAGAGGGAGATGCCACACACAGAGAGGAGGAGGCAATGTGAGCACAGATAGAGGTGGAAGATATGTGACCACAAGTCAAAGAATTCTGACAGCCTCCAGAAGCCAGAAGAGGCAAGGAACAGATTCTCCCCTAGAGCCTCCGGAGGGGGTGTGGCTCTGCAGACACCATGATTTCAGTCCAGGATATGGCACTGATTTTGGACATCTGGCCCTCAGGGCTGTGAGAAAATAAACTTCTGTTGTTTTAAGCCACCAAGTTTGTGGCAGTTTGTGACAGCAGTGACAGGGACCGATACCCAGTGAAACATGCAAGCCAGCTGCTCCCCCACTGGGTAAGATCTACATAGAACTTCTCATCAGCTTTGTAATGTCCCCGTAATAAAATATGAACAGCCAGCCAAGAATCAAGAAATGCTTGAGAGAAGATTCTAATCTGAAGGAAACAAATATATAAAGAGGAATTTGGAGGCAGAAAAATGCAGAAATCTTAGGAAAACTTCTAAAAACTATAATATCCTCAGAAAGATGAATTGTTGCAGCCGTAATCTAAGGACAAAAGATTGTTTAAAACAAGGGTTTTAGAGAAAAAAAAGTTCTTAGAAATAGAAATATGAGAGAGCCCTCAAGGAGGTGGAGCATTAGTCTCCTGAAGCTTATGTGAGCAGCACACAGCCATGTTAGGTCAGGTGGTCAAGGTCAATATCTATAGTGATAGATCATGTTGGTATCATGTGCCCTTGATATGATGTGACAAAAACGGCATTTAACCTCTGTGGTCTTTCTCCCCACACCCAACAACTCTAGTCTAATCATAAGAAAGCAGACAAATCCCAAATGGACATTCTGCTAAAGCCCTGACCAATACTCCTCAAAACTGTCAAAGTCATCAAAAACAAGGAAAGCCTGAGAAGTTGCCAAAGTCAAGAGTAGCCTAAGGAAATATGACAAATACATAAAATGTGATATTCTAATGGTGACCTGGAACAGAAAAAGTAAATGCCAGCAAAGGCTAAGGAAATCTGAATAAACTATAGGTTCTAGTTAATAATGATGCCTTAATATTGGCTCATTAATTGTAACAAATATACCATACTAATGTAAGGTGCTAAAAGTGGGGGAAATTGAATGTGAAGAATGTGAGAACACTATTACCTTCATCCTTCATTTACAATCTAAAACTATTGTTAAGAAAACAGTTTATATTTTAATATGATAATAGGCATGTAAAAGTAACAGAAAGGTTGGAAGTCAGAGTTGAATAAATCTTCTAGAAAATAAAACAACTATGAACCAATGGGATATGTAGGAAAGAAAAGAAAAGAAAATTAAGAAGATTAGACCCATTAGATCCAATTATCTGACAAATGGGAGTCCCAGAAAGAATGAACAGAAGAAGCGAAGGGAATAAACGTATCAAAGAAACAATTCAAGAGGATTTTCCAGAACAGAAAGGCATACATTTCCAGAATGAAAGTGTCCACCAAGTGCCAAGCGTGGTGAGTAAAAAGAGCCACGCAAAAGCACGTCATCGTGAAATTTCAGACCAGTGGTGTTCAAGATTTTGCAAGCTTTCAAGGAGACAAATAATAATAGTAAAAAATGATCAGAGATTAAAATAGGGAATCCAAATGGTTTCGAGTTTCTCAACAGCAACACAGGAAACCAAGAGGACAATGGACAAACGTCCTCCAAATTGCGAAACACATCACAAGACGGGGAGTCACAATGATCAGAATCCCCTTCCTGACCCATGTTTTGATGATGTGAGCAGGAGCCTTTGTTGTTTTAAGTCACTGGGATCTGACTTACCCAAACCCAGTGGATCACAGTGGTCCTGGGATCAGCAGCCCCAGCATCACCTGAGACTTGTTAGAAATGCAGGTGCTTAGCCCTCACCTCGGGCCTAATGAAACAGGAGCTGTAGGGGTGGGGCCCAGCAATCTGTGTTTTAAGGAGGCCTCTGGGTGATTCCATGTGCACCAAAGTTAGAGCATCACCAACTACCGTAGCCAAATGCAGATAGTAAGTTCAGTAATTAGGTAACCGTTCTGAACACATGTCTATCCTGTGACCCAGCAATTCTATTTCCAAGTGTCTACTTTAGAGGTTGACAAAAATGGATTTGGGCAAGGATGTTCATTTGCAACACTGTTTATAATAGAGAAAAGGCAAAAACAACTTAAGTATCCCTCAAACGGGGGATGGGAAATAAATGGTGGTTTACCGATATCACAGAAAACTATTTAGCAATATGAAAGAACACACTAAACCTGCATGTATCAACATGGATAAATCTGTATGCAACCTTTATTGAAAGAAAGACAAGTTCCAGAAAGGGGTGGGATATCATTATGCATAATTTTACAATACAAAAGCCAAGTCTATAATACAGATTTGTTATTATGCTTTCACACATTGCAGAAACTCTGCAAACATAGATGGGAATGTTACATTCCAACTTCAGTGAGGGAAGGGGAGGGAGGGGAGGAGGAGAGGAGGGAGGTTGGGACCTAACTGTGTTTTTTTTTCTTCAAAAAAAGAAAAGGAGACTGGACACAAATAAGACAAAAGTTTAACATCTAGGTACAAAATTATCTATTATATTACCTTTCCTTTTTAAAGCTTACATTATTTCCTAATTAACATGCTTAAAGACACAGATAAATTGCATAACCTCGGATATTGATGAGTGCCATGGAGACAAAAAAGCAGAGGATAAAGAGGGTGGGGTGGAGGGGCCTGAGGAGGGAGGCTGCTTAGTACAGATGGTAGGGAAAGCTCCATGGAGGAGGTGACCGCCCAATGCCTGAATGGCAGAAAGATGGAAAGATCTGAGAGGAAGGTTTTCCAGGCTGTGGGGAAAGTTAAATGTAAAAGGCCAGTGGCAGAAGCAAGATGAGCTTGTTTGAGGAATGAAAACAAGTCTTCATGGCTGGAGCTGGTGAGCCTGAGGGCCAGTGACAGTTGAGAAAGAAGGGCAGGCAGGGGCCGGACGTGGAGTGCCCTAGGAAGCAGGTTAGGGGACGTGGGTTCTATGCAGCGCACAATGGGATGCCCCTGAAAGGTTGGAAGCCAGAGCTTGACAGGATCTGTAAAAAAAAAAAAAAAAAAAATCACTCTGGCTGCCAATGAAGCGATACCGGAGTGGGGCAGGTGAAGATGGGAAACCCTGCCCATTTCTGGATAAGAGAACAGAGAGGCAGGCTTAGTGGTGGCAGGGCAGCCAGTAGCCGTGGTGGGATTCGAGCTGTGCCTTGAGGGTGGACAGGATTGCTGAAAGTCAGCTGTAGAGTGGGAGGTGTGGCAAGAGTGAGGTCGAGGGCACTTCCTGGGATGGCCGCCACTGGAGAGAACAGAGGAGATGGGTTGGGTGGGGAAAGAGCTTTTGGACAAGTCCAGTCTGAGATGCCTGTAAGGCCAGTGGAGATGCTGAGTGGGCTTCTGGTCTGTGAGTCTAGAGCTCCCAGGAGAACTGCGGGAGACAGTGGGATCAGCTGGCTGGATACCTAAATACAGTACAGTAACCTTTTTGTTGTTGTTGAAGTACAGGTGACACATAATGTACAACATAGTGATTGGACGAGTGTATACATTATGCTGTGCTCATCACAAATGTGGCTACCACCTGTCGCCACACAGCGCTGTTACAATCCCACTGACTGTATTCCCGACGCTCTGCCTTTCATCCCCTTAACTTACCCGTTCCAAAAGCCAGACGCACTTTTGGTTCCCATTTTTCCAAAAACTGTGCTCCAAGCTATGAATAAGGGAAAATAAAATGTAACTTTAAAAGACTGATGAGCACAGCACGATTCACGATTTTAAAACCTTGTCACCAGATTATCTTCACTGATTCAAATTCTTAAAACAATTTAATCAGCAGTTACTTAAGCTGTTTCTTTAATTTCAGGCAGAGCAAGTTTAATACCAAGAGAAGGAAGAGTATCTTGTTTGTTTGTTTTTTTTTAAATACTTGTTTTTATTTGGCTTTGAATGTTTTGGGGCAAAGCCGTGGGCTCTATTGCTCCTACTTAGGACAGACTTATAGGTGATTAAAGAACCATTTGGCACACAAAACATAGAACCATTTGGCACATAAAATAAAAGATGACCAGTTAAAATTGTATTTCAGATGAACAGTGAATAATTTTTTAGTATAAGTATATCCCAGGGAGTATTTGGGATATACTTATATTTTAAAAGCATCTCTTGTTTGTCTGGAAGAAATATGGTTCCTGTATGGCTATTTGCTAAATATGACAACTCTCCTTACCTAAAATTATCAAAGTTCTATGCCAACACTGCCTCTTGCTCCTTTGAACTCCAAACCAAGAAAATAAATATCTATTTGCTGTCTAATATGCTGCTTCTCTCAAAGGATACTACAATCTATTTCTCTAGCTACCTAGACAGGCAGAAAAAAGATAGCTGGAATTCATTATGCCTTACTACCAGGTTTTTTTGCATGATTTTGCCTATTTTGTTTTGCCTTGGGGGAAGACAAACCACCAAACCGAGAAGAATATATACACCAGGCAATTTGTAGTTAGCAGAATCGAGAGATCTAATAACGTATTCCAGTCTGTCTCAGATTAACTGTATAATAACCTCTGCTTTAGAATTCTCACCTGAAAAATATGGACAATATCTTTGCCCAATGCTCCTCACGAGAATCTTTGAAATTTCACCAAGATGATGTACTTTTTTTTTCCTTAGGAGATGGAGAAGCTATAGTTCTCTACAATTTTTGATAGAATATTTATTAACATCTGAAAACTACACCCAGATGCAAAAACAAGGATAGACCCTTTTTTTTTCTTTTTGCCAAAAAGCTAAGTAAGAAATTAAAGGCTAAAAAAAACATTTTAGTCAAAATATGAAAGATGATGCTTCTGAAACATGATAGCATCATTTTAAAGTTTATTTAAAATGGGGGCACCTGTTAAGCGTCCAACTCTTGGTTTTGGCTCAGGTCATGATCTCACAGTTCGTGAGTTTGAGCCCCACATCAGGCTCTGCGCTGATAGCTCAGATCCTGCTTGGGATTCTCTCTCTCTCTTTCTTTCCCTGACTTGCGCTCATGCGCTTTCTCTCTCTCAAAATGAATGTAAACATTAAAAAAATAAAACTAGGGACGCCTGGGTGGCTCAGTCATTTGAGCGTCCGACTTCAGCTCAGGTCATGATCTCACATTCCGTGAGTTCAAGCCCCACATCGGGCTCTATGCTGACGACTCAGAGCCTGGAGCCTGCTTCGGATTCTGTGTCTCCCTCTCTCTCTGCCCCTCCCCAACTCATGCTCTGTCTCTCTCTGTCTCAAAAATAAACATTAAAAAATTTTTAATAAAACAAAAAAATAAAGGTCATTTAAAACGGATTAACAAATGAGAATTCAACTACATTTCTTAAGGAAAAAAGTGTCCTACCAGATATTGCAACATAAATACACAAAATGTAACACAGAATGGCATCATGCAAGGAGCAGGCAAATAGATGAAGTGAATAGAGAGCTCAGAAACAGACGTGTTTTTACTCACAAGTCAATAGTCAGGGGAAAATTATTCTATGAATAGTATTAGAGAATTGGTTGTTTGCAAATGATTCAATGTAGACCCTTACCTCACACCACACACCAAACTAAGTTCTCAAATCCAGCTGGAGAGGAAGAACAAATACAACTTAGAAGAAAACAGCAAATACTCATCTAGTCTTTGGTGAAGGGAGGATTGTACACTCTATAAAACAGATGGAGGAAATCACAAAATTTTAAAAAATAGATTTGACTACCTAAAAATAAAAATCTTTGGGATGCTAAAAAGTGGAATTAGAAAGCAACTGATAGAATTATTTCAATTTTGGGTAAAGGTTAGTATCTCTGATAAAGTAGGTCTACAAATAAAAAAGAAAATTAATAAATACCAAAACAATATGTAGACATAAATGGGCAAAAAATACAAACAATTCATGGGGGGGGGGGGGGAAGGAAGCAAATATACTTGAGAAAACAACCGTGTTCATTATCAAGTCAATAAATATAATCTAAAAGATTCTACCATTTTCTACCTTAAAATCAGCAATAATTCTCATTTTTGATAAGAATACTCAATGTTGGGGAGAATGTCTGATGCATTATTGCATAGTGCTGCTTGGTGATTGGGAATGACACATTTGGAAGAGTGGAAGTGGACAGTATGTGCCAAGAATTTTTTAGTGTTCATCTTCTTTTGATCTAGTCATTCTACTAGAATTATCCTAGATTTTACTAGATTATCCTAATCCCAAATTTGAAGAATTTTTCCTAAGGAAATTGTTCTTTTAAAAAATGCACAAAGATGTTCATCACAGTCTTTGAAATACTGTAAAAAATTAAAAACAATATGGAAATGATTAGGCAAATTATGGCACAACTACTCCCGGGAATGTTTTGGGACCATTTCAAATGTTTCTATTGGCATAGAAAATGTTTATCCTGTAATGGAAACTGCAAAAACAGTCAAGGTTCAAAATTCCTTATTAAATATAACTGCAGTGATGTTAAAAAAAAAAAATCTAAGTACAGGAACTTGACTGGAACAAAAAAAGAACATGCTAACAATGGTTACCTTTTTATGGAGCATCGCATGTGGCTACTTTCTCATTCTTTTTGTTGTTGTTCTCCATATTAAGAATTCCCAATTTGGGAAAATGTGTAACAAAAGAGTCAAATTTTATATCTGTATGTGTATGTCTATCTATCTGCGTGTGTGTGTGCGTGTGTGTGCCCATATCATATCTTCTGTTCTGTACACAGGTCCTTTGGAGTGCTGCTGTGGGAAATATTTTCTCTTGGATACATGCCATACCCTAGCAAAAGCAACCAGGAAGTTCTGGAGTTCGTCACCAGCGGAGGGCGGATGGACCCACCTAAGAACTGTCCTGGGCCCGTGTATGACTCTTTTGGGAACATTTCTACAAGTTGCTAAGGATGATTTTCCTTTTAAAAAAATATTGCAGCCACATATGCTTTTTTAAGATGAAGGGGCAGATGGCTGACCTCATTTAATATGCCCCAGGATAGGAGTGTGTCTGTGACTTCCGTGAGGAGGGTTAGTCTTCCAGCCCCTCGAAAGCAGTAATGTCATGACTTGAAAGGTCATCTGCTGACTGGAGGCTGTGCACTCACCAGGCTCCCCCACACCTCTTAGGAATCTGTGTCCCAGACTCCACCCCGGCTGCCCTATGCCATCTGTTTCAAGTCACCTTTAAAGATTTCCAATCCCTGCATTTTCTGCTGTCTTGTTGGGCATCCCTCACCTCCTTCCCACAAGCAAGGCAGATGGGAAATATAATTAGAATATTCTTCCCCAGAGGTGACTTTAGTTCAGAAATGGAATGAGAGGAGCCATATTTCATGTAAACACCAGGACGTCTGTTAATGAGCTTTGGTGTTCTAATAGCCTTAGACCTGGGCGCGATTCCTTGGCCCAGCGGCAGAGGGCGGCATGTGCCAGCCACATGGGACATAGATGAGTTTTCACTCTCCAAGACAGTGCCACCTCTGGTCCCCCTGGGAATGTGCTGGGGAAACTATTTTTCACCCTTGTTTCTCCCGGTTTTAATGAGTGTGCTTACTCTTCTTTTAGATACCGGATAATGACCCAGTGCTGGCAACATCAGCCTGAAGATAGGCCCAACTTTGCCATAATTTTGGAGAGGATTGAATACTGCACCCAGGTATAAACTCTTTTCCCTTTGACCAGCATTTATATGGAAAAGATGGCAAATACCAAAATGTGAAATGAAAGTTAAACCAGCCAGGAAATAGGGAGTTGCAATCACTAGAATGGTTGTTTATCTCTGCAGTAAAATGACGAGTGCCTCAGTTTGCCCGGTTTGGAAATAAATGCTAGTTACCGCCTCTTCCTTCACCAACACATGACACAGTTTCAGACACTCAATAATATTAGGGAATCGGACTCACAAGTGTTGACTAAAACCCTACTGGGTAACTAATGGTTTTGTAGACAAAACTGGAGCTTCAGAGACGTATGGGAAACACCTGCTCTCAAACAGTTTATGATGTGGCTAGAGAAATGCTAATGTGAAACCACTGCCAGTATATAATTGTTAAATCCTATGCCCAATGACCTATATCAGAGGGATTCAAGGGAGGAACAACGTGATTCGGAGAAATTGTAACATCATCAAAGGCGTTAGTACAGCATCTGTAATACGCAAATCGCTTTCCATGTATTCCATTGTATCCTCAGTCAGGTACACAAAATATCCCCACTTTCCAGATGAGTTGAGGCTTGGAGAGGTTTCTCCAAGCCACACAGCTTCCTAGCAGTACTGCTGGTCCTTCTTTCTTTCAAAAAGGACTCTAAATTCTCCCTCTTCTACCCCATTCTAGCAGACTATGCCTCCTACCTCAGGAGAAGAGAAGCTAAGAATTCATTTCCCCCCCTGCCTGGACATCTACACCCAGTCTCACCCCCTTCCCCACGTGTCAGTGGAGGTGGAGCCCCTCCACCTGCATCACCAGCTGCATGGTGCCCCCCTGTCCCCCCCCCAGGAGTCCCTCCACCTGTACCACCAGCTGACCCTTCAGGGATGCTCCCTCCCTGTGGCAGTGTCACCTCTCCACCCATCTTTCCCTCTGTCGGCTCTCATTCTGCCAGGATATCTGACTCTCGAGAGTATTTCAGAAGTCAGACAATGAGCCACGACCTCTCTAAATCACCTTAGTTGTGACAGGAGACACATACATGTTCAAGCCACATCCTTCATTGCCAGCACCAGAGTCTCACCCTTCCAGCATCTTCAGTTCAAAAGTGAAGGCACTGGGGCAACTGGGTGGCTCACTCGGTTGGGCGACAAGACTTCAGCTCAGGTCATGATCTCACGGTTCGTGAGTCCAAGCCCCACATCGGGCTCTGCGTTGACAACTCGGAGCCTGGAGCCTGGAATCTGCTTCGGATTCTGTCTCTGTCTCTCTGTGCCCCTCCCCCACTCTCACTCTGTCTCTCTCTCAAAAATAACATAAAAACATAAAAAAAAAGTGAGGGCACTGGCATTTATCTAGATATCAAGTTATTTGGGGTTCTTTCAGAAAACTTGGTGTTCTGTGAATGGCATTTTAGGTTATTGTTATACTAATGGAATATACCCACTTAAATATGTGTGTGTGTGTGTGTGTCTACACACACACACACACACACACACACACACACACACTTCGGAGTAATTTTTCTCCAAAGTATATAACATCCCTCTTAAAAGCAGGTAATTCTGTACAAGTATATTTTGAATGACTCCCCCCATAGAGATTAATAATTAACAGGGAAAGAACTAAAGAATAAGAGAACCAGGATGTAGTTATTTTTATTCTCACGCTCCTTGTTGACAAATCCTGGACCAATGTGCTCTTCTGCAAAACTGAAGCAATGGCTTTCCCAATTTGCATAAAATATTAAAGAATTAAATTCCCCCAAGTTTAAGCTTCCTTCCACAAATTTTCTTCCAATCTCTGGCAACTGCTTCTGCCTTTCTATATTACAATCCACTGCTATAAAAATGATCTAGCACAAAGTCGGGTTTGTAAGTGGTTTTCCTCACAGCACTGCAACATTTCGTGGGTTTCACAAAGAGGCTGAGCGTATCCAGGCCAGATAAAGAACCACTGTGTAATCTGCACACACAAAGATGTAACAGGGGAAAAGTTATCAAGTGTAGCCCAGCCAAATATGAAAATGGAAGGTAGCTAGGAAGAAAAGAGATCTTTTTTTTTTTAATGTTTTTATTTTTAAGGGAGAGAGACAGATAGTGAGTGGGGGAGGAGCAGAGAGGGAGACACAGAATCCAAAGCAGGCTCCAGGCTCTGAGCTGTCAGCACAGATCCCGATGTGGGGCCCAAACTCATGGATAGCAAAATCATGACTTGAGCCGAAGTCGGATGCTTAACCGAGTGAGCCACCCAGGTGCCCCGAGAAGACAGAAATCTTTTTTTTTTAATGTTTATTTTTGAGAGACAGAGAAAGAGCATGAGAGGGGGAGGGGCAGAGAGAGAGGAAGACACAGAATCCGAAGCAGGCTCCAGGCTCTGAGCTGTCAGCACAGAGCCCAACATGGGGCCCGAACTCACAAACCACAAGACCATGACCCAAACTGAAGTGGGGTGCTTAACCGACTGAGCTATCCAGGTGCCCCAGCCTAGAAGAGATAAATCTTGTAAGCCAACACGGCGTTTGTGTCTCCTCTCCTCCCTTCCCCTCCCTCTTGTCCTGCGTGCATACACACGTGTGCATACACATGTGCGCACACACACACACACACACACACGAAGTCAAACACACAGACTTTTGTAGTTGAAGGATTTTATTGGGAATACACTGGAATTTTTTAAACTGATTTATATATTTTTTTAACCCTTGAATCTGCAAGATTTGCCCAAGGTGGTGGGCATAGCCTGCATAGCCTGTCCTGGTCACCTCCCCTGCCCCGGGCAGTTGGCTGCTTCCCAGCACCTGACACTTCTATACTAGGGTTTCCTCTGCGAGCTCTTCAAGGATGCGGATGATTCCCGTTCACTTCCTATTCCCCGGTGCCTATGAATTAATATATTCCCAATAAACGCTGAATGGTTTCTTCATCTGTAAAGTAAGTTTGGATGAGACCATCGCTAAGGGATCTTCCAGATCCAACAATTCTGTGATTCAGCATCTTAATCGGTTTGTTTCTCCCACCTGTAGGACCCAGACGTGATCAACACCGCTTTGCCCATAGAGTATGGCCCACTCGTGGAGGAGGAAGAAAAGGTGCCCATGAGGCCCCAAGACCCGGAGGGTATTCCTCCTCTCCTAGTCTCCCCTCCACAAGCTAAACGGGAGGAAGGGCAGGATCCAGCTGCCCCGCCCCCTCTGCCTTCCACTTCCTCAGGCAAAGCCTCCAAGAAACCCACGGCCGCGGAGCTCTCTGTTCGCGTCACCAGGGGGCCCGCCGTGGAAGGGGGACACGTTAATATGGCGTTCTCTCAGTCCAACCCGCCATCAGAGCTACACAAAGTCCAGGGATCCAGAAACAAACCCACCAGCCTATGGAACCCAACTTATGGCTCATGGTTTACAGAGAAACCCCCCAAAAAGAACAATCCTCCGGCAAAGAAGGAGCACCATGAGAGAGGAAACCTGGGACGTGAGGGAAGCTGTACCGTCCCACCGAACGTTGCAACTGGCAGACTTCCGGGCGCCTCTCTGCTCCTAGAACCATCCTCGCTGACTGCCAACATGAAGGAAGTGCCTCTGTTCAGGCTACGTCACTTCCCGTGTGGAAACGTCAACTATGGCTACCAGCAACAGGGCTTACCTTTAGAGGCCACCACTGCCCCTGGAACCAGTCATTACGAGGACACCATTCTGAAAAACCAGCCTGGGCCCTGAGCCCACGGGCACTCATTTATCTTCCTTGGGAACCCTGAGCCCGTGGAGGAGGGACAGGAAATGGCTCCCCCACAACCAGAGACCAAACGTCGCTTTTCATTTTGTGCCAACTTGTTTTGAAGTGCCACAGAAACAGCTGTATTTTCAAAATGCTTTAGGAAAAGGTTTCGAGCATGGGTTCATCTCATTCTTTCAAAAGAAGAAAAATATCATAAAGACAAGCGAGAAACACAAGGCCCCGACTTGGGGGCGTTTGATGTATGCTGCCTCCTGCTTCTCTCAAACTGTGTGTGCTCTGCCTCAGTGCAGTCAGAATTCGCTGCTTATGTGTCTCATAGTCGGAGTCATGGGTGGCTCCTTACCTTGCTGATGTGGACCGGGACCACTTGAAGAGGGGGGAGGGAACAGAAATAAAGGAGGTGCTTGTAATGGGCTGGCACGGGGAAAGACATTCATTCTTTACCGGGCAAGGAAAAATCAGAGACAACTAACTGAAATGTCCCTTTAGATGATGTCCGGATGCTTTCGATTGCGCTGATTCAACGATGATTGTAAAAACATGAATAGTTACGGTACCATAAAGAAAATGTGAATACACTCGTGTGAATGAAAAGCAGATATTCAGCGTACTTTGAATATGATACAAAACACCGTACGTACAGATCCAGAGATTCAAACATCCTGCTAATATACCTCATGCCTTAAGAAAACCCTCCTACTAAAAAGGGGAAAACTGAGTGTGAGGATTCCTACTGGATTGAAAACTCAAGATTTGCATTATCACTTACTTAATTTAAAACTTTCCACTAATTAAACTCTGATCTTTTAAAAGCAAAAATCTTAAGCAGCAGTGATACATTGAAGCATAGAAACCCATCCCTTCACGGGCCTAGGTATCAATACATCCCCGGCCAAAACCTTCCAACAGTTTCCATCATGAAAGTTACCACGCTGACGTGTCCACCTGCAAGTGACAGGCAGGTCACTGGAGTAACAGGCCGTCAGTGGTCCTGAGGAGGGGTGCAGTGTCCTTCCTTCCAGTGTTCACCTACGTTCATCCCCCTGCATCATGTGATCCCAGTGGACGAGGGGACACACATCTGCTCAAACATACATAGCATCGTGTGTCTAGCTACCAAATGCAGACCGAAACACAGAATTCTTCTTCGGGGGGGGCAGAGAGGAGAGGGGCTGCAGGGCAGTGGCGTGCAGAGACTGACACTGGCATGTTGTCGTGGGGGCTCTGAACTTGTTTTTCACACATTACGTTTATTTCCACGAAAATGAACTGGGGACCAGTTGAATTTGACACACACACACCTACGCAACAAGGCTTTACCAGTGAATTTTCACGTCGTTCTTTCTTTCTGCTGCTCCTCCGGCCCTTTGCTCAGCTTCTTTCCTGGTGGTAGCTGTGCCAAAGCATTGCTTCGGGAGGAGAGCATTTTCCATTCCTTGCTAGGCTCTGAGCATTCCCGAGCAAAAGGACTATATGTACATATCCGCCTTTTCCCCCACCGCCCCACTTTCGCCCACATCACAAGTATCACTTTGGATGTGGGAAAGCCATTCTGTTCTAGGCCAACTCTGGACAAGTGTCCATTCTTTCTATGGCAGATGCCTTGCCCTAGTCAGTGGTTCTGCACATCTGATACCCTCAACACCACTTTTTCTTTATCTTAACTGCCAAAAATAATCAGTACAGTTCTGGCTCATGCCAGGTACAAAAGTAAACAGTCCAATTATGTCAACATTAATCTAACTCATAAATCACCTAAAGGGGCCCAAGAGTGATACTTTGAGACGCAGTCTCCTAAAGGATAATGACAGGGGAGCTGACAAGAACTGAGAAGAACGATTTCATTTTAGATCTGTAACACCAGTAACCAGTTAAACAGGGAGCATGCTACATGGCTAAACAGCCAACTCTTTATTGTCATTAATGGTGGGGGGGAGGGGAGGGGGGCGGAAACTGTATCCCTGTCTCTTCTTAAAAACTATAAATCCATTACATTTTCAGGTTGTGCCTTACTACCACTGAGTTTGATTTGCTGATTCTAATTGTCTTCATTGGTATCAATTTTCATGTAAATGATAGTCAAGTCTTAAAAGCCTGTATACGTGGATAAGTAAATAAACACCTCCACACTGAGATATGACCTCAAGATGTTTCATTTAACTCACTGTAAGCCCTAGGTATCACCACAAAATTAATTCCAACTACTGACCTCTCAGTATTGCCCCGGCCAGAAGGCCACGGCCATTCATACAGATGCCAGAGATGCTCTTGTTTATTCACTATGATAGAAGAGTCCGACCTAGAGCACGAACAGACACAATGACAGTTTAGAGAAGCCATGTTGTTAAACCATAAGCTAGAATAACTTATTTATATTCCGTATCCGTAAGGAAGCTCACCACAAGTTCACAACCGTACCACTGGGAAACTGGCAATCTGTAAGAGAATGACCAGTTTAATATGCGGCACCTCAAAATCACAGCAAATCAAAAGAGCGGGAATAAACTTAATTTTTCTTAAAGAGTATGATCTACGTAGTAGTCAGGAGACTGGATTCTCTCCCACCAGTTAGGGTGCAAGTCCCGGCTCCCCTTGGGGTATCGGATCTGCCTGGACCTCAGCACCTCCGTGTGCAATGGGGAGAATGGTTTCCCTTCCTCGCTGCCCCTCATGGAGATTACGAAGTGTATACAAGCACAAGCACTCGCTCAGATGCCTCCTCAATTCCCAAGTGATCTGGGCTGGGTGTGGGGAGAACTTCCAAAGTCACAATGTGCCTCTATGTCCCTGCCCTTGTACCCACCCCTCTGGGCCTCCTGGTTCTCCTGTTTGTACCAGGTTTGGTTTCATCTGCCACTTGTTTAGTAACAGTAGCAAGAACCTGCTAGAACCCAGTCCTTTTCAGCTCAAAAGGATAAGAAGACTCTATCACACTTAAAACTTGGCTTAAATGTTAAAAATAAGCACCACAAAAAGGAAGATACTTCATCAGTTTGAACAATTTTTTAAAAATTTTCTGGCTGCTTCATATAATACTTGGCAAGCTCTAGAGCTACAAGAGATTGTAACTGCAGATTAACTTAACTTTACTAAGAAATTCGAAGTGATCAGACTACTTTAATAGATTCTCTCCAATAACAGCAAGATTAACATTCACATGAGCTTTGTGGACCTAAAAACAAGATGCATATAAATTCAGACTACCCTTGATAACAGACTCCCCATGACAAGACTCATAAAACTGTATGAAGTGTGTTGTCAATCTGTCTTTAGCTAATGACTCTTTAAATGGGTCCCCAAAGAACATACAATTTGACTTTGCTAAGTTCATCGCAGCAGATGGTTGCCCATGTTGTGCGAACATGCAAAACAAAACCCAGCATTCCCGTAATCCTCCATAGGATGCCCTAAAATAAAAGAGAATTATTGAGAACAAACAGTAAGGCTTCTATTAAGATTCTGTTTTCCTTTGGTATCCTGAGTAGGTGTATTTCACTTTTAATGCGCTACCCAAGCACAAAGCTATTTTTAGCTCTAACTTAATTTTGAAACATTGGAAAAGTTCAGTGTAAGAACAGACCATTACCTACAATGGGGGTGGGGGGCAGGAAGGAACACGAACTATAACCACACTACCGAAGCAAGGACTTCCCCGCTCGTCAGTGTTCAGTAAACGTAAAACAAGTGTTACCCTTCAGGTAAAGATGCGCTACCGGGCTAACCTCGGAACGACCGCAAACACCAGAGTCTGTAGTGCTGGCCCAAAGTCCACTTCTCAGCTGCCTCTGTTGCCCACGCTCTAGCTATCTCCCTTACTCCATCTATCTACCAAGGCTACTGCCTCCTTGAAAGCAATTACAATTATTTATCCTGCCATCACTCCAGTGCTCACTCAGAGGCACGTCAGCTGGTATTAGTTGAAAGACAGTCATATTAAACGAACTCCCACTAAGCTTCAGCAACTAGTGTATGTTGCTAGAGTCTAGAATGTTTATGTTTTAATATCTGCCAATATAGGTGAATAGCAGATTGACAGAACTTCAGATGATTATAATATTTTGGCTGGTTTAGCTCTCAGCACCTCCTTGAGAGATGGCAGGCAGACCGGGCAGCAGCTAAGAGCCCCGGGTGCAGTTACCAACCCCTGTGACTCAAGCAAGTTAGGTGAACCCTCACTTTCTCACTTAACAATATGAGACTTCACCTCTGTGTGAGGCAAATCCCAACACCCGGCCCCAAACCCACAGGAAAGGAGTGGTGTGTGGGCACACGTGTGTGCCTTTCATTAACCTTGACACCTTGACCCCTAATGCATTGGGAGCCAAAGCCAATTAATTCAGTGTGTCATCCCAGTAAGCCAAATTACGTTTCGTCTTTACACGGAAGCGGACCAGAAAGAAGTTTATAGTCTCAGTTCTGTTTATTCTTTCTATTCAAAGATCTCTTTAGCAAACCATAAAATTAGCGAAGAAAGTTAATCGGGTGGTTTCCTGAAAGAAAGCAGCAGGACTATGAGAATCACGTCCATTTAACAACCTTCACGCCTTCGGCACCACACCACTCACTTCCCTTAATGTCTGTTACAACTGCAGACTTATTGGCAAAGTAAAATCATAAAACTTATCTTTGGAAGGTTCTCTTTTGCCACACCCGATATTTCACGATAGGTCTGATGCACTTCCTGTCCACTGCCAATTTGCACCTCCCGCTCTCCACTCCCAGAGCCACAGAACAAAGCCCAGAATAAGCCACAAGTTTGGGACCAGGAGGTGTCTGCGGAGTCAGGCGGTCCTAAACGAGGATAACGGGAGTCCGCTCTCCCAATTACAGAGGATTGGACAGAATCCCTCTTCTCAGGTTTATAGACACACCTACTGTTACTGGATAGCAAGTCTTTGAAACTTGTTGCAGATAATATGTCTTCACAGTGCATCTAGAAATAGGGAATCTCCAAAGAGAGCCAGTTCAAATGTCCCACCGAAAGATGCAATTGTGAAGACTGCAGGCAAATTTTCTACATCTTAGTACCTCTACTCCTTGAGAGAAAAAAAAATTAACACTTTTGCATTATTTCAAATAATATTTGTACAGTATTTCACAGCTCTCGGAAGAAATAGAATAATGTTAAAGGCAGATTCTTTTTGCACGCATATGCACCAATAAGCAGCTGGTCAAGTTTCATGCAAGACAGGAGCCTAGTGCACAGTATCACACTGGACTCTCCTTGGCCACACACCGGGCAGTGTGAAGTGAGGCCTCCCGAAACTCCAGGCGACTTCTTTATTCCCTAAACTCTATTCCCTTCAAGAAAGGGGCAGGAGGGTTTGAGAAAACCACAATCCTTCGAACTGATACATACAATCTATTGGAATTCTTATTAGAAATTCACTTTCACTAGCAGGGTCAGTAAAGGGGGCTGGCGTTTTTCACTTTACTCTTCTCTGTTATCTGTAATGCAAAATTCACTTTCCCTGCCATCGATATGGGACTTTTTGTGGCTATCAGGATTCATTTTAAAATCCATCTTAGGATATTTTTTTCCAAAGATATTGGAGAGTAACACCTCTCCTTCATAACGAGAACTGTCAGGGGCAGCCAATGTCAGTAGCCCTGCGTACTGAGATTTAAGCTGAATCTCAGAAGTCATATTTAGGACAAGAATAAAAAGAATGCTTGAAGCTTTGTGTATCATTTTAACATGATTCATTTCTCTGCCAGTCTGGTTTGTTATGTGAAGAGTAATCAGTTCAGTCCTGAAGAAAGTAAGTCTAGTTCGAGGAAAGCCAGCCTCAGTTCTGTTGGGCTGGAGCTCAAAGAACTTAAGCTCTAGGAGATTGGCTCGGGCCAATGAGGACACAGCATCTGGGTACTGACACCCCCTATGCTCCAGAAATGAGTAAAACTCAAATCCAGTGCAGTCCAAGTAGATTTCTGAGACCATTTAATTTCACCTATCCAATTCAAACGACTCTGACAAAATAGCCAACCCTGAGACCAAACTCCTCCAGGGCTGTGCATGTGGGTCAATACCCTCAATATCTACAGAAGCAGCACACCAGTCTGTTCGTTTAGAATTTTAGAGCTGAATTTAAGCCAGATTCGTGAGCACTTTTTAAATGACACTAGTGGTCTTTAGGAACATTTTATTTTAAGCTAGAGCCTAATTTTTTACTAATTCAGAACTTCCTGCCCCCCCTCAGCACTACTGCGAGCACCCCACTGCCCTGTCTGAACTGTAGAGTATGTGATGAAAATGTTGAAGCTTGCTGCTGCTTCAGCATGAAGATTCCACCCACTTGAGACATTCTAAAGGAACAAGAGGAGAAAAGGTTCCCACACCTCTTGGTGTTCTCCTCGAGGGAGAGGCCGTAGGCAGAAAATCAGCTCATTTCTACCAAGCACAAAGAAAATACAGTCTCGTGGGTAACATGTGCCCATCAACTCCAATTCTTTTCCCCTCCTGCGAAAGGAGCATTAGCAAAAATTTTGGTAGAGGAAATTCTTTTTGCCTATGCAAAAGTATCATGTTCTGCTTATCACGAAATCCTAACGTGTCCGATTTAACTCGTTCAGCCTACACACAAGCGTCATTAGGAAAGTCTGTCGTATGTTCAAGCAGCTTTATATGTGACACTGTAAATAAGGGCCTATGTAGCAAGGGAGATTATTAGATAATTACTAAAAATATATGTGATGATGTGAGTTTTGTATTAACTACTGTATTTGTATTATAAGTATAGTGGGAAAAAAAAGGGCATGAAAAAAATAAAAAAATTCTCCCCCTGGCTTGCAATGTGGTGATACCTATTATGTCTCTGAGTCAATCATTTAGTTAAAAATTGTCAAGTGAGTAGTTACAATTATTAGATCTATTTCTCAATTAAGAAGGATTCTTAATACATTGGGTCTCTAGCCATAGGTCAGTGCGGCCTAAATGATGCTATCACGTATTCTAAATGGTCCGAAACGAAACCCTGGAGTAAAAACGTTTGGCACCACGGACCAACGTCGGGCACACTCGGCATCAGACCATACGTGCTACTCCATCCTCTGACTTGCCATCCTATCCAACTAGAAATTCAAAGCCCCTCCCCGCCCCAGGGAAAACACACAGGCTGGTGCCTCAGGGGACCCTGTTGCTGTGCCCTCCCCTTCTCCTATCCAGCAGCTCCTTTCTATCTTCTGCAGGTCACTGTTGTGGGGGAAAGTTGGACTACCGTGACTCTAACCTTTCTTGTCCTCTTTCCTTCCTTCCCCAGCACAATTACCTGTTCCACGGCCGGGTCTCTCGAGGCCACCTGTCTGAAGTCAGCTAGATAACATCTCCACTTTGAACCGTCGATGGCCTTCATTGCCTCTGTTCATTCAACAAGCATTCACTGAGCATCCACTAGGCGCCAAGCATTACTCCAGGTGTCAGGGACAGAGCAATGAACCAGTCAAAATCCACCCCTCCATCTAGTCAGGGAAGAGAGAAATAATGCTAAGCAGAAAGTTGAGCGTGACCAAGGATGGCAAATGCTGAGGAGAAAAATAAAACACGAGAGGGGCATATGCAGCTTCGGAGAGGAGGGCACAAGGCACTCAGAACAAGACTGCCACGTCTCCAAGTTCAGAGTCCGCAAACGTCTGCAACCGAACACTTTTAAGCACTTAAAAACTATTCCCACCAAATTACCCTAAAATGAAAAATAAAGTTTTTTAGAAGAATGTAGGTAATTATTTATATGTTTTTTAAATCTAAGTTCAAAATATTCTATCCTACCCTAAATAAACAAATGAAATCCCACCGGTACAAAAGAAAGTTAAGCAATTTTAGAAAACTGTAGAAACCCCTTTCTTCTTTTAAATGGCTCTCTGTCCTTCAAAACGATACAGCAGGAGGGTGGATAAAAACACAACTTTACTTGCTTAGTAGAAAGCATGATACTTTAAGCAAAATTTTTTTTATTGTGTTTATTTTGAGAGAGACAGAGACAGAGACAGAGTGTGAGCGGGAGAGGGGCGGAGAGAGAGGGAGACACAGAATCCGAAGCAGGCTCCAGGCTCTGAGCTGTCTGCATAGGGCCTGACGCAGGCTCGAGCCCACAAGCCATGAGATCATGACCTGAACCGAAGTCAGACGCTCAAGTGCCTGAGCCACCCAGGTGCCCCGAAAGCATGATACTTTTGAAGACACTAGAAGGATGGGACAAATCCAAGTCACAGTGGTACGAAAACAAGTGAAGGATGAACCCGTGTGCTCTCGTGTGCTCCCGTGTGCTCTGAATCACCAAGAGAAGGGGCTGTGCGGGTCGGGTAAATGACAAGATAACATTCCAAAACCAAAACAGCTTCCCTTTTTATTAATGCTCAAGAAGTGAACTGTGAATGACAGTTAATCAGCAAAACACAAATGAAAACACCTAATCTGTATGTATAGTATATGTAAACATACACATTATATGGATTTAATAATCCTAATCTAAATATGAGAACAACCGTTTCCCTGACCTTAGTGTTGGCATTACTGTTTCTAACTTAGGGTGTTTCATATTTAACAGGAAGAATTATGGACACCCAAGTTCAGAGTAGTCATGAATTTCATATTAAGGTATAAATAGAGTTTTAAAGAAATAAGCTGTATAATAAAATAAGTTTACTTCTGAATCGCAATACAGGCATTTTCTTTAATCAATAAAAATATTCCTTGATTATAAAGCAGCCATACTTTGCAAATGTATATCAGGAAAATAGCTCTGGCAATATTTGAAATACCACACTTTTAAAAAGGCAGCAAAGCAACAGAATTTAGCTTTTAAATAGTATATTGCAAAATAGTTCAACGTATTATTTCTAAGCACAAAGCGAGCTCCATTCTAAAGAATACTTTTAATCTTATAAACTGTTCCGATATTTCTGTGTAGTTTAAAGTCTAAATATCTACAATAAAAGATAAATCTTTATACACATAGGACATAAACGTCAATACATATCCACGACACAAACGTTTTCCATTATATCACTCTATTTTGAAGGCTAGTTTGTTAACATGTGCTCAAAAAGAAATACAAAAACCTGATACAGGGCTGTAGTTTTGTAATAGGCTGAATTCTGCAATGACTGAAAATATAAAAACAGCAGTGATAGCAAACACAACACCAGTTTTATGAACAGAACCAAAAAACATCGAGAAATCATAAACATTTAAATGAATAACTATTATATGCTTCATAACACATCTTAATTTACTCTCTTCTCTTAAATATAATTTTTTCTAAATGTTTTTCATATCCCGGGAAAGAATAATGGCAAATTCTCCACAAAGATGAAAGTGCATTACGTTTTAAAAGTGCTTCGTGTGTGTGTTTTATTATAGACATGTCCAATAAGGAATTAGACAAGTATGTGCAAAAAATTCCAATTGTGACTTGAATTCATAGATCTAATGATGGGTTTTTTGTAGTTCATCCAGATGAGGCAGTTGCCAATACATAAGAAAAATGTGTGATTACACGCTTTGTATAGAGGAAAGGTAGGAAAGGAGACCCCCTGTTCATCAGCTGGTTAGAGACCCTGGGTGAGGAAAGAAGATCTCTGCATCTGGCAAAGGCTGAGAGGCCCACCACCTCCAGGGCTCTAGCAGATCTCTGGATGTGGCCTTCCTGGAAGGGCAAATCGGTTCAACAAAAAATAGGAAAACTACACTAATCACAGAGCTACTATTCGCTCATTGTCCTTCCTAGTACGGAAGGAAAATCTCCAAAAACACTTGACAGAGAAAGGCCATGTGAATGTCAAAGGTTAACCAAAGCCTGTGAAAACCCTCACAACTATGGCATATGGAAAATCCGGGATTATGTGCAAAAGCAAAAGAGTAAACACCGTCAGCCGGTTACCTAACGGCACCCATTTTTTCCCGAAGTCTCAGAATGTTCTTGGGTCTAAAGTTTCAAAAGCTTCTAAAAATGCTTACTTTGAACTTGTTTTAAATGAATCGTGATGCCCACGGCTCAGACAGCTTTTTAAAGGGGTCTCTCCGAATTGTTAGAATGGTTCCTAGGAAGATAGCTCTACTTTCAAATCTAGAACAATGGCTAGATAACTGAACCATTTGCTGTGGACTCTTTATCCTATGTACGTACGTGAGCTCATTTAATACTTCAGCAGTATTAGTATTTAGTATTTAATACTTCAACAGCTCTCATCCACAAGCTTTGACCCGTTTATTCCCCGATAGGTTACTCTGCTCGGCCTAACTAAGACTCCGTGGTTCGGCTTACAGGTGAAATAGCGCTTGTCTCCCACCGCTCCGTCATTCTTCCCCTTGGCGCTTCGAAGCTCCAGTCCCAGCCAGATCCCTGATGCAAAGTCCGTGGGGCCCACGTACCTAACGATCCCCATCTCATTGGAGCTCGTGAGGAGGACCTGGGAGCCCTCGTGCAGCTTCACGCTCCCTTCCACGCCGCCCGTGGTGGGGGCCCCGCTCCAGCTGCGGCGCAGCGCGGGTTTCCATCTGCGCAAAGGGGGGAGCAGGGGAGAGCGTCAGTACGCAAGCGGTGCGCGCACTCGGCCGCACGCTGTCACGTTCCTTCCCGCCCCAGGGTCCCAATCCATTCACAAGCTGCTTTTATTCTAAGTAGCAATTTGAGGATATACTTTTGTTCAACAGTTAAAATGGTTTTCTCTTGGCTATTTTAATACTACCCTAAACTGAATTGAAGATTTCACTAGGCGGGGCTCCTGGGTGGCTCAGTCGGTTAACATCCGACTTCGGCTCAGGTCATGATCTCACAGTTTGCGAGTTTGAGCCCCACATCAGGCTCTGCTCCGTGCTGACAGCTCAGAGCCTGGAGCCTGCTTCGGATTCTGTCTCCCTCTCTCTCGGCCCCTCCCTCGCTCGCTCTCTCTCTCAAAAATAAATAAACATTAAAAAATATTTAATTAAAAAAGATCTCACTAGCAATTTCTAAATATACATACACACACATATATACTTTCTATAAAATAGCAACTAGAAAAAATACACTTATAACCTATTTAACTGATCAATTATCAAAGCCAAAAAAAAAAAAAAAGAACCTAACATTAGCACTGTAGTAAATTAAAATGACCTTTTATTTACTTTTTAAACATTTATTTACCTGAAAACAATGTTTAAAAACTGCTATTCTATAACTTTATAAAATAAATGTATATGTATCTTCTGTGAATGAACTCTGGTCACACCAAAGGGTTTACCACCCTCCCTGCCACTGACAGTAAGGAGGGTCTTAGCTTCCGGGAGGAGGACTCCTCTCCTTTTCTCTATAAAGCATGATTTAAAATGTGCTGCCTTGCAGCACCCGCCCCTGAGCTGTCCTGATAATGACACTACTGCGTACCCACACAGGGAACTCAGCCAGGCCTCGAGCCAGTACCGCCCCACAGCTTCCTCTCTGTCACTGGGAAATAACTGACCTGAAACTCACTCACAGTGCAAATGCCACTAAGGTCTTGTTCCCTGTGACCTGAGGCCTCTCCAAACGGTTTTCCTGAAACCAGCACCAGCGGGGCCTTGCATGCTCAGTCTGCTACCACCTCTCCTTCAAAGCAAACCCTTCTCCCGCCCCCACAGCAGAGACCACGCGGAACCCGCTACCAAAACTGCACAGTGCCTGACTGTGAACAGAGGCCGGGTCCTACCTATTCTCCGTTGTATTTCACGGTCTATAGTTTCTAATATACTATCACACACAACGTCTCATTTCCTCCCATTAACCCCCCTGTAAGAAAGGGAGGGCACTCAGATTTTACGGGTAAGAAAACTCAAGTCCAAAGACTTGTCCCGAGCCACACTTGCCACTACGGGATAGAATCCTAATTAGAAAACACAATGGAAAAAGTATTCTTTATCATGCCAACTGCACAAATAACAATGATAAAATTAACAAAGAATACATAGTGCCTGTTAGAAAAAGTATAAACCTTTACTGAAGAACATACAAAAGATAAACGAAAGAGCTTTGTTCCTGGAGAGAAACACATATGTGTTGATTCTCCCCAAATTCACCCCCAGAGGGACACTGTCTGCAACCACACACAGTCACTCCAAAGTCCACACAAAAATGACGCTCTCACTTCCTGAGCACCCACTGCGTGCCAGACACTTCCCATTCGTGATCTCATCCAACCTCACCCAACCACTGACCTAGAGATGATCTCCCTTCGAATGGAGGAGAAATCTGAGGCTCAAAAAAATCAAGCTATTTGCTTAATTAATGATGGTGAAGAGGAGAGATGGGGCTCACGTGCAAGTTGGTCCAGGCACCAAGGCCAGGCTCTTACAACCACGAATGGGTGCTAATAATTAAGACAAAATTGAAAACTAACACAGCAAAGATTTACAGAGCTGTCATGTTAAATTCTAAAGTTACAATAATATAAACAATGTGGCTCTGGCAGAAGAATGTACTTTTTATATGACACAGAAAAGAAACCTTAGAAAAACACACACAATTTTTTTTCTTATGTGATTAAAAAGGAAAACTTCACATCAGTGGGACAGGAGTGAACATTCAGCTAGGGGTGTTATAAAAGTCATCTCGGGGAAAAAGAATATGATTCCTACTACTCACTATATATTAAAATAAATTCCAAATAAATTAAAGAGCTAAATACATAAGTTAGAAAATAGAGAACTACAAGAAAATAAAAATGGATATTTACCTGAACACACACAAACACGGGTGGGAAGGGGAGGAAACAAATACATGTATATAAAGTTTGGCATCTACTATTAGTTAAATTTTGATTTTTTTAATTAATTTGTATGCCATAAAAATGTTTCCATATCACAGGACAGTCTTTAAGACCTTACAAAAGCCACACTAAGGAAATCTGTTAAAGAATGGGGGATTTATTAAGGGAAAAAGCTTTCAAAGGGTATGTAGAGTATGATTTGTCCATCTTTGTTTAAAATTCAGATACATGCTTTAGAAAAAAAAATTGGGAAAGTATACACCAAATGGGAGTAATAATCTCATCTAGGTGATAAAATTCTAGATGATCTTTATCTGCACTTAGCTTTTTATAATTTTTCAAATGTTGTACAGTCAACTTTCATAATCAAAAAGGTTTTAAAAGAAAGAAGGAATACATGAATTCAAGATCTAAACCAAAAATTCATGGTTTGGATAAAGACTAAACATTCTAAGAAGAATGATTTGATTCAACTTATGTCAAAGTTCTAAAAGCTCTGGGAAGTGCAAAACTTAGAATTACAGTACATTTCAGAGCTCTGTTTACTCATTCAAAAACATTAATTGACCACGTATGAAATGACAGGCCCGGGCTTGGGTTCTAGGACTATTACTGAATAGTCAGTAAATAGTTATAAATACTGCAATAAAGACTGTGTATGGTGCAGAAGGAGCAGAAAAGAGAAAGAACTCTATCCTCCCTTAAGGGCCAGGGAAGATACTTGAGTGAGGAAGAGACACATAGGCCTCACTTATGAGGAAGTCACCATGAGAACGAAGTCAGGAGAAACAGACAGGAGCTGTGCCTGCTGGCAGGACTTTAGATGCTGTGCCAGTGAACGTGGACTTCATTCTGGGTTTGAGAACTGAGAAGCTTCAAGGGGCGGGCAGAAAATGCAAACAGATGATATGGAAATAATGGAACACGCAGCAAACTGGATTATGGGAGTTCTGCCTAAAGACATTCACGTGTGAGCTGACCGCATAAACCGTTGTCAATAGGCTGGATTCCACAGACAGGACGTGCTGTGATAACACAGAGAGGGGCTGAAAGAAGCTTGCAAGGACAGGAATGAGTGAAAGAAGAGAGACAGATGCAGGCTGGACACGTCATGACTACCAGGTCACTGTGGTGCCGGTTCAAATCCCAAGCCGCCTTTCCCTCTACCCCCATTCTTGGGGTAGAGAATTCTGAAGACAGAAGAATTGCTTCGACCCTCTCTCCATCACTCTGTCCTCTGAATGAAATGCATTCATCACTGTCACTCAATAAATGACACAGAAAAACAGATCCTGTTCCCTTTCCTCACTTCCTCTCTCATGTGGGGCAGGCATGTCCTTTGCCCAAATCTTTCATGTTTCCTCCCCAGGAATGTTCATCACCTCTACATTTTCCAGGTTTCTTCTGAAGTATCATTTATTTCCATATGAATGAACAAGAAAATGGTAGTGCATGGAGAATCTCAATAAACTCATTTTTCAACCCACAGTCTTCAGAATACATCGTGCTTCCAGCCTAATAACACACAACACCCGACCAACTCTGTGCCCACAGAAGGTCATCCGTCGCTCTTATCTCCCCCTACCCCAAGATCAGAGACAGGGCTCCTAGTACCTGTCAACACCCTAAGTTTTTCTTTTGTTCCTTAGAAGAGCAACCACCAAATATTTTAGTCATGTACTCTATAAGCAAAAATAAATTATTTTAAAAATTGATTTTATACCCTTAATAAACGTGTATTTCTTTCTCTCTTTTTTAAACAGGTGCTAGTCTCAATCTGTACAAAGTATCAGTAAAGCTTCATTTCTTTTTATTTTTATAGAAAACAAAGAGAGGTACGAATGTTCTCCCCTCATGTCAGACATTATCTGGTGTGTAAACCCATACCTGCTGCGTAAGCCCGTGGTTCAGATTTCTCCTCCTTCCCTCGCTTCCCTGGACATTGTGCTCTCCAACCCCCAGCATTGCACATGGCCTCTGACACTCCCCCTGTCCTCGCCCCCCTGAGAGTCCTTTATATCCAGGTGGCCTCTTCCTGGTATTTCTTCCATTCTGCCTAAGAAGGCTTGGATGTCTTCAAGAAACTGGAACAGAGAGTCACGGCCCTAAACTCTCTCAGCTACTCAAGTGAGGAGACCAATTTCAACATTCTCAAAATTGGTGAAGGTTTTATGGAAAGAAAAAAAAACAGAAACCCTGGCCACTTCTGCTAAACAATACCTAGCAGTGTCGTGGGACAATCAAGGTTGGCAAGTGACATCTGCCATCCTTGTGACACCCCCTGTAACTTCTCACCAGATTATTACATAAACTGCCTGCTTGGTGCTCAGTTCACTGCCACAGTCCAGTGCCTGGGCGCCATTTCTAGTGGCTTCCAGAGCACCACACCCAAGCAAGATTGCGCACTTCCCTACTCACTCAGACCATTTTCCTTTCCCCACCCCACCCCGACCCCACCCCAATACATACACAGCCCTGGCCATCAGTCTTCAGATTAATTGGAAGAATTAAAAAAAAAAAAAAAAAAAAAAAAAAAAACTCCTTAACCCATTCAATCTAGAAGAGGCTTATATTCCTCTAAAAGAAAAAAAGTTCCCAAAAGTGTCAGAAAAATATTCAAGAGAGTAAAGTGGGTCTGAAGGAAATAAATAGAAATGAAAAAGGAAAAAAAAGATTCTATAAAGAAACAACAACAAAAAAAACCATTTTGAGCAGTATACTCTACTAGAGGAAGTAGGAGTATTTTTTAAAATAGCAGTAAGATCACTTTATGCAGGAAGACCTGACATTTCTTTCCTGTGTTGCCAAAAATATTAACTCAAGTCTCTAAGTAAACAGTTTAAAATCAATCCACCCTATGATAACACAAAATATAAATTCCTCTAAGTCTTATTAACAGTACTAAACCCCTCTGAAAATAAATGCAGTATACCACTCTGAGTCACTAGTGACATTTTTAATTGAGCTTGTGAGGGTGAGAGGGAGGACTCTCCTCAATACACTCACACCTTTTCTCCTAAGTGCTAAAATTCTACCGAGCAATGTAAAAGATACAAAATCTATTTTCTTTCTTCACAGAATCCTGTCATGTTCATCTTGAAAAGTGTTTTTCTAAATCTTCTTAATACTCACTTGGCAAAAGCATTTCTTCTGTTAATCTCTTTCTGGGAAGAAGCAGAAGTCGTACTGAAACTTCTCCTAAAACCTAAATGTCAAAGTTAAGGTCAAAGAGGAAAGATAAATCACAAATTTGCAGTCCTCATTAAAAGTTATCTTTTATCATTCCTTCTACAGGTGTTCTAGTCTACCCAATGTTTCTTCGGGAACAGAAAGCAAAGAAAATAAGTACATACAGAATAGAACAGTGGTTTAGATTTTTTGATGAATTTTTATCTTACCTTTCTCATCAAACTATGCATATTTGTATCAATAAGTTAAAATCATGACATTACATTTGGAGTTTTCTATTATAAAATTTCTTGAAAACCAAATAAAACTGTGTAATGATAAAGCTGAATCTTTTTACTCAAATATTTATCATCTTGATAAATCACATAAAGAATAAACTGGTTTAAAAACACTATCACTAAATATATTCCATTTATAAAATACTGAACAAATTTCAGAGTTTACGATTCTTGGCATCCCCAATGACAGAATTATTAAAAAAAAAAAAAGATTTCATGAAATGTACATTTTTAAAAAGATGTTTTTAAAAAAATGTAAGATTTCCAGTTCTGGAAAGCTATGGCAAGCAGATGTGCTGAATCAATCTCTCAACTGAAGCGAGTATAATTTTAAACAACTGTACTTAAAATATATATATATTACTGAGCTGATACAAAGGCAAATTTCAGGGAGACCAACAACCAAACAGAGAGCACATGAGAAGTAACCAAGCACAAAAGCAATCTATGACCTTGTGTCACAGGATTGCCACTAACTTCTAGAGAATTTTGGCTTCTGCCTTACTGGCTGCACCAGAGATGGGAAAGGGCATAAAGCCCAGGGCCTAAGAAGATGGGGATTCTAATGCTAGACTCTCTGTTAAAACGTGGATCCCAACCAGCTCACCCTCAGTGTAAGGTTAAACGAGAAACAAAATGAAATACCATCTGACAAAGATAAAACAAAGCACTTGTGTCCACCTTAATGCTCAGAAGGCAGCAAAATTTCCTCCCTTCAAAATCTGTGATAAGCCAAATTTTATCTGTGTAATAAAAAGAAAAACTGCAAGGACTGTAAATTAAAGTAGTCCCGGGTTGTCAGTGCCTCCAGGAGTAACTGGCAGAAGAACACACAATCTTCTCTGGAGGCATGAACCCAGGCCTCAAAGAATTCCTGTACATTAAATTCTGAGTAAAATAAGCATCTCATAATAATAAATCACAAAACTCCCAAGTAAAGAAAGTACCATAAGCTAGATTCACAGAAATAGATGGCAGAATCAGACACATGAAGACTTCAGATATGAAACTACTTAACATAAAAGATAACAATATTTCAAATGTTTAAAGAGATAAAAGAAAAAACATGGGGAAATAACAAGCAAAAATAAGTGACAACAAAACAGTTGTGAAAAGGAAACAAGAAATGCAAATTTTGTAACTAAAAACTTTGTGGGTGGATTAAACAGCATAATAAACATGGTTGAAGAAAGAATCAGGAAACATGAAGACAGAGCTGAAGTTGTCTAGAATGCAGTCCAGAGAGACTAAAATGTGAAAAATATGAAAGAGGCATGGGAAAGTCTACCACACTACTCATCAGAGCTTCCAAAGGAGATAATAAAGAGGTAGAAGGAGGAAATATTTTTTAAGTATGCAGACAAGAGTTCTACAGAATTTATCAAAGATAGTAATTCCCAGATCCAGGAAGACCCATGACAGCAAACAGGATGAAAAGAAATCTCCCTCTAGACACGTCATAGTGAAACCGTACAACACAAAGGAAACAGAGAAGATCTTTAACAGCAATCAAAAAGAAAGACAAATTACCTACAACAGTATAGATTAGATAGACTCACAGACTTCACAAAAAAAGTGACAGATAGAAAATAGTAAAATTATATTGTCAATGTGCAACGAGAAAACATCTCTCAAACTCAAATTTTCACCACTTTTTACTTTTACCCAATAAAACTATTATTATAAAAGACAAAAACATGAGAGACAGACACTTTCTAAAAGAAATTTCAAAAAATATACACGTGGTAGGAGTGGAATATCCCAAGTTAAAGTTCTGAAGATTAATGACACTGGTAAATACATGAGCAAATTAAATATTGGTTATTAATTATACTAAAAAACCCATTATAAATAGGGGTCCCTGGGTAGCTCAGTTGGTTAAGCGTCTGGCTCTTGATTTTGGCTCAGGCCATGATCTCACAGTTTGGAGATGGAACCCCACATAGGGCTCCACACTGAGCGTGGATTCTCATCTCCACTCTCTGTCGCTCCCCCATTTGCTCTCTCTCTCAAAATAAATAAACTTTAAAAAAGCTATTATAATAATGCAAAATTTGTGGGGGAAATCAAATAGATGAATAACTCAGTTTCTAAGGATTCTCTGTCATTTGGAAAAGAGTACATATAATGCCTAACTGTAGACTTTGCTAGGTATGTATGTCAAAGCACCTATAGTAATTACTAAGAAGTATGTTCACAACTTTCATTCAAGTACAGAATGGAATGAAAAAAAAGGACAGAAATGTAACTAGAATAAAGTCAAGAAAGAAAAACAAGTATAAAAATTGAAAAAATTGAAAACAGCATAAATAAATCCAAATATATGAGTATTTACAATAAATGTAATTAGGTGAAACTCTCAGGTTAAAAGGAAAACACTGTCAAACCATATTTTTTTAACAAGTGAAATCCAACCATATTCTATTTAGAAAGTATTCCAAAAGCATAGGATGTAGAAAAGTTATAAGACAACTAATAGAAAAGCAATTATTTGACCAAAAGAAAGCTGATATAATGTAAAAAGAATTATTTAAAAAGCAATACAATTTACATTAACACCAAAAAAATGAAATATTTAGGTATAAATCTAATAAAACATTTACAAAATCTATATGAGGAATATTATAAAACTCTAATAAAAAAAACAAATAAGATCTAAATAAATGGATTCAATGTTCATGGATAGGAAGACTCAATATTGTTAAGATGATAGTTCTTCTCAATGTGATCTATATAATTAATGCAATCCCAATCAAAATCCCAACAAATTGTTTTGTGGATATCAACTAATTGGAAAGTTTATATGGAGAGGCAAAAGGCACAGTATAACCAGCATAATGTTATGGGAGAAGACCATGAAGACTGACACTACCAAACTTGATGAATTACTATAAAGCTCCATTAATTAAGACAACGTGGTATTAGTGAAAGATAACAGATCAGTGGAACAGAAGAGAGAGCCCAGAAATAGACTCACACAGTCAACTGATCTTTGACAAAAGAGCAGAGGCAATTCAATGGAGAAAGGACAGACTTTTTAACAAACAGTCCTAAAATATGCAAAAAAAAAAAAAAAAAAAAAAAAAAAGAATCCAGACAGACTTCACACCTTTCACAAAAACTAACTCCCTGTATCATAGATCTACATGGGAAACACAAAACTATAAAACTCCTAAAAAGATAACACAGGAGAAAATCAGGATGAACTTGAGTTTAACAATGACATTTCACATACAACACCAAAAGCATAATCCATGAAAAAAAATGTTAAGTTGGACTTTACTAAAACTAAAAACTTCTACCCTGGTGTAGACTGTTAAGACAATGAAAAGACAAGCCACAGACTAGAGAAAAGATATGCAAAACACATTCTAATAAAGGTCTAGCATTCAAAATATACAAAGAACTCTTAAAACTCAACAGTAAGAAAACAATGAACACAACATATAAATGAGCAGAAGACCAGAATGAACAATTCACCAAAGAAAATATACAGATTGTGGGAATGCAAGCTGGTGCAGCCACTCTGGAAAACAGTATGGAGGTTCCTCAAAAAACTAAAACTAGAACTACCCTATGACCCAGCAATTGCACTACTAGGCATTTATCCAAGGGATACAGGTGTGGTGTTTCGAAGGGACACATGCACCCCCATGTTTACAGCAGCACTATCAACAATAGCCAAAGTATGGAAAGAACCCAAATGTCCACCGATGGATGAACAGACAAAGAAGATGTGGTATATATATACACAATGGAGTATGACTCGGCAATCAAAAAGAATGAAATCTTGCCATTTGCAACTACGTGGATGGAACTGGAGGGTATTACGCTAAGTGAAATTAGTCAGAGAAAGAAAAAAATCACATGACTTCACTCATATGAGGACTTTAAGAGACAAAACAGATGAACATAAGGGAAGGGAAACAAAAATAATATAAAACCAGGGAGGGGGAGAAAACATAAGAGACTCTTAAATATGGAGAACAGAGGGTTACTGGAGGGTTTGTGGGAGGGCGGATGGGATAAATGGGTAAGGGGCATTAAGGAATCTACTCCTGAAATCATTGTTGCACTATATGCTAAATAATTTGGATGTAAATTTTTAAAAAATAAAATTAATTAAAAAAAAAAGAAAATATACAGATTGCAAATATATGCAAGTATCCTCAACTGTGTTATCAGCTGAACTGTGTCGTCAGCTGAATTGTGCCCCTGCCTCCAAATTCATATGTTGGAATCCTAATCCCCAGAACCTCAGAATGTGACTGTGTTTGGAGACCAGGCCTTAAAATGTCAATTAAGTTAAAATCAGGTCACACAGGTCAGCCCTAATCCATGACTGGTGTCCTTATAAAAAGAGATTAAGACACAGACACATATGGAGGAAGACTATGCTAAGACATGGGAGGAAACCACCATCTACGAGGCACGGCGTGAGCCTTAGAAGAAACCAACTCTGTGAACAGCTTGATTTTGCCTCCAGAATTTTGAGAAAAACGGATTTGTTGAAGCCACACTGTCTGTGGTACTTTGTTATGCTAGTCCTAGCAAACTAATACATCATACACCATCAGGGAACTTCAGATGGAAACAATGAGGTGCTACTCCACACCTATTATAATGGTGAAAATCCATAAGCCATAAAATTAATCTCAACAAATTTTTAAGGACTGGTATTATACAAATCACTCTTCCACAAATGGCTATCCTATGGAAAAAAATGAAATTAGACCCTTACCACACACAAAATTCCAGGTGAACTGACAAATATGAAAGGCAAAAATACAAAACTTTTAGAAAGCAGTACAGGAAAATATCTGTGTGAGGTCTGTTCCAGGAAAAGGTTTTCTTTCTTTTTTTGTTTTTTAATTTTTAACGTTTATTTATTTCTGGAGACAGAGAGAGACAGAGCATGATCAGGGGAGGGGCAGAGAGAGACGGAGACACAGAATCTGAAGCAGGCTCCAGGCTCTGAGCTGTCAGCACGGAGCCCAATGTGGGGCTTGAACTCACCGTGATCATGACCTGAGCCGAAGTCAGTTGCTTAACCGACTGAGCCATCCAAATGCCCTCAGAAAAAGATTTCTTAAGATAAAACATGAAAACATAATGGCTTCCTATTTTGACTACTGAAAATTTAAATATTTCTGTTTATCAAAAGACACCAGACAGGCAAGCAAGGTATTCGCGACACACGAAACTAGCAAAATATTAGTGTCCGAGGTATAGAAAGAAACCTACAAATGAATAAGATAAACCAACCAAAAGAAAAAGGGGCAAGAGACTTGAACAGTTACGTCACAAAAGAGGAAATGCAAATGGCTCGTAAACATGAGGCTCGACCTCATCTGTAATCTGGAAAATGCAAGTTAAAACCACGAGATGCAGCTTAAATCCATCAGATGGGTGAAGAGTTCTAAATCAAGCAGGACTAGTGTTGGGGAGGTAAAGAGCAGCAGGGGCTGTCATCCCTGCTCATGAGCATGTGCTCTGCCAACAGTCCGGCACTGCCCAGGGAGGGTGAAGATATGGACAGACCACACCTGGCCATCCTAGGGAAACGTTTGCAAATGTGCACAATGGCCTAGTTTGTAACGGTAAAAAAAAAAAAAAAAAAAAAAACGGACATAACACAAATATCCGTCAAATATAGAATAACTACTATGTTTTAGTGGAACACTAACAAAATAGCCAGTGACAATCAAATACATATGTATTTCCTAATATATATTATTTATTAATACATCTATATCTGGGTGATAAAGATATAAAGTAAGTCAAGGGGATAATGAACATAAAGTTCAAGACTCATAACCTGAGGACAAAGTACATGAAAAGGGAGGCAGAGGAGGCTGGGGACACTCAGAGGCCCCCCCCCAGTACAGGTCATCTTCACCTAGTAGACGGGTAAAAGATGTTTGCTTTATCATTACAGTAACTGTATGAATACATTTATATGCCTTTTTGTATACACAAATACTTCACAATAAAAAATTTTCAATAAATAAAAGCAAAGGAACAACGATTAGGAACATAAAATTGTGTAAACTTACCAGGATAAGAATGATTCTGTTTATTGGAGGAAATTTCCGAAAGGGTGTCCAGGGAGTCTGTTACCCTGTGAATAAAACAAGTACTGAAGCCTCATTAGAAGAAACAGCAGGTCTTCAGATTTAAGACTGGCGCTCAAGTGAGGTTTTCACAACAACAGTTATTTCTTATTTCACTATTCAACAAACATGCATTGAGTATCTATCAGAAGTCAGAAAGGAACTTCAAGATAGCATCAGATACAGGCAGTAATAAAATACAAGAGCCCCTTGTTTAAGGATGGTTAATGAAGAAAAAGATGACTTAAGGTGAATTCACTTACAACAGAGACCTGACTTTATTTCTCTGGAACTTTATCTTCAAAGATGAAACTAAATAATATGGAAATAAATTTGTCTTATATTAAATTTAACAAATGTTCAATTAGAATTGTAAAAACATCACATTTTTAAATTGAAAATCAAATACTGACTCAGGCTGTGTACGTATGTGATTTTCTGATAAAATTGCACAACCAAACACAATTCAACGTCTTTTACTTTCTATTTGACCCCAAGCACAACCACAAAGGTAACTTTCCTGACAGGACTGTATTTTTTGATATTCAAATCATTCTTTATTTTTTAAAAAGCCAATCCTAATAGTCTCGTTTTCTTTCAGTTGTTTACTGACCTAACCCACAAAGCCTTCTTTCTGTCAATCACTTCTTCCAGGACACTTGGTCACCATCAAGAAATCCTGCAACTCTCACAATATTTGCAATTCCACCTTGCAATTCACATGCATCATTTTTACTTGACATACACACTACAGCAATCAGTGAGAGATTGCTGAATGCAAAGACTATGACTTGATGAGGAGGACAGATAATCAGGTGGTGATGGGTAATTGAGAAGAACTTAATTCTAAAAGCGATCAGTTCATTAATAATAAGTACCTATAATGGTGAGAACTAAGAATAAGAAAATACTGGGGCACCTGGGTGGCTCAGTCGGTTAAGCGTCCGACTTCAGCTCAGGTCACGATCTCACGGTCCATGAGTTCGAGCCCCGCGTCGGGCTCTGGGCTGATGGCTCAGAGCCTGGAGCCTGCTTCCGATTCTGTGTCTCCCTCTCTCTCTGCCCCTCCCCCGTTCATGCTGTCTCTCTCTGTCTCAAAAATAAATAAACGTTAAAAAAAATTTTTTTTAAAAAAGGAAATACTGTGATGAGGAAGACCACTTGGACAAAAAACAGGGAGGTAGGCAGAGAGAGCAGATCAGATCTAGTCAGTAAGTTTTCTTAGAATTTCTGCAAAGAAATAGGTTGACTTATATGTTAATGGAAGAAAAGGTATTAACTAAATGAAAGCTGGGTGATAGTAGAAAGCTACTGAAGCACAGGAAATAACATGTGCAGAGATTCTCAGACAGGAGGCACATTCTTTTTAACGCAAAGCAGGGGGAAAGAGCCAGCTACAATCTGGGAAGAGTGAAATTGTGATTGGTCACCACTTCATTAAGACTGTCCTCAAGCAGTCCCTAGTTTAAAATTCTTTCCTCTTGGAGATCAGTGGTGTCTTTAAAGAGCTTCAAAGCTGGTTTAAATTAGAAATTCCTCAAAATCAGGGACCATGTCTGTTTTATTTGCTTATAGAATGCCTAGCACAGCACAAGTGCTAAAAGACACTTAATAGTATTCGATGATGATGAATGAGACAATCAGAAGATGACAGGAAGACAGCTGGATCGAGACAGCAGTTCATTTAGAGAGAGAGCCCTGTATCTTTTAAGAAGAGGGGGCTGCTTTTAAAAGAATCACCTTAAAGACGACCAAATAGAAGGCAAGGAAGAAAAAAAGGTAAAAACCGTGTGTTCTATAAACAAAGCAAGAAAAAGAACACGAACATGAGAGAGACAGTGGCTTCACAATATAAAAGGGGGAAAAAACTGTCATAGCATAAGAGAAACACTGCCCTGGATGTGGTCAGTATCTACAGTGCCCAAAATATGCCCAACCATGTCCTCTGGGCAATCAAATATAAATAAAGAACCCCGGTCCTCAGGACTAGGAGACAAAACTTGTATGAGACTGTAGCAATGTGTTAATGGAGATTTGTCCAAAGTAATAAGAGAACCCAGAAGACTGGAGGCTTAGCATGGATCTTACCCTAAATGAATCATAAATAAGACATCAGTCCTGAAATAAGGCACCAACTCTCTCTTACTCGTCACAAGGTACTGGTTAAGAACACACATTCTGATATTAAACTACCTGGGTTCAAATTCCCACTTGAAAGCTGTGCACACTTGCCTACTAGTTCCCTGTGCCTTCATCTCCCCACCTGTGAGACAGGGGCATTATAGTACCTGACCCACAGGGAGCTGCAAAGGAGTGAACGATACATGAGGAGCTCTAAACCATGCTGACCCGATGATAGAAGTACTGTTCACTGGCTAGTATCTCTTTCTCTTTATGTATAAGGCACATACCAAAAACAGCAAACTACCTAAAAGCAAGGGCTTAGGAAAAACAACAACAAAATAACAAACCCAGGCTGAGTCCAGCTCCCTCATTAACTAGTGTAGGAGAGACCAAAATGAGCCACTACCAAACATGCTGCTCTGCCATAAGGATTATTTTGAACTAAAGACATTTGAGAATTGACGAATGCGGGAAGAGGCTTTCTCTGAACTCCCCTTATCTGCCTAAAACAGGTGCTCCAAAGAGAAGGACTCTGCCCTCCCCAAGTTACATCAAGCAGGGAAGACAGACTGGCATCCCAGAGGAGGAGAAGGGATGTTAACGCCACACCCAGAGAGACGCTGTCACCAACTATCTCACCTCCCACCCATTTTTCTAAGGGTCCGTTATCTTTCCAGAAAACCAGCTGCCCTCCCTTCAGAGGCCTTTCTCCCAGTAAGATGGTCTATAAGCTCTCCAATCTCACCACTCCTTTGGGTATTCGCTTCTTTCTGTGGTGCCCAGGTGCTGGCAAATTTAAATGTAATAAATTTGTATGCCTTTTCTCCTGTTAATCTATCTTCTGTCAATCTAGTTCACAGACACCCTATCCCACCCCCCACTCAGCTACTGACCCTAAGAGGATAGAGGAAACTTTTTGCTTCCCTACACTAACTATATGACTTTAGCTAAGTCACTTTCTCCCTGAAACTTCTCTTCATTGGCAAAATAAAATAATCATAATACCTTACAACTCACTGGATTTGAAATATGCGTCTAAAATACACTGTACAGAGCACACCATTTACTAAATGCTCAATAAATTTTTGTCACAGTTACTGTTATTTTCCAGATTGCTTGACCAAATACTTATTAGGATCAAATGAAACAACATTTAATTGAAGTTACTTCATAAACTGCAAAGCATTATATATGTTCAATACTCTGTCATAAATAATAAGAAAAAAATTGTATCAGATACATCAAAGAAGGAAATTAATATAAAAATTGCATGTAGCTATTAAGAGAAACAAAGTGAAGGGGAAAACAGACATAAAAGCGATAAGATGTGCCAGGAGGCAGTCACACAGTCTAGCTAGAAGGGAACTAGATGGGACTCTCGGGACGCGATGGCCGATCCATTCTCATGAACGTGATCACACCATAGATGTTATTTCCTATTTAAAGATTAGTATCCCATTTCCCATCTACTGAGAAGCACGCCAAGCCAACTTCTTTCAGCACATAAGTCATTTCCCATAATGGTACCTGGAATTTCACAAGGACTTGTTTCTGCTCAACTTAATTTTTTAAAGCCAGAGTGAGCTGCTACAAAAGTGTACCATCTTAAGGAGAAACACCGAGGAGGTATATTATATATAAATCCTTAAAGCTTCACTTCCCCCAAAGATCTACTGCCTATCTATTTTTGAAAACTAAAGAAATCAGAGGAAAAAGCCATTTTGGTTCCATTAGGTTTGTAGGAGAATGAATGGGGTGCCTGCTGGCAGGAAATTTAATGTAGTTAGGATGTGACTGAAGCAATCAGAGAGCATTTTTACTTTTGTTTGCATGACAGATTAAGCTTGCTGCTCTCACTGTTCTTAGCAGCAAACGCCACTTCTAATAGCCTACACATACTCATAGGGTTTGCAAATGAGGAATAAAGGAGGGTTTTAAAATTGCAAATCCTCAGCAAAGCAAATTTAGCTTTCCATGAGCCTTCTCTCTGAAGAAGGTGGTTGGTTAACCCCTTGAAAGAAGACACGAGCTGTAGTCAGTGCAGTGCATGTCTTTAATACAAAACGAGGGAACTCTCACTATAAACCATTGCAAATTACAAAAAGGCCTTGTGAATAAGCATAAATGCCATCCTTCTCACCTTTGTACTCTGGATGGGGGAGCAAATATTCCGTATCTTGGAGAACAACTAAAATACTGCACACCTCCAACTGAGCCATCATTCTTGCCATGGGGTTTCTCAAGCTCTATACCGTACCAATATCCTAGAACAAGAATGTTGAATTTTAAAAGCATTTGCACTGTATCCAAAATTGTTATGCTATTATAAAAACCCAAAGCCTGGATGGCTTGACATTTTCATATATGACCAAAATGATGGAAGAGCATCATGATCGTTGAGTTTTCAAATGATAAAATTTGAAAATTTAAAAAAATAAACAGGAAAAACATTTCACAAGCCGAATTATGTATGTTAAAGGAGAGAGAGAAAATACACAAATTTGGCACAAATTAGCTATTATGCAAGTAGTGGCCAAAATGTATCTAAAAGCTATAATGAAAAAGAAACCATCCTTGACTCAGGAATATGGTGTGTTTAAGAGAAGTACAGCACAAAAAAAATACTGAGCTGTATAAATCATAAAATGAACATATAATATTTTCATCTTATCCTCCCAACATTACAACACCACAAACAGTTCTTAAATAATTAAAGAAGGTCAAAAGTAATAAGGAAAATACAACTAGACTTCATGGTGACTCTTCTTTTCTTTTTTTCCCCAGCCGGGGTAAAAATAAAAATCATATTTAACCTTGGCGAAAAGATTTAGATTACCTAGCAGGAAGGATTCTCTAAAAGGCTTTTAAGTATATAAAAGGGATGGCTCTGAGGAAAATTATAGGACTTCCTTTTCTAGAGAGCCTAAAGTTAAAGCAATGAGGTTGCTTTTAGTGTGGTAAGAATTATGTAAATGGACATATACTCCTAGTCTAAGTATAGACATATATACTCCTAGAATAAGGATTCTCAAGTTGAGGGTACCCCAAGACCACTTAAAAGTGTCTAATGGTCTAGGGGCACCTGGGTGGCTCAGCTGGTTAAGCGTCCAACTCCCACTCAGGTCATGATGACATGGTTCATGGGTTCGAACATGTCTGTGCTGACAGTTCAGAGCCTGGCACCTGCTTCAGATTCTGTCTCCCTCTCTCTCTGCCCCACCCCCGCTCATTCTCTCCCTCTTTCTCTCTCTCTCTCTCTCTCAAAAAGAAATAAACATTAAAAAAAAATTTTAAGTGTCTAATGACCCATTTGTTTTTATTTAAAAGGAGAATACAGTAGTAATTGCCTTTGGCCTCTTACAGTCAGCATCAAATAAAAAATAAAAACACAGACATTGAGAAATTTACTGCAAATTAGAATACAAAAATATTGTTTCTTTCAGATTACGAATTCAAAGAGCCAATATACCCTTAAAAATGACAACCTAGAAGTTCTTCCGTCTTTTCCTCTCATGTTCAAAAAGATGACACTTGAGCCCATTTCTAGATACTTTTGTGTTGAAAAGACTAATGCGTGACCACTGTCTTCCATACTTAAACACCGTGCGAGTAATGCATACAAACCTACTGCTTAGTCAAACTCATGCTCTGGGAATAGAGCATCATACTTCTGAATGTCATTAACCAGGGTTGTCTGGTTGCCATTTTTATTTCTCTGAGTGCCACCGTTACAGTGTTCCCACTTTAATATACCACATAACGGGGACATGGTTACCATATGACTCTTGAAAATGGGTAACATACCACAGAAAGACATTATGACAAGTGCCAGCAATTGTGAGTACACACAGTCTGGTAATGGTATGTATCGCTTCCCACTCAAATGGTCATTTTCTTTCCAATAGAAAAGGCTAAAGAGGCCAAATGACCTCCCTCAGGCCTAGATCTTACAATCAGTAAAAAGCCTCGATAGTAGCACCATTCCCTAGCACCGACTGATTGAAATTTTGATGCCACAAGAAACACATGCTACTACTTTCTAAAAAGACAGAATGACTTCAACAGAAAAGTTTCCAACTTCTATGTTTTCTTATGACTTCCCACACTTCTAAATGCTTAAAATCAGGAATTGAAAAATGAAAAGTCAATGGAAAACAATGACTTGTAGCCAGTGAATCAAACCATTCTAACCTTGTTTAAGAGAGAGAAAGGGAACTCCAAAGACATAGAGATTGTGAAAAAAAAAATACCCTACCTTTGGGATTCTTAGGTTTTTATTTGAGAACTATATTAAGACCATCCTAACTAATCTCAATTACTACCTGGAGACCTATGAGAGACATGAATTATACAACACATAGCCCATCTCAAATCAATTAGCTGGGTTGCAATTATAAGTGGTATAATGAAAAAGTCTGTGCGGGGAGACAATTCTCCGTGGCTCGCTCATGTTTCTGCATGTTTTATGAACAGAGGCACTTCCTGTCTTTCCATGGATGTCTGCACAGAGGGCAACCTTGGAGGACAGAGACAGAGTGTGGGTGGCCGGCCCACACAAAACACAGGCACGCTTGCTGTCCAATACAGAGGTTCTGATCCCTTATGCTCAGGGCCCATCTCCTGTTAGCATAAACCACTGCATGTGCAGGTGTCACCCCCTGGGAACGGGGGCTCAGGGAGCAAGTGTAGGAAAATGCTGACACACTGGTTTCTGCTGCTGCTGTGAGTATGAAAGGGCTGTGTCTGAATCAGGAGCCTAAAGTCTTCCATCAGCATCTATGAAACTGTGGCAACTACACAGGTGGGGTAAAATCTCAGATCCTTCACAGTTCTTGACAGAATGCTACAAACTTAAAATCAGTGGTCTCGGTAACCTTTTCCTCAAATGCTGCAATGCCACCATGTGTCAAAATAGCATATTGCCATTTAAAACATACAAACATGGTTTCACTCAACTGGCTTCTACATTTGAAATTAAAATCACTGAAAATGTGCGTCCGACTTTGGCTCAGGTCATGATGTCACAGTCGTGAGTTTGAGCCCCGCATCCGGCTCTGTGCTGACAGCTCAGAACTTGGAGCCTCCTTTGGATTCTGTGTCTCCCTCTCTCTCTGACCCTCCCCCGCTCATGCTCTGTCTCCTCTGTCTCAAAAATAAACATTAAAAAAAATTTTTTTAATCACTGAAAATGCAAAAGAAAGCTAATCTTTACTTTTGGAAACACGATATTAAGTCTAGGTTGGAATGAATATATAAATACACAAACGTGTGTTTTTAAGGTCCCAGGGTGCACAAAAGCTTTTTCATTTTCCCTTAAACCCTGTTGCTGGCTTTTCTCTCCAAGCCACTCTGATAAATGCTCTATGCCGTGAACTCATTTTAAGATTATCCTTAGCAAATATCTAATCCTAATATTTTCTCTCTGTTATTTAGCACGCTTGGCAATCAGTGAAAGTCAAGTTGGGAGAATAACAACTAATTTTAACACCAGACAATTTAAAACACAGCTGGCGAGGAAAATTTATGGATAAGAGTCAACCTGAGTACAAACAGTCCATGGTTTTATCACTGTATTGCTTTTCGGTGCCAGAGCTAACATCCACAACAACTGTTAATCAAGAATTCTCTACAGTTAAGTTTTACCCACGTAAAATTTTAAACCTTTTGTATTCTAAAGCACGCAAACTGAGCAAAGAACGCACAGACAAGTTACCTGGAGCAAAGTTCGTTGTCCCAAAGAATTTAATGACGCCAATTCTCTGGCCTACCACCAGCACGCGATCTCCCAGGTGGAGCTCTCCAGAAGAGCGGCTGTTATTTGCTACAGATGCTGCTGAGGAATTCAAACCTGTTTAATTGGTTGGTGGAGGAAGGGGAAAGGGCAGAAAAAGAGCAGGAGAAAAAGGGGAGGAAAAAAAACAAACAAACTCAAAAAGCATATTAGCCAAAAAACCACTATGTATTCTAACCAGTCTAACTAGTTGAAGATTTCAACATATGATGCCTTTCATTATTTAATTTTTTTAATGTTTGAGAGAGAGAGAGAGAGAGAATGAGCAGTGGAGGGGCAGAAAGAGAGGGAAACACAGAATCCAAAGCAGGCTCCAGGATCTCAGCGCACAGCCCAACGTGGAGTTCGAACTCAGGAGACATGAGATCATGACCTGAGCCAAAGTCAGAGGCTCAACTGACTGAGTCACCCAGGTGCCCTGTGACACCTTTCATTATATACATCATCTACAAGCATGGCTCTTACATGTGAGGTCAATATATTCAAAAAATTTTTGAAGGGTTTCCTGAAAAAAATTATTGCCACGGGAATTTAATACACACAGTTCCTGGTACAGTATCCATCCTATCCAGATCGCCCGGGGCACGCTCTACTAGAACAGAGGCCAGGATGCTTTTTCTGTAAAGGGCCAGAGAGGGAGGATTTTAGTCTGTGCGGGCGATACCGTCTCTGTCACGACGACTCAGCTCTGCTACTGCAGCACAAACGCACGCAGACACAAAACGGGCATGGCGTGAAATAGGTGGTGGGTTGGATTTGGCCCACGCACTGTAGTGTACCAATCCCTATTCTACTAAAATGCTACAATTAGAAACTAATTCATTGGAACTCAGTGTATAATATACATACAGGAAGGTGATTTCAAAGTGAAAATTACTGTAAGTTTCCAATTACCTCCAACTGATCTCCTTATTAGAAACGAAACCACTCCCCCTCCCCTTGATTCAAACCTAATCCCTGAAATGCCCACTGTGAAACATCGGAAGTCCTAGAGAAAGACTGTCTAGAAAGCTGTTCTGATATAACAGAGAAAAAGTGGGCCCTTGAGGCTTCTCCCATCAGTCCATAAACAGACCTGAATAGCTATAATCTGGGAAGGCAGGGGACAGAGGGTTAATCACACTGCCAAAGGGAGAGAGACTAAAGATATGGCATCAAACGAGGAACATAAACCCAGAGAGAAGGCAGGTCTGGAAAAAGCGCTATACTAAAAAGTCTTAGGCCCTCATAATAACTAATATTTCCACAGCACTTCACAGTTTACAAAGTGCTCTTCGTAGAATTATAATTATAGATAAGATACAAACTCAGAAATTAACTAAGACATGGTGTTCCCAGGTAGTCGAGGGCATACCAGGATTAAAGGCCGGGCCCTACAGTGGGCCCAAGTTCCCGGGTGGGTCCCCAGGCTATTTCATGGCCCAAGGACAGCACATTCAACAACGGGATACAATGACGCTAAAAACACAGACTTCCTCCCCTCCCTCTGCCATTCCCCTGGTCTGCTCCTTCTGCTCCCCTGTACCCTAACTTCCCCGTACGTCCGCACACCTCAAATGCAAACCTACAGGAAAGTGAAATATCTACTCACTCTAGGAAAGTGTTCTGGGGAAATGTTCCTGGGGTCCCCAACATGGGTTTCTCTCATGGATCTCCTATTCTCTCTGCCTCCCTTCCTACAAGTTCCTCTTTCTCATTCCAATTGACAACTCTCTTCATCTACTATTATCTAAGCCTACATGCCGCTCCAATTTATAAAGAGGGGAAAAACATTAAATAAGTAGGCACACTAGAGCTACTTCTTGTAACAGGCAAAAAGGGTAATTCAAAAGCCCAAATCCCAAGTGAAGAAAGCCTTCTATGAATGCGACTAAAACGAGGGCAGCGGGACTGCTGCATGCCCAGTCCTCTCACCTCTGTTCCTCAGAGGGCTGGGCAGAAACGGCTTGCAAGGGAAAGAGCATCTACTCAGAGAATACAGGTTCCAGGTGAACAATTTCAGGCAAAACTTCTAGGTTCTCTGCTTTTACAGTTTCAGCTTGTAGGTGTGTTATGCCAGTGCTACTGCTGAGGGCCCCTCCCCACCACGTACAATCAGTATTTTAAAGAGAAAAAAATCCCGTCATCAACATTTTCTATAATAAAATATTGGTTCAGTACAACTGTTAACAAGCATTCGAAAGAGAATCTGGGAACTATTATGAGGTTCACTGAAAACAATTTATGCCAAAATGGTTTCTTTTCCTTTCTGGACAAGGTTGCTATGTAGGTAAATAAGTGAACTGCAACATATTCCATATAGGCTGATTTGGGCAAGAAGTCAGCTATGAAGTGTTTTCTATACGCTCACTAGCAGCTGGAGAACTATGGGCCGCACGAGGTTGGGCAGGACTCAGGGCGAGTTAAAAAGCCCCATCAGGGGTGCTTGGGTGGCTCAGTGGTTGACTTCAGCTCAGGTCACAATCTCACAGTTCGTGAGCTCGAGCCCTACGTCAGGCTCTGTGCTGACAGCTCAGAGCCTAGAGCCTGCTTCAGATTCTGTTTCTCCCTCTCTCTCTGCTCCTCCCCTGCTCCTGCTCTCTTTCTTTCTCTCTCTCAAAAATAAATAAACATTAAAAAAAAAAAAAAAAGCCCCAACACAATAGTCAAGCTGTCAGGAGAGCCTCTGACCCTCTCGTACATAGTTTTAAACAAGGACTCGAACTTTATATACGCAGATGACACAAAAGTAGGTGAAAAAGCTAATATTCCAGATGTATGAAACCAAATTCAGAGGGATAAAACCTCTAACATTAAATTGCATGAAAATACATGTACAGCCCTATATGGAGCAGCAGAGTGAACAGCGCCAGCATAAGGCTCCGTCTGAGCCAATGACACCGTGTGGTCAGCAAACTGCAGGAGCAGCCCTACACTGTACTTGTGCTGCCAGGCGGCAGTCCAGCTCTCTACTGGCTGGCCGCCAGGGGTCTGGAGACCCGGGAGCATGAGGAAGAGCTGGGATGGAGGCAAACCGTAACAGCAGCAGAGAAAGCATCAGGCGGACCTCAGGATGAAGCCCGGGCGTCCCACTTAGAAACCGCCATCAGGCACCGAAGACTTACCTCCCTAAGTCTCGGTTTCCTCATTCATAAAATGAGGATGATAATAATAGTACCTACCCACAGGTTTGTTCTGAGAATTAAGTGAAATAAGGTGTGTAAAATGCTTAGACTAGAACCTGAAATAATAAGTATATAATCCACATTAGTTATTGTTAGTTAGGTCTAGATTAGAAAAGAAGTAAGAAAGATAATAACCATACGGTTTCCACATATTCGAGGAGCTATCATAAAGTTCTAAAATAGCCCTTAAAGAGCCAAAGGCATTAGATGCATTGGAAAGGGAAGAAGTCAGTCCAGATAAGGGAAGTGGCAGGGGCACCGGGAGAAAGGCAGGGAGACAGAGGATGCCCACGAAGGGGAGAGGGGTGGGGGCCACGGGAAAGACAGAAGAGGACAAGTAGTTCAATCTGACTGAAGTAAAAGTTTCCTTCTACACATTTAAAAAGAGCAAATCTACTTACAAACAAACCAAGATAAAAAACACCAAGAAAGCCTGGTTGAAAAAGCCATAGATACCAGCACTGGCTCTAGAGGAGACAGATGGGCTTTTGCTCACTGTCTTCTTGCCATTGCTACGTGCATTCAGCTTCTTGGGGTAGCTTGGTTTGTGTTCCAAAGACGATGTAGAGGAGGAGCTGCTGACGGATCCAAGCAGGGTAACTAAAACAGGTAAAGGAAAAGAACACAGAGAAGGGTGGAAAGTAAGAAATGAGCCACTAAGATGCTTTTCCAGGTAAATCCCTCTGAAACCCTCCATTTAGCTTCCTCTGTGGATTATCCAGTGTTGAATTAAATGCCCGGTTTCATCCAAACATACGGTAGTTCATATAGACAAGACTTTATAACCCAAGCAACTGTATTTTAACGATTCACGCCGGACGAGGACACTCTTACACAGAAGAGTACTGTCACATCATTAACTGAAGGTGACTACTTACCTATTCTACCCACCACTCTCTCTCACCTCCCACTTTAGATGGCTTAGTAGAATCCATCCTATTTATATTTTAAAATGCTATTAATTTAAGGTAACAAAAAGATAGTATTAAAATGTTTTGAGTTAATGAAGGCAAGCAGGAATACTCTTGAATTTTCTACCCATGCTCTATTCACCCAATGATTTGACAGCTGAAGGCAACTTTGAAACATTCTTATGAAGCCATCTACACTGGGGAATTTCCTTTCAGTCTCCCTCCTAATCTAATCCAATTGCTCTCTAATTTAAGTGTACGTGGATGCACAGTATAGGATTTTATGCCAAAACCACGTATATATTTTATGACGAGCTGCTGAAGGTATTTTCAAGGATGATTTGCTACTATAATGATTTTTTCCTTAAAAACTTTAAAACTTAGCCCTTTATAAGCTTTATCACTGTATTATTTTAAAGTTCCATCAGTAAATTAAATTTTTAGAATGGAAGTTATAAAATTATCTTACCATCTTTGTCTGTTACAGGTTTTGATTCTTCACCAGGAGGCAATGAAAGTGTTGATTCAGAAGCACTATCTTTTTTGGAGGTCATTAATCCTACCACATAGAAACAAACACTTTCAGCAAGAACTTTAACATTAAACATGAAAATGTATTTGCTTTTTTGTGTACAGACATCCCTCATTATCTAAATCTTATCCACTTCCAAAAACATGTTGGATAATCAGTTCGCAGACAGCAGGGACCAATATTTCAATACATAAAGAGGGGAAAAAATGCATTCTTAGCCTCTCCATCTGAAAACCCCAATTTCCTCAAATACCACTAAAGTCTCTTTTAAACCTATTTAACAGTCCACTAAGGAATTCTAAATACAGTAAAACATTTAAAGCACAGGTGCCTAGTTGTTTGACACTTCGCACACTCAGTAGTGTGTCTGCACAATGCCAGCAGGTAGAGTGAACCTCACAGCTGAAGCACCACCGCCACCCACCCACTAGGACTTGCAAACAACTTACAGACTTCACTCATATGCGCGCAAACCCATTACAACAGATTTTCTATTTAGATAGCGAACTCTGGGTAAAAACTTTTGCAAATCATGATAGTCACTATTCATCAAAGTGAATGTCAGACAGTAAGAAACCCCCCCCACTCTCTGCCCTGGGTGCTCTGAGATAACTATCACCACACCCAAGCCTCACAAACAAACTCACTTTAAAAAAGAAAAAGCTCATGAATAATACTTCGCCTTACTCAGACTTCTGTTTCCATTCTCCAGAACCAAACTGTTTAAATAGGAAACCTAATGGACCGCACCCAGTTCTAAATTCCATTAAGCATCCATTTCAGTTCTTCTCACTTAGGAAGCACTGGAGTGAAGAACTATACTCTGAGCATCACAAACATGAGCAAGACCTGGTCTCAGCCTGAAAGAATCTTTTCAATCCAGTATGGAGGACAGATAGGGAGCATGGGTAACTAAATAACTAAAATATGAGGGCATGTATTGATAAGCGCTAACATAGAAAAGGGAGACAATAATCATGGCTACAAAGATAAATTAATGTCTTGAGAAGATGACATTCTGAGATAGGTCTTGAAGGACAGGTAAGACTTCTTCCAGAGCACAGTGGAGGTATGGTCAGAAAGAACTGAAGGTAGGCATTCTAGATGGACAAAAAAAAAAATCTTAAAAGACAGGGTCAGGGAGGAGAAGTAGCTTGGCTGGAATAAAGAACACTTTGGGATATGGAAGAAGTAAGACCGGATAGATAGGTCAGAGTGAAATCTCAGGGGGCAACGGTGCCAGATAAGGAATCAGTCCTCTTGTGGAAGGAATGAGCCTCTGATGGACTTTGCGTGAAAGAGGGCTGGCATGAACAGATGGGGGAACAATGTCACCCTGGCAGCAAAACTTAGAAGGAAACTGGATGGGCAGAGACAGGAAGCACAGACCAGAGAGGAGTTACTACAACAGGTAGAACGAGGACCAGAAGGACAACAGCAGGTACTGAACAGAGGGGTGGGTAACAGAGACTTCGTGCAAGCACCCCACAGGGAGTTCATTTCTTATTTTTCAGTTTTAAAATATCCATTTGGTTCTTTCTTATTTGAATTAGTTTTAATGTTTATTTCTTGAGCGAGCACGCCGGGGAGGGGCAGAGAGAGGGAGACACAGAATCTGAAGCAGGCTCCAGGCTCTGCTCTGTCAGCACAGAGCCCGACACAGGGCTTGAACTCATAAACCGTGAGATCATGACCTAAGCCAAAGTTGGACACTTAACCAACTGAGCCACGCAGGTGCCCCTGTTATCTGAATTTTTTAATTGAGATCTCTGGAGATTCGCATGTAGTTGTATGAGTAATACAGGGAGATCTCTTGCATACTTTGCCCAATTTCCCCAAATGTAGCTGTTTATATAACTATGATATCACAACCAGGATACCAACATTGATACAATCCATGAATCCTGGGGCACCCCAGTTTTAACCACACTCATTAGTGTGTGCTCATGTGCCCATGCTCACACATCGTTTGGTTCTTTTTTACATCTTCATTCCTCTGAACTTTCTTTCCACTTGTTTCAAGAATTAACCTTAATTCATAGAGGATGGTTATAATATATTATTTAAAGCCTTTATCTGTGTCATGTCTGTGTCATGTCAGGGTTGGCAACCTTTGATTATCTTTTTCCTTGACAGATGTTGAGATTTTCCTGGTTTTTCGTATTTTGAGCAATTTTGGATTGTATCCTGTACATTTTAAATATATTATGTTGTGGGACTCTGGATCTTGTTTAAATCCTATGCAGAATGTTTACCATTTTGTTTTAGCAAGGACTCAACCCAGTTAGGTTCAGGCTGGACATCCCTCCCACCTTCTGGACGCTGTGCTTCCAATGCCAGTTCAGTTTCCAAGGCCTTTTGGGATCCTTCTCATAGGTTGTGCCATCCAGTAGTGTCTGGGACCTGGGCAGTGGTCTACCCTGGAGACCAAAGCCCGTGGTCAGATCCACACGTGTACAAGTTGAGAGTAAGCCCAGGAGTTCACACCCAACATTTTGAGACCACTTTCTTGAACTCCCTCCTCTCCACAGTCTCCCTGACACTTTCCTGCTCCTGGAGGCACCCCTTCCTGGTATCAGGGCAGGGTGCCTAGGCTTTAGTTCCCTTGCTCTGTCATACAGTCTCTGGGGACTGACTCTGCCTCTGGGGACAAGCAGTGAGTAAAAAGAAGACAAACTATTGGAGAGATTCCATCCCTATTCCTGGAACCACAGTTTCTCTGGTGAGAGAGAAGGGTCTTCCTCCCTTGGGGTTTCTGGTACCCGGCCACCCACGGCTGCTACTGCACCATGAAGGACTGCCTAGGGACTGGGGAGGGAAAGAACCAAAGGAATATAAAAAAAATCTATCTTTTTTAAAAAAGGGATTTCCTCCATTTTCTGTCTAGTAGGGGACCCCCAGGGCTTCTCTTTGGGCTTTCTTTCCATAATGGCTGTGAACTTCTGGGTTTCAGGTTTAAAGGATACCATTTACAAGTGCATCAAAAAGTATGAAGTACCCAGGAACAGACCTAACAAAACTGGGACAAGATAGCTATAGAGAAAATTATAAAACCTTCCTGAGATATTTTTAAAGGACCCAATTAAATAAAGCAATATCCCAAGCTTATAATTAAAAGACTGAATATTGTAAAGATGTCAATTCTTCCCAAACTGACTTATGGTTTAAAATGCAAAACCAATAAAACTTCAGCAGATATTTTTTAAAAGAAACTTAATAGCTTACTCTAAAATTTATACGGAAGTATGACTTACAAGGATCCAAATAGGCAAGACACTGTTCAAGAATAAGGTAGGAAGCTTTCCTTTACTAGATATCAAGATTTATGTTTTTACTAGTTATGAAGTCCACTACTGACACAGAGATATTTAAATAGCTCAATGGAAGAGAGTAGAAAGGCCAACCAAATTCTTGGGCAAAATCCCTTAATCACAGTAGAAAGCCTTTCTGCTTCAGCCACTGATAAGTTAGCAAGTACTTACCAAGGGTCTATTTTGTGCTATGTACTACTACAGTGAATACGAAAGTACAAAACACTCTCATAGCCCATTTAAAGTTTAAAATTTTGCTGAAAGAATAAAAGATCTGCACAAATAAAGCAATTGGAGGAAAAGACCCAAGATAACAAAGAATTGTGTGGTATGGATACAAGTGTACACAGAATTAGAGAGAATGGAGACACCAAAGTGATCTGGGTCATCAGTGAAGTTTTCTTGGAGAAACAGCATCTGAATAAAGAGGTAAAGCACATCCAGGACCTCAAAAGGCATGAGTCAAATTACTTCACCCAGAGAAACAGCATGAGTCAAAGTATGGAGGGAAGAGGGAGGACAACGTACGCCCAAGACAGTGAGACATGAAACCACAGTTCGCCTATGGAGGCAGCCAGAGATCCCATCGAATACAGGAAGGACTCAGAGTCAGAATATTTTCTGATTAAAAGAGAAGGCACTAAAATTCTTGAATAGGTGAGAAACATAAAGCTAGTTGTGTTTATAAGGATCTACTGGAGGTATAAAATCTAGCTTGGAGGTTACATTAGCCAGTGATGAAGGTTTGCGGGTGGTAGGAAAGAAAGGAACAAATGTATAGTATTCTTGTCAGGAATCGAAATCATAAACCATGACTGATGTTTAAAACCACGTGAGATGTGGGTTTTATTAAATTCAGGTTCCACAGTTATCTAACAAAAAAGGGTGAAGCAAGCTAAATATAAGGCATTCCACAAAAGAAAGAAATATGCTGAATAAAAGATTTAACTTTCTGGCTTGACCTACCAGTATTTACTTTGGACGTTACATGAGCTACATCAATTTTCTGGGACCTGATAAGAGGCACAGCTTTTGCAGAGGTGTGTACTATATTCTTCCTTCGATCTTTTGCTTTACTTATCTTTGAAAGAGGTGCAAATATACCTAAGGGAGGAACGTAGAGCTTGAGTTAGTGCTAAACAATTAAGAGCATTTCCAATAAAGGGGCAAGTACAACCATTTGATAATATAAATGTTTAAGTTCTTTTTTAGTGCCTACCAGGAATCCTGTAGGGAGAGACAGGAAAAACACACTTACCCTCAGAGAGCTTACAATCTAGTTGTCAAGATGAACAACATACACAGTAATTTAAAAATCACATAAAAGATGCATGATCAGGTATTAAGTGAAATTCAGGGAAAACAGAAATGAGTGAAGGTAAGACTTGTCCATCATTCCATCATAACGATTTCTGACTAGGCTACTGGCAAATAATAGTGCACTTCAGAGCATACAAACTATTCATCTGTGTCACTTTGTGTCTCCTTTAGGACATATTTTCCCCCCATGACAGCTTTTTATGCCCTTGTTCTATTTCTCTACCAGACTGTACACCTTTGGAAGATGAAATTCAAACATTATTCATTTCTACATTTCCCCACTGTACCTAATTTCAGTGCCTTACACATAGTAGGGATATAAAAAATACTCTCCAGTACAAAATATAATCTTCCCAAAAGGCATAGCCCTCAGCTCCTGACAATCATAAACAGCACAGTGCGTGCTTGGGAGGGGCGGCATGTGGGGACAGAGGGAGGGCCTGCAGATCTGCAGCGGCTCAGAGTATAAAATTCCATTTAAAAAAGAGGAGTTTACCCAGGAAGTGAAATATCCAGTATAAATAAGTATGCATAGACATTAGAGATAGTGTATAGACTACAAATACAAAGATTATCTGGCTAAGACATTTTAAATAAAAAAAAAAGTCATAATATGTGTATCACACTCTTCCATCGGGTGTTTACAATCTAATAAAGACATACTGTGACCAAAATGTAAGATGTACATTAAAAATAACTTTTTTTAAAAATGAGTCTGTAGAAATGCTCAAGACTACCAAAAGTGAGTGCTTTGTTAATAACCAAAAAGTGCTAACTATATGCCTTTTCCGCTAATCATGAAATGCTTTCCTCCTTGGGATTCTATATTACTTTCTCCTGATTTTCCTCTCTTCTGACTTCTCCACAATGTTCTCTCTTCTGTCTCCCACCTGGCATATTTTCCTTGAATTTCTATTCTTTTCTCTAAGCTCTTTTCCTTGCCAAATACACACACACACACACACACACACACACACACACACTACAGTGTGATAACTACATCCAATTGCCAAGGGTTGGAAGACAGAAATTATTTTATACTCCAGAAATGTAAATTTGTACAATATTAATGGAAGACAAAAATTCTGACCTAATCCTCTTTGTGGCATTAATTATAAAGAAATATTTATACTTAAAGATGATCACAAAGGTTACAAAAGTTACATTCATATAAGGAAAAATATCGATAGATTTGTGAAGCCAAAACAATTTCTAGTTTACTGCTATGATCCAATTACACTTTTGGAAATTAATCACAAAAAAAAATCCAAATGTGAGGAAAAGACTGTATCTAAATGTGTCATCATTGCAACTCTATTCATACGTGGGAGAAAACGATTATTTGGCAATGAACTATTACATCACCATCAAGAAGTGAAATAATACAAATTGTAAAGAAATACAGAAAAGTATGAAAATTGAATCAAGTAAATAAAAATGAAGTTACATGTTTGATTATGCTATGGTTTTATCTGAAAAAAAATGTTATGTGTGGATATAAGAAAGACTGTAAAAAACTAAAAATGAAACATACTTATGAGAGCACTCAGACTATGAGTTATCTTTTAAATTTGTCATTAATACCATAATAATGTTGCTTAATGGATGGTTTTTTCTCAATCTGAGAAAAGTTATATGGTTTTTCATCCAAGGTCTTAGTAGAAAATTTCCACATCATATTATTTCACATAATACTTTTAAAAAAATATTTAATTCCGTTGCTTTAATAGATTTTTATAGCATATAATACCTCACCTATATAGTTCTCATTCTTCCAGTTTTCTCAATTGAATAAATCATTTGGGAGAACCAAAATAAATTTAAAGCCATGACTGGCTGCAACCAAAGCCCACAATGCATACAGAATATGGGCTGATGTATCTATTCAGTAACTCACGCTAATCAAAATACTGGTGGGACTTTTTCCAAAATCTCAACATATAACTGTAAAACTTAACTAAACTGAACACGTAGGAAGAATTATTTTTTTTAGGAAGAATTATTTTTTTTAGGAAGAATTATTTTTAAACAGAAGAGTAATAGGTTTCTAGATCAACATGGCCCGTTTTGTTTTACCACAACTCCTGCCAAAACTCCACTGAAATATTAGCAAGGAATAAAAATGATACAAACTCTAAAGAAAAAAGAAATGATAAAAAGGAGAAAAATACCAAAAGCTTCCAAAGAAGCTTCCAAAGGGGGGGGGGGGGGGAGTCAAAAACAGAAGAAAGATTTTGAAACTTCCCCACAGCAACACTGGAAGCTCAAGATAATAGCTGACGAGCCAATGGCGCGGGAGCCACATCCCACCTGCCACCTATTTTTGTAAAGTTCTGTTTGAACACACCCACGCCCATGTGTTCACGGCTGCTTCTTCACTACAACAGGGCAGCTGAATACTGCAAACAAGACACTGGGTGGCCCTCAAAGCCTAAAATATTTACTCGGGCCTTTTACAGAAAAAGTTTGCCAAACTCCATCAGACAATAGAGTATAATTTTCTAAATACTGAGAGAATATGAGTTCCAACCTGACATTTCTTATCCCGTCAAACAATCATATAAAGTGTGAGAGTAGGAATAAACATATTTTTAGGATGGAAGGTTTCAAAAATGTATCTCCCACACAACTTTTGTCAAAAAGCTACTGGAGGATGTGCTCTACCAAAACAAATAAGTAAACTGAGAAAAAAAACTGACTTAGAATAATAAAGAAAAAAACTGACTCTTTCCTCAGAGTATAAAGACAATAAATGTCTAAAATGGGAAAAATCAAGGGCGCCTGTCTGGCCTAGTCAGTAGAGCATGCAACTCTTGTTCTTGGGGTTGTGAGTTCATGCCTCACATTACACATGGAGATTATATAAAAATAAAATCTTAAGGAAGGAAGGAAGGAAGGAAGGAAGGAAGGAAGGAAGGAAGGAATAAAATTGGAAAAATCAGGAGAGATTCATATAAATATCTTATTTATAAATATAAATACTAATATCAGAAGATACAACTGAAGAAGTTGAAATAGTTCCTGCCTCTAAAGAGCAGGACTCAGGGTCAGGGAAGGGCAAGCCAGGGAAGGATTTAACTAATGTTTTTAATAAACTTTATGATACAATTTGACTTACTGAACTAGGTACATGTATTCACTTTGGTAATTATTAAAATTATTAAAATACATAAAAATGGTATTACCAAGTATTTTTTTAATGTTTATTTATTTATTTTTGAGAGAGAGAGAGAGAGAGAGAGAGAGAGAGAGAAGCTGAGAGAGAGGGAGACAGAGAATCCCAAGCAGGCTCCACGCTGTCAGTGCAGAGCCCAATGTGGGACTCAACCTCACAAACCATGAGATCTGACCTGAACTGAAAACAAGAGTCAGTGATTAACCAACTGAGCCACCCAGGCACCCCAGTTTTGCTAAGTATTAAAATTTATTATAAAATTTTCATAATTGCCAAAACTTAGAAGCAAACAAGATATCCTTTAGTAGATGAATGGGTAAATAAATTGCAATATATCCAGACAATGGAATATTATTCAGTGCTAAAAAGGCATAAACTAGGAAGCCATAAAAAGACATGGAGGAAACTTAAATGCAAGTTACTCAGTGAAAGAAGCCACTCTGAAGATGCCACGTTCATACTGTATAATCCCAATGATATGACATTCTGGAAAAGACAAAACTAAGAAGACAGTAAAAAGATCAGTGGTTACCAGGTGTTGAGGGGGGGAAGGGATGAACAGGCGGAGCACAGAGGATTTTTAGGAAGGTGAAAACACTCTGTATGATACTGTAATGATAGAGACATGTCACTAAACATTTGTCCAAACCCACAGAATGTACCACACAAGCAGTGAACCCCACTGGAAACTATGGGCTTTGAGTGATGATGAAAAGTCGGTGCAGGTTCATCTATTTTAAGAAACGTAGCCTCTGATGAAGGGATGTTGGTAATGGGGGGTGGCCACACATGCATGGGAACAGGGGATACACAGGAAAATTCAGCACCTTCGTCTCAATTTTGTTTTGAACCTAAATTGCGACCTAAAAAAAGGTCTCAAAAATTATTATAAAATTTCTACAATTTAAAAAATCTAGGGGCACCTGGGTGGCTCAATCAGTTAAGCATCTGACTTCAGCTCAGGTCATGATCTCATGGCTCGTGAGTTTAAGCCCCGTGTCACACTCTGTGCTGACAGCTCAGAGACTGGAGCCTGCTCCAGATTCTGTGTCTCCGTCTGTCTCTGCCCTTTCCCTGCTTGTGCTCGCTCGCTCTCTCTCTTTCTCTCTCTCTCAAAAATAAATATTTTTAAAAGGCTTTTTAATAAATAAAATAAAAATAAAAAATCTAATATATGTTAGAATGAACAGATCAGTTGAACAAAAAATCCTGAAACCGATGATAGCACTTATAAGAACTTAATTTATAATGAAGGAAGCACAAGCCAGAGGAAAACTGATAAGAGTTAGAGAGAGGGGAGAAAAAATAATAATAACTGTTGCTGAGAAGAGACAAATTCTTCGGCTTCTGCTTAGGGTAACTCCTATTTTTAAATCCAACACATGATCCTTGCCCTGCCCAAAACTCCCCTTTAAGCATGTAAAAGGGACAGAAGCAGGTCCTTGGGGTATCCAGCTTTGTCCTCATCAAACATGCCTCTCCTTGGGATGATGAGATCTGGGGGCAACATGCATTCTGTTACAATCTAAGCATTTCCCATGAACCTGACTGACATCTGCCCTGTAGGTTGCTAGCAGTTTTGCTCTTGCCTTCAGTCTGTTTGACAGTTACCAAAATTAGCTAACAGAGGAAAATCAAAATTAAATTCTTAACTCCACCCAACTAACCAAATACATTCCAAATGGATTAAATAACTCAGCGTAAAAAATTAAAACACTCAAAAGAATAAAATATATAATTTTAAATTAATCCTTGGATTAGGAAGAAGTATCTAAGCATAAAAGCAATGTAAGAAGTTATAAAGAAAAAGTCTTTTAACTACATAAAACTTTGTGCCAAAACACTGCAAATGAAGTTCAAAGGCAAATGAAAAACTGGGCAAAACATCTGTAATAACTGTGAGAATTTAATATCTTAAGTATGTATTTGTGTTTCTAAAGTTTTTAAAAACCCACTAATATCTCAGTCTCAATCATTTAGTAAGCAAGTAATACGAACAAGTATTTCTGGGCAATTGCCAGGATGACACTGTGTGTGTGTGTGTATGTATCACAATAAAACATTTTCACCACAATCGAAGAAATATGAATTCAAACATAGAAACTTTCAGCCATCATATTGGAAAAATTAAAGAAAATGGAGCCATTAAAAAAATCACATTTTCTAACAATATTTAATGATTTGGGTAAATTATAATAGCATTTTGGGGCGCCTGGGTGGCTTAGTCGGTTAAGCGTCTGACGTCGGCTCAAGTCATGATCTCATGGTTCGTGAGTTTGGGCCCTGCATTGGGCTCTGTGCTGACAGCTCAGGCCCTGGAGCCTTCTTCTGATTCTGTATCTCCCTCCCCTCAGCTCCGCCCCCGCTCACACTCTGTCCCTCTCTCAAAAATAAAGATTAAAAAAAATTCTTTTTAATTATAATAGCATGTCAAGTAAAAATGTAAAATACATGCAACTATATAATCCAAATTTCATGAAAAGGATTAAATGGAAATATATCAGTGATTTTATCTTCTTCTTTTAACCTTTTTTATACTTTTCAAATTTTATACAAAAAAAACATTTTTATAAAGAAAAAAAATTAATAATCCACCAAAAAATGATGCTCCATTTTAAGTGTATGACAAAAGGAAACTAGTAACTTTGATAAATGCATAACAGTTAGCAAATAGCTACCATTTGTTGAGAACTAAGAGGGAATCAAGCACTATTCAAGGTGCTTTATATATTTATCATACAAACTCCTGAGGTATTGTTAGCCCCATTTACTGAAGACAAACTGAGGCACAAAAAGAGTTTAAGGTCACACAGCTGGTAGGTAGGGAAGCTGATTCGTACCCAAGCAGTCAGACTCTAAGCAAGGACTTCAGCATTAAATCATAGTGCCTCCTTGTGGAGCTGATATGAAATAGAACAACCAAGGAAATTAATGTTCTAGAAGAATATTTCATGGCAAGGAAAAATATTCACAAAATAGTAAGTGACAAATTCAATTCAATATGTCAAGGGGTGCGCGTGTGTGTGTGTGTGTGTGTGTGTGTGTGTGTGTGACAGAGAGAGAGAGAGAGAATATGAATTTAAACAAACATCTGTCAGAAAGAGAAAGAATCATCCTGTCTCAGCAGTACAGTTATAAAGTTGGCTTCGATTGCTATTTGAAGTTTTCAAGCTTTTCCACCTCCAGAGCTCTGCACTTCCTTGATAACGAAGTCCCTTCCTCAGCCTTGAGAGTACCCTGGGCAGGACCGACGGAGGTGCAGAGAGCCGGGTGTACTCCTGGTAAGACACCATCTCCCAATCAATGTACTGCTCATAGCAAGAACAGGCCAGCCCCTTCATTTACTACATAGGAAAGTTTTATTTAAAAACCATAAAAGAGGGGCGCCTGGGTGGCGCAGTCGGTTAAGCGTCCGACTTCAGCTCAGGTCACGATCTCGCAGTCCGTGAATTCGAGCCCCAGGTCGGGCTCTGGGCTGATGGCTCAGAGCCTGGAGCCTGCTTCCGATTCTGTGTCTCCCTCTCTCTCTGCCCCTCCCCCGTTCATGCTCTGTCTCTCTCTGTCTCAAAAATAAATAAACGTTAAAAAAAAAATTTAAAAAAAAACCATAAAAGAGTAAATCTGATTATCTTAAACTAATTCTCATTAAGTTAGACCATATCTCCCTTACCATATTTGGGGGCACATTTAAAGTACTGGATTTTCCCAACACTTCCATTGTTTTTTCCTTCTGGTTCATCCAACTCAATGCCAGCCCACTGCCCACTTGCAAATTCAGTTGTTCCACAAAATCTTAATGTTCCAACCTAAAGAAAACATAAATCAGAATACATTTTGAGGATTACTAGTAACTCTAAATGTGCTACTCTTGCAAACTTTATAGAAGTTTTTAAAAACTATTCTCTCAAAGCAGACTTCAGAACAGTAATATTACCAGGGACAAAAGGAAATATTATATAATTATAACAGTCAAGTCACAAAAAGACACAAGAATCCTAAATCTGTATGCACCCAACACCCGATCTTGGAAAATCTCCAAATATTTGGAAATTAAACAATATACTCCCAAATAGCCCATGGTGAAAGAGAAAATCACAAGGGAATTTAAAAACACTTTGAATTGAGTGAAAATGATAACACGATACATGAAAATTTGTGGGATGCAACAAAAGCAGTGCTTAGAGGGAAACCCATAGCATTAAACACTGGTGTTAGAAAAGGCCTCAAATCAATGATCTAAACTTCCATTTTAAAAAACTAGAAAGTGAAGACACAAAGCAAGCCAAAGGAAAGAAACAATAAAGATAAGAAATTAAGAACAGAAAAATAATAAAGAATATCAATGAAACCAAAAGCCGGTTATCTGTAAGGATAAATAAGATTAATAAACTTCTAGCTAGAGACCAAGAGAAAAATAAGAGAGGACACAAACTGCAAACATCATGAATGAAAGCAGGACACTGTTACACTCCCTCAGTCATTTAAAGAATAGTAAGAAAGGGGGCGCCTGGGTGGCTCAGTCAAGCAGCCGACTTCAGCTCAGGTCATGATCTCCCGGGGTTCATGGGTTGGAATGCCACATCAGACTCTGCTGTCAGCACAGAGTCTGCTTTGGATCCTCTGTTCTCCTCTCCCTCTGTCCCTCCCCCACTGGTGTGCACACTCTCTCTCTCTCTCAAAAATAAATAAACATTAAAAAATAATAGTAAGAAAATACTATGAACAACCCTATACCTGTAAATTTAATGAATGAGATAAGATAAAATGCTCCAATTCCTTAAAAGATGCAAACTGTCAAAGCTCACACCTGAATTGAATTTATATTTTAAAACCTTCCACAAAAACAAAACAAAACAAAAAACCCTGCAGAACCTGATGGACTCACTGGTGAATTCTACCCAAGAATTTAAGGAAAAAATAATCAATTCTACACAAACCTAGATAGAATATAAAAGTGGAAGGACTAATTCTCAACTCATTCCCAGCATTACCCTTGATACCAAAAGCAGACACAAGGATCCTCAACAAAACAAGAGCAAATCAAATCCAGCAATATATAGAATCCAGCAATATATGGAAAATCAAATCCAGTGTCATGACCAAGTAAGGTTTATCATAAGCAAGGTTAGGTCAACATTTGAGAATTAATAAATATAATTCATCATACCCACAAACTTCTAAATAGAAGAAACTTATTCTCTCAACAAATGCAGAAAAAGCCTTTGGCAAATTTCAACATCCTTTCATGATAATAATAATTTTTTTAAAAAACTTTCAGCAAACCAGGATTAAATGGGAACTTCCACAACTTAGTAAAAGATACTCATAAAATCTACCGCTAACAATTATGATACTTAATGCTGAGTGCTTAATGCTGAGTGCTTCCTCCTCCAGATGGGGAGCAGAACAATTGATCAGTTCTTACTACTTCTACTCATCGTTATACTGGAGGTCCTTGGCAATGAAACTAGGCAAGAAAAACAAATGAAAGGCATACAGATTGGAAAGAAAGAAAACTGTCTCTATTCACAGATAACATGATTGTTTCCACGGGATATCCCAAAGAATCCACAAACAAGGTCAAGAGAATTCATAAATTGAGCAAGGTTACAGGATATATGGTCCATATACAAAAATCAACTGTATTTCTATAAGAAATTTCCAAAACACCACCATTTACAATAGCACCAAAGATCATGAAAAATTTAGGTATAAATCTAACAAGGTATTAGGTATAAATCTAACAAGGTATATGCAGTATCTAAATGCTTAAAACTACAAAACTGATGAAATAAACCTATTAAATAGAGATATACTGTGCTTGTGTTTGAAAGACTCAGTATCTTTAAGACATTCGTTCTCCTCAACTGATCTATGTCAACACAACTCTATTCAAAATCCCAGCAGGACTTTCTGTATGATTTTAAATCCATAAGCTGATTCTACAATGTACATGGAAAGACAAAAAAACTAAAAACAAAACAAAACTGAAGGCCTAACAACAAATGATTGCAAGACTTACTATAAAGCTACAGCACTTAAGACAGGGTAGTACTGAAGAAAGGATAATCATTGCATCGATGGAGCAGAATAAAATCCAGAAAGACCCATACACATAAGGTCAACTGACAAAGGGGCAAGGGCAATTCGAGAGAGAAAGAACAGTCTTGTCAAAATATGGTGCTGGAACAGATAATCAAATGCAAAAAAAGAGAGAAAGCAGCTCTATACCTAGCCCTCTGCACAAAAATTAACTCAAAATTAAATACAAACTAAATGTAAAACCTAAAACTATAAACTTCTAGGAGAAAGCATATGTGCTCTATCCTCTACTGTACTATGACATAGTGGAAAGTTTCTTAGCTATGCTAAACACACAATTCGTATAAGGAAACGCTGATAAAATGGACTTCATCAAAATTTAAAACTTCTGCTCTTTGAGGGGCACCTGGGTGGCTCAGTTGGCTGAGTGTCCAACTCTTGATTCCAGCTCAGGTCATGATCTCATGGTTCAGTTCATGGAATGGAGCCCCACATCAGAGCCTGTCAGCTCCGAGCCTGCTTGGGATTCTCCCTCTCTCTCTGCTCCAACCCCCTCACTCTCTCTCTCTCTCTCTCTCTCTCTCTCAAAATAAATGAACGTTTAAACAAACAAAAAAAAAACAAAACAAAAAAAAACCTTCTGCTCCTTGAAAGACATCCCTAAGAGGATAAAAAGACAAGCAGCAAAGCAGCAAACTGAGAGAAAGAATAAAGGCAGCAGGATGGCCGTGAGGTGCTCAAGTTAAACCAGCTGACTGGTACATGCACACTCATTATATGCTTCTACTTTTGTATAGCTTTAAATTATCCAAAATTAAAGGTAAAATGAAACAACAGAATAACTCTTCTAAACACCCATTCTCAGGCATAAGACAGGAAGACTAAGGAGACTGAATATTAATCCCAAGTTAAAAATAATAATAATAATAATAATAAAAGCTAACCAATGTCCCATGGATACATTCTCTTGGAAGTTGATAAATGTCCTCAACATAATCATTTGTTTGTAGTTTACCTTCCTTTTTGAAACAATTTGCTCAGGAAATCCAACTTCCCGATTTTGGTGTTTTCTGAGGAACCTGCATCACCCTCCCCATAAACTCACCCAAATACTTAGACATAACCGTGTTAGGAAATTCGATAGGCAAGCAGGGATGCCCTGTTCCATTCTTCATACCACGCTCCCCATTAACCCCAAAGCTAAAGAAAAAAAGAAAAAGAAAAAGAAACAGCCCTTCCTTATGAGGTATTAGAAAAGAGAGAATGGCAACAAGTAAGTGCTGAAAGGAAACAGGGGCTTTGGAGAAAAAGAGGCATCTAGAGCATCTTCAATAGGCCAGGAGGGGAGGTCCTCTTTTCCACATACACCTTTATTATCAGGTTAAAATAATATCCAAGATTTCTCTATTTATGGGATCTCAAGGCCAAACACCCATGAACGGCAAGGGTCTCCTTTGTTCCTTTTGTGCCAGGTAGTCACAGTGGGAAAACCCACTGAGGACTGCAGGGGGCTGCAAGGACATAGCTCTGGGCTCAGCAGTGTCTCAGCTCACGCCTCTGAATTCACGCAACAGTTCTTCCGTACTCCAGCCCTCCCATTCCAGCAAAGACATCTTCATTACTAAGTCCAAGTCGTTTATATTCTTAGATCATACTTCATAGTAAGCGTGCATCTAAGCTTCACAGCTTCCGTTAAGTATGCTTCTACTTACACAATGCACTTTAAAAAAAAAAAAAAAAACTCCCAACTCTGGCCACACTGTATATACCTTTGGCACCCAAGCCACAAACACTATGACCTGAGACACAGCTTTAGAGACCACAGTTACTTACTATACCTTCTGTCCTGCAATAACAACACGATCCCCCAACTTCAGACCGAGTGACGCAAGCATCGCCTTGCTAGTAACACGATCATAGCTTGGAAGCATGGGCTTTGAAATGTCGCATGACAGGGGCACCGCATCTAACAGCATCTGCTTGATTTCTTTAGCAGTTGCTGCGGCATCGGCCATTTCTAATGGCATTTCAACTGGGTCTGGAACAACATCAGCAGGGATCTGTCCTTTGTCGTTCTACAAGTAGAAGAGAACAATTTCAATTCGTATCTACTCCAAAGCTCTACACGGTCATACACATAAAAAAAAAAAAAAAAAAGTTTTTAAAAATTTAAGTTAAACTCATTCCTCATGTATTTATTCAGACAATTTACTGAACATCTACTACATGCCAGACACCATTCTAAATGCTACTGACGCCACAGTGAGGAGAAAAAACCCTGCCCTCAAGAAGCACACCTTCTGGTGGGAGAGACAGACTACAAACAATCAAACAAGTCAAGGATATATTATCTTAAATGGTAAAAAGTGGCAGAGAGAGAAAAACAATTCAGGGAAAGGAGGTGGAGACCCGGAGAGCGGTGTCTATGCATGCACAGTGGTCAGGGAAGGATGCACCGCTAAGACGCACGGACGCCGAGGCCCGAGGAGTCAGGTGTGGGAGTACCATGCAGGGTAGCCAGTCGGGAAAGGCGGCCCAGGCTCGGGGAAGGGCAAATGCAGAGGTCATGAGTGGACAGCATGCCTGGCTGTGCAGGTTTGGAGACAGAAGTCACAGCACCGACTGGCTTCCCAACCCCAGATCCGAGATTCTGCCCACTATTCCACAGCCGCCGCCTCGGCTCTGTGACCTGACCCATCCTGCCCACTCATGGACTGACTCAGATTTCAGGAATAGAAACTATAGTTTCAACACTTCTAAATTTGGGCTATAATCAAGAAAACAGCTCTGGTCTCACTATAAAGGAGAGACTGCATCCTTGGATTTATCCTGCAACAAGATAAAATGGTCAGTTACGAGCCCACTAACATTTGCATGGTGTTTATATAACCAAATCCTATCATATAAATTATCTCATTTGATTCTCATATCAAGAAAAAGCTTACGAATAAAACAGATAAAATATCCATGCCCATGGAGAGTTTATACTGTAGTAGGAGAGACAATAACCAACTAAACACACAGAATATTACTACTGTTTCCACTTTGCCCATTAGGAAAATTCAGTGAGAAAAGATTAATGACTCACTCAAAGTCATTTACGTGATTCCTGGCAGAGGTGACATATGAATCCATGTCCAGGACCTGCTAGACTCAGTCGAGAATTTCTCCTACTCAGGGCTATCCTTCCCTCAAACATGTATCTCTCTTCTGTGTTACCTAACCAAACACTTGGACTCGATAACAGCTTCCAGACTGTAATCTTCTTCTAATAAGATGAATCAAGATTCTTTTGCTGAGAAACTTCTTTTCCTTGCCTTCTCTACTGATTATCTTCAAATGCTCCGTATGGGTGAAAATATGAGGCTTTTAGAACACACTTAATTTGCAAGTGCCTCACATTTTTTGTTTTAAAATTCAAGTCAGTTTGGTCCTAAGTAAACATATGGTAGGAAGACTTGTTATCAAATTGCTGAGACAGTGATGGGTCTATTTTAATCCAAGATTTCAAAGAAAATATACAAAATATAATAAAGGTGTGTATAACACAAATATGTACTCTTGATACAAAAGGGGGGGATATTTTAAAACCTCGTACTGATAAGCTGCAAACTATATTTACAATGACTATTTTACTTTAGATTTATAAGTCCTCACCTCTCTAGAGTAAGTCACACACTTAACATTAATTCCTAGAAAATGTGGCAACTAAAACTTGTTAAAAAATACTAAATAATAATAAAATAACAGTGATTATGTCATGCTAACATAAGAAAGCTTGCTCATGATTAATTATAGAAATCCATTTTCTTCTAAAATTGTGGTTATCACAGTATGAGCCAGAGACTACTGCTGACCCACATGTTGGCTGCTTTTTTTTTAAGTATTAATCTTCAAAATACAATAATCTATTATTATTTCTGGCTTGAATTGGTAATCTACCTCAATGGCATGCCTCACTGCCTCTTACTAAATTCAAAAAATTCTCTTCACTAATGAGGTCTTGCCAACAGTTGTACTAGGAAAAGCACACACACATCCCCCTCACATTCCAACCAAACTGCACAATCATCTCCTAGCCTTTGTGCATGCTACTCTCCTCTCTGCCTAAACCGCTCTTCGCACCTCCCTCCTCTAACCGTTAGTTCTTAATGATGTTTAAGTGCTCAATGTCACCTTTGCCAGAAAGCCTTCCCAAGGCTTAGAGAGATACCCCTGGTACGTGACCCCATGGCACTCTGTGCCCACTCCCGCATCATAACCCACTGAATGCAACACACTACAGTAAAATTACTTGTCCATCCTCCCCTCTGGACTATATTCTCTTTGGAGACAAAAACTTTTATTTATTGTTGTATTCTCCCAGTGCCCAATAAACAACAGGGAAGGAGGAAGGGGGGGGGGGAAGGAAAGAGGGGAGAAGGGTTAATTAATCAAAGATGGGATTAAACAAAGTGTGGCAGAAAGAAGTAGGGAGAAGGGAAACAAGAAAGCGGGGAGGGGGAGAGGAAAAGGGGGGAGGGAAGAGACTTTTTCAAACACTGCCCACTCCTGTCCCTTCAAGGGAAGGCGCAGACCCCATTAAGAATCCCCACCAAAGCAAGTCACTGCTGTTAATACTAAGAAAAAGAACACTGAGAGCTGCTCTGTGAAGACAATAAAATAACCAAAGATTTGAAAATTATGAAATTCAATCCTGTGTGTTAACTTTGTAAATTAGTAACACAATTACCATGAAAAAATTAATTTTCCCTTTAATTTTTAAACATTTACTCCACTCCTAAATGTGCATTTTTAAAAATTTTCTGGAATGTTTTTCCAAAAAAATTTGAAATATAATTTAACATAGAAATATAACTTTAACATATTCATTTTTGATAGCTAACTTTTTATAAATACATCGAAAAACTAAATGAAAGATACTGAAACTCAAAGATGGTAACACTTTAAGGTACATTTTACTTCACTGATGAAAGGAAATTCTGTAGAGCTTATCAATACAAGGGGACTGAAATTCACTGCTATGCCTTATAATTATTTGAGATAAAGTTGATCACCATTACTCTTTATACGCAGCACAAAAATCTAAATTCTTTCCTCATACAGATTCTATAACAACATCCAGATACAACTCTTTACTGGGAGATAACAGTAGACATTTTAACTCTTTTAATATTTTTCACTTTTAATTTAGTCTCTTACCCTAAATGCAGGATTTGCTCCATGTTCCAATAAGCATCTCACGGTACTTGCACACAAGTTATATGCAGCAATATGCAGAGCTGTTCCAAAATTAAAGTCACTGCAAGTGGCATCTACATCTGCAATGACACACCACACGTATATTAACTAAAAACTTAGATTTAGCTATTACAATATAAAAGGAGACAGGTTGAGTTTGTTTGCTTGTTTTGGTTGGGGGAAGAACATTAATAAGCCACTTAATAAGACTTAAACCAACCTGCTAGAAGCACTGTTTCACATATTTGTCACCTATGTGATCACATATGTAATCACCATTCACAAATATAATCTCCATGTTACAATCTGGTCAACCAATTATTTTCTTAGTACAATAAAATATCGTTACAACAAGAACTGATATTATCATAGACTTTCCAACTATCACAAACTAAACTACATTTAAAAGAAGTTAATGGTAATAATTCACATTTGTAAAAGTATCTGAACACAATCTCTCATTAACCTCTTGCATACGTGCCATGACAACTACAATGAGGTAGAAGGGTTTACGTCAGGAGCCAGTAAACAATGGCCCAGGGGCCAAGCACAACTCATCATCTGTTTTTATACATAAAGTTTTACTGGAACATGGCCACATACATTTTTACATATTCTCTATGGCTAAACACCTGCCATAACTGCAGAATCAAGTAGTTCCAGTGATCCAGATTCCTATCTGGCCTTTTACATGGAAAATAGTAGGTAAAATAATGCAGAATTTTCAAATCAGGAATAAGTTAAAGACTAATTAAACATGCAAATGTGTGCAAATCATATTAATTCAAAATACTTCATCAAACAAATGAATTTGGACTTCATAGTAGGAAAAAAGAATCTTGCAATTCTAAGGACATTTTAATAACCTTTCAATAAATCATCAAGATGTTATATTTAGACACAAGAAATCTTCCAGATTTGGAAATCCCATTTTGAATGTTTTTTGTAACAAGGGTTTTAAATACTTGGCTCCACTAATCCTTCCTTAACCTAAACCGTACCAGCCCACATGCCCTACCAACAACGGCAAACAACCAAGACATGCTCAGGACAGACCTTCCTGAGTTATTCAAGACACTGTACTACCAAAAGAGGCCCTTCTTCCCAACATCAATCAAAAATTAAAAGGTAAAAGTTAAAGATAAAATGGACAATTATACAAAGCAGGTTAGAAACAAACATTCTGGGAAATTTAACTGTTGAACCTAGAAAACAAGTCTTCTATAAACGGGGAGAACACTGTATCCCGCCCACCTTCAACTTTAAGTATTACTACTGCACATGCTCTCATTTTTTTTTCTCAAAAGAAAACCAACCCACTTGAGAGGACCAGAGAAAAGTCAAAATCCCAGGACTGTAATTTAGACACTCTGATGTTCAATTTTAGGGTATCACCATCAAGATAGGAGTGAGGGGGAAAAAAACCCTTGAAATTGTGTCCTTTAGTGGAATCACAGAATTTCAGAACCGAATGCCATCTAAAATACTCTTTATGATTTCAATGCTTAGCTCTGAAAGCTTTATTGCTCTATTTCTGGCTACTCGAGAGAAAAGAATTATATAGCACACAGATTCAATTACACTTTATAAAATCCATGTTAAACTGGGGAATTTGCAGATATAAAAACCCAGAGAACACTATTTTGTACTTTTAATTTGTATCTCTTTGTACCAAGCCTTTTGTGAAATGACAGTAATTAACATTCAATAAAGAAATATTAAACTATTCCTGAAAAAACGTGGAATAGGAGGTCATATGGAACAAGATGGATTAGAAGTCAAAATCTCTTTGAATTTTAATTTTTATGCCACTAATAAAATGTTCAACTAATAACATCTAATGGTGATCTTATAGTACTTGCCTTTTGGTTTAGATGTCTTCAAAATCACTTTTATAAGCTCAGGGACATCAAAATAAGCAGCATAATGCAAAGCATTCATATTTGTCCAACGACTCCGTAAACTAACATCTGCTCCCAGATCAATAAGTTGAGTTGCAAATTTTACAGCTGTATCAACATCACCTAAAGAAAGTTTTCTAAATTATTCTTCTTCAGTACAAACTGCAGTTCCAATAGATGGCTATCTACTACCTCATTTTAAAAGCCAAAGTAAATAGCATACCAAATATATACATACACCTCAAAAATTTCACTTACAAGGAATTTATTCTAAGAAAATAATCATACTCAGAGATATGGATAAACACTTAGCCATAAAGATGTTCATCACAGCACTTTTTATCACGAATAAATTTCTGAAACTAAACTACTTTACAAATAAATAATAAATTTTATTCTAAAATAAAGTTCTAAAAGCACAATAATAAGAAACTGGTTAAATAAATCATAAGTCATCCACATAATGGAATATTTATACAAAGCCTTTAAAAACAATGTACTAGGGGTGCCTGGGTGGCACAGTTGGTTAGGTGTCTGACTCTTGATCTCCACTCAGGCCATGATCTCAGGGTCATAAGTTCAACCCCCACATTGGGCTCTGTGCTGGGTGTGAAGTCTACTTTAAAAAAAAAAAAAAAAAAGGCAATGCACTAGATTAGTCCTACTCAGTGTGCTCTGTGGACCACTAGCAGTCCCAAACTGTAATTTCTCTGTCCTTTTGATAACCCTTTTCTTTTTCCCTATACAATCATTTCTTCAGAATATATTAATCAAAATTTCATGCATTATGAAACACAAGTGGGCTTGTATTTTATATCTTTATTTCATTTTTCTATCATAATTTCATTTTTACTTTATTTTACAAAAAGAATCAGTCCATGATGGATTGTAGAAAAAAAAAGTCCTTAATCAACAGCTTAAGAAGTCTGTATCAGACTACTGAAACAGGGACAAAGATTCACAATACATAGTTAAGTAACAGAGGCAGGTTTTATACCATGGTAAAAGCACAGAACACCAATCTGGGAAAAATGTGCATACATGTTATGTATATAGAAATACCTCTCGGACAGGCCTAAAGGCTGGGGTCTGTAGGGACTGGATACTTGGAAAACAACTTGGGTTGTCTAACCTTGCTGTAAACTCTCAGGAAGGTTCTAGGGGTGTTACCGGTTACTCTCACCTAGCGAGCATGCAGCAATGAAGCCTGCTCAAGAGAAGCTGGGATGTACCAGGAGACTATAAAGCCCCCCTGAGAAAAGGGAGGGAAGGGAACAAGGTTTTGGGGAAGACCCCACTGAATGCTTGCCTATTCAGGGGATATTGTTATCATCAGCTGGGTACCCTCCCAGGGACTGTGGATGGCATAAATACAGCTTATACAAACACAAATACAGATGTCTTAAGCCACTAGTAGTTTGCCACACACTTACCAATACCATGAGCTCCAGATTTGCAAGTATAATGTAAAAGTGTCATATCTGTCAATCCATCTCTGTCATTCACATTGCAACCTCTCTTGAGAATCTGAGGAAACCAAGGATGATATCATGATAACATGGCCACTGAAAGCGGATTTCAAACCCACGCTGAGAACCAGGTTAGACCATCTTATCGGAATTCGTTCTCAATAAAATGAGTATCGAGAACGGGCTTCTCTCAAGGATAAACTTTAAATCTACATCCAATAACAATGATGAAAACTGAACTTGTCAGCAGACTGAAGGAAATTCCTAAAGACGATTCCAGGGTAACCTGGCACTCCAGATACGTACTTTACTTAACCTCTCAAAGGATCAGCAAAATTTTCTTTGTAACAGGCTTAATGGCATTTGAAAATATATACATAACCTTTCTCTCCTTACAACATGACAATGTGCAGGTCAAGGAACCCAGTAACTCCTGCTTTCCTCCTTCAAAAAATCAAATGTTTTTAAAAACTATACTCAAGCCTAGATCTTTACCAAACCACCCAAAAGTATAGATAAAACATGTCGGTAATCAAATCTCCTCATAGACTGTATTTTTTAAAGTTAACAAAATTAATTTGTACAAAGAAAGGAAATATGGAAAATGCCTGCTGCCATCAAGAGTCTATAACGTCAGAGCTCCAGGTGTCAGCAAATGAGGAGCATGAGGGAACAACGGAAAGAATGTACAACTGCTCTGAGCAAAGCCTGGAGATACAAGAACAAACATCAGAATGTTTCAAAGGTTTCCCATTCAGATGGCAGGGTTCAAAGGGGAGCCCCTATACAATTAACAATCCCAATGATGCCAAATGTAAAATGTAGGAATTCCTTACCTCATTTCCAATAATGTCAATGTTCTGCTGGACCTGAGGAACCCACTGTCTTAAAATGGCAAATAATTCTGACACAGAAGTTTTAGGATCAAAGAGAATTTCCTGGCATGATGTATCATTAGGATCAAAGAAAGAAAACTCTGTTTGAAATTTAAAAAAAAAAAAAGGTATAAATTAAACTTATTAAAAGTTACAAATAAATATATTGACAATAATAAACAATAAGACCAGTGCTCAAATGATACAAATATTTTTAGATCCTAGCAAAAGTTTACCTTAAGCAATTTTCAAAACCAAAGTCAAGAAAGCCAAAAAAGTATGAAGCATTCCTGAATAGCTGTGAGAACGAGATTTCCGTGCATACCACATTTTTTTTACAGATGAAACAAAAATGTGAGTGCAACCCATCTCAAATGCTGAATTTTCCAAGAACTACTTCTAAGGCACAGAAACTCTGTCAAATTTTATCAAGATTTTCAGCTCTTACAACATAAATATATCATGAACAGTAGATTCACATCAACCACTTATAAAAGGGGGAAAATACCAAAATGTCAACTAGTCTATAATTTTAAATATTCTTTTTACTTCTCTGATTTGCCCAATTTTCCATAAAAAACAGGCACTGCATTACTTTTTACGCACTGGAAAAGCACAAGGAGAACTGCCATACCAACCAATTAGGCAACAGTCTCTGACAACGCAGAAATGAAACCTTAGGACAGAGTGACTGGCTTATTTTGGAATGTGTATTAGTAAAAACATGGAATATTAGCAAAATTGAACATGACCTAAATATCTCTTAAAACTTTTCTAAGATTCACAGACAACTTTGGTCATCCTATGGCTAGAGAATAAAAGAGAATGGAAGAAAATCAGATTCTACGATCTTGAAGAATCTTAAAAAAAAAAAAAATGGGCAGGGAATCTAAAAAACCAGAAACATTTAAAGAAGGAAAGCATTAGCGAACCAACATTTGCTGAGTGCTTACAATTTACCAAACACTACACAAGTCCTCACAAACACCCTACCTAGGAGGGATTATTATTCTCATTTTGCAGATAAAGAAACCGAAGCTCAGACTAAATCATACTCAAAGTCACACAGCTAGTAAGTGGCAAATCTGGAATGGAAAACCAGTTCTATATCCAAAGTCTATCTTCCTTCCTCTACTATACTGTCTCCCGAAAAGAATTCACTATTGAAGTCAGCTTCTAACAGCATACATGAGTAGCAGGATTCGTATTTATGTTCTTTATGTTTTTAAATATTTTCCAAAATTACACTTATGTACACATAATTCATACTTTTAGAATCAGGATAACTAAAAGGTGAGTATGAAAGCACACAACCAAGGATGTGTATAAAAGGGGAGCCACAGTCCATTAGAAGAGAATCAGAAAGACTAAAACTAGAATAAGATACTATCCAAAATCTCAGACAACAGAATGGTCCTCTAGGTTCAGAAGGGAAGACACAGAAAAGAACTGGTATCCAACATGGAGAAGCACCTTGCATGGTTTCTTAAACATAGATTTTGGCATGTTTCTTATAAACAGCAGTTGACTAGATTGGGGAGGGGGGTGTCTAATTGATTTATCTATTCAATAAATATTTATGGATGAACCCCTTTCCTAGGCATTGGGCATTTCTAGTAGAGAGGTTTCTAAATATATACCTAAAGAGACTCTTCTGCATGTGCCTGCAGGAGACAGATTCAAGAATTCTTACTGTAGCATTTATTATAATGGCAAAACATTTGGGCTGAAACATCTCTCCATAAAGGAATGGATTGGAGTGGCCTATTCTATCTTTCGCTTTTTTACAACTAAATAAATGAATTAAGATATCTAAGTCATTAACTGATAAGCATAGGTCTCAAAAAAAAACATACTGATCAATAAGCTACATAATAATATGCAGTATCTATCATTTACATAAAATTACAAATACACAAAACAGTACTACACATTGTTTACAGATGTTCATATGTATAATAAGTATATAATAATATGGTTTGGAATCATCACCCTAAATTTAAGATAGTGGTTACCTCTGGAGAGCAAGGGGAATAGGACCAAAGGAAAACAAGGAGTTTAAACTTCAAGATTTTCTTGTAACTAAAAAACAAGAGCTAAAGGAAAAATGACAAAATATAATATCTATTCTTTCTGATGGTAGATATGTATGACTTACATGTTTGCTATTATTATATTTTGTGCATTTTTATATTCCCATTTTATATTCCTATTTTTAAAAAATGAAAAGCAACGGGAAAAGAATCCCACACATAATATCAATTAAGGTAACAAACATACCAATGAATGTGTGAAGCTTATTTATAGAAAATTGGAAGAGGAGAGGGATTTAAATGGAGTAAGACATATTACATTGCTGAACTAAAAAATAAAATATTTAAAATTGTCAATTTTACCAAAAACAATTATTTAAAATAATTTCAATTCTAATCATCTCACCAAGACTTATTGTAAGAGGAGATACAAAATGACTCTACTGTTCATCTGTTGGCAGAGCTTCTCAAACATCAGTATAGATAGGAATCACCTAGGGATCTTGTTACTATGTAGATTCTGATCCAGTAAATCTCAAGTGGGGCCTGGGATTGCCTAACAGGCTCCCAGTGATGCCAATGCTACAAGACTAAAGACCACACTTTGAGTAGCAAAAATCTAGAAAGTAAATGTAAGATAAATAAACAAGAACATCTGAACTAAAAAGAATAATGACCTGAGTAGCAAGAGGGAGCAGTAGCCCAATAAATAATAAAGCATATAACAATGCTTCAGTAATTATACACTGAGGTGATGGCAAACAGCAGGTATCATTTAAATAGTACTTAATAGGTGCCAGGGACTGTTCTATGCACTTTATAAATACTACCTAATTTAATCCTCATAATGACCATATGAGGTAGGCACTATTATTGTTCTCATTTTATCAAAGGGGAAATAGAACAAAGAAGGGGCAGTTAAAAATAAGTAATTTGCCTAAGAACACACAAGTGGTAAGTGATTGAGTCAGGATTAAAGCCAGACCGTTTTGTGATCTTAACCTCTATGCTATACTGCATAGTAACAAATGTAACTAAATCCAAAGTTTGAGCCCATACAGGGGAAAAAAAAAAAAAAAAAAAAAAGCTTTAATCAAAAGAAAGGTGGAGGGGTGTCCCGTTTACCCACTTCATGTCAACATGGAGTAATGGGGACCAGATTTACCCTTCCATCTGAAACAACAAAAAAACAGAGGAAATAGATAAAATGCAGTTTTCAAGGGCACTGGACATCAAGGCAATGAAAGACAGTGACTCCTAAGAGACAGATATAAATGAGTCTTACGATTGTCCCAGGTTTCTGCACTACAGTGCAGAGAGAGGGAAACCAAGAGAAGCCCAGAAGACTCCCTATGTTGAGGAGACAGCACTGAGAACCCAAGGAAATCAAGGAAGCTAGAGCTCACAGGGAAGAGTATCAGAGGAGAGAGAACCCCAAAGACTTATGGAGGGTCCTCTTGAGTACTTAACATACATTTACAAGTAAAACCCAAAGTAAGAGAAAGAACCATCTAAAGGATTAAAAGGATCAGAGCCCAGTGCTTATAAAAGGCCTAAAATAGTGCCTATTTCTACCAAAAAGACTAGGGAAAAAATTCACAGGGCACTGGGTAGAGTACTGAATAGTGAGAAATAATTAGCCTGAGACTAGCACTGCTCCAGAAGTACCTAACAAGTAAAAAACCAGACCTGAAATGGCCAAACTATTTCCAAGTAACTTAACTGCATCCCAGAACAAACTTCAAGAATATTTATAGGAATAGAAAAAACACAGCACTGAACAGGTAAATTCACAATGACTGTCATTCAATCAAAGATTGCTGGGCATGAAAAGAAAGGAGAAAACAGGACCCATAATCAGGGATAACCAACTGAAAAAGACCTAGAGGGGGCGCCTGGGTGGCTCAGTCAGTTAAGTGTCTGACTTTGGTTCAGGTCACGATCTCACAGTTCATGAGTTCGAGTCCTGCATCAGGCTCTGTGCTGACAGCTCAGAGCCTGGAGTCTGCTTTGGATTCTGTGTCTCCCTCTCTCTCTGCCCCTCCCCTGCTTGCGCTGTCTCTCTCTCTCTCTCTCAAAAATAAATAAACCTTAAAAAAAATTTTTAGGGGCACCTGGGTGGCTCAGTCAGTTAAGCATCCGACTTCAGCTCAGGTCATGATCTCACAGCTTGTGAGTTTGAGCCCCGTGTCTGGCACTGTGCTGACAGCTCAGAGCCTAGAGCCTGCTTCAGATTCTGTGTCTCCCTCTCTTTCTCTGCCCCTCACCGACTCATGCTCTGTCTCTCTGTCCTTCAAAATAAATAAACGTTAAAAAAAATTTTTTTAATAAAAAAAGTAAAAAATAAATAAATTTAAAAAAACAGACCTAGAGTTGGCACAAAAATTAAAATTAACAGTGGGGGAAAAAAAATTAACAGTGGGGCACCTGGGTGGCTCAGTCAGTTAGGCATCCAACTTTAGCTCAGGTCACAATCTCATGGTTAGTAAGTTCGAGCTCCGCATCAGGTCGATTGCTGTCAACACAGAGCCCACTTCAGATCCTCTGTCTTCCTCTCTCTCTGCCCCTCCCCCACTCTCACATGCTCTCTCTCTCTCTAAAATAAACATTAAAAAAAATTATAATTGGGGCGCCTGGGTGGCTCAGTCGGTTGAGCGTCCGACTTCGGCTCAGGTCATGATCTCGCGGTCCGTGAGTTCGAGCCCCACGTCGGGCTCTGTGCTGACGGCTCAGAGCCTGGAGCCTGTTTCAGATTCTGTGTCTCCCTCTCTCTGACCCTCCCCCATTCATGCTCTGTCTCTCTCTGTCTCAAAAATAAATAAACATTAAAAAAAAATTTTTTTTAATTATAATTAACAGAAAAGAATATTAAACCAGTCATTATAACTGTATTCCAAATGTTCAAAAAGTTAAGTACAGACATGGATGATATGAAAAAGACATAAATCAAACTTTAGGGATGAAAGCAACATCTGAGATGAAAACTACACTGGGTAAGATCATCAGCTGATCAGACACTGCAGAAGAAAAGATTAATGAACTTGAAGACATAGCAACAGAAACTATCTAAAATGAAACAGAATTTTTAAAACATGAAAAAAACATCAGTGAGCTGTGGGACAACTTCAAGTAGTCTAATATTCATGTAACTGGAGTGTCTGAAAGGGTTCAGAGGCAGGAAAAATATTTGAAGAAATGATTACCTAAACTTGATGAAAAGTGAAACCAACGGGTCTAAGAAGCTCAACAGACCCCAAGCACAAGAACATTAAAAAAAAAAAAAATTACACCAAGACACATAATGGAAAAATTACTCAAAATCAATGATAAGAACATCTTAAAAGCAACCAGGGTGGGGGAAAAGACGCATTACATTCAGAGAAACAAAAATGAAAGCAGATTTCCTATCAGAAACAATGCAAGTAAAATGACAATGGACCAACATCTTTAAGCACCAAAAGAAAAAAAACTATCAACCTAGAACTGTATACTCAGCAAACATTTTTCAAAAGAGATGGTAATATAAATATGTCCTTAGACATATAAAAGCTGCAAGCATTCCTCACCAGCAGACCTGTACTACATGAAATGTTAAAGGAAGCCCTTCAGGCAGAAGGAAAATGGTATTGACTGGAAATCTAGATCTGCACAATAAAGAACACTGGAAAAAATGGTAACTACATGGGCAAATAAGATTTGTTATTATTACTTAAGTCCATTTAAGAGGCAATTCACTGTTTAAACAAAAGTAATAACAGTGCATTGTGCAGTTTATGACACACGTGATATGTGCTCTGTGTAAACTGGCTCTGAAGGTATTCAAAGCAAAAGATTCAAAAGTCTTTATATTGTCTCACAGAGTAACCACCTTGAGAATCAACACTGAACTATACATCTAAGCTCTGGTTTGTGCAGGTTGGTCTTTCTTTGTTTCTTGTTTTAATCTCATTCTCAGCCTCACATTCAATGGCTCGCTTTCATTACACTTAGCATAAAATACAAATTCCTTGCCAAGGCCTAAACAATCCTGCAAGATTTGCCTTCCTCTCCAACTTCCTCTCCTGTCATTTTGCCCCTCAATCACTTTGCTTCCTAGCCACGATAGCCTTCCATTAATTCTTAGGATATACCAAAGGCTTTTCCCCCAACTCTGTGCCTTTAACTTCCTATTCTTTGGCCTGTAACACTTCTCTCCAAGATCTTCTTGTGACCAGCTTCCTCTGACTCCAGATGACTACCCCATCTATAATAGATGCTCCACTAATCCTCTATCACAGCACCCTGGTTTTTTCCTCCACAAAATTGACTGGGATATTTATATTTTGTTTATTAATTTGTTTACTATCTTTTCCCACTAGAATGTCTGTCTTGGTCACTGTGCTATCCTCAGCATCTAGGACAGTACCTAGCGCATAACAGGCCCTCAATAAATACTTAATAAATACAATTCAGGGTGCCACTTTTAAAGGGGACACTGATAACAGTGTACTAAGAAGGGAACAATTAGAATGAAAAGGGTCCAGAAATCCTGCCACTGAGGGAATGATGAAGGAACCAGAAACGTGTAGCCTACAGAAGTACAAGCTAGGTAAAAACATTCAAATTATCTCTAAATATCTGAAGGCTATCATATAAAGAAGTGTGTTCCACATAGCAAAAACCAGTGTCAGTTGGCCAAAGTTTCCAGGAGACATATTTTGAGTGTAAATACAAAAACAATTTTATCACACCTAAAACTTTTTAACCATGAAATGGACTATTTCATTAGTTTCCCACTCTTGAAGATATCCAAGTGACTGAGTGGTTATTTATTAGAGATCTTGAAAACAGAATTTCTATCCTAAGAAGTGAGTAGGGAAAAGCTGACCTACAGGTCCATTCAGATTCTAAGAATGTATAATTCTAAGCATATAAGCAATATTTAATTTCAGTTATACATAAGGGTCAATATCCATTATCACCTTACATTCAGTGTATTTATTCAACAAACACTGACTGAGCAACAAATGGCTATATTAGCCCTAAGACAAACCAAAACAAAGCTTGACTGCTACCCCATCCCAAAGAGCTATGGTCTGGGTAAAGAGATCACACAATTATGACTTGGGATAGAACGAAGTAAGCGCCATAAGCAAGGTACAAAAGTGCTTTAGTTAAGGTTTTTCCTGCATAACTGATTTTGTTATACCTGAAGATAAGCCCAGTCCATGTTTTGTAAAAGCTGCACATACCTCCCAGGATATAGGCTCAGGTTTTATGCAATATTTTTGGTGATTACAAGGCAAAATCTGAACTTGGAGATGAGCAGTTATTAAAATCGATATTACTAAGACAAATTCCCAATCTAATAATTTTATACCTACTAATACTTAAAAATTGCATTTCTAAACAAAAAAAAAATAAAAAATAAAACCTGCATGATCTTTACCTCCAAAGACGATTTGAAATGATGACCCAATACTTCACTTGAAAAATCCTAACTAAATTAGAAATGTAACAAATCTATCAAATTTATCTCCTTGTTTTCTTTTATTCCTTTATCAGTATCTGATAAAATACAGGTCTAGGGAAATAAGCCTAAATAAGTAAAAACTAGAATAGTTATAAATTTACATTTTACAAAGGATATTTAAGTGAGCTGATTTAAATATGAGCCAACCCGTTCCACATTCCAGGGAAAGGTCTCACTCTCCCTGCCTAGGCATATGGCTTTTTTTTTTTTTTTTTTTTTTAAGTTTTACTGTCTTTGTGTATACCTTATAATTACAATGGAAGACACCTGGGACAGTCCAAACTCGGCTTGCTTATGTACTGAAACACATAACTTATTACACTGTCACCCAAATTTGGATCATTTCAGCAGTGATTATTTGGTAAATTAGATCCTAGCATTTCAGAGACAACAGGGCCCTTAGAGATGGCTAGCTCACAGTATTTTGTTTTGTCTTAATACATGGCTTTTTAAGCAAGTCAGTATATTTAACCAAAATAAATACATCAATAGCAAAAGAATGCTAGATGTCTAAGCACCACTGCATTCTAAAAATAAGATCCTCTAAATCCATCATGGTGCTTAAAATGAATATTTTTACATAATAAAAATGCAGACAGCAGAAATAAAGCATTTAGCTTAAGAGGCAGAAAAAGGCAATTGTATTTTTGAAAAAGGAAAACTAGCAATCTTATGAAAACCACAGCAAATGGCTTTAGGAAGAATTATGAATGCAAAAAGGGCATAAGATAGAAGTCAAGTCTCCAGTCTACGGAAAATACATATGGCTACTTAACATACCACAGTCCGAAGGCATTGGTGCTGCAGAAATGGAAAAGACAACTGGTGTATCAGAACCTGGAAATAAAAATGGGTATCTTCCAATCAAAGAATTTCCTTCTACTGGAAAATCTGGAAGGTCCTCTATGGTCATCTTCTAGAAAGCCACCTTTAATGAGAGAAAAAAGCATATCTATTGTATTTGTATGCAACTTAGAATGATTGCCTTGAATCACAAAAAGACTATTTTCTTTTAATATATAACCTACTGACCTTTTTTTAAAGATTTTAGTAATCTCTACACCCTACATGGGACTTGAACTTACAACCCGGAGATCAAGAGTTGCATTCTCCTCCGACTGAGCCAGCCAGGAACCCCAATCTACTGACATTTTTTAACTTCAACCTTCAAGAATCTTTTTGAGAGAGGAAGGGGGAAAAACTTCCTTTTAGCAAACTGCTATTAAAGAATATATGTTGTTTCACACTGTCTCTTACAGACATGCAATCTTTTTAGACAAAGCTCAGGAGAAATAAAAAGCTAAGTACTGGGGCGCCTGGGTGGCTCAGTTGGTTACGTGTCCAACTTCGGCTCAGGGCATGATCTCGCGGTCTGTGAGTTCGAGCCCTGCGTCGGGCTCTGTGCTGATAGGTCAGAGCCTGGAGACTGTTTCGGATTCTGTGTCTCCCTCTCTCTGACCCTCCCCCGTTCATGCTCTGTCTCTCTCTCAAAAATCAATAAATGTTTAAAAAAAAAAAAAAAAGCTAAGTATTTCCCCAAAACACATGAAAACCTTTTTTATAAATATTGTTTTTGCTTTTTAATTTTTTTTATTTTAGAGAGAATGAGTGTGCGCATGAGCAAGTGGGGGAGGGGCGGAGGGAGAGAGAGAGGGAGAGAGAGAGAATCCCAAGCAGGCTCCATACTTGGCACAGAGCCCAATGAAGGGCTCAATCCCATGACCCTGGGATTACGACCTGAGTCGAAATCAGGAGTCATAACCTTGCGGCACCTGGGTGGCTCAGTCGGTTAAGTGTCCAGCTTCAGCTCAGGTCATGATCCTGTGGTCCATGGGTGGGTTCGAGTCCCACATCAGGCTCTGTGTTGACCACCTCAGAGCTGGAGCCTGCTTTGGATTCTGGTCTCCCTCTCTCTCTGCCCCTCTCCTGCTCGTGCTCTGTCTCTCTCTCTCTCTCAAAAATAAATAAACATTAAAAAAAATTTTTTTAAGTCAAACACTCAACTGACTGAGCCACCCAGGCATCCCTAGGTGAAAAGGTTTTTAAATGCTGAGTTAATCCAAGTGGGTGATATTCTCTTTACTTAGAGTAATAAAGGGATATAATATCCCTTGTAGATGTACCTCTATCATAGGATCTGACACAGGTTACATTACCTGTCTTCTAACAGTTCATGCCATGTGCTCATCACATGAAAATAATCTAGTTTAGAGTGTTCTCGTTCTTTTCTGACATCCTAGAAAGTTTCACTGGAAATCAATCACATCACTTGTACAAATATGGGTCTAAGAGCTCCCGGCATTGTTTACTTCTCCCCAACATACAACATCCATTTAGTCCATCCGTGCAGAAAATGGAAGGCCATGCCTTTTAAACCACATCACTGATATTGCCTCTTTTTCCCAGAAAACATGTGAGCGCTTAGGATGTTTGCCCTGCAGTGGACTGCTGCACCCTAGCTCAGATAGAAATGGCATAGCAGAGCAAATGTTGGTACAACTGAACTATATATAAAGGTAAAAAGCATCCAGTTTCTTTTGCATCAAGTCTGTAAAGTCTGAAATATTATAAATCTCTTTATCAGTGTTAAATATAAGCAAAGACCATATTACAAAACTAAATAAAAATGATGCTAGGCCATTTCAGTAGAAAGAATAAAGATAATTAACTGGCAAAGCTGCCAGTTACCCTAGCAGATAACACCATGCTAGAAATTACTCAGTGTGTGTTCTATACTTAACCAATCCTATATCTAACTTAGCCATCTTTACTCCACCATCACCACCCTGATCCAAAGAAACAGTCACCTCTCTGAGCTAACTGGTTCCTTTCCAATGATCCATGTTTTCTGAAGACTATCAGGAACTAGTAACGAGTAAGGTGACTTTTTTTTTTTTTTGTCATAAGGTACATGCTTATGTGGACATGGATATTCTTTATTAAATAACCTAATACACTGTTACTATGTTAAAGGTATTCAAGTTTTCTTAGATGCTAAAGTTAGTTGCCACCCAATACATTGAATGATTATGATAGTAACCCTACCACAATAATGGGGAAATAACAAGGAATTGGTGCCACACAGCAAGGTGATCTTCCTCAAACACTTCAATTCCAAAAAGTAACACACATCCCCAAAGACAGTCCTCCTTCAATGCCATAGCTTCTCAGTGATGAAAGTAACAGGATTTCTACTTGTTGGCTGCTACTTTTGGCAGTAAATCTGAGCAAAATATTCTATGCAGAGCATGAAGCTTCCTTTGAAATCAAGGGACATAAACAAGGCTTAATAACTATTAAGGAACCACCACATACAAGGCACCGCACTATTCTGGATGTTTTGGAAAATACGAAAGTGAGTAAGATAGTCCAGGCTTATTAGCTAGCTTACCATCTACTAGGGTGAATAAAATAGCACTAGTAACTATAGATGATGAAATAGAATGGGGTATGTTCTGTGACATAAGTACAAGGAACATCTACATTGGGCACTCCTGACAATCAGAAACAGTGCATGAAGAAAGCATCCCCAAGATGGGTCTTGAAAGATCGGTCAGCAGAAATTTAAAAGAAGAGCATGTTAAAGGAAGTAGGCTGGAACTCGGGCACATCTAGGTACATTGTTTGAGGTAAGGCTGTAATGTTTTTTTAGGACTCTACTTGGGAGTATTGCATACACCTGATCAAAGACCAAACCACTTAATTCCATAAGCACTGGGAAACTCCTGATTTCTTAAAAGGAGAGAGTTCTGATTCAAACCATGTTTTAGGAAGATTCATCTGACTACAACCACACTTTAGAACTCACTCATGTTTTTATACTCCTAATTCTTCAGCCAAGTGATTGAGTGGCTATCCTTCTGAGTTGGTTAAGAGGAACCCACCTTTAAAAACCTCTCTTTTAGAAATACAAATCAAAACCACACTGAGAGATCACCTCACGCCAGTCAGAGTGGCTACAATGAACAAATCAGGAGACTATAGATGCTGGCGAGGATGTGGAGAAACGGGAACCCTCTTGCACTGCTGGTGGGAATGCAAACTGGTGCAGCTGCTCTGGAAAACAGTGTGGAGGTTCCTCAAAAAATTAAAAATAGACCTACCCTATGACCCAGCAGTAGCACTGCTAGGAATTTACCCAAGGGATACAGGACTACTGATGCATAGGGGCACTTGTACCCCAATGTTTATAGCAGCACTCTCAACAATAGCCAAATTATGGAAAGAACCTAAATGTCCATCAACTGATGAATGGATAAAGAAATTGTGGTTTATATATACAATGGAATACCACTTGGCAATGAGAAAGAATGGAATACAGCCTTTTGTAGCAACATGGATGAACTGGAGAGTGTTATGCTAAGTGAAATAAGTCATACAGAGAAAAACAGATACCATATGTTTGCACTCTTATCTGGATCCCAAGAAACTTACAGAAGACCATGGGGGAGGGGAAGGGGGAAAAAAGTCAGAGGGAGGGAGCCAAACCATAAGAAACTCTTAAAAACTGAGAATAAACTGAGGGTTGATGGGGGAGGGGAGGGAGGGGAGGGAGGGGAGGGTGGGTGATGGGCATTGAGGAGGGCACCTGCTGGGATGAGCACCGGGTGTTGTATGGAAACCAATTTGACAATAAATTTCATATTAAAATAAAATAAAATAAAATAAAATAAAATAAAATAAAAAATAAAAATAAAAACCTCCCTTTTATAGGGTAGAGCTTCCCATCCAAAAAAAATTTTTTGAAAGTGATCCTCAGAGCACCTTTCATTTCCTTGTAGACTGCTGAGATCCTCACAGAACTCTATCTTGCGCAACTATCACAGGAGCTAGATTAGTGTCTTACACATATTTCATTTAGATGCAGTGTGGAAAGATGATTCACTCAACAAGGTGGAATAAACACTGTCATTTCATATACTAGATACTTCAAGCCCAGAGAAGCTACAATATTACCTAACCAATGTACTGAACATTCTTTGTATTTTGTGCCTTCATTGCATTTTTCCTTAGTCCCATTTCCTTTCCTTCACGAAAAACTCAACAGTCTATCTCTAGTCCCACTTAAGAAAACTGCACACCTCTAAAAACATGGCAAAGTTTTAGAATCCTTCTGAAAAGCAATCTTTGGGTCTGAAGATCTAAGACACCTGGGATCTCGCTCAAACTTGGTCAAACTAGAATCAAATTCCCCAAACTCTGATTTATATAGGAATCCCATCCTACACCATCACCCCAAAAACAGCTCTGAGAAAATGCAACTGGTAACATGGCTCAAATATCTTGTGATTTTTCAAGGATTCCTGGTCTATTCCCTAACACAGAATGGTGGTGAGAAGAGATGGCCACTAACTTTTTCAAAGCGGTTCAAGGCTAGTAGACCTCACTAAGGAACCTCATTATGGTCAAGAGACTCCCTCAGCTTTATCTGGAATATGGTTCAAGGGCAACATCTTTGAGCTACTCAACTAACAGGAGATCTAAGCTGTGTCCACATGAGTTAGAATCACGAGGCCCTTTCATTCATTTAAATACTGTATTTTGCCAGGAGCCTTTATTTCCATTAGATTCCCAAAAAATTACCATAACCAAAATAAGCATTTAAATCATATCTCCAAGGTTCCTTTAAAAATTAAAAATAGGGGTGCCTGGGTGGCTAAGCATCCGGCTTCGGCTCAGGTCATAATCTCATGGTTCATGAGTTTAAGCCCCGCATTGGGCTCTGTGCTGACAGCTCAGAGCTTGGAGCCTGCTTCGGATTCTGTCTCCTTCTCTCTCTGCTCTCCCCTGCTTGCACTCTGTCTCTGTCTCTCTCTCAAAAATAAACATTTAAAAAAATTTTTTAATTAAAAAAAAAAAAGTAAAAAATAAAGGGGTGCCTGGGTGGCTCAGTCAGTTGAGGGTCTGACTTCGGCTCAGGTCACGATGTCACAGTTCGTGAGTTTGAACCCCACATCAGCTTTGCTGCTGTCAGCACAGAGCCTGCTTCAGATCCTTTCCCCCCCTCTCTCTGCCCTTCCCCTACTTGAGCGCTCTCTCTCAAAAATAAACATTTTAAAAATTAATTAATTAAAAATTAAAAATAGAATTACTAAGTGATCCAGTGAGTCCATTACTAGGTTTTTACTCAAAGAAAACAAAAACACTAATTCAAAAGATGTATGCACCCTACATTTACTGCAGCACTGTATACAATAGTGAAGGTATGGAAACAACCCAAGCATCCATTCATCGATGAATGAATAAAGAAGACTGGGGGTGGAATATTACTCACCCACAAAAAAGAATGAGAACTTGTCATTTGCAACAATATGGATGGGCCTAGAGGTTATAATGCTAAGTGAAATACGTCAGACAGAGAAAGACAAATACCATATGATTTCACTCATGTGGAATTTACAAAACAAAACAAAGGAACAAAGAAAAAACAGACTCTTAAATACAGAGAACAAACCAGTGGCTGCTAGAAGGGAGGTGGGTAGGTGGTGAGTGAAAATGATAAAGAATATTAAGAGTATTCTTATCATGATGAGCACTGAGTAATATATAGATTGATGAGTCATTATATTGTACACCTGAAACTAATATAACACTGTATGTTAATTATGCTTCAATAAAAGATAATAACCAAAAAAATTTAATGTAGTATCTCCAGCTATCCATTTATTTGTTACATATATAAATCTATTCAATCACTAAACAGGTATTTACAATAGTCGATACTTAGTTGCCTCTCAGCCCTAGAAAGAATATAAAAGACACCTGCCCTCCAGAAGTTCATTAGTCACTCAACAAGCATTTACTGAGTGTTTCTAAGTCCTAGGCTGGGCATACAAAGAGAAAGAAAATAGGTATGCCCTCGTCCCCACATAGGTTAGAGTCTAGTATATTTCTATAAGAAAGCTGAAATTACTGTACAGTTGTAATAAATGCTGTGTTCAAGAGGGTCAGTGGAAACTTCCTGAAGGACTAAAAATTTAAAGTTGCAGTGTCCAACCAGGTAGCTACTAGCCACACGTGGCTATTTACATTAAACTAAAATTTCAGTTCCTCCATTGCTCTAGCCCCACAGACGTACTCAAAAGCCACATGTGGGTAGCAGACACCATGCTTAAACAGTGCAGAAACACTTCCCTCATTGCAGAAAGTTCTGTAGAACACCACTGAAGGAAAACAGTGCTGCTCAAATTCGATGCGAAAATAGTAAGAATCAACAATAAACAAAGGCTAACAAAACTAAGCAAGCCAATAGCAGCACGGTTAATTATACATAAGGAACCAGGGAACAGTAAGCCTAAAAGTAACCAGATATTTGTAGGTTTAAACAGGGAGAAAGAGTTGATTAACAAAAAGGCCACTAGTACATGTTTCAAAACTGGAGTTGTTAAGAACAATAAAAAGACACCATATAAATATCACTTTTTTTAAAAGACCCTGCTAGTGAAAACTGTATCTGGTGAATCTGAAATGTCTGAAGTACTACAAATAATATACCATTTGTTAAATCTTCTATCAAACAAGTAAAAATACTCATATTTCAAGCTCTAATCTTACAGCCCAGGTGGTCCATTACCAAATGAAAGCATTTTTTAAAAATGCATATTGTTAGCAAAATAAGATAGAACCAGGATGCTTTTGCATAATAAAGATGTAGAAGGCTAGATTTCTGCCATTTTCAATTCTCTGCTTTCGGTCCATAGTCGCTCCGTGTCCCACATCGCCTGATCTTCTGCCACTTAGACGACTTACTTCAAATTGTGCAGAAGGTTCATAAATGACAAACGTCAATCTGAAAATGAAGTATTTGCAGGATGTTTCTAAGGAGGAGGGTGTTTCTATATTGAAATATTTCACAGGCACCGATTTATACTATGAAATTGCTACAATGTGAACCACAGTCTAGCTGGGAACATAGAGCAAGTTACTATCCCTTGAGAATATCATCCTCTGATATATATCAAAACACTGTCTCAGAGTTTAAATCCAAACTGCCTCTTTAGTCTCGGGATGAATGAACAACCTGACATCTAAAAGAAAGCTGACATTATAAACCCATCAATCTAATCTACAAGGATGAGGTCTAAACCACCTCTCTGTTTAGGGCAGGGCTCAGAGCAAGTGCCCCCAACCCCCCACCCCAACTTCCCTTCCCAATTCCTATTATTTCGAATTAAGGAATCTCAGGATAGCCAAAGACTGGAAGCAAAGCCATTTGGTTTAGCTTTGCATTCCCACCGGCAAAAGGTTTCTTAACAATTTATTAAGCAAGGGGAGGCACGGGAGATGTGAAGAGGCCCGCTGCAGGAAAAACACCAAAGGCGGCGCACCGCACGCAGCACATCTGCGTGCGGGTGACACTCCCAGGGCGCCCGGGCGGCCGCGGCTGCGGAGGCGGACAGGGGGCCCGCAACCCAGGCACCGCGCCGCTCCTCATCCCAAAGTTACACAGCCTGCGAGGAGCGGAGAGGAGAAACCCACCTCTCCGAAGGTGGGCCGCGCCGCCCCCGCCCCCGGCGACAGCCCCGGGGAGGCCTGCGGGAGCCCGCGACCCCGGCGCCACCGGACGCGGACGCGGCGCTCCCAGAGCCTCCGCGCGGCCCTCCCCGAGCCGTCAACAGCCCCTCGGGCACCCTCGCCCCCGCCCAGCCGGCCCGCAGCCCCCGCGCGCTCCCGCCCCACCTGCTCCTCCGGTCCTCTCGGGACGGCCGGCTGCGAACGCGGAGACGCGGAGGCAAGGCCGAGAGGCGCGCTCCTCCGCCCGGCGCCAGTCTCCAGTGGCCGGCCGCGGAGCCTCCCGCTGCGCCGCTCCCAGACCTGGTCCGGCCCCTCCCGCCTGCCGCCTCCGCGCGCGCCGAGCCGGGCCCCACGCGGGGTCGGCGCGCGCGCAGTGCAGGCTCCCGGGCCGCGCGCAGGCCTCGGCCCCAGCCCCGCGCACGCGCCGGGGCTGGGGGGTGGGGTGGAGGCGAGAAGCGCGCGCCTCTTGCCTGCGCCCCCGCCGGCCCCCAGCCCACGGAAGGTGGAGCCTCCAGGTTGGGACCGCCTGGGAGCTTCCTGGGTTAGACTTGCGTGGAGGTGGCAGCGCCGTGGTATTTCCATCGCAGTCGCAGGAAGGTTCTCGGGGGAACCCCGCAGGGCCCAGGGCAGTGAGTAGGGGCGGTAGCCCTTGGCGCGCTGTACTCCTCCATTAAAGCCCTTAGCTACCTTCTCCCACCCCCGCCCCGGGGCTAGGAGCGCCCCCACCGAGTTCACAGGGGCAGGCATGGCGTCTTATCTGTGTCTAACCCTGTGCATGGCCCAGAATAGGTCCACCAGTCAATTACCTGTTTGCAGGTTTTGCTGTAAAAAGCCTAGCCGATACTATACCCAGGCCGAATACACCCAAAGGTGTCTGTGGAGGCAGAAGGGGAGACGTGAGTAGTCGTCCCAGAACTTTATTTCTCCTGCTGCTTTGCTCATTTCTCACCTTCTTCTCCCTCGGTCCCATCTCCATTCCCCAAGAGCCAGAGGTGGTGAAACTGTAACAACAGACGTTAAGTGCTGACAACCTGGTTCTCCATCACCCAGTAGAAGGAAAGGTGTTGCTTGGCACTTAATGAGTCTCCTTAATGAAGGAACTTAATGAGTCCATTGTTTCCCCATGACTGAGGTTTATAACACTGAATCACTGATGTTACAACATAACAACTCTCTCTCTGAGGCCTTTTCATTCTGGCTGTGATATACAGATTACTACACTGTACCTCCGTGTTCGCCAAGCACAGTGCCTGGCAAGAGCAGATATTGAATGACTGAATGTCTATCTGGGTCTCTTGCAAGAGCAGAGGTAAGTGCTGGGGACACACCAGAGCATCTTTTCCTGTTGGAATCACGGATTCTGGAGATTAGAAAAAGCCCCCTTCCCTTGCCTGGGCCTCCCTTGCAACATCCTTACACCAAATGGCCATAGTTGAATACCTCCAGTAACCAGGAACTCTTTCTTTAAAAGCAGTCATTTTATCATAGACCAGCCTTGTTGACAAGCTCTTCCTACCTTGAGCTAAATCACCTCCCTGCATCTCCTCCTTATTGGGTTTCTACTCTGGGGACTTCTAGATCATGTCTGCCTCTGATTCAAGATATCTAGGACAAGCATTCTCTGTCGCTTAGGCTACTCCTTGTACGACAGGGTCAAGATCCCACTCACCAGCATGTTAAAGGAGTCTTTATGACATACCCCAGCTTCTTTAGAGCTCACAAATGAACATGGTGTCCTGTTGAGTGCAGAGAAAATAGAAACTCTCACCTCTTTCTAGGTCCCATGCTTCTATTAGCGTAGCTCAAGATATCAAAATAGTTTTGTAGCAGTCAATATTACATTGTTGAATTGGGTGGAGCACACTGTCAGCTAAAACCCATAGAACTTATGCAATATTTAAATGCCATGACCATCCCACAGTCCCTGGTCAGCTGCCAGTTTCTCTTTCTCTGCAGGTTCAGCACCTTCATGGACTCTCGGGGATGATCATGTGACACAGTTGCCTCCTCCCTTTGGGAGTTGCACCTCCTTCTCCCTGCCGCCATAATACCCTCTTCTTGTCTGATCCTGCCCACCTCTTTCACTGGTTAGAAGAAGGAAGGCAACTTTGGTTGGCTTTAAGCAACTATAAATTAGTCCTGTTGTCAGTGAGCCACAAAAACTCATAAAGATCTGTGTGTAACAGAAGGTGCTATTGGTGTACCTGTGGAAACATAGGTATACAGTTCACTTTTATTGCTGATTTAAATTATACCTCTGAGATACCACTATTAGTAGGTGACAGGGTGTGGCTAGCTGAGTTGTTTTTAACTATAATAAAAGTCTCTGTTAGAACCAGCCAGGCTGCTAGCCTTTTCTGCTACACCCAAACACAAAATAGTACACAGGCAATTTCCCAGGATACCAAGCAATTAGGGAGAGAGTCTCCTACTCACCTGGTTGCCTTTGTCCAAAATACTGAATTTATTCCATAAGCCATCATCAAGAATATAAGCACTCATCAGAATCATGCTCCCTAGAAAACCCCATGGGTCATACAAGTATGACCACGTATTGCCCAGTTAACAAGAGTTGGACCAGGACTTGGAACTTAAACCATCTTCTGGGGTGGGAAGGCACATGGGCATGTGGTACAACTGTACCTACTAAGATGCAATTGTATCTGAAGGCACAGTGAGGTTCCTGGACAATGAAACATAAACCACAGTCACAGGAAGTTATCAGCACTGGTGATCAGTATGGAGAAGGGGCATTACTGACTGACCACTGTGTGGCCCTTTACCTGTGGGATTTTACTTGCCTTCACTTCACAAATGAAGAAAGAGACTCCATCAGGTTGTGGAACTTGCTTGATGTACCCTGGGGCAGGAAAAGATTCAAACTAAGTCTGTCTGATCTGAAGTCTTGTGTTGATCCACTATTTTGTATTACCTATGCAGGGTGTCCTTTGGGGCATTCAAGACACAGAAATGTTGTGTCAAATAGCAGGGACCATTCAGAAATTCAAGCAGACAACCAGAAGTCAGCACCAAAAGGTCTCTCAGCAGCTAACAGGACCCAAACCATGGTAAAAGGGTTGGGGACATAGGCAAAAGAAGACTGAGCCACTGCTCTTATGTGGACTGAGGTATTGGGCAGGATATCATATCATTCACTGAGAAGAAGACAAGGCTCAGTTTTCAGAATCTGGATGTAGGGGCCATCAGGACTATAAGAAAGACCCCACTGTCAGAATTGGGGTGCCAAATTGAAGCCCAACTAGCAGAAGTCGTGAAATGCAAAATATCAGAGCACTGGGTAGAGCCCCTAAAATCTATATCTGCAGATGATAGGATCGTCATCAGAGAAAAGCTAACAGAATCAACTATTAGAAGTAATAAGTGAGTTCAATAAGGTTGTCAAGTACAAGATAAATTGCTAAAAATAGTTTCCTCTATATCAGCAGTAAGCAACCAGGAAATATAACAGACAATAAGATTTACAATAGCAATAAAACTCTTAAGCATAATATCCAGGAATTAACCTAACAACTTGTAAGAACTTTATGGAGAAAGTTTTAAAATTCTATTTAAGGACATAAAAGAAGATTGAGGGGTGCCTGGGTGGCTCAGTCAGTTGAGCGTCCAACTTCAGCTCAGGTCATGATCTTACACTCTGTGAGTTAGAGCCCTGCATCGGGCTCTGTGCTGACTGCTCAAGAGCCTGGAGCCCGCTTCAGATTCTGTGTCTCCCCCTCTCTCTGCCCCTCCCCTGCTCATGCTCTCTGTCTCTGTCTCAAAAATAAATAAAAACATTAAAAAAAATTTTTAAAGAAGATTGAATAATGAAGACATGCCATGGATAGGATGCCTTGACATTGTAAAAATCCATCTAATTTCTAAATGCAATGTTATACCAACTCAAAGTTTAAGGAACTTCAATAAACATATGAGGAAAAATAAAAATTTTCATAGTTAAGTCAGTTTGGAAAAGCAACAGCAAAGAGAGGAAGCTTGCCCTGCCAGATATTATTATTACCACATAGTGATAAAAAAAATAGTGTGGTCCTAGAACAGAAATGGAACAGTAAAACAGAATAGGGAGCTCAGAAGCAGACCGTGACACCTCAACATATATAAAGGTGGTACCACAAATCAATGAGAAAAATATATGTCATTTAGATGATATTGTTGGGGAAACTGGCTTAGTTTATGAAGAAATAAAGCTGGATGCTCCATGTCTACCATATACAAAGATGAACCCCATGGGGCACCTGGGTGGTTCAGTCGATTAAGCGTCCGACTTTGGCTCAGATCATGATCTCATGGTTTGTGAGTTCGAGCCCCGCATCAGGCTCTGTGCTGCCAGCTCAGATCCTGGAGCCTGCTTTGCATTCTGTGTCTCCCTCTCTCTCTGCCCCTCCCCAACTTGTGCTGTCTCTCACATAATAAATAAACTTAAAAATTAAAAAAAAAAAAGACAAAAAACAAAAACAAAGGAGAACTCTAGATGAATTAAAGACCTACATTCGAAAGGTAGAAGGAAAATGTAGGAGAATGTCTTTATGAACATGGGGGTAGGGACTTACTTCATAAAACAAGACTACAAAAGTACAAACCTTAAAACAAAAGGCTGGGAGATTTGCCATACATCACAATGAAGGCTTTTCTCCAATGAAGACTACTATAGAAAAAGTTAACAGCAGCTGACAAACTGGGAGAAGATATATGATGTGTTCAAAAGCATTTAGGGATTAATATCTAAAATATGTAAGGAACGCTTGCAAGTCAACAAAAAGAAGTCAGAAAATCCAATATAAAAATGAGAAAAGGATAGAAATAGGCCGAAGGAAAAGCCAGAATGGCATGCAAGCATAGAAGAGATGCTCAAACCCTCTAGAGAGGAGAGAATAGAAACACAACAAAAAGTATGGTGCTACCTATAGCCACTGGGATGCTGGTATATTTAAAAACCAGCTCTGGGGGATTAGAGCAGGGGCAGTCCTAATTTTAGCGTTTGCTAATTTCCATGTGCAAATACTCTCACCCCTGCCAATTTCAAACTACCAGCAGGAGGTCATTGAACAAGGATTTTAGAAGAAGTGTGTTCAGTCTGCTCTCATGAGCCAGCACCAACACACCAGTGCCTCACCCATCAGCTTAGCAAAAATTAGAAAAATCCCAAATATTGGCAAAGATATGGGGAAATGGGAATCCTCATGCACTGCTGATGGGAATTTAAACTGGTAAATACATTCCATTGAGCAAGCTGGCAGTGTCTAGTGAAAAAAATTATCAGCGTGCTTTATGACTCAGCAATCACCCTCCTAGATATGCCTCAGAGAAACTGTTTGTAACCTTCACGTGGCTTCCAGGAAGCCATTCTCTCATTTACTAGATGATCTCATCCCATCCAAGGCTTTAAATGCTATCTCTATTTTCAGGATTCCAAAATTTCTATCTCTAGCCCTGAACTTCAGACATATATCCACTGCCTACTCAACATCTAATCTATAGTGTATAATAAGCATCTCAAATGTAATATGTTCAGAATAGAACCCTACCCCACACCCTTCCCATGTCAGTAAATGACAGCTTGATTCTTCTGTTTGTTCACTGGAGTCATCTTTTCCTTCATAGTTCTGGATTTTCCAAACCAAAGCCCCATTCCCCATTTTTAAGAAAAGTTCATAACATCATTTATTGATGGAGAAATTCATCAATACCACTGAAATCCTTTCAAATCGATAGTCACCAGAGACCCCAGGAACTTCCTACTGCTGTCACCTGGGCTTGCTTTCTTCTGAAGAATCTCCTTTTCTCTCTCAAAGCTTCAAGTGGGGACCTGCCTGCTAAAGCAGACTACAAACTGAAGACCTCACAAGCCTTATTATCTGAATCCTTGGTTCTCATTCCTGGTTGCACACTTGAATCTCCTGAATACCTTTCACAAAATAAACCAGAGACTTCCTCAAATATTCTAACTCAACTGGCCTAATTTAGATTCGTGCTATTCTGTAAGTTTATTCTCTCTTTTGTTAGTCTAATTCCCAAAAAGACACAAACAAATGAAGTTTTCAAACCCAACTCATTCCTATGTGGGAACTGCTTCCCATGTCCTCCAGTTGGGCCACTCCCCAACACCACGTGATACAACAACTTTTAAAGTTGTTTGTATCTTTATGGTAGGGTGCCTGGGTGGCTCAGTGGTTAAGTGTCTGAACCTTGGTTTCAGCTCAGGTCATGACCTCATAGTTCATGAGTTTGAGCCCCATGTTGGGCTCTCCATTGACAGCATGGAGCCTGCTTGGGATTCTGTCTCCCTCTCTCTCTTCCCCTCCCCTGCTCTCTCTCTTTCTCTCTCTCTCTCTCTCTCTCTCTCTCTCTCTCTCAAAAATAAATAAATAAACTATTTTTAAAAAGTGTTCTTTACAGGCCAACATAAGAAAGAAGGAACACAGGGAATGTTTCATGGCATCAGGATTAAAACTGCCTCTCTAAGGAACAAGTCTTTCACACTGGCTGCTCAAAGCTATGGCCACCAAGGCAGTTCCAGAAACATCTCTGGCACATAATAGCAGCATCGAGATGGTTTCCACTAGGATGTTAGTTCCAACACCCCCGCCCCTCATTGAAACATACTTTAACCAAGTCTCTAGATATAAATATCATTTTATAGAAAACATGAAGCATGAAGGAATATCATAAATTACATCATGAGCATGTAATAGGCCAAGTCCAAAATGTGGAAACTTCTACAGGGAAAATAACCCAATTCCTACAATCAAAAATTAGCTAAGGGAAACTAGTGTAGATCGAAAGAGACATAAGAGCTCTATCTACAAACTATAATGTGCAGAGCATTTAGATCTGGATCAAACAAAGAAATGTAAAAAAATTCTTGAGGCTGTTGAGGGAAATTTAACATGAACTGGACATTAAATTGTATCAAAAAGTTTTTGTTAACTTTTTTAGGAATGAGAATAACATGTGATTACGTTTTTGTTAAAAAGTCCTTATCTGGGGCGCAAAGTGTTTGACTTTGGCTAAGATCATGATCTCCTGGTTTGTGAGTTCGAACCCTACATTGGGCTCTCTGCTGTCAGCACAGAGTCTGCTTCAGACCCTCTGTCCCTATATCTCTCTGCCCCTCCCCCACTCACATGCTCATGTGTGCTCTCTCTCTCTCTCTCAAAAATATACATTAAAAAAAGTTCTTATCTGCTAGAAATTCATACTAAAGTATTTATGATAAAATGTTTAATGTCTGAGATTTGCTTTAAAGTGGTCCATAAGTGTGTGATGGGAAAGCAAATTGGTCCAAGCACGATGGAAATCAATATGGAGGCTCCTCAAAAAATTTAAAATAGGTTTACCATACAATCCAGCAATTCCACTTCTGGATTTAAGCCCAAAGGAAATGAAAACAGGAGTTCAGCGACGTATCTGCACTCCCATGTTTATCATAGCATTATTCACAATCACCAAGATATGGAAACAACCCAAATAGCCATCAGTGGGTGAATGGATAAAAAAGATGTGACACATATACACAGTGGAATATTATACAGCCATGAGGAAGAAGGATATCTGACAGGATATGCCACAACATAGATGGGCTTTGAGCAACTACGCAAAGTCAAACAGAGAAAGATAAGTATAAAGATATCACTTTTATGTGGAATCAAAAAAAGTTAAACCTGTAAAAGTTAGTAAAATGGTGCTTACCAGGGGCTGGTGGATGGGGTGGATAAGAGTGATGGTGTTTAAAGACACAAACTTATAGTGAATGGTAAATAAGTCTTAGAGACCTAATGCACACGTAATGAATTTAGACAATGATATTGTGCTCTGATTATGTAATATGATAAATATCACTACACTGGCAATCATATTATAATATACAAATGTATCAAAATAACATGCTATGCACCTTAAACCAATACAAGGTTACATGTCAAATTTATTCAAGTAAAAATATAAGTGTATGGTGGAAGGGATAGATGAAAAAAGAATGACAAAATATTGATCATTATTAAAGCTGAATGATGGGTATATTATTATTTCTTCTTTTGCATACATTTGAAATTTTTTCCCCTAATAAAAAGCTTTAAAAGAAAAAGTTCCAGAGGGAAGAAGTTTTAGTCTATTTTTGTCAGTGCTGCATCCTCAGTACCTAGAACCTAGTACTTGGCACATAATACAAATTCAATAAATATTTGTTGATAAAATGGGCCTGGTTCTTTAAGATTTCAGTCACAGAAAAGATAACTATCATATCCAAGGAGTTGAGAAATCACAGAAGTTGTCTTTGTATCACATGCATGCACACACTCTAAAATGGGAAGCATTCATACATCACTAAAGCTCTATCAAGTTGTCTTTCCAGCAGCTGCTTACAAAACCAATACAGTTTCATCTCTGTTCACTGTAAACTATCAGCTGCTTAATAGCATCTTAATTAGGGGTTGAAAGACTGTCAGACCCACTGGAGCATCCTCCCCCTCCCCCACCCTACCCTGTGGGTGGGTAGAGAGCAATTTGCACCTTGTCAACAATGGATCAAATGACTCACCTAACAAAGAGAACCATTGACAGACCAATTAGCTGGGAGAAAGTCTCCTTTGTGACAAAAACAGCATTGATAATAAGATGGGTTTTGACATTCCTCATCTAATCATATTTGCAACAGCAGGGAACAGTTAAGACAAAAATAAATGTGAATTGTGTTTTTAGATTCATATAGGGTTCAACCCAAGAAGAGTAAGTTACAGTCCATCCTTTTAAGGCCCATCAAAATATCCCATGCAATATCTTCATCATCATCAAAATAATCACAACCATAAGTCCTGAATGACACTTAGCAAGGCAACCAAATTGCATATTAACCCATCAAATCAGGAATAAACTGAATACCTCCTTCCTAAAGGAAAGTATGGAGTCTACCACAGTATAAGATTTGCTCCTTGTTTTCTAGGATAGGAGGAAGAGTGTTGAAGCTGTCATCATGTGCAAATTGAGCTGGAGCCCCCAGAACCTTCTCTCCCCAGCTCAGTAACCCTAGAAAATCACTTAACTTCTCTGGGCCTTAGTTTGTTCCTTTGTAAAATGAGATGAAAAATACCTGCCTCCCACTGTTGTCATGAGTACAAAGCCTAACTCAAAGTGGGCTAGCTGGAGGAAAACAATCACATGTGGTCATGAGACATGAACATGAGAAAAGAACGCCAACAACGTGCCAAAGAAGCAGTGTCTAGGGATTTCCCAAGAGGGAGCACACATTGCAGGATGGGGTGATCAGGAAAGCCTTTGAGGAAAAGATATATTCTGAGTTAAGTGGGGAGGATAACGAGCTCCAGTTACATGAATGAGGGGGCCAGCATTTACTGAGGGCTTAGTATGTGCTGTGCATTGTTCGAAGCACTTTCATGAATTATTTTACTTCTGAAGAAGAAATATCATTTTAGTTTCACCTTCCAGTTGGAGAAATAGGCATAAGGTAGTTAGGCAACTTGCTCAGGATCACTCAGTAAATAGCAGAACCTGGATGTGAACCCAGGCAGTCTAGTTCAAGAGATTAAACTCTTAACCACAATGCTTTGCAAGAGAAAGGCTTGGAGGCAGAAAAGCTAAACGTGTGTTTGGAGGACAGCAAAGGGTCTAAGTGGTGCAGAGTCCATAGCATGAATTGGTAGAAGATGAGCTGGAAAGGGAGGTTGAGAATAGATCAGGAATGGCCTTGAATGTCACAGTAAGAGGCTAAGAGACATTTATGAGGATGAGGAAAAGCCACCATGGAATCTGTCAGCACTGTCCAAAATAGAAACTCCTGTCTGACCCTTATGCCCCATATCTGTTACGCTCTCGTAATAAAAAGCCTAAAACAAAAGCATACTAAAAATTCAAGCATTTTGAAGTGAAACTCAGCAACTAAAAACAAAGTTGCCTTGAAAGTGTTAGCCTTTATCAATTCAACTTAACTAGTTCTTTTAAATAGCAAATTATTTTTATAAATGATTTGTCACAGACAGCTTCATTTAACTTGGTGTAAGTATGCACAGTAATGACCTGCATTCAAAATGAAGTGGAGACAAGTTATACAGATGTCCCTAGGGGATGGAAATCTATTGTTTCTGCCTTTCCCATCACACCCCATTAACCACTTTGCAGCATAACAATAACACCTACATATCATCATTTTAACCATTTGGTTGTTATATAATAATGTAATAACATAATAATCTTTTGGATATATGTGCATTGCACAAAAGCATATTCCCAGTGAAGAAACAGCCACTCAGCTTCCTTGGGTGCTGTCCGTCCATCAAGGTGCTGATGGTCTTGCTACCCACCCTATTGCACTCCTTTTCTTGGCACCATGGTTTCTGTTTCTCCAGCCTCATCCAAGCCCTAACTCAGTCTTCAAAGCAGGGAGTCTCTCAAGGTTCAGCATGTCAAGTGAGGCACCACACACCTACCAAGGAGCTGCATTTTCACTAACTTAGGGGCACTGTTGCTAGTAACAATAGCCTAGCATCTTTGTAAGCAATGGTCAGTGACATCATGGTCCATTTTGTGTCTCTATTGCAAAGGCCAGTGGCCACGCTCAGGTCTCAGCTGCATCTAAGATTAGCTGCCCTTACGCACACCCACACAGTCCTGAGCATCTGCAATCCAAAGAGGCTCAAGAAAAGAGGTGTGGCCTTGGAGGGGAGCTTCTGGTCCTCATTTGTCAAGCACTTACTAAATAATTCTTGGTGTCAGTAAATACTATTAGATATCACCCTGTCCTTGGTGACTTTCTAACATAACTGAGAGGAAAAACATTAAATCTCAAAAAAATTGGAAGCAAGATAGAATCCCAGACTTTGAACCCAGACATGTAAGGTTTGCCTGGAACTGAAAGGGTTTCTAGGGTGTGAGTACTTTCAATTTTAAAACCAGAACAGTGCCAGGGATATCAGAACAAGTTGGTCACCCTACAGAAAAACTAAAGTTCAAGTGTAATTAGCTTTGGGACCTTGAACACACAAAATAATTTCTCAAAAACTCAGCCTCCTCATTTACAAAATTGGTATCATAGTAGGACCTACTTTATCACATATTTCTTGTATGAATTCAATGAGCTATTGTATGAAAAGAACTAAGCACAGTGCCTGATGCTGAATAATTGCCCAATAAGTGTTAATACTGTATATGTAATCAATAATTATAAGATAGCATATAATGAAAGGCTGCATTAGGTATTTTAGGAACTAAAAAATCAGATAAGGAAGAATTGGATCATTAAGAAAAGTTCCATAGTGGTAGGGTTGACACATAAAATATAGGCTGCCCAATTAAATTTGAATTTCAGATAACAAATAATTTTTTAGTAGAAGTATGTACCAAATTATTTTTTTTAATTATTGTTTATCTGAAGTTAAAATTTAGCTGGATATCTGGGTATGTGCTTAAAATGATGAGAGACAAGAGAAAAACACCAGGCAGAGAGATAAACATGAGTAGCAGTGGACCCAAGACAAGAGCAATGCATGGGATGTTCTTATGAATGTTTAGAGATGCTTCATAGAAAGAATGAACAAGACTTTGTGAAGGAAAAGAATGGATCCAAGGTTTTGACCCCAGGTCATTATGAGAGGGACTCTATAGTTAAGGAGATCTAGTATGTGGCTGTCAGGCAGGTGGCTTGAATTCAGGTGATCAGGGTGGAGGTGGGAGTGGGAGTGGAAAGAGTTGGATTCAGAGAGGTTTTATGAAGGAAGGTAATGTCTGTGGAGGAGGTAGTGACTAGAGTTCTAAATATGGATGTGTCCTTTCACCATGAAAACTTCCTTGAATCCCTGCAGTGTCATTATTGGTGACCTGAATAAGCAATTACGTATAACACTAGAGAGGTCTCATGAGGTAAGTTAACTCAGACCAAGAAAAAAAAAAAAAAAAAAATAGGGCATTTAATGCCCTGTGTGCTCTTCTCTTTGTGGTAAGAAGAGATTAAAGCTTTGGAATTCATACAATTCCCTCATTGCTTTCCTCCCTCCTAAGAGACGCCACAGAGTTCTCCTGCCCCCCAGTAATGACAGAGTTCTTCAAAGAGACTGAGTTCAACGCAGCCAGCCAGCAAGGGGCCTGGGAAACTCAAAGAAACCTCCCTTGGCATCTGTATCACTATTTTTGACCTCTCAAGTAGGTTGCTTTTTTCCTGATGTACGTATGTGAAATTCTACTCTTGGGGCAAATGAAAAACCTGCAACCCCATTTGGTAGTTTTTCCCCAGAAGGGCAGTGCTTCTCTTTAGAAACACTTCCTGGCATATGCCTGTAATTCTGATTCAAAGAAGCAAATGGTTCAGAATATCTGCCTTGAGGTATATGTGAAACCAAAAACCAATGGTCCTAAAAGAACCAGACCCAAAGGATCTGTTTAGAAACTCCCTCTGAGCACTTTATCAAGTTCTGATTACTCACACCGACATTCTTCAAAGTCATCTCCCACCTCTGCCCAATGTGATAAAACCTACCCCTTCACTCCCACCTCCCCATCCTATACATGCCATTCTTCTGCTTAGACTTTGCCTGCAATCTACCTCCTCCTATCCAAATCCAACTACCCTTCCAGACCCTTCCTATATCTCACCTCTTCCATGGGGAGCTAGCTCTCTAATTTCTCCCTTTCACTAAAAAAGGACACATTTTAAAATCCAATTATATGCTGTTTTGTATATTAGTCACTCATGTGAAAACATTGGGGCACCCAGGTGGCTCAGTCAATTGAGCATCTAACTCTCGATTTTGGCTCAGGTCATGATCTCAAGGTTTGTGAGTTCGAGTCCTACATCGTGCTCTGAGCTGACAATGTGGAGCCTTCTTGGGATTCTCTCTCTCTCCCTCTCTCTGTCCCTCCCCCACTCTTGCTCTCTCAAAATAAAGAATAAACTTTAAAAATAAAATTGAATTAAAATGTTTAATTTAATATCTTTCTCCAGATCCTGAGTTCCTTCCTCTCTTTCAAAAGACAGGAGGAAGCAAAGAAATAAAAGGCAAAGAAGACATTTAAAATGTGGACCAATTGGGGCACCTGGGTGGCTCAGTCGATTGAGCATCTGACTTCGGCTGAGGTCATGATCTCATGGCTCTTGGGTTCAAGCCCTGCGTCAGGCTCTGTGCTGACAGCTCGGAGCCTGGAACCTGCTTCAGATTCTGTGTCTCCCTCTCTCTCTGCCCCATCCCTGCTTGTGCTCTCTCTCTCTCTCTCTCTCTCTCTCTCTCTCTCTCTCTCAAAATAAATAAACATTTAAAAAAATGTTTAATGTGGACCAAAATACAAAAGTCGATTGTTTTCCTGTATACCAGCAATGAACAATGGGAATTTGAAATTAGAAGCAACTCTATAAACAGTATAAAAAAGAGAAAGAGAGAGAGAGATGCTTAGGTATAAATCTAACAAAATATGTACAAGATCTATATGAGGAAAACTAGAAAACTTGCATGAAAGAAATCAAAGAACGTCTAAATAAATAGAAAGCTATTCCATGTTCATGGAAAAGAAGGCTCAAGATAATTAGTCAGTTCTTCCCAACTTGATTCATGCATCCAATTCAATTCCAATCAAAATCCCAGTGTATTATTTTGTGGATATTGAGAAACTGATTCTAAAGTCTATATGGAAAAGTAAAAGGCCCAGAATGACCAACACAATGTTGAAGAAGAACAAAGTCAAATGGCTGACCAGACTTAAAGACTTAGGATAAAACTACAGTGTGTTATTGGCAAAAGAAGAGACAATTATATCAGCAGGATAGAATACAGAGCAAAATATACCCACACAAATACAACCACTCTTTCACAAAGGAGCAAAGAGAATTCAATGGAAAAAGAATAGTGTTTTCCATAAATGGTGCTGGAACAACTGGACATTCACATATAGAAAAATGAATCTAGACACAGAACTTACATGTATCACAAAAACTAACTCAAAATGGGTCACAGATATAAATGCCAAATGCAAAATTATAAAACTTAGAAAACAACATAGGAGAAAATCTAGGTAACCTTGCATTTGGTAATGACTTTTTAGCACCAAATACAAGTTGGAGTTCATTAGAACTTAAAACTTCTGCTCTGCAGAAGAAGTTAAAAGAATGAAAACACAGCCATAGACTCGGAGAAAATCTTTGCAAAACTACGTATCTGATGAATAACTTGTATCCCAAATATACAACTCCTAAAATTCAATAGTAAGAAAACAGCACAACTTAGGCAAATGATCTGAACAGACCTCACCAAAGAAGATGGCAAGGAAGCATATGAAAAGATGCTCAATATCATATGCTATCAGGGAAATGAAAATTAAAACAACAATGAGATACCACTACAATTCTATCAGAATGGCTAAAATCCTAAACACTGACAATACGAAATTCTGGCAAGAATGTGGAGCAAAAGGAACTCTCATTCATTGCTGGTGGGAATGAAAATTGGTACAGCCACTTGAAAGACAGTTGGGCAGTTTCTTACAAAGCTAAGTACTGTATAGTCTTACCTTATGATGCAGCAATCTCACCCCTAGATATTTACCCAGTTGGAAAATTTGTGTCCAAAACCTTGCACATAAATGTTTACAGCAAATTTATTCATAATTACCAAAAATTGGAAATAACCAACACGTCCCTCAGTAAGAGAATGGACAAATTGTGGTACATCTATACGATGGAATATTGAAAGTGGTAAAAAGAAATGAGTTATCAAGTCATGAAAAGACTTCAAGGACCCTTAAATATATATTGTCCAGTCTGAAAGAAGCCAGTCTGAAAAGGCTACAGTAAAAAGATCTGAAAGAAGCCAGTCTGAAAAGGCTACAGTAAAAAGATCAGTGGTTGCCAGGGGCTGGGGAGGGAAGAAGGGAAGGATTAATAGGTAGAGCACAAAGGATTTTTAAGGGCGGTGAAACCATTCTGTACCATGCTGTAATGGGGGATATATGACTTTACGCATCTGTCAAAACCCATAGAATATACAACACAAAGAGTAAACCATCATGTAAATTACGGACTTCAATGAAGAGTGATGTATCAATATTGGCTCATCAATCGTAAAAAAAGCAAAAAAGGAGTGGATTGTGAAGCATTTTTAATACTCCATTCAGGTTTTTAGCACTGAACAGACTTTTGACTTCTGGTGTTATTATATAGGAAAGGATACAGTTCTGTAAAATATGTCTAAACTGCCTCACAGCACATGTCCAACTACTGCAACCCATGTTAACTTGTTTAAAATAACAGTATACTTTGTTTAGGATGCTCACCTTTGCCTTTGCAGAAATGAAGTTTCATCGGAGGCGTTGGTGGGCGTGAGATTCATTTTATAGTGAAACTTACCCGCACATGACACTATTCTTTCAATGTCACCCAGAAAAAAATTTTTTCAATATCTCATGGGCCTTCCTCAGCAAGAGCACAAATTGTTTAGAGTGTTGGTTGGGAGTCTATGAAAATAGGTGTTTTCATAATGGGCTCCCTTGGGCCCATAAGCAGATTCCAATTACAGAAAGCCAGGGTGGTGGTGGCCACCTTTGACTTGACTCCCTGTGGTGGAGTCCTCCTTTGAGTATAACAGCCTGCTTTTCAACAGACAGCAAATACATAATAATGACATTGCCTGTGGTGCTATGGATACCAGATTTAAAGGGCCAGAAACCATAGTTAGGACTTTTAAGCTACCTCTTAGGCTGCTGGAAGCAATAGTGGAAGAAGAAAAATGGCTTCCAGAAGAAAAATGGCTTCCAGAAGAAAAATGGCCTGAAATAGGGCCTGGTCCTTCGTGTCATGGCAAGGAAGAAGCCTAGAAGCTGAGGAGACTCTCGCAAAGGGAAGCTGAGGAATTAATGCCTGGACTTACTTCTCCCTCCTCCAAGTCTCGGCCAGTGCATCTCTAGGGCTGGAGCACTAAGGATCCATCTCCCAGAGTACTGGCAAGGGTGCAGAAATGTGTAGAGTGGGGCACCTGAGAGACTCTGTAGGTTAAGCGTCCGACTTTGGCTCAGGTCATGACCTCATGGTTCACAAGTTCGAGCCTCTCATTGGCTCTCTGCTGTCAGCACAGAGCCTGCTTTGGATCCTCTGTCCCCTCCTCTCTCTGCCTCTCCCCAGCTTGCTCTCTCTCTCTCTCTCTCTCTCTCTCTCAAATAAATAAACATTAAAAAAAAAGAAGAAGAAGAAGTGTGTAGAGTGGATCTGGAGGAGGAAAACAGAAGGCATCCAGCATTACCTGCAATTTCCTATCTTCCCCCTTTTGGTCACAGGGTTATAACCTAGACTCCAAAAAAAGTTGTGTTTTGTTTTTTGTTTTTTGTTTTTTCCACCAACAAGTGTTGGTTCTGTCTCTGATATAAAGAGAACATACTGAACAGAGCTTTGAATGGATTTTGTCATGATTTCTGATAAGACAGTGTACTCACCTTTTGGGCTGCAGCAACAGATGAAGTAATAACTTGGAAAAGCAGCCTATAGCTTCCGTGGTCTATTCTTGAGATTTTACTGACACCTGGCTGCCTATAATTATTGGAACCAGTACAGATTTCACAGTCACTGACTCAAGTGTGTAAAAATGTAATTTTCTCTATTCTTCTATAATTGAGTGTAATTTCTGCCTTAAGCCTCCATTCTGCCTCAAAGCAGAGAAAATTTAATCTAGTCACTCTCAGATAAACTCATTCAAATTCAGTCATTTCTTAGTCAATTCAAGTTTATAATTCAGTCACAATTCAGTTTAAAACTCTCTCTCTTTTCACCCCTCTGCTTCTCTTCCCTGGAACTGATCTCAGCTCTCAAGAGCTTATCCGAGGAGCCCCCTTCTTGGTCTTCCTCTGTCCTATCCAGTAGATGACATGTGCTCCCTTGAGAGGTGACCTGAACGATCTATGGGGCACAAGGGGGTTCCCACTAGTTCTCTCTGTTGAAAGGGCAGGCAGCTCCATCCACCTGGGTCTCAGCCTCATCCTGGGCTAGCTGACCCCCTAGCTTTCTTTCTCTGGTAGATTTGTTCCACATGGAAGCCTTCAGGAAATTGTAGGTGATCTGTTTCTGCCAGTCTGACTATGGGAGCCTGGGGTGGGCAAGTCTCCCATCCTTTTGTACGGAGACATGCCACACCAGCCTTCTCTTCTGGCACTTCAAGGGCATATGAGGCTCTTCTCCCCAAAGCTTTCTGGTTTGTTATCTCCCAGCCTCAGGCTATGGCCCAGGAAAGGGGCTTGAGAACCTCTTCTCTCAGGAACCACCCCCATGAGGCCTTGAGATCAGAGGTGGGCACAGAAGTGCCACACTCACACAGAACCCTGTGGCTTCTCTCTTCCTAACTCAGGAGGTATTCTTTAACTATGGAAAGAATTGGGGGACAGGCGGCTGTTGTGTCTCCTCCAATCTCCTTGCAGATTTTTTCCATCTTATACCTGAGTGGAGGCTTTGAACTCTGAAGCTGGTGATTCATTGACTTGCTCTCTGGTGCTTCACAAAAGGGCTTCCCCAATGTGGCCGTGAGGAAAGGGGCTAGAGATGCACTGAAGACATCTGATGAGTAAAAGGAGAGACAAAAGCACCTCCATCAACATTCCATATCCCAGTCTGCCACACCACATTCTGCTTTATTTCCATGTTCTATTTTACTTTGGGAGGCACAACTAACTGTAATTAGATTAATTTTATTTCATGACTGAAGTTGGCTCAGAAGAAAATTCTCAACCAGACTGTTCTGAAAATTTGGGGGGGGGGGAGTGGAATAGCTACTTGTTGAAATACATGTTTATGGCCACCCCCACTACCCCATCACTCCCAAGCCCCCAGCTCCCCATTTCTGAGGACTCATTTGGATATGTAAATTACTGGAGGACGGTGATTAACTTGCCTCTTTACTTAATAATCACATTTCTTATCTTCATATACTTTAAAGCTCATCTTTCACTTTAAAGTTCATAGTGGTCACTTACACATTTTCAAGTCACCCCATTAGTTTGCCATTTTGTGGCCCCAAAGAACTTAGTATCCTGTCAGCCGGTTCACTTCCATTTTAAGAATTCTTTAAAACATTAAAACCAGTCCCAGAAATTCTTGAGAGTCCCTAATTTGCAATTATCCATCTTGAAATGTGTCCATATCAAAGGTGTGCTTGAAATGTGTTAACTGTTTCAGAGCCAAAGCTCGATCTAGCTAAGTCCTATCTCTCCATTTCACAGGAAACTGACACTTAAAAATAATTACTTCCTAAAAGAATAATAATACTGACAAATTCCCAATTACAAATTTGTCCAGGTGTTTCACAAGGTATAAATTTAACCTTTCTAGACATGACAACAAAGATAAAAATTATAAAGAGAAAGACCAAAGAGTTGGTTATGTGAAATGAAAACTTTCGTACTCCAAAAAATATCATAAAACTAAAAGGCACAAGGAAAACTTAAAAAAAATACTGGCAACATGGCAACATATATGACCAATTAAAATACTAATATTCTGGAAATTAACAAAACAAAGATATACACCCCAGTTTCTACAAATGAGCAAAGAATGTACAAGTAACCCTTGACAGAACATATGCAAGTGGCCAACAGAGCATATAGTTTTTAAAATACACAAACTCTCCAATAAATTCATGAATGCAAATTGAAAGGAGATGCCACTTTTACTCTTTAAAATCAGCAGGGTTTTTTAAAAGGACAATATCCAATGCTGGCAAGTTTACAATAATATAGATACATATTCACACTCCTGCTTGGAATGTAGACTGGTATATAGTCTTTCTTCCTAGAGAATAATTTCACAATTTGTACCAAAAGTCTTAAAAATGTTTATATTCAGGGGGAGCATAACTCTCCACTCCCTATGCGTGGCTGCCAATCATACTTCCAAAGAGTATAGTAGAGAAATGGGATAGGGAAACACCTTCACGGTGGAGCAGTCTTACGGACACCGTATCAGCCAGGTGATCAAGGTCAATATCGCCAGTTGTAAATCATGTTGATAGTATGTACTCTCGATATGATGTAATAAAAATGGCACATTACCTCTATGATCTTCCTCTCAAAAATCCAGAACACCAATCTAATCATGAGAAAAACGTCAGACAAATCCCAATTGACATCCAACAATTTGACCGGTACTCCTCAAAACTGTCAAGGTCATCAAAAACAAGGCAAGCCTGAGAAACTGTCATAGTCAAGAGGAGCCTAAGAAGTCATGATGACTAAATGTAATGTGTTCCGGATGGAATCCTAAGACAGATAAGTGACATTAAGTAAAAACTAAGGAACTCTGAATAAAGTGTGGTCCTTAGCTAATAATTATGATTGATTCAATAATCGTAATAAATATACTACACTAATGTAAGATGTTATAGGAGAAACTGTGTAAATGGGGAGTATATGGGAACTCTCACCTCAATTCTTCTGGAAACTTAAAACTATTCTAGAAAAATTAAGTCAATTAAATTATTTTAATGTTTACATTCTTTGGCTAAGCAATTCCACATCCAGAATCTATCCTTAGGAAATAATCACAAATGTGATCAAAGATTTACCTACAAGGATAAGGATATTTCAGGGGCTCCTGGGTGGCTTAGTTGGTTGAGCATCTGACTCTTAATTTCAGCTCAAGTCATGATCCCAGTATTGTGGGATCAATCCCCACGTCGGGCTTCATGCTGAGCGTGGAGCCTGCTTGGGATTCTCTCCCTCTCCTTCTCCGTCTCTCTCTCTCCCTCTGCCCCTCTCACCTGCTCTCTCTCTCTCTCTCTCTCTCCATCTCTCTCTCAAATAGAAATAACCTAAATATGAAAAGAACTACAGCCTGAGAGTCAGCCAGACCTGAGGTGTAAGTCCCCATCTCATCACTTCCAAGATGTTTGTCTTTGCTAGGCATGGGCTTCTCAGACACACCCTGTACATTTGATCACCCTCTTCTCCATCTACCTACACCACAGGGCAGGTGTGTGGTTATGTCTATATGCATCTCTGTGATGGTATTCTCTCTGAGAAACACCTGCATGGAGGAAGAAGAGTTAGCAAATTCAAAACTGTGCTGTGATTTATACCTAGGGACTCTGCTATTTATCTTTCTCTTAAAGTAAGAGGTTATTGACTTGATTATATACAACACAGTTTTTCCCGTTAAGTGCTTTGAAACAGTAACGCGGAAAATGTTTATAATGTGTTTTTAGTGAACGAAGATAATATAATGGCATGTACAATATGATTAACAGCTGTGCAAAGTATATATACAGGTAGAAGAAAAGAGGGGAAGGTAATAAGCAAAAATAAAAATTACAATGCTTGTGAAATGCAAGCATGCTTATGAAATGAGAACATTTTGGCTGAAATCAACACCTCTTACTTTAAAATGTCTCTAAGAATAGAAGTCCGACACTGTCTTCCTCTGGTAGCAACTTTAATCAGAAGTTAATATGAAGTTATTTTATATATTTAATTCCCTGCCCCCAGCCAGCACTCTGGCTAGCTAGCGTCCTAGGAGGTGAACCAGCTGAGGGACAGAGACCCGGAGTCTGGGCAGAGTTCAGAGGTGGTGGAACATGGGATTTCCTGCGGGATCTAGAATTTAGAGGTAGGGGTTATCTGAAAGTCCCCACCCAGGGACAAAATTAAAATCAGTGACCATCCAGCCAAGTCATCAATCCAAAGGAATAGTCAGAGACAGAGAAGGTTTGGAAGGGCAGTCTGGAGGACTTCTTTGGGCCACAGAGTAAATCTGAAGTTACCTGTTGTCGACTCCTGCAAGCCTCCTCCTGGTGGCCAGAATCTGAGCATATGACTGAAAAGTCCAACATGAGATGAACCACCAATCCCAAGTGGAGCTTGAAATGCAGATATCTCATCCAAAAAAATGTAGTAGGAATAACACCGGCTTTGGAACCAGAGAGACCAGGGTCCAAATCCCACATCAGCTATATGCTAATTATAGGGATTGAACAAATTATCTAAACTTTTTCAGCCTCTGTTTCCTCATTTGGAAACATAGGTGTGGCTGAAGAGACTCCTTGGCCACCAAAAATTGGGGCTCCCCTTCCATGGTAAAGAGATGTCGCTGAAAAGTATAGTTGTTCTGCCAGGGATTGATTGATTACATTGCTTTGCATGTAATTGAACTTTATATAAACAGAACCATGCTGCATATACTCCTTTATGTCTGGCTTCTTTCACTCAGCATAATAATTTTTAAAGTTATATTGTTACATGTTTCAATAGGTTGTTCCTTTTATGGCTGGGAAGGACTCCATTGTACAATTATGCCCAATTTATTTATTTCTCTATTGACAGATTTTTGGATTATTTCCAACTTGAGGTTATTATGAGTAAAGCTAATAGGAATATTCTTGTACTGGTCCCTTTTGAGGACCTATGCATCCAATACTCCTGGGTAAATTCTTAGGAGTGGAATTTATGGGTCATAAAGCGGGTATATGTTTAACTGTGAAACAATTTTCCAGAGTAGGTGGGTCATCTTACATTTTTACTCAAATTACTCAACAGTATCCAAAGTAATTTTTTTTTCATTTAAAGCAAACGCAATTGAAAAGAAAGAAAAACAAAATTAGTCTTAATGAAAAATGAGTGGCAACGAATAAAGAACTTCTTCAATTATTTGGAATAGTCAAGAAAACCATTCTACAAGGTACAGAGCTATCTGACAGCTGACCCTGCAGGCAAATACTTTTATTTTGGTCATTGGTTTGGAAATAATTTTAGCCACTTAGATCAAAGGTTTTCATAAAGATGATTTGACCAGGGCCCCAAATCCCGAGAGGAGAAGAATGAAGAATGTACACGAAGAACCCTTCAGATGAGCTTTCCACTCTGTTAAATGGAAGAAAGAAGAATTTTCCCACATGTCATACTTGTTTACTGAGCCAGCCCAGTGCTGTGACAAATGAAACAACTTCTTGATGCCTAACACAGCTCGCCCCCAGGCACTGAGTCACAGCTTTGTGTTTCCCTTGAGTTCTGCAGCAAACAAACAGATCAGATAACTTTATTAATTACGCACCCTGGGGCCCAGGGCCGTGACAGGCTCGGGCTCCGCCAGTAGCCCCGGTAGTCAGTTTCCAGCATGCTCACGGCACAGGAGGTGTTTACACGTGCCTTCTGGTTCTGAAAGCATCCTGACACCCACGGTAGTGTTTTCACTGGCTGTATGGGACTCTATAAGAAAAAATGAAAACTGTAAAGCCAGAATATCAACTCCAATCTCAGCAACTGTAGGACATGCTCAATGCCATCTTTTTTTTTCTCTATTAGGAAAATACAAAATTGGCCACCAGCAAAATGTCCAGAAATGAGAAATGGTTAAATAAAAGGCCCTCTTCCTACGGCAGATGGTGGGAATTGTGCATTTAAGAGCAGGGAAACGACACAATGAGGCCTTGGGAAAATCCTGAGGTGGCAGTGTGCTGAGCAAAAGGCCATTCTGCACACACAGAATAGCCAAAAACCCAGATGTGGGGGCCAGAAGCCTACCAGTAGGCAGTTATTTCCAGATGATTCAGGAAAGGATTGGGACTTGGTCCTGGACAAATTAATGAATTTTCTTATGACTTTTATTTTCATAAGTGGGTAAGATGCCAGGGGAAAAGGAGTAAGGAATCCTTGTTCTTTTCTTTCTTTCTTTCTTTCTTTCTTTCTTTCTTTCTTTCTTTCTTTCTTTCTTTTTCTTTCTTTCCTTCCCTCATTTTCTTCCTTCCTTCCTTCTCTTTCTTTCTCTCTCTCTTTCTTTCTTTACCTCTTTCTCTCTTTCTGTCTTTCTAATTTACCACTGGCCAGGCGCTGCACCAAGCACTTATAAAGCATTAACTGACTTAATGCTTACAACACCTCCACAAAGTAGGTACCATCACCCCCATTCCAAAGATGAGCTCTGTCTCAAGGAAGTTAATTAAGTTTGGAAGCTTCCCCAGCTGAAAGGAGCAGGATTTAAACCCAAGCCTCAAGCCTCTCTACTTGCTCTAGACTACTGACGGTTTTAAAAAGTTCAAGAGGAGTTTTAAGATGGGCGGCTGCTACCCTTCACTATGGACAAGAGCTCCATATTAAGACTGCCTAGAAGCTGTGCTTAAAAAGGAAAAGATACTTTTCCCTTATGTTCTACTCCTAATGACCAAATCGCTCCCCACTGCCCAGGGCTGGCTCATTTTCCTATGAGAAAGATTTAATTAAAAGCCTCTTTCTTTGACAGCATTACCTCCTGGAGCCCCTCTGCTCCACGGGGACCAGCCTTGAGCTCTATATGGCAGCGCGTTTCTCTGCTTTCCCCTCCAAATCGGGGAAGCCTTCTTCCCTGCTATCAGATTCACTTTTCCAGTGTAAAGGAAAGCCACCTTGCCTTCTTTATTCACTGTCTTATTTAGAGAAGTTCTCTAGCACTAGAGCCGTGGTATTTTTATAAGCCACACGAACAACAATGTATTGCCTCAATTACTGTCTATTGTGTGTTTTGGGGTCTCCTTGATAATAGCAGGCTGGATGGAGCACACTCGGCTGCCTTGCCCTTATTAAACTGTGAAGGTCACTTCTCTGCCAGGATCTGTAGCTGGCGAGCCCTCCCTTCTCTTCCACAAATGTTGTCTCTTCCAGAGCTTTTTGCAATTATGGCTCATTTCTCTAGGTTTCATATGGCAGGCGTCTGAACAGAATTAAAAGCATAAGCACGTGCAAAAATAATCCGCTTCCCAAGATAGCAAATGCTGAGAAGTTCTATATTAGAACACACTGGGAGTGCTGACTGGCTAGGGCATGATTAACCTAATAGGCTTAAAGTTCCACTTGCCATGCACATCTGTCAGGACCGGGGCTGAAGCAGGCCCATAATCCCTGAGACTGGGGTCCTTCAGAATTGCCCTGTTGCTCACTAACAGCAGACGGTTCAAGATTAGAACAACAAGACAACAGGCACCACCACCTCTTCATGGTGGGGCCAAGGGACTAAAGAAAACTGATTCCAAGGACCCGGCACCATGGACTTCAGAGGATTCTGGCCTGGAAATTGCCCGGACAGATTAGTAAGGCTCGCTTTTGTTCCTCCTATTTCAAATTTGATTCTCTGCAAACTGTGAAGAGTGTTGGGGGGGCGGGGAGATGACTACAAGCTGAAATCATGGGGTGCACACCTTCCCACAATGACCTTGTTAATAGCGTCGCTAAGAGTGGCATCCAGTTTTTTAAAAAGCCCAAAGCAATTTTGCCGGGACGTCAGGGGGGCAGTGAAAGATGCTCTACTCCTTCGCTGCTTCCCACCTCCACCTGCTATGACTCTGGGGGAGGCTTGTCCCAGGGACAGAGGCTGGCACAGGAGCAGCCAAGTTCCCAGACCCAAAGCTCAGCTGAAGGTCTTTGTCAGCTCCCAAGAGATCCCACTGCAGGCAAAGGGAAAGATATGGAAGGACTGCCCCCCAAAGCCAAAACCTCCCAATCCCACCTGGGCAAATCACAAAGCCGCACGGCTAAGGATATTCCGTCCAAGACACAGAGCTCCCACGGGTCACCAGGGTCAGCCTCCTCTGGGGAAGCCAGTGAAGAAAGTAACACCCAGGAAAGGATGCTGAGATGCCACACATGTGGCCAACAGGGCCATTGCTGCCAAAACAGCATTCCTGCTCATGAGCCTGAGGGCAAAGTGGACTTCCCCGAGCCCCTGGTGAAAGCGCACCAGCATGCCTATACCTACCTCCACTCCAGCCTCTCCAAATATGAAGCAATTCTGTGCATCACCCATCAGGCCACCCAGACCCAAGAGCTGCTCCAGCCCATGGTCAGCTTCCTGCTGCTGTGCTTTGATGAGGTCAACCGGCTCTTGGGGGAGATCTCCAAGGATGGAGAAGTGCTCCTCCAAGAAGTTAGGGAGGATCTGGCGTGGCAGTTGAGGAAAGGAGAGCCCCAAGAGCAGCCGGACCTCCTACCACAGCTTCTGCAGCACACAGTCAGCAAGCTGCTGGTGCTCAGGGGCATGGTGGCCTCACTCACCGGCAGCTTCCTGGAGAGCTCCAGTGGTTACCTCCATGCCACCGCGAGCCACGTGGGAAAGAAGCTGAGCACAAAGAGGGGTGTGGATGAATGTCTCCTGCGGGCTCTGGGGCAACTGGAGAGCTTGGTGAGTGGCCACAGCGACCCTGGGATGCAGGGTCTGCCCTTGTGCTCCGAGGACAGTGGCATCGGTGCTGACAATGAGTCTGTGCAGCTGGCCGACAAGCTGGGCAAGCAAGCCAGCTGGGACTCAGTGCCAGAGCCAGCGGAATGGAAACCGGCGTTTCCAGCCACAGCGGAAGCCAGGCTCTCGGGACACACCTGGCAGCAAAGTCCTTTCCAGATGGGTTCAGACCGACCCCAGGACTGCCCGCTTTCGAGACCTCCTACGGCGAAGGTTCAGCCAGAGGCACAGGGTGGGGCCGGTGGCCCATGCCCCTCCAGCACGGGCCCAAGAAACACTACCTCCAGCTCCCTGGGGATGGCCAAAAGCACTTGGTGTGACTCCCTTGGGATTGGGATCTCAAGGGAAGCACGTTTTTCTAAAGGCCCCAGGTTGATGGGCACATCTTCCCTCAGTGAAGGTGAGGACAGTAGCCCAGAGGAGGAGGAAGACCAAGCGAGCAGCATGAGTCCCTGTGCATGGCGGGAAAATTCTTCCCAGCCAAGGCCACGGTCTTCACCTGGTAGCCCGGAAAGCCTGTTTCAGCCACACCCCAGGAGGCTTAGGAGCCCCCAAGCCCAGGAAATGATTCTGAAGATGAAGGAAGCAATCAGCGAAAGGATCAAGTTTGTCCCTGTGCCCTCGGGGCCCCAGGACTGGCCTGAGGAGGAGGACAGGAGGACGGCGGTCCCACCAAGACCCAGCACAGCCAGTGGCAGCAGGAGGGCCCCTGTGAGGCAGAGGAGGTCCCAGTCAGAGGGCTGTCTGAAGAGCCAGGCCGAGGACCCCACCCTCCAGGAGCTGCGGAGGGTCCAGAGAGACCTCAGCCAGAGGCTGGAGGCATTTTACGCCCTGGGCGCACGACAGCAGGGGCAGAGTGCGGGGCAGGTCCCGCAGCCCAGAGCAGTGGCTCTGAGGCCCGACAATTGCAGGGTCACCCCGAGCAACACCATCAGCAAGCTGAAGGCCTCTCTCACCAAGAACTTCAGCATTTTGCCAAGTCAGGACAAAAGCATCTTGCAGAAATGCGGTCCCCGCCCTGAGAGTGAACAGCCCTGGCGGTGGAGAGCTGAGGGGCTTCCGGTGGCCATTGCGTTGGATGAGAGGGCCAGTGAGGCTCCAGGAGCCATGGACTGGAATGTCAGGGGCTGCCCCACCAGAACATCGGTCAAGAAACTCATTGAAACTTTCAGTCCCACTAAGAGTCTGAGAACACTGGGGGATTCCAAGGACTCTGGGCCAAACCCCTGCCTCAGGAAATGGGGGGTCCCCATCATGCCTCCCAGATTTCCCATTTACAGGGGGCTTGCCCCTTTGTATCCAAAACCACAAATTTCTCCAGCAGCAAGCAGAGACCCCCTCCAGGTGGGGCCAGACTGGAGGCCCCCACCTCCTATTTTTCCCCCTGTGCTCACAGCAGAACCATCCAAGAGTGAGGATCTCAATTTCAACTGTGAAACAGAGGAGGACCCAGAGCATCTCCCTCCACCGCCTCTGGAAGTCCTGATGGACAAATCCTTCACCTCTCTGGAGCCCCCAGAAAGCAGCAAGCCAGCAGGGAGCTCCTCCAAGGAGACCCATGTGCCAGGGCCAGGAGGGGCTGACCCTGCCCGGAGAACGTGGGCTTCCCCAAAGCTAAGAGCCTCCATGAGCCCCACTGACCTGCTACCCAGCAGGAGCACGACTGCCCCCACCAGGCCCCACAGCACAGGGCCAGGGGGCAGCAAGAGCGGCTGCAGCACCAAAAAGCTCACCTGGGACCTTAATCACCTGCCAGCAACCAGCAGAAACCCAGAGGTGGAGGGCAGTGGGGCTCCGAGTCAGGCACCTGCAGACAAGGCTGCCAGCCTGTCCAAGCATCCCCAGAAGGCCATCCCCTGGCACCACTGCAGCCACACATCTGGGCACAACAGGACCTTGGGACCCAGCCTGGCCAGGCCAACACGGGGGCCACATTCTCCTGAGGCCCCAAGACCGAGCCAGGAGAGAAGCGCCCTGCTGGTCAGGAAGGCCTCTCCCTCAAGGGGATACTGGACACCCCGAGCAGTCAGGAGGCAGCCCTCCTCTCACAGACCTGCCCGGCCAAGTGCTCCTTCTGTGCATGGCTCCTCCAGCCCACCTGTCAGCCCTCCGGTGAGCCCCAAGGTGCTAAGCCCCCCAACAACGAAGAAAGGAGCTTCCCCAGCAACACGGCAGCACAAGCCGCCCAGCCCTCCCCCCGCGAGCCCACCCACACGTCACAAGGCCTCCAGCCCCCCCACCCAGCACACAGAAGCAAGTTCCCCTTCCTCTGGCGCCTCCCCATCCCCCCCAGTGTCCCCTACTGAGGGACAGGAAACAAGAGGTTCTGAGAACAATCGGGCAGCCACAGCCAAAGTGTCTGGGAACACGTGTTCTATATTCTGTCCAGCCACCTCCTCTCTGTTTGAAGCTGCACTGCCACTTTCGACCGCCCACCCACTCACCCCACCATCGCTGCCACCTGAAGCCGGGGGCCCTCGTGGGACCCCCGCAGGATGCTGGAGGAGCAGCTCAGGGCCACGGCCGAGGACGGGCTCACAGCGGGGCATGGCCTTGTGTGCCCTCAACCCTCAGCCTTTCGTCAGGAGGACAGCTTCTGACCGCCGGCCAGGTCTCCGCCTCCCGCTGCCTGTCCCCGGTGCCACCAGCAACGCTTGTGAATCCCCACTCAGCAGGAGCAGGTAAGGAAGGTCGTGGGCCCTGGCCCTGCGGTAATTAGAGTAGAGCCTTGGGTCTTCGGGATCATCTGGGTCAGTAGTTTTCCAACTGTGCTCCAAGGGAAGAGGCTCCAAGTTGGAAAAAGGGGCTGGGGGATATCCAGCCTCCTGCCACCCACCCCTTCCTCGAGCAGCTGTGCCTTCATCTGTCACTCATTTCAAGTTCCCAAGAAAGATTTTAATTGAAAGAAGTTCTGCTGTGTGAAAAATACAGCTTAGGGGTGGCTGGGTGGCTCAGTTGGTTAAGTGTCCGACTTCGGTTCAGGTCATGATCTCACGGTTCATGGGTTTGGGCCCCGCGTCCAGTTCAGAGCCTGGCGTCTGCCTCAGATATTATCTCTCTCTCTCTCTCTCTCTCTCTCTCTAACCCTCCTCTGCTCATGCTCTGTCTCTGTCTCAAAAATAAATAATAAACATTAAAAAACATTTAACAAAAAAAATTTTAAGTAATCACATTAATCCAAGCACATACACACCCCCTTTATTTTGCACTTAGGGAAACGTAGATGAAGTGACTTCCTATGCCCCTACACCCTCCATTGAAACACTGTCACCCTGTCTGGAACCAGTGTCCTCATTACTGTAGTTTATAGTTTACTAAAGTAGACCAATATCTATGTGGGAGGCCCTCAAACTTCCTTGTCCTGGGACCCCTTTAAACTCTTAAGAATTAGAGAGACCCCAAAAGAACCTTCATGTAGGTGGGTCGTATCTATCGCTTTTTACTGTATTATAAATTAAAATTGAGAAATGTTTAAAATGTTTATGAATCCATTTTTAAATGACCCCATTATATATTAACATAAAAAGTAGGTATATTTTCTACAAAAAAAAATGTTTTTGAGCAAAAAGGTGGCATTGTCTTATATTTTTGCAAATCCCTTCATGTCTGGCCTCACGGAAAGATGGTGGAATTCTCAAATCTGCTCCTGCAGTCCATCTGGTGTGATATGACACGTCATGTAGACTGGAAAACTCCACTCTACATTCACGGAAGAATGAGTGGAAAAGGCAAATAACGTCTTGATATTATTATGAAAATAGTTTTGACCTCAGAGATTCCCCCCTCAAAACTGTCTCAGAGACACCCAGGGGACATGCCTTGAGATGGCTCGTCCTGGATGTGTGCGATAGAAATGTTTGGCTTCCCCACGCCCCCAAAAGCCTGCCTCCACTTCTCCTCTGTTCTAGCCTCACCTCTACCTCCCCGTTCAGAGGTGTGTGGGGTGAGAGCAAGACTCTTCATGGGCGCTGAGTACCAGAACCAGGTGGAAGGACTGCCATCTCTACCCTCAGCAGACTGAGTTCATGTGTGCTTTTCCAGTGAGGGCAGCTGGCTTGCATGTCATTGGCCCGGCCATGTGGGCAGGCCTGGGCACGAGGCTGCGACGGGCCATGAGTCACACTGCACCACTACCTGCACACAGAAGGAAAGACACATATGCCCAAGTGGACGGAGTGCATGGGGACATGCATCTTTTCCAGAATGTGGCATGGGAAGAAATCTGTCTATCTGAGACCTATCAGAGAAGAACTCTTATCAATGTGTCTTGATATCAGATCGGACGAAGCTCAACCAGCACGGTCCTTTCTATCTTCAAAACGCCCACCACTGCGTCAATCAGCAGTGTATTTCTGCCAGAGTGATGCGCGTTACAGACTTCACAATCTGTTGAGGCATGAATGGTAATTTTTTACAAAGTCCTCGGCAGTCAATTTTAAATAAAGATGTTATCTAGGGAAAGTTGTGCATTATTATAGTTATATAAACTTCCCCAGCCACTTGAAAGAAATGAAATATTGATTATTTTTGCAAGAATCTTAATGTAATACTGCTCTTTTCTTAAATCTAAAATGAGCTTCCTACAGCACGGTGCTTTTCATCTAAGAACCTCTATAAATGTTAATGCATCACTCCTCACTCTAGCCACTTATTCAGATATTACATTTCTAAAACTGTGCCCTTCAGGAGAAGAGCTTGAGAGAACAGGGACAATAAAATGGCATTAATTAAAAACACTAACATTTTAAAACAGCAGGAGCAATACTAAAGTAACATAAAATTGTTCAAGAAGAAAATAATGCCCTTCTCTCAGGCTTCTCCTCGGAATAGGGCAGGCTAAAAGGTTGTTTTATGTCCTGAATCTCAATACTTGGGGAGATGGGGTGGTGAGGGCGGAGAGAAGTGCTTGCAGCTTGAAAGAAAGGAGGATCTGTGAACAGGCGCCTTCCCAAGGTCGCGTGGAAGGTCACAATAATGGCTCACACTCCTTCCCCTGCCTCCTGCTAAGACCACACCTCTCAGCCCCTCCAAACTGTGAGCCTATGAGCACATGGTGGATGTGATGGGAAAATGCTCATTCCCCAGTCCCTCCACACCTCCGTCCCTGTCAAGTTGGCATCTGGGAGGAGAAGTACTCCAGCTATAAAAGCACTGAGTGGTTTCACCCTCTGCCGCTGCCTTTGTTCCTGCCCTCCTGCATATGGGAAACCATACCGAGGAACTAGGCATAATTTCCCAAGATCACGCAACTAGCCAACAAGCCAGCCCCAGAGAGCCTGAAAGACTCAGGACGGGCTGTTTCCGCAAGCAGGGACTGGCAGGGATGCACCACACCCCACACATCTTGCAGCAGAGGCAGGCGTGCAGGATAAACTGGCCTGCATCCGGCATTGACCTGCTTCTCGTCATCCAGGCCGGGCACAAGCCCCTCTTATAGAAAAAATGATGATGTTTATCCTCCCAATCTTGGGGCCCAGGGGGTTGGGAACAGTCCTTGGAGGCTTACCCAGGAAGCTCCGTTACTGAGCTCCAACTGTTATTTATGTTTTGAATCCCCTGGTGGGGGTGCCGTCTCTAGGTCCTAGCCTGCTGGGGCATTGTGAGCGTTCAAGAAGGGTCCAGGCTTTCTCCCCTAAATGCAGTGCTTTTCGTCTCTGCTTGGACTGGACCACCCCCGGCAGGGGCTCTCTGCAACTTAAACCCCCCGACCCTATTTCCTGGATCAGGCTACCTACCAACTGATCAGCGGGGCAGTGGCTGGGCAGCCTGCCTCCCCAGCTGTCCTGGGACCAGGTAGAACCACAGCTATGTTGTGGCAACCAGGAAAATCTGCCTCCTAGCCTGAGCCTCACACAGATGTGGAACCTGGCTGGGGTTGGGGAAGACGCAGTTCTAGGACAAAGTCATTTGTCACCTCCACCGACACTACCCGCCACAGCCTATCTCCGGGCAAGCCCCTCCCATTCCTGCCAGCTACCCCATTGGGGAGCAGCAAAGGGTCATGGATGAAGTGCATCCTACATCTGGCTTCCCCTGCTCCAGAAGAGGCACCGGGAGAAGTCAGTAAGATGGGAGCTGGTCCTGCACACAAAATCACACTTGGTCAGGCAGGGACCGGTCATGGGGCCAGAGGCCAACCTGGATGCGGTTGGCTCTGCAGAACACAGTGAGACCCTCACTGCCTAAAAATCACATTGGTGCCAATCTTAGCGCCCACTCCACCCCACCCCACATTCCTGCCACCTTGATCCCATTAGGATCCAAACTCAGACTTGCCCTCCACTGGTTTGACATCTCATGTAAGCCTAAACACATAGAGCTAAACATGCTGTGTAATGAAGCTCCCGGAAGAGTCAAGAACCTGCTGTCACGGGCAGAGAGAAAGACCTTCTGGTCTGTGCATGTGAGGAGCTGGGTCCAATCCTGAACCTGAGGTGACTGATTGAGAGACTTTGGCCCTCAGGTGCCTACCTGTCATATGACAGGGTGGTCCCTAGTATCCCTTCCAGGTAAGACTTCTTGTTCATGCTACAAAGTGGCAGCACCAGAATGACAGCTGGCCATTTATTGAGCACTTACCATGTGCTGGTTAATGTGCTATGACTATATCACACTTTATCCAATACTGATACCTTTGAGTGCCCTATGAGATGGGTGCTATTATTATCTCCATTTTACAAAGAAGAGAACTGGGAATCAGAGAGATTAATATGCTACAGGGCACACTGCTAGTAAGTGCAGGAACTGAACCCAAACAGCCAGACTCCAACCTCCAAGCAGTAACTACAAGGTTAGCCCGCCAGCACACAGCCAGTGCAACTTTCCGAGCCGGTCACCTTTCTTTAAAAAAAAAATTTGTTTCATGTTTATTTATTTTTGAGGGAGGGAGACAGACAGACTGTGAGCAGGGGAGAGGCAGAGAGAGAGGGAGGCACAGAATCCAAAGCAGACTCCAGGCTCTGAGCTGTCAGCACAGAGCCGGACGCGGGGCTTAAACTCACGAACCATGAGATCATGACCTGAGCTGAAGTCAGACGCTTAACCGACTGAGCCTCCCAGGTGCCCCTGAGCCAGTCCCCTTTCCAGCCCAAGCTTGCTCCATGCTGGTGATCATTCTCCATTCTGCACTCCCAGTGCACACTGGCTGTCCCTCTCCACCCAGACCCCCTGTCACTGTGTCATTCAGTGGCTGGAAAGCTCTATTCTAGCCAGATGCCAGGCCTGCGCCAAGCACTTTCCATTTTACTCCATTCAGGAAAAGGGTGGCAGCTGAGTGAAGCAGGGTGTGGTGAGTTTTTTGGTTTTTTCTTTTCTTTTTTTTTTTTTTTTTGCTGTTATTGTTGGCGTTGTTTTCAATTCAACGAGCTAAGCCTAACCCTTTATTAAACAAGAAGTGCTTTAAAAACAAAAACAAAATAAAGGCCCAGCTCCCAGAGTTCCCGAGGGAGCTGCTTTGTTCAGAGCAGCAGGATCCTGGGCATCAGAAGAAGAACAGGACTCAACCTGTCAGCACAGACACCAGGGGCTGGGTTCCCACGGTGCCTGACCACAGCAGGCACACACAGGACAGCACCAGCCAGGCAAACCTGATGCAGGAGGGCAGAGGTCTGACAACAAGGGGCCACAGGCCTGTGGGAGAGAGAGACAGAAGGACAGAGAGAGGCAGAATAGGGATTGAGGCGGCGGGGGGGGGGGGGGGGGGGGGGGCAGGTTGCAGAAGGAACAACAGAGGAGTTCTTGATCTACATTTGTCCTTTTTCCCAGCAGCTGCAGTGAGGAGAGCCCCAAAAAGGACACTGAGCCATGGAGCAGCCCCTGTGCCCCGGAACTAAAGGGTTCTGGCTTGGATGCATCTCCCCCAGAGCTCTGCGTGTTGGGCCACGGGCTGCAGCGGGAGGCCAGAGCCAGCCGCGCCCAGGACAAGCCTCAAGAGAAGGAAGTAGCCTGACAGGCCAACCAACAGGGTCACACTGATGCCAGTCATCCCAGAAGGAGATGGGTGACAGCCAAGCAGCAGACTGCCCCATAGATGGTGGACCAACCAAACTCCTTTTGAGGTGTCCTAGAAAGATCTGGAAAGTACACTGCCCAGAGGGTCTGCTAAATTCTAAACATTCGCCACTTTCAGTCCCAGATTCTGGTTTGCCTTGGGGCTCAAAAGTTAACTATAACTTTAGACCCCCACAAAGACACTCTTCAATCCTTCAAGTACTGCCTTAACTCAGGGGGGAAATGTATTTATCGCACGCTCGATGGGCCGGGGGTCTTACCTGGGTTAGTTTCATGGAATCAATTAATCCTCACAACAAAGAAGGAAGCAGATAGCATTCTCCCTATTTGCAGATAAAGAAAACCAAAGCGCCCCTCCAGCCCCACCCCCACGGTGTCTTGCCTGAGGTCACACAGCTAGGAAGAGAATACAGCAAAAATCAAACAGGTGTGCCTGGCACCAGAATCTCTTTGCTTTTCGTTCCATTTCATTGCCCATGACTATTTCATTACTCCATCTGCCCAAAGCATGTCTAGTTGTACAAAGGGTTGGAAAGTTTGGGTGTTTGTTTGTTTTTTTAAAGATTAAACAGTGGCACAGCATTTGACACAGCATTTGAGTCACCACTGAGGGCTTTGTTTGGAAACCGATTGCTTCAGAGATAGGAAGACCAAGGTGGAATTAAGACACACACCCTTCTCTCCTCCCTCCCAAGCACAGACCCAAAGCCCTCAACACAAAGCTCCCAGCCCACTTGAGCTGAGCGGCCTCAGATTGTGTCTCAGAGGAGTGTCTCACATGCTCTGCCCTACGCATCCACATGCCTCTCAAGCTGGGTGGGTGCAACCAAGCCTTGCAAACACACAGCCTGTTCTCTGTGCCCCAAAGGGGCTGGGATTCCAAAGGGTGCACACACGCACACCCGCGCACGCACGCCAGTCTCCCCCAGGGGCTTCTTGGCCAACGTTGTTCATCTGCAAATCATCTGCACAACTTCTGCTGGATCTGAGATGGAAACGAAGAACGACTGGTCAGGCCAAAACCCTGCCTCTGCCCATGCACTAGATATCTGCTGCAGATCTGGAATTTTTCCATCGGTGGCTGTAGAGGGCTTTCTATTTAGAAAAGAATTTGCCATAATTGGGTGATTCAGTGCAGGCTCAGTGGGTTGTCTAAAGACAAGAATTCTCGCCCACGGGGTACAGCTAAGGGGCAATCCTCCAGATCCGCTGCAAAGCCGATTTTTTAAGTTTGGGAAAATTATAGACTTCAAGTCCTTTCTTGTTGAAATAGATCATGACTCAAGAACGTGTTAAACTGGGCCCTGGGGCTACAGCTACCTCCCCTAGGGACAGGCCGTGACTCTAAGTAAACGAATTCATCTTGACTTGTCCAGTTATTAAAATAGGGGTGATGAGGATAATCTCTTCAAAGGCACCCAAGGATTAGTTGATTAAACCACCGAGAGGGGCCACAACCCACCCCTCTATTGGGAAATGCCGTGCACACCCAGCTGGATGCTCATGCCTGCTGGGTATCTGTGCTGTCAGAGCAGAGCTCAGGCAGGGGCAGGGCTGGTTGTGGGCAGGGCTATGTGCAGGGTGAGTGGGTGGGTGGACCTGGGGAACCGCGTGGGCCACAGGAAATGGGAGGGAGCATAAGTGTGTGAGAGCAGCCAGGTTTAAGAAACTTCCCTGCTACAGAGTTGGCCAGTCTCCTTACCTGGGCAGGCCAGGCGCAGGGGGGATGAGGGTGTGGGCCCTGGCTAGGCTGGGCACCGGCCTGAGCGCAGGGGAAGCAAGCTGGGCAGGAGATGCAGCTCACTGGTAAACAGCTTCAGGGAGGGACCATCAGAAAGCACACCCTGCCCTGGGCTGGGGTTGAGGGGCAGGCTTCCAGGGGGCTGAAGAAACACAGCAGAAACCGAAACGAAGGGAGACTGGACAGGGACCCCATCAATGAAATTGTGATACAATGTAGGAGTGTAATCACAGAGCCGATAAAAAGTCTAGTTCCTGGAACCAGGACAGGAAGTGGGAGTCACATCCACAGGAGGAGGAAGTAAGGCCAAGCTCTCTCTTAAAGGGCTGCCTCTTAGAGGTTTGGGTTCGTTTGAGTCTGTAGGTGGGGGCCAAGTGCACCCAGCTGCAGCAATGAAAGCTAGGTGTGGGTGGCTGGTAGAAAGGTCTGGAATGAACCTCCATGAGTGTGCCTGGCAGGAGGCTCTCTGAGAGAGGCTGCCCCCTCCCCCAAGCAGCAGCTGACACTCACCCTTCCTATGTGGAGGCAGCAATGGAGGAGTACTGGGCTTCTAGGATTCCTGCTGTCAGCCCTGGAGCAGTTCAGGACTCCGCTTCATCCCTCCACATTTACCGAGCACCTGCTTGTACCAGGACAATGCCAGGCTCCTGTCACATATCCCCATACATGATGTAGTGAGAGGCCTCCAGGCCCAGGTAGCATAGACAATTAGTTGGCATAGACCATTGTGTTGGCCCAGGACCCAAAGGCTTCAAGAATCCCAAGTCAGCTTTCCCTGTGGTAAGGGGAGGCTAGGAGGCAATAAAGGTCAAAGGTGAAGCAGTGCGGAGCCAGCACAGGAGCAGATGGGTCACAGAGGTGGTTTTTTGGCTACCATCCCAACCACGAGACTTAGCCAAAATCACAGGTGAATTAGACATTGTACAAAAGAAATTAAATCTACCACAACAGGCAACTTATGTGGCTTCAGCTCAGTTTCAACCCTCCTCGAGACCGGGCCTTTACTCAAACCGACATCTACGGTTCTGCCTTAGAAAGCACACTGCTGGTGGCCATGAGGGACAAGCCCAATCCCACAACTTCTCAGATGGGTCACTCTCACCTCCACCCAAGAACCTCGTCCTTGCTGAGCCCAATCCACTTCTTGTCCTCAAAGGAGAAGGGAGAGCAGGGTCTGTTTTGTTTTGTCTCTTTAAAACAATTAAGCCAATAGGGGCACCTGGGTGGCTCAGTCGGTTGAGCATCCAGCTTTGGCTTAGGTCATGATCTCACAGTTCGTGAGTTCGAGCCCCGCGTTGGGCTCTGTGCTGACAGCTCAGAGCCTGGAGCCTGCTTCGCATTCTGTGTCTCCCTCTCTCTCTGCCCCTCTCCCACTCGCGCTCTGTCTGTCTCTGCCTCTCAAAAATAAAGAAACATAATAAAAAAAAAATATTTTTTAATTAAGCCAATAGACCCAACCATTAAGGACTCATGAGTCTGCAGTTTTTCTTCCCAAAGTTAGAAACAAAGAAGAAATTTTGGATATAAAGACAAGAGAGGCTGCCACCAAAGAAGATAACAGTTTAAGAGGCACATATTATACCCGTGTTCTTATTTGGACCAAGTCTTTTCCAGGGTGTCCAGCCATCCTCAACACTCATGGAGACCCCAGAGCTGCAGAGAGGAAGATGCTTCAGCTCTGTATCTAACATGTTAGTAACATAGCATATGGTTCTGCCCCAGGGGAAAAACACAATTTTCCGGTTCCATCAAAAGGATTCATTGAGAAAAAAAAAAAAAAAAAAAAAAGGAGATATATACTCTGGCAGAACAGTGATAGCTTCTTGCAAGTATAAATACAATCTTCAAGAGGAAATAGAACTTTCCCTCCACAGCCTGGATCTGTGCAGTTGTATAAGCAGCATCTATCTGTTTCCTCACATCATACACCCAGTTCAGAACCTGAAATAATCCATGTGGATAGAAAATGCAGGGCAGACAGACCAAAGAGACTTCTCTTGCATTGTGAAAAGCTTGTTTGACAAGACTTGTCTCATCAACCCTACACCACGAATGAAAGGATTTTGAGAAATGCACGCTTTCTTCTACAATAAACCAGCGTTTTGCATGTATCAGGAGAGCTGGTGCAGTGACTTATAAGTGTGAACATGTTTGTCAATTGATCATTTGGTTGACAGCTTATAGGCTGCCAAGACCCACTGTATCTTCCAAAGGAAAGCCTTGCAAAGGTAATATATTTTTAAGTAGCCCCACATCAAAGCCTCTGTTGAACTGCCATAAAGTAAATGTGTTCTGGGCTTATATTAACAGAACAAGTTTTACTGCACTGTGGTTTACTCCCAGTGCCTACCTGAAGTTTAAAGAAAGTTCCATCAATCCATCCCGACATTTTTATGAAATGTAATTAAAGATGCATTGCACACGCAGTGGAGCAAACGGTTAATTCACTCAGCCATCTAATTCAATTTTATGGGGGACCCTGGACACTGCTGGCTGGATGACTCTCATGGGCTTCAGAGAGTAACTTCCCGGATAATCTGTGGGCCCTGTGACCACAGAATTCGAGCCATCTAGGAGCCAGGGTTCTGAATGCTGAATCCCAGATACCCTTGAAGTCTTGCACACAAGCCACCAATCTGTTTTGGCTGGAATGGCAGCACCAGGGAGAGTCAGGTAATGCCCAAGGCAAACCTGGTGGGTCTGAGACCTGAGATGGGATGAATCAAAGAAACAAGGTGACCAGAGGAGAAAGGAGGGGTGTGGTGAATGCGACAGTCACCCTGGGGAGCCAGAGTTGGTCCTACTCCTGATGGTTGGAATTGGGACACAGGAGCCTGAGACTCAATGCCTCTATCCCACAGCCCTGTGACCGGGCTTCTAGGGATCCGTTTCTTCATCTGCAAAGCCACCATGACATTGCCAGCCTCCTTACCCTGCCATCGACAAGTCTTCTAAACCATCTTTCTGAGCCATCTGGAAGAACTGAGCTGACAGTCCCTCCACCCCGGGTGCTGGTAATGTTCACCTCTGCCACCCCCACACCGGGAGATTCTGATTAAGAAAAGAAAGTACACGCCTGCCCCTTCCAGATCTGCGCTTTGATTCTCGGAGAAAGTTAAAACCGGCCAAGTTAAATGCAGCTAGAACGGACGTTCTTCTCTGTAGCGTTCCGTGTCTCTCAAAGTGAAAAGTCTTTAAAACATTTTGCTGGCAAACATGGCTACAAATATCAAATATTCCAAATGGAAAAAAAAAAATTGAGCTTCAGAATCTCCCATTTTTTCCCATGCTGAGTGGTGGGTGATCTGTCAGTCAGATGGTGGGAATGGCTTCCGTGCCTCCTGCACAGCAGGTTTTACTGGGCTGAGGCTACAGTTGATAATAATTATACCTTTTCTTTGTCCGTAACATTCTACATTTTCAAAACACAATTATCTACATTGTTTTACTAGATTTTTCAAAAATCCTCTGAGATGAACAAAGCCAGTCTTTTTTTTCAACACCTTTTACAAATGAAAAAAAAAAAAAAAAAAAAGGCTGAGGGATATCAAATATTTGTTCCTAAGACACCCTGCCAGCTAGTGACACATTCCTCAGCCCCTGCTCAGCCTTGGTTCTAATACCTACTGCCAGCAGGATTTAGATTATTCTAAAAGATGCCACAACCTTCTTTGGCAGAAATTCCCAGTTTTCTCCAGCATTTACAAAGAGGAAATTATTTTTCATATCCAGCCAAAGGCCAGCTGTAATTTTAGCCATACCTCTTAAAGTAGCTTGGATAGAAATTCAAAACAAAATTTCCAAGAGAATTTTAGAAAATAATAGTCCCCTCTATGTACCTCAACAGCTCCCTGTCCCTCCCCACCACTGCCCTGGCATTTAGAAAAAAAAGAGAAGTCATTTTCAAAAAACTTTTTTTTTAAATCTTCATTCCCTGTTGCTGTGAACCCCCCCCCCCCAATAAGTGGGCTTCCAGGTGAAACCCCCCAAAGGGAACAGAAGGCACTTCTACTTTATTGCCAGTGCCCCAAAGTAGCAAAAACCAATGGATGAGACAGAAAGGAAAATACAGACCCTGGGAAACAAATTGCCTCCATGAAAATTATTTATCTAGCTTTTTTTGTTTTCCCTCCTTTGGAAGGGGGACAGGATTGGCTGTGTTTACAAAACCTGGAGACTTTTTAAAGCTATTGTTTAGTTAATGGCTTCTGACACCAGCCTCAGAGGTGTGGATCACTTTCTGGATGTCAAGATTCTCAAGGAGAGCCCAAGGTGATGCTAATAACAGCTGTCAACCCACGGAGAGGTAATTATAAAGCTGTGATTAAAACAACACAAAACCTTCAAATGTTACAGCCTTCTTCACCGAAACACCAGGTGACAAGACACAGAGGAGACATAACACTTCCCTGAATAAGCCCCAGTAATGGTAAGGACCAAACTGGAACCCCTACTGGTCCCAGACTCAGAAACACCCACCTGGTGAGCAATGCTGTCCTCGCTGGAGGGACTGAGCCAGGCTGGGAGCAGGCACTTAGGCACTGCTTCTCCAGCCCTGCTGCTCCACAGGAAGACGTGGTTGCGGCCGGGAGGGGGGGGGGGGGGGCCGGTAATCAAAGCATACAAACTTCTAGTTGTAAGATTAACAAATTCTCCGGACCTAATGAACAGCATGGTGATTATAGCTACTTATTCTGTATCATATACTTGAATGCTGCTAAGAGAATACATCTCAACACAAAAAAGAAACAGTAGTTATGCCATGGGATGGAAGTGTTAGGTAAGGCTATGGTGGTAATCACTTTGCAATGTATAAATGTATCGAATCAACACATTGTACACCTTAAACTCACACAATGTTATATGTCCATTAAATCCTAATAAAGCCGAAGGGGAGAAAAAGAAAGAAAAGACCGTGCCCTGGGCCCCACCCCATACCAAGTGAATCAAAATCCCTAGCGGTGGGATCCCGACATCAATCAGGGAAGAGAAAACAAGATGAGAAGCAGGGCCTGTAGGCAGCTTTTCCTAAAGTCCCAGAAAGTCCTAAGCAGATACAAGTCAAGTCTAGTCCTTAATTCTTACACTGGAGGGAGACAGGGGCCCCTGCATAACTAGAAGCTATATTCCCACCCCAAGCACATCTTCAGGAGGTAGGGCTCCTGGCTGCACACACAGCCAAGCAAAGAATGGGGTGGCTCTCAATCTTCATTTCCCACCACTGACCATCCATTAGGGCCTCCTTCCCGCACGCACTCCCGACAGACCGAGGCTAATATGCTGTCTTCCCTGTTTTAAAAGTAATGATGTGGGAGGGGTGCCTGGGTGGCTCAGTTGGTTGAGCATCCAACTTCAGCTCAGGTCATAATCCTGTGGCTCGTGAGTTCAAGCCCCAAGTCAGGCTCTGTGCTGACAGCTCAGAGCCTGGAGCCTGCTTCAGGTTCTGTGTCTCCCTCTCTCTCTCTGCCCCTCCCCACTGCCTCTCTCTCTCAAAGATAGACATTAAAAAAATTATTTTTTAAATGAAATTTAAAAAATTGTAAGGAGTAATGATGTGGGAAACCTTTGGAGGCTGAAATTTCGTAAGGCCCTGAGAGAATCACCCAGGCCGTCCCCAGTGGGGTTGGGTCAGGGGCATTGCCCACAGAGCCCAGCTGCCCAGAGACTCGATCTAAGGTTAAAATTGAGTGGAGGAAAATAGAACCTTGCAGTTATTTGTTGCTTTTCAGCGGTTCTCAGTTATTTCAAACTCTCCACCCAGGAGGGTGGATACAGAGCACAGGGAATGGGAGGCTTCCATTTTGAAGACGTCCTTGGAAAACAGGACCTCGAAGCGGGAAGAGAGGATGATGCCTTTGAGCTTAATTTCCACCTTCAAAGTCCCTGCCAGACTCTACATCCTTGGGCTCCTACAGGTTCTAGGATCTTGGCAAGCAGAAAATGTCAGTCTCCCGACCAAACCCAAAGAGTCTGCTCAGACTCCAAGCAAACACAATTAATTAAATTGTGTAAAACTTTAAAATGTTTAAAAATCAGCCTCTTGGGCATCTTTCATGACTCCCTGTCCAGCAAGCCTTTAACCTGCTTCAGTCAGAATCAGCCAGGGAAGTGGCTGCTGGGAAGCCCCTGCTGGGGTCACAATTAGCGAGAAGCAGCTCCTGCTGGGGCTAGAATTACTTAAAGTCACACTTAAGCCACATATTAAAAGCGAGTCCCGGGATGATTGTACCATACCCAACCTCACCCTAGAGCATTGTGGGGGTAGGAGCCGGCCTTGCTGTATCTGGCCACACAGGCAAGATGAAAAAGTGGCTTTCTCAGGGATACCCATGAACATGGAAATATATAAGTGAGTTGATTCAGGGCTGCCCAGCCAGCTCTGGGCCATTCCCCTCGGGAGAGGCTTGGAACCGTGATGTAGAACCGATATTATGCCTTGAGGTGGGTGACACTGGACGGGGTCCACCTCTGGGGCCTGCCAGAAAACTTGCAGGCAGGAGGCTGGGGCCTCAGGGCCTCAGCCATCTGGATCTGCCCAGAGTGTTGCTGTGGGTCTGGCTGGGTTCCTTGGCTGGGATGGGACGCTGCCCCTTCAGCTCACACCTTATACGTGTGTTTGAGGTAATGACCTGAGCTCTAATTCCTCCTGGTCACAGTATTGCCAACCTGCCAGTGGCCCCAGGCAAGGCAAAGCCACTCTCACTGCATCTAGGGCCCCAGCCCCAGACGTCCCTCTCTTCCTGCAGGACCCCATTTCCCTGGCTGCTCCCTCAGGGGGCAACACTTTCTCTCAGCTTGTGTTCTGGTGCATCCTGTACCCAACACGCCCCTCCAGCTTCCCGATCCAGCCCCCGGTGGAGGAACCCATGTAATTTCAGAGCTCCCACATGACATCTGCACATCATGTAGCTTTATGCTTGGCCAAGTGCTTTCATTTATGGTATTTTGAGTGGGAAACATCATCTGACCCTCTGCAGAACTAGTCAGAATGCCATCTTGCTGAGAAGGCTTTTAGTAACGCAAATGTCAAACTCCCCCTGCCTTTTGAGAAGCTGGACAGATTAGAAGATTCCCACAGAGGGGCACCTGGGTGGCTCAGTCGGTTAAGTGTCCCACTCTTGATGATATCGGCTCAGGTCATGATCTCACGGTTCATGGGTTCGAGCCCCACATCAGGCTCTGTGCTGACAATGCAGGGCCTGCTTGGGATTCTCTCTTTCCCTCTTTCTCTGCCCCTCCCCCACTTATACCCTTTCTCTCTCTCTCTCTCAAAATAAATAAACTTAAAAAAAAAGAAAAAAAAAAAGGAAGCCTCCCACAGGATCAGGATGACCCTGGAGATGTTTGCCCTACTCACCTCAAATCAGGCTTATAACAAACGGACTGGGTTTAAATGGCCAACTCAGGGTCTCTGGGTTCAGGAGGGCTTGTCCAGTCTGTCACAGATAGGGGGCCGTGGCCAAAAGGGTCTGCAGCACAGGGGTCTGTGCTACCCTTTTTCTCCCCATCTCTTCGTTTCGATGTCATCTGCAGCTGATTTTGCTGTTGTCTTGTTTTCTTTGTCACAAGCCTAGTTATTGAAAAATTCCCTGAGGTTAAAAAAGCACACAATAATAAAGCCTTAGAAAAATAAATAATTCCTTTATTCCTACTTCAAAATATACTATGTGCATCTGGAACTCTAAGAGAAAGTCGGCCGGGAGACTGTTCCATCATAAAAATCAAGTAAGATAAAAAATAATGACTGCCCATTTCAGATCCGTCTGTAACCCAGGTGAAAGGGGCACGAGCTGCCAGTTGTCTTGCTGTCAGATGCCACCCCTCTGTCGGTGACGTTGGCTGGGGCTGCCTCACCGGGATTCTGTGTCTAAGAGTTCCTGGAGCATTTTGAGGACTTGCTTTGGCTGGCCAGCAGCCAGGTGCCGCAGCCGGGAGCCCATCTGTTCCTGGAGGCCCCTGGACAGCCGGCACACCGCCACGCGGACGTTCCCGCCATGCCCAGGCAGGACACCGTTCCCCGTCATGTTGTTCAGGAAATACCAGAGGACCGGAAGGACCTGACGCTCCACGGCCTGGGGCTTCTGGGGGTAAACAGAGGCCACCAGCACTGTTGGGCAGAAAAGAGGGAGAGTTACTCAAGGCAGGCTTGCTCTCTCTCTCTCTCTCTGTTTCCCTGCCCTCTCTTGGGACACCAGTTCTATCCCCTAAAGGGCAGGCAGCCCAGAAGGGCCAACTAGTCCATCAGACACACAACCTAGGGCTCGGGACACGTGGAGGGGCCCTGGAAATGTTATTTCTTTAAAATCCAGAGAAAAAAAAATATGAAGATATCCAGCCTGATTTATATTCATGTTTATACCAATCAGTTGTAATATAAAATTTTTAACTTTTTTTTTTTTTAATGAAGGAATGAGTATGTAAAAACAAAAGTGCTCAGAGCCCATGACAGTCGTCACCGGTCCCTGCAGCCCAGGGGAGAGGAAAGAGGCAGACAGGGCCGGACTGCAAAACTGCCTCTGCTATTCACTAGCTGTATGACTTGAGAAAGCCACCTAACCATTCTGAGGCTGTTCCCTAATCTAAGGATAATCATCCTGAACCAAACTCTTAGGACTGTTAGAGCTTAGATAATAAATGTACGTGAGGTGCCCAGGTAGGTAGGCAGGTGACAAAGAGTAGCTAGGACTAGTGTTACTTTAATCCACATTCCCACCTATGTGACTTCACATGAGCAAAAACTTGTACCAGGGAGGAAAACCAACACTCTCTCAAATGAAGCATTCTGAAAAATGAAACAGGCAGCAGGAGATAAGCCCAGTGTGGCCTCCCCAGTGTCTGGACACCAAACCTCACAATAAGACCAGCAGTAATCCGGGAGGCCTGAACGTGCTTTTCAACCATCAAGCTCTGCACAGACCCATGATTCAGTGACGAACCCCTGAAATCGGGTTATCCCAGCCTCTCTACCCTTTTTAATCCCCAGAAATCCAAGAAGCAGGCTACCCCTGCCAGCAAGCCCTCTGTCAGAGTAAATGCCGGGGTCAAGACCACCTCAAGAGCTACCCCAAGTCACTTCAGAGCCACTGCTCCAGCCGTCAGCCACGGCCACCATTACCCTGAGTGCATCGGTGCTAACAATGCTTGCTCTACACAGCGCGGTCCGCCTGTTATCCTGCCGAGGAGAAGGGCTGGTGAGGGCAAACAACGCCGAGAGAAGCACTTTACTTATTTATGGAGCAAAGCAACTGGAAGGTTCCCTGGGCCAACACACATCCAGGAACCTAACACTGCCTCAGTCCTGAGTCTGGGGGTCAGAGCTTTGCAGCATGACTCCATTGTTCTCACAGCACCTCAAGAGGCAGGACACCAGCCCATCCTGCAGAGGAGGAAGCCAACACTCAGAGGTCAAGAAACCTGCCCAAGGCCACGTGGCTAACAAGGGCGGAGGGCAGAGGCCCGCCTCGACTCCACGGCTCATGCTCTTCACCCCCCGCTGTCCCCATCCTCCTGGAGTTCTTCAGTTCAGAGGCTGGTGTGTTTTGTTTCATTTTTAGTGAAACCTCAGTTTGTCCTTCCTTCACCAGCTTAACATCATCCGACCCCCCAGGATATTTCCCACGGGGCCCCTCTGACTCCGGAGCAAGCCTCGGACAACAGGGGACCAGAGAGGATGAGCTGGCCCCCTCAGCTCGGCCTGGCACTTGAGCCATGCCATTTCCCATGGAGCGTGTACGTTGGCTTTCAGGCCACACCCCCAGGGCTCCTGCACCCCACACTGTGGGACCTCTCAGGGGCTCCCCAAGGTCATAGAGCCCTCAGAAAGAAAGGCAGTCCTCGTTCCCAGGCAAGGCAGGACGGCACCCAGTGAGTCAAGCCAGCCACGTTGGGGGTGAGCAGCCTCATAAAGTGGGGCAGAGAGGTGGGAGCTGGAGACAGCCCTCGAAGCCAGAGACAGACTGAGAAGGAGGCCACAGTTAACAGGAAAGCCACAGGGGCAGCCCTAAGGTCGGGGGAGGCAAGTTATACTGAACAAGTATAATTCAGAGTCTTTTTTAAACCTCCATGGGATCTCACCTGCAAACCGAGGAGACAGCTATCCCCAGAACCAGGTGCAGGTAGGGCTCCCCTGTGCCCACCCAAGGGTGAGGGGCTCACCTGCCCCTAACCTGCCCCGCGTCACTCGGCCGCGGCCCCCGGCAGGCTGCACTCACACCTGACCTCTCTCCCTCCCAGCAGCGAGGCCTAGGAAGCTCACTTCTGCAGTCAGGCCCACGTTCCCCAGGCACAGAAGGTGGAGGTCACCTGGCTGATGGTGGTGGGCCCTCAAGCGGGCAGAGGCAGCGATCGCCCTTCTGGGAGTCATCACGGGGAAGAAAACCCCACTAAATTTTGAGCTTAAAAGGCAGCTGAAGTAATTAGCAAAAGATTTACTCCTGTTAAGCTGTGCTATTATTAGTCCACACCTTGTGCCAATTGAAATTTTCTTCTCTGTTCCTGGCTGGGCCCGACTTAACGGGAGAGCTACGTAGAAACTCTTGCTTTGAGGTCTCTTGGAGACAGATGGAAAATATTTACAGTTAAATGGAGGATCTAAAGTGAGGTAGCCATCCACCTCCAGGGCCCATATATCACTCATACAAGGACAGGTAAGGGTTTCACCCAGAGAATGCTGATGTTGAGCAACAGAAAAGTGTTCCTTGTCTGGCACCCAGGTGGTCTCAGTTAGGGGGCTCCTGGGCACCAGCAACATGACACCGTGGCTGCATTTAGCCCCCGGCCCTACTTTGCTTGGAGAAGGCCTATCACCTAGGTGGAAGCCAAGGGTCCACTCCAGGGACACTAAAAGGGCTGAACCAGGGCATAGAGGCAAGGCCAAGAGCAGGACAGGGCTGTGGAGGAGTTGAATGACATCCTCAGCCAGGCAATGTGCGCTGAGCACCCCCAGTGCGGACTGAGGCTGGCACGGGGCGGGGGGCGGGGGGGGGACATGCTCCTGAGAGGCTCACGAAACTCAAGCAGGGGGGTAGGGAGGAAGGGGACACAGAAGTTGATGCCAGAACCAGGCCAGCACCACCCAGGTGGAGGAAGAAGGGTGGAGAAGGGCTCTCTCTGCAGGAGGGGAGCCGCATGTGGGCAGGACAGGGCAGAGGATGGGAGATCAGCCCCCAGCAAGGCCGGTGGCATGCTGGTGCCACTCAGGGAGGGCACTCAGGGAGAGACAGCACAGCACGGAGGCTCTGTGGCCAGGCTCCTGGGGACAAAGCCCAGATTGCTCGCCAAGGGACCTTGGGCACTTAACCTTTCCGAGCTCCACTTTCCTTACTTCTACAAAAGGGATAATCATGGCACCCACAGCCTCTTTACGAGGTTGTTAGGAGGATTCGATGATCCAGTGTGTGTAACTGGGGGAGGGGGAGGGGAGAGCCTGGAAGGTCACTCCAGGGAGCCTCGACACTGTCCTGAAGACAACTCACACAACGACTCGAGCACGGGGGTAGCACAGCCTGTCTGCATTGCAGAGGTTGGGCGCTCAGAGGTCTGGAGAACAGAGCCCTTCTGCCTCCTTCCCAAGAAGGTAGGGGAGGCTTTTGGTAAGCATGGAAGATTATAAAACCAAGTTAAATAACCTGCCCAAGAGCAGAATCGGCACGTGGCAAACAGGTCGGTACAACCACAAAGCCTAGGTCCTCCCCGTGCTGACTCCTCCCGCGTCACCAGAGGTTTCAGACCTGGAACAGAATCACTGGAGACAGCAGACTCAAAGAAGACACCGCCTGGGAGCAAAGCTCTCCTCGGCCAAAGCTTGAACACAGCAGAGCAGACGCCCGCCAAGGCCCCAAATCCCACGTAGTGCAGCCCCCGGGCACCTGGAGCAGGCATCAAGAAGGGTTGAAATCCAGCCTGTGCTCTGCTTTCCAGCCTGTGCGTGCCCAAAAAGAGACAACGCTAATTCTCACAACAGTGTTGCCGCTGACCAAGCCATGTAGCTGGGAGGCAAGGTCTACCCAGAAGAGGTGGTTTTTTTGTTTTTTGTTTTTTTCTGATTCACACAAAGGTACCCTATGGCTTAGTGGACGTCCTGTTTGCAAAGAAGAAATGCATAATATTTTCTTTTCTTTTTTAATTTTTTTAACGTTCATTTTTGAGAGAGACACAGTGAGAGTGGGGGAGGGGCAGAGGGAGAGGGAGACAGAATCTGAAGCAGGCTCCAGGCTCCGAGCTGTCAGCACAGACCCCGAAGCAGGGCTTGAACCCACAAGCTGTGAGATCATGACCTGAGCCGAAGTCAGATGCTTAACCAACCGAGCCACCCAGGTGCCCCCATAATAGTTTCTTAAAAGCTATTTTGTTTATGTACAAACCTGCCCCATTGTGGTCAAAAATGAAGATTACCTTTGGATAAGGTGGGAATTATTTATAAAAAGCAGATTATCAAGTTTTTTTAAAGATCTGCGAGGATTATTTGATTATTTGGGGGTCTAAGATAGTGGGTGGTTCTACATGCCGGGAGAGAAGAACAGAGATGGACTGGAAGGCTAGGGTGAGGAGCTTTGGGGACGCTCACCGGACAGACGTTCTGTGACATCAAGCACTGCACGGCCACTCAGGAAGCGCACCTGCCCAGCAAACGCTTGTAGGAGGCAAAGCTTGTCTGAAAGAGAAGGAGAGGGTCAGTGGCTGTGAAGCTGTGGCTGGTTCAGTGCTGTTCAGTTCCAGGTCCCTGCAACACCTGCCTAGGGAAAGAGGCCCGTTGGGGAGCTGAGTTAAATGTCCAAGTCGCAACGGAGTGTCGGGGGAAGAGTGAACGACCTGGCATAGTTAGTTACACTGGCTCCCAAAGAGGCTTCATGGACTCCCACAGATACGGTTCCTATTATCTGTGCTTCCTTAAAATTGAGTTTGGGGGCAAAAGAGGGTTGCCCCAGTCCCGGGCAAACCAGGATGTTGGTCACCCCATCAGCAGCAGAAGCATCTGGCTTACTCTGGTTGGGTCAGAGGAGGGAATGTGCGAGGACCGGCAGGGGGCAGGGCATGTTATTAGCTCTCAATAGTTTATCTATAACGTCCCTGTGTGAGACCCCGGCCCAGATGGCATCCTTGTACAGACAGCAGAGTTTATCCTCCACATGCCCCAACCCACTTTTCAGGAGGTTTAGGGGAAAGAGGGATTTTTTTAACCTTTTTTTTCTTTTTTTTAAATCATCCCAGCACCCCACACCCAGCCCCCGGAACCAGCTCTCGCTGCTACCCAGCCACACTCATGGTGGGGACTGAGGACTGGGTACTTCCCCGTCTGGCTGTTGAAAGAGTGTTTATTAGAATGAACCACTAATGGTGAAAGCACAGGCAGCTGCAGGGGGGCTGCTTTGGGATAAAGAAGCCTTCTGGCATTCTTTGAACGTATTTCTAAAGATCCCACAGGTGCTGAATGTAGACACTGCTCATTCTTCCCCATTCTGGCTGACGTCTCCTGGTTTCTCACACTATTAAAACTTGAAGTCCTGCACTCCTCACAAAGACGCACAGGGTGAGGAAAGTAGCCCTTCACCTGAGAAAGGCGTGCTAACATCACTCCCGTATGCCCAGCTCCCAACAGTGCGCAACCACGGCAGTCCCAGGATGACCCCATGGGAGGGAGTGCAAACAACAAAACACGCTCTTCGGGGGTGTGGCTGCAGGGCCCGCCTACACCTGTCACAGAGGTCTGTGTGGGTGTCACCACAGGTGCCCCCAGAAAGTAGGTCCTGGGATCCTAGGGGCTGACCCACTCAAGGTGCCAGATTTCTCTTAGCAGGGGACAGAGATTAGAGACCCACCGCAGGAAGTCTTTCCAGACAAGCTCCACCTTCCCTGAGTTCCTTAAATACCTCAGCATCCCCCTGGATGTGCACAGCTTCGCTTTTCCCGTCAGGCGACAATTCTAGCTAAGAGCTCATTCCCATTTCCTAGCTCCCCTCCTGAGAGCTGGAAGGGGTACAGAGGAGGAGATGTACACATGAACATTACGCATATCCCTGCTGCTTGCAAAAGCTCCATCCATAAGGCAAGAGTCTTTAAAATCATTTGTTCTGGGAAATAAAAGAGATGCCAACCTCTAGAACGTTGCAGTTACCGAGAAGCAGTCTCAGGGCCACTTGGTCAATCTGTAGTCGTGTAAGCATAGGTTTTTATATCAGTGTCATCTGCATTGTTTTTTCCAGGTGCTTCTATTTGTCCCACCCCCACCTTTAACCATGAGCTCACCTCCAAGGACACGGACTTCTGCCTCCTTGCTCTCCCCCAACAAAACTCAGTTCAGGACATTTTCTGGACCCAGCCAGACCTCCCCGCTCCTGGTGGCTAACATGGCCTCCCAGAGCCAGAGACAGGTAAAGAACTCGGGGGATACTAGAAAATGCACATCCGACAGACATCTGTGACAGATAATGCTCCCATGTGCCTGGCACACAACAGGTGCTCAATAAATGCTCTAGCACCACAGAAAGTGTTCAAGCAGAGACATTAAGCATACCTGAACTGGTTTATAAACCCCAGAGCACCACACCCCAAGTAGATGGCCTCTCTTCCTCTGTCTGCTTTTGTAGTGATGGCTCACCACCCAGGTCACACCCAGGTTTATTGAGAGACAGGAAAATAAATGGTGAAGGGTGTGAGCTCTGGGTTCAGGTCGCCTGGACCGAATCCTGGCTCTTCCACGTTTCTCTATATTAACACTGGACAAAACCTCCTACACTTGAGTTTATTCATCTATAAAAGGAGGATAACATCTTCCTCTTAGAGCCGCTGTCGTGTTATGATACTTAGGATATTGCCCTGGGCATATAATTACTATGTAAGTATCAGCTATTACTGCTAGTGTTACTCTTATTACCTGAGAATGTTCCAAAAGCTCAGCAATCTGAATGGTGGAGAGACCATTAAGAGGCTGGAATCTAACTTCCAAACCCTTAAAAAAAAAATCCATGTTCCATTAGCCGGAGCTCTTCACAGGCTCCTGTTCTGCACCACAAGGGAGCCACAGCTGCCACAGCTGGCCTTGGCACTGCCTGGACGAAGAGCAAACAGAGCCATGCAGCGTAGGGAAAACAGCTACAGGCTGGCAGGCCACATCCCCGTCCTCCCTGGGCCTCGCCTTCCCTCCCTGCAAGGGGGCGGAGGTCTCCGGGGCCTTGCACCTGTCCCATGCAGCTAAGCCCTAAGCGCACCAGGCCACATCCTCCTCAGGCTACTGGGGAGCCAGAGAACTTTTTTTAAAGCACAAAAAGTATGGTAGCATAGACAGTGACAGCAAAGAAACTGGAGTCAAACTGGACTCCCAACAATAAGCACAGGACTCCATGAATCATGACATGCCACACAGCCACCCAAGCTAGGTGCATTCATTGCAGCAAAAGTGGGAATGATCCATTTAAACAGAAAAACACAAGATGTGGTCCAGCATGTGACAGACCTGTTAAAAGTGACTCCAGTGTGTAATCATATGCAAATGCTCACGCTCTGCTTCTTTTTTTTTTTTTTTAAGCTGGATGCAAATTTAAACGTGTAATATGATCGTGACTCTGCACAAGAGTCATGCACGTGACTCTGCACAGGCAAAAAATCTAAAATGAAAAAAGCCAAATGTTAATAATGGTCTCTTCCAGGGGTGCCTAGGATGGTTCAGTCAATTAAGCATCCGACTCTTGATTTCAGCTCAGGTTAGGATGTCACAAACCATGAGCTCGAGCCCTGCATCAGACCCCGTGTCAGGCCCTGTGCTGACAGTGTGGAGCCTGCTTGGGATTCTCTCTCCCTCTCTCTCTGCCCTCCGCCCCCAAAATAAAATTTAAGCATTTTTTTTTTAAATAACTGTCTCTTCTGAGAAATTGAGACTAAAGGTGAAGGGTTTTTTCCTTTCAAATGCTTTATATTTTCCATTTTCTCAATAATTAATAAGTATGACTTTTACGTGATGGAAAGTAAACTTCTTATTTTTAAGTAGGAACACTGCATGATAGCATGGAATACTGGATAGTTAAAGAAGCAAAGTCTAAATCGTGTTTACCTTACAATCTCTAACAAGGGAAATCTGTACACAGGCAGACAGGAAATAGAACAGATTTTTAAGCAGGTGGTATATTAGAGGGGCACCATGGATGAGTTTCTAAATTCCTTTCACAATACCATGTTGGTCATATGATTATAGAAGGTAAAGAATTCGGAGTCAGAGCAAAATCGAAAAAGTAGATCTGAAGCTGCCCATTCCCAGCTTATCTGCACTCTCCAGCACTGGCCTGGGGCCACGCTAATCAACAGAACTCCTTTTGATGCTCAGTTTGACTGGGAGGGGGGTGGCTGTCAGCAGCCTGATGTTTTAAGTAGTGAAGTTTCTTCTGTAGCTAGCCCAGTCACAGGGCCCAAAGACAGAACCAGCCAGCCAGCTCAGGAACTGCCCTGATCCCCAGAATAACTCCCCTGAAATCAGAAGGTCCTGGCGCAGAGTAGAAAGGATGCCACCCCAAGCTCCTTCCAGCAGTAACAAAGGGCAGAGGTCAGAGAGCAAGGTGCTCACATGTTTCCTTCCTCACCCCCCCCCCAAAAAAGGGGACATGGGCAGAAATCCCCACTTGCTCTGTGGACCACCGCACCACCTGCCCCATACACCCACGGGAAAACCAAGGAACCGGAAGAGATGTGGTGACTGTTGAGTCAACTTATCACTAAATTCCAGAATCAAGAGGGACCTTAAAAGGTTGCTTAAGAAGGCCAACCTCCCAGTTTGGCTGTGTCATCTGGACTTTGTGCCAGAAGGCAGACTACCCACTGTGTGTTCTTGTTCTCCTGGCCCCCTGTTGATCAGGGAAACAAACCACAACCTGCTGAGTCATTTCTTTGTGATTCTACACATTTAAGTACTCCACAGCATTTGGCTGTTCCTCTCCAGCCTGGAGCCAAGAATCCCTTGTGGGGGGTGACACCAGCCTTGGGGAAAAAAGCTCCCTCTGCTCAAAGGGCTCCAAGCTACTTCCAGAAGGGACCCTGAGATGCTAAGAGTCTATCGGAGCCACCAGGCTCCACCTGGGTGACATGGGAAGAGAAGATTTACAACCCTTCTCTTCTGTCACTCCTGCCCCAGTCTCTATGTCTACCACCCAATCCCCTGGGACAGTGGAAAGTTTAATTATTTGCATCCATTTTTCCCTCTGCAGGCCAGACTCAGCCCATTCTAGACAGATGAGAACCATTCCCAGAGAGAGCTTGATTCTACCCTAGGTACTCCCTGGCAGGGGTGAATTCTTACTGGCAATCTAAACCCATCCACTTCTGCCCTTTCTGGATATAGAAATCAGCTAGTTAAAAACACCTCCAGGGGCGCCTGGGTGGCGCAGTCGGTTAAGCGTCCGACTTCAGCCAGGTCACGATCTCGCGGTCCGTGAGTTCGAGCCCCGCGTCAGGCTCTGGGCTGATGGCTCGGAGCCTGGAGCCTGTTTCCGATTCTGTGTCTCCCTCTCTCTCTGCCCCTCCCCCCTTCATGCTCTGTCTCTCTCTGTCCCAAAAATAAATAAAAAACGTTGAAAAAAAAATTAAAAAAAAAAAAAAAAAAAAAAAAAAAAAACACCTCCAAAACCAAGAGTCTTCATTGGGCTGTGAGTATGGCTCACAGCAAAGCCACATGGCCCCGAGAGCCGCTGCTGCACCTGCTCAAACTGACCGGGAGCCAAGACCCTGTGCTTCCCCCTTTGGGCCCCACAGGAGCTTTTTGCCAGGGATTTACTGGGCTCCATCCAACTCCCTGAGGCCAACGACATTCCATTCCAGCCTAACGCTGACCTAAGGATTAGAGAGGAAAATAGTGCCCTTCATGCCTGCCTCTGTTCTCCTCCCATCAGATCCTTTCACTGATGGGACAGGGTTGGGGGGGGGGGGTGGGTATCATCAGCCATTTCCAAGGAGATCCTGTCCCAGGAGGAAAGGACAACTATAGGCATCTTTCCTGGAAGCTGAAGCCTGCCTCAGGGTGTGGTCAGATCACAAAAGCAGCCGTCTCGCAGCCCCTTTCCAGGGTGTCCCACCCAAGTGGGTAGAGGAGGGCCTCAGGTAGAGAAGGCCTGAGCCTTGTGACAATATGAGACACCACATCCTGCAGCCCAGAGTTCCAAAGCTCCAGCGTGCTCCAGGAGGATGGCCCAAGGACAGAAAGTGGAGACAATAACACCTGGAGAGGAAAGTGTTAAAGCTCCTCTCCTCAGACAAGGGTGCTTAGCCTCTTCAAATAGCTAAAGCCTATTTTGCTTGGTGCAGGTTTTCCCAATAAATCCAGGGCCCGCAGTGATTTACCAAGAGCCGTGGTTATTGGCAACAGCAATCTCACTTACCCAGAGCAGCGCTGTGAACTAGCCGTAATTTAAAGCTGGATTTATATTGTTTGTTCTACAGCAACAAACTCAGCAAATCATAAATTCCCTTTGAGATGAAGAGAGGAAATTGACAGTATTTATGAACTGAAGAGGCAGAGAAGGGCCTGACCAGGCCTTTGATTTGTAACTGAAACTGCTTCTGGAAGCTCCAGCCAAGGACACAGCTGCTGTCCAGCCCCAGGGAGCTGGGCTCCCATAGGGTGTGGGCACCAGGAGGGGAGGGGTGCCTTTCGGTGTTTCCAGCCTCACCACGGGGATGCTCTGTGGGTTCTCAAGGCAGGACATTGCTCTGTGCTCATCGGGACATACAGCAACAAGGCCAAAAAGGTGGTTCTCCGAGCATAAGCTTGGTCACATAGAGTCAAGAGTGGTTTGAAAACCCTTGGTTCCTCTGGTCTGGACATGACCGTACTCATGTGCTACATCACACACACATCTGCACTTCAGTCTGCGTCTTAGATACACCAAATATCACTTTCTAATCATCTACAAAAGGCATAGAGAACAGAAGCGGATGTACCCCAAATTCCACCCGATGTTGGAGAACCAAGATGTGTTAGTGCGAAGCACATAGGACTTAAGGAGCTCTTGCCTTCCCTGATGTCTCTCCCATTGCCCCCCCCCTTTTCCTTTTCATCCCACCCCCACCTCCACTCCCCCTTCACCCTCCACCCCTCATCCTAAATTCCTCCCTCCCTGAGCCCTGGCCCCGAACAGTCTTTCTCAAAGGCAATGCTTGTCCATCCCATGCTCAAAAGCCAGTGGGATCCCAGCCTGACTCCTGTATCAGACAATCAATCAGTGGACCTGGGTCCACTCACCCATCTACTTTGTCCTCCCCAGCAGACTTGCTCTGCTCTCTCACCGCCATCTGGCCTGGTCCCCATACAAGCCACACCCACTGTTACCATCTCTACACTGTTTCCAGCTTCTTCCTGGTAACCCTGACCTATTTTTCCTTCCATGCCCTGTTGGCTCAATCACTTCAGTACTGTGTGACCCTGGCTGAGTCATTTCTGTCACATGTACTATGAGGAGGCAAGACTAGATCATCTCCACATCTCTTCCACTCCTACCGTCGAGGACCCTCAGGTGGCTGTGACATGGAAAAGCCTGCCAACCATGTCCTGGGCTGTCCACCCCCATCCTTTGCAGCCTCCAGGGAAACATTTGGCCTGAAAGCCCCAGTGCCTGTTAGCACTGTGCTGATTCCCAGCAGGAAGGGTGAGCCCACCCCGCAGAGGGCTCAGGGAGCAAGCCCACTGCATAATGGAGCCAAGCAGGGCTGTGGCAGGAGGCTCACCCAGGCTCTCAATCATGGCGTCCAGCGCAGCTGTGGCAGCGGTATAAATCCCCGAGTTCTTGGAGTTGAGGTTGTCTGCAACAGCGATGATGATGGACAGCAGCATAGGGTGTAAGCTTTCTTTGAGGAGGGGGATCATCTTGGCAAGGGACTCCAGGGCCCACTGGTTCACTTTCTTGTTGGAGTCCTGAAGCCTTGGGGTGAAAGCATCAAAGACCTATTGAGGAAACAGAAACCAAGAGCCCATGGGAACCCAGGCTGGGCAGGAGGCCCACAACCCAACCAACCACCCTTGGCAGGGATTCCTCCTGCCTTCCTGGTCATCCAAACTACACCAGAACATTCTCAGTGACGAGGAGCTTACTTCCTCAAAAGGGAAAGAGGGGAAGAGGGCAAGAACAACTGTATATTGAGCACTCATTGCGTCAAAGCATCTAGAGCATCCCGTTAGGTACCCTGCACTCTCACGGAACGATCCAAACCGATGAAGCATGCATTCCCATCCTCAGTTTACTATTAAAAACAAAACAAAAACTGAGGCAGAAAAAGGTTCACTAACTTTCCCCAGATCACACAGCGAGGCTGCTGACTTCAAGCCTGTGCCCTAAGTACTCTGCTACATGGCTTGACCATCAGCAGCCTCAGTCCTGGAAGAAGCAAACATCTGCCCCTGCTTCCAGCCTGTGAAAGGCCTGTGCTTGCTCCTAACCCACCTGTCCAGCCATCATGGCCAGTCCCCTGGCCAACACATACTCTGCCCCCAAACATCATGTGCCTGGCTAGACCAGGAGCAGCCTTCAGCCGTGGCATCCTCTACCTCTAGCTTCCCCCCCCGCCCCCCCCCGCTCCCCCCCCCCCCCCCGCCACCCTGCTATAAACCTGCTAGAGGGATGAGAGATGCCAGGACATCTCTGGGTGGTCCCAAGGGGCCTGGCAAGAGGTGATGCCCTTGCCCCCTTGGCTACTTCCAGGCAGTCCCACAGCGTTACCAAGGCAACTGGATAGCAGGTACTTTTCGGGCTCCCTTTACCCTGAGGGGTCTGGCACAATGTCAAACCCTGTCCTGAGTTTTCCAAATTGAATTTGCACCCACAGGGGACAGCCAGGTGAGACAGCAGGGAAGGGGCAGCACTCACCTGGACCAGGTTGGCGGTGATGAGCTCTGGCTCAGCCTTGCAGCGCTCCAGGAGCCGCCCCACGCCCTCCATCCGAGACTGATATTCTCTGGCCTCCAGCAGTCGCGTCAGCTCCCGAAGCCATTCCACCACCTCCGGGCCACTGTGCATGGAAGGCCGTAGCCCTGCCAGCCGAGGGCCATTGGAACTGAGCCTACGCAGAAGGAACTTCTGACCTGGGCAAGCCCCAGAAGATGGATGCACCTCTTGTCCCATGACCCTCCCAGACAGGTGGAACTGAGACAGGAGTGTCACCTGCAGCTTAGTCCACCCCCAGCTTTCCACCCGCTGCTTGAGGACACTGGCCCCAGAACTCTGGAAATGCCTTTTCCTCAGGGCAAAACAATCGGGTTGCCTAGAGGCCCATCCTTTCATCAGGGGACAGGGCTCTCTCTTCCTGCCTTTTTTTCTCTTTTCAGAAAACATGTGAAGAATGGGGGATGGGTATCAGAGCGAGAAGCGGGAGTCCACGAAAGAATGACTGCACATTTAATGTAGGAGTGAGGAAAGGTCTTGCCAGCTGACTGTGTCCTGAGCCCTGGTTGCCTAGGCCCTGCCCTTCTCCAGTGACCAAGGAAATGTTAAGACTCCCTGTTCTATCATTGTGGGGGCACATAGCTATAGTATCCCCTGATCCAGTGCAGCCAGTATGAGAGCAGTTCCAAACAGGACTCCTATCCCCCACCCCAGCTCAGAACCCGGCTCTCTGAGCTCATGCCCTGCACCCAAGTCCCCTCTGAAAGAGCCCAACACCATCCATTCTGTCATTCAGTCCTACACTCCACACTGTTTGCCCACTGAGTGCCAGGAGCTGTACTGGGCACCGAGAAGAGGGACGTGAAAGACACGCCCTTTGCCTTAAGGAGCTCACAGACCAATGGGAGACAGGTGGGTCAACCGGCTGACAGAGTACTGAAGAACAGAGGGCACAGAGAGAGCCTCGGGGAGACGGTGACAGTGATCCGAATCTTGTGGAGTCTTGCAGAATAAACAGGCATGTTCTAGATGCAGGTGGCTCAGCATAAGCAAAGAAAGGCTCAGTAGGAGATAGGATGGTGGGGAAGGGGGATGGGCAGGGAACATGAGCTGCTCCGGTCTGGCTGAGAGACTGTGTGTAGGAGAGAGCAGGAAGCTAATCTTAAAGAGGTGACAGGGGCTTTCCTGGGCGCCTGCTAAGGAGTTCAGATATGATCCCTCCCCGACACCACAGAAGAAGTTTGAGTTTCAGGCACATCAGTGATCAGGAGGTTTCTGCTTGGTTTCGGCTCCTCCCAGCACCTACCCACCCTCCAGCCTCTCTGCCCATTCCCTCTCATCTACCTTCCTCCCAGCTCTGCCTCTAAATTTGTCCCAGGCAGGGCACCCTGATGGCAAAAGGGTGTGCTGCTCTAAGCAGGTGGAGAAACACTGAGTGCCCACAGAGGGCCTGGCCAGCAACATGCCCCGCCTGTACGAGTGGAACTGCACCCCACTTGGCAAGACTGCAGCGGCCAACTTCTACTGGCAAGTGCTTCCGGTCCCACAATGTGGTCTCCCTGAGATTTGGGTGGGGAACACCTCCTATAAATTCACCCATGAGTGCTGCAGACCCAACTAGGTCTCCACCGTAGCCCAGATCCACACAGACTCCCAGAGCCACCCCTGGCCCAGGGCAAGCAGGACGTCTGTGTCGTCAGCCTTCGATGAAAGCTGCAGGGAGACAGGCGCAGCCATACCCATCCTTGCCGGGCAGCCCGTTCTCACACAGCACCAGACTCCTTGATACCTTGCGGCCTTTGGCAGATGGAAGTCCATCACTGTCTTCTATTCCCTTGAAAAATGCACACAGAACATGAGCCAAAGGGGTGGCCCTCTGGGGAACTGCCGGCCACTCCAGGCTACACCATAAGGAAAGGAATAACCCCTTCCACCTGGCGAGCCTCGGAGGGAACAGCCGAGCCTTCCGGAGCCCTGGTAGTCAGGGCAGGGGTCAAGATCCTCACTGAACAGGAGACAGTGTGGACGCCCAGCAACTCAAGGGACACAGGCAGAGAGGAGCACAACCAGGTCCGAGCATAGAGCAAGGAAATCACATTTATCCCACCAGGCAGGAGTTGTGAGTGAAATGGAAGCCTCTGGAGTGCACACTCCCCTGACCGGCCCAGCTCTGATCTCCACCCTGACCTGCTCGTGCCCCCGACTCACCCGCTGCTTAATGGCAGCCATGACCTTCCGCAGGTCGTGGGACGGGAGGCTCTGCTTCAGAAATGCATCAAACTTCGTGTTCGACATCAAGATATTCACCATCTTCCGGCCATAAAACCTGCCACAAGAGAAAGAAAGGGATGAAAAAATAGCCATAGAAATGCATCATAAATCTGCTTTACAGATTTACAAAAGTTTTCTAATTGTAGTAACAGAGTTTTTAATACTTTTTCTAATGAAGACAGGAATCGCTAATTGAGCAGTTAAAAACTAGATTCATAAAAGAATAAACATCACCCAAAGCCCCATTACCAAGAGAAAACTACTATTAAATTTTTACATATTTCCATGTAGTCTTTCTGATGCGTATACATTTTCTTTGCTATCAGAATGTATATACAACTTGCCTCTGGTTTTTTTCACTTTATCATTAATCATCTTCCCATGTCATCCTTTTTAGTGCATTCATAATATTCCTTTGGATGACTATACTGAAACGTACTTAACTTTTTCTAGTATGGGGCATCTAGAAATCTGAGGAAGGGTGCAGTGGGGCAGTATGGGAGGAAGTGGTCAGCTCTACCTGGTGAACAGTGCTGGGTGGAGGGGGCGGGGAATCAAGGAAGACTTCATAGAAGAGGTGACCCTTAGACTGGGACACAAAAGATGAGTAGGAGTTCAAGATTGAGACGGATTAGGGGGTAAGAGGGTGGTGGAGGGGTGTCATTCTAGGATCCATTATATGGTCTGACATGTCAGCAGGCTTGTGGTTGGAAAACAACAGGCAAGACCTAGATGCGGGATAGAATACAGAGAAGGTACGACCCAATTTCTCAAAACATGAAGGAGTTGGGCTTTAACCTGCGTGCAGTGGGAAGCTGAAGAATGATCAGAATTGCACTGAAGTCGATTATGTCTCTGGCAGCAGTGTGGAGGATGCGTCTCTGTGGACAAGGCAGGGGGGAGGGGGGCAGGGGACCTGCTAAGAGGCCACCGTAATAGTCCAGGCGAGAGATGATGAAGTCCTGAAATAAGGCGGTAGAGTGGGAGTAAGGAGGGGTGGTCAGATTCAGGACATGCCGAGAAAGTTGAAACTTCAGGGTATGGGAGCTGATTGGAGGTGGAGCTCAAAGCATCTTCCGTTCTCGTATTTCACTCAACCTAAGACTCCACTGATCATAAAATGCACCATTGACTTATTTTCCACTAAGGAAAAACAGAAACAGAAAACACTGGCAATTTCCACTGCCTTCTATGACACTGCCCCATGTCGGAAGGCAACCCTTCTCTGTATTATCTCAGAAACGGAGTTAACGTTACTTTTAGGTAGTGCCCTTCCCTCCTTAGGTTGGGTAAACTACTTGGTTTGTGGTGGCCTTGTAAGAAAATGTGGAATTTGGTTATTCCTTCCATGATGACTGTTTGCATTAATATCTAATTTATGTCCCATCTCTCTATTTCCATACCTTTTCTCATACACCATAACTTTTCATTTCAATGCTGAATAAGAGTGTAATATTTCCAAGACATTTTAGAGAGCAATTAAACTCAACAAGTCCCCACAGAGCATCCACGGTGACTTCTTAAAATAAATATAAAAGGCTAACAAGCAGAGAAAGCCTCATAGTTTACTTCCTACAATGCAAACTGTAATTCAAGGGTTTATGCTATGAGCAATAATGACCCAAGTTTGCAAATGTGCAGATAGTAAAACCCAAATCAAAATTGCTGCCTGGCCAACAGCAATGGTGAGATGCCTCTGATTGTAAGATACTAAAATGCAGGGGAAACTGTGTGTCTTAGAATCAATAAAGTAGGAAGGTCTCCATTTTGCATCTTCAGTGACTCAGTAAATAATAGTGACTTTTAACAATAGAATAATTTCAAACAGAGAGGGAGGGAGGCAAACCATACGAGATTCTTAAATACAGAGAACCAACTAAGGGTTGATGGGGGGAGGGTGGGGAAGAGGGGAAAACGGGTGGTGGGCATTGAGGAGGGCACTTGTTGGGATGAGCACTGGGTGTCGTATGTAAGTGATGAATCACGGGAATTTACCCCCAAAACCAGGGGCACACTGTACATACTGTATGTTAGCCAATTTGACAATAAATTATATTAAAAAAAAAAAACAATAGAGGGAACACAGCCAGAGAAAGGCTTGGGGAGAAGGCAATGGGTTCATTGAGGGACACTCTGCCCCAAGGATAACAGTGGGACATCTGGTGACAGGCCCTCTGGAGGTAGAGGTAAAGCACTGATGCTCAGGGAAGGGAGACCCTAGGAAGCATCAGAGTTGCTCAGGCTGGAGCCACAGAAGTGGTGACAGTGGTCAGGGAGAATTGTAAGTGGGGGACAAGAATGAAGACACTGCTGTGGCAGGCAGGCAGAGAGGGGGCCACAGAGGGAGAGCGGAACCAGGGAGTGCAGGGCCACAGACACCGGGAGGCATAGGAGCCAAGAAGGAAAATGGAATGTAGTCAATTCCTGCAATGGAAGAGAGGTCAGAAAGGAGAGGGACATTCGAGCTGGAGAGATATTGGATCTTGATTTCCATCCCCCCACCAACAACCAAAAACAAATCTATAAAACCTTCTGGCTCCCCACCAATAATCCTCATTTCAGTGACTGGCACTAACACTTACCCAGCTGTTCAGTTGAAAAACCCAAGCATCATCTTTGATTTCTCTTTGAAAGCCTCACCACCCACATCCTGTTGGCCCTGCCTTCAAAAGACACCCCAATCCAGCTCTCCCCACCCTCTGCTAGCCTTCAGTACCCCTGTCAGGGACTGGGGAGCAGCCCTCTGTCCGGTGCCCCTCGTCCATCCTGCTCCCTCTCTCCTAGCAATCCTCCAATGAGCCACCAGAAAGACTATTTTTAAAAATCAAAAGGGCAGTGAGCCTATAAAGAAACATAAACCCTAGTAATCGGGGTGGGGGAGGAGCAGTCTGACACAATAATGAGCTGTTATTTTTACCCATCAGATCAATGAAAATTAGAAATCCAGATAATGCAAGGTTGCGAGGACATGGGCACGGGCGCCACAGGTGGGGGGCGGAGGGGCACAGCGTGCTCCCGGGCGCCCTGCAGTGCTCGGGCTGCGTCAGGGGACACATGCCCCTGACCACAGTCCTGCCCCCAGGGCACATTCCCAGCAGCTCTCTGCTCCATCAGGGAGCCATGTGCGCATGTGATGCGGGGCGCTGTCGCAGTGGGGAGGGCCCACCCGTGGACGGCTGGTGTGAAGGCACCGGCTGGTGCACACCACAGAACACGGCTGTGGAGCAGTCCCCGAGCTGGTGTGGTCTCCAGATCTGGTGACCAGACCCAGGAACCAAGGAGTGTGATTAACTGGACCCTAACCCTAGCTCTCCAAGACAGGGAATCAGGTTCTGTCACTCTCCTGTTTAACACCATCGAATTATCTCCTCACACTCCTACTAAAAATCCTCCGGTGGCTTCCGGTCACACACCAGCCCGAATCCCAGCTCCTGGCCGTGGCGCGTGGGGCGCTGCTAGGCCTGGCCCTGTCCTGTCCGCCTCATCTCCCGCCCACTGCTCCCCCCTCACCAGGCACCCTGCAGCCCAGCCTTCTTCTTCCTCCATCACGGGGCCTCTGTACCATTTCTTTTGCCTGGGACACTCGCACCCCAGACCCCCAAAGAGCTAGCTCCTGCTGGCCCATCCGTTCTCAACTCAAATGTCACCCTTCAGAAAGATCTCCCCAGACTTGTAATCAAAGTAGCTGCCACCCCATTCTCCGTTACATCTTGGCGTTTTTCCTCTGTATCCTTTATCCATATCTAGAAGAATCATAATAATTTCTTTATTTTCTGCCTACCCAGACTAGGGGTGAGATCCAGGACAGCAGAGGCCTAATTTTTCTTATTCATTGCCCTATTCCTAATAATGAAAAATGATCTGTTCACTATCCTTGGAAGGAATGAACAGTGGTCTTCGAGAGTGGAACTGGGGTGGGTCAGGATGGGGAGGGAGAGCAGCAGGAGAGAGGGAGAACCGGAGGCAGGGAGTGTGGACCCTCCTACAGGCCTGGCTATGCCTATGCACAGAGACAGACAGCAGCCCTGAGGAAAGCAAACAGCTTCAGTCTATCCGACCCCAGGGAAGCTGAGCTATGGGGGCCAGGGCCTTCAGGGCTGGCTGGTTGTCTTATCTGCCCTGGGCTGGCCAGGTAAGCAGCCCCCAGGCCCCCGGCCCTGCATCACCTGGTGTCCTGGTTGGAGTCCTGGGCCAGCCTCACCAAGTTCTGCACCAGCATATCTGTGCTGTCCCTGGTGCCTGAGAGAAGCTTCTCGGCGCCTATCTGCTCCAGGACGGCTGAGAGGTGCTCGGCAGTGCATTTCCGGACTAAGGGGTTTCGGTGGCTGAAAGGAAATAAAATCACAGTCAAGGGCTCACACAGGAATGGAGTGTGGGGTCCCTAGAGTGCCACACATGGACCTACACCTGTGCACCCATGCTTCATGCTGTGATGGGCTCTGAAATCTGTCTCCTACGGGCTACAGGGAATCTTCAAGGAAAGAGCAGCCACGTCCTGACAATAGAACCCAGGATGACAATGGCAACAACACAAGGAAGAAGGAGCACCTGAAGCCACCTGATGCTGTGCCACAGTCCCTGTCAAAGGTGCTGGAGGCTAGCAGAGGGGAGGGGAGAGCTGGACTGGTGTATCTTTTGAAGGCTCACCACCCCTGTGCCTTCCTGAGCCCATGTTTGCCTTCCCCATCTTTTCTTCACCTAGAAAGATCCTACCCAATCAACGTCTCCATCTCTGCCCTCTCCAGCCCCCTAGGCAGAATATCCCCTTGTCCCCTGGGAAGTACAGGTGCACCCCTGTGGCTCTCCCACCAGGCTAGGAGCTCCCAGGGAGCTGGAACCAAGCTTCCTCTCAGTGGAATCCTGTGCCCTGCTGGTGCCCGGCACATGCCCACACGTGGTGGGAGCTTACTGCACATTTGTTGAAATGAATTGAGACAGGAGGGAGGGACAGGGGATCAATGGGTGACTTGGTAACCACAACAGGAGGAACCTGAAATCTTACAAGAGAAGCCCATCAGGGTGCCACTTGTTTCTTTCCCACCTTTTCCAACAGGGCCTGTGTGTCCACAGTTCATTAGGCAGCACTGACCCCTATTTCCCCCAGGGTCCCATCCAGTGTAACACAAAGGGGTCTTCTGGGTTCTCCCTACTCATTATGGTCCAAGGACCAGCTCCATTAGCAACTGAATCAGAATCTGCATTTTAGCAAGATCCCTGGGAATTCAAGTGCACAGCCCTGAGGACACCTGACCCTGGTTCCTGCGACAATGATAGGGTGGTTCAATTTGTAATTAGTGCATGCACTGAGCCAGGTACCCTGCTGAACACCTTCCATCTATTATAGGTTCAACTCCATAAGCCACTGTTACCATCATTTTGCCTGTGAGGAAGCTGTGCTAAGGGAGGAATCCAGAAAAAAGTACAATTAATTTCTCCCAAGTTAATAACAGCCCCAGTGGGCACTCAATAAATGTTCTAGTAAAGGCAGGCACTGTTCTGCTCCTTCATGAATCCATTCATCTACTCCTCACTGTTTTATGAGGAATATACCATTATTATCCCCATTTTACAGATGAGGAAACCAAGGCACAGAGAAGTCAAGTAACAATCTGGGATGTGAACACAGGCGACACGGCTCTGGAGCCCCTTACTCTCTGTACTGGGCTTTGGTGCCATTACCAAAGGCAATGGCTGCTACAACACAGCCTGGGGTCTATCTGAGAAGCCTCCTGCAGGAGCGTTGCAACCGGCTCTGGGGTTGAGAGAAAGGCTTTGGGAAAAGGTTTTGGTTTTGCTTTAGTTTTGGTTCCACAAATGAAAGCAAATCTGGCTGCAGAAAGCCTCCGATGGTAGAAAGCACCTTCCTCTGCCCAGGAAAATGCCAAGAGGTGTGAGCCGAAGTAACATTTTGTGCCTTGCTCTCCTCATAGCCCGGATTTCATCAGAAAGAACGCCCCTCCCCTGGGAGAGGTACAGGCTGCAGGCTGCCTCTCAGCCCTGTCTCCAGGATATTACCACGGACACTGTGATCTCCCCAGAACACAGCAGCTCTCCCCTCCCAGCTGAGGCCCAGAGCTGCCCTGAGCTCACCTCATTATCCCCAGCCTGGCCCAGGAAGGGCGGGAGAGAAGCCCCCCAGGAAGCAGGGTCTTCCTCCCCCAGCTAAATGTGTGAGGCACCTGTACCATCTGCCCGCTCCCCTCCCATCCCCAGGGCTCTCCCCTCGCCTTACCTTCCCAATCCACCCCTCCCACAACGAGCCAGCACGTACTAGATGCCCGCTGAGGTGAGGGCCCCCAGGGAGCGGGCAGGGGTCACATGCTTCACCATGGCCCCCAGGGACCGGTTGGCCGCTCTCTGGATGAACTCGCTGGTATTCCCCATCTTCTGGAGCAGGCAGCGGGTGATCTCCTCGGCCTCCTGGTCCATGTTCTTCTTCAAGGCCCGGAAGAGGTCTCCCAGGGTGCTGATGGCCAGGCGTGACACTTTGGAGCGGAGGTTGGTGACCTAGGGGAAAGATGGGAGAGGGACCCTCCAGGACCGCTGGACTCTGCCAAGGGCTCCAGAACATACGAAGAATAGGGCACAGCACCACCCTCTCCTACCACTTCCACCCTCATTGCAGGCCTAGGCCTTGCCAGGCTAGAAACGAAAACCTTGCAGCAGCTCTGGACAAAACAGCCCTATTTTCTTAAAAAACACTGTTATTGTTATCACCATAATTATTAATTCCACCTGTAATTTTAAATTTGAACATCTGAAATTTGGGCAACACTTAGTCGGCAAAGTACCTTTACAAATAATGCTCAATTTGGTCTTCACAAGCTGCCCCGCCCTCACCACTGGAATAGTCTATTCCCAAGAAGGAGCCCCACTGTTTCTCCAGGCCCGGCCTAGGCCCAGGACCAGTACCAGGGGAGAAAGTCCTTGGGAAATGTTACAACTTCCCTGAAGATGGAGATTTAGCCCAGAACACTCCAACCCTGCTCAGGCATCTGAGTACAGAGAACAACACAGGGCTGTGGCAAATGGGCATACAGGATTCCAATTATTACAATACCCAGCGATGAGAACAAAGGAAACCCCAGGCCCCAGTCTTCCATTCTGAGAAATGGGCGGGTACCTCCCACCTCCATGGCTGAGGGCTAAGAAGTAAGCAGGGAGGGAGCCACGGCCCCTCCGTGGCTACCATGTGACCCTCACTGAACAGGGGCACCAGGGAAGGGGGAGTGGCTGCAGGGTGGGGACAGTGCCCAGCTGTCTAGGTGGCCTCACCTCCCCCGTCACAGCCAAGGACACGTCGTGCAGCCTCCCAGCAAGGACATCTGAATGACAGGCCGCCAGGCGCTGAATGCTCACCAGGCCCTTCTCCTTCATCTGCCTGGGAAGCGAGTGCCAGACCTCGTCACAGGCAGGTAGGGAGGAGCCCTGCAGACCAGGGGCGCCCCTGCCACCACCCCTCCCCTTGCAGTAGGGGGAGAAGGGGTCTCCTCACCAGTCGCTGCTCTCGAGGCACTGGAGGGCATCCATCAGCCCCAGCTCAGGGTTGGAGAAAGGCCTCAGCTCCTTAAAGGCTCTGAGAGCCATCTCCTCCTCCTCTTCTTCCCATTCGGGAGACCCCAAGGTAAGCACCGCAGGGAGTGAGTTGACTGCACTCACAGAAAAGAGAAGGAACAGGGAGCATTTCAGCAGGAGGACCCAGGCCTGGCCGCGTCCCAAGCCCCCCTCGCACGAGGCGTGCTCAGAGAAGGGACTGGTGGGGGCCGAGAGGGCAGGGCCTGTGCTTCACCGCCGGGGGGCCACGGACACCACCCAGCACTCTACCTTTTGTCGGCCTTTTCCGTCCCGGCCCTGCCAACCTGATGGTTCTGAACAAGCTGGCCTGTGATATGCTGTTGATGTCATGTGACAAAGCACACCATGCCAGTGACTCACCCCCAACCCTACCCTATCTGTGGTTGGGTGAGGCTCATACATCTGTCAAGGAGGGAGCCCCTACTCACACTGGTTGTGTTCCAACCTCATCCCCACCCAGGAACCTGTGTTATCAGTCTGTCCTCCTCCCCCCCACTCTCCATCCTCTGCAAACTTGCCCACAGGCAGGGAAGTGGTCCAAAGGAGGAAGCAGGGAGACGAGACAACGCAGCTAACTGGGGCCCGCGTGGTCAAGATGTGGCCACACCGGCAGGGACTGCCGAAAAGCAGGGATGTTGTTTAAAAATCGGGTCATGTTTTCTAGGCTCTCCTTCCTTGGGGACGGGGCCAGAATCACACAATCCTAGTGGAACAGGAAGGCAGTTTAGTCATCTATCTGGTCCAATGCCTGAATCACGGCACTGAGGCCTCAGAGGTTGGGCCCCTTCCCCCACAGTCCCTCCACGGAGCCATGACAAGAGGGTCTGCTCTGAACCCAGAGCTGTCACTGCCACACCTCACTTCCTTGCTACTTCTTCTCAGAGACTTTTCAGAGACTGGATTCTCCTCTCAGCTTTGGTGTTGGATAAGAGCCATTAGCCAAAATCTTAGTCCCTATGGGCCACCATCACCTAAAGTCAACTTAGGGGACTTTGGGTCTCTGGGTCTCAGTCCTGTTGTCTGTAAAATGAATGGAGTGGATTATCTAGATCAATATCTCCTGAGTGTCAACCATTCAATTACCACTTTCACGATTATTTGTCATATCTCTTAATTACCTATAATTTTATTCATATGGCATGTTTCTTCAAGCTGACCCACTTTTTGAATCTTAAATAAGTTTATTCTAAAGGGAGATTTATGTCACTGCTGTAATTGGTAAACAAATATTATTTTGTCATAGAATAGGGTATTTGCAAGAAAAGTAAAAGGATGATATAAACTCCAGCTATCAAATTATAGCCAGTTTCTGATGCCTCCAGCTGGAAGGAAGATCTCTTTGTTTAAAAAGGAGATTCCAAGTCTGCGAGGCATGCTAAAGACCAGCACCGAATTTAGACTTTCTGCTTGACAGAATCAGAGGGATAGAAAGAGAATGGAAAAGAAGGGTGAGTCAATATTATTTCTGGCACCAAAAAGGTGTTCTATTCTACCACCATGGTCCCACCACACCCCCCACTTAAAGAAACTGTGAACCAGGCTGGTTGTTTTCCAATGTTCTTTAGTAGAAAATCTTTCAAACTTGAACTCTCAAGTGGTTATGCAATAAACAAAAAAGTGAGGCAAAATAGGTATTGCTCGGGTAGAATGGGGTCAGAGCCTCCTTTGTCCCTTGGCACCTTCCTGAGCATCCCACAGAACCTTTGGATCCTGAGATCGCAGGCTGTAACCAGCCCTATCCAACACTGACACTTTATGAGGCAAAGTGTAGGAACCCAAGGTCTTTACAGACCGCTCTCTTCCTCTTCCTGATGTTTCCAGCTACTCTCGTGGGTGCTTTCCACGGGATCTGTGGTCCTGGTGCACTGGTGAGCCCTCCAGGACAAGTCATGTGGGCTGGACACACTTGCCCTTCTCCTAGTAATTCAGCTGCAATTCCCTGGGTCTCCAGGCTGGCTCCCACACTATTCCTCTCTCTCTGGCAAGGTGATTGCACCTCAGGCCACCCTCTACTCTAACATGGGTAATGAGGAGAAGCAGAGCAGTCCCGGTCACCTTTGTCGTGCCCCCAGAGCATCCCGAGGCAGCACAGTGAGCGGGACGTGTGCCCCCCAGCCAGTCGGTCTGGCCCCTACCTGAAGCATGGCGGGCAAAGCTGGGCTCCTGCTTGCTGACAGGGATGCTGGGTAATGAGGGCCGGTTGGCCCGCTTCCTGAGGGTGACACCCATGTTTCTGCGTGGGATGCTCAGCCCAGTGGGCACAGACAAGGTTCCACTGCCCCGGAGGGGAAGGAGGCCTGTGGAGGCAAAGAAAGCCCTAGGATGGAGCTGGTCCCGCCTGTCCTCGGCCCTAGTGTCCTCCTCTGGACACGGGCCCATCCGTGGCCCCCTGTCTGGTGTGAGGTTGGGGGACATGGGGAGCTGTGGGTAGTCCCTCTCTTGCCCAGGGGTTGGCCAAGAGGTCTCCCCAGCCTGAGGGAATCTTGCCCTAGGCACCCAGTACCTTCCTTCATCAGGGATCTCCGGGAGCCCAGGCTCTGGGAAGCAAGCTCCCTCTCCCTCTCCGGCTCCTGTGCCCTCTGGAACTCCAACTCCTTCATCTGCCTCAGCCGCATCTTCTCCTGGGCAGACTTGGAGATGGTGACCTGGATCTGGCACAAGGTCAAGGCAAACTCCATTACCCTGAGGACCCAATTGTGTTTTCTGTACCTTCATTTATTCAATCATTGGGAATGTGAGTGGCTTCTGTGTGCCATCACTGTACCGGGAATGAACACAACCACCAAGACCTTGCTCCCTAAAGGCTGCCATGGAGTGGGGAGACAGCAAACAGACCAATCTCGAACATCAGGTGATATGTACTGGAAGGAGAATAAGGGACAGACGGTGATAGGGCTTCCATTTTAAGTAGGAAGACCCAGAGGGACTCCCTGAGGAGGTGAAATTTAAGCAGAGACAGGAATGAGATAAGGGAACAGGGGCCATGCAGACTTCTAGGGGAGAAGTGTGCTAAGTAGAGGGAATAGAGTGCAAAGGCCCCGGGGCTTGAGTGTGCTGGGTGTGGTTGGGGTGAGGGTACTGGCTGGACCACACCAATCAAAGGATGGTAGGACACAGGGTGGAAGGTGGCAGGCGTGTACCAGTCGCCGTGGTCCTTGGTGGGGAGTTGAACTTGTCCTCTGAAGGACACAGCAAACCGCTGAGGTTCTGAGCACAAAAAGTGACATGATCTGACTTCCACTGGGGGGTGAGGGGGCTCCCCTAAGTGTTACTGATTTTTTTTTAACTTTGTATTTAGGAACAACTTAAGACTCACAAGAAGTTGCAAAATAGAACCAAGAGTTTACATGTGGTGGGGTTTGCACTACCACAGCAAGAATGAAGATGACAAAGTGGCCTGATTCTGGACATGTCCCAAAAGTAGGGCCCACCACTTTGGCTGATATATGAGGTGTAGGGTGACAGAGAAAGAGCAGAGGCAAGGATGGGCCCAAGATTTTCAGCCAGTGTAGCTGGAAGGCTGCCATTCACTGAGAGGGGACCCTGGGAGAAGAGGAGATTTGGGGAGGGGGGGTAAAGATTCAACAGTTGAGTTTTGGATAAGGTACGTTTGAAATATAATTAGATATCTAAATGGAAATGCAGAGTATCAGTGAATACACACTTAGTAATATAATTTAACTGCTACTGGAGGTCAGGGGAAAGTCTGGGCCAGACAGAGAAATTTGGGAGTCCTCAGCATATAGATGCCACTTAATGCTTGGCCTGGATCAGGTCACAGGGGTCAATATAAATAGACCAGATGCCAGAGGTCAGGGCTCTAGGGCCTCCAGTGTATAGAGGGCAGGAGGATGAGAAGGAGCCAGCCAAGAAGAACCAGGAAGGAATGAAATCTGATGGAGGCAGAGAATCAAGAAGGAAACCACCCCCTTGCTTCCCCTCCAAGGTGAAGACTTCAAGAAGGACAAGCCATTAAAGCCACTGGTGGGTCAGGTTAGAGGAGGACTGGACTGTGCTGCATGTGGGAGGTGGAGGTCAATGGTGGCCTGGGCATGAGCAGTGTCAGTGGGGCCCAAACCCAACTGCAGTGGACTCAGGAAAGAATGGGTGCAGGCAAGGGAGTAGTCTGGTTTTCCGAAGAATACAGAAATAACAGAGAACTAAGATGCTGATGGGAGTGGTCCCATTTCAAGGAGGATGTTGTTGACGCAAGATCAGGGAGCAATGCTGGGGCTGGGTTGTGGATGGACGAAGCCAGAACAACAGGAGATGGGGACACTGGAAAGCGAGGTGCCCATGGGGATGAAGTTATCATGAGACCCAAGGTCTGACCATGGGTGTGAGTGGCCAAGGGTGGGTCGGTGGTGAGGTCATCTCATGGCCCTGAATCATTTTGCCTTCATTTCATTCCTGGCGCCCTGGCTGGTGTGGGAGAGCTGTGGCACCTGGGCCTTATCATCATCATCATCACGGGATCCTAACATAGCTCATGCACACAGCAGTCCTTTTGTATTTTATATCTCTGTTTCAAAGACTGAGAACGGATCTCCCATAACAGTGACTCTTCAAGTTTTAGTAAATTCATCCAGACCAGGGAAGAGAATCATCTGGACCAAGGTCACCTTAGAAGTGCAAGGTATTTGTCAGCCTGTCAAGCACAGCCTTTGGCTGATCTGCCTCTGAGTCAGCGGCCTCTCAGTTGCTATATTGGGTGTTGGTTCAAATTACTCAACTTGGTTCACCTAAGCCCCTCTGTACTCTCCACATCCTGCTTCCTTCCGAACCATGTATGACCTCCTTCTGCCCTCCCTTCCTCCCCCATCTCACCCCTCAGATCCCCACTGTACTCTGCCTTTCACTTAGCCACTCCCCCCACCCTTCTCTTCCTCTCTCCTGTTTCTCTCCCTTTCTTCGGTCCTGATCCCCAAACCATCTATATGTTCCAGCCTTAAGTACCAGGGTAACTGCCTCAGGGCTCTTCCTTGCCCTCCTCAAGCTGGCCCCACTTTTATGTACTTCAGAAACATGCTTGTGTTCATCCAGTGGTCCACTCTGACCCCAACTTTCTCCTCCCCTCACTTTCCAGATACCTTGGTACTGCTCTCCCTCTGGTCCTCTTCTTTGAGCAAGAGGCGGGCTTCTTTGGCATGGCCGAAGGAGAAGGTTGTCAGCGTAGGAGCAGACTGAGATGAAGGCAGGGCAGCCTTCTCAGGGGCAGCAGACCTGTCTCTGGCAGGTGGAGCCGAAGGTTTTGGCTCTGAGGAGTCAAGAACAAGAGTGCAGCTGAGGACACCCAGCACCTTGAGGCAGTATTCATCCCTTTGGGCTGTCCTGGGGCCCTATGACACTGTGGTTGGTGCAACATTTTACTGCCTAAGACTGCCTCTCTCCATTGTTTTGCCCAGTACTTCCTTGTGGCGAAAGACCCAAGTTAAATTTACTCTACAGAACAGCACTGGCAGGCATAGAATGTTCTCCTCCTTTCATTCATCCATCCACCCATCCATCCACCCATCCATCCATCCATCCATCCACCCATCCATCCATCCAATAGTTACTGTATACCTTATTATAAGACAGGGAAGGGAGGGAGGAAGTGTGGGCAGGAAACAGGGGGCAGGTCTGTTGTCTAAGAAGTTTAAGATATTTCCTGAGAATGCACATCTGTCTTACCTGGGAGGTGTGCACCTCAGGAAGAGAGAAAATAAAATGAGCGCCCTCATCACAAAACATGAAGAGACCAGAGAACCAACAATACTAGTCCAGTCCTCTCATTTTACAGACAGAAAAGCTGAGACCCAGCAACCTTCAGATGCTCTTGTGATTGATACAATACAAACTGATTTCCAAATGACATCAAATCACTAGTATCTCTTTGTTAATCTAGATTTTCCTAATCAATGAATTTCAAAAGTATGTTGTCTTGTGATGGAGGCAAGACAGGGGTGGATTAGTTTTCTTTTAATGAAAGAAATGTTAACTGGGTTCTCCTGTTCACAAAGGTTGGAGCTCACTGTCCTTGGGTGAACCTGCAAATAAGGGGACCACTATCTGGGGCCACCTGAGGCTGGAAGGGGTGTCTTGAATCTGGGACCTCCAGGAGGGCTCCCAGGTTACCCTGGACCTCTGCCCAGCCCATGCCTTCTACAAAGGATCCCTCTGCTTGCGTCCCAGGAGAAGGATCAAGGGCCAAGATGGAGGAGGGATGAAGCCTCCATTTGCCCAAAAGTAAAGGGCAGGGCAGAGGACACAGATGTCCAGGTACCAGCTAACTAGGGCAAGGACTGCAGGAATGCCACAAGATTTGGGAAGCCCTCAGCTTCAGACAATACCATGTGAGCTCCTTCTACATGGTAGACGTGTTACACATATTGGGCAATGTTATCCCCAGCTGACAACTGGAGGGTCAGAGGGCCCTTTAAGGACTTTACTACTTGGCATCCCCTCTCCTCACCTCCACCTCCAAGAGAGGCCCAGAAAGCCTTGTCTGAGCAGCCTGGACCCTGCCGCCAAGCCCCCGGGGACCTAGTTCTCAAGCAGCAAGCTTGTGATGCAGACAAAGGAGTGGTTACAAACTGGGGTCTCCTGGCCCAACCCCCTGACAGCACCCTCAGGGGTAGCTGTTGAGGGACACCGTGGGTGCCAGTGGCTGTCACACCAGACTGCCCAAGGTCACCCCACTGCAGCCCAGCCAGAGAACAGCAGGGGAAAGAGCCACCACAGAAGTTTCTATGCCAGGACCGCCTCTCGGGCTCAGCTCGAGTCCTGACCCTGGGGTTCCTTGGGCAACAGCCTCCCCCTCGCCAGCGGACCCATCTGCTAAGCTATACAGAGTGGCCTGCCAGAAAGCTGGACCAGGAGTCTTCCCCCTCCTGCCAGTCAGCACAGCAGTGGCCTCCAGCCCTCATCCCCGGGCTTGGGGATCCCCACCCCCAACCTGCCCAGGGCTCATCCTCCCTCCTCTCCACAGAGTGAGGTCACCAGGCTGGAGAGCTTCCTGCTCCCTCTTCTGAAGCCTCTCTGCGCCTTGGCCTCTCACTGGCCACCTAGTTGGCCGTATTCCCCTGATGCTGAAACCTTCTGGGGCCAGCTGACTAAGGGGTTCACGGGATGTGGTTTAATTTCTCACTCGGTCTGGTGAGGAGTATTCTCCTCCACTTGCTCAAAACCATGCAGAGGCAGCCCCTCATGTCAGAAGCTCCGTCTTTGGAGCCATGTGGACCCACTTGCAGATATGCCGGGACTGAGACCTCTGTGCCGAGACTGAGGACAAAACCCAGCTTGCAGAGTCTCAGAGCATGCACTCCTCTGTCACACAGGGTCTACACCTTCCCTCTCAGCTGGCTCACGAGCTGGTGTGGGTCCACATGCCGGGCATAGCACAGGGCCACTGGTCCCCAAAGCGGCACCGCTGGTGACTTCAGCTTCTCCATCCGTGAAATGAGGGGTTCGGGTCCGAGCATGCTCAGGCCTACTCAAACCTCAGTTCTGCCCCCACACCCAGTCCAGGAGGCAGGGAGTTGAATAGATAGCAAGTGGGAGTGCGCAGGGGGGTACATACCCAGAGATTTAGGGGTCTTCTCCCGAGGCCCACTCTCCCGAACCAATCTTAAAAGAACGGGGAAGAAAAAACACTATGAGAGATGGCAAGAAGGAGCCCCTGCTGTGAGGGGTCTGGTAGCCCCGGGATGGGGCAGTGGGCGGGACGGGGCACACAGTGGAGGGGCTGTGGGCGGCTCTGTAAAGAGGCTCTTGGCTAGGAGTTCAAAGCTGCAGGAGACGTAACTCCATCTGCAAAGTCAAGGGCAGGCTGACCGGGAGACCACATCAGGCCAGGCTGGGGCCAGACACCTCAGACCACTGCCTCTGCCCTGCCAGGCACCCACGGCTTCTCCCTGCACTGCCCGTAGCAGCCTCTGCCTCAGTGTGCACTGCCCTCTGTGGTCGTCAAAGTAGCCTTTCTAACTCAGATCTCATGGCACTTCCACACCGAAAGGCCTTCAGCAGCACCTCATTCTCCAGGCTAAAGCTCACCGTCCTCACTTGCGCACACGGGGCCCTGCCACCCTGCTAACCTCACCCGCCCGTGTCATACAAACACCGGTGCTGCCGTGCAAACCCCTGACAGTTCCGTGAACATCTCCATCTCTCCCTCTTCATCTCCCAAACTCTCCTTCAGCCCTCAAAGCTCAGCTCAGGCCTCACCTCCTCCAAGAAGGCTTCCTAGCCTAATCGAGATCAATTTCCACTGGGCTCCCCAGAACCAAGGGCAGCCTTCTACCTTAGTTCTTACCTCACTAGACCTCGATTCAGTAGGTTACTAGTAAATCTCTCTCGTGAGCTCCTAGAGCACAGAGACTGTCTTGTTTGGCTTTGTTCCCACAGCACATGGCACATAGTAGGTGTTTACTAGCTCTTAGCTAAGTAAACGAATGCATGGATGGATGGATGGATGGATGGATGGATGGATGAAAAAGCAAATGAATGAAAGAAATGGTAATGGAAGCTCCTTCCCACCTATTTGCTAGCCTCACAGGGTTAATGGAGAAAAATCCATGCCATAACTGGACAGCAAATGAGCAGATATTTATCGTGTGTGTGTATAATCCATGCCAGGGACCAAGCTTGGCACCATGGAAGCTGCAGAGGTTTCTGGATATGGCCTCTGCCCTGTAGTGCTCCAAGTTAAAGAATAGGTACGAGGTTTAAATAAGGGTTGAACAAATCAGTGGAGGGGATGTGGTCAGGCAGTCCGTGGGCTGGTTGCTGTGTGGACAGCGCAGAGGACGCCCTTCCCCCATCGCCTCCTGGAGGAGGGCAGGGAAGACTAGCACAAGGAGAGGCATGGAACCGGGGATTAAAGGACAGCAGGCTCTGAAAGCAGAGTGAAAGGCTGGTGTTAGGGTTGGGGAGGCGCCGCCAGGGGCTCTGGAGGGTCTGGGGGTGGGAAGGTTCCTGCAGAGCAGCACAGGGGGCCTGCTTGAATGTCAGACCAAGGAGAGTCGACTTTAGGCTGCTGGCACAGGAAGTCAAAAAATGTGGATCGTGTGGAAGAAAGGTACAGAGGGCGGTGGATGAGAATCGATTAGGATGCAGAGCCCAGGGGGGCCAGGAGCCAGGCTAAGAGCTGTCAGGGAGCTCAAGAGGGAGCCAGTGAGTGAAAACTGAGAAGAAAGGCAAAAGCAAGAGAAGGCCTGCACCTCAGTGGACATCAGGAGGTCATGGGAGGGAGGCAGTTTGGGGAAACATGAGGTGCCCCATCCGTGTGGTCGGGACGGGGGCACAGCCTCCCTCTCTCTGACATGACAAAACTGGAGTTGCCCAACAGGAGGATGGAAATCCAGAGCTCGACTCGAGGGAGACCTCAAGGCCGAGCAGGGCATGAGGAAGACACCCATCCCTGGAAGCTGCCGGCACAGACAGGACTCCTCCAGGGGAGAACGAGGAGATGGGTACAAAGAGCTGGGAACAAGCTTCAGGAATGGCCATGTTTAAGAGACAGACAAAGGAGAGCACAGGGGAGACTGCCTGGAAGGTCTTGTCACAGAAGGTCAAGAAGCGGTTTCAAAGTCAGGAAGGCAAGGAAGGAGAAAACTCCAAGGACATCAACGCCCCACATGATGTGAAGTCAAGAGCAATGAGATGGGAGTAAAGGTCACTGGTCTGGGGCTAGAAAGTCCTTCCAGCCACCAGGAACGGCTTTGAGGGAAGGAAGGAGTAGATGTTTGAGCAGAAAGGAGGAGGGGCCTAATGTGAGGAAGTAGAGGTTGATGGAGCTCCAATCCAGGAGCAGGCCCACACTCCTCCAGGGTTGAGAAGGAGGCAGACATGTATACAGACAGAAGGGAAGGCAGCATGGGAGATGGAGAGGTGAGGAGGCATGAGAGAAATGGGAAAATTCAGTACAGCATGCCCCAAAGCTATGCAGGAAATGAGACCTTCCTCCCTCTCACTCTTGTCTCTCTGTCTCTGCCACTGTCTCTGTCTCTCTCACACGTGTGCACATGCGCACAGCGCATGCACACACACACACACACACACACACACACACACACACACACACACTTGCTCTGACATTAGTCTGACCTGCCCATGGAGATGTTCTAGGCCATCTGAAGAGATCCGTCTGTCCCACTTATGAGCCATAAATGTGGACTCATTAACAACACAGCAACCCTCTACCCCATCAGTTCCCAAACATTTTCGAGTCTGAAGACCCCTTGTAAAATCTAAAATTTTGTGGACCTCTCCCTCCTGCTTCCATACACACACACATGATAAAGCTTGTAATTTTAGCATCCGTTAATGAAGAAAATATATGCTACCATGAATACAGATTGTATTTCTTCATCACCACAGCAGCCACAGATAAGAAACTGGTGGAAGACGGAGGCTGAGACATTGTCTCCTAAGCCCAGACCACCCAGCTCGCCTTGGCCTCCTCAGGTCTGTGGCTCATGGGAGAGCCAGGCCCTTCACACCCCGGGTGCCCCAGACCTGTGCTGGCGTGGAGGTTCAGCGGATCTTGGAGGGATCGGAGAGAGGACTACAAGGGAGTTGTGACTTAGGGCAGCTTACCGTGTGCGGGGGACCCTCGGGCCCGTGAGGACATCCTGGCCTGGAGGCAGGAGGTGGGGAAGGGAGCCAGGTGCACCGGAGGGGGTCCCAGCGGGCACCCCGGCCTTTGGGATGGGCGGGATCACAAGACCCCCCAGTGACTTGTGCATCTTCTCATCCTTGCAGTGCAGGTAGTGCCTGGAGATCTGCACCTGAGAATGGAGGTTGGGGGAAGGGTCTGGATGCTCACATCCCAGGCCCCTCATACAGGGTGGTCCCTTTTGTCAGGAGCCACGTGGGGTGGCAGGCAGTGCTGGGAAGTGTCCTCTGGTTTCTCTCTGCAGCCACACACCCCTAGAACTCCCCAGAAAGCTCAGCGCTTCCTTACCACTTCAAGACAGGAGACTGGCCAGGGGTCCCCCTCATCCCTACTTCCTTTTTGTTATTTATTTTTCTCTTCTTGTCATTTGAGGAAATCCTAGAACATCAATGCTGAAAGCAGTCTTCAAGAACGTCTGGTCCAGTACCTCCTTTTTATAGATATGCAAAACAGACCCAGAGAGAAGGGTGACTGGCCCAAGGTCACACAGCCCGTGAGGGGCAGAGTGGAAACCAGAGCCCAAGTCTCCTGAATTTTAGCCCAGCCTTCTTGCCCCTCAGCCTATAATGGGGAGGGTCAGAAGCATGAGGAATTCTGGAACATATAGACCAAGTCTCCTGAGTTTTAGCCCAGCCTTCTTGCCCCTCAGCCTATAACAGGGAGGGTTAGAAGCATGAGGAATTCTGGAACATATAGACCAGAGAAGGCCTAGGGACCACCAACCATAGGACTGGTGGTCACACAGCTCTGGGGCAGCCAGCCAAAGCTCACAGGCTGGCCATGAAGGTTTGGGATGCTGCCAGAAAGATGAAATGAGGACCCAGAGCCCCATCCTTGAGGGCGGCCCCTCAGACACTGTCTGAGAAGCTAGAGGCTCAGGAACCAGGGGTAGTAAAGAGTGGAAAGAAAGGCAGAAGGACCAAGAGGTAAAACTCAGAGCAGTTGGATCACCTTACCTCCTGGGCTCCGGGTCTCAGCTCCTGGGGACCCTGGCTGCTCCCAGGCAGATCCAGGCCATTCTCCTTGGCTCCGCCAGCCTCAGGGGTGGTGGGGATGCTCTGGATGGGGGGCATCGGCTTGGGCACCCTCAGCAGCCTCTGAGAGGTGGCCTGGGGGATGAAGCTCCTCAGAGGAACTCCTCTGGGGCCTCCCACAGGATCCAGAGAGACTGCGGGATAAGGATGAGGAATAAGTTAGTCCCGGGAGCATGGGCTGGGGGGCAGTTCAGATACTGGCAACAGGGATGGAAGGCCAGGCCGGGGACAGAAGGAGATCCACCCCGGCCCGCCCTGCCACCAGGCCGAGCAAGCCGACGGTGCGGAGGGCCTGCTCCCCCTCCTATGAAATTTGGTAGAAAGGGCCCAAGTCACCTATTTAAAATTCAGAGGCAGGGGTGCCTGGGTGGCTCAGTCAGTTAAGTGTCCCACTCTTGATTTCAGCTCAGGTCATGATCTCACGGTTTGTGAGTTCAAGCCCAACTTTGGGCTCTGTGCTGACAGTGAGGAGCCTGCTTGGGATTCTCTCTCTCTCCTCTCTCTCTCTCTCTCTCTGCCCCTCCCCAGCTTGCATGTGTTCTCCCTCCCTCTCTCTCTCTCCCTCTCTCTCTCAAAATACATAAATAAACATTTTTTTTTTAATAAAACAAAATTCAGAGGCAGGCTAGGCAAGAAGGGAAATCTACCAGTACTAGACTAGGGGTGAGGAGAGTGGGGTCCCATCCTGGCTAGAAGCTGTGTGACCTTGGGTACATCTTTGACTCCCCATTTGCTCTTCTGTAAGATGAAAGTAGTCACATCACGGGGTTGTCCAAACATTCAGTGACATAACTTACATAAAATGCCAAGAAAGTACCTGGCCCATAACTTACTTCTGTTTCTGCTTCCTTTTCAGCTAATGATGTGGAAGCGTAGCTGTTCTGACACAGGGGGCACCCTGACCTAGTCTAAAAGCAGACCACCACACTTGCAGCTCTGTTATTAGTACCTCATGCGTCCGGCAGACATCTTCACTGCGCTTTGCCCCACCCCCTGCCATCCCTACAGTAAGGAGCTCAGGATGGTCTTTGCAAATTTTTTGGCAGTGGTGAAAATACTTAGCACTGAACTTTCGAGGGCCATCTTGTTCCAGTTCCTTGTTCCAAAGTGGTTGCATCAAAACAACCAAGTCAAAATATCTTCTCCGCAACCCTGCCCAGCCCGGCTCCGCCCTGCCCTATCATCAGTTTGGTGCGGCGAGGGAGGTGAGGAGGGGTCACAACCCAGGTGGGGACGTCACCACCAGCATGCCCACCTTGGGCCCCACCTGGGCAGTGGTGCAGAGAGGCCAATGCAGCCCCAACTCAGAGTGGTGAGGGTAGCCCCAGCCCCACTCGGGGTACCAGAGATCCCTGTCCCGCCACACTTGCCGAGGGACCTGATCAATCAAGATCACTTCCTATCTGCATGTTGCACAGCTCCTGTTCTTTTTCTCCTCCACTAGACCTTTGTGAAAAGACATGACACGTCTAGAAAAAAGACTTCAGACCTCTCAGGGAGAGAGTCACTGGTCTGGCAATTCCAGAAGCTGTATGACTTGGAAATTAGTTAATTAATTAATTAAAAGGATGCCTCTGGAGAGAAGACTAGAAGGAGGCAAGGGAGAGAATGGGGAAGTTAGTTGGGAGACCACTGCAGGGCCCAGGCATTCCCCGGTAGATGGCTGACAGGACTCTTGGTGGGTTCACCCTGAGCAGCTTGGAGAGAACCTGGCTGCCAGCTAGATACCTACTGATCCTCACGGCCAGGTAGCCTGGTGTCCCTGGCCTCAGGGTGGGTGGGTGGCAGGTGGGCAGAGCCCGGGGCTCACCTTGGGAAGATGATGCCAAGCCCTCTGAGAGCCTCCTTTTCTTGAGCTTGTCCTTGATCTGGGTGGTATCCCGGGCCACACTGTTGGCCTCAGACTCCAAAAAGGGTGCCGGGTGGTTGGGCCCCAGAGATAAGGCACCAATGTTCCTGGGGTGGCCATTCCTGGCCTGCCATCCCTTTGGAGGGGCATCCAGCTTGAGGTTGCCGGGGTCCACTTGTCCACTCAAAGGCTGCAATGGCTCCTCTTGCAGGACCCTCGGAGCTGGCTGGAGGGAGGCTGGGGGAGATAGAAGCAGGAGAGGCTTGGCACACAGAGCCCAAGGTGACACCAGGCATCGGCAAAACCTTTGGTGCTGCTTCCTTGGAACAGTCAGGACTTGCCCCGTGCTCCCGATCATTCAATGTTACTGTCACTCCTTGGGTCAGTTCATTCATCCAACAGTACCTGTGAAGACCTGGGTCATGAGCTACTCGAGAGAAGAAAAGGGGACTTGCTACGCAGCCCTTTCACAGCACAGATGTGAGGCCACAAATACTTAGGGTTGGCCTTCTGCCCAGGGACCACCATCCGGCAATCTCCAGGATCCCAACCAATGCACTCGATATACCTGACAATACCAAATGCAGATTGAAAAGAGAAGTTGAGGTGACTCAGGACAGATCGTGCTTCTGTGCAGACTCCAGGTTATCCAACGACTCACCCAACAAACATTCAGCGAGCGTCTAGTATTTGCCAAGCACTGTCCAGGCAGTGGAGGCACAGAGATGTGTGAGGCACAGCTTTATCACTGAAAGACTTGCAATCTATTACAGAAATAAGATTTGTCCCTAAATGGGTTCATTACAAGGTAAAATGTGATATGAGCCATAAGGGTGGTATCAATAAAATGCTTTGTGCATGTAGAGGAGGAGGAGAGGGATCTGGAAAACCTTCACGAAGTGGTGATGTCTGAACTGGGCCCTGAAGGAGCCTAGACCGTGGAAGGGACAGGGAGAACAAACAGAGACCAGCTTTTGGAATCTCTGCCCCACACAGAACAATTTTTTGGAGTGCCTTGACATAAGCCACGAGACCCACAGAAGAAGCCACAGATACTGGACAGCACCAGACCCAGCAAAAGCTGAAGTCGGTGCCAGCCACAGGCGTGTGAGGGGACTAGCCTGAAAGAGGGCAGGTAACCGGAACAAGCTAGCTTTCCACCTAGAACCCTGGGACTGGAGCTCTGCAGAGAAGGGGGGTCTGCAGCTGGAAGTTAGAGCAGAAAGTGGCCAGGAATCTGAATGAGTGTTCTGAAAATCACTGCTCCAGCTTCTGTCCCTCTAGAGGTGCCCACCTCCCCACCACCGCCCTGCATGCCGAATGCCCATCCAGGGGACAGTGGACCTGGTCTTTCCGGGGCTCATGGGTTCTCCTTGGGTCCTGAGGAGAGTGAGGGACATGCTGAGATCCCCACTTCCTTGTTCCTGTGGACCCCCCTCTGTGCACCTCATCCTTGGAAGCACAGAATTAAAGGATCCACCTAAAGCCAAGGGGCATCTGCAGCAAGGACCACAGTAAAGACAGCCTCTGCCAATAGGTGGAGGACACAGCCAGACATCCAAATAAACTCATGTCCTCTCTCCAGGATGAGGCCCACGCCCTGCTCTCTGGTCACTGGTCCTCATCAGGCAGCTGCTGGTGGAACTCCAGTTCTCTGCCCCAAGTCCCCAGAGAGGCCACTCAGGGCACTGGAAGGCCATCTGGTGTGACCGAGTCAGCAGGCCAAGTCCCCCAACCTCACCTTCTCCGTAAGTCCGAAGCCTGGAGTCACTGCTTCCGCCCGGGAGTGCGCGGGGCCCAGCACTGGTCCGAGGGACACTCCCACGGTACACGGCCACCGGGGCCAGAACCTTGGCTGGGGACAGAAGCATGGGAAGAGCGTCACCTTAGCGTGCACCAAGTCCAGGACTGGGGAACAGACTGTCGGAGCACTTAGCCCCTGGGGGTCTCTGTGGCCCTTCCCCCAAACCAGAGCCTGGTCCACAAAGGGGAGCCCGCCACCCCACCCCCAGCCGGCCGCGGTACCACGATCCCCACCAAAGCCCACCACCCCACTCTTCCCAGCCCCGGATCCCCACTTCTCACACTCACCTGTCTTCTCCATCCAGCTTTGCTCCAGCTCCCCAGCCCCACCCAACCACTCCATACCTTCTTAGCCTCCTTCAGGGCTCCCCTCCTCCACACCCCTGCCCTGCCTCTGTCCACTGCACTTCTCACACTAGCTGCTTTCATGAGCCGCTCCTCACCGCCACGCCTTTAATTGTCACCCTCAAGTGGTAACCCCCTGACCTGTGGCTTTGGCCCTGACCTCTCCCCACAGTGGCAGGGCAGAGCATCCAATTACCTCCCCTGGGAGTCCTCCAGCACCTCATCCTGCACTGACCCTGCATCTTCTCCTAAACCTCCCCAACTCAGCAAATTGATTTGACTGATCCCTACTGCGGATATTCATCAAACGCTGTCTGTCAGGGACTCTGTCCCCCAGTCCCTGGTGACACAGTCCTGGGCAAGGCCCGAAGGCAGGTGGGGGAGACAATGAGTAACAAGCAGTGACAGTGTGGGATTGGGAACCCAAGGAGAGGGGCCCTGAGCAGAGACGCAGGAAGCGAGGAGGGGGAGCCTCAACTGAGCACCCAGTACTTTGAGAAGCCTTGGCTCCCCTCTGTGCCCCCACAGTAGCCCAGGCATGCCCCATCTTACCTTCCCCCCTCTTTGCCTCTCCCCTCCCAGCCCTGCCGCACTCAGGCACAGGGATCATGTCCTATTCATCTTTCGAGGACCTGCACTCAGGAAGAGCTTAAATGTCTGCAAGCTGAATCATTAGTCCTATGCCTCCATGACTCCTCCTAGGCACATCTCAGGACCATCCAGGGGGCCCTAACCCACCACAACCCAGCATACCCACCCCCAGGGTGGAAGGTCACAGGACCGGGAGTCGGGCGTCTGTTCCCTTCCTGTTTCTGTCTGCTGTGTGACCTTGAGGAAATAAGTTAGCCTGAGTCTCAGTCCCCAGGTTGGTAAAACAAAGGAGTTAGAAAGGACTATGGGTTCACATAGTCACATCTTAATTCTATTTCTAGATTTCTAGGTTTTTCTTAAGTTTTCAGTACTTCCCACTTCCCCACAAGAATCTAATGTCCGACAGGATCTGAAGGTGGCACTAAATTACGCATTTGTTTTCTCATTAATATAGCAAAGTCCCAGGGTGCTCTGCCCCTAGGTCATGACCTATTTCCTGAACTACTCTGACATTCTGGGGTCCTCTACACTCCTCTCAAGTCATCACAGGGCCCCTGCTCCAACCCCCCCTCCCGAGGGAAAAGCAGCTCTCCACCTCACCAGCACCCCTTCCACCCATGGCAGGACCTATAGATCCCTTCACCCTCCAAAAGAAACTGAGGCTCATTCAGTAGGTCTGGAACCCCATCTCTTGACGCTGAGCTGGGCACATTGTTCCCATTATCCTGCCCTGTCAGCTGAGGAGACAGAGACACTCTGAGGCCCAGCCACATGTCCTCTGGCCATCCATGTGCTCCCTCCACAAAACAGGTCAGCTCCTCAGCCAGCCCACCAGCACAGAGTGGAGGCAAAGCCCAGACAAGTTTCTAGAATACTCCGAGCCTTTCCCCAGGCTAGGGAGGCCCCAGACAAGAAGCTGAGTATGGAGAGCCAGCACAGCCGGCAGAGAGCCTTGGGCAAGGGCAGGAAGGCATGGCCACCTGCCTGGCTACATCTCCCAGGCAGAGTGCAGCCCCGTACCTGGGGGGACAGCATCACGGGTGCCCATGCCCCTATCAGTGAAGGTGCCTGGGAGGTTGTCCAGAGGCAGCCGCTACTTCCTGGGCCGTGAACGCAGTCCTTGGGGATCCAGAGGTCCACAGCTTGTAACATCCAGAGACCTATGGTAGGGAGCAGCTGAGTGAAGTGAGAACAAATAACAAACATTTTTACAAACATTTTTTTAAATGGTTATTTATTTATTTTGAGACAGAGAGAGAATTCCAAGTAGGCTCCATGGTGTCAGTGCAGAGCCTGATCTGGGGCTCGATCTCACAACCTGTGAGATCATGACCTGAGCCGAAGTCAAGAATCAGACACGTAACCGACTGAGCCACCCAGGTACCCCCAAATAGCACACTTTTTAAACCACTTTGCAGGAAGCCCATCAGGAATTGAAATATTCTTATACTGAAGAAATCTGCTGCTGAACAAAAGGACACCTCTTTTCTTACATTCTGACTCTCTTAGACGCTTGCAACATTCCAACTGCCAAGGCCACAAGACTGTGACCAAAGTTGGCTATGAAGAGTGTCACCAAAACCCACTAACCTGGATTCACTTGTGGCTTTGACAGGGACACCTTAGGGTCTCTGGGGAAGGTAGAATTTATCAAGGCAGAGTCTGATGCTCTCTTTCTCCATTAGTTTCTATTTTCTTCAAAAATTCATTTTCTCCACCAGCTGCCCTCACGACAAGTGTCGGGATTTATGACTCTGCCCGTCCCTCAGACGTCTGGTGGGGTCTCCCGGAACCAGCTCTCTAGTTTTCTCTCAGGATATGCCAATCTCCATCTGCATGAAGTTCTTGGCCCTCAATCTCACCTCACTGACCAAGCCAAACTTCTGTCAGAGAGTCATTTCATTGTCCTGTGGCCAACAGCTTGACTACTTCAGGCCTCTTCCTGGTCTCCCTCAAACTCTGGGGTGTTGTCAGCTCTTGCTCTTGACCTAACTTCATTCTCTTTCCATGGGACAAGGGTCTCACCAGAGACTCTGCCACTTTACACAAGTTTATAGTCTTTGCTGAGCGAAAGGTGACCGACCCATTTCTACCCTGACAGGCAGTGAGGTGGATGGCCAGGGCTGATCAGTGATAAAATCTGGGGTAAAGGCCACATGTCCCAATCTGCACTCTGGAGTAATTCCCTCGAGATATCATCTGGGGACAGGGCAAGATGCAGGGCCAGCTTCCTTTTGCTGAGCAGCAAATCCCAACTCAGGAAGTGAGAAAACCAGCCTTCTGTCTGGAAGCCAGCCTGCCACCATCCCCACTCAGGCCCCAGAGGGCACGGCAGCTCCCAGCAACGCTTCTGGCCCAAACAGAGGTTCCAGCCCAGCCTCTGCCTGGTCTCATTGCTTACGTCCTCAAACTCTGAGGAGCATTTTCCTCGCAACTCCCTGACCTACCTCTGCTGACTACTAAGATAAATATCTGGCCACAAGGTAGTGACACATAGCTGAGAATGTACGTGAGGTGCAGCATTTCTCCCAAGCAATGTGGTGGACATTGGTCTCAACACCCTGCCCCTTGCCCCAGTCAGCTGGCAAAGAGGCACACTCAAGAGATTGGCAAGGCGGCTGCTTCCAGCAAAGCCCGGCAGGAATGTTCCCTACGGGAACAGACCATCCACAACTGAATTAAAGCAAATAAGCTAGAGCCCAGGCTTTGGGGACAGTGAGAGCCGCAGGCCCCACAGACTCCTGCTGCCATATCTAACCAGAGCAGAGGCTTTCTTCATGAATTATAAGCAGAAAAGTGGTATTTAGCTGCAGCCCTTGTTCTCGACCTTGGCTGCAAATCAGAATCGCCTGGGAACTGATAAAATGACAGATTCCAAGGCCCCACCTCCGGCTCCTGCTGAATTAGTCTTCTAGGGAGCAGCCCACAGGGATCTGTTTGGTTTCTTTTTCTTAACTCCTGAGTGATTTTGATGTTCAAACAGGATTGAGAACTATTGGGCTATAGTTCAGATTCACTTTCTTTTTTTTTTTTTTTTAAGTTTATTGATTTTGAGAGAGGGAGAGGAGAGCACATGCGAACAGGTGAAGGGCAGAGAGAGAGAGAGAGAGAGAGAGGGAAAATCCCAAGCAGGTTCCTCACTGTCAGTGCAGAGCCCAATGCAGGGCTTGAACTCACAAACCATGAGATCATGGCCTGAGCCGAAATCAAGAGTCAGAAGCTCAACCTACTGAGCCACCCTGGTGCCCCCAGATTCACTGTCTAAGGGGATCTCAGCCCTGTTTCTCACCTTATGCTGTCAAAGTGGTTATTGCTGCTTCAGTTTCCCCAAAGGGATCACTCACTAAGAAGCTAAAGAAAAGATTTGGAGCTGCCTGAGACTACAGATGAGAAAAGCTTCAGTGGCCAGCTCTACTGCAAAGGGCCTTCTGAACCAGACAGTCCCCTCCCCACTCGCCACAAGCTCCTCAGCGGGCAGAATGGCCATTGGCCAAGACAGCCGACATTACTCTGTGCCCAGAGGGACACCTGCAGTACAGAAAGGAAACCTGCATCCACGTCATAGCTTGCCAGGGCACCCCAGCAGGCAGACCCCCTCGTAGACCTGCCCCTGACTGTATCTACACATATGACCCCTTAGGCTCTCAGGGTCTACATGCAGGATCTCCTGCTCAAGGGGAGGTGGCCACAGCTGCATATGGACAAACAACCATGTCTTATGTCTTATGTGAGAACAATGGGTGGCCCCTCTCTGGGAAAATCATGTAGACCCATGACATGGTGGGAACTTAAAAATCCATTTGCAAACTGTAAAAACCAAGATCCAAAACTCCAGCTCAAATGTAGACAAAGCTTTGGGGTTTAGCCTGGACCGTACTTAGCCCCTGACCAAGATACAATTTACTGAGCCCACATTTGCGCCTTGCACTGTTCTGTTCTGGGCACCAAGGAGTGACTATTCCTTATTGGAACAGCCAACCCCTGACCTAAAGGGCTAATAGCCAATGGGTTCTGGGGACCAGGATTCTGTCCTCACTCCCTGAGGCTCTGGATTGCCCAAGATGGCTGACTCCTCCACCCTCAATCTCAGTTTTCCACCTCAGGGAATGGAGTGGCCCAAGGTAACTGACCGTTGTCTGCTCTTTCCACTAAAGCTATGGCTACAGAGGTTCCATGGTGACTGGCACCACAGGAATGAAGAAAGGTGGCAGGAGGGACTCAGGTTTCAAGTGGAAAGGAAACAAAGCAAAGACTGGCCCAGTAAAGAATGTCAGCCCCAGGGACAAAATCCCAATCACCCCTGTGCTTTGCACAGCCTGCAGGGAGCCCGTGCCCCATTCCATGTCCACTTTGCTCCCAAGGGAGCCGGGCAGAGCCCAGCTAAGTAAGAGCACTTACTTAGACAGGAGGGCAAGGCAGAGGCTCTGAGGAGGGGTAAGAGCAGAGAGGCCCGGGAGGGGATGGGCCCCTGATCCTGAGATGCAGCCCCTCCTGCCCCCTCTTCCAGGGGCTACTGCACGTGCAGCTTCCTTCGTGTGGCCGTGACACTACCCACTCCTCCTTTTAGAGACCTCTGAGAGACACGGGTTCTGATAAGTCAGAGTTCTTACCTCCTCAGACATGCTAGGTGGGAACAGTGGTGTCAAATGTCACGGTGGGTAGAGAAAGGGAGTAAGGGAAAGACGGCAGAGCGAACAAACCTAGGTTTGGAACCCCAAAATGTCCCCCACCGAAACATTCTCTCTCTGCAGAGAGGCCTCAGACAGGCACCCCTCCCAGCCCACACCCCTACCCCAGTATGCTCCTGAAAGCCCACGTTGGGACACCTAGATCTTTGGCCTTGAGGCAAGACACAGCTGGGTTAACTTGGTAACTGACCCTTGCCCCTCTCATATTAACTTGGGAAAGTTCCTTAACTCCTCTGAGCTCTGGTTTCTTCATCTGAAAAACCGTCCTACCAAAAGGTTCTGTCAGGATTAAGGGAAGTCATGTGCAAAAGTAATTCAGCACCATTGCTGGTAGGTGGTCAGTAGCATCAGGTGTGACTTCTTCCTTTCCCTTCCCCTTCCCATAAGCTCTCTTTAAAGTTATGACGGGGGTGCCTGGGTGGCTCAGTAGGTTAAGCATCCAACTTCAGCTCAGGTCATGATCTCACCGTTCGTAAGTTCGAGCCCCGCGTCGCACTCTGTGCTGACAGCTCAGAGCCTGAAGTGTGCTTCAGATTCTGTCTCCCTCTCTCTCTCTACCCACCCCCCCCAACTCACATTCTGTCTCTCTCAAAAAAAGAAATAAACATTTTAAAAAATGTTTTAATATATTTATGATGGGCCAGCCCTCTGTCCTTACAAGACAGACCCAGGTGACCCATGTGCCCCTCAGGTGGAGGAGACACATGTGTCCGTAGAGGCAGTGGTTCCAACTAGCCCGGCCAGGCCCTCCCACCGTTCTCACCTGGGATGCTGTGCTGTGAATTCACACCCGCCACGATGCCAGGGGTGGGTCCCGGGCAGAGATGGGCACATGGGAGACCAGCAGTGCTGTCTGACTAGGCGCCTGGACACCCTCCACAGGAAAGCAGCATCCTTGTCGGGCCTGGAAGGAGGCAGGGTTCAGACGCGGAGGGAAAAGGTCTCCAAGGCCGAGAAGACAGTCTGAGCCGAAACATGGAGGAACAGACTGTGAGTGTGGGATTTGGCAGGAGGGCCCGGGGCTGGGAAGGCAGATGAGGGCCGATATGTGGGGACCTGCAGCATTCTGTCAGAGTCGGGGCTTGCTCTGCCGGTAAAGGGAACTCTAAAGACTCTTTGAGGAGAGGGGTGCCTGGGTGGCTCAGTCAGTTAAGCGTGTGACTTCGGCTCGGGTCACGATCCCATAGTTTGTGAGTTCGAGCCCCACGTCGGGCTCTGTGCTGACTGCTCAGAGCCTGGAGCCTGCTTCACATTCTGTGTCTCCCTCTCTCTCTGCCCCTTCCCTGCTCATGCTGTGTCTCTCTCTGTATCAAAAAATAAAATAAACTTTTTTTTTAAAAAAAGACTTTTTGAGGAGAGAAATGACAATATCTGACTCCTGAGGTTCATAGCCCCAGGAGTCACCTCCACCAAAACCAGGAGACTGATCCCTGCACCCACCAGACACACCAGGAGTGCCCAAGTGCTCCCACTCAGGCTCCTGCCTCCAGACATGACTGGCACGTGGGCCAGCAGGAAGGCAGCTCACAGATGGCGTGCCCCACCCCCCCAGTCCGCCATAAGTGCCCCCTTCCCCGGGCCCCTTCCCCAGCTTTGAAGCTAAACCCACTGATTACAGATGCCACCTCCCTGCCGTAATGGGATCAGGGGGGTCAGTACTCCTGTAACCCTCTGTCTCGAGACAGTAGCAGGTGCATCAGCTAGCAGGCCCGCAGGAATGTAAAGAAATGCAGACAAAGTGCCAAACACAGCGCCTGGCACATAATAAGAGCTCCATAGCCGTTTGCAGCATGCAAGAATGGAGAAATCAACATGAAAGCACATCTTCACAGACAGTCTCATTGAGAAGAAACAAGGGAAGGAGACTAACATTTCTCAGTTCCATGTTATGCACCAGGTGCTGAGCTAGGTGCTGGCAAATATCACGCCATTTAACTTTTGAAACAGAGCAACAAGGCAGATATTATTGTCCTCGTTTTGTACATAAGAAGACGGAGGCTCAGAAAGGTTAAGTAGTTGCATCGAGGTAAGTGAAGGCCTCAGGGCTGACAATCTCTGCTCCTGGAGACAGAAGAACATGGTATTTCACAGCGCGCACTCAGGAGTCAACAGCCCTGTGTTAGATTCCTTCCCCTGCTAGTTACAAGACTTCACATACAACACATTACTAACCCCTCTGAGCTTCCGTTTCACTGCAAAAGGAAAAGAGTAACACCTGTCTCACAAGGTTACTGAGAGTATTCAATAAAATATGAAAAGCATTTCATACTGTCCGGCCCCTAAGCAAGTATTCAACAAACAGTGGCTACTGATACTATTGTTTAATAACTATTTTAGTGTGCATGTTAAGATGCGCAGGAAGAGGGGGAAATGCCCTGTTTGAAAGTTTCTGGGGCACGAAGCTACGGTGGCCTGGCTGAGGCTGGGTGGCAAAATGGAGGTGCCACCTGGTGGATGTCCTTCATCGCATACGTTTTCTGGGGTAAGCAGGAGGCAGCAGACAGGCTGGGGCAGGACACTTAGAAGAGCAGCTCCGAGATCCCTTCTCACCAGAACAGAGTCTGTTAAGGAGGCAGCTACTTAGTGCCCGTGTCTTAATGACTTTCCGGGACAGTGTGGATTTCATGGTCAAGAGAACTTCTCAGCCATTTTTATTGCTAATGCAGCTAAGGAATGTTGCCTTCCAATAGTCTACTGTGTGTGTTGGGGGTGAGGGGAAACCGAGGGTGGAAGGGGAGAGCTGCATTTATATCTAGGGCTGTGACATTCAAAACAGCCCCCACCTCCCAGGAATTCTGATATGAATCATTGGTCTAGAAGACATGGGAAAGCCTATGGGTGAGAAAAAGTTTTATTTAAGCTGTGTTTGGAAGACAATGACAGTAGGGGACAAGCAGGGCTGCCCTGTGTGGTTGTTCAGGTCGGGCACTTCACAAGGCATCACAATTAAGGGGACCCCATTCACACTGCAGTCACCACAAATTTGCACATTTATTGCCCTTCTCTGACAAATAGAAGTAAAGTGTCTTGATAAAGAGATGTCTTTTTTTCTAACTCACACAAAGGCACTGTATGTGCAAGTGGTGGCCCTAGTGGAAAGGGTGTGTAATATATCCATAAATTTACAAAATTCAAAACCTTCTGAGCCTGCCCCACTTTTGTGTATCATCTTGATGCTAATATAAATTAGAGATCAGAACACATGCTAGTAATTCAATGAAGCTTCACCTTGTGTGGACAAGGGGTGCCTTCATCTGCTTCTCCTGTCACTAAACTGTGAGCTGTAAGTGCCTCGAAGGTAATCTAGTCTCCTGGCTGGCAAATAAGGGGTTAATGTGGGGTCTGGCTGTATGACACACCCAGGGCCGGCAAGAGCCTAGGCCTACCCAGGGGTCATATCCCTGCAGGCATCACACTGGCCACCAGCTGACAAGGTCCTCAGCTTCCTCCTCCACCCTCCCACTGAGGCCTCCCCAAAATGGTTGGTGCAGTGCCTCGGACTGCGGTGCCTGGTCAGAGCCAGGACAAGGGGTTCCTGAGGAGGACTACGTTTCCTGGTGGGGCCGGGTGCCACCGTGTCAATCGTGCCTGAAGTTACACAGCCACTGGCTGAGACTTGGAACCTTCTGCCCTCCCACCCTGAAACCTCCCCCATCAAGGTGTGAGTCGTCCAAGAGCTTGATCCTAGTGCTGAAGTCTTATGCAAAGTGGCCTGGTCCACTGCCCCAGGAAGGCTCTCTGCAAGGTTTCCCGGCTCAGGGACCCCCGCCCAGTAGTTGGAGCTCTAGTCATCAAACTACAGTCTGTGAGCACTTACAGGTACGAGAGGACCAGAAAGGGCTGAGAAGAAATAAACACCTCTTCCACTCAGCATCTCGGCAAGCTTGTGTTGGCCATGCCCAGTGTCTAAATGTCTGTCACATTCCAGGAAGTGGCCCTTGACAAAGGTCTCCCCGTAAGAAGCTCAGCAGGCTTCAGACCACCAGCTCTGTCCTTTTCCAACGGCCCCGGGAGAAAGCGGACTCTGCTTGACCAAAAGCTCGAATCTTACAGGTGCCTCTCCAGAACGTGTGCCAGGTTTTGCCTGGGAAACTGAGATGGCTTCTGTGGAGGGCCAGGTTCTTCTGTCCTTTTTACTGAAAGGAAAGCCAAGGCCCAGGAAGGGATGCAAGTTGGGCCCAAAACCAGAGGTTTTGAAGCACAGACACAGTGGAAATATCAGACTTCCAGATCGCCGCCCTGGAGCCCGGTCTAGTCTAGGGACAGATGGGTCTGGAGAGCAGAGAGAACAACGGAGGAGGCTGGGAAACAGCACGATGCTGAGCAAGGAGACCAGGGGAAAGGGGCCTCCCCCAGAGAGAGGAAAGCGGGGTGTAAGAAAGCGGCAAGGCAAGTCCCAATTCCTGACCAGAGAAGTGCTAGTCAGTCAGAACACTTGTGTCAGTCGGCCAAGATCGCCAACAACTAAGCCTCTGGATGGACAATACCAAGTGTTGGTGAGACCCAGAGTGGCCGGAGCTCTGACGCACAGCTGGCGAGGGGGACACAAGCACGGGCACGGAGGGAAGCAGTCTGGCTTAGGTACTAAAGATGTGCAAGCCCTATGCCCCACAAGTCTGCTCCTCGGCACCTGCCCTGGAGAAAACCTCACATGTGTGAACCAAGAAAGAAGTATGAGAATGTCCACAGCAGCTCTGATTTGGCAATGGCCAAAATGTGGAAACAGGAAACTGGAGAAAAGAGTTATGGGTATTCATGCCATGGAATATTCCACGGCAATGAAAACGAACAAATTACTACTCCCCTCAACGCCCTGGGTGGCCCCACGGTGTCATGTTTACTGAAAGAAGCCAGCCAGGCACAGAAGATTCCATAGGGTGCCATTCTGTTTCTATGAAGTTCAAAAGAAGACCGAATTAAACACCTTAGACATGCACACAAAGATGGTGAAACTTTATGGAAAAGCCAGGGGAAATGAGAATACAGTTAACCCTAGCAGAAGGGGAAGGGAGGTGGCTTCCATAAGGAAGGGGCCTGTGGGGGAGGCTTTGGGAGGCTGCCTAAGTGGGCGTCTATTTCCTGACCTGGGCAGTAGTGGCTACACATTCACAAATTCTACTTAAAAAACATTTTCTTTTCTTTTCTTTTTTCTTTTTTTCTTTTTTTTTTTTTTTTTTTTTTTGAGAGAGAGAGAGAGAGAGAGAGAGAGCACGAGTGGGGCAGGAGCAGAGAGCGACAGAGAGAGAGAATCCTAAGCAGGATCCACACTCAGCACAGAGCCCAATGCAGGGCTCAATCCTACGACCATGAGATCATGACCTGAGTCGTAATCAAGAGTCAGACCCTCAACTGACTGAGCCACCCTGCCTCCCCTATAATTCTACCTTAAACAATTCATGAGTTTTATATATCTTTCTGTTGACAAGAGGTTGAGTATGCAACAAGTAATAAATTTCCAAGCATCCATGCAGGTGAGCAGAGTCAGATCCCTGTGAGGTGGCCCTAAGGACAACAGGTGACCCTGAGGTAGGTCCTTTTTTATTTTTATTTTTCATTTTAAAGAGAGAGGCAGCACAAGCAGGGGAGAGGGGCAGAGGAAGAGAGAGATTCCCAAGCAGGCTCCACGCTCAGTGTGGAGCCCAAGGAGGGCTTGATCCCACAATCCTGGGATCATGACCTGAGCTGAAATCAAGAGTCAGATCTCAACCAAGTGAGCCCCCCAGGCACCCCAAGCCTCTGACTCTTCACTTTGGCTCAGGTCATGGTCTCAGGGTTCATGAGATCAAGCCCCGCTTTGGGCTCTGCAGTACAGAGCCTGCTTGGGATTCTCTCTCTCTCCCTCTTTCTCTGCCCTTCCCCTGCTTGTATACACACACACACACACACACACACACACACACACACACACACTCTCTCTCTCTCTCTCTCTCTCTCTCCCAGAATAAATAAACTTTAAAAAACAAAAAGGACCGGTTTGGTTACAGTCCTACACATCCCTGCTGGTGGGACTGGGTGCCCCTGTGCTCTGTGACCCCCTTAGCACTGCACCCACAGAGCACTGGCCATACAGCCCCTTCTTGTGCTCCTCAAGGTCCCCGGCCAATGTGGGCCTTTGTCCTGGAGAGGTGGCCCCTAACACAGAGCCTTCCTTATCCCTCTGGCACCTTCGCTCTCGGCAGCCCCAGGGAGTGGGGCTTACCCCCAAATGGGGAGCTCTGCCAGCGGCCATGGCCAGCAGGAAAGGGCAGCCCCGTTTCTTGGCTTGCAGGCTCAGAGAGCAGCAGGCTCCAGAGAGAGGAAGGGACCGCCCCCACAGTCCCACAGCCTCTATCCATCGGTGCCCTTTGTCCTGGCTCCAGGTCAGGTCCTCAACACCCCTCCAAGGACTCCTGGCGGGCTGACCCATCCCCCACCCCCTTCCCCCGCACATCCCTTCCTCACCTTTCCACGAAGAGGCCAACCACTGTCACTGAAGAAGCCCAGGCTCTGTGGTCTCTCCACGGACGATGCGGCCCAGGAGTCCAGGGGGGCAAGGATGAGGTGGCCCCACACCTGGCCAGCCCCGGACTAGAGGACAGGCCCGTGGCCCTGCTGCTGGTGCGCTGCTGGCCTCTACCACGCTCTCCTTGAATAAACAAGGCTGCATAGCAACCGCTGCTCTGAAGGAGCCCGCAGCTCCTGCAAGAGGGAGAGAAGGAGCCAGGAGACATTTCCCCTTGGCCTCATTTCCCCTGGGGCCCAGCCGGGCACTGGGCACTCCCAAGTGGCCAACCTGTCCTGTGGGGGCTGCCGGAGAGAGAGAGCCGGGCCCCGCTGGGTAGTGACCACAGCAGGGAAATGCATGGCAGGCTTGGGGCTGGGACGCGCGCTGTGACGCCTGGTTTTGCTGTAGTGGCCTGTGGGCCCAATTCCGGTTCAGCTCTCAAGCTGTTTCTAGGCGCAGAAGGGCAGGTCGTGTGAGCATCCAGGCCTTGGCAAGAGGCAGAACTGGCTGTGAATCCTGATCCTGCTTCTTCCAGCTGTGTGACCTCTGGCCAGTCCGTAACCTTCCTCACCTTCTGTCTCCTCATCTATAAAATGGGGGTAACAATACTGACTTGATAGGGTAGCCACAATGGGCATGTAACAGACTATGATTACATCCAGCCCATCATAGGCCCCCCACCTCAGTTAGCGCCCTTCCCCAGAAACACACGTATACCAGGAAGCCTGTGGCCTCCTCTTCAAGCCAGATCCCACTGACCCAGCTTTCGGAAAATGTGAACTTGAGTAGCCCATGCATGCTTCCTCACTGGGCCCTTGCCCTTGGACGGAAACACCAGGCTCACATTGCCCTACCTTGAATGAAAATTGCTCCCTCCCCTCACCCTACCCACTTCTAACCCTCACCATCCAAGGGGCACAGGGTGGGGGCAGAGGCAGCCAGAGGCTTCATTGACTTCACGCAGCCCTGCAAAGAGCCACTCACCCAAGATGCTATGAAGTTTTCTAGGCAGATCCCCGAGGGTCTTTACAGAGAAAACAGGCAGGCGTACGTAACATAGGGCAGGAGAGCTGGCAGGAGGCTGTTCACACATCCGGAGGCCCTGCTGACTGAATCAAACGTGCCCGGGGTTTACTGATTAAAACCTCTCCTGGCCTTTCCAGCACTTTCCTGGGTTCTTTCCTCTTCTCTGAGACACCACTGAGGGCAGACCCGTGGGAGCCTCTCCTGAGGCCCTGGAAGGAGCAGCTTTCATTAACCACGCTTCACGAGGGGCCCAGGAGGGCCAGCCCATAAGCACTGAGGAGATCCCCCATGGCAGAGACCAGCCCCGTGCCAGAACCCCACAGGCCCACTGGGCTCCACGGGGAGGCTGCTCCCATCCACAGCCCCTCAGGGGGCAAGCTGGCACGGTGAGCTGAGCTCCTGAGCTCCCTTTAGCAGAGGCCCCAGGAAGGAGGTTCTTCCTCCCAACCAGGACCAGTGGCAGCCGGCAGCAGGAAGAGGCTCCTGGGTGCTTTGCAGTGGATTCCCCCTGCGAGGTAGGCGTGAAGAAACCCTAGTTTACAGATGGGAAAACTGAAGCCCAGCAAGGCAAGCCCTGGCCCGTGTTTCATAACTTATAAGTGAGAGTGAATCATCAGTGGCGATGCCAGACAGGGTGGGGATGGGACGAGCCTGGCCTCCACGTCCCTGAGCTCTGCTGGGAGAGGGCAGGTGGGCGCCTCCCCGCAAACCCATCCTCACATCACAGCCTGAGAGTCAGACCTTCCAAAATACAGATCCAATGGTCACCCCATTGGACACCCCAGCTGGACACCCCTCGTGGCTCCCAGTGTCCTTGGGAAAAGGTCACACCTAGCACCGCCTCCGAAAAGCTCCTCCAACCTGGCCCCCATCCTGTCTTCCTTCCACCATGTCTCTTCCTGTGCCTCTTGCTCTCCAAGCTGACCCCGCTGGACAGTTGAGCATAAGTATCTCCTGAGGACTGCTTTGCCCCGCTCTCTGCCAGATGTTGGAAATAGGGGAGACTACGGTTTGCCCTTGGGAGCCGAGTGATGGAGAGAGACCCCCACTGCATTCCTGCATTACCCATAATAAGGGAAGTACAGTTGGCTCAGCCCTTGAGAAACAGAGCCCTGGAGGCAGACTGGATCTGACCCCAGCCACCGCGTCACCTTGGACAAGAAACGAGCTCTCAGAGCCCCAGTTTCCCCACGTGCCAAGCAGGGAGGAGCACAGCTCTGCCCTCGTGGTGTGTTTGACCCTCGGAAAGCACTCACGCAAGGAACAGGCACTCGGTGAGTCACACGCTCACGGTTACTATGACCACGTGATGAGAGTGAACCTGGGGGCCATGAGATGTGGTGTCAACCTGAAGCCAAAGGGTAAGGAGCTGGCCAGGCGCCAGCAGGGGTGGGAGATACTGAAGCTGCTGGACTCCCAGCCTGGGGCCTTAGGAGCCAGGATAGTTGCCTCGATGGGCGAGTGGAGGCATGGTGGCAGGCTGCCCTGTGGAAGCTTTCTGGTCACTCATCTGAAGAGATCCCAGAAGAAAGGGACTTGAATCCCCTGCCCCAGTACTTTGTTGTGATTTCTTTTATCATCCTTAATAAATACTTTCAGATCTAATTTTGCCTTCTTTCTTAATGAAGCTCCCAAATTGTTTAAGCACCAAGCCCCACAAAGCCTGGATGGACTCCTGATAGAAGAGTCTCCAGGGCACAGGCAGAGGAGTTCCAGGGGTGGGAACCTACGGGGCACAGGTGAAGGGGGTGAGGGAAGAGACCCCAGTTCTCAACGTCATCTAAGCCACCTGCAAGATCCCCAAACACGTGGCTCTCAGGACTCATGGTTCTGTTTAATAGCTCCCCCTGCATAGCACACACATGCCCACACAGGCGCCCACACATGTGCACACACACATACACACATGTATGCACACACTCACATACATACACATGTGCACACACACATATACACACGCATACACACGTGCATGCACACACATATATATACACACATGCATGCAGGAGCACATACACACATGCATACACACACTCACACACACATGCACACACATGTATATATACACACATGCTCGCAGGCATGCACGCATGCACACACACACACACACACACACACACACACAGGCAGAATGCCATGGGAAGTTTGGAGTTAGGCTGCCACAACCAACCAACTACTAAAAGCCGGAAGCAAGCCTGGAACATCCTTCCCCAGCACCTTCAGAGGGACCTGGCCCTGCCAACAGCTTGATTTTGGACTTCTGGGCTCCAGCACGATAAGCCGATAAATTGTCACTCTTCTCAGCTGCCCGGTGTGCAGGACTTTTTACATAAGGACCAGGAAACTGCTAAAGAGTTCCAGCACCCTTCCTGGGAGAAGCTTCCCCTCCTGCAGCAAGTCTGTGTGCAGGATATCTCCCACTCCCCTAGGGTCCTCTCTCCCCCTTCACTCCAGGCTCCCTGCCTTCTGGCTCCCTTGGGTTTGGCCGGTGGGAGACGGGAGGGGGCACCAGGGTCCTATTCCCCCTGCTTCGGCCCTATGCAGTCATGCTGGGCTGTCTGTGCCCCTCACTGGAAGGTCACGGCTCCTGACAGGCAGCCGGCTACGTTTCTGCAGTCCTATAACTAATCCCTTCAAGCCCAGGGGTGGTCCAGGTGCCCAGAATGACCAGTCAGCCCCAGAGCTTCCCCCGTTTCTCAGCATCCTGCCCACCCCTGTGTGAACCCCTCCAACCACCCAATTTGAGCAGGAGGCTGTCTCCGGCCGCTCCCTATGTTTCCTGTCATCTCACTGAGTCTCTGGTGAGCTTATGACTCCGTAGGGGTGTCCCCCACCGTTCTGTGAGTTCCCCGAACACAAGGACCATGAGTGATTGTCTCCCTACACTAGACACAAGGCATGAGGCTCAGCCCGCCCTAGAAGGCACTGAATAAATACTTGAAATGAATGAATTAAATGGACTGACGGACTGTGCACAATCACAAGCTGGGAAAACGGCTCTTGTACAGAGCAGATAAGTAGTCCCCTCCACAGCCACAGAGGATAGCCCTTGTCTACCCAGCAAGCAGCTCAAGATCTCAAAAACTGATATCCTAAAACTTTCAACACATGATTTGGTGAATGGACAATTATATTTTGACCCTATTTCCTCAATGAAAATGTCACTGAGGGTCCTCCTGGCCCTTAATAAATTAAACTGCTTCTATTCCCAGCAATGTAAAAGACCAGATACCCTGAACACACTTCCCATTGCAAAATATCTGGAGGTCTGATAAAAATATGCAAATAAACATCTAAATACACAACTGAGAAAAAGCCTCTCTCCTACCCCTACACATATACATGTTGCCTCTGGCCGAGTCCCATTCCCCTTCGAGGAGCCCTCCTTGACACCCCCAGGATCTCCCCTGCTTCTCCAGCCCCTGCATGGACCTGTCACGACTCCACTCAGCACACTGAACTGCCATCGTCCACCCGCCCCCGCCCCCAGCCAGCTCCACACGCACCCTAGGCCGTGAGCTCCCTAGACGCTAGCCCCAGCCAGAGTGCCCAGTAGACCCTCAGTCATGTGATGGAAGTGACATGAACCCTGGTGATGTGGAAGACAGGGGACAGTTAGTGGCATGGAGCTCCCTTTCCCTGCAACATTCACTGCTTTTCCCAGGAGCAGACATTGGGAATGTTACCTCCAAGCTACAGACCGGAGTCTGAGCACCATACATTATATGGAAGAGGGGAAGGGGGGTCTGGAGCCACCCCTTGACCAGTACTTCCCCATTAAAAACCAGCACTGGGGCATCTGGGTGGCTTGGTTGGTTGAGCATCAACCTCTGCTTATGTGACAGCACACAGCCTGGAGCCTGCTTTGGATCCTGTGTCTCCCTCTCTCTCTGCCCCTCCCCTGCTTACACTCCATGTCTCTCTCTCTCTCTCTCTCTCTCCTCTCTCTCTCTCTCTCTTTCTCTCTCAGAAATAAATAAACACTTAAAATTAAAAAAAAAAAACACAGCACTGTCCTAGCCACAAGGAGAGGTTACCTCACAGGCAGCAGGTGGGGCAAGTACCTCCTGGTGGAGACCCTGTGGGGGTGAAGGCCCAGGCTAGGCCTTGTGTTCCCACCTCTCAGGATAAAGCAAGTCCAATTTACTGATGATTAGCACATGACCAGACCAAGTGTTCAAGACAAGGAGGCAACGGGGTTGGTCCCAGTCCTGAGCCTGTCATCAACTTTATTGTGTGACTTCTGGCAAGTCCCTGTCTTCCCTGGGCTTCTTTCATTATGAAACAAGGGGATCAGGCACTGGATGACCTCTAGGTCATCCTGGAGGCCAGATGCCCTGTATCCTGGGTCCCACCCCAGGCTGAGGAGAAAGGCTGGAGTTCTCCCTTCCTTCCACATGCCACACACCCCCACACAGAGAAGTAGAACAGTGGAGCCAAGCTGGCCCGTTTCTAGACTGACACTTGGGCTGACTCATCCTCCCAAAATATCACTCATGTTCCTTCTTACTCCAGCCCAGACCTCAGAGCCCAGCCTATGAGAGCCGGGGAGGTGCTGACTGCAGTACAGGCTGGGTGCAGGTGCTCAGACACTCTCAAAAGCACAGAATAGGCCCCACTCAACTGGCATCCCCCTGTGGCCTGTCTCATTCCTGGGAAGTTCCTGAGAAACTCCAAAATAATATAGGCAACCTGAGCCACAGGGTCAGAGAGGACCAAGTCAAACCCTTCCTATTACAGATGAGGGAAACTGAGGCCCAGAAGGTCTCAAAGGAAATCAATGATAGTAACAGGGCATGGACTGAGGCTTTCTGATTATGCTGCTTCTGGCCCAGCCCCTCAGGGACTTCTCCCAAAATAAGCCAGCCCCTTACCCCACATGGGGCATGCCCCCTCCAGCCTTTCCCCCCACAGAAAGAGAGAACACAGAATGTTAGGGGAGAGAAGCTCACTGCCCCACAGTCACAGGAAAGAAGATGAGGGAGGATACTTGTTCCTTCAATAATGGATGGATGGATGGATGGATGCATGGATGGATGGATGGATGGATAGGAGGGAGAAGGGATGGGAGGAAGGAAAATTAATATGGGAATAAATGAATAAATAAATGAAATGAAAGAATGAATCTAAAGAAAGAAAAATGGGGCACCTGGGTGGCTCAGCCAGTTAATCATCCAACTTTTCATTTCAGCTTAGGTCATGATCTTGTGGTTAATGGGATCAAGCCCCACATCAGGCTCCACACTGTGTGAAGCCAGCTTGAGATTCTCTTTCTCATTCTGTCTCTGTCTCTCTCAAAATAAATTAAAAAACATTTAAAATTTTTTTAAAAAGAGAGAGAGATAAAGGGTAGAAGGAGAGAAAGAATCAATAAGTGAGCAAATAATTCTGGGAGCTACTAGAGAAAAAGAGTTTGATACATTTTTATAAGAGCATGCAAAGAAATAAGAAAATTCTTAAAATGCCCCATTTCCGGTTTGTGAAAATTCATCAAGCTTATGATCACATTCTTAGGATATGTGTACATTTCTGTATGTTTGTTTTTCTTTTTAAGGTGCCACACAGCAGGGTGCAGTGGGAATGGAACTTCCACCGCCACCCTTTGGAAGTGAGGCAAGGCATGACAGTGGGAGGCAGTGCCCTGCTTTTCCTGGGATGGTGCCAGTGGGGCCCAGTGGGAAACTGAACATCCATCCCTATCCAGATCTGTGGGCTACACCTAGATAGCATGACTATCTACAGAAAAAGAGCCTGAATAGGATCTCTAGTCTCACCACATAACACTCAAATACTCAAGATACAACTGAAAATTACTCTTCATACCAGGAACAAAGATAATATCAACTTAAATAATAAAAGATAATCAGTGATACAACACCAAAATGATACAGAAAATGAGGATTTTAAAGCAGCCATCATAAAATGTTTTGATGAATATACTCGAAACACATAAAAAAGTAGAAAGTCTCAGTGAGGAAATAGAAGATATAAAGAAGAACCAATTGGAAATTTTAGAACTGAAAAATACAACTGAGATAAAAAAAACTCAATGTGAATATGACTATGCCATAGGGCAGAATCAATAAACTTGAAGGGAGAACATGGAAGTTACCCAATATGAATAACAGAGAAAACAGACTGACAAGAAAGGAACAGAGCATCAGGGACTTGTGGGACTATAACCAAAGCTCTAACCTTTGTACTACTAGAGCGAGTATGGGGGCTAAAGAGTGTGGAGCTAAAAAGTATTCAAAGAAATGCCTGAAAGTTCCCCAAATATAGTAAAAGACTTTAATCTACAGATTCAAGAATTGAGAAAACTCTAAATAAAGAAATATACTCCAGGAAATATCACAACCAAAGTTCAGAAAAGTAGACAAAGAAAAAAAAAATCTTGAAAGAAAAAAAAAAACTGTTAGCTCAGAATTCTATACCCAGCAAAAATATCCTTCAGGAATGAAACTGAAATCAAGACATCCTTACACAAAAGAAACGAAGAGAATCTGTCACCATCAGAACTATCCTAAAAGAATGGCTAAGGGAAGTTCTTCAAACAAAATGGAAACAAAAGAAGGAAATTGGAGACATCAGGAATGAAGAAAGAATAAGGAAAGAGTGAAAATATGGGTAAAGGTAATAGGTCATTCTCCCTGGAGCAGGGCAGGCACGTAGAGTGAAAGAGAATGTTCCAAAGGCTTAAAAACCTTCACACACAGATCACACAATTGGAAACAATCAAGGGACAAAGTGAAGAGGTATGTTTGAGGCACTTTGAGACACTGGGTCAAGCAAGCTGCAAAACTTACTATCAAATGCCAACTAGTGTGTTGGCAAAGTTTCTTTATTATTTAAGACATTTTGAGGAAGGTTTTCTATTACTTGAAGGTGACAGTTTCCTAAATCACAAGGCAATTTGTGTACTGGAACTTTCTATCCAAAGATCCTTGTGCTGAGAACAGAACGACTAAAATGGAAAGTCTTGACAAATCCTCCTCACTAGGGATGACACCTAATTTAGCCCATGTGAATACAAATCACATCTTTGGTGTGGACCTGTGTGGCACGGACAGTCCAATCAAAGAACTTACACATAAAAGTTGCTGCCCTAGGAGAAAGGCAAGCAGTGAGAGCTTGACCCCTTCTCCACCAGGGACTGGGAGTAGGAGCTGCTCTAGGGACTGAAAGGAAATGTTCAGTCTGCATTCAGATCTGCTTCTCCTTACTGCACTGCGGGAAGGATTTCAGCAAACCAAAGCCCATCCAGAGGAACGAGAATGTGACTACAAGGCCATAACATCACATAAGGAAGTGTGAAGACATAGAAAAGATGGACTCAGAGGGGAATGTGAGGGCTCCATTGAGCCACTGAAGGGATAATAAGCCACAGTGAAACTGGGCTCGGCTGCACAACTCCACAGGTCAGGGCACCACTTAACATACGTGCAGAACGCTGTGCTTTCTGGCATGCTAACAAACGGCTTCCCCAGGAAGCAGTGAACTCTCTATCCTTAGGGATGTGTGAGGAGATGGCAGCCAGACAGCATCCTTCCAGGATGCTTACTAGGGATCCAGCCTTCCCCCACTCAGCCTTCCATTCCCCAGCCCCCCACTAAGAACATTTATCACTCCAAAGCTCTGGAACGTGGGGAAAATGGAGATGCAGTCCCCTGCATTCCAAGTGAATTCTGTTTCATTCCAGCTGCATTCTGGAACATAGAATGAATCTGGACTATATAGGGAATGTCAGCCCAGCTATCCTCCAGTTGTATTTTGTGGAATAAATATGAATACAAAAAAAAAATTCCAGTAAAAGTAGTTTGGGAAACATAAACTCAACTAATGTTGAACTAGTTTCTTAACTAGATGATGTCTCAGGACCCTTAATAGGTTCTATGTATTGTAATGCTCTAATAAGGGGTAGAGGATGAAGTGGTTTCCAAATACATATGACCATAGACCCATATGAAGCAATTTCTATATCTGTGTGACATAGAAGACATGTTTGTTCATGAAATATGTCTTAGGACCAGAGTTTTGAGGAACACATGTTACAAATCAATGTTCCGATCTCTTTCAAAGTTTGCAGGGCAACTAGCCCAGAACTTGAGCCCAAGTGAATAACAAATTTGTAATTCAAATTTTTATAAATCATATTTTACCTCTTGGGACCATCAAGAACAAATCAGATCTCAAGAAAGTTGTTCAGATGAGTCAAGGTGTGTATCTCCCTCACCAGCTGGTACCAGGACACCGTTACTTCCCTCCTGAAAAGTCATCAGAAGCAGAAGACAAGGAAAAGCCCTTCAGAGAAAAAAATACCCCAGAGAAGATATAAAAGAGAGACAGAACATGTCTTCCTACCATCACACAGCCGATTGAGGATCTCCCTGACAACCACCACCACCAATCTTCTCTCTAAAAATTATCAACTACCACAAATGCAAGCTTTCCTGAGTAATTTCGGCCCCCTCCAGACTACAACCGACAAACACTTCCCCAAACCACCCACCCATTACCTGAGGCGCCAGGCTTCAGGGGCGTTTTCAAAGGCGAGGAGTCCCAGGCCCGGTTCTATAATTTCCAGGCCTGCTGGTCTCCAGCAGCCTTGAGTAGTCAGCCAGGACTCCCTGGGGGGAGAGAGAGACAAGCAGGAGGAGACACCCACATCCTCTCCAAAGAGACTAACCAGGCCTGATGGTCTCTGGGTACCCGGCTCTATCCGATGAGTATGGAAAGAAAAGACTCTTGTTTCTTACTGTTCCTCTGGGTGACAGTTACCATGGATATGAATCAATTTTGGGTGCTTGTCAGTTGCCAGTTGAAAATAAAGAGCAAACTCGCCCCGAACCACAGTCACGTAGGGACGCATAGGCAGACAGCCTAACGCCAGCCCAGGTCTACTGATGGAGTGGATGCCAGCTGTGAGCTCACGGTAGGTCCTAATGTGGCACTCACGTGAGCACACGGGGCCCTCACAGTACACACGCTCTCACAGAGAAGCAGTGTGACGTAGATGGATGCTAACTCCCTCTACCCCTTATTAATACGCAGGAAACCAGAATTCTAAAGGACACCCTCCAGGAATACCCAAATATCTGAAAACAAGCCCATGGGGGCAGGCCTGGTAATGGGGCATTTAATAATCAGAGCCACCCTTAGTTGCCAGTCTAAGCACTTTATAGACACTAGCTCATTTATCCCCACAACAATCCTTGGGGGTACATACTCTAACTACCTCCACTTTGCAGATGAGGAAACTGAGGCACAGCGCATCATCCAGACAGCAGTGGTAGGGCCAGGATCAAAAACCAACTTACCTAGTTTCCTAGCTGTTCTCCTGTACTGTCAGGACGTCGGGGACCCAGCTTGTCCCGGTGGCCTTGTGCAGATCAGTAAATGTCTCTCTACCCCATTTTCTCATCTCTAAAACAGGAATAAAAATATTTTCCCTGCTTACGTCCTAGCACCGTTATAAGAATCACGTCAAAGCTAATCCAAATTTAGGGAAGAGAAAAAGAAAGGAAATTAACATTCACTAATCACCTACTATGTGTCAGAGAAGTTACATTGGTTCTTACATAATGGCTTGTCTCTAATTCTGCAAAAGAGATAAGGAAAACCATGTGTCAAAGATCTCATAGTCAGGAAGCCCAAGAGTCTGAATTCAAAAGGGGTCTATCTGGTTCCAAAACTTTTGTTTTTTATGTTTTCCATTCGTTTGTTTTTGAAAAATGTTTTTAAATTTTGTTAATGTTTATCTATTCTTGAAAGAGCACGTGCCAACATGGGAGGGACAGAGAGGGAGGGAGACACAGAATCTGAAGCAGGCTCCAGGCTCTGAACTGTCAGCACAGAGCCCTATGCGGGGCTCAAACTCATGAACCATGAGATCATGACCTGAGCTGAAGTCGGACACTCAACTGTCCAGGCACCCCTGGTTTTTGTATACCAGCATGGGTACAAAAAGAACCCACTAGCATTAATAACCCAAGTGCCTTTAGGACTCTAGTCTTCTAGAATCCTCATTTGCCCCACCAGTGTGAGCATGTCCTGCCTCACTGGACACAGAAAGGCTGTGGCCTCCAACTTCTGCAGGTGGGAAAGGTGGCCACCCTAGCCCAAGACCCCCTGCCTCTGAGTCATCTGTAGCACCCACTACTGTGCCCCACATCCTGCCAGGCAATTCCAGACCCAACATACTCACCTTTCAATGGGGCGAAAACCAGAACTGAAGGTGGCATGGCAAGTCTCAGCCCCTAGAGGTAGCACGCAGTGCAATGCAAACCTTGCAGAACTCCTAAAGCCCAGCCAGAATCTTCCTGAAACCTCTCCGTGCACAAAGTAGCCTGACGCTTCACCATAAAACACAGATGGACATTTGTCATCGTTGCTGCAAACAGAAATGGCACATCCTTCCGGCGACACCAAAGGGCAAATAGCCTGCATTTCTCTCTTGCTGGTGTTATCAGAGCCCGCACGACGGCGGAGAGATGGCCTCCCCTTGCCAGAGGCAGGGTGAGCCTGCTTGGGGGACCCTCTGAAATACCATGACCACGGCAGAAGCAATGACTCTCCAAGGACCCTGTGAGTGACAGGGGAGTGCTTCCCCAGAAACACATCCTTGGGATGTGTGTAGGTTGGAGGAGGAGGGCAAAGGTATAAAGGATGAAGATGGCCTCGTCTCCTCCCAAGAGACACACTGAGAAAGAGGGCCGACCCGGTGGGGTGGGGCGTGGGGGAGACAGCGTGAGAGACGACAAACAGAGCCAAAAAGAGAACATCTACGACAGCACAGCACGTCTCTGAATATAGAAGCCAAGGTGGTCACATGGAGAATTTGCAGTGTTATGGGGGGAAAGCAACAATTTAAGCTGTTTAAAAAGAGAGGCCTTAACTGGAAAATAGATGAAGAGGGGGGAATGAATACGCTTCGGGTTGGGAGCAGTGGTTTTGTACTTGATGTTCTGCTGGCTCTGTGGTCTTCAGCTAGTTTTGTAACATCTCTGAGGCTTTTTACTGAACCTTCGTGTGCTGCTGGCTACTGGATACACTAGAAACCTTATTTTAATGCATCTTGACAGCCACCTTTCGGAGATGTTACGTACTTTGATATTGTGGAAGAGGACGCTGGTACTCAGGGAAGGTAAGGGCTTGCCAAAGCTCACAGAGGAAGTGCTGGGGTCTGGACCCTCAGCACTCTGCTCCAAAGCTTTTGCCATACTCAATTTCTTCATAGGAAAAGGCACACCAGGCCTGGCCCCCTCTGATAGGGCCCATGCAGGCCCTAAGATAAGACAAGAGTTACAGAGCTTTAATGTATACAATTTTTAAGCAGAGTGGCCTATTTGGGTATTTTTCTTTCTTAACTTTAAAAGATCCAAACCAATAAACAGTCCAGACTTGAACAAATTTCTTGAACTCTGACAATCCATAAAAAAATATTCTCTGTCTTTGCCCCCTCAAACAATACATTTGAGGACAAGCTCCTTGGGAGGCCTAAGAATACAATGTCAAACACACTGCTTCTCTTTCTCTCTCTCTCATTAAATAAAAATCTTTCTCTTATAAAGGTTTTACATTTGCAAACTTGCAGACTTTAAGAAACAAAAAACAAATATGATTTTCTTGTACACATGAAAGTTCTCAAGTCCAGAGTCTTGCAAATGTCTCTGAAATGCAGTAGGCTCTCCTGAGAAACTCATGAGCTGTCATAACGCAGAGGAAAAATGGGCACCATTTCTCCTGCGTTCTTGGGGAGTAGGCAGCTGTTATAAACCATCGTCCTGGTGGGGATAGTATGGTCTTATTTTTATATTTATAGATACATATGCTCATAGAAAAGTCTGGAAGGATATATGCTAAAACATTATTTCTGCTTACTTCATGATGGAGGGATTATGGATGATTTTTACTTCAATTGGTATTTCAAGGTTTTCCACTATGAACGTAGATTATTTATATGCATTTTTAAATTACTGTAATAAAGACTATGTAGCCACATAAAAAAGATCAATAATCAAAAGTTAAATGAGACGTCTCCTTCTGACATGATGGAATAACATAGACCGGATTTACCCTCCCACGATAGACAATTAGAAAAACAGACAAAATATATGAAACCATTATTTTTAGACACTGGACAACAGGCAGCACTAGCGATTCCTGAGGGAAAGGAAACGGATGTAGTGAGGCCTGAAGGAATCTGCTTGGAGGCACATTCCAGACCACAGAGCAGGGAAGGGGACCCCCAATCCGGCTGTGTTGAGGAGACAGAGAGGGGGGTCCAGAGGAGCTGATGCAGCTGGAAGTCACAAGACAGAGTTCTGGTGGAGAAGGAGGTGGGTGGAAAAATGGCTCCAAACAACTCTGCCTAGGTGTGCCCTTGAGTCTTTACGAATACCAAGATGCTCGTGTGTAAAGTGAAATTCCAGGAGGTCAGACAAAGAGCTACCAAGAAACAGTGAGTGGAAGAGTACCCAGAACTCACACAGCATTTAACCAGCATTCCGACTGACCAGAATGGAGAGTCCTTGTTGATAACTCAGGGCATTCACTAGGGACCCCTAGGGTCATGCATATTGTGATGCATGTGGAAACCTAGAGCCATCAGTAAAGTAATAAAACAAAGAAGTAGAGCGAATAAGACAATGGTGACGATAAAGTGGAATTATTTTGAGAGAGAGGGTGTGAGCAGGGGAGTGGCAGAAGGAGAGACAGAAGAGGACAGAGAGAATCTTAAGCAGCCTCCATGCCCAGCACTGAGCCCAAAGTGGGTCTCGATCTCACAACCCACCATGAGACATGACCTGAGCCTAAATCAAGAGACTTGTTTAACCAACTGAGCCACGCAGGTGCCACTAAAGTGGAATTTTTAAAACTATTTATCCAAAAGTCACGAGAAGAAGGGAAGGGGTGCCCTGGGTGGCTTAGTCGGTTAAGCATTGGACTTTGGCTCAGGTCATGATCTCGTGGTTCATGGGTTCAAGCCCCACATCAGGCTCTGCACTGACAGCTCTGAGCCTGGAACCTACTTTAGATTCTGTTTCTCCCTCTCTCTCTCTGCCCCTCCCCCGCTTGTGTGCTTGTTCTCTCTCTCCCTTTCTCTCTCTCTCTCTCTCAAAAATAAATAAATGTTAAAAAAAAAAAAAAAAGAAGCCTCCAAGTGTTTATTTAAACAAAAGAAGAAGACAGAGGGAACAAAGACCAGAAGAGACAAATAGAAAACTAATAGCAAGATGGTACATTTAATCCCAATCATTCTGATAACTACAGTAAATGAACATGGTCTAAACATTCAAGGAAGAAAGAGTCAGACTGGGCAAAAACAAAACCCAACTATATGCTGCTCACAAGACATCACTTTAAAATTTAAAACACAGGGGCACCTGGGTGGCTCAGTCGGTTAAGCATCCAATGATGCTCAGAGCCTGCAGCCTGCTTCGGATTCTGGGTCTCCCTCTCTCTCTGCCCCTCCCCCACTCGCACTCTGTCTCTCTCTCAAAAATAAATAAACATTAAAAAAATTAAAATAAATAAATAAAATTTTAAACACAGGCAAAAAGTAAAAGGTTGGAAAGAGATTTAATATATTGTGCAAACAATACACATAAGGGAAGTGGCAATGCTGCGTTAATATCAGAAAATGCAGACATTAGAACAAGAGCTTCCACCAGGTATAAAGAGGGACATTCCACAATGACAAAGAGGCCAATTCATCAAGAAGACACAGCAATCCTAAATGTGGACGTGCCCAATGATGAACCTTAATATGCGGAACCAAAAACTGGCAGAACGCAAGGAAAAACAGACAAACGCATATTTACACTTGAATACTTCAGTAGACCTCTTTCAATAATGGATAGGATAAGTAGACACAAAAAGTAGAAAACCTGAACAATACCATCAAACAACTTGACTTAATTGATATTTATAGAACATTCTACTGAACAATAGCAAACACCCATTCTTTTCGAGTGCAAGAGAAACATTCACTGAGGTAGATTATGTACTGGGCCATAAAACAAGCCTCAGTAAGTGTAAAGAATTAAGTCATACAGAGGATATTCTCTTACCATAACAGAATTAAATTAGAAAGTAATAATAGAGAGATCCTCAGGAAATCCCCAAATATTTGGAAATGAAAAATCACACTTCTAAATAATCCATGAGTCGCAGGAGAACTCACAAGAGAAAAGAGAAATTAGAGAATGTTTTGTGCTGAATGAAAATGAAAATACAGCCTGTCAAAATTTGTGGGTTGTAGCAAAGGGAAAACTTAGCTTTAAATGCTAAAACCAGAGGGGCACATGGGTGTCTCAGTCGGTTGAGCATCTGACTTCAGCTCAGATCATGATCTCACACTTCGATCTCGTAAAATTCAGTTCGAGCTCTGTGTCGGGCTCTGTGCTGACAGCTCAGAACCTGGAGCCTGCTTCAGATTCTGTGTCTCCCTCTCTCTCTGCTCCTCCCCCACTTGCACTCTCTCTCTCAAAATAAACATTAAGAAACAAAACAAAAGATTTGTTGAAACCCATTCACCTATATACTTAGAATGTATGCTACTGATTGTAAATTATACCTCAATAAAGCTTTTTTTTAAACTAGCATCACTAATAGTGGGACAATGTATCATTATCTCACCTCCTGAGGTGTTACAATATGAAGTATACAGTGTCATCTTTGAAGTCTTATCGAAACCATTAAACCTAAATCTAATGAAGCCTTAAGATCCGTGCTGCTCCGTACCATAGCCACTAGCCACATGCAGCTATTTCAATGTATATTAATGAATGAAAATTAAATAAAATTTAAAATTCAGTTATGCAGCCATGCTGTCTACATTCTAAGTGCTCAGTGACCACACGTAGCTGTTGACTACCATATTGGACATCTCAGAGAACATTTCCATCATCACAGAAAATATTCTATTGGATAGTACTGAGTTGTAACATCCAGATTATAGAAAACACAGAGGATAGAATAAGTTATATCCACGACAGGGAAACAACCAAATCCAGCATGTGGCTCATTCTATAAGACAACTGTCATGGTCTCTTCAATGTGTTAATGTCATAGAAAAAAACTAAGGAAGGAAAATGGGAGATACTGTTTTAGAGCAAAAGTAGCAAAAGAAGACTTAAGCAGATCCAGTGAGTGAACCTTGACTAGATCCTGGCTTGAAAAATGACAGCTATAAAAAATAAAATACATTTGGGGGACAGTTGGAAAAAATCGAATATGAACTGGACAAACGGGAATTACTATTTGATCTTTTTAGCATAATATTGGTACTGTGATTATGTTGGAGGTCACAATTTTCAGGAACTTCACAATGAAGTATTTAGAAGTAAAGTTTGGTGACATCTCCAATGCACTTTCTAAAAGATCAGCAAAAATAAACATGCACACAAATATAGATGAAGCAAAATGAAATATTAGCAGTGGATTAATGTAAGTGGTATGCATACAGATAATTACACTATTCTTCCAACTTTTCTGTATATTTGAAATTTTTATAAGTTGGGAAAAGAAGTGGAAAAAAATTCTACGTCCCTCCCATTATTGCCATAGCATAGAATCATGGTCTCCACGGACCAGACTTTACAGGGGAAACTGATGCAATTGACGTATGGTATGTGTGACCTTTCTCTGATTTTGGCTTTATTATTATGACTTCATTTTTGAAGGAAATGCAGAAAGGGGAGCATCCAATCAAGCTTCCTGTGCTGGGCGACTCACAGACGGCTGCTTCTCCTGTCGGCTGGGCATTTTGTCAGGTAGGTGCTTGGCCTCCAGTGGGGAAGGGGGCTGGTGCTGGCAGTGGGTCCGGGAAGGGTGCAGACAGGCCAGCGGCCCACTCTGTCCAAATGGGCCAACCACCTGAAGACTCAACCTCCTCTAAATAGGGGTTCACTTCTGGGTCCTTCTCACAATGCGTGTTGCTGGGCTTGAGACACCCAGGCTCTGTTTTAGGACCTGGACACCAGAAAACAGAGTTGGGAGCGCCTCATACTTTCTCTGGGGCAACCCCAGAAAGTAGGGTGTGCAGAAGGCACAGCCCCACAGAGAGGTCAGAACTAGCAGCTTTTCCTCAAGACTCCCGAAAGCAGAAATTTGCACAAAGCAAGGATGGCACCTAGTGGTTGTTTTATATGGATGCTGTCCTTCCAGCCTGAGAAAGTAACCAGGGCAACCTGGGGAGGATGGGAGGAAATTCAACGCCCTGAGAAAATTCAAGCAAGGGCAGAAAGCAACATACGTATGCACTCTACACTAGACACTGGAGGGGCGCCTGGGTGGCTCAGTCGGTTAAGCGTCCGACTTCGGCTCAGGTCATGATCTCACGGTTCGTGGGTTCGAGCCCCGCGTCGGGCTCTGTGCTGACAGCTCAGAGCCTGGAGCCTGTTTCAGATTCTGTGTCTCCTTCTCTCTGTGACCCTCCCCCATTCATGCTCTGTCTCTCTCTGTCTCAAAAATAAATAAACGTTAAAAAAAAAATTAAAAAAAACAAACAAACAAAAAAAAAAAACTAGACACTGGATGTCCAGTGAGGGTGAGAGGACCATCTGGGACTACCTGAGAAAATGTTGCCATAGGCTCTCCCCATTCATCAAAACTCATTTTGGTTTCTTGAAACTAGATAGTCTCCCACACTTCACTGATCAAGGATCTCAGTTCTAAGGTGTTCATGTTATGTTTCTAGAACGCACCTCTTAAGCACCTATTTTGCTCCTCACTTTTGTTCTTCGACATTCTGATCTCTGGTTGGGAGTAGATTGGTCTCCCCTTTCTCATGGCTTCCACGGCACCTGTCTTGTAAAAATAAATGACATTTACTTCATTCTACCTTGTTTTCTAAGTAGTTGTTCAACTGTATCTCCCCACTCATCCCCACCCCTAAATTGTAAGTGCCATAAGTCACAATCCCAGGCAACTGTGTGCAAAGCACTGAGCACCCAGCTGTGAAACAAGAAAGGCAGAAAAAACCCTTCCCGATGAAAAGATTCCCACCTATGCAGAACCCCAGTGCCTCCCCTATCCTACTGGAGTCCTAAACAAACACACAAAATCATTCAGCCATGAGGTAAGAGCCTGAGGAATATGATGTGCCAGAACAGGCGAATTATTTACTTTGCCCAAACTGGAATGTTCAGCCACACACACTCCTAAACTACAATTAGATCATTTCTTCCAATGCGATTACCCCAACCTGCAGATGTAGTAGCAAGAGCCACCATTTCCCAATTTAAAAAAAAATCATCATCATATGATAATTCCTATCCAATGGGAAAACTAAATTTTAATGTTATAACATTCCATGATGGAATCAATTCTTTTACTCTATTGCTCTACCCCCAAGCCAGGCCAACTGGTCCTGAGGCAGTTTTAAGGAATGAGGAAGTTCTGTCTTACAAACTTGGAAAGTCTTCCAACATGCGCCAGGTAATAAAAAGTGAGTTCTAGTTGCAGAATGCTACATACAGTATACCATTTACGTGAGAAAAGGAGAAATGACTTAATTTCTAAGAGCACATGTATGTAGGCAAAGAAAGGCATAGGAAAAGCTTCAGAAGAACCCAGCCTCTAAAATAACCATGCTCACCTGTGTGTGTGACCATCGCGAGTGGTGAGGAAGGGGATCCGAGGTGGGGGGCAGATTTAGTTCAGCCTTATACATAATGTTTTCATCCTTTCTGACAAGAATGTATTTCTGTATTACTTGTCTAAGATTTATTTTTTCAATGAAGTACCTGGAGTGATCAGATTCAGAGGCAAAAGGGACAACAGTGGTTGCCAGGGGCTATGGTGAAGGGGAGAGGAGTTAGGGTTCAGAGGGTAAAGAGTGTCAATTTGAGAGGATGAAAAGGTCCTGGAGATGGGTGGTGGTGATGGGCACACAACATGGATGTACTTAGTAATGCCACTGAACTGGTTAAAATGGTAAATTTTATATTATGTATATTTTACCACAACTTAAACATTTTTTTAATTTGTTAATGCTTTAACTCTCTGTGAGGTATACAGCAGCTCAGTTCACAATGAACCTGACTTTGGACAGGAGACTGCCCCCTTCACTACCGTGATGTGACATGCCCAGGCCTGGGTGATTGATGTGGTGGTACCTGAACCAAAACGAAGCCACGCTCTCCCAGGAACCGGCAATATGGACTGGCTCAAGCTCCCAGGGGAAAACAGGTAACACACTTTGATAGTGTTTGAAGAATTTCATAAAGGGGCTACTTGCAAAGGTGTGGGCAGAGTTAGGGGAAATTGGCCAGAGAGGGTGAGGCATTGAGAAAGATAGGCAAGAAAGCAAAGTGAACTTCAAACTGCAACCACAGAAGAGCAAAGGGGGGATTGTTCCTGGACTCTAGCCAGAGCTAAGTCCCTGCCACCCCAAGGCCAGCTGGCTAGCTGGAGAGCTAGCCCAGGCCAATAAACAAGACCCTCCTGTCCTCCCACCCCTGCCAGTCCCGCCCATTGGCTGATCCCAACCAGCCGCCAGCCCAGGAGCTGGGCTGATGCAGTTTATAAAACCCAGCCTCCTAGCCATGGAGCAGATGGAGAAAGCGGGACAGTGGATCTGGAGACGCAGAGAATATCCAGCTCTCCTGAGAGTCAGCAGTGGCTGGATTATAACATCATAAACTTGGGGACAGAGGCGACAGAGGGCAGAAGATAAGGGACTGCTCGGAGCCGTTGCTGGTTCTTCCCCCTCCCACCTGTAATCCCTTCCTGAGGGCCAGCTGGTTCTGCCTGTGCACTGAGATTCTTTGAATTTGTAATACGTTTGTTTTGCTTAAGCTGCCTCCAGTCAAGTTTTTGTTTCTTACAACCAAAGAATATTTACTTAACAATATGGAAGAATGAAAAAATATTTAGGGAATATTTATAGGTATAGAGATACCAACAATAAAAATGAATTAATTGCAAAGCAACACTGGTTCACACCAATGTAGCAGTGATACAAAGGAGAGAACAGTGAATAGAATGGTTGGCAATGAACCAGACCTGCCGTATAAGCATACGTCTACAGGCCAGAAAAAGAGTCTTCGTCTGCTCAGGCCGCTGGACAAATACCACAGACTGGGAGCCTTAGACAGCAAACATTTCTCTCTCACAGTTCTGAAGCCTGGGAAGCCCAAGATCAAGGTGCCGGCAGATCTGGTGCCTGGTGAGAACCTGCTTCCTGGTTGGTTGGTGGATGGCCATCCTCTCGTTGGACACTCACATGGAGAGAGCAGAGACAGGAAGTAAGCTCTCTCGGGTTTTCTATATAAAGGCAAGAACCCCACCATGAGAACTGCACTCTCCTGACTCGATCACCTCCCAAAGGTTGCATCTCCAAATACCATCACATCGGGGATTAGGGGATCGACATACGAATTTGGGGAGGACACAAATTCAGTCCAGTGCTAACAGTATTCAACAGTGTGGAGAAAACTGGTGTGTGTGGAGGGAAAACTAAATCAGAGCCTCCCCCGTCTCACAGATACACGGAAAAGAATTCAAAATGGATTACAGCAGCAGCTTTCAAGTGTCTTACCCACAGAAACATGTTTTAGATTGCAACCTAACATATATGCCCCTCTAAAACAATCACTCTCATCTACATGCAACGTATTAATGTTTTATAGCATTTATTTTTTCCACTTGGAAAAATAGTGGTTACAACCAACTTTATTTCACATGGATTGATAAATCACAACCAGTTACTAGAAAGGTAAATGTGGGGGCAGGGGAGATAAAGAGGACTAGAACAAAATACAAGGAGTATCTTCCTAGGGGAAAGGTTTTTTAAGCTTAAAAATAAGAAAACCATAAAGGAAAATAGTATCATACAAAAAATGAAAAGGCAAGTCGGGGGAAAATATCTGTGGCATGTTTGGCAAGGGATGAATATCTTTAATAAATAAAAAGTCTTTACAGATAAATAAGACAATCCCTTTAAGCAAAGACAAGGACCTGAATTTGCAAGTCTAAAGAAAGAAAGAGTCTTAAAAAAAAAAAAAAAAATCAATACAACCTTTCTGGAAAAGGATTTAGCAAATTTCATGTCTGAAGAGAATATTCATGTATTTTATTAACTAACGCTATTCCTAAGAATACCTCATAAGGATACATTTAAAAAGAAATACAAAACGTGGGCAAAATGTTCACTGTAGCGTTACTTACAACAAATTTAAAGTAGAACATGATGGAATACTAAAAACCACAGATAGCATTATTTCAAAGGGTAATTAATAATATTAATGTGACAAAGAATAAAATGAACAAATGTTAGGATTCCAATTTCTTAAGAAAAATGTGTGCGCACCCATGCAAAGAGAAAAAGATTTATTTTTTTTATTTTTATTTTTTTTAAAGAGAAAAAGATTTAAAGGAGATACTCCAAACAGTATAAACGGTTATCTGTTAATATAATTTTATTTTCCTTCCTTATGCTTTTTGGTATTTTCCAAAATTTACTCAATGGATGCCATTGTTTTTAAAACAATAGGGTTTAAAAATACATTAAAGAAAAGGGGGTGGGAGGGGTGCCTGGGTGACTCAGTCTGTTACGTGACTCTTAATCTCAGCTCAGGTCATGATCTCATGGTTCCTGATCTCATGATCTCACTGTGCACTGACAGTGTAGAACCTGCTTGGGATTCTCTCTCCCTCTGCCCCACTCCCCTACTCGTGCACTCGCTCTTTCTCTCAAAAAACAAACAAAAGGGAAAAGGAAAAACAAATCGGTTAAAATCGTCCACGTATATTTTACCACAATAAAGAAGGGGAGGCAGACTTTGCTAGGTTGAAAATACTTAACAAGGTCAAAGTTTGGCTGAAAATGGCAAGTTTATTTCTTAGGTGTAACTGCATGGTGATGGTGCCCATGGTCAGGAGGAAGCTGTCCACTAAATTATTAGAATGTACCCTAACCAGCTGTCCTAAGTGGGTGGGTGCCTGAGGAGGCCCAGAACACCTGCGTTCCAACCACAGTAACTGTCCCATTAAAAGCAGGATCAGTATGAAGTGAAGGGCCCAGAGCAAGGTGAGGAAAGCCTAGAATTCCAACCCCTTCACAATGTAGACTACACACTGCCCGTTACACCAGCTAGTAAAACCATCCAATTCATTGCTTATTCCAATTTCACACTCTGGTTCAAAGACAATCTTCTAATTATAAAGCCAGCTTACTCTGTGGCTTTCCTGTGCAGAAAGACAGGTCTCCACCAAACTTGAACACGCTACTCCGCTTGAGAGATATGCTTCTCACTGTAAATACACCATTTAAATACCAATCTTTCCTAGAAGCCTTGTTAACTTTTTCACTTCACGAAATTGCATCACTTCTAAGGGCAAAGGCAATTAGTTTCTGAACCTGCGAAGCTTTGGCCCAGTTTTGCAACATCGTGACCACACAGGGCCAGCTAAGGCAGCTAGCTGCCACATGGCCTCAGTCTTCAGGGATTGCAGAAGGCCAGGCACCACCATGCCCCTTCGCCTCTTTCTAACTGGAACAAAACACGCTACGGTGGGGCCAAGGGTCTAACAAAATGCTTTCATACCTACTTACTTCCATCAGGAAATCCCTTCACTTCAGCGGCCAGTTACGTATAGTTATTTCCTCCCCCTTTGAGTGATCATTACCTACAAAGAATATGCCAGGCAACTTTTAAAGTGGTGATTTTCAACCTCGGGGTTTTTCATTTGACATTCCTCGCGTGCATTTATAATCGCCTTGTTCCTCTCAGAACTACCTTCCTATCAAAAACTATCCACAAAGTACTTGCGAAGTACGCTCAATCTGGTTTTCTCACAGCCAGTCAGCCAGCATTGTACAAAAGAGACAGAATACCATCTATCCCACACTTGTGCCAGACTGTGCCTGCTAATCTGTCTACACGACTACAGACTCTCATTCTACATTTTCTGATCTGGTATACAAATTGTGGACACAAAATGGGTTAGCACAAAGGACAGTGCTGAGGTGCCGTAAAGGAAAGAACACATTATATTAAAAAGCAAGTTTGGGGGGGGGGGGTGCCGAGGGGGCGCCTGGGTGGCTCAGTCAGTTAAGCGTTCGACTTCAGCTCAGGTCATGATCTCACGGTTCGTGGGTTCAAGCCCCGCGTTGGGCTCTATGTTAACGGTTCAGAGCCTGGAGCCTGCTTTGGATTCTGTGTCTCCCTCTGTCTCTGCCCCTCCCCGGCTTGTGCTCGGTCTCTCAAAAATGAATAAATGTAAAAAAAAAAATTTTTTTTAATAAATAAAGATAAATAAAATCTTAGGGGCACCTGGGTGGCTCAGTTGGTTAAGCGTCCAACTCAATTTTGGCTCAGATCATGATCTCACAGTTCGTGAGTTTGAGCCCCTCCCTGCCTATTGTGGGGCTCTGTCCTGGCAGTGTGGAGCCTGCTTGGGATTTTCTCTCCACCCCGCCCCAATCATGCTCTCTCTCTCTCTCAAAAAAAATCAACAAACTTAAAAAAAAATGTATTTCCTTCCTTAAAAAAAAATTGTACACCTGAGTTGCCTTCAAAGAAGGGATCAACAAATGGTCATGAAGGGCATCGTAAAAAACACCATGGCCTGGGAGGACACACCAGTAATATCACCTACAGTTGAAAGAATCACAGCTGAAGGTTGTCATGAATTCAGATTTCAAGAGAATGAAGAGTAAATAAACATCAGCCCCTCCTACTCCATGGTCACGCTTTCTTGGATGCGTTCCTTGAAGTTTCTCTTCTCGTACTCGGAACCTGAAGCCCCAGGCCTGGGTGCTCTTCCTATGTCCAAGTGCTCTATGGGAAGCTCACGCAGTCTTGTGGCTTAACTGTCACATACATGTCAATACCAAACCTACACCTCCATCTCACTTTCGCCAAGTCAACTGGGTAGGTATGTGCCTAATTACACATCTAGAACTCAACATGTCCAAAACTCAATTCCTGATTTACTTTTCTAAACTTGCTCTGCCCATAGCATCATCCAGGTGCTCCAGCAAAATACACTGGGGAGTCTTCAGTGACTCATCCTCTCTCATACCTCACAAGAAATCCAATTAGCTCTGATTTTAAAACAATCCCAGAAACCAACCAAACCCAGACTACCACAATGGTCTAAGTCACCATCATCTCTCACTTGGATTACTGCCAAAGCATCCTCCTGGTCTCTGCCTATTAGAATACAACTTCTCAATTTCTCAACATACCACCAGAATGATACAAAATTCTCAACACATAAGCCAGACAGCACTCCTCTGCCCAAACACTGCAACTTTATCAGTGAGAGCACAACCACTCCCAACAATGGCCTGCAAGGCCCTATGAAACCTGACTGCTCCTTACCTCTGCTAACCTCTTGATGTACTCTCCCTGTCTCATTGACCATCTCGCTGCAACACAATCACAGGCAGGTGCTGGCCACAGGGCTTTTGCTCAGGCAGTTTCCTCACCTACAACACTCTTCTCCAGATACCCACTTGCTAACTCCCTCACCCCTCCTGGTCTATATTCAAACCTCACCTTCTCAACAAACCCTACCCTGATCATGTATTTAATTCTGCAGCCTACACTCTCCCACCCCCAACTCCCCCCAAGTCACCATCTAACGTACTACATAGAATTTACTTGCTCTTACACATTGTGTTTGCCTATCTCTCTGGTAGAACACAGCTTCTCAGGACAGAATTCAGTGATGTATGCCAAGCAACTACATAATCCCTGGCACAGAGTAGGCACAATCAATCAGTATTTGTTGAATGAATGAATGTAGAATGCTGAGAGTTAATTTCCATAGGGAACAGCCTTATATCAATATACCCAGTGTTCTCACTGCCACGATTCCACTTCTGCGCCCCAAGAGCCCCGCTGCACTAAAACTTCAAAAGTCCCAAACCTAAGTTTGATACCTACTTACATCAAAACATATACTCTGTATATTCATCTACACCCAAAGACTTCTTTACAAATTAATCTGATACCCCTACCTATTTAGTATTCTTGCCAAAAACATTTAAACCAGAATCTAACCAAAAGGAAACAATCAGACGAATCCAGATGGTACAACATTTCTCCAACACAGCCTTATTTATGGGTATCATTTACATATCAAAATCATGACACACACACACAAAGGGGGATATTCTGGATTAACAGAGCAGTAACCACAACCAAATACAATGTGTTAATCCTTGATCATGAATGTAGGGTTAACTTTTCAAAATAAAAGCTTGGGAGGAAAAATTAATCTCAGAAAAGACGACACCACACACACAAAACGCAGTTGCCCTGGATTAGGAGTGGAACGACAATGGTGAAAAACACCATGAAACTAGAAACGTCTTTGAAACAAGCCTAATTAAGCCCCGGGTTTGTCTAACCCCAACAATAATTAGTAAGCAATCACTACACACGTGGTCCTTTACTTCTCCCGGGAGAGTCAGGTGCAGGGAAACCACGACCACCACTGTAGCCTCGGGCTGTGGGAGCACGACTCAGCCAGCGGGGCTGCATCCCAACTCAAAGTTCCTGGTTCTTTCACTTCGTTACAAATTCCAGGTTTTCCAACAAACCCTGAGAGTGTACCTATTAACGCTAGCGGAGTAGGATCACTTTCTTGAAACCTTCACACAAGCCCAAATAGGTGGCTGTGTTCCTCTACATACACCACAAGACAAGACTGGGTAAAGATGAATATTTATTCACTTTACAAAGAGAATGGTATTAAATTGCCATAAACAGTTCCATTTATAGACAAATATAACTGTACATTACACCAGTAGCTGGCTCAAACTTGTTTCCCAAGATGCCTATATGGCTCCGGCTCCATTAGTTGAGCACAGAAATCTCTTGTCCTGCCACTGGTGTTAAAAAGTCCCTCAGAGATCATGGTTTTGTGTTTTACATATTCACAGGTGGTAAAAATAAACCCATCTCCCCAGCCCTCCCTTAGAGTTGAGCTCCCATCTGCATGTTCCCTAGAGAGCACTAAACAAATACTGGCTCATTCTTTAAAATTAAAAAAAAAAAAAAAAAAAAAAAAAAAGTACTGATAATTTGAAAAGGCTTTTGTTGCACACCAAAATACTTATTTATAGATACATAAAAAAATCTTGAGTCAGATTTATTATTTTAAAGGTAAACAGATACCCTAACACTGCCAAGAGTGGGTAATGAAAAGGAAGGAAAACATTAAATTACTGAATTATAAAAATATTTTCTTTGGAAAAAAATTCCAACAAGGTTATCATTAATATCTAAAACCAAAGAGAAAAAAATAAACAATTGTTCTTTGATCCATTAGTAATTTAAATAAAAGTGAAAACCTCTTCAAAAGCAGCTATAACTGAATTTTTTAAAAAGTTGCAAGTAATGGATACTTCTAAATCTATACACTGATGATTCTTTACAGGCAACTTGCAGTCAAGAAAAATCCTTAATATGGCTAATTCTTTAGTTTTTTTAATTACCATAATTTTTTGTGTGTTTTAAAAAAATATTCCACATGACAGATTAAAAAATAAATGGCTGTTTAGGGGAAGCACTCCAAATATTCAGCCTGACTCAAATCAGATCACCACCATTCACAGACAAGCTAGGGAAACTGATATTTAATTTTTAAAATCGCAACCGTTTTTACTATGAATCTTTAGTCATCCCTTCATATTTTATGAAAATGTACCAAATTAAAAATTGTTTTCACTAGTGCTGCTTCATATCTGGATTTGACGAGAGATACCGACCTGAGATAAGAGCTGACTCCTTCACAAAGTCCAGTTCTTGAAACCCTACAAGGGAAAGGTCTTCATCTTCACTCCTGTCAATTCTTGGTATAACCAACCATACTAGGATATTATATTATAAAAATATACCATATATTGGACACTCATGTCAGTACATTGCAGAAAATGTGTCTATTTACTGTGTAAAGTTTATTAACATTTGAATGAAACACTCTTATTTACACAGCTAAGTCTGGGGCGCTCAGGACAGCAAGATGGCATGGGAACCACCATGAGGAACTTGGAAATGTGCAACGGTCCTTGGCATCCGTCCCAGAGACAACCCTCCCAGGAGAACTCGGCAGCACTGGGCAAGGTGAGCCAGAGATTACATAGTTCCATTGGCTTCTTTTCCATCTTCATTCTTCTTCACTTTCATTTTCAGGATCTAAATCAGAGTCTCCATTTAATTCCTTCTCACTTGCCACATCTCTGTCCTCACCATTTTCCTCGTCCTTTTCTTCAGCATCTTCCTCTTCCTCTTCCTCCTCTTCATCAACATCCTCATCTTTTTCACTTTCTTTATCTTCCTCATCTTCATCCCAATTATCCTGGTAGAAATATATTAAAAAAGGAAAGCATTCATTAAGCCCTCGTTCTTACAGAACACAAGGATATAAAAGCAGATTTATGTAACAGGAAACAAATCACTCACATCAGAATCCTTCTCTATTTCATCATCTGACTCCTCTTCAGAAGACTCTACAAGGAGAAAACCCAACCTTAAGTTTGTAATCAACAAGCAGAGGGCAGAGCCCTAAAAACTAAATAGAATCAGATTCCTGAATGTACTTTTAGAAATATATTCAGCTATCATCCACCTAAGAAGTAACATTAAGTTATTAATACTCTTATTTGCATAAAAGTACATTTATTGTTTTATTCCACCAAGATCTCACTGAGTAGGACAAAGTACCAAAACCTTAACAAAATCCATCCTTAAAAACTTAAGCCAAGCATGTGGAGAAACGGAAACCCTCATGCACTATTGGTAGAAATGCAAATTGGTACTGGCATTACTGAAAACAGTATGGAGGCTCTCCAAGAAATTAACAATAAAACTACCAGATGACCCATCAATTATGCTGCTGGGTAGATGTCGAAGGAAACAAAGTCAGGATCTCAAAGAGATACCTGCACCCCCATGTTCACTGCAGCATTATTTACAACAGCCAAGACACAGAAACAACCTAAGAGTCCACTGATGGAATGGATGGATGTTTAAAAAAAATGTGGTACACATTCAGCCACTGAACTCAGCTATTAAATATCATTCAGCTTTTTAAAAAAGGAAATCATCCCATTTATGACAACATGGATAGACCTTGAGGGTACTGGGCTAAGTTCAGTAAGTCTGACAGAGAAAAATAAATACTGTATGATCTCACTTATGTGTGCAATCTAAACAACACAAAACTTACAGAGAAGAGACTGGTGGTTGCCAGACATGGGGAATGGAGGGTAGGGAGAAAGGAGTGAAAATTAAAAGATACAAGCTTCCAGTTAGAAAATAAAGAAGTCCTGCGGATATAATGTACAGCATGGTGACCACAGTTAACAATACTGTACGGTTTATTTGAAAGCTGCTAAGAGAATAAAAAAAGTTCTCATTGTTAGGGGGGGAAAATGCAACTATGTACGGTGATGGATGTTAATTAAATATATTATGGTGGCCATTTCGTAATACATACATATATCAAATCATTATGTTGCACACCTAAAAAAAATATAATGTCATGGGTAAATTGTATCTCAATAAAATTTGGGAAAATGCACATGAAGTCTAATTAATTCAGGTATGCTTTTATGTCCTTCAGTTATGTTCTGTAATTTTCTCTATATAAAGGTTTGTTTCATTTTTTAGATATATTTCTAGGGACTTCATAGTTTTGATTGCTGCTATGAATGAGCTCTTTTTCCTAATAGATTTCCTGACTGGGACACATGTTAGTAGACACACAATATGTTACTGGAACATAATAATGCTACTGATTCCGATTCCTTTTTGCTGATCTTGATATCCAGTAAACTTACTTCCTTATCTCATTCATGATGGTATAACTGTAGATTCTGCCGCATTTTCTAAGTTGTGATGGTTAACAACTGCCAAGTCCAATGTTCTAGAATTCACTTCTTTCATACAGTACTAGGCAGGATATCCAGAAGCAATAAAAAGTACATTATTGTCTAGTTCCTGACTTTATGGGAATGCTTCCAAACTCTGCCTTGATACAGATTAAGAGAATTCCTTTAAATTTGGAGGTTGCTTAGATTATCAATAATGACATAAAGACTGAATTTTATGGAATTCTTTTTCTAGATCTATTCGTATATAGTGTTCTATTAATCGGTTAATGTAGTAACTACATTAATAAATCCTTGATGCTAAATTGTCTTACAATCTTTAAATAAATTCTACTTGGTATTTTAGTTAAGCACTTCTATAATCTGCTACTCAGGATATTTGAAGATGGTCTAAAATGTTGTTTTCTTAATATCCTTATCTGGTTTTGACTCATAAAATGCCAAAATTGTTTGTAACAAAAATGACTTATTCCTTGAAAGACTATCAAAATTCACCTATAAAAACTCTATGCCTGGCATCTTTGAGCAAATGCTTTGATTAAACCAATTTTAGGGCCATCAGCTTATTCAAGGTTTCTAGTTCTTTTTATTTAGTCAACTTTGGTCATTGATGTTTCCTAAGAAATTACCTATTGTCATCTAGGGTCATAATGTGCTGGCCTGAAGTTTGTTCACAGTGTTCTCCTACTTCTGTTCATCTCTTCCATACCTAATGCCCTTTTTTGTTACTCTATTGTATTTGTGCCTTCTCTTTTCTCACTTGATCGTATTTTGCCACAGAAGGTGTGCCAAGCATGATCTTATTCACATTCATGTTCTTTAAAATAAGATAAGAGAATTCAAAGTTAAAAGATGAATGTTCCAATTCTAAATTCTACACTGCCCCCAAACCTTACCTTCCTCATATACCAATTTTGCCTTTTGCTCAGGACAAGTCATTCCCTTTGATTTCTCTGAAGCTGTGACCTGAAAGACAATACAGTTTTATCATGAAACAGAGTACACAGATATTTCAAGTATCGCAACCCCCACCACACTCCACCTTCCTCACAGTAAACTCGCCCTCAACCACTACGGTGGATGGCCTTAATACGATAGTCAAATACAGAGCAAAGAGCAAATTTGCCAAATACGATAAAGAATTACTCTGTAAAAGTTGAAAAACCCTGTAAGGTGATCAGAATTTCTTTCTGTGCCTGGAACTTGTTGTTCATAGCACAACTGTCCTAAGCATATTAACAACTGAAATAGGATAGTGAGAACCCCTCCGGAAAACAGGCATAATTAGGTTTACTTACAATCGAATACATAACATCTCCGAGTTATTAACATTTATCAATTTCTTGCTGAAACACACGGCTTTCAATTCCTCCCTGTATTCCTATCACATCCAAAGTTTAGCACAAAACAATTTGATTTACTCACTTGAGTAATCAGAAGAATAAGCTTTCCATGAAGGTGGGAGAGTTTCTGAAAAGTTTTTACTCTGCTTTCCATTAACTGGTATAGTGTCCCCAGCTGGGGTACCAGATCAGGCAACTAGGGAGGGAAAAAAGATGATGTCATACCATCATGACAAAGTATAAATAACAAACATCCAAATCATGCTCAGACACACCCAAGTATTCAGCCACTGCCCCCCAAGTATCTGCTTGCACATCCAGTGGCAGTGTCTGCTTGGGACACAGCCTAACAACATCTCAGATTTTTGTAGGCCTTCAATGTCCTAATGGCAAAAAAAAAACAATGGATTTTGTTAAGTAATGATATAGGGTCAGAAGAAACTGCAAGGTAGTTCAAGAAAAAGCAGGGGAGGGTGCTGTTCTTTGTGCTGATCATGAGGTTTTAGAGAAGGTCAATACAAATGAGACACTGAATAAAAAATAGATATATCCCCGGGGTGCCTGGGTGGCTCAGTAGATTGGGCATCAGACTTCAGCTAAGGTCATGATCTCATGGTTCAGGAGTTCGAGCCTCGCATCGGGCTCTGTGCTGATAGCTCAGAGCCTAGACGCCGCTTCAGATTCTGTGTCTCCCTCTCTCTCTGCCCCTCCCCTGCTTGCACTGTCTCTCTCAAAAATAAACAAACATTAAAAAATATATGCATCCCCACCATATATCTCCGAGATAAAGACGACTTTCCTCTGAAACTTACTCTGACAGTATCGTATTATCTACTTCTACCATAAGTCCTCAGAGCAAGCTGAAGGAAGCTCTTCCCAGTTTCCAGAGACCAGAGACCAGCACAACAGAGCAACACAGTACGAAGCTGACCTTATCGTATTTCAAACATACTCCCTATTAATGAATCCTATGAACCATGCTTAAGGAATTAAAGCACGGACTAAATTGTCCCTCCATAGGAACAAAAAATGGACCCTACTCTGCCCTTTAATTAGCCTTTACTTGTCCTCCTATCACTGACAATTTAGCATAAATAAGAGTATTTCATTTACATGTTAAATAGCAAACAGACACAAAAAGAATAAAACAAAGTTTAACATGATCACATTCCAATTACCATCATCTCTTATTTGTCCCTATTCAGAAGGTAAGTTCCAGGAATATGGGTATCTGAGTGTCTTGTCCATTACTTAAGCCCCATGCCTAGCACAGTCCCTCGGCTTAAAGAAGGTAAAGATACCTGATAAGGAAGGAGGAAAGGAAGGAAATGTAGAAGGAAAACCACTGTTTTCTGAGGTGAGAGAACTCTCGGCAGTCGAGTCCTCTCTATACCACGCTTCTTTGGTCTGTTTTGCCATGACTGTGAACATTACACAACTACTACTCAAGCAGTTCAACCTTAGGAGTTGATTCGGGAATAAATTTCACTACAAGGCCTCCTAGGGCTCTTTTCACTTCTACACAAGTAAATGAGGTCACAAAATAAGTGCTGCCCGGTTTACCAGCCACAGTCCCAAGTCTTGAAGCTTGTGGGACTCTGTGCCTGCCCATCAGATGCCAATCAGCCACTCCACTCACCACTGCCCTCAACTGCCCTCCCAAGATTCTGCAACCTGGGAAACCCAACAGCGTACCTCCCCACATTCTAACATCCTGGCGAATTCTCCCCAGACACAAAGAACACACTGCTGGTTATCCAACTGTTTCTCCCAATTTCAAACTAATAAAGGGGGAAAGGAGCCTGAGACAGAACAAGGGACAAGGGACCAGGCGAAGTTGGATGACACTGTGTTAAGAAAGTAAGAATAGGGGCGCCTGGGTGGCTCAGTTAAGTGTCCAACTTTGGCTCAGGTCATGATGTCACAGTTCATGAGGTCGAGCCTTGCGCTGGGCTCTGCACTGACAGCTAGGAGCCTGGAGACTGCTTCAGATTCTCTCTCACTCTCTCTGCCCCTCCCCTACTCATTCGTGCTCTCTCACACACAAAAATAAACAAACATTGAAAAAAATTGTTTAAAGGAAGAGTAACATTAAGAATTTTCTTAAGAAAACCTATTACATGGCACTAAATAATAAAATTAAAGAAAAAAGTAAATTGGATAATTTTATTTCTAGCTTAAAATATAACTGATTTGATGATGTGGCAAAGAACACAATTCATATTATGACATAAAATTGTTTTTCTGGTGTTGCTTTAAGATTTTATGTTCCATGCTTCCCATTTGCATAGATAATCAAGAGCTTACAGAAGTCCTACAAAATGACATGTATTAAATATTTAATTTCATTTTTACCACAAGCTATTTGTTATTGTCCTGGGACAAGATAGGACAGGGGAGAGATACATACAATGTAAAAAATAATTTTGTGAAACAGGTTACATACATAGAAAACTACATCTAAAGGCTAATATAATAAGTCAGCATGCTACTTTTCTCCTTTCTGTATTTTTTCAAAGTTCTCTACAGAATATATATTACTTTTAAAACCCAGGGCAAAAAAAGAGGCCAATTTACAAAAGGCAACAATGGACATTACTACACCACACACCTGGGGAAAAATAAAATCTTTAAAAGCAGCAGCTGATGGCTGAAGAGCAGTTGGAGAGAGGATGGTTCTATTAACCCCTCAGTTTATAATCTTTATCAAAGCCAACTACAGCTGATGACTTACTGTGGATAGGTAGGATGCATGGACCGTTAACACACATTTTAGCCACTGAACCATTAAAACAGCACTGAAAAAAAGAAAAAAAAACCCAAGTAAACAAATATTCACAAATTCAAAATTAAATACAACTGAGTTGTAATATTAGAAGAATTTAGGCCAAGTGAAGATCCATAAATTGTGTCCTGTGAAAACAACACTACGAAATAAACCACTGACTTCTCATCCCTTCAGACTCCAACAGAGATCTGAAATATACCCATCTCTGGAGGGATTGTGAGGGGGGAGTTACATGGACCGGAAGAGGACAAAACTCCCTTCCCTCTAAAACAATTCAAGAATAAATCCCAGACTTTACTTCATAATTAACAGACAGTAATTATGGGCTCAGTAAACTGGGCTTAACTGACTTTGCATTTTACCCCGAACATCTACTCACTATCAGGTACAAATAGCAAAAGATTTCCATGCCACATTAACAGACAAATACAGACCAAAAAAAATGTATAAGCTCGGCCTAATCGATGAATTATTTGGCTTTTCTTTGTGAGCTCCAAACACTACGGGAGTCTATGAGGGGGAAGAAAACTAAAAGAAAAACTTTATTATATACTGTAGCACCGAAAATACTACACTTAAAGCTTAGGATCTTTGACATACCAACTTCCTATTTATATACTTAATCATCAGATTATTAACAAGAAAGACCCACAAAATTCAGTCATATAAAATACTTCCTTATAATATCTTAGGTTGGGAGAATTCTACAAATGGCAATTTTATATATGATTAGGATGACATCTTAAGACTAATTCATTAAATGACCTAATAATAAAACAAAACACCAAACACGAGTTTCCTAAAAGAAAGGAGAAAACTATACTAAAATCTTAGGAATAAGAATCCTTCAAGTCAGTAGGAAGAGCAATGTCTGACCCTTAAAGAGTCTTCCTACTTAGAATTTGGGGCTACCCACTATGTAATTTCATGCTGTCAGAAATTGCTGTTTTTAACAGTCACCTTTAAAATGTTTATAAAATCAAAGCAATTTAAGTCACCTAAGTATCTTACCTATTAGGATGTCCCTGCAATCTTTTTGTAAGCTGAGGGGGAGAAAAACAGTATTAGCAACAGTACGTCAGAGGCAGCAAATCTGCACCAATTCCCACAATACATAACATCCAGAAGAACAAAGAAAATATAGAAAAGACTATTAGGAAATCACTATTCCTAAACAATTCCTAAATTTCCTAATTCTTCAATGTTCAACAAACATAATCTAGGAATACTTCCCACAATAAGAGTAATTACCTGATAAAAAATCTGGCTAGGATTTATATGAATGAATGTTCAGAAGTGGCAAATCCAGGGCGAGAAAATAATTTGTGGTTGCCAGAAACTGAGCGTAAGGGAGAATGAGGAGTGGCTAACTGGTACAGGATTTTTTTTTTTTTTTTTTTTTTTTTGGTAAGAACTACACAATCTGTGAATATGTTAAAAAAACACTGAATTGTACACGTCAAAGGGGTGAATTTTATAATATGTGAATTATATCTCAATAGAAAAATACACAGAAAAAATATGGATTACGTCCATCTTATTTAAGTAGATCTATCATCTACTCTAAACACTCTGCTTGCTTATATACTGCAAATCCATTTCTCTATACAGATTCTCTTTAATTCACAGTGTAAGGACCTTAAAATGAAAAGAATATTCAGTTACCTCTTGCAACAATGGAATAACAGCATGCAGGGGCATCCTTAATACAGTCCTCTTAATTAGGTTTAAATTCCTAGTCTGAAGTACTTTCTGTGAGAAAATAAAAGAAATATAAAGATAAGCATATTCAGAAGCTAAGGACACTACAGGAGAAACTATCAGTAAAAATGATTTTAAAAACCAAACTACAAACTGAACTTTAGTGAATGACGGCTGCTGGAGGGACTGACTGAAAAATGTTATGTTAATGTCCATGGCTATCAGGCAAGTATAATCTTCAGGAATCAGGGCATTTGATAAACAGATTTCTTCTCTACAAATTTTAAACTTCATGAACAAATTTTTATATAATACAGAACACCTCTATACGTTTAAATACAGATATATGCCACTTTAGAGAAGCTGCCAAACCATCATTACATAAAATTAGAGTTATAACCACGTAAGAGTGAGCAAAACACACTACAATCACACTTAGCAACAAAACTTTTACAATTGTCAACTTTTTGATAAGATTTTAAGCCAATCAAAAGATAGGTTCTTTCTAGTTTCTGGCTATTAAAATATAAAGTTGCTATGACCATTCGTGTACAAGTCTTTATATGAACGTATTTTTGATTCCCCAGGTAAATACCTAGCAGTAGAATGACTGGGTCTTAAGGTAAATAAATCCTTAACTTTTAAGAAGTCGCCAAATTGTTTTCCAAAGTAGCTGTACCATTTTATATCCCCACCACCATGACAGGACATTCCAGCTGCACCACATCCTCCCCAACAGAGGAACTGTCTTTTATGGGTCCATAATGGGTGTGCAGCATCACGTCACTGTCACTTCAGTTTGCTCATCTGTGATGACTAATGACACAGAACACGTTTACATGCACTGATTGGCCATTTGAATTCTTTTGCGAAGGATCTGTTCACACCTTTACCAATGGTTTTTTGACCTGAGTCTCATTATCCAGATGTTTGTGTATTCTGGATATGAATCCTTTGTCTGATGAAGGAGTTGCAAACATTTTTTCCCAGCCTGCAGCTTGCCTTCCCACACTCTCTTAACAGTGTCATTTCAAGAGCAAAAGATTTCAACTTTCATGAAGTCCAAATGACCATTTTTCCTGTAGATGGCTTGCTGGGAAGCCATCTAAGACTTCATCCACAAACGTTTGTGTAGATTTTATCCTGTTTTTTTCTAGAAGTTTTGCAGGTTTTGGTTTTACATTTATGTATTTTGTGTCGACTTTCATGAAGTAAGAGTTGAGATGCGTTTTTTCCCATATGGATATTTGGTTGATTCAGGACCAGTTTTTTCCCATATGGGTATCTGGTTGATTCAGGACCAATTGTTGGGAAGAGTTTACTTTCTCAATTAACTCAAGTTAGTACGTTTATTGAAAATCAATTGTGTGTAGTCTTTTTCTGGACTATTGTGGTTTCTTAATTTATACTTATTTTTCACCAATACCAAACTATCTTGATTACTGTAACTTTATCTTGAAATCAAGTAGGGTAAGTCCTCCAATTTTACTTGGAGATGTTGAAATTTAATTGGGAATGCACTAAAAACACAAATGTGGGGGAAATTCCTCATTTTTAACAGTATTAAATCTTTCAACCTACAAACATGGTTTAGATATCTATATATTTTTATCTTTGTTAATTTCTCTCAATTTTTTAATTTTCAATATAGAGGGAAAGTCATCTTTTATACATTTATCTTAACTTCTTGGTACTACTATAAATGGCACTTTCAAAAATTAAGTAAATTTTTAAAAATCTTAAAATCTCTATCTTTTCTGGGTGCTAATAACTTGGCTTCTCTTCTCTTTTCATAAGCTATAGCCTTTTCTTTTGAGTCAAATTTCCACCTTCCTAAAGCCACAAGTTTAACGTCAAGTTTTCTATGGCATGAAGACACAGGATTCAAAGCAGGCTCCAGGCTCTGAGCTGTCAGCACAGAGCCCTGACACAGGGCTTGCACTCACGAACTGTGAGATCATGACCTGAGCCGAAGCTGGTGTTTAACCGACTGAGCTACTCAGATACCCCTCTAAGGTGGGGATTCTTAACCTCAGTTTTAGTCACATGATGTATCCCTGCCATTGCTACTTCCCTTCTTTCATTCTTTAAGTCCTCCTACTATATTTCATGTGTCCTCATAAGGTCACTTTGGGGAATGGGGAAGACTATTTTTAGGAGAAAAGAGTTTTGTTTTTTTTAACTTGTCTCGCTTTTTATTTTAGAGTGAAGTACAGAATATGTGAATCCATCTCCCAGGCAATACAGTATGGGAAAATCTCTATACTTTTTTTTTAACGGTTATTTTAAGCCCTCACTATAACATTTACAGGTCTTTTCCAGCACCCAATTTTTCAGGATTCTAGTTTCCAATTACTTCTACTTAAGTAATACAATAATGAGAAAGTCTTATGTGTACAATACTTTATAATTTAAGAAGTGCTTCCATAAACATCATTTCATTTGTCCCAAAAACTGTGACACCTAATAAAAGGACACACTGTCAACTTTGAAGTACCAAAAGATTCTAACCTGAATCTCTACAAGCTTTGAGATACAACTACCAGTGTATAGAAAATATGACAGAGGAACATGTTAAATGATACCATTTATTGGGGCGCCTGGGTGGCTCAGTCGGTTAAGTATCTGACTTCAACTAAGGTCATGATCTCGGGGTCCATGAGTTCGAGCCCCGGGTCGGGCTCTATGCTGACATCTCAGAGCCTGGAGCCTGCTTTAGATTCTGTGTGCACCCACCCCGACCCCCCTCCCCCACTCGTGCTCTGTCCCATTCTCTCAAAAATAAACGTTAAAAACAAATTTTTTTAATGACAACATTTATTGGATTAAATGACCCAATAAAATGGAGTTTTGCAGGAGACAAAATACAGACTATGAGGTCTCTATGCAGCTAATAACTCAGCTCCTCTAAAAAAAAAAATTAACTGCAAGAGACAGAAGAGGCATATATCTACCCAATACTGTGTGGACTTCACAGGGATCCTGTTTTAAAGGAAGCAAAAATAAAAACTAAAGAAGTTTATGAGACAATCAGGGATATTTGATGGTCTCTGATGGATATTTGATGGTTTTAAGTAATTACTGTTTATTAGGTGTGATAATAGATCGTGTTTGTTTTTTTTTTAGCGTTTATTTTTGAGAGAGACAGAGACAGTATGAGCAGAGGAGGGGCAGAGAGAAAGGGAGACAGAATCCAGAGCAGGCTCCAGGCTCTGAGAAAGCTGCCAGCACAGAGCCCGACACGGGACTTGAACTCACAAACCGCGAGATCATGACCTGAGCCGAAGTCAGACGCTTAACCAACTGAGCCACCTAGGCACACTGGATTGTGCTTGTTTTTAAAAGGACTTGCTATTGTCAGTGGAACAGGGATTTATTTATGGATAAAATGATGTCTCTAAAAGATATCTTCACTATAATGTGTGGAGACATGTGGGCAGATAAATGAAACCATCACAGACAGACTGGCTAGATTTGATCATTTCTGAAACTGAGTGATGAGTCCATGGTGGTCCACTGTAATAATTTTTTAAATGTTTTGAAATGTTTCTTTAAAAAAAAAAATTGGGAACTGATTTAGTTATACTACTGAGGAAGGTTTCAAAGCACAATCAAGGAGGCAATAACGACAGGTAAGTTAACAGTGTATTTTAAAAACGGTCAGCTGTTTTCTACAGCTTATTTTTCACCTAGATTTCTATGCCATATTAAACTAAAATCCACCTTCCAAATTACATACACTTACAAACTATTTTACAAGCAATCTTAAGTTTTAGGATGTAGTTTCCCCTTTATGCCAAAGTCACCTTAAACACAAATATAAGATATTCCCATTTAGATCAAAATATAAATCAGAAAGATGCTATTCACAGGTTACATATTAAAAGGCATATCAATACTAAGTGGCACCATAATATTGCTGAGTCACTAAGAATAAATGCACTTAAGAAAATGTAAACTGCTTTAATCTAATTAGGCAGTGCTTAAATCCAATTTTTACACTTCAATTTTCTGTACAGATCACTGTTACATTCTGGAATTTAAGGGGACCTAATTAAGTCACTTCATACAAGCAGTCACCAACTTACAAACACACAAATAATAAATGCTTCCCTTATATAAATTTCCAGTATTTTACCTCTAAATACTTCACAAGATAACCCCCAACCCTCTTCAATTTTTCCCCCAAACCTCCTACCCATTGCCAAGGTTCCACCTCACCGCCCCCTCTCACGGCCAGGGGGAAATAAGTTTCTGGAATCCAGAGTAAAAACTCAGGAACGCATTTTCCTACAGAAAAAAATATAAATTGTGATCTAGAATGCTGAGTATTATAATTCAGCTACACTATGTTTATAAAGGCTTTTGTGAACTAAAGCCTAAGACCTAGTAACAATTCAGAACAATATTTCTATGAGAAAATGCATTCCAGGTTCAAAATAATTTAATACAATGCCTTTGTAGGTTGGTGACTGTCTGTATAGTGCCACCAAGTGATATGTATTTGACTAAACTCACAAAATATTAAATTCAAAACAGCTTTATCACATGACTCTTCAGTCTGAGTGTGCTATGTCAATCACTTTCTAAGAAAAATTAACTGTCCTAATTCATTTTAAAAACTGCTATAATACTTACATTTAACATTTCGAAATCATTACTTTCTAATCCTTGTGTGAGAAGAACTGGAAAGCTATTTGTCTGTGGAAGGTCATCCTTCTCTTTCTTTGTATCTATATCCAGTGCTCCCAGGCGCTCTTCAATGCTAACCTACAGAACAGAAATGATCTATTAATGTTAATCTAGACAAGGCCTAAAGTAGCTTGGTCGAATTACTTTGTTCCTATGTCTCAAAAAACAAAAGCACTGACTGGTTCACAATGAAAAACACAAACAAGCTCTTTCTCATTCCAACAAGATCTTACTACCATAAAGCCAATGATGGAGACCAATGTATTATCTGCAATCCAAGGTTCCAGATCCTAGTGATCTGGAAGTGCATGAGAAGTCATGATTTGAAAATGTAATTCATAAAAACATCTCTCTATAGAAGATTCAAAAAATACACAGATCTGGTATCTTATTACTAAAGCACAAGAAAAGACCTATTATCAAAAGAACTTTCCCTTCTAGAGCTACCCCTGGTTATCAGCCTCAGATCTGTAAAAAAGGAAAATTATCAAAAGAAAATGAAAAATAAAGACAACTATGTTCCCAAAACAATTTTTAAAATGTCTTTTCCTATTTTTCATTTTATTAGTTCCAAATGATGATTTTCTAGAAGATGCTCTACTAAATCAAGTTCCCTTGATAAAAGAATCTAAAATTTAAGTGTAAATAAACAGGATGCAATTTGCTACACAAAAACTCAATTGTAGAGAACTTATCTCTTATTAAAACAAGTCTAACAACCATGTTCTGCCCGCCTCTTAGTAACTAAATCAAAATACAAATACTCTGTGACTACTATGGCAAATAGGCTCTGGCAAAGCCTCCTATTTAGGTTAGCATAAAAATCAAAAAAGGCAGGAGGAAATTAAATAATTGGATCTAGGCCAGGTTAAAGAAAGTTGGCACGTTATTTTTAAATACATATACCATGTTACTAAGGAATAATTTTAATGAACTCAGCCCCATCCCCCCCACACACCCTACAAAGGAAGACATTTAAAATCAGGTAAAGAAACATAATCTTTCTCTAATGATAAAACAATTAAAATTTCACATCATTTCGGGTGACACATAAGAAAAAGGTCTACAGAGACAAGTACAGTAACCACAGGAAGGTCTAGGGAGCTGAGAAAAAATGAAGTTTGTAAGCACTTGAAGAGGTTATAGTGATGACTACTTTTAAAGGCCAACACTCAGTAAACTAGCCAGAACTGCTCAGACAGCCAAGAGAAAAGGCATCACTGGAACTCAGCAACATGCGAAACCCAATGGAAATCATCACAGCAAGTCCTGGCTTAAGGTACCGTATTCAATTATGTGACCCAGCTGACTGCTAACAATGGTCAAAACAGCACCCTCTTTAGTTAGTAAGAGTCTGTCTTCTCCATTAACAGTGGCCAAGTAGAAGCCTCGGGTTACAATTTGGAATTTCTGAACCTGTGCTGCTCGGGATGAGAGAGGGAACCAGCAGCAATCTTAGTTAAGTTCCTAAAGTTTCAAGTTTGGCTCTACCCAATAATTTGTTAGTCTCATGAGTAATCTTACATTTCAAACTCAAAAATGGTCAGTGATTCTATTACCTCATTTTCCCCTAATTTCCTCTTGCTCTCTACTTCCTCAGTTTGTGAAGGAGGAGGTTTGATAGCTGCATGATGACCAGGTACCCCAGGCACCAAAACTTTTGCTTCAGAATTCATCACTGGTGTCCTCACCTGTTAAAAAGGAATAGCCGGCAAGTGACAAAGGGAATTATGCCTCAGTCCTTGTAAGATTTAGCCCCAAAGAAAACTAACAGCTTTTAATTGGTTTTTCTACTGGAAAATCTTAACATAATCTTAACATAATTAATTTAATATGATAAGAACTACAGACAAATTTTAATTGAATGTTAGTAAATAAGTTTCCAAATTATAATTTGAAAGTTTATAGTTTTAAGGTTTTCAATAGCACATGAGTAAAAACCAGGAAAAACAACATTTAAAGATTACTTAAAAACATTAGAGAGTGAAGTTGTACATTTTACTACCACCTCCAGTAATCCAGCTTTGCCAGAAATGCTCAGACAGCCAAGAGAAAGGTGTCATCTCTGAAACTCAGCCAGAAGCGAAACCATATATGGATGTCATCATAGCAGGTCTTGGCCTTTTTTTTTTCCTCATTAAACTGCCAAACATGTATCTACATGTAGATGCCATGTTATATTCAAAATAGAAAATCATGATGATAAGCTTAAATATGGTATTTAATTCCAAACCCATCATATAGGGCTTTATATCCTTAAATATAGGATTCCTCCTTTAAATGCTGAAATCAGCAAAATAAGTTATTGACAAATATTGTATTTATTTAATGATCACACACAGGTAAAGGACTAACTCCCAAGTCTTTAACTTTTAGTTGTCTATTCACTCATTCATTCAACAAATCAAAAGCACAGGAAAGAAGTTGTATAATCTTGTTACCTAAAACTTAATCTCACCAATTTGTTAAGATCAAAAGGAGGGTATTAAAGAGTCTAAACATAATATTATATAACAATTCAATTCACCCAAATCTCTTTTTTCTCAACTTCTAATACGAAATGCACTCACCTTTGTTATAGCCGTCTCTACTTTGGGGGCCCAGCAGTTTGAAATGTCTCTTACTAAACACATGTGAGGTTCTTTGGAACTTAAAGCCTGGGAATATAATTTTAAGGAGGGGGGAAGAAAGGGGGCGGAAATGTCAAACAAAGCAATTGGAAATAAGAATAACATGAAAAGCCAATGCGTACTTGTGCATTTTCATAAAAATACAAAAAAGTATAGAAAGCTTCCCCACAAAACTCAGCCACCCAGACTGCCCACTACTCGGACTGATGGCAGCAGAGAAAAGTGGGTCAACTCTGAAGATATTAAGCATAATGTGTACTTTTTTCAGTTATGAACTGCTCAAATTTTTCACATGTATAGTTTTAAAAGATGAAGAGGTTTTTAAACTATAACAGATTTTTAATGATTCCTGTTTGTCACCCTTGTAAAAAAATAATCTGGGCTATTTAGGGTCCCCCCACTATACTTTCCACAAGCAAGTCAAAGACAGCACTGCTGATGAACAAATTGCTCTAAGGTGGATCTCTAAATCCTGATGTGCCATTACAAGGGGGACAATCAGATGCAGCAAAGTACATGTTACCCATAAGCCTGTATGGTTTTATGTAATTCTCTGTTCTGTGCCCATATAATTAATTAGCATCTGGTAGGACACAAAACAAGCAGGAAACAATGGCTGCATCTTTAGAGGACGGTTAGGGGGTCCAGGTACAGCACAGAGAGTTACGTTTATAGCTTAGTACCTTTCTCCCTTTTTTATTAAACCATATCCATGTGTTAAATTCTTAAAAAGTAAAATAAACTCCACAAGAGTTTGCTTGGGCACATAATATTTCAGTCATCATCTCCCAGAAGGCCTTACTGAATAAAAGCAGTATAAATGCAAGCTAAAGAAATCACCTATTGGACACGCCCATAACTCACCAAAAGTCTCCAAAGAAACTTTCAAAAAAGTTAAGTAATTGCACCACCCATTACATTTCCACTTAGGAAACTCAATGAGTACTGTTACTAAAGGCTCTTTTATTAAGATGTATCTTTTGGGTAATTGGGTATGTGCGTAAGTGAAAATGTATACCAGATTTCAAAGACAGAATACCAAAAAAAAAGGCGAATAAAATATCAGAAATAATTTTTCATATTGACTAAGGATTAAAATATTTGATATGCTAGGTGAAGTAAAATTACATACATAGCTCTCACAAACTAAAATAAACTACCCAGTGAAAAGATCCTTCAGTTACAGGAAAATACACGACTTCTTTTTAAGTATTCAAATAAGCAGACCAATGAATCACTCCACAGTCATCTTTTTTTTTCATGTCCACGTTGATGCTATTTTGCTTTACTCCAGAGTAGTATCTACGTACCACTCGCTCAATGGTGGGCTGAAACCAATTGCCGTATACAAGCAACAATGACATTTTGTCTGAGCAAAACCCAGCTGCTAGAATAGGAATGGGTTTTGGTGTTGATTTCTTGCCTTTCCCAGGTGTCACTATCTGAATTGTGCAATTTGAAGTCAAAGGCTTTTTGCAGTATCTAGAAATGAAGAAAAAAAAAAAAATAGATTAGAAAATTTGAAACGTCTCCTATGAATGCTTTGAAGCTGGCATCAAGTCAAGAAATGTAACCTCCTGTGGCCTCCACACTATCACCAGAGTGACCAGGATCCCCACACCACTAGTGTTGCTGTCAAGACCTCATCTAGCAAGACCTCACCACCAAATCTGCCTGGACACCATGTGCCCTTCCATCCCATTGCCAAGCCCCATAAAGGGCGCCAAGATCCCAGGTACTCTCTCGCTGCCTTGTGCTTCAGTCCCAGGGGACTCTCTGTACATGCCCTGTTCCAATCAGTCCCATTTCCAATTGTTTCCAACCCGCAAAAGCCTCACCATGACCTCCGCAATGCAGTTCCAAGAGCAAAATTATCAGCAAAATATAAACAACAAAATTCCATCGTCTAATATAAAAAATTCCATTATCTACTGCTTATCCAAGCAAGGGCTTTCATCAGCTTCTTGCTCTACGCTGGCACATCAGGGCAGATCTCCCAAGCTGTAGCTGTTTTCTCTCCATAGCCTTTATGTCAGAAGCCTAGGCATGAGATGATTTTAAGAGTGTTCCGTGTTCTTCACAAACATTTCAAGATGAATAGTCTGTCTCTCTTTCCCTTCTAAAACCTGGGAAAGTGTTACCAGATACCAGCTACCTCCCTCTCCTGCTGTCATCCAATGATTTCTGGGCCACTCCCCCAGATTTCTTGAAGATTCTAGTGGCTGTCATTCTAACACTACTCCTGAGGAATTCCTTTCTTAGCAGTCTGGTCTCTGCATCCACCGTGCAGGCTGATGATGCTTCTGATACACTGTCCTCCTGCCTCCAACAGCCCCGCCCTTCACTGTGTCTCAGCCTCTCACTCCTTACACCGCAGACATCTTACTCCCAACAGGTGCACCACACCATCCTTCTAGCTCATGCCTCCTAGTTATCCTGATTCCACAACCATCTCCATCCAGGATTTCTGGTCTTCTACCCCTCTGTAGTCTATTCTCAACACATCCGACAGAATGACTCAAAAGCTTAATAATGTTTTAACACTTAATACCTGATGAGGTCAAACCTTATCAGTCTTCTGCATAAAAGCAACAGCTTACTATTGCCCATGGAGAGGTGCCCAATTCCTCACAGCAGCCCACCATCTCTGGGCCCTTAGTTATATGTTCCACATACGTGTATGACTGTATCAATAAAGGCCTCAAGTGTTATACACCAAAAATGTTAAGAGTTACTCTAGGGAGTAGAACTCAATGCAGGGAGAATTAGGCTTTATAACCTATTGTCTACACATCCTAAATGTTTTTAAATGTTTTATGCCTTCATAACAATTTTATACTTAAATAAATTCCTACATGAGGATTGTAAAAGGAAGAATACCAACTGACAAAAAGTTGAAACCATCTTAAAGTTCACATGATTGATTCTCAGACCACGTTTACAGAGAATGGCAAAGGTTGCCAAGCTTTCTATAAAGAGCAGATAGTAAATATTTTAGTTTTGGGGGGCCACGTATGGTCATACTGGATTTGACCCACAGGTCATAATTTACTGATCCTAGATCTATGACTACTACACATGCTAACAGCAACACCCCCCTCTGTCCACCAAAACAATAGCATTGCCATGTTTCATTGATCCACATATATATGGCAAGGGAAACTATTATCAAAGTTAGAAATCAAGGTTTTACCAAGTTCACAAGCAAACTTTTCCAACTGAACCACTTTCAGTTAAAATGTATCACTAGAGGGATGCCTGGGTGGTTCAGTCTGTTAAGCGTCCAACTTCAGCTCAGGTCATGATCTCATCGTTTGTGGGTTCAAGCCCCGCATCGGGCTCTGTGCTGACAGCTCAGAGCCTGGAGTCTGACCCAGATTCTGTGTCTCCCTCTCTCTCTGCCCCTCTCCTGCTCATTCTGTCTCTGTCTCTCAAAAATAAATAAACGGTAAAAAAAAATTTTTAATGTATCACTAGAGGGGCACCTAGGTGGCTAAGTTGGCTAAGCATCCAACTCTTTTAAATTTTTTTAAACATTTTTTTATTATTGGGAGACAGAGAGACACAGAGCATGAGCAGGGAAGGGGCAGAGAGAGGGGGAGACACAGATTCCAAAGCAGGCTCCAGGCTCTGAGCTGTCAGCACAGAGCCCGACATGGGGCTTGAACTCACAAACCGGGAGATCATGACCTGAGCTGAAGTCGGATGCTTAACCGACTAAGCCACCCAGGCACCCTAAGCATCCAACTCTTGATTTCGGCTCAGGTCATGATCTCACGGTTCATGAAATCAAGCCCCATGTCAGGCTCTAAGCTGACCAGAGCCTGCTTGGGATTCTCTCTCTCCCTCTCTCTCTGCCCCACTACCTCTCATGCATGCATGCATACTCTCTCTCTCAAAATAAATATAAACTTTAAGGTAAACCAACAAAATGCATCATCAGAACTGCCAACATTTACTAAGCATATATCATAAAACTACTTTACTACCACAAATATGAAGAAATGGTCCACAATCCGAAAACTTGAATCCTCACTGGAAATGTATATACTCATATGGATAATTAATAATTCTTTCAAAACAACCTAACTGAAAAGTAATATAAGGCAAAGAATACTGAGGTAGGAACAAAAAAGAATAACAAGTCAGGGAAAGAAAACAAATTTGACTTGAGAAATTTCGTACTTACCCATTTAATATGTGTTCAAAAAGATGAACTTGACCATCTTTGCAAACAACAGCTAACTTGACAGGCTGAAAGAAAAATTAAACTGATTACTCTAATGGAGAATGGCTTTCATAATATACTTATAAAACTTCAACTGTCCTCCCCACCACTTTAAATAACCAGAGAAAAAGTCAGAACACCAAGGTGGCACAACTCTTGCATTTAAAATTCATTACTGTCATCTAAACAACTGGAGTTGTTGTCAAGCATAGAAATAAAAGTTTAAGCCAAGAAGATAACAAGGAGAATGCAGCCTGGAAGTTACAGGAGCAAAGTCACTACCAAGTGCAAAGTCACTGACAAAAGAAACTGGCAGGCCCCGCATGTCAGAGCAGTCAGATCCCTGAACACGGGTGTGGCTGGGTGGCTCAGGTGGTTAAGCATCCAACTTCAGCTCAGGTCATGATCTCGCAGTCTGTGGGTTCAAGCCCCGCATTGGGCTCTGTGCTGACAGCTCAGAGCCTGGAGCCTGCTTCAGATTCTGTGTCTCCCTCTCTCTCTGCCCCTCCCCCACTCATGCTCTGTCTCTCAAAAATAAATAAACGTTAAAAAAATTTGGAAAAAAAAAAAAGATCCCTGAAAACACCATGGACACGGTCCCCCTGCTCGGAAGTGCACACCAGTGATTTATTTAATGGTTACTCCGGACAGTCCAAGAAGATTTTTGTTACATTTTGTTCTTTCTTCCCTCATGTCCCCTACTTTCCCAAATCATTAAATCATCAAAACACTAACTTTAAAAATATAATTTGTGAAATCCAAAAACAAATTCTCAAAAATTGAGCCATTTACCTCTTCTTTATTTTCTGACAACGTCAAGTCAATATAGACAGGTTCATCTGTAACTGTAAAAGACATCACTGCATTCTTTTCTTTGTTTTCTGACCGGACCTGCCTAGATAACAAAACCCATGATTAGGTAGTAAGAAATTTAACAACAAAAAAAGATGAGCACCTAACAGGAGTAACAGCATTAGATTCCCAATAGTTTTTGCATCTTTTGAAAGCTAAATAAAGAGACTACAGATCAAACTTAGACCCATTTGTGTCACTGCCACTTTACATGGTTGCAGGGAAAAGAGAAAGCACTAATGCCCTTATGCAGATTTAAACAATTAGTAACATTCTCTATTCTTTTCCACTAATCTGTTTGTTTATCTTGATGCCAATACCACACTGTTTTGATTATTGTAGCTTGACAAGTCCAGAAATCAGGCAATGTGAGTCCTCCAACTTTTTTCTGCTTTTTCAACATTGTTTTGGCTATTCTACATCCTTTGCATTTCTCTTTGAATTTTAAAATCAGATGGTCAATTTCTACAAGAGAGTTTGCTGAGATTTTGACTGGGTTTACACTGAATCTATAGATTAATCTGAGAATTCACACGATAGCAATGCAAAGAAAATAGAGTCCAGAAATAGACCCATGCGTATATTTAACCCAAATGATCCTCATTATTTGTGGATTCCTTCTTTGAGAATTTGCTTACTTGCTAAAATTTGTTAGCCTCTGAATCAGAATTTGTGGAACTTCCATAGTCTTGAACAGAGCAGTAAAAATGCTCAAAGCAGTGAAAAATAATAAGAGTTGCCCACAATGTTCAACAAGGCTATGCTCTGACTTCTTCCTTCAGCTCTCACACTACAGAAGTGTTATCAGTATTATTTAGTATCATTAGTATTATTTAGAATGCTATAAAGTATTTTCATTTTGTTTTCATGTTTTTGTTGGTGATTTCACTTTTAAAATGTCCCTTAAGGAGGCGCCTGGATGGCTCAGTAAGTTAAGCACCAGACTTTGGCTCAGGTCATGATCTCACAGTTTGTAAGTTCAAGCCCTCCATCAGGTTAACACGAGCCCCACACCATACTTCAGGTGAGCTCAAGCCCCAATTTGGGTGAGCACCACTTCTCTCTCCCTCCCTCTCTCTGCCCCTCGCTCACTTGTGCCCTCTCTCTCAAAAAAAATAAAAAAATAAACAGTGCCCTAAGTATAGTGCTCAAGTGCTGTCTCATGTATCTAAGAGCAAAAGAAGCTGTAATATGCCTTAAGGGAAAAAATATTTGTTAGGTAAACTCTGTTCTGACAGGAGTTAATTAACTATATACATGACGTATTTTCAAACAGAAACACACATAAAACGAGGCTATATATTGATTAGATGACAAAAATGTAACCAACAAAACTTGCAGAAACCTAACCTTATATTTCCCGGAGGACTCACAGTTCAGTATCACTAACTCTGCGCTCATGAGGACTTTATACAACATAACAACTGCAAATAAGAACCAACTGTATGTGTCTATCCATGTATATATGCAAAAACAGTTCACTGGAAATAGTCTTTTCAACCAATGGTACTGAGACCAATGGATATTCCTAACACAAGAACATAAATTTCCATCCATTCAGGAATGCAAACTGGTGCAGCCACTCTGCAAAGTTATGAAGTTTCCTCAAAAAGTTAAAAATAAGGGGGTGCCTGGATGGTTCAGTCAGTTGAGCCTGGGCTCAGGTCACGATCTCCCAGTTCGTTGAGTGCAAGCCCCAAATCGGGCTCACTGCTGTTAGTGCAGAGCCCGCTTCAGATCCCCCCACTTTCCCCTAAATAGACATTTGCAAAAAAAAAAAAAAAAAAGTTAAAAATAGGGGTGCCTGAGTGGCTCAGTCACTGGGCATCTGACTCTTGATTTTGGCTCGGGTATGAACTTGCAGTCCGTGGCATCAAGCCCCCACACATCAAGCTCTTCACTGGCAGCACAGAGCATGCTGGGAATTCTCTCTCTGCCTCTCGTTCGCTCTAATAAATAAATGTAAAAAACACAACTGTCCTATAATCCAGCAAGAACAGCACTACTAGGTATTTATTCAAAAAAAAAAAAAAAAAATGCTAACTCAAAGGGATACGTGCACCTGATATTTCTACAATACCAAATATCTACAATAGCCAAATTATGGAAACAGCCCATTGATGAATGGATAAAGATGTGATATACATCTCTCTCTCTCTCTCTCTCTCACACACACACACACACTGGCATAAAAAATGAAATCTTGCCATTTGCAGCGACATGGGTGAAACTAGAAAGTATTATGCTTAGTGAAGTAAGTCAGCGAAAGACAAATGCTATATGATTTCATGCATATGTAGAATTTAAGAAACCAAACAAAGAGGAGAAAAAGGCAAACCAAGAAACAGACCCTTAACTATACACAACTAGTGGTTGGGGGTGTGGGGGGTGGGCTAAATAGGTGATGGAGATTAAGGTGTACACTTGTGATGAGCACTGGGTATTTATGGTAGTGCTAAATCACTATACTGTACACCTGAAATTAATATCACACTGTATGTCGGGGCGCCTGGGTGGCTCAGTCGGTTAAACAGCCAACTTCAGCTCAGGTCACGATCTTGCAGTTTGTGAGTTGAGAGCCCCACGTCATGCTCTGTGCTGACAGCTTGGAGCCTGGAGCCTGCTTCAGGTTTTGTGTCTCCCTCTTTTCTCTGTCCCTCCCTGACTCTAACTCTGTTTCTCAAAAATGAATAAACATTAAAAATTTTTTTTTAATATTACACTGTATATTAACTGGAATTTAAATAAAAATTTTTTAAAAACTGTCATTCATTCCTTGTACCATATACACATATTAGCTCAAAATGCAAGCCTTAAAACTAAATCTTTCAGAAGAAAACCTTTGTGACCTTGGATTAATCAAGCAAAGATCTCGAAACATGATCTGGACTACATCAAAATTAAAAACTTCTCTTCAAAAAGACAATGCACATACTAGGAGAAAATATCTGCAAAGCATATACTTGATAATGGGTTTATATTGAGAATATATATAGAATTCTCAAAACTCAGTAAGAAAACAAACCCAATAAAAAATAGGCCAAACATATGAACAGATACTTCATCAAGAAACATATCCAGATAGCAAACAGGACAAAGATTCTCAACATGAGTGGCCATTAGGGAAATGCAAACTAAAACCACAGGGAGGTACCATTACATACCTATTAAAATGGCTAAGGTTAAATGATTATATCAAGCATTGGTGAGGATATGAAAGAATTTGCACTCTTATACATAGCTGGTCAGAATGTAAAATGTAAAAATGGTACTATCACTTTGAAAAAACTTGACAATTTTTTTCAGTAGCCCCAACATGGGGCTTGAACTCATGACCCTGACATCAAGAGTCACATGCTCTACTGACTAAGCCAGCCAGGGGCCCAAACTTGGCAATTTCTTAAAAAGTTAAATATATATCTATCATATGATCTACCCATGCACTCAAGGTATTTACACAAAAGAAATGAATCATATGTCCATACAAAGATTTATACACAAATGTCTGTAATAACTTTGTTTTAATGTTTTACACAACAGGTTTTATTTATTTATTTATTTATTTATTTATTTATTTATTTTTAACGTTTGTTTTTTTCTTAATTTTATTTTTTATTTTTTAAAATTTACATCCTGGGGCGCCTGGGTGGCTCAGTCGGTTAAGCATCCGACTTCAGCTCAGGTCATGATCTCGTGGTCCGTGAGTTTGAGCCCCACGTCGGGCCCTGTGCTGACAGCTCAGAGCCTGGAGCCTGTTTCACATTCTGTGTCTCCCTCTCCCTTTGCCCCTCCCCCACTCACATTCTGTCTCTCTCTCCCCTTCAAAAATAAATAAACATTAAAATAAAAGGAAGAACGTGCTGTTTATTATATGTCAATTATACCCCAATAAAGGTATTTTAAAAATTTAAGGCACAAATTAAAAAAAGAAAAAGACTAACAGTAAAAAAACATGATTTGCAAACACGATTCACAATCAGTTTGTTTTTATCAACTAGTGAGACTTTATACATTCACCAGTAAACAAGGGCACCTAGGTGGCTCAGTTGGTTAAGCGTCCAACTGACTTTGGCTCAGGTCATAATCTCACGGCTTGTGAGCTCTTTTGAGTTCGAGCCCCATGTCGGGCTCTATGCTGCTTCAGATTCTGGGTCTCCCTCTCTCTCTCTGCCCCTCCCCCACTCACTCACGCGCATGCTCTCTCCTTCAAAAATAAACATTAAAAAAATATATATATTCACCAGTAAGCATCTTTCAATATTTTTGTGTATAGAAGAAAACTAAGAATTTTATTGGATCACTTCTAAGTATTCCCATTTATGAATTCTTCATAAAACAATACTAATTCTAACTTGAAGCCATTTATACTATACATTGTTCAAAATCACTGCCATAAGACTACTTTATACAAAAGAAACTGGTATCTTAGCTCAACAACAGGATAGTACTGTCCTTACAGTAATATAAAAGTGTTTTTTTGCTTCATTTTCATTCAGCAGCAAGAAGCCTTCAAATGTTATTTCCTAACAGAAATGTGTCTTTCAAAGGTAATCATCAGGGAACCTTAGGCTTCCTCTACCTACAAAACACAAAGTTTTCCATAAATGGTCTTTGGAGGCAGCCTTTTAATATGGGTTTTTAATTTTTCAAGTTTATTCCTCTGTTAGTAGGAAGCCCACAGGCATACACATACTATTTGGGGGATGTTAAGACAACAGAAATCAATTTCTCTTTTACAGAAGAAATTTTGTAGGGGCATCTGGGTGGCTCAGTCAATTGAGCATCCAACTTCGGCTCAGGTCACGATCTCACGTCTTGTGGGTTCAAGCCCTGCACTGGGCTCTGTGCTGAGAGCTCGGAGCCTGGAGCCTACTTCAGATTCTGTGTCTCCCTCTCTCTCTCTCTGCCCCTCCCCCGTGTACACTCTGTCTCTCTCAAAAATAAACATTAAAAAAAATTTTTTTTTTAAAGGAGAAATTTTGTAGCTGGAGACCCCTAGGTCTAGGGAGCCAAACAGGTGAAGCATTTTTAAGACTGGAACATCCAAGTAGTGTCAGGAGGATTTGGTGGCAGATTTTAACTTTCTGGCATTACTAATTTCTTATGTAAGTGTTAAACGTTATAAAACTAAATTATCCCAGAAGGCATGCCTCAAAAAACAGACACAGGAGAGAAAACCAACACAATGTGGTTATGAAAGGATAATTAGGACTATGGCTCAGTTGATGGTTTGAAGGTGAACAGAAGTCCACATTAGATCTTATGAACCTTTCCCCACCCAACCACAAGGTTTATGTATTTGATGATTCCCACTTCTGAGTTATTTGGTATAAATTCATAGTAACTTTGTATGATCAAGAACATGCTCAACTAACTGATTACTAGGATGAGAAACTACTTGTTTAAATCTCCACTTATTTTAGCTGAACAGCAGGTGTTTAAAAAAAGTTAGCTTCACCATCGGTTCTCATAAAATCCAAGAAAACCCTTATTTTCTTAAATTTAAAAACTTTCTGATGGCCGTTTAATACCAAATTAATTTTTACTTTTAAAAGTAGTTCCAGGGGTGCTTGGCTGGCTCAGTCGGTAGAGCATGAAACTCTTGGTCTTAGGGTTAAGTTCAAGCCCCACATTGGTTGTAGAGACTACTTAAAAATAAAACTTTAAAGGGGCGCCTGGGTGGCTCAGTCAATTAAGCATCCGACTCTTCATTTCAGCTCAGGTCATGATCCCAGGGTTATGAAATCAAACCCCAAGTCAGGCTCTGCAATGAGCATGGAGCCTGCTTAAGATTCTCTTTCCCTCACTTGTGCTCTCTCTAAAATAAAAATAAAATAAAATCTCAAAAAAAAAGTAGTTCCAAGGAAAAATAGTAACAGCAATTACTGCAAAAAAGGGAAGAAGAAAAAAGGGGGGCACTACTGGGCATTCTCAGACATATCCAAGAAATTAAATGTCCTCAGTAAAACATCAGTAAATAGACATTACTGCACTAACCCAATGGTCCTTTTTCAAGAAAATTAGACATTATCCTAAAATTTTTTAAGAAGGTTATTTATAACTTGCCCGGTCACAAAAATATTCAGACCCCTCTACCTCTAGGCAAGCAAGATGTGGTACTATGATACAATGCTCTTAAATTTTTCTCATAAAGTCTGTTTTTTAGGCAGGCTCAATTCTTCATTACAAGTCAAGGTAAATCTAACGTTAAATACAATAAAGCAAGTCTCACATTCATCATTTATATTACCCATACAAGCTGTGACAGATTCCTTCAAGGCAACGCTACCTCCCAGGCCCGAGACTACATACCAGACGTTAAGTAGCCGGTCATGCACTGCTCCTGACAGGAAATAAAGGCCTGTGACCCCATCAAAGGGCTGGCTCTCACTAGGAGGTCTGACAGTAGTGAAGACGAGTGAGGAAACAGGCGTTGCATGTCCTGTGAAGTGCTAGAGAGAGTTCAGTCTCGTTTAGGAGAGGACACAGAACAGTGACAAAAGTGAAGAGTCCTTATGGACCATAAACAATACAGATGATCCATATATGAAATCAGAAGTCCAGACTAAAGGTAACAGCTAAATTTAATTCTAAATAACTGAGATTATTTGTGCTACATTCCATGCACTTTCAAAAACTCCACCTGAGGGGCGCCTGGGTGGCTCAGTCAGTTAAGGCTCTGACTTCAGCTCAGGTCATGATCTTGTGGTTCATGGGTTCGAGCCCCACGTCAGGCTCTGTGCTGACAGCTCAGAGCCTGGAACTTGCTTCAGATTCTGTGTCTCCCTCTCTCTCTCTCTCTGCCCCTGCCCTGCTCATACTCTTTCTCTCTCTCTCTCAAAAATAAACATTAAAAAAAATTTTAATAAAAAAATAAATAATTAAAACTCCATCTGAAAATCATCATGCCCTAATAACTGCCATGGCCCTACCCACAATCTTTATTTTTTCCATCCTGCATTAAAGACCCACTTAATTCTATCCATGTTTAAGGGGCGCCTGGGTGCTCAGACACAGCCAAGGAATTGTAGGTCTTCATTTTACTCTCAGTGAGTCGAAACCACAATTTTAAGGCATCATCACAGCACCAAATATACACCCCGTAGCACACTCAAAAATATAATACTACATATCCCCATAGTCAAATACTGCAAATGTAGTAAACACAAGATGCAAGGAAGAAATCAAACCTACTATATCATTATACAGCAGAGTAAAAGATTTTAATTCAAATTCTACTTATTTGTTCTATTCATTTCTCAAATGCATGTGAAACGGACACATCTAACCTATTAAATATCAACACACTGGATTTGGAAGCTAACTTTCATCTTCTGATTCTACTATTTGATATGCCTGAAAATAACAAATCTGTACTCTCAAAATGACATTCTATGGCTCAGACTTTCCGCCCTTCTCCATACTTACTCTAGACAAATGTTAGGCTTACAACTAATTTGATTCACTCACTCTGTAGATTTCTTTGGTCTCCAAAACCCATAGTTTGATTGTTCGACCAGCTGAAAGCAACATCTTTCCATCTGGGCTAATACACAGGGAACTGACGCTGCTGTTGTCACCTTTCCATTTGCTGTAAAGTGAAGAGAAACAGAAACATCTCCATGAATGGGGAGAAAACTTTATTCAGAGCAAAAAAGTAACAAGAAACAAATAAGGTATTAAAAATACCACTTAAGGTTCCATGCAATTATTCCCTAAAAGCCTGTGTAAGGTGACTAACCTTGAATCTAACACTAAGGTAAAGCCTACTCAAAGATTTTCAAGAGGTACCAGAAAATGGATGAGTAGGAGATTTAATACAAAAATGGGTAGCTGTGTATCCTGTGTATGAGGTGGATTTTGTTAATGCCCAGGAAACTACCTGGCTGGCTGGACCTCCACAAGTCCATCCTATCCCCACCATGGTTCCCACACTATGTGGAAGCCTGGCCTTTAATTTACTTAGCAGCACAAATTACTTCTCAAGCTACAGTCCAAAAAGGTTATTTCTATCTCAAATCAACATAGGTGCACTCCCATCTGACAGAGTAAAATAAGTCAAGTATAGACGATCCCCTTCTAATACCTGAAATATGATTGGCATGAGTCTTTGTACTTTGTTGCACACATTAATATTTTTATAAACAAGGAGCTTGGTTATTCACTTATAAAATCAAGAAATAACAGTAGCAATCCTCTTACCAAAAGACATGAATTATAAAGTAAAAGAAAACACACTGCTCTGCCAATCACATTGGAATATGTCAAACTACTCATTTGGAAAAACAAAAGTAGATTCCTCTCTTCTACTACACACACAAAAAACTTGACTAATTAAACTAAAGCTAACAGATTAAAAATAAGTATTAAAAAGTGCACAGGAGAGTGTTTTTATAATCCTGTTTTAGGAAAGGCCTTCCAAAGCAATTACAAACCAGAAATCATAATGGTAAAAATAACTTGATTTAAATAAGTAAAACTTCTGTACCACAAAATAAGTCATAAATTTAAAACCAAAAAACTAGAAAATATCAAATATATATACTACAGGAAAAAGATTAATACTCAGAATACATAAACAGCTCTTTATATTTAAGAACTAGATCAGATTAAAAAAAAAAAACCTCAAAAATACACAAAAGATATAAACAGGCAATTCATAGAAGAAATACAAATTGTCAATAAACATGAAAACACTCACCCTCACTAGTAATCAAGGAAATGCAGCAATAATACAGGACACTTTTTCCTTCACCCTTTTTTCAGTTGCTAACATTTTTGATAATTTCTCAACAATTCCCACAGCTTCAACATTTTATATTCATCATTCAACCCCTATTCACTTAATATACATATAAAAAAAAGACATGATCACCAGCCCGACAAGCGTCCCTGAATCTATCTCCTCACTCGGCACTGAAAATGCTAGCAAAGAGCTAACACCACTGCTGAGCTCCCTCCCCAGCCTCCATTAAGAGCTCTGCAACTCAAAGTGTAACCTCCTACACCAGCATCACCTGGGAACTAAGAATGGACTCCCAAACCCGACCTAGACCTACTAAATCAGTTCTATCTGCACAAGTAACTCACGTGCACATCAGAGCTTGAAAAGCACTAGATCAGAAGATTCCTCTCTAGGAAATGTGACCGGTGCCAAGGTAATAACCCACATATACTGACATTCAAAGGCTTCCCCCTCAGTCCACAAATGAAGCCCAGCAATTGAGCTGCCACCTACACAAGCCTTCCAATCAGTTTCTTCATGTTTCATTTTCAAATAGCAACAGGCAGCCAAGGATCCCCCATCATTTCAAGAATGCCTTTAACTAACATAAAAGAAGCTAAAAATCAAACAAAAATCAACACATCCTCAAGAGGGAAATGATGTTAGGAACAAAAGAAAAATACTTTAAAATCCTGTAATTATTATCTTCAGAGAGTTAGAAAATATTATATCCATGAAAGAAGCATGATGCAACAAAAAAGAAACATTAAGAGAACAAAAAAAAAATCTCCCAGAAGTTAAAAATATGGTTAGAGAAATGTAAAATTTCAATAGAAAATTTGGAAGGTAAAACTGAGGCAATCTCCCTGGTAACAGAAGAAAAAGACAAAAGGAAAACTAAGAGAGAACAAAGAAACCTAAAGGATCAGTCCAGGAAATGTAATATCTAAGTTACAACAGACTGTACTAGAGAAAGATCAAAAAAACAGAGAAGATGAAATTATCAAATACATGCTACAAGAAAAATGAAGGAGTGCCTGAGTAGCTCAGTTGGTTAAGCATCAACTCTTGATTTTGGCTCAGGTCATGATGATCTCACGGTTCATGATAGAGCCCCACTCCCCTCTCCAGCCCAGGGTTTTGCACTGAGGGCAGGGAGGCTGCTTGAGATTTCTGTCTCTCTCTCTGCCCCTCCCCTGCTCACACTCACTCTCTCAAAATAAATTAACACTAAAAAAAAGAAGAAAGAAAAATGAAGAGCAATTTTCCTCAAAAATGAAGGAAAAATAACCAATGAACCAATGCTTCAAAATCCTGAAGGAGAGGGGCGCCTGGGTGGCTCAGTCGGTTAAGCGTCCGACTTCAACTCAGGTCACGATCTCGCGGTCCGTGAGTTCGAGCCCCGCGTCGGGCTCTGGGCTGATGGCTCAGAGCCTGGAGCCTGCTTCCAATTCTGTGTCTCCCTCTCTCTCTGCCCCTCCCCCGTTCATGCTCTGTCTCTCTCTGTCTCAAAAATAAATAAACGTGAAAAAAAAATTAAAAAAAAAAAAAAAAAAAATCCTGAAGGAGAATTACTTCCAACCTAAAATTCCATATCTTCAAACTATAATTAACTGTGAGGGTACAATAAAGGCGCTGGTGGACAAGCAAAATCTCAGTAAATTTACCATCAACACACTTTTCTTATGAAGCCACCAATTCATGTGTTTCACAAAAAAGAGAGTAACCCAACAAAGAGAAAAATGGGATCTAGGAAATAGAGGTTCCATTTGACAAGAGAATTTTCAGGATGATAAATGTAAGAAAATCCCAGGATCCTCACTGTTCAGCAGACCTTGAAAGGTGACTGAGAAGTCCTCCAAGAAATATAATATAATTAACTGAATAACTGATGTGCTCCAAAATAACATGCAACTGTGAGGGTGAAAACGAGCTAACGACAAGTATATACAAAACTAAGCAAATGAACAAGGAAATTATAAACCCCAAGAAAAGCAGAGTTTTGTGCCAAAAAATATAAACCTAGTAGAGTACAAGGCTTATCTGTAATAATATTTAAGCAGTCATAATGCAAACAAATAGCCCTTCATCAAAAAATTGTGATGGGGCGCCTGGGTAGCTCAGTCAGTTGAGCGTCCAAATTAGGCTTAGGTCATGATCTAACAGTTCGTGAGTTCAAGCCCCACGTCAGGCTCTGTGCTGACAGTTCAGAGCCTAGAGCCTAGAGCCTGCTTGGGATTCTGTGTCTCCCTCTCTCTCTGCCCCTCCCTGGCTCATGCTCTCTCAAAAATAAACTAAAAAAAAAAAAAAACAAAAAAAACTGTGATGTTGGGAGAATGGAGAGGGTGAGAACTAAATCCTCATCTTCCATAGAAGTCAATACATAGTACCTAAAATGGTACACAATCCACTGACAGCAGCATAGGAATGCCAAGAATGGAGCTGGGAACACAACCCTATGAGATAGTAGTGTGCATGAGAGCTCAGGCTCTGACCCAACCATTTCTCAACTGTAAAACAGGAACAGAGCCCACTCACAGTGCTGTGGTTAAATACAATACTGTGTAGAATGCACTGAACAGAGCCTTAAACATTAGTCCCTACGTGAAGCACCTAACGTTGTGAACTTTCACCCATGCAGCATTTTAAAAATACAGTTGTGTGGCCCCCACCCCAGACCCAGTGGGTGGGAATCTCCACAGGTGTTTCTGACAGTCATCGGTGGGGAAACTGATGCAACAGATAAATGGAGACAAAAACTTACTGAACCTCTAGGGAGATGACCTATTCATCTGCACCTCCCACCCCAAACCCTCATTCAAATTCTAAGCCTCTATTCACAACCCCATCTGCTGGCTCTTGACTTTCATGTATTATTTCAAATTAGACTTGTTTAAAACTCAACATCCATTTCCCTCTTCTGGCTATAATTTCTATGAACTGTGCCACACCACTTGTCTAGTAAGTTCACAAAACTGAAAATGGTTACATTTAACTTTTGTCATTTAATTCCCCTTTTCAGGCTCCCCAAATGTACTTAGTTGCTATCTTCTTCATTCTCACTTTCCACTCTTACCATCCTACATTTAAACTACCACAACCACCTAGAATCTGGCTTCTCTGCCTTTGAACCTGCTCCTTTCCATATACTCTAGACAGTGCTGGCAGATCACCTTTTCCTAAAGCATTATCTTGGTGACTTTATTCCCAAGACATGACCTTCAGTGGCTCTCTCCTGCTTACGACATAGAATCCAAACCTCTAAGTAGTTTTAATATAGTAGAAAAGCACTGTACCAGAATTCAAGACAGCAGGATATGAACTCCTTCCCTGCCATTTATTAGTTATAAGACCACAGGCACCATTATCCTTCTTAGGGTCCTTATCTACACAAGTTGAACTAATTCAACACTTACTGAACACTTACTATAAAGCCTATCACAGGATTACATGCTTGAACTGGAAGAGTTGGTTGAGATTTTTTATCTATGACAGTTAAGGCCAGATTCTTAATACACTTTGGCCCATATCCTCTGCCAGTCATTATTCCCTAGTACATAAATCTTCCAATCTTTCACTTCCTTTTTCCCCAGACTTTGGTCTTGCCATTTCCCCACCTTCCTTCCCCCATCCTCTTCTATCCAAATAATACCTCTCCCAGAATGCCCAACTGAAATCCCTTCTCTTCCACCAGGCCTTGCCAACACTATCCACCTCATTTGACCAGTAATTACTTGCTACCTTATGTTTTCTCTTGTGCAGTTATTTGACTCTTGCATCATTTATTTAATGTTTATGTACTAAAATCTTGCATGCCTGATTTGATTTAAAGTTCCTTGAAAAGTCTATACCCTCATTAGTATCTACATTCCCTGTGTCCAATATCAGACTTTACCTACAGCCAAGAATAGTCTTGATTTATCAAACTCTAATGATTTCCAACAGTAACCAAGTTACCCCTCCAATACCATAGAACCATCAATGTTACTCACCACTTTACTTTGCATGTCTGTGTATTCCATTCCACAATGTGTTTATCATCTGAACAACTATATAAACAGCCATTGTCTTGATGCCACTGTATGCAATTGACCTTGTTGTCATGTCCACCACTCTAAAGGTCAAAAAAAAAAAATTAAAAGAAGAAACTCATCTTATAGAACATAATTACACCCTGAAATCATTACAAAGAGTTAACAAAAAAGACAGGCGTTAACCTAACCAAAAACACCCTACCCTGCATCTATCCATTTCCAACATCAAAAATGAGATAAATCAGCTATAAATACATCAAATGTTAATTTTCCCTTCTCTGCTTCCCTTCTATGTTTTTACATACTTCCACATCATAAGTCAAAGAATGCTAGTCCTAAATGCCACTTGCTTTTCACAAGAATGCCAGCACTAAGGCAAGATAAAATACTTCGTGCACAGTGGCAGAAAGTTTGTGACACTTGAGTGAACCAGTAAAGTCAAATCTTGGAGTTTAAAGTCAGTACTTCAGGTAAAAACCACATCTAATCAAAACTATCCTTGAAAATCCCTTTTTTAAAAACTATCAAAACCATCTCTCAATAAAGAAATCACTGTTTCTTCAAGTAAACACGAAATATCTCCTTGTGTTAAGGAAAATACGATACGAACAAGACTTTAACATACTCAGCATAGCAAGATGCTCATTCACTTAGAGGCACACAGGAATGGACACATCAACTGGGGAAGAGCAAGTTCAACTCCCCCACCCACCTCACACACATTCTGGGACAAACTTATTCAGCAGAATAAGGTGAGAAATCATCTACACTAAGCAATTGTGACTTTCACTCTACTTGAATTCACATCAATTAAACGAACACATGAATCAACATCACGTACATATGTAAGTTAAGGATAAAACTCAAAATCACTACTTCTATTACATAGATTCTTCCTACCTCGAAAGAAAAATAGTTTTAAATGTTAAGTTCAAAGGCATCTGGGTGGCCTAGTCGGTTAAGTGGCTGACTCTTGATTTTGACTCAGGTCATGATCTCACAGTTTGTGGGATCGAGCCCCACATCAGGCTCCACAGGCTCCATGCTGACAGCACAGAGCCTGCTTGGGATTCTCTCCTTCTCTTTCTGCCCTTCCCCTGCTCATGCACACAAACCTTCTCTCTCAAAATAAATAAACTTTAAATAAATAAATGTTAAGTTCAGATACTTCCCTTCGCTAATATGAGCTATCCACTCAAAGAACTAAATCCTGTATCATAGGATCCTATATCATAGACACATACACAAAGAACTGAATAAAAAAACATGCACAGATAAATTCCACTGAAAGAATTTAGTAAGAAAATAAAATTTTCAGGGACACCTGGGTGGTGCACTCAGTTAAGTGTCTGACTCTTGATCTCGTCTCAGGTCATGATATCACATTTCATGAGTTCAAGCGCCACTTTGGGCTCTGTGCTGATGAACGGAGCCTGCTTGGGATTGTCTCTCCTTCTCTCTGCCTATCCCCCGCTTGTTCTCTCTCTCCCTCAAAATAAATAAACATCAAAAAAAATTTTTTAAAGAAAATAAAATTTTCAAAAGTAGTAATCCAAGAGATATAAAGCAAAACAAAGTAACATTTTCAGTCTGTCCATCTAGCAATTTGCTTATTAGCATTGTAATACCCATAGTGGTAAGGTTGCAGAAAAAAATAGCACTATCATACATTGATAGGAGCTAGTATGCCCTTTTGAAAAACAATCTAGCAACTGTACATTTGTTCATTCACTTACATAGTCAATAAACATTTACACAATACCAATTATATGCCAGGCACTGCACTAGGCCAATATACTAGGCCAATACAATACACTATTACATCTAAATCCCAATAAAAGCATGCAAGATAGGTTACAGAATACCCATTTAAGAAATGAGAAGACAAACTACTTATCCATGACCACATAACTAGAAGGATTCAACCTCAGGACAGACTAGGTCCAAAGCCTGATCCCTTTCTATTTCACCGTATCATCCCAACACTCTTTACTCTGACCTCCTTGGTTACTATTTAATAAACTCATTCCCTATTAAAGATTTATGTATAGAGGCTCCTGGGTGACTGGGTCAGTTTAACTTCTGACTCTTGATTTTGGCTCAGGTCATGATCTCACGGTTCATGGGATCGAGCCCTGCCATCAGGCTCTGCACTGATAGCATGGAGCCTGCTTGGGATTCTCTGTCTCCCTCTCTCTCTGCCCCTCCCTCCACTACACACGCAGACACTCTCTCTCTCTGAAAAATAAAGTTTTAAAAAAAAGATTTATGTATAATCCCATGAAATACCAAAATGATCTAAAAAGGAGTTCTAGGCTCCATCAGCATTATGTCCACAACCACAGTAACTAAGTAAAGCAACTATCACACTGTACAGATGGCTAGGTACCTGCTCATCACAAGACTGATAAAATCAAAGGATGGGCTCCCAACTACAGTGGGGTAAAAGCCTACACGAAGATCACACTTGACTTGGAGAGGAGGGAGGAAATAAAGGAGATTCCCTTCTTACTAATTATACCTCTAAATAATTTGTTTTACAGTTGTGTTTTTATAATCTTTAATATGAAAATAAGTAGCATACTTTTAAATGCAGACTTAAAATCAGACAAAATGTTTTATCTATCAAATCAGCTGGGTTTCTGTTAATGTTATTGCTGGTTTTTTTTTTTAATTTTTTAAGCATTTATTTTGAGAGAGACAGCACAAGTTGGGGAGGGGTAGAGAGACAGGGTGAGAGAGGATCTCAAGCAGGCTCCATGCTGCCAGTGCAGAGCCCAGATGTGGGGTCTAAACTCACGAAACCATGAGATCATAACCTAAGCTGAAACCACAAGTGAGACACTTAACTGAGCCGCCCCAGGTGGCCCAATGTTATTGCTGTTTTAATGGGAATATTCAATGGTGGAAATAATGCTACTGGAATACAGGTACAGTCTTTTCATTGCTGACATAAGTAAAATTAGAAGAATGTTTCTAGAAAAGTATTTGTATACTATGCCTAAAATGCCTTAACATTAAAACACTCTGACTCATTACTTACAGGTAATTTTGGGAATGGAATCCATGTAAACAGATAAAAAAATGTGTAACAACAAAAAATTAGAAGCCACCTTAACAGTAATAGCTAAACTGCCAAGGGACTATCCAATTTAGTGGGATTTCAGGCAGTCACTGAAAATGTTTATAACTAGTTCTTGAAAAATACGAAAATGTTGTAATGGATTTAAAATTTTTTAATGTTCATTAATTTTTTTGAGAGAAGAGAGGACAAGCAGGGGAGGGGCAGAGAGAGAGGGAGACACAGAATCTAAAGCAGGCTCCAGGCTCTGAGCTGTCAGTGAAGAGCCCAATGCAGGACTGGAACTCAGGAACTGTGAGACCATTAACCTGAGCTGAAGTCAGATACTTAACCGACTAAGCCCTGCTCATGTTGTAATTTAATGGAAAATATCAGGATACGAAATAAGTAAGAACTGTATTTCTTAAACATGTACACAAAGAAATGCACAATCTATTAAATCTCTCTCAGTGGTAGATATAAGAGTAATTTTTTTTTCTCTTTTCGATGTAATGTAGTCCCAAATTATGTATGGAGCATGTTACTTAAAAGAGAAAACAGGAGGGCCGCCGGAGTAGCTCAGTTGGTTAAGCATCTGACTTCGGCTCAGGTCATGATCTCAGTTTGTGGGTTGAGCCCCACGTCAGGCTCTGTGCTGACAGCTCAAAGCCTGGAGCCTGCCTCAGATTCTGTGTCTCCCTCTCTCTCTGATCATGTTGTCTCTCTCTCTCTCTCTCTCTCTCAAAAATAAATAAACATTAAAAAAATTTTTAAAAAGAGAAAACAGGAGGGTGCCTGGGTGGCTCAGTCTGTTAAGCGTCCAACTCTTGATTTCAGCTCAGGTCATGATCATTCATGGTCATGAGTTCAAGACCCTCGTTGGGCTCCATGCTCAGCGTGAAGCCTGGTTAAGAGATTCTCATTCGCTTTCTCTCTCTCTCTCTTAAAAAAAAACTAAAATAAAATAAAAGAAAAAACAGGGGTGTCTGGGTGGCTAAGTCCGTTAAACATCCAACTGTTGATATCAGCTCAGGTTCATGAAGCTCAAGTCAGGTTCTGGACTAACAGCAGGGAGCCTGCTTGGGATTCTCTCTCCCTCGGTCTCTGCCCCTCCCCCACATGCACACACACTCTCATACTCTCTCAAAATAATTAAACTTTAGAAAAAAAACTTAGATTAAAAAAAGAAAAAACACTGCTTGATTCACATATACAGAAAGCATTCCTAAAGAAAGAGAAAAGTTCAGCAAACACCAAAAACATAATGTAGTAGATAATGTCTGAAACAAATCATTGTAAGTTAAATCACTGTCCTGTAGTATATATTTGCTCTGTGGTACTGGGGCTAGGACTCCAAACCACATTCTTGCTTTGCCAGCTGCACGGCCAGTAGGCTCCACCAATAAGGGGTGCTAGAGGGAGACAAGGCTGGAGGAAGAACAAGGGACCTGTTCCTTCCTGTCTTCTAGTGTATATCAGCCCAGACTATCTTTACCCCAACAAGGCAATGCTTCTAGCAGCAGCTGAACCCAATATGCAATTTTTCCAACCCCTGGAATAGTCTCCTCCCCTCCTTTCAGAGACACTAGTAGTCAGCTAGAGCTCTGTCCTCAGAGGTCTGGACCTCAAGTCCATGGGGCCACTCCTCCTCAAGAGACAGCAGCATAGAAAGCAATACCTGTTCCTTAAAGGTCTGAGTTGCAGCAATAATCCCACTGCCTCCTTTGTTCTCTGGCCCTGGAAGTGGTGAGCTCTTTCCTGCAGTCACTGTTTGTGATACCTTGAACTTATTACCTCTATTTTAAACCTCATCAAAAGTTCTTCGTATTCTGACATATCATGAAGATTACGTTACCTGTCACAGCTATTAGCAAATATCACTATACACAATTTTAAATGTGGGGGCAGAAATATGTGCCTATAGTACAGATCCTATAGCATTATCCTGAACTGTTGTTTTTAATAAATCTCTAATAGTTTCCCCACCATCTTTTATATACAATATATGTCTGTGCACATACAAATATCTATACTTACTATCAATTTACTGTGTAATTCTCCTTTTACTGTACTGTATAATAAAATACTACCAACTGCTGTACCAAGAGCCAACAAGTCAATCTGGTTACTCGGTCCTATAGCTTCTGATTTCCTTTTTTTCCTCTGGGGACTTTCCTGGGGGAGGGGGAAGAAAAAAAGAAAAAACAATTATGTATTTCAATACAAGACATCATTAATGCATAAATGCAAATGCCCACTAGACAACAAATGAAATGACTGCTACCAAAAGACACTTTAAAGACAGGGGTGGGGGAATTCACTCTCAAATGCTTTCTTTCTCACTATTTAGGGAAAAAAAAAAAAAAACTACCCCAATGAAAAGAAGAGCTTGTAAGTCTCAGTCCCTGCCTCCTACCTCTCTGGAAGGGAGGGAGTAAAGACAACAGGGTATGCTCTTGGTATTCTCTTAAAAGATCCATGCAGCCTCACTGCTGCTTCCACTTCTCAGAAATGAACCACTCCTGATAGGTCCAAGCCTCCACTCCCAAGCAGAGATTATAGACCCAAGCAACCAACACTTTCCCTTTTCCTCTCATCTTTCCTTTGTGTTCTACCTTCATTCCCAGGAGGGGACTCTAATGTTTTTATAAACACACATTTATTTCGGTTTCAGTCAAAAAAAAAAAAAAATCATTGTAACTAATAGCTCACACTAGAATTGCTCTAGTGTGTGAGAATTAGGGTTAGTCAGAAAAGTTCCATGCAGTCTTGGTGATCCTAATGACTTAAGAGGCACAAGTTTCAATCTAATGTCTAATGCCACAAGACTTCTTTGATTTACTTCAAAAATAATACTAACAGCTCCCATATGCCAAAAACAATCAATGATCACATCACATCAAAGTATATTTATAATGCTGAAAATGTACCATTTCAGAACTTCTCTTCCATATGTTTTTTTAAATTAAAGCTTGCCAGCCTGTACTTTAGCATAAAGGGCTGAGAAAGCCATTCTTTTAATATAAAACATTGTTTTAATATAAACCACTAACCCTGGAAAAAGAACATATTCTCAATAGTGCAAGATCTTTGCTCTAGAGCAAAAACAACAGAAAATTTGCCCCAAAAGCCACCAACATAAACTATGATGTTACAAATACATAAAAAATATCAAGGAGGAGATTTATACAGCATTTTCCATTTTTTTGAGTTTTCTTATGGGGCTGTTACATTTGAAGAATTTTATTCATTTGAACACTTAGCTCACAAAAAGTAAAAAGATTTAACAAAAAATAAACTTTTTATATATAGAAAAAAATACACATTTTGCAAGTCCTGAGGAAATGTATCTACGTTAATAAACCCCAAAGAGAAGTTACAATTAAAAGCCAAACTATAAAAGTCTGATGGTCTTATCAGTAATTTAATTTGCTTAAAACACTGAAACCTTAGCACAAGCAATGTCCTATGTCCCACCTTCAGTTAAACAAATGTCTAAAGCCAAGTCTGAGTGATCCCGCAAGGCAGATGTGGTCTCTGCACAAGGTTATAAACACAAACACCTATTTCAGGCAAGGGCAGTGGGGGAAAGTATACCAACCTCCTACTACACCTCATCAGAAAACTCTTCTCTGAAAGATTCTAGAACTTATTTCTCCAACTCTTGGTTTTCCCAAATCAAATCAAAATTATCCACACTGAGGTTTCTAATGTGTGAAACATATGCTGGTCCAAATATGTATATGTGTTTTTGGAGATACGAATTTGCACTAAAAAGCACAAAGAAATTTTAGAAATTAAACATTAACATATTCAAAGCCCTAATTTCCCCATCAACAAAATCTGTATTTTGGGGAGAAGCAAGCAGAGACAAGTGGAGGAGCATCCACAGAACCTATGCCCAATTTTGAGGATTACTGGTCTAAACCTAAATAATAACACAAGTAACACATCTCAAAGAACTACTGACTCATGCATATTTTCTCTGAGTTGGACGATCTTTTTAAAAATCACTTCCAAGTTAGCAGGATGAGCATGTCTGAACAAGTCAACCAGATAAGCTTATGTAAGCAATGTGCATTTTAGTGAAATCTACTATTTTAAATACTACCCCATTACCAAATATTTCTGAACCCAAGAATTTAAAGCTAATATTTATGGATTATGATAGACCTTTGTCAGCATTTTCTTTCTGAACCTGTTGCTCCTGTGATCAAAAACTTCAATGATTCCCCAGAGAACAGTAAATCAATATAAACAACTTGTATTCAAAAGTATCTGCAATTTGCCTCCAACCCACCCTTTCCAACCTTATTTCTAATTCCATCTTTACATTACACCAATCACTAACACTTTCCCCTTTTGCTTCTGCTTTTCCCTGAACCTGGAGGGGTCTTTTCCTGCTCACCTCAATTTTTACCTGGTTAAAAATCTATCCATGCTTCAAGGTCCACCTCAACTCTCACCTCTCCACAAAAATCTCTTCTTTCCCTTAAGGCACACATCATACTGTGCTCTGCATTACAGACACTGCATATCTGAATTGTCCATTTCTTCCCTGATGTCTCAGTCATACTCAGTTTTACTTCCTCTAAAGTGCCTAACACAATGTCATGTGCACACTCATTATTTACATATAATTATATAAAGTAATGAAAAGGGTAGGCTAAAACTTTAATTCATATTTGTGATTGGAAAATTGGGAGTTCCTGGGGGTACCAGGAGTGAAGACGAAAAAAAATGTGATTTCTTACAGTCTTTTTCAATGTTGAAAGTCTGACTGAGCTAAACAATAAAGAGCAGCACCAATCTGAAAAAGTTTATCAACATTTGATCCAAAAGGCAATCAAAAGGCTGGGTGAGAGTGTCACCAACATATGTGCAGGATTTACAAAATCAAGACAGGGCAGATGTGAAAAACAGAGGAAAAAAGCACATCCCTTGATGAGAAGTCTGAATTTGACCAATAAAGCAATGACTTTTTAGACTGAGATCCCAGAGTAAGAAGAGTTTACATGGACAGCCAGTACACACACTCATAAAAATACATATATATAAGCGAAACAAGTTCCACAAAAACCATATCCTTTCCCAAGCAAAACACACTCTGATGGTCTATTTCATTTAACACTATCACAACCCACTAATCTGTCTCACAATCCACTAATGGATCAAAACTATTTTTGAAAAATTCTGACCTCCAGACACCAAAAATTATGCCGAAGTTTCAAGTTTCATTCTGCAATTAGTCTCCTACGCCTTTTCTTGGCCTATCTTACCATCATTTCTCTGGCAAATGTTTAAGTTTCATAGATAACAGTGAACAAAATATGTGCATTTTACATATAATTACATACAGTCTTTATATCAAAAACACTTAAATTCTAATACACAGGAACTTCTATTCCTGTCAACAGGATCTAATCTGCAAACTTTACCTTGTTTTCAAGTTCAAATACTGGAGAGACCCTAAGATAGAGCATCATGCAGGAACACAACCAGACTGTACTACATCTCCAAGGGATGAGAATGGGAATACTCAGCTCAGATTCTTGCTAAAAACATTCTTAATGCTACTGTGCTTGCCCTGTCTCACAGCTGAAATCCATGTGTTTCGTTCAACAAGTACTAAGCTGCGTGAGACCATTTTAACTGCAGTGACAGCAAAGGAGCATAAACACATTTCCTGTGGTAGCTAACAGTCGACAAGGTCTGTTTCTTCAGAGCTGTACATCAGCTAGGGAAGGAAAAGTAGAGAAGTTTGAGAGATTTAAGGGGGCAATGAAATAGCAGGGTCAGTTACTAGGTGGCTCAGCCACTTCCTCCGTGGCTTTGGCATAACATCTCCGCCTCAGTTTACACACATACACCTGAGGAGCTGTAAACACAGCCATCTGTCGATAGTCCATCAGTCTGTCTTCTTGCACTTTGCTTATCCTCATTAGAGGTCCTCTTCCCCCAGGCCCCATCAACCAAATGAAATGCTCAGCTATATAACATGTACAAAAACCCTCCAAACACTACTGTGGCATGTGAAGTATTAGAATCATTCTGTGACCAAGAACAAGAAACAGCAATCCGATTTTTCTAAACATTTACGAAGTACTGCTTTAATTCTTGTAACCCAAGCAACCCAGCACCAACTCATTTTTCTCCACTCAGTAGTAATGTCACCAAACTTTGTCTTTGGGTGGCAAATTGCCAATCACTGAACCAGATACAAGATACCATTACAAAATGATTTACACTGAGGAATGTTAGCAGTAAATAGTAAAATGAGCCCATAGAGAATGCTAACTGAAGCATTCAATAACAATTAACATTTACTGAGCACTTACTACAGCAGTCATATAATTCTCTGAAGACTCTGAAAGGTGTGTGGCATAATCTCCACTTCAGGTTTGAGTTCCAAAAATGTTAACATGCTGGGAACACTGGCTTCAGAATAACATCCATTTCAAGCCTCATACTCTAATCCTCAAAGATGGGAAATGGAAGGGTTTAATAAGATGAGAACATCTTAAAACTTAAGTGACAAAGATCATAACCCAGGGGCCTGGGAGCAGAGACTGAAGCAGGTGCTATAAATCACTAATCATTTTCTAGCTTTAAAAAATTATGTGACTTTATTTTACCCCAAAACATGTGTGCGCATTCAAGAAAACTGCTTCTCCTCTCTCATCTTCAGTAAAATTGATGTTCTAGAAGGATACATCTCCAATATGACAAAGACTGGATGTCTCTACATTCCTCCAAGTTCTCAATTCTGTGACTCAAGATCTAGGGTTACCGCATGAGAAAAGCGGACAAGGAGTCAGAGTACCTCAACTCTAGTGGCCACAATCTCTTCTTTGGTTATTAAAGCTTCGGTGAAGTCACTTGAATTTTCTTAGTTCTGATTCTGTTCTTAAAAATCTTATTTCAAAACATTTCACAAAGTTATGTGGCTAAAACAAGAGCATACAGATAAAAGGATACTGAAGCCTACAAAAACTTTTAAGTAGCCAAACTCTCATTTTTCAATTAAGCCTTCCAAACTAGTGACTTGCTCAATGTGACAAAAGCCAAATTTGAGTTGAGTCCTGGGTATGAAACCAAATTCAGATATTTTTCTATATCAGACTGATATACATAACCTAAAACTATGACTTTCAACAGGAAATTTGTAACTAGGCCAAAGTTTTATTCCTGAGGCACAGAATGTGACTTAAGTCAACAGAAAATCAAAGGGGGGGTGAGGCAAAGAGGGATGGGGGCAGGCAACAAACTTCTGCCAACCTAATATTAACTATTTGTTGTAGATAATGGAGAACTAACTAAGCCCTAAATACCTGAGTTCTATTTCTGTTTTTGGTTTTTTGCAAGTTGCTTAATTTTCCAGAGCCTCAGTTTCTTCTTCACAAGACAAAAAGTTAATCTTTCCCTGCCAGGACTAACCATACAAACATGAGATATCAATAATGACCAGTGGTTTTAGCACTTACATTATTCTAAATACTTAGGTGTTCTTAAACATGTTCACCTTCACAACCATTCTATGAGGTGGGTATTATCACCCCTGTTTTACCAATGATGAATCAGAGGTATAAAAACTACTGAATTACTATGAAGCCAAACCTAGATTAAATGTAAGCAGTAGAGCTTGGATCCATGCATCCAATCATTGTTCCAGATTTTCCCTCAGCATCAATATTGTCATCTCTTTATAGGACTGTTAAGATAGAAACATAGAAAATAATTTTGAAAAGGAAAATTATGCAGACTGCTCTAACTTTAACAATGACGCCTATGATTTTTTTTAAGAGTCTGAGTTCACCTTAAGAGCCCCAAAAAGGTTTCTTTTAATAATCAACTAAAGTCACTTCATCTAGAAACTATGAAAAGCTACCTTAAGATCTGAAAAATACCTAAATATACTCATCCAAAGCATAGTTAGATGTACCCCTACTTTCAACCTAAACATTTAGCAGAAAGCTCCCCCACGGTAGTCAGATGGAGTTAAAACTCTGTTTTAAATACTAGCTTTTGAAGTTTTACCCATAGTGTCAGCTAAACACGAAACCTGAGGCTTCCAAATCACATTAGAATGATTCCGTTTGACTACTCTATACCTGTAGTACCCACGTGCATGTGAGTTAGAGCAGACGTAGTCTAGTGACTAAACAGTGAGTGACATCTTACCTGAGATGGGGCCCTAACAGTGAAAAGCCTTCCCTAACTCGGCAGTGTCCCATCTAAAAAAACTTCACCTGGACTGACATTCATTAAATTAAACCGGCCACTTCACTTTATCTCCACATCCTATAGCAGACTTCAGACTTGGTTTTAAAAGCGTGTATAAAGGGGAATTGAGATGTTAAAAATAAAAAAGCGTATAGTTTCAAAATACTGAGAATGGAAACAAACCTGGGAAAGTCAAGAGTTTCAAGAGTGAGAGTCCCACACACTGGACGTGGAAGAGAACACGTGGTGAGCTGCACCCAAGGGTTGGGGGGGGAAGGGGGGGTGTCCGGAAGCAAGGAAACAGACTCACTCATTCCAATCGCCTAAGGCAAAGCCGATGAACTAGAGGAATCGGAAAAGAACAGTACAGTCCCAAGGAGGGACTCTGTCAAAAGCCAAGACACTGAAGAGCACATGTTGATGCGAGAGGCTTGGCAGAAGCAAGCCGCCCTGGGGGACCGGGGGCCTATGCGAACATGGCGGCCCCGACGACAGCGGGGCGCGGGGCACAGACCGCATGGAGTCAGTCGGTGGGACTCCAGTCAACGGCCCATCGGATCCAGCCGCGCCCTCTTTCGCTACCCTGCGGACAGGCCGCACACGGGACTGGCGAAGTGGATGGAGTCCGCGCCGCCGCCACGCTCTGTGCCTCCTCGCCCCGGGCCTCGCAGGGCCGCGCGAGCTGCCGGGCCACGCGCCGTGGGGCCGAGGGTGCACCTAGGCCGAGCCCGGGCGGACGCCCGCCCCCCGCCGTCCCGCCTGCTTTACCTTGGCCTGCAGCCGCGCTGGCGCCCAGGCCAGGCAGGTGCAGGTACCGCTGAGGTGCGCGGAAGGCACGTACTCTTGGTGCAGCCTATTGTTGGCTGTCTCCCACACTCGCAACTGACCGTCGGCAGACGCCAAAGCGAAGTAGGCCTGGTTCAGCGGGGAGAAGGCGCAAGGAACCCCTGCCGGGGACAGGGGGTCTGCAACACCACGGCCGCCCGCCGCCATTGCTGCCCTGGCTCCGCGGCAGCCACGTGTTCGTCTGTGCGCATGCGCACCGGCGCGGGGCGGGGCCTGGAGGGAGGAAGTCGGGAGGAGGGAGCGTAGACAGCCGAGGGAGCGGCTCCTCGCGTCTTGAGCAAGCGTTGGGCGGACCCAGCCTGTGGACGGTGGCCCGGAGGGCCCAAGGCTAACTTATGCTGCGGGGGAGGGGACTGTGGAGGGACGTGACCGCAGACTGGAGAGCGGGACATTTCTTTTCAAAAAAAAAGAAAGAAAGAAAAAGGTTTGGGTTTGTTGGGTTTTTTTTAATTATAACATGATTGAACTCAATGTTTAGATGAAATAATCACATAACTCCATGATTGTGACATTTGTTTTCATTTTTTCTTATCCACTTCCACGCTGTAATCATGTGCACACATAACACACGTAATTTATTCAGACATCATAGTGTAAAAGTAATGGTAGGAGCTGCTTATTTCGTCAGGATTAATCCCATGTTACTACATCAAATAGACAATTTGTAATGACTCCAGAATGTTTCAACAAATCAATGCATTCTAATTCAAGAAATGCCAGATATTATTCGGCCCACACAGCTTATTGCCTAGCGGTAAAGACAAAAAACACCACCTTCAGGGATATAGGGAGACTCTAAAGCTTTACAAACAGGGAGTGCCAAGGTAACATTTGCGTTTTAGATTATTTGGAATAACAAACAGATCTACATTTCTTAAAAGGCCTCCTGGCCTCTGGATGGAAATGTTAGCGGGGCAAGAATGAAAGCAGACACACAATACAGAAGGACACTGGTGGGCTGGACTCAGATGAAAGCAGTAAAGGTGGGGAAAATGACCAAATTCCACATGTAATCTGAAATTAGAGCCAACCAGGTTTGCTAAATGATTGCAAAGGGTAAGAAAAAGACAGGTGAAAGATGATTCTAAGGCCTGAACAACTAAATGGTGATTCCATCAACTGGATTGGGGAAACGGGTTTGGTTGGAGTGGAAATCAAGAGTTCTGTTTTGGACAGTTAAGTATGATATGCCTATTGTACCTCCAAATAGAGTTGTTCAGGAGGAGCTGGCTATAAGAGAAGATCACAGAGATAGAAGTTTGGATGCATTAGCATACAAATGCTTTTTGAAACTGTGGGACTAGTCAGAGCATTTTGGGTATAAGTGCAGATAGAAAAGAAAACTTAGCCCCAAAATGTGCCAACCTTTAGAGGTCAGGAAGAGGAGGAAGATCCAGCAAAGAAGATGAAGAATGGGTAACAGGTAGGATGAAAGCCCAAGAGAATGAAATGCCCTGGAAACCAAATCTTTATAAGGATTTAGGAAGCAAAACTGATCAAAAACATGTCAAAGATTGTAAGATGAAGACTGAAAACGAACCAAGATTTGGCAAGATCAAGGGCGTTGGTGACTTTTCAAAAACAGTTGAGGGGTGCCTGGCCCAGAAGGTAGAGCATGCAACTCTTGATCTCAGGGTTATGAGTGCAAGCCCCACGTTGGGTGTGAAACTACTTTAAAATAAAATCTTAAAAAAAAAAAAAATCCAATAGGGGCGCCTGGGTAGCTCAGTCAGTTAAGCATCAGACTTGAGGGCTAGGGTCATGATCTCACGGTTCGTGAGTTACAGCCCAACTTTAAGTGAGTTTGAGCCCTGCATCTGGTGAGCCCAAGTCCCACTTGGGTGAGCCCCGCTTCAGGTGAGCCCTGCTTCTCTCTCTCTCTCAGCCCCTTGTGGAATTCTCTCCCTGTCTCTCTGCCCCTCGCTCACTTGCACCCTCTCTCTCTCTCTCTCAAAAACAAAACAAAAGCATTTGGGGTGGGAGACTTAGTGTAGAGGGTGAGAAAGAAAAAAGGAGGTGAGAAAGTGCAGAAAAGGGATTTTCAGAAACGTTTTCAAGGACTTTGTTGTAAAGGAGCATATATGAATCTGTATGAAGAAAAGTCTGAGCTAGAGTTATAGATTAGTCACAAATATACAAGTAAAAATAAAAGCTTATTGTGCACTCACCATATGTCAGGTACTATGCTAAGTATTTTGTGTGCATTAATCCATTCAGTCCTCACAACAACCCTAGGAAGTAGAAACTATGAATATCTCCATTTTTCAGATAACAAAACTGAGGTATAGAGCTGAGCAGTAAAGGAGGAGTTGGATTTCTAACTAAGTCATCTTTGAGTATAAACAATTTGACCCAATGAGACTATATAAAACTCAGGTCGATGACCCTTCAATACCCAAAATATCATTCATTGACCTCCTCCTTTTCAGGGATCTTGGCCTCTACCTTACTTACTCTCATGGTCACGTCTCAGACCTTATCATTACAATAGCTGCACCCCCTTCCTAATCTCAATTTTCCCACACCACTCTCTAACCATTAACTCCTATCTTTCCGTAAGGCTTGCTCCCTCCAGCTCCTTAATGGCTGCTCCTTCCTCTTAATTTATATTTTTATATATTTTTAATTTTTAAAAAGTTTTTAAATGTTTATTTTTGAGAAAGAGAGAGACAGAGTGCGAGCAGGGTAGGGGCAGAGAGAGGAGACACAGAATCTGAAACAGGCTCCAGGCTCCAAAAGCAGGCTCCGAGCTGTCAGAACAGAGCCTGACATGGGGCTCAAACCCATGAACCATGAGATCATGACCTGAGCAGAAGTCAGATGCTTAACCAACTGAGCCACCCAGTTGCCCCCTTAATTTATCTTAAAGTCTACGATTACAACCCTCAAATCCCTTGCCTCTTTCCCACATCATAGTCCTTCCGTGGTAAAACTGCAAACCTGGTAAAACCTAACTCTTCCCCCCCAAAGCAACTGAAAGTAACTAGAGAAAAGTCACAGCCACCTATTATGACTCTTATGCACTTTAAATTCACGGTCACAAGCTTCACATGGGAAGTCAATGCTGCCACGTTATCAATTGTTCCCGAGTCCATTCACACTTCCACTCTCCTAGACACTAATTCTTATCTTCTCCTACCATCTCAAAACTCCATCCTCCTTGCTCTCAGTGGATGACTTTGCTTCTATTTTTTGAGAAAATAGAAGCAATCACAAGAGAACTTCCACAAGCTTCCAGTACCACAAACTCTAACTGACCTGTGCTCTGTCACTCCTGGCGCTATGGATGAATTGTCCATGCTCCTAGCAAAGGCTACCCCTCCACATAAGTTATAGATCTCATTATTCCAAAACGTCTTTCCTCTCTCTACCAGCATTAATCTTACTTCTCAACTTAATCCTTCTCATCAACATATAAACATGCTGTTATTTCTTTCTTCCTAAAAAATAAAATTCCCTTTACCTCACTTCCCCCAAAGGCACTGTCCCAATCTTTTCTTTCCTTTAAAAAAAAAAAAAGTAATCTAATTTTCTTAATCTCTCTCCTCTGATTTCTCTCCTCTAACGGGATTTTCATTCCAACCCATCACTATGCCAAAATTCTCAGTAAGGGCCCAGTAACCTCTACATTGCTATATATGTGTCCATTTTAAGTCTGAATCTCATATGACTTATCATCAGTATGCTTGTCTTCCGTAGCATCACACCCTCCTGGCTTCCTCTTGCTTCTCTGGCTCCCCTTCTCTGTCTTCTCTCCTGGATCGTCCTTATCTCCCACTCTCTAACATCAGGGTGCCTTGGGGCACTTCTTTACCTGGGCATGTGACTTTCCAGAATAAAGAGTACATTTCCCAGCTTTCTTTGCAAACTGTGAGACCATGTGACTATAGGCCAATACAAAATGTCCTTAAAGTGACAGGGGTTGCTATTATTCATTGCTTTTTTTCCTTCTTAATTCCTGGAACTCAAATATGATGGCCAAAAGTTAGAGCATCCATGATGGAGTTTGAGGAGAAAACGACACGCTAAGAAGAGCAGAGCAGCAAGATAGAAGGATCTAGAAACCCTGAAGCATGATATACGCTCTGGGCCACCTTGCCTGGACTTCTTTTATACAAGAGAAAATTAAACTACCCTGCTGTTTAAACTACAGTATTTTGGGTTATGTCATATGCAGCCGAACCTAATTGTGCTCATTCTGTTATATCCTTTGCCTCGGCTGATGATACCATCAACTATCCAGTTAGCCACTGGAGAAAGTCAGAAAGCCACCTGTTACCCAGTCCCACATCTCACTTCTACCCAAACACATATACATATCTGATCAATCATCAGATCCTATTTTATCTCTTAAATAATTCTCCATTCAATTTCCTCATCTCCATCCAATTCTACCACTTCTGTTCTTATCTGAGCCTTATATCTCCCACTGGAACTGCCACCACTGCTTGTATTAGACTCCCTTTCTCCACGCTGGTCTCAGTGGTACGATCTTTGTAGATTATTAACCTGGCCATTCCACTTCTCCACTTGAAACCCTCCACAAGCTTGCTGGCACCTACAGAAGAAACTCTATGCTGTTTAATATATATGGATTACAAGACAATCTGTAATCTGGTCCCTGTCACCCTCCCCAATATCATCATTCACTGTGGATGGTCTCAAACATCACTAAACCCTGACCTGCTTCCGGTTTCCTGCCCTTATCATTCTTGTTATAGGTCCTGCTCTTTTGCTCTGCCTGTAATTTAAGCTCTTCTAATCCTCTCTCTGCCCCAATTCCAGGCCTTCATTGAACTTACTAACAATTCAACGTTTAACTAATTCTTTTTATCCTACAAAGTGATAGATCCTATCAGTCTCTAATCCTTAACAGAATATTTGCAAATCTAGTCAGCAATATATAAAAAAGATTAAAGACCATGATCAAATGGGATTTATCCCAGGAATGTAAGGTTGGCTTAACATTCAAAAATCAATAACTGTAATATACCATGTTAACAGAATAAAGGATTAAAAATGCATGATAATCTTGAAAGATAAAGAAAAACATTTTTTGATAAAGAAAAAGATTTTAACAGAATCCAACACCGATTGATAATTAAAAAAAAAAAAAACTTTTAACAAAGTAGGGACAGAAAGGAATATCCTCAATCTGATAAAGGGCATCTACAAAAAACCTACAGCTCACTTCATACTTAATGATGAAAGATTGATGCTTTCCTCCTAAGATTGAAAACAAGTTAATTCTTTCCATTCTGACCAATTCTATTCAATATTTACTGAAGGTTCCACCTATTGCAATAAAGTTAATAATAATAATGATAATACCATCCAAATTGGAGAGGAAAGAATAAAAGTATTTTTATTCACAGATAACTTATAGAAAATTTTGAAGAATCCTCAAAAAATTCTAAAACTAATAAATCAATGTAGCAAGGTCTCAAGATACAAGATCCATATAAAAATCAATTGTATGTCTACATTCTATCAATAGACAATCAATATTAAATTGAGAATGACTCCATTTGCAATAGCAACAGAAAAAATACCTGGGGGGAAAATGAACAAAAGTTCAAGACTTGTATTCTAAAAAGTATAAAAAATTGCTGAGAAAACTTAAAGGAGACCTGAATAAAGGGAAGGACGTTGCATATTCATGAACTCAATAAACTCAATATTGATAAACTCAATATTGTCCAGATAGTAATTGTACTCAATTCGCTCTGTAAATTCAATAATCCCTACAAAAATCTTATCAGGAATATTTTAATGTTTATTTATTTTGAGAGAGTGTGCATGCAGAAGGAGCAGAGAGAGAGAGGGTGAGAGAGAGAGAGAGAGAGAGAGAGAGAGAGAGAGAGAGAGAGAGAATCCTAAGCAGGCTTCACACCGCCAGCACAGAGCCTGACACAGGGCTTGAACTCACAACCACTAGATCATGACCTGAGCTGAACCCGAGAGTTGGACACTTAACCGACTGAGCTGCCCAGGTGCTCCTTAGCTGGACTTTTTGTAGAAATTGGTAAATTAATCCTTATATGGAAATGCAAAGTGAAGCAATTATCTAAAAGAAAAACAAATTGGCGTACTCCTACTACCTGATTTCAAAATTTAGAATAAAGCTACAATATCGAGACAGTGTAAGAACTTTTAAGATGTACTCTCTTAGCAACTTACAAATATGCAACGTAATATTAACTATTGTCACCATGTTGTACATTATATCCTCAGGATTTATTTATTTTATATCTAGAAGTTTGTATCTTTTGACCTCCTTCAATTGACTCCTTCAGTTTCTAATACACAACAGTATATCCTAGAGGAGTTTTACAGAATCCAGATTCAAGTTCAGCAGCAACAGGGGGAAACACATGAAAAAGCAAGAGAAAAGCAGTTATATTCTCAGATTTAGATACTTTATGTTTTGCTAAAAATCAGTTTTAAAAAAATCATGAACTTCAGCAGTTCTAGTAAAAGCTAAGTACATGTAAAGATACAGAATAAAACATACAACTATTAAATATATTTGGACAATATTTACATGCTGAATTATTTAGTATAGGCACCTAGGTATCAGGGCTGCTGTTTTTCTCATTTCCTACTTTCTTCAATCATTTATTCAACAAATATTTATTGAGGGCACATTGGGTTCCAGGCACTATAACAGGCAATGGAATTATAATGATGGGTTAGACACAACCCTCTCCACAATCTTATCCTCTAACTTCAGAAATGGTAAATAAACAGTGATCTTATTTAATCTGACATGCACAATGCAGGGTTTGGTCTAAAGACAGGATATATACCAGGAGCACATAGGAGAGTCACTTCTCCCAGTGTTTTGGAGTTATTATAAGCCACCATTCTGGTGAGGTTGATACCTGAAGGATGAGGGAAAATTATACAAAAGAGAGGAAAGAAGCACACTCAAAGAGGTAGAGGAGAACATTGGTGGAATTAGAACTGATGGTCTAATTTGACTTGAGATTTTAAGATGTTAGCCATCAGCCACAGTACTCCTTGAAAGCTGTTTGGACTTTAAAATAATTGCTTGACTAAATGACACTGGCCTTATAAATATGAGTTGATGATGCCTCACTATAGTTTCAGAGTACAGGCTGACAGTTTCCTAGGGAAGATGGAAGGAAAGGGAAAAGGATAGTCAAAAAGAGAAAGGCACGCATAGTGACTTTTTGAGAGCTTAAATGCTCTGAAAGATCATCAATTAATAAGGATTAATTGTATTTTTCAACATATGTTAATGTATTTCATTAGATGTGTGTACGACAAAGATTTATAACATCGTGTCTTATTCAAATAGTAAAAAGGGGTGCTATTTGCTTTTTACAGTTTATGTTAGAAATCAAAGATATGTAAACTTATTTCCCACATTCTGTCATTATATCTTCTTCTTTCCAAGCCCTACTCCTTCTGAGATAACAGCCAAATACAATTTAATCATCTTTAAGAGATAATAAAGCAGGAATGATAAATTTTAAAACCATTAGTAGGGCTTAGGATTCAGACAGTGCCAACCCAGGCCCTCATTTGGGAGTAATAATAAAAAGATTTCTTAAAATCATAGAAACTTTCTTAAAAAACATAGGTGGGTGCCTGGGCGGCTCAGTCAGTTGAGCATCCAACTCTTGATTTTGGCTCAGGTCATGATCCCAGGGTCATGGGATGGAGAGCGGTAAGTGGGGCTCTGCACTGAGTGTGGGGCCTGCTTAGGATTCTCTCTCTCCCTCTGCCCTTCTCCCTCCCCGCCCCCCTACTCTCTCTCAACAAACAAACAAAACAAGAAAACTTCCTTAAAACCAAATCAAAACAAACAAATAAAAAACAGAAGTGAGACGAACAGTTGGGGTGGAGGGTCAGAGCAGTTTCTTTATTCATTTTTAGGACTGAAAGAGAGAAACCTGATAATGGAGTTTGTGGTGGCTGATGTTTTAGAAAGCACAGTTTAGAAAGTTTTAATTTATCTTCAAAAGCAACAAAAAGACTTCTTTTATCAAACTGAAACTGAATTCATAGCCTTTTGAGCATATTTTGACTTGAATTCTAAATTCAATTGTACTGTTGACCAGTTTTTGGGAAGGGGTGTTACAGTACAAAGAGCGTGGACTGCTGAAGCAGAGTGACCTAGGTCAGAAACCCTGTCATGCCGCTTGTCAGCTTTGGGACCTTGCCCATATAATTTAACCTCCCTGGGTCAGTTTTCTTATGCATAAAGGAGGAATACTTATTTCTAACACAGTGTTGTTGTAAAGTTAAATCAGTAAAATATCCAACATGCTTGGTATTGTCAAACCCTCAGTAAACTTTTACCAGCTGAATTAATAAACAAGTTAGTGACATTTAATGTCAAATTAGACCTTGGACTCCAAAGATAACCTTTTCCTGGTTTTGTTTTGGTTTTAGGATTAAATAAATTTATTTTTATTTCATTCTTTTGGGGTAGGGTGCCAAAACCTGAATAAATGATTTTTAAAGAGATCCAATAAAAAAGAATCCAAAAATCCAGTCGATGTTTTGTGTTTTTTTTTGTTTTGTTTTGTTTTTTTGCTTATACAACAGAAATTTATTTTCTCACAGTTCTGGAACACATAGGCCAAATTGTGGGCAGGTTTGGTTTCTTCTGAGGACTCTCTCCTGGGCTTGTAGATGGACATCTGCTGCCTGTCTAGCTGGTCTTCCCTGAGTTCCTGTGTTCTAATCTCCTTTTCTTGTCAGGACACCACTCATAGTGAATTAGGTCCCACACTAGTGACTTCATTTTAACTTAATTGTTTCTTTAACCTTATCTCCAAATACAGTCACATTCTGAGGTACTGGGGATTAGGACTGGGCTATATGAATCCTGAAGGGATTAAATTCAGCCTGTAATACCCCTGTACCCTACAACCCTATTTCAGCAATGACCTTTTCCACCCTTAAAGATGATTCTACTTAGTTTTAGGGGTGGTAACATTAATTGTTATATTTTAATTATCAAAAACAATTCTGCTAAATAAGCACACAGTGACTACTATCACTTTTTTTTTTTAATTTTTTTTTATTTATTTTTTTTTTATTTTTGGGACAGAGAGAGACAGAGCATGAACGGGGGAGGGGCAGAGAGAGAGGGAGACACAGAATTGGAAACAGGCTCCAGGCTCCGAGCCATCAGCCCAGAGCCTGACGCGGGGCTCGAACTCACGGACCGCGAGATCGTGACCTGGCTGAAGTCGGACGCTTAACCGACTGCGCCACCCAGGCGCCCCATGACTACTATCACTTTAATCGGCCCTTCGGGACTCCCTGGGCCTGGGGCAGGCATGCAGAGGGTCAGAGCCCGGTCCAAGGGACTTGCTAGGGTTGGGGGTGAGGGGGTGGGACTTCGCGGTCAGGGAAAGAACGCGGGTCAGCGGATGGCCGGTCCAAACGCCGCCAGCCAAACGCATCTCTGGGCTTTTTCCTCCGACATCTTGGGGGTGACCAGGTGGCGTTAGTGTTCCTGAAGGCTACTGAGCCTACGCTGGTGCAGGACTTCAGTTTACACAGCGCTTTGACAGCTTTTGTCTCTCTTAAGCCTCCTGTCCCCGGGGTGAGGCTGGCGGAATGGGTCAGCGGTCAACTGTTTACTCGGCCCACATTCCGAGTTGGAAAATGGGCCCCCGCGCGGGAGTGCGACTCGCTCCAGAGACAGTTAACTCAGCGACACCCGGGGGCCCCGACACCCCCAGTTCGGCCTCCTCGGCCCCTCTGCACTCACGCGCAGTCGCAGAGCTCTTCCTGCGAAGAAGCTGCGGATACTCAGCGGCGGCTGCGTCAGCGCGTGTGGCCGCGAGAGGGCCTCGAACGGCCTCACGTCACTGTGTGCGACGGCGCCTGCGCCGGAGACCATGCTGCCAGCCGCGCGGCGAGGTCAGGGCCTCGTACGGCTGCGGCTCCTTCGGAGGTGGCCTGGGCTCACGACCTTCTCCTTCCTGCGCGGCCTTGGGCCAGAGCCTTTGGAGACAGTCCGGTCACTGTGTTGCGAATCCTCCCCTAGAGACGCACGGGATGGAGAGGGACGGCGCGAAGCGGCACGGAGGAAAGCCCCCGGCACAGAGTCGCCCCCGTCTCTCCCTCCGCGCGTCCGAGGCACTGGGACCAGACGTCTTTCGTCGCTGGAAAGCCTCAGACTGCCGACGCCGCGAGAGGAGTCACCCCCTCAAGAGCGCGAGGACTCGAGCAGAGACCAGGGCCAGCCCGGTCCCGCCCACTGGGGAGCCGAGGGTCCCTTGCCGCCCTCCCTGGCCCAGTCCGGGACCGAGGCAGAAGAGCTTCATGGCTCCTCTTCCCGGTCGACTTCCAGAGAGGGGCCCTTTCGCGCCGGGGAGCTGATCTTAGCCGAGACGGGGAAGAGAGAAACACAATTTAAAAAATTATTTAGGTTGAGTAACGCCGGACACTTAAATAGTAGCTGGGGGACAGTCCCGTTCAGCGAGATCGTGGGGAAGTTTCCCGGCCAGATACTGAGGAGTTCCTCTGGGAAGCACTTCATGCTGAGGAGGCCGGCGTTGGAAGACTATGTGTTACTGATGAAAAGAGGGCCTGCCATAACATATCCGAAGGTAATGCGGTGGGAATTAAGTGTGTACTGGTTCCAGAAAGAACAAAACGGATGCGGAACTGCAGTCCTGATTCATGTACTTAAAGCACATCTCAGGGGCGCCTGGGTGGCTCAGTCGGTTTAAGCCTCCGACTTTGGCTCAGGTCGCGATCTTAGGGGTAGTGGGTTTGCGCCCCGCGTGGGGCTCTGTGCTCATAGCTCAGAGCCTGGAGCCAGCTTTGGATTCTGTGTCTCCCTCTCTTTGCCCCTTCCTTGCTCATGCTCTCTCTCTCTCAAAAATAAACATTAAAAAAAAAAAAAAAAAAAAAAAGCACATCTCAGAACATTTAAATTGTTCTCAGACTTAAAAAAATAATAAAATAAAACAATGCATATGAATTTTGCATATCTTATGATTGCTAATTTTAGGAGGAAACAGTCACCTTTAATTTTAATTTCGGAGTGTCAGTTCTCTCATCTGCAAAGTGAAAAGAATATTGACTTACTATACAGAGTAATGTGGACTAACGAGGCACTAATAAGTACTTACATTTGTTTCCCATAACCATTAAGTTTGCAAATTCAGGACTCGAGAATGTTCAACTCTTTTAGTACCATATGGAGATATTTTAATCATCATTTAATAAGCCATGTTACTAGGGGTAATGCTTTTTCTCTTTAGAGAAAAAAATTTTGTATTAAAACATTTGACACTGAACACTAAACATAAAAGATATTCTTTATAAATAAATGAACTTCCTAGGGTTCCTTGTTACAGTTTTATCATAATCGTCCATTGCTGGTGGTTTATTTCAGTTTTTAATCATGGTCATACCGGTTCTACTTCATGATTGTTTCCTTAAATTCTCTACGCCTTTTAAGTGAGGGCCTTCTGCTGATTTCTCTGTTCTTTGAACTCCTATTGTTACTTAATGTCTGTAATTTTGGTATTATGCTAAAGTGCTGCTTTATTTTTTATTTTTATTTTTTTTTTAATTTTTTTTTCAACGTTTTTTATTTATTTTTGGGACAGAGAGAGACAGAGCATGAACGGGGGAGGGGCAGAGAGAGAGGGAGACACAGAATCGGAAACAGGCTCCAGGCTCCGAGCCATCAGCCCAGAGCCTGAGGCGGGGCTCGAACTCACGGACCGCGAGATCGTGACCTGGCTGAAGTCGGACGCTTAACCGACTGCGCCACCCAGGCGCCCCAAGTGCTGCTTTATTTACTAACCAATTCTTGAATCTCTTATTTCATCAAGTAAAATATAAGCTCTTGGTAGACTGGACCAGAGTTTAATCCTTTTTTTTCACACCTTTCTTCTCTGAGTCCAACACAGTGTTTGGTAAGAGTGTGTACTTAGTACATATTTATTGGTCACTGAGTCACCTGTACTGTGTTTCAATCATAGGATATGAATATGATACTGTCGATGATGGACATCCACCCAGGTGATACTGTTTTGGAAGCTGGCTCAGGCTCTGGTGGAATGAGCTTATTTTTATCCAAAGCAGGTAAGAGATTGGGATAAATGAGCAGGGTTTAGATGGGCAAAGAAAATGTTCGATCTTTCCTAATAACAGAAAGTAAAATGAAGATGTTTTAGAAAATATTCACATAACTTTGTGATCAAGAGCATTCTCCTTGAAACTAAATGCAGGCAACTATTTTTCTTTCCATATTGTACGTTCATTCTAGTCATTCTCTTTGTAACCCTCTCTCCATTTTCTGTTTTCTCTTGCTCCCTCCATGTATTTTAGGGCTTCTTCCTTTTTTTTTTTTTTTTAAACTTTTTATTGGGATGTAACATAGCCATAGTGCACTGATCATAAGTGTGTAGACTTCAAAGAATTTTTAATGTAGTAACCATATCAAGTACTCATCACCCAGATCGAGACAAGGAATGTTGCTGCATCACAGAAACCTCCTCATGTCTCCTCTTGCTCATAATCCTCCTGCATTCTTTTTTAAATAATAAACTTTGTTACAGCTGTTGAAGGTGTATATGGGTAGATTTTATAAAGAGTACAGATAGAAATACACTGAATTAAACCTTTTGTTCTTTGACCTAATGTCATCACATACAAACATAATCCAGTTTATACAAGGTCAGGAAATTCATTCTGGCCTCCTCAAATCTTTTGTTTGATTCTTTTCTGTACATAGTTAAAGGCAGTAATTTCTTCACAGTGACTGATTCCTAAAGGCATTTGATAGAGTGAATTTATAAAAAATTTATGAGAGGAGTGCCCATATTTCTAACATCTGTAGTATCAGAGGAGTGTCATGGCATGAATAATCCCAAACTATGAGTGATCAAATTATTGCTATTTACTTTTGGGATGGATTTTTTTCTCCATAATTTTCTTTTCTAATTGTTTAGCTTATGCTATTGTTATCACTCATTTTTATCTTTTGGGAACATGATGCATTGCAGCTGGAGTTAGATTTCAAAAGACATCCTTGAATTTAAACTTTTCATTAGAGAGGCCCCCCGGGTGGCTCAGTCTGTTGAACATACAGCTTCAGCTCAGGTCATGATCTCACAGTTTGTGGGTTCAAGCCCCACATCACGCTCTGTGCTGACAGCTCAGAGCCTGGAGCCTGCTTAGGATTCTGTGTCTGCCTCTCTCTCTCTCTGCCCCTCCCCCACCCGCTCGCGCGTGTACATGCGCGCTCTCTCTCTCTCTCTCTCTGTCTCTCACATTCTCTCAAAAATAAATAAACATTAAAAAAATTTTCTTTTTTAAATTTAAAGTTTTCATGGCGCCTGGGTGGCTCAGTTGGTTAAGCGTCCAACTTCAGCTCAGGTCATGATCTCACAGCTTGTGAGTTTGAGCCCCACATTGGACTCTGTGCTGACGCTCAGAGCCTGGAGCCTGCCTCGGATTCTGTGTCTCCCTCTCTCGCTGCACCTCCTCCGCTCATGCTCTGTCTCTCTCTCAAAAATAAGTAAACATTACAAATAAATAAATAAATTTAAACTTTCCATTAGTAAACTACAGACTGATGTGGGACAGCTTCCAAATGATATTCAAATCACCTCAAACAGAGGTGGGTGGAAAATTTTTGCTGTAAATTAAAATACATATTAGTCTTTTGCAGAAACTCCACTATTACCATGGTAAACAGTTTAAAAGTTTTTCAGACACACACAAAAATACAAATCTCTTTTAAATGTATGAATGGCTGGGGTACCTGGGTGGCTCAGTGGGTTAAGCATCCAACTCTTAGTTTTGGTTCAGGGCTTGATCTCAAAGTTTGTGAGTTTGAGCCCTGTGTTGGGCTCTGTGCTGACAGCGTGATGCCTGCTTGGGATTCTGTCTTGCTCTCTCTTTGCCCCTCCCCTGCTTGCTCTTTAACTCTCGCTCTCTAAAAAATAAACGTTAAAAAAAAGAAAAAAGCTTGTACTAAAAAATAAAAGGCCTAACTTCATCCATAACTAAAGAAATGTAAATTATAACTTCAGTGATAAGTTATTCAGTTTTTACTTACTTATATTTTCTTGTTTTCCTTTTTTAAAATTTTGTTAATGTTTATTTTTGAGAGAAAGAGACAGAGCATGAGCAGGGAAGGGGCAGAGAGAGAGGGAGACCAGAATCCAAAGCAGCCTCCAGGCTCTGACCTGTCAGAACAGAGCCCCGTGCAGGACTTGACCTTACAGACTGCGAGATCATGACTTGAGCCAAAGTCAGACACTTAATGCACTGAGCCATCCAGACACCCCTATATTCAGTTTTTAGATTGACACAGATAAAAAGTTTGAAAACTCTTTCTTGAAGAAAGTATGGAGAAATAAGCACTCTACTACATTGTTGGTAGAGTGTAAATTGGTATCATTTTTCTGGAGGATAATTTTGTAATGATTTTCAAAATAAAAAATTCACATACCTCTTGAGCTAGCAATTTCATTTTTAGGACTGTCATTTCATGAATACAAAGATTTAGGGAAAATAATTTTCATTGCAGTATTGTTTGTTATAGCGTAAGACTAGACAAGCTAAATGTTCATCAGTAGGTGATTGGTTAAATAAACTATGGAATAGCCATACGATGGAACATAATAGCTCTTAAAAAGAATGTAGTAGATCATTAATCACTGAAATATCACTGGTAAGTAAGAAGGTAAGCATGGGACAGTATATATAATACACGTATGTTTTAATGTGTGTTAAAAACAGCGAGAGACACTTTACATGGTAAAGTAGGTAACCAAAGTAACATGGTTGCCTCTGAAGAAGATTGATTAAGGCTCTGCGATGCGATAGTTTTGTATTATTTATATTACACCATGCACTATTTGTATTATTTTTTCACATCCATGTACTACCTTTGCAAAATAAGTTTTTATAATCTTTTATGAACTAATAAATACAATGAAATATCATAAGTTGTTTTTTTAATTAAGTGGGATCACAAGGACAAGTCCTCAGTTTTGAAATACGAAAAGACCACCTTGAATTGGCTAAGAAGAATTATAAAAACTGGTGTGATTCATGGAAAATAAGTCATGTAGAAGAGTGGCCAGACAATGTGAATTTTATTCATAAGGATATTTCAGGAGCAACTGAAGATATAAAATCTTTAACATTTGATGCGGTAAGTTTTCTAAAGTGGGTGCTATGATATTATCTAATACTGACTACAAAGAAAACAGGCATCATACTTTATACGGAAGGCTCTTCCTTCATTATTTGCACCATTTCTATCTGTAGGAGGAATATTTTCCTTTAATATCATGATAGGATTTAGAGTAGAAAGACATACTGAATCAGATGTCAAAGTTGTTAATAAATGTGGAGTAATAACCAAACCAAATACGAAGAGGAGTGACTGAATATCATGAACTTCAGCATTTCCAGGATAAAGGAATAATAATTTGGAAGCAGCATTGGAAGCATATTGATCCTAGTGCCTGACTTCACGTTGTGAGATTTGGGGGAATAAATAGCCTCCATTTGTGAGAGAATAGCCAAGAAGAATCTTTGGACGGTTAATGTCAGGATGTAGATGAGCGCTCATTAAAGATGTTGAGGACAGAGGCATTTGTTATGAACACAGCTCCAGAAAGTGGAGCAGATGGATTTGTAAGGAGAGCACTGGGAGGTTCAGTTAGGGGAGAAGGATAGTTGATGACAGGATGATATTTTAGGCTGTGACCAGTGATGGTGGAGATGTGGGACGTGGAGGTATTAGGTGGCCTCAGAGTTTCAGAATTCTTTATTTATTAAAAAAAATTTTTTTTAATGTTTATTTTTGTGAGAGAGAAAGCACTGGGGAGAGCAGAGAGAGAGAGGGACACAGAATCCAAAGCAGGCTCCAGGCTCTGAACTGTCAGCAAAGAGCCCAACATGGGGCTCAAACTCATGAACTATGAGATCATGACCTGAGCCAAAGTCAGATGCTCAACTAGCTGAGCCACCCAGGTGCCCCTCAGAATTCGAATAAGTTACCTTATCCTTAATGATTCCATTATCATTTCATAGCTTGACACTACAGACTGAGGTCTAGGTAAGGAGTCTTCTTTGCTTTTCTTAATTGGCTTTTGGAAAGTTGGATTACTTTAGGACATTTATGAGGGAAACTGGTTGAAAAATGAGATTTTTATCAAGACTGGTTCCTATCTCTAACGTTCTTAAAGTCTATAGTTTTGGTGACACAGATCCTGGACACAAGGACCACAATTCTGTTTTTTTTTTCTTCCCCTTAATGTTTTTGAGAGAGACAGAGTGCAAATGGGGGAGGGGCAGAGAGAGAAGGAGACACAGAATCTGCAGCAGGCTCTAGGCCCTGAGCTATCAGCACAGAGCCCAATGCGGGGCTTGAACTCTGAACTATGAGATCATGACCTGAGCTGTAGTCAAGACACTTAATCGACTGAGCCACCCAGGTGCCCCATACAGTTTTTTTTCTTTATCCTTGTTTGTTTTGCATATTACAGCTCAGTAAGGGCCCCCCTCCCCCAATTTTTTTTTTTCTCTACCTAGGCTATCCATAAGAATGTCATAGATACCTGGGAGGTTAATTGGTCATCAGAAGTTTGTTTGATGATCATGACACACAAGGATTCTAATGATATCATTGAAGCTTTTTGGAAACCTGCTGAACCATCCTTGATCTAAAAGAAAGAATATTCCTTACTAGATTTATTCAGCGGACTCTTGAGCATAGTGCCAGATGTTTATCAGTATGAGAAATATAGGAGGAGTCATACTCCTGCCATCCGAAATGATGCTAAACTGAACAAAAAAGATGGAAAACCACAAAGAGAACAAAAGGAGAAAAAATGGCTAATAAAATATTTTTGACAAATTTTAAAAAGCCTAACCACCAGAAGGGGAATGCACACAATGGGATACTAAAAATAGTATTATTTAACATAGTGAAATAGTGTATTATATTTACATCAGTAAATCTCAAAGACATGATGTTTAGTGAAAAAAGCATTATAAAAAATGTGTGTATATGTAAAATTTAAAACTACGTAAAACGGTACCATGTATCGTTTGTAGCAATACACATATGTTGTAAAAGTATAAAATTACTTGGGAACATTACCAACTTCAGGACAATGATTATCTCTGAGGAGAGAAAGGGAACGGGGAAGAGGGAAATAAGTTTCGGAGTCCACTCAGCCTGGTTCACTCGGGCTCCCATAATAGCCAAGATGACCTTGGGTAAGTTACTTCAATCTTTCTGTACCTCAGTCCCTTCACATATTAACAGGAATGATAACAATATTTCCTATTTCATAGAGTTGTTGAGGATTAAATAAGATACTTCATATAAAGTGCATAGAACAGTGCCTCATGTATAGTAAGCATTAAAGAAATATTAGCTATGATTTTCATCTTATTATTTCTCTCCTTTTCCTCACCTGTTTAAATTCTACTTTTCCTTCAAAGTTTAGATCAAAGGTCACCTTCTTCACTGGAATATATATACCTTACTCATCTAACTGGGGGATTATCATCATTCTCTGAATTATTGAACCACTGTTTCTTGATACAATAAGCATTTATTAAAGACCTGTTTTGTACTGCAATGTACTATGCTAAGACAGAAATGAAGTATACATTTAAAGGAGCTTTCGTTCTAGAAGATAGACATACAATTACTGTAAAGACTCACAAGTGTGGAATACCACGACTGTAGAAATTAGGTGTCATGAGATGAAACTGCAAATGTCATCAGGGGCTAGATAATGAAGAACACTTACGTATGTATCAAGCTAGGGCATATGGACATTATCTTACAGGTCACGGGAACAACTGATGAGTTCTTTTCTTTTTTTAAATTTATTTATTTTGGAGAGGGTTGGGGGAGCGCCAGAAAGAGAGGGAAAAGGAGAGAAAATCTCAAGCAGGCTCTGAGGTGTCAGCACAGAGCCTGATGCGGGTCTCAAACTCACGAGCCACGAGATCATGACCTGAACCGAAATCAAATCAGACACTTAATCAACTGAGCCACCCAGGCGCCCCACTACCGATGAGTTCCTAATAGGGAAGCAGAATGTCCAAATTCCCATTTTAGAGTAATTCTTTTTTTTTTTTTTTTTTTTTCCAGTGTAGTTAACATACAGTGATCTGTTTCAGGTGTACAATATAGTGGTTCAGCAATTCCATGTATTACTACTCATCAAGATAAGTGTACTCTTCTATTTTAGAGTAATTGTGGTGCAATGACGGAAGCTGTGAGTCTATGTAGAAAGCTATTGTAATGTTTCAACAAGATACAATGAGGTCCTGATCTAAGGCATTAGCAGTAGGATGACTTTGAACAATACTTCAGAGGTATATTTGTGGGGCTGGATAATTTTAATCCAAACAGAAGTGTCAAAACTGCACAGATCCTCAAAAGAGAGTTCAAGGTAAAGAAAATGATGACTCCCAACAAGTTTCTGGTTTGAGTGACTAGATGGAAATGTTCACTGAGAAGAGAGTATTCAACAGGATTGGCAGTTTTCTTGGTTGTCTGATTTTTGGTCCCGTCAATAACATAGACAAACTACACCCAGAGAAACCCATTAATGTTCATCGTCTTGACCCTTTGATTCAGTCACTGGGATCTTTCCTTGGAATCTAATAGGCATTTTAAACTCATGTCCAAACCTGAATTCTTGATTATTTCTGCCAAGCCTGCTCCTCCCATAGTCTTCATCATTTTCCTCATTGGAAAAGGACATCTCTATTCTTTCTGTGGCTTAGGCTGAAAACACTGGATTCATCCTGATTCCTCTTTGTCTCACATCCCACAACCAATCCTAATTGCAACTGGCTCTACCTTTTCAAAATGTATACCGCTCATGGCATACAATGCTGTTTGCTTGTTGCAAGTCCTCATCCTTCCTTGCCCTCTCTCAATCTTCTCTATGTATGGATTTAATAAGTCCGAATGTACTTCATGCCACTGAATTGTGAGTGAATTCATCTCTTACCATTTCCCCCTTTTGTCTCCACTGCAGTGACAGTGGCCTTCTCAGATTCACCAAGTATCCTACAGCCTCAGAACATTTGTATTTGCTGTTCTTTACATCTGGAGCATACTTCCCCCCCTAAATTTCCACAGGGTAAGCTTAATGATTTTCTTCAGGTCTCTTTACTGACCAACCTATATATAAAATGGCATTTCCTTTCCTTGTTACTCTGTATCCTTCTTACTTTGCTTTATAATTCTATAGTTCTTCTTGTCACTTATCCTCCTCTGATTTACATATCTATTGGATTTTTGTTTAATGTCTATCCCTTTATTAGGATATATGTTCTCTTGAAACAGAGTTTCTTATTACTACTTAGCAAAATGCTTGGCACATGGAAGGTGCTCAGTAAACATTTGGTGAATGAATAATGATTGATGAACCATTAATGCCATTTAAAAAGGACAAATAATGGAATAATTTCTAATTTAATAAATATGTTGTTGTACCAACTACCCTTAGCATTCAGAGTTATCCATCAATGAAAGCCACTTTATTTTATATTTTGACCCTATTTTATTTTAAGTGATTTTTAAAAATTTCGTTTATTCATTGAATTCATTTAACAGCTTTTGTGAGTTATAGCCTTATAGTCTGCAGTTGAATATAGAATAAATAAACAAGGGACATGATTCTTACATTTTAGAATCTCTGAAATTAATATTCATAACTTTCCTGTTGAGCATAGAAATACATATTTGAGATCATGTGAATTCCTATTGCCAAAAGCTGAATTAAAGTATTGAGTGAAACTTTATAAAGTATGTATTTGTATACATATGTGTATATGAAATACAGCTAAAGAAAGATTCCTGTATTATCAGTATTGCCAAGCGTAAGACATGCCATTATGATTTTCATATAGTCAAGTACTATGACAAATTGTGTAACAGTAAATACGCTTTTTGGGGGGGCAGCAGCAAAATGATAGTTAATAGTATTATATTTAAAAAAATGAAAACTGTAACTGGGTAATCGCTTTCTAAAGTGTATCATTATACCACAGTAAGGAAAGAAAACTTGTGCTTTGTTTAAAAAAAACTCAGTCTGATTTGCTTTCCTCTCAACAGGTTGCTTTGGATATGTTGAATCCTCAAGTTGCTTTGCCTGTTTTATACCCAAATCTTAAACAGGGTGGTATATGTGCTGTATATCTAGCAAAGTGAGTAATGTGGCTATTTTTCTTTGTAATGTGATTAAAAAAAAATTTTTTTTCATGTTTATTTTTGAGAGAGAGACAGAGAGAGAGAGACAGAGCCTGAGTAGGGGAGGGCAGAGAGAGGGAAACACAGAATCTGAAGCAGGCTGCAGACTCCATGCTGTCAGCACAGAGCCCAACACGGGGGTCAGACTTGAGAACCACAAGATCATGACCTGAGCTGAAGTCGGACACTTAACCGACTGAGCCACCCAGGTGCCCCTGTAATGTGATTTTAAATACACTTTTATTTTGTCTTAAGTATTTGGTTAAAATGTTCATTTTGTAACTGAGTTAGAATTAGGTATATAGGTCATCTCATAAAACTTACGAAATGACGTATGTCCCAATTAATTTATATTGCTGTTTAAATCATCCTTTACCTAAATGGTAATATAAGATGTGTATTTCTTCTGACAATTTAGAAGAAAAGTTTTAAAAGTGTATTGTGAACAATAATGTTAAATTATGGTCTCTGTATTTTTTTACTTTCTATGAAATTGCTTATTGTGTGCTCTAATTTGCATATTTGTTTTTCCCCCTTCATTTAACTATAGCCTTTGAATTTGGGTCAAGAGATAGAGTGAACTTAAGTATAAAGTTACTATTTTTGTAGAAATTTAAAGTACATTTTTTCCACTTTTCTAAAAGCATCACACAGGTTATTGAACTTTTAGATGGAATTCGCATCTGTGAACTTGCTCTCACATGTGAAAAGATAAGTGAAGTTATTGTCAGAGATTGGTTGGTTTGCCTTGCAAAACAGAAAAATGGAACTTTACCTCAAAAAGTAGAACCTAAAATCAATATAGATTTACAATTACATTCTCAAAAGAAAGTTAGCATTGAAGATGAGATGTTTCAAGAGGATGACCATGGTAAGCTTCAATTTTATTTCATATGTGTTTGCAATAATAAATCGAGAATAGGCTCCTGAGTGTATTGACCAATAATCAGAGCTGTTTCTCAGGGATTTGGGTTTTTTTTTCCCCTAGAGAAGATGAAATGTACTATTTCTTTGTTAAATTAAAATCTCTTAAGGGACAGAGTAATGTTTTTTTGCCTTTTATGTAAAACTCTGATACCTTTGAAGAATTGAACTTCTTATAATATTTGTATTTTACTTGTATCAAGGAGGTTGGCTTATGAAATACTTTAAATATACTAAAGGATGTTTTGAATTTAGATCAGTGATTATTACTGAAGGCAAAGAATAGGACCTAATATGCAAATGGCTAATATTCCAAAAAGCAACTTCTGGACACTGCTAGAATTTGTCAAAGAACTAAATTTAGGTCCTTGTTGTATGTACACATTATTTAGTTCTTGAACAAGTGTTCAAATATCCATTGATTTATGATATATAAGCTTACCCATTTGGTTATAAAACCATATACAAGTTTATCATTTAATCCTTTTCAAATTGTCTTGTAAGATAACTGGCAGAGTAGTTCCAAAACAAATGCTGAAAAAAATGTCTGAGAGAAAAAACTTAAAGAAACAGTAATTTGTATTTTAACAGTTTTGTGAGCAAATTATAACATATTTTATGTAGCTTATAATATATATTTTGTTCTACAACAGAAGAATCACATTCGGATTTTCCATATGGATCATTTCCCTATATTGCTAGACCTATACACTGGCAAACTGGTCATACAGGTGAGTGATGTTTTCAGGTCATATTAAATGGTGTTTTCTTCTAATTATTGTAATGACCTTACTTTTTTTCTCTCTTCTTAAATTAGCATTTCTTGTCAAGCTGAGGAAGTTTAAACCACAACTTAACTGAGTACCTCAGAGGATAGCAACTGATGTGAAGAAGGAAAGGTATCAAAATAGAACTTTATATTGCAAAACACTACTTTCATAGATTGAAATTTTTTGTATATGATTTGTATAACTTTTACATATAATTTCAAAAAATAACAAAAGCTGAAGGAAGATGTGTAACATTTCAAAACAATTTAAATGTCCCATTTTGACACTTGTCTTGTAGTTTGACATTTTGTAGTTAATGATTCCAAGTTGGTTTAGTTGAGCCATTTCATTCTTCACTTCCTGTAAACCACTCCATAGATTTGTCTTTCTTCATAAAATTAGTTTTCTTTTCTTTGTCTGATTGATGGTCGTTGGCTATCAAAATAAAATACGCATTTTAAGATAAATTTTAATGTATTTGTGTATTTTAAGTACATATTTTAATGGCTTGTCTGTATCTTAAAAAGTAGCGAAATCTGGGTTATAGTAAATAATAGGAAAACTGATAAGAATCATATAACCATCTTAAAAACTGTAATAGAAGATGTAACAATTGACTCCTTTATCAGAATCATTTTAACTTGTTTGAAAGAACATCAGAATTAATTAGGGGTTTATTATTCATAGGCATCAGTTATTTAGCATTTACCAGGTACCCTACATTGTTTTAAACTTTATAATGTTTTTTCATTTAATAGCTGTAGCTTATCTTTAAGGTTATCTATATTCTACAGATAAACAAAAACGTAGAGTGGCTAGGTTATTGTTTAGATATGGGTTTTTATAGTTTTTATGTTTGTTTATTTTTTGAGAGACAGAGCACGAGTTGGGGAGGGGCAGAGAGAGAAGGAGACACAGAATCCGAAGCGGACTCCAGGCTCTGAGCTGTCAGCACAGAGCCTGATGGGGGCTCAAACTCACAAACTGTGAGATCATGACCTGAGCCGAAGTCGGACGCTTAACCAATTGAGCTACCCAGGCGCCCCAATGTTTTATAGTTTTTAAAGGGTAGTACCTGGGAGGATAAATGCTGCTATTCCTGGATTTATCCCTTAGGCTATTTAAAATAATAAATATTCTAAATAACATTTTACATATTTTTCATTTTTTGGAAAATTTTAACATCTCTGCTTTTTTAGACCATAAACTTTAACTAGGCATTAAATAATCACACAAATAGAAAATTGTTATATGTTCCAAAGAAGTACAGAGTACTACAATAGAGGTTTTGCTCTGGCCAAGTAATTACCTATGCAAGTGACAAGTGAGCTGAGACCTGAATGGTAAGCACAAGTTAACTATAGCAGGGAAAATGAGAACAAAAAAGGCCAGTGATGCTGGGGTTGAGTGAAAGAGACCCGAAAAATAAGTAGGGGTCAGGTCATGCAGGATCTTCTAGACCTCTTAAGCTTGTCTATCCTAAGAAAAATAGGGTCTCATTGAAGGATTTAGTGAAGTGAGGGTTAACATGCTTAGATCTGTGTTTTGGAAAAAAATCACGCTCATTGTATTTGGGGAACAGACTGAATCATATAAATAGATTAGTCTTCTGATGTCATATTTCTTTATGGTAACTATCTAAACACTCATAGAGTAATAATGGCTTTATAGTTTTCATAACACTTCAGATACATAGAAGCTCTGAAGTATATTTTTTTTTTTGGAAGTTTATTTATTATTGAGAGACAGAGAGAGACACAGTGTGAGCAGGGGAGGGGCAGAGAGAGAGAGGGAGACATAGAATCTGAAGCAAGTCCCAGGCTCTGAGCTGGCAGCACAGAGCCCAACGTGGGGCTCGAACTCACAAACTGCGAGATCATGACCTGAGCCAAAGTCACTTAACTGACTGAACCACCCAGGCACCCCTGAAGTACAATTTTAAGTTCTATCTTGGAACATGCCTTTTTCTTCTGTCCTGTGTTTAACCAGTAGTGAAATTCTTCATGTATTGTTTTAAATGCAAGTTCTAATTGTACTACTTGGAGAAGGGGCTGGCTTAAAAGCAAAGAAAAGTTGTGCCTCTACTCCTATTTCACGTAGAATAATTAGTTTCTGTTCAGTACACTGCACTCAATTCAACTATTGACGTTGAATTGAACAAGATGTCTTTAACGGTGTCCATTCTAATAAATATTAAGATGAATTGAAAACCAAACTACATAAGCAAATTAGCATTTATTTATATGGTTAAAGTCCAGCTTAAGCCCTTTCTCCATGTCTCCATTGAACACTAAGCATGTTAACAATCTTGCTTATGGGACAGATGTGTTCTTTTTTATTTTTTTTATCTTTAAAGTAAGCTCTTTACCCATTGTGGGGCTTGAACTCACAACTCTGAGATCAAGAGTCGCATGTTCCACTGACTGACCCAGCCACACGCACCGCCTACAGATGTGTTCTTTTAAAGTTAACCTTTCTTAAATTCATGTCTGGCTGTCATCTCTCATACTGTAAACTCCTACAGATTTGTGACTGATTCCGTTGTCTTCCTAGTACCTTCCAGAGATCCCACCTTTTCCACCCACTAATGGTCAATAAAAATGTGCTGATGGCTGTAAACCTACATTTGATCATGTATTGTTTTTATCTGTTGACTTGGTTGTTCTGGGGGGAAATTTAGGCATACAGCTCTTGGACTGTGGGGGACTTGGGAGTTTGAACTCTACTTCAGAGGCAGTAGGGAACTCCTGAGGGTTCTCTGGTCATGTAAAAGGAGATTTTTCTGTTTTAAGTTAGTCTGTTAGTAGTGTCTATGAGTATTTGAAGGAAGGAAAAAACAATTGAATCAGCAATTTCACAGTACCACTTGGTATACATTATGAGGTGATTGGTTGTAGTATATAACCATGAGGTAAGGAAAAAGGGTAGATTTAAAAAATATTGTGAAGGAATAACTAGATAAGCTATTCATTGGCTATAGAGACAGTGAGAGTATATGCTTTCAAACTTTTATCTGCTATTCAGAAGCCCTTCCCCTTACTTTGCTGGGCAAAACAGGACTTAGTTGGTGTTCAGTTCACATATTACTTCCTCTAAAAAGCCTTCAACAGCCTCTAAAAAGTCTCTCACCCTAGAGTCTTTTGTACTCTTAAATATAATTAGCATTGCCCTATTACATCATTAATTTACAAACACTGATTATGCCTTTATTAGGTATTAGGATTTTAAACCAGTATGACTAGAACAGTTGTAGTGACTCAACTAAATAAGGATTTGTTTTTTGAGGAAAAATTACTTGATTTTAGATTATATAACAGATGTACTGTCCCATGCGTGTCTCTGTGATCCAGGAATAAGGTTTGATATATTGCTTTTTTCCTCTGGCTTCACTCTAAAATCTGAGGAGTCCTCTGCATATTCATGTTTCAGAGGGATTAACTTAGGTGTCACAAGGCTTAAAAATGCCTAAGGTAAACAGTGTCATTTAGTATTAAAATAGGCCATATTCAGATAGAATTGGGTCCCATCTTACTGGTTTTGTTGTTTTACCTTACAATTGTGACTTTTCTGAGTTTGTTTTTTCATCACTAAAAATCAGCTGCTGAGGCAGTAAGACACTGTCCACTGCTCCTGATAACATTGTGTTACCCTTGAATGCCCCCACACCCCTACTGAGCTCACTCCCAGTTAAGCCTATTGAGGGAAAATGAATGTATATGTTTCCTGGTCAAGTGTATGATTAATAATTTTTCTTTACATCAAAAATTTACATTGAAAATGCCATCCTGAAACAAAAGCTTTTACATTTAACTTTAATATTCTGAATAAAACAGTAATGAGTAAATACTTGTTCTTTCCTGTATAGGATCTGTATATATCCTAAACCAGGGCTTCAGGACTTTCCTCCAGGGACAGAATGAAAGCACAGTTCCATTTACAACTCCCTTAAGTCAAGTGCTCCACTTTTCACCCACCATCTGTCAAAGTTGTGCTTTTGCTTCAAAGCAAGCCAGCTGGCAGAGCCCCTTCCTCCCTGGGTGCACTGTGGTTTCTACTCTTTTTTTTTTGTTTAATGTTTATTTATTTTTGAGAGAGACAGACTGCGAGCAGGGGAGAGGCAGAGAGAGGGAGATACAGAATCCGAAGTAGGCTCCGGGCTCTCAGCTATCAGCACAGAGCCTAACATGTGGCATGGACCCACAAACTGCGAGATCATGACCTGAGCTGAAGTTGGACGCCCAACCACCTGAGCCACCCAGGCACCCCAGAGAGTGTTACTACTCTTTGATATCTACAGGGATTAGCTTGAGTAAACCATAACTGCTTGTGTTCTGCTTTCTATAAATATTTGTTCAAATTGTGGTTGGAATTCTCTCCCAATTCACTCCATACAACCTTTCATTAGGGCTGGTTCTTAACGCTTTCACCACTTCCTTAGTCCTTAGTTTGCTAAAAGACTTCTGTGGCAGCTTATTTTCATCACCAAAGGTAAGATTTCATCAAAGGGGGCAGCAGAGCATAATAGTTACAAATTCAGGCTGTAGTCTAGAGTCAGACCTGGGTTCAAATGTCGCTCCACTTTGGGCAAATGATTTAACCTAAGTCTCAGTTTCCTTATCTGCAAAGTAGAGATAATAGTATTTATCATAGGGTTGGCTGTGAACATTGCAATTATCAATGTACAATGTTTAACATATTGCCTGGAACATTTTAAACATCTAGTAAATCTTACCTATTATAAGAACCAAAAAGTGTAGGTAAAAGTTGCTGGTATAGAAGGGAAAGATGTTAAAAGGCAATTTTTATTTTATACTTTAGCCTATGGTAGATCCAACTTACCTTAAGATACAAGTGAACAAATGAAAATTATGCTTGGAGGTGTTGCAAGGGAAGAGACTATACTGTCAAATTTGTTTAGTGATTTACTATGGCCATGGAATGAAACAATGATTGAGGTGTGATCCCTACCCTGAAGAGTGTTAAGAGTTTAGTTTCTCTTTTACTAAAACTTCAGTAGCCACTATTAATCTCATAAGGATATAGCAAAAATAAATATGTGATATTCTGAAATAATGGAGGTTCATTATAGAATTTAGGCAGAACTATAAGAAATCTGTCAGTCCTATCTTGGATGAAAATCTAGAAAAAAGGCTTTATAAGAAGTAAAAAGGATCACTGCTGGTAGAATATTATTCTGGCTCGGTTTCAAATGTCAGAAATACTCTACCTTTATAAACATAATTTGAATGAAAATTATGGTGTGGTCGACTAAAAGTATTTCCAGTTCATATGATTATTTTCTAACTAATATATCATTGTGCAAAACCATTTAAATACCAACAAAAATGAAATGTGCAAATAAATTATGATACTTATACCATGTCATGATTAAAAATCAGGTTTTCAAAGACTAATGACATGGGGAAATGCTTTATGGTAAGTGAAAAAAAGCAGGCCTAGATATAGTATGTTTCTAATTTTTTTTAAATAGTAGGAAAGTGTATAATATTACACTACAGTAATCAAAACTATGATTTTCACATAAAACTGACAAATAGAGAAATGGAGTGGCATAGAGAGCCCAGAAATAAACCCACACATATATGGTCAATTAATTTATGACAAGACGTGCCAAGAAGTGGAAACAGTCTCTCCAATAAATGGTGTTGGAGAAACTGGACAGTCACATGCAAAAGAAATGAAGACCACTATCTTATGCCATGCACAAAAATCAACTCAAAATAGGTTAAAGACTTGAATGTAAGACCTGAAACCATAAAACTAGACCAAAATGGAAGGATACTCATCTTGCCAATGGTTTTTGGATTTGACACCAAAAGCAAAGGTAACAAAGCAAAAATAAACAGTGGGATTACATCAAATTAAAAAATTTCTGTGCAGCAAAGAAAGCCAAGAAAATGAAAAGGCAACCTTATGGAATGGGAGAAAATATCTGCAAAATATCTGCAAACCATTCTGTTCTGATAAAGGGTTCATATCCAAAAAAATATAAAGAACTCTTACAACTCAAAAGAAAAGTATCCAAATAAAATGGCCAGAGGAAATGAATAGACATTTTTCCAAAGAAGTCATACAAATAGCCAACAGGTACGTAAGAAGGTGTTCAGCATCACCAATTGTCAGGGAAATGCAAATCAAAACCACAATGAGATTTGTGATTATTAATAAAGCATTTATGCAGTATGTAAAAAAAAATCACAATGATACACACACTCACATGCCCATACATGCAATGGAATATCATTCAGCCATAAAAAGTAAGGAAATCCTACCATCTGTGACAACATGGATGACTTTGAGGGCATTATGCTAAGTGAAATACTTCAGAAAAAGAAAATAACATGTGATCTCACATGTGGAATCTAAAAACAAAACTAAACCAAAAAATGAACTAGATACAGAGAACAGACTGGTGTTTGCCAGAAGCAGGGATGCAGGGTGGGCAAAATTGGTGAAGGTGGTCAAAAGATACAAACTTCCAGTTATAAATAAATCCTGGAATGCAATGAACAACAGGGTGACTATAGTTCACAATATGTGTTGTGTATTTGAAAGTTGCTAAGAGAGTATATCTTAAAAGTTCCCATCACACACACACACACACACAAAACTGTATGTGGTGATGAATGTTAACCTATTGTGGTAATCATTTTGCAATATATCAAATCATTATATTGTACACCTAAAGTTAATACAATATTTTGTGTCAATTATATCTCAATTTTAAAAAGTATATAAAAGAAAACCAGTAGTTAATCACTGATAAAGCTGGTGAGATTTCAAGTAAATTTATTTTCTTCTTGAAACTTCTTTTGAACAAAACATTTCATAGAAAATGCTTCAGGCTCTTCAAATACTTAATACTTTAAAATACTTGAGACCCATGGTGTGTTAGGTTTCAGTGTAACATAAGTCACATTAAAAATCTTTTAGCTTAGGTACACTACCACAAAAACAGATACTGACACAAGACAAATAGTAACTGAAAAGGAGAAAACTTTCAATACTAATTCACTCATAATGTGATATATAAATTACTATGTACCCCTGCCTGTAAGAACTGACTACAGGTCAATAAATGAGGTTTGTTAATAACTTGCATAAATCTAATTCTGACATATTACTAAATCATACCTTGAGAATAGCTATAAGCTTGAGAAGGATTGACTACTATGTCCATTGACTTGTGTGATTCCTGAGAATGTTTCTCCATCACCTCTACTGTATCACTGGATGAAGATGATGAAGACAATCCCAGTGTAACATATCTTCCTTTTTTACCACAGAGTGAACAATCTACTGGGGTGGCACTAGGTCCTCGGGGCAGTTGAACTTCATCTCTGTTGTAGTTTCTAACAGCTCCACTGTGATGCACAGAGCGTTCCCGCTGCCATATATAATGGGTTGGGGCAATAGCCATAACCTACAGTGGAAAGCTTCCTTTTAGAATTTTAATAAGATTTGAAAATTTGGTAAAATTAAATACAAAAATTAAAACTCACAGCTAGCTCTATAACTAGATCTAAAAATCTAAGTTACTGATGTTAAGGAAAAAAAAAAAAAAAAAGGCATCTCCAGATAAGACAGCACTACCTATAAAGTGATTCACTGCTTAGATCCTAAAGACAATAACTGACAAAGTACTTATTTCAAATATGAAATAAGACTGAAGCAACCTTCTAGGTTTTTCAATTCTGAGTATTCTAAGTTTGGGATAGATAATACAGTTAGTCCAAAATGACACATAATTTTTAACTGGAATATACTGGGTCAAAAATAACATTGTTGAGGTTTCTAACTATACGTTAGGCTAATCTTAACATGTTTGCAATTGTGGCAAGGGAAATGGTAAATAACACAGGTAATTTACATAACCTCTCTGTTCCTCAGTTTCCTTATCCATAATATGGAGAGAATAATATTGTCTACGTTAGAGGATTGTTGCAAGGATTAGATGAACAATTAATTATAAAACGCTTATGATTCTTCACTACATGTTGGGCACTGTTCTCTAAGGTTAAATAAAATCCTGCCTTTGGAGTCTGGATAGACCTATTTCCTTATCCTGACTCTGCCAATTGCTAGCTGTAGGATACTGAGCAAGTTACTTAAACTTTCTGAGGCTCAGTTTCTATATATTTAACATGAGGATACTATCTGCCTCACAGGACTTTTCGGCGGGTTAGATATGTGTAAAATCCTTATCACATAGTAAGGAGCTGGCAAATGATAGTCATATATAGGTACTTTCCCAACATATGAAGGGAATTGTGGGGACTCTTGAAAATTTTGCTTGGAAAGAAAGAAAGGCTTCTGCTGTTAAAAATGAAAACCTTAGGTTTTGTTTTAGTGGGTCAGTTGGTTAAGCGTCCAACTCTTGACCTTGGCTTGGGTCATGATCTTGTAGTTTGTGAGACTGAGCTCCACGTCAGGCTCTGCACTGATAATTTTGCACTTGGAATTCTTTTTCCCTCTCTCTCTGCCTCTGCCCCACTTTCTCTCTCTCTCTCTCTCAAAATAAATAAACTTAGAAATGAAAAGAAAACCTTAAAACCCCCTGATTAAAACCAGTCTGCTTAAACAGAGTACCGGTGGCCTCCTCCAAAATAATTGCTAAAGAATGCTAGCTAGGCTAATTTCTTTAGTGAATTATTTTATAATCTACTTAAATCCTTCAAAGAAGTTTTCAACAAACATGTAACAGTTACATATCTTTTATTTTTAAAAATTTTTACCAAGTTCAAAAAATTTTTAAGTTTATTTTGAAAGAAAGAGAGAGAGAGTGAGAGAAGGGGAGGGGCAGAGAGAGAGGGAAAGAGAGAGAATCCCAAGGAGGCTCTGCATCATCAGCACAGAGCCCAATGTGGGGCTCGAACCCATGAACCATGAGATCATGACCTGAGCCAAAGTCAGAAGCTTAAGTGACTGAGCCACCCAGGTTCCCCCCACTCAAGTTTTTATTTAAATTCTAGTTGGCTAACATATAGTGTAATATTGGTATCAGGAGTAGAATTTAGTGATTCATCACTTACATATAACACCCAGTGCTCATCACAAGTGCCCTCCTTAATATCCATCACCCATTTAGCCCATCCCCTACATACTTCCCCTACATCAACCTCAATTTGTTCTCTATACTTAAGATTATGGTTTGCCTTCCTCTCTTTTTTTTTTTCCCATCCCCTAAGTTACATTTGTTTTGTTTCTTATATTCCACATATAAGTGAAATAATATGGTATTTGTCTTTTCCTGACTGACTTATTTCACTTAGCATAATACACTGTAGCTCCATCCATATCATTGCAAATGGTAAGATTTCATTCTTTTTAATAGCTGAGTAATATTCCACTGTGTATCTTTATCCATTCATCACTTGATGGACTGATTTGGGCTCTTTCCATAATTTGGCTATTGTTGATAATGTTGCTATTAACACTGGGGTGCATGTGCCCCTTCAAATCAATATTTTTGTATCCTCTGGGTAAATACCTCGTAGTGCAACTGCTAGATCTTAGGGTAGTTCTATTTCTAGCTTTTTTAAGCACCTCCATACTGTTTTCCAGAGTGGCTGCCCCAATTTGCATTCCTACAAACAGTGTAATAGGGTTCCTTTTTCTCTGCATCCTCGCCAACATCTGTTGTTTCCTGTGTTGTTGATTTTAGCCATTCTGACAGGTGAGGTGGCATCTCATTGTGTGTGTGTGTGCGCACATGCACACTTTATTTCCCTTATGAGTGATGTTGAACATATTTTCATGTGTCTATTAGCCATCTGGATGTCTTCTTTGGAAAAATGTCTATTCATGTCTTCTGCCCATTTCTTAACTGGATTATTTGTTTTGGGGGTATTGGGTTTGATAAGTATAGATTTTGGATGCCACCCCTTAATCTGCTATGTCATTTGCAAATATCTTCTCCCATTCCATAGGTTGCCTTTTAGTTTTGATGATTGTTTCCTTTGCTTTGTAGAAGATCTTTATCTTATGAAGTCCAAACAGTTCATTTTTGCTTTTGTTTCCCTAGCCTCCAGAGACATGTCTAGTAAGAAGTGGCTACAACGGATGTCAGAGGTCGCTGCCTGTGTTCTCTTCTAGGATTTTGATAGTTTCCTGTCTCACATCCATTTCGTATTTTTATGTATGGTGAAAGAAAGCGGTCCAGTTTCATTCTTCTGCATGTCACCATCCAGTTTTTCCAACACCATTTGTTGAAGAGACTTTTTTCAATGGATATTCTTTTCTACTTTGTCTAAGATCAGTTGACTATATAGTTGTGGGTCCATTTCTGAGTTTTCTATTCTGTTCCACTGATCTATATCTATTTTTGTGCCAGTACCATATTGTCTTAATGACTAAAGCTTTGTAACATAACTTGAAGTTGGGAATCGTGATGCTTCCAGTTTTGCTTTTCAAGATTGCTTTGGCTATTCATGGTCTTTTGTGGTTCCATACAAATTTTAGGATTGTTTGTTCTAGCTCTGTGAAACATACTCATAGTATTTTTTTTTTTTTTGAGAGAGAGAGAGAGAGGGAGAGACAGGGGGAGAGAGATAAAATGAGCCAGGGAGAGGCAGAGAGAGCAGGACACAGGATCTGAAGCAGGCTCTATGCTAACAGCAGAGAGTGTAATGTGGGGCTCAAACTCATGAACTGCAAAATCATGACCCGAGCTTAAGTTGAACACTTAACCAATTGAGCCACCCAGGTGCTCCTGTTGGCAGTATTTTGATAGGAATTGCATTAAATGTGTAGACTGCTTTGGGTAGTATAGACATTTTAACAATATTTGTTCTTCCAATCCATGAGCATGGAATGTTTTTCCATTTCGTTGTGTTATCTTCAATTTCTTTCATCAGTGTTGTATAGTTTTCAAAGTACAGATATTTTACCTCTATGGTTAGGTTTATTCCTAGGTATCTTATGGTTTTTGGTGCAATTGTAAATGGGATTGACTCCTTGATTTCTCTTTCTGCTGCTTCATTATTAGCGTATAGAAATGCAACAGATTTCTGTACATTGATTTTTGTATCCTGCAATTTTGCTGAATTTGTGTATCAGCTCTAACAATTTTTTTTGGTGGAGTCTTTCAGGTTTTCTATATAGAGTATCATGTTGTTTGCAAATAGTGAAAGTTTGACTTCTGCCAATTTGGATGCCTTTTATTTCTTTTTGTTGTCTGATTGCTTAGGCTAAGACTTCTAGTACTATGTTAAATAACAATGGTGAGAGTGGATATCCCATCTTGTTCCTGACCGTATAGGAAAAGCTCTCGTTTTCCCCATTGAGGATATTAGCTGTGGGTCTTTCATATTTGGCCTTTATGATGTTGAGGTATGATCCTTCTATCCCTAATTTATTGAGGGTTTTCATCAAGAATGGATGCTATACTTTATCAAATGCTTTTCTGCATCTATTGAGAAGATCAAATGGTTTTTCTTTTCTTCTATAAATGTGGTGTATCACATTGACTGCTTTATGAATACTGAACCACCCTTGCAGCCCAAGAATAAATCTCACTTGATCACAGTGAATAATTCTTTTAATATACTGTTGGATTCAACTCGCTAGAATCTTGAGAACTTTTGCATTATGTTCATCAAGGATATTGGCCTGTAATTCTTTTTGGTGGGGTCTTTGGTTTTGTCTGGTTTTGGAATCAAAGTAATGCTGGCCTTATAGAATGGAAGTATTCCTTTTCTTTCTTTCTTTCTTTCTTTCTTTCTTTCTTTCTTTCTTTCTTTCTTTCTTTCTTGTTTGAGAAGAATAGGTATTAACTCTTCTTAAATGTTTGGTAGAATTCCCCTGGGAAGCCATCTGGTCTTGGACTTTTATTAGAAGATTTTTGCTTACTGACTCAATTTCTTTGCTGGTTATAGGTCTGCTCAAATTTCTTCCTGTTGAAGTTTTGGTAGTTTATATATTTCTAGGAATTTATCCATTTCTTCCAAATTGCCAATTTATTGGCATATAATTTTTCATAATATTCTTTCATAATTGTATTTCTGTGGTGTTGGTGGTGATCTCTCCTCTTTCATTCATGATTTTATCTATTTGGGTCCTTTCTTTTTTCTTTTTGATAAGTCTGGCTAGGAAGTTAGCCAGCTCCTAGTTTCATTGATCTGTTCTGGGTTTTTGTTTCTATATCATTTATTTCTGCTCTAATGTTTATTATTTACCTCCTCCTGCTGGCTTTAGGCTTTATTTGCAGTTCCTTTTCTAGTTCCTTTAGGTGTAGGTTAGGTTGTGTATTTGAGACTTTTCTTGCTTCTTGATGTAGACCTGTATTTCTACATACCTCCCTCTTATCACTGTTTTTGCTGCATCTCAAAGGTTTTGGACTGTCATGTTTTCATTTTCATTACATTAGCTTTTAAAAAGTAGAGGTAAATAGGGCTGCCTGGGTGGCTTAGTCGTTTAAGCATCTGACTTCAGCATAGATCATGACCTCATGGTTCATGGGGTCAAGCCCTACCTCTGAGCGGTCAGCACAGAGCCTGGAGGCTGCTTTGGCTTCTGTGTCTCCCTCTTTTTATGCCCCTACTCTGCTCTGTCTCTCTCTCTCTCTCTCGAAAATAACCATTAAAAAAGTTTTTTAAAGTAGAAGTAAAGATGTTGATTCTAACTATAAATGTTTCCATAACAATGTAAAATTAGGTTCAGAGCTACCTAAAGTGAGGAAGCAGAATATCAGAATTTCTTATTCCTTCCATATTTAGTATTTCTTCCTTAACACTTGTACATCTTTATTTCCTATTTCTGGAATGTCCTCTCCCTTTATTTGTCTTAGTATCACTTTTCCTTCAATGCTGAGCATAAGTCCCACATTTTAAATACTCCAGCTTTTAGATTGTATTGTTTCATTGTTAATCTGACATTAGGACTTTTAACGTGTCTAGTACTCAGATATCTATCTGTCTATCTATCTATCTATCTATCTATCTATCTATCTTTTTATGAATGTAACCAATCTACGGAAGAACTCTGGGCAGGAAGAGTCTCTCATACACCTATCAAAGGCCCTCCACACAATATTATTTAGTCATATATTTTTTATTGATAGATGAAAATAATTGATAGATGAAAATAGGAATTAGAGGCCACTGACATTATAAACTTTCAACAGCATGATTTTTATAAGAATTCTGTCACAAACTCTAGTGAGAAGAGCAGAGAAACATAGGAAGCAAAGGGCACACAGTAAGTTTGGTAAACCATTCTTTCTACAACAAGCTAGGCATCAGTCTCTCCACATGCTAAACCAGCTAGAAAAATGCATGGACACATATTTGTGTGCTTTTCTAAATACAATTTTTTAATACCTATTTTATTTTGGAGAGAGAGAGAGAGAGGCAGAGAGAGAGAGAGGGAGACATAGAATCTGAAGCAGGCTCCAGGCTCTGAGCTGTCTGCATGGAGCTCGACACGGGGCTCACACTCACCAACCATGGGATCGTGACCTGAGCCGAAGTCAGTTGCTTAACTGACTGAGCACCCAGGTGCCCCATTTGTGTGCTTTTAAATGTTTGCACATATTTTATACACACAAATATAATTAGAATATTATTGTGATAACAGTTAATTAAAAAGAAAATTGTAAGAGGGTCAGGAAAGCAGGATTTAGTTCTATGACCTTAGGCAAATTATGTAACTTTCTGGGCTACAGGGTGTATTTTGTATATGAACAAACAGGTCACTTACAGTCCTCAAATTCTATGATTTATGAAAGTAACTTCTTTAAAGCATTGGTAGCACTTGATCTACTGGGAATGTTATCCTAGTTTTTACTTTATCTTACTCTTCTGTCATTTTTAGTGATTTTGTTGTTGTTGTTCTTTTGGTGGGTGTTACAAAATTTAATACCTGGACCTCTGTTTTTCTCTATATATTTTACTGGTTATGATCTCAAGAGATAGTATAGTATAGTATAGGTGTTAAAAAAAAAAACAACCCAACTCTGCGTGTGCCTGGGTGGCTCAATTGGTCAAGTGTCTGGCTCTCGATTTCAGCGCAGGTCATGATCTCATGGTTCGTGGGATCAAGCCCCGCCTTGGGCTCCATGCTGACAGCACAGAGCCTACATGGGATTCTCTCTCTCTCTCTCTCTCTCCCCTCCTCTTTTTCTGCCCCTCCTCTGCTCTTTCTCAAAATAAACAAACAAACACCAACTCTGGAATCAGACTGCCTAGGTTTGAATACTGGTATGCTGCTTGACTAACTGTGTGACCTTAGAGAAATCATTTATTCTCTCTGTGCCTCAATTTCCTCTTCTGGGATTATCTAGCTAGCTGTAAGAAGAGTTATGAGAGTTAACACATATGCAGTACTTAGAACAGTGCCTGACAAGTACCCAAAAAGTACTAACATCACTTTCACCATGGATCTCTTATCTACTCTACCAAGCTTTCAACATCACTTATATGTGTTGACTCATACTTTATTCGTACCTGTTGACCATTCACTTAATTATCCAAGTATCACCTTAAATTCATATGTGTGATATAAAATTCCTTATTTTCTCAATAAACCAGTTTGTTTCTTTAGCATTCCCTATTTTCATTATGGAACCCATTACTCCTTCTGTTCTACAGATTTGAAACCCTGAAAGTGGACTTTCCCATATAATCTATATCCAACTGGTCAGCAAGTTATGACAATTATAATTTCATAACATTGATTTTTCTTTGGCATCATTATATTCAGCACTAGGTTGATACCTTCCTTTCTGACCTATACCAAGTTTAGCAGTTTTCAGTACCCTCCCTATATTGGGTCTCTGCTGCATATGGTCATTGGATTATTTTGTTTAAAACTCTGTTTATATCACATCTCTGATTTCTAAATTCTAATCTGGAATCAAGTAGTAGCTGATAGACAAATAAGCTATGATGATACTGTGCCATCTAGGCCAGAGTACATAACAAGATCAGAGAAAAGATTCCTTTAGATAAAATTGCTACCCTCCATGATGCATAAAGGGACTGGAATTGGAGTCTAACTCTCATCAGATTGGCATATTCCATAATTTGTGAGCCAATCTAGAAATCAAGCTATCATCAACCTAAATAAATTCCACCTCAGAGGAGCTGCTATCCAAAAAAGTAAACTAACTGTAACTAAGAAGATAATAATAACAGAATGAGTAGGGAAATAGTCTTTACTCTTTTCTGGAAAGGCCTACATATATTTTTCAATTAAATCATACCTCATCTCTTTCCAAAAAAGGATTATTGGCAGCTGACAAAAACAGCAAATAAATTTTTCATTAAACTAGCACCCAAAAGGGAAAAATTTGGCTACAGGAAGAAAATAGAGGGGCGCCTGGGTAGCTCAGTCAGTTAGGCGTCCGACTTCAGCTCAGGTCACAATCTCGTGGTCCGTGAGTTCGAGCCCCGCGTCGGGCTCTGGGCTGATGGCTCAGAGCCTGGAGCCTGCTTCCGATTCTGTGTCTCCCTCTCTCCCTGCCCCTCCCCCGCTCACACTCTGTCTCTCTGTCTCAAAAATAAATAAACGTTAAAAAAAATTAAAAAAAAAAAAGAAGAAGAAAATAGATTTGCCAGTAGTAATGAGTAGTAGAATTGAGGTAGGTAGAGAGAAAACTTGGCTCTTAGCTTCTTTGCAGCAACTAAGGTTAAAAAAAGAGACAAATTACAAAATTCATATAACCTGGAAGGAGAGAATTAAGTTGACAGTGGTATATATATATATAAAGAGTGCCAAGTTTAAGTACTAGCTGGCCCTACCACTTATTAAATAAATGACCATGGACAAGTTACAACCTTTCTAAGCCCCAGTTTCTTCATCAGAAAAATGGACAGAATATACTATTTAGTTCCTGAGATAAAATAATAGATATATGTGTGCCTTTCAAATTAACCAGTATGAGCAGTAGAAGCTAGATGTCAGAGAAAACAGAGCACTGAGAAGTCATTAGATATGAAATCACATCCTGAGTTTACCATTTAATTGATGTATGATCTTGAGTAAACCTCAAACTCCTTGGTCCTCAATTTCATCAGATGTAAAATAAGAATGCTGCAACTCTCACAGGCATTTTTGTGAGGATAAGAAGATAATCTACATATGGAAATATTTATGAATTTATGAAGCACAATGCAAATGTAAAGTATTATCATTGTAAGCCAGTTTATAAGTACTATCATAACTTGGGTTTACTTTAGGGTGAGACTCAAGAAATGAGTTGGCAGTATGTCAATACCAGGCTCTCAATAACAAATGTATAGAATACTTAGCTAAATTTCTAACGCCATGTCTTGCACTTTAATGCATCAAACTTCAGGGCAAAGATGATGTAACACTTTTTTACAACAAACCCCCATAATACTGAACTTAAGTGTCTTACTCATTAGGTAGCTATTGAATGAATAGTTAAGAGAACAGGATAAAGTCTACGTAATTTCTTTTCCTATGTACTACAATGATTCAAATGTACCTGGTCGGAACAGCCATAAAAAAGCTTATCTATGTGCCCCTGTTGTAAGAGGCAGTGCTAAGTCAGCAAGTTTTATAGTTTATTGTTTTTCTACTACATGGATAAGAAGGTATGAAAAAGAATCAGAAGCTTTAAATCCCATTCACTCTGTCAGCCAGCACTATTTACTGAGTACCTACTATGTGACATGCACTGTTCTAGGCACTGGAGGTCCAATAAGAAAATAAAGACCATACCCTCTTGGAATTTATATTCTAGTAGGGGGAAATCGTATTTGTAAGATAATTAAAACAGAGTATGTTATATGATGGTTAAGTGCTATGGAGGAAACTACGAAAAGAAATAGAGAGGAACAGTGGGAAGTAGTACTTGTTATTTCAGCAGCTTTATTGAGCTATATTCTCAAAATACCATACAATTTACCCACTTAAAGTGTAGAATGGCTTTCAGTATGTTCAGAGTTGCACAACCATTATTATAGTCAATTTTAGAACATTTTCATCACTCCATAAAAAAAGTAATCACACCCCATTTCTCCTTCCCCTTGGCCTCTGGCAATGACTAAGCTACTTTCTATCTCTTTGGATTTGCCTATTTTGGACAGTTTATTTAATGGAATCATACAATATGTGGTCCTTTGTGACTGGCTTCTTTCGCTTAGCATGTTTTCAGGGTTCATCCATGTTGCAGCCTGTATCAGTACTTGATTCCTCTTAATTGCCAAGTAATATATCACTGTATAAATATACTATATGGTTTATCCATCCATTCACTGAAGGACATTTGCGTTTTCATTTTTTGACTATTACAAATAATGCTGCTATGAATACTCATGTACAAGTTATTGTGTGGACATACCTTTCCTTTCTTTTGTATATACAACTAGAACTGGAACTGCTGGGTTGTATGGTAACCCTGTTTAGTCCTTTGAGGAACTGCTACAGTTTTCCAAAACAACTACACTATTTTACATTCCCAACCAAAGTGTATGAGGGTTCCATTTTCTCCATATCTTTATCAACACTTGTTATATTTGTCTTTTTCACAATAGCTATCCTCGTGGGTGTGAAATAACATCTACTTGTGGTTTTGATTTTTCATTTCTCTGATGGCTAATGATGTCGAGCATCTTTCCATGTGGTTTTTGCCCATTTGTAGATCTTCTTTGGAAAAGCCTTTTCAGATCCTTGCCCTTTTAAAAGTTGTCTTTTTATTGTTGAGTTGTAAGAACTCTTTGTATATTCTAGACACAACTCCCTTATTGGACAGAAAATTGGCCAAAATTTTCATCCACTTTGTGGGCTTCTCACTTTCTTCATAGTGTCTTTTGAAGGACAAAAGTTTTCAATGTCAATGATAATCTCTATTTTCTTTTGTTGCTTGTGCTTTTGAGTTCAAGCTTGTGCTCGTATGATCTCTGAGAATCCTAATCCAAGGTAATGAAGATTTACACCTGTGTTTCCTTTTAAGAGTTTTGTAGTTTTTAGCTCTTATATTTCAGTCTTTGATCCATTTTGAATTAGTTTTTATATCTGATATGAAAATTGGGGTCCAAATGCATTCATTTGCATGTAGATATCCACTTGTCCCAGCATCATTTGTTGAAAAGACTATTCTTTCCCCATTGAATTTTCTTGGTACTTTTGTCAAAATTCAATTGAACATAAATATGAAGGTTTATTTCTGGACTCTTCAATTTTATTCCATTCAGGGAGATACTACTTGATGCAGGGTGCTAAGGAAAGGTTTCTCTGAGTTGCTATTTAAGTAGAATCCTAAATGAAGTGAGGAAGTGAAGCACACGGATATCTGGGGGAAAAACATTCCAGGCCAAAAAAAAAAAAAAAATCCTGAGGTGGGAATGTCCTTGGTGTGTTTGAAGACGAGCAAGGAGGCCAGTGTAGTTGGAGGGAAGAGAGATGAAGAGATGAGAAGAGAGTTGGCAGACCAGGTAGAGCCATGATAAGGGTTTTGCCTTTTACTCTATGTAAGATGGGAAGCCTGGAGGCTTTTGAGTAGAGGACCAATGATTTGACTTACTTTCTAAAAGATTTACTCTGGCTGGTGTATGAAAATATACTACAGGAGAGAAAGATTATAAGAGAGACTACTTGGAAGATTATGGCAATGACTGAGACATGAGGAGACAATCAAAGTAGGATTTAGTGGTAGAGGTCGTGAGAAATGGTAGAATGCTGGACATTTTTTTAAGGTATGGATGTGAGAAAAGTATAGGGCAACAGTTTTTTGGTCTGAACAACTAGAATGATGAAGTTACCATTTATTAAGATGTGGAAGACTATATATAGAAGGAGAAGTTTTGGAGGTCTGTGTAGGGGAATCAGAAACTGGATTGTCAGCATGTTAAGTATGAGGTATTTACTAGATAATGAAATATGAATAGGAAATTTAATATGCACATCTAGAATTAGGGGAGAGATCTATTGTCAATGTCAAAGCCTTGAGATACTAAACTTTTCTGTAAATCCCATTACACAACTAAGTTTACAGTTATCTAAAACTTTTTAGTCTTTTACACATACACCATTAAGGTACATCATACTCTGTCTCTTTAATAGTCTTATGCCAGCAACTGAAGTAATTCCATCTCCAATTGTGTAAATTAAGTTGTTGCAGTTATAATGCTAGTTGTTCTATCTTAGGAGTGGGTGGGCAATCTGCCATGAGGTGAGCATTGCCTATCCCAGCCTCTTGCCTCTGGTGCCCATTCCATGCTCTTAGCTGAGTGTACCATGGGGCTTAAAGTGTTCACTTTGAAAAAAACCAGAGTGTTCAAGTAAGATCTACTATCATGTCCAAGGATGGCACAGGGGCACCAATTATCCACTCCTGACCTGGGGACATAGAGATAAAACATAGCAATACATGACTCTTTCAATGTCCTCTAATTGGAATGAGTTGTTTAAATCCTTTAATGAGGATCTATTAATTTGGGGGAGGGGAGATATACACTCAATTTTCCATATTTTTCTGTTGAATTTCATCTTTTTTTTTTTTTTTTTTTTTTTAGAAAGAGTGAGTGAGTGAGCAAGGGGAAGAGAGAGAGGAGAGAGACAGAGAATCCCATGAAATGCAGAGAAAGAGGAAGAGAGAGTGTGGAGCCCAGAGTAGGGCTCGAGTTCACAAACTGTGAGATCATGACCTGAGCTGAAGTTGGATGCTTAACCAACTGAGCCACCCAGGCACCCCCACTGAATTTAACCTTGAAAAAACTTGGCCTTGCTATTTCAATCTTCTAAGTTATTTCTGAATCCTTTAATTTCCCTCAACATTCAACAATCCTCTTAATTTAATACACAATTATCCATACTTGCTAATACTTTCATCTCATTAATAAATATAATTAACAAGGTTAATTCCAGGCAGACTTCTGTGACACACCTCCAAAGTCTTGCCTGAAGTTGGACACTAATCCATTAATTGGTTCTTTTGCCTATCATCATTTAACTGGATATAACTTCATTTCATTACAGCATTAACTAATTCACATTTACCAAACTTTACTAGTACTGGCCTACAATGATCACTGCCCTCCATTAATTTTCTATTTTAGAATATTTCTTTAGTTTGAAACATTAAATTTTTTCTTTATTGAAAACCTAGAACATTAGGTAAAATAACCCATTTTCTAATTTTTAGTGTTTTTCTGTTTGACTTAATAGAATCTGGCATCAAGGAAACTTACTTTATGTATTATTCTATGTGAAAAGAGGTATGATTTTTAACATATTTAAATTTATTTAAATTTTACACCATGTAGTTTGCATTTTAATCTTGGGAACTTGAAATTTCACATACTTTATTTGATGGAAATTATTATTCACCTCCAAATGTTATTAACATATTTTGCAATCTGCACACTGTCCTTTCCCAATATTCTGGTCATCTTTTAGACTAAAGAAACACACTAAAACAAAAATACTTACTACAGAAGTAGGCTGTTCTGAAAAACAGAAATGACAATTTTTAATTATTGTGGTAAAAAATTAAAATATCAACATTGTAATATACAAGATGTATTCATGGTAACCATCAAGGTTAATAGCCTACCCTTACATATACAAAAAATGTATTAGAAGCACATTTAAAAACAAGACAAGGGAAATTACATAAAGAGAAAACAGATTACATATATAAAGTTTTTTAAAAACCTTACCTCCTCACAGCATCGCCTGCTTACAATAGCCCTATAGTCAATTCTATCCCAGAGTTGGTCCCTTAATTTTAAGAAATTAGGGAACAATTTTCTCCAGTTTTTCCCTAAAGCCCATGGAAAAATTTCATATTTGGATTCTTCTTCATCTTCTTCAACTGTATTAGCCAGATACCTAACAAAAAAGACCAACAACTCAAAAAAGAAATGGGAAAAGGACAAGAACAGGCAGTTCACAAAAAAATATATAAATTACTTACAAACACATAAAGGTGTTCAACCTCACTCATAATTAAAAAATGTAGACCAAAAATAGAAATACAGTGAGTTGAGTTCTGGATATTTTGTTTGTTTTTTAATGTTTATTTATTTTGAGAGATGGAAGGGGCAGAGAGAAAGGGAGAGAGAGAATCCCAATCAGGCTCAACACTTAGCATGGAGCCCAACATGGGGCTTGATTCCACAACCATGAGATCATGACCTGAGCTGAAATAAGAGTCAGAGCTTAACCAACTGAACCACCCAGTCGACCCAAGTTCTGGATATTTTTGTATTCCTATAAAATTTGAACTTTGTTCCAGGATGCAGTTAAGTTACTTAGAAACAGTCTGATCCTTTCAGGCCTTGCTTTAATGATTTGTTAGGTGGATCTAGAGCAATGTTCAGTCTGGGGTAATTATTCCCCACTACTGAAGCAAGACATTCTTGAGTACTCTACTCAATATTCTGTTAATTATGAGTTTTTTCAGTCTGGCTGGTGGGAACAGGCAAAATTCCCAGCTCTGGGTGAATATTAGGCACTGTTCCCTCTAATCTTTCCCCACACCCAAGTAGTTTCCTTATATACATATGGAAATCAGTATCCTCCTAAATACATGAGGGGGATCAGGCATGCACAGAAACAGGTACACATGACTCATAATAAAAAGAATCATCAACCAAAATTGACACGTTAGAAGTAACAGACATTAAACAGACAAGGACATTAAAACTGTTATATTTACTCCAGATGTTCAAAAAGAACAGGAGACACAAAGTGTACTTCTAGAGATGAAAACTATCTGTACAATGAAAAATACATGGAGTAGGATTAATAGACTAAATACTGCAGAAGAAAAGATTTGTGCACTGAAGACAGCAATATAAACTACCTAAACTGAAACATATAGAAAAAAAGAAACAAAAATAATAGAGCCATCAATGAGCTGTGAGACAACTTCAAGTGGTCTAATGAAGGCGAAACTGGAGTCCCTAACAAGAGTTGGGTGGACAGAAAAAATATTTGAAGAAATAATCGCTGAAAGTTTTTGAAATTTTATGAAAACTATAAACATACAAAGAAGCTGGATGAACTCCAAAGCACAAAATATGAAGAAAATTACACCAACACACAACATAATCAAATTATTCAGAACAGGTGATAAAGAGAAAATCGTAAAGGCAGTCCAGACAAAAAATTAGACATTAGATAACACAGAAACAGAGGTAATGACAGAGATTTCCCACTGGAAACAATGAAAGCACCATAGATGATTTTCTAAGAAAAACAAGCAACTTCCAATAAAAAAAGTGTAAAACATGTAAGGGAACAGTGTACCATAAACATAAACAGACCCTGAGGTCTGAAGATACTGAAATTAATAGTCCAACACGAAAGAAATAAATCCTAAAAGCAATAAGAAAGGAAGGCAAATGATCCCAAGTGGAAGGTTTGAGATGCAAGAAGGAATAGTAAGCAAAGATATAAATATGTAAGTAAGTCCTTAAATAAATGTTCAGTGTAAAAACAACAATAATAATGTCTCAAAGTTTTTGGAGGGCTTCATGTAGAACCACAGAATTGCAAAACAAGAGAATATAAGTTGAGAAAGGGGTGACTGGAGTTAAAATGTTTACGGCTCTTGATTAAAAATAACTGGGATAGAGCTTCCTGGTTGGTGAACATGCAGAGATCAAGGGGTGCTGAGGGGTTATGGAAGCTCCATGCCTTTTCCTCATACCTTGCCCTATGCAAATCTTCCATCTGGCTGTTCCTGAGTTATATCCTTTTATAAGAAACCAGTAATCTAGTAAGTTAAAAAAATAGGTAACTAGGATAACTGCTGAAAGGATATAGACTGCATAATTTCCTAAAAAGCAGAGGAATAAAAGGTATCAAAAAATAAAAATTAAAAAGATCTCACAGAAAAAGTGGGACGTAAAGACAACAAGATAGTAAAAAATTCAAATATATAAGCAATAATATAGAATATTATTATTCTGCAGTGAAAATGAATGAACTAGAGCTACACATATCAATATAAATGAATCTCAAATCATATTATAAAGCAACAGAAGGAAGTTACAGAAGAACAGTGCACATTATTCTTTTACATATAGCTTAAAAACAGGAAAAACCAAACAATATATTATTTAGAGGGTTATATACAGAATAAAGAAAATCAAGAAAATTACTATCTGTGGAAGGGAGGGGGCTCTAACTGGGAAATTGTGCACTGTGAGCCTCTAAGATTCTGGCAATGTTCTATTCTAAAGTTGAGTCATGGGTATATGGGTATTTGTTTTGCTTTTTCTTTAACATAAACATATACACGTTCCATATACCACTTTTATAGATATGTCACATTAGAAAAATTCAAAAGGCACAGAAATGTATAGTATACTTCTATTCATATAATATATACACTGGTTCATGTATAGAAAATTATTTCTAGATACACATGATATGTTCATTGTTCTTGAGGAAGGATGCCAACGTCTTGAGACATGAATACTTACTTTTAATTGTATACCCACTTATGTCCTTTTAAAAAACTACATGCATATTCAATTTAGTTACATTAATATAAAAATAGCACCTATTACTTTACCTTCCCTTAAAATAACTGTACATATTTTTAAATTACCATAATATAAAAGCACCTCATATGAAACCCATTCAGTTATATGAATCCAATCATGTCCTCTGTGAAATTACATAATTTCTTACTTTAGTATCCTTGATAGTTCTTAGTAAAGGGTAGACAGAAGCCAGAGGTTGGCTCCTTTCACGCTTGTTAACCAAATAAAACAAAATCTATAACATACTATGGTACTATGCTATCAGAACTACATTGTAATTCTACTCTAGATTAACAATTTTTCAGGCTCAATGTTATAAAAATATTTGTATTGTATGCATGTAAGTTGTCTTCTAATTTGAAATAGATTTTCTTGGAGCAGAGTTCATTTCTTTTGTATAATAGCTAATTATGCTTATCCAAATAAAGAATTAAGAACAACCACACGTTAAAGGATGCAAAAAAACAATTTAGATACATGTTCCTTCCCTTTAAGCAGCCTATAGTCAAGTAGAAGAGGTAACTAAGTATGAAACAAATAACTGTACAAGAGAATATGGAATAATGACAATAAAAGTCCTGAGTGTTGTAAGAACATACAGGAAGGAAAAGAACTTGAGTTAGAACTGTGGCTAACTGGGACATTTGGGTGACTCAGTCAGTTACACATCTGACTCTTGATTTCAGCTCAGGTCAAGATCTCAGGAACTGTGAGACCGAGCCCTGCGTCAGGCCCTGTGTTGCACTTCATGCTGTAAGTGTGGAGCCTGCTTGGGATTCTCCCTCTACCTCTCAAAATAAATAAATAAACTTAAAAAAAAAAAAAGAACTGTCGCTAAGAAAATATTTACTGAGAATTATTGAGTCAGGATATATAAAAAAGTATGATTAGATATAAAATGGAAATTATAATCCATGTTATACAGACTACTACACGGTAAACTCGTGCTGCTTTACTTTACTGGTAATAACATTACCAAAATGTCAAACAAATCCAATTTCAGGCATTTGTAAGAATTAAAAAGAAAGCTTCTTTTGGTTTGTTTTTAATTTGCAGGTAGAAAAAACTACAAAATAGATATTGTATCAACACAGAGGTATAATATAATACTAAGGAGACATGTTAACAGCAATGTAGCTTAGTGGTTAATCACTAAATTTGGCCACGGGCAAGTCACACCTGACTGTGCACCCCAGCCCTGCCACTTACTAACTTTTGTGAGACTTGGAAGTACTTCCCTTCCTAAGTCTCAATTTCCCCATATGTAGAATGAAGAGAATTTAATAATGTATCTCACAGAGAAGATTCAAGGAGCTTATAAAAAAACAATTTTTGTGGTGTCCTGCACATAACACTCAGTATTAGTTAGTACTATTATATTCCCACAGTTTATCAATCATCACTAAATTTTATAAGGTTCATTATCCCTTATGCATGGGGAAATATGTCTTCTAAATACAAGGAGATCAGTTTCTTCTAGTCCTATTTCTTGAATCACACTTTGAGTCTGAATTAAATAGACTTTGAGTAAAAACTCACTCATCAGTGCAAACAGTTGTTGAGGTATTCAACTTAAGTATTTTTTATATGTAGTTCCCTAGTTAAGTACTTAAAATTATATTCATACATTCCCAACTGCAGTATTATATCCAGGTACTGGGTATAAAAAGTTTCGAGATTGAGATACATTTTCTTAAACATTGCTTCTAGTATAATTCTGACCTATAGGCTGGAAAGCCATGTTATTAAAACCATTTAACAGAAATGGTTAGTATCAAAGCTAGTATGAACGATCCAATATAAAGTCAATAGAAGAATAGAAGAATTGGAAAAAACAGCTATATTCCTTGGTCAAAGTTCAGTGTGTTAAGTCAAAGAGTCAGTGGTTACTAAAGAAAGGTGTCAGATATGAATAACTTCTTTTTTTAAAATGTTTTTTGATGTTTACTTTTGAAAGAGAGAGAGAGGCAGACAGAGCACGAGTGGGGGAGGGGCAGAGAGAGAGGGAGACAGAGAATCCGAAGCAGGCTTCAGGCTCCAAGCTGTCAACACAGAGGCACCCAGGCACCCCAGATATGAATAACTTCTAGGTTACAGACAAAAATCTATAATTAGTATGTCTGTAGCATTTTCCACAAGTTGTTTCATGTAAAAGGAAAATGATGATGACTTTAAGTTTATTTTGAGAGAGAGAGCATGCACATGTGCATGAGTGGGGTAGGGGCAGAGAGAGAGAGGGAGAGAGAATCCCAAGCAGGCTCCACACTGTGTGGTGGAGCCCAACAGGGCGCTCGATCCCACAAACCATAAGATCATCTGCAAGATCATGATCTGAACCGAAAACAAGAGTCAGACGCTTAACTGATTGAACCACACAGGTGCCCCAATCACGATGATTTTTGCTATAAATTTACTGGAAATTTCAAACTGAATATTCTGGATTTTAAAACATATCTGAGTCCAAAAGAGGAGAATTTGGGATAATTTATATGGAGCACTCTGAAATATGTAAAAGATACAATACAAACCCAAGTGGAATACTGAAAAATAAATCTTATGCATATGGCAGGATAAGATCAGTGAAAAGAACATAAAAATATTCTATTAAAGTAAAAAAATATATAACTTCTATATATAAAGCCTATTCAAGGATATACATCAGGTTTTTAAAAGCCTCTGTTTTATTTTTTTATGGGTTGCAATGTTAACTTCATTTACTTATTTTTTTAAGTAAGCTCATACCCAATGTGAGGCCAGAACTTACAACACAGAGATCAAGAGTCGCAAGTTCTACCTAATGAGCCAGCCAAGTGTCCCAAAACAGACTGTTTTAAATAAGTTATCATATATATTATAAATAAGGACCACAAAAATCACTTAGTAGAAAGCATACTTACAGAGCAATAAAGAAATTTATCCTGGTATGCTCATTTATGGTAAATTTAGCTCTCTTGAAATAAACAAAGGTCATAGCCAAAAGATACTATAGGGAAAAAAGTAAAAGTTAATATTAATGTTTTACGTTCATACGTAAAACTGCTTTAAGATAGTTATCTTTAAGATGAATAATAAGCTAAAAACAATAAAGCATTATCTATCTTTATTACAGAATTACCTATTTATTTGGGTCCTTATTTTCTGGCTTCCTGTAATCCATGTGAATGGTAAGAAATAGTTCTGAACCATTTATCATGATTAAGATTAGGAAGAACTCCTAAATTTTATTATTGCCAATATTTTTTGAACCAAAACCCTAATTTTTTTCTATCTTAAATTTCAAATACATAGAGAAGTTGAAATAATAATAAAACAAATAACCATACATCCTTCACCTAGATTCATCAATTGTTAGTGTGTTGCCACATTGGCTTGACATATGTATCTATACAAAAATTTTTTCCTGACTCCTTCCAGTTAATTGCAGACACCTATACTCATTTTTCATTCATTCAGTCATTCATTCATTCATTCATTCATTCTTCATTCATTGTGGGGGGGATTTTTAAATTGAGGTATAATTGACACAGATGTATATATTTAAAGTTTACAGTGTGATGATTTGTTATATACATTGTGAAGTGAATAGCAAAAACAGGTTAATCAACATATCCTTCACCTCACATAATTATCTTTTTTCCCTTTTTGTTAAGAACACCTAGGGTCTACTCTCTTAGCAATTTCACATACTCACTTTTAAAAATAACTTCAAATCAGAAATTAGAATAATTTATTCTAATGGCTCTATTTTCTTCAGAAAAAAAGTGTTTTAAATGTGTTATTAGAAAGACATATCTTTCCTGGTATTAGGGCACTGTCCAGGTTCTATATGTTAAAAATAAAAACAATTAAAGTACTGATGTATTAGATTCTCTCTCATAAAATGCCTTTTTATTCTACCTTCACAGGATTCACTACAAAGGTGACTCCAAGTTTTCAAGATAACTTTCAGTAGAGAACTCTTAAATACGGTATGCATGGTTAGTTACTTTAAAAACACTGCCCCCTGCTGTCCAGCAACTTTAATTACTGTAATGCATTTAAAACTGTAAAGTAGGAAACTTACAACTCCACATGCACATTACACAGCTATTTTATATGAAGGCATTAATATTAATTTTTAGAAGTGTTAGAAAAATTGTTATGTTTAAAAATATCTCATCTTTTAGAAATACATCTTGAAATATTCATGGATAAAATAGTCTAGTTTTGGGAAGAAGGATTAGAAGAAACAAGCAGAGCCATGAGCTGATGATTACTGTAGCTCCATGATAGGCACATAGAGGTTTTTTAATTCTATTTTCTCTACCTCAAGGTATACATGTTTTAAATTTTCCAAAATTAAATTTCCAAAATTAGAGATTAAAAAGACCAAACTTCGATTTTATCTGTGTTATCTTAAGCTTGAAATAAAAAAGTTCACATCAATATTAACTTAATGTATATTTAATCATAAGCCAGGCTTCCATTCAAACCTTTCCCACATTAAATGGGACATTAAATTTAAGTGTGAAATGAAGTCATGCTGAATTTTCTGATATGACTACCTGGTCTAAGATACGATTTATAAAGCTGAGATCATAATTGTTCTGCTAAATCTAAAGAGTACAGAAATATGGTCCCTAGTATGTAAGTCAGCATCATGACGATCTTTTAGAAACACAGATTCCGAAATAAAAAACACAAGTACCTAATTTTATCTATAAAATTATTGGGATTTGTTTTACCTATAAAATATTAACTGTATCACAGACCACCTTAGTGAAATTAATCTCAGAATATTCAGTAATTCAGAATTACTCCATAGCTTGATAAGAGGTGATAATTCTGATCAAAACATGTTAAGTCTATACTGATTCTTGTTTTCAATCAGATAAAGACTTAAGGTCACTTAAATATAATTAATAATATTCTGCAATTCCTCAAGTATAAAATGAGTCTATGATGTATGCTAATTTCAAAAATTAATGCATAAGGATTACCCCTTAGAAGGAGCAACGCAGGCTAGTCCTTTTCCTAACAATAATTAATAGGATAGAAAATTCTTATAAGGTTTTGTTAAAGTTCTGATGGTTTAGTAACATAATAATTACATCTTTACCAAATTTACCTTGTCTGCAATTTTACAGCAGCAGTCCATCCACAAGAAATCTTGAATTAAATCGTCATCTAGAACAAAAGGTAGCTATGACTTGTCTTTTAAAAACAGAATGTTTCCTTTTGAAGAATTAATTTCAAGATAGGGGATTATAAATGATGCTTAGAAATCAAACAAAAATGCCTGGACAAGTACTGTCTAAAATGTAATTTTCACTTCTTTGGTGCATTTACCATTGCAAGCACTGTACAAAAAGTTACGGCTTTTACTCTTGGGTAATCTGATTTGCTCTGGCCAGAGAGGGTATGGTAGAAGTGTTTGGTTTCCTGACTATCCCAATAGCTCTTTGAGAAAGATGTCTTGGGTAACTGTAGATTAGCTCTTTATTACTTTCAAAAATCAATCTTTACTGGTAGAAATGGAGTCTGATAAAAGATAACTCAGTCTTTAAGAAATAATGACTAAATGCGGCGCCTGGGTGGCTCAGTCGGTTGAGCGGCCAACTTCGGCTCAGGTCACGATCTCGCCGTCCGTGAGTTCGAGCCCCGCGTCGGGCCCTGTGCTGACAGCTCAGAGCCTGGAGCCAGTTTCAGATTCTGTGTCTCCCTCTCTCTCTGACCCTCCCCTGTTCATGCTTTGTCTCTCTCTGTCTCAAAAATAAATAAACGTTAAAAAAAATTTTTTTAAAAAAAGAAATAATGACTAAATGAATATTACTGATTTTCAAAATGTTTTTACTCTTTCTACTACTTTCCCCTGTTAGGTCTCAGGGTATTTTCAGTTTTGAATTCTTCTTTTCACCTATTTATCTCTGTCCAATTATCTATTATCCAAATAATAATGAAAATGTCTATATAAAGATTCATAATTTATTAGCTATTTACAATTAATACTTAATTCTGGAAAAACTGAGTATTATGACAAAAGATTAACAAAAATACTTTTAAAATATGCAAAAGTAGGTCAAAAGTACTTACTTCAATTTTAAAAGGTCAAAATATATAATCCCCAAATATATGAGTAGTTGTCTGAATACAATCTGAGAAAATCTGCTTTTTCCATTCCCCCCTTCATTTTAAGTTAAATAACAAACAAAACATACTTCTTTATACTAATTTTTACATCCTAGAAATATCAATATGGTCAAATACATGGAAAATTCCAAGAATAAGTACACATTTTCTTAGAATTAATTTCTGCCTTGTTAATTCCATTTTTTAAAAAGTAAACTCTACACCCAACATGGGGTTCTAACACACAACCCCAAGATCAAGAGTCTCATGCTCTACTGAGCCATCCAGGCATCCAGCTATTTCTTAAATTACTTATGGTAGAACCAGGTATTTTCTATTTCTCAGGATCAGCTATGAATAATAGAAAAGTTTGTTGGTAATAGTTTTGCACTAGTCTTAATAAAGAGAAGGGGGAACTTATATTAAGAGTATTATACTTACACTACTTACATTTTTTCTTTTTAGCTCATCTTCTGATTTTACTTTACTTTAAATCTTAACCAGCTTGCCCTTTCTTTTTTCTTCCTTCCTTCCTTTCTTTCTTTCTTTCTTTCTTTCTTTCTTTCTTTCTTTCTTTCTTTCTTTCTTTCAAGGTTTATTTATTTTGAGAGAGAGAGAAAGTGTGAGTGGGAGAGGAGCAGAGAGAGGGAGAGAGAGAGAATCCTAAGCAGGCTCTACACTGTCAGTGCAGAACCTGATACGGGGCTCGAACTCACAAACCATGAGATCTTGACCTGAGCTGAAGTTGGACCCTTACCAACTTAGCCACCCAGGCACCTGCCTGCCTCTCTCTCTCTTCCTTCCTTCCTTTTCTCCTCCTTCTCCTCCTCCCTTCCTTCTTTTCCTCCTCCTCCTCCTTCTTCTCCTTCTCCTCCTTCTTCTTCTTCTCCTTCTCCTCCTCCTCCTTCTCCTTCTTTTTTCATATTTTTTTTTTTTTTTTAAGATTTTTGTCTTCTGAGCAGGGCAAACACTCTTGTCCCCAACTGACTTCTGCCTGTTACCTGGATCTAAGAGACTGTGGTACCTACATGACTTGATTCGCTCCTACAGATATTTACCAGAATCCATCTATCCTACCCTTTAGTCTAATCTGTCTACCTTACTACCTTACCTTAAAAAAAAAATTCGTCCCTTCCTTGGCTACTAGAATATAAAATAGTTTCTTGTTTTAAGAAATTTGTCAGCAAAGTAGCATTGTCTCATGATCTGAACAGATAAATTTAAACTCATTTCATGAGCATGATGATAAAGCCTAATTTTTAAAAATATTCCGCTGGGACCCCTGGGTGGCTCAGTTGGTTAAGTGTCCAACTCAATTTTGGCTCAGGTCATGATCTCATGGTTCCTGAGTTTGAGCCCTGCATTAGGCTCTGTGCTGACAGTGCAGAACCTGCTTGGGATTCTCTCTCTCCCTCTCTCTGCCCCTTCCCCACTCACACTGTCTCTCTCTTTCTCAAAATAAATAAATAAGCTTTAAAAAACAAACAAGCAAACAAACAAAAAACCCCACAATATTCCCCATATGTGGGGCACCTGGCTGGCTCAGTAGGAAGAGCATGAGACTCTTGATCTGGGGGTCATGAGCTGGAGCCCCACACTGGGTGTAGAGATTACTTAAATAAAAATAAAATATTAAAAAATAATTCCTGGGGTGCCTGGGTAGCTCAGTCAGTTAAGCATCCAACTCTTGATTTTGCCTCAGGTCATGATCTCAGAGTCATGGAATCAAGCTCCACTAAGCAAGGAGCACGGAGCCTGCTTAAGATTCTCTTTCTCCCTCTCCCTCTGTCACTTCCCCATGTGCACATGTGCTCTTTTTCTCTCTCTCTCTCTCTCAAAGAAAAAAAAATCCCTACATATAATACTGAAACTTCTCGAGGTTGGCCAACCTTCCCAGTTTGCTCAGTTTCAGCACTGAAAATCCTGGGAAACACCTCAGGCCCAGTCAAACTGGGCTGGTTGGCTCACCTGAGACTTTATGTAGTATTTTACTTAGGTCACACAAAACTCATGCTATGAACTTGAATTGCTCAGAATTCACATTTGACACTTGGATTTAAGTAGTCTAGAAGCAAGATGAATCTGAACTTCAAATCCAAAAGCAATCCAAAACAACAAATATCCAACATTAAAAAAAAAAAAAAAAAAAGACAAACCCTAAGTAAAACAAAACCAAATTGATTGGAGACAGAAAATCTGACATAGAAAATAACAACATCTTCTTTGATTATTATGAAAATAATAAAGTAGATCTTTAGATTCTCTCATTTTTAAGTACCTTACAATTACTGCTATTACAACATTTTAAACGTACCAAATAATTTAAAGAAAGCAGTCATTTCCTGTCGCTGTATAACTAGACAGGGTCCTTTGGGGCGTTTAGACTTGTTGCTATTATGTGCATTTTTTTCAGATGCTGGCCAACTATCTTTAAAAATAGGACGCTTCAGATTAATGGGTTTTTTAGGCTGATGTGATCTATTTGACCCTGATTTTACATGAACAGTGACAGTAGGCGGTGTCTCACAACACAGCTGATTATGTCTCATTTTGGTTTCCCAAGATTCCTGTAAAAATAAAACATAATAATTTACCACACTCTTGTTCATTTCTATATAAAAACAACTAATCAGATGACATTACCAGATGCAGTCATATAAAATGTTGTTGAACTTGCTACTAAAATATTATTTGTGATAGTAACTCACATAAGAAATTGTTTTTATCATTCATTGCTAAGAAATGCTTTGTTTCCTTTGGGTAACTGATACACCTTCTTTTCTCAGTAAGATCCTGTATACCATTTTGCTTTGACTACTAGGGAACCCAAAACCAAATTTGAAAGTTAACTAGAGAAACTATGCTGCACTTATAATCTATTTGTGGTATTCTTTTTTCCTAAAGTTTTAAATTCTGCTTATACTGACATACTTTTATCATATAGTTATTATATGACACTTCAAACTTTTTATAGAACAAGGCAAGCTATTTCCAGAAATAAATTATCATATCAAATCTTACATTGAAAGTAATCCACCTCCCCACACAAAATATTTTCGTACTGGTAATTCTTTGATATGCTACAAAAATCACTTATTCAACAAGCATTTACTGGTATTTATTGAAAAGTTAAAAACAATTCTAGCAAAGAAATGTAGGGTATATGTGAGGGATTCTCATAAATTGATCACTCTAATTTTTAAATTTGTGAGTGTATGACTTAGTGGTTAAATGAGCCATTGCTTTAGGGAAGAAAGATGGGCTTATCACTGTTTCGCTAAAATAAAATAACTCTTAAAAAACAAAATCCTTATTGAAATGACTACAGCATTTTTCTCTATCATAACCACAAACTGTTGATTTGAGTGATTGATTTTAAGTGTATATGAATGTACAGTGTTATAATAAAATTAGAAACAAAGTTAATTCATCAATATTTAACAATATGCATAATCACTACCATGTTTGGTGGTAATTAGTTCACATAATTATTACTACAGTTTGTATTACTTTTGTAATACCTTTTTTATACGGTGGTAGGAAATGGACATATGCATAGGCAAAGCAGGAAACTACTCTGAGATCCTAATGAGAACTTCTGAACCCATAACTCACAGTGACCCAAGCATGGCAATCCATAACTCACAGTGACCCAGGCAGCCATGCCTCCCTTGGTGTTCAAGGAGTTAGGTACAGATTCTCCTTCCTGACCCTCAGAAACTTCCCTGCTGAAGGAAGGAATGGAAAATAAGATTGGATATAGTAGGGCTAGATCAGCAATGTCCACTGTAATGTGAGCCACATTTGTAATTTTATATTTTTAAAGCCACATTAAAGAAGTACTAACAAGCAAATGAATCTTCGTAATATGTTTTATGTAATCTGGTATACCCAAAATATCATTTTAGTGTATAATCAACATAAAAATTAATGAGATATTTTACATACTTTATTTTTCATACTGAGTCTTTGAAATCTGGTGTGTATTTTACACTTATAGTAGGTCTCAATTCAGATGCTAAATTTCCAATAGTGAGAGTGAAAAGTAGTCCTACCAATACAGTAAAGTAGTGTGTAAGGGAAAAATATTTTACACTCCTTCAGTACTTAATTTTAAATTAAAATAAAAAATTTTCAGTTGCACCATCCACATTTCAAGTGCCCAACAGCCACATGTAGCTAGCAGCTATCATATTAGACAGCAGAGGGCTAGATTATGAAAAACTAAGCAGAGGAAATTATATTCAATTGATTCTATAATTGCTCTCCTCCCTCTGTTTCACTTCCCTCCCATCCGCTCATCTTTCTTCTCATATCTAAGGTCCAACCAAATTTAAAGCAATTATGGAGTTGGGGGTGGGTGCTACAAACTCCATAGAAAAAGGAATGGGTGATAAATTGAAACTTGAGACTTCAGAACTTTCTGCTCTTTCCTACCCACCTCGTCTGGGAGACAGCTGGAGGTCTCATCTGCATCTTTTTTTTTTTTTCCCCCCGAAGTAAGAGCAGCCTTACAATCTAGATGGAAAAAATTAAAGTCAGGCTTCTCAAACTGGGAGCTAGGCTTGGGGGTGGAATGTGCCAGAATACAGAATAACTATGGCATATCTCCCAGAAGGTAAGTTTTACTCAATGTTAGGTAACTTTAAAAGTGTTGTTATACTAAGATAACCACGGACATATCATGAAACCAGAAGGCAAATTTTGTCAATCAAATAGATAAATATGTTCATAGTATAGCTTTACACTATTCCGTTAAATTCTATATATGTGTTGGGATACTTCATATGAAATTTGAGGAAATAGAGAAAGAACTGTGAAATTCCCCAAACAGAGATTCATTGAAGTTAATCAGCAAACACTGGCAGAAAAGTTATGGAGACACTAAGGAGAGAAGCGATCAATGCTACATTCTTATTCGTATTCCAACTTGAGGTAGTTTTAAATTATGCTCTTCATTTAGATATACTGAAAATAGAGTTCTCATGGAAGCAAGAGGAAAAGAATGCAAGGCAACTAAAAATATGAGAAAGGGTAAGAGACAGGGAAGAAGGAAGGAACCAGAAGAAACTACACTCAAATGGTAAAACCCTGTAGTGGGTTTTTATGTGGACTCCACCAATCTGAAAAAAAATTGTACTAGAATTCACACTTGAATAGGATGTCTGGGGTTTCCCCCCCCCCCCTTTGGTAAATATACCACAGCTAATTTATAGGTATCTAAAATAATTTGTTTTCTCTGGGGGTAATATAAAGAGTGTTAGGGTGTGGTGCACAGAATCATACGACAGAATCAGTATTGGGAGACTCAGCTGCCTATATGAAAAATCTAATAGCAACATCTGATGGCGATTCAGGGCAGGCAGGGAAACCTTAACTTCCTTATAATTGCAGCCTTACACTGAACACTTAATATGCGCCAGGCACTGTGCGAAAAGTTTCACATGCATTATCTAATTTAATCCTCAGAACATTTCTATAAAATGGGTATTATTTTATCCTTATTTTCTAGATGAGAAATTTGAGGCTTGGGGAAGAAGAAATTTGCCCATGGTCACATAATTAACGAGTGATAAACCTAGGATTTGAATCCAGGAATGTCTGACACCAAAGGCCCATATCCTTTAAACCACCAAAGAACTGTTTTCAAAATTAAATGAAATCATGTGTAAAACTTCATGGTATGCAGCCCGATATTACTTACTGTCACCCTGCCAGGAAAACAAACCCAACTTATAAGCTTACACTTTATAAAAATTTAAGTCAAGCATTTGCATTGTCAATACGCAAAATAAATTATGACTTGGTGGTTAAATATTAGCCATTGCTTTAGGGAAGAAAGATGGGCTTATCACCGTTTTGCTAAAATAAAATAACTCTTAAAAAACAGAATCCTTATGGAAATAACCACAGCATTTTTTCTCCATCATAACCACACACTGTAAACTGTTAAAAAAAAAAACAAAACAAAAACACAGCAAATTTAAGAAAAAAAATTCTTGACAAAACTGCTGGAAGCTTTGCTGGGGCTATTATCACAACTCCATAATGTTGATTTTTAAATATGGTTTGTTTTTTTTTTTGTCTAATTTAACATCTAAATGGCTATTGAATACTTTTGGCTTCAGCCAAGTGCTAGGTGCTACAGCACTTGTAAAATTGCACAGCAGAGCTGTTTCAAGAAGTTCAAGTCTGATTAGAAATCCACGCAATTAGGTGGAGAAAACCAGACACTTTCATGATGAGGTGGTCGGAATAAATGGAAGCTGGGCTGGACAGAACCGTAGGAGTGAGTTGTGGCCGCACTCCTGGGAGCACCACTCCTGGGAGCACCCATTTCCTCCTTCCGGATGTTAAGAGACGAGACACACCTAGGTGCTCTTAGATCCTGGTACACAGAAGCATTCAGTAAAAATTACGTATTCTATTCTTAGACGTTGTTCATAATACATATTTAGGACGGTTCATGAGCGAAGGAAGTATACGGATCTGCCGAGCGTAGTGCTGAATCCGTGGCCCAAACTCACTACACGGCAGCAGCATTACTGCGTCTTTTTTGCAGGGAGGCGTGTCTTTCGAGGGAAGAAGAGTCAGACGGTGCCCGGAGAGCCACATTTCACCTCCGGCGATATAACTGAAATGTTAAGATGGTACTGGTAACAGAGACCAGAGGTATTTTTAAACGTGCTTGTGTTCGAGAACATTTGTTAAATAAGCGGGACCTCGGTTTTCACATAGCATGGGGTTTATCCGTGTCGAAGTGTTCAATTCCTTCAAAAGGTTCTTTAAAAAAAAAAAAAAAAATCGAAGCCCTCTGGCCCCCAGCCGTGCCGACGGGTAAGAAACCGGCGGCTGGAAACTGTGGGAGGTGGCTCGGGGCCAGGGCACGGACGGACAGCGGCTGCGACCCCACGGCTCCTGGAAGAGGACGCGCTGACGGGGACCCAAGCGGACCGGGGCGGGCTCCTCCCCAGAGGATCACGACCGGCGGCGGGCGGCGTCCCCCAGGGCCTCTCCTCCCCGCGAGCGCGCCAGGGAAGGGCCCGCCGGCGACACAGAGGAGCGCGACGCCGCTCCGCGGTCCCCACAGAGCGACCGAGGAAGGGGCAGCCTCGCGGACTCCGACCTCGTACGCCCCCCGCCCGAGCCCAGGCCCGAGGCGCCGGGAGGGTGTGCTCCCGTCGCGGCGAGGACACCTGAGGAGACTCGCGGGCCGAAGCGTGTGGGGGAAGGGGGCTGGGACGTGGTCCCATCCTCACACCCGGTGGGCGGCGGGGCCGGGGGCGAGAGGGATGGAAGGACCCGGCGCAGCCGAAACTGGAGGGTGGCCGGCGAGGCCCGAAGCCGAAGCGCGAGCGGAAGATACCTGCCAAAACCTGGGGCCGGGGCGCCGGACAGCCTCCCTCGGCACGCTTCGAGGCCTCAGGCGGTTGCTCGCTACTCGCTCCGCAGCGGCACTCCCCGCTCAGAGGCCTCCCGCCAACCGCGAGCGAGGCCGGCGCGGGCCAATCAGCGCACAGAGCCGCCGCCGGGGGCGGGGCCAGGCTGCGCGCGCCGAGTCCCCGACTCTAGCTGGAGCGTTCCAGCTCGAGCTCCCGCTGCGCCTGCCCGCCGCCCCGCCAGCCTTCTACCAGGCCTTGCTAACCCTCGGGGCCGGACCCTGGCAGAAGCGACCACCCTCCCAGATCTCTTCTGGCCTCCGAATTGATCCCCTTTCCCTTGGACGCTCATTGAAGTCTGACTTGTATGCGAGCCCTGTACCTCGTCTCCAGTTAGATGGAGAAGCCCTGGGGGGCTGGGACTACAGGCCTTCCTTAACTCACTTCCACTTCACAGCACCAAGCGCGATGCCTGCACACAAACACCAGCAGGTACTCGACAAAGAGAGATGTCAATAGTAGGAAGACAAAGAATCAGAGGTGAACTTTGCAGCAGCAATTATTATGCCCATACAGTGACTGCTAGGCTAAAATAACTAAACAGAGGGACACCCCTTAAACTAAAAAAGAAAGGTGTGAATACCGTGTGGCTCTTTGTGACAAGGGGTCATATTGCACTCTTCCGTTTAATCTACTGTTTTAAGCTGTAAATTCTACAGGAACCTTTTGATTTTGGCCTCCTCCTAGCCCTTGGCCATGTGCCTGAGATGTAGTAGGTGATTAGTAAATGTTAAATTGAGTAAAAGGATTCGTCATAGCTTTAAAATGTTTTCCCTGATATCCTTTCCTCTTCACTTCCCTTCTACCTACTGTATAACGTGCTTTCTTCCCCCGTTAACATCTCATGGCCTTTTTTTTTTTTTTTTTCATGTTGCTACAATCTTTCTAAATTTTTATTGAATGCATAATACTCCAGGGTGGATGGACCCTTCCTTCCTGACGGTTCCCTTCTTTCCTCCTTCATTTGACCTGGCACTCTGATATTTGGGTTGCTTCCAGATTTTTCAGCAACCACAATTATTACACCTAAAAAGAATGTGGCCTTGCCTATTTGTGGAACTTCCCAGCAATTAATTACTCAGCAACCCTGAAGAATGAGTAAGCTAGTTTCCTTCTTTCTTGGGCTCTCACCACAGCAAGATGAGGGCAAAATCACCTTCAGGTAGGAAGACGGTGCAGTCTGGGAACTCATTTTTCCTTACAAATGCCTTCATCTTTCCCCCTTGGCCTTTAAATGGGGGAATGGACCAAGAAGCATCAACTAGTTGTGAAAACCTGTAATATTTACTCTCCTAGGAAAATGACTGCTTTAAACCCCATTCCTCTGGTTTCCCTGGTTGTTCTTTTTTCCCCCAAAATAGCAGAGTTTACTGTGATAACTAGTTTCCAGCCTTGCATAAAGAATGTTTACAAAGCCCACGTATGTCCACTATATGGAAATCACTGTTACAAATGTGAAGCAAGGAAAGTAGCACAATAATGAATAGCGGCGCTATCCTTCTAGAACTTTCTAGACAGATACAGACACGAATAACTAAAACAACGAGTTGTGGCACCAGAGATGCATATATAACACAAAGGCAAAGTACAGTTAGGAGAGGGTATTCCTTAGGATCCCCAAGTCTCCACACAGGAGTTTGTTTTCAGTTAAGTAAAATTTGTACACAAAAGTCAGCAAATATACATAGATGTTAACAAAGCAAGCTATTGGGGAAGAAGCTTACCACTTAAGTTTTGGCTTCAAGTTAAGGGTTATGACCAGCAAGGTCTTCATGAGCCTTCTCATTCTTGGGTTTTTGACTATGTTGGGCCCATGACACAGAGGAAAGAAAATGTACTTTAGAGTCACAGGCCTGGTTTGAATTGAAGCTCTTTCACTTTACTGGCTATATGAACGTGGGCAAATTAACTCTGTATGCCTCAGGTAAGTGTAAAGGTGGGATGATACCCTCTGCTTTGTAAGCGTATGGGACAAATTTGATATTGTGGTAAATTGTTCAGCAGTGGACTGGCACACAGGTGTGTTGTTACCTTCTTGCCTCCTTCATTTGATCTGGCAACTGGCTGATAAGAACTGAACACACATTTATCTAAAGAGCCTTTGCATTATTGCCTACAGTCCTTTTCCTCTTTTCATCCATCCTAATGCATGGCTTTGCTATCTCCTCACTAAAATATTACTGATTGCCCACAGCCTGACCATTCCCTGTACCGCGTGCATCGCCTCTAGTTTGTCCGCATTCTACCTTGTATCTCCCCACTATTATCCAGTGATTCTTTACTCCATTCTTAGTGACATACTTTTTTTCTGACTATGTCTTAAACTTTCTTTTTTGAGGGGCACCTGCGTGGCTCAGTCAGTTAAGCGTCGACTTTGGCTCAGGTCGTGATCTCGTGGTTCGGGAGTTCAAGCCCCACGTCAGGCTCCGTGCAGACAGCTTAGAGCCTGGAGCCCGATTTGGATTCTGTCTCTCTCTGTCCCTCACACACACTCTCTCAAAATAAATAAATAAATATTTTTAAAAAGTAAAAAATAAAAGACCCTTTTTAAAAAAACAAAAACTTTCTTCTTTGAGCTGGCATATAATGTGCTCTTTTTTAAACTTCATTTAAATTTTCTACATGATATTCATCCTTTAAGACCCAGCTCAAGGCATCAGTCCATCATCTGAGTACTTAATAAGTGCAGGACTCTGCCATTCTTGAATTCCTGCAGCATTTTCTTTTTTAAAGGTTTAAAAAAAATGTTTACTTTGGAGACAGAGAGAGAGCAAGCAAGCAGGGGAGGGGCAGAGAGAGAGAGAGAGAGAGAGAGAGAGAGAGAGAGAGAGAATCCGAAGTGAAGCAGGCTCCAGGCTCTGAGCTGTCAGCACGGAGCCCAACTCGGGGCTCGCTCACGAACCCTGAAATCATGACCTGAGCCGAAGTAGGACACTTAACCGACTGAGCCACCCAGGTGCCCCCTGCAGCACTTTCTGAAGTTCTGATTTTTGCAATCTTATTAACCAGCTATTTTTTTATACAAAATTTTTTATTATGTGTACATATAGATACAATTTTACATAAATGGGGTTGCATACATGGTTTAAAAAATGGAATATTTGATATGTACAAAAGAATATATCGTAACATATATGCAGGCAGAGCATAATAAAGCAAAAACTTCAAGAAGCCACTACTAACCAAAAAAGCATGAACCCACCATCCAAGAAATAGAACATAAACAATACTGTTGAGATCCTGTATGCTCTTCGGTGGAAGAGCATATTTTCCTGAAGAGGTGACTTTTGTTTTTCCCATTCCCTTAAGATTCACTGTATCCTTAAATACAGATTGTTTGTAAACTTAATACTTTGTATCCTTTATAGTTTAAGATTTTAACATGCAAATGCAGGACACTGTAAAGCATTTTCATTGTTGTATGGAATTCTGTTCTATGAATATACTGTAACGTATCACCATGCTCCTCTCACTGGTCATTTTTCACTATGAATGCCAGAAGTCTTCTTGTACCACAGACTTGGTTGGTTATCAGCTGCTGTGTCTCTGTAAAACCGTGTTAGTTATAGTGGGCATAGGTTCTGATTAGTTGGTGTTGGATTGGTCAGTGCCCATGTTTCAAATATTCAAATACTACTTCTGCTTGTATATGCCCCATGGTGCACTTTTTTTATATGTACTTTTCTTATAAAGGCTTTAAAGTGAAAATGATGGATTTTAGGATATGCATTTTACAAAATTATGAATGCTAAATTTATTTCCCAAGTACTTGTACCAAATTAATTATCTATATGCCCAAAGTGGAGCTCAAACTCATGACCCTGTGGTCAAAAGTTGAATGTTCCTCCGACTGAGCCAGCAAAGTGCCCCTAGTTGTACCAATTTTAAGTAAGAGTCCCATTAGTCTACATCTTGCCAAGTTTGTATTTTCGGACTTTTTGTGACTAGATTATCTTTTAAAGTATGTCATAGAGAATACCTTTGGATTTTCTTTTTAGCATCCCTTTTCTGGTAAATTTTCTACTCAACCTCCCAAACCACTTGGGTGCAGGGATAGCAGCTATATTCATACACTATCATCTCTCTTCTTCACCTGCTGGGAGTCCTAAGGGCACCTGACCCAAGTTGAGCCAAATTCTCTTCCTGGAATGTTGCACTAAGACCCAGAATTCAGCGTGGCTGACTGCTCTTTTATATGGAGGCAATAAAAACTGAGAAGTATGAGGATAGAACAATAATCAATCTAACAAGGTATAAGCACTGTATTAGTTTTTTTCACTGTACTTTTTTGTTCCTTACTGAAAATAACCTAAAAAAATTTTTTTTAATGTTTATTTTTGAGAGTGAGACAGAGCGTGAGCAGGGGAGGGGAGGAGAGAGAGGGAGACAGAATCCAAAGCAGGCTCCAGGCTCCAAGCCATCAGCATACAGCTGGATGTGGGCACGAGCCATGAAATCATGACCTGAAGCTGAAGTTGGATGCTTAACCAACTGAGCCACCCAGGCGCCCCTGAAAAGAACTTTCTTGATCTTTCCCCATACTTGCTTCTGCCTATGACATAATCCTTATTTGTCAAATTGAGGCAACAGCCTCACCACTTTCAAGTTTTGATTCCTAGTTTTAAGTATTCACAAATACTAGGTGACTTTTGCAAGACAAAATGTTACACTACACCACTTTTCTAAAAATGTTTGAAGTGGCTCACAACAAAGGTGACTTGAAGGTCAATTACACAGAGAACCTAGAGGATAGAAAGGGGGAGGGGCAAGAAAATAACCATAAAGATCTTGGGAAAGTTTGATTCCGAACAAGAGGCAACTTTCTCTACATGCCTGTCAGGTGCTAGCTGCGTTTCTTCAAGTAACTAGACACAACTTCTAGCACTTACCAATATTTTACCAGATGAAGATTAGTTTTGACCATAAACTATTTATTTTGGTCCCACAGACCCAGATCAATTTTCTCCTGAAATTACTCCAGCATTCTTGTGAAAGACAAAAAGCAGTTCAAGGAGGATAAATGAAAACTGGAACCTTTTTTTTTTTTTTTTTTTTTTTGCTAATTTCTCCAAAAGGTCAAGGTGTTTAAACAGAAAGTTTTGAAACTCACTTGCATTCATTAAAAAAAAACATTTGAGTGCTTACTACGTGCCAGCCTCCACTCTAGAAGCTGGAGACACATCCACAGAAAAAAAAGAGACAAAAATTTCTGCCTGTAGGAGCTTACATTCTAGTCACATACAATTAAACTGATTGAAACCCAAAGGCTTCTAAGGGCCAAATACAACAGTCTTGAAGGAATGCCCACTGTACTAAATGGATCTGTACAATGAAGAATTGATTTTCTTCAAAAAATAGAATAGACCACAATTTGTTTCAATCTGTCAGTGAGCATACGGAGTTTAGGGAACTCAGTTGATTAAAGATTAAGGTACCGCATTCAAAACAGGTGTTACTGTACAAATTCTCTTCAGTGGAGTTACCAGTCTCCACCCAGGCATGAGCTACAAAACCTGAGGCCATTATCCTAGAAGGTAGGGACCTGTTTTTTAAAACTTCTCACTTTAGTTGTACACTACATAACAGTTCCATGTTGAGAGTTGGGTCTTGGGCTTCTCACGTTTTTCTAAGGTAAGAAAGTAGGTTATTAATTTTCAATTTCATAAATTTCAGTAGTTTTACAAGATCTACCAGAAAATGATTTCTCAAGTGATTCTACCCCTCACCCCCGCCTTCTTAGGAATCCTTACCACACTTGAGAGAGCTAAAGCAACAAAGCTCACGGTTACCCCACAACAGTAGACAGAACAGGTGTGTCTGTCAATAACCTGTCGGGAAGTGGCAGCATTTTCAGAAACTGTGCCAACACCAGCTTGAAAATGATATAGGTGAGGTGGCCGGATATAAAAAGTCACAACACTTTGCTTTTGTTTCCGAGCTCTTTTTTCCGATAAATATACTGGAAGGCTTAAGACTTACTTTGAAGTTAGTTGAAAGTAAACACATACAGGATTCCTCTGGACTACTCCTTTCCTGTTGTACTGTATTTTGTCTTTGTGACTCTGTCAATAATCAGTGTTTATATATGAATAATCTATGATAGTTTCACATGTTGAGTTGTGGTGTCACTGCTTTCTGAGGAAGAATTTTGGCCTGTAAATCTGCTGCATTGCTCAAATTAGGCAGCTGCAAACTGAGCACACCCTCTTACTTGGTGATCCCAGGCCTGTCTCCAGAAATAGACCAAGGCTCCCAACTTTTTGCATGTCGTATCAAAGAAATGCTGAATCTGTAAGCCTCAGGCAGTTAGCTTATTCTCCTCCCCCATTCCACTTGTTATCTTCCACCCTACTGGCATTCAAAACATGGGTAACAAGATTTTATAACCGCATTAGCTGGCAAAGTCCCTAAGAGGAGAAAAGCAAAGATTTATGGCCACTTTTATAAAAATAAGGTTTAATAAAACTTGCAACCTTAACAGGAAAGTAAATTACAGTGAGAAATTAAAGAAGTTTATAAGTCAACCAATATAGGAGGTGGTGGCTGAGTAAGTTTTGACTTTTATAATTTCCTAATTAGGGAATTTATTTAGAAATTCTGGAATTCGGGGCCCCTGGGTGGCTCAGTCGGTTGAGCATCTGGTTTCAGCTCAAGTCATGATCTCACGGTTCGTGGGTTCAAGCCCCACATTGGGCTCTGTGCTGACAGCTCAGAGCCTGGAGCCTGCTTTGGATTCTGTGTCTCTCTGGCTCTGTCCCTCCCCGACTCAACGCTCTGTCTCTCTCCCTCTCTCAAAAATAAACATTAAAAAAAAAAATTCTGGAATTCAAATATACAGGTAAAATCCAATCTCAACAGATCAAAACTGTTACACTATATCCAAACTTCACTTTTGTTGAAGTAAATTTTAAAGAGACTATAGATAAAACTCTACATGTATACTTGCATGGAATCAGTTTATGTCTTATTTAACTACTGTTCATTTTGCAAGGTATGCTGTCACTTTAAAATATTTTTAACTGCTTTTTAGCTGTTTAAGGAAATTATGAAACACTGAAAACTACCAGCAAAGAAATACAGTATTTCTAAGTGGATGCCACTGGTCTAGTCAGGTAGGTAGGGTCTTCTCAGGCACAGCTCTGATTCAGGGCTGGATTCATAAGGAAATGAGGTTAATGAGGTTAATGCACCAGGAGCAGAGTAAACTTGACCATTTCCTTCTCTGAACACATTTTCAGCGTAAAGATGTGACAGAAAATAATTGGTTCTTTTGGTTCAAGAGTTATGGTTGCCAAGGAGACAAAGGAATAGAACTGCACTTATAAACGAAGATGTTACTTCAGTTCCTTGGCTCAATAGAATACACTTTTTATATTCCTTAGGGACACATCTCAAGATGTTCCTGGCTTTCCCTCATATGAGTTTTCTTTTTGAATGACATATATATCCTCTGAACACTGTTAACACTTCCAATTACCAACCACCTTTTAAGCTTTAAAATTCTTCTTGCTGGCATTTTGACTCAACACTTTGTACAAACCAGTCTGGATGATCATGATTAAAATTTGTCCACAAACAAAATTAAAACAACGAATTTGTTAAAACTTCAAACACAAGGGGTAGTACATTGCAAATGATTCTTTCCATTCAAGAACTAGCAAAAATTTAACCTAATCCATGTGATCCATCACATTAGCATGTTTGATTTTAAATGTCATGACATTTGGATTAAAGATAAATTTGAATATGGAAATCATTAAAAATCAGAGAGGAAGGATGCTATAAATCAGTGACACTAGAATCCGGGTATTTTTCTCCTAAGAAATGAAGTTTTATTTATTTGAAGTGGCACTGTTACCAAGTAAGTAATCTTTGTAACTAACACATTATATGACAGAAACTTGTAATGTGGTTTTAAGACTCCTCAAATAATCTGAATTTATTTTTTTGAGTAATCTCTATACTCAATGTGGGGCTTGAATGCATGACCCTGAGATCAAGAGTCATATGCTCCTCTGACTGAGCCAGCCAGGCATCCTACTGCTCGAGTAATTTTTAAAACATGATAAATTTCCATCCTTTCATTCAGTGACCAATATTACTTTCCTTAATTTACTATTTTTTCATATTCAATACTGACCAGGATGAATTATTATTTTAAAAACATAGTAAGTCAAATTCAAATTTATGTGTTTTGACTAATACAGAGATTAATAAAAGACTGCCTTGTCTCCTGCCAAAGGTTTATTTTTCTAGACTTCCTTCACTATGATTACTTTAAAATTCTATTAGAAACTGCTCACCTTACATTTCAATTAGGATATTTAAATCACATTACATAAAAGCCTATGTGATCTAACCTAATAGAACACATGCAATACAAGAACACTTTCAGAAAAGAAATCAACTCAGTATATGCGAAAGATATTGAAATCTGTTTGAATAGAATGTGTGTTTAAATGTCTCATTGTAAAGGAAGAAAAAAAAAAAAAAAAAAAGGAATAAAATGACCAGTCAGGCTTCATATCAATTAGACAACTTTTACTAAATGAGAAAACTACATTTAAAATGTGCTTTAAAACAAAATGGAATTAGAAAAAAAGACATATGCATTTGAAAGAACTTTGCACTGTGCTGAAAATCAAATCTCTTGCAGAAATACAATACGCCAATTCATAAAATGTAAGAGTTAACAGAATTCTCAATTTAACATTTTCAAAGACAATATTAAGGTCAAGAATTTCACATCAATGGTAGCACATATAGAAGAAGGGCATTATAAATATGATGTCCATCCCTATGAAGCTTACAAATTTGACAATACTCAATAAAAGCTTTTAGAATCACATCCAAAAGGGTCGCATCCAAAGTATCTCAAATCTGTGTCCTGTAAGTTCTCCTTCTAAAATCCTTATGTTGACTTTTCTACTCCTTGTTAATACTAACCCTTTAAAAAAAGAGAACAGGAAAAGAAATGCTGCAATAAACCCTTGATCATGTACAGAAATTATTGCTACTATAGCTCACTACAAAGCATGTCTATACAATATTGGATGAACTTTGATCATGAAAAATCAGAATAAAAATCTTTAGTGACATAAGCCTTACAATCGTATACAACATTCACATGGCAATATTAGACAGTTAAGCACCCAATAACCATCGTTGACAAAATGTCCCACTGACCAGCATTCATTTAAATACATCCTTCGTACAGAGGGAGGAAAAAAGAGATAGTGTCAGCTTTCCAAGGCTTGTCAAAAAAGGATTCTCATGTTCTGTGGATCTAAAAACAAATAGCAACAACAACAACAACAACAACAGCAACAACAAAAAACCCAAAAAAAAAAAAAAAAAAAACAAAACCAATGCAGGTGAGGGTGTTACCAGAAAGTTAAGCATGCCAAAAGGTGTTTCGTGCGAATTAAAACCTAAAACCAAGGTACCACATAATCACATTACCAACTAGTTGGGTAATACTATATGAGCCTTATCTTAAAGTTAAATGAAATGCTACTGCACAATAGAGCATCAATAAGTTAAAAATTAGAGTGCACAAATCCAAATCAGTGGCAATTTCTGTATAAAGCAAAATATTCACTATCAGCTGTGAAGTTTGCCCAGTCAAACTGTTTGATTCAATCACTGGATTGGATAGTTGGTCTATTTTTTTTGAAAAATATCAATCTTTAAAATTCCTTTTTACTGTAATGAGGCATAAGTTTTCTTAGTAAGATTAAACAGGTACATAAGTAAATAAGCAAGGGAAAATAATAGTTGGTGAATGTCTTTAAAGCTCTTCCCACATTTCACTTGTAAAAATGTTCAGGGAAAAAAAAAATTAATATTTGCCATTATTCTAGCAAAAACAAAACAAAACAAACAAAACAAGCCCAAAATAATTAAACGACCAAGCAACACTAAAACCACATTACACAGATGGATCATCATGCTTTCATCTGGTTTAACTATCACATCTAGTTTAACTGGGATGCTTTTCAACTTTAAAAACTGTGATACGTGAAGATGTAACTTTAATGGGTAATTTTGAATTTGAATTTAACTTTGCTGAATATTATAACAGAGTATACTTATTACAATACAGTGTAGCACATCTTTCTATTAGAAAAAAATTTAAGATCCTTTACCCGTCTCCTTAAGTTAAAGGTGTGACATCATAAAGGGTGTCAAATGGCTGGATGGTTTTACAGTGCACACTTATATATTATGAAGTATGTCCTTAACAAATCTGATGGTTTCTTTATAGAGTTCCTTTCTTCACCTTTTCTTCGGTGGATTAGCTGTTCGAGGTGGAGTGACAGGACGTCCTGAATTCAGTCCACCATACTGGTACTTAGCTTTCTTTTCAGATGGTTTCAATATCTTAAAATAAATAATTTATTAACAGTGTTACTCTTTCAAGTGCAATAGGTTTAAAAAAATTATTGTTATAATAGTGGGCTTTTCAAAAAATGACATAAATTTTAAAGGTTCAATAAAAGTACGGAAAACAGGAAAGTTCCATGGACAGCTCTCACATTTAAAGTGTGCAGATGACTAAATATTTGAATATTCTTATCATCTGTCAAGCCACTGGTAATTCAAAACCTTAGACACACAAATCCTATCAACTACCCAATCCTTAGATTTAAGTAAAAAAAATTTTTTAAATTAATATATCTCTGTGGTGAGGAAAGAACATTTAGTTTATGAGTCAAAAGACCAAGGCTGACTAACAGACACAAGAAAATATACTCAATGTCACTCATTGGGGAAATACAAATCAAAACTATGATGAGATACCACCTCACACCTGTCAGAATGGCTAAATTTAACAACACAGGAAACAACAGGTGTTGGCGAAGATGTGGAGAAAGGGGATCCCTCTTACACTGTGGATGGGAATGCAAACTGGTGCAGTCACTCTGGAAAACAGTACGAAGGTTCCTCACAAAGGTAAAAATAGAACTACCCTATGATCCAGCAATTGCACTACTAGGTATTTACCCAAAGGAACAAATGGAGTACACGTGCACCCTAATGTTTATAGCAGTGTTATCAATAATAGCCAATTTATGCAAAGAGCCCAAATGTCCACTGACTGATGAATGGAACATACAATGGAATATGACTCAGCCAATCCAAAGAATGAAATCCTGCCACTTGCAATGATGTGGATGGAGCTATAGTGTATTATGCTAAGCGAAATACGTGAAAGACAAATACCACGTGATTTCACTTGTGTGGAATTTAAGAAACAAAACAGATGAACACAGGGGAAAGAAAAAAAAAAGGAGGCAAACCATAAAACAGACTCTTAACTATAGAGAACAAACTGAGGGTTGCCGGAGAGGAGGTGGGCAGGGGGATGAGTTAAACGGGTGATGGATCAGTCACAATGTTTATTCCATAGTATATTTGCTCATCTAATATCAGTTGTAAACAGAATTGTATTTTCCATTATATCTTCTAACTGCTTGTGGTTTTCATATTTTAAAGCTATTGACATTTGGTTATTAGTATTAAATGCTAATATTTTATTACATTATAAAATATTAGGAGCAAAAAAACAAATGGGTGATGGGTAGTAAGGAGGACACTTGTACAAGCACTGGGTGTTATATGTAAGTGATGGGTCACTGAATTCCACTCCTGAAACTAAGAATACATTATATGTTAACTAACTAGAATTTAAATAAAAACTTGAAACAATAAAATAATAATTCTGCCACTATTTAGAGGATAGTCACAAATGCTTTAATTTTTATGTGTAGATCTTAAAAAAATTATTTACATATTTTATGTATCATATCAGTTAAAATGTACATGTCGATGATTTAAAAGTATTTACAGTTGTACAACCATTGCTGTAATCTAATTTTAGAGTTTCTGTCAGTCCAAAAAGAAATCTTGCTCCCATAAGCAATCATTCTCCACTACTCTAACTTCCTTCAATTCTGAGGAAAAACTAATTCTTCTCTATTGATCTGTCTTTTCTGGCTATTTCACATAAATGAAATCATACAATATGTGGTCTTCTGTGACTGGCTCCTTTCACTGAAATCATGTTTTTGAGGTTCATTTATGCTGTAGCATGTATCAGTACTTCATTACTTTTAATTGTCAAACAATATGCCATTTTATGGATAGTCCACATTTTGTTTTCGTTCTTTACTTGATGGACATCTGGGTTGTTTCCATTTTTTGGCAATTATAAAGAATGCTCCTATGAATATGCATATACCTGTATTTGAGTACCTGCCTTCAGTTCTTTTCGGTATACCTATGAGTGGAATTGCTGGGCCACAAAGAAACTCTATGTTTCACTTTTTAGGGAGATGCCACACTGTTTCCAAAAGCAGCTGCATCATTTTCCATTCCCACCATCACTATATGAAGTTTCCCAACTTTTCTGCATCCTCATTAATTCTTGTTATTATCTGATTTTTTAATTGTATTTATTCTGGTGGATGTAAACAGAGCTTTAACCTACATTATAGATAGAAATTTCAGTATTTACATACAAGTGTGTAGAAATGATTTAAGAAGCATTTCTTAGAACTATTCAGAGCATCACAGTGTCTCACTGAAGAAGAAATCCAATTCCACTATGGCAAATGCTGAAAGATAAGGTCTAGTTCCTATCCTTAAATTATAAATGAGAAGTCACGTGTTTATATTCAGGTGTACTAGCTGACAGAAATAGTAATAAAATAAAGGGAAAGAGGGATAGAAAAGCCTGTCCACATTTAAAGAAACAGACATATAGTATATGCAGGAGAGGCACATAAAATACCCTTTGCAAAAATAAAGCACTGAAGTTGTTTTAGTCTGTGAACAAGAATGATTTATAAGTAGCACACTATGAAGCCAGAGTTGGTCTATTTCTAGCAAAAGGAAACAAAACCTAAGTTATTAACTGAATTCACATTCTTTTAGCAGGTTAAGCCCCTATTCAAGAAGTCATACAGGAATTTAACAACTTAAACATTGCATCAAGAATGACTGACATAACTTAGGCTCTCTAAAACTCTAATACCTGATATACACCAAAAAGTCCGGAGCATTTGCGAATGAAAACAGAAGTCTCTAACAAGTCTATGAGTGATAATCACTTCTGAATAAAACTGATATATATGTATTTATACTATACCTGAAATGAACACATCAAAGTTTCATCCACACTCATCATTCCACCAGCATTATCAAACTCGCCACAGTAATTTGGGGCTGAAAATAGGGTTACCAATTGTCGTTTAGCAAAAAATTCATATCCATCTTCCACCACCTGTGAAAGGAAAGGTCAAAAGAAAAAACACATTTATTTATAGCTGATTCTCAACTGTCTATATTACTGAGATTAATGTGACAAAGACCTAAAATTAAACACTGTTTTGTTTTGGAAGCTTGATTTTTATTTCTCAACTTGTCTTAGAATATTAAAATATTTAGTATGCCTTTTCTATAATGGCAAGGATTTAGCTTAAATGAAATCGTACACTTATGATAAATAAAATGTTTAAAAATCATACCATTTCTAAGGCTCTCCGTATGCTGATAGGTATAGTGTCTACAGGAACCTTACATACCTAGTACTTCTTTGTTGATGACATTATATCACAACTTCAGAACCCTTAATTCTTTAATGATTTAACATGATTTCTAGAGTCTGTTGTCAATTTGAACGATTTAAACAATTTATATTTCTCAGCTCTACAATTCTGAGAAGTAAAGTCAATAACACATAAATATTTTATATTTATTTACAGTAGGCAAGAATAATTTTTGAAGTCTTTTAGGCATCCTTTGATTAAACAAAATTATCCTACAATACTTGCTCATAAGAAGTACCTCCAAAACAATTTACATTTTAAAAGAATTCCTACTATAGTATCAGGTACATGTTCCTATTGTAATTCCCTCATGGTAGAATTTAGATATTAACCTTTTCTGTTAAGATCTTGGTCACCTTATCTATTCCAGCTCGGCCACAGTGTTTGGAACTCAGTGTATCCTTTTAATTCCTAGTCTTATTCACTTGTTCATTCATACATTTACTAAACAGGTTTATTGTAAAAGGACATATGTGTAGTTTGTGCTGTTTCCCATCAGAAGTCTCTTAATTTTAGAGATAGGTTTGAAAATAAGCAGAACAGGATTCTGGAAGTGTCTGGAAAAAGACTGTCCAAACCAAGGTAGTTCAATAATCTGACTTCTTTAAAAAATCATTTAAAAGTTTTATTCATTTATTGAGAGAAAGAGAGAGAGAAAGAGAGAGAGAGAAAGAGAGAGAGAGAGAGAAGAGAGAGAGAGAGAGAGAGAGAAGAGAGAGAGAGAGAGAGAGAGAGAGAGAGAGAAAGAGAGAGAGAGAGAGAGAGAGAGAGAGAGAGAGAGAGAGAGATCATGACCTGGGCTGAAGATGGGTGCTTAACCGACTGAGCCACCCAGGTGCCCCCATCATCTATTTTTGAAAAGATCTATGAAGGGAAATATATTGCTAAAAAAATTGATTATTAGTGGGTATCTTGATTATTAGTGGGTATCTTATTAGTAAACTTAGCAACTCTGCACTGTTATCTAGTAGAAAACTTCTATTAATTAGCTAAATCATAAACACAGTATTTACCAAACCTTTGCAAAAGCAAAGGATTTGGGGACTTGACTTCATTTCAACTGAGTTAGGAAATTCTGGTAGGAAGAAGACCTGTGATATACAACATATGCAGAAAAAGAGAAACCAATCTTCTTTGTTTATCCATAGGATCACAAAGAAAAGTAGTCAAGTGTCATAGGGAGCAAAGCTCTCCCAAAAAGGGAAGTACTGTGGCACAGCATCTACTTAACAAACTTCCTTTTAACAGACAAAGAAAAAACAAGGAATCTTTAAAAGTATTACACTTAGAAATTTCAAATACTTTTAGTACTTTCAGAAGTAAACAGAAAAGATTTATAAAAATGTCTTTCACTGAATGTATTTACCAGTCATATTTTAAAGAGCATGAGGACTTGACATATCAAATCATTAAAATAAGCTTTTGCTAATTAATTCATTTATTCAAACACTAAGTGCACGCTGCAGTATGTAAGTTTACAAGGCAATGGATATTTGGGGCTCTTGGGTGGCTTAGTCAATTAAGGGTCTCACTCTAGACTTTGGCTCAGGTCATGATGTCATGGTTCGTGAGTTTGAGCCCTGTGTCAGGCTCTGTGCTTGGGATATTCTCTCTCTCTCTCTCTCTCTCTCTCTCTCTCTCTCTCTACCCCCCCCCCCCACCTGTGCCTCCCCTGCATGCGTGTGCACTCACTCTCAAAATAAACAAACATTAAAACAACAACAACAACAACAACAACAACAAAGCAATGGATATTTAAAAGTCAACAAATCACAATCCCCTCCTTGAAGAGTACAGAATATAGTAGTGGTGGTGGACATTAAAAAAAAAAAAAAAAAAGTAAACCTAAATAAACTTTATTTTAAAAATAAGTATGTATTTTTATAATGAAAGCTCAAAGACACACAAAAGGAGATAGAGTTCAATAAACTCTCATTCTCACTATCCTGATTCAATAATTACCAGGATTCTGCTACATTTGTTTCATTTACTCTCCCTTTTTTCTAATGTATTTTACTTTTTTTTTAGTAATCTCTACACCCAACGTGGGGCTTGAACTCACAACCAAGATAGAGGTGCACGCTCCTTTGACCGAGCCAGCCAGGCGCCCCAATGCTGATGTATTTTCAAGCCAATCCTAGACCTGTCATCTTGCTTCTATATACTTGGGTATGTATTTCTAAAAAATGGACATCCTTCTTACATAGTACCGTTATTATCCTAAGATTTAAACAATGAACAATGACTCCTTGATATCTAACACCCAGTCTATAACTGAATTTTTCCAAGTGTTCTCAAAAGTATCCTTTAATACTATGGTCATTTGATTGTTATCTAAAATACATATAAACATATTAAAATGGGATCAAGTATTTCTAGAAAGCTTCAGACAAGTGCCAAAAATTCTGCCAGCATTGTAGTATACTGCAAAATATAAATTAGTTTGAAACACCCTCCTAGAGGATGAGAAAGGGTTAACAAATCATTAGATTGTTAATTGTGAGATCAAGGTATATAGGCTTCATCTCTCCTACTACTTTCCTTACATAATTAGTTTTAGATCTTCGTTTCCTCAAAAACAAAAAAAGCAGATCTGTGTAAATAAATATTAAAATGTTCAAAAGTTTTAGATTTCATACCTGATGAGCTCGACAATCAAATCTAAATCATGACGATTCAGAAATTTACTGACTACATCAGCTCCAAAAGTGAAGGAAACACCACGATCATTTTCTCCCCAGCCTTGCACATCCTTATCTGGGTCAGACCACAGCAAATCACAGAGCAAACCTTTAAAGAATAAAAACACAACAATGAAAAAAATAAAGTTTATAAAGTATATCTGTATCACGTTTCTTCTCATGCCCTCTTACCCTCTAATAAAGAGTAACAATCACTTGCTTCCTAGTACCCCAGACTATTGAATTTAGCCACTCTTTGCTAGCCCACCCATATAATTTTGCCTGGCTGAAAGCAGCACTTCCCAACTCTTCCCACATACAAGAAATATGTGCATGGCACACTCTAAGCACACAATATATGGAAAAAGGCTGTTCCTTCTATACCTAGTTACTCCATATGAACAAGCAATTGAACCCAGCAGCATTTCCTGAATAGAGAGGCTACTTCACTATTTCTGGGGGCCAATCTATTAAATTAATCCATTTTATTTATCCCTAAGCCAGTAACACACTAAAGCTTTTAAAAAAATCTTTATATTTGGTAGGGGTAGTATCCCCACTTTAGATGCTTTTCTCCAGGATTAACTTGGTTACTTTCACATATATATTTCTGAATCAGTTAGTATAATTCTATGAACCCAACTGAGATTTCACTGGAATTGTATCTGATCTAATGATCAATTTGAGGGAAGAAAACATTTTCTATAAAAGCCTGGAGGATTTAAATGAAATATGGATGAACAAAATGAGAACGGATCCTTGGCTTCAGTGTCAGGCATAAGAAGTCAGAGCTAAAAATATTTGAGTATCTTCATCATACTCATATAGTAGTATAAATCTTAGGAGGGACTCAAACCACCTTGGGAATGTCAAGTGAGAAGACCAGTAAATGAACTCTGAGGAAGCAAACATTTAATACACAGGCAGAGAAAGGAGAAAGGGGAATGAGCAAAAAGTACTGAGAAGGAATAGTCAAAACAAAAGGAAGAGATTAGAACAGTAGAGATCTCCTGAAAGGGGTAAGAATTATCTAGAAGTAGGAAATGGTTAAGATTCAAGTACAATGAACAAGTAGAGCAGGATAAAAACCAAAAAATGCCTACCTTTTTATAGACTCTTTGGATCTTAAGAGTAGGAAATGTACTTAGTAACCATCTAGTCCAACTCTACTTGATGAATAAACAACTCCCCTTTACAAAATTACCAATATGGAAAAAGACAGTCTCTTCAACAAACAGTGTTCGGAAAACTGGAAAACAGTATGCAGAAGAATGAAACTGGACCACTTTCTTTTACCATACACAAAAATAAATTCAAAATGGATGAAAGACCTAAATGTGAGACAGGAAACCACCAAAATCCTAGAGAACACACAGGCAAGCAACCTCTCTGACCTCAGCTGCAGCAACTTCTTACTAAACACGTCACCAGAGGCAAAGGAAACAAAAGCAAAAATGAACCACTGGACTTCATCAACATAAAAAGCACAGCAAATAAACAATCAACGAAACTAAAAGGCAACCTTCAGAATGGGAGAAGATACATGAAAATGACATATCAGATAAAGGGCCAGTATCCAAAACCTATAAAGAACTTATCAAACACCAAAACAACAATCCAGTTAAGAAATGGGCAGAAGACATGAATCGACATTTTTCCAAAGACATACAGATGGCTGACACATGAAAAGATGTTCAACATCACTTATCATCAGGGAAATACAAATTAAAACCACAATGAGATACCACCTCACACCTGTCAGAATGGCTAACATTAACAATACTGGAAACAACAGGTGTTGGCGAAGATGTGGAGAAAGAGGATGTCTTTTGCACTGCTGGTGGGAATGCAAACTGGTAGAGCCACTCTGGAAAACAGTATGAAGGTTCCTCAGAAAGTCAGCAATAGAACTACCCTAAGGTCCAGCAGTTGCACTACGATTTACCCAAAGGACACAAAAATACAGATTCGAAAGGATACATGCATCCCAGTGTTTAAAGCAGCATTATCAATAATAGCCAAAGTATGGAAAGAGCCCAAATATCCATCAATTGATGAATGGATAAAGATGTGGTGTGTATACACACACACACACACACACACACACACACACACACACACACACACACACACAAATATTACTCAACCACAGAAAAACCCAGAACCTTGCCATTTGCAATGACATGGATTGAGTTTGAGTATACATGCTAAGTGAAGTAAGTCAGAGAAAGACAAATACCATATGATTCCACTCATATGTGGAATTCAGAGACAAGTGGATAGGTGATGGGCTAGATGGGTGATGGGTATTAAGGAGGGCACTTGCTGTGATGAGTACTGGATGCTGTATGTAAGTGATGAATCACTGAATTCTAATTCTGAAACCAATACTGTACTGTAACTGGAATTTAAATAAAAATTTGAGAAGAAAAAAATTACCAATAAACAATCCTCTCATCAGTAAGCTAAAACATCTTTTTTTATTTACATGACATACTTAATATACCAAGATTTTCTAGACCCCTGTGGCACTCTAGGCAATCCTATTCAAGTTGTTGAGAACTGATGAATACAACATACAAAGGGTGGGTCTGATTACACAAATGATGGGACAACGAATCCAGTAACATAAATTCATTAAAAAAAAAAAAAGTCTGGTAGAAACCGAGAGAAAGGACAGTTTTGCTTATGTTAATGCTTTTAATGGTAAGACAGTGTGATATCATAAAACTACATTTAGTTTTTGTTCCTATTCCTGGCATACAGCTCCTAAAACCTTTGGAATTTCCTGAGTGACAGAGGTATCTTTTTATTTTTTAATGTTTAGTTATTTTTGAGAGAGAGAGAGACCACAGGCATGCATGCGTGGAGAAGAGGCAGAGAGAGGGAGACAGAATGTGAAGCAGGCTCTGAGTTGTCAGCGAACAGCCTGAAGCAGGACTTGAACTCACAAGCCATGAGATCGTGACCTGAGCCAAAGTCGGATGCTTAACCAACAGAGCCACCCAGACGACCAGACAGGAGTATCTTTTATTATTCATAAGGAGCCCCTTTCCATCACACCTGAGTGTATGCTAATGAAGTGATCCAGATCCCCTAAAGCACTTCACAATGAGGCAAGTCAACAGCAAGACTAAACATATGATTAGACGACTGGAACTTTCAGCTGTCCCCTCTCTGGAGAGGTGGGCTGGAAACTGAGCTCTATAAAAACTCTTGAACAACTGGACTTGGGAAGCTTACAGTTGTTGAACACACTGATGACAAAGGGTGTGGAAGTTGTTCCCCAACCGATATCTCCTAGTTCCTGAGTTGTATCCCTTTATGATAAACTGATAAATACAAGTAAAGCATCTGAGGAAGTGGTTGTGGGAATCCCAGAATTGTGGCTGGGCAGTAGTGTGGGGGCAGTCTTGTGAAATGAAGCCCTTAACCTGTGGAGTCATGGCTAACTTCAGGAATTAGTGTAATTAAATGTTAGACACGTAAGTGTTGGAGAATGGGTTGTGATGTGGAAAAACCATAAACACTGTGTCAGAAAATGCCACCAACAAAGGTATTGATGTTTTAAGCAAACGGTGAACAGAAAAGGAGAATTTTACTGCATTCAATTCACAGGTTATCACAGCATTTTATTTTTTTGTTAAAAAAATTTTTTTAATGTTTATTTATTTTTGAGAGAGAGGGAGGGAGAGAGACAGGGTGTGAGTGGGGAGAGTGGCAGAGACAGGGGGAGACACAGAATCTGAGGCAGGTTCCAGGCTCTGAGCTGTCAGCACAGAGCCCGACATGGAGCTCAAAGTCACAAACTGCAAGATCATGACCCGAGCTGAAGTCGGACACTTAACCGAGTGAGGCACCCAGGTGCCCCATCATAGCATTTTAAGAATATAAATGCCATGATTAGTACACATCTTAGTACATACACTGGCACTCAACTATGAATAATTACCACTAAAAGCCAACAGAAAAGTTAGGCCACTGTGTCCAGAATTTATTTATAAAATTACACGAGGCTCATTTGTTAATCAACAGAGCAATGTATCCTCAAGTGGAACTTAATTTGCTTTTGTTTTGACTTGCTTCACTTACCTAAGAGTTATTCTGAACATCTGAACAGTTAACTTTCATTACTCTTTCACAAATTTTTCACAAACTCACCATGTATCTCTACAGCTTTCTGAGCTCTACAAATGTGAAATATAGAAGATGCAAAAAAATACCAGAAAACTAAATGGTAATTTTTAAAAGGCAACTGTATCCTCAGCTAAGAAAAATTATTATTTTTTAAAGATTTTATTTAAGCAATCTCTACACCCAAAGTGGGGTTCAAACTCACAACCCAAGATCAAGCGTCACATACTCCATGGACTGAGCCAGCTAGGCACCCCAAGAAAAACTATTTTACTTAAAAAACTTTTGGGGCGCTTGGGTGGCTCAGTCGGTTAAGCGTCCGACTTCAGCTCAGGTCATGATCTCATGGTCTGTGAGTTCCAGCCCCGCGTCAGACTCTGTGCTGACAGCCCAGAGCCTGGAGCCTGTTTCAGATTCTGTGTCTCCCTCTCTCTCTGCCCCTCCCCTGTTCACACTCTGTCTCTCTCTGTCTCAAAAATAAATAAACGTTTAAAAAAAAAAAAAAAATTAAAAAACTTTTGGGGCACCTGGGTGGCTCAGTCAGTTTAAGCTTCTGACTTTGGCTCAGATCATGATCTCACAGTCTGTGACTTCGAGCTCCACGTCAAGCTCTGTGCTGACAGCCCTGAACCTGGAGCCTACATTGGATTCTGTGTCTCCCTCTCTCTCTGCCCCTCCCCAGCTTGTGTTGTTTCTTTCAAAAAATAAATAAACATTAAAAATTTTTTTAAAACTTTTAATTTTTTAAAAATCCTTAAAAAAACTTTATTTTTTTAACAAAAATAAATGTTTATTCATTCTTTTTTTTTTTTTTTTTAAATTTTTTTTTTTTCAACGTTTTTTTTATTTATTTTTGGGACAGAGAGAGACAGAGCATGAACGGGGGAGGGGCAGAGAGAGAGGGAGACACAGAATCGGAAACAGGCTCCAGGCTCCGAGCTGTCAGCACAGAGCCCGACGCGGGGCTCGAACTCACGGACCGCGAGATCGTGACCTGGCTGAAGTCGGACGCTTAACCGACTGCGCCACCCAGGCGCCCCTGTTTATTCATTCTTGAGAGAGGGAACAAGACTGGGGGAGGAGCAGAGAGAGAAGGAGACAGAGGATCTGAAATGGGCTCTGCGCTGACAGCAGGGTGCACGATGTGGAGCTTGAACTCACGAACCGTGAGATCATGACCTAAGCAGAAGTCAGACACTCAACGAATGAGCTATTCAGGCATGCCCCCCGCGGCCAATTTATTTATTTATTTTTTAACTAGGCTCCACTCCTAACATGGGACTTGAACTCATGACTCTAACATCAAGAGTCGCATGCCCTAACAACTGAGCCAGCTAGACACCTCTGTTTGACTACTTTTTAACAAGTCCTTGAAGGACATAATCAATGTTGATATGAATGAAGGAATTTAGAATGACAGGAAGATAAAGGGAATCAGTTAACAAGATCTTCTGTGATAAATAAGTTTGAAAGAACCATACTACAGTTAAATATGAAACTTAAAAGTATTGCACCTTGGGAAGTAAGTAGTGGGAAATAAAATATATTACTGCAAGTAATCTGTAGTTAGCTTACTATTGAAAAAGCTCTATTATTTATTACATAAACCAATCTTCAACTAAATATATAGTTAAGTTCAAATATGTCAATATTTTACATAAAACAATTAAACTTCTCTATATACTCAACCTGTATCAGGGACATCAGTGGGTCTCATAATTCTCCGAATCTGCTCCATAGACTGCAGGTCTGGTGACAGTCCTATAAATAAAAGATGGTCAGAGTAATGACATCTAAACAATTTTCACTTAAATAAAGCAACATTTAATCAAAGTAGAGTCACTATCTGAAATTAAAAATATGTAATGTGTTCCTTCTAATGTTATCTTCAATATACAGAGTTAGAAATCTTACCATTCTTCTTTCTTTCCAACCATTCTCTGCCTTTCTCCAGGAATATACCCAATTCCAATCCTTCCGACCACTTTTGTCACTTCTCACCACCTAATCTTAAAGATGTTTACTTCCAAGTTTAAGTGCCTCACTGTCCTGTAAGACCTTCCTACATCTCTCTGCAACATGCTCATTATCTTCGTAAAGTGTAATTGTTGATCACAAGGATAAGAAAAAGCACATGAAAACACTTCACAATCTTCAGTACATAAACTATTATTTCTCTTTTATGGATAATCCAAGTACCAACACATAACTTCTTAATTTCTACTTTTAAGTATACTAATGTGCAAGAACTACAATTTCCTAAATGTTTAGGATCTACTATAAAATACTTCAATTAATATAGTAACATGTTCTATCAGAGAATAAATCATGTTTTTAATGTTTATTTATTTTGAGAGAGAGAGAGGGAGCCCATGTGTTCCCACATGTTGGGGAGGGACAGAGAGAGAGAATCCCAAGCAAGCTTCACACTGTCGTCATGGAGCCTGATGCAGGGCTCAAACTCACAGACCATGAGATCATTACCTGAGCCGAAATCAAGAATCAGGATGCTTAACTGACTGAGCCACCCAGGTGCTCCAAGAATAAATCGCTTTTTACCTCAGGCCTAGACAAGTACATCTATCTTTTCAGCATTTTTCACTTTAATTCTTCCTGCATATTAATAAATAATAATTATAAATAATATTTATATAACTATATAAAACACTAATTTTCTTACAGTATTTTTACTATATTATTTCCATGTACAAAAACCCAATATGGTTATTAAACCATTCAACAAACTACTTTACTCAGTATTCAAATCTCTATAATCTGATACTCATTATTCCCTATGTGCTTGACATTCTAGTTAGGCTAGTGCTCACACATTCCTTTAACTAGACAAATAAAAAAGACCATCTCAAATTCTTTACACCTCTTCAAAGTCTACTCCATCCTTCTAACTCAGGCTTCCATAAACATGTGTCCAACAATTCTCTCCCTTTCCAGACTGCATAAAAACTATTGCTTCTACAAGTGCTTTGACATAATTAAATCCTTTTCATTAGTCAGTATCTGTTTTGAAATATACTTTATCTTAACTTTTTGGAAACATGTATTTTATCAATAGGTTTTTAATTTCTTAAGACAGCCAGATAATATACAATCTATATATTTTCATGGCACCTATTCCTGCTTACTTTAAAAGTTATACAGAATAACTTATTCTATCAAAAATTATCTTTAGGATGAAAATGGACATATTACATACAGCCTAGAACTCTTGATATGTGGGACTAATAAACCCAATTTCATTTGGATTCTAATGAAAGGTATTTAATATTGGCAGGAAAGTAATCATGATCTTCTCATTTTGACTGACAGTAGTGGTATCTTTCTATCAAAACTGAAGCAAAGGGAATACGTTATTTCAAATAAAACTCTGGTTATCCTCCTCACATGTGAAATTCTTTAAAGATAAGTACTCAACTAAACATTCATTTTGTATAAAGCTTCATAAATTTCTAGTTATTAAAAGAGATTTTAGCCATGTTCAGAACAGTTTTAATAATTTGACCTTTTACACAAGCACAGCTATATTTTTCCACAGTGTGCATCCTAGTTACTGTAGGTCTTTTCCAAACAATGGAATGACAGTGAGAAAAACCCATAAAGCAAATTTACTAGTCTACCTCCATGACAACAGAAGATCTTCTCATCCACAATGGCAGCTATAGGCAGACAGTTAAAACAATCGGTGAAGGTCTTCCACAATTTAATATTAAACCTTCGTTTGCCTATAAAAAGAACAAGCAAATAGAAGAAATAAATCTAAAACTGTTTTCATTTGTTATCTCATAGCCACAGGATTATAATTTCAACTTTATTCTTTATACCGCACTTTGTTTTTTCTGTAATGAGTGCTTCTTGTATATTTTTAAAAAGGTAATAAATTTAATGAACATTCAACACCTTCCATAAAGTTAAAAAAACTTGAAAGATTGTGCTAGGTATTTTACGGAACACACATATCAAATCCTTTTGTCTCTTAAGGTCACTATAATATAGTCACTTTGAAATAGTCTAACAGACTACTAGTTTATCTGTTCCATTCAATGTGTACATTAGTTGAATACCTAGCCAAATAAGTAAGCAAAAGTGAAAGGGGTATCTCTGGAGATTGTCCATTTTAACTCTAATGCATTGAGTAACACAGCATAAATTTACTGCCAAGAAAGGACAATTTCCAAATGCTTCCATGGTATTCACTTTTGAGTGAATTACAACTTAGCACTACATAAAGTATAAATAGAGACACAAAGGCTATAATTTTCCTATAGTCTAGCATAAAGAGCTACGACAAGAGAAATCTCAAGTGTATGTTCACCTTTTTAGAGTTACTTGATCTTCCTGAATTTGGCAAGAAGTTGCAACAACTAACGCTGGGGAGCGATGAAAGACACAGCACTAATTTCCTATGCTTTTATGCCATAACCTGCCTCTCTGTGAAAAAGTATAACTCAAAACAGTTTTTACAAGCTGCTCTCATGTACATTAGCTCAACTGATGTCATTTCTATAAACCTTGAGGATACTCAAGCCCATATTTTATTCTTTAAAAACACACCTCTATTCCTCATATAGCTTTAGAAAAGTGGTTATAGTTAGATGCACTACAATCTGCTTCCTGTCTACTGGTCTGATTTGAACAGTTGAAACCATACATTACACCTTAGAAGTAAAAATGCCACGTAAAATCAGATGTAGAATCATTCCTAGTAGAACGCAGCTCCACGAGACTAGAGATGATCTGTCTTGTGCGCTGCTGCATTCCTAGTGTGTAGAGTAGTGCCTGGTATACACACTTCCTCTTGTCAAATTATACAAACCAAGAAGATAGGAGTTTGAATAGAAGTCTACCATATTTAAGGAAGGAAAAAAACAAAAATAGATTCCAATGGAGAATTCACCACCAAAAAACAATAAATTCAATTTGAAAATCGTTGTATTTGGTTCTAAATTGTAATTAACCAAACATGTGTTCTTTTCCATACTCTAACAAAAGCAAAAGACCAATGCAAATGTAGTAATTTAGTAATTACACTTGGAAACATTACTACAAAACAGGAAATCGGTAATTTCTTACCGAAGAAAAAGAGTACAGTAAAATATACCTGAGTAGTTGCTATCCTCATCTCTCTTGTTTTATAGGCACAAATTAAAATTCCAATAATAAACTTAAACTTTGAAAAAATTCCATAGAACTTCTCAATATTTTTCCTTCTTTATCTCAGTTTATTTATTTTGAGGAAGAGAGAGAGGGAGAAAGAGAGCACTGCACGTGTGCCGGGGAGGGACAGAATCCCAAGCGGGTTCTGCACTAACAGCATGGATGTGGGGCTCAAATTCCCGAAAGGTGAGATCATGACCTGAGCAGACACTGAGTTGGCAGCTTAACCAACTGAGCCACCCAGGCGACCTACAACTTGTGAATATTTCTTGTGACACAGGGCCAATGAAAATTTCCATCTTATCCCAAGAATGCTGAGAGCTAAAATCTTAATAGATACTAGAAAAAGAGGCTATTATCTATAGTGACCTCTGTTTCACGTGGATATTTTGCCAAATGAACTGATTAATTACAAGAGGCCCTTTCAGCTGAGTAAGGTGCAGTCAACCTGAAATACCATGATCTTAAGAGATCCCAAAGAACTAGTTTAATTGGTAATATGTTTCCTGGTTTCAGGTTTTTCTTCCATGAAAGATTATTCTTGGTCCTATGCCTGATAAATTATATTAAAAAAAAATGAATCAAAAGAAATCTTTTGAACTGGAAAATTATATTAGGGAATATTAGGGAATTTTCCCATTAATAAAAGATAAATTTTTATTTTTACTTACATTCATCATAGAATCCATAAATGCGATTGATGCTAGCACACTCATGGTTTCCTCTTAAGAGAAAGAAGTTCTCTGGATATTTTATTTTATAAGCCAATAGCAAACAAATGGTTTCCAAAGACTGCTTTCCTCTATCCACATAATCTCCTAAGAAAAGATAGTTGGCTTCTGGTGGGAAACCTCCATATTCAAATAATCGCAGTAAATCTGTATACTGTCCATGAATATCTCCTGAAAATAGAAAAAGACAATTTTAGAGCATTTGGTTACTGTGGGAAGCAGCTTCAAATGATTCCCAATGTTTACACCCGTATGTAATCCTCTCCCCTTGAATGTGGGCTGGAGCTGGTGACTCGCTTCTAACAAACAGGAGACAGAAAAAGTGGGATGGGCTGTCACTTCTGAAATTAGGTTACAAAAGATCACGAGTTCCAATCTGCTTGTACTCTCTTGCCATCTCTCATTCTTGATGCTGAAGCCAGCTGCCTTATGGAGAAGCACACATGGCAAAGAACTGAAGGAGGCCTCTGGCCAAACACTTATTAGGAAGTGAGCTCTCAGTCCATCGGACCGAATTCTTTCATCATTGAGCCTTGAGATGAATGTAGTCCCAGATCACACCTAGATCACAACCTTGTGAGAGACCCAAAACCAGAGGATCCAGCTAAGCTGTGCCTGGATTCCTGACTCATAGAAACAGTGCGGTGATAAATTCATGCTGTTTTAAGCCATAAAGTTTTGGAGTAATCTGTTATATAACAGATAACTACTACAGTTGCTCTTATTATCTGGTAGTTTAACATTACTTTGTTATACCCAAGAGTGAGACAGCCAGAATTTAGAAATATTTAGTATAACTAATTTCTATTACCCTCCAATTATTTCTGTATCAAAGCATTTTAAAGAGTATCTTGCAGAGAATTGGAATCATTTTAAAATGTTACAAGTAACTACATTTGCTTCATTTAAATTCATAGAAGAGACTGATCATTTCCACAAAATTCTTCTTTTTCAGATTTTATTTTTAAGTCCTCTCTACACCCAACTTGGGACTCGAACTCACAACGCTGAGATTAAGAGTTGCATGCTCTACCAACTGAGCCAGCCAGGCTCTACTCCACAAAATATCATATTACCTCTTACTTAAAGGTGATATTCTAAGCAAATTAATTTATTCAACAAACATTTACTTAGCTAATATCTTTTACTTGCTAGATACTGTACCAAGAAGCACCAAGCACATGACTTAATAAACACAAGAAAGAGGAGAAAAAGTAAAGAACACACTAAGCATCTGCAGATTACAAGGTATGAATGTGGACCACTAAGAAACATGCAGGACAGTGAAAATTTTTACATATAAAAATAGTCCTTGACCGAGCAAAAGATGATGATTAAGTCCATCATCAAAGTCCATGTAAAGCTATGTCATACACACAAACAGCCACTACCAGTTATCAAGCCAAAAGCCAATGATAATTATACCACTTCCCACTGTTACATGAACTATAAAAAACGCTTTTTGTACAACAATTTTTCTGGCTAAAACAATGTGATCACTCAACCTAAGGTTGTAAATTTTTGTTTTTGGCCAGAAGCCACCATGGATATTGCCATATTGCCACCCAAACTTTAGTTTGTTTGTAACTGGTACACCAAAATGCCCATTTCTCTACATCCTTGACAACAGTGGATTATCAGTTTTTGACTTTTTTTCCGACATGTCTAGAGTTTAGGATTTGTTTTTAAATTGCATTTCACTGATTACTAGTGAGGCTGAGGATCTTACATTTATTGACCCTTTGAATTTCTTCTAAAATCTGCCTTAAAAAAAAGATCTTTCTATTGTATTGTCTGTCTTGTTTCTAAGAACTAAAAACTGTGAATAGCAATCTTGTTATCTGATGTATATTAAAAATATTGTCTGTAACTTACTATTTTATGAAAGTTTTAATTTTTATATTTTATGTTATCAAACCTATCCATCTCTCTTATACAAAAATTTTTAAATGTTTTCTCTAGATCACCTTCAATTTAATTAGGGGAGGAAAACTGGTATTCAAAATAGACTGTTTTCAACTTTACCCGATTACATACCACAAATTTTCAGCGGTGCTTCCAATTCCAAAAGAATAGGCTGGCTGAGAAAGATCTCCCGAGACTTAATACATAAGCCTCGAACTTCTGCTTCAGTCATCTGCACAATCTTTCCTGGACGACATCCTCGTACTGTTAGACAATGAATAAAATGGTCAGTTTTTAAAAATGTCTCTATAAAATAAATAATCCTTAAAAAAAAAAAAAAAGTCATGCCCATATTTTGAAGGTCCAGAAAGTCACACAGACAGCAAACTACCAGATACCCTGTAGTGTTCTATGGCTAACAGTAAGGTTATTCTAGTGATCTTTGCCTTTCTATCTTTATTGTTGATGGTTTCTAATGATGTTCCTCAAGGCTGCTGCCACAGAAATGCAGTCCCTTGTGCTTTCCAGTGGCCAACCTTGCAGCCCAAGAGACCTAAACGATTTTAGGAACAGCACCTTTGAGGATAGCCTACTCTGTCAGTAAAGTCTTGCATTTAGGAAAAGGCCAAAATAGCATCATTAAGAACCAGTGGCTATGAAGAAAGGGAAATGAAACAAAAAGTGGCTGTCAGTAGGTGATTTAGTTTCACACACGTCCTTGGAAAATTATGAACAGTCTTAAGAATTTTAACAATCCCCACCCTCCAACTTCTAATCAAAACAAAATTTAAAAGGTTCCAGATAGCTATTAAATTTTAATGCGTTATTATGTCACACAAGGGCACTATATGAAAAACTCTAAAAGCTATTTAGATGGAGGAAAGCATTTTTCCTATGAATGAACAATAAAATCTATCAACTAATAAGTAATTTCTGGAACAGAGTAGGGAGAAATGGTACATGAGGAGTTCTTATTTGCCCTATTGAACTGAACTTGAAATCATTTCCTCTCGTTACCTTCTCCATTGGCTCTTTCTCTCTAAATATACTGCTTGCTCCCATTTAATCTTAACTGAAAAAACATTTATTTTTTATTTTTTTAAAAATATTATTTATTGTCAAGTTAGCTAACATACAGCGTATATAGTATACTCTTGGTTTCGGGGGGTAGATTCCTGTGATTCATCACTTACATACAGCACCCAGTGCTCATCCCAACAAGTGCCCTCCTCAATGCCTGTCACCCATTTTCTCCTCTCTCCTGCCCCCTCCCCTATCAACCCTCAGTTTGTTCTCTGTATTTAAGAGTCTCTTATGGGTTTGCCTCCCTCTCTGCTTAAAACTAATTTTCCCCCTCCCTTCCCCTATGGTCTTCTATTAAGTTTCTCAAATTCCACCTATGAGTGAAAACATCGTATGTGTCTTTCTCTAACTGACTTATTTCACTTAGCAGAATACCCTCCAATTCCATCCACGTTGTTGCAAATGGCAGGATTTCATTCCTTTTTTTTTTTGCCAAGTATTCATTCTGTATATACAAACCACATCTTCTTTATCCATTCATCAGTTGATGTACATTTGGGCTCTTTCCATGATTTGTCTACTGTTGAAAGAGCGGCTATAAAAATTGGGGTACAAGTGCCCTTATGAATCAGCACTCCTCTGGCCTTCGGATAAATTGCTACTAGTGTTATTGCTGGGTTGTAGGGAAGTTCTATTTTTAATTTTTTGAGGAATCTCCACACTGTTTTCCAGAGTGGCTGCACCAGTTTGCATTCCCATCAACAGAGCAAAGGCTGAGAAGGTATTTAAAAAAAGAAAGCAGACTGTATCTCTACATATCCCTACTATTTCCCATTTACAATTAAGTCCACACATTTCTTGTTAAAGACTATGTTTCTTTTGTCAGGTTCAGAGGTTAAAAAAAAAAAAAAAGGCCCCCACATGCAAAAGTCAATCCATGTATACGTAACATTAATATAGTAATATCTAAGTAACAGAAAAGACAGACTCTGTTGAAATGTGCTTTAGTAAATATGACTGTTAATAAGATCACCCCTGAAATTCAAAACATCATCAGAACTGCTTTTATTATAGGAACTTTATCATAGCTTCTACATTAGTACTAGCTCATAATCATCAATTACCTACTTCCCATGGATATGTGGATTTTTCTAAGACCAAAAAGGGCATCTTACTTGTACTTTCCAGTAAGTATCTACAATACTAGCTTAGATGCAATTCTCTGTAAAATTCTTAATCTTGGCATTAAGTCTTAACTGTATGGGAAATGATATTTGCAAAATACAGTTTTACCATCAGTGCATCAAGTACCTGTCTACTTTCTTGAAGAGAAAAAGTTATTTTTCTTGAAGGATTAAAGATCTCTTGTTGCTTTCAGATGACAAATACTCACCTAAAAATAATTATTTAAAGATAACAGCAATGGACAACACAAACAAAAGTTGGCTCTTAGAAAAGTTCCTACAATTTTTGTTATGATTCTGTAGTAATAAAACACTTTAAGTTACCAACACTTGGTTGTAACTTGATGACAATCATTAAAACTAGTGTGTGTCACTCTGACATGTCAATTTAAAGCGTCTAAATTACAGTGGTGAATATTTTATCTCATATTTGTTTTATTTTCCCTGTAAATTATGTGTTTAATTTCGACCTCCCAAGTAATTTAGGTTACACTACGGTGTACTTTGACTAATATTTTTACAGAGCTAGAAACGCTTCAATTTAGAAGTCATGCTAATCCATAAAACTAAAAATTTACCAAAACAAAAACACACATGAAAGTTCGTTGATTTTTGAGGTGCATGGTTTTCCCCAATTAATTTTTAAGTTCAGAAATACTTTGCAATCAATAATTTCTTACAATTTTAATTGGCAGTTGCTTTTTGCCTCTTAGTGGCATATAAAACAATGGAGCATTGCATAATCAAGTCACTTCTAAGAGTTGATGAAATGCAGTTAGAGAAACTAAACGTTCTTCTAAAGGTTAAGCATTTGACAAATGACCAAATCTTAGGAATAAGTTATCCAAATATTTGGAAAAAGATGATAGATGGCTCAGGGCAATTCCAGCTGTCTTGTCAATTCAAAAGTCCTGCTCCCTCATGTACTCCTGCCAGTATGTACACCCAAATATCCAAGAGCATTTCAAATTTCTCAGTCATCTGAAAACGGAGTAAATCAAGGCAACCTATTAACAAAGAGGAACTAGTTCACTGCCACAATATCCATGAGGGGTTCCAGAATTTGGGAATATGAGCTTAGATACAAGCACCTAGCTAGATTATGAAGATACTAAAAATCTGCACAATTTATAATTCATTAGGTGCAAAGCAATTTCACATCAATCATCTCATTTAATCCTTTTGATGTCCCAAGAATTAGAAAGGGAAGCTATTATCCACACTATACAACAACAGAAAAATTTAAAAACTTGAAAATCAGGGAGCCCAGGTTTATAAAACTAGAATGAGTAAAAAGCAGCAGAGAAGAATTTAGAACCAGTCTTCTAACTCAACACACTCCCCCCTCTACTACCACAAAAAATTCTTAGTCAAAAGTTTCCCAGAAAAAAATTTAGCAGCCAATAATTGTAAACCAGGTAAATACGCCATTATAGGAAATATCTACCATGCTGTTGCTGTTTAGAAAATATTTTGAGGTATCACACATATATACAGTAAAGTACAGTAACATTATGGGCATTTACTCAATAAATTTAAAAATTTTAATGTTTATTTCTTATTGAGGTGGGGGGGAGGGGCAGAGAGAGGGAGTCACAGAATCCAAAGCAGACTCTAGGCTCTGAGGTGTCAGCACAGAGACCGGATGCAGGGCTTGAACTCACCAGCTGTGAGATCATGACCTGAGCCGAAGTGTGAGGCTTAACCGACTGAGCCACCCAGGTGCCCCAAATTTTAACTATGTATACACCTAAGTAATCACATTCACATCAAGATACAGAATACTTCCAGCAACCCTGAAGGCTCCCTTTTGCCCTTAACCATTCAATAATAATGCCGAAGGTTACTATTTTTATTTCTTTCAGTATGATTAATCTGACTCGTTATTGAATTCTGGATAAATAGAAATATACAGTATACTCTTTTGCTCATTCTTCTGTGAAATCTATCCATGTTACTGTGTTCAGCAATGTTTATCTCCTCTAAACATATTTCCTTATGTTTCCTTCTAGACGCTTTACTATTTTAGCCTATCTCATTCAATAATCCATTGATTTAGCACTATTTATTTTAAAGACCATCCTTTCTCCACAGAACTGCAGGGGGAGATGTGTAGAAAAATCAGGTTGACCATACATGAGTGGATCCATTTCTGGACACTCCATATAGTCCATTAATCTGCTTATTTTTACAGCAGTACTACATTGTCTTAATTACTGTAGCTTTTTAAAAGAAACTTTATTTTGAGAGACAGAGACAGAGCGTGCGCGCACCATGTGTGTGCATGTGAACAACTGGGAGAGGGTGGAGAGAGAGACAATCCCAAGCAGGCTCCACGCTCAGCATGGTGGTGGTGGTGGTGGGGGGCTCAACTTCACCACCAGGAGATCACCTGAGTTGACCTGAACCCATATCAAGACTTGGATGTTTAATGGACTGAGTCACCCAGACGCCCCTACTGTTGTTTTTTTATAAAGTTATCTCATAATATAAGCATTCCAACTTTGTTAAGATTGCCTTTGCTAATCTAGGTCCTTTTGCATTTTCAAATATGTTTTAAAATTGGCTTGTCTATTTCTCCTCACCCTCAGCTTGTGGGAGTTTTAACTGGGAATTAATATATCCAGGGAGAATTTACCTTAGTAATTTTGAGTCTTCCATAAACATGGTATCTCTTTTATTTCAGTTGTCATGTGTTTCTCTCACCAATGTTTTGTAGTGTTTAAGGGGCAGTCCTGCACATTTTCATTAAATTGAATAGAAGGGGTGCTGCTTTGTAAATGTGTTTTCTTATTTCATTTTCTAATTATTTGATGTTAAGTGTAATTGATTTATGAATAGTGACTTTGTTTCCTAGTCTAACAGTTTGAAGATCCCTTCGGATTTACCAAGTATACAACCATATCATCTGTGAAGACTTTTACTACTTTTTTCCCAGTCTTTGTATCTTTTATTTTTCTTCTTCATTGAATTGACTAGGACCTCCAAGACAATGCTGAAGAAAAGTGTGCTAAAGGTTTTCCTTGTCCTGTTCCTGAACTAAGAGAAAAAAAAGCATTCAATATTTCTCACCATTATGATAGCTATAGTTTTGTACATACTCAGTTTGCTAAGAATTTTTATCATGAAGTCTGTTAAAATTTATCAAATACTGTATCTCATCTATTGAGATAATAATCCCCCTCCACCTTATTCTGTTAATATGATTTATATCGATTGAGTGTTCCTTGGATTCCTAGAATAAACCCCACCACATTATGACATTTATCTTTCTTATTCAATTTGCTAATAATTTGCTCATGATTTCTGTGGCTATATTCATGAGAGATACTGGTCGGTAATTGCCTGTCTTTGATAGTTGTCAGATTTAAGTATTAGGGTTGTGCTGGCTTCAAAGAACAAGTTGGGAAGTGTTCTCTCTTTTTCTGCTTTCAACAAACTTGGCCTAATTTCTTCTTTTTTAAATATTTAAGTCACCAGCAAAACCAAATGGGCTTGGAATTTTTTTTGAGAAGTATTCCAACTACAAATTCATTTTCTTTAACATATATAAGACTATTCAGATTTTCTATTCCTTTTTATCAGTATTGTCAAGATTAGTTTTTCATCTAAATTATAAAAGTTATTAGCACTAAGTTATTTATAAAATCTTAACTTCCTTTAAAATACATATACATAACTTTTCTCTGACCCATTTAAGAACAGACTGTATTCTGGGTGGCTTAGTTGGTTAAGCGTTCAACTCTTCATTTCACCTCAGGTCACGATTTTGTAGTTGTGAGACAGAGCTCCGCATCGGGTTCTGTGTTGACAGCATGGAGCATGCTTGGGATTCTCTCTCTCTCTTTCTCTCTACCCTTCCCCACCCTCAAAATAAATAAACTTAAAAAAAAAAAAAAAGATAGCACAGTATAAATGATCAGATCCAGGGAATTTAACGGATATAAATCTTTAATGTGAAGAATATACTACAATTTTAATAATTGTCTCAATCATGTCCTTTATAGCACATTCTTCTCCTCTAGTGCAGAATCCCAGCCAGGATTACATTATTGCTTTTGTTTGTTCCATCTCGTTAGTCTCCATTACTAGTCACATCTCCTATATCTTTTTTGATAATTTGTTTTCTATTTCTTACATTATCAGTCTTTCTGGGGATTATCAATTTTATTAATCTTACCAACAATTTCTTTTTTAAACAATTTTAATTCACTTTATTTTTCCTGTATAAAACTATATTGTGGCCGTAGCTGGAGCCTGAGCCCTCTGCATGGAAACTGTGGTGTGGGTCTTTACGAAATGGTCAGTGAATTCTTGATAGGAGATTTGGTGAACACAGTCTCTTTCCAAAGGTCAGGGATGAGATAAATGTTAAACCTTGGAAATGGCATCAGAAGTGGCCTTGGCGAAATTGCCCAGGGTGGCAGTGCAGCCCCTGGCCAAGGTGTAGCAATCATCAATACCAGCCATCACCAGTAGCTTCTTGGGCACGGGCTGAGACAATGCCAGTGCCTCTGGAAGCAGGGATGAGGAGCACCAGCACAAAGCCACAACAGCCAGTCATCTTGCATGGGACAGTATGGGCTTGCCAATCTTGTTTCCCCAGTAGCCTCACTGCCTGGGGACAACGAGAAACTTGGCCAGAATGATGGCTCCATGGATGGCAGTGGCTACCTCCTTGGAGCACTTAACACTCAGACCGATGTGCCCACTGTAATCTCTGATGGCAACAAATGCTTTGAACCTGGTCCACTGGCCAGCATGAATCTGCTTCTTGCACAGGTATAATCTTCAAAACCTCATTCTTGAAGGATGACCCCAGGAAGAAGTCAATGATCTCAGATTCTTTTTATGGGCAGGGAGGAGACAGGTGTCCTCTAGACTTGATCTTCATGTCGTTGACCACCAGGTGGCCCAGCCTAGTGGCAGCCTTGTCCTTGGCTTTGCCTCCGTGAGCTCCACAGCTCCTGTCCTGACCCCGGCTATGGCCCTGGCCCCAGATGCTGCTGCTGAAACCTCTGTGGAAGCCGCCATGGCCTCCCATTCCAGGGCCCCGGGCCCTCCCACAGCACTAGTGTCATCTGTTATTTGGAGTCTTCCCAGAGAAGAAGCTTCAACATTTTCATTTTAAAAAAATCATACATTTGATTTTTATTTGATTTCGGCTCTCATCTTTATTATATCTTTCCTTATTCTTCTACTGTCCTGAAATAAAAATTTAATGTTCAGCCTTCCCCCCTCCCCACCAATATATATTATTATATGTATTTTTAAAGCTATACATATCCCTGTAAGCATTGCTTCTTGCTGCAATTGCACAAGTTTGACATGTATTTTTATTATTATTCAGGTCAACACATTTTATAATTTTCACTGCTATTTCTTCAGTAGCAGTAAAATATGTAAAAGTACACGCTTATTTCTAAGTATTTGAGAATTTTCTAGTTACATGCTATTGATTTCTAGTTTATCATTACTGAAATCAGAGAACCTGAGATCTCATTTCTTTTAAATTTACTGAGAATTGCTTTTTGGTACTGCATATTGCATACTTTAGTAAATGTTCCATACATATTTGAAAAGTGTGTATATCCTGTAGTTGTTGAGTAAAGTGTTGTGTGTGTCACTTAGGTCAAATTTACTGTGTTGTTTAAATCTTCTAGATCCTTAATTTTTTCTTTGTTCTATTAGTTACTGAGAAAGGTACGTTAATCTATATAGTGTGGTTTTGTCTATTTTAACCTTTTGGTTCTACCAAGTTTTCCTTTTTGTGTTTTAGACCTATAATATTAGATACCTAAAAATTTTAAGATTATTGTCTCTTCCTGTGGCATTCATCCTTTTAACATTATGCAATGCCCTTCTTTACCTCTAGTGATACTTCCTGCCTTATATACTATTTCTGATGTATACATCCAACCAGGTTTCTTCTGGTTAACGTGTGCATGATGCAGTTCTCCCATTCTGGTGCTTACTCCTCTACCTTTGCCCTTAAATTTAAAATATGTTCCTTGTATACAGTATAGTTAGGTCTTCTGAACTTTGTCTTGAGTGTTTACTCCTTTCACATTTACTATAATTATGGACAAATCCTATCATTTGCTTTGTTTGTATCACATGTTCCTCATTCCTTTATTCCTCTTTTCTTGCGTTTCTTTGGAACAATTATCTTTTATTACTCCATTTTCTCCTCTGTTATCTTTTTAGTTATATATTCTTTTTCTTTTGGTAGTTACTCTAGAAATAACAAATGCACTTTTTAGCCTTTTGTTCTACAGTTGTCATATACTGCTTCCACATAGTTTAAACCCTACAAACCATAATTGTTTTAAAAAGCATTAACTTATAATTACACACATTTATCCTTATTGTTGCTCATTTACTTCTGCAGTTCTGTGCTTTTATCTGGAATCATTTTCTTTCAATACGAACTTTACTAGAAAATTCCAGTACCAGTCTGTATCAGTAAATTTTCTCAGCTTGTTTGTGTTTTTGTTTCACTTAATTTTTTTTTTAATGTTTATTTTTGAGAGAGAGAGAGAGAAAGAGAGACACGGACAAGAGCGTGAGTCGGGGAGGGGCAGAGAGAGAAAGAGACAGAGACAGACAGAGACAAGTTAGGGGGACTGTATTATAGTCTAAATTGGAGCCTGGAGCCTCAGGCAGGCTCCAGGCTCCAAGCTGTCAGCACTGAGCCCGACATGTGGCTCGAACTCAGGAACCGCAAGATCATGAAGGCATCCGTTGCCTTCTCTTCTGAAGGATATGCTCACTGGATTTAGAATTCTAGATTAGCATTCTTCCTTTTCTTTCAGCACCTTAAAAGGACAGTCTATTGTTTTCTGGCATCTGTAGTTTCAGGTGATATATCAACCATCAATGTTCTCTTGAAGGTCATGTAATGACTTGTTTCCTCTGGTAGCTTTTAAGATTTTCTCTTTTGGGGTGCCTGGTTGGCTAAGTCAGTTAAGAGGCCAACTTCAACTCAGGTCATCATCTCATGGTTCATGAGTTTGAGCCCTACATCAGGCTCTGTGCTGACAGCTCAATTCCATGCCCTCCCCCCCTTTCTCTGTCCCTCCCCAACTCGCGTGCTGTCTCTCTCTCAAAAATAAACAAACATTAAAAAGATTAAAACATAAAGATTTTCTTTTTCTTCATTTTTAGCAGTTAAGTCCACGATGGGTTTCAATATAGTTTTATTTGTATTTTTCCTTCCTGGAATCCATGGAGCTTCTTTAATCTTTTGGTATCTTTCTCCCTTTGGAGAAGTCTTGGTCAGTATTTCCTCTATCCTGTATCTCCTCTCTTTCTGGGACTCCCATTATGTATGTTAAACCCTTCCACTGTCTCCTGCTTTCTTTATTTCCCCTGTTTTTTTCTCAGCACTGTGTAATTTCTACACAACACTTTTTTCCTAGCTTTTACTACGCCGCTGTTTCTACCATGCTAGTAAGCCCAACTCTCAAATTCTCATTGTTAGTGAATGCACTTTTTTAGTTGTAAAGTTTCCAGGACTCTGATAAAATTTCCCATCATTTCTTATTTATCCTGAGCACATTAAATCAGTTATTTTAAAGTCTCTCAGTGATAACTCTAATATCTGAATAATCTGGGGATTTGTTCCCTTTTTTCCTCTGATTTCTGGTCAGTTAAGTCTATTAGTATGTCCTGTGGTCATTTCACTGAATGAAATATCTGATTATGGATGGAAATTGTATGAGCTCTAGACGACATCTTCCAGACAGCATTGTTTCCTTTCAGTGGTAAGAATAATAATGACTTACATTTTCTTGAGGGCTAGTCTACTTCAGTTTTGCCCTCAATCTTAGGGAGTGGTCATGATGGAGTATCAATGGAAAATTTAGACTATAATACAGTCCCCCTAATTTGGCAGTCTGAACTTCAACTTTTGCCCCTCTGGCACTAGGGTGATACTGGAATCTCTGCTCAGATCTTTAGCTTTCCAGATACTGCTTTCTTCTGAGTTTCTTAGAATCTTCTCTTCTACATGTATACCTTAGAAGTCAATGACTTAAGGGGGACCTGACTGCAGATTTTGGGGTTAGAATCTATGTGGTTCTCTCCTCTTTTGGATTTAAGTTTCAATGCTTTAATGGCCTCAGACTTCCATCTCTCCTCTTGAGTCCAGGAAGACTGCCACTCTTTGTTTGGGATCTATTCCTCTATACCTCCAGGAAAAAAGCCAGAGTGATTGGTGAGCTCACTGCTGCTTCCTTTTCCTCAAGGATCAAAACCCTCAAAAATTTCCTGTGTTCATTGCTCAAGTACATACAGAAAAGGACACAAAATATGATTATTGGTCACAGAGGAGAAATTTGGATGATTACATACAGAAACTAGAGGAATACCTTGCAAGGACTAAACACTATGGGCCCTAACCCCATATTTTTTACCAGTCCTGACTGGTAAAGGTCTTCTACTCCTGATAAGAGAATCTTTCTGTGCAAGCATGTCCACATCAGAAAAGGGGGAAAACATGAATCAAATTTGGCCCAATGCCTGGTTTTGTGAGTTTTTACTTTTTAAAAAATGATGGGGGGGGAGGAGGTGGGGGGGGGGCTGAAGACACATAAAAATTATATAAGTTTTCAGCATCCATAAATAAATTGTTTTACGGAAACACAACTACTCTTACTTGTTATGTTTTTCTTTTCTCCTCCCACCCCCAACCCCCATTAAGTATCATCTATGGGCACTTTCACCATACAATGGCAGAGCAGATTCATTGTGACAGAGACACAGGGCACTCTATCATTTCACACTGCTTCTCATGGTACTATGAATTACAGAAATGCAGTTATAACTCAACAGTGTCTTGAGTTCCTGCTTGTTGCTGTTCTGCAACATTTAAAAACATTTTTTTACTTTTATTACAGTGCATACTCTTCACGCAGGAAAAATGGAATGCAAATGTTGCACTTTTAAAGCACAGTGGAGTGTGGATTATTCTGTTACTGAATTAGACAGCTAAGCATTTTATTTATAACATTATAGCTATGCTTAAAAAAAATACAATATATGTTCACATTACCAGGCTAAGCACTATCATCACAATATTCCTATTTCACTCAAAAGCAAAGACAACTTAAACATTTTAAATGGAATCTCATCACAGCAGAATTTCTTCACAAAAATAAAAATGAGACTGCAACCAAAATTAAATTTCCAACTGGCTACTGTGTTAGCAAGCAAGGAAAGCCATGTACTAATGGTGAGTTCCTGAAATCATGTTTGATTGGAAAAGCCAAAGAAATAGGTCCTGAAACAATATTCTTGTTTAAGACTATTACCCTTTCTGTAAAAACAGTTCTTGAAGCATCGAAGACAACAGGAGCAGTATTAACCAATCATCAGTTAAAAAAACAAATGAGGAACACCTAGGTGGCTCAGCTGTTTAAGTATCCAACTTCTGCTCAGGTCATGATCTCACTCAGTTTGCGAGTGACAGCCCCACACTGGCTCTGTGAACTGACAGTGTGGAGCCCGCCTGAGATTCTCTCTCTCCCTCTCTTCTCTCTGCCCCTCCCAGCTTGCACTCGTGCACAAGTGCTCTCGCTCTCTCAAAATAAATAAATAAACATTAAAACAACAACAACAATAAAAAAAAAAAAACAATAAAAAATGAGGGCATCTGGATGGCTCTGTCAGTTAAGCTTCCGACTTCAGCTCAGGTCATTATCTAGTGGCCTGTGAGTTTGAGCCCTGTATCAGGGCTCTGTGCAGACAGCTCACAGCCTGGAGCCTGCTTCAGATTCTATGTCTCCCTCTCGCTCTGCCCCTCCCCCATTCATGCTGTCTCTCTCAAAAATGAATAAATGTTTTAAAAAATAAAAACAAAAACAAATGATTTCAAGTGGTTTTCCTTGGCTATTTGTGACTTCACAGATACTACCAATACCTAACTGTTGCCTTACTTAAGGAGCCAATTGAGTGACTGAAGAGTTAGCCTTGAATTAGCTATCAAAAATATTTTCAAGAAGCTGAGAAAAACAAAAGAAAAAACGGTGGTAAAAATATACATGGAGCACAAAAAAACCCTAGTTGGGCAATTTTACAAACTTGTGAACATTTAAGGTGTTTATAGTGTATGGTGCAATTACTCAGTAGAAAGATACTTAACCATGTATTGTTGGCTCAGCGGTAATCAATAGTGCACATCATTAGCACTCATGAACTATTGTCAGTTCCGTGAGTATTTGTCAGAAATAAAAGCTGAATATCTCAAATTGCTCTACTACACAGCAGTTCAATGGCCTAGTAGTGATAGTTTTATTGTGATTTTTTTGAGCTCAGGGCCAATACTGAAATTTTTCTGAATGACAACAATCACTATCACTATTACGGGTAGTTTAATAAACTAGATTTTGTTGCAAACCTGATAATGTTTCTTAATGATTGAATCTAAAATTGTAAGGCAAAAAAATATTTATATGTGAAACGTATACTGTGGTAAGTCATTATGACAACTAACGATGCTTGAATTCACAAGCAAATGTCAAAGCTGCTTTATACACTCCCAGTGCTGTCAAAGTTAAAACAAGATCTTCATTTCCTCACAGATTTGCATTAAATATATTTTCTAAGCTCAAATCACAGTTCCAACAGAACTCTTCAGACGTCAGTGCTAGTGCACACTATACCAAAATCTATTTAACTGTGTAGGTGAAGAGCTTCCACTTTGCCCTTGATTGGAACTGATTTGTGTGCTGTGATAACATAATAAAAGGCAAATATTAGGAGAGAACTAGAAGAAGTCTATAAATACCTTCCAAATGATAACTAAAATCATTAACTAAAATCACATTCTTGTGGACTGATATCAGTATTTGGCAATACCTATCCATGTTAAAAGATACCTTCCAAGATGAAATACAGATCTCATTACAGATCAGCATTAACAGATGAACACTTGCAATCAATTTTGATGACACAGAACACTAACTCTGAACCTCAATTAAACAAAATGTTATCTGATGTCAAAAGAAGATACACAAATTGCACTTAATCATTATATTTCAAATTTCATATTCATGTAAAAAACCTTTTCAATGCAGGTTTGTCTTTTAAATCACAAATGGTGTTGGGCGCCAGGGTGCCTCAGTCAGTGAAGCAGCCAACTCTTGACTTTGGCACGGATCATGATCTCATGGTTCATGGGTTCAAGCCCCATGTTGGGCTCTGCACTGACAGTGCGGAGCCTGCTTGGGATTCTCTCTCTCCCTCTCTCTCTGCCCCTCCTCTCCTTGTGCTCTCTCTCAAAATAAATACACTTAAAAAAATACAAATGGTGTGTGATATATGTGTTTTTATGTGTATTGTGTGTATATTAAATTTTATCTTTCAATAACCATCTGCTATTTTCTCTGGCAAGTTCTCACAGTAACTGCCTTCTCTAAAACAGAAAGGATGTCAAGAAAAAAGAACCAACCCCATTACTATCTATCATATCTGCCCCATGAAATCTTAGGAATCTTCCATAACCTTTAATATCTTAATTCACTCTACACCTCCCCAAAATTCACTCATGGTTACAAATTAATCAATAGCAAAGTTAACTTCAATCCAGACTTGCTAAATTTCCTGGTTTTTTTCGGTAGGATGAAGTGGCTATTTCTCCCTATTTAGCATGTAAGTCTCCCTTTAAGCCACAAAAAGTAAAAACGGTAAAATTTTTACAAGTGGTTAAAATGTGGAATTTTGGTTTCAAGTGAAAGAATTAGGCAGCTGTCACAATTTCAATTTATCTTAAGTCTGCCTGATAGGAATGATTAATGTGGCCTTCAGAAGCTCTGTATAATACCTCAAACTGTAATACTGTGTATATATATGAACATACATATTTTTATGAAAAGGCCTATGGCTTTCATGAATTCTCAACGGGTCCTGTGAAGAGTCATAAATTAAAAAGTGATTCCAGATATACCAGTAAACAAATGATAAGCAAAGAATAAAGAAGTAGCAGATATAGCTGAGAGCCAGATGTTTCAGAACAGAGGAAGAGTGCCCTAGCTCTATGGTTCTCCAAGCGGGATCCCCTTTTTCACTATGTTGACATCTGCATGACACAGAAGCCAATGGTGGGCAAAACTGCTAGCACCTTAGCACAAAACAAAATCAGTGGTGCCAAAATGTACTGGTGGTATTCACTGCCATGCATTTACAGTGAAACACAAAGAAGTCCAGTTTCACTTAAGAATGCCCTCAAGCAGTAAAAATTATCAATTTTATTAAATCTCCACCATTGAATATACATCTTTTTAATATTCTGTATAATGAAATGAAAAGTATCCATTAGGCATTTCTGCTACATACCAAAGCACAATGGCTGTGTTCAAGAAAAGCACTCGAGTGACAGTTTTAGCTCCAAGCGGATCTAGCCACATTTTTCACAGAACATCTTTTTTACTGGAAAGCGTAGCTGACAAACTATAGCTATTTACACTTAGATTTCACAGATACTCTTGAAAATGAACAAAGTGAGGCTGTGTCGTTTCAAAGAAAACAACTGACAGCATTTGTTGCTAATGATAAAAATCAACCTTTCAAGTGAAAATTAAAATTTTGGAAACTTTGTATCCAGCACCACGAATCTGACAGCTTCTTCCATACTTAAAGACTCTTCTGATACCTTGTTATATCAACAAATATGATTTTTTGATATTGTGTAAGATGTATCAACATTAGAACATTTGCATAACTCGATGTAACTGATATTTTCCAAATGACCAATGCATGTTATAAAGAATGTATAAGAACCATTTAAGTGTAAGACAGGGGCGCCTGGGTGGCTCAGTCAGTTAAGCGTCCGACTTCGGCTCAGGTCATGATCTCACGGCTCGTGAGTTCAAGCCCCCCATCGGGCTCTGTGCTGACAGCTCAGAGCCGGGAGACTGCTGCAGATTCTGTGTCTCCCTCTTTCTCTCTCCCTCTCTGTTCTCCCCCGCTTGCACTCTGTCTCTCAAAAATGAGTAAGTGTTAAAATAATTTTTTTTTTAAGTGTAAGACGGATCAATGGATTTTAATGTAAAGGAACAAAAAAACTCAGATATTTCTGATTCCACATTACAACTAACCTTTAAGAAATTACCACTTGTTGATTAGTACAACATTAAAGAATATCATTAAAGAATAAACACAACATTAAAGAATATTCACAATTATCTAAAAAGACTAATAAAATACTCCTTCACTTTCCAACTATATGTTATATGATTAACTTCTACAAAACCAGACATTAAAGAGGTTTACTTATCACTATATTTCTTGTTTTAGAAAACATTATTTATGCTGGCATGCAATGGACCATTATTTTAAATGAATTAAAAAAGATATTTTAAAATTCTGTTTTAATCTCTAACACAGTACTAATAAATCACATAAATAAAAGCTCTTGTCCTCTATTCTTTTTAGGAGTATATAAAGTGGTCCCAAGAGTCAAAAAGTTTGAAATCCACTGCTCTAGTCCCCAGCCAAAAGAAGGCATACAACAAATTTCTTTAACTTACTTTTCACCATCTTATTCTGCCTAAAATTGTCTCTGCCCTTCAGCACCAACACTATGTCAAACCAGATTACAAACTCCGGATGATAGAAATAGGAACAAAATGTTTTACACATACATACACATATATGAAAAGAGTGGTTGCATGCAGTAACACAATGTGGAGGACACAATACATGTTAGATCCTCATAAGGAATGGCCTTCTCAATAATTACTACAGGAAGGCTTCAGGGCTCAGCAGCATAAAAAGTCTTCTATTGCCTATTTCTCAGTTCAGGTTTATACCAAACAGAAAGAGTAACAACAGCTAACATTTTCTGAGCTTTCATTATGTATCAAAGGGTTTTATCTGTTTAGTCTTTACAGATACATTATGAAATAGACACATCATCCCCAATATGCAGAACAGAGGCAGAGCTGAAATTAAAATACATGCAGAACCTGTATCCTAAACCAGCATAAACATGGCCTCCCACTGTAACAATACTTACAGATATATCTTGAGTAAATACACAACTGAGTAAACATCTGATTAGCATAACTACTGCAGTTAAGTTCAAAAAACACATTCCTTTCTATCACTGTGTAAACTTAGATCTCCTCAGAAGGCTGGTCATTTTCTCTCACTACTTTGGTTCAATTATTTGACAAATATTCAAACAACAGAGATACCTACGAACAAACACCTATGAAGATTCCTTCCCAATTTATAGAAGTCATTATAACCGTGAATTATAATATTAAAGAAAGCTACATAATAGATGTCCTTATTAAACTCCTTTTATTATGAAAAGTAACTTTTGATTTCTCTAAATCTTAAAAATAGAGGAGGTAAAATTAGAGGAAAAGTTAAAATGGTGTTATTAAACAAATACTCAAAGCAAGAAAATGCTTCTGTGAATCTATAATTGACTAGACTGGAACTTAGTGATATTCTGATGAAGATTCTGGGGATAAAATTCTTTTATGGTGAAATAAACTGTGTCACCTCCAAATTACACAGTGTGGGCACATTATCAGGACCCAAAGGCCATGTTTCCACTATTACATAAGTAACTCTTACTTGTTCTTGCAGGTAAATTTGGGAAGGGAGAGAGAGGCCAGGAATTTTCAGGAAAGTTACGTATATACACCCTCATAAATCACTCTGCTACATGAGTAAAGCAGAAGCAGGATAAAGGACAACTGCCACTGTCCTTCTACTACTTTTTCTACTGTATTACAAGAACCCACCTAGACCAGGGACTGAATTCCTCCAACACTAGGAAAAGACTGGCTAGTGGTTTTTTATACTTGCTAAACTTCAGAATGAGTTTCTGCATTTTTAGTCCTTTACCTCTAACTATGTAATGAAGACTATTTCCATTAAGGCATTTTCAATTTTATCTAACAGATGTCATATGGTGTATTTCAGAGAATAGAGTGTAAAAAAACTGCATTTCACCTACCAGTAACTAAGACTTCGAAGGTAATCCAATTCAATCTTGGGGAGACATAGAGGGTGTACAAGAAAGAGATGTGTCCCTGATCGCTTTCTCCTTCCTATATTCACTGACCCTCTATCTTTCCAGGAAAAATAAGCCTTGGAATGGCTATATACAGCTGCTAGAAGGGGAGGGATTGCTGCTTGAGGGTATAAATTTGTATCCACTAAAAATTAAATCCTAGAAAACTCAACTGGGAATTCCCATCCTCCACCACATCACTCCTAAACCTACCTCATTTACAAACCATTTCTTCTCTTTGCATCCCCATATCCCAACTCTTCCAGAATAACTTTTGTTTCAGAAATACTTAATGAGATTTCAATTATTATTTCTAAATATTTTGACATTCTTATATACTTATATTATTTTACCTCTGTTAGAACTGAGAATACATGCCATTGGAATGAATACTGTTAAAATAGTAAATATGGAAAGCAAGAGAGAAAAAAGCCTGCTAGATATAATTTGTTATCTTCCTGTTAACCCTAAATCTTAAAATATAATCCTGTCTCTAGACTCAAATGTAAATAGATTTCTAAATCCCAATGAATTTTAATCTTGGATTTAGATATTTACCAGAAAAGCTTCAGCTTTGCATTTAAATAACAAAATAAAAACACTTCTGCACTACTTTAAACTTTCAATGTTTCCCTCATTTGTTGAAACAACGAATTAACAGGAAAACAAACCTAGTCTCTGAATCAGTTAAAAAATGTACCACCTTTATGCATCCTCTAGCTTCTCATCAAGGAAGCAGCAAGGGAAGAGCGAAAGTATCCCTCAGATGATCTTTCCTACTCCTCAACCTGCTCATTTCTAACAAACCTGGCCTTGGATCTATATATAAACAACACTTTCCTGCAGAAGTTGGGGTTGCCAGGAACAAGCAGACTAGCACTTCCTTCAAACTGCCTAACCTTTAGACTTCTGGATCACAACTAAACAATTTAAATCGGAGAAAAAAAGGCTTTAAACAGTCTGGCAGTTCCTCAAAAGGTCAAACATATATAGACTTACCATATGACCCAACAATTCCATTCCTAGCTGTAGACTCAAGAGAAGTAAAAACATGCCCACACAAAAATTTGTACACCAATGTTTACAGCAGTATTATTCTCAACAGCCAAAAAGGGGAAACAACTCTAATGCCCAACAAGAAATGAATAATAAAATGTGGTCTACTCATACAATGGAATATTATTCACCTACAAAAGGAAGAAATACTAAGACATGACACAATATAGATGAATTTTTAAACATTAGAAGAAGCCAATCACAAGAGGCCATATATTATGTTTCCATTTACATGAAATGTCCAGCACAGGCAAAATCCAGAGATACAAAGATTAGTCGTTGCCTAATGCTGGGGGAGGGATGAAAGGAAAAAGGGAGTGTGTTGGCTAATGGGAACAGGGCTATGTTGGTGAAAATGTTCTAAAATTGTGGTGATGCGTGGGCAACTCTGTAAATATATTAAAAATCATCGAATTATACACTTGAAGTAAGTGAATTACATAGTATGTGAATTATATCTCAATAAAACTTTTATTTAAAGAGGATTTTAATGTGCTTTTATTAATCTATTTAATTTTTCAAGTCCATTCCATTTTTTTAACTTTCAAAAGGACACAAAGCTTCCTACTTGCTTAGTCTGTCTCAGCCTGACTAAATCTTTAGAATACATAACCCACAAGAACGGAAATGATCACAGAAGTTCCACAAATTCAGAGATATATACATACACACAGATATATATGATAAACATAACAAAATATAGGATCTACATAATAGGCATGTGTTAATTATCATCCGGTACAGCCCAGTTTTTAGACACTTGGATAAAGTCTGGTTGGGTGGGAAGCAGTTTTTCACCCTATCCTCTTTCCAAACAGATCCAACTACTCATTCTATTTCACCTCCTCCCAAAATAAACTCAACATTTATAATTTGAACAACGTTTGCAAGGTGATTATGCTATATTCCTACTGCCACCCTAACTCCTTTTGGAACTAATGATCAAAGTAAAAAGCTTTCACTGGGTTTTCCAGGACACCCACAGGAACTAGATTTAAACAATCAGTCAAGAGCATTATTATAAGCCACGAGAATGTGGTAACAGGGTTCACTACAGGGGATAGAATCACAGGCGTCCTTGGCTTTTAGTTCTAAGTAAAACTTAACCCAATATACTGGAGGAATACGCACTATTCAAATAAGAAATTAGTATATGGTTTGCATTAAATAACAGAAAATTTTAAATTGTTCTGAAGGCACTTTGAAAATATTACATCAATGATATGCCCACTCAAAAAAGAAAAAAACACAAAAGCAACTTATAAAATATGGTTACCAAACGTGTTACAGCCCACTGGCAATTTGATATAATAAAAAAGAAATCAAGAGCATGCCTTGGAATTACAATAAACGTTTTATTTTTTTTTTTTAACGTTTATTTATTTTTGAGACAGAGAGAGACAGAGCATGAACAGGGGAGGGGCAGAGAGAGAGGGAGACACAGAATCTGAAACAGGCTCCAGGCTCTGAGCGGTCAGCACAGAGCCCGACGCGGGGCTCGAACTCACGGACCGTGAGATCATGACCTGAGCCGAAGTCGGACGCCCAACCGACCAAGCCACCCAGGCGCCCCAACAATCAACGTTTTAAAATAAGATGAAGTTCTGCTGATTTTTCCCATGTGGAGACATTCTAAGTTTTATCTTATATATTCATTTATTTTTTTTAATTTTTTTAAAATGTTTATTTATTTTTGAGAGAGAGAGACAGAGTACAAGCGGGGGAGGGGCAGAGAGAGAGGTAGACACAGAATCTTAAACAGACTCCAAGCTCCAAGCTGTCAGCACAGAGCCTGACGTGGGGCTCGAACTCACCAACCACAAGATCATGACCTGAGCCAAAGTTGGATGCCCAAGTGACTGAGCCACCCAGGCGTCCCACTTATATGTTCATTTAATACTAAAAAAAACCCAAAAACACCTACTGCAGCTATTTTGCTAGGCAGCTTTACAAAACACCATCACTTGAATCTAAATGAACTTTAATGAGCAAGTAACATCACTGAAAACAAAGGCAGACAAAAAAAAAAATACGTCTGTTCTGGATGTCTTTGAACAGGTATAGATTTTGGAAGAGGAAAAGAGAAGGAGCCTGCAGAATTTAAGAATTCCAAGGAGGGACTGTCAAACTAAATATACTTCCCAGGATTGAGAAGCAAGTAATGAAACTCTTTTACTGATGGTAGTGTGTTGAATATAGACAGAGGTCGCAAAAGCCCAGAAATCACTTTAGCCTGGAAGCTCCCTGGGTGAAGAGATTGTGTTTTATCTTTGGATTCCTGGTGATTGGCATAAAGGAGATCAATATTAAAAGGGGAAAATGTCTAGACTATTTCTCTCTCTCTCTCTCTCTCTCTCTCTCACACACACACACACACACAGGCGGGGGGAGGGAGAGGTTGTTCAAAGCCAGCACCAAATATTAAATCTGAATTCACAAAACTAATGGAATCCCTCAGCCTATTTTTCCCTCCGTATCTTTTTTCCAATAAACTCGAACAATCCACTAGTGAAGTTTCTTAAGTATCCTAAAAAAGTGCATCTGATTTAAAAGGTCCCAGATCAAACATTTTAAAACACAAAATCTACTGTTTTATGCCTACAAAGTATACAAGTATGTAAGTACACGAAAAATAGAAGTGAAGAAGTTGAAATACAAACATCAGATTTTTAAAATACTTAAATTTACAAACTCAAGTTTAAAATGTGTAAGAAAGCGGGGTCCAGATTCCCCCAAAAGTTATCAAGACATTAAAATGTTTAAGTAGCTATACTTCCCTCTTAGAACAATGCACAATCACAAAACAAAATTTTTTCCAAAGCAAGTATCTTGTAGACCCAGCAAGATGTCCACATCTGTTAAAAGTCCACCAAGACTTAAGCAGTGAACACGGACTACAGGCACCAGGGGGCCTCCCAAGAATAACTCGATAGTAAAAGAAAAGGTAAGTAAGAGTTCCTGGTAAAACTTTCCTATCCAGTCTTAAGACTGTTGGAAGGCTTTCACATCTGGAGCAAATAAACTGTAGTTTGTTACACAACGGGCACATACAGAACTGACGAGAAACCAACACACAGACTGAAAAAAGGAACTAGCCAGCCCCTCACCCCCAGGAATACAATTTTCTTTGATGATTTTCCAAATGTAAGAATATACCGCGCTTCGCTGTTGTCAAGTTACCTTCAGGTAACCTGAAAGCAAGTAAGTTAGTGCATATGCACTCTAACGATTTCCAACAGAAAAGGCTAAATTTTTTTGAAGGCTTAGTATCTTTTCTACACACTCACAAAGCAATTAGTGGTGAGGCAAATTTTAGGGTAAAGGGATTCACTGGCACAAGACTGCGATTAAGTGTGAATAATAGCCTGGTCTCTCCATCTCTTCCCATTCCCTCTAACCCCCACCCCAACATAAAACTGTTCAATAAAAACAGAAGGACCAGGAAACTTCAAAAGCAGCGAAGACTTGTAAATACCTTTCACACACGAGAGGCTTTTACAATAAAGTAGACCTTTCTAAGTTTGTGCAGAAATTAAATCCTGCTCAAGCCTGTTAAATTCTCAAACCCGAAAGCCGATCCCGTCAGCAAACGTGTCTACATATTCTTTCTTGAGTGCATCTTCAGCTCGAGTCAAAGACTTCGGTTTTACTATTTTTTTTTAACCTAAATAATAAATAGGAGGTACTCAACTCCCGCTAATGTTATCCCCTCCTTAAACAGAGTTCGTCCTACAGCATCATGCAAAAATGCAGAAGAGGTCCAACAATTGTCTCAGTGAGAAGATTTTTATAAAATTCACTCCCGGAACAAGAATCGGAGGCAGCCAAGGGCAATGCACAAAGAGAACAGAGAAGAAATACACGTTCCACGGACATACAATGCACAGAAACTCGCATCCTCGCACCCTCCTTGGGAAGGGTCACCCAGCACCCTTGGGCTCCTCGTAGCCCCCGGCCAGCGCGATGCCATGACGGTCCCCGAGGGTTCTCGGGGACATTGCCCGCCGGGCCGCCCGCGGGGACAGCCCCTCTCGAATTGCCTCCTGCCGACCGTGTTCCTGGAGGCCGCTCCCCCCCGGCCAAGCAGCCTCTTCGCCCCCCTCCTCCGCAGCCGCCGCGGGGCGGAAACGGGGGTCCCCTCGGGTTCGGCGGCGAGGGGAAATGAGGGCTGAAGGGGGCGCCCCCTCCTTGCGGCAGGCCGGGCCCCGCACTCACCCTCCAGCAGTCGGGTGATGAGACTGTCCACGTTCAGCTCCCCGTCCGCCATCTTGTCGGCACCAGACGCTCCTTCCCAGCAGCGGGAACAAGGGCTTCACGGCGGCGGAGGCTGCGGCGACGGCTCGGCGCTCCCTCACCTACAAGTCACGCGGCGTTTCGACCCCGGTTCCAACTCCCTCTTTTCCCCGGGCCCTCCCCCCACCCCCTCCCCACCAAGTAGTGGAGCGCGCGTACACTCGGAGGCCCACACGATAAATAAATAAATAAACAAGCGGAGCCCCCAAGAACCGGGCCGCGTCAGACCCAGCCGCCACCTCCTCCTCCTCGGCACCGCCCAACTCCGCAAAGCTCACCAGCGCCGCCGACGGCCCCACCCGCAGCTCCACTTACAGCACACCACCCTTCCCCGCCACCGCGCCACGCAACCCTCCGCGCAGGCGCACGGCGCACGCCTCCGCGGCCCCCACCACAGCCCTGGCTTTTGCGCAATCGCACTGGACTCCGTTCTCCCGCCGCTGCCGCCGCTGCTGCTTTCGCGCAGGTGCGTCGCCCTCACTCGCCACTTCCACTGCGCCGAATCGCCACGGCGGCGCAGGCGCCCCGAGGCTCGCGGGGCTCGCCGCGCTGGGGAAGCTCCCATTAGGCAGAACGAGCGTGGGCAGCGGCTGACCTTCCCGCTGTTCAGCTGCCCTGGCAGGGGCCCTGTGCACACCGCGTTGTTGTGCCCTTCCCGCCTCTTTTTTATTTTCTTGTCTTCCTTCCCTAGTTTTGCAAGCAATTCCTCATGTTTCCGTTAATCGGGAAACGTGGACTACATTATCCACGTTTGAAACCCAGGTTTGCGCGTTTGGGAAGCAAGAAGGGGTTGAGTTACTTTGATGGAAAAGTTTGACATTGCAAACGAGGGATTTTCTACCCCATCATTCCACAAGGCTAGTAGTTGCCCAAGTGTCCCTGGATGAAATACGTTAAAGTGGGCTCTGGAAAGGTCAGCAATACTATTTCAACGTGGGTACCGCTCTCTGCCTTCTGTGTAGTACATCCACACATCTTACATCTTTATTCACTCTATGCATACCATTTTATCTCAGTGCTTTTTTTGTCCAGACCTCCGTTATATTAATCATCCTGCCTTGTGATTGTTTATGCATTTATCTCCTACACTCGACTGTAAGCTTCTACAGGGTAGACCCACCAAATGTCTGGCACGTAGAAGAGACAGAGAAAGACGGAAGTTCAGAAAGGTTGGTTGCCCAGCTGTTCTTTCCACATAATTTCACCTCTAGAAAGGCAGGAGGGAGAGTAGCCACGAAAAAGATACTCTGGCAAGTCAGAGTTTTTGGCCTGTTCTAAGAAAGTGGTCAGATCAAAGGTCTCTACTCATTCCTCAGGTGTTAGTCCAGAAACCCAGGCAAGGTGCTATCCTGAGGTCAAGGCAGTGCTTCTTCCACTCACCTATCACTAATACTAGCCAACATTGAGATTTCTGTATGTACTCTGGCACTGTTTTAAGAGTTCTACATTATCTTATTTAATCCTTAAACCAGCCCTATGAGGTAAGAACTATTATTATCTCTACTTTGCAGATGGCATTAATTGAGGTACAGAATGATTAATTATGTTGGCCCAAATCACACAAGTAACTAGCATATCTGGGATTCAAACCCAGGAATCTAGTGCCAGTGTCTGCATTCTTAGCAATTGTGAAATGTTATCACAGTACATGTTAAGCTGAGACTTAAATATGCATGTGCTATCTCACAAACTTGGAAAGTAGAAACCAATCGAGTAGAAACTCGATTGTCCAATCGAGTGCTTTATAATGGCCCAGATGACTGACAGAGCTAGGATTTCCTAGTGCCTTTTTCCCCCCTAGCTTTTTCTCCATTTCAGGATTTAGCTTGTATATCTACAGTGGGCATAGAACAGGTGACAAGCAATAATGGTGATCCTGAATAGTTTTCACAGGCTCATTGCCAGTTCATGTTGGGGCTTTGAGGGTGAAGAAATGGCTCTTCATCACACTCTTGTTCTGTTAAAGAACATTTATTTATACCCTGTTTTATTCCAAAAGAAGGGATTTAAGGTAGCTTATGAAAATACATGCAGTAGGATAAATTAAAAGTAAGTAAAGAGAAAAATAGGACCAAAAAAAAAAAAAAAAGTGGGAAAGATAAGATAAAGCCAGCAGTTTTGTATGCAAAATGCATGGTGCAAGATACTATTGGTTTGCTAGGGATAGGCCACAAATATGATTCTCAGCTTTTTAGCAACCAGGGAAAAGATCAGTTGCAAGTGGAGTAGGTGTTCTAGCTGAGGTGGAACTAGGACTCAAATACACCAGCTGTGGTTTTGGATGCCACTTCCCCACATCTCTCCCATGAAACTCTTTGAGAATAACAGAATGCTTGGGAACAATTAAGTAAGTGACTGCTTATCTTCCAACGTTCATGGGACCCGTGAATCCCATGAAGCTTTGAACCCTGTCCACAATTAGGGTTTAAATACATGCAGACATGTTTAATAGACAAGGGACACCCAAAGGAAACTGTATTGCACAGGGAGAAAGTAAGCTTCTATAGAGAAATCACCACAAGTGGGGCAGCGAGAGGCCAGTCTCAACAGAGTTGTGGGAGTCAGAAGGGATTGGAAAGTGATCCTGAGTACTGCCTGCAGATATCCCCTTCTCTAGGTTTTCTAGTGCTTTGGAATCCTGGGAAAGAAAAGGCCATTATAAAAATGAAAGAGCTATATATCACTAGGGGCCCAGTCAACTTTTCTGTGGAATCTCCTTCCAAAAAAATTACATAAGAATTCAGATTCAGAATTCCTCAGATTTTGAAGTTTAACTGGTACATATACTACATATTATTTAGCACCCCAGAAGCTCACTCACAGGCAGCTCACTATAATCTGAAACATTGTATTTTTTAAAAGAAAATCATATGAATATTCACATCACATAAGATAAATAAGATGACATTATGCTTCATATCAGTACAGGTTAGATTTGCCATTAAAGTAGTCCCCTCTTTTGTCCCCGGAATACAATGTATTTATTGAAGGAAATTTTGAAAACAAAGATAAAATATAAAAATCATCTATGATTTCACCAGCTATAGATAACATCTTTCCTATCATGTACCTGACTATATCCTATTTTATGAAATTGGGATCATGCTTCACTTCCATTATATCCTACTTTGTTAAATGAGTTTCATATTTACATGAAACTCAGCTTGCAAAGTTTATTTGAACTTTAAAATGTGTATAAGAGATTGAGGACAGAAGAAGAGGTAGGAGGGGGAGGCCTGGAGGCTGCTGGAGACAATCCTACAGGCAGTAACAACAGAGGCAGTTGGAACCACCATGAGGTTCAGAGGTAGGTGAGGACCAAATAGAGAGAAGCCCCGCTTGGCAGATATGGGCACTGAGGAGACTCGAGGTCTGTCCTGTTGGTGGAGTAGGGGTCATCAGTTAGGGAAGTCAGCAGCTCAGAAGCAAGACACGAGGAGGCTGCCAAGGGTGTAACAGACGTTCGTTGGGCCAGGCACTGTGGGGGGATAGCAGCCCTGTAGAGAACCCACACCTGGAGACCAGAAAACTTCAGAGCAGAGGACTGGCCCATAGTGGTCCTGGCTGCCTATAGGGAATTGCCTCTCAGTCTTTCTGAACATGAGGCAAGACTCAGGAAAGGGACCATGGTGAGGTCCTGCTTCTTGTTAGACCAGGATTGTTAATCTCACAGACCAAAGGGCAAACTATTAGCTGGGATTCCCAACCCAATGGGGGCTTTAGATAATGGTGTGCTGTAGCTATCTTACGCTGCTGGCTCATGAGAGTCAGTTGTTAAACTTTCAGGAATTCTGCAAGCCAGTTGTTAAACAGAGCCATGATTTAAAAATTAAATTATATAGACTTACAAATGAATAAATTATACTAGAAACAAAGGTAACGATTACTCAAAACTCATCATGTCCTGTTTATTTTGCTGCATTTTACTATTATGTATATTCTAGAGGTTGTTTACATCTACTGTATCTATATGGTGGAAACACCATACAATGATAAGCTACTATGCATCTCTTTTCCAACTCCATGTTCAGTGACATCACACTGGCCATCACAGAAATATTTACAGCAAGGAAATTAACAAATGCTATGAATCTGTAGGGTTTTTTTCCCCCTGCCATATTGCTGGTTGTTAAACCTTTACCAGTACACCACTGGGCTTAGGGAGAGTTTGGGTTACACGTGCCAATATCCTTGGGTAATTCCAGAAATGTCTGTGGAGGGGACTTGGACTTCCTGATATCAAGGGACGTGGGGAATCATAATTTGGGGTATTAATAACATCATGATACATGTATTATCTGTTTCTTCCAAACAGAAAATGCCTGGGGTCCATCAGTGCCCATTAGATAAAGACAGACCAGTGCTCAGAGGACCCCAACCATCACTATGCTGAGATGTCCCTGTGGCTTGTTCTCAAACAAGGCACTTTGGAACATAGTGAACAGAAGCCTCATTACTCCTTTTAGTAAACACAGCATAGACTTTAAAAAAAGATGTTTTATATGCTATTCAATATTGGCCAATAGCCAATAAGATGTGAAATTAAGTAGGTTTAGGTGGCAAAATGTGGAGGCTATGGTAGTGATGTACAACTCTTTGTGCCCTGACTAATCCAAAATAGCTTCTACATGAATGAATCGGCATTCATTGGTCTGTCCTTCCATAAATGTAATTCCTCTTAATCAAGTCTTTAATAAGTCTACAGTGGCAGCAAGTTCTAAATTTTACTAGATACAGCTTGAGGGCAGCCATCTGTATATCAAATGCTATAGGCTTTTGTGGTCAGCTCAATTCAAGGGTATTGAGAAACCACACAAGGACACAGAAGCTGCCCCTTGCAATCCACGGCCAGGCTGAGGTGGTACACCAGGTCAGAGCCAAGACTGTTTTTTGAGATTTAGTTTTGGTTTCATTTCAATACACATATGAGAGAATAACCAAGTGCCAAAGTTACCAGCTAAGTCATAAGGCATGTCCTCAGGAATTTTAGCCCCCCAAATTATAAAGCCAGATATAACCAAATGCCTCTTCCCCTGCCCTTGGCCAGTAACTGCCCCACCTCCCAATTCTGACCACCTAACACACACATACAAACTCTCAGTGGAGCATTGTCTTTTAGGAGAAATTTCTGGTAGAACCTTCATGGTAAAATGATTGAAAATAAATGCCTAGTAATTTATTACTATTATTATTGTTAGTATTAGTATTAATAATAATAAATGCTATATAGAACTGTTAACTATAAGGCAGTGACAGTTGGATGGGCAGATACCACAAAGGATGATGATTTAATTTTTAAAGGGTTGATCCTGTGGTCCTTATTTTTCTTGTAATTAGATTACAGGGCCAGCTGTCTATTTAGGTCACTCCTAGTTTGTTACAATAAAACCATGTCATCTGCATATATGAAATTGTTTCTCTTTAGGTGCTCTCCCATCCTGCTCATTGAAACAATATATGAGGAAATAACTAAATGTGTCTGTCGGTGAAGGAGAATATACAACATGTGAAAATTTGTTTCCAAATAAAACAATTTAAATGTTTTATTTCTAATGATGGCTGCTCTCCTCATACAGCAAATCCAAATTATGTATGAGTCACCTTTTCAGTTGGAGAAGGTTTACTTCTGAATGATTTCACAAGTCTGTGTCAGTTGGTTTTGGTAAATAAAACAAAGCATTATTAAGCTTTCTACTGTAGTTACAAAATGAGTAGCTCTCTCCTAAGACTGTTAAAATTAATGGCATGTGTCTCCTAAAACTAAACCCAAATGTGTCTCTGAGCTGTGAAAAATATTTATTGATGCAGCACTGATAGGTCCTTTTATGCAGGAAACACTGGTTAAATAGAATATTTATGAATTCTTATTCAAATCTTGACTGAAACCAAATCCAGTCTATTACAAATACTGTAAATACTTAATTAAAATGTCATAATGGTACTTGTTATTTAAAGAAATCTTACAGTGAATGGACCCCGAAAGCAAAGTGAATAATGAACGAATTAAGTATTTATGAAACATTTGGTATATTTGATTTTGTGCTGAAGACGTGATCTTCCCAACTTTGAAATGGTTTACTGACAAGTGGGGGGAATGACCACCAAATGATTTGGACGTTGGCTTGGAGGTGGAGACCAAAGTAGCTGAATAACCTGGGACAAATCTCTCTCGCGCTGAACCGTGGCTTTATTACCTACAAAATTAGTTCATTAATAAATGATCTGCAAAACTTTCTTCCAGCTCTAACAAGTCTTTGATTCTAGGACACAAAAATGAAACCCAAAATGTAACACAATATTGTACAGGCCGTCCCCAACGTAGGAACTGGATCAACTCCAAAAGGTCAATTGTTTGGAACACAGAATATATTTTCCCACAGAGACTGTGGTACAAATGGTGGTTAAATTCCCAGATCAGTCTGCAAAATCAATTTAATCCTTAATGTAACCGTAGGAAAGTATCCATGGTAATACGGACTCTAACCACCAATTATAACAAAGTTTATGGGGAAGAGCCATTGAGGATTCTAATTTGGCATGGCAGAAAACATCTATCTGTGTTTTCCACTCCCCTGTGCAATAGGCATGAAGACAGTTTGAGTTGTAATTCACAGGCAGACCTAGGCCCTAAATGTGGGACTGGCAGCATGGAGAGTGAAGGAGGCTGGGACACCTCTGATCCCATAAGCAGGGGGGACACTGAGGACTGTTCATGGAGTCTGGGGGTTTGGTTGCCAGGAAGGAGTTGGCTCCAAACAAAAGGATAGGGAATGAAAGGGCAGAAGGGAAAAAGGGAGTGAACATATGTGCTGGGAACTTTTAAAAAAAGATACTATTACTTTTGATCTCGCTCACTTTGTGGTTGAGGAAGTTGAGATCTGGGAAGGTTAGATTGCATTGTCTTAATAACAAAACTAAAACTTGAATCTGGAACTTACAGTTCTTAGCCTGGGGAGCTACCTATCTCTCCCTGCCTCCCTTCCTTTCTTTCTTTCCCTCCCTCCTTTCTCTCTCGCTCTTATTTTCACTTGGAAGCAGTTGCATTGTGCAGGGACCTACTCTTTTCATCCCTGCTTTCCTGTGCATGAATCACCTAGAACCCTGTACCTCCACACCAATTCTCATTTTAGTTTTCATTCTCTCATCTTCCAGGGCAGCCTGGTCAAGAATAAGTACAGCAGTTTTCTGTTTTCTGCCCCAATGTGTTTTAAACAGCGCCACCAGCTCAAAGAATGACTTTCTAGTTGCTAAAAAGAAAAAGGGTTGCTCTGACCCCTTATATTCCAGTCCAGAGAATGTGATTGAGTAAGCCTAAATCCTAAATTCTGGTAACATTAGGATACTTCTAATAGTGATGCTTCTGTTAAGACAGAACCCATACTGGCTGGGAGAGCCAGGATCCCAATGCCCAGGAGACAGGCATGGCTCCTTTGTCAGAAAGAAGGCTTTTGGATGCGGTGTCTAAGTGTACCTAGTGCTGGGAATTTTTACTGGCATTATATTTGAGCCCCCTGAAAATCCTGTGAAGTAAGTATTTTCTGTGACAGATGTGGGGATGAAGACTCAGAGGTTTGGAATACCCAGCCGGTGAGATGTAAAGGTCAGAGCTAGTTACTGACCAGCTCTGGGACACTGTTGTGGGAGAAGTAGGAAGACGTGAATGAAGGGATGGGCTGGGTCGGTGACCTAGATCCGCTGTGATGGCAGGGCCCATTAGCTCGCAGCAGGCTAGGAGTGAGCAGAAGGTGGGTGATTTCACTGTGGGTGGGAGTCTTCAGGGACGAAAAGGAAGGAGGGGTCATTCTCAGCCAGAGCCAGGGGAAGGTTGGAACGCCTGCCTCACACACCTGAGAGGGCTCCCATGAGCAACACTGACATGTCCATATTCTTCTGCCAGGCCTGAAGGCTAGGGCTCAGGAGTGTGGTCCAGATCCCAAGCCTTTTAGAATTCCAAAGAGGGAGAGGGCAATGAGGTCAGGGAAGGCCTTTACAGAGGTGATGCAATTGAGGGACGTTAACAGACAGGAAGCATTATGGGGTTTAGTTCAGCCCCCTTCCAATAAAGTGGCTGTGTTCTTGGTGTCAGGATCATCTGGGCAGCTTTTTCAAAACACCACTGTGTGATTCCTCTCCTCCGACCAAGGAAGTCCAATTTAATCCTCAGGATTGGGAGTGGAGGGGTACATATTTTGAAACAATGCCCTGGGGAATCCTGATAGGGTCCCATGCATCCCTCATCCACTTTTCATTGGTATGGAGTCAAAAAATAAAACATAACCCAAGAGACTGACTCAGGTAGAAGAGCCAGTGGAGGGCTCATTTCTGGTGAAGTTTGCAAAAGTGTGGGGAGACTGGTGGCAAGGGTTGCAGCAAGGTGGCAGTCGGAAACAGCATGGGGTAATTAAGATGGGCCATCAAGAAGGAGCTGGAATGCTGGGCTGGAGACTTTAAACCTGAAGCTGTTTGAAAAAGGAAACTATTTATGTATTCACCTGTTCAATAAATATCTATTGAGCACCTACTGTGTGCCAGGCACTGTGTTATGTGCTGGCTGTAGAGCAGAGAACAAAAAGTCCTTTCCTTATCAAGCTTAGATTCTGGTAGGGGTAGTATAGAGTGATCAGTCAATCCTAGTTTGCCTGGGACTTTCTGGATTTCAGCACTGAAAGTCCCTCGGCCCAGGAATCCCCTAGGCAAACCAAGATAGTTGGTTCCTTAGGAGATGGAGTGTGTGTGTGTTGGGGCGGGGGGTGGGGGTGGGTGTTGCTAAGGGTCATGATGAAAAATAAAGCAGGGTAAGAGGGATAAAGAAGAATGTTACTTTAGAGAGGGCAGTCAGGGAGGATTTCTCTGCAGCAATCTGAATAAAATGAGAGAGAGAACTGTGTACATATCTCATGGTGGGTTGCAGAGGGGTGACTATTTCTAGCTGATAGAAGCACCACCTAAGGGCCCTGTGGTGGAAACATGATGGGCATAGATGGGGAACAGCAAGTTGGTGGAGAGGTTGAGAAGAAGGGACAGAAGCAGAGAAGGGCCAGATAGAGCGAGCCACATTGAGGACCCAGGATCATATTCCAAATGTGATGGGAGCCACTGGAGGGTTGAAAACAGAGGCATGACCTAATTAGTCAGAAGGTGGGGGAATAAGAGTGGAAGCAGGAGGAACATTTAGGAAGCAATTTCATTCAGAAGTCTTGAAGAGTTTCCTCTCAAAATGTTTGGTCAGAGAAAGAGCAGGATACAGTGCCATTCAGCCATACTGCTATCAGACCAGGCTGGGCAGGATTGGGCTGACCCAGGCTACACTGCAGTGATGGCACCAGGTATGAAGAGGAGGAAGCATCTAGAGTTGTTTTGGAGATGGACTTGGCAGAAGTTGGTGGGGCAAGATTTACAAGGGAGATTAAGGAGATTCCTTTGAAGGAATCAAAGATGATTCCTAGCTAATCTTTCCCAGGCTAGTGTTCCAGGTTTGAATTTCTCCCTCGGGTTGTCCAGATCTAAACTTCATGGAAAAGAATGTGGTATACTCTTTTCTACTAGAATGAGGAAGGTTCCATGATACTGTAGCAAGAGCAGGAACTTGGGATCATACAGACCAAGGCTCACACCCCAGCTCCACCACAGACAAGCCACATCTAAGGCAGCTCATCGAAGTTCTGGGGACCTCAGTGTACCTGCTGATAAAATGGGAATAATGATGCCTGCTGGCAGGGTTGGAAGCACTGAATGAGGTCACACCCATGAAGAACCTAGTTCAGGACATGGCAAGCCCTCAATCTGGGTTCATCCTCTCCCCCTGGTTGCACCCTTGGAGTTCAGTATGTATGCCTACACACTTTCAGAAGAGATCAGTATCTAATATGCCATTCCATGCTCTTTGCTCCCTTCCCTCTCCCCAGCCCACTTATTCCATAAACACATTTCTGTGTAGTGGCAGGGCCCGGCCGGTCATCACTTGGTCCCTCTTCTTCATCCTCACTGACACTGCCTCTGTGCAAATCCGCCTTTCCTTTCCCTTGGGCGGCTGCAGAAACCTCCCTGGTCTCACCCTCCCACTCCCACTCTCTCATCCTTCAGGCCCTGCACATCATCTGCAGGGTAAAATCTAAACAGCGAGCAGCCCCTTGCACAGTCCACTTGCCTCTGCCCACTTTCCCATATTCTGACCTCCCTGATCTCCCCCCCACCACCTTTGGTCTGCCCTCCATCCTCCACCCCCGCCAAGTGCACAGCTTCATTCTTAGTGCTCTTGTGGTACTTTGCACCTACTGCCACTTATCTCTCCGTTATTTCTGTACAAAAGGGCTATGGTATTTTGTGCAGGGGTTCAGAGTTCTTGCTCTGCAGCTACCCACTCTCCATTTCAACCCCAGCCCTGTTACTTACCAGCTGAGCCTAATGAGTAGGGATTAATTTAAAAGACAATGATATTTCTCTATACTGGAACAGTCGAGCAAGTTATTTCATCATTGTGCTTCAAGGATAATAACAATACCCACCTCACAGGTTGTTGTGAATAGTAAGAGTTAATACAGCTAAAGCACTTAAATAGTACCTCCTACATTGTAAGCCCTTAAGACACATTGCCTGTAATTATTACATCTATCTTCCTGAGCTTGAGTTCCATGAAGGATGACACTAGATGTAATTCTCTTCTTAAAAATTCTTCTATCTCCTCCTAATAGTCACTCAGATGTTTGTTGAACAAAGACATAAGCAAATCTCCTTTGAAAGACTTTGTTCCCCCTCTTTACTGAGCTCTTTTTTGACTGCAACATTTGGGCTATGTCCAAACCTTTGTTAATAAAAAATGCTGTTATTAATATTTTTGTAAACTTTTTATCTTCATTTCTGTTACTTCCTTGTAATATATTTCCCAAAGTGGAATTATCTGTTAACGAAAGGAACAATTCCATAGCTCGTATACATATTTACAGAATGTTCTTCAGGAAGACTTGTGCGTTAACAACTTAAACAGGCAACTGGTGAGATTATGGTTTTATTTTTGTGTAGCAGAACATTATGCAGTCACTAAATACCATATTTCTCCACAACAGCCTTGCTGGGCTTTTATCGTGTCCATTTGGTTTTGCTAGTTGAATAGGTGGGTAGTGATACATTAATGTCATTTTAATTTGCATTTTTAATGAGCCTCACCACTTTTGCAGATGGTGATTTACTACATTTATTATAAAATGTGCAAACGTTTGATTCATTCCCCTAGATTGCTTATGGAATATAATTAGATACTGGTCATACATATTTGAATCTATATATTTGTATCAATTACTATCAATATATTTTGGACAGGAAGATCCTATTGTTTATATTTAGCATAGGTATTAAATATATATTTTATGGGGCGCCTGGGTGGCTCAGTCGGTTAGACATCTGACTTCGGCTCAGGTCATGATCTCCCAGTTTCAGGTCATGATCTTCCGGTTTGTGAGTTCAAGCCCCGCGCTGGGCTCTGTGCTGACAGCTCAGAGCCTGGAGCCTGCTTCGGACTCTGTGTCTCCCTCTCTTTCTTTGTCCTTCCCCACTCTCTCTCTCTCTTTCAAAAGTAAATAAATAACCATAAAAATAACTATATATTTTATGTTCTACTGTATTTTGTTTGTTTAACTTCATCTATTTTGTCGCTATCAATGGCATCCATTAAGTAAAACAGTAGAATGTTAGGGCTTGGAGGAACTTTACTGTCATGATTCTTTTGACGTCATGAATCTTTTGATGGATGAGGATTTGGAGGGTCCCAGAATCTGACTTAATTAATGCCACAAAATTGTCATTTTTTAGTAGCTGAAACCAAATTCTCCTGTAGTTGGGGTGAATAGAATGTTTTCTGTTTTTTTGTTTTTGTTTTTGTTTTTGTTTTTTTAAATCCCGGATACTCCTGTATAGGATGGGATTTGCTTGGGCCATGAGACATGTATATGTAATGCTAAACTGCTCAGAGCATGAGCACTGTTTGTTTAACACCTTCTGTCATCTATGTATTATACTCTGAATGTGTGTGTACGTCTGTGTTGATGGATGAGTGGTAAGAAGAAAAGCAAAAGACAGACAGAGAAAGAGAGAGAACCTTTCACTCCTCTCCTCAAAAGTCCTTCTTTTTTTTTTTTTTTAATGTTGATTTATCTATTTTGAGAGAGAAAGAAAGAGAGGAGAGCATGAGCAGGGGAGGGGTAGAGAGAGAGAGAAGGAGAGACGGAATCCCAAGCAGGCTTCACACTGTCAGCACAGAGCCAGATGCGGGGCTCCAACACATGAACCATGAGATCATGACCTGAGCCGAAACCAAGAGTCGGATACTTAACCAACTGAGCCACCCAGGTGCCCCTCAAAAGTCCTTCTAAATAGCAGCCCATTTGCTCTGCTATGTATCTACAATGATAATTATCATAAGGCTTCTCATACAGTGAAAAATTAGAAATAACTTAAATGCCTAATGATTAGGAGTTAGTTTTATGGTGCTTCCATAGAGTGGAACACTACGAAGCATTATAAATCACACTGTAAAAGAATATTTAATGACATACTTAGATATACATAATCTATTGGTAAAATTTTGAAAAGTGAACAATAATTTTAAAAGGTCTAAATAGAGTGTTATAGCATGCTCATGAATTGGAAAACTCAGTATTAAAATATCAGTCTTTTCCAAATTAACCTATAGATCTAATGGATTCCTAATGAAAATCTCAACTACTTTTTTCTTGGGAGTGGGGAGGTGGTGGTCAAAGTTGACAAGCTGTCCCTAAAATGTATATGGAAATGAAAAGAATTCAAAATAGATAAGAAAATCTTGAAGAGAAAGAACAAATTTGTTGGGTTTTACTATCAGATTGAAAGATGCACTATAAAATTACAGTCATTAAGATAATGTGGTATTGGTGTGAGAATAGACAAACTAGTAGAAGAGAGTACAGAGCCCAGGAACAGACTTACATGTATATGGTGGGGGGAGAATGGTCTTTTCAATAAATGATTCTGGAGCAATTGGATATTTTAATTGGAAAAAAATGAGCTTTGACTTCTACTTCACACTATACACAAAGAGTTAACTGGAGATGGATCAGAGACCTAAATGCTAAAACAACAAAGCTTCTGAAGAAAGCATAGGGGACTTTCTTCAAGACCTTGGGGCAGTCAAAGACTTCTTAAACGGGATACAGAAAACATTAACCATAAAATGAAAGATTGATTAAGTAGGACATCATTAAAATTAAAAATTTTTGTGAAAGGGCAAGTCATAGACTGAGAGAAGATATATATATATCTTATGTGTATATGTGTATATATGTATACATATATATACGTGTGTGTATATATAGAGAGAGAGAGAGCAAGAGAATATACATATAGAGAGAGAATATATAAAGAGAAATGATAAATTATATATACATATGAACATATATAGTATACATAAATCCAACAAAGAACTTGAATTCTATAAACCAATAAGAAAAAGGCAAACAAGGGGCACCTTGGTGGCTCAGTCAGTTGAGCATCTGACTCTTGATTTCAGCTCAGGTCATGATCCCAGGGTTGTCGGATCAAGTCCTGTGTTGGACTCTGTACTGAACATGGAGACTGCTTAAGATTCTCTCTCCTGCTGCCCCTCTTTGCCACTTGCACTCTCTCTCTCTAAATAAAAGAAGAAGAAGGAGAAGAAGAAGAAGAAGAAGAAGAAGAAGAAGAAGAAGAAGAGGAGGAGGAGGAGGAGGAAAAGAAGAAAAAGGCAAAAAACCCAATTTAAAAAGTGGGCAAAAGATTTGAAAAGACAAAAAAGAAAAGAAAAAAAAAAGGCAAACAACCCAATTTAAAAATGGGCAAAAGATTTGAACAAGCATTTCACAAAAGAGGATGTCACATAACTTTCTGACAAAGTGCTCAACTTCATCAGTCATTGGAGAAATGCAAATGAAAACCATAATAAGGTATCAAGTCACACTCTTCAGAATGGCTAAAATTAAAAAAACTAAGACTATCAAGTGCTGGTGAGGGTATATATTGGAACTCTCACACGTTGCTGATGGGACCATAAAATGGTACAATCAGTTTAGAAAACTGGCACATCTACAAAAGCCAGATCTGACTATCCAATGACTTAGTAATTCCATTCCTGGATTATACCCAACAGAAGTGAGTACGTGTGATTTCTAAAATATATGGACAAAATGTCCACGGCAGTTTTATTTTTAATAATAAAAATTTGGAAACAAGCTAAATATCCTTCAACAAGGGAACTGATAAATTATAGTATACTAACATGGTGGAATTTTATACAGTAAAAACAAACAAAAAGTCCATCCATTGCTACATGTAGTAATACAGATGCACCTCAAAGATATTATAATGAATGAAAAAAGGAAGACAAAAAGTATTTACTGTATGATTCCATTTATATGAAATTCAAAAAGAGGTAAAGCTAATCAAAAGTAATACAAGTCAATATAGTTTACCTATGGGGTTCAAGTATACTGACTGGTAAGTGGCAAGTTAAGAATTTTCTGGAGTGCTGGAGTGTCCTTTATGATGCCGAGGTGGTGGTGAAACAAGTATGAACTTACGTAAAAACGTACCAGGGCACCTGGGTGGCTCAGTCAGTTAAGCAGTTAAGAAACCGATTCTTGTTTTCTGCTCAGGTCATGATCTCTCAGTTGGTGAGCTGGAGCTCCGAGTTGGGCTCTGCTCTGGCAGCTTGGAGCCTGCTTGGGATCCTCTCTCTCCCTCTCTCTCTGCCCTTTCCCTGCTTGCGTGCTTTCTCTCTCTCAAAATAAATAAACTTTAAAAAAGAGAGAAAAATGTATCAGTATGCATATGAAAGATCAGTATGCCTTACTCTTTATGTATATATTACACTTCAATAAAGAGTATTACAGGACATTTTAATTTTCTTCTTTTTGCTATGTGTTCTAAATGTTCTCACCTTTTTCTCAGCTATATTTTCCCAAAAGTCTAAAGTGAAGTCATGATAAATTGTAAGGAGAGGAAAAATAGAAGTTATTTTTAAAAAGCTAGAGCTGAATCTCAGCTACCTATCCAGATTTAGTGCCTTGAGCCCTGGACCCAGCTAAAAATAGCTCAGGGTCTTGCCAGCCTGTGACCCGGGAGCTGGACAATGTTTAGCAGACCCAGCACGAGAGTGAAATGGGGTGGAGTCAAGTGGAGCCTCCAGGGTGTGGTAGGAGTGGCTCTCCTAGCAGGCTGTTTAGGCCTTATTTGTCATCAGCAACTGGCTGTTTCTTACGCTGCAGACCAACAGCAGAGTGTAGGCTCAGTTTACTGCAGAGTGGAAATGAAAGGGAGGAACAAGAACCCATCCTGATTAGAACGGGGAGAGGTCCAGCGCTGTAAGCAGATTGCACATAAAGGAAGTCAGAGTAGCTAACCCAGGGTATGCCTTCCTTTGCTCTTCACCAGGTTAGACTTTTAATTTTTGTTTTGGAAAAGATGTATTCATCTGTCTACAACTCAGTTTTTTAAAACAACTTTTTAAATGTTTATTTATTTTTGAAAGAGAGAGAGAGAGAGCTAGGGAGGGGCAGAGAAAGAGGGAGACACAATCCAAAGCAGGCTCCAGGCTCTGAGCTGTCAGCACAGAACCCAACACAGGGCTCGAACCCATGAACCCACCAACCCATGAATGGAACCGTGAGATCATGACCTGAGCAGAAGTAGGACGCTTAACCAACTGAGCCACCCACGCGCCCTGTGTACAGCTCAGTGTTAAATGTTAGGCTTAAGTTTGAGGAAATCAGTTGCAGAGCTATTGAGATCGTAATGATGAGAAGCTCCCTGAATGGTTTTGCTGCTGAATCAGCTTAACCTGAAGAATTGACTTTGTTTAACCTCTTCCTTTAATGTGCTCATCTCAAATGCAGGAACGACTAGTAATTATCCGTGTCACAGGGATGTTTTGCAGCTTAATTAATGTTTATAACCGGCTCTGAAGTATTCAGATGAAGAGAGAGTTGATAGGAATGGTGCCATGCCAGGTTTCATTTACAAACTATGACAAGTTGCAAAAGTAGTACGTGGTACTGGGCTTCCAAGGTGCCAGCGTGGTGTCTCCAAGATTCTAGCTCGTCTGATCGCAATCGCGGTCACTCAGCCCATATGACTCAGGAGGAATCTCTTTCTACATTTTGTTGATTTGTTAAAGGACAGTGTAAATACGACAGTAATTCATAACAAGTGACCCCATTTAGGGAGATGACTTGAAACAAGTTGGGATGTTGCTGTTACCAGTAGGCAGAAATGTTAGCCCCAAAGGAAGATGGAATTGAACTTTTAAGACAGGGCTAGGATATGCCAAACTCTGAGATCAAATACAAGCTTTAAGTCAAACACTGTGGATGCCATGAGAAACCTTCCCCCAAAAGAATCCATCCTGCTGCATGATTTGAAATGGCTTGGGATACTATCTTTTCCATCCTTAAGAAGCAGAAACCCTGAAATCTCATCTATGAAAAACAATCTGGGAGATACTACTAAGACTCTGTCAAGAGCACAATTGTCCTTAAACACCATAGCCAGTAAACTTGGCTTTGCTTGATTAAAAAACTTAAGTCTGTGATCAAACAGGAATGTAGTGGGCTGAATAATGACAGTGAAGATGGTAACAATGACGGTGATAATAATAACAGCAAGCATGTATTGAGGGCTTACTAGGTGCCAGACACTGTTCTAAGAGCTTTGCCTGTCTTGACTCACTTGATCTGGGCAATAGTCCTAGAAGATAAGACCTGTTATCACCTCTATTTTACAGACAAATAAACTGAGGCTTGGTGAAGTTAAGTAACTAACTTGCCTAAGGTTATATAGCTTTGCAGCTAGCAGTGTTTCCAAAACATCAGTGTGCTAAAAACAAAAACAAACAAACAAAAACAAAAACAAAAAATCAGTGTGCTTACGGTTCCCTGGAAAGCTAGTTAAAATGAATATTCCAAACCCAAGACCAGAGATTTTGATTCAGAAGTGTGGGATAGGGCCTGGAAAAATACATTTCTAATAAACTCCCAATGCAGATTTACTGTAGGTGGCCTTTTGAGCATCCTTTGAAATAGTGGCCCAGACTTAGACAAATGAGAGGCTGGGAGTCAGCCTTTTCCAGTGTTTCTCCAGTCCTGGCCTTCCCCGTCTAGCTGAATAGTAGATCATTTGCCCAGCTCGGACTATATGTCCTTATAGTAAAAAAAGACTGTATCAGGCTGCCATTGCTTAATGAAAATAGCCCTTCAAAACACCCAACTTGATTCGTTCATTTTCCATATTTGACATTTAACCTTTCTGACTTTAATTTGATTTCTTAACAGATTTTCCTGCCAGGAAGAGTATGTGTTGACCAACAGACATGAATTTCTAACTCTCACAGTTAGTAAATAAATGGTGTTGTAATTTATTTTTTAATCTTACTTTCAAATTTTTATTTAAATTCCAGTTAGTTAACATACAGTGTAATATTAGTTTCAGGAGTAGAGTTCATCACTTACATATAATACCCAGTGCTCATCACAAGTGCCCTCCTTAATACTCATCACCCATCTAGCCCATTCCCCACCCACCTCCCTTCCATCAACCTTCCATTTGTTCTCTATCATCTCATGGTTTGTTTCTCTCTCTCTCTCCCTCTCTCTTTCTTTGGTTGTACTTTTTTAATCAACCTATTATAACTCTAATTAATGTGAATCAATTCTCTCCTGAATGAACTGAGAATAATAGTTTATGAATCTGTAAACCTCAGGGCCAACATACCTTTTGAAGCCTTATTTATCTTTTCCTTAACACACACACATCACTAAGCTGGAAGATTCATTTTGAGACTGAGAATGTTGACACATCCAACTCTTCAAAAGGGTAAGTTTATCAAGTTTAACAAAACAATTCACAAAAAGTCATTCATATGGCTTTCATCTTGCAATTCCTCAGAAATCATTCATATGCTCTTCTATCCTTGGCTTTTAAACACGCATGACCTCTGAGATACTGAAGGGCATGATGATGAATTTTCTACATCCTTGTCCTTTCGCTCTGCTCAAATGTCATTTTTCAGATTTGGAACACGTATCACCTGGTAAATCTGGAAAAGACACACAAATGAGTTTGGCCAGAGACAATACTGTGGAGACTGAACCAACCCATATTATACACCCACTTTTCCTTATGATATATTTTTAAAATAGAGCAAAAACATGAGGCAGTGTAAAGCAATTATAGTTTCCATGGTCCCTCTCCATGAGGAAATCATCAAGGTATTTGCTCCTGCATACTTTCCACATCCTATGCTCTGGATAAGACTTATTGCCACCCGCCTCCTTGCTGGCCACACTCCAGCTCTACTACCTTTCTCTTCCCACACTCACCAAACTTGTTCCACCCCCTTTGTCCCTTAACCTGTGATGTTCTTTACCCACTTCTTGCTATGATTGGCTCCTCTGTCTCTCAGGTCTCAGCTTTAACATGGCCCTTCAGAGAGGCCTTCACTGCTAACCCCTCTAAAGCAGTCACTATTACATTACTTGGTCTTATTCTCTGTACAGCACTTATCGGTTGTTGATATTTTTCTTGTTTATTTGTTTTTTTATAGTCTGTCTCCCTCAACTAGATGTAAGCCCCATTGGGTCAAGAATCTTCTATTAGATCATATTTTCACTTTTATATCCACAGTGCTCAAAACTATGCCTAACACAGGAGAGATGTTTTGGGAGGAAAAAAAGGAAGACAGTGGGGAGAGCCATGTCTGATCTGAGGCTGATTCTGATTGTCAGGGGTGTCCACTTGGCTATTTATTTGCTTAAGAGTGAAATATTTTTATCTACTTCCCTTGGAAATAAATTAAAGATCTTAAAGATGTGTTGACTTTATTGTATAAGACTATTTAACAGATTTAAAAAAAACAGATGAGTTACCCTGAGAGTCTTTGCTAGATATTTGTCATCATTAGCTCAGTCTCAGTAGTTATTACAATAAGTAGTTAATACAATTACTACAATATAAAGAAATCAGAAAAAACTGCTTCGGTGCTTGAATTCAGGAGGTTAAGTTTCAAAGTATAATAAAAACAGTTATACTAAAAGGCTTTCTTTCCAAAGAGCTCAAAGATACCTTGTTGGCAATCAATGGGGGAATAGTAAAGTATCTTCCCATATAAATAGGAAATGAGGGTGCCTTCTAAAAGTTAAATCAGTAAAACACATGGGGCGCCTGGGTGGTTCAGTTGGTTAAGCATTTGGTTTCGGCTCAGGTCGTGATCTCTCTATTTGTGGGTTCGAGCCCTGTGTTGGGCTCTGTGCTGACACCTCAGAGCCTTGAGCTTGCTTCGGATTCTGTGTCTACCTCTCTCTCTGCCCCTCCCCCATGCATGCTCTGTCTGTCTCTTTCTCAAAAATAAACATTAAATTTTTTTTAAAATTTAAATCAGTAATACACACACACACACACACACACACACACACACACACACACATAGATTATAAATTGACTGAAGGAGTAAATGATAGGTAACCAGTGTGTAACTGGAGACTTTGGAAACACCTATAACTACAGCCAAGGTGACATGGGAATAATCTCAAGGATGGCAAGCACCAGAATGTAACTGTTAATTTAAAAAGTATAAAGCTAATCACCTGTTTGGAGAAAGCCTGGATGAATAGAGATGGTGAGCAGAGATGCTACCAGCCTATCATGGAAAATCTAAGCCTAAGAAGCCAGAAGTTGCGAGTACCTTCCCAAATTCTGTTCAGGGGTTAGGGGAAAAGGAGCCTTGGCCCAAGGACTTGAGCTCTCAGGTGTCTGTGGCAAATGATAGATCATCTACCTACCTCTCCTTATTCAGAGTTCATGCTCTAAGTACAAAATTTAAATGAGTTTGCTCCCTGTCCACAGGGATCTGCTGATATGAGGGTCCATCTGATAGCTGGTTGCATTTATCATTAAAATGGAATACACTTTATTTATTATTATTATTTTTTAAAGTAAGTTCCAGGCCCAATGTGGGTCTTGAACTCACAACCTTGAGATCAAGGGTCCTACGCTCTACCGACTGAGCCTGCCTGGCACCCCCAAAATGGAATACACTTTAATTCTGGCTATACAGCAGTCTCTGTGAACTTGGATTAGTGTGAGTCTACCCCTCAGATAAAGTTTGAGTACAGAGTGACTTATGTTGGCTCCATACCGCATGGCAGAGAATGGACCAGAGTTTATACTGCCCGTGACAGGCTGGCTCTGAGAAGACAAGGGCTGACCTAAGCTCGGTTCTTTCTCTCGAATTCACCAGTGCTATAACTCATGTTCCGAGGAGATATTGAGTGACAGAAAGATGAGAGGCCAGGAGTGTATTCCAGCTGGACACATCCTCAAGAACTGCAAGGCTTTAACAGAGGAGCCACAAGTGCCACATTCTGGTTCCTGGGGTGACAAACTTTTCCTGTAAAGGACCAGATAATGAACACATCAGATTTTGCTCATTGAGGAGACAAGTGAGCCCAGAAAGGGAATGTGGACTGGAGGGGCCAGAGAAGAACTGTTGCCTCCTAGAACACTTGGGAGAACTAGGGTTACCAGAATTAAAGATGGGGTGGGTAAGAGCAAGATGAGGTTTTCTAGAGAAAACTAAGGAGAAAGTGCCCTTGGCCAGGAATGTGATGAGCTCAGGTAATTAATTGGTGGAAAATACCAAATCCAAGGGATCTCTGAGACATCTTATAAAGGTCTCAAAGCTACACACTCACCCTTTTGTGGATCTGTAACTGATTGGCTCTGCTGGGTTCTGTCAGTTCTCTACTATTTATCTGGGTAAAGGGATCTGCCCCCCCCCCCCAAGCTTGGATAACACACCTCAATTGCACCCCAATGAATGAATGGACATCATGTTGAAACACAATCCTCCAGCTACAATTGAATATCTATACTGCGTGCCTGGGTGGCTCAGTCGGTTAACCGTCCAACTCTTGATTTCAGCTTGGGTCATGAGATCGAACTCTATGTCAAGCTCTGCACTGGTGGCAATGAGCCTGCTTGGGATTCTCTCTCACCCTCTCTCTCTGCCCCTCCGCTGCTCATGCACACGCTTTCTCCCTCTCTCTCAAACATAAGATAAATATTAAAAAAAAACACGATAGAATATCTCTTTCCTTGATGGGGAAGGGGGGACAAGATTTAATTAACCGACTTTTCTGTTTGGGGTTAAGTATAGGGACAGTCTAAATATATTTTTTTCCATGATAGCTTTTTCATTATATATTTTATTCTTGGGAACTTAAATCACTTTATATTTTTTTTTAATTCTCTATGCTGTACTTTTTATCCCTGTGACTTATTCATTCCATAACTGGAAGCCTGTACCTCCTACTTCCTTTCACCCTTTTGCCCATTTCCCTACCCACCTCCCCTCTGGAATCTATAAATAAATTCTGCATGTAGAGCATGAAATCTGAGTAAGAAGAGGTAGGTAGGTGATTTATCAAATTCAAAATATGCAGATGAACATATAAGTGTAATTGACCAGAGGGTAAACCAGGATCACAGAGCATTTGGGGAGTTGGTGGCAGAAACGTAAATGGAACCTGGGTTCCGGGTTCTAATCTGTTGTCACTCTACTGCCGTGATTCTCAAATGCTGCAATGGATAGGATGAGTGGAAGCAGATTTTCAAGCTATGTAGTTTGAAAAAACTCTTACCCCTCCTTACCCCCAGTTGACATCCAATGATCTACAATTCATCTTCTGTTGCTTTGGATCTTCTTGACACCTCTTCAAATAAAATTTAAAAAGTCGAACCAAACCAAAACAAACATGAGTTTTATAACTCAAGCTGGAGAATGGTTCTCCTTATTTAGAAGCAGCCAACAGAAGAGCTATAAAGAACAGAATGATTCCTGAATCAGCAAACCCCACAAGTTTGGATGATGCAAAACCAAGAGACTGTGGCTGGGATCAGTCTCATTCACTGGCAAGAAGCCGCCCGATAAATCACAAGATAGAACCATTTTAAGGCCTCTCTCTTCTAAAATAGGAGAGGGGAGTGTGTCAGACTGGTATTTATTCTGAAAGGAATGAAGACAAGTAAATTCGTTTAGAATTTCAATCTGTGGCAAGTAAGTAACTTGAATAAAATGACAAAACTATTCTCCACCAAATGAAGGTGAATTGAAGGTGCATTGCACCTGCAAAACATGCTCGTATCAACACCCCTCCTGCCAGGAGCAAAAGGTAACTGTGGGGCTTTAAGTAGGGTAATAACACCAGGAAAACTTTAAGAGGAACCTGGAAAACACTAGGGCTGATCCTGGCATCAGCATTCTAGAAGTACTGTGGCTGTATCAGTATAGCTATTAAACACCTTATCTGAAATAATATGAAACCCAGAGTCATCAAGTAGAATCATGTACATTTTAGAGTTTGAATGGACCCTAGAGAAGATATCCGGATGGAGAAACTGAATCCCTCCTCTGATCTCAAAGTATTCCCACTGAGTATCCCCAGTATCCCCACTGAATCCTCTAAACTGGGCTCCTTGACCACAGGGACTATATTTTTTTTTTTTTTCATCTTTGAATTCCTAATGCTTAGCACAGTGTGTAGCACTTCATAAGTATTCAATAATGTTTGCTAAACCAATCAGAAGGAGCAAAAGTGTAAATCCTAGGGCGATAGGAAACACAAATAGAGAGGGAAAATCCTTCTCTGATCTCTTAGGCAATGGTGGGGCAAAATCACCCAAAAAAGCAATGGTGATCTTGACCTCAGTGTGTGTCTTTTTCTGGGTGAACACCCCAAGTCACATTAGCTTTTGCTAGACTGCCCAGAGCTATCACTTCTATTGTTGCTACTAACAATGTGGCTTGCTTATTTTGTCTTATTCGAGTATTAGAATGAGTTCATTCACAGTGAAGTCTCCTGCTTTAATTATGGCAAGAATAAAAATTGGGCAGACAAGTGATTTTCATTCAAGGATCTCAGACATGTTTCACTTTTGAAACCTGAGGTATTAAGGGAACATCAAAACAGCATTGTTGGAAGTTAAAAGTACAGGTTATCTCCTCGTGGAAAAAGATTAAATGTAATTCTATCTACTTTATGATTACAATGGTTCGTCAGATTTGGTAACTGCTGGGAAACAATCATATCTTTTCTGTATCTAAATTATTTGGTTCTTTTCTCTGAAAAGACTGAAAATACTATGAACCCTTAATTTTAATGACACAAAGAATTGTGCATTGCATATTTATAAGTCAGCCACAGGACAAAGGGAAGCAATAAAGAATTAAATATTACATTCTCTTAAGAAGTATTTTTTATCAGTATTATGTAAATATCTTTGTGCTTTTCCATTTTCTCTTTGAAACCAAGTAACCCTATGATATTTCAAGCTGAAATAACTACACATGCAATTTTTATGTACAGGCTACGATGACTTTTTTTAGAACCAAGTGTAATTAACCACACATGGCATATTATTCATTGTCCTATGACCTTTGTTATTTAATTTCATACTCCGAAAATGTTTGTTTCTAAATTTAGTCAGGAAAATGAGGGACTGTCATGATTGCTGTGTTGGCTGTATATTACTGTGGATTATACCTAGAAGGGTTTTCAAATGTGGAAGTTTAAAAAATATATATTGTTGGCGTGCCTGGGTGGCTCAGTTGGTTGATCGTCCCACTTCAGCTCAGGTCATGATCTCGTGGTTCGTGGGTTCGAGCCCCACGTTGCACTCTGTGCTGACAGCTCAGAGCCTAGAGACTGCCTTGGGTTCTGTGTCTCCCTGTCTCTTTACCCCTCCCCTGCTCACACACTGTCTCTTTCTCTCTCTCTCAAAAATAAATAAACATTTAAAAAATATATATATATGTATAAAATTTGCCTACTTTGGGATGTGAAAGGTTTAACAAAGTGGTGATTTGGATTCACAGAGACTCCCCATCCAAGGTCCAAAAAAAATTCTAAGTTGCAGGCACTGCAAAGGACAGTGCCTGGTGGGGTCAAAGAGAGGAGCCCGTCTGTCGCTATAGGGGCCCAAAACCAGTGGCTGTTGATGTTCCTGAAATGCACCACTGCACTCTCTCATTGTCCCTTCTCCCACATTGCCTCCAGAGACCATGATGTGGCTGGTCTAGATCTGGAGTAAAGAAAAAAAAATTTTTTAAGTTGTACAATCCCTTCTTTCAAACAAAAACAAAGCCAAAGCCAAGAACACAACCTACACTAGATATCAGGTGACAACGAGCTGCTGTGGCTGATGTGTGTTTTGGGGAGTGGGGGTCAGTCAGACACAGCTCAATGGAACCAAGGGATGCATGGAATGGAATTTCGGAATCACTGCTCCAGTGTCCTGCCACCAGAAGTCAGGTCACCTTCCCCGCTCTATGTGGCCGCTACTGCCCAGGCCAGAGCCACATGTGTGGTGGGACAAGTTGTGCCTGTGCTTGGTGCCCAGACAAGGGAGCTGCGGAGGGCTAAAATCCAGGCCTGGCTCCCCTTGCCAAATTCAGCTCCCTGGCTCAGGGCTGCTTCTGCAAGGAGGAAAGGGCTCTTTTCATGTTTCATTTGCCTGAAGGGGATTCGGTTTTCTTCCTAGCACAAAAGTCTTAGGAGCTGGCAAGGCCCAGGCCCAAGGCTGAGCATGTTCTAGAAAGAGCTTCTGATCCCATTCCTGTCTTGATCTTTCTGGCCTGTGTGTCCTTGGGGTTGTAGTACCCCCCACTAGGGTGAGGAGCCCCCAGATCAGCACCAAAGAGGGGTATCTCCCTGGGAATCAAGTCCTGAGCAGGAGGCTATCTCTTAGTCCCAATACCCGCCACCCACCCCCCTCACCTCCACTGTGAAGTGGGGTGGGAGGCTCCTAATGGCCCCTGCCACCAGCACTGGGAAGTGTGAGTGTGTTCCTGCTTTTCCTCTCCCTCTTCCTCCCTTCCCGCCACTCCTTCACCCCAAAGGAAGAGTCATAAACCTTCCCCATCTCCAAGGTTGTGGGGGCATGTTTCATTTTCCCTCTCTGGTGAATTTTAAGTGTGCTCAAAGAATTATGACCACCCAATGGAATTCCTGAAATTTTTATTTTTATTTTTGGAGAGAAAGGCATAGATTCAAGTGTTCCTTTGAAGTCCCCAATGCTTGGGGCGCCTGGGTGGCGCAGTCGGTTAAGCGTCCGACTTCAGCCAGGTCACGATCTCGCGATCCGTGAGTTCGAGCCCCGCGTCAGGCTCTGGGCTGATGGCTCGGAGCCTGGAGCCTGTTTCCGATTCTGTGTCTCCCTCTCTCTCTGCCCCTCCCCCGTTCATGCTCTGTCTCTCTCTGTCCCAAAAACAAATAAAAAACGTTGAAGTTCCCAATGCATCCTTTATATTTGCCTGGGTACCTTGGACCACTCAAGAAGCAGGCCAGGTCAGGGCGCAGACAGAGCTCCACATACCCTATGTCCATACATTTAAAAGTTGTAAAGAAAGCTAAAAGATGTTAAGTAAAATGTGTCGTAGCTTTCTGTCTTGACAAATCAATGATGAAATCCGAAAATGTTTACAAAGCTCTGGTCTTTAAAACAAACAAACAAACAAACAAAAAACAAAAAAAACAAAGCTTTGGTCTTTATATGATGAAAATTGGCAATATACCAAAGATGAGTACATTCAGTTATTTTGCACATGTTTGGATGAGCTAGCGACATTTTGTATGAGTAACAAAAGACATAAATAATTCACAAATCATTCATTTATTCTACAACATCTGTTTTATTTTCTTCATTTCAGCAAAACCATTAATTGTGCTGTTACATAAAGATTTCCATGTCATTTGTGTTCCATTGACAGTCATAACAGATGAAAAACAAAGTGCAATTGTTCTCAAAATGTTTAAAAATTTGAGTATACTTCTACCAAAATGTAAATTAAAGTGAATGGAAATTTTGAAGTTGTAATTACTTTGTATATTTTCAAAAGTTATTATTTTAAAATATTCATATTATCTATTAAAATTAAAAGGCAAAATAAAAACACATGAAAACAGCAACATTTTAAGTAAAAATTGTTTAAATAGAGTTGAACTTTTATTTTTTCTTTTTTTTAAATATTTTTTAAATATTTTTTAAAATATTTTTTTAACGTTTATTTATTTTTGAGACAGAGAGAGGCAGAGCATGAACGGGGGAGGGTCAGAGAGAGAGGGAGACACAGAATCGGAAGCAGGCTCCAGGCTCTGGGCCATCATCAGCCCAGAGCCCGACGCGGGGCTCGAACTCACGGACCGTGAGATCCTGACCTGAGCCGAAGTCGGATGCTCAACCGACTGAGCCACCCAGGCGCCCCTAGAGTTGAACTTTTAAATTTAACTCTGAAGATTTGTGAAATCTTACTAAATACATTTATATACGTATTAAATTATTGCCATCCTAGTGTTTAATACCCAGTTGTCAATATAAAGAATCAGCATTCTGTTTCATGCGTGCCACAGCTACATTTATATATTTATATTTGAGGAGTCATACAAACTGTTTGCTGTTGCAAAATGTCCTCAGTCCCTGTGTACAACTGTTGCGAGTACAATGTAATTCTCAAAGTACCACCAGGACTGTGAGATAAAGGGAAGCAAGAATAGGGATGCTCAGCATTGCTGGGTAATGATACTTCGTTATGCAAGAGTCTATTGCATTCATACTCTTTGAGAGAAAGGATTTGACAACTTAATTAATTTGTCTTTTCTTACCTAGGAGCTTCCACTGCTCAAATCTTTCCAAAGCAATTTTTATTTCTAAGATCACGAGCGACACAGCCCATGAACCTTCTTTTGTTTTGAAGACAGAGAGCAAGAGAGGTCCAGCAGTGTTTCTGGGAGTCCTGGATGGTGTTATCTCAAGAACAAATGTTTAGGGTCAGGGAGCTCCCTGGGCCAGTGTGGCGTGCTGGATCTCAAGGGCCAGAGGCATCCCTATTCCCCTATTCCTTCTGATCAATCTGGTGTGTGGGGGGTAGACATGCGGTACAAGTGAGGGGGCTCTGTTGTGTGGGTATCAGGATGGTGCTGTCTGGATGGTTGGGAGAAATCATCTTAAAAGATACTTCCAGTGTCAGAATTCAGAAGCAGATGAATTTATATGGTAGAGATCCTGCTATAACAAGCAAATTACAAATAACAGTTGTGCTCAAACTTTACTTCCCATTTTGCTGAGAGTAGTTCTTTTTTTTCTTTTTCCTTATCTTTTCTCCTTCTTCTTCTTTACCTTCTCTTCCCTTCCTTTCCCCTTTCCTTTTCATTCTCTCCTTTTCTTTTCTCTCTCCACTCAACTCCCCTCCCCCTCCCTCCACAACACATTGCCAGCCTGAATCTAAACAGGTCTGGGATCTACCAATCAATTTGCATTCTGAGCTTTGTATTAGATTCCTTCCTTTCTTCCTTCCTTCCTCCCTCCCTCCCTCCCTCCTTCCTTTCTTCTTTTTAGTTACCAGTCTTATTGAGATATAATTCACATACTGTACACTTTATCCATTTCAAGTATACACATCAATTATTTCTGTATGTTCACAGAGTTGTGCAACCATCATCGCAATCAACTTTAGAACATTTTCATTATCCCAAAAGAAAACTCCATTGCCACTTGTAGACACTCCTTATTTCCCCCCTCTTTTCCCTTCACACCTTGACCCCAGACAATCACTAATCTACTTTTGTCTTTATAGATTTGCCTATTATAGCCATTTCGTATAATTGGCATCTTACCATATGTGATCTTTGTGACTGGCTTCTTTCACTTATAATGGTTTCAAGGTCCACCCATGTTATAGCAGCTGTCAGTCAGGATTTCATTCCTTTTTGTTGTTGAATAATATTCCATTGTGTGGATAGACCATATTTTATTTGTCCATTCATCAGTTGATGGACATTTGAATTGTTTCCACTTTTTGGCTATGATGGGTCAGACTGCTACGAACATTTGCATACAAGTTTTTTTGTGTGGACATAAATTTTCATTTCTCTTTGGTGTGTACCTAGGAGTGGAATTGCTGGGTCATATGGTGACTCTATGTTTCACTTTTGAGGAATTGCCAGACTGTTTTCCAAAGAGGCTGCACCATTTTACATTCCCACTGGCCATGCGTGAAGGTTCCAAGTTCTCCATGTCCTTGCTAACATTTTTTACTGTCTGTCTTTTTTAGGATTTTGGCCATCCTAGTTGGTGGAAAGTGGTATCTCAATGTGACTTTGATTTATATTTCTCTGATGGCTAATGCCATTGATAGTTCTTTTCAAGTGGCTTTTCCTGATGAGAAAGAACAGAAGTCTTTGTGAACGCCATCACTCAGTGCCTTGCTCATGGTAGTTAGATAGAAATCAGCTCATAGGACAAATGTGTTAGAAGGGACCTTGGACCCAGGGCGGGCTCCTGCTTTACAACACAGCTCACCTGCTGTGCTGAATGTTTACTACTTCCACTGTCAGAAAGTCCTGATCTTTAATGAGAACTGCTTTTTTTAAATCTGAAACTGAGTCACTGAGAACTATTTTTCTTAAATCTGAAACTGAGTCACTGAGACTTAGTCACTGAGTCTAGCTTTGCTCTCTGAAGCAAGGCAAGCTTTTGTCTTCATCCCAGCACCCTTCTCCTTCACTGGACTAAATCCCTCTACGTATTTGTAAGGACAAGTGTCTGCAGTCCACTAAGTTGTTACCTTGTTTCCTTTCCCTTTTGAGTTAATGAATGCAGCCTGAGGCTGGGATGCAGACTAGGCCACACTGCCAGGCTGTAGCAACTCAGCAAGGGTTCTCCAGGAAAGTCCCATAAGTCAGAGGGTACAGACCACATGGGAAGAGGGTGTATAAGAGACCTGAAGAGACCTGAGAAATCACCTTGCTTTGTTTTTAGTTACTGTATTGGTTTTGAAATTCCAAATTATTTCAAAAGAGGGTATGTGGATTTTATGTTTACTGAAAGAGAACAAATGTTAAGAAGGTATTCGAACGCAGTCCATAAAAACAGAGGCTTAGCCATCCTCTAAGGCTAAGAAAGACACGGTTAGCTCATTTCCCTCAACCTGGCACACTGTGAAAAGGCACCTGCCGTTGCCATGTGTGTGTGTGTGTCAGGCTGGGCTAGGGCCTGTGCCTGTGTGCATGTGAGCACCGGTCCACCCGTCTCCTCCACCCCTCCGTGAACCTGAAGCTCCCGCTCCGCTTCCTGTCCAGTTCTATGTTCTCCCTTGTCAGACCTCTTGCGAGGGTTCTCTGTCCTCCTTCTCCTCAAACTCTGGAACTCTGTGGACAAAATGTTTTCATTTCTCCCATCTCATACTTCCAACCCCCCCCACATCCTCATCCACACTGATCACCTCCTCCTGAAGACACTTGTCCCGTACCCTCCCCACCCCATTCCCTCTTTCTTAGGGAGGCACCATCTTTCTCTTGCTCTCTGCCACCACCTTTGGAGTCTGCACTGCCGTGCAGGCCTCTTCTCTCCTCTCTTCAGGTTCCAGTCTCTTACTACTCTATGCCATGGCTGCCACACTGATTTTCTGGAATCACAGACCCTCCCTCCCCACCCCTCCAGCTTGGAATGGAATTAGAGGCTTTTTATAATCTGACCTTCTTACCTTTGGCAGGGGCATTCCTTGACATGGTTCCAGCCCAGCGACCTAGCAGCTACAAGTGGCCTTCATGTGTGGGTGACTAGACCCTAGGAATGGCTCAGCGAATTCCTTCCTTTTCCTGGAATGCGCAGAGCTAATGCTCTCCTCATAGCCTTTGCATTGGGCTGTTCCCTGTGGCTGGAGAACACCTTTCCAGGTATTTTCCCCTGGGCTCACTCCTTCCATTACTCAGATCTCAGCCCACGGTGCAATTCCTCTGAGCCCCTTCCCTGACAGCCCTCCAAAGCAGCTCAGTGGCAGAGGATTTCTGTTCTCTTTGTTATCTGCTTTGTTCACTGCTGTCTTCCTAGCACCTATAACAGTGCTGGCATGTGGCAGGCAGCAGATACATACCTGCTCAATTACTGGAACAAAGCAGCTTCTACAAAAAGTACTGGGTTGCGTAAGTTCTGCCATTCTGTGGGCTAGAAAAGAATGGAGGAATGAACAAAGAAAGGAGGAGCAGACAAGAGAAGAGGGGATACGAGCTCTTGCGGGGCAAGGGACAAATATAGATAGCTAGAGACAAAATAGGGCACAGGGTTTGAGACCTGTTTTCCACTCTCCCTGATGTGGAAAATAATCTCCGTTGTGATTAAAGCCAAATCCAGGTTTCACTTGCAGAAAAGGACATTTCTGAAAACACCAGAAAAGGAGACAATCTCTCCCCCATCCCTCCAGCCACTCCTCCTCAGTTTCCAGGTTTCACCATCAAAATAAAAAATGGGCAGGTGGGTGTCAATTCCCACTGCGTATTTGGTGATTCCCTAGTTAAAAATATCAACAAAAATGGGATCCAGATTCAAAGGACACTAATTGTCTAACTTGTCTGAAAATTTTAAAAGCAGTTTCTTCTGAAGTGCACATTACTTCCTAAGACTTTTGGCCACTCACTGAAGTACTTTTGCTCACGACTGAGCAAAGTACCTGTCATTGTAGAAACTGACAATGTATAAAGGATGTTCCCAACTCAGAACCCCATTGTGCAACTTTTCTTGATCTTTTTTTTTGTCAAACTGGATCTTCTGCTTCCTTTGCCAACTGAAATCAAATGGATGTGTTAGGTCATGGCATTAATATGAAATAGTTTCCACGCTTGTTTGTCTTTCTCCTTTCTTACCGCCTTTGTATTACATGTAACAAGTCAGATTGTAATTATGAAAGTGAGGAACTCAAGTAGCTTGCTAGCACACAGGCTGAGCAATGCTGCCTGTCTTGTTTAGGACTCTCGGTGAGAGCCAAAGGGTGTTGGTCACATGATTGTTCAGGATGTGCAACCAACCAAGGCTAAAATGACATCACCGGAGTGAATTACTCTGGGGCTTTGCAAATCTGCAATGGAGGATTTGCCCCGGGAAAATGAAACCATCAGCTCTTTTTACTCCTCCCATCCCCCCTCATGGATGTAGTATTCTTTTTCTAGTGGCTTTCATTTTATGCTGAAGAGGAACTTGGTCCGTTTTTCTTTCTAGTACCTAAAAGTGTCACAGAAACTAAGGCTTTGTGGATGTGCAATCATTGCCACTTCAAATGTTTTAGTTTTTCTTTCTTAATGTAATTATCCAATGCTTTAGACCTCTGTACGTGCTACGTTTTCCCACATCTCTGGATTTTGGTGTGGGATGTTTCCTCTGTCTCGCATGCCCCTCTCCCTGGCTTTGTCCCCTTGTCTATCTAGTGAACTCCTACTCAACCTTTAAGACCATTTCAAGTGACTCCTCCTATGTGAATTTTCTTTATTTGTTTTTATTTTTATTTTATTTTATTTTAAAGTAATCTCTACATCCAACGTGGGGCTTGAACTCACAACCCCGAGGTTAGGAGTCACCTGCTCCACTGACTGAGCCAGCCAGGCACCCTTCTTTCTATGTGAATTTTAAATATATATATTTAGAGTTGTTACATATGCCTGATGAATTAAGACTTTTATCAAAATTTAGTGACTCGCTTTATCTCTAATCCTTTTTTGCCTTAAGCTCATTTGTCTGATATTACTAATAGCCACATTGGCTGTTTTTGGTTAGTATTTGCCAGCTCTGTCTTTTTACATTACTTCTATTTTCTGTCCTTCTGCATCCTTAGAATTCAGCAAGCCTCTTATGAAAAGTATATCAGGATTTATAATATTTTTTTTTTTTTGCACTAAAGCATTTTATTAGAATCCTTTTGACAAGACCAAGTATTTGATTACAATGAAGCAAAGCGGTCTGAATGATATTTAAAGATCGCAAAATTTCTATGCAGTTTTTTTTCTCAAGTTCAAAGCTGCTCACAGGTTAATGCAGGACAGCTTATAATATTTTTCAATCTAATATTTTCTGTATTTTTAATAGGACAGTTTTATCCATTTACATTTATTGTGATTACTGATAATTGATTACTTGGATTTATTGCTATAATCTCATATTTTGTGCTTTCTATTTGTACTGCTTTTTCTCTGCTTCCTGCTCTCCCACTTTTTCTGACGTTGTAATAAACTTAAACTTTGTGATTCTTTCATTTTTGTAAACAGGCTGGATGTGCTACTCGTATGGGAGGATTGAACTAGCAGGTTTCTGCCTTCCCGTTTCTTAGAACTTCTTCTTTTAACTAGGTAAATGAGAAAATTCTAAAGGATATTTATGACTACTCATTGTATTATCAAAAAAGAAGAATAGCTAAGAGAAGACTTGGAGACAAACTTTATTTGTTAACAATTCTCAGTGAGGACTAAAACACTTTAACAGCCAAGTAGCTGGTTCTCAAAATGATGAGTCAACATAGAGTGTAACGCTGGATACAGAAAGATGGAATTTGTGTAATGTCTCTGCTTCCACTGTGAGGATGGTAGCTAAGGGGAGGTCCTTGAGAGTGTGACGTGTCTGTACTATATGCTGCTTGACTGCATGGAGAAACAGTTTTCCCATGATTTGTCTTTGTTGAATCTACTGCAACCCCCCCCCCCCCATTCATTCAGTGTGCCATAATAGTATTTGGCTTCCCTTTGACTTGAAATCCATCATAAACAAAAAGAAAAGGGAGTCATTAAATTGTGTGACAGGACTCAGTTATAACTGGGTTGCTTAGTGATCCAGCATATGTTTGTATCACTTTTTAAGATTATCATTTAAATATAAATATGTATTTTTAACATACTTACAGCAAGTTTTGCTTTGTGGTATCTTTCTTTGGATTTTTTTTTTCTGGAAAAACAAGTACAGCATAGCAGTGAATAGCCTGAAATCTAGGGTCTGAATCCTGATTCTTCTTCCACGAACTAGCCATGTGATCTAAGGCAAGTTACTTGATCATGCTAACCCTCAGTTTCCTCATATTTCCTGTGAGGCCAATATTAAATCTACACACAGGGTTGTTGTGAGAATTTGATAAATTAAAACATAGTAAATTATAAGGCCTTTGGCATAAAGTGAGTACTAAAATATGATAGCTGTTATTATTATTACTTTTTTTACATAAATGAGGACTTTTTGTAGTCATTCCTTCTTCAACCCCTTGTCCCTTAACATGAAATAATGGAATAATATGTTGGGTTATTGGGCTGGAGCTGGAACTGGGGGATGATTGATCTTTTTACTTCAGGGACTTAATAGGCTGAGTGTGGTAGAAATCCTTTTGAAGTTTAAGATGCTCTAAAGGAGATCAAGAGTGTGACTTCTGTCCTCATATGTACTATCCTGAGCCAACAGATATCAGGGATGTTGGTAAACTCTGTTTCAACAGATGTGTCCTCCTTGATGACACTATGGCATGACTTTATGCCCTCAAATCTTAATTTCCTCTCCAAACCCACTTAGAAAACCATCAGATACCACATTGCCACCAAACTTCTCATTCTCAGGAATCCCTGTTTCAAGGGTGAGAGGGAGTCCTGTCCTAGCATGCTGAGTTAGAATTGGGAATTCATTCCTATGACACGTGATTATTTGTAGGTGATGTGTACTATCAGACTCATGCTATTAATAATGGGTAAAAGAAAAAAAAAAGATCCTCAGGACCTACCTGAGATTCTAACCTCTTTAAATAACATGCTTCCCTATGGCAAATGTATTTTCAGTTCCAAATAACTGATTTACAAGTAAAATATAGAAACATCCACTGTTAGGAAAATGGGGCTGCAATTTTGCACATCTTTAGTATAGGAAAAGGAAGGAAAATTCTGTAGGCCACCCAAAATGTAGGAACAATTGAACATTGTGCATTTTTCTAAACTGGAATTTAGACAGGACAGTAGATGAGCAGTTTCTTGCAAAGAACAACTGTGGCTCCTTAGTGACCACCAGTGATGGGGACATTGAATTAGGTTTGATCTCATAGCCACCCATTGTGCTCTCCTGTATCTGGATGACTCATTATTCTTTCGAGAGTCTTCCTCAGAGAGGACTACCTTCCTTTCCAAGGCTTTCTGGAAGTTTCTGAGATTTCCTGGGGTGGGGTGGTGTCTCTATGTCTATACTTCTTCCCCCAAAATTGGCCTGACTCTAAGCAGTTCCCTAAACAATCCTTGTAAGATCATTCTGTGTCCTCCTGTCACTCTTATCTCTAGTGTTTGACTGTGCTGGGTGTGGATCTCTCAACAGTCAGTCAGTTAACAGGTAGATGCCAAAAGTCTACTATTGCCCGGGATTCCTCTACTCTCTGTGAGAGTACAGAAAAGAAAAAGACAGGATCTCTGCTCTTAAGAAACTCACAAACTAATTCAGGAAGCAGAATATCCTAGATCTTAAAACACAGGATCCAAATCAGCCAGCCCTGATCTGAGTCTCCGGTCTACCATTTCATAGCTGTGTATTTAGGGTCTCTGCTTTTTCATCTGCAAAATGATGATAAAAGTGGTTATCCCATAGTATTGTCATGAGAGTTGTGTTGCAAGATAAAGCACTTAGCAATGCCTGCACATAGTAAGTACTCAATAAATGTTATCATTATTCAGAAAGCCCAAGATGGGGTATAGACTGGTCTGAGCAATGTAGGAAACTAATAGCACTTTCCTCAGTGCCCTCCTTACTCTTCCCAGACCTGGGAGAGGAGGTACTGCCTTGTCGGTCACAGAAATGGATGGGGTTGGACTGGTGGGAAAGGGGCCTTGGGGGCACAGTGAGGAGCTGTTGTTGACTTCCTGGCGAAGGCGATCTTCCTGTCTTCGCTCAGTTCTGTGCTGGGCGTTTTGTTGGGCTTGGAAACCAAACAGGTGGAACTTCCTCTACCTTTGAAGAATTTGCCAGTCCGGTGTGGATCCAGGACATACATACAAGATGCAGATTTAACACAATAATGAAGCAGCATCTTAATTAACAAGAACAAAATGATATGGTACCTACAATAAATGTTTAAGGCAAGAAATGCTTACTGATGAGTCTAAATTCTGGACTTACAGGTAAAATTTTCTGAGCATGTTAATATCACCCAAAGCTCTGTGGAAAACACAGCAGAGACACCCTTTTCTTCCTGCCCTCCACCCCCAGAATCTTGCCTCTTTGTTCCCTGTGTCTGTTTCTGCCCCCAAACTATGGTCTGGACCAGCCGTGAAATACAATTCTGAATCTTGCCCATGGTTTTTGGTGATTTGGGATAAAAGGCCACAGTGATCTGCTAGGGGACCTGAGTATATGTTTACACTTTGAAAGCAGGGACTGGTGGAGTGATGAATGGTGAACACTCTCCCTTTCAAGGAGTACCGTTGACTTTAGGTGACTGCTAACTCCAGTCTTTGCAGAGGATAATGTTTACTTTGCAGGCTTAAGGACAGGGCTGGCTTCCTGGGAGTGTTGAAACAAAGAGACTCAGACAGAGGCGTCCATGGACCTCCTTGTTAGTAAATCTGCTCCAACCAGCACCACGAAGGTAGTTCCACTGAGTTTAGGATTTGGTTGTGAGACAGAACTCTTTTCTGAAGATTTTTAGCCAAATACCTGCGTGATTTTGCCTTCCGGAGAAATGGGTGTGTTCAGCAGCAACCATATCTCCTGGACTCATTCTCTTAGTTGTTTATGAGACTGTGAGAAGAAAGTCAAAACAAAATATAAAACATGGTTGTGGGGTGTCTGGATGGCTCAGGTGGTTAGGTGTCTGACTCTTGGTTTTAGTTCAGGTCATGATCTCATGGTTTGTGGGTTTGAGCCCAAGGTTGGGCTCTGAGCTGATAGTGTGGAGCCTGCCTGGGATTCTCTCTCTCCCTCTCTCTCTCTCCCCTCCCCTGCTCATGTCATGCTCTTCCTCTCTCTCTCTCTCTCAAAAAAAAAAAAAAAATCAACCACCATGGTCATGACTCTATAGTAGTTAAAAATATCCTTATGGAATTTGAAGGCATCACAGAAGTCATCTGTAGATGGGAAAAGCCAAAGCCCAGAGAAGGGAAGTGTCTTCTTCAAGGTCACACAGCAAAGGAGTCAAGAGCAAAGCCTGAAACCCAGGTTCTCAGCCGGTGGTTCTCTTCTCTTTTCATTATTCTCCTTCTGTTGACAACCAGGGAGAGTTCTTTTCTCCTTTTGTCAGACTGTTCTTCCTTCCTAAGCCCCCCAAAAAACCAAGATGATCCAGGAAATCCTAACTCACTTCCAAAGACACTTTGTTGTCTCTTGGCCATGCTGTGCAGCTTGCTGTTTCAATTAAGTTTTTCAACATTTCACATGAAATTATGCAAATTACCACTGACTTTAAATAAATCAGAGTTTATTCAGGGTTTATAAATATGGACAATCTCACTTTCCTCTTATTTCTCTTTTCCCTGGATTTATTCCCTACACTCGCCTCCGTTAAGATGCTTTCTTTTTTTAAGGCTTTACTTGGGATACATATTTTAACAGCTTTCTTCTATCCCAATCTTTATATTACCATCGTTAATAATGACCAATGTTATAATGATTTATAGTTTGTAGAATTTTTTAGTATATTAACTTGCAGTATAACTCTTAACTTTTCTAATGAGGAGGAGGGTGCAGATAGGACTAGGTAGAGAGACTTTGAAAATGTGGGCAGGGTGTTTGTGAATGTCTGGGCAGTGGAATATTTTTGCGGCCTGGTGGGTGTTTTGAACTCTCTGGAAACTAACAAGCTAGCTCCACACATACACTTGATGGAAGTCCTCCAGGCTTCGGATAACACAGGAGCCTTTCAGAAGTCTGACCCAAGTCCAAGTCAAATTACAGCCCAGTGTACTTGTGCAAATGGGAGGCAGAGCAGATCAGAGGAAATGACACTGGTCCGGGACCCCACCCCCTCCCCCACAGAGCCAGGTGCTGGTTCTACCATTAGCACTAGTTTCCTGGTCTATGAAAAGGGATAATAATAGTTCTCACCTGATGAAGTTCCTTTGACAATAAAAATATAATAATGTATGCAAAATGCTGAGCCCAACGCCTGGCACATAAGAAACATTTATTTGTGTGACGTGTCAATGGGTTTCTGGGCAACTAACAGTCAACCAGAGAAGGCCTCCACTTGGGCAGTGAGGCACCAGGCCTACGGCTAAAGGCTTTGAAGTTAGCTGGGTTTAGACTTCAGCTCCAGAATTTTCCAGCTGTGTTGTCCTGGATAAGTTACCTCACTTCTTTGGGCCTCACGACCCATCTCATGGCATTCCTGCCTGGATTAGTGATGAGCCCATGTGAAGCTGCTGCCTTAGTGCCTTGCACATGGTAGATGCTCAGTAAATGGCAGTTATTGTTCTAGGTTCTGAGAGAAAGGGGCCATAAGAAACAGGAAGGTGTGAGGCAGATAAGAGAGTTGTTAAACTGAGAGTGGGGGAGGAGTTCGAAGAAACTAGGAGAGCAAGATTAACCTCTTTGGAGCTTATATTAGTCTCCTGGGCTGCTGTAACAAATTACCATGACGTTGGTGGCTTCTTTATTCTTCCACGGTTCTGGAAGCCAGAAGTCCGAAATCAGTGTCCCTGGGCTGAAATCACGGTGTAGGCTACAGAGGCTCTAGGGGACAATCCTTCCTTGCCTCTTCCAGCTTCTGTGCCCCTGACATTCCTTGCTTTGTGGCTGCATCACTCCAATCTTTGCCTCTGGCTTCACATGGCTGATCTCTCTTTCTGTGTGTGTGTGTGTGTGTGTGTGTGTGTGTGTGTGTGTGTGAAATCTCCCTCTGCTTCTCTCTCACAGGAACACTGCGGGGGCACTTGGGGCCCACCTGGAGAATCCAGGGTCATCTCCCCATCTCTAGAGCCTTAATTGAAGCACACCTGCAAAGACCCTTCTTTTTCTTGGAAGGTAACCTTACGCTCAGGGATTATTCTGCCTCCACGGAGCCTAACACATCAGTGGCTGGGCGAAGATCCCAGCTTGCCTTTCTTTGGAGTGAGGTGGCAGGGACAGGAGTGTGATGAGGAGGGGAGGAGAGCTGCCACCAGGGCAGAGGCAAGACAAAGCAGGGCAGAGCAGGGGTGTGGGAGAGGCTGGTGGGGATCACATGGCCACGGGCAGGCTGACATCAGCGAAGCCATGGGGCAGAGTGGAGCTCCGCACCAGCATCTGGGCAGGGGCATGTTAATGGCCTCCAGGAAAAGGCATGAGTCACTTGGACACCTGGCTAGGAGAAGGAGGAGGCCAAGGCTTGCCTGATTGCACTGGTGGGTTCAGAGCCATGGTGGACTGCATTGGGAGCCTCAGACCAAGGGCCCTTGCCCAACCTCCCTCTACTGAGTCCAGCTGGGCCACACTGACTAGGACACAGTCCCTGTCCTTAATGAGCTCACATCCTGTGCAGGAGGCAGGCATATTCAAAGTGCTCTATTAGTAAAGCATACCTATCTATATGGATCTGAGGAAATGTGTATAAAAAGAACACTGGGGCATCTGGGTGGCTCAGCTGGTTAAGTGTCCGACTCTTGGTTTGGGCTCAGGTCATGATATCACAGTTCATATGATTGACCCCGCATCAGGCTCTGGGCTGACAGTGTCGAGCCTGCTTGGGAGTCTTTCTCTCTCCCTTTCTCAAAATAAATAAATAAAAATTAAAAAAAAAAAAAAAGAACGCTATTCTACTTGGGGCCAGAGAGTGGTGGATCTAGAAAGTTTCAAAGAGGTGAGACATTTCAGATGGATCTTAAAGTTCAAGAAGGAGTCTTCTAGGCAGAGGTGGACAAAGTCCAGCAGGGTGATAAGGAGGCACAGGGCAGTTGTGGAAACCAGTTGTGACTTGGCGTGTCTCCAGATTTCACCTTGCTGTAAGACAAGTGGCTCCTTCTTTAATCTAAACAGGCCATCGAACATTGCCAGGGTTTTATAATCACTGTGGAGCTGAAATATTAAGAAAAGCCCTGAAATTACAGTGAGAAGACATGAGCTCAAATCGTGGCTTTGCCATTGACTTGTTGACTGACCTTGGGCAAACCACAAACACTCTCTGAGCCCCATCGTCCTCTCTATAAAACGAGGGTGGTAATATCTTCCTCAGGGGATCATTTCGGGAGTAAGTACAATAATGCAAGGGAAATAGTCTGAAAATCAAATACATGTCAGTTTCCTTCCCTCCTGAGAAGTAAGGCAGTTAAGTCTGACAGATCATCACTGGGGCAAATGTTCTTCCTGGTTGGGCTGTGACAATGAGGTTACTTAATACCTTTATGGGCATCACAGGCATCCTACCTTAACCATAAACTCAGGCTGGTTTTCTCAATGGTCTTTTTTTCCTCATTCTTGCTTTCACCCATGCTCACAGGAAAACACTGGGAGGGATTCTGCTTCACATTCATCCCTCTCAGTTTTGCTGATTTGAGACTATTCACTCCTTTTTCTTTTTAAACATTTATTCATTTTTCAGAGACAGAGAGAGACAGAGTGTGAGTCGGGGAGGGGTAGGAGAGAGGGAGACAGACTCTGAAGTAGGCTTCAGGCTCTGAGCTGTCAGCACAGAGCTCGACTTGGGGCTCAAACCCATGGACTGCAAGATCATGACCTGAGCTGAAATTGGACACTTAACTGACTGAGCCACCCAGATGCCCTGACACTGTTCGCTCCTAAAAAGAAGGGGGTCTCTCAGTCATAGTGGCATTAATAAAAAAACACACATACACTCTTGACCTCAAGGATCAACTATCACACTCTGTCATCCTGACTTTCTGAAAGCAGGGCCAGTGCCCTCCACCATGGCTCCCTTGACCACTCCCATCATGCTTCTGACAGCCCAGTTCCAAGAGCAACACCATTATAAGGTCTGTAGGAGTTTCCTCAGGAGAGTAGCTAAGAGCATGGGATTTGGGACAAGAGATAGTCTGGGTTTAAGTCTTCGCTCTGCCCTTGAACCTGGAGGCCTCAGTGTCTTCTTCCACAAAGTGCGATACTGATACTCATAGAAACACTGACAGGAATGTCTTAAGGATTAAATAAGATATTGTAAATTACTCAGCACAGTGTAGGGCTACTATTAACTGGGCTGGAAGGGAAGGGTTAGGAACAGAAAGAAGGAAAAGTTGTATAGAAACCCAGGCCTAAAATGTCCAGCAACTGAAGAATGGATGAAGAAGATGTGGTTTATATACACAATGGACTACTACTTGGCAACGAGAAAGAATGAAATCTGGCCATTTGCAGCAACATGGATGGAACTGGAGGGTATTATGCTAAGTGAAATAAGCCAGGCAGAGAAAGACAGATACCATATGTTTTCACTTATGTGGAGCTTGAGAAACTTAACAGAAGACCATGGGGGAGGGGAAGGGGGGAAAAAAGTTACAGAGAGGGAGGGAGGCAAACCATAAGAGACCCTTAAGGACTGAGAACAAACTAAGAGTAGATGGGGGTGGGGGAGACGGGAAAGTGGGTGGTGGGTAGGGAGGAGGGCACTTGTTGGGATGAGCACTGGTTGTTGTACAGAAACCAATTTGACAATAAATTATATTTAAAAAAAGCATAGTTTGTTCATCTGAAAAAACAGACATCACATCATTAATATTATTTACTTTGTTGTAATTTTTATTTGACCCAATTTTTATTACATCAAATTAATCAGTAAACCTATGTTGTATGGAGTCTTAGAAAAACAAAAACAAAAAAGAAACCCAGGAAGAGCTGGGATGGTTAAACAGTGCTTCCCGTTGTCCCATGATTTCCTGTGATTGGGGCAGAGGGGCAGCAAATCCAGTGAGCTGTGATCTTCTTGGAAGGCAGTGCACAAGAGCCTCCTCCCAGAGCCATTTTTTTTCAGTGGCCCAAGAGGAGCCTGATATTCTAGCTCCCAGAAAGTCATTCTCTTGACAAAGGGGTTAAATCTCTAGGCATCATCTGCTACATCAGAGAAGTAACAAATGAAGTCATTAACATTGTAGCTCAAAATATTTAACATCTTCCTGGAACCTGAAGGAACGAAGCAGAGGGCAGGTAAACTTTGACAGGGGAGGTATAGTGGATGGAAAGATGACCTCCAAAAGGTAGGCCACATCCAGAACCTGTGAATACGACTGACTTCATTTTGAAAAGGAGTCCCTGCAAATGTAATCAAGTCAAGGATCTAGAGATGAGACCACCCTGGATTATTTGAGGGGGCTCTGAGTCCAAGAAGTGTCCTTTAAGAGATATGACAGAAGAAGAAAGAGGGAACACCCTGTGAAAATGAAGATATGCCTGCCTCCTGCATTAGGATAAGCTCATCAAGGACAGGGACTGTGTCCTAGTCAGTGTGGCTCAGCTGGACTCAGTGGAGGGAGGTTGGGCAAGGGCCCTCGGTCAAGCAGGCCTTGGCCTCCTCCTTCTCCTGGCCGGGTGTCCAAGTGACTCATGCCTTTCCCTGGAGGCCATTAACATGCCCCTGCCCAGATGCTGGTGCGGAGCTCCACTCTGCCCCATGGCTTCGCTGATGTCAGCCTGCCCGTGGCCATGTGATCCCCACCAGCCTCTCCCACACCCCTGCTCTGCCCTGCTTTGTCTTGCCTCTGCCCTGGTGGCAGCTCTCCTCCCCTCCTCATCACACTCCTGTCCCTGCCACCTCACTCCAAAGAAAGGCAAGCTGGGATCTTCGCCCAGCCACTGATGTGTTAGGCTCCGTGGAGGCAGAATAATCCCTGAGCGTAAGGTTACCTTCCAAGAAAAAGAAGGGTCTTTGCAGGTGTGCTTCAATTAAGGCTCTAGAGATGGGGAGATGACCCTGGATTCTCCAGGTGGGCCCCAAGTGCCCCCGCAGTGTTCCTGTGAGAGAGAAGCAGAGGGAGATTTCACACACACACACACACACACACACACAGAAAGAGAGATCAGCCATGTGAAGCCAGAGGCAAAGATTGGAGTGATGCAGCCACAAAGCAAGGAATGTCAGGGGCACAGAAGCTGGAAGAGGCAAGGAAGGATTGTCCCCTAGAGCCTCTGTAGCCTACACCATGATTTCAGCCCAGGGACACTGATTTCGGACTTCTGGCTTCTAGAACCGTGGAAGAATAAATTTCAACTGTTCAAAGCCACCAAATACCTTGAAATTCATTATGGCAACTGCAGGAAACTAAGCCAGGATGTGGGAGGCACAGGGAAACACAGAGGGAAGGTCTGAGGCAAGTCAGGCTACAGGCATTGAGCACTGGCACCCGGGGAACAGACAGAGGCACTCCTGGAGAGAGGCCCGTTGTTAGATGCTGTGGTCTCACTTAACTCCATCTCCAACCTCTGTCCCCTTGTTCATTCATGAGCTTCTGCCAATTTTGGCAACAGCAAGGACAAGCACTATTTATGTAGCCCTTACTGTCGGCCTACCAAAGGCTCTGAGCTCAAGGCCGTGAGCCAGGCAGGCAGGACCCCCATTCTTGCAGAGTTCCCAGTCTGGTGGAATTGCACCAGCCCTGGGCCTGGGTCTTGGGCTCTGTGGCTTACACTTGGGTTTGGCATTGGGGTTGTAGATATTGTGTTCCGACCTTAAACTCTTGTTGTTCTACTTGTTTTCAGCCTCTGCTATTTCCTGGTCCCTTCTCCTCTTCCCATCGTCTCCTTTGCCTTTCGAGGGTTGGTACTCAGCCTGCCATATGCCTGGCCCAGCCTGGCCCTTGTGGATCAGATGATCCCGACTGCCCTATCCAGCCAGCACACCATCGCGGACCCACCGTTTGTGATTCTATTTTCTGGCCTTGTCTCCTCACATCCTACTTCACCTCCTGAAAGTAACTTCACATTCTGTCTTTGGATTAAGTCACTGCTCTTGCCCTCCTGATTCTGACCCTGAATCGAAAGGGTGTTAGTAATTTATAGTTATTGACCTGCCCCACCTGCCTGGATCTAGGACGGTGGGGCACCCAGAGCAGGTTAAAGAAGGCCAAAACAAACTGAACAAGATTTCTATGTTATTGTGATCTTGAGATGAATGCCAGCTACACAAAGTGACAGTTAAATTGTCACGGTGCTCGCCAAGGAGGGAACGCTTACTTGGCTGCTTCTTCCTTATGCATTACAGCTTAGCTCAGGTTAATAGCTCCACTTTGTAGGCAGTCAATGATCGCTTTGTTCAAGGCAATCTGTTTATTTTGGTGTGTCTAACACAATGACCACCACATCCAGCTTTCCCCAACTTTATCTTCTGTTCCTGCTTTACTCTTTCTTCTCTTTCTTAGCAAAGGGCAGGAAAGGGTGAAGGTGAACATTTGAAGTCTTTAAACAAAAGGAATGTGTGTCTGAGGTTTTTTAATAACCAAACTGTACCTCCTTTTAGAACACATGGTTCTGAATGTATCTTTCCGTTTATTTTTCTGCAGCCTATGTGGCAAGGGGGTGGAAACGTGGGGAGGGAGGGAGAAGGGAACTGATTTTTACTGAGTGACTCTAAGTACCAGGCATGGAGGTAGGTACTTTGTTGATGTTGTCTGACTCAAGGTCACAACAATCTCCAGAGATAGGCACTATTATCTCATTTTATAGAGAAGGAAATAGAGGCAGAAAGCTCATAAGACTTGCCTGAGGTTGTGCACTTGGGATTCAGAGCTGGAACCCATATATTGCTGTACGTGCCCTAACACAAGAGGAGTAACGATAAAATATTGTTTTGGAAATCAGCTGAGGGGCGCCTGGGTGGCTCAGTTGGTTGAGCGCCTGACTTCGGCTCAGGTCAGGATCTCACAGTTGGTGAGTTCGAGCCCTGTGTCGGGCTCTGTGTTGACAGCTCAGAGCCTGGAGCCTGTTTCAGATTCTGTGTCTCCCTCTCTCTGCCCCTTCCCCACTTATGCTCTTTCTCTCTCTGTCTCTCAAAAATAAATCAACATTAAAAAAAAAAAATCAGCTGAGAATGTAACTAAAACCGTAGTCCGAAACACTGGAGGCACGTTATCTCGTTGCTAGAACGAGGGCTGACATGGGTTTTAGAACCTTGAATTTCTTTCCTTTCTTTTTTTTTTTCAGTGTTTATTTTTTCTTGAGAGAGAGCATGAGGGGGGAGGGGCAGAGAGGGAGGGACAGGAGATCTAAAGCAGGTTCTGTGCTGACAGCAGAGAGACCAATGCGGGGCTTGAACCCACGAACTGTGAGTTCATGACCTGGGCTCAAGTTGGACGCTTAACTGACTGAGCCACCCTGGTGCCCCTAGAAACTTTGAATTTCTTTCTTAATGGAGTCTTGTGACTATAAAAGAAACTGTAGTTGTAGTTGGAGGTTACCGCCTTCAAGTCTGCTTTTTTAGACTGTGTCTTGCATTAATTAACCTTCCCAGAGCTCTTTAAGGCACAGAGGTAAGAGATGTCATAGATGTGACTAGTTTGACTACAATACTGCCCTCAAAGCAAGGAAACATTCTAGAGACATCGCCAGGGCCGGGCAGGTGACTATGTGTGTCCTAGTGACCTGCATGGTATGGAAAAAGCCCTATACTTGGAATCAAACATCTTCCCTTTGGAGAGAAGTAAAATTCTGCAGGGAGAATTTCAGCGTTTGGGCAGAGGGTTCTGACCCTTGTTAAAATATAAATGCTCTTTGGGAGGTATTAGTGGTTATCTGTTACTTTCACCTGAGTGGGAAGGGATTTCAGATTCTGTCTAGAGATTAGGTTAGGTTCGAAGGAGAGAAAACCCAGGGACCCCATATCAGAGGGCTGGAAGGAGGAAGGTATCAGCCAGCTGGGCAGATGAAAACGAAGTCAAAGACCAGCTCTACTCAATCCTGAACTTTGCCTGGGGTTGGTCCTTGGCATGAGGCCGTATCTTAATTTTCTAGTTAAGGGCCTGGGTACATGCACAGGTTTAGGCACTAACAATGATTAGAATCTCAGAAGTACTTGGAAACTTCCAGACAAAGAAAATATGAGCACAAAGAATGAACAAAGGGCAGAAAGGTATTTCAGAAATTGAGGTTCAGAATTGAGAAGTCAGAATTGAGGCCCAGATTTCCCTGGGCAGGGGGTGAAGACAAGGACCGAGAAAGAGCAACGAAAGATCCACATGTGGTGGGAAGAAGATTTAGAACCATCGAATGCTTTTTGATTGTGTAGGACAAGACACAGAAAATGCTCTGTGTTGGTGTGTTTGCCGTGATAGCTTTAGCCCCCTCACCACATCCCTCAGAGATAGTGCCGTGATCCATTTACACGGGGAAGCTGAGGTCCAGAGAGGGGAAGTAATGTGTTCCAGGTCCCACCATATGTCATTAACAAGGACGCGAGTACCAAAGAGACAAGAATGGACACAGTGGAAAGAACCCGAGCTGTGGAGCCAGCACACCTGACTTTGCATGTTGGCTCCAACACTCATTTGCTGTGCGGCCTTAGCAAGTATTTGACTTTCTCTGCCTCATTTTCCCTAGTTATTGAGTGGGCTGAGAGCTCCTGCCTCTGACTTTTTAAAAACATTTTTAATATTTATTTATTTTTGAAAGAGGGAGAGAGAGAGAGACAGAGCATGAGTTGGGGAGGGACAGCGAGAGAGAGGGAGACAGAATCCAAAGCAGGCTCCAGGCTCTGAGCTGTCAGCTCAGAGCCCCGATGTGGGGCTCAAACTCACGAACTGTGAGATCATGACCTGAGCCGAAGTTAGACACTTAACTGACTGAGCCACCCAGGCGCCCCTGCCTCTGACATTATTATTTATTTAATTTTATTTATTTTTTAATTTTATTTATTTATTTTGAGAGAGACAGCACCAGCGGGGGAAGGGCAGAGAGAGGAGAGAGAGAGAGAGAGAGAGAGAGAGAGAGAGAGAGAGAATCCCAAGCAGGCTCCGCACTGCCAGTGCAGAGGCTGACATGAGGCTCGAACCCACGAACTGTGAGATCATGACCTGAACCAAAGTTGGACACTTAACCGACTGAGCCACCCAGGTGCCCCCTGCCTCTGACATTTTTAGTGCCCTATTCATCTCATGCTGAAAAGAAAATTCAGATGATGATGAAAATCATAGTAGTTCACACACTGAGTAATTACTATGTACCAGACACTGTTGTAAGCATGATCCATATATTAACTTCTTTAATCCTTCCCGCAACTCTGTGACATAGAGGTCACCTTGGTACCCATTTCACAGATGAGGAAACTGACGCACATAGAGGCTAAGTTGCAGAAGGCCCCATAGGAGTAAGTACAAGAGTTCAGTAAGAAGGGTACAGATAAACCCCTGGGACTGGGGGGTACAGAGATCTGTGAGGACCGGGGAAGAGCTGGCCCCTGTTCGTACCACCTCGGTGCCCCCCACAGGCTCAAGCGGGAGCTCAGGGGTAATGTTGTCAGTGATCAGTTTCTTCTTCCAGGTGCTCCCCACCTTGGTCATTTCCCCCAGTGGTGACTCTTATCTCCAGCCTTGATTTCCTCTCTGCTGTTTTCAGCTGCAGCTCTTGTGACTCAGTTTACCTCTCCTGTTAGGCTTTCTGTCCTCAATCAGGTCTTGACTCCATCACCCCTCACTAACTCCCATCCTTGCAGAACTCGCAGTCTCCTGTCTTTTGCTCCTCTGGTTTCTCTATTTCCAGGCACCCCATCACTTGCCTATACTCACTTCTCAGAGACTGATCCTGGGATGCAACTTACACTGGCTTCTGCTCCCTACACGTTTAGGGCCGGCAACCCAGCCTCCTCCTCACTCTAGGGACATGTGCATGCCAGAGTAGAAGAGGGAGGTTGGCTGTGACTGACTTTTAAGAGTACTCTGTCTCCGAGCAGCTGTTATTATAAAGCAAACCCAGAGCTGGTATGTGCTGTGCCTGGTACAGGGAAGCAGAGTGGAAGGAATGTGTATCTGGAGCTCTTGGCCACACTCAACCCCAGACCCAAATAACGCGTGTGGCTTCACGTTTGAATTCTAGGGACAAAACTGTTAATTCAAGGCCTTGGAAAGGAAACTGAGCCCGCACTACTGGCCTTCTTGCTGCAATGCAGCCGTGTGCACTCCACCCCTGCCCCGTCCCGGAATTTAAGAAGCTACAGGTGGTGGTAGTCAAGTCATTGGATGATGGAGTTAAAAAAAAAAAAAAAAAGCCACTTTGGTTACACAGGGCAAACCTGAAAGAACAGAGATCCAGAAAGCCCCCGCGTCACGGCTTTAGGACAGGTGAAAGAGGGATTGGAGCTCGGGGTTCTGCCTGGTGAAGCAGCGCGGCGCTTCTCGGCCTGGGAGCGCGGGCACAGGCGCCCTGCGCGCAGCCGCGGTGAGTAACGACAGGTGCACACCCAGCTCCGCGTCAGACGCGGCCGGGGCCCTGAAGCCTCCCCTCGCCGCTGCGCTGCAGCGCTGTGACCCCCGGGGCCTTCCTGGAGGTGGAGCAGCGCCCCTCCCCGCCTCTCCCCGCAGCAGCCCTGCACGGCGGGAGGAGAGGAGCGACCTGCCTGATCACACCCACCTCTCCCAAAGCTCCTTTTAGCGCGGGCTGTTCCAGTTTCCCTGTAGCTTAGCAACCTGAGCCTCTGACAACTGATTTACTGAAAAACAGCTCGACTTTCTTGGGGCAGGTTTTCTCTTTTCTCTTCTCTTCCTCTCTCCTCCCCTCTCCTGTCTTTTCCTCCTTGCCTCCCTCTTCTTTCCTTCCTTCCTTCGTTCTTTTTTTTTTTTTTTTTTCCGAATAATCAAAACCTTGACTATAAAAATGTTCTTGTGAATTCCTCCAGAAAAAAAAAAAATAGTTTTTGCATGGACTCTCTCATGGGCACCGGCTTTCGCCCCACCCTCCAATCTCAGGCCTCACCCCCTCCCTTCACAAGACAGCCAGATTGATCTTTGTAGAGCTCAGTTCTGATAAGCTTCCTCTATTACTTAAAAACCTTCAATAGCTCCCAAGAGAAATATTCTCTCATGGCCCTCCAGCCACCAGCTCTATTTGTTGTCACCCCATCACCTCACTGTCATACCCTGCGCCCCACCCGATTAGAATTCTCTTTCTTGCCTCCATATCTTTGCCTATGCTGCTCCATCTGCCTGGAGAGCCGTATGCGGGCTTACTTAGCTGTGAGATGTTCAGGATTCAGCTTAAACATGGGCTCCTCTGTGAGCCTTCTCTGGTCAACCCCCAGGCAGAACTGACCATTCCTCCCTCTACTTTTGTGGGTTAGGTATGGACCTGCACTAAAAATGTCTGTTTATGTGGAATTGTCACTAGACACTGGGCTCCTGGATGGCAGGGAGTATTTCTCATCATCCAACATGTCCCCAGTGCCCAGCACAGGGCCTGACATAAAGCCGGTTATCCATACATGATCAAATGAGTGAGTAATGTTGGAAGGAAGGGGGGAAGAAGGGCTATATGATGGAAACAAATGAATGAGGATCCAGAAGCACCATCCAAGGGGGTGGAGGAATGAAGCCCAGGGTAGCATCTGGCCACTAGGATGAAGAAGCCATGAGGTGGCTTCTCTTTGATTCCCAGTCCCCAATCTTGTGGATCAAAGGCAAAGCAAGGTGGGCTTCTGGAGGCCTGGCTCTGGAACATGGTAGGAGAAAATGAAAAGCCAAACCAGCCCATTTGCTCCCAGATCTATTCCTTGCCTGTCTCTTGCTCTGCTCTGAACCACAGGGAGGCTGACCACGGAGGTTTCATGTCAGTGGCTTCCGGCTGGGTTTGACCACTGTACATGTTGGTGGGAAACTGGAAGGTGAGAGGAAGACAAGTGAGGGTATGCTTTTCTGTCTCTCTTAGCCTGGTGGTATTTCTTGCTGGGAGTTTTGGGTCTCTGGTTTCTGCCAGATAGGCCTGTCACTATTCCCTGACCCTGGGCTCAGGTAACTGCCTCTCCTTCTGTTTGTCCCTCTGGCCCTCAGGGATGATAGTTGCTTCCAGCTGCTGGGGGATGCTTCATCATCCCTTGGGAGATCCTGGGCTCCTCTGTCAGTCATGTAACCAACTCCCTGTATTAACCTCCCTTGTAAATATTCAGTTTGTTTCGACCCTGACCAATATACAAGTTCAGTTTAGTGTCCCACTGTAGGGGGTAAGGTCACTGATATTACCTTGGAGGAGATGGTGTATTTATTTTTGTCTTTTTCTAGTTGATTACAGGGTAAGGTTGTATGGTGTGTATATTTAAACCAGATGGGGAGAGTTGAGTACATTTGTCTGGTGTGCCAGCCCCATTGCTGCTCAGTTTGAGCTCTGAGGGTCCTCGGTACAAGTCCCATATAGGTAACAGGCCCTTGGGCTTCAGTGACTGTGGAGGACACTTGTCTCCAGCCCCCTGCCTCATGGGGAGAAGACGGGGGAGGGGCCTTAGCTCCTGAGATCCCTTTGGAAAAGTATCACAAAGGGGAGGCAAGGAGCTGGTGCAAGAATGACAGGCATGGAGAAAGGAGGAAAGGAAAGGGAAAGATGGGGAAGAGAGCGTGGAACAGGTGCATTTGCGTTTAGCACAGAGTCTTTACACAGTAGGGCTCAACTGATGCTTGTTGAATGAATGAAAGAATAGAGGAAGTGGAAGAACAGGCAGACAGTGTGGGTAGTACTGGCAGAGATCTTTGGAACGTTGTCTCCATTCCCACAGCTGGCACCTTGCTTCAGGGCTTCCAGATAACTCCCCTCTGACAACAGCCTCCCAACTGGTGTCCTGGTCTCTGGTCTTCCTGTCCACTGCTTCGGGGGACTTTTCCAAAATCACAGTCTCAGTTGCTTGAGTCAAAATGCGTTGGTGGCTTTTAGACGGGCAGCGATGAAAGTCTGCCGCTGTATACTTCCAAGCCTCACTTCCTAGTACCCACTTTCAGCCTGGACTCTTCCCCACTCCTAGGGAGATCTATCAGGGATGGTCCTTACCCTCAGTCCTGTTCCCTCAACCCGCTTCCTCGGGTTCTATTTTTGTCCTTTTAAGGCCTGGGGTCCAACCGTGATCTGAGACAGGGCTGGAGAAAGAAAACCTGGGTAACTGAACTCAGGTCTGACCCTTGACCCTACTGGTCTTCCTCCTCCTACAAGTTCCTTTTGGCTCTTCAAAAGTCTGGAATGGTGGCCCCAAGCCAGCAGCCTGGAAGTCACTCATCGTGGTTCTGACTCTCTGGGCTCCTGAGAGAGAATGCACAGAAGGGACCAGCACCCCCACCCCATGCCCCGGCAGGCTTAGTTCATGCTCAGAGAGGTCTCAGGATGCCTGCTGCCAAGCTGTGTGTGCCAGAGCAGATGTGAGGTCTGGCTCTGGACAAGTGAGCCAAAGACAGATGAGCACAATGTGCTTCCCCACGACCAGGTGGGTAGCTTGTGACTGCACGGGAAGTCACACTGGGACTTAAAGATCCTTTGCTGACTTTGCTGGGAGAGCTAGAAGCATCTAGTTCAACCACACCGCTCAAATTCAATCCAATTAATGTTTTCAAGTGCATGTAGTGCAGCATGGCGGTTGTGCTTTGCACAGACCTGGGTGTGAATTTCTGCTCTCTTATATGCTCCATAGTAGCTCTCCTGCCATGTAGACCAATTACTTAATCACTCATTTTTTCTCATCTGTGAAATAGAATGATAAATACCTACCTTATAAGAGTTCTGAGTACTTTGCATCTGATAAGACTTCAATAAAAGGACACTATTATTATAACTCCTATTTATTAGTTTATTAATTATCTGGGACCTCTTGGGGACCCTGAGCTTGGCCTCAAGGCCACAAGTGAAGCGTCAGAGATGAATAGGATCTCGTCAGTACTGTAGGAAGCTGACAGTAGGGATGGGCAAACTATGGCCTGTGGGTCAATTCTGGCCTAGTGTCTGTTTTTGTAAATGAAGTGTAATTAGAACACAGCCATTGCATTCATTCGCATATTGCCCGTGACTGCTGTCATGCTACAACAGTGGAAGTAAGTAATTGCACCAGGGACCATATGACCCACAAAGCCCAAAATAGTTACTATCTGGACCTTTATAGAAAAAGTTAGTTGACTCTTGGTCTGGAGGAGAAGATAGATATGTAATCAGGATGAAGCCAGTTGCAGGAAATGTGTGAATCATCTAAATTGATGGCCCAGGGCGCCAGGGTGGCTCAGTTGGTTAAGCATCCAACTTTGGCTTAGGTTGTGATCTCATGGTTTGTGGGGTTGAGCCCTGTGTCAGGCTCTGCAAGGACAGTGTGGAGCCTGCTTGGGATTCTCTCTCTCTCTCTCTCTCTCTCTCTCTCTCTTTCTCTCTCCCTCCCTCCCTCCCTGTGCCTCCCCGACTTGTGCTTTTTCTCGCTCTCTCTCTCAAAAGAAATAAACTTTCAAAAAAATACCAATTGATGCTCCTGAAAAAGAAAGAATCAATTCTGACTTGGGTAGGTATAAGGATTTTTAAGCCAGGCTTTGAAGGCTGAGAAGGAAATTGATCCTTGGAGCCTCAGGGTGGGAAGGGGTGGGAAAGAGCTGGTCAAGTTGGACCACAGAAGTTTTACAGGGATGTCATGCATATGAGGATGGACGAGACTAGAGATTAAATGGCTAGTCCAAAGTCATACAGCTTTGGAGGCAGAACTTGAATGTGGTTCAGTGCCTTGCAGAGTTTACATTGCTTTATATTTAGATGGCATTTCATAAAATACAAAATGCATTTACACATATTGTCTTATTGGATTCTCACAACCATATTAAGAGTGGGCATTATGAGTCTGATTTTACAGATGAAGGACACTTAGAGGGATTAAGAATCACTCAGCCAAGAAGTTGCTCAGCCTTGAATCCAGGGAAGGGGTCTGCAACAAGGGTACAAAGCTCGTGCAGGTTGGAACTCTGTCACGGGGGTATGCCCTGGTTAACTGATGTATGGTGTAAACGATAGATCTAAAAATATAGGCAAGGTAACCTTAGCTTTGCACACCATGTAGGTTATTCAGAAGTCAACGTCTTTAGTAAAGATCTGTTGTGCACATGTACGAAGCTAGATGCTGAGAGAGAAACCCAGAAAGACGTATGAGACAAGACTGTATTGGGCTCCAGAGGCCGTGGGTTTAGTTGAGGACACAAAAGCCCCACAATATTATGAAGTAGTGTATGCCAAGTGACCAATGTGTGATGCAAACAAGGACACGGGAGTTAGAGGCTGTATCAGGCAGACTCCATAAAGGGTGTGGGGCTGGAGCCGGGGTTTGGGTGATCCAATGCCATGGATTAATTCAGGCAACCATCTTCACACATCACAAAATTCTCATAAAACCATAGAACTTCAGAGCTGGAAGGGACTCCAGTTCTGTCAATGTATAGATGGGAAAACTGAGTCCCCGAGAAAGGATTGGGTTGTCTTAATCAGTACCGATGTAGAATTCAAACCCAGGCTTCCCTCTGAAGTCCAGGGCTCTTTCTCAGCATTGTTTTGCCCTTTGCTTCTGACTTAACCCGATAGTCTTCGATTTTCCTCTTCAAATCTATACTATAGAGTGCTTGCAGAGGATTACTCCAAACCTCTGAGGGGTATATGACACCCTTCTTTCTCTCCTCTTCCTGCCCACCCATTGTTAATATCTCCATGCTTCCGTCAGGACAAAGACCAAGTCTTGTCATCCTGAGAGGCTGTTGAGGGTAATGGATATGAGTGTGAGATCTGGCATCACACTTTCTGGGCTTGAATTCCTGCTCTACCATTTAATCCTGGTAACCCTGGCAAGTAATGCAACCATTCTGTGCCTTAGTTTCCTCATTTGTCTAAGGGGTATAATCACAGAAATTACCCCAGAAGTTTGTAAGGAATAAATGAGATAATTCATGAACAAAGCAGAGATTAGTATTCAGTATCTAGTAGGTGCTCAATAAAAGCTAGCTAAAGCCTTACTGTGTGGTAGGAGACACAGACTTACAGCCAAGTGCTCAGCACTGGAACGAAAGTGGGACCACAGCTCAAGGTGGGGAGCCTGCGGAAGGAGGGAGTAATTGTGGAATGGGTGTTTGAGGGTGATGATGAACAAGTGTGACAGAACTGAAGAGGGAGATTCTCGAGTCATTATACAAGAAGACAGCGTGGATCTGGGCACTGAAGGACAGGGAGAGGTTAAGCCTGATACTGCGCTTTCCAGCCTGGAATACCAATGGTGTCTGTCTGAGAAGTGCCCAAGCCTGGCCAGGGCCGTCATGAGTAGGGAACGTGTGAGGACACAGGGCCTGGCTGAAGGGACATCTGTTACTCCATCTTTGGCCTGCAGACATACTTGGTAAGGGAGCCTGAGGCTGGGACACCGCAAGAAGACTGACAACCAGGGAAGGAGTCTATCTGTGCCTGGTACTGGAGGAGGTCGGCCTGAAGGCAGGGATGGGTGGGAGCAGCCAGGCCAGAGGGGAAACATGCACAGCAGGGTGAAAGGGTAGCTCGGGGATGGATTCTGAGAGCGCTCACTTCTGAGAGCGCTCTGGGCACTTGAGGGCAGGCCCTTGAGGGGTCTGGAAGGCCCCGCTCACACTGGGCAGTTTTATTGGCAGAAACAGGGAAGTACAGGAGGAGGAGAAAGGGTTTGCTCTGGACTGGGATATTTGGGGGCTATAGCATGCCGAGTCTCAGATGCTATTTGCATGTACAAACACCAATGCCCAGGGGGCTGTTGGGAGATAGGAACTTGAGTTTTGGAGGTTTTGGGGTCAACAACTTTGAAGAGGTGGTTGACGCTGAAGTAGTGGGTCCATCTTGTGAGGAAGAGACCATCGGGGAGGGAAGAGGGCTGAGGACCAAAGGGACTTGGGGGCTGGAGGAGCAGGTGCCCAGAGAGAAGTCAGTGTGCTAGGATGAGAAGCAGACGAGGCACCTCAAAAGAAAAGCCAGGGTTTAGACAAAGGTTTCTTGATTCAGGAGTGGGCCTGTTTCCCGTGGAAGATCTGAGCAAGAAGTCAGTATTGGAGGAATGCCCACGCAGGTTCCCTCCTCAATTCACTTTATGCCAAAGGATAAACCAAGCTTTTCAAGGTCAGGAGAAGGGGTGGGGCCCATTAGGACTCCATAGCAATTTAATTCTATGCCCGTGGGGACACCGGGGTGGCTCAGTTGGTTAAGCCTCTGAGTTCAACTCAGGTCATGACCTCACAGTTCAGGAGTTTGAGCCCCTTAGCAGGCTCTGTGCTGACAGAGCAGAGCCTGCTTAGGATTCTCTCTCTCTCTCTCTCTCTCTCTGCCCCCTCCCACTTTCTCTCTCTCAAAAATAAACTTAAAACAATTTTTTAAATTCTGTGCTAATGTTGAAACGGACCAACAGCAACACCACCAATAAAGAATCTCCCAGGGTCTTCCAGTGGGTCCTCTCGTGGCCCTGACCCCCTGCCTTGTGAGAGGGAGCAGGTGTAGCTCGTGGAGGGGAACACAGACAGCAAGAGACTCGGAGGGCATAAAAGCACAGTGGGCACCTTTAATATGTGAGGAGAAAGAGAAGGACATTAGAGACTGACCTCAGGGAACTTCCAAGTGGATGGAGTAAGTAAGGGAGGCCCTATACCAGGTGGAATGGGGCAGGTGACACCGGGCAGGTATAAAATATTGGGTTGTTTGGGGGTGGGGGGAGGTTGTGGTGGGCCAGGGAAGCCCTGTGAGGGTGAGGGCATTTCAGACAGCCCCGAGAAAGGGGGCGGGAGGGTGTTGTAGGTGGGGGACTGGAGTGAAGAGGGGGCGGGGCCGGAAGGGTAAGCTGCAGTCCAATGGTAAAAGGTACCAGATGGGGGGCTGAGGAGTTCAAATAACAGCTTGGCTCCAGGAAGCAGCCACTGACGGTTTAGGGCAGGGGACACACTGACAACGACATGAGTCAAACTGGCTTTCAGAGTTCAGAATGGAAGTCCTACCTAGCGTGGATCAGAGTAGGCGGTGCCTGGCACCAGGGAGGCCTTCTAGAAGGCTGTTGCTACAGTCTAGTGATAACCTGAGCTTTGTCATTTTCCTGAGAAGGACCTGGAGCCACCTTGTCACCCTTCTTGCTGTGCTGTCCTCCCCTTGCAATGCCAGACAGGGCTCCTGATAAGGTGGCCAGGTTACAGAGGCTGGTCAGGCAGGGACCGAGGCTTGGTAGATGTGTCACAGATAAGCAGGATCCTCCCTCACACCCTGACCTTATCCAGTCACTTTGAGTGGGGGTGGGAGAGGATCAGATAGCTGCACCTGGCTTGTCCCTTTCCAGTCAGCCCTCTGCTTCCAAACTTGGGCTTTTTATGAGTGCCTGATGGTCGAGGGGGGTCACCTTCCTTTCAGACTCCTTATTCCTTTTTTTTTTTCCTTTTAAAGCTCATGATGTTTACGGGGTAACTTGTTCCTTTTTATTCACCAGTGTTTACTTTCTTGTACTAGGAACTCCCCTGAAATCAGGAACTTCATCTTTTCTAACCTTGTATACCTCACTCCTTGCTTTGTACGCACCAGGCACGCAACATTCTCGCCAACTACAAACCCAATGAAACAAACTCTCCGTAACTCCCCCCCGAATTATTCAGCCCTGTCCCCAAGATGCTTAGACAGATCCCCACCCTTGGTTAACTGGCACCACAGGATCTCATCAAGAGAAGATAGGATAATAATCAAATAAAAACATTCTCTTGGCATCAGCACTTTCTGAGGATAGTGGAGGAATTGTTTGCCCTTGTGGGGTTTTGTAAAGGTATGTAAAGAGTTAATTAAATCTCTGCCCATGGGGACTTGGCCATATAAAGGCATTCCACCCAGAAGGAATGTGCTGGAAAGCAGGTTTCTCTCTAGGCTCCAGGGCCTGGAGTGCTTGAGCCAATGCTAATGTCTGGGGCCCTGGGGCCACAGACACAGGGAGACACAGGTCCCTGGGGTCACTGAGCATGATGTAGAGGCCTGGGCTTCCTCTGCCTGGTCTATGCCTACAGTGGAGGTGCCCATGTGACTCCAAACAGTGACGTGTCTCCTGAGTAGGGAAGACTCAAAATGGGGATAATCATTATAGCAGCTGCTGTTCGCTGAGCGCTCACCATAAGCAGTCACGCTGCCTGGAGCTCTCCATGTGTGACCTCATGGTCACCCCTCACTCTGGGGCTGGTGGCTTTGAGGACATGGCCGTGGCCTCCACCTGGAATGCTGGCCCTGTTGGCCTGTCACCAGTCCTCGGCCTGCTGCACATCTTCTCGGCTGAATCCCCAGTACCAGGCACATAGTAGGTGCTCAGGAATGGCTAATGTTAGGTGTCTTGTCTGCTCCAATTTGAGCATGTAGGACACAACCCCTCAGTTTCTCTGGCTCTGTGAGGGCTGGTATCCCTTGACTTGCCAGGGAGAAATATTTCTCTTTCTTCTCCTCTCCGGTGATGGATGCTTGCTTGCTGTAAGACTGCTCTCCAAAACATTTACTCTGTGAAGCCTTACTAAGATCACTCTCGCAGATCTCCCTCAATATGTATATATGTTTTTTGTGTATCAATCAAAGTTTTTTGTTTTTGCTTTTCCCATCTCCAATGGTTTTCCTCTCCTGCTCTAACCCCCATCCCTCCATAAGAAGCCAGGCCTTTCTGAACCTGTCACCTCAGGGAAGGATGTGGCAGGGCAAAGGAAGAAACAGAAGCATCTTGTTTTGGGGGCACCATGATATTTATCTTTAGGAGACCAGAGGGGACTCTGGACACAGAAAGTTTGGGGGGAAACACCTGTGTAAGTTTAAGAGCATGGAGCTGGGGGGCGAGAGGGGGAGTTGAGAGTGGGTACAGAGAAAGGGAACCCTGGGCAGGTGGCAAGGCCTTCTCAGGGGATGGCCTAGTGGTGAACCTTGGCCAGTGAGGCCTTGAATATCCTCACAGAACTTCCTATGCCCAGCGTGGCACAGAATAGGGGAATGAGTCCCCTGCCCTAAGCACAGAACACCCTGAAGGAGGTCAGGAGCAGAAAACCGCCTGGGCAACCCGCATGGGGCATGTCGACTGATGTGTCAGTGAACCCCAGAAAGACCTGAGGTTGAGATGTCCGCGGCATGCCTCAAGCCCCCCAGAACTTACAGACACCTCAGAGAAAGGTAAGAGAAGTCATAACGTGACAGAACTGAGGTTTCTGCTTCCCCGGTGAGGAGACGTGGTATAAAAATTAAGTTCTTACAGAGGAAGAGAATAGGGGCTAAGCACTCGGACTCTTGAATCAGGCTGTTTGGGTTCAAATCCCAGGTAGCTGTGTGACCTTAGGCAAGCCATTCCTCTTAATTTCTCTGTGCCTCAGTGTTTGGTTTTTATTTTTTCATCTCTAAAATGGTGGTTCATATAATTTGTAAGACAGACCCAGGTTCCAATCCTGACTCAGCCACTAACTAGCTATGTGACTCTGGCATAGTCACTTACCTACTTTGTGACCAAGCTTCCTCAGAGTTATCCCTACTGAACTTACAGGGTTGTCATGAAGGTCACACGAGTTGTATGGTATTCCTTTGATGGCACCCTATTGTGGAGTTAATTTCTGAACTGTAATGCGTTTTTTAAATAAATGTCGATTATGATGATGATTCCTGTGAATTGTAAGTAGATTATAAATAAATCAAGGGCAATACTGATTTTCACCTGTGCTGAGAAATGGAGGTGCCACCCTTATGTCTTATCCTGCCCCAGCCTAGCTCAGGGCCCCATCACAGGGCAGCTCAGCAGATATCTATTATGAATGGGGATTCTTAAGAAATAGATGTAGTGTTACTTACAAAGAAGGTGAACACAGGGTTTGGTTCTGAGGGTCAGGAGAGAGGATCTGGTCAGGGATTGCTTCACAGGGGCCACTAGAACTTAGAGTTTTGACTTTGCTCAGTGCCGTGGCTGGCTTTCTAAGTGGGCCTGACCTCAGGCAGTGGTCCCATGAACCCAGTGGGGCTGTGGGGATTTCTCCCCTTCCTTGGTTCCCTTATCCTGAGTCTCGTATCCTAAACCTCAACTCCCCCCCTGGACAAATGCTTGCTTCAGCTGCTTACTTAACCCCCTTGCATCCCAGTGCCTTCATCTATAAACTGTAGCCAGCATGGCCCACTTTATGGGGTCCCTGCGGGGATTGAATTGGATCACGCATGCCTGGCCCTTTGTCCGGTGCTCGGCACAGAAGAGGTGCTTCCAACATTACTTTTCGTCTCCTCTTCCCTTCCTGGGGAGCTGGGTTAGCAGGAAAAACCTAAAAGCAGGCAGTGGAGCTTTCATCCTGCCATGAAAGGGACGGCTCACGTGATGTTTGCCCCTAACAATTTACTAATCTGCAACCACTTGAGGGATGTAAAAAGTCCTCACCCTCCTCTGGGGTCAGAGAAGGTCAGGCTTCTGTTTGAGAAGCAGCGTATTGTGTTCAGAAGACATTATACACTGTGTCAATATTTGATGAGGCCCCGGGAGGTGCTGTGGGCTTGGCCGGCTGATTGCTCTGTGACTACAAGGCGTCCTGTACCTGATGTGACATGCCCAAGACCCACGTCCTAAGGGAAGGAGTGCCACATTTGTCCTTTAGGAAAGACAGCAGGGCTGATCTGGCTCCAAACCGGCTACTCTCATTTTCTTTCTCTCCCTTTCGAGAGGGAAATGATATTACTGACCGCTTATCCTGGGCCTTATCTCCCTTAGTCCTCAGGAGGCTCATTTTACAGTTGAGAAAACTGAGGCCTTGACAAGTAAGACACTTGCTCAAGGTCGAGTTGTGAGTTGTGACTGAGAAGGGCCAGCTAACCGAGGAGAAGCAGTATAGGGGCCAACTCAACCTCAAGAACAGGGGCCTTCGTCTGTTGATAGACCCTTAAGTTGGCCTTACAGAGGTAGGCCTTACAGAAGAGGCACTTTCACACGACAGGGCCTATGAAGGGCGAGAGAAGCCGAGGGAAACAGAAAAAGGGATGAGAAGCCTCGTTCCCAAACAACTGCAGGCCTGCCTCGGTCTTCACACAAGGATTATGGGATCGGCCTTCATGCTTCCTTCAAAATTTTAGCTTCCCTTTCCTCACTACTGCTCTTTGCCTGGCCCAGATCTTTCCCTTCAGGAGCAAATATGACCCAGGAGTTTTCAGCTGGTTTTTGTGAGCTTGGAATCGTGTCTGAGCTGCACCCCCAAGCAGCTCCTTCCCACCTGTAGACTAGGCTGGAGCCATCCCTGTCCCCTGGGTCTGTTAACGAAGTGTCTGCCTCTCTCTGCCTTGCCCCTCAGGACTTCTGTGGCAGGTGGACTTGTGTCTGCTTGGATCTTGGGTGTGGCCTCTTGGATACCCTTCCACTTAGCATTGCATCATGTTTGGTGTTCCTCCCTGGCCATCTTTGGGACCTCCATCCCGGGCACAGCACTTGTCTGCTCGAAAGGGGTGTGGAGTGATGGAATCATGGATTCAACAGGATCATGGGTGCAGAAGCACTCACCACAGTGAGTCCCCGTGGTAGGTACTCCATCCGTGTTATTGGAATTCACTTTAGAGTGGAAGCATAGGATTTTAGTTCTGTAAAGGAACTTAAAAGCTCTTGACTCAGACTCCACATCTTTACAGATGAAGAGATTAGACCCCAGACGGTTAGCGGCTTGCCCAAATTCATAAGAGGAGTGACCTGGGTGAGCACTCTGAATGCCCGGATAGTAACAATAATGCCCTCCTTTTAATTTTTTTTAAGTTTATTTGTTTATTTTTGAGAGAGAAAATGCACGTGTGAGCAGGGGAGGGGCAGAGAGAGAGGGAGAGAGAATTCCAAGCAGGCTCTGTGCTGTCAGCTCAGAGCCCAATGGGGAGCTTGAACCCACGAACTGTGAGATCATCCCTTGAGCTCAAATCAATAGGATGCTTAACTGACTGAGCCACCCAGGCACCCCCTTCTTTTTAAATTGAGGTATAATCAACATACATTATATTAGTTTCAGGTGTATAACATAATGATTAGATATTTGCATATATTCCTAAATGATCATCATAATCACTCTAGTTAGCATCTGTCACCATATATAATTACAGAATTTTTTTTTCCCTTGTGATGAGAACTTTTAAGATTTATTCTCATAGCAACTTTCAGATATGCAACACAGTGTTAATTTCCCTATGGTCACCATGCTGTACATTATATCCCCATGACTTATTTATTTTATGATTGGAAGTTTGCACCTTCTGACTCCCTTCACCCATTTCACCCACCTCATACCCCTGCCTCTGGCAGCCATCAATCTGTTCTCTGTGTCTTTGAGCTTGTTTTTGTTATTGTTGTCTTTTTTTAGATTCCACTTATAGGTGAGATCATAGGGTATTTGACTTTCTGACTTATTTCACTTAGCATAATACCTTCCAGGTCCATCCATGTTGTCACAAATGGCAAGATTGCCTTCTTTATTATTGCTGACTACTATTCCACTCTGTATATGTGTGTGTGCGCATGTATTTATGTGTATGTGTATACATAACATCTTCTTTATCCATTCGTCTGTTGATAGACACTTAAGTTGTTTCCATAGCTTAACTATTGTAAACAATGCTGCAATGAACATAGGGATGCATGTATCTTTTTGAGCTAATGTTTTTACTTTCTTCAGATAAATACCAAGAAGTGGGATTGCTGGATCATATGGTAGTTCTATATTTATATTTTTGAGGAACTTCCACACTGTTTCCAGTAGTGGCTGTACCAATTTACATTCCTACCAACAGTGCACAAGGATTCTCTTTTCTCCACATTCTTGCCAGTCAATACTTGTTATCTCTTATCTTTTTGATGATAGCCATTCTAACAAGTGTGAGGTGATGTCTCATTGCAGTTTTGATTTGCATTTTTCTGATGATTAGTGATGTTTTCATATCCCTGTTGGCCATCTTTATGTCTTCTTTGAAAAAGATATATTCAGATCCTCTGCCCATTTTTTTAATTGGATTTTTTTTGCCATTGATTTGTATGAGTTCTTTATATGTTTTGAACATTACCCTCTTATCTGATATATAATTTACAAATGTTTCCTCCCATTCATCAGGTTGCCTTTTCACTTTCTTGATGGTTCCTTTTGCTGCACAGAAGCTTTTAGTTTGATGTAGTCCCACTTGTTGATTTTTGCTTTTGGTGTCAAATCTAAAAATTCATCACCAAGATTGATGTCAAGGAGCTTCCTGCCTATGTTTTCTTCTAGGAGTTTTGTTGTTTCAGGTCTTGTGTTCAAGTCTAATCCATTTTGAGTTAGGTTTTGTCTATGGTATAAGAAAGTGGCCCAGTCTCATTCTTTTGCATGTTGCTGTCCAGGTCTCCTAACACCATTTATTGAAGAGACTTTCTTTTCCCCATGTCTATTCTTGGCTCCTTTGTCATAAAATAGTTGGCCATATATGTGTGGGTTTACTTCTGAGCTCTCTATTCTTTTCCATTTCTCTATGTGTCTGTTTTTATGCCAATACTATACTGTTTTAATTACTATAGCTTTTAATATAATTTTAAATCAGGGAGCATGAGGCCTCCAGCTTTGTTCTTCTTTCTCAAGATTGCTTTGGCTCTTTGGTGTTTTTTTGTTTTGTTTATTTATTTGTTTGTTTTTGTGGTTCCATACAAATTTTAGAATCAATCTTTCTACTTCTGCGAAAAATGCCATTGGAATTTTGATAGGGATCGATTGAATCTGTAGATTGCTTTTGGTGGTATGGGCATTTTAACGATGCAATGATATCCTTAGATGCCCTGTCCTATTCTTGGCTCTGGAATTTAGAGGACTGCCCCCCATCCCCCACTACAACCCTCCTCCAGCCATGCCTCTCTTTTGAGTAAGGAGTTCACAGGGCCAGGAAGATGTGACTGCCTAGAGTCTATGCCCGTCTTTGAGATCATTCTCTACATACCTAGAGAATTCTAGAACATTCTCTGGCTACCTAGGTAATCTTTAGGGAACCTAGAATTTCTTGCCCAAATGACCTCTTCCAGTCTTCTTCAGGCCTCTTCCAATCTTCTTCAGGCCTCTTTTCCACGTCCATCCTACCAAAGGCAGAGATCAAAGCCAGTATGGCCAGTCTGTACACCCCTAGGCTCAAAGAGTGGCAAATTGGGGGGCTGTTAGTGGTGCATGGATGGAGTTTGGACATGTGGTTTGGGACATGGGCAAGGAGAGTGGGGATAGGAAGAGGAATCCATGAGTCCAGGGCTGGGCATTTGTGGGCAGGCTCTGTCTGTACAGCAGAATTTTTTTTTTTTAATTCTTTAAGTGTTTATTTATTTCTGAGAGAGAGAGAAAGAGTGTGTGAGTCGGCGAGGGGCAGAGAGAGAAGGAGACACAGAATCTGAAGCAGGTTCCAGACCTGAACTGTCAGCACAGAGCCCAATATGGAACTAAAACTTACAATCTGCAGGACCATGACCTGCACTGAAGTGGGACGCTTAACCAACTGAGCCACCCAGGTGCCCCTGTATCGCAGAATTCTAAGGAGGATAAGAGTTCTACATTTGAGGAGTGCTTGGGTGGCTCAGTTGGTTAAGCTTCTGACTCTTGATTTTGCCTCAAGTCATGATCTCACAGTCATGAGACTGAGCCCTGTGTCGGGCTCTGTACTGACAGTGCGGAGCCTGCTTGAGATTCTCTGTCTCCCTCTCTCCCTGCCCCTCCCCGATTGCATATGGTGCTCTCTCTCTCTCTCTCTCTCAAAAACAAACAAACAAACAAATAAACATTAAAAGAAAAAAAAAGAGTTCTGCATTTGAACCTGGACTTCTAAGTCACGGTGAATATGTAGTTGTCAAGATAGGATGGTATAATGTATTTTATTTGTTAGCTTGATCTGTAACTCTTCAATATTAGACCTCTGTGTATGGGCCTTCATTTGCACTCTTGTGCTGCACCCTACAAATGTTAGGAGTGGCCTGCACCGTGGTGATCTGTTTGGAGAGCCCAAAGGGGAGCCCCAATTGAAAAGCTAGAGAATCACTGGATGAGATGACTGGGACAACACGGCTGAGTGTTTCTTTTTCCTAACGGCCGGTGGCTGTCCAAGCCTATCAAGAAGCACAGCTAGTTGTATGAGAAATCTGAACAGGTTGTAAGTAGGACTGGAAGAATCATCTGTACTGTTCTGTTAATATAATATCTGTTCTTGAAAAGAGCTGACTCTGGTCTTCAGATCAATTTTGCTTTAAAATTGAAGGAAACTTTGACAAGGCTGTAAAGGGTTCACTTCCAGGCCATCATCCAGACCAACAAGGCCTCGTATAATAAATAGCCCTTTATTCCCCATTCCTCAAAACCAGGGGTTCAGGGAGGGTGTGCAGTTTCCCTATACATGTCTTCTTCCTTGGCCCTCTCTCCATGGGTCAGTTTCTCAGACTCAAAGGTGAGGGGATGGGCACTACGGGACAGGGTTAGGTTAGAGCCTTCATTCCACCAAAAATAAGCCCTTTTCTGTGTTCGTCGGCTTGTCTAGAAAGGTGGAGAAGCAGCCCGGCTGCAGACCCGCCCTCTTGCTGCAAGGTGAGCGTGCCCTTGGCTGTGAGGCTGTACTGCCAAGGTTTATAGGAAGCTACACCCCAGGCTATTGTGCTGCCATCCCTGAAGGAAAACCTCCTTCCCTCCCCTGATGGCATGTTCACCGTCTCTGTTTATTGCCAGCATCCAGTTCCCAGAACTCTCTGGAGGATTCACAAGCCTCAGACAATGAGGTGTCTCATGTGGAGAGAAAGGAAGGGCATGGAAGTCACCAGGGTCCACGTGGACACTTTGACCTTGGAGTGGCTGTACCTGCTTATTCCCGTTGACTGAAGCTAGCCAGCAGTGCTCAGGGTCTGACCGTGTTGCCAAAATGAGGGGACAGGAAGTGCTCTAATGAGCACTTGGGGGAAGGCTGAGGGCTCAGAGGTCAGAGGTGGAGCCCAGTGACCCCTCGTGTAGTATCCCACACTGTAGTTATTCCCCCATAGCCTAAGCTGGAAGAGTTGACCTTCAGCAAGAGCACGAGGTCAGGCAAGTTGGTGTTGGTTAAGCTACTCTTCATTGCTTCTTCCCCCTAGAACCCATGGGGGCGCCTTGCTGCTCTGGTCTCCCATCCAGCATTTGCCCATGCCTCTCAGCTCCCAGGGCTAATGCTGGGCTTCCTGCATGGGTTCCATCATACTACCCTTTCCTGGGCTATGGTTTACACCCTCGAGGACTAAGGTTTACACAGACACACATGCAAAATTCACTGGTTGGCATTGCATCTTCCCAGAGTCCTATTTACTAATGGGAGGCAGGGGAAGAGTGACCTCCCATTTTGCAGGACAATTGTTCATTTAAACCCTGATCGCTTGTTTTCCTAACCTCCAGGTGAGGTCTATGCTGGTCCATGTGGCAGGCTGTGCAAGAGAATTCGAGAATACTCCAGGCAGGCACAGGACCTGTTGGGTAGAGTTGAGGTGGGGTTCTAGCCCTTATTTACCCCTTGCCTGGACACCCCTATGCTCTGAGTTATCTCTTAACTGAATGCACCCCACAAGAGAGATACTCATGGGAAAGATTCCAGGCTCGGGAGGAAAGTTTTGGTGGCAAATGAAGCCTTGTAGTTGCCCACAGACCATCTCAGGAAGCTATTTCATCTACTCTGGTGCTGGAGGCTGGATGTATCTCACTGGCTCAGCAAGGAGCCCCTACTGAGAACCCAGGACTCACAGAAGCAGAGTGTGTGTGCCTTCACGGCGGGCCGTGTTCTCAGGAGCATGACTTTATTTGACCCAATGACAACTTTGGGAAGAAGGAAGGGCAAGAATCTTATGCCCATTTGTAAAAACGAAATGTTTATTTTTCTATTTTTGAGAGACAGAGTGTGAGCGGCAGAGGGGGACAGAGGAGCTAAAGAAAAAGCAGGCTCTGCGCTGACAGCACAGAGCCTAACGCGGGGCTTGAATGCACAAACTGTGAGATCACGACCTGAGCTGAAGTTGGACGCTCAACCGACGAAGCCACCCAGGTGGCCCTTGTACCCGTGTTATAGATGAGAAAACTGAGACTCCAGGGAGGTGAAGTGATGTGCCAAATAAATGGCAAAGGTGGAACAATGATCCTCCGGTTTTACCGGTTCAACAGCCTTGTCATGTTGTCTCTTAGCAGGCAGACTCACAAAGTCCAGTTTTCATTTTAATTTTCTAGAACGTAAAGGTATTTCAGAAGTCCTTTGTGTCTCCAGACCATGGCCCATTTGCCTCCACGTTTTCTCACTTCCTGCCAGACGTGATTGGATTGTCCCAACAATACTGCACACCTGTTGAGTGTTTACTGTTTGCAGTGGCTTTTTTCCCCCTAGCCATCTCTGAGGCGGGCAGGGCAGGTTTTCTGTGCCTTACAGATGGGCAAAGGGAGCGGGGTGAATTGCCAAGCTCACACGCCCGGTTTGGCACCAACACCCAGTTCCTCTCATTTTCAAACCCAGTGAGCCTTCGGCTTTGTCACGCTGCCTCTTCCCCGGGGGGCTAAGGAAGCATAAGTAACTGCCTACAGGAAATATGCTTCCCTTCCCTTCCCCACAGACACCGCGTTCCCGGAGAACCAAACTCCATGGAAACAGAATGAAGAGGGTGTGTCCGCGACCTTTCTTCTGGGCCCATCCACTTCTCATGAGAGAGGCTGGGGAGCCACCACATATTTTCCTGGTGGGTCGGTCCCTGTTTGTACCCTTCTTCAGTTTTTTTTTTTTTATGTTTATTCATTTTTGAAAGACAGAGAGAGACCGAGCACAAGCAGGAGTAGGGCAGAGAGAGAGGGGGACACAGAATCCGAAGCAGGCTCCAGGCTCTGAGCTGTCCGCATAGAGCCCGACGCGGGGCTTGAACTCACGAACCGCGAGATCATGACCTGAGTGGAAGTCGGACCCTCAACCGACTGAGCCACCCAGGCGCCCCTTGTACCCTTCTTCAAAACAGACCAGGATAATTGAATCACAGGGTATCAGAGAAGAAAGGGAACCTCAGAATCTTCTTTCTGGTCTAATGCCCCTTCCTTCTGCAGACGAGGAGACAGTTTTTTTTTGGTTTTGTTTTTCAGCTTTGCTGGCAATATGAGAATTGTAAGATATTTAAAGTTACGATGCGATGACTTGATACGTGGATATTTATTTATTATTATTTTTTAGCGAACTTTTAAGTTCTACTCTCTCAGCAAATTCCGGTCGTACGGTATGGTGTTATCAACAACAGTCTCCATGTCATACATTAGATCCTCAGACCTTATCCATCATCTAGCTGGATATTTTTACCCTTTCACCAGCCTCTCCTTATTTCTCCCACCCCAATCCCTGCCAGCTACTTCTCTACTCTCCTGTTCCATGAGTTCAGCTTTAAAAAAAAAAATTTTTTTTTTTCTCCCTAGGTCTCACACGTTAAATGATACCATGCAGCATTTGTCTTTCTCTGTCTGCTTTGTCTCACGTAGTGTAATTCCCTCTCAGTCTGTCCAGGTTGTTGCAAATGACATAACTTCCTTCTCTTTTAAGGCTGAATAATATTCCACTGTACATCTAAACCACATTTTTCTTGATCCATTTATCCACTGACAGACACTTAGGTTGTTTCCGTAACTTGGCTATTGTGAATAATGCTGCAGTGAACACGGGATGCAGATGGCCCTTCGAGATAATACTTTCATTTCCTCTAGGTATACGCCCAGAAGCGGGCATCGTACGGTGGTTCTATTTGTAACTTCTTGAAGAACTTCCACACTGTTTTCCATAGTGGCTGCACCAGTTGAGATTCCCAACAACAGTGGACAAGGGTTCCCTTTTCTCTATATCCAAGCCAGCATTTGTTATTTGTTTTTGATACTAGCCATTCTGACAGGTGTGAGATGTTTATCTCCCTGTGGTTTTGATTTGCATTTCTTTGATGATTAATGATGTCGAGCACATTTTCATGCACCTGTTGGCCATTTATATATCATCTTTGGGAAATCGTGTGTTCAGATCTTTCCCCCATTTTTAAGTTGGGTTGGTTTTTTTTTGCTATTGAGTTGTGAGTTCCTTGTATACTTAGGATAGGAACCCTTCATCAGCTATGTGGTTTGCAAATAGTTTCTCCTAGATTATAGGTTGTCTTTTCATTTTGTTGACGTTATTCTATGTTCATGGACAGGAAGAATTAATATTGTTAAAATGTCCATAGGACTTGAAGCAATCTATAGATTCAATGTAATCTTTTTGTTAAGTTTGCTTGTTTGTTTGTTTATTTAGAGAAAGAGCAGGGAAGGGGTAGGGAGAGAGGGAGAGAGGTAATCCCAAGCAGGCTCCACGCTGTCAGTGCCGAGCTTGATGGGGGCTGGATCTCACAAACTGTGAGATCATGACCTGAGTCGAAGTTGGACGCTTACCTGACTGAGCCATGCAGCCACCCCTCAATGCAATTTTAATCAAAATTCCAATGACATTTTTCACAGGAATAGAAAAAGCAATCCTAAAATATGTATGAAACCATGAAAGCTCCCAAGTACCCAAAGCAATCTTGAGGAAGAAGAGTAAAGTTGGAGGCATCACACTTCCTGATTTCAAACTACATTTCAAACCCATAGTAATTGAAACAGTATAGCACTCACATAAAAACAAGCATGTATGGGGTGCCTGGGTGGCTCAGTCAGTTGAGCGTCAGACTTCGGCTCAGGTCATGACCTCGCGGTTCGTGAGTTCGAGCCCCATGTTGGGCTCTGTGCTGACAGCTCAGAGCCTGGAGCCTGCTTCAGACTCTGTGTCTCCCTCTCCCACTACCCCTCCCCCACTCTCTCGCTCTCTTTCAAAAATAAATAAACATTTAAAAAATTAAAAAAAAAACAACCAAACAGGCATGTAGACCAGTGGAACAGAACAGAGCTCAGAAATAAGTCCATGAATAGATGGTCAGTTAATTTTCAGCAAAGGAGCCAAGAAGACACAATGGGAAAAGGATAGTTTCTTCAATACATGGTGTTGAGAAAACTGGACAGCCACATGCAAAAGAATAAAACTGTATCTGTATCTTATACTCTACACACAAATCAACTCAAAATGGGTTCAAACTTGAATGTAAGACTGTAACACCCCAGGAAGAAAACATCGGGGTAAGTTCCTTGACGTCGGTCTTGGAAATGATTTTTGTGTTTGACACCAAAAGCAAATGCAACAAAAGCAAAAATCGAAAGGGGGACTACATCAAACTGAAAAGCTTCTGCCCAGTACAGATGAGAAAATAATTTGAGGCTATAATAGAGACAGGGTAAGTGACTTGCTCAGGGCCACCCCTAGCTCTAGGTACAGGAAACATTTCAGTCTCATGTGGAAGTTGCTAGCTTGGTTTCTGTCTACACATATCCATAATCTGGAGATTAGGCCCTGGGAAAGATGAATGGCTGTTGTCATTTAAAGGAGACCTGGGAGAGACAGGGTGAAGACCACGGACTGGAAGGTTGGCATCTTATTGCTTGCTTTAACTCTGAAATCTGGGCTCCGTTGGCTTTCCCTGATTCCCTTTCACTTGGAAAAAAAAGTGTCTACTTTTGTACTGACCCATGCTTTTTGGGTCTGAGACCTGCACCCCAGGATTCCCTGCAGGGTCCCACCTTTTTAGGGGAAAAGTTGTTTCCTCAACACACATTTACAGAGCACTTATTTCATACAAGGCCTTGTGCTAGACCAGGGGATACCCAATAAGCAAGACAGACATGGTTCTAGTCCTCAGTCTAGCAGAAGCCGAAAGGCTGCTTCAAATGATTAATCCTGGAGTTACTTAAATCCATAATTAATCCTGAGAACGCCTTGCAATCAGCATTCACAACTTGGTTGGGCTCATGTTCTGGATCCTGAGCTGCCTTCCCAGCCTCTGGATCTGTAGTATTCCCACTAGTTTCCCGATGCCCATCTTGGTTGGACCCTATGCCTTGATTTATGGGTATCTATGTGGATACCACTGTGTTCTCCTGCTTGGCCTGAGCACCTGAATTTGTCTCTGTGCCAGTTATTGGGGATAGGATGCTAAACAAGTCAGACTTGGCTCCCATTTTTAGGAATGGCTTCTGGTTCTTGGCCTCTACTCTCTGGCCGGAGCTATCGATGTTTTCCCTGTTCGCTTGGAACTGCTGAGCATTAGCCTTGACTCTATTACACAGATTCTACCTTGTTTATGTACGTCCTCCCTTTGATCTCATGTCCGTCTCTGCCCTTGACTTTGATGTTCGGGTTCACGGTAACCGTGCATCTCCTTCACCGATGAGCTGACCCCCAGCTATAATCTCACGCGTGACAACTTCCTGCCGTCATGCCTACCAGCTTGGCCTGCCTTCTAGTTCTGTCCCTCCTTGGCTCACTTCATCTCAGGCAACCCGTGGCCCGGAGCCGACCCATCCTAACAGACCCTTGATATACATTTACGAATTAAAGCAATTCCAGAGTGGTTCAGAAATGTCAGGAGCCTCCGAAAGAATCCAGAAGAGTTGGCTAATCGTATGTTCTGAGTTGAGAATCTCTCTCTCTTTCATTCCTGTGCTTCTCTGTGCTCCAGAAGTTGAAAAGAAAGCAAAGAGAGTCTCATGGTGGGTGTGAGGCAGGCTGAGATGAGAAACTCTTCACATAAAACTTCTCAAGCCCAGCCACCTGGGCGGCCTGGACAGCCCCAGGGAGGGGCGGTGTGGGACACAGGTGCTGCCTGTTACTGGCAGATCTGGGGAGTATTTTCTTCCCTCCACACTTCCTCAGAACAGATCTGCCCACACAGCAGAAACAGAGCTGACCCGGGAGGTGCTTTGTTTTCTTTGAATGCCTTTTCAGGTTTTTGCATGGGCTGTTTCTCTGGATTAGAAACCTTTGTTGGCATCCATGAACTTTCTTCACACCCACACAAGGTAGATGCAGACAACTTGCGTGAGCACCAAAGTTAAAGGCCTATGAGGCAGATGACCAGACCCCTGCTGAGTGGCCACCATTGGCCATTATTTTTGCCACCCTGCTCAGTTCGGCCACCGTGTCAGTAACCAGAGAACACTCTAGTCCCTGCATTAAGTGAGCTTGGAACTTTTCTCAAATTCTGTATGTCTTTTTTTGATTTTACCCCCCAGGGTGAGAGAAAGGTTTTACCTTTTTTTGTGTGTGAAATAGTGGTTGAGCCTTTATATCCTGATAGCCTCTAAGATGGCCTCCAATGATCCCCATCTCCCAGTATTAATACTCTTATGTAATCCCCTCACTTTGAATAAGGACAAATTTATTTATTTTTAAAGTTTACTTATTTTTTAATTTATTTTGAGAGAGAGAGAGAGAGAGAGAGAGAGATTGGCAGAGAGAGTGGGAGAGACAGAATCCCAAGCAGGCTTTGTGCTGTCAGTGCAGAGCCCAGCATGGGGCTCGATCCCATGAACTGTGAGATCATGACCTGAGCGGAAATCAAGAGTTGGACGCTTAACCGCCTGAGCCACCCAGGCGCCCTGAGGACTGGCCTTATTGACCTATTGAAAGAATCAGATTCAGCGAAAGGGATGGATGTCACTTCTGAGATTAGGTTATAAAACATTTGGCTTCTGTATTGAACACCCACTTTTCTCCTCTTGTTTTCCCTTCCCTTCCTGTCCCTCCCCTTCCCTCTCATTCTCTCCCCTCTCCATCTCTACTCTCTCCCCACCCTCCCCCCCCCACCACTCTTGGATCATTTACATTGGGGGAAGCAAACCGCCAGGCTATGAGCAACTCTGTGGAAAAGCCCACGTGGCGTGGCGAAGACCTGAGACCCTCAGCCCAGCAGCTGTGAGGAACTGAAGGCTGTCAACTTCCCCATGAGTAAGCTTAGAAGTGGGTCCTTCAGCCCCAGCTGAGAGCTTTACTGCAGCGTTATGAATGAGGCTGAGCCAGAATCACTCAGCTAAGTTGCTCCTGGTTTCCTGATTCACAGAACAATGAGATAAGAAATGTTTGTTGTTTTAAGCTGCCAAATTTTGGAGTGATTTGTTTTGCAGCAATAGATAAATAATATGCATTCCTGTATAGGAGCTCCGAATACATGGCTTTCATTTCTTCTTTTTTTTAATGTTTATTTATTTTGAGAGAGAGAGAGAAGAGAGTGGGAGAGGGGCAGAGAGGGGGAGAGAGAGAGAGAGAGAGAGAGAGAGAGAGAGAGAGAGAGAGAGAGAGAGAGAGAATCCCAAGCAGGCTCCATGCTGTCAGCGCAGAGCCTGATATGGGGCTCGATCCCACAACCTTGAGATCGTGACCTGAGCCGAAATTAAGAGTCAGACGCATAACTGATTGAGCCACCCAGGCGCCCCACATGGCTTTCATTTCTTCACCAGCGACTCATTCATAACCTTCTTGCCATCTGCCTCTGTCCCCACCAAAGCTGCTGCTAGCCCATCAGCCACCTTTGCGCCAGGTAAGAAGAGGGACCCATTCCTCAAGACATTTTTCTCCCTTTGGCTGGAGGATTGTGGTGAACATCCACTCTGTGGTGCCTGGGGAGGGAGTGGTACCCTGCAGACGGGCTGTCTTTGTGCAGTGCACAGGCTGCATGACCCTGGCCCTGCTCCTACTGAACATCCTCTTTTCCATGTCACCTGTGCCTTGCAGTTTTGCAAATCTGATGACCTTTCCTGAATTCTCCTTTTCTTTAATCATCTCTCAGTCTTCCGTGATACCTGTGAGCCACTCCCGCATCCTTGCAACTTGTTACGTAGGACTGAAGGAGACAGGACCAGACAGAACAAGGATACAGGTGGTTTATTGCCAAAGAGATTGATTGGCCATTACAACCAACCCAAGCCCCGGCATGGCTGTTCCCGGAGCCAGTCCTCTGTGGTGATTCACCCCAGATGTTGCCTGGGGCTTCCTGCTCTCATCCTCACGGTCACCTCTGGTTCCAACCTCCTGTGTCCAGTGAGTCCTTGTTCTCTGCCTCGGCTTTGGGGCTCTCCCTTTATCGCTACCCTGATGTGCCAACATGGAATCCATCCACTGGTCCTCAGTTTTTATTCAAAACTGCCTACTTTAGTAAAGTTTGAGGAGACAGAAGGAGTGCATTTTCCTTACAGAGTAGCAAACAATGGACTAGGAGAGCCCTTGATTCTTAGAAGTTCTTTGGTGATTCTGCAGCCCTACTGGTCCTCTGGCTCTGTTGTCTCCCCCAGCACTGAGGCAGCTGCGTTTTTAACTTTCTCTTTTGTTAGCTTGTCTCCTGCCAACCTATGCCTCCAGCCATACCCGCCACCTGAAGGTTTATAAATGTACTTTCCTGTGGAAAATGTACTTTCCTCCCCCACCATGAGGAATTCCATTCCCAGCCAGTAAGCTACGGGTTTTTGGTTTTGTTTTGTTTTGTTTTTCTTCATGTGCCTCAGTTAGTTCTTGAAGTGACCACAGATGAATCAAATGTTAAAGGTTACCTCCCAGACTGACTCAAAGTAGAGGGGAGCAGTTTTGACAGAGTGAAGATTCTTTTCTAGAATTCTCTTCTCTCTGGGACCATTTGTCTCCCTTTTCCTTGGCATCCCCCCCGCTCCCCCACCCCAGCATGCTGTAGGCACTTTTTACTCCGTATTTCTGAGTTTCCACAGGAGCCCAGAAACCACTTCTGATTTGATGGATTCTCCACTGCACCTTTTACTTTGAAAATGGTTATGATGGAATAGGGGCTAGGGTTGTTCTCCGTGCAGGCTTGCGCTTGCTGTATGTGACATTTGCTTTGAGCGGCTTTGAAAAATCCAATTTAGATGGTCATCACCTGCACTTGGTCTTGAACTCAGTGCTAATGCAGAGACTCCTTTGTTATCAAAATAATCCAGCTGTGGGGTGCCTGGGTGGCTCAGTGGGTTATGCGTCTGGCTTTGGCCTAGGTCATGATCTTGTGATCCGTGAGTTCGAGCCCCACGTCGAGCTCTGTGTTAACATCTCGGAGCCTGGAGCCTGCTTTGGATTCTGTGTCTCCCTCTCTCTCTGCCCCTTCATGCTCTGTCTCTTTCTCTCAAAAATAAATAAACATTAAAAAAAAAATAATAATCCAGCTAGACACTGTTGAACAGTCTCTCTGGCACTGCTACTCTCCAGAAGTCCTGATCATGTTGCCTATTCTCTCCCTCTTTCCCTTTTGTGACATAAAGTCTTTCCTTCTCTTCCCACCACTCAAGCCAACGGTCTCTCTTAGACCAACTTCTTTCTTCTGTTCCTCAAAGGTGAGCCCTTTTGGCTCACTTTTTCCTTTTTTCTCAGGAAACCTTACCTACTTTTGGGGTTTCAGCTATTGCTTTTTTTTTTTTAATGTTTATTTATTTTGAGAGAGAGAGAGAGAGAATGAGCAGAGGAGGGACAGAGAGAGAGGGAGAGAGATCCCAAGCAGGCTCTGTGCTGTCAGTGCAGAGCCCAATGTGGGGCTCAATCTCATGAACCGTGAGATTGTGACCTGAGCCAAAATCAAGAGTCAGACACTTAACTGACTGAGCCACCCAGGTGCCCCTTAGCTATTACTTTAGAAGTTATTAGATATTTTTTTCTTCCTTCCTTCCTTCCTTCCTTCCTTCCATCCTTCCTGCATTTATGCACATATGTGGTTTTTTCCATCCTAACCATTTGTGTGTGTACAGGGCAGTGGTATTGAGAACACTCATGCTGTTGTGCAACTGTCTCCACCATCCATCTACAGAACTTTCTCATCTTATAAAACGGAAACTGTCTCCCCATTAAATACTAACTCCACATTCTCCCCTTCTCCAGCCCTGCAACCACTATTTTAATTTGAGTTTCTATGAATTTGACTCCTCTAGGTCCTTCACATATGTGGAATCAGATAGTTTTTATCCTTTTGTTACCGGCTTATCTCACTTAACATAATGTCCTTGTTGGGGAACATTATCAAGAAAATGACCCATGAGCTGGACCCAGGCACCTGGAGGCTCCTTATACCTTCTCTGTCCTTAGAATGTGGATTCCACTTGACTTTCTCACACCCAGAGCCTGCTCCAAGGACACAGCCTTGACATGGTGATGTGGTGTTGAAAACACCTGCACGGTATATGTGACTGAGCCCAGTTAGAGCCTATTTATAAACTTTTAAAATTTAGAGGGTGGGTCTGGGGATCTGTTCATTTTGCTGCTGCCCAAGACAAGCCTTGTATTTAAGTTCTCTTTGCTGTTTCTAGAATTGCCACCTAGCAACATGGAGTGGCCTCTTTCTTTGGTCTCTCCCTGCCCTCTGTACACGGGGGTCAGTTTCAGATTCCACCAGGACAGTTCCAGAGAGGAACCTATTGTCCTCAAAGTTCATCCATGCTGTAGCATGTCAGCTATTACTTTAACATGAGTGATTCCAAAAGTATAGCTTCAGGCCTTACCTCACTCTCAAGATTCACTTCTATATCTCCAGCTCCCTTTTGGGCTTTTCCATCATTGCAGACAACTCAGAGTCCACATGTCTAAAACCATGCTCATCTGCCTTTTCTTCAAATCAGAACTCCTCATTTCTACTGATAGATGCAGATCCCTTACAGTTCACTGCTCTGTCATCCCAGGGACATCCCTATCCTCATGGTTTAAGATGCAGCTGGGGCTCCAGCCATCCCATCTGCATTCCAGACCACAAGATTGAGGCAAGGGTAAGGATAAAAGGCACATGCCACTTGTTGGTTTTTTAAAAAATTTTTAATGTTTATTTCTTTTAGGGAGAGACAGAGTGTGAGCAGGGGATGGGCAGAGAGAGAGGGAGAAGCAGGTTCCAGGCTCCAGTCAGCACAGAGCCCAATACGGGGCTCAAACCCACAAACCATGAGCTTATGACCTGAGCTGAAGTCAGACACTTAACCGACTGAGCCACCCAGGCTCTCCATGCCAATTGCTATTTAAGGAGGTTTTCTAGAAGTATCTTTATACCATTTCCAATTATATTCCATTAGCTAGAACTTAGTCACGTGGTCACAACTAACTTCCTGGGAGGGTGGAAAATATACACAATCTTTATTCTGGGTAGCCCTATATCAAACTAGAAATTGGGAGTTCTGTTACTAAGGAAGAAGGAAGGCTAAATAATTGAGTAGGAACAGACTGCCACAGGCCTCACGTCTGCTTCCGAGTGCCCTCTGTATACTCCTGTATCAACATGTTCTGCTCGAGTGGGATTATTGGACCGTTGCTATGACTCCCACTAGGCTGAGAGCTCTTTAAGGCTGAGTATCTTGTCTGCTTCATTTTTGGACTATGGTATTTGGTGCAGTGTTTGCCAAGGTAAAGGGGCTCAACAAGTGTTTAATGAATATAGCTGCCAGTGGAAAAAAATAAAGGAGGAAAGAGGGGCTCAGGAAAGTGTCCTAGAGTAAGGGGAGGGCTACTTGTGGGTAAATAATCCCGTCCTAGAAAAAGTAACAGCAAATGCTAATGAACAATGTCATAAAATAAATAATGTCACAATACATCATCATGCCATTTGTGATAACCTTATGAATTAGGACAGCTTTGTTTTTCCCCTTAACAGAAGAAGCAACAGATTCGGTGATGCTGAGACACTGTTTGAGGTCACATGCCCAGTTAGGGACTTGTTTTCCTTCACTTCAAGCCCCGTGTTCTCTTCCCTAGATGTGCGAAGGCTGCAGAATCACACTATCTCCAGTGCACGAAACTCCATGGTTTGTAAATGAAGGAAATACTGACGGGCACTTCAGCCAGAAAGGGCAGCTCTGGAGGGGACCCAAAGAGGAACTACGGAGAATGACTTCCTGGGGTTGGGGCTGCCCCCTCAGGCTGCCTTGCCCCTGTCACTTGCAGCCTTGTAAATACAAGGGAGGCTAAGAACCTGGAAACCATGGCTGTCAGGACTTCAGTAAGAAGTCTGTCTTGCAACCATGTTTTATAGTTTTCAGAGTACAGGCCTTTCACTTCCTTGGTTAGGTTTATTCCTATGTATTATTTTTGGTGCAATTGCAAATGGGATTGTTTTCTTTTTAAAAACATTTTTTAATAATTTTAATAATTTTTTATTAAATTTTTTTTAATGTTTATTTATTTTTGAGACAGAGAGAGAGAGAGCGCAGATGACCAGGGCAGGGGCCGAGAGAGGGAGACAACAATCCCAAGCAGGCTCCAGGCTCCGAGCTGTCAGCACGAGCCCCATTGCGGGACCTGAACTCACAAACCACAAGATCACGACCTGAGCTGAAGTTGGCTGCTTAACTGACTGAGCCACCCAGGTGCCCCCAAATGGGACTGTTTTCTTAATTTCTCTTCCTGCTACTTCATTATTAGGGTATAGAAGTGCAACAGATTTCTGCACATTGATTTTCTATCCTGTGACTTTACTGAATTCATTGATCAGTTCTAGTAGTTTTCTGGTGGAGTCTTTCAGATTTTCTGTATATAGTGTCATGTTGTCTGTACACAGTGAAAGTTTTACTTCTTCCTTACAAATTTGGATGCATTTTTTTTCCTTTTTGTTGTCTGATTGCTGTGGCTAGGACTTCCAGTACTATGTTGAATAAAAGCGGTAAGAGTGGACGTTCCTGTCTTGTTCCTGAACTTAGGGGAAAAGCTCGCAGCTTTTCCTCATCGAGGATAATGTTAGCTGAGGGTTTTTCATATATGAGATCCTGCCATTTTCAATGACATGGATGGAGCAAAGGGTGTAATGCTAAGTGAAGTAAGCTGGTGAGAATAATTCCACTTATATGTAGAATTTAAGAAAGAAACAAACAAACAAAAACAAGCAAACGAAAGAGAGAGTGAGAGAGAGAGAGAGAGAGGGAAACCAAGAAACAGACTCTTAGAGAACAAACCTCCCAGAAGGGACGTGGGTAGGGGGATGGGTGAAGTGGGTGATGGGGATTAAGGAGTGTGCTTGTTGTGATGAGCACTGGGATGTGTGGAACTGTTGAATCACTATATTGTACACCTGAAACTAATAGAACACTGCATGTTAGCTACAGTGGGGTTTAAAATAACATAAATGAAATCAATCCAAAGACAAAAAAATAAAAATAAAGAGACAGAAGTTGGTCTTGGGGAAGTTGGTCTTGGGGCACGGCTCGCATGGTGTGTTCTTAGAGTGCCATAAAGATCTCATCTGATTGTTGATTGCCCCAAAACAGGACCTCAAAGACAATATTGCAGCCAGATCTCTGCTTGGGGTGAACACTGTCTTGTATTGGACAGGAGTGCAGGGCTGTTTATGTGTTTTCCTGTCTAGTTGCATCTTGGGGTCAGGACAGGCAGGTTTTGTAGGATGGTTGAAAGCTGGCCGTGCCTTGCACTGATTCTGACCACTCGGGCATTCTCTGGCACACTTGTTCTCCACAGGTGGTCCTGGGGCCAACAGCATCAGCATCGCTTGGGAACTCTCTAGAAAGGCAAATTCTCACACTCCTTCCAGGCTCACTAATTAAATTAAACTGGATCCCAGCCATCTGTGAGTTAACAAGCTCTCCAGGTGATTCTGTGACAGGCGGCTCAGGTGAGAGGTGAAAAGGCCAGTAAGCTAGCAATAGCGGTCTCTGTGGGTTGTGGGGAGAGTCGTGGGGGAGGCTGGTGAGGCTTGTCCTGGCTTGTCTGCGGTGTCGGCTTTGAAGAGGCCCCGGGGTGTTCTTCCGCTTCACACTGATTCGTGGGAGGAGAAGGCCTATCCCAAAGAAGGGGCCATGGCCATCAAGGGGCAACAGGTAAAGGAACTGGTGGGGCCCCACCGGGGAGGAGGGGAGACCAGCCAGTTGGGACGGCTGGGCCTGGTTAGGCATGCCAACACCTAATGTGCAGGCCGGACCAGAGCGGATGCACAAGCTCGCACTTGTGCTCTTGAACGTAGGCCAGAGGTTCTGGGCTGCCCGGCTGTCAGTGTTCCTGTTTCCTGCCCTGTTACCCAGTAGTGTCCTTGGCCGCTGCCTTGCCTGAGCGAACCCCGTCAGTGAGCAGCTTGAGTTCTCCATATTTCACAGAATGTCTGGCACCTCTTATTACTTCTCATTACCCCTCTTTCCCCTGCTCCCCGCGGTGGCCAAGTGGGGCATCACCTCCCTTGGCACGGTCTGCTTGACTGGGCTTTCGGGCTTTAGTTTTGCATCTCTGCCACTCAGGGCTTGGTTATTCCAGTGATGAGGAGAAGGACGTCAATATGACACGTGTTCAGGGACTGGGGTGCCCCAGTTAGATGTGTCATGCTAAAATCAATAAGTCATTTCATTAAAAGTTATTGGTGAAAAACCATTAATTGCTCCAGTGCTGTGATTAAATCCCATAACCGTGTTTACCGTCGGGCGGCGAAAGCTCCGTGCTACACGTTTTACACGTCCGTGCTAAGTCATGCCTTAGTCCTCACGGCCATCCCGCTAACGGTGTCTGCTCCGCCTGCGAATGGTTCTGGCTCTGGTGAGCTGGACCGGGCGGCATACCGAGACCTTGTGGCAGAGGTGGGCACCGAGGGGAGGAGAGCGACCCACTTGTGGAGCTGGATTCTGAGGGAGGTGGCCGAAAACTTGCTGGGTCCACCTTAGCAACTACATTCGGCAGATAAATGATGAAGGTTCATCAGGGTCCAAGTGTGGGACACACAAAGAGGAATCTCTGTGTTGGTGAGAAGCAAAGGTAGGTGGGTGGCCACCTGGCAGTCCATCAGGTTTGGAGCTGGGCGAGGGCAAGGCTTCACATCTAGGACAGCCAGGTAGACAGGGGCTCCAGGCCTAGAAATGAAAGCCACGTAAGAGCCAGGGTGGTGGCTGGGTGGCTTGAAGGAGGCTGGAGGATGTGTGGGTTTCTGTCGCAGCAGATGTAGCTGGAAGGACCGCTCCGTGGCCGGTGGAGGAGAGGAGCGCACCTGCCAGGAGCGGCCCCAGACGGCGGGAGGTGTCAGGGCTTTCAGGAGGCGGGACCGCCTGGAAGTGTGGTGTGAGTTATCAGTTTCCTGAGGACGTCATGGATTTTCCAAGCTTTAATTACAAGTCTACCTTCCACCTGTTTCCATCTTTGCCCTCCCTCGGGGAGGTTTCTGGAGTATTTATTTGTTGGCTTTCTGCACACAGCGGGTTGTAGAGGGAAGCATTCGGAGTCCGGCCAAGTAGGCTCTGAATCCTGGTTCCGCTGTTTGAATGTGGGTGCTCCAAGGGAGTTGCTTCTCATCTTGCGGAGCTCGGGTTTCCCATCTCGAAAATGGGACCCGCGATGCCTTCCTCATAAATATCGTTGCAGTCGTGAGGATGAAGGAGGTGGGGAATCTACCTTTTCACGGAGCTTCTGAAGCAACGCCGACTCCCTCCCTTTCTCCTCCCTGCTCCCCACTCCCAGCTGGCACGCACCCAGAGTCCTCAAGCTCCTCTGTATTTTGAAAACCCAAGTGCCTTAAGTAAACACACACGAGCTCATCTATGTCCGCTTTGTTGTAAACAAAGGACTTGGGGAGAGGGAGTTTGTCTATTTTTTACTTGGAAAGCCAGAGGCAGTTTTCTTTCTTTTCCTTTTAGTAAGACGGAATCTATGCCAGACATTCCATCCTAGAGATCAGGTTCAGTGCTCTCGGGAGGGTGTCACATAATATCCATCACGATCACAGGGGAGGTTGGAGTCGCAGCCTCGTCCACAACACTGACCCACTGATCGTGGACAAGGAGCCTCGCTCTGGTTGCAGGCTGGGGAGAACCAGGGTGGGGTGTGGGCTCAGGCTCTCGGACAGGCCATCTGTTGTGCGCCACCACGTTGGAACAACCCAATGGTTTATTCTCTTTAAGAATGCATTTCTCAAATCCCTGCCTCCTAGCCTGGATGTGAGTTTGGATTATACTGCTTCAAATAGCCCTGCTTGATTCTTGCTCCTTCTGTCCCCCCTGGAGTTTGAGCTGTGTTTGCTGCTAATAGCAGGAAAGGGGAGGTCCCTTGGACCTTCAAAACCTCCTCCAGCTGCTGGGCTGCCTGGCACGTCAGAGCATTACAGCTGCATTTAATCTTTTGGGAGCGGGGCTGCTGGAGGCGTCCCAGCGTCCTGGCGCCTGTGGGCGGGTGATTGCCTTGCCCCAACTATGCATTTGAGCCAAAGAGTCTTCAAAAGAAAGAATCGCATTACAAAGCTATAGACGTTTCTAAGTGCTGTGCGTCAGGGGTAGATGATGTATGTTTGTCATTCCAGCTTAAAACAAACTGTTGAGAGCTGTTGAATCCCCAGTTCTTTTTGCTACATAGACTGGGAAAATGCACATGGAGATTTTTGGAAGAACTAGGGGGGAAAAAAGGGTAGGAAAGAATAAAGGAGACCTCTTCAGGGTAAGATGATTGTAGAGAAAGAAGGGAGGAGAGGAAGGCGAGGCAGTTAGCCACAGCTGAGCAATTCAGTTCTGTGTGTGTACAGTACATTCCTATAGTATGCAAGGTACTGTTTCCAGCACCTACATTGGACTCCGCCATCAAAAGCAAGGGGAGAGGTATCTACAAGGGAAGGGAGTGCTGGTCATCTCTCTGAATGCAGCCAGGGAAGCATCTGCCCCAGAAGACTGGCTATGACCATGGCCTTGGCTTCCATTTCTTTGGAACATACATTGTTCCAAAGCTCTTTAGGACCTAGACTGTGCCAGATTGTCTCCTGAGTCCACAATGCCTGGCACGAGGTAGGTGCCTACAGAATATCTACTGAATGAACAGGAATGAATATTTAATACTGGGAAAGACAACACCAGAGACTGAAAGACTGTAAGTCCAGATGAACCTCCCTCTATTAGCACTCTTAAATTTTCTTGACTGTTCTGCTGCTGTCTTTGAAGGTAGAGCAAGGAGTCTCAAGCCAAGGAATTTAGGTGGCCTTTAAGATTGGAAAAAGCAAGGAAAGGGATTTTTTCCTGTGGAGCCTCCAGAAGGAAGCCTCCAGCCCTGCTGATACCCCCAAATATGTTCAAATGGCGACTGTGACTCAGTAGGTATGGGGTAAGGATGGGCCTGGGAGTCTGCATTTCTAACCAGCCCCCAGATGCTGCTGGTCCTAGGGCCACACTTGGAGCAACAGAGCTCTTCATTTTTCCTAAGAGCTGGCCAGTCATCCTCTCCTGATCTGACCTAGCATTCCTGAGGTCAGAAGTAATGGCTCCCACATGGGCCTCACTGGATGGTTGTTACAATGGCTAAAGCCTGCTTCACCAGAAAGCGGAAGATTATAGGTTGAGACTCAAAAAGGATCGAGTTGCCAGCCTTGTCTGCAGCCCACTGAGCTCTGTGGTCCAGTGACCCAGGACCACCCAGAAAGAGAAAGCAGGCATTTCTGCTCCTCCCCCTGCTGGCACCCTGGGTCCTCCCCATAGCTGAGAGGTCTGTGCCTCCACTGAGTGCCCCTGGTGACCAAAGCCTTCCTGGACTCTAGAAAGGTGGTCACTGAGATCCCATGGGCACCAGGGGCCATTTTGTTAGGCGTCTTTGCTGTGGTCTGGATCCTTGGAGGTACATGGTTCTCTTTCCAGCTTGGACGTGGCTTCTGGTGATTTTGGACAGACCCCATTATTCCTTTCCAGAATCCAGTTGAGCTGGATTCACAACTACCATCCCCTCTGTCTCCACCACCATTTTACTACCACTGCTGCCCCGTCAGCGCCATGACCCCACCTCTAGCTTGCCTTCCCACTGTGCACTGGTGGCTTTTACCTGCTGCCCTGTCAACCCATGGAGCAGGCATCATTCTCTCCAGTTAGAAGTATAAGGGCTAGAGAAATAGTTTTATGTCTGAGGCCCCCTAGTAAGGGGCAAGGCTGGGACTCCATGTCCTCTGATTCCAGAGCAGTTGTTGTCACCCACTGTTACCGTGTCTCCTCCAATGGGTCCCACATCCCTCTTCGATTTCCGTTACATCAATAGGCCCGTGGCTTTTACTCTGGTGGGGAGATCCTGGTCTGTGGAGAAGTGAAGATTCATCCTAGCCTGGGCATGGTGCTAATTCAGCCATAGAGGTGCTTCAGATCTCCCTGGGTCCAGTGGCCACCCCATTGGGTTTATGGCTGTGCTTCTGTGCCAAAGCAACAGGCTGAGTGGGTCCCTTCACTTAAACTCTTAATTCAGTGGGGTGGCTGGGGGAAGTGGTCAGCAATGTCCCTATCCCTTTATAATTTAAGTTTGTAGAGTCAACCTTTGAAAGCTATTTATATCTTTAAAAAGAAGAAGAGAAAAAAAAAAAAAAACCCTTACCCCGCCCCTGTCCTGAGTCTCTGATGTGGGAAGAAAGACGCTAAGTCATAAAATACTGATGATAAACGCATTGCATTGTTAAGGCAATGTACATTTTCAAAGAGCCTGTGGTACTTTATTTCATCTCAATCCTCTTCATGCCTCCTTTTAAGGTAGGCAAGACAGGTATTATTCTCATTTTATAGATGGGAAAGCAGAGGCTCAAAGAGGTCAAGGACTTGTGTAAGGTCCCAGATGTAGGTCCTGAATGCAAATTACTCCCAATTCTGGTGCTCTTTTGGTCACCTGCACATGCCATGGTTACCTGACTTGGATACACTGTCACCATCCAGCAGAGGGTTCAGATGGGACACGCAGTCTGAGCCCTGGCAGATCTATTAATAGCAGATCATTCCCTATTACCAAAACACCCCACTCTTGAGAAAAACATCTGAAAATTACTAAGCAAGTGCTCTGATTGCTGAGTTGGCATCTGAGTGGGAACAGAACATGGAACACCCAGGGGAGGAGCAGGAATGCTTCTAGAGGAAAGGGCATGGGTACTGGGAACCAGGACACCCGAGGTCACGCCCAGAGATAGCTGATGTGGGGACCAATAGGCAAGGGTGTGCCACCCAGCAGGCTGGGCTCCAGTCTGGAAGAGCCCGGGGCAGAAGGCAGGTCAGGCTAGTGTCTGGGTTTTAAGAGCCCCGGTCCAGAACTCTGGAGGAAGAATGTCAAGGACAAATGTCTGGCAACAGAGTCTGGATGAAAAATAAATGTGCCTAGGCAAGAGACCAAGAATAGAGCCTGACACTTACTAGGGTTGCATAAAGCAGAGGCTGTTTTTAGACTTTCTGTTCAAGATGGAACTAGGTTTAATTAAGTGTTTAGGTTGGTCTGGATCCATAGGGGAAAGGCAAGCGGGCTGGTGGACTGCAGTGGAAGAACCAGGAGGTGAACAGCAAGGAAGTCCCATCAGACAATTCTCCTAGCGCTCTGTTTTCCAAGCTGACATTCTGCAGAACACTCTTCCGTGTGAAGAGACCCCTCCAAGAAGGAAGGGTCTGTGCCCAATAAAGATGGGAAATACCGTATCAAGTGAAGTTAAACAGGTTCCCTTACTACACGAGTTCTCAGCACCTTTAACAAATGTGCAATGTGAGCTAATTGCATACAAATATGCAATGTGAATTTCCAGGTGAGAGCTGTTGAAAGCAATTTTTCCAGACATTTTTGACCACCGCCCCTTCCTTTTATTTATTTATTTTTTGGCCTTGATACACCTGTTACATCTCCTGGGACACAGTTTGGAAAACTCTGTCCTGTCCTCCTTTAGTTGGGCCAGTGGCCATACCTGCAACACTTCCTGCTTCCCACACTGGGACCCTCACCCAACTCCCTCCTCATAAGTGTGCTGGAAGGAGAGGTTAGGATTAGGAGTCCAGACAAAACAGCATTGTGATTTTAAAATTTTCCCACCCTTTCCTCTCTAACTTGGCATGTTTTCTTCTGGTCCTTTTTTTTTTTTTTTTTTTTTCTATGCCTTTTTAAAGCTTGGTTAGCACAGTCTAATACATTTTATTTTTTTAGAGATAGTGTGCATGAGCAGGGAAGAGGGGCAGAGGGAAAGGGAGAAAGAGAGGGAGAGAGAATCTTAAGCAGGCTCCATGTCTAGCATAGAGCCCAACTTGGGGCTTGATCCCACGACCATAAGCTCATGACCTGAGCTGAAATGGTCAACTGACTGAGCCACCCAGGAGCCCCCTAATACATTTCAGACTTGTGTTTGGTGTCTTGTACACTGGGTTTGGCAGCCAGTTCCGACCAATGTGCTAAACTATACTGAAATTCAAAATAAAACCTCAACAAAGCCCAGGGAGCTCAACCTGTTTCTGACCACCAGGATAGAAGCTGCCCACCTTATTCACCCAAATGAGCAGGAACCAGAGGGAAAGAGTGGAGTAGGGGCAGCCAGATGCTACTGTCCCTTTTGGATCAGTCTTCATCCCATGTGTGACCATGGCCATCTGGCCTGGACCTGGCAGTGCTCTCTGATTTTCTCTCTGGAATCTGTCCCTTCCTGTTTCTCCCACTGGCGTCAGCCCTTCGGTATTGGGAAGGTCCTTAATGGTCACTGGCCTGCTATAGTGGTTCTCCAACTTGGACATTCATCGGAATTAACTGAACAGCTTTTAGAAACACCAATTGCTAGGTCCCACCTCCAGAATTTCTGATTGAATAGGTCTGAGATGGAGCCTGAGAACTAGCATTTGTTTTTTTCTTTAATATGAAACTTATTGTCAAATTGGTTTCCATACAACACCCAGTGCTCATCCCAACAGGCGCCCTCCTCAATACTCCTCACCCACCCTTCCGTCCCTCCTACCCCCCATCAACCCTCAGTTCTCAGTTTTTAAGAGTCTCCTATGTTTTGGCTCCCTCCCTTTCTAACCTTTTTTTTTTTCCTTCCCCCTCCCCCATGGTCTTCTGTTAAGTTTCTCAGGACCCACATAAGAGTGAAAACATATGGTATCTGTCTTTCTCTGTATGACTTAATTCACTTAGCATAACACTCTCCAAGAACTGGCATTTCTATTTAGTTCACATGTGATGCTGATGTTGTTGGTCAGATGGCCACACTTTGAGAGCCTGCTGGTCTATAGTTCCTACACCTGTGTATCAGTCAGCTTGGGAAGCCTGGGTACTTGGAGATTCTTGGAGCTTACCTCAGATCTACTGAATTGGGATTGCCAGGGCTCAATGTTTTGTCTGCCTTTCTGACTTGACCTCTGATGTCCTGCTTCCCTCTCTTCTGCACTACATAGGGATACTGGGATGTTGGCCCCTTCTGTAGTGAACTTTCTCAACTCCCTATTACCACAGAAGCTCATCACCTCTAATGTGGCTAGGGAAGTTGCGAACAGGGACTTGTATTTGCCATTTGATTAGTTTTTAGAAGGTCCTTATCGGAATATACATGCTCTCTTTTTTTAACCTCTCCATGGAAGTAAAACTCTCATTACATGGCATATTGATCTTCAACAATCATCCTATGGAGAGAGTATCCTTTTACATAAGAAAAGACTCAGAAGTTTTCAAAAATTGGCTAATGACTCTAAGTCCCATAACTTCCCCATTATCCAGTGCTGGAGAGAAAGCTCTAGGTGCTTGTAGACACTAGGAGGGTAGTGGAGGGTAGGCTCCTCCCTTCTCTACCTGGGAGTAGGTACCCAGGCAGAACTAATGGTTCTTCCTGATCTTGGGCACCACTGTGGTGAGTCCATGGGCATCAGGCTGCACCTAATCTCAGGTAATTTATATAAAAAGACATCTTAATAAGACCCTTAAATTAGAACTTCAGACATATTGGTCTGCAGAATCGAGAATGAATAAATATGGAGTGGGTGTAGTTAGGCATGCTAAATAATTGAACACATCTCTGCCTTCCACATAAAACTCCGTTGTAGGAATATTCTCGTTTTTTAAATGGGGAAAATAGACTCCATAAGATCAGATGATTTATCCAAAGTTATGGGGTTAGCAAGTAGCAGGACTAGAATTTGAGGTCTGACTTTGAAACCTGTGCTCTTCAGATTGAGAAGACTAACAATAACAAGTGTTGGTGAGGGTGTGGAAAAAATGGAACCCTCATTCATACGTGGCTGATAGGCATACAAAATGGTACCATCAGTTTGGAAAGAAGCTTGGTAGTTTCTCCTAAAGTTAAATGTACCCTTATTATATGACCTAGCAATCTCATTCCTAGGTATTTACCCAATAAAAAGGAAACCTATACACAAAGACTTATACACAGTGTTGATAGCAGTTTTGTTTATAATGGTCTCAAAGTGGAAACTACTGAAATGCTCAACAATAGGTGAATGGAATAAATCATGTTCTATCCATATAATGAAACTCTCCTTAGCAATGAAAAGAACACCATGAAAAAGATTCACAACACAGACGGATCAAAAAAAAAAGTTAAAGAAACCAGACCTCAAAGAACACCTACTCTATGACTCCACTTACATGAAACTCTGGAAAAGGTTAAAACATCTCCATAGTAGTACATGTCAAGAGTTAGGGTATAAAACTGGGTTTTTTAAATCTCTATTTTACAGCTGAGAAAATGAGGCTCAAGAAGGTTAAAGGATTATATAGGATTGTTCTGGATTACACAGCCAATAAGCTACCCTTCTCTTCTTGATCTGGGCTATCCTGCTTAACCTTGCTTGTCTTGCTGGCTCCCTCCTCTCTTTGGGAGAGTGTTCATACTCACAGTGTAAATCTGGGCTTACTGCGTCCCTCTGCAGGTAACTCAATGCCCTGTAAGTTTGGTATCACCTGGACTTTTGTGCTCTGATCTTCACTCTTCTCTCCGTCTCTACCCCCTTGCATGTGAATTACACAAAGACTCAAATTCATTGTCAGGGTTGAAACTGAGACAGTCTCTGATCCACCATGCAGTTTTTAAGTCCCTGCTGGCTAAAAGGACTTAGAAATATATCCTCAGTTGACAAAGGGCAAAAAGAACAAAAAACTACATTTAGCTTGTGTCAGTAAGATTCTGGATTGTTCCAGGAAATAAACAAGGGAAATCCTACGTTAGGCTCCCTGGTGAGTTATTTCACATTTCTCCTCTTTGAGATTTTGCAGACACAAAACAAAAATAAACTACTTGATCTATAGAAAACTAAATGAGAAGCTGTCTGTGGGAACAGTCGGTTGATTTATAGTTACAGCATTTTATTTTTCAGATTTATTGGGATATAACTGACAAAATTGTAAAGTATTTAGAGTGCACAATGGGATGGTTTGCTTTATGTATACATTGTGAAAGGATTCCCCCCATGGAGTTAATTAACACATCCATCACCTCACATATTTTATTAAGAACACCTAAGTTCTAGTCTCTTTGCAAATTTCAGTTTCACAGTACAGTGTTATCAACTATAGTCACTATGTTATGCATTAAATCCCCAGACCTTATTCATCTTCTAGCTGAAAATTTTTACCCTTTTACCAACTTCTGTTTCCTCCACCTCCAGGCAATCACTTTTATACTTTGTGCGTTTGACCTTTAAAAAAACACTTTTTCTTCTAGATTCTACATGTAAGTAATACCATGATTTTCTTTGATTTCACTTAGCATAATGCCATCTAGATCCATCCATATTTTTGTAAATGACAGGATTTCCTTTTTTAGGGCTGAATAATATTCAATTATGTGTGCATATATGCGTGTATCCCATTTTCCTGACCCATTAATCTGTCAATAAACACTTAAGTTATTCACAGTAGCCAAGATACGGAAATAATACTGCACTGAACGTGGGAGGTGTAGATCTCTCTTTGAGATGATGGTTTTGTTTCCTTTGGAAATATACCCAGAAATGGGATTACTGGGTCATACAGTGGTTCTATTTTTAATTTCTTGGGGAATCTCCGTATTGTCTTTCATAGTGACTGTACCAGTTTACACTCCTACCAACGTGTGCAAGGGGTCTCTTTTCTCCACATTCTGACCAGCATTCATTAGCTCTTGTCTTTTTTGGTCAGAGCCATTTTAACAGGTAGGAAGTGATAGCTCATTGTGGTTTTGATTTGCATGTCTTCGATGATTAGTGATGTTGACTACCTTTTCCTGTACCTGTTGGCCATTTGTATGTCTTAGGAAGAATGTCTATTTGGGTTCTTTGCTCGTTTTTATATTGGGTCATTTGGGGGTTTTGCTCTTGAGTTGTGGAGGTTCCGTATATATTTTGGATATTAACCCTTTACTGGATATGTGGTTTGCAAATATTTTCTCCTATTCCATAGGTTGCCTTTTGTTGATGGTTTCCTCTGCATGTAGATGCTTTCTAGATTGATGTTTTTGCTTTTGTTGACTTTGCTTTTGGTGTCAAATCCAAAAACTCCTTGCCAAGGCCAATGTCAAGGAGTTTACCTGCTCTGTTTTCTCCTACATGTATTATGGTTTTGGGTTTTCAAGTCTTTAATCCATTTTGAATTAGTTTTTGTGTTATGGCATATCATGGGGGTCTAGGTTCATTTTTTTTTTCTGCGTGACTGTCCCATATTCCCAAAATCATTTATTAAAGAGAGATTCTTTCCACTTTGTATATTCTTTGTTCTTATAAACTATAGATACATGGATTTATTTTTGAGCTCTCTATTCTGTTCCATTTCTTCATGTATCTGTCTTTAAGCCAATACCACACTGTTTTGATTACCATAGCTTTGTAACATAGTTTGAAGCCAGGAAGCATGATGTCTTCAGCTATATTCTTCTTTGTCAAGATTGCTTTAGCTATTCAGTGTCTTTTGTGGTTCCATGCAAACTTTAGGATTGTTTTTCCTACTTCTGTGAAAAATACAACTGGAATTTTGAAAAACACTACTTTAAATCTGTAGATCATTTTGCATAGTATGAACACTTTAACAGTATTTTTTTGAATCTGTGAGCACAGAACATCTTTCCTTTTATTTGTGTCATTTTTAATTTCATCAATGATACATAGTTGTCAGTGTATAGATTTTCCACTTCCTTGGTTAAATTTATTCCTAAGTATTTTATTCCTTTTAATTCTATTGTAAATAGGATTGTTTTCTTAATTTCTCTTTCTGCTAGTTTGTTGTTGGCATGTAGAAACACAACTGATTTTTGTATACTGATTTTTTTTCTTAGCCTGAAACTCTAAGTGTGGAGGTTTTTTTTTTTTTTTTTTTTTTTTTTTTTTTTTGGTGAAGTCTTTAGGATTTTCTATATATAGTATTCTAACATCTACAAATAGAGACCATTTTACTTCTTCCTTTCTGATTTGGATGCCTTTTATATCTTTTTCTTGCCTAATTACTGTCTAGGACTTCGACTTTGAATAAAAGTGGTGAGAATGAAGATCATTGTCTCATTCCTAACCGTGGAGGAAAAGATTTTAACTTTTCATGGTTGAGTATGATGTTGCCTATGGGCTTATCATATATGGCCCTTAATTTTTTTTTTTTTTAATTTATTTTTGGGACAGAGAGAGACAGAGCATGAACGGGGGAGGGGCAGAGAGAGAGGGAGACACACAGAATTGGAAACAGGCTCCAGGCTCCGAGCCATCAGCCCAGAGCCTGACGCGGGGCTCGAACTCACAGACCGCGAGATCGTGACCTGGCTGAAGTCGGACGCTTAACCGACTACGCCACCCAGGCACCCCGGCCCTTAATTTTAAAGTATGATTTCTTATACCCAGTTTGAGAGTTTTTATCCTGAAAAGATGATGAATTTTTATCCTATTGTTAACATGGTCATTGACTGGTTTGCAGGTGTTGAACCATCCTTGCATCTCTGGAACGAATCTCACTTGATCATGGTGTGTGATTCTTTTAATGTACTGTTGAATTTGGTTTGCTAACACTTGGTTAAGGATTTTTGCATCTACATTCACCAGAGACATTGGCCTGTACTTTTTGTTTTGTATTGTGCTTATCTGGCTTTGGTATCAGAGTGATGCTGGCTTTGTAAAATAAGTTTGGAGGTATCCCCTCCTCTTCCATTTCTTGAAAGCATTTGAAAAAGGATTGGTATTAATTCTTTAAATATTTGGTAGAATTCACCAGTGAAGCCATCTAGTCTTGGACTGTTCTTTGTTGGGAGGTTTTTGATTACCGATTCAATCCCCTTACTAGTAATTGGTCTGTTCAGATTTTCTATTTCTTCATGATTCACTCTTGGTAGGTTGGTGTGTTTCTAGAAATTTATCCATTTTTCCTAGATTGTCCGATTTGTTGGCATATGCAGGTGTCCCCCTGCTTTTTGAAACTTTGCGTTATGCCACTTCACTTTCACAAAAGACCTACATTAGTACCTTTTTTTGTTAACCAACAGAAATCTGAAGAGCATTTTCACTTTTACAAAAAAAGGTGATAGACAAAAATAGCATTAGGTGTTTGTTTTATAGCAAACCATTATCTATCTATCTATCTATCTATCTATCTATCTATCTATCTATCTCCTAGAGACCGCAGGCACCCAAGCAGTGAGAGAGTGAGAGTAGCACTGCAAAGCTCCTTCCCCAGGAACTATACTCAGCATCACAGTATTAAGCTGCCATAGCTTTAAGCTGTGTTTGTGAGCATCTGTGTTTTATCTTGACTTATTTTGTGCATCTATAAGCAAGATACATTCTAAGGTATTAGAAAAGCCTGAGGAATGTTATTTTTGGGGTCTGGGAATGCTCAATTTTTTTTCCATATAAATTATTGCTAATTGTTTCTTTGCTTTATGCCACTTTGGCTTATGAAAGCTTTCATAGGAACTCTGCTTTTGGATAGCAGAGAAAACCTGTAATTCTTCATAGTAGTCTCTCCTAATCCTTTGCATTTCTGTGGTATGGCTATAACCTTTTATAGGGGACAAACATAGGCATTCGGGGTATTTTTCTAGAGGTAAAGGTGGGGTCAATCAGTCCATCAATATAGCATCATTGCCTTGTAAGTATAGCAGTAAAACAACTGTCCTCTCAGAGACCTTAGGGAAGACACACAAAGCAATTAGTGAATAAGACAATATCATATGCATTATAATTAAGCTATTCATCGGAAGTCAAGGAAACCAGCAAATTCAGAGGCTGGAAAGGGAACAGTGGTCCTGTGACAGAGAAGTTGGAGGAGTCAAGAAAGTGCTTCCTGAAGTTGCCTCTGGATGGCTGAGAAAGTGTTGGGTTTTAGAGAATGGAGCATACACCCTGCTCCTGCCTTCCAAAGGCCCCTTCCCAGGCTGGGAGGTACGCAGAAGGAGACTAGCATAGGCAACAGCTTTGTCATTGTTTTTGGTTTGGGGTCCCACTGAAACGTTTCTTGGCAGGAGGCTGGGGAGCAGCAAGGTAGGGACAAGGTAGCACATCTCTCTGAGGGGCTGCACTGCCAGCCCAGTGTGAGGAAGTTTCTGGGGACTTGGCCTTTCAGTTCCTGGGCACAGATAACTAGGAACACAAAGGCAGGTCCTGATGGGTGAAGGCTCAGGCTAAACTACATTGAGAGCCCAATAAAGGAATAAGCTTGGGCGTGACCAAGTGTGGTTTTGGTGTGAGATCATAGGGGCAGCTGTGCTGTGCAGGCTCCCAGACCCCTATTGCAGAAGCCACAACACATCACACCAGCCACTCAGCCTGGGGGTGGGGTGCGCGATTTAGGGTAGAGTTAGAAAAATGGAGGCCGTGTGGTTTAGGGAAAGAGCACAACTTGGTTTGTTCTTGTTTTTTTAATCTATTGAGTATAACGCATGTGCTACAACGAACCCATTTTCAGCATACAATTTCATGAGTTTTGACAAATGTCAGTCCACCACAATCAAGATATAAAACAGTCTCATCACCCCAAATTCTCTCCCTCATGCTCTTTTGTACTTAATACCCCTGCCCAAGCCCAGGGAACCTGCTATCACTATAGATGTGTTCTTACCTTTCCTAGAATTTCCTATAATGCAACCAGAGTACATACTCTTTGATATTTGGCTTCTTTAACGTTTTCGAGATCCATCCGCATTGTTGTGAGGCTCAGAACATTCCGCCTCATTGCCAAGCAGTATTCTGTTGTACAGATATACTGCAATTTTTATCCCATTCATCTCGTTGGACAGTTTGGTAGCTTCCAGTGTTGGGCTATTATAAGCAAAACCATGATCAGCATTACGTACAACTCTATGTGTAGATGTAGGTTTTGTTTTAGGGGGACAAGTGCAGGAATATATTACTGTGTCCTATGGTAAGGCTACATTTAACCTTAGGAGAAACTGTCGGACTGTTATCCAGGGTGACTGTGCTGTCTGCATACCCATCAGCAGTGTATGGGAGTTCCAGTTCTTCCACATCCTTGCCAATGCTTGTGATTGTTGGTCTTTTTAATTTCAAGAGCACAGGTTTTGAAGTCCGATTTCAAAATCTAGTTCTGCTACTTGCTAATGCCATAATCTTGGATAAGCTTTCCCATCTTCTACAGCCCAGCTTCCAATCTCATTAAAAAAATTTTTTTTAACGTTTATTTATTTTTGAGACAGAGACCGAGCATGAACAGGGGAGGGTCAGAGAGAGGGAGACACAGAATCTGAAACAGGCTCCAGGCTCTGAGCTGTCAGCACAGAGCCCGACGCGGGGCTCGAACTCACGGACCGCGAGATCATGACCTGAGCTGAAGTCGGCCGCTTAACCGACTGAGCCACTCAGGCGCCCCCCAATCTCATTTAAAAACTGAGAATAATAGGGGTGCCAGGGTGGCTCAGTTGGTTAAGTGTCTGACTCTTGGTTTTGGTTCAGGTGATGATCTCACGGTTTGTGAGTTCAAGCCCTGCATCAGCCTCTGTGCTGACAGTGTGGAGCTTGCTTGGGATTCTCTCTCTTTCCTTCTCTCTCTGCCCCTCTCATGCTCTTTCTTGCTCTCTCTTAAAATAAACTTAAGAAAGAATAAAACCTTCTTCATGATGATGTTGTGAAGATCAAAATGTTAAAAGGTGAAGCACCTGGCCTTGACCATATGATGTATGTGAAACTTGGGAATGAGGTAAAGGAGCAGGATAGAAGTTTGGGAGTGGGGGAAGAACTACACTGTTTTAATCACAATAGGCTTAAAGCTGGACAAGGAGTGAACATAGAATCTCAAGTACAAACCTAAGAATAGTTTAGGTAACTATCAGGAACGCTAAGTTAGAAACACAATAACTTGCTGATACATTCTATCTCCTAAACCAGTCACACAGTAATAAAACCAATAATGCACTTGATCTTAATTTTTCATATGTGCCTGAATTATTTGGGGTGTGGGTGAGGCAGTGGGATGATAATACAGGAAAAAAATTTGGCTGTAGAGTCTGTTGAAATGCAAATAGCTGTCTGGATGCAGCTCTAGAAATTCTGATTATGAAGATCTACAGTGGGGCCCAGTAATTTGCATTTTCCAGGTGATTCTGATGTTAGTGGAACTTGGACTCTATTTGAGCATATCCTCAGGAATGCCGTGGAAGGTATCTAATCATGCCTCACCTACGCTTAAAAACAATCATCATTCCCTACCACCTATAAGCTATTGTCAAATGCATCTTGGATGAAGTCCAACTACTTAACATGGCATTTCCAAGTTTTTTCACCATTTCCAGACTGGAGCCCTATGGAGGAAACACTAGGAGACATCATTTCTTACCAAGGAAATAATAATGATAATAAAAACTCCCACTCTCTTTCAAGACAACACTGTACAATGTTAATGCAGGAAAGTACATTCTAAGTCCTTAAGAGAAATCAGTTTCACTTCCCGTTCCTTCTGATCAGCTCTGGATATCTTCATGTTCCCCAAACATTTCGCCATTTATCCTGCAACTCTGTTCCTACTGCTTCCTCCCTCCCACTGAAATTTCACCCTTCTTTCAAAGCTTGCTCAAAGGTCCCACCACTTCTAGTATGAAGTCCTCCTGAATTTCTCCTTATTTCGTTTCCCATGGGTCCACAAGTGCCCCTTTATTACAGCATTCGCTACATTTATTTATATATTTTCTTCTCTGTCTGGCTCCGTAGTTCTCACTGTTCATGCCCACTACCCGAGACAGACAACAATCCCTGTCCCATGGGCCGCTCCATGGTCGTCTCCCATTAAGCAGGAGTCTCGAGACCAGCTTTAACTTCAGACCGTTCTCTCTCCCTTGGGAAAGCACATGGGTTTACAAGAATATTTGAGAAACGGATGGTAGTGATAACTGTTGTTCTCTGGTCAATTGTTCTCTGGGACACAATACGTTTCATTTGAGGATTATCCCCAAAGTGAAGTATGTAGGATGATCCATTAGGATGGGGGATGAAAATATTAAAATTTCTACTTACATGCATTTTTTTTTTTTTTTACTTAGTTTTGGGACAGAGAGAGACAGAGCATGAACGGGGGAGGGGCAGAGAGAGAGGGAAACACAGAATCGGAAACAGGCTCCAGGCTCCGAGCCATCAGCCCAGAGCCCGACGCGGGGCTCGAACTCACGGACCGCGAGATCGTGACCTGGCTGAAGTCGGACGCTTAACCGATTGCGCCACCCAGGCGCCCCCTTACATGCATTTTAACATAAGCTATCAGCCTTCCTAATATTTGTGGATTGATCCCAGTGTTCTCAAGGGTCACATGAGACATACTGTATGAGCAGTGGCAGGTGGACCGAGCACAGAGGGGTTGAAAGTGCTCTGATGATTGTCCTCCCAGGTCAGACAGTTAGCAAGTAATAGAATAAGAACTGAAGTCTGACAACAAGCTGTCAGGCAAGTTAAAGCAACAAGAACATTGGTAAGGGCTGATGGCCCTTGGCAGTGAGGGCTCTCCATAGCGTGTTATGAAATGCAAATGATCTCACCAGACTGGACAAGATGACAAAACATTGAAATTATCAAGAAGTCTGGATTGGATATGGATTTATATACACCCCTCGCTGGTAATAATACACCCATCCCTGAGTGCATACGACACATTGAAATGTAGGCTGATGATTGAGCCATATGGATTAGCAAGATATTTAGAAACTAGGCATTTGGTACAGGTCCCCAAACCACTACACTTCTTAAAAGCAAGGTTTGAAATCCTGGGTCCTGAATTCAATCCCTCAAAATTCACTAAACGTAATGATAAATGTTTAGAGGTATTTTTTTTTTCTTTCTTCAGTTTTCTTACCAGCAGAGGCAAAGAGCCACATGCCATAATGACTAAAATAAAACAAGGAAACCACACAGCACAAAAGGAATAGGCACTTGTCTGCATACACTGTTGGAAGGTGCAGAGAAAACATTGCCAGGTGTTAGAACAAATTATGAAGCGTTGGGCATCTGGATAAAACACAGATTAAAAAAAGCTCAACATGTCTTAGCCTATGGTATTTATTGGACTGTTTCAGTTATGAGCTATCCATACAGCTGGGATGCATGCATACCATTAAAAAAATGTATCCCTGAAGATACATTCTCAACAGAAAACTACTTCTTTAATAAAACAATGCTTTGGAAAAACCGTAGAAGTAAGTGTCCTCACTAATAGTTACTGCTTTGACTAGAATAAAGATTCCTGGGTAAGAATACAAATACAGCACTGTTGATGACATTCTTTTACCATATTCTTTATTGGGGAGTTTGTGCAGCAAAGCCAAGGAGTGCCCAGAGTGAGATAACCTATCATCAGTGTGATAACTGTTACAAAAACAGGATCTTAAAGTACGATAGAATCCTCCTCACATTCTGTAAGGAGATGGGGAGTCACGATGAAAGGATTTTTGGCAACATGCTTTTAAAAGCTGTCAAACTTGAAGATGAATTATGCTTGCTTTTTTTTTTATACTAATAGGCAACTATTTCAAACTTGCTGACCTTTTGTATGATGACAACTGGTTGTCAGTAATATGTCACCTAGCAAATATTTTAGGAAAAAAAAAACTCACCTCATGGAAAAGGAGGGGAAGTGATTGCTTTTTGAAAGTCATTTGTGGAGGGTGCTGTGCTAAAGGTGCTTCATAAAAACAAAGGTGGCGACGGGTGTTGATTTTGAAACCGATGTTTGGAAATGTTACTGTTATGTGATTCTGTAGCTGATCATGTTGAGCGCCTATAAAATCTGTATCTTTGTGAATTAAACAGAAACTAGTAAGTAAACTTTATAAACCTGTTTTTGAAATTTCAAAATGAAGAGTATCAGTGTGGCTTGAACCCATTTGTGAAGAATGGTACATCTTATGGAGAAACGGGAACCCTCTTGCACTGTTGGTGGGAATGCAAACTGATGCAGCCACTCTGGAAAACAGTGTGGAGGTTCTCAAAAAATTAAAACTACATCAACTCTGGACCCAGCAATAGCACTGCTAGGAATTTACCCAAGGGATACAGGAGTACTGATGCATAGGGGCACTTGTACCCCAATGTTTATAGCAGCACTCTCAACAATAGCCAAATTGTGGAAAGAGCCTAAATGTCCATCAACTGACAAATGGATAAAGAAATTATGGTTTATATACACACTGGAGTACTATGTGGCAATGAGAAAGAATGAAATATGGCCCTTTGTAGCAATGTGGATGGAACTGGAGAGTGTGATGCTAAGTGAAATAAGTCATACAGAGAAAGACAGGTACCATATGTTTTCACTCTTATATGGATCCTGAGAAACTTAACAGAAGACCATGGGGGAGGGGAAGGGGAAAAAAAAAAAGAAAGGGAGGGAGCCAAACTATAAAAGACTGTTAAAAAACTGAGAATAAACTGAGGGTTGATGGGGGGGGGGGGTGGGGTGGGAGGGAGGAGAAAGTGAGTGATGGGCATTGCGGAGGGCACCTGTTGGGATGAGCACCGGGTGTTGTATGGAAACCAATTTGACAATAAGTTTCATATTAAAAAAATAAATAGAAAAATGGCACATCTTAGAAGTTGCTAAAAAAAATAAAAAAGATTGACCTCAAGAGAAAGACATTTTATTAGTGACATTTCAACAGAAATCTTTGTATGACTGAGAATCTGGAATTATTTAGTACAACTAACAAGGTACATCTTTGGTTTGGAGCTACCCCTCTTTGCCAGAAATCTTTTTTTTTTTTTTTTTTTAAAGCTATAACAGCCTTTGAAATCTAGTTGAGTAATAAAATTAATTCCAAGCCAGACCTATGAATAGTTACCTTACACGCCTTTAAATCTAGATTTTAAAAGGTAGTGAAACCTATTCAATCAAAATGCTCTCCCCCAAATATTAGTTTTGCAAGAGCAAAATGTATATTTCATCTTTCTCTTTTAAAGGTTTCTATTTTTGTGTTTTAAGATGGGTATAGGAGTACAGTTAAACATATAATTTATAAATAAGTATCTGTATATTGGGGTACATGTGCTAACATTTTTTGCAGGTGCATAATCAAAGTGTGACCGTGCTAACGGCAGCTGTAAGATCTTTGGAGGTGACCTGTATCTTCCAGGACACAGGAGAATGAGGCTCAGTTCCATAGGCTGACATCTTTGGTAACAGTGTTTCTGTCCTAGAATTAGCAGAAGTATCAACTTGGGGGGGGAAAATTGGAAAAAATAAATAAGCGTTTTGCAGAGCAACAAAAGCAATCAAATGAAATATGAAAACAGCTTTGTATGCACAATAAGTAGCTACATTTATTGTCACTCAGCGCGAGGGGAGGCTCTGTGCTTGGCGCCCAGCACCTGCAGGAACTCTCACAACAGCCTTAGAAGATACAGAGCCAGCCTGGGGCCGGTTTCACAGGTGCCTGAGTGGCCTTCTGGAAGGAGGACTGCACTGGGGAAACTTCAGGATACCACTTATGTTCTTGCGTCTCCCCAGGGGATTTCAGACCCAAAGAGATCCTGAATAAGTCCCCTGCTGTGTAAAATGACTTACAAAAATAGAACTGGAAAAAAGGTCAAAATGGAGCCTCCATATATAATGATGTTATCATCGATCTGCTGGTCACAGGAGATATGCTTTGAGCTATTTTTCTAGCCAGTGGAAAAAAACAAGCTGCCCTTTGGGCAGGGCCTCTTGGGCTCTGCTGCAGGGCCCTGGGCACCTTCCTCTCTGGGAGGTTGACACCCCTTGGCTGCCTCCTCTCCTCTCCCCACCGACGGGGCAGGGGTGCGGTGATGGTTTTTCACTCCAGCTTTTGAGAGCACAAAGCACCGAATGGTCTTGGGGCAGGGACAGCTTTGTGGGTGTGTGACCTGTGAGTCACACTGGACCCTGTTCTCAGAAGGGCCCCCGTGCTTGTTTTAATGCTCTGTCACCACAATCTTAAAATTCTTAAATTTTTAGCAAGGGACCTTGTATTTTAATTTTGCTCTGGGCGCTGTGAAATATGTAGCCAGTAATGGATCTAGGCCAGGATGGGGGAGTCCTGGGGAGGGCTGGCCTGAGGGATTTGTTCCAGCTGCTGCTGTGGACTACAGGGCCGTTTTAACCCTTGAGATAAAGATTAGAAATAAACTTAACCTGAAACCAGATTTTGCTAGGGGGACTCTGTGATACGACCCAGTGGGCAGATAGCAGCTGCCTCTCGGGTGACTTGGGAACAGGTAGTGAGAGACTGCTCCTGTTGTATCCTGCATCCTAGGATGTTCCCCAAGTTTAGGGCCAACCCAAGATGGTAGCTCTTGAAAGGAGACCGCACCATCAGCCTCGCTTATAGGCCTTCTGGAAAGCTATCAGTAAAGCTAGACAAGTTAAAACTGAATTTAGCAATGCTTAGAAAGGAGCGGGCAGAGGCATGCCCAGAGGCTGCCTTGCTCACCTCTGAGTGTAGGACCCAGGGCTCCAGGCTCTGTTCTTCCACCCCAGGGAGGGTCCCCCCTTGGGTGCCAGCTCGAGGCTGAAGGCCGTTTTGTTTCAGGCTTAGGCTGAGAACATCCGGCGACCCAGGGTAAGCGATGCGGTACAGAGGGTGGGGATCGGAGGACTCATGGACCTTCTTTCAGCCCAGGTTGTACACAGGAGAGGAGAATTATTATAGCTTCTGTTTATCAAGACCTCCTCTGCCAGACCCTTTTCTCCTAAGGGTTTCCATAGAATCCACAAGCAGCCTTTTATTTATTTGTTTACAATTTTTTTAAATGTTTATTTTTGAAAGAGTGAGCACGGGGGGGGGGGGGGGAGGGGGAGGGGCAGAGAGAGAGAGAGAGATGGGGAGGGGGGGGGACCCAGAATCCGAAGCAGGCTCCAGGCTCTGAGCTGTCAGCACAGAGCCCAACATGGGGCTCGAACCCAGGAACCGTGAGATCATGACCTGAGCCGAAGTCAGACACTCAGCCGACTGAGCCACCTAGGTGCCCCAACAAACAGCCTTTTATTTATTTTTTTTTAACGTTTATTTATTTTTGAGACAGAGAAAGACAGAGCATGAACGGGGGAGGGGCAGAGAGAGAGGGAGACACAGAATCGGAAGCAGGCTCCAGGCTCTGAGCCATCAGCCCAGAGCCTGACGCGGGGCTCGAACTCACGGACCGCGAGATCGTGACCTGAGCTGAAGTCGGACGCTTAACCGACTGAGCCACCCAGGCGCCCCACAAACAGCCTTTTAAAGTAGACATTATCACTGTTTGATTACAGTTGAAGAAACAGGGTCATTCCTAATAATCCAGGATTAGATCCTCTCTTGCTCCTGTCTGATCTTCAGCTCTCCTACTCCCTGCTTGGGGTGGATTCTTCAATCACTGAGCCAGACTGTGCTTGAGACTTTCATTGGTCATAAAGAATGAAATTCAAATGACTGAAGCACTGTCCATGAGGAATGTATTTAGGGGAAGCCTCTGTTCTCTCCTCTCCTCCCTTTCTTTCCCGTGCCTGCCCCAGCTCTCCTCAGGACCATGCATGAGCACCTGAGGGCAGCTTGCTTGTTGCCGGAGGGTGAGCCAGGGCCTCTCTAGGGGGACATACACCCCCTTGGCCATTGGTATGTGACAGGGCCAGCTGCCAGAGTGGTGGGACAAGCTTGTAGTGACAAGTCTTCTGGACATTGCACAGAGGTACAGGATGCACGCCCTTAAGTGGCCTCCTTCTGTTGAAGCCCAGTGAGCTCTTGCTGCTACACATTGAGTGCTTTGTTGCTGGGGAACTGGCCTTAAACCGGCTACCGGTTCTAGGGCCGGAGGCTGCTTCTGTGGCCAGCTGGATCCAGGGCCTGCCCTGATGCAGGCTCCTTCCCCCCCCGCTCACGTCAACTTTGACTTCTGTTTCCTTCGCTGTGGTGACTTTGTAATGAATACTCATCAGAGTTCCGTATATGGCCCTTTGGAACAGCCTTTCCATGTTGGCTGGGAAAACCAAGGTTTTCCTGGGCATATCCTCAGGCTTGAGAGCCTAAAATGGCTCCCTCCCACTGGTCACCGAATAAATAGGCAACTTAATTTAGTTCTTCCATTTTTTTTAACTTAAAAATGATGAAATATACATAGAAAAAGCCTGAAATCCGTTTCAATTCAGTTTAAAGAATAATTATCAAGCAAGCTCATGCTAAGAAATAGCAATTCTTATGTCTTAAGAAATAGCAATTCTTATGTCTTAGAAGCCTTCCATGGGTCCCTCCTCATCACCATCCCCCTCCTTTCAAAGGTAACTATTTTACTGACTTTTATGATCTTGTTACATTGAATTCCTTTACCACATTTGCTACCTATCTCCACTTTTAAATGGAATCCTGTCGCATGCATTCTTTGTAAAACTTTCTACGTTATATGTAAGACTCACCCAAGTTGATGAATGCAGCTGTTGTGATTGATTTTTCACTGATGCATAAATGCTCCAGGTTACTAATATACCATGAGCTATTTTCCCAATCCGCCATTGATGGGCATTGATCTCCATGTTTCTGGTTTTATTGTCCTTATGAAACATTGCTGTGTGTGTTCTTGCACATATCTCCCTGGAGGGATGCATTTGCAAATGTTTTTTTGGGAACTGTCTCCTAGAGATGGAATTACTGGCTTGTCCATTTCCTCTTGTTCAATCTTACTAGGTTTTTCTAGGATATCCTTAGGTTCTATATATCTAATTTTAAAAAATGTTTTCTCTTTATTTTAAAAGTCGTTCTTTAAAAAAAATTTTTTTTAAATGTTTATCTTTGAGAGATCATGAGCAGGGAGAGAAGGAGACACAGAATCCGAAACAGGCTCCAGGCTCTGAGCTGTCATCACAGAGCCCGACACAGGGCTCGAATCCACGAACCAGACCCTGAGATCATGACCGGAGCTGAAGTCAGATGCTTAACTGACTGAGCCACCAGACGCCCCCAAAGTCATTCTTGTTTAATGTTTCAAAAGTTAAAAACATGATTTTCAGGCAAATATAGGATGAATGCTTGTCAAAGAGTTTAACTGAGTAATTGATGAAGGAATCATTTGGATAGTTAAGTCTGGTTCAAGGGAGAATTTGGGCAATGGAAATTTACATTGTTGGTCACAGAAATGTTGAAAGGATGTTGCTAATAGATGTAAAACTTGTTAATGTCCTATAGAGTGATAAAACTGTAACCTTAGGTGACTTTTTTTTTTTTATCAGTCAGAAATCCAACAGTCAACAGAACTTCTCAGTGTCTGGGCTCTAATCAAACAGTGTAGCAAAGTCAAATGCAGGTATATTCTAGATAACTAAGTATTTCTTAGATGAGCTTGTTAAACTTGTTAAATTGACAGGACAAAAGGTCCCTCTTCTGTCTTCTCTCCAAGTTTGGGTTATTTTTTCTTAATGATACTGTACTTTGCTTCCACATCTGTAGTGAGGATCAGAGGAGATGAAGTGTTTTGTAAGGGACCAAATATATTTTCATTACTATGGTTGTTTTATAAAGCCCCTTGAATAATCTACTAGAACTAATACTGATATGGGAAGGGAGTTAATTATTGAATACCTATTTTTTTAAATACCATTTAATTAAATGACATTGTGTTAAATGTCATTTCATTCTTATAAAGAGGCTGAATAAACATAGAATCTGCTTTAGTTATCTCTGTAAGGTTGGGATAATAGCTGTGTCTACCTCATTGGGCTGTTGTGAGAATTAATGATGGACTGCTAAAAACAGTGCCTAGGACACAGTAAATACACAAAAATGTTGTTTCAAGAAGTGATCTGTTTTTGAACACTTCTGAAGTTTATTTTTCTTTAATAACAATATATTCTATTTCTAGGAATTCTATTTGGTTCTTAGTTTCTGCCTTAAAGTTTTTTTTAATGTTTATTTTTGAGAGAGAGAGGGAGAGAGAGAGCGCAAGCAGGGGAGGGGCAGAGAGCAAGAGGGAGACACAATCTGAAGCAGGCTCCAGGCTCTGAGCTGTCAGCATGGAGCCTGACGTGGGGCTCGAACCCACGAACCGTGAGAACATGACCTGAGCTAAAGTTGGATGCTTAACCAACTGAGCCACCCAGGCACTCCAGTTTCTGCCTTTTTAAAAGAAATAATGACTTATTCTAGTTTCATGTTTTAAATTCCTTTGCCTTTAATCTTTCTAGACATATTTATGGTCTGTCTTCAATACTGCTGTTATGTAAAATCTCCATTTGTGTCTACAAATTCTCAGAGCCATTGTCTTCATTTTTTGGGTTTTTTTTTTTTTAATTAAAAGATTTGCTCACTGCTAGAACTCCACACGTGCTCTAGCAAAATAAATCTTAGTCCCTGTAGTTCTTAAAATGATAGATTTTTTTTTTTTTAACTAGAGATGGTGGACTCCTTCAGACCAATTGGAAGCAGAGAAACTCATGGTGTCATCACAGCCTCGGTAAGATAATATCCCCCCTTTCTAGATTTTTATTTTACGACACATTCGTTTACAATTTGGCCTCCTTCACTTCTAGGATCACATGTTTTGTATTTTCAGGTTATTCCCCCACCCTGGACACCAGTATTCATTTTGATGAATGTCTATCCTGTAATGTGAGTAGAACTCTGGGCCAGCCACCTCTTCTCTGAGTCTGGGTTTCCCCCTCTGTGAAAAGAGGAGAATAGGGATTTGCAGTTTCATTCCCCTGTGCCATGGTGTCCATCATAGTGTGAACACCCCGTCAGCTTTTATTGGTATTATTTTCTTTGCGCTGTTCTTTTGCCGGTAACATTTACATTCCCAAATCCCATGCAGCCTGATAGTACAACCATTACAAGTCTAGTCATTACAAACTCCTTGTCCTTTCCAGGGTGCCCCCCGATCCTCCTCCGTCCTCGTTTTTCTGGCTCGCTTGTTGCCCCCCGTGCACACCACGCTCATTTGTCTCTCCACTTTGATGGAGTTTGCCTAGTCTCAACGCCACCGTTTTTTTCCCTGGCCTCTAACCAAGTTCTCACACCATCCTTCAGAGCTCAAAGTTCCATGCTCTTTATGAAGGCTTTTGACCAAGTTTAATGCACACTACTCTCTTTTGAATTCAGAACCCTCTGTGGAGAGCACTGTGGAGCACAGCATTCTCAGAATTTGGTGGTTTCATTCATGGTGTGGCAATGGGTGTTGTCCTAACTAGACTGGCCATTTTCCCGTAGAAGATGCCACGTATCCGATGTATACACACTTCTACGAGGTGCAAGTAGCTACTCTCACATACTTAAAATTTTTGGCATTTTATTACGCACTCAGTGGGAATTCAGGGTCTGGCTCATGCTTGTGTCTGTTTGTGCCGAGTGTTTCCTTGGGCACCAGCCTGGGACTACTTTTTGGGGGGTTAATTTTTCAGACTGGGGACTCCTGGATCACTTGGGTAGTATAAATTCCAACCCAAGTGTGAGGACGGATGTGTGATTATGAATTCCATGCTTCTTTGAGGTGGGAGCTACTTGAGAAAGAAGAAAAAGGTGCATGGTGGCACTGGGCTCTTAGAGTTCACGGGCTCTCTGCTATTAACTGTGGTGAGCCAGGAGCACAAGCTGGAATGTGGTGGGTCTTTAGGAAATGTATGGTTCGGTCACTATGTTTTCTGGTCCATAGGAAGAATGGGGGGGGGGGGCGCAGGTATGCTGTTCCCATAGTACAGAAACCGAAACTGGAGACCAGATGAACCCTGGGGCTGGATCGAGGTTCTCTGGGGACCTCATTCTGTGTGCCAGAGAGATAAGATAGTGGACCTTCACGAATGGAACACAAGCAGTCTTTGTTGGTACGTGACTGCCCAATCCCCCAACTTGTCTCTGAACCTCTCCACTTCCCTGACCATCTGAACCCTATCTCAACTCTTCACAGACGAGAAAACAATCCCCTTTTACGTATGTAGTATTTTAGAGTTACAGAGCATTTTTATATGCCCCCCCCCCCCCCAACAGTGCTGTGAAGCAGGCAAAATGAGGACTTTCGTTTTACAGATGAAATATCTGAGAAACCGGGGCCCGGGCTGGTGTTGGGTTTGCTCTGAAGGCCCCCCCATTCAAATGGTATGCCTGGGGATTCTAACTCACATTCTTGGTCACCCCAATCTTTGGGATCAGGGAGGTCCTTGGCATGCAGATGATAATGGAATTCTCTCTTATTTTTTACTGAGGTGAAATTCACGTGGCCTACGATTTGCCATTTTAAAGTGAACAGTTCAGTGGCATTCAGAGCAAGGGCATCCACAATGTTGTGCAACTACCACCTTTAGTTTTCATCACTTCCTCCCTGGGATTTTGTGCAGAATACACGAGAATCTGCGTAAGACATCCAGCTCAGGGGCTCAAGGAATGCAGCCTGTATTCTCAGTCTCTCTCTAGTGCTCTCTCCACCACCTGGTAACGTAGAAAGAGGAATTCTTTCCCAAAGTTAGCACTTTGAGAAAATCAGGTGAAGGTAAATAAAGTATTTACGTCCCAATCCCCCCCCCCTTTTTTTTAAAGGCATTTCAAAATTTCTCTCTTCCAGATGATAACTTTCCCCAAGGAACTCTTCCTATTCTCAGAGGGATCAGGCACCTTTACCTACCAATGCCCAGGAACAGAATTGTACCTTGTCATGAGCTTCTTGCTTTTTTGAAGGAGTTTGTCTTTTGAGGGAGTTGGTGGCACGCACACCCTTGCAAGTATCACTGTGCACTACGTTGTCCTGGGTATGAAACAGGTGTAGAAAAGCTATGTGTTGGAGTGAATGGTGGCCAGCCAGCCCCACTATATTCTAGTCAGCATCTGGTGGCCAGCATTTTCCCCACCTTTTACATAGTGGGTTTGGTGACTGGAGATATGTTCATCGGGTGCCAGGCTGGGCTCTGGTTGGCCATCACTTGGGCAGCTCTGGCTGAGGCAGGACATGAGAGGCTCCAGCTCCCACACCTGCGTCGCACAACGGATGGAAAGCGAGAGCTTCAAGCAGGTTAACCCAAGAATAGAATGACTTTGGCCTTTATTTAAATTTGGCAATTCCAGGAGCATAGGCTCTGGGCTCCAAGGAGTCGTGACTGTCCCTTTGGCTTCCTATGTCACCAGGTGACGAAGCAAATGCTCTCTGTGGTGGCCAAGGTGGCTGAGGTAGACGGCTGGTGAGGAGTGTGGCTGGGAAATTTGGGATGAGTGCATGCCCGTGGCTGGAGGCCTAGAATCTCATAGTGTTGAGGCTCATTGGAGGATTTTCCCGCTGGCGACCTCCTATGGCTCTCCATGCCATTACCGCGCCGACACCAAGTGCAAGGCCACCTCCTGCCGCCACAGGCAAGGCCCAGGACAGCACCGTGGGGCCTGTTTCAGAATGGTCTTGGAGTAGCTGACTATTCCTCAGGGTGTGGAGGTAAGGGCTCTCCTGTGGAGGAAGAGAGGGTCAGGGGTTACGGGTCTCTGAAAACCATCCTTCTGCCCACCTTGGGCTCACTTAGTCCCTAGCCCCGGGGAACAATGGTGCAATAACCTCGCCCATTTTCTCTGCTCATCCTTCATCGACACTGTGCTCAAACCTCCTGAACGCGGATGGGTATCCAAAGTGGTCAATACCCAGCTATAACCTCCTTTTAGTTTCTCACCTGTATCTCTTTTCCCTGTCAACCTGATACTGAGATTGGGAACTGATAGGCGACCAGAGGGAGAGAGTCCTGGGGGCTGCAGAGCCCCCACCTCTGTTTCCTCAAGGCCACCACTGGACAGCTGTCCCCATTCCCCCATCCTAGGAGTGCCTGTGAGCAGGGACGACAGTCGGTGTGGAAGGACAGCTGGTCCTGTGGTAGGTTTGAGACCCGAGCGTGAGAAGGGCCAGAAGAGGAGGTATTCAGGCCTGCCTCCCTGGATTCTCTCCTTCCTCTGTGCACAGGAGTGTGGAGCCCTGTGTAGGAGCTGAGAGAGTGCCGAGAACGTGACCACTCTCACGGTCTTGGCCAAGTTCAGAGACAATCACATCACAAAGGAGACTCAGTCCCTGTCTTTTGAGAAGTGTGAACAGAAAAGAGACGAACACGGATGTGTGCTGGAGGCAGCAGCCTTAGGGTGAGGGGACAGGAGAGTAGACCAGGGAGGGCAGCACCTGAGCCTTACAGGGTGTGGCTTTCTCCTGCAGGCAGAGATGGGGATGAGCCTCTGGGAGGAGCAGGTGGCAGAGTGAAAGCACAGACCTGGCAACTGTGGGGCTTGGCTGGGCAGCTGATCCTTTCTCCAGGAACATAGTGTGTCTAAGGCGATAGAGGAAGCTGGGTCTCCCCTCTGGATGCTCCAGTGGGACCAGGGAAAGGTTTCAAGCAGCCTTGACAAGACTAGAGTGACTTTCCAGGTAGGCTGTGTAGTGCCTGGCAGCGGTTACAGGAGGGCAGGGAAAGGAGGGGAGAGCTGGGGAACATGTTAGGAGCTTGGTCAGCCATCCTGGTGAGGGCAGTAAGGGAAGAAAGGATGTGCTGGGATGGGATGAAAAGGAATCTGCGCTCCACAGCAGACACGGTGTCTTACTTCTTTCTGCACAGCACCCCCTCCCCCACCAGTGCCCCTTCAACTGCCTCCCCTGAGTGCCTCTTCCATCGGACCTGCTGCTTTCCCCCCACACCCCGAGGAGCTGTGAAGTTTCAGGGACAAGGAGGAGAGGTGAGAATGATGGCAGTTGCATGATGATAAAGCTCCCAGGGAACTCCTTTGAGCCTCTAGGTCTCAGGGACCCCTGCCCCCTAGGTATCTGTTTCATGCTGGATGGAACAGGCCGGATGTTAGGACATTACTCACAGGAGAGGGGCATTTGAGTTTGGTTCGGCTGTGGGTGAAGTTGTTGGAGGTTGTCTTATGGCCCACTGGCTCCAGCTGGAGAGAGAGAAAGGACACTGTGATTTCCTCTGAAGCTGAGTATCTCACACCTGATTCCCTCCTTCTGCAAGGGTGGGTTGACACCAGCAATAAACACAGGATCCACATCAGATCCCAGCTGCCCTGGCCAGAGCTGGACCTGACTTGTGATTCAGAAGGGGCGGATCAGAGTCCATCAGGCAGGGTGGGACCCTGAGCCTGTGTCCTGGATTTACCAAGGAGGACCCTGGGGCCCAGGAGACAGGGATCGGTCCTGCCACAGCCAGTGTGTGGAAAGGCCTGGCCCAGCCTCACCATCTCCTGCTTCCCTTCTGGGTGGCTGTGATCATAGACACTCTGCAGTTTTAATTTTATAAAATGTTGATCATCCTATTAACCAACTTGAAGTGTGTGGGGCTAGTCAGTTTCAGAAAAACTTTGAAAACATATTGGTTACTGTGACGTCCTTACTATATATACTTGGCTTGCCAACCTTAAGAAATCAAAGTTTCTCACTTGAGCTACGTTGTTTTTCACACAGATGTAGAGGTTTACCTGAAACATCCCTGGAGCGATTGTTGTTCAGAGAGGTTCTGCTTAACACTTTGAATCCTGGGACCCTCTGAGGATGAGCTGGAAGCCACTCTATACCCCTTCCCGGCACCATTAGCCTGTAGCTGTCCCCTGCCGTGGCCAGCGCTGAGAAGTGCGTTCCCTCCTGTTTACACATCCTGACTGTGTAGCCTCTACCCTTAGAATCTGCTTCCCTGCCTGGTCCTGAGCCCCTCAGGTACTGCCCGTAGGGGAAGCGAAAGCACAAGATGCCAGCTAACCACCACACCTGGCCCGTGATCTTGCTTTCTGTTGTTTCTTTACACCTGTTCCTTCTCACGAGAAGGGTAGGGTCGGCTGCTCTGGTCCTGAGAGACACCGCGGTGACTGGCACAGCACAGTGGGAGCATCACCTGGGGCCTGGTTCTGCTGCTATTGCCATGCCAGGCAGGATCCTGGGCTGCTCTGATGTCAGGGGTGGGGCACTAAACCCTGTCCTGACCACCCCGATTCGGTGGCTGTGAGCAGCAGCTGAGAAGATGAAATGAAAGCTCACTGAGGTGGTTTACATATGTATTTTTGCTACTTCCTTAGAGCTGAGGAAGCACAAACTTCTTGTAATGGAACCACCGTCGAGGGACAGTATAGACGCTCAAGGTCAGGTTGGCTGATTCCTGGACATTCCAGGAACCCAGGAACCGACTGGCACAGAGGAAGGTAAGGATCATGTGGGGTTGATGACTGCATCTGTTTCTCCCTTTCTCCTGGCTCCTTGTCACCAGTGCCCAATGTACCTTCCAGCTGTCAGCCAGCTACCTTCACCGCTTGACTGAAGCTCTGGTCAAGGTCACCTTGACCTCCAGCTTGCCAGATCCACTACTCACTTTTCTGTCTTCTTGACTTTTCAGCAACATTTGTCAAAGTTGGTGCTTCCCTCTCGAAACACTCTCCTGCCTGGGCTCCCAGAACAAGGTCCTCTTCTTTTCTCCTTCCTGCCTTCCCCACCCCCTCCTCCTCTGTCACTGGAGTCCAAAGTTGGAATGAGGGTCCAGGGGCCTGGTGGTTGGTCCACACTCTTTGCCAACTACTCTTCTCTAGGAGGCCTCACTCAGTCCATGGCCTCAAATACCCCCACCCATTAACAACTCCCACATTTTGTTTTTTCTAAATTTCCGTTCCTGATCATGATTCATTCTTGCTTACCTGATGCCTCCAGGTGGATTTCTAGAAGGCAGTTCACACTTCTTATGGCCAAAAGAGAATTTTCAATTTTTTTCCCCCTCAAGCCTATTTATTTCTTTCTACCACCTCAACCACCCACCCAATTGATTTTTTTTCTTTATTCCTTGACCCCGAATAAAGGAGTCTTTTATTCCTTTTTGTTTTAAATTTAAATTCCAGTGTAATATTAGTTTCAGGTGTATAACAGTGATTCAACAAGTCCCTACAACACCCGGGACTTGACACAGCAAGTGCACTCCTTGATCCCCATCACCTGTTTACCCATCCCTCCCACCCCCCCACCCTCCCCCACCCCCCTCTGGCCCTTATTCTTTTTCTACCTCCCCCATCAGCCAGTCCAAAACCTATTCCAAATCTGACTCCTTTGCTCCTTCTCCACTGTCATCACCCTGGGCCCAGGCACCTTCGTCTCTCACCTGGGCTCCACTTCCTTCCCTCTAGTCCACTGCTATATGGCAGCCAAAGGGCACACCAGGTCTCGTGGCTCCCCTGTTGGAAGCCATCCAAGGACATGACCCTGTTCTTGCTTACCTCTCTGACCTTGTTCACTTCCCTCCAGTTACACTGGCCTCCATGCTGCTCAGACACTTCAAACTCATTCCTGACTCCGGGCCCACACAGGTCTTATTTCCTCTGCCTGGAACACTCTGGCTCTAGACCTCTGCATGCCTGGCAGACTCTTGACATTCAGTTCTCAGTTCACATGTCACTCTTGGATGAGGCCTTTGCTCCCGCCATTATTCTGTCACAGTACCTGCCCCCACCCTCTTTTAAAGCCCTGAATATGGTCAGAAATTCTTAACGATTTGTTGGTTTTTGTCTGTCGTTTGCCCAGGAGTGCAAGGATGTTCCCTTCCCCAGCACCTGGAATAGTCCCCACTGCATAGTGATGCTCAATAAAGAGTAGATGAGGGACTGGGTGGGTGAACTGGAGTCACGGAGCCCTGAGTGGAGAAGCTCAGATGAGAAGGCCTGGGGCAGGGTGCAATGGGCTGAGTGGGCTTCTAGTCTGTTCTAGGGATTCAGAGAAGGCTTCCTCTAGGAGCTGGCATCTGAGTTGAGTGTTAAGGTGGCTATGAATTCGGAGAAGGTTGCAAGGGCAGCCCAAGATGTAAGGGAATGAGCAAGAGCAGACACACAGAGGCACCATGGGTGGTGCAGGAAACTACTCCTTCCCAGACAGCCCAACTGCCAGTCGGAGGGTGGCGGGAACGACCACTAGAGAGGTCAATTAGGGCCAAGTCTCAGAAGGCCTGGGGTGCTATGCTGAGGGGCCTGGACTTTCTCCTTCGAGGAGGGGCAGGCCTTGGAAGTTTGGTCAGATTTTCATTTCCACAGATTCCTGTGGCTGCCCTGTGGCAAACAGATGGAAGGCAGTGGTTTGCAAACTCTGTACAATAATATCACTTGAGACCTTTTGGAACCTAAAAAACCTGTGGGCTACCCCAGACTAATCCAGAATTTCTGGGGATGAGGCCCAGGCACTAGTGGTTGTTTGTATTGTTTTTTCTTTAAATCAACTTTCTACCGAAGCTAACAGGAGAAGCAGTGCAGATCATAAGTGAACAGCTGGTAAATTGTGATCAAACGTACCCGTGTAACCGGCATCCAGATCAAGGTACAGGATACTGCCAGCACTCCAGAGCTCCCCTCCCCTCCAGTACTACCCTCTCCCCTCGAAAGACCATACATTAATTCACTTGTTTTTGAAATGTATAGACATAGTTGCGTGTCGTTGAACCTTATTTATTCGCTGTAAGGTATTCCATTGCATGAATGTGCCACATTTTGATTATCCATTCTATTGGTGGACATGGGGGGGAGCTTCCTGCCTGGGGATTATGAACGGTGCTGCTGTGACTTTTCAGGTGAGCCCACATGTACATTTCTGTTGGGGATCTACATGGGGGTGGGGTCGCTGGGTCACAGGGAATCCAAATGCTCAGCCTTAGTGGATATGCCAAACTGGCTGCCAGTGTGAAAATCTCCCAGATTATTCTAACCTCTGGCCACAGCTGAGCTTTGCTGTTCTAACGGGGGTAAGCCCAGACACAGGGACACCGGTTAGGAGGCTCGCGTGGTCACCTGGCCCCTGGGCAGATGCAAATGTTAGCGGACAGCAAGATTTCTAGTGAAGAGGGAGCAGGCATCAGAAAAAAGAAGGAAAAACTGCTTGTAGGAAGAAAAAAAAGGAAAACAGCCTCACGCTGCTGGTGCTTTTGGTGTTGGCTTTGCAAAGGTCGCTGGAGAAGGAGGCATAATCTGTTGCGAGAGGAGAGGCAGAAGATGAAATAGTGTAAAGTGTGTTTGTGGCCACAGTAGAGTGCCTGGCAAGCGTCAGCCAAAGCCTGCAGACACTATGTCATAGGACTGTCATTGTGAGACATGAATTCACTGGTTATATATGTGCTGATCCAGTTGGGAGCGGGGAGGCCGGGTGATGCTGTGGCCAGGGCACTAGGGGATAGATTAGACATGGTCTAATCTCGGCTTGGCCACGACCAGGCTGTGCGATCCTGGGCAAAATGCTTCATATCCCTGTAGTCTAGTTAGAGCATTCTGGCTAGATGAACTGTTAAGATCTTTTCTGGTTCTAATGGACTATTACATATGTCACTCTAGAGGTGACAGCAGAAGACGATCTGAAAAGTTGGCATGATGTAATAACTTTATATCTGAGATGGTTTTGGATGAGAACACTGGACTATCAAATTCCCTAAATTATCTAGCACAGGATAAGATACTCTCAGATGATTTCAGTTTTGTTTTAGTTTTTTAAAATTAGGGATATGGCCAGGACACTGGTGGCTGGGAGCCCCAGACAGTCTTGTAATGTTACTAATATGGCAGCATTCACCTTTTGTTTTCATATCTAATCCCCTCCCACTTGCCTTTGTGTATAAAAGCCTCTCATCTGGGGGTACCTGGGTTCCTCAGTCAGTTGAGTATCTGACTCTTGATTTCTGCTCAGGTCATGATCTCACGGTTTGTGAGATTGAGCCCCGCGTCGGGCTCTCTGCTGACAGCGTGGAGCCCACTTAGGAGTCTCTCTCTCTTCCCCTTCCCTGCTCGTGCCCTCTCAAAAATAAACATTAAAAACAAATCCTGTGGCTTTCCCTGAGCTCTCAGGGGGATACATGGGACTGTGCACAGACACCCACTCTTTGGAGGGGATGTAAAAGGAATGAGGTCATGGGACTCAGCCGTGAAGGAGAACTGGACTTCAAAACTGCTCTCAGGAATTATGTTGTGCAAACTTTGATTAAAAAGATTACCGTGGAGGTTGGGTAGGAGGGAGCGCAAGGATGTTTTGACTGTAATTCCAAGTCCTGGGCTGATAGACTGTGACGAAACCTTTAGCAGGGGGCAGATTATGGTGTCAAGAGCAGGAAACAAAGGGAGAGGAAGGCTGAGACTGATTAAGTAGGCCAAGGATGGAACGTGCTGGCATGCTGCTCAGGGGACAGCAGTGCTGGGCTTGCTGGCTAAGGAGGCAGGTGTGGGAATATTCGCGCCAGGGAATGCCGGCAGAGCCCCGGCCAGCCCCAACGGCAGTAAAAGTGGGAGTGTGGATGTGTTTAGTCACCATGGGAGAAACGGGAGAATGCAGGTTGGGGTGGGGATTGGGTTACCCGCTGAGCCAAGATCAAAAGAAGCCACTGGGTTGGAAAGGCATTTCATTTGCTCTGCGCCACAGGATACAGCTATTGTGGTGACTGGTCCAGCTCTGTGCCGACACAGCTGATTGTAGAGGAGTGGCCAGCCATCAGAGGCAAGGCCAGGTGACCCTGTGGCCCCTTGGCTATATGTTCGTTTCCTAAGGTCCCCATTAGCCCCATCAGAAAGGACTGGAGAGACAGGCTGGGTGGCTCTTTTCTTTGTGATGTTCCAGAAAACGATAACTGGGAATGTGTTGAGACTGGAGTCCTGGGGGCTGGCATTTATTGGATGCTAACGATTGTGTTTGGTGCTGCACACACGTTACCCTCAACAAGGTCACACGGTAAGGGGCTGAAGCTGCTATTTTCATCCTGTTTATCTGATTACAAAATTATCCCCCCTGCCCCACTCAGCACTGGGAAATTGCTAAAATAATGGAATCTGTCAGGACAAATAATAAGGTATGCCGCCATTCTGAGCTTTGCGGAGAAAGGGGCTCCTTCCATCAGTAGGTCTTTGTTTTGGGCAATGGTCAACATCCTTGAGCTGCCTCCTTTGACACACAGCCCACTAGGTGCTCGGCCACTCACCATGTTGTTCCAGAGCGCGATGGCCATCTCCGCGTGACCACGTTCTGAGAAGTGGAAACAGTCCTCGGAGAAGAAGGTGAGGTCGGCGCCACCTCTCTGTGACCAAAGGCAAAGGGATTACCTTTCTGGGAAAAAGGTGCAGCTACCCACCCCTGCGGGCACCCTGGGCATTTTCCCTTCCAATTCTGCTGCCAGTTGTCTCGGATACTGATGGACAAACTCCCCAGTTTTGGAACTTTTTAAAAGACCTAAATTATAGCCACCCCCAGTCCATCCCTTTTCCTTTGGCATCCCTGCCCTGATAGTTGAAAAAAAAAAAATAGGAAGCTTTCCATTCTATCCCAATCTAGCAAATACCAGGGCCATGCCTGGGGAGCTTGGTCACTGCTGACATTCTCCCTTTCCTTCCAAGTACATCCAGGTTCCATTCAGACCAAAAGAAAAGGTAAACAGAAAAAGCAACTCCCTAGGAGCCCTCTTAGGGCTTCTGACTACATGGTCAGAAAAAGCTCAGGTACAGAAGGAAGTATATCGCCTAAGAATAGCCTCCCAGAATTGCCCGTGGCTTACGCTGTTCAGGGGGACAAGAGTGTTCTGGAAGAAAGGCTGCACGACCACTGCGAAATCTTCACGCTGCAGGTACTGGTGCCAGTATGACAACCTGGAGATGGCACTCTGGGGATGGGAGAGAGGTTCCTCAACCCTCCTGGCAGGACTGGGCAGATGGGTTCTAGTCCTGCCTTGTGCTGGCTGTGAGGGGCCAGTCCACCCTCACCCAATGTGACTTCAGGGGATGCTCCAGTGCACGTGCAGGCATTCTTCCTGCCTGTACCTGGGCACCACCTGTTCTGTTCTGAAGTCTCCGAGGCTGGATTTGAACCTCTGACCAGACTGCTTGGGCCAAAGACCTCCCCTGTTCTTGCTGCATGAAGAGCTGAAGTACCACACGGGGCTCCACATCTAGCTCAAATGGGGAGCATTTCAACACTAGCTCCCCAAGATGCCTATAAACTTGGAGGATGAGTGTCCATGTAAAAGGGATAGATGGGCTTCTCTTCCAGAAGCTTTTAGGGGCGCCTGGGGGGGGGGGGGCTCAGCCGATTGAGCGTCTGACTTCAGCCCAGGTTGTGACCTCATGGTTCATGAGTTTGAGCCCCACAGCAGGCTCTGTGCTGTCAGGCTCCGTGCTGTCAGGCTCCGTGCTGTGGGTTCTGTGTCTCTCTCTCTGCCCCTCCCCAGCTTGTACTCTTTCTCTTTCAAAAATAAACATTAAAAAAACAAAAAAAACCTTCCACTCCATCTGGAAAAAAGGGCCAGGATGTTAAAAACAACAACAAAACAAACATGAGAACCAGATAGGGCTTCAGGGTCAGGCAGAGATACCTGGGGGGAAGTTTAGGCAGGGGAAACTTCTTGGAAGAGGTGAGAAGACCTGTCCTGTGCACAAGATGGAGACGTAGAAGAAAGATGTGGGGTGGGCATAGCAAGAGGGGACAGCAGGGGTGCCCACAGAGTTGGGGATGGAGGGAAGCAGGGGTGGGCTAAAGCCCAACAGGGCGGTAGACACCTGCCCTGCCTCCTCTGGGTGAGAGAGGATGTCTGGCACGTGGCATCTACTCTGGTCACCAGGCAGCGAGGCAGGAATCCTCCCAGCTTTCTCTGAGATTTCTCCCTGCCCGACTTGGTGTTCTTTTCACCCGGAGAAGGGTTGCAAGGCCTGTGATCTGCCTTTAGGGAGAGGCCTTGCTCTCAGCAAGCCCTGCTCTGGGAGTAGAGGGGGTTCCCAGCTGGGACAGGAGGAGGAGGGCTGCGGGTTCACCTGGAAGTTCCAGTTCATTTTCTTCAGTTCTTGCATCTCCAGAGAATTCTCCTGGGAACGCGCGAGGCAAGTGCAGTTGCTCCTGGGAGAGAAGGGGTCCTGTGGAGAGGTGCCTGGGTGGCTGACCCCCTCCCCCCACCAAGGGAAGAAGGCCTGGACCCTGTATTGCCTTGCATGGGAGGATGGTAATACACAGGTGCCCCTGCCACACAGCCTTGGGTGACTCCTGGACCCAGGTCACAGACTGGGCACTAGGGGTAGCAGGTGCTTGTTTAAAGAGAAGGTGGGAGAACTGGCACCCGATATCTGGGTCCCCTTGCCACCTGGCTGCTCCCGCCCAAGCCTGGGCTTCCTCCAGGGAAGGGCTGGAGGTTTGGAAAGACTGCCATCACCACCTTATCTCTCTCCATGTTCCGGAGGGCCCCAGCTCTACCTCCAGCTGCTTAGCGCTTGCCCTCAGGGCTCCAGAGCGGGGAGCCTCTTGGGAAGCAGACCTGAAGATCCTGCAGGAGCCGTTCACACCTCCTAGCTACTGCCTGTTCCACCCTGGCCAGTTCCCAAGGGGAATGGGAACCAGCCGGTCACCTTCCCAGCAAATCCATGGGACCCCCAGCTGGGACTCCTCGGCCCCCTGCAGAATCTCCTCTTCCATAGCAGCCTCACAGGAAGTCTGGGTGACCCTCTGGCCTCAGAAGCTGACAACTTCCTGCCAGGGTCACAGCTGAGCTTTAATAAATTCCAGCCACCAACAGAAATTCATGTCTTGTACAACATACCTTAGCTCTAAGCCTGGCTTTCAAGGATGTTCTAAAAGCTACCGCTATACTGAGCACCTGCCCCACAGGGACCAAGCCTGTGACACGCATTTCCTCTAGACCTCGCATTACAGGTGAAGAGGAGGCCCAGAGAGGTTATCTAGTTTGTGCAAGGTCCCACAGCTCCTACACGGCAGACCCAGGTCCAAGACAGGTGTCTTGGATGCCCATTGCTCCATATTTGAGAGGCAGCACAGGGCAATCACAGATGGTGACGGAGGCCTTAAGGATCATTGGTGTGTGTCTCACTTTACAGAAAAGCAAACTGGGGTCCAGAGAAATAAAATGACTTGCATACAGTAGGCATTCAATAGCATAGAGGTATTTCTGAATGATCTTCCAAGCCCCTGGCTAATTGCCGATGTCTGCCTTCTGGATAGGCTCGCCTGCCTCTGCCCGCACTGGTCCATCTGTCGGCACCTGTGAGTCCCACCCTCCCCAGGTGCCCTCGCCCTGGGGCTGTGTACTCACTGAGCGGCCAGCGGCAGGTCGCATTTCCCACCTTGGCCCTGGTGCAGGCCAGCCAACTCCATGACCTCCACCACATTGATGAAAGCCCTTGGAAGCTGTGGGGGAGCAGAGGGGTGAGCTTCGTTAGTCCCCAGGCCGTTGTGGGGGGTGCTGGTTACTACTGGAAGGAGCCTAGGGGGTCCTCTACAATCTAACTTCCTCCTCCCCAATTTTACCAATGAAGAACCTGAGGAACAAAGAGGGCATGGGACTTGTATCATCTCAGTCTTCTTTAGTGGCCCACTTTATCACTTGGGAAGCTGAGACAGCAATCACTGGGCTCAAGTCACATTGCTAGTAAGCCACAGTGCCTGGCCACAAACAGGCCGACTGGCTCCAGAGGCAAGCTCTTTGCCACCAAACAGTACAGTGTGATCCAGTTAGAATTTCCCTTTCAGGGAGCTTTGTCCCTGCCTCCCTCCCCTTCCTTCCCCTCCAGGTGCCCTTGTCTGCTCACAGCGGGGCTTTTCTCAGCACCTATCTCACTAAACACAGCTTGCCTAGATGTGCCCAGAGGTGATGCCCAGTGAGGGAGTAGATAGGTTGCTGGCGGGAGAGGAGAAACATACGGCTGCTCTTTCCTACCTCCTCATAGAAGATGTCCAGGGCCTGTTGGATGTGCCGAATGTACTCCCCAGCTGAGTGGGCCTCCTATGAAGAAAGAAGGGGGCTCTTGTCATCCCCTGGGTTCTGTGAGAGGATGATCATGGTCTGATGACTAGCACAGGAGGATCTGGGATGGTGGCAGAGGGTACAGAGGGGCTATAAAGGTACTAGACAGGCTAAGCCCAGCCCTTGTTGGCAAAGTCTTCCTTTGACCCCTAATAGACACCATGGACAATCCCGAGGGATCCCCACCCCGATCACAGTATCTCAAACCCAGAGGCAGATTCTGATAGCGCTGCCTACCCCCCCAATTCTCCAGTCCCATCTGTCACCAGCGTCAGGCTTCTGAGCCACATCAGTACCATGATGACCACACTCTCTTCCCTTTGCGCTGTGGCCCATGCTGGCCCCATTGATTCCCCCTAACTTCTATCTTTTTGAATCACCTCGAGGGTTTCCTCCTCTGACCCTTCCTAGAACATGGCCTGAGTCAATCCTGGTGGTGGCCTCTAGGTCTTTCCCACAAAAATATGCTTTCAGGACTACAAATCTGGCTTTGCAAGAGGGGCAGGTATTCTGGGGATAATAGAGGCATTTTTCTCTACCAGGTGTCCACAGGCAGCTCTGGGGACTCTCTTGGCTTCCTGGACCCTGTTGAGTCCAGGATACAATGGCATTTAATCCCCCTGGTGATGGGTCACTTCCTCCTCTAGAGTCTAGTAAGGGAGAGAATTGAGAGGAAGAGGCTCAGAACAAACCCCCGGGTGGGGGAGGGTAATTCTTGTCCAGCCTTCAGTGGTTGGTCTGAGCCATGAGGAATGATAAATGCTTTCTCCTCCTGCCTGTGACTTCAAACATTCTACTCTAATGTCTCAGTTATGGCAGCTGCTCTTTTCTGGCCCACTAAATACAGGACATCCCCAACTTAGAACAAGTTGTATTTCAACAGTTACAGCTTCCCAAAGACTATAAGTCTGGACATATTTCCCCATAGAAACATCAGGAACAGGCTGGATTCTCAGGCTGGCTGGCTGAGGTTGGTTCACTTATGAGATCCTCGGGGCAGCAAGCCCTCCTACTAGGACCAGTTTAATTTTATCCAACCTTGTTTATGACATTGTTTCAGCTTCCCCCTGTGTACACACACATGCACGCACATAAAAGAAAAATCAAAAAATGGGTAGGGATGCCAAGTAGGTGTTGGGGGAAGCTTGCCATGTACTCATTGCATACCCAAGAACAATATTTGTGTGAGAAAGGACAGTGTCTGAAGAGTGCGTGCATCTAGACACTTCTGGAATTGGGGAACCAATCAAGCTGCTGTCCCAGGGGCCACTCAGGAATGGGAAAGGCCGGGGTCTGCCTGGGAGAGCGGGCCAATGTGACTTCCATGGGGTTGAGCAGGGGCCTACCTGATTCTCACAGTAATGACACATGTCGTTGCTCCCAATGAAGAGTGTGATCAGCTTCCAGTCGTTCTCTAGATCAATTTCCTGGGGGGGTGGGGGGGGACAGGAAGCCCTCAGCTTAGGCTTTTGGTGTGCATATGCAGATGGCATTCACCAGGACAGACAGCACCCCACCCCCCCAACCATGGTCTTTCGTCCTCTTTGTACCCTGATGGAGAGAAGATGCCAATTGGAGCCTCCCTGACCTTCACCTTGGTTCTTGGCAAGGAGCTCCAGAGAGTGGATTCAGTGTGTGCACTTGTGTGCACTTGTGTGTGTGTGTGTGTGTGCGCGCACACGCATGTATCTGCTCACACAGGAGAGGATGACTATTTTTCCTTCGAGATCCTAAGCAAGCTGCAGTATATCACGAAGCAGAGTGTGTTAACACACCGCTGAGATGTCATCTCAATGCCTTCAAAGGAGCAGAGGGCAAAAGATACAACTAGAAGCAAAAGCCCAGAGGTGCCTCTTGGGAGAGGGGGCTGGCGGGGACTGGAGGTGGGGTGGGGGCTGGGGAGGCCCTCGAGGAGCCTGCCTTCCGCTCAGCCACCACCATAACAGGAGTCCTGCCAGGCACTGAACTTGGAATTCCAAGGCCTAAACACACAGAGCATTTAAAAGAGTGCCGTGAGAAGTTTCAGAGGGGCCGGGTGAGCGGGAAGGAGGAAGGATCGGAATGAGAAGCCTATTTTTAGAACCTGGGGTTTACATAATAGGGCTCTGCAAAGCCAACTCTTGGGTAAGGTGGGAAACTGCCAGAGGCCAAGGCCAGTTCTGCTACCTCCTGCGGTGGGCCTCAGGGGTGCGAGTGCCAGAGCCTGGGTCAGGAAAGGGCAGCAGAGGCCTTGGTGGTAAGGCCTGCTTCTCGTGGCTTGTCTGGCCCCTCTTAAAGACAAGCAGGGGCTGAAACGGTGCAGAGCGGGCTCTTTTAGGGCCGCTGCACCCCCCTACATAGCTGGAGACTAAGCACCTTGTAGGGGGGCCCTGGGTCCTGTACTCACAGGGTTGTTTTTCATTCGCTCCACCAGGTCCCGGGCCTGCGTCGGCATGTCCCTAGATGGGGAAGAGAAGGGAACCTTAGAGCCAGCTGGGAAGCAAAGGCTCAAGCCGTGGGATCCTGGCTTGGTGAGACAGGTGCTCTAAGAAGAGAAATGTTATATAAACTTGACTCCTTCAGAGTGTATCCAAAGGCTTTCGATTCTCAAGAAACCTCAACCTAGTACAAATCAAAGATGTGCCCCAGACCTCAGAGCCACATGGATCCGGACCCTGCCAGGGGCTAGCCTGGGTCCACCCACCACCTCCTTCAGGCCTGGTCCTTCCTGGCCCCTTGGGGGGGGGGAGGGGGGGATCTGGATCTGATCATCCCTTTCCCATAGAGATGGTCCCTTACATTCCACCGGTCTCTTTCACAGTGAGCTGAGCCTGTTCAGATCTTACTTGGCTGCCTGTTTTAAAAATAACCTCTTGTATATTTGAAAAAAGTCACAGCCTTAAATTATCCCTCTGCTTTCTCCTTTCCAAGCGTCATGACTCCTTAACCTTCACTTCTAAATCCCGCTTTCTATTCCTTTAATCCTTTTTTCTTCTCTGTTGTTACTTTGGACTTCCACACCATCCCCTTGCTTTTTCCCTCTCCCAGTGCAAAAAGGATTGCGGGGGGGGGGGGGGGTGGGGGGTGGGCAGGGAGACAAATCCGGAGTGGGTTACTTTCTCCCTTCCTCCCCCCGATGTCTGCCACGAATAAGGAAAATGAACACTCTGGGTACGAGCTGAGCATGTGGTTGGAACAGTACCCAGCAATAAGGAGGAGAGGACTGTGGACAGGCACGACGTGCATGTGTCTCAAAACGATGGCGGATGGAAGTTAGACAAGAGTACCTTGTGTCAGATTCCATTCATATAACATTCCAGAAAATGAAAACTGATCTACAGTGACAGAAAGCAGGACAGAGGCTACCTGGGGCCCAGAGAGTGCGGTAGAGATCGGGAGGGAGAGCTGGATTACAAAGGGCACAGGGAAACCTTGGGGTGTGATGGGTGTTTATAATCTGGATTGCAGTGATGACTTCACAGCGATGCACATACGCCAGCCATGCTTATCAAATCGCATACTTTAAATATGTGCAGGGTAGTGCGTGGCGGTTGTACTTCAATAAAGCTGGTTTTTAAAAACAGTGAAGCGTACGAAAAGTTATGTCAGCAAAGGGACACAGCCAGTGGAGGCTCCTGTGGAAGAAGTCATTAAAAGCGGTAACTGGTACGAGATGGGCGTTTTAAATCTTGGCCTGCCCACGATGAGCTGGGCACATGGCCAGGCACACCCAGAACCACCCCTCCCCTATTTCTCACTTCCACATCCAGGATGCTATCCCATACATTGTTGCTATTGATGCAATACATCGGAAAGGTAGAAAGAAAGCCTGTCTTGATTAAAGGGGACCACAGAAGTGTCTGTAACCTTTCAACAGGCTCAAGAGCCTGTTCAGATCTTAACGTGCTGCCCTCTTGAGCATGAGCGAAGTTAGGAGTGCACGCTTCCTCCCTCTTTCCCAGCCATGTTCTTTATACCCTGCAGGCTCAGAGCAGACTCCCTCAGCCCCCGGGAGCCTTCTCTCCAAGTGCCTTTATCCACAACTTCTTTTCCTTTTCCAGTTCCGGCGTGAGGAGCCCCCACTCTGGGAGTTATGAGTCCTGGGTTCTCCTCCAGCTTTGCTACCAATTTGCTGTGTGAGCTCGCCCAAATTACCGAACAAGGCTAGGGTCCGATTTCTCCATCTTTTAAATGAGGAGTTGGACTCGATGAGTCCTGGGGTCCCCTCTGGGTCTGCACCTGCATGTGGGTATCTTTCCAACAGTTATTTCCTGTTTGTTTGGCCTCCTTAACGAGACAGCAAGCTCTTTGTATAGGCAAAGAAGTCACCTTTTGATTTTTTGTATCTTTTAGTAACTACCTTGGGGTTCGAGCCCTGTCCCGGGTTTCCATGACTTCTTGCTTATTGGTTGATGGAATGGGAAGTTGGACATTGAATAAAACTTTGAAACTAAATATCCTAATATTGGCAAACGTTTTGGCGGGCCTACATATCCTATACTATACTCAGTATTTTCCATGGGTTAGTAATCTCATTTCGTTCTTAGGACAATGCTGAGAAGTAATAAGGGAAAGGAGAGTAAGCCATTGACTTCAGTAAGCAAGGTTGGGAAGTTGGTCTATGACTCTCCTTTATCTGCATTGTCATTTGGTATGGTGTTGATAAGGATGAGTGCACCTCAAGAAAAAAGATAAATACCACAGCAGAGCAGTTATGATCCCAATTTATGGATGAGGAAACGAAGACTGAAGCACTAAGTGACTTGTCCAAGGTCTCGCAGCTAGCAATCTGGGAGCTGGGATCCGGACACAGATGGTCTGACCCCAGGTCTCATTATGCTAGGTGCTCTGCTGTGGTCTTTATCTTTTTCCTGAGGTGCGCTCATTCGAATCCAACACCGTGCCAAATGACCATGCAGGTAAAGGAGAGTCCTAGGACAACTTTCCAACCTTGCTTACTCAGGTCAGTGGCTTACTCTCCTGTCGCTTATCACTGGACATCAGAGACGCTCAGAGGGAAGCTACCCGTCTCGGCTACTTCCCCTGCCACTGACTCCTGGTGGAGGCTCCGAGCAGCAGGAAAACGGAGAAGGCGGTAAGAGGTGAAGCGAGAGAGGGGCTCAAATGTCAACAGACTGAGGAGTCAGGCCCTGGTGAATGGAGCCTGGGCTGCACAATCATAATAAAACGAGGACAGTGGTGACAGCAGTCATAGCAACAACAGTAATTCGATGTTGATTTTATGGCCCCATGAAACCCCGTGTAACAAAATAAGTTCTTCCTGCTTGTGACGTTGAGGAACTGACATGGCTTCCTGTGGTTCGGAGACTCCGGCCGAGCGTGGGGCCCTCCTTACCACGTCTGAGAGGAACGCTCCGTGTAAACAGAGCGGGTCAGTGTCGTTTCCCTGGTGATCTGAGCGCAGCAATCCTTCTACAAAGCAAATACCCAGCACACTCTGTGCAGAAAAGCAATGAACTCTGTCAAGCGTTCCGGCTTTAATTATCTGGGTTGTTGTCGATAACAGAAATCGGAGTGAAAGCAAACAGCCGCTGTGCTGTGTCGGGGGCCCTAAAGCTCTAACTCCCTAGGGTCAAAAGATGGCTTTTACAGAGCCAAAGACTCCAGGTTCCGAGGTACAGGTGGAGAGAGGGAGGGAGGCCGCCCGTGGGGCCATGCCCTGAGTTCTCAGCACCCTTCCCGTTAGCGCTGAGCCCCCCCTCACTCCTCCAGGCAGGGAGGTCAGCTGGTGTCAGCAGGACAGGGCCAGGCCACCCTTAAGCTCTCCTGCTGTCCTGTGAACTGGTGACAGCCCAGTGAGCCCGGCCTCTCCTGGCTCCTCTGACAACCTTGGGGCATTCAGGAAACTTTGTCAGCCTTAGTGTCCTCGTGCTAGTCCCCACCCTGAAGGATGTGAGGATTGCAAGAGCTAATCCACTTGAGGGGTCAGGCGTGCAGAAGCGTCCTGCCCACGGCAGCTTTCATTGCCCACCTGGGGCCAGGCTCCCAGACACACCCTTCTCTCCTCCTTCCCATTCTCCTGGGACCTCTCAGCCTTGCCCTCCTCTTCCTCCCGTTTCCACGGCTACTCACCTAGCTCTGGCTCCTTCCACGGCCACATTCAGTCCTGCTGTCTCCTCCAGGGTACCGGTGGAGAACCCAAGGATGTGAGGGTTGAACTTCTTCAGAATGTCTTTTAAGAGGGCGAAGCAGACAGCACAGGTGAGAGGGACGTAGTGCCGCCTCGGGGCCCAGGCGTGGGGCAGGACCAGTCTGGGTCTTTTCAGGGCTGGTGGACTCCCCTCCTTGCAGATGACCTTCTCCGCCCTTGCTCAGGGGGAGGCTCTGGCCTCAGCAAGGGGTTGTCGTGGGCGTAGTCACGGTGCTTCTCTGTGTTGCTACTTACTGGGCAGTGTGGTGTGGGTGTCCAAGATGCCGTCCCCTCCAATGCTGGGGAAGAGAAAGCACCTGTGTGAGGGTCACCCTGACCTGCTTCTCCACCAGTCGTCATATTTCTGAGTCAGAACCAGAGAGTCTGCCCCTGACACAGGATTCCCACTACCCTCGGGACTGACAGGAGCATCAGGGAGCCTCCTTGCATCTCAGGGCCAGACTGTGGGAACCCAGGCTGGTCTCTGGAGGGGTGACAGGGGTGGGGGGAATCATCGTTGGAAAATGAGTGGAGAGCATCCTCACCTCCAGGAGACTCCTCTCCAGGACATGGGTAGGTCGCTGGAGTTGCTTGGTCTGGCTCCCAATGCTGTCTGTGAAAGGCGAAGAGAAGGCTCCAGAACTGTGCTGGGCCTAGGTGTAGGCCAAGGGGACTGGGAAGGGCCCCTGTGGCCCTGGCACATGTAGCAGTGGGGAGTTGGATTTACCTTTTCTGAAGATTGTACCAGCTTTTCTCCAGGCCACTTAATCTCTGGGTTGTCCTGACTCCCTGCTCCTCTACACATAACTACACATAACCAAGTCCTGGAATGATCAAGATTCTTCCTTCCCAGCCTCTCCAGCTCCCATCCCTTTCTGTCTGTCCTCTGTGCTACATTCCTAAGTGAGACTCTTGCCTCCTGTTGTAGACGACACTCTGGCCTCCCACCTGACCCCATGGTCTCCAGTGTCTCTTCCCTTCTCACTGGAGTGCCCACCTGTACTTCTGAGCCCACCTCTTTCTTCACACCCCTCCCCCCTCCTGTCTCTGCCTTTCAGTGGGTCTCTCTTACCACTCGGTCAAAGCCAAACCCCATTACCAATGTTTTGAGCTCACCACAATCTGGGTTCTACTTCCCTTCCCTTGTTCACCCCCTGCTTTCTAGTCCACACAAACCTTCAGGTGTAAGCAAATTGATCTGAAGCATGAAGTCCTTGGACCAGCCTACCTAGTTACCACCCACTGCATCCTTGCTGGGAAAGCTGAACTACCCGCTTTCCAGTCCTTAAATCTCTAATTCCTCCTCTAAGACTCTTCTCAGTTTCAGCCTCCTGTATGAAGCTTTCTCTAAATGTCTTCTCTTAAAAAAAAAAAAAAAAAAGAGAAATTCCTCTTTGAAACTTACAAAAGTAATACATGTTCATTATAATTAGTGAAATGATACAAAGATTCTGTTAAAAATTAAAATCTACTGGGGCACCTGGGTGGCTCAGTCGGTTAAGCGTCCAACTTGGGCTCAGGTCATGATCTCACAGTTCTTGGGTTCGGGCCCTGCGTTGGGTTCTGTGCTGACAGCTCAGAGCCTGGAGCCTGCTTCAGATTCTGTGGCTCCCTCTCTCTCTTCCCCTCCCCTGCTCATGCTCTGTGTCTCTCTCTCTCGAAAATAAACATTTTAAAAATGTAAAAAAATTAACAATCTACCCCCACCTTATTAATCTTGCCTCCTGCCACCTGTTCTACATCTCTCCCCCACCCCCACCCACAAATACACATCATCAGAGCTAATTAATGGTTAAGACCCTGGGGTTTATCCTTCCAAAGCTTTCTCCATGTTTATATCAAAATTTACCACATTCACACGCATATGGGGAAGTTGTTTTTCCAGAAATGAGTACCTGATTTTAAAAGGCCCATGTGTCGCCTATATGATTATATATCTCCTTCTGTGTAAGTTGCTTAGTTTTCCAGCTTGACAAGTTTCTTAAGGATTATGACCACATCTCACACTTCCCTCAGAATGGTTAGCAGAGCATCCTGTATACAGCAATAGCTAATACAATTTGTGCAGAGAAACTACACTATATGTAGGAATTGGGCTCTCTCTGCCCCCAAAGAACACATCTGCAAATGGGGTGAGGGGGTGCTAAGTAGTGTGTAGGTAACCACCCCCCCCACCCACCCCCCTGCCCTGCACACACCGCTCTGTGAGTCTGGGTGGTTGGAGATGAGTTCCCTGATAAAGGCAGGCAGACTCAGATAACTACGCCATAATACACAGATAAAATGCTTGGGAACAGTAGGAAAGTGGGGACGGAGGGGGCGCCCTCACGGAAGAGGTTGTGTTTGAGCAGGACTGTGGAAGGGCAGAGGGCAGAGCATTCTAGATTGCCTGGTGAGGTCTTGTGGCTGCCTGGCTGGGTTTCAGTGCCTGACACAGGTAGGTTCTCAGTACTGTCAGCCAAGTGCTGAATGCAAAGCCAGTGTGGAAGAAGTGTGCATTCTACACAGGGTCTGGCTGGGTTAGGGGGTGCCCATGCCCCTCCTGGCTCAGCACTCACAGTCAATGAGTCGCCCATCGCGGCCACCACTTTGATGTCTCCTGGCCGGAGCTCGTGGACTAGGGGAGACAGGAAAAAGACAGAGGATCAGGGAGACTCTTCCGTGTAAAGTAGAAGCTTAACTAGGAGTTGGAGATTCTGCTATAGTCCCTTGGGCCCCTGTTAGATTTATTTCCAGCTTAAGACTTAACAAAGTTGCCTCTTCCATCCATTTGGAGCAACCAAGGCACTGAGGGTAATGGGCTTGATGGCTATCGTCCATCCTGAGAGGAACCCCATTCACACTGGGGTAGTCCAGGAATGTGCTGGTTGCAGGAGTCTTGAGCATAGGCAGATAGGGCCCCGATCCCTGACTGTATCTTCCCTACTGGGCAGGGAGGCCTGAGGGGCTGCCACTGAGACTAAACAGGGATGAGAAGTATGATCCATGCAGATGCCTGGGTGGGTCAGTCAGCTGAGCACCTGACTCTTGATTTCAGCTTAGGTCATGATCTCACGGTTTGTGAGCGAGCCCCACGTCGGGCTCCATGCTGGGTGTAGAGCCTGCTGGAGATTTTCTCTCCCTCCCTCTCCCTCTGTCCCTCCCCTGTGCTTGCTGTCTCTCTTTCCCTCTCTCTCCTTCTCTCTCTCTCTCTTAAAAAAGTGTGATCTATGGAGAGGCCTGGGAGCCCAGCAGTGGTTGCAGGCTAGCTTTTCATGGACTGCCCAGGATCGAGATCCGTACTGCACGGGAATCAGCAATGTCTGCTCAAGGCTCCAAGGTATGTTTGTAGGGTGTCCCCCCAACCTGACACTTAGCAAAGTCCTTAACTGAAGAGGATAATGATGATATTTCCACTCACCTGAGGTGGGGACGCTGTTGGAAGGATTCCACTCTGTACACAGGAAGTCACTGCCCCAGTTCTAAAGCAACAGGAGGAAAGACAACAACAACACCCACAACTCATTGTGCAGGAGGGTTAGCTTTGGTCCAGGGAGAACTGGCTAAGGAATTTTTGATGGAGGCTAGAACTGTGTCCCTGTAGGGAATCACGTGTGGGCAGGAACCATTCACTGTAGATGGTCTGAGAGGAAAATCAGGAGAAACTGGGTATCTACCAGTTTGCCCAAAACACATAATGCGCAGGCACACATACGCATACTCAGTGCTTCCCAGCTCAACTCATCCACACTCTTCGTGGAGCCAGCAGTCACAACAAAGGGGGAGAGAACAGTCAAAGTGCTATAGGTGGTCTCCCAAAGGAACATAGATTCGGATGCCCTAATGGAAGATTACACATAGGTTTTGGTGTTGCCGTTTAACATTCAGCCACTGGACACTGAGTACAATGCTGGGGCCACAACAATATTAGAATATTTTTAGGAAAATACCATGAAATTTTTACCATTGTAACATTCCTGCTTTCCGCGTATCTTTTTTGCTCGTGTGTATATATATTTTTGCATATTTAACTTAATAGCCAACCAATTTCCTGTGTGTGTATAAATTAATGCCTGTAACCTGGATGCCTTTAGTCAGATTCCCTTGTCTCTAGAATACAGAGCACATTTTCTAGGTGCTGGAGGAGGGGATGGGGTGGGAAGCACAGGGCACAGAAATGACCAGTGTCAGTATGTTGAAGGAGAAAGTCTCTTCCCCAGAGTCCCCAACACTTGCACGTCCCCAGGAGGGTCTGAAGGACAAGCCCAGGGCTGAACGCATGGTAGGGCTTTGCAAGCAGGTGACGACTGGGTGACTGTTTCTCTGGGGGTGTGACTGCCAGAGGCTTCTGTTGCTCACCTCTTCTGTTTAGTCAGCAGATGGTAAAGACCAGCCTTGTTGAAAAGTCTCCTCTCCCGAGGGAGCAAAGATGCAACGTCTTTAAAATATTATTTGCTTAAATCTGATAGAAGTGAGTTTATCCCAAGAGGTTGCTCTTGGGATAAATTCATCACACTGATGTGGAAATTCTATTGAAATCAAGAACATGCTTGTGTGCAGAGGACAAACATCTGGGAAAAAGCAGCTTCAAAGAAGTTCTCTAGCCGGGAACCCTTTAGAAATGTCTCAGCTAGCTGGTGAGCCAGAGACAAGCATGCTCCCTGCAGCCGTAACCAATGCAGGTTGGACTTTGAGCACGCTCATCTGTCACAAGGGAAGAACCACGTGCTGTACCCTGCACCAGGGCACCCGAATCCCCTGGGGGTCTTGTCGGACACGGATTCTGAGTCAGTAGGACTGGGGTGATGCTCGGGATTCGGCATGCCTAACAAGTTCCTCGGTCATGTTGATGGTACCTGTCTGTGGCTACTTTATTTTTATTTTTTTTAATTTTTTAATTTTTTATTTTTGTCTGTGGCTACTTTAAATGGCAAGGTATTGAAAAAAATAACACCTTCTAGGCCTGGGGTTTAACTTTTAGCAGCAGAAGTAAAGGTTCGTGAGGCTGTAAGATCCAAGAGGGCAGGCAGAGAGCTCTCTGCTCACCTCATCTACCCAGCACTTAGCATAGTGCCTGCTCCAGTCAGGAATCCGATAAGTAAATCAATGCCTCGTTGACAGGAGGCAGGTGACATTTCGGTTATAGTGGATTTGGGGCCATGGTTTGCCTGGGACAAGCCTCCGTTGGGCTAATGGGAGCCTGAGAGAATCCAGAGAAGCTGGACAGCCGTGAGACTGACATGGCTCATTCCCCAGAGCTCAGCATCTAACCGTCCTTGAAGAATTTCATACAAGTGAGCCTCAGCGCTCCCGCTGGCTTATGAAAGGTCTTCACTCACTCCTGCTGCTTTCGACCCACTTCCCACACTAGTCAGGGAGATCTTTCCACGCAGTGAACCAGATTGTGTTCCCCTCTCCCAGAAGGTCCAGGGCCTTCCCACGTCTCTCTACTTGAAGCCTCATCTTCTTCCTCGGGAATTCAGATTCACTGTGACCTGGGCCCTGACAACCCTTCTGAGCTCACCACCCCACCGCCCTCCCCCTTATTCACTTGCCCACAGCCACTCCGACCTTCTGTCTCTTCCTCCAGTCCCCGAACTCAGCCCCACTTCTGAGCCCTTGCACTCTTAGCCTTGCCTGGGACCCCGGCTTTGGCTTTCCAGATGGCCAGGGACTTCTCATCACGTGCATCCCAGCTCCTAGCTCCCCTCTTCAGAGAGGCCTGGTCTGTGAGGCTCATCAGAACTTGCCACCCCTCTCTTGCCCCTTCACACTTTCTCAAATCACCTCCCACTGAGCCGCCCTCAGAGCTGAAAGGATCGCGTAGAGCTAGGTATCCGATGCCTCTTCCAGTAGATTGTAAGCTCCCTGAGGGGTGGAACCCATCTGTGTGGTCTGCTCTGTCTCTCTGGAGCAGTGCTAGGCACATCGTAAGTGCTCATTATGGAATGACCTCAAACTCCTCAAGGAGAGGACTATGTCTGATACTTCTCTGAGTTCCCTCCAGCCCCAGCACAAGACTGGACATATGCCATAGGTGCTTAGCTGAAACCGGTGGTTGAGCCCCCGTCCTGGTGGCTGACGGATCTTGTCTGGACCAGGCCTGCAAAGCATCTTCAGGCCATCTTTGGAGTAAGCAGTCCCTAAAGCCACGGGCCTTGAACCTTCGGGGTTCCTCAGAGCTAGAACAATTGACTTGAATCAGACAAGCCCTGGGGACCCACCTGGATATGTGTCAGCTTCCTGTTGGGCCCGGCCCCTGGAACTGAGGCTCTTCCCACTCAGCTTCCACCTTACCGGAAGTCTATGGCTCATCAAACCCACCACCTCCCCCTCACCCCTGCTTGAAAGGCTGAGCAGCCTAATCAGAAATGAGGTCTGTGCAAAGGTTCACGAAAGCCAATCCACTGGCACTTCGTCCAGTTGGTTGCTGATGTCAGTAAGCACTTGAGAACATGTTAGGACAAACCGGGAATTTCATGGTTCAGGAACCTTTTTTTTTTTTTTTTTTTCACATTCCAATTTCCAGTATGTAAGATGGGTGCATTTCTGCTTAAGCTCAGACTCTGGAAAGCGTACCACACCCTGAGTCACTGGCAGGTAGAAATGCTTTGTCCCTGAGAGAGGCAGACGTGCGTCAGGGGTTACCTCAATGGCCGGCTTGGTGGGGTAGGTGTAGTTGCTGTTCCGGGGAGTTCTCAGGAAGGGCTCGTTCTAAAAGAGAACAGAAACCACAGGGAGAGCTTATCTGACAGCCTCGAAGGTTACTTAGGAAAGAGGACTAACAATGCCGTCCTCTCGATTTATTTAACACGACTCATCTGCATTTCAATAGTAAGAACGGCCTAAACTTAATTTAATTCATCCTCTGAAGGGTTTTATGTAACAGCTTTGGCAGGAAGTGCAGAGACCTCAAAAGGGTTCCGTGCATGTTCTTCTCAGGGTTCTAGGGTTTGGTTTTCACTGTAGCAACAGAACGTCTATCTACCTAATCCTCAGAATGATCGCTTTTATTTCCTTTGTACCTTCTCCAAGAGATCCGCATTATAGCATTTTTTTCTTTTCCAGAAAGTATTGACGATCAATATATTTTCATCTTTTTTTTCCCCTTGCCTCCTTTGAACTTTGTGTCTTTCTCCCTTCAGGTTGGCTTCATGTACTGTGGTCTTATTTTTATTGTGAGACAGCCTCTTCATGTCCTAACCTATTTCACAATTGGTTTTCTCCCAAGCCCGGTCAAGATCCAAGTGCATTCAGTCACAGGTGAGGGTTAATTGAAGCAGGAAGAAGGAAGTAGGCAAAGGAGAAACAGGGGAAACACAAAGTAATGAGAAAATGTAAAAATGATAAGAAGCAAGAACAAGTTAGTAAGCCTGAGACCAGGAGTTAGCAAGTGGCCTAGGGCCACCAACAGTTTCACCAGACGTGCTCTGTGGAATGGCCGAAACATTTAGGTTAAAATGGGAATAAGAAAGAAGAACCAGCCTGTTGGAGGAGGGGGGTCCCTGGGGATCAGTTCCAGGGGTTGAAAACTGACTGCCCGTGGGCTAAACTGAGCCAGAAGACATTTTGTTTTGTTCTCCTTTATTTTGGCCTGACTGGTGTTAAAAAAGAAGAGGGGTGGGGAGGAGAGAAGAGTCTGAATGCTTTAAGAAAAGGTGCATGGTCTTCAGTTCCGGCCCTCCCACTGCCTCCTGTCCGATACCTAGTCCCATCCACCCAATCGTGTTCCTGCCTGGCCTGGCCTCTGAGTTTGCAACCCCCGAAAGCCCCCATTTTACAGATGAGGAGCAACTGAGGTCCAGTACAGGGGAGGGACCTGGTCCAGGTAGAGAGCAGGTAGTGAGTGCAGAGTGGGGTCTGACTGGACAGGCCTTTCTCACAGCAGGGTCAGGCCAGTGAAAGAGTTTGTCGGTCAGGCAGAGGAAGAGGAAGTGAGGGACTCAGCAGTGGCCTTGGAGGACTGAGTCTGCATGTGCAACACTGCAGGCCCGGCACCGATCCTGGCTCCCCGGAACCCCCACGTGTCTCTCCCTCCTCCTGAGGCTCAGCCTTCCTAGCTGAAACATGGGCCTGATGAGTACTGAGAGCCACGGGCAGGAAGCGTGCAAGGCCGCGGAGGGCTCACGATGGCACGTCACCATGGCTAACTGGGCTTGTCTCAGCTGATATTGTTGGCAGCCGCTGAGCATTCCCCATCCGAGGAGGGCAATGTGGGAGCATTCTACAAATAACTGACCTACGTGTGTGTAAGCGGCCCACGTGTTCAGAGCCCTGTTCTAGGTGCTACGATGAGGGGAGGGTACAAAGAGGCCCACAACCCGGTCAGGCAGAAAGCATGAGATGACGCTGTGAGGAAGTAAAGCCTCAGAGACCAGTGTGTCCAGTACGTGCAGTAATTGCTGAAGAATTGGCTACAGGATCTGGGGACATATGGACCTCAAGTAGGAGACTCAGTGCGTGGAGGGTCACCAATGGTTTTCCCCACCATGTCAAGGGAGACCTGACTGGGTACAGGGTCTGGGGGCTGGAGCTAGCCCCAGAGTGGCCAGCACAGGAACAACCAGGGGGCAAAGACTCACCCTGCCCTTCTGGGAGTCCTGAAAGGCCAACTGGAGAGTCGGTTTGGTCACATGACCCAAGGGTTGGAGGAGAGGCCAGAAAGGGGAGACTGAGTCAAAGGGGTCAGAGGTCAAGGAGACACTGGAATGCTGTGGCGAGTGAGGCCAGAGCAGGAACAATGAGAACAGGTCCAGGGCAGTGGCAGAGAGGTAGCCTTGTTTATTGACCATTGACCACATAGTGCATGCGTGAGTCACAGCGGTGGAAGGGCCTAGCGTGGAGCTGATAAGGTGGAAAAGGGACTGATTGCAGTGAGTCTGACTGGCTCTCTGAAGCTAGATCTGTAACGCCAGTAGGTAGAAAGTGAAGCTGATGGGATGCCAGCACCAGGGCGTGTGTTCTCCTAGGCAGGGCCGTGCAGAGATGGTGTGGCCTGCCTGGGGTGGCCAGTGCCAGCACAGCCACCTGTCATGAATCAGCACCGTGAGTCAGTGGCTACAGGGAAGGTCATGTTCGTCTTGGCTGTGTTACTAGGTGTGAGGTTCTTCAGGGAAGGAGTGGAGGTTTTCTTCTGTCCTGTGCTGCTCAGACCAAACGAGGAGGGTACAGTCAAGCCTAGGCACCTACCCAAAGGGGGCCTACATTCCAGGGGGCATACCTACCACATGAGGCAGGGTTTGGAAGGCTTGTCTGAGATAAGAAGAAGACGAGGGAGGGTGCGGGGGGTGGGGGTTGGTGCTAGTGACAGGAAGGAGGACATAACAGTACTATATGGAATGCCCTTGGCCTCTCTACCCAGTCCCATCCCATTCCAAACGTGCTGGTTCATGACCGACTAATCTGATTTCACAACTGGGCAGCCAGTTGAAAGGTGCGGCCTTGAGAGCATGGAAGTTTAAGTAGACGCCATAGAGATGCCTTGGGAGGAATAGCTCAGTTATTACAGGACACATCCCACCCACAGGACGCCAAGGCCCTCCCTGATGAGATCCTAAGGTTATAGAATTCTCTGTTGTTTTTATGGTGGGAAGGGCCACAGGACGTTTAGCACACAAAGTGATGAGGATGTGAATGGAGGTGGTGGCAGGAGGAAAGGAAAAGAGGACAGGTGGGGGGGCACTAGGAAGGCTCCTATCAGATAGGGCACCCGATGTCCCACACCCACAGACCTGTGAAAACCACAACAATACAGAAATAGGGAAGTCCTAAGGATCAGACGGTTTGGGGAGACAAATAGTGCCTATTTTGACATTTCTTACTCAAAAATAATTTTTTGGTTGGATGTTTGTTGAGTTTGGGGTGATGGTGAGGTGGGGCAGGATTTAGAAGTCCAAAGCATTCAAAATATAATAGTGTCCGCCATATGTAATTCAAAAGAGAAACACTGCTAGGCAGTAAAGTAAATATAAGAGAACCCAGCAGACCTCTCCTTTTTCTCAAGATGAAAGATTGGTGAAATAGCACTTAACGTTATTTCAGTTTCTCTCTTTCTCTGTCCTCTCCCTTCTCGGTGTCTCTCTCTGGTTCCCCGCTTTGTTGATACCCTGGCAATACGTTTAAGCTGCCTTCTGGGCAACCTTACGCCACCCAGGGCACCCCAGCAGGAAACATCTCTTCCAGGTTAGAAGAACAGAACTGGAGTTTAAGAAAGGAGAAATGAAGACACGGGCTGGGGAAGTCTGGGCAGAGAAATTTAACAGAAAACTGTGGAAACCGACAAATCTGAGCGAGGGGATGTGGAGACAGAAAAAGGGAATCGAGGTGGGACAGGAAAGTGGGAGAATGTCCCCATTTGGGAAACAAGAAGAGACAGTGACTAGAAAGACAGTCCAACCATGGTGGCTTTGCCTCCAGGAATGCAGGCAGAGATGAACTTCATGGAGAAGGCGGTTAACATGGACAAAGGCAGAGAGAGGACAAGAGGAATAGGAACAGAGAGAGACCCATGTTGGTTTTCCAGCTGGTTTCTTCAAAGCCTGGAGAGGAGCCACAGCCGGCTGCCCTGGGTTAGGGGAGGCGTGGGCAGAGAGGCAATGAGAGCAGAAAGGGGACAGCAGTGGCAGTCCACAGAGCGGCTAATCAAAAGCTGGCTGGAAGATCATGTGTCCAACCTGAAAGTCTGACAGAAATCCATGGAGTGCTATTACGTGCCCGACCCGCCTGGCAGAATACCTCACAGTTGCCTAGGGCAGGGGGAGGAGCAGGGAGGAGGCTGAGAAAGCTCTCCAGTGCTCCCATCCATCCGGGCCCCCTTCTCCCCGCTGGGTCCTGCCTGTTGCCTCTATGTTTAGACACAGCTAGGACTAAAATATGTTCTGCCTGGCCCCTGTCGGCTCGCACTGAGATGTTGGTGGACTTTTATATAGCTCGGAGGCACACGGGAGGGAGCAGATGGGCCAGGGGGACGCAGGGTGCTGCGTTGCCTGGTGTGGGGAAGCGGGGCTGGCCAACAGATGGATCCTTTCGGAACGGGCTCTGGGGTTGCCTGGCAACCGCTTTTCCCAGGCTGGGCTTCTCCAGTTCTAAGAGGCTGGCTTTGCTCTCCTCTGCTTACCAATGGCTCAGTCAGGCTCAGCCCAGAAGCTGGAGAAGAGCCCACTGTGGCCCGACGTGCCGGTTTGAAGCGGCACCCTTTTGTGGCTCCTTGCCTGGTTTGGGGCAGAGAGTGGCACAGGTCCCCTTGAGGCCCATGGTGACAGAGCTCTCCCTGACCCGGTACCTGGGCTCCGACCTGGTACTTAATAAATGTTTGTGGGGAGGAAGAGCGAATGACCGGTCCCTGGAAGGAGTTATTACGTTTACTATTTAACGGAAAGGCAATTGACAGATCGGAGAGGATTTTCCATGGCTGATGTTCAGGATGGACATCCGGGTTGTCAAAACACTGAAATAGCTCTGGTATGGTTCACAGCCACTGCTCTGAGTCCCCAAATGCCCTCATTATGTAGGTTGCCTGACCCCTCCCCTGGAAACTCCTGGACAGCCTCAGGACCTAGCAATTAAACAGTCTACACCTGGCACAGTAGGGCTCCCTCTGCGACCTCGCCCCAGCCCTTCAGCAGATCTGACCACCGGGCTGGAGGCATCCGTGTTACATCGTTTGCCTATTCCTTCGCTCCAAGCACTAGACCCAGCAACCCAGCCCTTTGCCCTCACTGCCTTCATTCTCTATGCCTCCTTCCCACTGCCCTTGCCCTCCTGATGGTGCACGAGGCTGGGCTGGGGGAGGCAGCAGGTAGGGAGCATGGGTGTGAGCTAGGGTGCCCACGCTCCCTGGAGCCCTGGTAGACACATGGGGGAGCTGCCAGTCAATTTCTTGCTCAGCCCTCAGGGCAGGAGAGGGTGAGGCCACCAGACCCAGCAGGGAAAGGGTCAGGCTGGGTCAGGCCCTTCTGCTTTAACCACCTCCCGCCTGAGGGCCCTCTGGCTTCCGCCTTATTTGGTTAAAAAGCTGTTAAGACAGGGCCTAGGAAAGGGAGCTGAAGGCAGTGGGAACCTGCCCCCACCCTAGGCCTGAAATCAAGTTTAACAACCACTTAACATTTTCCTCCTTAAAAGGAGCCCTGAGCTGAGTCCTGCCCCAGTGGCCCCTCCTCCACCAGCTCCCTGGTGCCCTTTGCTAGCTCTCCTATTTGACCCCCCGCCCTGCTGGGAGCTCCCACTCCTGGCTCTAAGACCACTAACCACAACTTCAGAGCCGCCTGGCTTCTCACGAAGGCTCCTGACCCGCAGTCAGACTTTCCCAGCGGCCCCAAACGCTGTTGCTAAAATGAGCCTTCTTGCCACACTTCTGGCTTCTTGCCCCCACCCCCACCTTCCCATGAACCCACAGCTCTCGTCCGGATCCTCTGCCTCTGCTTGGCCTGGGCTTCCCATCCCCACCACCTGCTTCTCTCATCTTGTCAAAGAAGGACTTCTGCGCTCTCTCCTCTGCTTTCAGTTCCCAGCCACTTCCTTCCTTCTAAAGTCCTCCTGTTCACCTTCTAAAGTCCACCTGGGCCAGGACCAGGTGAGGGCAAGGTCTGAGCTGTGGTGTCTGGAGAGGGGCAAGGCAGGTCCTCCCCCATTACCTGAGGAGGGCAGGAGAGGGATATATTTGCCATCAGGTCCAGGGTATCTGTTTTCCTTCCTAGTGGCTCAAGCTATTGGGGAAGAAAAGAGAGATCAGGTGCACTAATTTGTTGCCGCTGAAGCGAACATTCCCTGGCAGCACCTGGCAGCGGGGACAGCTCACAGCTTGAGGTCAGGGGGTTTGGCCTCCTCTCCTGGCTCTGCTGGGGGATGCTGGGCAAGTGTCTCCGCGTCTCCAGGACTCGGCTTCCTCAGAAACTCCTGAGAGTTGGCTGGCAGGCCTGGCGAGAGGCTGAGATAACATGGTTTACACCGCCTCGCCTAGCTGCTGGCATGTAGAACATATTGAATGAATGTGAGGGGTCTGCCTGGCATTCCGAAGAGAGTCCCTCCTCACAGCTCAAAGCACAAAGGAGAGAGTGAAGTTGATCCGAGAATCCTAAGGACTCCATATTTTCGGTTCTATAGACTTCTGCAGTTGGGCCAGCCACTGCTCCTTTACGCCTTACTTGCAAAGGGAGGCCAGGAACAGGCACCATTCTATAGGTGCTGGTGCTTTGCTAGACTAGAGCCCCAGAGACCCAGGGATACCCCACTTATTTTACCATATTGGCCCAAAGGGCTCTGGAGAGCTGGGAGTGGAATTTCTGACTTGGGTGGATACAGTCTGGGGCGAAGAAGGATATATCCAGGTGCCCATCCTGAAACAGAAAAATGGATTTAAGATCCTTTTGGTATGGAGGGTAAAGAGGGGGCCGCAGCTGATCGGCCTGACCCCTGGGGGTGGCCACTCGGTGCCCCCCTCCCTCTAGGGAAGCTCCCAAGAGGCCTTCTACAAGGTCTGCTCATCTCAATAGGGAGATAAGAGCAATCCCACAGATCAATAGCCTTGGGTGACCCCAACCCCCCATTCTCCTTTCTGGCCCCACAATGCCACTTATTTAATGTTTTTAAGAAGTGTTATATTTATTTTCAGGCACAGTTGTGCAATGCCCTAGCCCATGCCATGGTTGAGGGAATGAGATCCTAGTCCCTGAGGAGTCTTGGCAAGCCAGCTAGGAAAAGCTCCTTCCCAGGCCTTGGTCAGCTGGTTCCAGTGGTCTTGGTGGGGAGAGTGGGGCAGAGCTTTGGGGCAGGCCTGGGCAAAGCTGACACCAGGGCAACCAACACCCTCATCTCTCTTGAGGTGATCAGGGGCGCTCAAGGCCTCTTCCAGCTCCCCTCCAACTAGGCGAGACCCTGTGGATGGAGGCCCAGGAGGAGAGAACCGAGTCCCCACCCCAGTGCACACACAGAGCTCTTTGGCTCAGTGTGTCAGGTGGAGAGCATGGCCGGGGGATAGGGGGACCCATTACCCAGAACCCTCCTTTATCACTTCGGTGGTCCGTGTGTGGCATAAAGTGTATAATCCGAAGTTGGATATGTTCAAATCTTGCCTCTCCGTCCCTCTTTCCCTATGTGATTGTAGGAAGGATACTTCACCCCTCTGAGCCTGTTATGTGGGGATGAAGACACTCCTCTCAAAGGTAGTTGTGAAGATTTTACTACGGCAGACCCAGGGCCTGGCACATAGCAGGTGCTTAACAAAATGGAGGTCACTATCAGTAGTAATGAAAACATCCCACATCCGGCTGCCTCTAGGAACACAGCTCAGGTGCCCAAGGAGGCTGTACGGCCAGACCAGCACCGGGAGAGTTGCCTGCCTCTTCCCCATTGTATTCACGCTCTCCTGAAAGCCCTTGGCAACTCTGCCTTGAATTTCTTCTTCCTCCTCCCAGGCCCCAACGGGGAGAGCAGGGAGCGTACCGCCAGGACGGGGAGCCGGATGTTGCGGAAGAAAGGCTGCAGTACCACGGAGAAGTCCTCCCTTGTGTCATAGCGGCCTGACTCCACCAGTTCACGCATGCTGCTCTGTGGGTACACGCAGGGTGCTTTCAACACCGGCCCTGGGGGGCCCAAAAGCCCAGTGGGGGAAGCAAGGGAGTGGTGGGTAGCATCCCTGCCCCCATCTCCCCACATGAGGGGGTGACTCAGCCCTTCCCTCAAGAGCACAAACACGTGTGACTGCAAATCTCTTTCCAGAGAACTGGAAACCAGTTGGTTCCTTTCTTTTAAGGGAATTGCAAAATCTGAAGAGCCATACAGGAAGTGCCACAAGGAATAAAAACCTGAGCAGGGTCTCCAGAAGGCCACAGGCTCAGGGCCTCTAACACCCCTGTTTGTGGTCTGCCTGGTGAGGAGGGGGAAAGAACGGGGGAGGGACGGGGGCAGCTGGGCCTCCAGGGTGCAGGGGAGGAAAAGGCCCACCCATGGAGCACCTATAACTACTGACCTCTTCAGGCTGAGCACGGGGTTAAGCCACCGAGGGCAGCTGGGCCACAAGGGCGTTGTCACCTGGATCCCTTTGGGATGACTCTAACCAAGGTGCCTGAGACACTTCAGCGAGGTGGGGCAGAGGAAGGGGCCCAGAGGGTGATGTCCTCAAACCTCGAATAGCTCTTCCCTTCCCCAAGCGCTGTTGTGTTGACTGAGTAGGGGGAGGGCACCCCGGATGGTGCCTTTCTTGGTCTCACCTGGTAGGCTTGGGTGATGGTCTCTAGCCTGGCCAGCTCTTGGGAGCTCTCCCGAGGGGTCAGAATGCAGTTACACAAAATGCTGCACAAAGAGGGGGAGGCAGGGGGACCCGGAGCTGAAGCTCTGGTCAGAACTGGTTCTGTTCGCTTGAGCTGCACCCCCCCCCCCCCCCCCTTAGGAGCACATGTGCCCCGCGGCTCTGATGCCTGTTCTCAGGGGCAGGTTCCTGGCCTGACACAGGGACTGGACAAAGTCCCAAGGGCACGTGAGTGAACACCCTCTCATACTCATAGAGAACCAGTATCTGACTGTCGGCACAGGGCCTGTGGCAAGTTATGCCGAACAAATGAATTTAGGCAATGAAAATTCAGTGTTTAATTCTTAAGAATAAAATTAAAATGCATCCTTGGTATGGGAGCCTATATTTGGGGGCCTCTGATGCTCACGCCCTCGGATACCTCCTTAGTTCACACTAGTGTCTCACTGTGTCCCCCTTCATCGTGAACTGTGAATTCATAATGAGTCTGAATGAATTTCATCATGAATTATTTCACGCTCACGAAATGCACTTAATGTTAAAGCAGATATTATCTCTAAAGTACTCAGAACAGTGCCAGGCACACAGTTGGTTCTGTGAAACTATTGGTTAAATAAATAAATGTACATATAAGGTATGAAGATGAATGAAACATGTACCTGTGCACCTCTCACCCTGCGTCAGAAACAAAACACACCCATTCTGAAGTTCCCCAATTTGCTCCTTCCCCGTAAAGGTAACCGAATTCTGTGGATCATTTCCTCACTTTCTGTTCCAACTTGACCACGTACGTATACATCCCTACACGGTTCCCCTTTTCACAGGCTGGACTACACTGTTTCTCAAACACCAGCCTTTGTCCCAGCCCTGACCTTCTCCTTTGTGGCTCCCATGTCACAGAGGTTCAGTAAGGGGGGCCATGTCCCCAACCTCTCAGAAGGGGGCGCTCCTAAGACCCCCTTTACAGACTTGGACACATAGACAAACCAAGTCACAAAGACACTGAGGAGTCACCACTGTATGAGCCAGACCAGGGGGTCAGTGCTTCTCTTTCTGGGGCAGCCAGCACCTGCCTACCTGGCCTGCTGCACAGGGCACTTGTCTGGATTGCCCAGGAACACCTGTCGCATGACGCTGGGGTTCATGAAGTCCACCAGGTTGACCAGGGCTCTGGGCACCTAAGGGAAAGGCTGCAGGTGAGAGAGGGGCTCTGGGGGCTTCTCCCTCAAACTGCCTTAGGGTCCTGAGAAGTGGGACTAGCTCTGGGGTCCCTACAGAACTCCAGCTCAGTTGTCCCTGAGTGGAGTCTTGGGAAGGCCTCTACACAGATGACCGCCTAGGTCCCTGAAGGCTACGGTGCCCACATGAGCTACAGCGTGAGTGGCGCCTCCTGGCGTGGGACAATATGGCAGAACGGAGTCCAACTCCTGATGGTTCAGCTCTATTCAGCCATCAGTCAGCAAGCTTCAAATGTGCTGGGATAGGTGCCCCATTTGCCATTTCCCTCTAGCCCAACCTGGACCCACTCTGCTGAGCAGGCATGAAGACTCAGCCGCCCAGAGAAGCAGGTGGTGGTTGGAGTGCCCCCCACTGGGCTGCTGGAGCGGCTTCCCCATGTCAGGGGGGTAGAAAGGGAATAAGCTCCTGGGAGCAGGACCAGAGAGGGGCTTGCTCCAGATACAGCCTACGGCTCAGAGTGCAGGGCCCAGCCTTGGAGCCACCATGCTGCTGCCCCTAGGCAATGTCCCAGGTGGTGGTAGGGGATGATTAGCACACGAGCTGCCTACTTTTCTTCAAGCCTGAGATCCTTCTGTGTTGATTCCAAATGGAATAGGCATCCTTGGGGTAGGGCCCAAACTCTAGAAAAGGGAGGAGCCCACGCCCTTGGCTGTCTCCTTCGGGGGAGGGGGCATCTCACCTTCTTGTCTCCATCCACCTTTACCCCCCACATTCTTGAGCTGTGTCCAGCTCAAGAACCCCTTGTGGGAACCCCTACCCACCTCTCTATGCAGGATGTCCAAGGCATTGCGGAGATGGTCAAAAAACTTGGCTGCAGAATACAGATTCTGGGAAGAGAGAGGAGGGAGGTGAGGGGCTGGTTCAGGGGAGAGGGTAGGGGGCCAGTTGAAGGCCGCCCTCCGGCTCCACGCAAAGGACTTCTTCTCCCTCTGGCCCCTGGTTGTGACCAGCTCATCGTGTCAGAATCGGAACAGTTGACTCCTTGCTGTCACCAAAGATGGGCCAGCCCGAAGACAAGCTTTAGTTTAGGAGGTGAATGTGCAGGTCCTCCCTCCCACTGTGGGGGTCTACACACTTTCCCCGCTTTCTGGGTTTTCTGGAATTGTAAGAGGAGAGTAGAAGCACCACATCTACCACCTGGGACGTGGAGGTGGAGCCAGAAATCTGAGGGTCACGGGGTAAGAGGAGTGTGAGTGTGTGTGTGTGTTTGCACGTGCACACACACACACACACACACAGAGGCATAGCTGGACAGTCCCAGCCTTGGTTCCAGGGCCTGTTCTCAAAGAGGACCCCCAAGCCTACTGGTCAATGTCAGGAGCAATGAGTAGGCCCGGCTGCCCCCATTACCGAATCCGTGCAGTAGTCACATAAATCGCTGCCTCCAATCAGCACCGTGATAATCTTCCAGTCCTTGTGGAAATTCACTCTCTATACAGGAGGAAAATGCTTGATGATTTCCAACAAACACACAAATAATGCCACAGCTCTAGGAAATCCAGTCAACCTTCTAAGACTTCCTTGCCCACTCAAAATAATAGAATCAGAATCTCGGAGCTGAAAGAATTTTAGAGGCTGATTTATAGACCACAGAACCTTAGCATCAGGAGGGACTTTCAAGATCATTGTGATCAGTGATGACACCCCACCCCCACCACCATGGGTGTAATCTCCTCCAGGGCCTTGGATATGGGCTCTCCTACCACTGCTTAAATGCCTTTAGTGACAGGGCTCACTGTTTTCACGGCAGACCACTCCATTTGGGGACTTCAGTGGGTTAGAAAATTAGTGCTTAAAAATAACCATAAATCCGACTCACATGGTCATCTTTCATCCTCTGTACCAGAGTCTGGACTTGGCTCATAAGTTCCCTGAGAAGGAGAGGAAATCAGTCCTACTGAGGAACAGTGCCTGGATTTTTCCTCCTAAAGGGCCTGAACTGGAGGTTTCCATGGCATTATCCCCATTGCATGAACTGCCAGAGATCCTGAGGCTCAAGGACAAGGAGCTACTTGCCTGTTCTGAAGACTTATTACAACAAATAACCCTTTGAAAAGCCACTCGTATGTTTGTCCTAAAGCTGTAGTCAAGGGTATTGTCAACTGTCTTTGTTACTCGTGGTCTCCTTTTTAGGACTCTTCTGGGATTCCATTGATCTCCTTTGAAGGACCAGTATAGATCCTGAAACCAGATCTATAAACGTTTTAACATGCTTTCTCTTTTTACTCTGGCTGCTAGGAAGCTGAGAGTTTGATGCTCAGGCATGATAACTGTAAAAAGGCTCAGATTGACACAGCTGCTTCTTCCCCATCTTCCCACCACCAGTGGCTGTGATTTTTCTAATGTACATGTTACTTGTTCGTATGTTTTTGGTAAACTTAGTAAGATGCTTCTTTTAGAATGGGGTGGGGAATAAACATATACTGCGCACGTGCCTGGGTTGATAGATAATTCATGGAAAGACTAGATCTCAAGCACCCCAAGCGCCCCACTAGTTCAGGCCCCTGTTACAGGTGTGGGTGACATGGAGCCACAGCATGATGATCCCCTGGGACCTGCTGGTGGGTCCCTCTGTCCCCAGATGTTTCTGCCATCCAGAAAGGTCTTCCCCGGCTGAGTGAGCAGGTTGGAAGGATGTGCCCATCAGCTAGAAGGGCGTGGGCCTGAGCAGGAAGGTGACAGTGTGATGGAGGCTCAGATGGCTGGGTCAGGAGCAAAGAAACCCGGGCAGCTGGAGCCACCAGAAGCAGGGTGAGGGGCCTCCTGAGATCATCCTGGGGGAGGGGGGTGCTGAGCATTCCACTTTAGCTGCCTCTGGCTTCTCAATTGCATTTCCTATTAGCTCCATAGCAGGACTAGGGATAGGCCATGACATGTGGCCCCAGAAGCCTCCAAGGCTGGAGATTCTCGGCTTGTCTGTTCATTTGCTGGCACTCCTTGATGCTTTTGGGGAACTGCCACTTGTGAGGCTTTGGGGAGAGTGAAGCTCGCTGGCACCGTTGTGTCACAGTGAGTTTTAAAACTGGGATAAGGTTAGTCGGTTCGTTGCACGATTAGAACACATCACCCCATGAAGCAAGGTCAGGAGTTCAGCCTCCAGGGATGTGGCTCCTGTCCCAGCTTCAGCCTCTCGAGCCTCCCCGCTGTGGCCTTAGTCACAGGGGCAGCCAGGGAAGAGAGTGGCTGAAGGCCTCTCAAATCATCGCTGCAAACGGATGAATGTCCCCTTTGCACATGGAGGCCAGCATTACAGTCTCAAAGGCGAGCGACCATGTGCCTCCCACTTTCTACCCCGCAGGCCCTCCTCCCCGAACGCCATACCCAGCCTTTGCTCCAGGAACAGCCTGATTAAGGAATGCATTTGTGCCATTGGCGTCACCCGTGCCCACCGCGTAGCCTCTGAGATTTCTGTTAAACTTCCGAAGGATATCTGGGAGAGAAGGGGGTGAACGGGACACGGAGACTTTAAGAGGAAGGCCAGAAGGTCCACTCTGTCTGGTCCACGCTCCCCAGAGTGGGCTTCGTGACCGTCTCCAGTGAGGGGAGGCAGGGAGGCAGAGGGTGTGCCTGGCAGGGACTGGGGCTGAGTGGAAATGATGTTGGAACACCAAAACAGCAAGAGCCTCTCAGGTTTTCTTTTCTCTTTCCATTTCCTTTCCTTTCTTTCCTTCTCTCTCTGTCTCCCTTTCTTGCTTCTGCCCTCCCTCCCTCCCTCCTCCCTTTCTTTCTCTTCCTTTCACAGTTCACGGTGCAGGGAATACTCACTACCTCATTGGATTGTCTCTGTTCCCTCTGGACAAGTTGAAAAAGCCTGAGCCTCAGAAGGTTTGGTGACTTGGCCTAGGCCACCTTGCCCTGGGCGAGCACAGAGAAGAGCCAGGGCCTGAGCCCAGGCGTCAAGGCTCCAAATCAGTGCTTATTCCACCCCCTCAACTACCTGTCCATGGGCCTCTCCTCCCATTCGGCGGCAGCCCGCAAAGATGATGTTACATCCTCTTTCTTAGCTGAGGGGCACTCAGGAAGCCCAGGGGTCAGGGGGAACCAGCGAACAGACTCGAGCCCCTGGTGGGTACTTACTTGGTAAGGTGGTCACGGTCTCAAGGGAGCCATCCCCTCCCGAACTGTAGGGAGTGAGCAAACCAGGGAGAGAGACTGAATCAATACTTAGACTCTATGAAAGAGCACCCCACCTTTCTTAGCGCCCACACCATCAGCATCTGCAAGATGTGCCAGACCTAGCAACCTCCTCATGTGGAGAAAGTCTGAGAAAATTTGAATTTCCCCAGTGTGTTGCTTCCCCTCAAATCTAGGATTTAAAGGCAAGAAAGAACTCTTTCTTTTTTTGCACCGATTTAGGAAGGAACGCGCTTAGCTGAGTATATGCTATGTGCCCAGCCCAGCATGAACTAGATTCTCTACGCTAGTTACCTACTGCCTCCCAGCAAACTTATGCTATAGATGGGACTCTCCCCATTTTACAGAGGAGGAAGCTGAGGTGCACAGGGGTGAATTAACTTTTGAAAGGTCACTAAAAACCAGCTTGAGGGGCGTCTGGGTGGCTCAGGCGGTTAAGCATCCGACTTCAGCTCACGGTCCGTGAGTTCAAGCCCTGTGTTGGGCTCCATGCTGACAGCTCAGAGATTGGAGCCTGCTTGAGGTTCTGTGTCTCCCTCTCTCTCTCTCTCTCTCTCTGCCCCTCCCCCCGCTCTGTCTCAAAAATAAACAAACATTAACAAAAATTAAAAACAAAACCAAAAACCCAAAAACCAGCTTGAGCTGTAGACTTTTGGAAAACACATTAGGTCTTCCCTGCCCAGTGGTGAGGTAAATTTCACTGGGAGGTTCGGGAGGTTGGGGGGATGGCCTCTCATTGCCTTCCAAAATCCAATCTGATTTCATCTACTTGAATCTAGTTCCATGGTGCTCAATCTAACCTCAAGACACACTCAAAATTACATTTCCTTTCATGCATTTAAATTGAATACATGTGGGAGGCCGGGAGACAAGTATTTCTATTTTAACAAAGTCCAATGTTCAGATGTACTGTATTTACTGTGTTTTCTTCTTCTTCTTTTTTTTCCCTCCCCTGCTCAATGCCAGCGTATTATTCCAGGCCAATAGATTTTGAGAACACAGCATCAGCAACCAGCCCACCAGTATAGACTTCCAAAGGACAGGCCATGAATCAAAGTCACGGTGGTTCTTCACTCAAGGAAATGCTTGGAATGAAGAAGACTATTTCCTGCGAGGGTGGTCAAGTCAGAGGCTCAGCAGCCGCAGGTGGTAGAGAGGAAGAAGTCCCGTGAGCCCTGCCCTTCTACCTTACCCAGGTATCTCTCTCCTGACTCTCACCCATGTCTGAACCTAGCTTGGCCAGTGATCAGACATTTGTTTGAGCTTCTAATTCTTTTCCAACTCTGCATGAAGTTAACTGCTTTAGCTGCTTCCTGATCCTTCTTTCTTTGGACTAAAAGCATTTAATCAAAATACATTTGAGAGGGAATTAGAAATCCATGTACCTCCTCCAATCACTGTGTTCTAATTCTGCCTCCTTTTCTTCTTCCATAAACATATAGGAGCGCCTGGGTGGCTCAGTCAGTTAGGTGCCTGACTTCGTCTCAGGTCATGATCTTGCCGTTTGTGAGTTTGGGCCCCTCATCTGGCTCTGTGCTGACAGCTCAGAGCATGGAGACTGCTTCGGATACACACACACACACACACACACACACACACACACACACACTCTCTCTCTCTCTCTCAAAAATAAACATTAAAAAATAAAAAATAACTGTATAAACACAAGCCTAGAGATATACCTAAACACAGACAGCAAGTACTTTTTATTGTAATTACTTGCCTACAAGTATCTTTGTTCTAAAACAAATGCCATAGCTAATCAACACCAAGAGGCTACAGAAATCTCTGGGTGAACACTTCTAGGGAGAAAAGAGAATCACACAGATAAGTATAGAGGAATAAAAATATTTAAGCCCTCATTGATCAGAACTATGTGACACATAAAAGAAAATAGACCTGTATGAAAGAGCTCCTTCATAGGAGATCCTTCCAATTAATGTAATTTATATTAAACCATGAGTTCAAAGGCTGGGTTTTGTTCATCTGTCATCACCCACAGTGCACAGAGAATTATAGAGTAGATGCTCAATGACATTTGTGGAAGGAGTTTCAGTAAGATTGAACTCCTAATTAATAATGAAAAGAAAAAGCTTTTTGTTTTTTTGTTGTTTTTTGGTGAGTAAATTTTATTTTGGTCTTTTGATGCCAAATAAGCAAACTTCTTTATTTTATTTTTTGTACGTAGGCTTCATGCCCAGCATGGAGCCCAGCACAGGGCTTGAACTCACAACCCTGAGATCAAGACCTGAGCCAAGATCAAGAGTTAAGATTAAGAAGCTCAACTGACTGAGCCACTCAGGTAGCCCTGAAGAAGCAAACTTATTTCAACTGAAGAAAAAGCAATGCTCGAAAGACCTCTGGGCCTGCCACATAGTTAAGCTAGCTAAAGCTGGCACCTGTCACTGCTGTATGGTTCTCACAGATCAAGAGGCCTTGGAAATAGTCACAGCTAAGCCTCCTCCTGCATGTCCTGCTCACAGCAACCCATCTCCCAAGAATTCTGGGTCATGGTCCCTCTCCAAATGTACACGGCCCCCTCTCTCCACTTGCTGTCTCCTTGGAGGCAGAGGCTAGAGCCTTAATTCACCTGGAATCATTCATTGCCTATTGCTTCCAATCCAGAAACTTTAATGGCTTCAGAAAATTGCTTTTCTCAGGTCAGTCTACTACATGGACATTTCCTGGGGTGGGGGAGGGGGCAGGGGTGAGGGTGAGGTGTGTGTGCGCGCGCGCGCACACGCTAATCGGTACTGTGAATAAAGAAAGGTTTCTGGGATGAAGAGAAACACTGGATTAAACAGATACAATTTAAGCAAATGTCTTCATTGCAGAGCTTCTCAGAGGCTTTAATATGCTAACATACATGTGAGTTCTCCAGAGGAAGGATACGGTAGGTAATGTTCCCTGCCCAATACAAAGAACTTTGCCCTTGTCAGGAAAATGTAGGAGGCTAGTGTTCCATGGAACACTCTTTGGGAAACACTGTATATATTACCAAAGTGTCAAACTATCTCAGGCTCTGACCCAGAGTTTCCATCAGTAACACTTGTGGATGGTGGCCCGGGTATTTGAAACATTTAGAATAAAGGGTTTAAAGGCACAACAGCCACTTGAATACAGAAAATTGAAACATTAAGCCACACCTGGCCTCCCCTGCAGGGAGAAATAGAGCAATGGCTGACTTTTCCCCTTGCTACAGAGAAACATCTAGCAGAAGATTGCCTGTTTGTATCCAAAGCCCAGGAATCTGTCCAGTTGGACTGTCAGCCGGGAGGGAGGGCACACCACCCGGCTTCCCCAGACTGAACCACCAGGTGTGGCTCCAACCCCCGTTGACCGGTTTGTCTACCTTACTTTCTGTTCCCCACACTGTGACCCTTCTCCAGCTAAGACTGAGTGCAGCTGTCGCTCACGCCGTCTCCTGATTGTATGTCATAAGCCCTGCTTGCTTTCTTCCGCTCTGGCTTTCCTTTTTTGCACAGCCTCAGTAACATTTGGGGCACGGTGGTCAGACGGCGAGGCTTGGTTTGGTTCAGAGTTGGATCCCCTCTACCCCGCTGAGGGGCTGGGGCAACCTGGGGGTCCCCCGGGAGCTGGGAGGCATTTACTTCAGTGGATGGTGTCCTCTTGCTACCCACACCCGGGGCCCTCTCTCCCTTGCTCCCCACCTAGGAAATCCTTCCCCTCTGGGGCTGTCCTCCGAGTTGGCGGGAGAAGTGCCACAGTCTCGGTCATCCCCACACTGCTCCCTCTCCCTTTCCTGAAAGAAACGCTCCACTTGAATTCACTGGGCAGAAAAGGGAGGAGGCGAGCGTGTGGTCTGGCTGCAAAACTTCTCCTTAGCACTCTGCCCTCTCCTGGCTGGCCTTGTTCTAGTTGTTTTGAATTCTGAGCTAATTGCCTGTTACTGTGAAGCATCCACAAACGTGAACTTCATTGGGAACCGAAAGAAACTTAAGAAAACCCACCCGCATCCGCCTACTCCCCTGACGCACCGCGAGCTTTTCTGCTCCCTGTCTGGAATGCCCTCTCTCATCTAATTGCTAATCTGTCCATTCCCACCTTCTCTGCAAAGCCTCCCTCTCCCCTGGCAGGGTTGATTATTCCCTCTTCTCTCTTCCTGTAGCCCGCGGGCGGGTATCTTTCATTTTTGAATAGCACTTGCCAATTGAGCACGGGCATTTGTCTGTGTTCCCTGTACGTCCCCTCGCCCACCGCCCACCCGCCTCAGTGCCTGGTATCTTGCAGGCATACAGGAAGGGCTCAGGGGCTATGACTCTGTCTTGATCATCTCCTCTTGAAGTGGTATATTGCATTTCAGAGTTTTCTGGACAGATGTGTACATCCATGTAAAGGCAGAGGTGTGAGTGCAGAATGACATGGATAAATGCACAGAGACGGTAACCAGATGGAGATCTCCACGTGCACATACACACACAAACAGGCAGATGAAAACTCAAAAGTTTGGTGCTTTTCGGGTGCATTTCATGTTGGATTTGCTGACCCAGGAGTCTGACAAGAACCCTGGTTTTCTTTTTCTGCAAAAAAGTTATCAACAATAAAATATCCTCTCCATTCACCGTATGATCACATTTTGCAGAAATATACAGGTTTTTCTTCTGAAAGCCCCTTCCAGACCTGGTCCTTCCTCTTTGGTATTTATGTGTTTAAAAGAGACAACCCCCCTCGTCTAGGTTCTGAGAGTGAACTTGGGGAGGGAGGGGGTACAGGCTTAACATTACCTATATGACAGCCCCCGATACTGAGTGGTGACGTCAGAAAGGTCATCTGGTTTGGAGCCAATTCCATTGCCGGCCTTTGAATATATACCAAAATACGTAGGAAAATGAGTAAGTCAGAGGAAAGGGACACAGGCGGTTCCCAACACACGCATCGCGTGGCACGAACAGACCCTGGACCGGGAGTCAGAGACCAGGCTTGCCTTCTGCCACCTCCTTTCCAGCTATCTGCCTTCCCTGAATCTCAGCTGTCTCCTTACTGAACTGAGGACGTGACCTGCTGATCTCCTAGGATTATTTTGATGACCAAATTGGATCATAGCTGTAAAAGCAGCTTTGAAAACTCCCCAGTGCTTTGCACATCTGAGAAGCTGCCATATCATTACCACCAGCACTATGTTCCTAAGTTCTTTGATAAGCATGAAGAAAGAGCCTATAGATTGGAGTGGATGGCAGGGGACAGATTTCTCATAAACTGCACATGTCTCCTCTTTCCCTCTGGGACATTCTGTAAGGCAAACGGTCATCTGGGATGGTAAGGGCCCTGTTTCTTGGAACTTAGGAACAGGGCTTTAGCCACAATTATGGACTCTGCTGCTTTCCATGAAGATGGAAAGAGGGGCTGAGTCAATCCAAAGCACAATCCAAAGGGAAAGGAGCACCCCCACAGGTAGGTTTAGAAGATTGTTTTGAGTTGAAACGACCTATTTTTGTAATCATTAAAAAAAAAAAAAGTGTCGTTAGGTGTTCAAAACCTCCACTATTTGAAACAATTCAGCTGTGGGGCGCCTGGGTGGCTCAGTTGGTTAAGCGGCCGACTTCGGCTCAGGTCACGATCTCGCGGTCCGTGAGTTCGAGCCCCGCGTCGGGCTCTGTGCTGACAGCTCGGAGCCTGGAGCCTGTTTCAGATTCTGTGTCTCCCTCTCTCTGACCCTCCCCCATTCGTGCTCTGTCTCTCTCTGTCTCAAAAATAAATAAACGTTAAAAAAAAAAAAAAAACTATTAAAAAAAAAAAAAAGAAACAATTCAGCTGACTCCTGAGAAAGATTTCCTCTTGCACACCTGCTTGAGAAAGTGGCTGCAAAATCAAACCACTGCCATGCTCTCAGATCGACAGAGCCAGGACAGGGGTGCAGGGCAACACAGAGGCCGGGGTGCAGACCCTGGAACTGGCACAGCCCCACCGCACCCCAACTGGGGCCCAAGAGTCCTTACGGTCAGAGAATCCCCCAGCGCAGCCACAACTTGGATATCTGCCGGTCTCAGGGTGTGCACTGGAAAGACAAGTGGACACACTTGAGTCCGTGGGAAGGAACCTGTAGTCGGAGCCTACGGCTTCCTGCTTCAAGCAAGACCAGAAATATGACCCGCATGTGTGTTTGGGCCATGGAGGCCGACAGAGGTTATATGAGGAATTTTCCCATAAAGAGACCCAACGATAAGTCCTGGACCTATGGGGAGAGAGGTGCTGAGGGAGAAGGAGAGGGAATGGATGGATGGATGGACAGATGGACGGACAGATGGTAGAGAGGGCAGAGTAGAATCAACCGCTTCAGTGCCAGTGGTCGTGTGGGAGGCCAGCAGTGACCTGAGCACAGGACCGCAAGGGCACCAGACCATCTGAGATATGGTACAGAGTCTGGTGCTCAGCCCGTTTAGAGCTGGGCTCTGGGTTTTCACCCAAAATCTGAGAAATAATCATGTCAGGCCTTTCCCTGTCCCAAATCTCTCTACTAGAAAGTAGGGCTAGAAAGTTTCAGAGTCTGGGACCACAGGACACCCTGCAGAGCTGGCTCACTCTTGGGACTCCCCGGGTACCCCACCCCCACCTCTGGGCCTCAGTGCGGTCACACCACTGGGGTAGGGAGAACTCATGTGGCTCCCCGACATGTGCTCCCTCAAGAGGCTGAATGAGAAGGCAGCAAACGGTTCCTGGCCTGGTCACCACGGGTCCTGCTGGCTAATGACATGGCTGCAGGGCAGAGGGGGACAAGGCAGGGACATATCCCAGGCAACCACCCAGACAGGAAGCAAGCACTAGCCCTGTGTCATTTAGTTCCATATGCCAAGTCTTGTCAGAGCACTTGTTGGCCCCCGAGTCCTCATGGAGGGGCCCAGGGGTCCTGGTGTCTCATGAGGAACTTACCTGAGGTGGGCGGTGAGGCAGAAGGAGCTCTGTCCCTGCACAGCAGCTGGCTCCCATGACCCTACAGGCACAGAACGAATCCTGGAATCCCGGGTTGAAAGGGACCCGAGATGCTGACTAGGTGTCACACTCACCCAGAGAGCTTTACCAAACACAGGTTCCTGGGTCCCACCCGGGGGGTGGGAGGGACGTGGAGGGGCACTGAAGAAGGCCCCCTAGGTGATCCCAGGCTGGGATCCGCTAACCGAGTTCAGAACCCGCACCATCCAAGGCGAGATCAGAGCATCAACTCAATGCCCTCACCCCACCCCCCTCCACCTCTGTGTCTGTGGCAGTTTTATGAAGAGGAACGCGATCTTCACTTATGTCTTTGATGAGGCTGTGATTTGACTGGCTGGCCTCCACCTGGGCTGTTACCAGTGCGGCTTATTCTGCCTGCCACCCTGTCCGAAGGCGTAGGTGGCGGATCTCACACAGAAGCGTTCATTCCCCTCGGCTGCCCATCAGGACCCTTGCCAGCATTCCCACCCCACCTTGTTGGGCCAGTCCCAGCCCAGGGGCTGCCCGCTGTGGAGAAAGGGGAGAAACAAGCCCGTACCTGCACGCTGTTCTTGTAGGTTCTCAGAAACGGCCAGAACTGTGAGAAGAGGGCGGTGAGCAATTCCAGCAAATTCTGCTTGCTTTCCGCACAACACTTTGGGCCTCCCCTGCCCCACATTCCCAGCCCCTCCCTGCCAGGCTGACCACTGCAGGCTCCCTCCCAGGATGCACTGGGCCTTCTCTGCAACCTGAACTTGTAGGAACGATTAGAATAAACCCTGTAGTGGCTCCAGAGGAGCAAGTCTGCTCTCAGGTTCCCACACAGCTGGCTGGGGCAGCTGTATCACCCCTCCTTTTGACCCTGCCCTTCCCAACAGAGCCTCCCTAGGGCCCTTGCCACCCCCATGCCACTCCCACTCTGCCTAGGCAAGAAAAGACAGGTGCTTTGAGGTCCTGCCCCACATAAGCCTCAGCTCAGTCTAGGGACCCCTCTGGGAATACAGAGACATGCGTAGAGGTGAGGGAACAGCTACAGAGATCCAAGAATCTTCCTGAAAACTGGTGAGTGAGCATAGGGGTCTGCTTTCTTTGCTCTGGCTTCCAGTTGACCAGCCCCATCCCCAACCCTTGTCCTAGCAGATGTTATTCCGGGTCTCAGTTCCTTGTTCTTTCTATCCCACCATGGAGGCAGCGGCTACACGGAGACAGGGTATCCTATTGTCCCATCCTTGTCCTTGAGGATCGCTACCGCCCTCAGTCTCCAAAATGAGAGCTGGGTGGTGCTGTCACATTCCTCTTCCCAGCTGGAGAGAACTGTGTGCAGCCCAGACTTGTGCTAGGGTTCCCTGGGACGTGGACAAAGGAGCACCCTAGGGGCCTCTGGCCACTGGGGGCTGTCACCCCTCATGGTCCAACCAGATAGGGCTCTGTGGATGGTTCACTGAGTCTGGGGTAGGGGTAGGATCTGGGGGTGAAATGAACTGAGAAACCTCACAGAGGTGTCAAAAGCCTGGAAAAGATGCTTCAGATAAATAGACCTGTTGCAAGGATGAACTTCCCACTCTACCTGGGTCGGACATGTGATACTGATCTTGTGTTCAAAATTATGCTGCGTTGTCTTCTGGCCAACAGGTTCCAGCTAAGGCAAGAAGCAGAAAAGAGGTGGCAAGAATGGGAAGGTCAGGAGGCAGGTCGGGGCTGGGGAAGGGAGGGAGGGGTGTGGGGAATGTGGTTTGTCATCATTGCGGTGTGGGAGATCACACAGCCTGAGTGATGGGTCTCTGAACTCCTTCAAGAGCTTGCCAGAGACTTTCTCCTCCCAGAGGGAGAATAATTTTCCCGACCTCAGTCGTCTTACCATGTTGTTCCAGAGGGCACTGGCCGCGTGAGCGTGAGCTTTCCTGCTGAAGTGGAAACAGTCAGGAGCGAAGAAAGAGCTGTCGGGCAGCCCCGCCTGGTCACAGGGCAGAAAAGGGGGAGGAACGTTATAGGGACGTTGGATACAGAAATGACACTACAAACTGGACACTGCGTGGCTCCCCTTTACCCATGATCGTTGCTTTCGTTACCGAGGTCTTTGGCATGTCCACTTTTTCAAAAAATGGCTGCACGACCACCGTGAAGTCCTCCCTTGTGTCGTATCGCCCATTTTCAACCAGCTGGTGAGTCCCCTCCTGCAGGAGGCAAACGGGGCAAGGGTCAGGGGCCTCTTTGCACCGGGCCTTGTGCAATCTTTTTCTCTGCCATAGAGTTTAAACAGAGTCTGACCCTGGAGTGAAATCAATCTGTAGCAAAATCTCAACCTATCCGGAACCAACTAGTTACTTTTTAGATCAGCCTTTATCTCAGACCCTGCCCCCAACCCCAGCTGCCATTGCATATATTTGACCGAGGCTGTGGAAAAAAAACCAAAACCAAAAACAAAAACAAAAGGAAAGATAAGGAAAAACCCGAGACCATCAGCTGGATCTCCTTTTAAAGCTTCTGATTAAAGACTGGGGCAGGGGACATTGGGGAGGGGATAGAGTATTGATTTGAACAAATGACTTTTTGGGATAATCCTTACATTTAACTTATTTCTGCCCTACATTTGTTTAGAAAATCAAAGGTGAATCAGCAATGGCACTTACTGCCCATTTCTATCATTCGTGCATGGTGTGTGTGTGTGTGTGTGTGTGTGTGTGTGTGTGTGTGTGTGTGTGAGAGAGAGAGAGAGAGAGAGAGAGAGAGAGAGAGAGAGAGAGAGAGAGAGCGCATGAATGGTCCTGTGCTTGTACACTTCTTTGAAACTCTCAGATCTGTCCAGGAGGGTAACAGGGCTGTTACTCTCATAGCTCCCACTTGGGCTTGGTTCCAGGAGGACCAACTATCCCAATTCTGGCTTCAAATTCTGCCAGCCTCTGCCATTTCACTGCTTGCCAGATTTCTAGCAGATGGGGCCAGGACCCTGGCTGGAGAGGGAAGTCAGGAACCTTAGTGGGGGCATTTCAGAAGGACCATGTACTTCCTTTTCCCAGGGGCAGCCAGAAAGAGAGTGCAATACCACTAAGTAGCTGTGTGACTTTCAGCAAGATGCTCTCCCCCTCTCTGGACCTCTCTTTCCTCATCTGTAAATGAAGGGTGTTTGGCAAGGCCTGGACCATCCTTTAGATCCCTTCTGATGCTACTGATTACCCTGTGGATGAGACACAATGGCACACAGTGGAACTGTGCATCCCTTGAGAAATGAAAGAGTGTCTAGAATGCCTGGCTCATGGTGGTTTTTAATGCAATGATCACCTCCATGGCGAGTTACGGGAACCATAGCTTTTGCAGAAAGTAGTGAGTGAGAAGATTCTGAGAGCGGGCTTGATGGCCTGCTGTGGCTGACCTGCGAGCTCCTCCAGGATCTCATTGGTAACCGAGATCAGACCTGGAAATGGCAGACTAGAGAGGTTGGTGAAGGCAATTTTGGTGAATAGATTTCCTTTCCTTTCCTTCCCCTTCCTTCCCCTTCCTTCCCCTTCCTTCCCCTTCCTTCCCCTTCCTTCCCCTTCCTTCCCCTTCCTTCCCCTTCCCTTCCCTTTCCTTCCCCTTCCCTTCCCTTTCCTTTTCGCTGACCACCAGCATCTGAATCCACTTTCTATGTTTGGAAAAACTCCACTATACTAAGAGCAACCTGCCTCCCACTGTAGAAGGGGAGAAAGATGAATGCTGGCTCTCCCAATGACCCTCACACTAGGGCTTAGGCACAGGCCCCGGGGCCCTCCAGAGCTGGTGATAGAAAGACGAACAGCCCAGAATCCTTTCTGCTAAGGGTGGCAGCTGCATTCAGTTCCTAAAAGCAGAAGTGACAGCTGTGTCCACAATGTTTCCACTGAACTAGTTCTTTGGCCTGATTTTGATCCTTATGGCTTGGACCCTAGAATTTCACGATTCTGTGATTTCTCATGGCACAGCCTCTGAGCCTCGCTTTTTAACTCTTTCAGACACTCTGCTCGTATAACACATCTGCCAAAATTAACCAGCAGTGCAGAGGTTTTTTTGCTTGCACCCAAGAACCTGTTCCATCTGGAGCAGCCTTGCTTTCATGGCCATAACCTTGGCTGCCTTCCCCCGCCTGCTGTCGGCCATGGACTTCCTCACCAGGGGAAGAGGTGCCTGCCCACAGCAGAAGGAGGTGCAGCTGGGGAGTCACCCAGAGGGTGATAGATAGAAGTTCATTCCCCTGAGCCCTGATACCCCTGGCAGGCATGGCTGCCTCAAAGCAGGGAAGTGGTTCTACTCCAAGGAGTCCATGGGTTTGAAGGATGGAACCACTCTGGAAGCTGTTTGCAGCCTACCCTAGACAGCTAGAAGGCTACCATTGTCCTCTTGAGTGACTGGATGATTGTTTGGGGGAGCTCAACATAGTCAAGTGATCCATTTGCTCTGCTCAAAGATTGGATGGAAAAAGTCCCCAAATGAAGAACCCACAGGATGTTTGGAGATCACCTGCTGACTTTCTTTCTCCCTGTGCTCCCCAATAACACCTGTTTCCCTGGAAGAGGAGGACAGAGGAAATGCAAGTGATCTCACTGAATCCTCTAGACTCTCTTAGACAGAAACGGTTTCCCAGCCAGGAGTCGGAAGCTCATAAACATTTCTCAAGGACAAATGGAAATATATTTGTGTGTGTGTAAGGCCAGGCACTGAGATTTGGTGAAATATGTTCAGTGACTTCGTTGTTTACAGCTTGATTCAAATAAACTGAATTACAGTCCCTGCTGCCTCTCAGAGTATCTTTAAATCTGTAAACTGGTCAGTGGTAACCTCACATTGGACAGCTGGGGTCAAGATAACGTAAGCATGTGCTCATTTTCTAACCAGAGCAATCAGACGACATCTTGGGCAGTCTTAGAACCTTTCCTGGCTTACCTGGTATTTCTTATTGACTTCGATGAGGGAGGCAAGTTCTGGTGCGTTATCATCAAACTTCAGGACACAGGAGCACAGATTCCTGTAGACCAAACCAAGGAGAGGCCCCACCCCATCAAAATCACCATCTGAATGCATGACCCTGGCTTGAGATTCAGAACCTATTTAATTTGGAGGTACCAGAGGAAGCCGAAGAAAATTCAACAGACCTGGATTTTCTCTTTAAAGTGAAATAGTTACTTCTGACATCTGCAGGAGGGACTTACAGAGCTGAGTTACCTTATGACTGTCTGAAGACAGATGGCACAGATAAGGCACACCTACTTTTAAATAATAAAAATGACAAAAATAAGAGGGGCTAATGCATATTACTGTTTACTGTGCCAAGAGCTTTATGGGTATGAACGCATTTAATCCTCTCAGCTATTCAAGAGGTTGGATTATCATTATCCTCACTGTATAGATGAGAAAACTGAGGCTCAGTGTGGTTGAGTACTTTCTCAAGGTCACACGGAGACTAAGTGTGGGAGCTAGGACTTGAACTCAAGAACGTCTGGTCTGATCCCTGGTTAAACTGCTTCTGTCCAGTCTGTATCTCTGCTGTGATTGGCCACCTTGCATATCCAGGCTTTTGGTCTAAGGGGGTGAGGGTATAATAGTAGATGGCTTAGAGTAGATGGCCCTCCGAGGAAGGCTCGACCACTGAGACAGGACAGCAGAGAGGCGGCAGACCAAGGTGACCCCCAGTCTGCCTAACCTGTCAGTGACTTGGCCATTTCAGAGCTGAGAACAGACCTGGCAAATGCCTACTCCGAACCTTTAGCTTTAATTGTCTAAAAACCCTGCAGTGATTGGTAGCAAGAGATTTGGGGGTAAGCTGCTCTGAAATGAATACACTGAATCCCCCGTGTGGCCCAGTGACTGGAGAAAGTGGGAGCCAGAGAATGAGTCAGCAGCTGAAAATAGCATGCCTGACACCAGCTGCATTAATAGGCCTGTGTCATCCAGCAGCCATCCTCCTGCTCACGGTGTCCTCAGGCCTTCCCCAGGGGACCTGTGCAATCTGGGCCCCCAAGTGCGGTCTGGCATGGATCTTCAGGGTGGCGGCCAAGGTACCCCTTCATTTCCAAGAGCAAACCTGGCCCTTGTGAATTATTCATTCACTCATTCAGCAAACAGCCACAGAGCCCCTACACTGTGCTAGCAGTGACTCAGACAGAGGTCAGGGCTGTTGGGGGAGAGGCACATGAATAATCAGCACGTGGTGTGCCCAGGGCTGTGGTGGGGGCCTGGGAAGAGCTGCAGAGCTAGGGAGGAAGCTGGGCTGGGGCACAGCCACTGTGGCCTGGGCTAATGGTCCAGAGAGGGACTTACAGGAAACAATGCTGTGAGAAATGTTCATGCTCGGGTTAGAAGGGTATCTTAACCCTGAAGGTCATGGAGATGTGTAATATCAGAGAGGGAACTACCTTTGTTTGGCTCTGGAGACAGAATAAAGAAGGCTTCTCAGGGACTTTCCCAGGACCAGGGCGCTCTATGCTCCGGGAAGACTGTCCTCCAGATCCTGATTATAATTTGTCCCCCCCCCTCCTCTAAGTGACAAGAGCCCTACATTTGTGATTGCCCAGCCAGGAGCACCCATGCCAAACAGAAGCTCCCTCTGTCCTGGAGATGGGCCTGTAGGGGTGGGGAAGCTCTGGATACACTTAGTGGTGGCCCGTGAGCCTGGCCACGCAGGAACACTCCGTTCCTCACACTTTACTCTTCCCTCCCCTGAGAACTGAAGGGTGTCCTGAGCCGCCATGACAACAGGAGCACGGCTGGGTTGTAAGTACATACTTGGAGGGTAGATGAGGCCTACGCTCAGTCACGAAAACCCGTTAGGCCTTGTCGGGTTGGAAAATGGGGTGGTCTTAACACTTCTCACACATCTGCCCTTGGGCTTTCTAAGTAATTGAGATTACTTTCTGCTAAGGGTCTCATGGCGCTACAGGGAACGGGGCCGGGGAGTGGGTGGGTGGGTGGTTGGGGAAGCTTCCTTCTCACCTAAGGATCAGCCTTGGGCAGCTGACTTTCTTCTCCTGATACAGCTCCCTCAGGTTGATGATCTCCAGAACATTTACCAGGTTCACAAATGCCCGAGGAACCTGAGGGAAGGCAAGACTAGTCCCTAAGAGGACCAAGGCCAGGGGATCCAGTCTCTCATCTGGGTCTGGGGCCAGCTGGGTCCGTGGTCTTTAATGTGGCCCCGTCCACTTCCTTATCCCTCCTGCCCCACCTCCCCCCATTGACACTGTGTTTAGGACAACAGCATGGTCAGCACTGGCCTCCAGGGAAAGGCAGGCAGGAAGCCAGAGCTGCCTCTGGGCCAAGCCTGAGGCCCAAGAAGGACGCGGTTGAACTGCACAGAGGCCACGCAGACCAGCTTCCACACCTCAGCATGGAGGATGTCCAGAGCCTTCCTGATGTTGTCCGTGAAGTTCTGGGGAGAATAGTGGACCTGCAAGAAGACAAAATGTTTAACACCATTCACTACCCAATCTCTCTGCAGACCAGGGCCATTTCCTCTCTTGGGTCCCCTTCTTCTTGTACTTCAGCCAGAATAGGCAACGTTGAAACATAAGGTTCACCTTCGGGGCCCCCAGCCTCTGCTCCAACCCCACTGTCCTTGGGCTGGTCGTGGTTGTGAGACCAGGGAAGCCTTTTTTTCTGCATGGAATTATGGAGAGCTCTGGATCCACTTTGCATTAGCGAGATGCAGGGCCTTAGCTAAAGCACATCACACCTCTGGGCCCCTCTAGAATGGGGTGTTGGAGCCTAGGACCTCTAAGATTCCTGTAGTTTGAATATTCTCTGATCCTATGGCCTGAGCTCTTTTCTTAGAGCCTCAAGTGCCTGGGGGACCTATGGCCCAATCAGATCACTTAAGGAGATGATGGGAGGGCAAGGGGGTCCTGGGAATCCTCTCCCCTAAGCATAAAAACATTTTAATCATTTTTTCTTCTGCTCTCCATACTTGTGGTTTAAAAAAAAAAATTTTTTTTTTTTTTTTTTTTTTTTTTTTTTTTAAGTGGAACCCTTTCTCTGGCTTAAATCTAACCAAGAGCCCAAACTAATCAAAACTATAACTTTCAAGAAGGGGGGCAGGGCCATGGTCCAACTTCCCCACCCACTTTGCTAACAGCCCCAGGCCCACCGTGGGCCTTCACGTCACAGCCTGAAAACCTCAGACCCTGGTGACTTTGATGCCAGGGAAGAAGGCTGTGAGGGGTCTTGGGGGCAGGGTTGCCCCTCAGAGAAGAAGCTCCCAGGCTCAGCAAGACTCCCCACTTCCTCAACTTTCCTCTGCTGGTCCTCTTTCTGCCTGACAAATGTCCTCATTTTCCAGCCCCAGCTGGAAGGTCTCCTGCTCTGTGTAAACCTCTGACTCTCCCCCACACAAAACACAAATTCCCATGGCAATTCTTACTTTGGAACTCTCTTCTGTATCACTACAACCACATCATGATGTTTTCCTTATCATGTTATGGCGAGTTGTCTGCGCCTCCCTCCCTGACTGTGAGTTCCTTGAGGACAGAGACTCAAGGCTTAGCTCCTAGTACAGCGCCTGGCATATGGTACACGCCCAGCAAATGATACTAGAAATTAAAAACGTTCTGTTTATCAGAAAACACTATAAACAAAATTAAATAGAAAGCCACAAATAGGCAACATATTTGATAAAGGGGTTAGTATATTTAATATAAGGGGCTTTTAGAAATCAATAAGAGAGCGATAAATACCTTAACAGAAAATAGTCAATAGGCATAATATAGAACTTTTCAGGAGAAATTCAAATGAGCATTAAATAGAGGTTTATTCCTCCCTACTGATCAAGTAAATGCAAATTTTGAAAACAAGATACAATTTTTTCATTTATTAGATTAGCAGCTATTAAAACAAATAACATACATTGACAGATGGAGAGTGAGGAAATAGACATAACTGATACCAACATTCTGGAAGCAATTTGGCAACATGTATCCAAAACATTAAAAAATGTGCAGAATCCCCCCAAAATAAGATGGATGGATAAATCCATTAAACTTATAAGATAACATTTTGCTATATTAGCTTAATGGATTTAACAACTGTAAAATCTAGGCAGTGGATATATGAGCCTCTCCTCCACAATTCTTTCCATTTCTCAGTATGTTTGTAAATTTTCGTGATAAAATATTAGGGGAAACATATATATCTTCTTGCTTAAAAGTCTTACTACTTGGAATACATATCAGGAAACAATTATAGATGTACATAAAGATGGATGTTTATCCTAGTATTATTTATAACAGGCATAATTAGAAACAATACAAGTTATGTCTCCAATGACTGGGGACAGCTAAATAAAGTATGGCCAATATAGGTTATGGGTGACTTATACGGTCATTAAGAATTATTTTATGGAAGACTAAATACTGACAGAGGAGTATCTTCCCAATGTATTGCTATTGAGAAAAAGCAGATCACCAAACAAGATTTCCAGAATGATGCTATTGTTAGCAAATAATAAAGCAATGGCTTCCCAATCACAGAACATGCTAGAAAGACATGCTAGACATGGCATTTCTGGATGTTGTTAATTACAGAGAATATTTTTTTTCCTCTGTACTTTGATATACTTCCTATGTGGATTGCTTATAAAATAAAATTTTTAAGAAAACCTATTATCTTTAAAGTCTGCTGGATTCCATGCGGAAGAGTTGCAGGCATGCCTAGCACAGGCAGAAAAGGTAGAAATTACAAGAAGGCCGAGTTGGGCTTCACACAAAAAGCACTACCAAAAAAATTGGTACCTGCTTATAATACTAAGTAGAGCACATTAGAGAGCTGCCTATTGCTGGGAATGTTCAACAGCTAGATTCTATGGAAGGCATTCCTGCCACAGGTAGAAGAGTGGTCAGTAGGGTCGAGGACAGCTCAGAGATTCTGGGGTTCCAGGAAGAAGTGCCACATCCACGAGGCAGCAGCCTGGCTCTTGGGTTTCCCATCAACTCGGAGAGACTTGGCTCCGAACCTTGCCTAAACGCTTGCGTTAGGAAATCAACCTTTCCATTCAAATGATGGCCTACAGATGGTAAGGCAGTTCAATGCTGGAGAAAGGAGCTGACTTATAATGACCTAGATGAAGATACGCCTGATTTTTCCAGATCCTTGGAATGCTATCTTGGTTTCTAGAATATGATATGATAAGGTTCCCTTGTTATGAAACTTAATCAAGATCAATTTCATAACCAGCTTGGTTGAATCTTTTCCTGGAGGTGAATGCCTCCTTGGTCTCAGGGTTAATCCCGGGCCACAAGCCCCAAGTCCCAACCCCTGCTGTACTGCTCCAGCCACCGAGGGTGACAATCCCTTCCCTGGGGAGTCTTGAGTTAAGGGCCTGGAGACTCACCAGGTCACTGCAGAATTCACAGAGATCGTTGCCTCCTATAAACAGGGTTATTATCTTCCAATCTTCCTGAAAATTTATCTTCTGAAATGAATAGGAAACCAACAAGTAAGTGCCTTGCTCCAGAGTCAAGTCAAGGAAAAGTGCTGAACATTGGCAGGGATGGATCCTCACATACCAGTGGGTTTAATGGACATTAACAATTCCTGTTCTTTGGTTTTGGGGTCCTGAGATCATAGGTCACAGGTTGTAGGTGCTAAGTCATTTGTTGTTGTTTTTAAAGGTGGATTCTCTAGACTTCCATGTGGCCTCATCTCATCCTCTACCCCAGAGCTGAGCCTTTCTGCCTCCACGGATTTCTCCTGCTCACTCTCTCTTCCGGGGAATCCTACCTCAAGCGGTCCCAGGTGGTGCTTCCCCCAGAATTACCGTGTCATTCTTCATCAGGTCCACCAGCCTCCTGGCCTGAACAGGTAAATTCCTGTGGGCACATAGGAAGAAGTCACCTGAGAAGCAGGGACTGTGAAGCGGGGCAGGGAGAGGACTTCGCAGAGATGGCAGGAACCAAATGTGCAACAGGATAGTTGGACGGAAGGCTATGTTCCTGCCCCAGATCACCTTTCCCATTCAGTCTCCACTGGAGGTGTGGGGGAGGCGGGGGAGTCGTGACTGTGCTTTGGGAAGGGCAGGGCACACCACACACGAGGGGGTGACTCAGAGGAATGTTTCCTGATTGGCCTCCTTGATGAAACGTCCTCCTTTCTCTTCCAAGCCAGGCTCATTCGGGGCAGACAGAAGGCTGTATGTGCGTTTCATGTCATACATTGCTGGGTATGAGCCTGATCCTGTGGTATGAACTCCACTTCAAGGGTACCCGCACCCTCGAGGTGACGTGGTTGAGTCAGACACACTTGGGCTTGACATTTAGTGGCCTCCTGCTGACTGTGGTCATGTAACTTAAGTTTGCAGTCCCCAAAGAGTAGAGATAAACCCCCCCTAACCGAGAGGGTCATGGAGAGCAGTGAATGAGATGAGCAAAGGAGCCTTGTGGAGTAAGAGCCACTCTTGGTGCCACACAGCATGGGGCTGACTCCTGCTTCCATCAGCCACTGCCCAGCTGGGAGACCTTGACAGAGTACTCGACTTGGCAAACCCTCAGTGTTTCCCTGTGTACCATGGGGACGGTAAGCATACCTTCTTCATCGAGTTGTCGGATGGATGAGATCAAGAACTTAGAGTAGCATGTGGTAAGCATCCACATTGGAAATAATCCACTGAATCACTACCACCACCACCACCACCACCGATACCAGTCTCTGGCACAGTGCCAGCAGGAAAATACTGGTTGTCAGATCTTCCTCTCTTTTTTAATAAAAAAAAATTTTTTTTTTAGTTTATTTATTTTGAGATAGAGAGAGAGTGAGCAAGCATCAGTCAGGGAGGGGCAGAGAGAGAGGGAAAGAGAGAATCTCAAGCAGACTCCACGGTGTCACGGCAGAGCCCGACGTGGAGCTTGATCTCACGAACCTCGAGATCATGACTTGAGCTGAAACCAAGAGTCAGATGCTCAACCGACTGAGCCACCCCGGCACCCCAATTCCATCCTCTCTTAACTATTGGCCCAGCTAGTCTGGTCTTAACCACAGTGAACAAAGTATCAAGATGACCTGGGTGGGAGTTTTGGGTAAGCCACTTAATCTCTTTGAGCCGTGGTTTCCGCATCTGTAAATCTGAAGCCATCAGGGCACATGCTCTGTGGACCAGAGTCTGATTACTTGACCTCTCTGAGCCTCAATATCCTCATTAAGAAAATGTGAGTATCTGACCTCTGTTCTGTCCAACTCACAATAACGACACAGAACACAGGGGTAATAAACATGAGGCTACCTTGTACATTGGACACTGCTGTTAGGTATGAGGGGTTATTACTGGACCCGGGATAAAGCCTGCAGGGCACAAGGACAACAGACCACATGGTTGAGTTGATGCTTTTGTTCAGACCACTTTGTCTCTTTGTGCTACAGTTTCTTCATCTGTCATCTGGGCGTAATAATCCCTAACTCTTCCCTACATCTCAGGATGTGCTTGGACAAATGGATTACTTGTGCAAAAGAGCCCCATGGCCTTGAGGACAGCAAGGGAGGAATCCATATGAATCGCGCTCTGTCTTGCTTACTTTTATATTCTCCACGAAGGTTTCATTCTTGGATGCCTCCCTGACCGAATCATGCTTAGAAATGTCTCTCCTGATACTACAAGCTGACAAATGCTTTGGGAAAAAGCAAAGCTATGGTAATATTAAAGCCACAATTTTTAGGCAGTAAATTGGTAACCTTTCACTTTTCCCCCACCAAAAGGGAAAACGAAGCTGCAGAATTCATTATAAAACTGATCAGGTTTTGCAAAATCTCTCATTTGGATTATTCCTGTCGTGAATAAATAAGAGTTACTCAGGTGGCGAGTAGTTTCGGGATAGGATTGAATCGACTGGCCGAATGATGTCAGGGAATCTGGGAACCAAACACAGAATCCCTAAGATCTACATAGTAAAGAGGTTTGGGACTATTCTGGAAGAAAAATAGGATTAAGAAACAGAGAGGATCGAGGCACCTGGCTGGCTCAATTGGTTAAGTGTCCGATTCCCGATTTCAGCTCAGGTCATGATTTTGCAGTTCATGAGTTCGAGCCCCATATCAACACACAGCCTGCTTGGGATTCTCTCCACCCTCCCCCGCCCCTCCCCCAACTTGCACTCTCTCTCAAATAAATAAACTTTTTAAAAAATTAAAAAAAAAAAAGAAACAGAAAGGGTCTTTCCATATTTATCCTAGCTTCAGTGTGGTATTCACTTTTCTCTGACTAGGTGGCAAATCTGAGGAAGCACTCCAGGCTCGGGGATCATGGAGAGAAATGGAGGCGTAGGACCCAGGGAAGCCTACCCTGCTCTCGGAACCTTCCACTCAGTGTGCATGGACCCCTGCTCACCACCAGTTCACCCAGGTAGGTCCTGCATTCCTGCTGCATTGCTACCGGGACCACCATCCTGACCCAACCTGTCTGCACAACTTCCAGCTCACCAGAACTTTCACATCCAACATGGCATGGAACCCCATAGCCACCCCATGGGAGAGCTTCACAGCCAGGCCCATCTCGGAGGCTAAGGTTTAGGGAGGCGGGATGTGTGTGCTAGGACTCAGACTCAGAGCTTCCTCCCAGGACCCGTGCTCCTTCAATGACCCAGGAAGGGTGCAAAGTTGAGAGCCTGAAAAGACTGTTGGAAAGCATGTCTGAGGAAGGCAAGGAGAAGAAGACACGAAAGATGGAGCACTGAGGAAGCAATGAAAACTGGAACTCAGATTGAGCCCTCTCATACCACTGTCTTCTGTGGACATGAGATTTCTAAACAAGGCAAAGTAATTTGCTCAAAGCATATACCTGGCATCAGAGCAAACTGTGACTAGTTCCTGGGGTGGTGTTGGGGGTGGGCTAGTATGTTTGTGTCCCACAGTGAGGGACACCCCAGGAGAGCCCAGCCAGTCCAGTCTTTGACCCCCAGACCTCTCCCTTGGACCAAACCTCCCAGCCTTCAGCCATACACCCCTGCCCAGGCCAAGCCCCCGACTAGGTCCCCAGAGGACCTCTGGGGCCACCCCCAAGGCTCCCCTGCTCACTCAGCTCGGGCTCCTGCCACAGCCTGATTTAGGAACGCTCCAGCACTGTTTTCTTTCCCCGGTACCAATAGAGAAGCCCCTCAGGTTAGGGTTGAATTCGCGAAGATGTCTGGAAATACAAAGAAGAGACATGCTTAGTAACTACCCCGAAAACAATCTTCACATTCCTTTGATAAGTGCCAGTGCATGTTAGGGACAAAGAACCCTCACCCTTCAAGCTCTTAACCTTACTGTTGACTCAGCCCAGAAAGAAAATGTCCAGCAGGCTGGTGCTTAACCACATGGGCAACACACGTACATTGGTGTTTCATGAATTATTGTCATGAATAAATGTGAGTCTGGGTCTGGTGCCTCTCTCATGCATTTTTCTTTTTGTTTTATAGATATATAATAATTTTTTGAGATAGAATTCATACACCATGACATTCACAACTTAAAGTGCAGTTCAATAGCCCTTAGTCTATTCACAGAGCTGTGCAACCATCAACATAATGGACTTTAGAACATTTTCATCACCCCCAAAAAGAAACTCTGTGCACACGAGTCACTCCCCATTCCCTCCAACCCTGTGGCAACCACTAATTTACTTTCTCTCTGTGTAGGTTTGCTTATTCTATACATCTCATATAAACGGAATCATACAACATGACTTCTGTGGCTGGCTTCTGTCACGGACCATGTTTTCAGAGTTTATCCATGTTACAGCACGCATCAGCACTTGATTCCTTTCACTGCCAAATAATATCCCACTGTACGGATAGACCACATTTATCCATGCATCCTTTGAAGGATTGGGATTGTTCCCACTTTTTTGGCCATTATGAATAATGTTGCTACGAACAAGTTTACTTTTGTACTAGTTTTTGTGTGAATTTCTCTTGGATATACATTTAGGAAGAGAAATGTTGGCTCCTATGGTAACTGTTTAAACTTTTGAGGAACTTACAGACCTTTTTTCAAAGCACCTGTGTGATTTTATGTTCCTGTCAGGAGTGTAGGAGGGTCTTAATTTCTGCACATCCTCACCAACATTTATCTTTTTAAAAATAACAAATATAGTGGATGTGGAATGGTGCCTCATTATGATTTGGTTTGCTTTAATGGCTACTAATGTTGAACATCTTTTCATATACTTATTGGTCATTTGTGTATCTTCTTTGGTGAAATGTCTATTCAAATTGTTTGCCCATTTTTAATGGACCCAAATCAAATTGTCTTATTATTGAGTTTTAAGAGTTCTTTATATTTTCTAGATATAAGTTTCTTAGCAGATATGATTTACAAATATCTTCTTTCCCTCTTTGGGTTGTCTTTTTACTTTCTTGAGGGTATCTTTTGAAACTCAAAGGTGTTTAATTTTGTCCCATCTATTTTTTCTCTTGTGTCACTTGTGCTTTTGGTGTTGTGTCTAAGAAGTCTTTGTTTAGCCCAAGGCCATGAAGATTTGCTCCTATACTCTCTTCTAAGGGTGAATTTTAGCTCTTACATTTAAGCCTATTATCCATTTTGAGTTCATTTTTGTATATGGTGTGAGGTAGGAGTCCAACTTCATCATTTTGCATATGGCTATATACTTATCCCAACACTATTTATTGAAAAGACTATTCTTACCCATTGATGTTGGCACTCATGTTGAAAACGAGTTAACCATAAGTATGGAGGTTTATTTATGGACTCTCAATTCTATTCCATTGATCTATATGGCTATCCTTATGCCAGTACCACATTGTCTTCATTATTGCAGCTTTATAAGTTTTGAAATTGGGAAGTGTGAGTCCACTGGATTTGTTCTTTTTCAAAATTATCTTGGCTATTCTGGGTCTTTTAAATTTCCATATGAATTTTAGAGTCAGCTTGTCAATTTAAGCAAAGAAGCCACCTGGAATTTTGATAGAGATTATATCAAATCTGTAGATTAATTTGGAGGATGTTGCCATCTTAACAGTATTATATCTTCCGATCCATGAACATGGAACGTCTTTCCATTTGTTTAGGTCTGATTACATTTCTTTCAGCAATGTTTTGTAATCTGAAAAGTATAAAGGATGCACTTCGTTTGCTGAACCAAGAATGCAATAGAACCTACACAACACAGATGCACTGAACTCATTCCTTGGGGCTTTGGAGACATTGTACCCAATGGATAGAAATTACTCTGGGGGGTGCCTGGGTGGCTCAGTTGGTTGAGTGTCTGACCCTTGGTTTAGGCTCTGGTCATGATCTCATGGTTGGTGGGTTCAAGCCCTGCATCAGGCTCTGTGCTGACAGTGTAGGGCCTGCTTTGGATCCTCTCTCTCCTTCTCTCTGCCTCTCTCTCTCTCTCAAAATAAACATTCAAAAAAAAAAAAAAAAGAAAGAAAGAAAGAAATTACTCTGATTTCTACTCAACAGAAGGAAGAGCTGTGAAATCACCAGAGCAATCTGCAAATAGAATGGATTCTCCCAGGTTTCCCATTACTGGGGGAACCCAGCACAGGCCAGCTAGCTACTTATCATGAATATCACAGAAAAGCACTACACATTGTTTCGAGCAAGAACTTGCTGGTGCATGCAGTTCCCTCTGCCAGTAATGTTCCATCCCCTTTCCTTACCTGATGAATTCTATTTCTTAAAACCCCTTTCAGAAGGCACAGTTAACCATCTTCTTATTTATTTTCCCCTAAACATTGTACGTAACTATCATTATCGGTATATGTGTCTGTCTTTAGGGAGACATGTCCCCAAAGAGATTGTGATGATGTCATGAGGGCAAGAGCCTTGCTTCATTCTCCTATTTCCCAAGCATCCAGACCTGGAGTATCTGCTGGATTAAATTGAAGAGGGAGCCGAACCCAGGTTCTGTTCTGACCTTATGTTCTCGTAAATCTTCGAACACATTTTCATGCAGTTATTTCCCTGTGGATTACCCAGTTACTTCATAACTGTTGTGAGGAAGAGTCTGAACAGGCAATGGTCTGCTGCTCAGCCAAGTATGGACTCTACCCGGGGGGGGGGGGGGGTGACACTGTCTCAGTCCTTTGTAAATTACTGTAGTGAAAGGTCCAATCCCCTCATCCACGATAATAGCGTGGGAATCAGGAAGCCCAGCAAAGCTGATGTATACGCAGGGCCAGCTCACAGCCCAGTCAATCACACTCACAGAAGCAACCCAAACCACCTCCCCTAGCAGCAAAGACAGGGAGGACACGTGTCACAGGACTGTACCTATTTCAATGCACCAGAATTTGCAAATAGCAAAACAGATAACCACACATGAAGCCCAATCGGTCCTGCCTAGGTGGAGATCAAGCCATCTCCATCACCAAAGTCTTGGTGCCTTAAACCTCAAAGAACTCCTTGCCTTCCAAAGATATGTTACAAAGGGATAATTCCAAGAAAAGTAAACGAGAGCAGGACCAATTAAGTTCCTCTCAGGCAAAAAACAAATATTATTAGCTGGAAGATCTGAAGGGAAAATAATTGTGACATTTAGTGAATGCCTACTTTAAGAACAAGCACTGTGGTGTTCATGCGCTAAGGAGAATAAAAAGACACATCAGGCCAGACCATTCAGAGAACATAGCTCAGGCTTAAAAAAAAAAAAAAAATTCCAAGCAGGCTACGGGTGAAGTGATTCAAGGAAAACATCAGGCCCCCAATACGGCTGTGTTTGCACAGCCTGCACAAACTACTGCTGTGGTGGTGGTGTTTCCTAGTGACACTCAGGGATTCAACGTCTTTGTATACAGTGGTGATTAATGGAGCCCAAGCCCAGATCAATGCCTCCCAGAAAGGTGCTCTGCTCAGAATGACAGGCAAAACAGAGATGGGTTTACTTTCCTTCTTTCTGAAATCATTTCCTAAGAATGACTTGCACTAAGATTTAGCCTGAAGTCTCTTCTCCCTCTCTTCCTTCCTTTTACAAATACAATTTCTCTTTAAAAAGAAAGAGAGGGAGAGAAAGAGAAAAAAAAGAGAAAGAGAGAGAAAAAGAGAAATAAGGAAAAGAAAGGAAAAGAGAAAAGAAGAGAAAAGAAAAGAAAAGAAAAGAAAAGAAAAGAAGAGAAAAGAAAAGAAAAGAAAAGAAAAGAAAAGAAAAAAAAAATCTCTCAAAGGCTTTCATGATGTTCATCAGAGACAGGCGACCGCCTCGGGGACGTTGCGCCCCCTGGTGAACGTGGCTGAGTCCCGCCGGCCGGCTCCCTGCCGAGCCCGCGACCGCCGCCAGGAGGCGCTGCTGAGCCGCACAGGGCTGAGCCCGGGCGCGCGTACTCACTTGCGAGGGTGGTGACGCTGCTGAGGTTGTGATCGCCGCCGATACTGTGGTAGAACAAAAAAGAAAACCGAGGTTGAAAGCGCCATTGATGCCAAAACACCTCAGACACTCCCAAGACAGGCCTTTCTTCTGAGAGACACCCTGGGGGCTTGGAGCTTGTCATTTCCCCATTATTTCCAGTAGAAAAACAAACCGGAACATAGCAACTCCTCTTTTTGTCCCCACAAACCAGAACACCCAGAGAAGAAACAGATTTAAATGGCACGGTGACTGCGATGATTTTTTTTAACTTCGAGCACTGACGTTGGGACAGGGGAACAAAGTGGTCCCCCTTTGCCCCTGTTTTTCTAAAGGGAAGGTGAGCGTTCCTTGGAAGCTGAGCCAAGTCGCGCCCCACTAGCCACTGCAGCTGGGCACGGCTGTTATTATTGAAAACACAGTGGAAACGTTTGCCCTCGTCATTCTGTTCCTATTTGGCTTGCAAAAACCTGCTTTTAAAGCGTGTCTTCTAGAGAGAACCCATCTTCTAAGCTGCTTCTAAAATTCCAAGCAAATCAAAGTTGGATGGGTTTCTAGGCATGAGAATATGCAACATTCCACAGTTTATTGGATTCCCTGCTTTTCCATATCCCCTCATTCTCTGCCAAGTACATCTGAGAACATTTAAAAGGGTCTCAAATGTTTGGGGTTTAATTCTGTGCAACATCGCAAGGGAGGATGCCTGGGATTCAACACTCAGGGTCAGTCTGGTACCAGGGATGCCAGATTCCGGGCTGAGGAAACACCAGACCTGCCCTCTCATGCTTGGCATGAGCCGGGTGTTCAAATCCCGAGTCCTGCTCACTGCAGCTTGGGGCAGCCTGGGTTTGATTACAGCCAGAGCAGGAACAAGCCTGCATGAAGCAGTCACCATGGGGGAATGTGCCAGATTAGGGGTCAGGAACCATCTGCTCTATTTTTTGCCCTTTTATCATCTGGCTGTGTGATCTTAGATAGGTTACTTGTCCTCTCTGAGCCTTGCCTTCTCATCTGTAAAACGAAGGCCCTTTAATAATGATTCAAACTTCCATTTATATCTACTTTGCTGGATGCTTAAACTCTCTCTATTCCTCATGATGGTTCTCAGGCTGTATTATTATCCCTGCATGGAAGATAAAGAGACAAGCTCAGAGAGGTTAAGTAACTTGCTCAGAGTCGCACAGAGTTAGGCAGCTAGGATTCAGGTTCAACTCCGGTTCCAAAAGGCCACTGTCTCCTTCTGAGCCTACTCCCCAGAGAGAGAAATGGAAGCTAGAGAAGCTTTTCAACCCAAACATTTATGTTCTTTCTCTCCCAAACTCGGCCTGTTCAGGCCTCAGTTCCTGTCCTGGGGAATGCAGTGGTTCAGGGGAAGCTTTTACAGTCCTTCCTCAAAGTAAACCAGAAGCTTCTGTTGAAAAGCACTAGGTGGCTCATGTGTCTGCTAGAAGAATTGTTCTCCGTGAGGCTCAGGGGTCCTCCCCTGCCCTGCAATGAAGGGGTCATGCGGCGTCTTGCCACACCCTCACTCACCTCCAGGACAGGCCTCGATACTGAGTCAAGACATCCAAGATGTCCCCAGGCTTTGATCCAGCCCCATTACCTGCCTGAGAAGGAACATCAAGAGGTGAGTTTCCCTGCCCCCTCAGCTGGAAGGTCTGTGTTCTAGTTGTGGCTGGGAGCACCTGAGCACTCCCTAGAATCTAGAGTGTAGACAGTGCCCTGTCTTTTTTTTTTTTTTAAATGTTTATTTATTCTTAAGACAAAGACAGAGCATGAACAGAGGAGGGGCAGAGAGAGAGAGGAAAACACAGAATCTGAAACAGGCTCCAGGCTCTGAGCTGTCAGCACAGAGCCCGACGCGGGGCTCGAACCCACGAACTGTGACACCGTGACCTGAGCCGAAGTCAGACGCTTAACCGACTGAGCCACCCAGGCGCCCCTACCCTGTCTCCATATGCATCTACCTTTACAGAGATGAGTGAGAGCTCCCACTGGGAACCCTGGTGCCATCCACCGCTTGGCCTCACCCTAAAAAACCCGGCCCAGACCAAGATCAAGTGCTACAGGCTAGCAAAATGGCTCTGAAAATCAGACTGCAAGTGTCCACTTTTCAAAAGGACCCGTTTCTGGGTCCCATCCACCTCCTTTTGAAAAGTTGTGAAATAGACCATAAAAGGAAACATATCACAATCCTTTGAAATTAACGTATCTCCTGTATGTACAATTTTAAAAATAGTAATACAATGCCGTGTACCTACCCTTAAGCTGAAGAAAGACACGGTCTTTTAAAACCTCAATCTGGGCACGCTCTGCAGATGCATGGCCCTTGCCTAAAGCGTGTCATTTCCAAGCAGGGCCATTGCAAAGGTCATGCTGAAGACGGGCCTCTGAGGCAGGCCAGGGGGGAGGCTGGCCTCCATGAGAGACCCTCCGGGGTGTGACCCCTGCTGTCTGGTGCCCAGTTCTCTGCCACCTGCCATGTATGTCACACTCCAAAGTTTGCCTCCCAGGAAGTCCTGAACAGCTATGCTGATTCTTGAGGACTGCTTCTCCCAAGAGCATCTTCAAGCAGACCAGCGGGTCAGGGGTCAGAGGTCAGGCGTCGGGGGGAGCTACCAGGCCACATCCAGCAGGAAGTGGTTGGGATAAGCAGTGCTAAGGACCAGCCTGCCTGTTCTTCCGGAAAGTTACAAGCAGTAGGGTGTTTGGGGTAAAGAATCGCTGAGGGGTCATGGAGGGCACAGCCACAGTACAGGGACAGGCTTCTGGACTTGGAGTCAGGACTCATGAGTGCTGGTCCTGGTCCAGTGCCTGCAAGCTATGCAGTCGTGGGCATTCAGTGCACCTACCCGGCCCCGTCTTTTTGGGTTAAGTTTAAGGTAAGTCATGTTTCGGAAGATTGTATCGAGGATGTCGATGGGATAGATGAAATGCTAACGAGCCACAGACATGAAAGGTGTCTACTGGTCTTTGGGGAAGATTCTCCTGGAGGCCCTGAATTCTACGGACCCAGAGAACAGCAGCTGGATGCGTCTGGAATGGGCGACTAGTAAATGGAAACTTGTGTCCGGGAACCTCTACCCCGTCTCTCAAAGGGCCTGATTTTCTTTCATTGGATAGCACTTTGCAGGCCTGAGGGGTCATCATGGAGCAGCTGCAGAGATGGGCTGGCATCATTCTGAGTACCTTGTCTTCCTCTGCCCCCTGCCCCCCACCCCATTAACACCTGCTCCCGCCTAATCCTCTCTTCACCCTCCTTTGACTTCCTGCATGACCAGCGCCTGGTCTTTGAAGGAGCCCCACACTGTGCGTGAGACCTAGTCCAATCCGCCCAATGCTACCAGACTGTGAGACTTGGGCTGGGTCACTTCTGTCACGGCTGCTCCCTCTGAGGTCCCCCCACTTCCTGCTCGTTCATTCATCCCAGCGTCGGGAGAGGAATACTGAGGTTAGGATGGACATGGGGACCGGACCCGGGGGCGGGAGATGACCATGGTCATGAGAGTTCCTCTCTCCGGGTTCTCCCATTAATCCAGATCTCCTCCCCTGCCCGCTCCTCCCACAGTTGGGGTAACTCACCGTGAGAGAGTCCCCCAGGGCTGCGATTACCTTGATGTCAGCCAGCTTCAGCCTGTGAACTGAGAACGCACACACCAGTTAATGGAAGACAGGGGTTCTTATCTCCTCTGAAAGTGAGTGATCTTCCAGGAAAACTGAGAGAGAAAGTCCATTTGTAATTGTAATTCAGCTTGGGCAGAGATACTAAATCTGTCACAAGCCTGTCATAAGGCCGTGGATCCTGACTGTTATCTCTTCCTTGGAGCACTTGCACATGGGCTCAGGACCTAGGAGGTGGACCCAAATTTCAGAGGGGATTCTGGGGCCTTTGGTGAAACCTGGTGCCACAAGGTGAGCAGTTACCCTCAGGGCCTGAAATGGCTCCTGGCAATGTGGTCTGGGAGTCAGGCAGGAGTTGGCGTGGAGATGTAACCAACACTTAATCTATTCCAGGATCTGTTGATAATGAAGATAAAATTTTATATCATCCTGTTAAAAAAAAAAATCAGCTCACGGGCGCCTGGGCGGCTCAGTCGGTTAAGCGTCCGACTTTGGCTCAGGTTGTGATCTCATAGTTCGTGAGTTCGAGCCCCATATTGGGCTCTGTGCTGACAGTTCAGAGCCTAGAGCCTGGAGCCTGGTTTGGATTCTGTGTGTCCCTCTCTCTCTGCCCCTCCCCTGCTCTCTCTCTCTCTCAACAATAAGTAAAATGCTAAAAAATTTTAAAAAATACTCAGTGAAAACAATGTTCAAAGGGATCTCCAGGTCCTGGTTCCTTCCATGGAGACATCTTGTCTACCTCACCTCCATACCATCTGCAGATGAGAAGCTGCCACTCCCACTGAGGATCTGCTCTCACTGGAAAAGTAAAAGTCCCTGCCTCTTCTAATGACAGCATGCAAACGAACACATACATAATTGTGAATGTGTGTATGCAAAATGTATAGATTAGTGATCCTCAAATTTGAGCGTGCATCAGAATCATTTGGGGAGCTTGTTAAAACGCAGATGGTCGGTTCCTACCCTCAGAGTTTCTGCTTCAGTAGGTCTTGGGAGGGGGTGGGGTAAGGCTATGTGGTTAGAAGAACAATATCAAATCACAAAGCCAGCTGCACACATTAGCACACATCCATGGGGTTGAGCCTGAGAACTTTAAAATGACCTCTTCTCAAAGAAATTGGGCTATGGGTAAAAAAAGGCAACCCAACAGAAAGTAAGACCTCCTTCCCTCAACTCTAGAGGGCTTATTTTAGTTGCTGGTGATGACAGCCAATCACTCTATTCTTGTTGCCATAATGTATGATAGCCACAGTGAATGCTGTGAACACTTGCTAGGGGGCAAAGGTTAGGGGAAATCTTTGAAGCTGGTAAAATGTGGAAGCGATGGGCAGATTTGCTTCAAAAGCTCATTATAGTTTGCTAAAGAGGCAGCTGGAACTGGTCATCCCGCCGCCTAAATTTGTAGCAGACAGAAAGGAAACATACACACGTGTGCATGCATGTGCACATCTATGTGTGTGTGTGTGTGTGTGTGTGTGTGTGTGTGTGTATGTATATGTGTAGATAGATCTGAAGGATTTCCTTTGAGAGATAATAAACCAAACCAAGACTATGTGGGAGGGGTCTGACTTATCTGGGATTTTATTAATATAGAGCCCGACAGGTTTCATTTGTTTAACATCCTGCAGACCTTGATTTGAGCTTTGTTAATATCATCACGCATGACAAAGACACAGCCTGGAAACACAGCAAAGCACTTTAGCAATTGCTCTCCTTGGGGAAAGAACTACTTAGAGATAAGATTAAATTTATGTGGGCTGATTAGCTAAACATTATCTGGTACAAACTGTCCACCACCCTGAAATGAGTTGATAAATACATCAATAACTCATCAAGATTTCTACAGAGGGGGCCTCTTATCAGAAGGCCATCCAAGCTATGATGAAATATCACGAATGGTAAGAAAATGGTAGACTATAGAATGAGGAGAAGACTTGACACTTTGGAGCTTTGTCTTGTATACCCCAAGAGCTTAAACCACGTGCAGCCATAATCTGACAAAAGCAGCTTTCCTCGCAATTGTCAGCTAGGGCCACCCAGCTCCTGTGCCCTCTGATTCTCAGGACTTATGCTAACTTATGTTAACAACGGTGCTAAACTGCTGGCACCATGTTAGAACCTTGTTTGTGCCTTGGATGTGAGTTTGTATGAAGCAATCTGTGCCTTAGGGAGCACAGGGGCTCAAGCAATGTGCTAAGTTGAATTACAGGCTAAGTTAGTGGCTCTGTGTCAGAGACTTTACAGCTCTCAAAGCTTTAAATGATGGGCACTGCAGGGAAGGGAATACCTATGCGTCCAAGTGTCTTTGGGTGATTTTGAACTTGCTCAGTGGACTGAGCAAGGGGACAGGTGGGCTGTTATTCCCTGTGGGGCATCAGTGCTTCCTAGTCATAGATGAGGTTAAATCACAAGACCCATGAACAGGTGATGATTACAGAAGCATCTCCAGGGTCATTGCAGTGCTGGGTCATAACAAAGTGAAACCCTTAATGATCTCCCGGTTCTGTAACTAGGGCATTTTTCATATTGGCTTTTGAGTAGCTCATTTTAGTCAAATGGGTATAATAAAGAACATCAAGGACTTACAAAGGAGCCAATGTCTTAAATGAATGAACTGTTCTAGATTTATACTATTAGTGACAGTGGCATATAAATAGCTTTGTAGTTCTCTATTTTCAAATACTGTGAATTTCTCCCCCAGCATGGAATTAGCAGCTTGACATCAAGATAGCCAGCTTGAGTACAGAGCCAGGAGCCATGTCCCCCGGCTCCGTATTGTTACTCTTTTGTTTGCAAAATGCTACTCTTTTTCTCACTGGGAAAACCTTAGGTCAGCTGCCAGGCCCAACATATTTTTCTTAGTTACCCCAACTGTGTTAGGGGCAGACCATGGGGTAATATAAAATGATGCAAGTATGTGCAAAGTTAGAAAGCCCACAGGAGATAGCACTTAGAGAGAGCATGTATGCACTGACTGGGAAGAAAACTCGGCAGCTTTTATTTATTTATTTTGCTACCAAATACCGATTAGTTATAAAAAAAGTTGTGTTAACTCTCTCTATCTCATTCCAAAAGGCTCACAGATTGGAGGAAGAGGGTCATCACCTGTGGGCCCCAGAGGGCATGAGTGAGGCATCCAGGTTGCCAAGGGCTGTGGCCTATTGATGAAGGCAGTACCCCATGTTGAGACATCACTTTTGGTTAGTTATGTGTATCTGTGGATGGTTGAAGAGAAACATTAGGGAAGGGGACACGGCAGGTTTTTGAAAAGAACTCTGAAGGCAAAACAGTTATTTTATACAGAGTCTTAGTGAAAAATTGGTTTAATGGCAGATACCTTGATCTAGTTGGATTTAAAGATCTTTTCCAACCCTGAAAACTGTTGGTTTGCTACATTGGAAATACTCATTAAGATTAATTCAGCGAGGGGCGCCTGGGTGGCTCAGTTGGTTAAGTGTCTGACTCTCGATTTCGGCTCAGGTCATGATCTCACAGTTCATGGGATCAAGCCCCATGTTCGGCTCTGTGCTGACAGCACGGAGCCGGCTTGCAATTCTCTCTGCCTCTCCCCTGCTCACACTTGCTTGCGTGCTCTCTTAAGATAAATAAACATTAACAAAATTAATTCAGTGAACATTTACTGGGCTCCTATTATGTGCTGAGTCACTGGAGATATAAAGATAAGACAATCTGCTCCTTTAAGTATGCATCAGATACCATCATCTCAATCAGAAATTGCAAACTTGATCTCCAGAGGAGTGAATGACCTTGCCAGAAATAGGACAGTTGTCAAGAAAAACTAATAATGTGGCCCTGTGCTAACTCTCTTTTAACTACCCCAACAATCACAAGGATGGTTAAAATGTCCATTCACAGATCAACGTGCTAATGAAATGTGTTTTTTATTATTGCCCAGTTAGCAGTGGTCATTTTCCTAAATGACACCTTTCAGGCAGGACTCAGAAGGGCAGGCCCAGCTCTCATTTAGGATGGCTGTCACCCAGTTGGAGCGAGAGAGCATTTTGGTTCCATGCCCACTTGGTTAGATCGAGGAGACCTAAATGTACCCATTTGCTTATTCAGACGGTCCCTATCACTGGAGTATCTTCGATCTCAAGGTCTTAAGATTTCTTGTGCTTCCATCTTCAAATGCCAATAAACACAATAATCTTCAGGGTCAGAGGATAAAGAAAAGGTTCACATTTTATCTGCTTTCAGATGTTGAGATACGTTCTAAGGGATTGGTTATCATTATGACAGGAACATAATCTGGAAAGATTGCAAAATACTTTATAGCTCATCCTCTCAGAATGATAAGATTAAAAAAGGGATGGATATCATTTCTCTGTAAAGACTGGCGATTAAAAAATTCAAATTCTCTCTGTCCCTATACATGCAAATGCATGGACATACATATATACGTACATCTTTGTGTTTTTGCTGTAAGACAGCCTGTGTAGGAAGCTGATAATTTGTTTCTGCTGCTAGAGTTCTGCTAGTAAACTAACCAATAGGACTAAGTTGTCACCAAGTATGAAGGGGATAAAAATCTAAAGATTAAACACGCACGAGCGCGCGCACGCTGTGTGTGCGTGTGTGTGTGTCTGTGTGTGTGTGTGTGTGTGCCTTATCTCCTATTCCATTGTTCTGCAACTTAGAACAAGAACCAGTTACAGACTGAAGTTTGTTACAAACATTTTAACTTACTTGCCATTCACGTGGCTTAATGTGAGCGTAGAGAGCTAAGACCTGCATGAAAGGTAGGCTGACACTTTGTTGTTCTACTAACGCTCAGCAAAAGAAAACAGTCTGACGACAAAGATGTGCATCCCTGAAAGAACCCTGCTAGGCGCTGTGACATCTCCAAACCTAATTTTCTGTCTTGGAAGGCACTTAGGAGGCATTCGACAATCACCTAATAATCAAGTGAATGAATCAATGAACAAAGGAGTCGCCCTCTAGGACCAAGCAAGGGAACCTATCTCACTGTTGCAGGAATGCTCCTGCACTGATGGGGTCAGTCCTACAGGTCAACGTACAGCCTCCTCCCTGCAACCCCCGCTCCATGACCTCCCATGGTCACATGCACACAGCCATCACTCTCAGACAGGCTCGTCTAGAAGAAAAGATTTAGCCCTTAGCCGGCCCCTTTCTGGGAGGATGTCACCTGGATGGATGAAACTCCACGAGTTTCATTTTCACGGCCCGGCAACAGTCATTTTGGAAATACTGAGAAGCAGTGAGAACAGCACGTTTCTAAGATGGTGTGCTTTCCTGTTCCGTGCAGTGTATGAGTGCCTCCTGCCTATGGCTCTGACGTATGGACCGGTTATTTCCGCCTCCTGCTTAAAGATTGTTTTGTCTTTTGGAGAAAAAATTCACTGGTTCATTAAGGCTCCACGGCAGAGGGACAATGACAGCAGCGCACTCAACTCATCCTGGGCTCTTCGCAGGACAAGACGTGGTACACGGTTAACGCTTAATCAATGCTTTCTGCTGCTGGTTTTATCATGTTGTAGCTCAAGAACAATCAAACACAGACACCAACTTCCAAACACACATCAGGAGCTACTTCTATTGTCCTTGGAAAAAACCCCTCTCTGATGTATCCCAGACTGTGTGGAAAGCCCGTTAAGGTTGCCCTTACGTTGATGATTTCGAGCCTCAAATGAGGTTAAAAATTGCTTGATTTGAGCCATGTACCTGAAGTGGGAATCGTGTTGGAGGGGTCCTTGTCAGGGCACCTGATTTCCATTGCATCTGTCACCTGAAATGAGAGGCACAGAGAAGGAGAAATGGATCTTGCAACATAGGAAATTGGGTGAGAAGTGGGGCCTGTATTTGGAAAGCACCCCTTAGTATAGAAAGCTAGGTATCCCTTAAGATCCCTCCCTCTCTATGAACACTCATATCTGAGTGTCCACAAAATCCTTTCCTAAATGCTCCCCATCCTGTCGCCTCCCCTCTAGTGCCTTGAACTTCATCCAGGCCTGTGTTACTTCTTTTTCAAAAATAGGGTTTTTTAATGTTTATTTATCTTTTTTGAGAGAGAGAGAGAGAGAGAGAAAGAGAGATAAGGGTGAGTGGGGGAGGGACTGAGAAAGAGGGAGACACAGAATCCGAAGCAGGCTCCAGGCTCTGAGCTGTCAGCACAGAGCCCGACGTGGGGCTCGAACCCACAAGCCGTGAGATCATGACCTGAGCCGAAGTCAGATGCTTAACCCACTGAGCCACCCAGGCGCCCCCTCAGGCCCGTGTTACTTCTTGCCTGGAATATTACAGCATCTACAGCCTTCAGTCCTGTGGGCTTCCTCCCCAGCCTTCTGAACCCATAGAGATGATGCTCTCCCTCTCTCAGCATAATATAATGGTGTCACCCCTCCCCCCCCCAAATTCTTAGTGAAAGCAGGGATTTTTGCTTGTTTGGTGCACTGTATCCTCGGAGCCCAGAACAGTGCACAGTGATGTTCAATAAATGTGTGTTGGTTGAAAAAAAATACATTTCTGCTGTATTAACATCCGCACGAAGTCCATCCCCCTTGGCGCATCCTAAGAGGACCCTGACATTCTAAACCACCAGCTCTGGACCCAGCTCTCGTGCTCTCCATGCCTCTGCCCGAGTCTACCTCCGTTCCCCCCTCACCCTCCCCTCCCTCCACGTTCCCACACGTCCATCTACCGGGTCACCCCCTTGGCCATCCTTCAAGGCTGGGGTTGTTGGTCTTCTTTGGGAAACTATGTCACCTCTCTCCCGTCAGTCGCCTCCTCTGTGTTCCCAGAATACCCACGGAAACTTTAATTAGAGTCATGCCGCGACTGCTGATTGGCTCCACGAGGCTGAGTTCCTTGGGACGAGCAATGGATTTTATCTGTGGCTTTATCTCTTATGCCTGGTATTCCTCTGCCCACCCAGCCACGTAGCCATTCAACAAATAGTGATGAGTCCCTGCTCGGAATCCCTGCTTGCATTCTAGTGGCACACAGAAGGCTTTCAATAAACGTATCTTGAGGGAATGTGTCGCTGCCTCCTACCAGATGACAAATACTGGCAACGCTTGTATAGAGCTCAGAGCGTACCGACACTATTTCATGTACTTTACGCGTATGAGCTTATCATTAGTAACAACTCTGTGAGGTGGGGCTGTGACTAGCATGTCACAGAGATGGTAAGTGCCTTGCTCAATGACACAGAGCCAGTAAGTGGAAGAGCCTGGATTTGAACCCCAGAGCGCCCTGCTGCCTCTCAGGTATATTCTCACGCTGAGGTATCAGTTAGAACGTGAGGGACATGATGATAAATCAAGAGTCTTTCCTGCTGTATCTCTCAGGCTTTGTGCTGGGGACCCACGCCGTCGTCTTTGACGCTGGCGGGGATGGGAGTAGGAGTGAATTCGTCTCAACTCGTCTTGGTCCTCAGTCCTCTGAGAGTGAGGACATCAGCCTTGAAGTGCTTCTCAGCTCTCCAGAGGAGTGCAGGGTGCCCTATCTCATCTTGACAGGAAAGACCAGAGAAGGACTCCTGAGACAAGCACCAAGGGAGGCGTGAGGAGGCACGAGGCGGCCCCCACGGGCGTGCACCAACTTCGAAGGCCTTCTGGCCTCCATGCTGTCTGGTTTCGTGCTTCACCGCATTCCTCTGCTTTTTCTTAACTTTCTCCCCAGATTAAGCCCTCAGGTGAGTTTAAAAGGACTTGTCGGTGATTTGGGGAGAGCCTGAGGATTCTTGGTTTATGTCAGAAGAAAACAGGGAGCAGGCAGTGCTGAGCACCCCACCATGCCCCATGAAGCCTCAGGATGCTGGTTGCTGAGGCCGTTCTAAAGACAGGGATAGGGGTTAAGGGTCTGACTTCGGCTCAGGGCACGATCTCACGGTTTGTGAGTTCGAGCCCCACATCAGGCTCTGGGCTCAGGGCCTGGAGCCTGCTTTGGATTCTGTGTCTCCTTCTCTCTCTGTCCCTCTCCCACTCACGCTCTCTTTCTCTCAAAAGGAAATAAAGATTAAAAAAAAATCAAAGACAGGGATATAGGGCTGGCCTGCTTCAAGCACGAATGGGGCGGTCACACACCTGACCCTTTGACCCTTCCCCAGGGGCTCATGGGGTTCCAGGGAACCACGTAGAAACTTCCAAAGACTCAGCAAGGGGTACCGCCCCTGGTTCATTTGCATGTTTGTCAATCACAGAAAACCCGAGCCTACCTCAAGCTCCTCAGAAGATTTTAGCAGCCTGGGCAGGTAGTTGCTGTTTTTGTAGGTGAACAGAAAGGGATTCTCCTGCAGGGGAAGGTAATACGTTATAATCATGACCCAGAAATCTGTATCGTTTAACCACCAGGCTTTCTCACACAGTAATGCCTTTGGTCAGTTTGGAATGCTCATAGCATCCTTGAAATGATGAGAAAACCATCATCTGGCTTTTCTTCTCCACGCTGCTCGTTAGTTCTCTGAGAGGGCTCACTAATGCTTTGAAATGTCCCCTTTGCCACAGTCAGCATCTCCTGCTTGTACCGGAGTTTCATGCTACCAGGCAAAGTACATATATTTCCACAGAAAGGGAACTGAATTTTAAGCTTCCTGGCAGCCAAGGCAAAGAGGGAAACAGGGCAAATGATCTAATTCCTACAGCCCAGTAAAAAAACAAAAACAAAACAAAAACAAAAAACAGAAAAACCCCAAAAAACAACAACAACAAACTTACCAGTTCAGTAAGAAAGCCCAAAACCGGACTCACATTAAATGATAAAAAGAATTCTAGTGATTTATGTTCGGTGTTCCTTTTCTCATTCATTTACTCAGCAGCACTAACTCTATGCCTACTACATGTCGGGTGTGTTATTCAAGATGCTCATCCTCACATTTGGGACCAGGTAAGCTATGGCTTTGGTCCTATGCCCTCCACAGGTGTGGAAGGGGCCTCAGTGCTGTGGACACGGCTCTCCTGACCCGCCGGTGTAAACCTTCAGCGTGTCAGGTGTGCAAAGCTGTGCCCAGCCTCGAAGAGCCAACCCAAGCCTCTGATGGGGCTAATGTCTCATCCAGGGAAGACCCCACTTCATAGCAAAGCCCACTTCTTCGTGGCCCCATCTCGGTCCCCAACTCAGCAAGGGATTCCCTCCCGTCCCCAGGTCTGGCCTACCTGAGAGGGACATTTCACCGGACTTCCGTCTCGTGCACGGAATGGCTCATCTTTCTGTCCTGCTGGCTCCATCTGGAAAAGGAGGTGATCTTTAGAACAGAGAAGTCTTGTATAGGTGGCCGCATCCTGGGGTGCCAATGACAGAGACTCATTTGCCCAGCATCTCTCAGAGTGTTATCCTGGGCCAGCTGGCGGCACCAGCATCACCTGGGGACACATTAGAAATGCAAATCTCCAGGCCCAACCCAGACCTACTCAAGTCAGAAACCTTGGGGTGGGGTCCAGTGCTGTGCATTTGAACAAGCCCTCCAGGAGGTCCCAGTGCAAGCCCCAGGTGAGGCCCAGGGCACGGGAGGACTCAGTGATGCCCAGCCCACCCCTCCTGATGTTACAGAGAGAGGCATGGAATGCCAGACAGGCTGAGCTGGGACTGGGACCCCAGCGCTGACGAAACTTCCCTCCGAGAGGAGAGCAGAGGGGGGAAGGAAGGACAAACCCTTGGCTCTTGTGTAAAGCATGCACCCTCTCCCCTCGGCTCCCCTTCCCGTGGTATGTAAGCCCGCGTCCAGGAGGCAGGAAGAGCCTCTGTTGCCTGAACACTGCTTATGTGGCCGTGAGTGAGACGAGCTATGGCTTCTGGCTCAAGTCCTAGGTCTTTAATCAGAGGAACAGACGTGGGGCACAGCGCAGCCCCCACTCCCAAACAACTTGAACATCTAGCGGTTCGGGAATGAGCAATGGTGGGCTCAGTGCTGATCTAGGCAACTACTTAAATGATAACCGGAGCCCGTGGAACAGCGCCATCGAATAGTGTGCGTGTGTCAGCAGGGGCCCCAGCAGGTGATAAACCGATGTGAATGTGCTCAAGGGCACACGGGAAAATGAAGGCAGTTGAAGAATTCAGTGGGGGAAGGCTTTCTTTTTTTTTAAAATTCCTTTTGTTGGGGCGCCTGGGTGGCCTAGTCAGTTGAGCCACCGACTCGATTTTGGCTCCAGTCACAATCTCATGGTTTATGAAATCGAGCCCCACGTTGGTCTCTGTGCCGACAGCATGGAGCCTGCTTGGGATTCTCTCCCCCTCTCAGGCTCATGTGTGCTCTGTCTCTCTCTCTCTCTCTCTCAAAATAAACATTTTTAAAAAGTTCCTTTCATTATCTTTAAATGCTTATGATACATAAACTCTTGAAAGATACCACAGCTTCGAGAGACGACACATTTCCTTTTGCACTGCTATTTTCTCCCATTTGGGAACCTCATGTTCACGGTCAGCCCTACTGCCCACAGGTACTAGACTCTTGGGCACCTTTGTCCCTCACCTCCCTTCCAATGACTTGACAAGAGGCAAGAGGCTGTGGGATGGGGCGCTCTGTCTGGCTCAGTCACAGGCTCCGCCATCCTCCACGAGGATTTTAGATTCTTCAGCAATATCTTATCCCAGCATCTCGCCATAAACAAGAACCAGGGAAAGAACTTTACCCTTCTTGGGATTAGCTCTTCACCCAAATGGACAAAGTCAGATAAGAGGGTGTAATTGACCTTTTGGAAAAAGGGTGGCAACCTTTTAGCTCGAAGGCTGGAGGAGGAACTGGGGTCCCTACCTTCTTTCAGATTTATTCTGATGGTGGGCACTCCTGGAAATGGGAGGTCCCGCCCACAATGTTCAAGGTTGCTCTGAAAGGGAGTGTTCAGTGACCCGGTGTCAATCTGGCCTGCCTTCTTCCCTTCTCCAATCTCTCAAGAATGTAATCAATAAGAGAGTCTGGAAAGAAGCTCTGAGAGAGCCACGCTTAATAATTCTGGTAGAATGGATATAGCAGAGCCCATTTTTTAAGGACCTTAAAGAGAGGAAATTCATAGGCTTGAATAAACACTTTCCTTTAAGAGCCTTTCCTCAAATGTCTCTTTATCAGTCTCCTACATCCTTCCCACTCCTCTAATGCCCTTTACACCTGCTTGGACCCTCTACCCTCCTCTGTGCTCAGGCAGCATGGAGAATGAGGCAGCCAGGCCAAACATCCCCTCCCACTGTCCCTCCGCCTGCCACCCTGTGCTCGTGTACAAGTTCACATGCACTCCAGGGACAGTGGGGGCTGGTCTCTGTGCTCTCGCTCCACACCTCAGTCCTGGAATCACCCACATCTCTTCTCCACAGCCTCCCTGCCACACTGGAATTAACTGGAATGTGGGAGGACCTTAGACATTCTCTCCCAGGAGAATTCCCACTCAGCTGAGCAATTCCTGAGGGAATTTCAGGGCTTGGCATGCAGTGGGGGTCTGTGATTGCTGGAAGGATCCAGTTCCCCAAAGGTGGGTTTCTTCAGAACTAGTGTTGCATAAGAATCATCAGAAATTACTGAGGAGGCGGTGATGGGGGCAGAAGGGACCAAGGGAATGAATTATGTCTTCACAAAATCCCCCAGCTTTGTGTCAGGAGCTCAGCTGCAGTCTGGGGGCACGTTATGCTAGGGCGGTTCCAGGAGTGTTTCAGAAGTGGGGCTGCTCTCTTGCAGGTATCTGCAACTTTCCTTTGTTGGCCCTCACTCAGAGCTTACGTGTACCCTGGGGCCTGGCCAGGGAGAACAGATGCAGGGGTGGCCTGCACAGCCACCCCCACTGTGGTGTCTGGGGGCAGCGTGGGGGAGAAAAGTGGTGGAACTTGGGCCCCTGTGGTCACAGCGATTATGTTGGACCCTCTCTGCTCCCCACATATGAGAGTGGCCCTCATTCCAGGCCCTCTGTGTCTGTGAACGTGGCCTTGGATAGACCTATCTGGCTTTCATCTCTGTGGTCTCAAACCCAACACAGCAGAGACTCAAGGAGATAAAGGCAGAGACACGCCTGTCCTCCTTGTGTCCTTAGGAAGACACAAGAGTGAACCCAAGGGTGAACCACTCGTGCATGCTGCTAAAGGCCTCTGAGGCTCGCTGAGGGTCATCACACACCTCTGGCAAGGAGGGAAAAGAGAGGCTGAGAAAGACCACACGATTCGCCTCACGCTACAACCAAAGACACAGGTGTAACCGGAACTCCGGGTTTCTGGCTTTTTACCCAGTACTTTTGCCCAGACCTGGTCGATTCCTCATTTCTTATGGACTAACCCGTGCCTGCAGGAGCTGTCCACTCACTCTCGCAGCTCTGCTCACTCTGGGAGCCATGGATGGTCTGGCACGTCACCCATGAGGAAGCCAGGAGAGTGACACATCCAGGGAAGCCCCTCTTTCTCTGCTGGCCTGGCTGCCCGGACCTCGAGAACTCTCATTGGGAAATAACTGGGGGTTGGTTGGACAGGACAGAGTGGGGGTAACTGCCCACCCAGGAAAGCTGCCTCCTCCTCCTCGGAGCCCTTGTGACACCTACTATGTCATGGTCCTTTGGCCTTGAGTCTGTTCCCATCTGTGGGCCTGCTCAGCCTCATCCTTATCCTCACCCTCAAGTGGGTTGTAGGACACTGTGGTGCCGGGTGCCTGTGTCAATGTGCAGGATGACACTCGGGCTCAATAAAGGCAAAGATTATCACTGTTGCCTCTGCCACCAGTGACGACCAATAGCAAGGTGAAGGGGTAGAGAGGGAGAAGGAGGGGGAAGAGAGGGAGGGCGTGTGTGCAGGGGAGGGAGGGGAGGGAGGGGAGGGAGGGGAGGGAGAGGAGGGAGAGGAGGGAGAGGAGGGAGAGGAGGGAGAGGAGGGAGAGGAGGGAGAGGAGGGAGAGGAGGGAGAGGAGGGAGAGGAGGGAGAGGAGGGAGAGGAGGGAGAGGAGCCTTTCCCTGGATCTGTTCTTTCTGGCATTCGGGGTACATTATTCCTTCTCAGGGCCTCCTTATCCTCAGGTTTCCTCTCTTATCAGACCAGCCTCATACTGCCCCTTGCCAGTGCATTGGCTCTTCTTTTCTCCATGCCCTTTGCTCACAAAAGTCCTTTTGCCTGGGAATGCCCACCCTGACCTCCTCCGACACACCTTACAAAGCCATTTGGAATCCTGTCCCCATGGGATCCTCCTGACCTCTCGCTCCTATCATTGTTGGGTACACAGTCCAGCACATCACTGCTGGCTCAGGTCAAGTTCACTCTTGTTCTTCTAGGTTTCCTGACCTTTCCTGCTACACCCTAGGTTCTATGAGGGCAGAGGTCATCTGGTGTGTGTCCTGTATCCTTCTAGGACCCAGCCTAGGGTGGGGCATGTTGTAGGTGCCCTTGTGTTGCTTGGGGGAAAGCGGACATAGAAGGAGGAGGAGGTTTGGCTGAGCTGGAATCAGTCCTTCTCCCCCAGAGAGAGGGTGGAGGGGGCTTAGCTCCTGCAGGAAGGGTCACATTCCTATTCTCTGCCCTTCACAGGAGATGGGCAGCAAAGTGGTTTCCTGGGGGAAATATCCTGCCCAAGGGTCAGGCCCACTAAAGGATCCTTATTCAAAGAAATCAGAAAAGAAATCATCGCCTTCTCCAAAGGGGAGTGTGAGTTCCTTGCCATGGGCCATCTGGGGACCTTGCCTACTCTCCTTGCTCCTGGCTAACGTGTGCTAGTGTGTGGGCTAATGAATGCAGTGGCTCACGGTCTCGGCACAGCAAACCAAACCGAGGAAAGGGAGAGAAGTTTCCTAACCAAGAACAAGGACAACCAAGTTCCCATCACTAGAATTCTAAAAATAGGGCAACTTGGATGGGGAAAAAATGGCAAAGTCAGGTCTCTGTCCAGTGCCCTGGAAACGTTCACAGTTTTGAGGTTCTATCCCACCCACTGACTGAGCCCAGCTGGCCCGGGGGGACTTTCGTAGTCTGGGGAAAGCCTGTCACAGGTATAGTAAGAAGGGCCAACGCGTAGTGAGTCCTCACTGAGGGCCAGGAATAAGCCGTGCACAGGACACGTGTTGCGTCAGGGGTTATGAAAAGGGTTTTGCAGAACGGGAGATGAGACCTTGTATTCACACGGCTCGTGAAGGGTGGAATTAGGAACAGAAGCCAGGTCTTCCTCATTCACAGTCTACGCTCATCACAGCCACCACCCTGTGCCTTTGAGCCACACGATGGTGAGGGAAATCTGGGCTGGAACTACTATGTGAGCCCAATCCACAAGCAAAGTGGCCTGTGCAGACGCGGAGGAGATGCCCGTGCCTCTGCGAAGAACAGGACCGCGGTACCCCAGCCCCGGATGGGAAGGTGAAACTCCCAGGAGGTCAGACCTGGGCTGTCAGCAGGTGCGCGCAGGGCCCCTGGTGGCTCAGAGTCATCGTCCGGGGTCCTGCGGGCAACCCGGAGCCCCTCCGTCCGAGCAGGGGGCACAGTGGGTGTGGCGGTGGAGGTCCTGCCTCTCTTCCTGTGTGCGAAGCCCCAGCTGGCACGGCAGCCCCCCCCCCCCCCCCCCGCGACCCCCAGCCACTCACCATGCTGCTCCAGAGATTCAAGGCGAGTGTGCTGGGATCCTGGAGTGGTTGTTCCCCCTGAAATGGAACCAAATAAGAACCTGCTTTTGCCCCTTAGGATGGGGTGGCCCACCGCACACTTTGAGCCTCCCTGGCAGAGATGGCGTGGCCCGCCAGACTCTCTCTCAGCCCCAAGTGCCACCATTACTGGTGGGCACTTAAAGGACCCTGTCTGAGGTCAGGCTCAGAGGTAAGGGTCTGCAGGGGCAGGTCGAGGGTCTGGCCGCTCTTCCCTATCATCAGGTTGTGCATACAGAGCTACACGGCAGAAGGAGCAGGTGACAGGGAAGTGAATCATGTGTGTTCTGAGTGGGGGTGGGGGGATGGGAATGAATACTCCTCCTCCTCATTTCCAACCACTATCTGGACATCCCTGAAGCCCTAGAGGGGGCACAGGGACTCCAACAGGCAGGATCCAGGAGCCTGGAGGGAGGGACCATCCCAGATGCTAAGGCCTCAGAGACCTTGCCGAGCGTGCACGAACCCACCATGGTGCTCATGGTCTGGGCAGCCCCGGGGGGTGGGGGGGCAAGAGGCATTTGCCCAGTGACCTGGGGGAAGGGTGGGGGCAGCTCCAAGTCCCCTGCCTTCCAGGGATGGGTGTAGGGTGTGCAGAGGGAGGAACGTGGTGTTCTGCCCTGGAAATTCTATCCCAAACGGTCACAAGAGCTCGGAGGAGCCGAGGGCCTCCCAGACACAGGTGCCGCTCTGGGCTCCATACGTGTATTTACTCAAGCAATCCTGACAATCACCCTAGAGGGAGAGGATATTAGTAATGGCCCTGAACCCGCAGATGAAGAGCCAAGGCACACAGGGTGCAAACAACTCACCCGAGGTCACACAGCTGGCCCATTCCAGAGTCAGGACCTGTCTGGCCGGTAGAGTCCATGCTCTACCTTTGGGCTGTTGTGCCTCTAAGAACCCGCCTCATGGGGCCACCCAACCCCGTGGCAAAACCGCCAAGAAAGTAGAAGAGGGTACCACGGCGTTTCTCCCCCGGCACATGCTGGGCTTGCGGAAGCCTGGCTTCTGTGGAGGGAAGAGGGGCGGGGGGAGGGCTGGTCCCACCTCCTCGCAGCCCCCCTCACTCACCGAGGGTAGGGTCTGGTAGAAGAAAGGCTGGAAAACCACTGCGAAGGACTCCTCCTTGTTGTACTTGCTGGAGGCCAGGAGACGGTCCCAGCTCTCCTGAAGGAGGGAGCAGAGAAGTGTGCCACCTGAGTCCCCGCAAGGCCAGGCTGCCCCATCCTCCCACCAGGGAGTTCGGAGCAGGTCCCCGGGTCAGAATTGCCCCTCTGTGCGGTTCTGAATGACATGCTTTTTGGAAGCTCCCCCTGGTCTCATACTTTGGGGCCCTTTGATGAACTACATCAGGGTTTCGTTTTCCTCTGAAGCCTCAGCATCACGTAATACCAGAGATGAACCTGAAGTATATTCTCTGGGTGATCGTGAAGTGCACCCCAGCCCAGCACGAGCTGGGGCCCCCACGCTCTCCTCAAGGGCGGGGTTCCGTGGAGGGATGTGCTATTGACCACTCCAAAATTGTCGTTTCCAAAGTGAGAAGTGCCATATATAACTTCATATAGGGCTTTCTTCTTAAATAAAAATCATCATGTTAGAGGCACGTGGGGGGGCTCAGTCAGTGAAGCGTCCAACTCTTGGTTTCGGCTCAGGTCACGATCTCACGGTTTGGGAGTTTGAGCCCAACCTCGGGCTCTGTGCTGACAGTGAGGAGCCTGCTTGGGATTCTCTCTCCCCTCTCTCTCTCTCTCTGCCCCTCCCCACCCTCTCACAATAAGTAAACTTAAAAAAAAAATTTTTTTTAAATCATCGTGTTAACACGCATCAGGAGGAACTTGTGCTTTGAGCTGTTTGCTGGAAGGGACGATGGCACCCGCTGAGCCATCCACGCTCCCTTGGGTCTCTTCTCTAAACTAGAATGCTCATCATTAGGAATCCTGACTTGCCCATGGGTTGTGGTCTGGGGAGCAAGCCCACCCTGGGCACCACCAGCTCACCAGCCAGGGACGTGTGGTACAAGTGGTGATGACAACCAAAAGCATTTCAGAATGAATCTGCAAAATTCTCTTTGATCTTTTTTTTTTTTCTAACTTTATTTATTTTGAGAGAGAGTGTGAGTGGGGGAGGGGCAGAGAGAGAGGGAGAGACAGAATCCCAAGCAGGCTCCGTGCTGTCAGCTCAGAGCCCGACACGGGCTGAACTCATGAACGCATGAACCATGAGATCACGACCTGAGCTGAAACCAAGAGTCAGACACCTGACCGACTGAGCCACCCAGACACCCCTTGATCTTTTACTTTAGGTTCCACCACCGCCCCCGCCCCCCACCAGGAGTTAGTCCCCACTCTGCTCAAGAGAGTACCGAAGTATGGCCAGAAAGTGAAGGAAGGGTAGCTCTCTTTGGTCCCTGACTCTTAGACCTGAATTTATGGAAGAAGTTTGACATGAACAAGTTTGCTCCCTCGTTCCTACCACCCCCGTTCTCCTCCGGGATCACCTGTCCCTGTGGGCCAACAGCCAGTGTCTGAGGGTGGGCTCACCAGATAGGACCACTGTGTCACAACCTCGGAAAGCTTCAAGGTCTCCCCTGAGTATCTACAGGGCTCTTCTGCGAGGCTGCCGGTTAAAACAAGCCAGAGATGAGAGCGTGGTTGCGATGTTGGCTATTCATGCTGTCCATGGGGGAAGAAGGGAGCTGGTGGGGGGACCCTGGAAGTTGCTTAGGGAGTACGGAAGGAAAAGTTGGAAGTCTTACAGGTGTAGGAGGAGGAGGCACACGTCGGGGCGGACGAAGGGTAGGGTCGTTCTCATAGGACTGAGGGACACGACGTGCCCCGTGCTGTGCCTGACACATGGCAGCCAATCAACAAAATGCTGGTTTCATTTCACTTCCCTTTTTACCTGAGCTGAGTCCCTTGGTGCCAGTGAGAAACCACCAGAGCCTCAGAGAGATCCACCAGGTTCACAAACGCTTTGGGGACCTAGGAGGATACGAGGGAGAAGGTGAGCATTTGCAAGGTCACCACCACTGCTGCCCAGGGGCTTCTCTGGAACCCTTGGTTTGAGCCTGTTTGGTGTGTGGTTGAACACGGCAGGCCTCTCCTTGGTTAAGTCCCTCCTTTGGGACGTGCTTGGTTGGGGTCTCTCCAAAGCTGCCGGCACTGCCACTGTGGAAAGGTGTCATTCACCATCCCCTGGGGGGGCAGAACACCGCCCCACCACAGTGTCAACAGGGGAGTAGGACCTTGGTGGCAGCGGGACTGTAATCCTGACAGAAAAGCCGCCTCCCCGGGGATCAAAGGGTTGGGGTGAGAGCCACAGAGCTCCCCTGCTCATCATGGTCAGGCCAGAAATGGAAGGCCCTTGGGCTGTCACTGCCTCAGACTCAGAGGCCTCAGGAAAGAGGAGGGCCACTGAGACCCCAGTGCTCTATCCCTTCTTCTTCCAGAAGTCTTGCTCAAAACTCTTCTTGGATTGTGAAGAGCTATATACCTGACCCGGGTTTTTCTGAAAAGGCAAGAAAACTGGCTTCTCCACTTTGCTTTTCCCCTCGGTCTTGGCCTCCCTCCTGAGGCCACTTTCCCGGTCTCAGTGGAGGCCACTGGAGAATAAGCCGGAACCTGCCGCATCAGCCCTTGGAAGAGCAACTTCCTGCCGGCTGCCCGAGGAGTCTTTGGGGAAGGGAAACTCAGGGCCCGTGGTCCCGGGGAGCTGCAAATCTCACCTCCTGGTACAGGTAGTCCAGCACTCCAGCTAGCTTGAGCAGACCTCCCGCCGCGTGCCTGTGCTGGGAGAGGAGAAGCATGCTAAGGGCAGGTGGGGATGGGCCCAGGGGGCCAAGGATGTGCAGGCTCCTGCTGGCCTGCCTCTTTCTCTCCCCACCCCCTATCGGAGTCCTTAAATCCAGGAATAATGATATTTCCCCTTTGGACCCGATTTTCTTCAGATACAACTTCTTCCATCAGCCTCTGGGAGGAAGTCTGGTCCCAGGTTTTTGTCCATTCTCTGACTTCCCCAACCCATCATCCACCAAGAAAAACCAGACTCTCTAAAATGGGAAGTTCCGTGTCAGGGAAGGGCAAACCAAGGTCAGGGCCATTCCAAAGCTCTCAAGGAGGGAGGGGAAACCAGACTTATTCACAAAGACTGATGGAATCCCTTTTATTTTTTTAAGTTTATTTATTTATTTTAAGAGAGAGAGAGAAAGAATGAGTGAAAGAGGACGGAGAGACCATCCCAAGCAGGCCCTGTGCTGTCAGCAGAGAGCCTGATACAGGGCTTGAACTCATAAACTGTGAGACCATGACCTGAGCCGAAATCAAGAGTCAGATGTTTAACCCAGTGAGCCACCACAGTGCCCCTCCCCCCCCCCCTTTTAAGTTTAAGAATCACTTTCATCTGAAGAAAATCAGGTCCAAAGGAGGAACACAATTACCGCTGGATTTAAGGACCCAGATGGGCCTCAAAACTTCTGCAAGGCACACTTTTATCAGACCTCCCCCTGCCACATGGGCCCCCAGGGAGAAAGGGCTCAGGGAGAGAATCCGAGCCAACTCCTATTACTGAGTATTTAAAGACACCTCCTACCCCACCCAATTCTTTGTAATGAAAATATATAAACAAATGACAAGACCTCAAAAATCAACCCTGGTTTACCTTTCCAGGGTGAAAAAAATAACTAATGATAAATTTTGCAACAAGACAAACTCCTAAGCAGCCTGCAAACCAGCTGTCCCCTGAGGCGACGTGGCTCAGACAGGAAGACATGGAAGGCCAAGTCGCTGTTCTGTCTCCTGAGGGGACACAGGCAGGGACTCTGGAGACAGCTGCCAATCACTCAGGCTGGAACAGCGAGAAAGGGCAGCTCCTACCCCACATCCCTGCTTTGATGCAAAAGTGTCCTCTCGAGGCTGGTTCAGCCCGCTCTGTCACCGTAGGCAGCAATAAAGCCTTTTGTCCATTTCTTATAGTCTAAGGGAGTCTCTCCCTGAGCATGACAGTCAGCATCACACTTTCCCTTCCGAAGAGTCTCGGGAACTGCCTAGAAAGGTCCTTGCTGCCCATCTGGCCCACGTTCAGGGTATCCCTCTTCCCTAGGGTACCCAGGGATCCCTGCGTGGTTTGACCCCTATGTCAAACCCTGCTTTAGACACTCCTTAGTCAAGGTGGTGGCAAAACGGTATTTTAGCTTTGATTTTAATGTGTTAGTTTTATTTTTAAGGCAAAAGCATTTGTGCTTTGTTTGTACAACTAAAAATAAAAGTAAATAAGGCATAATGGATATGTGTATACAGAAATGCCTTGTGTAGGCAAGAATGCTTAAAGGCATAAATACATGAAAGAATACAATAATCCATAATGCTTGAATAGGAAATAAAGTGTATGGAAGGAATCATGAATGAGTGTAAGCATCAATGAATGCATTCAAACATTAAAAAAAAAAAAACAAATGCTAGCATAAACAAACTCATTATGAATACAATAGCACATACCTGCATGGAAGAAAAGAGGATGAATTTATGGATGAATAGATAATGGATGGATGGATGGATGGATGGATGGATATGCAGAGGAATTCAGCAATGTCTAAATGCTTGTTTGAGCACTTCACCGCATGAATGCATAAATTCATGAATAAATGTTGGTGTGTATAATGACCAAAAGGGGAAGCAGAGAATAAACAGGGCATGTAAATTTCACTTGGCATTGGAGAAAACAGAGAGTAAAGTAGAAATATAAAGGTTCAAGATCTATATGCTACACACCCAGGAGATCTGTAGGAATATTGTTCCACAAAAGCTGGTCAGGGAAGGTGGGCCTCCCTCGGCATTCTCCAAGGGCTCGACATCAGTAATGGAAGGCAGGAGGGTGGATGGTGGGGCAAGAATCAGTGGGAGCATGGGGCATTCGGAGGAAGGCAAGAGCATATGTTGTGGGAGAGGAGCACAGGAAAGAGGACAGGACCTCAAGAAACTTCACCCGCCCATGCCTGTGCCATGGCCTGGTGGGGGCCCTGGATGGGGCTGAATGCACAGTGGGCAGATAACTGGTCTGCCATAGGTGGCTTACTTCAGGCTCCTGAGGAAGAGTCTGTGTGCCATTTACGTCACCATAACCTGGGCATCTAAGCCACCCCTTATACTTTCAACCGATCCTAACCAGGACTAACCTCCAGTAAAGACTTAAGTCATAGTCACCTACATAAATAAACGCAGGCACACGTTTCATGTCTGGTTTCCAGGAATGCCAAAGAGCCTGGAAGTTGCAGTCTTCCTACAGAAATACTAGCTTCCCCTTATAACTAGAGCCCATGGGCCAACAGGCGACAAGAACACACATATCCTGCTTTTCTTCCCAAATTTCAGCACTAAATACAAGCAGAGCTACAAGAAGCAAATGATTTTTCACTAGGAAGCGGATTTTCCTTAGTTGCAGAATGATTATTAACTCAGCCTCTCTACACCTCACTTTTCTTTCCTTGATATGAAAGATAGTACATTAAAAACACTGTCCCTAGAGATGGCTCTTGAGCCCTTAGATATCTAACACCCATTTATTTATCTGTCTGTTGCCCAAGTTCTGAAATAGCTGCCATCAGGCCCCACCTGACAGGTGTAGACCAGACAGGTTTAAGGTCATTCTGGCTGCCCCTACCCCTGCACCTGCAACCCTCTGCCTCCCAGCCTGTCGTTTACCTGTTGGGCGAAGGGACAGAGGTGACCCTGGCTTGTGTTACTGAAAAACACATTGATGAGCTTCCAGTCATTTTGAAAGTCAAGTTGCTGGAAAAAAAAAAAAGAAAGAAAGAAAAAGGACAAGAGCATAAAAGGAGAGAGTGGTAAGACCTGGCGTTAAGAGAACTTTTTCCTTTTCAAATCTGTCAATTTCATTACCCACACCCATAAAATCATATTTATGCATTTTTTTCCAACGAAGAAGTACATGGTAGGAATCTAAAGTTGTATAAACACTCTAGAAGGCAATTTGGCAAGATGCATCAAGAACTATTTTTTAAGGGAATAACTCTTTATCTAATAATTCCACTTCCCAACATATATTTTAAGGAAACAAGGATACATGAAAGATTTAGCTGCAATGATGAAGCCTTGTTTATAAGCATGAAAAACTGGCAACAACATAAATGTCTAAAATAGGGGATTGCTGTATAAATTGTGGAACGCTCATAAGATGTAGCTGTTAAGACAGCACCGGAAAATGTAATTATCGTCATGGGAAATATTACATTGAGAAAAGCAGGTTATAACAAGTAGCTACATCTAGTAACATCCCTGTTTAATAAAATACATACTTAGAAAAAATACAGAAGGGACTATACATCAAGTTGTTAACAGCAATTATCTCGGGGTATCAGGTTGAAGAATGGTTTTAATATTCTTTTTGTTTATCTGTGTTTTCTGATTTTTCTATAATGAACGTGTATTAGTTGCAGAACAAAAAAAAAAAACTTTCATTTTGTTTTTTAAGAGGCAACGCGGTGCGCTTGAGAAACCTTAGACTGTCACCCAGGCTGCACTTTAGATTTTAGCTTAACTAGCTGTGTGAACTTGGGCAGGTCCCATGACTCCTTAGGAATTCAGTTTCTTCATCTGTAAAATTATGGGATTATGTTCAGGATCTTCTAGCCATTCTCCAGAATGTTATGAGTATTCTAGAAATTCTGGAATTCTCCCAGTAGGGGAAACACTTAATAGCATAGCTCCTGCACTCGCCACTGTTCCCATAGAACCTGAAATGACCTAGCTTTAATCCCCGAACTCTGTAATGAAGTCATGGCTGGCCCAGATAGCATCTTCCCTTGGTTCCAGCAGTCCAAGCTCAGTGCTGGTTACAGCCAGCTTGGTGGCAAGGCTTGCCTTGACCTGGTACTTGCCTGTAAGGAGGCCACAAAACATTTGGGGATGCTTATTACAAACTCATCTGAGTAAACAGCATCTGAACTGCTAGGAGAATGGGTTTGTTGAGGGTCAGAAGCTTGCCCCTGGCCCCAGCACACGTGCCAGTCTCAGAGCCTGAGGCCACTGGGCACACTGCCCAAGACCCCAGCATGTAGGTTACATGACCTCCACCTAAGACCTAAAATGAATATGAAAAATAACAGCAATCATCACCTCAATGTCATTGGCAACTACAGGCTTTCATTGGAGCAATGCCTCCGTGCCAGGCACCTCTGATGCCCCATTCAATCCTCCCTAAGCCTGTCCAGTAGCCTCTTTTATTACTCCCATCTCATAAATGTAGAAACTGAGGCTTAGCGAGGTCAAGGGCCTTACCCAATGTCACACAGCCAACAGGCTGAGAAGTCAGGATTCACAAAGTGTCTCCCTCTGGAAGCCAAGCTCTCAAGTGCCTTCCCAGGTGGGAAGTCAGTTTCATCTGCTGACTTTTAGCAGGACCACATTGCGGACGTAAGAAGAAGCCCTGTGTTTTAATGGACTCCAGAGAATTGCCACAGGAAGGGCATCTTTGGGGAACCCAGACCACACTGGTTGCTGTGTTCAGGGCACAGTGGCAGTGGGGTCACGCCTGCCCGGTGTGTTTGGTCTGACGGCCTCGGAGCAGACACGGGCAGCCCCGACCTCAGAGTCAGTTGGGTCCTCACCTGGTTCTCCCTCATGCTCCGCACCAGTCCTTCCGCCTCTACCCGTAAGTCTCTGCAGAGAGGAAAGTGAATCCAACAGAGCTTTGTTGAGGGCTGGAAGCTTGCCCCTGGCCCCAGCGCAAGTGCCAGCCTCAGAGCCCGAGGCCACACTGCACCACCCCTGGCTTTTGCAGGGCAGACACTGACCTGATTTTTAAAATTAGGCCCATCAGGCAGACTGAAATCCATGCGGGAGACACATTTTGACTCTGATTTAATACAAACCTTTATTTCTAAGCCTCTTTGACTTTGCCAGCACCCACCCCCCCCCTCCCCCGCCAACCCGTCCAGATGCCCAGGACAGACAGGAGTACACAGTCCCAGGGGAAGCCAGAAACGGGACTTACTGAGCACCAGTGTGGGCCACCACTGTCTTCCCAGGGGCGCACAAAGGCCTCAGAACAGAAGGGTTGAAATATCTGATGATGTCTGAAAGGACTAAAGAGAGAGCTGCTTTGAGGCTGTGGCCCTGCCAGCTGGAGGGGACCTGTGAAGGCAGACCCCGCCCCCCCCACCTCGTAGGGGGAGGTTCCAGGGTAAATCCACTCTTCCAAAGCACGCCCTTCACAACCTGCCCTCGGCTGCGAGGTCAGTCTCGGAGAGGGCCCCCAGAAGTGACTGGGGCTGAAAGCTAGTACCTGTCCAGGGCTAGGCCAAGCAAGCGCTAAGTGCTTTACATGTGTGAAGGGGAAACTGAGGCGGAGAGGAACTAAGCAAGCTACCCAAGTTCTCACGGTAAACTGAGGTTGTTGGGATTTGAACCACAGCTTTGAAACACCAAGCTTTTCACCGTCACGCACCATCGACTCGTTAGGGGAAGTGTGCTAGGACAGCGACCCGGGTAGGCTGCCTCCCAGCCCCCCTTCCTCCTCCTGAGAGTGACAGCAGGGCGGGAAAGCTCCGGGGAACACATGTCCCAGAGCTGACAGCCAGAGGACCGCTAAAAATAGTGCTGTCAGGAGCAGTTAAGTTGTGTCTTGATCCCACGAGAGGAGAGGGCAGAGCCGGGAGAGTGTCATGGGAAGGAGATGCCTCCCCCCACCCCCAATCCCTCCTTCCCTTTTACCCCCATCCAGAAGGGCCTGGGGCTCTGTGGGAGCAGAATCCAGCCCATACTGTGCAGATAGCAGACAGCGGGCGGGAAGTCAGGAGACCGGTCTCTTGGCTTTGTCCTCCTGGACAGTCACCCAAGTCATGTGTGACTGGGTCTTCATCCTCAACCCAAACTAATGAGCTTCCTTTTCTAAGTCCTGACCAACTAGGAGGAGAAGCCCCTTCCCACATGTGGTGAGAAAACAGGAAGCTCAGAGGCCAGCTGAAGACGACAGGGACAGTGTATGCACACGCGCGTGAGTGTGTGCATGATTGTGTGCATGCAAGCGGGCGGCTGGGGGAGAGAAGACATTTTCCCTCGCTCCCCTCAGGAGAGCCTGTGAGAGCAAACGACAAGACATGAAAAGCTGGTGCTAGGTCTTTGGGAGAGAATCGCTTTCCAGAGTAGAGGTGTTTGTATCGTATTGCTCTTTTGTGATCAGACGGGACCATGCTCTTTTCGCATAAATCTTCCCGTCATTTTGTTTTAGAGCTGCCTCTCTCTCAGTCTCCAGTGAGGTCACAACGAAAGGCGCAGGCTGTGGGGCTGGACCACCTGAATTCAAAGGGACTCTGCCACGTACTGATCGTGTAACTTTGGGAAAGTCCATTCACCTCCTCAAGACTTAGTTTTCCCATCTGCAAAACGGCCACGGTGGGCAAGGGCATGGCTAGATCTGAAGAGCTCGGAGGTTCTGGGATTGAAGGACAGGTGGGCCGAGCCAGATAAAATTGGGCCAACCCTAACAGACCCCTGCACGGGCCTGGATGTCCCTGGAGCCCTTTCTCCTCGGCAGACTAGCTGCTGAGCTCCGGTCTGGCTCTCGGCTCCGCCCCACTTTCCCATGCCTTAGGGCGGCTGCACCAACAGCTTCGGGTGAGGACATTCAGGTGCAAAATCTGCCCTCCCTGCCCCACCTCCTGCTGCAGCTCTGCCTAGTGGAACTCCTGGTCACTCGGCTGGTGTACGAGGGGCCACCAGGACTTTTTACCATGTGGGTGAGGGGCCAAAAAATGGAGACGAGTTGAGAAATCAGGCACAGCAGCAGCTGTGTTTGCTCTGCAGAGCCTAAACTACATCCCACCTTCCCAGACACCCCAAATATCCCACCATGCTTCTCATTTCCTACCCTTTAAAGGAAAATGGGGCCAAACTGAGGCAGAGCTGCGACAGCCACTAAGTTGTTTGGGGCATCTTCTTTTGGAACACTTTGACCTTCTGCAAGGGGACCCTGCCACCACTTTGGTCAGCAATATCCCCTCACCCGTCGGTCAAATCCTGGAGGCTGGACATCCGGTCTCAGCCTTCCCTGCTGGAAGGGGAGGGCTGAAAGCAGGGGCATTATCCTGCTCATCCCTGTCCTTTGCAGAGATCCTAGTCATTCCCAGGCCCTGGGAGAAGTTCACTGGCTGGGGTGACAGGGCACTATCTACCTCACTCGCTGTGCTCATCGTGTGGAGGTGACATTGCAGCATCTTTGCTCTAATTATGAAGTGAAAGGTGGTTTCCTCGTTCTTGGCTTGTGAGCACCAAGCACAGGTGACTAACATCCCGCTAGGCTAATGCAGCGGCATTAAGGGACTTGGGGGCTTCAGAAGGTCTTAATAAAGTTGTAAGGGACCTTTGACAGTAAATGAGAAGAGCCAGGTCACAAATTGCATATTCATGAGCACATTCGTATGTGAAAAGGCCAGAATGTTACACACCGATCATCTCTGAGTACCGGGATTAGAGTTAATTTTTATTTTCTTCATTTCGTTTTCCTGAACCCAATTGACATCTTTATTTTATGAGTAAGGAAGTTATTACAAAATGAAATAGACTGAAAATTAGACCTGGGTCTTCTCCTTGGTGCGGGGAGAGGGGAGTGAAGAATGGTGGAGAGTTTCCCTCGAGGACGTGCTACAAGTCCAGCCTTGGGGTCCTCGGGGAGAAGGAGCTTCAGGACTCTGCCAACTTTGAGGTCTCCCCTGGGTCCCTTAACCTAATGCCTCATGCCTTCTTTTTGCTCAGAGACCCTCAGACACATTTCTCACGCCCCTCACCTTTTGGGTATGTGACTTTTCATACCCTGGCTCCATGATGAAATAGCCAATAGGATACACGCTCTTCGCTAACCCAAATGCTGCTCTGTTGGGAGTGATGGGGACAATCTGGAATGTGGCCATAAAGACACAGGACTCACCTGTCACCACTTCCATGCATGCCTGCTGTGGCCTTCTGTCTGTCCTGCAAGTAAAAGCAAACATGCAAGCATCAGACTGCACCTGTCAACCCTTTCTCTCCACTAATGTGGTCTAGTTCATAACAAGCCGTGGCTCAGCCTCGCTCTGGTTCTGGATTTATCCTTCCTGGAGTCAGAGACACACCACAGATGGCTATGGAGCCACCAGAATAGGGTGAACAGCTTTGCTGGGTCCTCCTCTAGTCTGGCCCAAAGCTGGAAGGGGACGCAGCCCCGGTGTAGAAGGAGAAGGACCCCGGCCCAACCCTGCATGCTTCCCCCAAAGCAGAGCAAGGAGACAGGTGGTAGGAAGAACTCCATATTCGGTGCCTCCTCCTCCCCTTTCCTCCCTATTCACCCAGAGGACCCCAGGGGGATGTGTGGGCACAGGAGTGTCGGGCGAGGAGGCAGGAGGCTGGGTTCTCATCCCTGTTTTGCCACCTGCTCCTGAGGCCACTTGGAGCAAGCTGTCTCCTCCCTGGCCCTCAGGTTTCCCCAACAACCAAGCCAAGAGATGAGAGCAGATCCTATTGGAGGCTCCTCTCAGCTCTATGGCTCTGTGGTTCCAGAACAGTTACCATTTTTGCTTCTCCAGGTCAACGGTCCCAGAGTCTGGAGGCTGGAAAAGATAGGAGGTGTGAACAGCCCAGCCAGGGAAGGACGCAAGAGCCTGTCCTTGTGAGACCCCGGCTGCCTCCTACCAATAAAAGGGAGCCCATGGATCCAGAGAAAGGCCAAATCTGCTCATGAATGTCAGGCTTCCTATGCAACACGTTTGCTCATTTGTTCGTCAGAGCCCAGAGCAACCGAAGGTATGAATGTTTTCTTCGGAACAGCAAATAGCAACAGCAGAGCTTAGATTCAAACGCCTCTGTGTAGAATGTTAACCTCCACTTAGACACAGAAGGGGTTGTTTTACTGCATGACGTTTCTCATCTGAAATTCTGTTTATTGCCTGTCTCCCTTGACTCAAGTGTTAAGTGCATGAGGGCAAGAGTTTGTGTCTGTTTTGTTCTTGACTATATTCCTCGGACCCAGAACAGTGCCTGACACATCAGAAGTATTCAATGAATATTTGCTTGATAAGGGTTTTTTGAATGAATGACGCTTCTCATTTTCCTCTCGGTAAAATGCTGGACAACACAGGACACTCCCTGCTGAAGATGTTCCCTGACTTTGGACGGAGGCAAGACTGTGGGAAGCCACCTGGGCATTGTGTCCTTTACAGGCTTCTAGGGGAGTCTAGAATTGCGTCCAGTACATAGAAAGTACTCAGTGTGTATTAGCTATCATCAGTAGTAGTATTTTCACAGGTTCTGACACAAATTTTCTCTCTTGACTTCCTAGAAGATAGTGTCTCCAGGTGTCATGGTGACAGGTGACAGTTGTACTCACACTACGTACACCCAGTCTTCTGCTGCTTCTCTTTAAAGAGCCTGTCTATCCTTACCCACCCTGCTCAGCGGACAACCAGTCTGTAAAACTGGGTCACACTTCTGGAGCCTTCTTGGGAGAGCAGACTGACCACAACCTTCATCTAAGTGGGACAAAGTGTTTTTACTCCCCAGGAAGAAGGAGTTTGAAAGGTAAAATTTCCAGGGAAATGCGGCAAGCTAAACAAAAATCAGGAATCATAAACCAGGATGCCAGGCCATGAAGTCATGAGGGCAGCGGGCTGCTGGGCTGAGGCAAAGTGGGCAGCTTGTGCCCAAGCAAAGGGGACCTGAATGATAGTAGAGCCCCTGCCCAGAACAAGCTTGTTGGGGCTGGTGAGGGGAAGGAAAGAGAGAGAACAAGAGGAACAAGGTGGGGAGAGCGGGAGAAGAGCCCAGTTTAGAAGTCACAGAAAGGGAAGGCTGGGACAAACCCAGCAAACTCCTATGTCTCCATCTTGCCTGCTGGCAGCCATTTTCTCTCCATATCACCTTGGCTGAATGCACTATGGCACTGGAGATGCAAACCTAAATGAGACACAAGCCTGGTCTTCAAGGAAGTTGCTAGAATGACCTGTAACCTCCCTGGCACAGAAAATTCCTAGAACTCTTAGTTAAGCAAACAAAGCAAAACAAAAGAACAAGTCATAGATATTACGTGCAGTATAACCCTATTTAGGCTACACACACTCTCTCCCTATATATTGGTGTGTGTGTGTGCACGCCTGTTTGTGTGTGTGTGTGTGTGTGTGTGTGTGTGCATGCGTGCTTGTGCAGACTGAGCAGAAGAGGTGATCAAATGAGATCTTCAATTTTTTATTCTGTATACATGTATTTTGTTTGATTTGTTTTAACATTTGTTTATTTTTGAGAGAGAAAGCAAGCAGATGAGGGGCACAGAGAGAGGGGGACAGAGGATCCGAAGCGAGCTCCGCACTGACAGGACAGAGCCCAATGTGGGGCTTGGACTCATGAACTGTGAGGTCACAACCTGAGCCAAAGTTGGAAGCTTACCCACTGCCGCCCAGGCGCCCCTGATTTTTTCTTACACATTTCATATGTACCGCATGTTAGTTTGGAAAAATATTTTATGAGCATTTGTAAATCTGCTCTTTAAAGTTCTTTGAGGAGGGGCGCCTGGGTGGCTCAGTCGGTTGAGCGTCCGACTTCAGCTCAGGTCATGATCTCGCGGTCTGTGGGTTCGAGCCCCGCGTCGGGCTCTGGGCTGATGTCTCGGAGCCTGGAGCCTGCTTCTGATTCTGTGTGTGTGTGGGTCTCTCTCTCTCTGCCCCTCCCCCATTCATGCTCTGTCTCTCTCTGTCTCAAAAATAAATAAAAATGTTAAAAAAAAAAAAATAAAGTTCTTTGAGGAAAAGTTGGTCTGGCTGAATTAAACAAACGCATACTACAGGCACAGGTAAGTGAGCCTTAGTTACAGAAAGTTCCAGGAATTAAGAAAAAAAAAAGTACCAGTGTTATGAATTCTTTTCTTTCTAAATTCACTGCTTTCCGTGATTTTTCCCTGGCCCCGTACTTTCTATAAACCAGGCTGAGTTCACAATCGCAGTCTCTGGGTAGACAGGAAGGCTGCCTCCTAGGAGCTGTGTTTCCAGGTTTTACCCTGAAGGCTGAGGTGCCGTCTGTATGATGATAAGATTCTGGGAGCAGGGAGTCCATCCCTGACTGGAGCTGTGTTCAGTGCCAGGCCAGCTCACAGGAGGAGAAAGGGGGGGGCCAAAAATGACAGGCAGGAGCCCTGGGGTCTGCATAATTCATGAGCGCGAGAGCTCCCAGAGCTGCAACCACAGAGGGGAAGTCATCACCCCTAGCCAGGTCTGACTTTAGAAACCTGACTTAGGGGGCTCCCTTCACTGAACTTCTCTACCTACACGGGAGAGTGCTCGAGTCCTCCAGCAAGGGTCACACACGTTCCGGGCACACAGGGACACATGGGCTCAGCAAACTCAACATGCTATCCGTGACGTGAAGCCTCTTTTCTCGATCACCTCTCCTTCCACACTCTCCCACTAGCAGACCCCCACCTTCACCCCCATCTACACACACTCAAGGTCACACCAGGCACAGATAGCCTTGCCTGCCAGGTTCCCCTGGGCCCCTGGTCTGTTTTCTAATGTGAAGTCTGGTTCTTTCTGGAGGGCCAGCACCAGGCATGGGGAGTGGGCCAGGGCTTGTGGCGAGGGGACAGGGGAGGGCCGCTGGGAAGGAGCTGTGGTAGGTGGAGGAGGGAGGAAGGCACTGGAGGGGATGGTGGGGGAGGGGAATGTCCTGGTTCCAGGGCTGCGATGCAGCAGGACTCTGGGGTAGAGCGGAGAATGCTGGCCTGGGCACCCCTTCCCAAGACCTGGCCAGGGTTGGGGTGGGGGGTGTGTCCTGCGGGAAGCCAGCACTGACCTGGGAAATCACACTGGCGTTTGGCTCTGCTCTCCAACCCCCTTCTCTCCAGACCCTCTTTCACTGCTCATCTCTCTCTCCTTGTTCTTTCCGTCTCACTCATTGCTTTCTTTCCCCCTTCATCTGACCATATAAAATATACCACCTAAAATCTATTAGCAAAGATGGGTAGATTTTTAAAAATTCACCAAGCATGTAAGGATGATTTTTTTTAGCTCATAAATAGAAATTTTCAGAGATGATCTTTAAATTTCTCTGCGATCTTTGACTTTATTTATCCATTGATTTAATTCTTTAATGAGAAACTCCCAAAGTTTCCTCATCCTGATGTAAAGGGAGTCATTCATCTGATTTAAACACACACACACACACACACACACACACACACACACACACACACACACAAACCCCTCTAGGGTTTAGAATGCTTCTGAGTCAGAGAATGTTCTTCTCTCCCAAAATGAAACACCTTGCCTGGCTACCAGGCATGCATCTGAGGCTCACCAGTCCCAAACCCTGACTCCCACCTCCACATCCTTGAAATACTCACAGGTTCCACGTAGCCCAGGGCTGCCACAAATTTTATATCAGAAGGTCTCACAGAGTGGACTGCAAAGACAAGAACTCCTTTAAGAAGGTCTAGATCTGCATTCCCCACAAATGAGCCAATGATGCCAGATGGGAGGGGCAGGCCATGGCAGTGAAAAGCCATGGCAGTGGAAAGCTGAAGACCAGGTGGTCACTGGGACCCATAGGAACCCAGCTGAAAAGAGGCTCATTCTTCTCTGGAAGCCACAGGTATCCCATGGAAGGTCACTCATGGCTCTCCTTTTCCCTCTTGCCGGGCCCTCTTGCTGCCTCTTGCTTCCCTCTATCCCTTGGCTCTGCATTTCCCCATTAATAAGTAACCAGTAATGACCTGAAATGACCTGAAAATGACCTGGGTACAAAAGGGATAATGTCAGCTTGTAGAGTGCCAGAGCATGGCACTCAAAGAGTGCCAGAGAACATCACTCTGTGAACACACAGAAACCTCAGATGCAAGCCAGATGCAAATGGTCCACCAGGAAGCCTCCATGACCCACCTGGGCCACAAGCATTTTTAGAACTAAGTCTCCCTAGAAACCACGGACATACTCCTGGTCATGTTACAGGGCCATTACAAGTAAACTTCCTAAAGAGATCATTTCCTGAGAGGTGCATCGATTTCTTTTTCTAGCTACACTCCTTATATAACAGAATAGTAAGGATAGCATGCTTAACTGGAAACTGATAAGATAGTGCAAAGCAAACATAAGCAAAGCCATTAAACATGGTCTATAATGTAGCCATTTGATAGAATAAAGCCAGAGAAGACAGCCAGCTCAAGAGCAACACTCATACCATCCAGGTATTAGACAAATCTAGCCTGTTATAGGAGAAAAATGTCTACTGTAGTAGAAAAATGTGCCACTGTAGTTTACATTACAAGATCCAGGAAGGCACATGAGTGACCAAGTTCTAACCCACAGCTCCTATGGCACCATCTGGGCCCCCTGAAGGTGAGCTCCCAGAAGTCACCCTTTCCCAGGCAAGCCACTGTGGGACCATGTTGGTTCTATCTCTGGTGTCCTTCTATAGAAATGGCTGAAGGGAAAGGAGGAGGTGTTAAGGACTGAGGCTGGGGAAGAGGCTTGGATGGCCAAAGGATACAAGAGGAGTAGGACTGGAGCCTCTGCTGACTACCTCACAAAGAAGATGCCAGCCTTCCAAGCTCATGGCTCAGGGTCACATACCTGACTTCGGAGGCACACTGGATCCTGACTTCTTTGGGTTGCATGAGAACGCAAAGTTCTTCAGGGCCTGCAACAGAAACCAAATATCAGAAACATCAACTGCCCTCGTAGAGAAATATTGTAGGTCCTGAAATCTGGTGTACTTTGACCATGTACTTGTTCTCTCTAGACGCAAAATTCAGAAGCAGTGATTATCCATAGTCATGTTCATCATAGTCCCCATTCACCTAGTAAAAGGGGACATGTATCTATTGACAATGCCCTTAGCAAGTGGCAGGTAAGGATGCCTCAAAACATATGTGTATTTTACCACAGTAAAAAAATAATTAAGAGACCCAGTATATCTAGACTAAAAAGTTAAAAATAATCCATTCCATGCTATCATATTTTTTATATTATCTACTTTCCCTCTTTTAACTTGCTTATCTGCATAAAAGCAGGTACAGGAGGCATTATGTTCATGTGCTGCTGGAAATGAATGGTAAACCAGAAACTGGGAAACTCGGGAGTCCCCGCCATATCAGTGTGTCCTAAGCCCAGAGGGGCTGTTGAGAGCAGAGAAGGGACTGGGTGACCAGCACTCGGGTTCACATGACCACTCAGGCTTCGTCAGATGCCCACACAGGTCCAGAGCAGTCTCTGCTGGCAATCACATAGAAGGCGTTGGGAAGGAAGATCATCTTTTCTCCCCAGAATCAAGAGTAGAAGAGGAAATATGCCAACAGGGGAAAACACACCATAAATAGGGTGCTTGACCACATCTCGCTGTCACAAGACACAAGTTAATTTCTCTGGAATTACTGATTTCGGTAAGAGATAAAGAATTTATTCTCAGCCCTTATCTTGTGGATGTTCTGGGAAGACCTCACCCAGATGCCTCCAGATAATTCACGGCATCTGCTCAAGGTTCACAGAGATAACAAGCCCATTTATAACTCTTTCTGGACGCTTCTGGGAACCACCAGCTCGGAATGCAGAGATGATGAGCCTCAAATTCCAGGAGATATGGTTGTGCCCTCTCTGCTGTACCAGGCAGCTTCACTGCTCCTGGGGGAAGCAGCTCATCCAGCCCATTCCATCCAGACCTCAAGGGGGCACCTGCCAACTTGCATCGAGATTTGGATATACCCACCAGAAAAGGAACCCAGCCACCCACCCCTCTTCTCCTACCAGGACAAAGCCCTCACCTCTGGTGATAGTTGCTTTTCCAGTGTGTTCTCTCCAGGAGAGGTAGTGGCCTGGGTGAGCCCTAAAAGAAAGCAAATACAGTTCAGATTATTTAGCTGCAGCTTTAGATTTACAGCTTTCATGCCCTTCCTCCCAGCTCTATCTATGTGCCCAGCTCAGTAACGTCCCTTGTAGTAGAAAAGTCCAGGTTCATCCCTCTGGCTATCTCCTCCATTGTCAGGGACACCTGCTTTCATTTACACAGCCTATTAAGGCAGAGTCCCCAAGTTGAAAAGCAAGAGTGTTACCTGGCAGGGGTCAGTAATAACCCTGCATCACGCTGTTATCTAGCAATAAAGGTATAAAGATACCTTTACTGGCTCCTTAGCAAAGGGCAGAACTCTTAAGGTAATGTTGGACACCTAGCTGCTGTTGTTTGGGGATCCAGGACAAAGCAAGGGAGGCAAAGGACATTCTGGAATAGTCTGAAGGGTTAGGTGAGTTTCAGAGGTAACCGTGAGATTCCCGTGGGGATGTCGAGAAGGGTCTTGCTGAGTGTGAGGTGGAGGGGGAAGAAAAGGCAGGTAGAGAAACTGCAAACCTCAAAGACATTCTCTTCCTCCCAGCTGACTTTGGGGCAGTCTCACAAAATATTTACATTTTCTTTACCTTCTCAAAATATAATTTACATACGATAAAAGACTCATCCTAAGTGTGTAAGCCAAAGAGTTTTCCCATAAAACATTTAATTTTTGAAATACACAAGTAACACTATAGTACCTTTAACAGCCCTCCAAATAAAAACAAAAATTCGCCCACAGTGCCACTACCCCAATAACCAAACGTGATTTGTTCACTCTCTTGGGTCTATCATCAGGCTCCAGACGGGGCACTCTTTCCATTTAGTTATAATCAGTGTGGATTACATTATATCCTGCAAGCTCCCTTTAATATTGTATTGTGAGTATTCTTTATATTGCTATGTAATATTGATGTTTACTTTAACAGCTTCATGATACGTTTATGATACTGATACCTAATCATAAATCCTGGTCCCTTGTGTCTTCTGACTTTCCTTGCCCAGTTCTCTGCCCCTGGTACACTCTTTCTGTAAGGATGTACCATGTGAGAAGCCCCAAACAGCATTAGACAACGCCAAAATGGGGGTCCTGACTTGAGGGAGATGCCTTGATTTCTTTTCTACCTCTGCCGTCTTCTGCAGCTTTACATTTTGACCCTGAAAAGTATTTATCTGGAGTTTCATAAGCAGCAAGAGTATATTTCCATTTCATGCCCACTGTGAGATCAGGCACTGATTTCCATATTGGAGCTCACAGCAGGAATGATTGCTGTAACTTGCCCCAGATCTCAGTGATAATCCTTACATTCCCAGAAGAAAGCTTTCTGGGCAGAAAGAGCCACATGACAGGGAGGAACAGGGGTGTGGACAAGGACAGAATGCTAGAAAAGGCTGGAGCAGATTTGTAAGTGGAGGGCAGGGTAGAGGAGGGTAGAGGCAGGCAGCTGGGCTATGGAGCTGCAAACGCCAGACTCCTCCGTGAGCAACAGGGAGCCATGACCGATCTTCAAAGACAGGAGTGTTGATGTGTGTTTTAAGATGATCATCACTCTGGGGGTGGTAGGGTTGGTGAATTAGCAGGGCAAGGAGGCGAGACTTATTTTTTTTCGGCTAGGATACAAATGTATATGGTAGCTAACACTTATATGCAGCTTCTATACGTCAGGCATCCTAAGACTTACATGAAATAATTCATTCATCCTCATGACAACTCTCTGAGATAAATGCTATTAGCCCTACCTTATAGATAAGGAACAGCATCAGAAAGGTTAAGTGACATTTTAAAGGTGACACAGTTAGCAAATGGTGACTGCAGGATTTGAAAATGGGCAGTCTGGTTCTGTGGGCTGTGCTCATAGCCAACAACCTAAGTGTAAGTCACAGCCTAAGATCTAGATCAGGCATCGGCAAGCATTTTCTGCAAAGAGCCAGATAGTCAATATTTTGGGTTTTGCAGACCATACAGTCTCGGTCGCTACTCAGTTCTGCTATTGTAGTGTGAAAGACATCATAGACAACATGTAAACAGATCAACTTTCTGGAGACTGAAATTTGAATTTCGTATCATTCTCATGTGTCATGAAATACCCTTCTATTTTTCGCAACCATTTAAACCTTTAAAAACCTTTGTGGATATCAATGAACGGATTTTAAGGTGTATATGAAAAGGCAAAATACCCAGAATGGTCAACAGAATATCAAAGGAGAAAAAAGTCAGAGGCCTGATACTAGCCAACCTCAAGACTTACTATAAAGCTACAATGTGGTATTGACAGAAAAACAGACAAAGAGATCCGTGGGATGGAGTAGACAGCCCAGAAACAGACCCATGGAAGTAAAGTCAACTGATCTTTGACAAAGAAGCAAAGGCAATATAATGGAGAAAAGAGAGCCTTTTCAACAAATGGTGCTGGAACAAATGGACATCTACATGAAAAAAAAAATCTAAAAATGTAAAATCTATTCTTAGCCCACAGGCCATACAAAAACAGGCATAAGGCCGGATTTGGCCCCATGGCCATTATTTGCCAACCAATCAATGCTCAGTCTATTCTGCTACTATAAAGAGATCATCAAGGTAAAACAGGAAAATGGCATCTGGGGATCAACAGTAGCCTTTAGCCCCAGGAAGCCCAGATGGGAGCCTGGGATCTGCCTCTAGATTGTCAGGTTGGCTGTTGCCGAAGCTCTTCACTGGGCTTTGCGAGAATCCCACAGGTAAAGGAGCATTGGTGCTGGAAGCCAACTATCCCGTTGTCTTTGAGAGATGTCCTGTTCAGCACGTATCCTAGTCTTCCAGGCTCTAAGCCTGAGAAACAAACAAACAAACAAACAAATAAACAAATCTCTCCTCAAAGAAACTCTTTGGTCCCCTGCTATAAAAAGTAGGTTCCTTAGATTTTTATGACTGTTAATACACTCAGCTCTCTATAATTTCTAAAAAATTTTCAATCAAATAACATAAGCAGAATATCTAGCCAAGTGCCTGCACAAGTTGTATATTGAAATACGTTCCTTTTGAGGAAAGGTGCTGTTCCTTATCAAAACAATCCAGAGAGAAAGCGGTCATTATTAGCATAATTTTGTAGCAGAAGTAGTCAACATTGTTCTTTCAAGAAGTAGGATTGGGTTGAGAGTCTCCATCTGCTGACTCTAGATCTGAAAGGTTTTAAAGGGGCTCAAAGGAGACTGTTCTTGAAGACAGTAGATGGATCCCTACATCTCTTTCCTGCAAACACTATGGGATCTTCTGGGTCTTGATTTTTCCTTCTGCAGAAATCCTATTGTGCATTTCCACATTCTCTGTGTGTGTGCACATGCATGATCGTGCCCTTCCACTGAGAGTCAAAAAGGCACCAAGAACTGGAGGGGTCAATAGCCAGAGAGAAGGGAAGTGAAGAGCATGGGCCCAACATTTGGTGCTGGTTTTACCCTAGAAACATTTGCCAAATCTTTGACAAGAGACATCAGCAGGTAAGAGGCTAACATGCCACGCAGAGCTTCAGGCAGTTGTGTGAAACTGGAAAGAAACACTAGGGTGTAATGTGCATCAAGGAGGGCAGGCCTGGTAAACATCCTGGGTTTCAGTTGGCGCTTCAAAGAGCTAGACCCTTGGAGTAGGGATAAACTTGAAATAGGCCATCCTGCAAAAAAGACGGAGTCCACTTTGAATCATTTTTATTCCAGAATAGATTAAGGTGATATGCCCCTACCTGTCTGCTTTTACGAAGGAAGATAGCACCATCTACAACATGAAATTGTATTTCTAATGCCCGGCTTCCAATAAAAAAAAAAAAAAAGTACCAGGAAACACCACCAAATAAATAGAAACCAAGAGAGAAAACAAAGAACAAAACAAAACAGACAAAAGAGAGTATATAGTAGTGAACTAATAAATGGGTAACATCCACGGCTCTATTAGCCTAATGTTTTGTTTCAAGGTAGGGTGAGAGGTGAACTAATCAGATTTTTAATGGGGGCAATCCAGGAAATGAGGAAGGTTGAAAGACGCTCTTTCCTTTCTCCTGGCTGACTGGAAATCTACATCCGTGCTAGGAAGACCTGGAATAAGTGAAGAGAAGCTTGAGAGTTGGTTCAAACTTTGTGTCCTTCCACAACCTACACGTATGGAGCCTTAGCAACCCAAGTCATTTGAGCACGACCTCTGTCCGAGTCGCCGACTGATCACTAAACCATGCAGACCCAGGGATGACTCCTAGAATGCCAGGTTAAAAAGATAAAAATAAGAAATAAAAAACTGATCAAACACATCAGTGGCTACACATCATGAAGGAGAAGACGGATTCCACAGTTTAAGTCTAGGCAAGTTGCTGAAAAACCAACAACCCTCAGAAAAAATTAAACAAATCCAGAATTGCTAGATGTTTATCAAACATGTCCAGTTTGCAACCACAAATTACTAGACATGCCATGAAACTGAAAAGGGAGACTTGCGCTATGGGGGAAAAAACAGCAGTCAATGGAAACCAGTTCTGAGTGGGCCCGGATAGAAGTTAGTAAAAAAAAAAAAAAAAAAAAAAAAGGAAATCCAGAGTTGAAAAACACAACACTGAAAGATTTATTAGATTGGCTCAACAACAGACTTGAGATGGTAGGAAAAAGAACTTTTAAACTTCAAGCCAGATTGATAGATCAATAGAAGGTACATTTCTGAAAAATAGAGAAGAAAAAAAGATTGACGAAAAATAAACAGAGCCTCAGAGATCTGTGGCTACTGCCAAGCACACAAACATACACGTACTGAGTCCCAAAAGAAGCAGAGAAAGAGGCAGAAAAGGATTTGAAGAGATTATGGCTGAAAACTTTCCACATGTGAAGAAAGATATTGAGCCACAGATCAAAGAAACTGGGGGTGAAGGGGGGGAAACTTTAGGTGGGAAAAACACAGAGAGAAATTTACCCAGATACTTGAACTGTACTAACCGCTGTGTCTACGTGTAGTTCTAAAGCGAAGGAAAAAATTTCAAGAGCAGAAGAAAAACACACAGGAGACCAACATTATGATTAACGGTCAATTTCTCAGAAGCGATAGACACCCGAAGACAGTGGGATGACACATTCCAAATGGTACGAGGAAAATGATGCCAGATAGAAGCATGGTAATGTAAGAAGGAATGAAGTGCAGTAAGGGTGAATAAATCCCAAATAATACTGACTGCATAAAGCAGGAGCCAGTACACTGAGGCTCATAGGTCAAATCTGCCCGCAGCTTATTTTTGTATGGCTCTCTAGAGAAGAATGGTTTTCACACCTTTAAAGGTTAAAAAAAAAAAAAAAAAAAAAAAAAAGAATATGTGATAGAGACCATACGTGAGCCACAAAAGCTAAAAAATTTTGTCATTTGGCCATTTATAGAAAAAATTTGCCACCCCTGATAGAAACAATAAAAATAATGGAGGGTGGGGTTTAAAATACATGTAACATATTGCTGTGTGGGCAGATTCAGAGTAAATGGAGTCACGCCGATAAGGTTTTTCCTTTATCTGGGAAGTGATTAAAGTAATCATTTAATTAGATTTTAACAAGTCAAGGATGCATGTTGTAATTATAAATGCCAAAATAACAAAAACATGTATAATTAGCAGGCTCATGTTCAGCAGGGTAGGGTGGTGGAATTGAAGCAATAAAAATATTTTATCCAAAGGAGGCAAGAAAGAAAGAGAAAAGATCAGAAAACAGATAGGACATCTGACCCTTCACGTTTCAATGTGTCCTGTTTAAACACACTTGGGAAGACCAGGGAAGAAAAGCCGAGGGGGATGTAGGAGACCCTCCTTCAGTATCTAAAGGGGGCCTGGCCTTGCTCCATAACCTTTGTTCCCCAGAACCAGGAGTGGAAAACGTACAGTGATAGTTGTGATCATAATTTCAGTGTCACAGAGATGGTTAGCACAAACCATTTTTCAGACCTTTCCAACCTCAATGTTCTGTGATTTCCTCATACAACTACAGAGTTCACGTTTTGGGTTTTTTTTGTTGTTGTTGTTGTTTTTTAAGGTTTGTTTATTTTTGAGAGAGTGCGAGCAAGGGAGGGGTAGAGGATCCGAAGTGGGCTCCACACTGACAGCAGTGACAGCAGTGAGCCTGATGTGGAACTTAACTCACAACTGCAAGATCATGACCCGAGCCAAAGTCTGACTCTCAACCGACTGAGCCACCCAGGAGCCCCCAGAGTTCATGTTTTTAACTTGATGATCTGAATCGCCCATGGTAACTGCTTAGAGTAACTATATCCAGAATCTAAACATTAAGTGCTCAGAACAGGAGAACTTAGACCCCTTGGTGCTGTCCCCACTGACTCCCAGAGTGACTTGGCCCTCACTCCAGTTCTCCGCTTCCCACCAGATAAATGGAAAAAAAAATTCTTGCCTGTTCCCATAGCACCCCTGAGGTATTGTGGAAGAAATTATCAAAGCACTTGTGGCATGATTGAACCCCATGAATCTTTCTCTTTTGGAAGATTGTTTTAGCCTCCAGCTCACGGATCTATAAAGGGCTTTGAGAAACTCCCAACTCAGTAAGGTCAGTAAAGGAAAAAAACATGTACTTTTCCACGCTGATGGGAATGAAAGAGGAAGGCATCTGTGCACATTCAGAGAAACAGGTCTGGCTGAGATCAGTCATCCAAGTGGGAAGAGCCATGACCACTGGGGTCCTGGAACTAACAAAAGGCCATTAGAGCATCAGGCCTGACGAGGTAAATTCACACACGAGTATCCTTAGGGAAGCACCTTCTGAAGCAAAGGTCCTCAACCCATCACCTGCTGCCTAGCCCCCCAAGACAGAGGCTCAGATTTGGTTGGCCTGATGTGGGGCCTGGGTATCCTGGACACCAGAAGTTTTTAAAAGCCCTTTGACTGCTGCACCTGTGAGATTAAGAGCCCCAACTCTTCAGGGAAACCCAGAGTGCATTAGCCCAACATCAGGCCAGGGGTAAGGAGGCTGATTTCAAAAGCAAAATTAAAACAGCCCATGCTCTCTTAATTTACAAATTTCCTTTATATTTTTCCACTTATGCTGTGCCTGGGGCACAATTTTCCACCCCTATCCCTGCCTTGAGGAAAGACAGCCATTTTGTGACCTTAATCAAGAATTAATGTCTCTGAACCTTGACTTCTTCATCTATCAAATGGGGATACGACTGGTTTCCTGGCCTTCTTCTTGAGGTTGTCTCAAGGATCAAAGAACAGGAAACTGCTGTGTGAACAGAAGACGGCTGTACACAAGCTAGGAGTGGCTTGTCTCCCCGGATGAAAGGAAGGCCCTTGCCTTGGGCAGTGGGGGGAGGACTTTTAAGGCCAACACATGTGCAGTTAAGGCCACTCTTCAGGGTACATTAAATTCTCAGACTCTTTGAAAAGTATATTGTCCTCCCAGCAACCCTAAAGGGTAAGTAAGTGGCAGGAATTATGACTCTGTTAACATTTTTATAGGCTCAGAGAGACTAGGTGATTTTTACCAGCTCACACAGACCATGCCAGCAAGGGCAGGGACAGGCTCCGGGCCAGCGCTGCCATCCACCAAGCAGTGAGCTGTCCTGGCGACCTGGGAAGGGGAGGGTTCAAGTCAGCCTGCATCTGTCCCCTGTACTGTCTGGGCTGTAAGCAGGTCTTCTGGGATTATCTGTCTCTGCATGCAGCACTTTATCCCATGTACACCCAAGGGCCTGCAGAATGCTGTTGACCTGGGAGGAGGCACCACACATGACTGCCTGTGGGAGCAGAGTCAAAAACCACAAGTCATGCTTGGCTGCTGCTCCAACACCAGGACCACCTGTGCGCCAAGCATCACAGGATGTCAGCATCTCTTCCTCAGTGTGGTGCTTTGATGGTCACATGCCATAGTCAGTAGAAGGGGACAGTGAGGACTAGAGAATCTTTCTGGGGTAGCTAGACTAACCTCTAAACATTTGTCTTAGAATTCTAGAATGGTGGGGCAGCTGGGTGGTTCAGTCGGTTAAACATCCGACTTCGGCTCAGGTCATGATCTCATGGTTCATGGGATCGAGCCCCACATTGGGCTCTGTGCTGACAGCTCAGAGCCTGGAGCCTGCTTCGGATTCTGTGTCTCCCTCTCGCTCTCTGCCCCTTCCTCACTTGCACTAGGTCTCTCTCAAAAATAAACAATAAAAAAAATAATAAAGAATTCTAGAATGGCCAACGTGGGCAGATCCTTGATATCATCTCATTTAATGTCTCAGGAACCTAAGACCCAGAGAGGTTAACAAACTTGCCGAAGATCACTCAGCAAGTTACTAAAAAGACCATGATGTGGAATTTGATTCTCCTTAATGTCATCTGATATGCTTTCCTTGGGACCAAAGTCTTTTTAAAAGAATGTTCTTAAAGGGCTTGTTGTGTGTGTTGCTCTATAGCCTGAGTCCCTGGCATGTGGAAATTTATTCTTTTGTCACGTCTATAAGACCAGTTTTTTTTTTGGCTGTCCTAACTCATCAATCTCAATTTTTCATCAGGCATGCCAAAGAATGATAACAGTATTAACACGGTCACAACTTTTTGGGTAGACACATCCTCTAGTCTGATGATTGTACAAAAAACATTAGAGATGACTTGGGAAGTCCCAAACCAACATTCTCTAGATACTCCGTGTCCTGTGCTGATGACCACAGGGGACACCACCACCCATTACAGATTCCATCCCAGACACAGACCAGTGCACCCTCCTGTCTCCACCTCCTGATGCCCACCCAGTATCCAACATCATACACCCTGTGTCAGGGGACAGGGAAGAAGTCTTTAGGGAGCAGTGTGAATGGGAGGGAGCACATCCGCAGTTGACTTAAGGCTTTGCCCTTCGCTCCTTATATGACCTGAGACGAGGAAGGCTTTGCTTGTCAATTAGGTTTTCCTCACCTTCCTCATGGGAACAATTGAGGTAGGCCCAGAGCCAGGACGAACAACCCGAAGAAGAGGGTGCCATGGTGAAGGTGAACCAGTGGTATCTCAGCAGCGGCTGGCCAGGGCCCTGACTCCTCCCATGCCAATACCCTCCACAATCATTCCCAGCTCCAGTCAGAGATTTAATGGGGACCCTCAAAGGTGGATGGGGGTGGTAGCGATTATTAGTGAGCTCCAACAGGAGGGGAATCTCAGGGAGCTGTGCGGGGGCCTCATGGTCCACCCTCCCCCGCAATCAGGAAAGTCTCTTTCCAGAGACAACTGGGAGGTTCTAGTGTGAAGAAGAGAACATGGGCTAAGGACCACTGTTCCCACTGAGATGCAAGAACACAAGAGGAGACAGTTGCCTAAAAGAAAAGTGCTTGGCCTTCCCAGAACCAAGCAAATTCCCTGCGGGGCCTCTTTCTAGGAGCCAGGCACACAAATTCACCAGTGTGCTGCCTCTTTCCACACATGACCTTTTATGTTTGAAGCTGGCAGACTCATCTTGTCCAAAATAACTTGCATTAGGCCACTCTCCTCCTGAAGAGTCTGTCATAGCTCCCCACTTCCCACGATAGCAAATCCAAATTCTAGGCTTGCTGTGTAACCTTGGGCAGGTCACTTAACCTGACCTGCCCAAGGGTTCGGTTTTTGTTCATGTAAAATAAATAAATAAATAAATCAACACACAAACAAACAAACAATAAAAAAAAAGGGGGAATAGTTCTTTTAGAAGTCTCTTTAAGCCAAAAGATATTATGATAATCTCTATTGTTCTGGTCTTGGGATTTCAAATTCCTCCCCCCACACTAACCCTGCCCTCGGATCAGCAGACCTGCTCCCTGCACTAGGAACCTCGACTTCATCTCTGAGTGTGCTGCTCCCTAACTTGCATGCCCTCCCTGCTCCTGTGTTTATCTTGATCCCACACAGCTTTCAGAGCTCCGCTGAGTTTCCCTCCTACGTGAAACTTCTCCAGCCCACGTTCACCTCTCAGTTCTCTGAAGCCTGTTGCTTTCATTACAGCTACTTCACCTATTTTGGTACTTAATTCTTCTCCAGTGATTTTATGCAAATAAGCTCTCTCCTGAGGGTTCCTTCTTTTGGTTTATTATCTCCCAGCCAGGCTCAGCTCAACTCCGGTTCTTAGAAGAGCGCTCAGACAGTTAACTGACAGTAGCAAAAATGCAACTTGATGAAAAGGATGATCGACGATAAAGTCCTCAAAAACTACAAGGTACAGATGACAGCCCAGGAAAAGTATGGCTCCTGAGTCCCCCCAGAGAGAATCCCTTACCTGGGTGTGCAGCTGACAGAAGGAACTTGGAGGCAAGGGGGTGGAGATGGGGATTGAGGCATCTGATGTAGAAGAGAGTCTAACACCAGAGTTCCAAGGATGGCTCGGCCACCAACTGGCTATGGGACTTGAGCAAGTCCTCACTCCTCTCTCGTCAATAACTAGAAGAACCTGGACTACCAAAAGCTCTCCAGGGTTGCTATCTACTCTTATTTGGAAAGACGATTTCTAGAAGGCTCGGGTGGCAACCTCCAGGAACGACTCTAGGTCCCTGTAAAACAAACATTGACTGGCTGTACTTATTCTAATGAGAAAAGAGGTATTCCTTTCCTTACCTGCTCCTACCTTTGGCTTACCAGTGACAGGCCTGACCCAGGTGCATTACCAAGGCGATGAGTTTTCATTCCCCAGCCTGACAGTCTCCCAGGGAACTGCTGACCCATTCCAGGAAAATGAAGCTCTAGCAAAAATTATACTTTATTAGATACAGTGGTTTCTTGCCAACTTGCTTTTGCCAATTGCAGTTTTAAGATAATGATGTTTCAGTTTTATACACCCAAACTTTTGGAACAGGAACCTATTTCTACGTGTGTTGTTTGTTGAGCCCATTTCAAAGCTTAAATAAAAGCCAAATTATGATTCTTCCCTCCCTGTAATACAGGGTGGTGGCAAAAAGCCATGACTCAGGACTCAGTCTCAGGACTGAACTCTGGCTCCTGTACTTACAGCTAGATGATCTTGGGGAAGTTATTTAATTTCTGAGTCTCAGTTTTCTCATCTGTAAAATGAGGATAATAGTATATCCCTCTTTTTTTTTAAGTTTTTATTTACTTATTTTGAGAGGAAGAGAGCAAGTGGGGGAGGGGCAGAGAGGATCCCAAGCAGGTTCCACACTGTCAGCACAGAGCTCAACATGGGGCTCAAACTCACAAACTGCAAGATCATGACCTAAGCTGAAACTGAGAGTCAGATGCTTAACCAACCAAGCCACTCAGGCATCCAACAGTATATCCCTCTTAAGTGGAAGCTGTTATATATACACAGTAGTTAGTGTGGCGCTTGGCTGGCTGTTCTAGAGAACCTCACGCTGTGAGTGTAGTTTGAAGTGACACTCAAATGGCAATGTCCCCAGTGCTCGACAGAGTTACATTTATACGGTCATATTCATCTTAGGCCCCAAAGAGTCTACAAATAACTCTTGGAGGAGTCTGAGCTGCACACAATAAAAAATAACTAGGCAAAGAGAGAAACAAAGTATCCAGAGGTAAGAATCAGCAAAAAAAAAAAAAAAAAAAAAAAATACAGTAGAAACAGATCCAAGATGGTGGAAAAGAAAATTTGAGGCTATTCACGGAAACACAAAATTATTTTTAAAAGTAACATTGTCAGTTTGGTACAGAAATACATGTAAATTATATTTGAAAAATGTTTTCAAAGCCTCTAATGATCAGGTCTAACAACACATTAGACACAACTGAAAGAATGAATAAATTAGGACATGTGTCATAATATATTACTCAGAATGCAGCAATTTTCTAGAAATGCAAAAAGATGGTACAGTTGGAATAGAGGCTAAGGGACATGGTATATAAAGTAAGACAACCAAACATACATTTAATTGGCACCATGGAAGGAAAAGACAGAAATAATGGAGTAGAAGCAGTATTTCAAGAGATACTGTCTGAGAATTTTCAAAATTTATGGAAGATATCAAGCCATAGATTCAAGAAAGACTATAAATGTCATGCGAGATTAATTCACAGAAATTAATGAAACAGGAAAAAACATACAATTTAGACCCTAGTGTATTTTTCCAAAAAGGACCATAACTTTCCTCCCATCCTGCAGGCCCCTTTGCAATGTGACTTTTGCCACCCCTCCCCACAAGAGGTAAAGTCTATTTCCTTCCCCTTGTATCTAGGCTGGCCCTGAAATTTGCATTGACCAACAGAAGCAGCAGAAATGACTCTTGGGCCCAGGCATTAAGAGGCCTTGTGGGTTCTATTTTTGCCCATTTAGGTACTTCTGTACCCAGCCCAGGCTGTCCTCCTAGAAAGACCATGTGGAGGAGGACCAACACACCCCAGTACCAAGTCAACAGACATGTCATTTTAGGTCGGCCATGTCAGTCCCACACAATACCGTGTGGAACAGGGACAAGATGTCCCAGCTGATGTCTTCCCAAATTGCAGATCCACTGAATTGTGAGTAAATGAAATGGTTGCTGTTTGTCAATATGATTTACTGTAACATACTCTGCAGCAACAGACAACTATGACATAGAAGATCAATAAAGCCAAAAGTTGGTTCTTTCAAAAAACTAATAAGGTAGATAAACCTCTGGTAAGATGAATCATAGAAAAAGGATGAAGTCACAAATAACCAGTATTGGAAATCAAAAGGGGGCATAACTACAGAAGCTATAGATATCAAAGAGATAACAATAGAAATTCTCTAAAAATTATGCAAAAAACTTCAACATGTACTTGAAATGAACACATTCCTAGAAAGACAAAACTTTCCAAAACATACTTATAAGAAATAAAAATATGAATAATTCTATAACCATTTAAAAAACTGAGTCAGGGGATGGGAGAAGATATTTGCTAATGACCTATCAGATAAAGGGTTAGAATCCAAAATCTATAAAGAACTTACCAAACTCAACACCTGAAAAACAAATAATCCAGTGAAGAAATGGGCAGAAGACATGAACAGACGCTTTTCCAAAGAAGACATCCAGATGGCCAACAGGCACATGAAAAGATGCTCAGCATCACTCATCATCAGGGAAATACAAATCAAAACCACACTGAGATATCACCTCACACAGGTCAGAGTGGCTAAAATTAACAACTCAGGAAACAACAGATGCTGGCAAGGATGTGGAGAAAGGGGACCCTCTTGCACTGTTGGTGGGAATGCAAACGAGTACAACTCTCTGGGAAACAGTGTGGAGGTTCCTCAAAAAATTAAAAATAGAATTACCCTATGACACAGCAATAGCACTACTAGGAATTTATCCAAAGGATAGAGGAGTGCCGATTCATAGGGACACATGTACCCCTATGTTTATAGCAGTGCTATCAACAATAGCCAAATTATGGAAAGAACCCAAATGTGGCTGGTCTGATGAATGGATAAAGATGTGGTTTCTATATACAATGGAATACTACTTACCAGTGATAAAGAATGAAATCTTGCCATTTGCAACAACGTGGATGAAACTGGAGGTTATAATGCTAAGTGAAATAAGTCAGTCAGAGAAAGACAGATATCATGTTTTCATTCATATGTGGAACTTGAGAAACTGAACAGAAGACCATAGGGGAAGGGAAAGGGAAAAATAGTTTCAAACAGAGAGGGAGGCAAACTATAAGAGACTCTTAAATACAGAGAACAAACTGAGAGTTGATGGTGGGGTGGAAGGAGAGGAAAATAGGTGATGGGCATTGAGGAGGGCACTTGTTGGGATGAGCACTGGGTGTTGTATGTAAGTGATGAGTCATGGGAATCTACTCCCGAAGTCAAGAGCACTCTATATACACCGTATGTTAGCTAACTTGACAATAAATTATATTTTAAAAAATAATTAAAAAAATAAAAAACTGAGTCAGTAGTCAAAAATCTAGCAAAATATATTCTAGGCTATTGGTGAGTTCTACCAAGTAAAGGAAAATATTCCATTCATATATTTTATATAATTTTTTTTTTAAGTAAACTCTACCCCCCAACATGGGGCTTGAACTTGTGGCCTCAAGATCAAGAGTCTCATGCTCTACTGACTGAGAGAGCCAGATACAACAAATTCCATTCATATTAAAAACTATTCAAGAAAGAAAAATAGAAACACTCCCAAATACATTTTACGAGAATGTAGAACACTGATATCAAGATCCAACGAGGGCACCAAGAGAAAAGAAAATGACAGTTCAATTTCATTCATGAACATGTAAGAAAAAGAATCCTACACAAGTGTTAGCAAACTAAATCCAGCAGTACAGTCGACCCTTGAACAACTGGAGGTTGGAGCACTGACCCTCCACACAGACAAAATCTATGCATAACTTTTGATTCCCCCCCAAATTTACTACTAATAGCCCACTGTTGACCAGAATCCTTACCAATAACATAGTCAACTAACACATATTTTGTTTTTTATATGGATTATATACTGTATTCTTATAATAAAGCAAGCTAGAGAAAAGAAAATGTTAATAAGGAAGAGAAAATACATGTATAGAGCTTTGTGTTTATCCATAAGTTTACATCATCTGTTTACAAGATGAATTATCTGTTGTACTTAACATCAATATTGCCTTAAAGGATACAAAATACTCTAGATGGTATATGTTTTATGAATACCAGACATCAAAAATGAAAAGATAATCTATGGTCTCTGTGTAAATTTTGATAATTTTTAACTTTTCATAATAGATTTGTGTACATTTTAATGGTAGTAAATAATAAAATAGACTAGTATTTACATAGAATTAACACATTCGTGACATCCCTAACTTTTTCTTAATGTTTTTGAAATTTCCAGGCTATGCTGTTTCTGAGTTGTTTCGAATTGTCACAAATCTCCAAAAAATTTTCCAAAAGTTTGTTGAAAGAAATTGGATATAGGTGGACCCACATGGTTCAAATCCATGTTTTCTAGGGCCAGTGGTATATAAAGACAAAATATACCATGACCAATTTGCTTTTATTCCAGGAATGCACAGATAGCCCAATATTAGCAAATCTATTAATATAATTCAAAATAATAACTAATCTAAGGGGGGGGGGGAAATAAGATTATTTCCATAGATGCTAAAAAGACACTCAACAAACTTTAACATTTATTCCTGATAAAAACACTCAAGGAAATAGAAATTTATGGATATTTCATTAATGCAAACACACACACACACACACACACACACACACACACACACACATGTGAGTGTGTGTGTGTATTTATGCATGTATGGATAATTCCCAAAGGCCATCATCCAACTGAATAGGGAGAAATTTACCTCCTACTAAGGTCAGGAACAAGGTGAGAATTGCCACTATCACCACTGTTATTTAATATGGTATTGGAATATTAGCCAATTCAATTAGGAAAAAATAAATACAGGAAGAAGAATTAGAAACGAAGGAAAACTCTTATCTGTTAATGATATGGGTGTATAATTGCTCTAGAGAATTAACGATAAAACTAATTCAAAAGGTATAATATGTAGCAAGATAGAAAGTATAAAATTAACATGCAAAATGTAAAAGCCTTTGTATATATCAATATATGAGCTGGCCCAGTTGGAAGTATAGTGGAAGAGAATAAGAAACATTTATAATAATTATAAAAGATTAAATACTTCTGGATAAGCCTAGTTTCATTTTAATTTTAAGTGAATTTCAATAAAAATGCCAATGGATTTTTTTTCCAAAGCTAGATGAATTGATTCTAAAGTTCATTTGGCAAAATAAACATGCAAAAATAGCTATTAAAAACCCTGAAGAAAAGAGCAGTGAACGTAGACCATTACAAAATGGTCACAAATACGCATCTGTGGATGCGTGTCACTTTACAGTGTAACTTTGCTGCTCCTTCCGTCTAGAGAAGTTTATTTCTCTTCCACTTAAACCTGAGGTTGCCCATATGAATTGCTTGGGCTGATGGGATGTTATCAAACATTTGCAAGCAGAGACTTGAAAAGTGCTAGCACATTGGGACTTAACCTTTTTCATTACTTTTTTGGAACCTGAGATCACATGGTCTTTAAAAATAAGAAAAGATACTCAACTTCCTTTGTAATCAGAGAAATTAAACTAAAAATGCCATTTCTCACCTGTGACCTTTGCAAAAGTTCTAAAGCTTGACTATACACTATATTGTCAAGCTACGGAGAAGATGACATTTTATTTATATACTACCAGGGGGAATATAAAATGGTACAATCCTTACAGAGGAAAATTTGACAACATCCAACAAAACTATGTGTGTTTACCCTTTGACTCCTAAGTTCTAGGAACTTATCCTAAGCTATACCTCCAACAACATGAAAAAGACATATGCACATGATTGTTCATGACAACACTACTTATAATAGCAAAATATTGGAAACAACCTAATGGCCACATCAGGAGACTTGTTGAATATATATGGTAATAGTGGAATAGTTTACAGTTGGAAAAAAATGAAAAAGATCTGAATAGATACAGTATAATCTCAGGATACATTAGGTGAAGAAAATTAAAATAAACAAAAAAACATCCAGGTTATCATTTGTGCAAGAAGGAAGACAAAATAAAGTATATTGCAAAAAGAAATATAGTGAAGATATGAAAATAATGAAATTGGTTATCTACATGAATAAGCAGAAAAGAAAGGCTAAAGGAGATGGAACTTCTCTGAGTGTCTTTTTTCACATAGTTCTGACTTCTGAACCGTGTTAATGTTCTATATATTCAAAAGATAAACTAAAATCAACAAGAATGGGAGAAACCCTATAACTGAATACAGAGACAAACTTAACTATGTGTCCGATAGATAACCATACAGTGAGAACAAAAGAAATAGAATTAATCCCAGTGATTTTGAACTAAGTATATTGATTATATACTCGAGTGTGATATACTCGAAGGAAAAAGAATGGCAAGAAACCATTGTTATTGGTGCTATTGTCATTGGTGCTATTATTAGAGTAGCTCCGATATTATGTTGTATCACAGGACTCAGCAAACAAAAAGATTTATTGTTGCTTTTGTAACCTTGGTTTGCACTGTGAAAGAAGGACAAAACCAATCTGAAATGGGGGAAGGAGATAAAAGGCTAATTCTACCTAGAGATCATTTGTATACATTTATTTTTTAAAAAGGAAACTGTACTTCTTAGCTCTGTCCACTGGGTGAGCTTGGACATAACTCCAGCAGCAATGAACACCCCTAGCACCTAATCTTGGTTTCTAAATAAAATCCCCCAACAATTGGAACCTTGAAGAAATGGCTAATTGCATGGCTGAGATTGGAAAAATACAGGATTAGTTGGAATGGCTTGTTCCATAAAACTAAAAAGTGCTTAAAAATGGACGGGGACACAGGAGGCAGTATGAAGGCGTCTCACTGGCCAAATCCATAATTCCTTGAGCATCGAAATGAATAGCAACCTGAATGGATTATACCACGCTAATAAAAGAATCCATAGAGGCACCTGGGTGGCTCAGTTGGTTAAGTGTCTGACTTTGGCTCGGGTCATGATCTCCCTGTCTGTGGGCTCGAACCCCGTGTCAGGCTCAGTGCTGACAGCTCAGAGCCTGGAGCCTGCTTCAGATTCTGTGTCTCCCCCTCTCTCTGCCCCTCCCCTCATGCTCTGTCTCTCTGTCTCTCTTTCTCGAAAACAAACATTTAAAAATTTTTTAAATAATAAAAGAACCCATAAATCTATTTTATATTAAAAAGATAAAACATAATAAGAATGGGGTAGAGAAGAGAATCTCTTATTTTTTTTTAATGGGGGAATGCCAACTAACAATGTTAGAAGGAATGAGAGACATTTTAAAATCACCACGTTACGGTCACCCTGGCAAGAATCATCAGTGGATGGGAAAACCATTGGGTAGAAGAATGGTCACATAGGATCACAGTTCCTCCTCACAGATAACTTATAAATCACATGGGGGGAGGCACCCTTACAAGGGAGAACTCTGGCAGACACACCTTAATCAAATTACCAAACTTAACACAATCAATTAGGGTATTTACCAGCATCACATGTATCCCCCAATGCAATACCTTAAGGACAAAACATGATCTATTTTTCCTTTCTTCCCAGAGAGTTTAATCTGATTCCAGCAAAAAAAACAACAACAAAAAAAAAAAACAACCAATTTGGACAAATCCAAATTGAAGTGCATACATACAAAAAGCCAGCCTAAAGTTTTCATCAACACAAAAGAACAAACCAAGAGGCTAAAGAACTATTCTAGATTAAAGGAGATGGAAAAGGCAGGGTAAGTAAATACAATGTGTGGTCTACAGTAAATCTAATAAGCAATGACTGAAAAAAATGAATAAAATAATAAAGTCAATTCATCACAATAGCAAATTTAATGGAGTCAATCATATAATCTTCTCAATAAGTGCAGAAAAAAATATTAGATAAAATCCAATATCCACTCATGATTTTTTAAAAATCTCTTAGCAAATTAGTAACAAGATAGAACTGCTTAGTCTTATAAAGAGTATTCGCAGAAAAGCCTACAGCATACACCATACATACTGACAAAATGTTAAACACTTTCTTTTTGAACTTGGGAATAAGGATGCCTCCAAACATCACTTCCATGAAAAATTGTAGTGGAGCCAGCACAGGAAGAAAAGTAAAAGAAAGAAACAGTATATAGGTTGAAAAGAGAGCAACAAAACTGTCATTATTGGCAGGGTTGTGTATATAGAAAATCCAAAAGAATATGCAGATAAAAAACTTATTAAAATTTATAAGAACTTAATTGGGTTCACAATCAATATATAAAAATCAATTCCATATACAAATAAACATTTTCAAAGCAAACATTTAAAAATCCATTCAGCCAACAAAAGGTCATATGCCTAAGAATAAATTAAACAAAACATACACAAGCCCTCACCAGAGAAACTATAAAACTTCAAGAGGCATTAAAGAAGATCTAAATATATGCTCATGATTTGGAAGACTCAATATTGTAAAGATGTTTGTTGTCCCGAACTTGATCCATAGAATTCAGAGCAATTTTCATCAAAATCCTGACAGGTTTTTTGAGGGGTAGAAATTGACAGAAAGTAAACTGTATATGGAAGTTCAAAGTCAAGTCATTTTTAAAAAGAAAAAAAATAGAAAGACCTGTTTCCTCCAATAATAAAACTTACTATAAAGCTGCAGTATTGAGACAATGTGCTGTAGGCAAAGGGGCAGACAAATGGATAGATAAAGCTGAGTTCTGAAACTGATGCAAGCACATCTGAGCCCTTTCCATATGAACAAAAAGGGCTCTTCACAGCAGTGAGGAAACCATGGACTTCACCATAAATAGTGTGGAGACAACTAGGTATTTGCACAAAAAGAAGTGTGTAAAAGTCGGTTCCTCTCTTACACTAGTCACAAAAACCAATCCCAGATGAATTCAAGACCCAAATGAGAAAAGAAAATCTATGAAGTTTTAGAAGGAGATATGGGATAATATCATCAAGACCTCAAGGCAGGAGAGGAGTTCTTAAATAAGACCCAAAGAGCACAAACCATGAAGATTAAAAATGTTAGTAAAAGGTGAAGTATTTATATGATCTGAAGAGAAACCAGAGTATAAGATCGAAAACTTTAGAAATAAAGAGACAGAACACAAAACCGACAACAGCCAGACGACTGATAAAACTGAACTCTGACCAGCACACCAGCAGGAAACCCAACCACCACCCCAGCAGCCATCAGTCTAGAACAGTGAGGACCTGGTCCCCGATTGCAGCTTCCCTACTTTTTGTCCCTGCTTCCAACTCAGGACCAACCACAGAAAGCCACATATGTTCCCCGAATGAATCATGTCAGATGCCTCGCTTCTCATTAGCCCGCCTCCAACTTCCCCATGGCAACAGCTTCCAGTCAGAGCACACCTGAGTCCTTCCCCTTTTCACTGTCAAGCTTTCCCACACCCCCGCCTTCGCTGGCGTCTCCCCAAACAAAGTGAATGTTGCTGCCTTCCCTGCTTCAGCAACCTCTGAATTGCCTCCATTTGTTCTCGTTTGGGTCATCTTCATTTATTTCCCCCAAATCCAGAATTTTGCTCGTCTAAAGTCTCCATAAAGAGAGCAGAAAGACAAGGTTCAGAAAACATTAGCTGTACCTGTCACCCACAAAGAGCAAGTGCACAGCATGTATGAAAAACCCCTTAAATCATGGGAAAAAAGGAAAAACCTATACAAAAATGGGAACACACTTGAATAGACACTTCACAAAAGAGGAATTCATATGGATCAAACATGAAGGAAAAAGCTCCTCTGCCTCATTTAGCAATCAGGAAAATATGATCACCCTGGATATTAAGCATAGCAAGCATTATTATCCTCCCCTTGCCTCATACCCTGCACCCTTGAGCACCACGCTCCCCCCCCCCACCCCCCACCCCCCACACGCACCTCCATTAGACAGGGTAACAAACCTGTCCAAGGTAAGCAGCAAGACTGGTGCTTGGACACCAGCCAGACCTCTGGGGGCTAGAGGGAAAGTGCTTTCCCTCTCTGGGCCCAGGCCTCTCATATGGAGAGGCCAAAAAATCATCTTTAAGGCTTTCCAAACAAAGAAGAGCCAGAGGTCAGGAGAAGAGAGGCAAAGGGGATGTGGCAGAGGCACAATCTTCTCCTAATCATTAGTTCAGGATAAATCCAAAGCTCTGACTAGTAGCCCACTCATTTCTGAAACCTACCTTCCTCTTTCCTTTTAGCAAAAACAAAACAAAGCCCGTAAATAGTAGTACTACCATTTTAAGGATGAGAAAGAAAAAAAAATCAAGGTCCAGGGAGCTAGAACTTGCCCAAGGCCACACAGCACAGAAAACTAGAACCTGGGTCTTTGTGACTCCCTCTACCGACAGCTTTTTTCTGCACCACAGAACTGTTACCCATCAGCATTTTCACCTATCCCCAGACCCGCCTCTTGCCTCACAGCTGTGGGCACTTGAATCTCAGCATTCCAGCCTGCTTGGGTCTAACTTGTGCATTCTGTGCTCATGAAAAAGAGGTATTCCTCTCTCAAGCTCTAAGCAACAAGGGACATCAGCAGGCTGACCCATTAGTTGCCCTCTGAGCAAAAGGAAGACTTACCTTGCCCCAGAAGCAACAGCAGCCCCAGGAGGAAGATGCGTGGCTGCAGCCCCATGCCAGAATCGTCCAGGTGTCCCAGCCTTGGATGAATGGTTTGCACAGGTGGAGGCTGCCACACTTCCTCCTGCTTTTATTCTCCTCTGTTGTCTGATAGTACACCTGTCATAAATTTTACTGTGTTCACCTTTGAAAGGGTGCAGTGGCCAGCTGTAAATGATAAATATTAACATTTAGACAGAAGATTTCTCAAGGTAGATAGGTCAAAGATGGGTAGCATGTTCTAGACAAAGGCACCAAAAGACCAGGACCACATAGCCCCCTTTATATGACCTCCCAGAATCGTAGGCGTCCAAAAATCAGGCACTGACAGACTGGGAGGAGCTTAGGATTGGAAATACAGGGCTGGAATCTCAGATTAACCACACCTGTGAGATCTAGGGTGCGTCCCTTAATGTGGCCTTAGCTTTTCAGCTGTAAGCCATGGAAATAAAAGCCACAAACGGAGTGAAAGTACTTAGTAACAACTGTAAACCATAAAGCCCCCTCCAAATGTGACATCTCTTAGTGTCTGAGGAGTGCAGCTGAGTTCCCTAGTCTACAAGATCCAGAAAGGTTTGTTTCTGTCCCTCTCTTCCAAAGCCATGGGTGGCGGGGAGTGTTAGAGTGATGTGCACGCCACACATAGATTGTCTGCAAGTTGAATTGAGAGATACAAGCCAGAGAGGCGAGCCCTTGGAATGCATTTGACAGAATTAGCATTTTGCTTTGGGCGACTGACGTTGAAATGCTGGGCAGGGTCTAAACTGGGCAGACAGAGTCGGAATTTAAAGCCTCAGTGACAAATATCCTTGGGGGTGAAATTTAAATATTTTCCACAAATATCAAGTAACATTCGCCTTTGGGTAACATGGCCAAATATATGTAAATCATCCTTGCATTCTGGCCACAGTTATGGCAGCAAGGCCGAGAGCCAGACTTCTGAACTCCAGCTTGGGGACCTGGAGCTGGTTTCTATTGTTCAGCCTTGGTCTTCATCTGCTGACATCTTTTTCTGTATGTTTAAAATCACAGTTATAGGTTGGTTGTCTTGAGTATAAAGTGAAGTCTAAGTGGGCGGCCCTCTGTTCCTGGCTCTCTGTTATTAAGGTATTGTCTTCCTTTCTCATCTGCTCAATAAAATGTGACTTGTGGGTGACCACTGATTTAGCCATGCCAAAGCCTCAGCCTCAGAGCCGCATGTGATGTGATGAGGTCACATCAGGCGTGTATGGCCGCTGCTACAACAGGCCCAGCTGGCCATAGGCTGGTTCCAGAATCTGGCTGAGAGCAGCATGCACAGAGAAGGAAGAAGAAAATACACCCGAGGAGGGGTATGCAAGGGCCATTTGGGCATAGATGTTCCTGACCATTGGACGCTTATTATCTTCACTAACTGGCCACAAGCTCAACAAGAGACCCAAAGCTGCTGTCTCACTACTAAGGACAACAGGAGTCCCTCCTAGCTCCATGCCACCAGCAGCTTTGAGAAGCATCCCTGATGCTTGGACTGAATGAAAAGTCACAGGTTCCCACTCAACTTGGGCCCATTGGAGGTAGGATAGGACACGTCATGGGAAATGGACAGAAATAGCCTGGCTTTACAATCTGTGTATTTGCTTCCACCTCTTAATGCTTCTCTGCACGACCACCATGGCCCCACTGGGTTGGCACACACACCAACCTCCAACCTTTTTTACATTTAGAAGCGTTGAGAAATGAATTAAAAACATCTTTTAACCTTTATGAGAAATTTTAGTATAGGACAGACTGAATTCCCTCTGAGATATAAGAAATCTTGGAGTCCTGTCAACACATTAAGGAATCCTCATCAGTTATGAGGCAGTGGGGGAGTAATATCTCTTGGACACTCTTACCAGGCACCGTTGGCACTCTTCACATGCATTAGCTTAATTACCACTGATCATCTATTAGCAGCTATGAAAACTAGGGGGGCAGTACTTGTCAAAAGCCAGAGACAAGCTCCATCACTTTTTAATACAATTTTCTTCTCTGAGTTTTGCTGCTACAATGTCCTAAGATGACATATCCTAGAGGAGGGAAGATGCTCCATTTGAAATTTTAGCAACAATTAGCAGATGTTCCTTTTGGGAAAGGCACACGCCCATGGATTCAAATCTTCCAGCAAAGGCAGTCCAAGCCTCCCTCAGAAGACATCTCAGGGATTGGAAAAGCTGAGCGCTTGCTGTTGTCCGGAAATCCACAAGGGGGTGCTAGACCAAGCCTTGGCCGCAGGGCCCATGCGGATCAAAGCAGCACTGGCTGCGAAAGAATGTTTTTCAAACTGGGGTTACAACCCATGATTATCCCATGAATTTGATTTGGTGCATGATCAATCCATTTAAAAAAATTAAATAGAATATAAAATATCTGAGGACATTGCATACAGTAAGGGTAAGTAATGTTTTGGGAAACTTGTTTCAGTCACAGGCGGTGATGCAATATGTCTTTCTTAATATAGGTCATTAAAAAAGAAATTGAAAACCACTCCCTCAGCCATCAGTAGATCAGTTCCACAAACAAATCCCTAGGCTTCAAGAAAGAAAACAGGTTTGTTCTTCCCTCTGGTTAAAGATGCACCTACACCAAATTCCCTGTGCTAACAGCTAGAAACAATGCCTGTGATTGGCTCTGGGCCTTGGGAAGAAAGTACAAATCAAACTTATTAGCAGTTGTGAGAAGATAGTCAGGGAAATTGTCCTCTTTTTTCAAAAAGGAAAACCTTAGTCCCTGGCTCCTGGGGGTGAGCTCTGCCAGTGTGATGGAAATATGTGTCCACAGCCTGTCATCTGGGATGGGACAAGTTCCCATTGGTACCTATTTTAGGGAAGGCCCACAGCTTGAAGGGGAAGGTCCACACTAGAACTGTGGGAAGGAGTGGAACTGTCTCAGAATAAACTGCACCAGTGCCAATAATGCCCTGAGAATTGTCTTCCCCTGTGACTTTTCTAAAGTACCTACTTGTCCTCACCACGATGGCCTTCCATCACTCGCTCCTTCTGTGTGGAAATAGTCCTATGTCCCTGATGGGCCTCTTGAGGGAGAGGCTGGGCCTTTCTCTTCTTGACATTTGGCACCTGTAGAACCCCATTCTACCAGAGTACCTAGCTCAATGTCCTGTGCATAAGAGGCCCTCACCAAATCTTCGTTCATTGGTTGAGTATTCTTCAGAGGCAAAAAGACAACTGGTTTAACCAAGCCTGTCTTCTCCAAAACCCTTCCCAGTCACAGAAGTACAAGGAGGCTTAGGAATCTCCAATCGCAAATGTCATCCAGATTCCAACATTCCTACGTATACACAACACAAGACTTGTGTGTACACACACGCAAAACATTGTCCAGTACAAGTAACTGAACTTATTTAGCTTCCTTTGGACAGAAGCTTTGCTTATAATCAAATAAGAAGTTTAATTAAGGACTAAAAAGTAAGAGAGAAAATGGAGAAGGGACGAATGATGTATGTCTTAAACAAAATACCATTTTCAAATATCCCAGCCTTGTTAATAAAAAAAGAACAAGAGGGCAAATCCCAGTAGAATGTACACACCATGAGACCTGGCCTTCTTGTCCTTTGCTATATCCCAGAAGCTAGTACATTGCCTGTGGTAGCAGGCATTCTCTAGATGTTGGATGAATAAATAAATAAATGAAAAGCAGAATAAAAGGAAAGGCACTAAAACTACTGTAACTACTAAACCTACAGCTCAGTTTGGGGCGCCTGGGTGGCTTAGTTGGTTGAGTGTCTAACTTCGGCTCAGGTCATGATCTCACGGTTTGTGAGTTCGCGTCCTGCGTCAGGCTCTGTGCTGACAGTTCAGAGCCTTGAGCCTGCTTTGGATTCTGTGTCTCCCTCTGTCTCTGTGTCAGAAATAAATAAACATTAAAAAAAAATTTTTTTTAATACCAGCTCAACAAAATAGAATAGGTAAGATGAAAGGGGTAAAAATCATGTTTTAGGATAGAAAACAGGAAAAAGAGAGGCACGTGGCCCCAATACCATGAAGCATGATGGGAAAAAAACAACAAAAAAGCAACATGGAGGCTCACAGCTCATGGCTCTTCCCTGAGGTCATGCTGTTATTCTCCTACATAGTGGTCTCAATCCTGGCTGCAGACTGGAATCGCCTGGGAGATAAGAAAAATACCTGTCCCTGTGCTTCACCTACTGACATTCAGAATTAATTGGTCTATGGTAGGACTTGGTCATTTAAAAAAAATTTTTTTTAATGTTTGTTTATTTTTGAGAGAGAGAAAGAGACAGTGTGAGCCAGGGAGGGGCATAGAAAGAGGGAGACAAAGAATCTGAAGCAGGCTCCAGGCTCTGAGATGTCAGCACACAGCCCAATGTGGGGCTTGAGCCCATGAACTGTGGATCATGACCTGAGCCGAAGTTAGACGCTTAACTGACTGAGCCACCCAGGCACCCCAGGACTTGGTCATTTTTAAAGCTCACTGATGGATTCCGATGTGCAGAGCCAGGGCTGCCTGGTGCCCAGCACTGAGGGCTGAAGAAAGCTCCATCGCTGCTGCTGCAGATAAGCCAAAGGTCCACAGGGCATAGCCTGATGTCTGACAAACTCAGACTGACCTGGTGGCCTCTCTAGAGAGGAAACCCATAGGAAACCCATAGCAATGGGTTATGGGGGGACTGGGACTTATCTCTCAGCAGTCAGAGAATGGGGAAAGGGCCAGATTCTGGTGTCTGGAGAGGCCCAGTCACTGAGAACCAGGATATATGAGCTAAATTTGCAGATCAATCATATTACCCATTATCATGTACAACCATTTCCTCTTCTTCATGTCTTGGTTTCCTGATCGGTGAGTTTGACAACATAAAGTCCATTATCTGTTATGCACTGTGAAGAATGGGACCATGGGTGGGGAAAGGGTAAGACGAGCTGTCTACCTCAAGCATACAGGATACTCTCCCAGCCATTACTGCAGAAATGGTACCATCCCTGGCTGACTACCATTCACAGATGGTGAGTATGAGGTCCCCACAGCCTGAGCTCTGACATCTTCTAAATCACAGCCATACTGCCTATTGGTCCCTCTTTCTCCTCTCCCTTCCACCATCTCCAGACTCTTGGCCCCCCCACCAGTGCTTTCCCAACTTCATGCCTCTCAGCACACAAATGGTGGTGATATTTGCATGGCACACAGGATGAGCAGACAGGACAATTTGTGGCCTGAGATGATCAGCTGGGGTCTGGGACAGCCCCAAGCCCTGCTCCTGGTGGGCCTGAAGGCTAGGGGGATCAATGTCTTTGCCCATCTGTACCTCTTAGTGCACCTACCTCTGGGTGAAGACTTAAATAGCATTTGGTGAGCACCTATTAGGTATCAGGCATCTTGCTAATTGAACTCATAAATGTCATCTTTATTTAATACTAGCTATATTCCTCAGGGGGTTAAAAGTCTCAACTAAGTTCACTCAACTAGTAGTAAGCTGTAAAAAGGAGTTTCTGATCCAAGTCTTCTAGCTCCATATCTGTTAGTTTCTCTCTGCATGACTGAGAGATGCTCCTGGTAAAATGGCCTTAAATGCCCCTTCTGGAGAGAAGCCCAGGAAAGGCTCTTCAGTCTGCACTGGTGGAGGGCAACCTATGACTCATGCACCCAGTTTGGCAGGGGAGTCTGGCAGTGTGACCATTCCCTCCTGGGAGATGAGTCTGAGAAGATCATCTGGCCTGACTACCACCCAGCCAGGGCCCAGGGCACTCACTATTCTGTGGAGGAAAAGTGGCTTCTCTTGGTGGAAGCACCAGAGGGATTGTCCTCCTTGGTATCACCTCCAGAGGACCAGAGAACCAAAAAGGCATGCTCTGCCCCAACCCAGCTGGTGGATCCCAGCCCAGCTATGACCTCCTCTCCCCTCCTGGGGAGAATCCCATCCAGAGGCAGGGAAGCGACAGGGATGAATGAGGTCAGAACTGGTCATCAGGCACATGGACCTTAATAGCCACCTAGTCAGTCCCTGCCACTCCCATTGCAAGGAGGAAATTGAGGCAAAGAAAGAGGCAGGGCCAGTCTGTGACAAGGGGCCTGAGCTAGGTTTTGGATTCCCTGATTCAAGCCTGTGCTCTTTCCCACTCATCATGTAGAGCTGAATCACCCTGACCACTTGCAGCAATGGAATTTCTAGTTTGATTTTACAGGTAAGAGACTAAAAACCCAGAGAGGATTAGTAACTTGCCCAAGGTTGCTCAGCTACTAAGGATAGCTTGCCCTCTTCACCACAGCCCAGCAATGGCCAAGTTCAAGCCAAAGGGACTTGGCATAGACCTCACACCAGCAGATACCACATAAGGCTCAGGGTCTGCATCTCCATTCTGGGAATGAAGATTCCATGGAGACAGGCTGGCCAATGTGGCCAGTAGACATTGGCACACAGGAGAAGCTCTTCCCTGGATCTTTTAGAGCTGAGACCCCACATGGTAGGCCTGGTGGAGCACTCTACCAACCAGCAGGATCCCAGGGAACTTCTGCTATGTGGCTAATTTTTCCATTAGTCAATTCCCTTTGAGCCCTGTCCATGAGAAATGTGATCTGTTCTTTAAATCCAAAGGGAGCAACCAAAGTCCCCCAGACTTTTCTGGAAATCTCACATGTTTCAGACCATGCTAGGAAGCTCCTGGCTCCTACCATCCCAACCATCATGTGCCAACCCCGACATGCCTCCCTGACCTGTGTTCAGAACAGACCGCCTGCTTTGGAAGGCTTCTCCTGGACTAGGAGTCCAGAGAAGTAAGACAGCCTCTCTACCACCTGCCATGGTAGCTTACCAGCTAGGGACATCCCTCCATCCATACTGCCACTATGGAATGGGGCCTCTGGGCCTTTGGCTGTGGGCAGAGGATTGCTGTGACATGGCATCACCTGCTTGCTACCAGGCTAGGCTATCAGCCCCCACACCCACACTGCACATGGTGTTAATAGCTTTGATAATGATGATGATGCACAGGTGTGCTTACTTGCCAGCTCCCTGGGCAGGCCCACTGTTTGCCTTTGATGGCACCATCTAGGGAGAGGACTATGGGAGGGGAGAGGGTAAGACTGGCCTTCTGTCCCACAGCCCTCAGGCAGGTGATCCAACTGGGCTGGGCTGGGGAGGCGGGGGCACCGTGGAATCTGTGCTGAGCTCTGGCCTTCAGGATAGTTAGGCTGGTTCAGTAGACACCTCGGGTTGTTTCCCAACTGCTCCATCCTGAGGGAATGCCTGTGCCTCTGCCTCTGGGCATTGCTGAAGCAAGCCAGCCTATTGTTCCTTTCTTGTGGGTTCAGGAAGGGCCTTGTTCGTAACTGGAGGGTTAGCACTCAAAAGAGAAAACATGAGGAAAAAGAATTTTCAAATTCCATATTTTCTCCATTCTAACCCACACACATTTTCATACTATAACATTCCTGAAAAGAGACTCTATCTTATAATCCACAAAAATGTTTAGAAACTTGTCCCAGATCACACAGAGAGCAGGTGGTGAAGCCAAGTATAAATTTTTAATACTGTTTTTTTTCTGCTCCAAAAGCCAGTTCTCTTAACCTGAGATACTTCTTTATTTTTGTTTCTTTCATTTTGTTCCTCCATCAACCTTGGGAGGCCTTCTAGGGGCATGTGTGACCAGGAACATGCAGGGATATGGGCCTTGATCTCAGGCTTTTCAGAGGGCAGCTGGGATCTTGGCATGGTCTCTGTGGGAATCCCGGATGTCTCCTTCCACTCCCACTCATTTCTTCTTTGCTTCTGGGAGCCACCTCGAGCCAAGTTTCCAATTCTTCCCCTCTGTTGACATTGAGATCCATGTTTTGTGAACCAGAATGAGGCTCCAAATTTTTGAAATTTAACATCTCTTCTGGCACCAATCCCCAGAGCCTGGCCACCCCAATCCTCCACCCACCCCAGCCCTGAAGCGAACTTTCAAAACACCTTGCACTCATCTCCACCCCCACTTCAGTAGGTGTGGTGTCTGCTCCCACCACTTTATCAGAAATGTTCTATAGTCAACAATTTGTTCAATCCAATGGATAGTGAGGTCCTCAGATTTCATCTTACTTGACATCTTAGTGACATTTGACAGCTGACCTCTACCCCTATTCTCAGATAACTGCCCTTGGTCTCCATGTGTCTAGTTTCCAGGTTTCTTCTTCCCAGCTATACCTTCTCAGTCTCCACCCCCAGCCCCTCCTCTGCTGCTGGAGCTCCTCAGATCTCTGGCATGGACCCTCCTGTCTCTGTCTCTCAAGGTGATCTCACATACCTACACCCCCATGGCTTCATTTAAAATCGATGCACTGATTCCTACACTTCAATTTCCAGCCAGCCCTCTGTTCTAACCTTCAAACCCTGTAAACTCGTTCAATGACTCAACGTCTCCACTTTGATGCTTCATAGGCATCTCAAACTCAAAGAGTTGAGAACTGAATGTACGATCCTCCTTCACCCATCTGCACCTCTAAAGGAAAGGGCTATAGTGGTTGTAGACAGACCCAAGAATAATCCGTGAAAACTCTTTCTCCTTAGCCTCAACAGAGCATCAATTGCTGAGTCCCATTAATTTTATATCCCAAATCACCTCGTGAACCCATTTACCATTCTCCATCTTCACTGCCCCAACCTGGACCCAGGCCGCCATCTCTGCTCCCAGAGTGGCTACAAGAGCTGTTCCTAAGTCTACTCTTTATTTGCCACCCCCCCAGAAGCCTGATAATCTTTTCAAAGTGTGAGCCCATTGTCACACCCTTGCATAAACCCTCAATAGCATCCCACAGCCCTTTGGACAAAGTCCAACCATCTTGGTATGGTTTAGAAGGCCCTGATTTCCTTCTCCTCTTTAGCCTCATGCCCCACTCCCCCCTTCTTCCCTGACCCCATGCCCACTGGGCTCCTTCCACTTCCCTGAACATGTTATTCTTTCTGCCACCTCAGAGCCTTAACACAGGCTGTTCTCTCTGCTTGGAACTCAGGCCAGGCCAACCTCCTTCCCATTTCTTGACCTCACTGACTCTCCTTCCAGGCTCAGTGTAAATATTTCTTCCCAAAACACTTTCTCAAACCCAGCCAATGTAAGACCCTGTCTCATGCTCCCCTGGCCTCCCGTGCTTGTCCTCCAATACTCTGAACAAGCAATTACAAGTGTGCTAAGTCTATCCTGTCTGTCCAACCATGAGCTCTAAGATGGTAAGAACCAAATGGTTCCCTGCTGTGTCCCCAGCATTTAGCACAGGGCCTGACACCAGCAGGTGCTCATCAATTGCTGCATGGATGACAATGTCCAGCCTTGCTCCAGTCACTCCTCCAGGGCCCCCAGTGAACAGAATCAAGTCCTACCTCATAGTAGGTGAACCACTCCTGCCCTCTCTGAAGCTCTGCTACACCACTTACTTCTTCTTGTCTGGTATCCCCAAACTGGCCAGATGGAGCTGTCTCTTTTGCTGGAGAGGGTATCACCCACGCTTCATTCTCTTTGTAACCTGCATGGTCCTTAACATAATGGCTTTGGACACAGTAGGAAACTATCTCAAGAACTGCACTCTTGGGACCAAGAACAACACATTGCTGTAAAGGAAGGGGGCCCTGCTTAACCTCTGCTTGGCCCAGATATCCTCCTATGCACCTTAAGAGTTAAGAAATCTCTTAAAATAGTCCTCCTAAAACAAACAAACAAACAAACATCAAGTCTTATAAATTATGGATAGCAAACCAATCAAGGACTGCCAAATGTACTTGAAGGTCGATTAAAACCTCCCGTTTCCAAAAATCGCCCCCTCCCCCCACTAACACACACTAGCAAACTGCGTACTTGCCAGTCAGTGACTGTCAGTATTTCCTTTTTTTTTTTTTCCTCTCTAAAACTTACTCTCCTTTCTGATACCTTTGAACCCCTGCTGAAATGTAAGTGATTACAGATGGTCCCCTTGTGGCTGTGAGTTTATAAATAAACAGCCTTGGCTAATTTTATCTCTGGTCCTGTTTGAATTTTGGCTGTGATCTTGGTGCTGCGGCTCAGATATAGGCTGACCTGCTTGTTGCTGGGGCCCTTGGCCCTTGGCCAGGTGTGGTGCTCACCGAGGCCTCTGTAACCTCACTGCCCATGGACCCTGAGGTCTGCGCTGGACCTCAAGTCTGCTCTGTTGCCAGTGAGCCCCTTGATTGTTTCATTCATTTGTCAAATCCTGGGTATTTATGTTTGGTTAATGTTCCCTTTGAGGGTTGTGTCCTTGGTGACTTGCTTCTGCCTGTCCCTTTGTTTTGTCCTATGTCCTTAAGTGTTGCTTCGTCAGGAGGAGGAGAATCACAGAGTGGAACACGGGCACCGTTCCTATAAGCTGGCTGTTGAAGCCGGCCTCACAGACTGGAGACCTGACTGTTCTCCCCAGGCCATCAGTCTCTGAGGACAAACTATGCTGTAGGTCACCAATAAAACTGGATGAGGGTGTCCTCTCATCCTGGCCATTTGTCCTGAGAGCTTGGCTTTGACTCAGAGAGGGCATTCTCCCTCTCCAGAAATGATGTCTTACCAGCTCTCTGGTCCATTAGGTTAGGGGCCCAAGACACAGGTTGTATGAACAGTTTCTACTGACTGTAACTTTCACCTGACAGTCACCGAGAATTTTCTCTATCTAACCCGTGTCCCTCTCTGGGAAAAACTGCTTCCTACAGGCACCCCCATTCCTGCTATAACCCCTATGCTTCTCCCAATGGCAGAACTCCACCAAAGATGATTTGGTCCTGCAGTGGACACTTGGAGGAACACTTAATTTAAGTAGAACTGCTCATTTGAGAGGTGCCTTAGAACAAAAGCAGAATAAAATTCCTCAGGCCCAATGAGCACCCTTTTGTGATTGGCACCCTGATGTTTCTAAACAGAATACTAAAATGCCGGTTCTGTAAAGAATTTTTTCTTTCAAGTCTAAATAAGGAATTTGATGACCAAGTAGAAAGCTTTCTGGGATAAAACTGCCTCCCTCATTAAACCCCCACCTTCTAGCACCTCCTACTCTTTAACATACCCTCCCCTCCACTTCCACATGGTTCTGACCTCAATCCCCTCCACTTCGTCCATCCTCTTGCCTGGATCCCTTGCCATTTCTTAACAAGCCCCCCGACACTCCAAAACATTAGTTTCCTTTAAAAATCTCATCCTAATTGAGAATCACAAATGCCTTTAACCATAGAGTTTAAACCCTGGTCTCAGCAGAACTAAGAGCTATTGTCTGAAATGTCCCCAAATCCTGATTAAGAGAGACACCTCTTTACTGAAGAATTCAGAATCTGCCAGGGACCTTATAATCCAGGACTTCCAAATCTCTGCCAATGAATTGACATGTTGGTACGGAGATCAAATGCTAAATTATCAATGAGAAAAGCTGAATAGACTGATCCAGGGTCAAACTTGAGGGATCCCACAGGCACATGAAACCAGCAAGCCTCAGGGGGGCCCAGAAAATAGGTCGGAGTTTACTAAAGGCAACTTCTGGGACCTTCCCTGTAAAAATAGATCTGAAATCAAGAGCAGGAGAAGACAAGCCAGAGTCAGGGAGAAAATATTTACAAAAGACATGTTTGGTGTGGGACCATTATCCAAAATATATAAAGAACTCGTAAAACTCAGCAGTAGGAAAATGAACAACCTGATCAAAAAATGGGCAAAAGATCTGAGCAGATACCTCACCAAAGAAAATACGTGGATGGCAAATAAGCATATGAAAAGATGCTCACCCTCATGTTATTAAGGAAACGAAAACTAAAACTACACACGTATCAGAACGGCCAAGATCCAGGACACTGACGACACCAAATGCTGGTGACGATGTAGAACAGCAGCAGGTCTCCTACGTTGCCGGTGGAAATGCAAAATGGCGCAGCCACTTGAAAGACAGTTTCTTGCAAAACTAAACATATTCTTACCAGACATACCTACAATCACACCCCTTGGTATTTACCCAAAAGAGTTGAAAACTTAAGTCCACACAAAAACCTGTACATGGTTGTTTATAGCAGCTTTATTCATAACTGCTAAAACTTGGAAGCAATCAAGATGTCCTTCAGTAGGTGGATGGAGAAATAAATTGTGGTCCATCCAGACACTGGAATATCATACAGCGCTAAAAACAAAGAAGCTCGCGAGCCAGGAAAAGACATAGAGGAAACTCAAATGTGCATCACGAAGTGAAAGATGCCGATCTGAAAAGGCTGTGAGCTGTATGATTACAACTGCATGACATTCTGGAAAAGGCAAAACTATGGATACAGTAAAAAGATCAGTGGTTGCCAGGGGGGAGGGGGAAGGGAGGGATGAATAGGCAGAACACAGAGGGTTTTTAGGGCAGTGCTACTATAATGGTGGATACATGTCATTATCCATCTGTCAAAACCCCAGAATGTACACCAAGAGTGAGTCCTAATGAAAATTGTGGACTCGGGGTGATCGTGATGTGTCTGTGCAGGCTCTTGGACTGGAACAGATGTATCACTCTGGTGGGGGATGTTGATGGTAAGGAAGCCTTGTGTGAGGGTGGGGTAGGGGGGAAGGGAAACTGTTTTCCTCTCAGTTTTGCTGTGAACCTAAACCTGCTCTACAAAATAAAGTCTATTTAAAAAATTAAATAACATAAAAATTATTGGGTCGCAATTTGGTCTTCTAAGCAGAGAAAAAATGAATCGAAAGGAGATTTTAGAGACAGGAAATGACCTTTCAACAAGGTTCAGGAGTCCCTTTCAGAGCCACGTCCTCTCATCTTATTCTGTAAATAGATTAAACCTGAAATCAGAGACCTGGTTTGCAAACAAAAGCAGACTGGGCGATAGCCCCACTGTCTAAATTAAAACACACAGCTGAATATTTTAAAAGGGGGAAGGAAATGGGAAAAAATAGATACAAACACGGAGGGAGGGAGGGAGGCAAACCACAAGAGACTATTAAATACAGAGAACAAACTAAGAGTGGATGGAGGGGGAGAGGGAAAATGGGTGATGGGCACTGAGGAGGGCACTCGTTGGGATGAGCAGTGGTTGTCGTACATAAGCCACTTTGACAAATTATATTCATAAAAAATAATAATAAATTAAATTAAAAAATAAGTAAAAGGACTTTGGAATAGAAACAACATAAAACGTAATTTTAAAAATGCGTGACTTTGCAGATAAAACAATTAGGTGCTCCTAATTCTAATTAACCCCCCCTGTTGATCAAGATGCCTGTAAATACTGTAAACAGCAGGGACACTGGAAAAAAGAAAAAAGACTGAGCTTATCTACCCTGTCTTGTTAGAGGAAATGCCCTTCCTCCGATCTAATTCAGTTGCCTAGAGGCAGGCATGTTCCCAGGTGACAGCTTCCTGCCCTAAATTCCTCAAGGCTTGGCTCAAACCTGGAAAAGGTCTGGAGGCAGACGTGGAAACTGCAGCCTCCCGTTGGAATCACCCTGGGCCAACTGTTGCTGAAATTACGAAATTACACAGGAGCGCCTGCTCTGAGGCTGAACCTCAGAGGCCCGGCCAGCCCTCTGCCTGCTGGCATCTGGGCTCAAGGCACTCTGGGCTGGGACGATGCCCCCGGACCTCCCCAGCGGCCCTGCACGGCCCTGGCGTACCGGGCTGCTTTGCACCTGAGTTTCCAGGCACCCTCTCAGACCGACCTCAGTTGAGCACTAGTTGGCTGAAGGTTAGCATGGAAATAGGGGGGTCAAAAGGGACATTAGAATTGAAAGACAACAAGGAGTGCCTGGGTGGCTCAGTTGATTAAGTGTCTGACTTCGGCTCAGGTCATGATCTCATGGTTTGTGAGTTTGAGCCCCATGTTGGGCTCTGTGCTGACAACTCAGACCCTGGAGCCTGCCTTGGATTCTGTGTCTCCTCCTCTCTCTGCTTCTCCCCCACTTGTGCTCTGTCTCTGTCTCTCAAAAATAAATAAATGTAAAAAAACATTTTTTTTTTTTAAAGAATTGAAAGAGAACGTGAGGAGCTACTACTCAAAACACAGGCTAGCAACAGTGGAGTCACCTGGGAGCTTGTTAGAAAGGTGGAATTGCAGGCTGGCCCAGACAGCCTGGATCAGTTTTGTGTGCACACTGCAGTTGAGAACAATGGTTCTCAACCATTGCTCCCTATCGGAATGTCCCGGGGCTCTTTATAAAAAAAATGACAGATGGGGGAGGGTGTGTGTGGGTGGCTCAGTTGGTTAAGCCTCTGACTCTCGATTCCGGCTCAGGTCATGAACCCATGATTCGTGGGTCAAGTGATTCGTGGGTCAAGTCGGGCCCATGCTGACAGTTCAGAGCCTGCCCGGGATTCTTTCTCTCTCTCTGCCCTTCCCCCTCGCAGGCACGCCCCCACAAATGTACCCCACCCCCCTCCTGAAATAATAAATAAACAGGTGGAAGAGCCCTGTCCCAGACCGATGGAATCAGAAGAACTAGGAGTGGGGCCCAGGCACTGTTTTCACTGTTGTCTATCTTTTGTTTGTCTTATTGAGGAGGTGATTCAGCTGAGCAACCAGGGTTGAGAACTACTGGCTTCTCACCCCTTTTGTTTTCGACGAGGGGAAACAGAAAGGAGGGAGGAGGTGGGTTCGCTCAGAGACATGACTGTGGTCAAACCCAGGGATCCTGACAGCTAATGCGAGCTGTCCTCACTGCCTCGATTGTCCCTAGGCCCTCTTGAGTACTGACACCTGCCAGGTAGATCCTGCAGCATTCCGGTCTTTTCAACAATGTGTCCCTTGTGAAAGTACTGGAAATTTAAAATCGTCCATCAGTAAGGGCACGGCTGAAAAAGGTGTGGTACGGCCACACTACCGAATACGACAGAGTAATGGAAAGGATGGGGTGACCCACACCTACCAACCGAGCTTTTCTTTTTTTTTTTCAACGTTTTTATTTATTTTTGGGACAGAGAGAGACAGAGCATGAACGGGGGAGGGTCAGAGAGAGAGGGAGACACAGGATCGGAAACAGGCTCCAGGCTCCGAGCCATCAGCCCAGAGCCTGACGTGGGGCTCGAACTCACGGACCGCGAGATTGTGACCTGGCTGAAGTCGGACGCTTAACCGACTGCGCCACCCAGGCGCCCCTCAACCGAGCTTTTCAAGGTATAATGTTGAGTGAAGAAAGTGAGGAGCCCAAAGTTATGTACAGTGAGAGATCTTTCTTCTAAAAAGAATAAACAAAAATAACCAACAAAATACGATATGGGTTTCCTATGGGAAACCATATACGCACATGTAGGTGAGTGTGGATATGTATTAAATATAGAGGAAAAGGCCTATAAGGATATTTTAAAAGTCATACCAAGTTATATCAGTACTACATGAGGCTTGGTGGTCCAAGGGGTCATTATCTTTATCATTACAGTTTTATTTATCTTTTTAAAAATTTTATTTTATTTGTATTGATTAAAAAAATTTTTTTTATGTTTATTATATATAGAGAGAGACAGAGCATGAGCAGGGGAAGGGCAGAGAGAGAGGGAGACACAGAATCCAAAGCAGGCTCCAGGCTCTGAGCTGTCGGCACAGAGCCAGACGCGGGGCTCGAACTCATGGACTGTGAGATCATGACCTGAGCTGAAGTCGGACGCTTAGCTGACTGAGCCATCCAGGCGCCCTGAGAGTGTTTCTTTCTTACTAGTCAATTAACGGACTATATCTCCTCTAAAAGAGTGAATATTTTGCGCCTGAAGGACTTTCCCTACCTGAGACAGGTCTGATGCTCCAAAGCACGCCAGTGGCCAGCAGTTCTGGATTTTCTGGAAACGTGCGTGGCCATTCCATTTTGCCTGAGGAACATCTACAGCTAACACACTGTCCACATCCCAGGACGGGTCCCTGCGAAGCCCCCAGCTCAGCCTCGCCCTGGTCATCTGGATCTCAGGGGCATCTCCATGGCGGAGGCTGAGGCACTCCCCTCTGGAATGCCGTCACCCACACTGGTGAGGAATGAGGCTTGGGGACCATCAAGGGCCCACAAAGGCCAGTGGTTCATCCCACCATGTTCCTGATGATCTGTGATGAGACTATAACCCACACATTTCTCTCAATCTTTTATTTATTTATTTATTTATTTATTTATTTATTTTTATTTATATGTTTATTTTTGAGAGAGAGAGAAAGTGAGAGAGAGAGAGAGAAAGAAAGCACATAAACAGGGAAGGGGCAGAGAGAGAGGGAGACACAGAGTCTGAAGCAGGCTCCAGACTCTGAGCTGTTAGCACAGAGCCCGAGGGGCGGGTGGTGGTGAGGGGGTAAGGCGGGAGGGGGGGGGGGGGCGCTGGAACTCACCGAGAGATCATGACCTGAGCCGAAGTCGCATGCTCAACCGATTGAGCCACCCAAGTGCCCCATTTATTGATCTTGTTCTAAGTTTATGTATTTATTTGGAGAGAAAGAGAGAGTGTGCGAGTGAGTGGGAGGAGGAGTAGAGAGAGAGAAAGAGCTTGTGCCTCTTGCTCTGGACTCTACTTTCCTTACCTCCTGCCTCAACGTTTTTATACATCCCTGCCTGTTATGACGTTCCTGGAATAGGAGGATACCTGGGACTCTTCCATATGTCTTGACATTTGGGCAGAGCCCCCAATAGCCAAGAATAACTGAGCAGGTGCCAAACATGCCACTTCCTAACTTGGGGACCACCTCTGCCGTTTGAGAAAGAGTCTGAAATCAATCGTGCCACTATCAGCCCGTGCCCCACCTCCAGGCCCTCCGGAGATTGACGGTCACATCGCCAGGCTTTCCCGGAAGGGCAGTCATCTCTGGGTTGTGCATCACCCCCACTTCCCATCCCGGGGGTAGGGGGCCTCAAAGAATTTGACAGGTGTCTCCTGGATTTGAGGAGCACAAGAAGTGGTATGTAACCCCTGAAAAGCCTCAGTGTGAGCGAGGTGCCTGGGAGAGGTGTGTTTCCAGGATGTTGGAAAACCTCACTTCTCCCAGTGTCTCCTTGATTCTGCCTATCGCACACTTCTGACACCCGGTGTGGGGCAGGGGCGTTCCCACACCAAGCAGAGGAACAGCCAGAGGGAAGAGGGTGCGGAACTTCCATGCCCTCTGGGCACACCACTTTCCCCAAATTGCCATGTTCTCACCAACCTGGAAGCTCTCCAGACCCCCATCCTTTTGCATTTTTACGGAGGCTTCAGGATACAGACACGATTGATTAAGTCATTGGTCGTTGGTAACTGAACTCAGTTTCCAGCCCTTCTCCGGTCCCGAGAGGTGGGGCGGGCCGGCGGGAAGTGAAAGTGCCAACCCTCTGATCACGTGATCGGTTTCCCATGGCAACCAGCCCCCAGCCTAAGGGGACCTAGGGGCTCTCCAAAACTCACCTCGTTAACATAACAAAAGATAACCCTTAATCCCTCACCACACTTAGGGAATTCCAAGGGCTTTAGGAGCCCTGTGCCAGGAAGGGAGATGAAGACTAAATCTGTGTTTCTTATAAATCACAATATCGCGCAGGCTTTGGACCCCACGGAAGAGGACCACGAAGGGATGAGGTGAGGACTGGTGGCGCCACAGAGATCCTGCGTGACCGGCCAGGAGACCTGGCCCAATGTCAGGAAACCACATATAAAAGAGCCTCAGTGACAAGAGACGCTCTAAAGTGACCACAGACTCCCCCACAAGGGGACCTGGCTCTGCAGTCAGCCGGACCTTCGGGCTTCGGGCTAATGCCACACACGGCTGTGAAACGTCAGGCAGGCCCTTCCCTGCCCTCAGCCCTTCCCCGCTCTGACCTCCACCCAGGAGCAGGCTCGCCGTCCTAGGCACGCAGGGGATGGACGCGGGAGAACTAGCTTGTTTTCCTCTGCACCTGCAACTTCCCCTGCCTGACTCTGTGAGGGAGACACTTTGGAGGAAAAGGAGCTTGGAGTTCTGAGATCCCACTGGCAAGGTATTTATCACAAGACAATGGCCAGAACGGTGAGCGGTGCTTGCCTGAGTTTCCCTGCAGGGAAAAATGGATCCAGAGAAATGTTTGCGGGGGCTCACAAGAGAAAATGAAGGTACTTTCCCCTGATGTCATGTGTCCCTGCTCGCTCGCTCAGCAAAGCGTTCTCCCTGGGTTTTCACCTGCTAACTTGGGTTAGCAGCCTGCGCTTCAGCGAACATGAACACGAACTGAGCTTCCTCCAGGTGTCAAACCTGGGCCTTATCTTTATCTCTTGTGGTTCCATGCCGCAGCCCAGCTTGAGTGATCTGAACATTTTTCCCTGTCACATTTGAAGAGTTTAAAATCGGGTGTCACAAAAGCGCCGGACCGGCCCCGCAAACCTTCCAGGTACCAGACCCCACGCAGTGTGCCGCCTAGGAACCCGTCCAGCCCAAGGGCCTCTGCACCAACAGCACCTGGAGACCTTTCCCCTCCCTGCCCTGGCCATGCTGAGCCTCTCTCCTGTAGCCCCTCTCAGCCTCTTCTGCCAGTAAGTCCCCACCCGCTGAAAGGCCCCAAGGCTCCCTGTAATTGTCCTAGTAGGCGGGTGTCTTGAAGGAAGATGTGACTGAGTCTCCAATGTGTGACACGATTTAGAGAGAACTAAGGGCCACCCACCTTGTAATAAGGGCTCCACGCAGACTTTCCCTCTTCCTTTCTCATACTGGTAGGAAATATTTTTTTTCCCTTAATTCAAGGCCAAGTCCCTAGGCCATCATCTTCTTCCCCTGTAACCAGAACCTCCCTGGAGCCTTGTGCTCCGGGCCTTCACTCTGCCTCCACTGCCCTGGATGCTGGGTCCAGGGGCTCACACCTTGCCTATCACAGGGACAACACGCATCCGCCCTGCATAGCATGGTGACCGGAACCCAGGAGTGTTATCCCCGAGTAAGCCCCAAGGGTCAGCACATATTTCCTGAGCTACATCTACATGCCAGGTGAGGCCCCTGACCTCAAGAAGCTTATATTCTAGGCAGGCAGGGGGCATTGGTTTCACAAATGAATGTGAAATGACAGTATGGAGACAGGTGACGAGATGCCCTCTCCCAGGCTTGTTTCAAGGCTCTGTGGTTGGCAGGATCTCGGGGGAAATCCAGGAAGGGAAAGGCCGGGTGGCCACAGTGCAGAGTGAAGGCAGATGTAGGTGGGAGAGGTAGGCCTTGGTAGCATCTGGGCCTTTGTCCTAAGAGAAACCAGAAGCCAATAAAGTGTTTTAAGGGATTGGGAGGAGGGGAGGTGTGTGAAAGGATCTACTTACTGTTTTAAAAAGGTGACTGATGCTCTTTGGAGAATGGATGGCAGGGAGAAAAGGGAGGGAGCTGGGAGCCCAGTCCCTCTGAGCGGGAGGTGGAGGGGACTTGAAGCAGGCTGGCAGTGGTGGGAGGTGCAGAGATGTGGGTAAAGAGGTGCTCAGGGTAAAACTGATGGCTTGTGTGTAAGAAGGGAGGAGAGGCGGTGCTGGGTTTCCAGCCTGGGCCCTTCCCCGGGCCTGGACGGCAGATGATGTGCTGAGCAGGGATCACTGGGCAGGGACAGGGTTTGGGGAAGAGCGCTGAGGGAAGTCACAAATTCAGGTCTGGATGTACTGAGCGTGAGGTGCCTTTAGGACACACGCGCAAGAGGCACCCAAGAGGCAGGAAATTAGGTGGTTGGGAAACTCAGAAGAGAACGGGGAGCCAGAGCTCTGCAGGAATCAGAAGTGGTCCTTCCTGTGGCCGGTGGCTTCGTCTGCCAAGGAAGGGGGGAGGAGAGGGAGAAAAAACCAGGTGACTGCATCCTGAGGCACTCTGAGGGCTAGAGAGGAAAAACATCTGCAAAGGAGATAAGGAAAGACTGGCCAGAGAAGTAGGTTTGGGTCTGGGAGAGAGACGTTTCCAAAATGGGGAACGCTACAGACGGTGGGGTCTGAGGCCTGGAAAACTGAGTTGTAGCAAAAGAGGGTCATTGTTGCTCATAGTGGTGTTTCTGAGGGACTCTGGGCACCTGTGCCCCGCCCAGGGACTGCCATTTGCCTGACAGTGGAGTAAGGAGGTTGGATCAGCACCACGGTCCCCACAGCTTAGAATTGTTCCAGAGAACCATCAAGGTGGAGGCATGCTTCAGCCTCTCTGTGCCCAACTCCCCTCCCATGCTCGACCATGTCTTCTGGGTCGGTTTGGGGGCTACAGTCCTGGAGCCACAGGGTCTGTGTGCGGGGGGAAGGGAAATTCCTTCTGTGAACCAATTTCAGGTGTTATGCGAGAGACGGGAAAATGTAAGATGTGATCCCTGTCCTCAGAGACCTTGTCATCTCTGTGGGGACATAAGATGAACATATACAAAAAATGAAATCTAGAGACTCTAAGTGAGAGGAAGGACTACACAGATGCACACTAAGCCATCAGGCGAAAGAGCAGGCAGCAGACCCACAAGGGAAAGCTGCTTGGAGTAGGCAGAGAAGGGTGTGTAAGAAGCTGAGTGTGCTAACCGGAGGAGTGTGAGCTAAGTCATGGAGGTCAGCCAGGAGCGGACGGATAAGGGCTTGGCCTGGCAGGCCTGACCGGGTGGGATGGGGATTCCGGAGATGGGGTGGTGTGGGCATAGCTGCTCCCATCTGGGTCAAGGGTGCTGGCCCAGTGGTTCTCCAGCACTGCAGATCCAGTGCCACACAGGACAAGCAAAAGCAGGTATCATCCTGTAGGAACCTGTTCCCCAGAGTCACTTCTGCTGTGACCAAGAAGCACAGACTCACAGACACAACACATCATGGGCAGGACTGGGTCTGAGGGAAGCCTCTGAGTACTGACGGTGTGGTTCTCACCAGACCCTGTCCCTTCTTCGTCCCTCCGACCAACCCAACAGAAAGTCGTTTCTCACCTTGACCATCCACGGGCCCTTCTTCCTCTTCTCCTCGGCCCCACTCCTGGCCTGCCTCTCTCCTCCCCGAGGTGGTGGGGGCTGCAGGCTCCTCCCTGAGGTCTGCCGGCTGCACCTTCAGGCCAGGACAAGCTTCTCTGGGCGGCTCGTCTCTAAGAAACTCCACTGCCCACATGAAGGGGCAGCTCCTCCCCTTTCTTCCTGCCTCCAGCTCACATCTCCAGAATGTTCTCCTTCCTCCAGTCTTGGTTTGCTTCTTCCCTCCTCTGTCCTCATTTCCTTTCTTTGTCATCAGGCCTCTTCCCTCCACCAGTGGTTCCTGTGGCCTCTGGAAGGGGCACCAGCCCCAGGCCCAGGCCCTGCATACCTAAACCTTCCCTCTGGCCTTATCCTCAAAGATGCCCTTTGAGCACATTTCTGGTACCACACTGCCTCTGCACCTTTCCTCAGGCTGCACTTTCCTCCTGACAAGTCTCCATCTGACAAGCTCCTTCCCACCCTCCAGATTCATTTCAAACCCATCTGTCCCACATGGCAGCCAAGCAAAATGCATAAGAGAATGTACTTTGGACTCAGAGATATCTGACCTTCATCTCTGTTTGGCCTTTTTCCAGCTCTGTGTCCCTGGGCAAGTTACCTCATGTCTTCTGAGCCTGTTTCCCAATCTATAAAAGGAGGGGACGATAAAATGAAATTCTCTATGTGAAGTGCTCAGCATGGCACCTGGCTGCTGGCAGGTTCTCAGAAATGCTCACTATACGGCTTGTTTCCAGGCCCCTCCCACCAGCTGTGCTCTCATCCTCCTGTGAGGCTCCTGAACATTTTGGGTTTCTCTCTCAGCACCCAAATTGGCAGCAAACTCCTCTAAAGCAAGAGCTCCTTTGTACCCCTTTGAGTCTCACACAAAAGATATTTGTTGAATGGAAATGGAAATTGTTGACAGACCTGTAACGACTTGTCCTGAGAAGAACAAACACTTTCCTGTGGTGAAAGATGCCCTGAAGCCAGTTAAGGCCAGCACCTGCCTTCAAACCCCAGGACCAGCTCACCTTCTCGTTCGACACCTTATCTCAGTGCAGTGGACCACTTTGGCCACTTCCTGGTTCCTCCTGTCCATCTTAGACAATGATGTTAGGCACAAATGGGCCTGGCTGAGCAGAGATGACCTCCAACAATGCCCAGAGAAGAAGCTGTGCCCTGATGGATACCACCTCACCAGCCTGACCACTCAACATGGCCTCGTCTCTTCACACTCTGCAAACTGAATGCCAGACTCCGAGCGTTTCCTTCCCAAGGTCCCTGACATTCTCTCCCACCTGTTCCCCACACATGGAGCCACCTCCATCCATTAGAGATATTAGTGTTGATGATCTTCAGTGAGCCAGGGGCAGGTTCCCAAGGCAGCACGGGGCCACTGAACAACTGCCTGCCTCCTCCCAGCAAACTTCAAGCTCTGCCTACAAAGGAATGTGTGAGGGGGACAGACCCACACTGTCCTATCACACCCTTTCTTACCCCAGGACAATAGGTGTCTACTTAACAGACATCCATACAACTCTAAGCAAAGAGAATCTGCTCAGGGTGGTGAAACAGAGTCTCTCCTCATTCAGCCTCCTTCCTTGGGATGAGAGACCAAAATAACTGGACCGATCAAGGGTGTCATCCACACAAAGAGACAAGGGTGAGCTCTTGTTCAAGGGAACTGGATGGTAATAGAAAGTTGAGTCGGGGGTGAGTTAATCAGCAGGCCAGCAGTCCCCGCACCAAGCCTAGAGGACTCCCTAGAACCCCAAGGTCGATTTCAATCTGTGTCCCTGAAAAACCATCTTGCCGTGTCCCTTCTCTGGCCAGGCATGGCGGCACCCTGTGTCTACCCCTGTGACAACACTTATCTCCAGTCATTGGCTGATCAGAGGTCTGTCTTAACATGGAGGCAGAGCTCCTTGTGGGATTTGCCTCTTTGTAGCTGTAAATTGCCTGTATGTACCAGCACATTCAGTAAAAATGGGTTGAAATGAATGAAACCATGGATTAGAATGTAGATGAAGACTTAGAATTTAAACCTCTTCCATTGGTGTGGGGAAGAAGTAAGATGAAGTCTCCTTTTCCTGACAACCCAAACTCTGTCTTTCATTCTCCCTGTCTTCCAGGCCCCAAACCTCCATCATCTGACTCCTTCATTTTCTTGTCCTCTGCCTTCTTGAAGCCCTTTTTGACTGTCCACGTCCCAGGGACCATTCCCCTCTCTAAATCCCTGAGCCCTGGCTGCCTGGTCCCTTCACCTGGTATTTGCTCTGTCCTGTCTTGGTTCCTAACTCTTTGCAGGCATGATTCCCCTCCCTATCTAGGCTTCTGCAAGCTTCAAAAAGGCAACATGCCTATGTTCTGATTCTTTGCATCCCCCAAAGCAGCAGCACAGGGTATGGGCCAAAGTCAGCATTTTGCAAATTAGTAAAAATGATGGAGTGAAAATGATGGAGTGAAATGATGAATGACCTAATTCCCAAGGGGTGTTTCACATTATCACAAAGCTCCGTACATACCCGTGGGGCAGTGTACCCTTGTGTCTCCTCTAGAACATACTTGCTATGGCCTATGGCACATGACACATGACACATGCAGTGTTCCACACACACCTCTCTGTGTGCATGGGACATTCTGAGGCCCCCACATCCCACATCTTCTGAGTGCCCTCTGCCCCTATTTCTTTCACAATCTAGTGTAGGAGAAAGAGCCCAAGGGTCAAGAGTTGGGAGCCTGATATCATCCCAGGTCTCGGCTTGCTGGGATGTCTGGCTCAATATGCCTCACCTCTATGTGCCTAGATTCTTCTTTTCCTTTGTCACTTTTATTGTTACTATGAAACACATGTTTCAGCCTGGCATATAGTAGGTCTTCTCAGTGATTCTCTTTGCTTCCCTCATGGTTACAAAATTGCTGCTAATCTCTAAGCATCCCATTTTTACATAACAATGACCAAAGGTAGGAAGAAAATGCAGGTGTGTGTGTGTCTTTCTGTTTTTGTCAGAGGAAATCTTTCCCAAAGATGTCCAGCCAACACTTTCTCACTAGGTCTCACTAGGCAGAACTGGGTCACATTATCACCTCTCCTAAACCAGTCACTGGCAAAGGAGACAGAATTATCACGACTGACCTAGACCAAACATGACTCACCTCCTAGGGCTGATAACACCTTCCTTGGGCATATTGTTGATCAATATCTAAACAAAACTGAGATTCTATTCACAAGGTAGGAAGACAGAATAGCTGTGTTGGGAAAGCAGCCAGCAATATCTCTCACATCACCAAGAGATCTCTGGCCAGAGCAGCCTCTGTCCAATGGAGAGAACAATAAAACCTGTTCAGTGGAGTTTGGGGCAGTTCATTTTATGTAAAAGATGCATTCTGAGGGGCACCTGGGTGACTCAGTCGGTTAAGCCTCCGACTTTGGCTCAGGTCATGGGCTCACAGTTCTTGAGTTTGAGCCCCACACTGGGCTCTCTGCTGTCAGCACAGATCCTGCTTCAGATCCTCTCACTCTCTCTCTCTCTCTCTCTCTCTCAAAAATAAATAAACATTAAAAAAGATGCATTTTCAAAACCTGCACATTTTAAAGCTCATGTAAATTCAGACCAATCCTGACAATGTATGGTAGTAGTTTCTGTTAGTAGGTAACGTTGTACCAACTATATGACAGTTGATAGGTAAACAGTTGGCATAAACATTTGACAATTCCCTTTGCTTGCCAGAGGTTTCAAATTATGCAACTTGTGACAAATTTTTAAAACTTTTGGGGACTCACATGATTTCATGCATTGCTTACAAATGGAGGCTTTATTAATATTTTCATTGATATTTTGAAATAAAGTAACCTCAAATTTTTTTTAAATTTCAGAAAAATTTTCAACTTCTTAATTATTTATTGTTTATTATCTCGTTATTTATTATCCCCAAATTCCCACTTCACATTAAAATACGATACTGTCTCTAAAGTGAGTTGATCTGGCCAGTTGTAAACGTGTGGGTGGTTGGGTTGGGGTGAGGGGCCATTGCGGTTCATTTTCCCAAGGCACTGGGAGGATTATATGAAAAAGAGGAGCCAGTGAACCTGGGCAAGACTCTAGGCAAATTAGTCTCTGCCTCAGTTTACCTGATCTGGCCAGCTAGCTGTTGAAAAGCTTCCTTGTGGTTCTAAAAGTTTGAGTCTGTGGATCCCATAATGAGTCTAAAATTTTATGAGCAACTACATTTTACCTTCTCAGTGGATGTTTTACAACTGAAGACACACAAAGCATTTATAGGTTCACTATTTTGCAAAGAGATAAGCAGAGTCTTTTGGAAGGAGAGAATGAAGTCACCCAGGAAGCCAGAGGCCAAGGAACATCTGATTTCTTCCTCCTCCAATAAGTGGGTAGATACTAACATTCCTTTAGGGGGTGGGGGATTGGATTCCACTCAAAGCCTTTCCTCCACAAGATACTGCAGGCTCAACTGCTCTTTCCACCTGCCCAGAAAGCACTAGGCAGGCTCTCTCTGGTGCTTAGATAACATAGCTGTCTTCCTGAATTTGGCCGTGGCTGCAGCGGTAACTTAAGAACTGTCTGGAGAGACTGGAGTAAAAGGCCAGTGGGCCAGTGCCAGGCTCCACAGGCTCCAGCTCCCCAGGGCTATAGGTAGAGAACAGGGGCCCAAAAGGAGAACCAAGGGTCACAGTGGTCTGGCTTATCTTAGACACTGATCCCTCATACAATATTTTGAAAAAAAAAAAAAAAAAAATGAATTAGTTGACATTTTAAAATGGGATGATTCTATATTTTAAACGTTCACATTTCTGGCTTTTTTGGAAAACGTGGAGGATCTCAAAACACTCAGGGACCCACGAGTACATGCTTCGTTGCTTAGTTGGAAGATGGACCGCCCAGGCTTGTCAGAGCCCCTCTACTCCCTCTTGTCTCCCTGTAGCTGCTTGATTCTGAGACACTTCATCCAGCCATTGGATAGTCAGCTCTTCCTAGAGGGCTAGCCACATTCCTGCAGGCCTGAGTCCTCCCAGGATGGCAGCTTGTTAATTTCCCTACAAGGCATCCGCTCTGAAGAGAGGGACGCCGCCCCTCCTGCTCCTCCATTATTTGTGCTTACAGGTCTCTCTTCCTGCTCTGATGTGGGCTATTAATAACCTTGGGCAGCATTATTAGCCTCCAAGCTCCAGGTCATGGGAGGTGAGGGTCTCTGTTCTCTGCCCTGATGCCCCGTATGCAGAGTCTGGTATCCAATTCTGAAGGCTGGTATTTTCAGAGAAGCATCAAACCCGTTAGAGACCTGCCTGCATCTAGAGGGCAGTTAGCTAGATGGGAAGGGTCAGGAAACCACACTACAGCAGGAAGGATTGATAGAACTGGGGGTGTTTAGCAGACAAAGAGAAGACCCAGGAGATGTGATTTTCTCCCTTAAACATGAAGAGCAGTCATGTAAAAAGGGGTGATATAAGTTATTACTGTTAATAACACTAATACAACCATTACTAACAATACTAGTAAGAAATCTTCAGTGTTTACTATATGCCAAGCATTACTCCAAGAATACGTATTGACTCACTAATTTTGACACAAAAACTAAGAAATAGAAGCCATAGGAAGAGGTTGCCACAGTAAATAGTGAGCTCTCTGCCTCTGGAGGAGTGTAAGCAGAGACTAGAGACTGAAAATCATCAAAGGGGTGGTTGTACTAAATGATTCTTAAGGTCTCTTTCACCCCTGGCATTCTTTGATTCAAATATTTTAACTTCAGGGACCTCCCACAGGAACTGAGTTGGATCGGTGAGTGCGAAAGATCAGAGAACCAAGGAATGAAGCGGGGAGCTCAGCTCTGTGGCCCTCAGTGTGCAGAAAAGTACATGTGTTTGACAGCAGCTCAAGGAGGATGAAGTATACATTTATATAAGTGCATTCTGAAGTTTGTATATGTAGATATATGGGAATTGATAGGTAGGTTGAGTAATCAATTGTTATTGAGACTTCTCGGGACCCTTACACAGCTCACCACTGTGTGAGAATCAGATAGACCAAAGCTGACTAGCTTATATGTTTTCCAAATTACTGGTTAGAACCCACTAGTGAGTTACATAATCAGTTTGGTTGGTTGTAGCTAGCATTAAAAAAAAAAAAAAACACACGATAGAAAACTATCAGAGTTCATCACAATTAATCAGTAATAACTCTCATTAAAGTTTTGTTTCAATAATGTGTGAGTGTAAATATCACAGGGGTGTGTGTGCTGAATGATGATGTAAAATTGGTGGGAAAATAAGTTTGAAAGCTACTATGTCAGAATGGGAGCAACCCTGTTCTGCAGGCCAAATCTGCCTTACCAGGAGTAGCTTCCCCTACCCTTCTGGAAGGAAGCTTCTGGAAGACGCCTTGGCCATCAGTGTTTGTATGGCAGCTGTACCCTCTTGTAGCTCACCTGAGTGCTGTAGCAGTCTTTTAGACTTCATTTTACCAAAACCAGAGCTAGGCACAACACCTTTTGGTCTTTCGCATTGGAATTTGTTCTGTCAAAAGCCCATTTCTTACCCACTCTGATTTATAGTGAGTGCCCTGAATGGGCATGAAAAACAGGATGCTGTAGAGATCATGCAGCTTGACCCTAGGATGGGTTTGTCTTGTGGTCGAATGCAGATAATAAATTAGCAAATTCTTCAAAAACCCTTACCTTTTTCTATGTTTTGGAATAGGTAATATACGGGCACATTACAAAATTCAGAGAACTAAAGGGTGTAGATCCTTCCCACTGGGGGCAAAACAACAAGTCTCCCTCCCTCCCCTTTCTCACCCAACCAACCCTTTGACTATGGCTACGTGACTACTACTACAACCCTTGACAAGGCACTTTTGTAAACCTTTCCCCTTTTAATCTTTTAATCTCAATAACAATATGAATATGAATATGAATATGAATTAGTAGCGTCTACAGATGAGGAAGTTGAGGCTCAGACGTGTTTCTCATCCAAGGTTGCACGGCAGATAAACAGAAGAGCCAAAACTGAGCCTGTATTTTCTGACCCAGTCTAATTCCCATCCCATACTTCCCAATGCTGCCTGAGTAGTCTCTTCAGAAGTATACAAAGTTTTGGGGAAAATTAGCAGTACAAATGGTTGCTATGGCTTTAGTCTATCTAAACATGCAGGCTTGCTGTGAAAGATAAGTAAGGTGAGGAGGCTCTTCCATGGCTCTCTTGCCTCACACACATCTGAGCTGATTATCAGTGTCTCTGCTGAGACTTTGAAAAACATCCTCAGGTAGAAATTTTAACTTCCTTCATGTCAGAAATGAAGTTTACAGAGACTATTTTCCTTGACATCAGCAGAATGGTTTCTGCTGCAAATATTCCATGAGGTTGAACAGTCAGGCTCACCGAGAGGAATCCAAGGGATGCCGTTTTACTCCAAAGGATGAGCTCTCTTTTCTCTTCCATGCTCAGGCTCTGGAGTACATTGGACTTCTTCTGGAACAAGTTTTGACCTAAAATGGGTATTTGCTAGACTCAACTCCAACTAGTTTTGTCTATATCCAATATCAAATCCACCAACAAAAGACCATGATTTGTTGTCTTTGAGGGTACTCAAAACATGTAACTCAGATTTTAAAAGCAATTCAAGGGGCGCCTGGGTGGCTCAGTCGGTTAAGCATCTGACTTCAGCTCAGGTCATGACCTTACGGCTTGTGAGTTTGAGCCCCACATTGGGCTCTGTGCTGACAGCTCAGAGCCTGCTTCAGATTCTGTGTCTCCCTCTCTCTCTGCCTCTCCCCCACTCACACTCTCTCTCACTCAAAAATAAACATTAAAAAAATAATAAAAAAATAAAAGCAATTCAAAGCAAAACTGTGTCCAAAAATATTTTGAGTTATGGCAATGTTCTTTGGAATAGTTCCCTAGAACTAATTGAAAGAATGGCAAATACCCAATTTGGGGGTTTTTTAAAAAGTTTTTGTTTATTTTGAGAGAGAGAGCACATGTGTGCATGCGTGTACTTGAACAAGGGAGGGGCAGAGAGAGAGAGGGAGAGAGAGAATCCCAAGCAGCCTCCACACTGTCAGCGCATTGCCCAACATGGGGCTAGAACTCACAAACTGTGAGATCATGACCTGAGCCGATATCAAGAGTCAGACACTCAACCGGCTGAGCCACCCAGCTGCCCAGCAAATAACCATTTGGACTCAGAACTTCTGGTCTATGAAAATGAAGTTTTATTACTTTGTAGTCATTTCTTATAAATAACAGCACTCTGTTCTATGATAATTCATTTTTGAAACATATATAAAAAACATATTTATCATTTAAAAAGTTTTTGGTTCTGAGCCACAAAAAATCCAATACAAACTGGTTTAAGAAATAAAGGGATTTCTTTTTGGCCTGCTGCCTCTTTTCAGTGCTAGGCTAGGTCCCCTCATGGTCCCCTCCTCACCCTCATCACATCCAATATGCAAAAGCTTCTCCACTTGCCGCCAGCTGCTATGGGTGAGCTGCTCATAATTCCATTTAGGGCCAACTCTCCACTTGTGCACAGGATCCTGTCTCCTCTCTCTCTCTTCCCGCACCAATTATTCCCTCTCAGCTATGCTGCCTTTAGCATGCCAACATTGCGTGATTTTTCCCAATGTCAAAACTTCTCTTCACTTCATATCCCCCTCCAGCTGCAATCCCATTTTTCTTTCCTCTTTGAGGGTAAAATTCCTGGAGAGAATTCTCCATGCTCCTGGACTCCAACTCTTTGCTTCATTTCAGTGAGTTCTGACTCAAACACCTGAACAAAAATATCCTCAGGTTTACCAGTGACCTTCATATTGCTAAGTCCAGTAGTGAGTTTTCAATTGTTATCTTAACCTTTGGCAGCATTTAATACAGTTAACTACTTGTCCTTTTTTGGAAATACTTTCTTCAATTGGACTTCAAGACAACACTCTCTTGGGTTTTTTTGTTTGGTTGGTTTTCAGTTTTTGTTTTTGCCCCTCACTGTCCACTTTTTCTTGATCTGCTTTGCTAATTCTTCCTCACCATGCATACTGGAGTATAACTGGGTTTGGTTCTGGGCTTCTTCTCTTGTACAAGTATACTTGTATCATGATTTATCCACTCCCATGACTATGCACCATCTATATCCTGTCAAATGTTAAATTATTTCTCCCCAGAACTCCGGGTGCATATTCAACTGGCTAGTGAACACTTCCACTTGGATGTCTAATGGACACCTCAAACTTGATGTGTCTGAAACAAAAATACTAACAGTTCTGGTTCCAGGGTAGCTCAGTAAGCTTCAATTAGACAAACTCCTGCAGATAATAATGATGAACATTAAAACAAAACAAAACAAAACATAAAAAAACACAACTACCTGAAGGCCCTAGAGAGTGAACAACAACATGGGGTTTCTGGAGAGGAGTCAATACTTGTAAAAATGAATGCACAGGATGACTTTCCTTTTTTTTATGGCTTTTAACCTGAAGGTTACTGTATTAAATGCTGCCATAGTAGGTTCATACAGGGCAGATAAAATGATAGAAAACCTACAGTCCTTCTGGCCTGAAGAATCAAAGGATGGAGTTTGAGACAACCATAGCCTTTGGAAAGTGAGGGGAGGAATCCAGGAAAAGAGAGTCAGAAAGGAAGAACCACACACTCTGTATATAAACTCTGTCCAAATCTCTGGTCAACCTCTGAACTGTGCACACATAAGTCAGGCTCCAGCGACCCAGATAAGAACAAAAGTACTAAGCTGAGGTTTGAGCTGTGTCCCAGGAGACGAGTTACAGTTTTATCCAACCAAGTTTATTGCTGTCTCAAACAAACAAATAACCAACCCCAAATTCAGCATTTGGAGGGAAACTATAAAACAGAATCCAGAGCCTCTATAACTTAACAATTACAATGTCAAAAATACCCCCAAATTACTCACCATATGAAGACAATGGAATTTGTGATCCATTCTCAAGAGAAAAGATAATCGACAGAGACTGACCATGAGATGACCCAGATGTTAGAATTAGCAGATCATAATTTTATTTTTAAAATTTTAGTTAATACACAGTACCATATTTGTTCTGTAGAATTCACTGATTCATCATTTACACACAACACCCAGTGCTCATCACAACAAGTGCCCTCTTTAATATCCATCATTCATACAGCCCATCTCCCACCCACCTCCCTCCAACAACCCTCAGTTTGTTCTCTATTGTTAAGAGTCTCTTGTGGTTTCTTCTCTTTCCCCCCTTCCCATAGGGTCATCTTCTTTGTTTCTTAAATTCCACATGAATGAAATAATATGGTATTTGTCTTTCTCTTATTGACTTATTTCACTTAGAATAATACATTCTGAGCGAGGAAAAAGGAAGATGGAGGTGTAGGAGGACACTGGGCTCACCGCGTATCCTGCTGATCACTTAGATTCCACCTACACCTGCCTAAATAACCCAGAAAACCGCCAGAGGATTAGCAGAACGGAGTCTCCGGAGCCAAGCGCAGACGAGAGGCCCACGGAAGAGGGTAGGAAGGGCGGCGAGGCGGTGCACGCTCCACGGACTGGCGGGAGGGAGCCGGGGTGGAGGGGCAGCCTGCCGGCCAAGCAGAGCCCCCGAGTCTGGCTGGCAAAAGCGGAAGGGCCGGACAGAGTGTGTTCCGACAGCAAGCGGGACTTAGCATCTGGGAGGTCATAAGTGAACAGCTCTGCTCAGAAAGCGGGAAGGCTGGAGGACAAAGGGAGGGAGAGCTGCTGAGCCCCCCGACGACAGAGCTCAGTTTGGTGGGGAACAAAGGCGCTCGCCAGCGCCATCTCCCTCGCCCATCCCCCAGCCAAAATCCCAAAGGGAACCAGTTCCTGCCAGGGAACTTGCTCGCTCCGCGCAAACACCCAACTCTGTGCTTCTGCGGAGCCAAACCTCCGGCAGCGGATCTGACTCCCTCCCGCTGCCACAGGGCCCCTCCTGAAGTGGATCACCTAAGGAGAAGCGAGCTAAGCCGGCCCTCCTGCCCCCTTGCACCTTGTCTACCCACCCCAGCTAATACGCCAGATCCCCAGCACCACAAGCCTGGCAGTGTGCAAGTAGCCCAGACGGGCCACGCCACCCCACAGTGAATCCCGCCCCTAGGAGAGGGGAAGAGAAGGCACACACCAGTCTGACTGTGGCCCCAGCGGTGGGCTGGGGGCAGACATCAGGTCGGACTGCGGCCCCGCCCACCAACTCCAGTTATACACCACAGCACAGGGGAAGTGCCCTGCAGGTCCTCACCACTCCAGGGACTATCCAAAATGACCAAACGGAAGAATTCCCCTCAGAAGAATCTCCAGGAAATAACAACAGCTAATGAACTGATCAAAAAGGATTTAAATAATATAACAGAAAGTGAATTTAGAATAATAGTCATAAAATTAATCGCTGGGCTTGGAAACAGTATAGAGGACAGCAGAGAATCTCTTGCTACAGAGATCAAGGGACTAAGGAACAGTCACGAGGAGCTGAAAAACGCTTTACACGAAATGCAAAACAAAATGGAAACCACGACGGCTCGGATTGAAGAGGCAGAGGAGAGAATAGGTGAACTAGAAGATAAAGTTATGGAAAAAGAGGAAGCTGAGAGAAAGAGAGATAAAAAAATCCAGGAATATGAGGGGAAAATTAGAGAACTAAGTGATACCCTAAAAAGAAATAATATACGCATAATTGGTATTCCAGAGGAGGAAGAGAGAGGGAAAGGTGCTGAAGGGGTACTTGAAGAAATAATAGCTGAGAACTTCCCTGAACTGGGGAAGGAAAAAGGCATTGAAATCCAAGAGGCACAGAGAACTCCCTTCAGACGTAACTTGAATCGATCTTCTGCATGACATATCATAGTGAAACTGGCAAAATACAAGGATAAAGAGACAATTCTGAAAGCAGCAAGGGATAAACGTGCCCTCACATATAAAGGGAGACCTATAAGACTCGTGACTGATCTCTTTTGAAACTTGGCAGGCCAGAAAGGATTGGCACGAGATCTTCAGTGTGCTAAACAGAAAAAATATGCAGCCGAGAATCCTTTATCCAGCAGGTCTGTCATTTAGAATAGAAGGAGAGATAAAGGACTTCCCAAACAAACAAAAACTGAAGGAATTTGTCACCACTAAACCAGCCCTACAAGAGATCCTAAGGGGGATCCTGTGAGACAAAGTACCAGAGACATCACTACAAGCATAAAACATACAGACATCACAATGACTCTAAACCCGTATCTTTCTATAATAACACTGAATGTAAATGGATTAAATGCGCCAACCAAAAGACATAGGGTATCAGAATGGATAAAAAAACAAGACCCATCTATTTGCTGTCTATAAGAGACTCATTTTAGATCTGAGGACACCTTTAGATTGAGAGTGAGGGGATGGAGAACTATTTATCATGCTACTGGAAGCCAAAAGAAAGCTGGAGTAGCCATACTTATATCAGACAAACTAGACTTTAAATTAAAGGCTGTAACAAGAGATGAACAAGGGCATTATATAATAATTACAGGGTCTATCCATCAGGAAGAGCTAACAATTATAAATGTCTATGCGCCGAATACCGGAGCCCCCAAATATATAAAACATTTACTCATAAACATAAGCAACCTTATTGATAAGAATGTGGTAATTGCAGGGGACTTTAAGACTCAACTTACAGAAATGGATAGAGCATCTAGACACACGGTCAATAAAGAAACAAGGGCCCTGAATGATACATTGGATCAGATGGACTTGACAGGTATATTTAGAACTCTGCATCCCAAAGCAACAGAGTATACTTTCTTCTCGAGTGCACATGGAACATTCTCCAAGATAGATCATATACTGGGTCACAAAACAGCCCTTCATAAGTTTACAAGAATTGAAATTATACCATGCATACTTTCAGACCACAATGCTATGAAGCTTGAAATCAACCACAGGAAAAAGTCTGGGAAACCTCCAAAAGCGTGGAGGTTAAAGAACACCCTACTAGCGAATGAGTGGGTCAACCAGGCAATTAGAGAAGAAATTTAAAAATATATGGAAACAAACAAAAATGAAAATACAACAATCCAAATGCTTTGTGACGCAGCGAAGGCAGTCCTGAGAGGAAAATACATTGCAATCCAGGCCTATCTCAAGAAACAAGAAAAATCCCAAATACAAAATCTAACAGCACACCTAAAGGAAATAGAAGCAGAACAGCAAAGGCAGCCTAAACCCAGCAGCAGAAGAGAAATAATAAAGATCAGAGCAGAAATAAACAATATAGAATCTAAAAAAACTGTAGAGCAGATCAACGAAACCAAGAGTTGGTTTTTTGAAAAAAATAAACAAAATTGACAAACCTCTAGCCAGGCTTCTCAAAAAGAAAAGGGAGATGACCCAAATAGATAAAATCATGAATGAAAATGGAATTATTACAACCAATCCCTCAGAGATACAAACAATTATCAGGGAATACTATGAAAAAGTATATGCCAACAAATTGGACAACCTGGAAGAAATGGACAAATTCCTAAACACCCACACTCTTCCAAAACTCAATCAGGAGGAAATAGAAAGCTTGAACAGACCCATAACCAGCGAAGAAATTGAATTGGTTATCAAAAATCTCCCAACAAATAAGAGTCCAGGACCAGATGGCTTCCCAGGGGAGTTCTACCAGATGTTTAAAGCAGAGATAATACCTATCCTTCTCAAGCTATTCCAAGAAATAGAAAGGGAAGGAAAACTTCCAGACTCATTCTATGAAGCCAGTATTACTTTGATTCCTAAACCAGACAGAGACCCAGTAAAAAAAGAGAACTACAGGCCAATATCCCTGATGAATATGGATGCAAAAATTCTCAATAAGATACTAGCAAATCGAATTCAACAGCATATAAAAAGAATTATTCACCATGATCAAGTGGGATTCATTCCTGGGATGCAGGGCTGGTTCAACATTCGCAAATCAATCAACGTGATACATCACATTAATAAAAAAAAAAAGAGAAGAACCATATGATCCTGTCAATCGATGCAGAAAAGGCCTTTGACAAAATCCAGCACCCTTTCTTAATAAAAACCCTTGAGAAAGTCGGGATAGAAGGAACATACTGAAAGATCATAAAAGCCATTTATGAAAAGCCCACAGCTAACATCATCTTCAATGGGGAAAAACTGAGAGTTTTTTCCCTGAGATCAGGAACACGACAGGGATGCCCACTCTCACCGCTGTTGTTTAACATAGTGTTGGAAGTTCTAGCATCAGCAATCAGACAACAAAAGGAAATCAAAGGCATCAAAATGGGCAAAGATGAAGTCAAGCTTTCGCTTTTTGCAGATGACATGATATTATACATGGAAAATCCGGTAGACTCCACCAAAAGTCTGCTAGATCTGATACATGAATTCAGCAAAGTCTCAAGATACAAAATCAACATACAGAAATCAGCTGCATTCTTACACACTAATAATGAAGCAACAGAAAGACAAATAAAGAAACTGATCCCATTCACAATTGTACCAAGAAGCATAAAATACCTAGGAATAAATCTAACCAAAGATATAAAAGATCTGTATGCTGAAAACTATAGAAAGCTTATGAAGGTAATTGAAGAAGATATAAAGAAATGGAAAGACATTCCCTGCTCATGGATTGGAAGAATAAATATTGTCAAAATGTCAATACTACCCAAAGCTATCTACACATTCAATGCAATCCCAATCAAAATTGCACCAGCATCCTTCTCGAAACTAGAACAAGCCACCCTAAAATTTATATGGAACCACAAAAGGCCCTGAATAGCCAAAGTAATTTTGAAGAAGAAGACCAAAGCAGGAGGCATCACAATCCCAGACTTTAGCCTCTACTACAAAGCTGTAATCATCAAGACAGCATGGTATTGGCACAAAAACAGACACATAGACCAATGGAATAGAATAGAAACCCCAGAACTAGACCCACAAACGTATGGCCAACTAATCTTTGACAAAGCAGGAAAGAACATCCAATGGAAAAAAGACAGTCTCTTTAACAAATGGTGCTGGGAGAACTGGACAGCAACATGCAGAAGGTTGAAACTAGACCACTTTCTCACACCATTCACAAAAATAAACTCAAAATGGATCAAGGACCTGAATGTGAGACAGGAAACCATCAAAACCTTAGAGGAGAAAGCAGGAAAAGACCTCTCTGACCTCAGCGGTAGCAATCTCTTACTCAACACATCCCCAAAGGCAAGGGAATTAAAAGCAAAAATGAATTACTGGGACCTTATGAAGATAAAAAGCTTCTGCACAGCAAAGGAAACAGCCAACAAAACTAAAAGGCAACCAACAGAATGGGAAAAGATATTTGCAACTGACATATCGGACAAAGGGCTAGTATCCAAAATCTATAAAGAGCTCACCAAACTCCACACCCGAAAAACAAATAACCCAGTGAAGAAATGGGCAGAAAACATGAATAGACACTTCTCTAAAGAAGACATCCGGATGGCCAACAGGCACATGAAAAGATGTTCAACATCGCTCCTTATCAGGGAAATACAAATCAAAACCACACTCAGATATCACCTCATGCCAGTCAGAGTGGCCAAAATGAACAAATCAGGAGACTATAGATGCTGGAGAGGATGTGGAGAAACGGGAACCCTCTTGCACTGTTGGTGGGAATGCAAATTGGTGCAGCCGCTCTGGAAAGCAGTGTGGAGGTTCCTCAGAAAATTAAAAATAGACCTACCCTATGACCCAGCGATAGCACTGCTAGGAATTTACCCAAGGGATACAGGAGTACTGATGCACAGGGGAACTTGTACCCCAATGTTTATAGCAGCACTCTCAACAATAGCCAAATTATGGAAAGAGCCTAAATGTCCATCAACTGATGAATGGATAAAGAAATTGTGGTTTATATACACAATGGAATACTACGTGGCAATGAGAAAGAATGAAATATGGCCTTTTGTAGCAACGTGGATGGAACTGGAGAGTGTGATGCTAAGTGAAATAAGCCATACAGAGAAAGACAGATACCATATGGTTTCACTCTTATGTGGATCCTGAGAAACTTAACAGAAACCCATGGGGGAGGGGAAGGAAAAAAAAAAAAAGAGGTTAGAGTGGGAGAGAGCCAAAGCATAAGAGACTGTTAAAAACTGAGAACAAACTGAGGGTTGATGGGGGGGTGGGAGGGAGGGGAGGGTGGGTGATGGGTATTGAGGAGGGCACCTTTTGGGATGAGCACTGGGTGTTGTATGGAAACCAATTTGACAATAAATTTCATATATTGAAAAAAAAATAATACATTCTAGTTCCATCCACATCATTGCAACTGACAAGATTCCATTCTTTTTGATGGATGAGTAATATTCCATTGTGTATATATGCCACATCTTTATCCATTCATCAGTCAATGGACATTTGAGCTGTCTCCATAGTTTGGCTATTGGTAATAATGCTGCTATAAACACTGGGATGCATTTACTCCTTCAAATCAGTATTTTTGTATCCTTTGGGTAAATACCTAGTAGTGCAATTGCTGGATCATAGGGTAATTCTATTTTTAGTCTTTTGAGGAAACTCCATACTGTTCTCTGGAGTGGCTGCACCAGTTTGCATTCCCACCAGAAGTGCAAGAGGGTTTCCCATTCTCCGCATCCTTGCCAATGCCTGTTGTTTCTTGTGTTAATTTTTAGCCATTCTAACAAGTGTGAGGTCGTATCTCATCATGGTTTTGATTTGTGTTTCCCTGATGATGAGTGATGTTGACCATCTTTTCATATGTCTGTTGGCCATCTGAATGTCTTCTTTGGAAAGGTGTCTATTCATGTCTTCTGTTCATTTCTTAACTGGGTTGTTTTTTGGGTGTTGAGTTTGATAAGTTCTTTTATTATAGATTTTGGATACTAAATCTTTATCAGATATGTCATTTGCAAACAATTTCTGCTATTCTATAGACTGCCTTTTACTTTTGTTGTTTCCTTTGCTGTGCAGAAGCTTTTTATCTTGATGAGGTCCCAATAGCTCATGTTTGCTTTCATTTCCCTTGCCTTCAGTGACATGTTTAGTAAGAAGTTGCTCCAGCCAAGGTCAAAGAGGTTGCTGCCTGTGCTCTCCTCTAGGATTTTGATGGTTTCCTGTCTCACATTTACGTCTTTCATCCATTTTGAATTTATTATCGTGTGTGGTGTAAGAAAGTGGTCCAGTTTCATTCTTTTGCATGTCACCATCCAGTTTCCCAACACCATTTGTTGAAGAGACTGTCTTTTTCCGTTGGATATTCTTCCCTGCTTTGTTGAAGAAGAGTTGACCATATAGTTGTGGGTCCACTTCTGGGTTTTCTATTCTGTGCCATTGATCTACTTGTCTATTTTTGTGCCAGTACCATAGTGTCTTGATGACTATAGCTTTGTAATATAGCTTGAAATCCAGAATCGTGACGTCTCCAGTTTTGTTTTTATTTTTCAGGATTGCTTTGGCCATTTGGGGTCTTTTGTGGTTACATACAAATTTTAGAATTAGCTCTGTGAAGAATGTGGGTAGCATTTTGATAGGGATTGCATTAAATGTGTAGTATACACAAAGCTTAAGCTTTGGGTGGTATACACATTTTAATAATATTTGTTCCTACAATCCATGAGCATGAAATGTTTTTCTATTTCTTGGTGTCCTCTTCAATTTCTGTCATAAGTTTTCTATAATTTTCAGAGTACAGATCTTTTACCTCTTTATTTACATTTATTCCTAGGTATCTTCTTGGTTTTGGTGCAAATGTAAATGGGATTGATTCCTTAACTTATTTTTCTGCTGCTTTGTTATTGGTGTATAGAAATGCAACAGATTTCTGCATGTTGATTTTATATCCTGTGACTTTGTTGAATTCATGTATTAGTTCTAGAAATTATTATTTGCAGAGTCTTTCAGGTTTTCTACATAGAGTATCTTGTCTTATGCAAATAGTGAAAGTTTTACTTCTTTGTTGATTTGTATGCCCTTTATTTCTTTTTGTTGTCTTATTGCTAAGATTAAGACTTTTAGTACTATGTTAAATAGTAATTGTGACAATGGGTACCCTTGTCTTGTTCCTGACCATAGGGGAAAGTCTCTTAGTTTTTCCTCACTTAGGATAATATAAGCTGTGAGTGTTTCATATATAGCCTTTATGATGTTGAGGTATGTTCCATCTATCCCTATTTTGTTAAGGGTTTTTATCAAGAATGGATGCTATATTTTGTCAAATGTTTTTTCTGAATCTATTGACAGGATAATATGGTTCTTTTTTAAAAAATGTTATATTTGAGACAGAGAGAGAGAGAGAGAGGGAGAGAGAGAGAGAGAGAGAGAGAGAGAGAGAGAGAGAGAGAGAATTCACAAGCAGGGGACGGGCAGAGAGAGATGGGGACACAGAATCTGAAGCAGGCCCCAGGCTCTGAGCTGTCAGCACAGAGCCCAATTCCGGGCTCCAACTCACAAGCTGTGAGGCCATGACCTGCACCAAAGTCAGCAGCATAAGTGACTGAGCCACTCAGGCATCCCATGGGTCATATTTTTCTTTCTCTCATTAATGTGGAGTATCATGTTGATTGATTTGCAAATATTGAGCCAGCCGTACAGTCCAGGAATAAATCCCACTTGATCATGATGAATAGTTTTTTTAATGTATTGTTGAATTTGATTTGCTAGTATCTTGTTGAAAATTTTTGCATCCAGACTAATCAAGGATATTGGTCTATAATTCTCCTTCTTAGTGGGGTCTTTGTCTGGTTTTGGAATCAAGGTAATGGTGTCTTCACAGAATGAGTTTGGAAGTTTTCCTTCTATTTCTATTTTTTGGAACAATTTGAGAAGGATAGATATTAACTTTAAATGTCTGGTAGAATTCCCCTGGCAAGTCATCTGGCCCAGGACTCTTGTTTGTTGGGAGATTTTTGATTACTGATTCAATTTCTTTGGAGGTTATGGGTCTGTTCAAATTTTCTATTTCTTCCTGTTTCAGTTTTGGTAGTTTGTGAGTTTCTAGGAATTTGTCCACTTCCCCCAGATTGCCTAGTTTGTTGGCATAGAATTTTTCATAGTATTCTCTATAATTTTGTATTTCTGTGGTGTTGGTTGTGATCTCTCTTCTTTCATTAGTGACTTTATTTATTTGGGTCCTTTCCTTTTCCTTTTCTTTTTTAAAGTTTATTTATTTTTGAGATAGAGTGTGAGTAGGGGAGAGGCAGAGAGAGAGGGAGACACAGAATCTAAAGTAGGCTTCAGGCTCTGAGCTGTCAGCACAGAGCCCAACATGGGGCACAAATTCATGAACTGTAAGATCATGACCTGAGCCAAAGTCCAACACTTAACCGACAGAGCCACCCTAGGTGCTCCCCTTTTCCTCTTTGATAAGTGTGGCTAGGGGGTTGTCAATTTTGCTAATTCTTTCAAAGAACCAGCTCCTAATTTCATTGATCTGTTCTACTGTTTTTTAATTTTATGTTAATATCATTGATTTCTGCTCTAAACTTTGCTGGTTTTGGGCTTTATTTGCTGTTATTTTTCCAGCTCTTTTAGGTCTACGGTTAGGTTTTTTATTTGAGACCTTCCTTCCTTCCTTAGGAAGGCCTGGATTGCTATATACTTCCCTCTTATGACTGCCTTTGCTGCAACCCAAAGGGTTTGCACTGCCATGTTTTCATTTCATTGGCTTCCATGTACTTTTTTATTTACCCTTTAATTTTTTGGTTAACTCATTCATTCCTTAGAATTTTCTTTAACCTCCAAGTATTTGTGGTCTTTCCAATTTTTTTCTTGTGGTTGATTTCAAGTTTCATAGCATTTTCATCGTGGTCTGAAAATATGCATGCTATGATCTTGATCTTTTGGTACCTGTTGAGGGCTGCGCTGTGACCCAGTATGTGATCTATAATGGGGAATGTTCCATGTGCACTTGAGAAGAATGTGTATTCTGCTACTTTAGGATAAAATGTTAAGCCTATCTGGTCCAGTGTGTCACTCAGAGCCTTGTTTCCTTGTTGATTCTCTGCTTAGATGATCTGTCCATTGCTGTAAGTGGAGTGTTACAGTCCCCTACTATTATGGCATTATTGTCAATGAGTTTCTTCATGTTTGTGATGAAATGATTTATATATTTGGGTGTTCCAAGTTGGGGGCATAAATATTTACAATTGTTAGATCTTGGTGGATAGACCCTTTAATTATGATATAATGCCCTTTTTCATCTCTTGTTACATTCTTTGTTTTAAAATCTAGTTTGCCTGATAGAAGTATGGCTACTCTGGCTTTCTTTTGACATTCATTAGCATTATAAATGGTTCTCTTTCAATCTGCAAGTGTCTTTAGGTCTAAAATGAGTCTCTTGTATGCAGCATATAGATGGATGTGGGTTTTTTTTTTTATCCATTCTGATACCCTATGTCTTTTGATTGGAGCATTTAGTCCATTTACATTCAGAGTGATTATTGAAAGATATGAATTTAGTGCCATTGTGTTACCTGTTGAGATGGTGTTTCTGGTAATGTTCTCTGGTCCTTTGTAGCCTTTGTTGCTTTGGTCTTTTTTTTCCTCCACTCAAAGAGTCCCCCTAAAAATGTCTTGCAGGACTGGATTAGGGTCATGAACTGCTTTAGTTTTTGTTTGCCAGGCACAGGGTTGGGAAGAGGGGAGAGTTGGTGTAAGTTGGTCTGCCTCCACTGGGAGCCACTGTGTTGCTCTCTGAAATCCCACCATGCTAGTGTTAGGGGGGAAATGTTGCAACTCTAATCTCTCGGCCCTAGACAGGGGATCTCACATGCCCCTACTGTTCAGCTAGCCCTCACAGATAGGAAGGGCAGTCAGCTTGCCCTGCACCATAGCTCTCCTGTATTTTTTCTTTGGCATGCTGCTGGGATTCAAAACTCAAAGTCTTAAGGGGCCCGGCATCATGCAGACCTGCCCCCTTCTGCAGAGTAGAGCCTCTCCACTCTGCATCTGATGTCCTTTGTCCCAGAAAAACAATCCTAACCCTGCACAGTGTGTGGAATCTATGGTGTAGCACATCTAAGAGCAGCAAAAAGGTTATATGCCCTCTGTGTGTGCTTCTGTCCCCTGCTGATGATAGGTCTTTTGCTGGTGCCTATGGGATCTTTTGTCCTTGGAGAGGCAATATACCCTCTTCCAAAAGTACTCCAGGAAGGGGAATGTTCTCTGCCACTGTGCCTGGATATTCCTACACCATGTTATGTCCTCCAGGGCCAGCACCCTGTTCCCCAGGAGCATGCACCACAGCTCCACTCTGGAAAAAGTCGTGCACTTCCAAAACCTCAGCGTGAGCTCTACAAGCGGTCTGCAAAAAAAAACCCTGCCACACTCAGTATCTCTCACTCCCCAGTTCATGGTCCAGACAGGTTTTCCTTTTGTGTGAATCCAATGCCACATTCTCACATTCCTCTCTCTTTCTCTCCCTTTTGTCTCTTCATGGAAAGGGTTCCCTCCTCTCTGCAGCACTGCTGTTTTCTCTCCCTCAGCTCACTTCCATGCACCTTGCACCTGCCACACTGTCTCCCTCCAACCTTGGAAATACTTCTGCCACTCCACAGATCAGTTTCCTGGGTGTTCAAAGTGATCTGACTGCACTACAGCTGTGTTTGAGAAATGAGGAAAGTCCAGGGTCCCCCTATTTCTTCACCATCTTAACTCTTCCCGTAGCAGATCATAATTTTAAAGTGGCTGTTATAACTATGCTTCATGAAGTAAGGGATTACATGTTTATAATAAATGAAAAGAGAAACTATTTAAAAAAAAACTAAATGGCAATTCTAGAACAGAAAAAAAAATTAATATTTGAAATTAAAAATTTAGTGGGTAGGCTTAACAACAGAATGAAGACACCAAAGGAAAAAAATCAAAGACCTTGGGGCACCTGGGTGGCTCAGTCAGTTGAGCTTCTGACTTCAGCTGATATCATGATCTCACGGTTCATGAGTTTGAGCCCCGAGTCAGGCTGTGTGCTGATGGCTCAGAGCCTGGAGCCTGCTTTGGATTCTGTGTCTTGATCTTTCTGCCCCTCCCCCACTCACATTCTGTGTGTATGTCTCTCTCTCTCAAGAATAAACATTAAAAAAAAGTCAAAGACCTTGAAGTTAGATCAGTAGAAAGTATCTAGTCTGAAGAACAAAGAGAAAAAAGCTTGAGAAAAAAAAATGAACAGAGACTCAGAAAGCTATGAAACAATCCCAAAATGTCTAACACATGTAACTGACTCTTCTCTTGAAGGGGAGAAACTACCAAAGAGAATAAAATTTTTTTGAAGAAACAATAGCCCAAATTTGGTAAAAGACATGCATTTACAGATTCAAGAAGCCCAGTATATTCCAAGTAGCATAAATACAAAGAAAACTTCCCTTAGACACACTGTAGTCAAACTGCTGAAAATCAAAGATAAAGGGAAAACCTTGAAGGTAGCCAGAAAAAAAAAAAAAATTACATTTCATATGAGAATAGGAGGAATAACTCAAATGATCCTGAATTCTCATCAGAAACAATGGAGGCCAATATCTGATAAAGGGTTAATATCCAAACTATACAAGGAACTCATAAACTCAATAGCAGAAAAACAACCCAATTAAAAAATGGGTAAAGGACCTAAGTAGACATTTTTCTGAAAAAGACATACTGGTACATGAAAAGGTGTTCAACATAACTGATCATCAATTAGATGCAAATCAAAACCACAATGAGATATCACCTCATGCTTGTTAGAATGGCTTCTATCAAAAAGACAAGGGAAAAATGTTAGCGAGGATGTGGAGAAAAGGGAATGCTCGTACACTGTTGGTGGAAGTAAAGTGGTATGACCACTATGGAAAACAGTCTGAAGCTTTCTCAAGAAATTAAAGATAGAATCACCATACGATCTGTAAGTCCCACTTCTGGGTGTATGTCCAAAGGAAGTGAAACCATTATCTCAAAGAGGTATCTATACTTCCATGTTCATTGTAGCACTACTCACAATAGCCAAAGCATGGAAACAACCTAGTGTCCGACAACAGGTGAATCAATAAAATGTGATATATTTATACAATGAGATGCCATTCAGTCTTAGAGAGGAAATCCTGTCACTTACAACAACATGGATGGACCTTGAGGGCATTATGCTAAGTGAAATAAATCAGAGAAAGAGAGAAAGACAAATACTGCACGGTATCACTTATATGTGGAATCTTTAAAAAAAAAAGTCAAATGCATAGAAACAGAGGAGAAAAGTGGTTGCCAGGGGGCTAGAGGATAAGGAAAATAGGTTGGTAAAAGACTACAAACTTCAGCTATAAGATGAATAAGGTCTGAGGATCTCATGTATAGCACAGTAACTATAGTTGAGAACACTGTATTGTATAATTGAATGTTTCTAAAAGAGTAGAATTTAAATGTTCTCATCACCCACCCCCACAAAAGGTAAATATATGAGGTGATGGATGTGTTAATTAACTCAATGGGGGAAATCCTTTCACAATGTGTGTGTGTGTGTGTGTGTGTATGTGTGTGTGAGTGTATATAAAATCACATGTTATACACTTTAAATTCCTTATCAATGTTGTCAATTATACCTCAAAAAAACTGAAAGAAAGAAAACAAATAATTGAGGCCAGAAACCAGCGGGCCAACATCTCTAAAGAACTGAAAGTAAAACTTTTCAAACCAGAATTCTATATCCAGCAAAACTATCCTTTAAAAACAAAGGTAAAATAAAGGTATTTCCAGATAAAGGGAAACTTAAAAAATTCACCAGTAGCAGAGCTTAATGCAAAAAATGTTAAAGTTCTCAGGCTGAAGCCAAATAATGTAAGAGGGGAAATTTGGATCATTAGAAACAAAGGAAGAGGATAGGAAATGGTAAACAGCTAGGTAAATACAAAATCAAATCTCTCATCCCCACTCTGCTCCACCCAAGCCTGCTTTTCCAGTAGGTTTACTTATCTCAGTGATTAAAACTCCATTTTCACAGTTCCCCAGGCAAAAAAACAAAAACAAAGCCTTGGCATGAGCTCTTCTTCCTCTCACACCCCAGCAAGTGTTCTTGGCTCTACTTTCCAATCAATATATATTCAGAATCTGACCGTTCTTTTTATCCCTATTTACCTTCCTGGTCCAAGCCCCTGCTATCTCTCACCTGGATTACTGCAGTAGTCTGTTCATCAATCCTCCCTAATTTACCCTTGCTACCATAGAGTAAATGGCACACGACACAGTCACTCTGCTGGTCAACACTCTCCATTGGCTTCCCACCTCGCCCAGAAAAGAACACAATTCTTGTCACAGTCTACAAAGTCCCCATGTGGTATGACCCCTGCCACTTCTCTGCCCTTCTTCCCCCACCCCCTCTCCTCGCTTAATCTGATCTGGCCACCTTGGCTTCCTTGCTGTTCCACAAACACATTAGCATACTCCTGCCTCCGGGACTCACTTCTCTCCCCATTACTCTTTTCTGATATGTAAGAGCAGGCTCACTCCTTCACTTCTCTGTCTACATGATGCCTTATCCATCCTAACCATCCTAAATAAACCAACAATACAACATACATTCTCTTCCTCCCATGTCTTATGTTAGTTTTCTGCATAACACTTATTGTCTTCATATTTAAATGTTTGTTGAACAAATGAATGGCCCAAATACCTAGAATACAAGGCTGAAGGCTCAGATAAAGGCCTAAGAGAGCTCAAAGGAGGAAACAAGTATTTATTGAGCATCACCCGTTTCTAGCACTGTTGGCTAAGTTATATCATTTGATCTTCATGACCATCCTGTTAACTAATTTGTTGTCATTAATTTAGAGAGAGATATTGAGGCCCAGAGAGGTAAAGAGATTGCCAAGGTTACGTGCATAGTAAATGGTGGCAGAATTCAAACCTAGATCTTTATAATTTCACTTAGATATTCATTTCATAACTCAGCTCCCCAAACCATATCTGGTGCAGGTGAGGGAAGAGGGAGGAAGTATCTGGAACAGTTTCCTGGAAGAGGTGGCACCTTGGTTCCTGTGAGATAATAAAAAAAGTATCTATTAGTCTGTCCCTGGTTCCTAGCACAGAACTGCTAAAACCCTTGTAATTCCCTAAGTGATAAGAGCACTAGAAGCATCTTTTGTTCTAATATTTGGTCTTTGACCCTAATTCCTGACACAGGGCTTCTAAATCCCTTGGAATCTCCTGGATGACAGCAGTATCTTTTGTTCTATTGAGGTGACTCTTGGTGGGCTTCTGGATGAGGGCCGGTCACCAGAACGACAAAGCCATAATGAGAAGCTTGGAATTTTCAGCCCTATGCCCCCATTCTCCAGAGAGGGAGGACGGGCTGGAAATGGACTTAATAACTTGATTACACCTACATGATGAAGCTTCCATAAAATCCCAATTGTATGGGTTTTGGAGAGCTTCCAGGTTGGTAAACATGTGGAGGTGCTGGGAGAGTGGAGTGCTCAGAGAGGGCATGGAAGCTCCTCATCCTTTCCCATGTATCCTGCCCGATACATCTCTTCCATCTGGATGTATCATCTGTAACCTCTATCATATCCATTTAAAATAAATATAAGAATTAATTAAACTGTTTTCCTGAGTTCTGTGGCCACTCTAGCAAATTAATCAAACCTGAAAAGGGGGTTGTGGGAACCTCCAATTTATAGCTGATCAGTTAGAAGCATGGGTGACAACCTGGACTTTCAATTGGAATCTGAAGTGAGGGGGTGGGGGACAGTCTTGTAGGACTGAGCCCTTAACCTGTGGGACCTGATGCTACATCCAGGTAGACTATGTCTGAATTAAGTTAGGACACCCAGCTGATGTCTCAGAATTGCTAGGTGTGGGGAAAAACCCACACACCTGGTGTCAGAAGTGTTGCAAGTGTGATAGTAGTATGAGTAAAGGAGACACATAGGAAAGTTTCTCCTAACATAGTTCCAAGGGATTAGGTATAGGCAAGAGGTTAGCATTGCTCACACTTACAAGGAGTTGGATGGAGTATAAATTTGCTAAAAGGAAAGGGACATTCTAAGACATATTATGTAAGAGATGAGGTGATACCGAGAGCAACCCTTTCTGCTTCACAATTCTGCCTAAATTTCTCAACAATTACAGTTGTCCCCAACTGGAGCCAGTGACCTAGACAGTAAGGATTGTGAAACTGAATAGAGTGGAGCCAGGAGGCCAGAAGGGGGAGCTCTCACACTGTACCACTCAACAGCACTTCTCAGACCCAACAGATAGAGTTGTATCTTGAATTCGCAACCCAACCAGGAAAAGCCTATTTTACTACCTCAGAAAGAGAAAGGAAGATTTTCTCCTTGCCTGGCAACAAACCAGCCAATGAGAGACTCACAACTCAGCCAATGAAAAGCCACTACAACTCCCATTTTACTCCAATGAACTTTTCATTTACAACAGCCCCTCCCAACTTCCCCCTTCTACTCTGTAAAGCAGTGTTCCTCTCCTTTGTGCTCCCCACTTGCCTATGGCTTTTGCTGTAGCTGGCTTGTCCCGAATTGCAATTCCTCTGTGATTCCTGAATAAACCCGTTTTGCTGGGGAAAAGACTGGCTGTTTCACTTCCTTTTTTTGTTAGTTTGTTTTAATGTTTATTTATTATTTTGAGAGAGACAGAGCGTGAACAGGGGAGAAGCAGAGAGAGAAGGAGACACAGAATCTGGGGCAGGCTTTAGGCTCTGAGCAGTCAGCACAGAGCCCGATGCAGGGCTTGAACTCACCGACCAGGAGATCATGACCTGAGCTGAAGTCAACACTCAACCGACTGAGCCACCCAGGTGCCCCTGGCTGTTTTACTTTTAAGGTCAACAGGATGATAATCTAATGATCTCTTATCCTTATAGATTGCTTTAGAGTTTACAAAGTACTTTCACATATACTACCTCATTGATCCTGTGACAGTTCTGTAACTAGGATAAGGCAAGTATTATTTTCCCCATTTCATATATGAGGAAGTGAAGTCTCAGTTATTAGACACCAACACAGGTCTTTCCACTTGAGGGTCAGTGCTCTTTCAAGGTAGTGAGATCTCCAGCCTTGAAGTGTTTGGTGGAAGACACAGGACTCCATGTCAGATTGGGGTGTGTGTGTGTGTGTGTGTGTGTGTGTGAACAATGGTAAAAGAACAAGACAAACTCTGTGGGCTTCATGATCCTGGTTCAATCAGTTTTATAAACAAGTATTTATGATAAAATATATACAGATGGTCCCAGACTTACGACAGTTTATGATTTTCCTACTTTATGATGGTGTGAAAGTGATACACAGTAGACATTGTACTTCGAGTTTTGAATATTGGTCTTTTCCCAGGCCAGTGATATGCAGATACCCTCTTCTGACCCTGAGCACTGGCATCAAGCTGCAGCTCCCAGTCAGCCACGTGATCATGAGATGAACAGTCAACACACTTACAGTCCTCTGTAACCATACACCTACTCTGTTTTTGACCTTCAATATAGCATTCAATAAATTACATAAGATATTCAACACTGTTACGAAATCGTTTCTGTGTTTGATAATTTTGCCCAACTGTAGGCTCACATAAGTGTTCTCGGCACATTTAAGCTCAGTTAGGCTAAGCTATGATATTCAGCATTTTCAACTTACGATATTTTAATTTTTTAATTTTATTTTTTTAAGCATGTGCTTGAGAGAGCGTGCACAAGCAGGGGAGAGGGGCAGAGGGAGAGAAAGAGAGAATCTTAAGCAGGCTCCATGCTCAGTGCAGAGTCTGACACGGGGCTCGATCCCATGACCCTGGGATCATGACCTGAGCAGAAATCAAGAGATGTTCAACCAACTGAGCCACCCAGGTGCCCCACCTTACGATATTTTTAATTTATGGTGAGTCTGTCAGAACATAATCTGATTGTGAATGGAGGAAGATCTGTGTAACATAAAATTGAACATTGTAATCATTAAAAAAAATGTGTTTTAACATTTATTTATTTTTGAGACAGGGAGAGACAGCATGAATGGGGGAGGGTCAGAAAGAGAGGGAGACACAGAATCTGAAACAGGCTCCAGGCTCTGAGCTGTCAGCACAGAGTCTGACACGGGGCTCGAACTCGCGGACCGTGAGATCATGACCTGAGCCGAAGTCGGATGCTTAACCAACTGAGCCACCCAGGCGCCCCAGTAATCATTTTTAAATGTACAGTTCAGTGACATTAAGTGCATTCACAATGTTGTGCAACCATCACCACTGTTTTCAGAATTTTTTTTGTCATCCCAAACTAAAACTCTGTACCCATTAAACAATAACTCTCCGTTCTCCTGAAAACTATCATTCTACTTTCTGTCTCTATGAATGTAACTATTCTGGGTACCTCATAAGAGTACAAATACAATATTTGTCCTCTTGTGTCTGGCTTAATTCACTTGGCAAAATGTTTTGTGGCATTTATCAGAATTTCACTCCTTTTTAAGCCTGAATGATATTCATCATATATTTTTACCACATTTTGGTATTTTTTCATTGTTGCCATGGTTCAGTCTTGCTGACAAAAGACCGCAGCCTCCTTCATCAGAAATATTTTTCTTTAGGCTGCCAGTCCTAAGATCGAAATATACCAGCATACTATCTCCTTACCCCAGGGAAGCTCCTCCTACCCCCAACCCCCTATGCAAGCAGGGCTATTTGCACAGAGAATTACCTACTTGGGATGGGATCCCATCGTGAGGACCAGACTTCCTAGAAGTTTCTAGTCTTCTAGAAGACAGTACTGTGCAAGGGCCAGGCACTAGAACTTCCCTTTCCTTGAAGAATAGAAATGGCAAAATATTCCAGTTCCTCTTCCTTCCCCAAACTCAGAAATGTAGCCCAGCTGCTCAAATTGCCTGGGCCAGGGAGTGAGAGAAAGGTGGCCCGTGGGGAACAGTCACAGTTTTTCCCCTGTTCCCTCACACAATCTCCCAAGAACCCTCCATCCTGCGTAGCCACTGCCCACTAAATGCCAGAACAGGGTGGTGTGGCCACCTGTTGGGCACCGGGGGTGGTGCAGCCTTGGGGCCCAGAGAGGCCACAAGGTCCACACAGGGATCCCTGCTCTACGCCATCACTGGGGAAGGAAAGGGCTTGCAGGCTGAAATTGTTTCTGGAGAAGCTAGATAAAAAGCAAAAATAAAAAACAAAAGCAGCCCCTACATCCAGACAATGGAATTTAATTCAACGCTGAAAAAGAAATGAGCGATCAAGCTTAAAAAGACACAGGAAACTTAAATGCAAATTGCTAAGTGAAGGCAGCCAATCTGAAGAGGCTACATACTGTGCGATTCCAAAGATAGAACATTCTGGAAAAGGTAAAACTGGAGACAATAAAAAGATCAGTTGTAGCCAGGGGTTGTGGGGGCAGGGAGGGAGAAAAGAATGAGTAGGCTGAGCACAGGGCATTTCTGTAGCAGTGAGACCACTGGGTAGGGTACTATAATGGTGGATACATGCTGTCATACATTTGTCAAAACCCAGGGAACGTGCAACACTGGGAGTGATCCTTAATGAAAACAATGGACTCGGGGTGATTGTGATGTGTCAGTACAGGCTCACGGACTGGAACCAATGCTCCCCTCTAGAGGCGGGTGTTGGTGGTGCTAGAGGCCGGGGGTGGGGGTGGGCAGGGGGTGGATATGGGAACTCTCGTACTAGCTGTTCAGTTTTGTTGTGAACCTGAAACCGCTCTAAAATATAAAGTCTACAAAAACAAACTCTGTGCTGTGTCACAAGGAGGGCCACTTTGATCCACACAGCAGTCAGTCACTCAGTTTCAGACTCAGAAAGCCCTGCTCTCCCCCAGGAGCCCTCACAGCCCCTCTCTCTCTCTTCTGGTGCCTTTTCCCCATGGGCAGGGACAACAGCCACTCCTTCACCTTTTTTGCGAAGTGTAGGAAGAAGCTCTCTAGAGTTGCTTCAAGTCCTCTGTTCTATTCCAGCTTAAATGTCACCTCCTCGTCAAGTCTTCCTTGACCACCCTGACCCCCAGCCTCTGCCCATCCCATCTGGTTTTGGGCCCAGCCCTCATCACTACCTGAAATTAGCTACTCCCTTACACATTTCTTTTACATTGCCCCATGACAGAATATAAGCCCCACCAAAGCAGGCACTGTCCCTAGTGATCAGAACAGTGGGTGGCACAGAGTAAGAGCTCAAAAAGGCTTGTTGACGGACTGAATAGTTGTGTTACCGACCAGCTGCATAACCTGGGGCAAGGTAGTTAAACTTCTCCGGACCCCAGTCTCCTCGTCTGTAAAATGGGCAATTAGACTTAATGATCATCATCTCTTCTTGCTGCAGTGCTCTGAGCATTCCAGCAAGCGTCAGAATGACCTTGTTATTCCACTTGAGGGCTTCTGCCAGGCCACGGGGTGACTTCGAGGTATTTAGGGAGAGAATTCCTAGCGACCCAACGTTGCCTGACCTTCCGGGCTAGGTGTGTGGGTGGAGAGGTCCAAATGTGTGCTGGGTGGGGGCGCCTGGGTGGCTCAGTCTGTTAAGCATCTGACTCTCTATTTTGGCTCAGGTCGCGATTTCACGGTTGTGGGATTGAGCCCCGTGTTGGGCTCTGTACTGACCGCATGGGGCCTGCTTGCGATTCACTCTCTCTCCGCACCCCCCCACCTCTTTCTGCTGCTCCCCTGCTTGTGCGCTATGTTTCAAATATAAAAAGTTTTTTAAAAAAGGGGTGCCGGATGAATTGGGGCCCGGGGGAGTCCCTAGAAGTACATTCTAGGAGTCCCCTAGAACGTAAACTCCAAGACAGCAAGGATCTTGTGTTTGTCTATCCCACGTGCCAAGAACAGTGCCTGGCACACAGTAGTCTCCATAGTGCATGAGTGAAGCACACACAGTGCAGGTGTTTCCCTTCCCGGGCGAGTATTGTCTGGGTCATGTGTGGGATGAAAATAGCAATGATCGTCCCTCCCATTGGCGGAGCCCTCTGCAAAGTGTTTGCACCTGCATCATCTCATGTGCGCCTCATGACAACCCCACGAGATTAGTCCCATTAAGTGTTATTATCCCCAATTTACGGATGAGCTAACTGAGGCTCAAGGAATTTGACCTGCTCAAGGCCACATAGCTGGTAAATGGCAGAGCCTGATCTCGGACCCAGTGCTTGGGTGTGTTGCTGGTCACGCAAAGCCCTGAGTGTGAGCAGGAGAAGGAAGCCTGGTGTTACACCCAGGCCCTGAAGAGAGAAAAAGAGGAACAGAGAAAAGTGCTATGAGCCCCGGAGAGTTCATGGGGCTGAGCCCACGGGGTGCTGCCTGGGGTGGAGGCTAAGTGAGCAGCAGGGGGAAGGGGCAGAGACCCCCCTCCTCGCCCCCGACCCTGGCCTCCAGAGGCCGATGACCCCATGCAGGGAGCTGCTAGAGAGACTGCTAGCCTCACGTAGGCTCCACTGCCCCTCAGGCCCAGACACGCACGGCTCCAGAAAGGTCCTTCACAGGGCACAGAAGCCAAGGATGTGGGCAAACTGGTTTGAGGCACACAAAAGCCAACTCAAAGCTTCTTCCCTTTCCCGCACGATGCACGTACCTGCCCCTCACCCCTACGCCAAGGAGAACTCTTCAAAATGACATTTACCCACCTCCAAATCTGACTTTGCCAAAGTCACTCTCGTGTCACCCCGAGTCATACCTATACACACAGCCATCCAGACTGCTCCCTGTGGGGGCCCCCAAGCACAGTCCTGTCCTGCCCTCACCCACCTCCACCTGTGGAAGCCGTCTGGCCTCATCCTGCAGAGTCTTCTCTGCTTTCTGGGCCTAAAGTGCCTGCCCTCTCCTGTATGCCAAAGCCTGCGGCAGGCCCTCTGCCCTGGCTCCTACCACTGGAGCCTTCCACACCGTTAATGCATATGTGTGACTACTTCCCCTCCGCAGCTGTCAACCCAACCCCCCCAACCCCCATGGGTAAAACTCAAGCCCCCAGGCTGGGCCCGACCTGGCACAGGGGTCACAGAAGCGGTCACCTTGCACCAGCCCATGTCAGGGAGCCCCGGGGGCGGTCAGAGGCCATCACACATCCCTGAGGACTTTTCCCCAGAAGCCACCAGGCAGCGATGAGGAAATGGGAGGTGGGGTAGAGGCCGGAACAAATGGGAGCCCACACACCTGCCTGTGTTAGTCACCGAGGGCATGCAGCCGAGCCGAAGTCATCTCTAAAGCTGGTGCAAGCAGGACAGGTGGGAAGAGGGAGGGCCCATCCGCAAAACTGGTGGGAAGACGCACTGGGTCAAAATGTCCTTCTCTTGCTGGAGGGACAGTTTTCCTTCCGGACTCCCCAGTAAGACTCGAAATAGCAAGAAGAGGATGTCTTGATCAATCACAGGCTGTATTTTGGGTTTGCTCCATCAGTCAATATGGGCCCCGTGGCCTCCCCTCCTGCTGTGTGCCAGACCCTAAAACTTAGATTCTACCTTCTGGCTTCAGATGGAGCTTGGGACGCAGCTTTCCCTGCCTGCCGCTCTGGAAATGGGCGCCGGAGCTCCACCAAACAGACGGTTATTACCGCCAAGTGTAGCTAATAGTTATTTATTGATCACATGTTCGTTGATTGCCTACTCTCCCGGGCCTCGTGCTAAGGACTTCACACGCATTCTCATTTACTTAGTGGGGTAGCTCCCGCAGATGATTCTGGTGGCTCCTGTGGGGAGGGGGCGAATCCAACCTGGGTGGGGTGACCAGATGCCCTGACTTGCCCTGGACAGTCCCGTTATATGTCTGTTGTCCCAGTATCACCATCAACAGAGCCACCTCTCATTCTCGGAAGTGACCTGATGAGGAGATAAATGATGGGTTTGGGGGACTCTCCCTGGCCTGGCGCCGGGGATCTGTGTGTGATGCACCTGTTCCCCAGAGTCACCTGGGTGTTGCCAGGCGGACACTAGAGGGCGCCAGTCAGTTGTGCCTGGCCTTCGCATCTCCAGAGGGCCCAGCAGCCCTGCAAGGCCAATCTTGGGAAAGCAGAGGCGGCAGGTGGGGGGTGAGCTGGGAGAGTACCCAACAGAGCCCTGGCTGAGCCCCCTCCTAGCCTAGATCCAGCCTGGCCCACCTCCTCTCACACCCCCCATCCACCCAGCCCAGCTCCTGAGCAGACAGAGCCCTCTCCCTCCAGGAACCTGGGAATCCTATGAGGGAGGAGGGGTCCCGGCACTGTTTCCGTCTCTTCCATTTCAGCCTGGCCAGGCCCCTGCCAGCCTCTTCCCCAGGATGTCGGATCCAGTATGGTTCACCCTGGGCTGGAGGCCTCAGACCATGAGGCCTGGGACTGGGCTGCAGGTGGTCGTTCTGGAAAAAATAACGAGCAGGCCAGGTATCAAGGAAACTCCTCAGCCCTCCAAGGGGTAGGTGTGGGAGTGAGGAGGACAGGGGACAGGAGGTAGAAGGGCTGATAGAGCACTTGGTTGGTTGTGTGTGGGGGGGGGGGGGGGGGACCGGCCTTCTCCTCCTTAACCCACTCTCACTAGCCTTGAGAACTCAGGCACAATGCTCAGGCCTCAGTGTCCTCTCCCTTGGAGGGGTCAGAAGGCTTGTGGCCCACAAAGAGCCCACATCTCACCATCCTGGCCTGGCCACTGCCCCACCCAGCACTCTGCCCTGCAATCACAATCAGACACAAGATTGGTCTCCAGGGGGACAAACTGTTCCCATTCAGACAAAACCCTGGCCCCGGCCCAGATGACTCCTCTCCAGCAGTGGGTCTGAGATTGCTGGGGCACCAAGGCCTAGAGCAGGGGCGAGCATGTCTGCTTCCTTAAACCGGACGCCCCCAGGCATCTATCTTCAGTCCTCTCCCTGAGAAGGCTGCACCAAGGGCAGGCCTGGGGAATGTTAGAAGTGCTTTGGTGCCCAACAGACTTGGGCATGGGTTGCAGCTCTGATGTTGGTAGCTGGGTGACGGTTGGCGAGTCATTTAACTTCTTTAAGCCTCAGATGACTCACTTGCAAAAGGTACTCAGAGGATCTATTTCGTAAGGCTGGTGTAAGATTAAATGCAATGACGAACATAAAGTGCACAGCTCAGGGCCTGGCACCCAAGTGAACAGCGAGCAGTGCTCACAGTGGAGGACGCCCAGAGCAGCGCCAGCGTGGCCCTTTAGCCCCAGCCCAGCTTTCCCTCTGTCACAGGAGTCCTTGTCCGTGAGAGAAGAACAAAGACAGACCTTGCAATGCAATGTGGTACACATGATACACACGGCTGAACCTTCTGTTTGACAGTGACATTGATGGATGTAGGCAGCCACGGATGCCTCCATGCCAACAGTTTCAACCTTTTCAAGAATCACTCATTCAGGGGTGCCTGGGTGGCTCAGTCGGTTAAGCATCCAATTCTTGATTTCAGCTCAGGTCATGATCTCACAGTTTGTGGGACGGAGCCCCGCATCGGTTTCCGTGCTGACAGAATGGAGCCTGCTTGAGATTCTCTTTCTTCCTCCCTCTCTCTCTGAAAATAAATAAATAAGCATTTCAAAAAGAAAAAGGATCATTCATTCATTCATTCACTCATTCTTTCGTCCCAGATTACAACTGTTGTCCTGACATAATTATTAATAGCCTCCTTTCATTCTTGAAGTGTCCCAGTTTGGATGATAAATTATGTGATCGCCCTACTTTGCCAGATCCTGTGCTAGGCACTGGAGATTGGGAGAAGGATGATGGGCACTCCCCCTGCCCTCCAGGGCTCCCTCCACAGAGACTCTGGAATGCAGTGTGAAAAGTGGGGCTGGGTGGCTCTGTCGGTTGAGCGTCCGACTTTGGCTCAGCTCGTAATCTCACAGTCTGTGAGTTCGAGCCCCGCGTCAGGCTCTCTGCTATCAGCGTAGAGCCTGCTTCGAATCCTCTGTTCCACTCTCTCTCTATCCCCCCCTACTCATGCTCTCTACCTCAAAACTAAATAAACGTTAAAAAAAAAAAAGAGTTACAAATATCCCATCTGTTCTATGGGATCGTAGAACACGACAGTGATCTAGAGGCACACTCTGAATGGCCAGCCCCTCATAACTTACGCCAAAACACAACCCAACATTTTATGAAATGGGGGGAGTCTTAAGGAAAAGGAAAGGAGGGGCAAAAGGAAATGAAAGAGACAGATGTCTCCCGAGGATGGCTGGGGCCCGTGGCCGGAGCAGTCACCTCTGGGCTCCTGCCTGATCATCTGTGTGGTGTTGGGGCAGGGTGACCGCCCTCCCCGAGGGGCAGTAGGCAGCCAGGCGTGAGTGTGTGGGCGAGGGTGGTGCCCCCCCACACCCATGCCAGAACCAGACATGCCTTGGAATGTGGAGGCTTTAAGAGGCCACACCCCATGTCAAACATCCTCCTCCTTCCCCCACCTATGTCCTCCTGGGTGCCCCCTCCGTTAGCCGGAGAGCATGAGAGCCCCATGTTTACAACAGGGTCTGTGTCTGTCCAACCGTAGGTGTCCCACAGCAATCCTATCTGTCCCATCTCTCATCTGGGGATACATCTCATGGCTCTACGTCCCCATTACCCGAGAGTCGTGACTGGGTGAAAATCATGACAATTCACGGATCCTGGGGGAGTGTGGCCTTATTTAGATGTGCCGCCCCCAGAGGAGGAAGAGGCGGAAGGAGGGGGAGGGGGCTGAGAAGCAGATGGGAGTGAAAGGAGAAGAAAGAAGGCATAGGTGATTCTGAGAATTGAGGGTAGCTAGTGACGTCACCACGGGGAGTGTTTCACCCAGGTCAGTGGGTGGGGGCAAAGCATGGTGACTGGGGCCCTGTGACTCAGTTATGAGCCTGGCCCCTGTATCCAGAAGTCCTTCATTTAGTAAGTCATTAATTCTGTCAACACACGTTTATGGAGCTGTTATTATGTTTGAGACACTGGACTAGGCAGCAGGGAGGGAGAGCGAGCTGATGGGGGGTTGGGGGGGGGGTGCTGGGGGATCCAGGCCTGGCGGGAAGGGAAGTTCCCCTGCAGGGTGTAGGTATGCAGGGAGGTGGGGGGAGGCAAGTCTCCTCTCAGAGGGAGTGGCCAGGGAAGGGCCAGCCGGCTGGGATAAGTCCCCGTGGGAGGAGTAGGCAGAAGCCAGATGGAGGAAGGGGAAGGAGGGAGGGGTAGGGAGTTTCAGGCACAGGAAGGAGATTCGTGCTTGAAGGCACGGAGGGTGGGAGGGAAGGTTTGGGGAACTGTAAGTAGTTCCTGAGAGGGTGAAGGGAGAGGCAGCGACAAATGAGCTTGAAGAGGTAAGAAGGAAGAGGTAAGAAGTAAGTCCTAAAGGAGTTCAGAGGCCGTCTCCAGGTGGCGAGGCCCCCTGACGGGGAAAACCTGGGAGAGTGTGGTCAGATCCCCCTCCTTGGGAGAGGAGACTCTTCATGCAGTTCCGCAAGTGACTGATAGACCGATGCCTGGCTTGCTCAGGAGACAGGACGGGTTTCAGGGATGGACCTCTTACAGGGGTCTGGCCTGTGCTGGAGGTGCCACCAAGCATCACCCACACCACCTCCAGCGACCCTCGGAGGTGTCCCCCAGTGGCCAGACGGAAAGGCTGAGGCACTTGAGGCAATGAGCTGGCCCTGGCTTCTCAGCCAAGAAGTGGGCAGAGCCAGGATCAGAAGCCAGGGCTGTCACAGCTTCCGAAACTGGCCACCACGAGGCCTCCTTACGACCTCCTGGTTGAACTCACTTTCCAGGATATTTTACAGCTCCTTCTAGGCCACAGCCAGTTTCACAGGGTGCCCTTAACAACAGCCAGGCTTCCCTGTGATGTAGGGTCCACTCAGCCTGGGCCCTCTCAGCCATGCCCTATCTGATCCCATCACAGATCCAGAAATCCTGGCTCCCTAGTCAAGGGCTGGGCAGCTCCTAGCTGTGTGCTCCCTCACTGTCTTGAACCTCCATGTCTGGGGGGGAAGCTACCGGGGGGGGGGGTCCTCCTGAGGGAAGTGAGGCCATGTCCTCCTGTGAGGCCACAGCCCACCAAGATGATGAGGGCTCCCAGGAAGGACCGTCCCCATTGGAATTCTCTTTTGAAAAAAGGAGATCCAGGTAAGAACCATGAGGATGGGCCCCTGGATACCAAGGGATTGTTTCTGTGTGAGCAATAGCCACATCTCCCTTGTTCAGGCCCATGGTGGTTCCGGTCACACAGAAGGAAGGAAAGACCATTTCCAGCTGACCTAGGGTGACAACGTTGCCAATATTTCCTTGCTGGCAATAAATTCCCAAATATATTTTTGCTTCTCCCCTCTAACGTTAAACCTTGGGTATATTTCAAAGGAAATGCCACTCTGCCTGTTTCTGATTCATACCCGCTGAGCTCATCAAAACCAGAATTATTTGGTAATAGCTGTTGGGTTTACTGGATGTCCTCTGGGATCTGTAAAAATCTCTGTTCCTCAGAAACAGGAAGTTTCAACAGGAGGACAGAGGCTGGTACAAAAATCAAAATTTGAATTCTTTCTGACTATTGGAGAGGCACAGGGTTCATGGCATTTCCTTCCTTCAGCCAATCAACACACATGGATTCGATGCCTGCTGTGTGCAGCAGCTAGGAACACAAAGATGATTTTTTAAAAGTTTTTTTTAAATCTTTATTGTTTTTGAGAGAGGGACAGAGTACAAGTGGGGGAGGAACAGAGAGAGAGGGAGACAGAGAATCCAAAGCAGGTTCCAGGCTCTGAGCTGTCAGCAGAGTCCGACATGGGGCTCAAACTCACGAACCGCGAGTTCATGACCCAAGCTGAAGTTGGACGCTTAACTGACTGAGCCACCCAGGTGCCCCACAAAGGTGATTTTTAAAAGGGGCTCTGAATTAATTTGAAGGGCTGCCATAACCGACCGGATGGCTTAAACACAGATATTTACTTTCTCACAGTTCTGGAGAGAGATGTCCAAGATCAAGGGTGTCTTCAGGAGTTTTGAAGGCTCTCCCCTTGGTTTCCCTGATGGCTGCCTTCTCTCTGTGTCTTCACATGGCCTTCCCTGTGGCTATGTTCTGACCTCTCCTTATAAGGATACCGGTCACATGGGATTAGGGCCCAGATGACCTCGTTTTAACTTAATTAGCTCTTTAAAGACCCTGTCTCCAAATTCAGTCACATTAGGACTTCAACATATGAATTTGGGGAAGGGGGGTGAAATACAATTCAGCTGATAAGAGGCTCTGATCTCAAAAAGCCATTCTTCCATGACAATGTCTCTTGGATCTCTATCTGAGGTTAGCAGCCCAGATGAGGTGTTCTAGGCTGTAATCCCCAGGCTGGTGTAGACTTTCCGCGGCAGGATGATCCAGTGGAGAGCATGGAGCTAGCTGTCAGATCTGGATTCGAAGTTTGCCTCCCTCTCTCACTAGTCGGGTGATGGAGCCCAAGTTATAAACCTCTGAAGCCTCAGTTTCCTCATTTGTGTAACGTGGATAATATTACCTGTGTAGTATACAGGGAATTTTTGTGAAGATCCAAGAAGATAATACATGGAAAACATAGCACCATGTCCAGGAGCAGAGTAGGTGCTCACAAAATGCAAGTTTCTTTTCCAGGTGTGTTTCCTGCCAGGTTTCTTCTACCAGAGAATGAAGGATGTATCACAACCATTCTCGGGCAGGCGGAGTGTGCCAGGATATGTAAGAAACTCGGGCACAGGGTTACTTCCACCTGTCACTGCCTTGGAACACATTCCACCCTTAAGACAGCCAAACCTGAGAGCAGGAGGGAGAAACGATCCGGGATTGGACCTCACCCGTAACCCCCACTGCTGGGACCTCTGTGAGAATGTGGTGTCGGGGAGTAGCAGGGGACAAATATCAGGTCCAGGCTGAGCCCGGCTATGGAAAACTGATCTTGCAGAAAACAACAAAGCCCAAAGGCTGACAAAGCCCTCTGGTCAAAGGAAGCCTTCACGGTCCAGAGGTGTAGCGCCTAGACCAGTCGAGTCATCTGGATTCTGCTCCCATCTCTGATGTTTCCCAGTGGTGGGACATTTGCACCCACCAGACCTCTCTGAGGTTCAGTCCCCACAGAGGGACAAATGGAATAGAGTGTTAGACTGATGTGAGTTTATATATTATTAAGAAGTCCAAAAGGCACTGAACCGGCACCCTCCTCTGGGCTACCACACTTTCTCAGCTGTCTGGGGCTGAAGGGGGAAGTCCCTGTTGCTCTGGTTTCTAGTTTCCTTAAACTGCCCACATTTACACACACACACTCCACACATGAAAGCAGATTAAGGATGCATATCCAGCTTCGGAGTAAGAGGGCTGAGGGCTCATCTGGGCCACATGGCCGCTTCGACATCTCCCACCCCCACCTGGGAGCCCTCTCCCCCTCCCCCACCCTCCCCAAATTACTCACACTCCTGGAAACATGACTGATGACTTCAGGATGAGTAAGAGGCCGAGCACGTCATGGCCCAACTGCTGGCAGGGTAAATGAGTTCAATGCTCCCTTGAGCAGGGCCACTTAGACACGTGCCAAGAGTCCATTCTGGGGGAAAGGGGTCACGGGACCCTAAGAGCAGCTTGGCTTGATTTAGCAATGAGCCAGAAGTCCTTTGACCGATTTCCCTGTTTCCAACCCCTGAGTGATGACCGCCTTCTCAGCTTGGGGTGACTGCCTCAATGCCTCTCTGGGAGGCCCGGGCAGTGGGGGCAGGGGCTCACACTGAGCTCTAGGACACTGTGTTTCTCTGACCCAAGCACCCCTGGCCTCACCACAGCACAGCATGGCCCAGGGCAACCTGAACTTGGCAGCCTAGCCTGGACTGCTTTGAAAGGGCCCTAATCCAGGGCCCGACCTACAGTGTGCTTGTGTGTTTATTCTTTCCTGCACACCCTAATCCGTGGTGCCAGTCAAGCAGGCATTTTTGGTCTGTTTTCCATTTTCCGTGTGTCCCACTTCTGAGCCTTTGGTGGAAATGGGATCACAGCAAAGGGGTGTGTTAACTCAACGCGTCTTGAAATGCCAATTTTCACATTCTTGGAGTTAAGGTAAGGGCTCAGCATTCTAATATAAGCAAAGCAGCACACAAACTGGACTGTCCTGGCACTTAATACATAGGGCTGAAGCATCAGTTTCCCCATACCTAATACGGGTGGAGTCGGGGCACGGATGGCGTGGAAAGGAAGGCCAGGACAGTGAAGGCTGAGGCAGCCTCACCTCAGTGTCCTTTGCAACCCAGGCAAGATGGCGTCCTCACCCTGAGCCTCTGCTGCCAGATGATCACTCCTGTGTGGGGAGTGATCACCCCCCACACAGTGCTCACCCCCGAGCTTGGCTCCGTGAGGATATCAACATGTTGCTTGGGATCCACCGTGATGTCCTTCAGATTGCTCAAGACAAGAGTGATGCATTACATGTAAGGACTTTATTAGGGTGTTTCAGGATGGAGAAACTAGAACGCAGAAGAACATATTGTGAGGATGATTTGTTCGATGAAGTCTGAGATCCTAAAGGCAGGGGCTGGAACACAAGTGAGGCAGGCACCCGATCCTTCTCAGCCAGCTCCTCTCCCATCAGAAAGGATGGGTCTTCTGCCCCCTCCCCACTTTTTATTAACATTAGACTTAGTCATTTAAATACAGTTTGTTAGAAGATCCATATAAAGCCAGAATAAGCCTTCAGCAGTAAACTCAGAGATGTCTAAGAGACATTTCTTTCTTCTCAGCTGAAACATCTTTGCCACCAGAGTGGCAAAACATTAATTGCCGTGGATTCGTGACCCCCTCCGCCTTTTCTTAGCATCAAGACTGATTTTCTAGAGTTTTACAGAGAGTCAAAGCACTGGGGTGACTTCCCGCAGGGCCACCTGTCCAAACCTCTCCTGGGAGGGTCATCATTCTGACCCACAGCCCCTTCCGGGTGCAGCTCTGCCCAGGCCACAGTGAGGGTCCAGCATTCATTCTGCTGTTCCTGGGCCATCAGAGATGGGGGGCTCTACAAGGCTGCCCCATGCCTCCTTGAGGTCTCCATGGCTCCTGAGATCCTAACCCCAGATTTAAGGGTGTGTAATTGCTCTAATCCTTCTACACAGCCTAGGGGATTTTTCTGTAGTCTTAGAAGTGCTATTAACTGGAAGTAGAGGGTAGAGATGGGGGTTGGTGCTCTCTAGCATGCTCTTTTCCCCAAACTTTATGTCTCTATTCCCCAAAGGACTTAGATTTTCAGAACCAAAGCCAAAAAGTCTCCCTTTATTCCTTCCCTGTGTCTTGGGATTGTGCTCACTTCCCCTTGGCAGTCAGCAAATAATTGCTTCAGTGGTGAAAAGGGCAAAGGATAAATACTGGAAGGAATGAGTTGGTATTTCAAAAACTTGCTACCCCATAGAGGATTTCCACTACATGATTTAGGACCTGCAGTTAAGCTACAGCAATCAAGGTAGTACATACAGTATTGGCACAAGAATGGACAATGGGATCAAGGGAAGAGTCCGGAAGTAGACGCACACAGGTGTGGCCAACTGATTGTCAACAAAGACACCATAGTAATTCAATGGGTAAAGCAAAGTTTTTTTAAATTTTACATGGTGCTAGAACAATTTGATAGTCATATATTTAAAAATGAGCAATCACCCTTACCTCACATCATACTCAAAAATTTCTTTAAGGTGGATCACAGACCTAAACACACAAACTAAGACTATAAAGCTTCTAAAAGTGAACAGAGACAGAAATTTTCATGACCTGACAGAAGGCCAAGTTTTCTTAAACAGGTCATAAAATCACAAACTATTACAAAAAAATCAATTGGACTTCATCAAAAAAAATTGTTTTTGCAATCCAAAGACTCTGTTAAGAAAACAGACAAGCCAGTCTGCAAAGAAATATTCACAATATATATATCTGACTAAGTGCTGGTATCCAGAATATATAAAGAATGCCAACAAATAAATAATAAAAAGATTTTTTAAAAAAATCAACCCAATAAATGAAAGAGAGCAAAAGACTTGACCTGACAGGTCACAAAAGATTACAAGTAGCCAATAACCAAATGAAAATTGCTCAACATCTTTGTGTTAGGAAATGTGCAATAACATTTCACACCCACTGGAATGGCCACACTTAAAAAGAGCAACAGTACCTAACGCTGGTAAGGACATGGAGCAACTGGAACTCATACATTGTTGGCGGGAGCATAAAATGGTACAACCATCTTGGAAAACTATTTAGCAGTTTCTTACAAAGTGAAATATACACCTACCTTATGATTCACTGATGCCATTCCCAAGTATTTATCCAAGAAACCTGAAAATGCATATTCACAAGAAAAATTGTCCAAAAAGTTTCATAGCAGTTTTGTTCATAGCAGCAAAACACTAGAAATGACCCAAATGTCCATCCACAGGTGGGCACATAAACAAATTATGTTATCTTCATATAATGGTATGCTACTCAGCAGTAGAAATGAATAAACTACTGATAGATGCTACATGGCTGAACCTCAATATTACGTTGAAAGAAAGAGAAGCACAAAGCATACATATGGGGTGATTCCATTTTTATGAGATCTAGAACAGGCAAAGCCAATCCATGAAGATAGAAATCAAGACATTGGTTGCCTTGAGACAGGGGGGTGGGTGTTGACAGAAAAGTTCTGGGGACCTAATGTTCTGGAAATCATTATCACAAGGTGACTATGATTATAATTAAGACTGAAAAACAAAAAACGAGAAATATGGTAACTTTGTGTGATGATGGAAATATGCTGTATCTTGATTGGATACATGATTACATAGGTATGTATGGTCATCTGTCAAAACTCATCGGGTTTTACACTTAAGATCTATGCATTCACAGTATGTAGACTACACCTCAATAAAAAAAAAAAAAAAAAAAAACAAAAACAGTTGCCAGGGGCCAGGGAGTGGGCGAATTGGGGAGTTGTGTTTAACGGGTATGGAGTTTCAGTTTTGCAAAACGAAAAATTATAGAGATCAGTTGGACAACAATATGAATATACTTAACACGACTGAACTTAATAAGGTAAATTTTATGTTATGTGTATTTTACAATAAAAATGAACACAACATGCTACCACAACGTAGCAAACCTTGTTCATGAAGATTCAAACACAAACAGCTTAATTTCTTTCTTTCTTTTTAAAAGTATTATTTATTTTGGGGGGTGGGGAGAGAACAAGCATAGGAGGGGCAGAGAGAGAGGTGGACAGAAGATCCAAAGCTGGCTCCGAGCCGACAGAACACAGAGAGCCCGATGCGGAGCTAGAACCCACAAACGGTGAGATCATGACCTGAGCCAAAGTCGGACACTTAACCGACTGAGCCACCCAGGAGCCCCTTAACTTCTTAATATAATATTTATGTGGCCTCTTGAAACAGAAGGGCCAAGGTAAATCACAGGTTATATTGGATCACAAAACAGTACAATAGGAAATAAAATAAAACAGGCAAGTATTGCCATGATCCTGCTCTCGGGGCACCTGCTATCTGACTGTTGGCAGTGAGTGTCCCCCAACAGTGCCCTGGCTTTCCAGATTGCACCATGATGGGTTTTGAAGGGAAGGTCTCAAATGCTGATATTGCTTGTACTACTAGGGAAGAGAAGTTCCAGAACAACTCTCTGATGAATCCTACCCTAAAGAGCCTCATTTCTTGTGTCTTCATATTGGGTCTCCCTCATTCCCACCCCACTCCCTGGGCCCAGACCCCACCTCACACAGTCAGGGAGGGTTGGTCAAGGTGACTGGGCTCCTCCCACATCCTGCCTTCTGGGCCCTGCAGGCCTGCTCAGTGGTAGGGCTGGCTGGTGGGGACCCTGAGCCCTGAAGCCCTGTGGTCCATGCTTATCATGTGACATGCTTGCCATCCTCCCGGATGGGGAGGGTCCTGCCCATCCTCCCCTCTGTCCCTGGCAGAGGACGAGGTCACTCTGCAAGTCTGGCCGCAATGCCCAACATCATGCTCACTTGGCAGGCATTCAGGAGAAAGTGCGGTTGGGGGAGGGGGTCTTGAATATTCCAGAGGTCGTGACCTTGCTCTCTACTTCCGTCATTGCTATGCCTCTGCACTCAGCATGCATCTTCTCCATCAGCCCAGTGTCATGGTGGCAGACATGGGCAGTGTGCTGGGGACAGTGGAGAAGTGAGCGGGTGCCCCTGTGGACGTGAAGTCCTCTCTGTAGGGCTGCCTGGCTCTGGGGCTGAAGAACATCATGGACCGTTTAAATTTCAGTCTCTGCCCACCTTGACTCCCCAGGGGACAGAGAGAGAATTAGCTGGAAGGTTCAGGAGACCTCTCCTATGAACCCATTTCCTGAGAAGCTGGCCCCACAAGCCCAGTCAGTATCCTACAGGTTTGCATGTGCCAAGAGGAGCAGGCCCTGCCTCGGCTGTGTGTCGTCTGTGGCGGGGCCCAAGGAAGGAAGAAGGTGAGGGGGCGTGATGAGCCTGGACTCCACAGGTAACACCCTACGTGGCCTTGGCCAAGTCTGTCATCTGTTAAAAAAATATACATATATGTATGGCAGACACGAGCACAGGGCTTTTTGTGCTGAGGTCCTCAGCACTGGCTAGGACTCCCCTCTGGCTCTGCCTGTCTGGGAGCCAGGCTGGGGCAGGGCCGAACGAGAGTCGACCCCCCACATGTGGCTAATGTCCAGGCCCGCTGCATGGCTGAGGAGTGATGTTGTCAGTGGAATGGGGGTGGCAGCAGCTGTGGGGCCCAGATGGGAGGAAGGCACACAGAAAGGGCACCCTGGAGAAGCAGCGAATCGTGAATCATGCTGTTCATTAACTCAGGCTCATTAGGAGGCAAGCATGACGGCCCCAGTTTTTACCATCCCCATCATCCTGCTGATGGGGCCCCCTACCTTCTCACCGGTCCTGAGTGCCCGGAGGGAAGTACATGCTTTCGGGGTGGTTGGCATGGATGGCTGCCTTGTGAGAAGGGAAAGAGAGCTGGCATTTATTAAGCATCCCCCGCATGCCAGGTCTGTGTTAAAGTTTTTGCAAGGGTTATACCTCATTTGGTCCTCACAATACCCTGAGAGGTGGGATTCATCATTCTCACTTTGCAGATGGGGAAATTGAGGCTCAGAATGGAGAGTGGACTTGCCCAAGTTCTCCTACTAAATTAGGCATAGCCTCTTCCCCCATCACCTCATTGCTTTCATCACAATATAGAACTGTCTTACTTGTAAGACTGAAGATACTTCTAGATTTTCTATTCTCGACGCCTCCAATTATGGCTGTCACCTGCCCTAAGAATCAGCCTCTGAGTCTTTCCAACAATCCCCTTCCCCTGCTGGAAATGGAAACTTCCTCCACTGAGACAGCTTCTAATGGCCTAGATGAAGAGTACTCCCCAGAAGAGGGAAGGTGGGATTTTAATCTTTCTGAAATAAATTGGAAAAATAGAGGTAAGAACAGCAACTACCATGAATGGCAGAGATATCTGGCAGAATGAGCATAGACTGTCCTAGAAGCCCAGGGGACCATTGTGTCTGGAGTACAGGGACTGGGGCGTGGGGCGCAGACAGGGAAGAGGTATGCGTTTTATTCCATGGGCATTTTCCTTAGGGGCGATGGTGCCCACCCACGGCCCTGAGAAGACGAGGCAAGAGAAGTCAGGTGGGCAGCTCTACCGGGTCTGGGACTCCGAAGAGAGAACTGGGCTGAAGCTAGATCAGAAGTTGGGCTGACAAGAGCTCCCCCAAAGGAGGTTTGATCTCAATACCTCAGAGCCTGCCACAGCGAACTGCAAAGCTGGGCGCTTGTGATATGGGAAAGAGAGTCCAGAGGAACAACCTTGATTCTGGGCCCTGCCGCACACTTCCCACAAGTCTGGTGTCCCCAGATGCTCACCCTGTGTTGCTGGACCCAGCAGCATCCACCGGAGGTCCCAGAGCACGTTCTTAGCACCACAGCTCCTCAGGCCTGCCTGCCCTTGTCTTCTCCGTAGCCTTCCCCTGGAGGCCTCTGATCCCCCAACCCCATTTCTAAACTGGAGGCCTCCCAGCGACAGGCAGAACCCGGAAGGCAAGACTCCAGGTGCACACGCAGGTATTTCAGCAATGGTCCTCGACGGACCCACTCCCACATACCCACAAAACCAACCTGTGCTGAAAGGCACGGGAGACCGGCATCTCAACAACAGTGCAGTGTCCCCTAAAGACTCTCAGTAGCAAATGGACAGCCCCTTGCATCTGGCTGGTCGTTCCTTGGAGGACTGATTTCGTCCAGAACTCCATGGTCTGCTGGAGATCTTAGGTGTCGGTGCTGCTTATGGAAACCAGGCAGGCGCAGGAAGCCCTGTCTCCTGCCAACGATGCTCAGCCCTCGAAAGGACAAGGTGGCCCAGCAGCAGTTGTGTCTGCCCACACAGAGCCAGAGAGCAGGGAACTCATCCTGACACAGACATGGGGGATGGCCAAGGTGTGAGGCCCCTGCCCATGATTTCCCAGTGACTGCAGAAGCTTCTTACTTTTGAAAGTCCTGGGCAAGGGCTTAGCTGGAGGAGACAAGAACCCAGTTATGGCTTGGGCATTCTAGCGTCTCTGTAATGGGCTGGAAACCCTATGAACTTGTATCGCTTTCCTGAACAGTAGATTTGGGTGTTAAAAAGTGTTAGCGAGATGTCTTTTAAGTATTTAGAAATATTTCCCAGCCCTACTACCAAAGACGAGCGTTTGTTTTTTAAAAATAAACCCTTGGCAAAGATGCCATGTGGTGCCTCGCGCAGGTGACGGTTGTGCAAGCCGGCCCGCCCACCGACCGTGGGTGGGGACCTGCCTACAGCTGTCACCCAGCTCCTAACAAGTCCTCGGGGCACACCCTGCTCATTAGGCCCCAGCCACGCCCAGCCGCCCAGACTCCTGGTCGAACCAGAATGCCAGGAGGGGGCGGTGGCTCCTTGAACCCTGAACAATGGGCTGTGGGGAGTTAATCCAGGCCCACGGCTCTAAGAAATGGGTGCTGGAGCTCGGGGGCTCCCTCCACTATGTCTAGGATGGGTCCATGGGGCCTACACACTGGCCAGGCTCCCGTCTCCTTGGGGGTCAGGGAGCAGCAGGGGCCCCCAGAGGGAGCCAGGCAGAGCTCTAGGCAGTAAAAGTAGACCTGTGTTTAGAGGCTGCCTCCCTCCGTGGAGGGCTGAGCCTGCAGACATTATCTCACTCCTGCTCAATGTCCCCCCAGGCAGGTAAGGGATGGGACTTGTTCCTGCTTTATAGCTGGGAGCCCAAGCAGAGAGGATGGGCAGCCAGAGAGAGGAGGACCCCGGCATAGCCTAGCCTGCCCAGTATGTGACTACAGCTGGGCAAATGCCCCCACTGGCCCATGTTCCTGCCCCTTGGGGTAGATGCTGCCCCCTGTGGGTAGGGACGTGCCCCCTGAAACAGCCTGCCCCCCAGCCCCACCTCAGCTTGCACCCCCTAGATAATCCAGACCTGGCTCCCCTTCCTCCAAGATCCCCCCCCGCCCCCCCCATTTGCAGCACTGCCACCCTCGGGGCCCCGTGTGGCATGAGGAAGGACGGGCTGCCCAGCCCAGCCCCGCCTGGGAAGTACACCTCACGGGCTTCTGCTAACTCAGGATAAACCGGATTGGGGTTAGGCAGGTGGCAACATGCTGCTATTTGTGGAGGCTCCTGGCCTTTCTGCTCCCATGACACCGGGAGGGTGAGGGCGGCATCCATCTTTGCTCGGTCATGGACTCAGGCCTGTCAGGGAGCCCAGATGGAGTCACGGGCCACAGGCTGGAGGCACAGAGTCTGCACAGAGCCAAGGAAGCTTTCAGGAAAGAGCCCTGGCTTGGGACAAAGGAGACCCCATGCAGAAACACAGAAAACCCGACCTGGCCACCACCCGCCTGGGGCAGCCTTCCCCTCCTGGGGCCTCATCTGCCCAATGAGGGGGTTGGATTAAATGAGACCCTCTCGCTTTGTAATTCCTCCACTGTCATTAGGCTCTGTTCCCTGACTCTCAGTCCCTCCACTGCTGGTCTCAATAAAACCCATTCAAGTTTGGGGGGTTAGAATTAAACTCTGTCTAAATTAAAGGCTAGGCAGGGAGTGATGGCAGAGGCTGGGCAGACACAGCTCTGGGAAGGCAGCCCTGGGGCCTCTGAGAAGAATGAAGAGCCAGTTACAAGCCCAGAGACCCTGCCTTGCACCTCCTGCCTAGTCCCGACCCCAAACCTTGACTTTGTGACACTTACTCACTCTTTCTGGGTCTCCAAAGCCTGGGCTAAGGTACTTGGGCCAGAGTCCTCCCTGGAGATGTGGGCACAGAGGCCCTGCAGGAGTCATACAGGATGGGGGCCATGAACCCTCAGTAGAGAGCCCCTCCAGGTGCCACAGACCAGCCATGGGGTTTGAGGAGTCAGAAGCCTTCTTAAAACCAGCTGTGCTCTAGACACTCATCCGCTAGGAAGGCCCAGACCAAAGAAGCTCTAAGCTCTGCAAGCCCTTTTACTAACCACTTGAATTGGCTAATCATTTGTAGAGTATGTTTTGGTTGACAAAGCATCTTCCTATATATGATGTCATTTGATCCTCATAGCAACACAATGAGATATTTTCCCATTTTACAAACAGCAAACCTAAAGCTCAGAATTTAAGCAACCTGCTTATAGGATCCCAACCAGGAAGGGGTGGAACCAAAACTGGGGGCCTCGTGGTCAAATTCCGAGTACAGAGCTCTCTCTCTAGGACTCCATATCCTTATCGCCAGGCTCCCGGGACCCAGAAACACTCCCCTGGGACGAAGACAGTAGGCTGAGGTTCTCCCAGCTAGCAAGGCTATGTGCTTGCTATGTGTCTGTAGTCCAAAGAGCCTAGAGACTCACCATATTGTTGCCCTGGGCCCGTGCGCAGGCCCATAGAGAAGGATAGAAAAGCAGTTTCTCTATAGCAGGGCAAACCCTCCCTGAGGTCTGAAAGGACTGGATTTTCCTCCTGCTAATCCCCATGATGTTCTTTCTTAGGGGAAGTGACCCAGTAGCTACCTTCAAATCTCGAAAAGCCATGAAGAACAGGGAATGGTCATCTTCTGTGGGGACCATAGACGGAGAGAGCAGGAAACAGATGCAACACGGTGTAAGGAAGGATCATGTAAGGATGAACTGTCCAGCAATGAGAACTGCCGGGGGATGAAACTAGCTGCTTTGTAAGGTGGTAAGGTCCGTATCACTGGAGGAGTTCACGCAAAGACTGAGTAGCCACTCTGCTCTGGAAATGTTATATAGGACACTCAACCCTTAGAATACCAAGTAGGAAGAATGGACTCCATGATATTGACACTTCTTCACACCAAGAGCCTATGAAGAAATGGGAATTATCCAGCTTCTATTTGGACCCCAGATTCCCCACTCTGAGCGCCATATTGGATCAAGACAGAGTTTTTGCTGAGTGTCTCTACTATCTAATCCATGTCAGACTAGGATGGAGTAGAGAGAAGGGGTCAAGAAGCAGGGCTGTGGGTGAGTATCGTAGCCCCCGAACCATTGCAAGGTCTGACATGGGAAGTTCTTCTGGAGCTCTGATCTGAGGGCTGAGTGTGTTGAGGCCATCATTATTTGCCCTCCCTGAGAGGTAACTGGGGCATTCCCATTGATTTGGGCAGCTAGCCACAGACCTGCCTAAGCCTCCTGGGTAGCTATCCCCTTTGCCACAGTGACCAGAATGAATTGTCAGGCCAGGTCAAGGCAAGCCCTGCCTGGGTTGTGAGTGTTGGCCACCTGCCAATGTCCAGGAGACAGCTGGCAGAGACATCTACCGTCTCTTCTTTGCAGCTGGCCTAGATTTTTCATATTGAGGAAGAGCTCTCTTGAGACACCTGAGTACCTGGAACCTGGAATGTGGACTTGGAGGTAGAGAGATTCGGCACTAGCACCCCAGGACTGTCCATGGGATACCCCAAGGTACAAAATGGTCTGCCATGGTTCCCCGAGGGTTAGGAGACACCAGACCATCGCCCTCCTCCAGAAAGTCTCCCAGGATTGTGTTCAGTTGATGAATAGAGGGTGGTACCTTCCCACTCCCACCATCCTCTGTGGACACCCACCTCCTGCTTGTCTTTTGGTTTTCTCCTGGAGGTAAGTATTGCTAACCTGGAGAGGTAGGAAGGGAAACCCAAGCCTGGCCCAGCCTGGCCCATGTTCTTCTAGGAGTCCTGGGAACTGCTCCCACTCATTCCTTCAATCAATCAATGCTTACTGAACACCTGTGCACCTGCAAACCAAAAAAAAATCACCTCATAGAAAAATGGGTGAAGTATATAAACAGTCAATTCCCAGACTGGCCTTGCCACTTACTTGCTGTGTAAATTTGGGTGAGTAACTTAACCTTTCTGTGCCTGTTTCCTTACCTATAAAATTATGATAATCATGGTTCTAATTCACTGGGTGACTTTGGAAAGTGAATGAGATTGTCCAAACATTATGGGTGGAATTTTGTCTCTTGCAAATTCATACTGCCGAAGCCTAGTTCCCAATCCCTCAGAATTGGAATTTACTTGGAAATAAGGCCTTTAATGGAGTGATTAAGTTAAAAGGAGGCCATTAGGGTGGGACTCTAATCCAATCTGGCTGGTATCCTTATAAAAGGAAGAGACAAAAAGATGGGCACACAGAGAAAGGAACACGTGAAGAGGTAACAAGAAGATGGTCATCTGCATGAGAAGGAGAGAGGCATCTGAAGAAACTAACTTTGTGGGCACCTGATCTTGGACTCCTAGCCTCTGGGGCTATGAGAAAATAAATTTCTGTTGTTTTAAGCCATCCAGTCTGTGCCATTTTGCTATGGCATCCCTGGCAATCTAATACACCACCTCAAGCATACATTAGTTTTCTGTTGCTGCTATAACAAGTTACCACAAACTTATTGGCTTAAGATAACACACATTTATTATCTTACGGTTCCGTAGGTCAAAAATCCCACCGGGCTAAAAACATGGGGTCTGCTGAGCTGTATTCCCTTCTGAGGGCTCCAGAGAATCCATTTCCTTGCCTTCTCCAGCTTTTAGAAGATACCCGCCTTCCTTGTCTGTGTCCTTTTCCTTCATTTTATTTTATTTTTTTTTAAGTTTATTTATTTATTTTGAGAGAGAGAGAGAATGAGCACGGGAGGGGTAGAGAGAGAGAGAGGGAGAGAGAGAATCCCAAGCAGGCTCCACACTGTCAGCTCAGAGCCCAATGCGTAGCTCAAACTCATGAACTGTGACATCACGACCTGAGCCAAAACCAAGAGTCGGACGCTTAACCACCTGAGCACCCAGCACCCCCACTGCTTCTCCATTTTAAAGCCAACAGAGTAGCATCTTCAAATCTGTCTTTTTCTGCCCCTCCTACCTCCCTCTTACAAAGATCCTTATGCTTACATTGAGACCGTCCAGATGATGCAGCATAAATAACCTTTTTTTTCTCAGGACTTTTCTGCAAAGTCCCTTTTACCATACAAGGTCACATATTCACAGATTTAGGGGATTAGAACATGTACATTTTTGGGAGAAGGGGCATTATTCTGCCTACCACACATACAATCTATTATTTTAAAAAAAATTTTTTTTGAGAGAGCACTAGAGGGGGAGGAGCAGAGAGAGGGGGACAGAAGATACAAAGCTGGCTCTGTGCTGACAGCAGCGAGCCTGAAGCCAGGCTTGAACTCACGAACTGGGATATCACGACCTGAACCGAAGTCAGACGCTCAATGGACTAAGCCGCCCAGGAGCCGCCATACAATCTATTATTAAATGACAAAAGCAAGCCATAGAACAATGTACGTAGGTTAATCTCATTTATGTAAGAAGATACTAAATCAATTTATACAGATTTATACTCACAAAGGTATTAACTGTGGTATTTTCTGGGGAGGGATTGGGGCTTATATTTTTGTGCATTGTGCCTTTTTTTTTTACAGTATGCACACACTCATGAATTACTTGTGCAATTTTTAGGAATTTTAAGTAAGTCAAAGACAAAAGGAAGAGATGTGTACTCACCCTTTGGAGCTGGGTCTAGAGACACCAAACAAACCCACAGCATCAGAACCTCTAGGAAAGTTTTCTGAGAAGTGTGAGCAGAGCACTGTGGCAGCCGGGGTGGGGGCCCCTCACTGCCTGAAGCGACACCTCTGTTGAGTTCTGAAGGAGGAGAAAAAGTTTCCTAGGTGGAGAGGAGGGAGAAGAGCGTCACCCATGACAGCAGGCCTAAAGGCGAATGACCCGGCTGCATGGCCGCGGCCAGGCCCAGGGGAGCTGACGGGCAAAAGGAAAGGAAGCTCGCACCTATTGAGCCCCTACCTGCCAGACCCTGTGCCGAGCAGTGTTGTGGGCATTTCCTCATTGGATGGAAGTGAACCAAGGCTGTGTGTGTTGATGGAAGAGAGGGTCCGGGCTGGAGGAGAAAAGGCAAGGAGAAGGTGGCAGGGGGCTGGGCAGGGTCTGCTCCTAGAGCAGCTGATGCAGACAAGGAGGGGTGAAGAAGGAGACGGGTAGGGCCGGCGCTGGAGGCAATTCCTTCCCTCACCCCCTCCTGCCCCCCACTTCTGGGTGTCCCATTCACATCCTCAGCCCGGAAGCAGGTGCAGGTTTGCAGGCCACAGTCTCAGGCGGCCCCTCCGAGCTGAGAGTGCTTCCAGACCTGCCCCCAGACCTGCTGCCTCAGGTCGTCCTGGCAGCGAGGTGGCCACACTAAGCCACTTCTCTTAGTCCTTTGGGGCCACTATAACAAAATGACACAGACCAGGTCAGTGGCTTATAAACCCGAGAATTTATTTGTCACATTTCTGGAGGCTGGAGGCTGGAAGTCCAAGGTCAGGGTGGCAGTATGGCTGGCTGAGGGTCCTCTGGGTTGCAGGCTGCTGATTTCTTGCTGTGTCTTCACATGCTAGAAGTGGGGCAAGGGATCTCTCTGGGGCCATTTTTATAAAGGCGCTAAGCCCGTGTATGACCTAATCACCTCCGAAAGGCCCCAGTTCCTAATGCCATCACCTTGGGGGTTAGCTTTCAACACATGAATTTGGCGGGGGGACACAAACGTTCAGATCATAGCATCCCTGAAGGGTTCCCAGGTGGGGAGGAGACTGGGCCCGCGGGGCAGGGAAAGCAGGCAGAGGGGCTTCAGCCTGGGGCCCTCCGCCCCGGGCACTTGTCCTTTCTTGCGGCGAGAACACAGCTGTGTCCCGAGGATGTGGCTGCAGACGTGACAGAAGGCACCTGTCAGTGGCCGAGGGAAGAGGTGACGGGTGAGTGGAATTAAGTAAGGGGGTGGCCGTCTCCAGTGTTCCAGTGGCACACTGGCCCAGATGATGGGCTCAAATCTCAAATCTGCCAGTTTCAAGCTGTGTGGCATTGGACAAGTTACTTCGCCTCTCTGGGTCTCGATCTCCCCATCTCTAAAAGGGAGTAATGATAGTATCTGCCTCATAGATTACCATCTGGTAAGTGTTTGGAACAGCCAGAGCATTGGAGGCCCGCTGCTTAAGTGCTGGGGGTCATTCGTGTGGACTCTCCATGGATGCCCCAGCTGGGCTTGGCAGGCAGAGGGCCCCTTCAGGGTCTCCATGCTACCATGTCTCTAACCTCACCCCTGCTCCTGGGGTGGCTCTGGGAGCAGGGCACAGGGACAGCAAAGGAGAGCTGGCTCTGGGGAGTGGGGAATGACAGTAGCCATGGCCTCTCGGGTGGGAGGAGGACAAGGAGGAAGCGGGGGTTCCAGAGGGGCGGAGACACCAGCAGGAAGGTTTGCCCCGGGGGGCAAAGACTGTTGGTCAGTCAATGCCTGGCTTTGGGGTGTCAGAGACAGCTTTATGGGAGCCAGAACTCCTCAGCTCTGTTTCACGGGGCCGAGGTGTCCGTCATGATCTCTGGAATGGCTGTGAAGATTTCCAAAAAGAATTACTTTTAAGTCACTTTAACTGGACAGAAGATCTGTATCCCAGGCTGCACTTTCCAGAGGCGGGGCTGTCACCAAGTCAGAGAAATGCTGATGAGTCCGGGTCCATTCGGGAGAGCTGGGAGTGGGAGGTATCTGGATACTGATTCCGGATGCAGGCCGGGGGCTCTGGAATGTTAAACTCGCTCAAGGAGGGGGAAAGAGAGAGAGAGAGAGAGAGAGAGAGAGAGAGAGAGAGAGAGAGAGGTGTGCTGATCCCTTGGAGCCCAGCTGTCTCCCACAGGAGGCCCGTCTCCCAGGAAGCCGGGTAGAGCCTCAGTCCGGAGGAGCGCGACCAAATCATCCCGGTTTGCAAATCAGTGGCAGAGCTGGGAAGCAGTAGCAGCCTGCAGCCTTGTAATCCCATTGCCCAAGCGAGCGAGCGAGGGGGCATCATTCAGGTGTGAAATGCACCCCTGTCAATTCACCCCTGTGTGAGGGATTCTCAGAAAAGACTTGACCAAGGCAGGGGTGGAGATGATTGCAGAGGAAGCCCAGGCCTGCCGCGCACTGGCTGCAAGGCCTTGAATGACTTGCTTCTAATCTCTGGGTCCCCGTCCCTCGTCTGAGTCCCTGTCCCTCATGTTGTAATAAGGAAGGACGGCTGCCTAATGATAGCATTAATCATTATGCAAGGCTTACTGCATCTGAGTCACCTTACGCACATTATCTCATGTAATCCTACAACAACCCTGCGTGGTCAGTATTTGAATCCTCATTTTGGAAATTCCATTTTCCATTTGTCCAAGGCCATGCAGCTAATGAGTGACCCGGCGCAACTGAAAGCCTTGAATGGTCGCTAACGCGGCTCTAGACCCCTCCGGGTCTGCTCTGCACTCCATCCTCAGCGGGAAAAATCAGGGGAAGCCACCAGGGTTTCGTTATGCTCCGCCTCACTGCCAGGCTGGAGAGGCCACGAGGACCGGGCTCCCGGCCAGGAGTGCAGGGGATGGGTGGGGATGGCCCCGGCCTGCCCCCAGGACCCCGGAGCGCCAGGGTAAGAGGCCAGAGCCTGGCACCCCCACAATCCACATGCTTGGTTCTCACAGGCCTGAGAACGGTGACTGCCTTGAGTTTAAACTGAGCTCCTCTTTCCAAGAGCCTTCCACGCGTACCCTTTACACAGCAGCTTCCTCCTCTTCCACTCCATCAAATAATAGCTTCTCTGGAAGCCTCTCCAAAGGACCTTTCCACCCAGGCCCATTTACTGCTCATAACCACCCAGGCAGGGGAGGGCATCATCATCATTTCCACACTCAGCTGGGGCAGAGAGGTGGCCAAGAGCAGGTGCTCCAGAGTCACTTGTGGCTCTTCAATGACCAGCTGGTTGGCCTTGGACACGTCAGCCATCTGATGGTTATAAGGACTAAATGCCACGTGGATGCACAACGCTCAGAGCCCTGCTCCTGAAGAGCGAGCCCTGGACAGTGAGAGCTTTTTTTTTTTCAAATCCCCTTTTTATTTTTTTAAATTATTTTTTTTAAATGTTTATTTATTTTTGAGAGAGAGAGAGACACAGTGTGAGTAGGGAAGGGCCGAGAGAGAGAGAGAGAGGAAGACACAGAATCCGAAGCAGGGTCCAGGCTCTGAGCTGTCTGCTCAGAGCCTGACACGGGGCTCAAACCCACAAACCGTGAGATCATGACCTGAGCCGAAGTCGGACGCTTAACCAATTGAGCCACCCAGGCACCCCTCCAGTCCCTTTTTCTTTAAATAAACTATTTTTTTAGAGCAGTGTTAGGATGACAGCAACATTGAGAGGAGTATGCAAAGATTTCCCATATAAGCCCACGGCCCCTCACTGTCCACATCCCCACCGGAGCCGTACAGCTGACGGTCCACGAACCTGCATTCAGTCACGTGGGCCCACCAACGACCCGTCATTATCACCCAAAGCCCATCATTTACATTAGCGCTCACTCCAGGTGTTGTATATTCTGTGGGCTCGAGCAAATGCATAACGCCCTCTCTCCATCATTGTGGTATCATATAGAGTAGTTTTACCGCCTAGAAATCCTCTGTGCTCTGCCCATTCAGCCCTCCCTCCCCTCTAACCCTTGGCAACTGATCTTTTTATTGTCTCTGTAGTTTTTCCTCTTCCAGAATGTCACGTAGTTGGAATCGTACAGTGCTGTAGCCTTTGTGGTTTGGCTTCTTTCCACAGAGTAATAGGCATGTAAGGTTCTTCCATATCTTTTCATGGCTTGGCAGCTCATTTCTTTAGTGCTGAAGAATATTCCAGTGTCCAGATGGACCACGGTTCATTTACCCATCCATCCACTGAAGGATGTCTTGGTTGGCATTTATGAATAAAGCCGCTATAAACATCTGCGTGCAGGGTTTTCAACTCTTTTGGATGAATACCTAGGAACACCATTGCAGGTTTATAAAGTAGGTTTAGTTTTGTGAGAAACTGTCAAATTGTCTTCCAAAGTGGCCGTACCATTTTGCCTCTCCACCAGTAATCGCGTGGCTCTAATTTTTTTTACTCAGAACTAAAAAGTGCCTTACTTATGACTACATAGCCATTAGTTGGCAGAGCAGGGACCAACAAGCAATCCTTCTGGTTCCATATTATGGGCGGTTTCCTCTGGCGGCATTGCCCATCCGCTAGACAGGCCCTCACAAACACATTCACACTTACTCGCCATTGCTTTTGAGAACTGATTCTTGGTGTGGATGTGTCCCCAAGCATTCCTTTTCCGCCCCATCCGGGAAAGGCCGCCATCTGGTCCCTGCAGCTGAGAGGCTTGTGATGCTCTTGCACAGTGCCCAGGTGCGTACAGGGGCCAGTGTCCAGGTGTCCCAAGCTTACCTGGACCTGGAGGAGAACCAGGTGGCTCTGGGAAGCCCTTCCTCCTTTCAGAGCCGACTCAGCCAGCCCCAGAGTCCTAGGCGTCACCGTGCCCCCATCAGGGACTGGCAGAGGAAGAGAAACTGCCCCCACACACCCACCTCTCACTCCAGCTACACGTCTGCCTGTCCTTCCTTCCTTCCTTCCTTCCTTCCTTCCTTCCTTCCTGAGGTGAAATTCACAGAACAGCATTAATCATCTTAAAAGCGTACAGTTCAGTGGCATTCAGTACATTCACGATGTTGTGTAACCACTACCTGTACCTACTTTTGAAACATTTGCATTATCCCCAAAGAAAACCCCACGAAGCTATCACTCCCCTTTCCTCTTTCTCCCTCGCCCCTGGCAACCGCCAACCATTCAGCCTCTTTGGGTTTACCTATTCTGGTTATAGAATAAACAGAATCTGTGTCCGGTTCCACACACATTTCTCAGACCACACTTTCTGTAACTTCCTGAGGAAGGAGGAGGAGGAGAGACCTCTCTTGCTGCCTTTGCCTCTGGCCCCACCCCCTTGTCCATGGTGCCCTGTGCCTCCTGCTCACGGTATTTGTGGTCCAGCGAATCCACTCTATGGCATTTCCTATTTCTTTGAACTATTGTGAGCAAAGGACTTTGTTCATAAATTCATTCAATGAATAGCTCATGAGCTAGCAGGGGAGACAGGGAAACCGTCATTACGACGTGTGATCAGGCAAAACTGTGGATTTTTCAGAGAGACAGGGGAGCCGTAGAAGAGACACATCACCGAGCCTCAGGGCTTGGGTGGTCAGGGAAGAGACCAGGGGGACGGGGACCCGCACCTGTCTGATTCATCCGTTTCCTTAGGACTTAAGAGAGTTCCTGGCACATAGAACCAGGATGAATGAACAAGCCAGTCAACCAATCAATAGAGCTCTCAGCTAAGAGCTGAAGGATGAATACAAATCTGCAAAGCATATCATTTCATCATTTCATATCTGAAACCTTGGAGGCAAAGGTTCAGCTGCTTTAACACACTGAAAGACATAGTGTCTAGATGGACACTGAAGGGGAGGCAGGTGGGAGATGGGGCCAGAGCATGCAGGGCCTTGGAGGCTACATGGAGTAGCTTGACTTTAACCTGAGTGTGAAGAGGAAGAATTTTAAGCACACTTGCATTTTAGAAACTCATCTTTCTTTTTTTTTTTTAAGTTTATCTTTTTTGACAGAGAGGGAGAGGAAGAGAGAAAGGGAGAGAGAATCCCAAGCAGGCTCCGCGTGGATAGCGCAGAGCCCCATGTGGGGCTCGAACTCACAAACCGCGAGATGGTGACCTGAGCCAAAATCCAGTCAGACACTTAACCGACAGAGCCACCCAGGCACCCTTAGGAACTCATCTTTCTAATCCAGATTAGAGTTTAGGATGATCTGATGTTGTGCCAGGACAGACAGACATCGTTCTCGCCCTCCTCCAGCTGATGTTTCCATGGGAAACAGAGGTACTTGATACATCATATAAAATAACTAATTCAAAAGTCATAGGGCACAAGGTGTTCTGAGGGATGCCATGGGTCAGGGAAATCCTCTTGAAGACAGTGACCTTTAAATCGAAACCTGAGAAATGGACAAGATTTGGTCAATTCAAGAGAGAGGCAAAGAGCTTTCCAGACCACCCGGAAGCTATTAGGAAGGTCCTGAGCAAAATGTGCTAAGAGGACTGAGAAAGGTCTAGTGTGTTTGCCGTGCATGGTGTGAGGCTGGGAGTTTGATCAGCTGAGGCTAGGGGATATGTGAGGCTCAGACCCCAAAGAACAGTCTTACACATTTTGGACTTACCCTAAGTCAAATAGGAAGTCTTGAATGATGCAAGCAGGATCCTATTTTGAAAAATGGAATAACTGGCATTTCTCTTTTGTGTTTCTGTGCATGTGACCTTCTTCCTGGTCACTGCAATTATCTGCTTGCTTTGGAAGTGAAGTTAGGATTATCGAAGACAAAAAACACTGGGAAGATAAGTAATGTTTGGCTTCTGACATCCACGACAGAATTTTTTTTTCAGCCAGACAGTAGTCTTGAAAGTCCATCATTGTTAGGAAATGGGGTATTCTAGATGTCTGTAACTTCCTCTTTAAAAGATATCAAGAAGTACGCCTGCTGGTAGAGCTTTACTTCAGGAAGAAAACCGAGGAGAAAGCCCCGCTCTTAGGTTTGGAAAATATTGGGGAGGAGGCAAGAGAGGAAGGAGGTGTGGAAGGAAGTCAGGTGTGTGTCCTAATCATCCATCTTGCAAGTCCCAAGTGGAGGTGTGTTTGATGGGGGAAGGGGTGGTGGTTTCTCAGGCCCTGAGAGGCGATTTCTGTACATATCTCTCGAGAGGTCGTCACACCAAAGTACACTTCAGTGTGGTTAGGCACAGAGAAGGTTAGAATTTAGCCTTCTCTCTTGGAGTTGTGAGTTCGAGCCCCATGTTGGGTAAATGTCACCTTCTCAAGCCACTCTGGTTCCCATATGGTGTTAAAATGATGGCAACACTAGAGCTTTAGCTGTGGCTTTTGCATAAGAAACTAACCAGAAGCGGATAGTTTGAAAGCCTAAGATTAAAAAAAAAAAAAAAAAATGCATTGAACAACAAGCATTGACAAAGTCCTGTCATTTAACAGCTATTTCCTAGTAAAATGCTTGGGCCCCAGAACAGCAGGAAGTAGACTACGAACCCCCTGAAGCTCCCAATGCCCATTTCAAGCATAGCTTGAGGGGTGATGGACCAGGAAGAACCTCCCGGAAGGAAAAGCCCAGAGACAGACAGTGAACGAAAAGAATTCTTCCCAATGAACAGAAAAGGGGCTGCCGGAGGGGGCTAACCAAGAATTTAACTCCACTGCTCAGGAGGGAGGTCTTTACTCCTCCAGCCTATTAGCACTGGGTGCTTGCTACAAACCAGGGCCTGATGTGATCCCATGCTTCCCTTTTCTGAATGGAGGTCTTCGCTGCAATTACCACGTCCCCCTTCCACCTGGTGTAGGGTGGTGTCTTTGAGCTTATTGTTTTCGCGTCAAGCTAAACTTGAAGCCCACGGAGAGGACTGCACATCGCCTGATAATCCTGGGCTCGGATCCGCATGAGGTTTTGGGATGGTCTCCCCTGGGAGGGGAGGAGAATTCAGTACATGGGAAGAGGGGAGCACATGAATTTTGGGGTGGCCAAAGGGCCGACTCCAGCAGAAACAGCTAGTTGTTTACTCCAGTATCCATTCTCCCCTTTCTCCTTACGAACATAACCCCTCGTTTTATTACTAAGACTGTATCTCAGACTCCCTTGCAGCTACCTAGCTCTGGCCTCAGGATTGTAAGTTCTAGCTAATAAAATAGAAACAGAAGCGTCCTAAGATTTTTCAGGGAAGGAGTCAAAATAAAAGGGGCCATTCCTCTATCCTGCTTCTTGGAAAGCAAATGTAATGGCCTGGGGTTGCTGAAAATTGGGTCATGGGATTTAGGGTCACACTTGGGGATCGGACAAGAAAGAACGGCGGGAGGGCCCTGGCCCCTGACAACCTCATGGAACCATGAGACGAGCCCTTAAACTCCAGCTCCAGACTTTTATAGGAGAGAATAAAACCCGGTGTGTTTAAGGTTCTGTTCGTTTGGATTTTCTGTCACAGGCAGCTGAAAGGAATCCTAACTGATCTATCTCTAGGGTGGGCTTTGAGCAGGAGGCTAACATAATCCGTCTGGGGGTAGGGCCCCAGAACCTGCAGCAGCAGGAAGCAGAGTGTTGAACATACAAAAGCAGTCTGGGCAGCAGCGTGGGGGTAGGGGAGGTGGCCGCAGTTGTCGCCGGGGAGGGGTGATGGGGCGGGGACCAGGATGGCGGCAGTGGGGCTGGATAGAACATTCAGATTTGAAACATAGTTAGGAGGTGAGGCAGTGCCCTGCACTGAGACGGGCGGTGAGGCAGAGATGAGGGTCATGGGCAGGAAGAGGGAAGCAAAGAAAATGGCACGTCCAAGGAGCAGTTAGCGGTGCTGGCTGCTGTGCAGTGGGCAAGGAGATGCAGGCTGTGATGTGTGGGATTTGGTCACAGGGTAGTGGTGTCAGGGCCGTGGGGGTGGCAGCCAGCTGCAGGGGGTGAGTTGGGGAGGAAGTGGCTCAGCGAGTGGAGAGAACTCCTCCGAGGCTCTCCTTGACTAGGAAGCTAAAACTGGAGGAGGGGTCTAGGAAGGTTCTTGGCATTTTTTTTTTTTTTTTTTTTTTTTTTTTTTTTTTAGAGAGAGAGAGAAAGAGAGAGTGTGTGTGCAGAAGCTGGGGAAGAGCAGAGGGAAAAGGAGAGAGAGAATCTCAATCAGGCTCCATGCCCAGCGCAGAGCCGGACATGAGGCTTGATCTCACGACCATGAGGTCATGACCTGAGCCGAAATCAAGAGTCAGACGCTTAACCGACTGAGTCACCCAGATGCCCCTGGTTCTTGGCACTTTTAAGATGGGTGAGACTTAACCTCGCTGAACGCTGATGGGAAAGGAAGGGCCCCTTGGAGAGGTAAAGGTCCAGGACAGAATAGGAAGGGGAGGACACTGGCTCACGAGGTTCCCCAAGCACAAGGACCATGTAAGACCCGGAGCTGACACTACAGGGAGCCTGGGGCTTCTCTGTGAAAGCAGGCAGAGGAGGGAAGGTGGCAGGCAGGCTGTCAATTTAACAATGGCAGGGCGAGGAGATCCCCTATGGATGGCCCACACGCCTTCTGCCAAGTGGCCGTGATGTCATCCGTGGTAAGTGCGGTGGTAGGAGAAGATTTGGGAGAGACAGGAGGCAGCGTGAGCACCCCTTCTGGGAAACAAGAGAGAGAACTGGCCAGGAGCACAAAGGGTCGAGGCTCCGGCCAGGCTGGAGCCATGAACTGGTGGTGGCACCAATCTGCAAGCCTGGCTGGTTTTCTCCAGAAGGAAATCCCGAATCTGGGAGCTGCGGGCCCGGCTTCGCACTCAGCAGAGCGTGTGCACCTGCAAATCCCGGACCCTCCTCGAATTAACGCGCCTCCCCACCCAGCTCCTCCGCTTGCCCTCTTGCTCCTCTGGTTTTTATTCCTGCGACCAGAGGTCTTGGATCCCCAGGAGCACCTTCTTGCCTCTCTGACCTCACTGCAAGCTCTGGCCGTCTCCTGGGCTGTGGGCAGGGCCTCCTCAGGGACCCCCCCTGTCTCGGCTTCCTTTCTCCCCTTCACTGCCCACCCCTGTCCTGCATTCTAATGCATTCAACTTCTGAGTGTGACTGTCACTGTGTCACTCCCCATTCAAAACCACTCTGCAGCTCCCCATACTTCAAAATAAAAGCTCTCATTTCCGCTGACTTTTGGGATCTTGGCTTGAAAGCCCCTAGTTCTGGGAAGCTTCCCTAGACTAGGGAAAGTGTCAGTGGTCCCTGCACCTGCGACACCTTATAAGTCTTCTCTAAGACACTCCATAATTACTTGATCCTCCCCTCATTGACGATGGCAAGGAGTGTGAGCGCGTGTGCGTGCACGTGTGTGCACAGGCACGTGCTCCCTTATCACCTCTATCTCCCCAGCGTGAGCACATTGCCTGCCTGATGACCGATAAAAAGAACCGAGCCTGTCAGTAAGGCCCTGGGGGTCTCAGGTTAAATTTCCATCACCCCATAAGTCAATCCATGCTCCAGATACTGGGGACTCCTTTCCAGTCCCCGAAGTTGCCCCCCACTTTCCTCCCTCACCAGGAGTCTTTGCTCCAACTGCTCCCTCTCGTACAGACATGCCCTCCTTCTGGCCCAGGGCCCTCCCACTGCGGATTCTTCTCTGAAACCCCCACCCGCCACAGGCTGAACCCCAGAACGTCAGCTCCTGGAATGCCTGCCTTCGTCAACACTTCACCCCCACCAGACTCGAACCTTGAGGGAAGCTTCCAGTTGGTAGTTAATCGATAACACATGAACAATGAAAACGTTTGCCTGTGAAGCCAAGAGCCATCTTCTACAAAACACTCGTCTAACTAGTGTCCTATGCAACTCTGTCCCCGATAGTGACTTTCATGGTGCCGCACACTTAGTAGGGACACTAATATATATATATATACTAATATATATATATATATATATATATATATATATATACTAATATATATATATATATATATATATATATATATATATATAACTAATATACTAATAAATATATCCTTAAATGCAGATGATATTTTCTCCCTCATATGTGTAGGAATATGGTGGCGACAGTCTCCACCTACGCATTCATTTTGAAAATTAATTTAAACGCAGGTGTCCCGTGTTTACAACGTGAAAAGGATGTCTGTTTTCATCAGGGAACAAAGTCTGTCTTTTCAGGTTTATTCCATCTTTACTTGGGAAACAAACGCATGCCTTGTGCAGCGGATCAAGGTAGTGACTGTATTCACCAGTATACCAGACACACCACTGCGTAAGGGAAAAGGAATTTCTCCCAGAGCTGATAATTTCCAACACGTTCAGTAACGTTTGTCTCTCGGGCTTCTGAACGAGACCATGAATGTGTAGGTGCCTGAAATCTACAAAACACTAAAATAAGGGGGAAACTATATTGCTATCCATATATATGAGCTTATTTTCTGTGCTGATGTTTCAGGATGGTTTTTTTAGTTCAGAAAACGGACTCATTGGGATTCTGAAAAGTACTGCCTAGCTATAAATCCATGGAGACAGAAAGCAGATTGGTGCTTGCCAGGAACGGGGGGGTGGGGGGGGGGGGAAACAGGGAGCAATTGCTTGATGGGTCAGGGTTTCCTTTTGGGCTGATGAAATGTTTTGGAACTAGACAGGAATCCGTGTTGCACAACACGGTGAAGGTACTACATGCAACTGAATTGTTCACTCTAAAAGGGTTACTTTTAGGGGCGCCTGGGTGGCTCAGTCAGTTAAGCGGCCGACTTCAGCTCAGGTCATGATTTCACGGTCCGCGAGTTCGAGCCCTGTGTTGGGCTCTGGGCTGATGGCTCAGAACCTGGAGCCTGTTTCAGATTCTGTGTCTCCCTCTCTCTGACCCTCTCCCGTTCGTGCTCTGTCTCTCTCTGTCTCAAAAATAAATAAATGTTAAAAAAAAATTTTTTTTTTAAATAAAAGGGTTACTTTTAGGGGCGCTTGGGTGGCTCTGTCGGTTAAGCATCCGACTTCGGCTCTGGTCACGATCTCAGGGTTTGTGAGCTCAAGCCCCACGTCGGCCTCGGTGCTGACAGCTCAGAGCCTGGAGCCTGTTTCCGATCCTATGTCTCCCTCTCTCCCTCTGCCCCTCCCCCACTCATGCTCTGTGAAAAATGAACAAACTATTAAAAAAATTTGTTTAATAAAAGGGTTACTTTTAGGTTATGTGGACTCCACTTTAATACAAAAGTCACATATCACTTACATAATACTGAATATTTTTCTGAAGGTCCTACAAGAGAAGGCAGTGCTGTATTCTAGAACAGCCCCAGATGGAAGGCTCCGCAGCACCCTGTGCCTCACCTCTGGATAAGGAATGGGGTCCCGCCGTGTACAAGCAGGGCCACGTCCTCAAAGCGTCCTCGGAGACACGCTGCAGAGCACCGGTACAGATGCCACTACAAACCAGGCCAAACGCTGCTGAGGGTTTGCATTTTCATCTGTTTCTCCTTTGGCTGACACTGGGGCTTGTTAAGGTGTTTAGTTTGATTAAGGAGTTTTCTAGCTCCAGAGGTGGAGCCCAAAGCAGATTTTATTTTTTTCCTTTAAACGAGTGGAATTTTCCAGCGGCAACAACCCACAGACGGTGGATCAAGCCCCGGACACTTTGCTGGGCCATCTGTCCACCAGCGCCCAGAGGAGAGGAAGGGGGAGGAGCCTGCCCACGGGGCAGAGTCGTGGGCTAACAGTTTGTCTCCACTTGGGGCAGGTTCTGCAAAGGCAACGACTGACTGTAAAAGGGGTGGGTGGACTTGTCCTAACAGCTCACGGTTTCTCAGGAAACAGTCCTTTCATTGTCTTGTCCAAGGAGGAACCTTCTGCCAGGATGTAAGAACAGCGTCGCGCATCAGGAGTGAGGCGGACCCGGAGGGGAGGCTATCAGCCCTCCTCCTTGCTGGGGCCCTGGGCCAGCGAGGCCTGAGCTGCCTGTGCACAAATATCCCATCCGTCCTTTAAATGCGTGGGGCCCAAAAGGGAAATCACACCTTTCCATTTCAAGCATGGCACTGGAGCCCAGAGCCCAGTGGCTGAACTATAATCAGATTGCCTTAGTCAACTTTATAACCAAGGTCTATGGATTTTAACCACTTATGTCTCCTCCTGATTTTAGCACTTCGTACCTTGTCACATGCCTTCACATACAGGGTGTCATTCAGTAGCCCAAGAGACAAATGCTGCCGAACGTCTTGGAAAATACTGGCTCCGGAAAAATTCCTTCTCTCTCACGTAGTGGCAGTGCAATGAACAAAGAAAGCCTGGTGACAAAGTTCTGTGCACCTGGGGAACTCTAGGTCCAACAAAAGAGGGGAGTCCCAGGAATCTCTCGCCAACACATCCTTCCTCTACCTAACCCTTGAAACTCCAACTTTGTTGGAGATGTCATCAGTACAGTTTGCCATAACCCAGGCCACTCCAACGGGTTTGGACCAGGATAGCCTAGACTTAGCAGTGACTGAAAAGTTCCCTGACAGAGGTAGGTCTAGGGACCCAACCGTGGCAGCCCCTTTTGGTTTTTCTCAAAACAAAAACAAAAACAAAAAACAAACAAGAGACTGAAGATCTGTCCGGATGCTTTTAAGGCATTTAGAGGCGCCCAAAGAGGCAGGACTGCTTACGACTCCATCTCCTAAGTGCCCGGCAATCATCGACCTCTCTAATTGCCATGTGGGCGAAGAGGTAGAATTTAAACGAAGTAGATTTCCAAGTGTTATTGAAAGATGAAAGGTGTTACGGAAGTGCCTGGGCATGAGAGGTGCGCATAGACACGTGAGCACAGGCTTCTCTCTGGGCGGCGTAGTCCCCAGAGCCTACGGAAGCCCGTGTGAACACTCCCAGCATCTGACACTTACACCGCCAAGGGACACATTCGCTGTTCAGGAAGACACCTCTTTTCTGTGGTGTCTGCTGGGGCAGAGGAGGTCCCCGGGAGGTCCCGCGCTGAGACTTGGGAGTGCCCCGTCCCCTAATGCCGCGGGCCCTCTCAAAACGGAAAGGGGGAGCTACCCTAATCCTTGTGGTGTGGGTGCTCTGAGTATACTATCATGACCCTCCCCCTCCACAGAGGAGGAGACTAAGGCTCAGAGAGGTTACATGGCTTTCCCCAGAAGTCAACAACCACTGAGTAGTGAGGGCAGGCCCTTCTGACTCACGGTCCGCTGCTCTCGGGTCCTCCGGAGAAGGGAGCCTGCATGCAGAGCTTGTTGGAAGCAGACTTGCAGTGCCTGGTGTAATTTCAGGGGCTAATTCTCAGCCAGCTGCCAACCACAAGCACTAACTAATGACAGCCTGGCCACCCTAGCACTTATGCTGCAAGGCATAAGTAGCCCCAAACAGATGTTGCCCATTTACCCCGGGGTTTCCTGGTCTACAGGGCAATGGGGTCTGGGCTGACACTTCTCAGTTTCACACCTAACAACCTGTGTCTTTTCAGGGAGAAAATCTGGAGATGTGATCATCCACTTAGGCGCACCCCTCAGTTGTTTTCTGAGGCCTTTCCCACACGTGATCTCATTCGACCACCTGGACAACGTTCGCGACACGTTTAATTGGTTCTTTGAAGATTCGTGGGTTTCCAGGACCAACCTGTTCAAACAAAATACCTCCAGGAAGGGACAGCACCTTGAACTTTTATTGGCTCACACCTTGGCAGTAGTTGGCAGCTAGCTGAGAATCAGGCCCTGAGAAAGGGGAACAGGATTGGGAGGAGTTGGGGGAGGTTCGAGAGGAGAAGCAGGAGAAAGGAAATGGGGGCAGCTGTGAGCCGGGGCCAGAGGCCCACCTCACCGTTTTGCAGAAAGAGGTCCTAGGAGGGCCATTTCCCCGCCTTGCCCACCCACCAGAGAGACCAATTCTACCCCAAGGCCAAAGGTAGAAAAGTCTAGAAGAAAGAGAAGGGACAGGAGAGATGGGAAGAAAAGATGGAATAAACCAACCATCAGAGGCTCTTCAATCTTAATCATTTTATTCTACAAAAACTACTCAATTGAAAGTGGGAAAGCTAACCAAAAAAAAAAAAAAAAAAAAAAAAAAGGTTTAATATGTTCTTTCTTCCATAGCAGCAAGCTTTTTCTAACAAGCTTTCTTTAGTGCAAATACTGTAGGCTTGGATTACAGTAAAATAACAAAACAACAGAAAACACCACCAGAGATGCTTCAGAGCAGAACTACTCCTCAATTTTCAAAACTATACAAAGATTTTTGAGCTCGCAGTCCTGCCTGGAGAGGCCTATTTAGAAGCCTTTCCAATGGGACCGTTTCACCAATACTTAAACAAAAAAAAAAAAAAAAAAAAAAAAAAGGAAAGAAAAGAAAAAAGAAAAAAAAGAAAAACAAAAGAAAAAGAAAAAGAAAAAAAAAAAAAAAGGATGCTCAGAAAGGTAATTAAATTCCCCATAGAGCTATGACTCTTGTACAACCTGTTTCCTCCAGGATCTTATAGCAGACTTTACTCCACATCATTGACAGATCTCAAATACAGATGCACGAAATTTATGGTTTTCCACTATATACCAAAATACGATATATACATCTCTCGCTGCAGAAAAGACACCCTGACACCTATTCTTTATACAAAGGCAAATATTTTCTTCCTCGATATCAAGTAACCACAAACTAAAATAAATGGAATAAACGTTTAATCACACAGAGAAAATAATTTTTGAGGAACGTTGTATTCTCTTACAATATAGACTTCTTGGTGACCACTGTCCCCAGAGGAATGACCATCCGTCTTTAAGAACAGAACCTTTTTATACAGTTTATACAGCACATGTCACAAGTCATTTTAGAAACAAAAAAAAAAAAGCATCATTAGCCTAAATTTAAAAACAAAAATGAAGAAAGAGAGGGAGAGAGGAACTGAGTACTTTAATGCTGTTTCTATTCAGGCTTGGTACAACACAAAGATGTAAACATTTTAAATAAATAATAAAATAAATGTCAATTTCTTCTCCCCCTCCCCTTCCCATGCCCCGCTCAAATTGACCCAGCCTTTCCTGAACACATCAGCACTGGCCAATTAAAATCCTCTGTTAATGTATGGCCCAAACACTAGAAGCATGAGATGTCAGATTAGTAGTGGGATGACTGAGTTTTCTTTTTAAAAGCTGCAGGAGGCACACTTGGAAATGTAGGCACACACGCACGTGTGCACGTGCACACACACACACACACACACACACACCCAACCTGTCAATAAATAGTGAGATGCTGGCTTTTAAGATAAATGCCAAGAAGACTCAACAAGCAGAAAGTAGCAAGACCCCTTTACTTAAGTTTTTAAAGGAAGTTACACACATCACGTATCCTATTGGTCCACAAATTCTAGAAGGACTCAGGTTACCCCTCCAACCATCTGAGGAGTCCAAAGGAGCACATGACAAGGGAGAGGGAAAAGAAGTTTGGAGGTGGGAGGGTACTGTGGGGGATGGGTCTTTGAGAACAAACCTCCGACTGAGGGCAACCTTGCCTGAGATCTTTGAAGACGGACCTTCTCACCTCTAAGTGTTTTTGTTTATCTGTTACTTGGGGGCCTTTAACAGGGGATACCCTCGCCCCTTAGTCTCATCCTAAAGAGGGTATATTTATAAAAGTGCCTAATACAGTGCCTGGCACATAGTAGGTGCTTATTCTTTTCCTTCTTCGAGGGGCTGTGTGATATCTGATCAGGAAAGGAGATCAACCTGAAAGGTAAACATGAGATTGCAGGAACATTTGTTGGTCCATCAAAGGGAGAAAAGTTCCATTGCCTATGGCGTCGAGCCCTCCCTTAGACTCAGAGCCCAGTGGGAGCAGAGAAGAGACTCTTGTCCCCAAAGCCTGAGGAAAGGAAGCCATAGCCTCTGATGGCTCCTGGCCGAGATGCTTGTGTGACTGGCCAGTGGGCACACCTGCCTTTCTCACAGGCAGAACAATGATGTCTTTCTGCAAACTTCCCCACGAAAGCTCTGCGTGCAGCTGGCCCCGGCTATTTCCTAAGCTTCACCTGGGATCTCCTCTCTTTCCTGTGTCAGCAGCTGTGTCCCTCCACTCAGCCAGGAAGAGGACGGATCCCAGAGAGGCCAGCCAGGTGGCCACGAGGACCGTGTGTTTCACACTAGCCTGTCGAGGCGCGCCTGCCCTATGCCGTCCCAGAGCTGCCTGCAGCCCAACTGGAGTCCACACCAGCTGCCTCGCGGCTGGGGACACAGGGGAGGCCCAGCAGTTCCCAGCTTAAGCACCAAGGCGCCCCCACTGCAGCTGCAGCTTTAGTCGGAGCCACAGGAGGAGAAAGCAGGCCTGGAGTCCGGTGATTCTGGAACAATGGTGTGTGTGCAGGAACTTCAAGAACAAGCCAGAAGAAGCCTCAGCTAACTGAGGATATGCTCATGAGTTAGGTGTGAATGGTCAGCCTTCCCCCAAATAACCTCTGGCTTTGGGGAAGCCAACCTACCTCCAAGAACAAAGCCAGGGGGTCCTGAATGGGAACGCAGCTTAGAGGCCTCTAAAGCCCTGTGAGGCGGTGGTTTTTCCCTCCTGCTGGTCCCAAAGCCAACACAGCTTGAAATCTGTACTAAGGCCAAACGCTATCCCAGGAATGTCCAGCCTGGCCCCAAGTCACAGATTACGGCCTGCCTCGGGATCAGTGCTGTGCAAAGGGGGGCACAAAGGGACTTTCAGAAATAAAACACCAAAAAGCAGCTTCATTTAGGAAATATATATAATATATATATATATTATATATATATATATGCAAAAAGAAGCAAATAGCTCCCAATTGGCCACAAATACCACTTGAGATGATTAAGCCCTTCAAAGCAGAGCGCACCCCAGTTTTCTTTGCCCACCTCCTGCGTTTCCTGGCTGACTGCTATTTCTTTCGTTAATCCAAAGCCAGAAACTCAATTGCCCAATCTAATGCCCCGCCCAGAACCTCTGGGAAATCGGGAGGGCAGCATCATAGCCAAGGAATGTGGGAAATAACATTTTTAAGGTTTTTTGGGGGAAAAAAATCCTTTTTCTTTTAAACTCCACTCTCTGCATGGCTTATCCTTCCCCACATCACTTAAAGTCAGAGCGGGCTGCATGTTTTAAGCATTTGGCGGCTCCATTCTGCGTGTTCCATTTTAGTGCACAGAGGAGGGTCAGGGGCATTAAGTAAGGACCCGCCCTCGAGGCCTGGGTGTGTGAAAGGAACAAGTGAGCTAATGTGTCACAGCTCTCTCTCTCTCTCTCTTTCTCTCCCGAGACTAACTTTGAAATTTAACCCCCACTGGGTTTGATTTAAATAATATCTATATAATTTTAAATTATCATACAATGATCTCTAGAGCTGAATCACAACAGTGGGGTCTCCCCCAAAGCACTAGCCCAGCAGAGTCCAATTCTAGAAGATCAGCCAGCGCTTTGCCTTAGGGAGAAAAAGGCTCAGAGGGGTGGGAGGCAGGGCCCTCGCTCAGCTGTGCTCTTGCAAGAGGCCAGGAGGACCCCCGCCCCCACGCCCCGCCCCCTGCAGTGGGAAGCAATACATCTCATCTCTGATTTCAGCAGCCCCCAGGAAGGGCATGAAAGCCCCAAGCCTTAGCAACAGCTCTGGGCCAGAGGTTCACAGCTGGCTGGCTGGACCTGAGGAGCACACTGGGAGGACACGGTGTGGAAGGGAGAAAGCACCCCATCAGGTAGCAGATGATGACCACAGAGGGCAGAAAAGGCCTGACATCTCACTGAGAGGCGAATCCCACTCTGCCTCCCCTCCTTCCTCCCCTACCTTTCCCTTCACAGCAAAGGTGCCTTCAAGGCTTGGGGAGGTGCCCCCCCCTCCCTGCCCCAGGCAGTAATCTGGGGAGGGCCCAGGCCCACGCTCATTAAATTTCTGTGGGTGGCGTCACCCTGAGAGCCAGACCGGGGATGGCAGAGCCAACAGAGACTTGGGAGTGCTGTGCGGTTCCTAGGGAGGGACACCTCCCTGGTCTAGTAGAAGGGTCCAGGGGCAGGATGGCGAGGCAGTAATTACAGGAGACGTCCTGCTCAAGACACCAGGTCAAGGGAAGCTGGCTGCGACACACCTGTGTGGCTTGTTGGCACTATTCCTGGCCTGGTAATTAGGCATTTGGCAAACCCAACCTGTGCCCCGTCTGTCTCACTCACACCCTGTCTTCTGGCCAAGCCGCTCCTCCAAAAGTTGTCTCCAAGGATGGGCAGGAAGGGTCCTCCAGGCCTCCCAGTGATGGCAGCATCTCCTTGAGAGCTCAGGGAGCCCTGCTGGTGGTTCTGGAGATGGTGGTGGACCGGGGAGTGTCAAGGGAGGGAAGGTTCTGTATTGCACATTGACTGTCCCCTTCTGGACAAGTCGGCCCCAGCAGAAGAGTCAGTCACCTGCTGCCCCATCTCCAGAAATGAAGAGCTTTAATATTCAGACCACCCCGATGAAATGTCATGGCAACTTTGATAAAAACCAAGAGGAAGTAAAATCAACACTGGGGAGAGGAAGGGGCGAATAGAGGGGAGGTGAAACCAAAAGGCACTGAGCATGCTTGGTGGGGCGGGGAAGGACATCATCACTCCAGAGACAGATTGTTACAAAGGGACAGGAACGGTCCACACCAGCTTCAGGCTCTTCAGAAGCCAGAGAGATGCCTGAGTCCACTGAACCAAGTTCTCCAAGGCTTTTCAAGACACAGGATTCACTTTGCAAGATGAACGAGGGAGGAGGTCCCGTGAGTTCTAAGAGATCACCAAAAGTCCTCAACACCTCACCGCCAAATCCCACCTGGGTGTCCCCAGAGCCGGGAAGCTCTCTTCTCTGGTAGGGTCCCCCTCTTGCCCTCACGGCCCTGGAGTGCTTGAAGGTGCTGGTCCCTGGGAAGGAGGCAGTGACGAGGACCCCCTGGGAGCTGGGTTACAGAGCCAGCAGAGTGGGGGAGTTCAAGGAGTCTGATGACTGGTCCCCACTGCTACTGCTTCTGCGGTGTGCCTTGGAGCAGGACTCGGAGGGTGACGCAGGCGACTCCTGCTCCAGGACGCTGGGGTAGGTGAAGACGAGGTTCGAGGTGCCCGGAGTGATGGCAGGCGTGGAGGTCACCACGATGGGGGTGTGCAGGGGCTCCTCCCCGTAGAAGCCCCCAGCAATGCTGATGGGCTTGATGACAGAGCGCTGGCCCTTGTCCAGCCCGGCCGATGAGGATGAGGGGCTGTCCTCTTCCAGGGGCTCCTGCTTCACCACGACGGCACCCACTCCGCCGCCTCCACCGCGCAGGGGCTGGAGCCCAGAGGCTGGGGGGGATCGGCGCTCCTCGGGGCTGATCTTGCACACGGGCCCGTGGGCCACTAACATGAACTCCAGCTTTTCCTTCTCCTTCTGCAGCTCAGCGATCTCCTTCTGCAGGCCTGACTTCTCCTCCTCCAGCTCCTCTGTCTCCTGCAGGGGGAAGAGAGGTGTGTGAGGGATAGGAGCCTGCCAGGGAGACCTGCTTGGGGTGGGGGTGGGGTTGGCTTCCAATCCAGGCGAGAAAAGGAAAACCAGAGCTGTCCCCAGAGGACCAACTGTGAAAGCAGCCCGCTCACACCCCTGGCCACGGACCCCACTGGCTCTGAGTCACCTGGTGGCTCAAGATTCCTTTTATGTCCAAGGCTCCTGAGAAAGGAGGAAAGTAGGCTTGGAGGAAGGCTGAAATGACACCACGACCGAGGGCTTACTTTGTGCCAGGCACTGCACAGGAGATTTCTAAAGCAGGCATCATCAATCACCTCACTTTGCTGATGAGGAAACTGAGATTCAGAGAGGTCTTGTCATTTGCCCAGTGTCACAGAGCAAGCAGGTTACAGGGTAGCCCAGACTTGACCCTGATGTATCTACTCCAGAGTCCATATGCTACCAGGCTCTACTGCCCCCCTGCCAGGACTGCAGTTTCCCAGGAGGGGGGAACAGTGAGGTCTGGAGGGGAAGGGAGAGCAGCATGCAGTTCCCTGCGCTGCAACCCGCCCCCCCCCAATCCTTCTCATACCCCTTCACCCCTGTCCAGCCTGCCTGTGGATGCATAAACCCTAAACTCTACACTGCACACACAAGCTTTGGACAGTGCCAGCCTGGCAGGAAGTTCTCCATTAGTCCCCGCTAAATCGTCACCGCCCCACTTCCCTTTTTTACTCTAATTTCTGAAGCACGTGCTTTGGGACTCACAGAACCCTGGGAGAATATTCCGTTCAGTCCCTGTGCTTTAACAGATGAGGAACCTGACAGCCTGAGCAGGCGAGGAGGGTGGCGGGGTCCCGTGGCGAGGAGCTCGGCCCCCTCCCTTTGGTACAAAGCCAGAGAAGCAGCAAAGCACACGGAAGGAGCAGGTATGAAAGGTGAAAAGGCGTGTGTCACGGCCTCCTCCCCACTTTTCCCCTAACACCGATTCCCGTTCAAGAATGAGATGATGTGGGCCAGAGCTTCACTGAGCAGAGTACAGCATATTCCACAGTGAAAAAAAGTTTCCATCTGTCTCAAGGGTCTGACAAACGTCATGAGCTTATGAGAGGTTTCCTGTGGAGGATGTGGCTCAGGGGCCTGGGTGGCTGGGGTGGGTGGGGCGGCGGGGGAGTAGGGTGTGAGGCTTCTGGGGGAGGGAGGGAGGGGAGGAAAGCAGGCGGCCCGGAGGAGGAGGGGCTATTCCGGGGCTAGTGGTAGGGAGCACCCTGGGTAGACTCAAGAGGACCTGGCCCCTTAGAAGGTTAGTGGTAGGGAGGACTCTCCTGGGGGAGTCTACCCAGGGAGTACTGATCACTAAGGGATCTCTTCACCTAGTGACGGAGAGCTCCCGGTCTCCCTCCCGATGCTCACACACACCTCCACGGGACATCGCTACAGGCTACATGGAATTCACACAGTACACATTCAACCCCCAAGAGCTCTCACTCTTGGACAAAGGGGACCTGAAGCAGGTGGGTGGTACCCGGGAGCATTCGAGAACGTCATGGGATGTGTAAGGTAATTTGTGATTTCCAGAGCCCGTCCCTGGCTGGTCATTGTTAAGGACTGCCAACAGTCTCCCTCTAACATTCTGCTCAGGAGAGTTAGTCCTGACTTTGGGCTTCCTCCACATGCCATTCAGCCCATCTCGCAGGGCTAGGCTCTGGAGGGAGTTACGTGGTCAGGTCAGGCTTTTGAGAGGGAAGGGCAGGGCCACAGCCCCCAGGTGTGGGCAATTAGGCAGCAGGGGAGAGTGACTCACAGGGCAGAATGAGGTACCAAGGTGACAGCTTCAGGCTCATAGCAGAGATTAGGAATCCTCCTGCCCACGAAGGATACGAGAAAACCCCAAGACAGTACGACTCAGCTGGCACATGACCATCTCCATGAGACCCAGAGAGCTTCGAGACCCCCTCAGACTGCAGTCTCCCCCTGTCCACACCAGCTAGCTTGGATCATTCCTGCTGGTGGTAGGCATGGGGGCGGCTGGAAGGCTGGGAAGTAGCCCCAGAGGGGGCAGGTCTGGGCCTGCGCGGGCTCTCAGGGCCTAGCAATACCAACACTCTGTGCCATCCCTCACCCAGGGGCCCCAGCAGGTCTGAGAGCAGGAGACGCACAGGTGTTAGGTCCCTGCAGGCTGTTGAACTCCCTCTCTGGGCCCAGGCTGGTGCCAAAGGCCAGCACTCTCCCCCAATCTCTACTCTAATCAGGGCAATGCTAAACCTACGTGCTCAAAGGAAGGAATGTTTCTGTCTGCACTGACTCATCTACACAGGCCACTGGTGGGCGAGGAGAGGGTGGGAGGCCAGGAGGCCTGGGGCCCTAGCACGTGCCCACCCAGAAGAGCCCCCGGCCCCTGCGGAGCTCCTTACCGCCTGCAGCTTCTCCGTCAGCTCCCGGCGTCGGTTTCTGCACTTGGCTGCAGCCAGCTTGTTCCTCTCCCTTCGGATTCGACGTTTCTCCTCCTCTTCCGGGGACAGCTAGAGGCCAAGGTCAAGGATCATGATTAGGTTTGGGTAAATGGTTCCCCAGCTTTGTTTCCTAACTACATTTTAAGAAACTCTTCTGGGATGGGTATGGGGGAAAGGGAGAGAGGCGAGAGGAGTGTGGTTGGGCTCAGCAATTCTAGAATATGCGCTCCCTGCTGTGGCCACCGGGGAGGGTACTTAGAGCTGAGCCCGCCCTGGAAAGTGACAGTCCCAGGTTTGAGAAGGAGAACAGGGCAGCAACGTGTAAAGGACTCAACAGCCCAGAGAAGATGGTAGCATTTATCATGTCAGCCCTGATCCAGTGCTAAGGCCAGAGAGGAGAAGCCGGGGTTGCTCCTCCCAGAGTCCCTTCATACCAGCCAGGCCTGGCCCCACCCACTTACACAGCTTCTCCCAAACCCTGGCCAATTACTCCTCCCCACCACTCTGCCTACTCTGCAAGCCTCATTATCCCCATTTGGTTAAGTAGCTCGGCCCAGAGTAAGAACCACTGGGGGTGGGGGGTGGGGGGGGGGGAATGGGGGATGTTCTATTGCCAGAAGGTGGGCCATGGATATCACCCGGCTTCCAATTCCTCTACCAGCCCCAGCGTGCCAGTGGCTCACAGTTCAACCTGGAGGGCTCACTAGTGTGCCTGGCACAACGCTAGGCTGGACAGGACAGGCAAAAAGGAGAAGGGACCCCCCCAGGCACATTAAATCCTGCTGCCCACCACCCGCATTCATTCAACAAATGAGAACCTTCCATGTGCCGGGTGTGGTTTGAGAGGTTGGAGATTTATCAGAAAATGAAATGAACAAAAATCCCTCTGCAGAGCGTTTCATCTAGCTTCTTGCAAGGAGGCTGGTTGGGGGCCTGTGACTCATGCCCCCTGGGCAAGAACTCTGCTCCACTACATAGGGCTGAGGCTCTGTTTACATATAGCCCTTCCTGTGACCCCAGTGCCCCTCAGTGCAGGCAGAGGTGACAGGAGGAGATGGCTGTGGGCCAAGGCAGAAAGTAATTCCGAAAGAAAGACCATTCTGCGCAGTTCTCAGACACTGATAGCACACCTACTACGTGCCAAGCTTAGTACTGAAGGCTTAGAAGATTCTTAGAGGAGTAAGATCTGGGTCCTACCCTAAGGGACAACATGGGAAAAAAGCCGAAGCCACTTTTGGAGGGGTGAGAGAAACTGTCCCCACTGAGAGAGGGAGGGAGTCACGGACCTGACTGGGCTCAGGTCAGAGTCCCCAGGGCTCCCCACAACCCTGCAGGTCTGCTGCTGTGATATCCTGAACAGCAAAGCAGGACACAGCATCGGAGAGGACAATCCCATCTCTGTCTACACTGAGGTAACCCTATGGGCCCAATCAAGGTGCCAGAGCCCCACATCAAATTCTCCAAACGCTGGCATGAAAACGTGCCTGTCAACTCCTTGGACATAAGTCCCTCTGAGGCATCAGGCCACCTGAGCACAGAGAGGCTCGTCACACCTTCTCAACTTTCAAATCCACCGCCCACCCTCCAGCAGTCAAGGTGTGTGGCTCAGGGGGGAGGCAGGAAGCCTGGCACGCTAGGGAGACCTACCAGCCTCCTGGCACCTCAGATCTCCCAGGGCTTCGGCTGAGCCCCGCCTCGTCCTGCATCTGCCCCGGGGACCTCCTTCACACCCGGGATATCCTCCTCATGTTCCTTCACCTCCTCCACGACCTCACCTCACGCGATTAAGAACCAGACCCAGCTCCCCTCCCGCATCAGCTCCACCCTCATTGTGCCTCTGCCCCCTGCAGTGGTCTCCAGGTGGGGCACAGAGAGCACAGGGTCTGCCTGGGAGTCCCCAGGCCCCTTCCAAAGACTTGGTCTCAGGGTCCCATACCTCGTCCCGCCTCCACCTCCGTCCTCAAGCCCTGTCTTCAGCCCCGACCTCTGAAATCCTCTGCCTCCCCTAGAGAGCCAAAGGCTCCACATTCTCTCTTCTGAGAGGTCTAAGGCAGACTAGAAGCAAAACACAGATATGGGGGCGCCCGGGTGGCTCAGTCGGTTAAGCATCCGACTCTTGGTTTCAGCTCAGGTCATGATCTCCCAGTTGGTGAGTTGGAGCCCCGCGTCGGGCTCTGTGCTGTTGGTGCAGAGCCTGCTTGGGATTCTCCCTCTCACCCTCTCTCGGGCCCTCCCCCACTCACGCTGTCTCTCTAAATAAATAAACTTAAAAAAAAAAAAACACAAAACCCTGATATGACATTTCTGTGTTGCCGTGGACAAATCACCAAACCTTCTAAGCCTCAGATTTCCCATTTAGAAAATGGAATTATTGGGACCTGCCCTGCCTTCCAAAAAGTTTCTGTGGTGATCAGATGAAGACTCTGTGTGAGGGGCGCCTGGGTGGCTCAGTCAGTTAAGGGTCGGACTTCGACTCAGGTCACATGGTTCGTGGGTTTGAGCCCTGTGTTGGGCTCTGTGCTGACAGCTCAGAGCGTGGAGCCTGTCTTTGGATTCTGTGTCTCCCTCTCTCTCTGTCCCTTCCCTACTCGAGCTCTGTCTCTCTCTCTCTCTCTCTCTCTCTCTCTCTCAAAAATAAATAAAAACAAAAAAGAATTAAAAACAAACAAAAAGACTCAGTGTGAGGGCCCTCTCTAACCTAGAAAGTGCTAGAAAGAAGATGGAATTCCGAGGTTCCTCTCTGAAGCTTTTTCTGAGCCCTGGAAGAATCCAGATGAACCGGAGATCCACAGTGCACAAACCTGGCACCTTGGCCCTGTGTGGGGCCTGGCTGCCCAGCTGAGGTCATGAGGCTACTTGGCTGCGGCTCTGAATACTTGCTGCTTCTAAACTTGTCTCAACCTGAGCCCAGCAGAGTTACCGAGGGCCTGCTGGCCCCGCAGCAGCCCTGCGTTCAGGATTCACCACGCAAAGGGCTACTGGGCTCCCCCTGAGGCCCAGATAAGGCCTTCATCCCTCGCTGACGAGGGGCAGAAAAGATGAAGACCTTGTTGTGGTACATTTCAGCCTCCCTCCCCCTTTGGCTGCTTCCGGACCGCTTTTGGCCTCCTGATTAGCCCAGAAGTCTCTCCGCTATCTGTAAGGTATGGGGCAACTTGGGGGAGCTGTCAGCATAGGAAGTGTTCAGGGGTGGTGACTTCAACGCGGTTAAAGCTTGAGTGTGTCAGCACCACCAAGTTCCCACCCACAAGCCACACACCCTCTGCTCCCGGCCTCCTCGGGTCACCGCCACTGGCCTAAGAGGCAGCCTCTGGGCAGGCTTGGAGCAGGGCAGTGAGGCACCATGTTGGCTCTGGGTCACAGGCTCCTCCCCCTGGGGGAAGTCAGGAAGGAGGAAATCAGCTTCGGAGAAAAGACCCTAGGGCTAGGAACCCAAAGAGCCACGGTTCTAGGATGCTACTCCCCAGGCTTCCTCCAAGCTGCCAGATGATTGTCTGAATTCCTAACTGATGTGGGACAAAATGCTCCTGGCTCTCTCCCTCCCTCCCCGAAAAGGAAGGAAATCCTCCAGACAGATTGTCCTAAAGGCATGCCTAGGGTAGTGCGGTGGGAAAACCACAGGGCTGAAGGTCAAAGGAGGTAGATTCCAGTCCTGGCTCTGCCACTAACTAACTCTCTTCAGTGAGAGAAGACAGGGCCCTTCTCCTCTCTGGACTTCTGTTTCCTCATCTGTAAAATGGGGACAGAGGGGAAACTGGAAAAGCTGGTCTCCAAAGTCCCTTCCAGATAGAAGCTTCTAAACTTAGTGTGGGTGAGGCCCAGAAAAGAAGGAAGAGTGCTCAGCACATCTTGCTTTGTGTCCTGCTAGTTCAGGAATCCCTCGCAAGACCAGTTCTTACTTCGGGGTCACTTACACAAGCGGGGGATCCAACTCATCGGTGACTAGAAAGCTTGACACCTTGGGCTCCTGAAGGAAGCATATTTCATAAAGGACATTATGATCACTGCTACTGCAATATCTACAATTACGGAAAGCAACGGTGAGGGGGATATTGGCCATCTGCCCCCACAGCAACGGAGAGCTGCATCTATTACAGTGTCTGTTACTCTCCATGTCGCCCTGCGCTGACTCCTACCATTTAGCAGAACAAACCAGCATGTAGTGGACGCAAGGCCCCGCTTTGTCCTCAGGGGAACAGAGAGCCTATGAATGCTTCCAGTGTCTCGGAGGAGCGACCTTTGTAATTCTAAGTACCCTGGGGACTGCTGGAACTGGATCCATGATTATCCACAGGGCACCATGTTTGAAGGTCCTTGTATTGGAACACTGTGGACCTGGGGTCTCAGAGTGGAGGTGACAGTGGTGGAAATGGATAGGATTGATCCTCCAGGCTAATATTTCATTTGAAAAAGGGATTTCACCGCTAAAGTATTTTCCCTTTCCTGGATCCATGGTGGCACGGTATTGCTAAGAGAGCACTGCACAGGGAATCCAGGGAATGGGTTCCTGTCCAGACTTCCCTATTCTCTTGCCAAATGGCCCCAGGCACGTTTGTCTAAGGCTTCGGTTGTGTCATCTGTGAAGGGGGACCGATGGGGCTCTTGGAAGGCTCACTCCCTATTTTTATGCATGATTCTGACCTCTCTTTGGAGAATCGGGGGGCCCATCACTACCCTGGTTCACTATTGACATGGACGACATGCCTTTTCGGTATGGGTAGATGGTGTGTAGAGAGCACGGCCCGACACTTTCTGGTGTCCCTCCCTGCCAGGCTGACTCCTTCTCAAAGCTGAACCCTTTGAGAGTAAAAAAAGCTGATGCCTGACTTCCTCCCGTCACACGCAGTCAGCTAAAGCAGCTGAGCAAACTCCAAAGACCCCAGCGTCCCTGCGCTTCTGGGACGGGTATTCCAGGCACCCGAAATGGGCTCCTGCTGCAAGCCGGAGGCCCAGGACACCGAGGAGGGAATGGTGAGTATCGTGGGCCTGGAGGGCGACCCTGCAGGTCGGCTGAGTGTTTCACCTGCCACAGACCCTAGGGGACGATCAAGGGCTAATCCAAAAAAAGCTCCCGGCCAGAGTTTCGTTGGCTGCTTGTCCTGTGGCTTCGCTGCCAAGGATCAGGGAAGGACACCACTGTAGGCAGGTCCTAACAGTCCTTCCCATTTGCTGATACCTTACCACATACAATGTGTTTTCACAATTGTGATCTCATTTGCATGGCAACAAGTCCTGGCTGGCAGGTACCATGATCCCCATTTTGCAACTGAAGAAACAGAGACTCGGAGATTCTAAGGGACATGAGCAAGATGACAGAGCCGGGCCTGACTCCCCGGCCCCCAGCTCTGCTTCCAATGGTGAGGGTCGTGTGCCCCCGGTCCCCAGCTCCGTCTCCTCCCCAGTGCTCGCTACCAGACCGCTCCCCCAGCTCCCCACCGTTCCACAGAAAAACACTGTGCGTTTTGAGGCCCTGAAAGCCACTGACGAGCCTCCTTTACACTGATCTGAGCCGTACCTGCTCATCTCTCCTCCTGCGGCCCACGGTGGTGCCAATGGTCTTGATCACGCCAGGTCTTGGGAGCGCCATGTGCCCAGGGACGGAGGCCAGGCCCGGCAGGGGGCTGTAGGGGTGCGAGCGGGGGTACGGGTTGGACATGGAGGTGATCACTGTGGGCTGTACCATCCACTGCAGGTCCTGGCTGGTGGTGATGGCGTTGATGGTGGGGATGAAGGCGCTGCCTGAGCCAGGCATATCTACCCGGAACTTCTGAAATGAGGAAAGAACAGTATTGAGCCAACAGGTGCATAATGGAACAGGACAAGCAGAGCCAGGAGGCGAAGCAGAGTCAGTGCTGGGCGGGGGGGGGGGGGGGGGGGGGGGGGGGGGCCAAGGTCGGAACACTGGGTGGGCTTCCCTGGACACCCAACAACCCAAGAATCAGTGGGATCTTAACTACTCCTGAGGCCCCACGTCAGATCCGCTCCCCGGAGGTCCTGGCAACTCGCTCCCCAGGTGGCTCGTAAGGGTGTGGTCATACCCCAAATGACTTCGAGGACAGATGCGGCCCCTAGCCACTCAACACTCAGCAGGCTAGCTCTGCCTGCACCTGCAGGAGCGCAGGCCTCCTACCCGGCCTCACGAGCCTCTGGGTCACCTCCAATTAGTCCCCGGGGTACTGGGGCTCGGGACCCTTTGAGGACATTGGTGCACCCACGGGTTGGGTGGGTGGGGGGGGCAACAAAAATCACCAGGAAACTTATTGTGCCTGCTTTTGTTACTTTCTGAATAGGTTCAGGATGGGGCTGTGACCCCATCAGGGTGAGACCAGGTCCAGGAAAAGGTGTCCTCCGACCAATGAGACTGAAAAGTGGTAGCATCTGTGGCCAGACCTTCCTTCTCCTCGCCCTTAACCGCCATCTTGCTTGGGGCAGACACACTGCGTCTCTCCCTACCTACCTACATATCTATCTGTGTTCATGTTTGTGTCTGTGGGAAACTCTCGTGCTGCTAGCTCAGCGTTTTCTCCCTGTCTCTTAATTCATGCCCAGACCAAGTTGCAGAACTCTCTGGAACGTGCTGCAGGAAGCATCCTATTTAGAATATAAGATGATGACAGAGTACAAACACTAAAATGGGTCAAGCTCCTCTTTCTTCAGAGTGACTACTAGAAAGTGAGGGGAGAAAGGAAGGGCCTCCCTGCCCCCGCAGCCCACGGCTTCCAGCTCCTCAGGGGAAATCTCCCCTAATGAAGCCGTCATCCTCGGGTGACCCCCATCTCCACACAAAGGAGTTCTGCAGCTCCTTCCTTCCCTAATCTGGTGGGTGACGAGATGAAAGCAATAAGAGCACCTGCTGAGCACTTACTAAACGACAGGCACCATGGTAGTGTTTGACCTAAATTATCTCCTTCATTCTCCCTCTGAGGTAAGAACGACCATTATCTCCACTTTAGAGGCAGAAATTTAGGCTTAGAGAGACTGAGTAACTTATCCAAGGCCACATGGCTCGTACGCAGGGGGGTCAGGATTCAAAGAGGCTCTCAAACACGGTGCTACGCAAGCTTCCGTAGTGTTGCTTTTTTCTTCCTTGAAATCCAGACCCAAGTGCCGTAGCCACCCCTGCTGCCCTCAGGGTGTCAGCTCATCCCTGTCGACCGCCCCTCTCACCCAGGAGGCCCCACAGGTCCGATCCCAGATGAAATCATGCTATCGCTGGCACGGGTGCTATAGCTTCCCTTCCTATCTTGGCCTGGTCAGACCAACCAGGAGTACAAGTATTAGCAGCAATGGCGGCTGCCACCACCGTTGCCTTTGTCCCCGGTGATGACACCTGGGTTCCTGTCATGCAAGTAAGTGGAGCTTAGAGCACCTCACTGTAACTGGGGGAGCTGGGGACCCCTCCTTGCTCACTCCCCTGCCAGCTGCCTGACCCCAGTCTGGGTGGTGGCACGTCTCTGCCTCCCTTCCCAGACTGCCCTGGGGCCCCGGGGCAAGGGCGTTTTGTGAAGAAAGCATGACCCAGCACGATGGATTCTGGGATTGGGCGAGGAGAGCCCCAGTGGGATGAATCCTGAGACTCGGTGAAGTTACCAGTGGATTCTGGGATACTATGAGAAGAGCTGTCCAGTACAATGGATTTTGAGTCACCTTGGAAGGCAAAGATGATTCGGCTTTTTATCAGGAGCTGCCTGAGCTGGGTGTGCGTGTATGTGTGCGTGTGTGAAGGAAGGAAGGATGCAGTGAACAAGGAAGACTCCAAGTAGGAAATGATCTTCAAGGAGAAGAAAATGGACAACTCAGCTGGGCCTCTGAGGAGGCAGAGGATTGAGAACGCGTGCGCGTGGCTGAGCGTGCGCAGAGGCACGCAAGGCCCAGACAGCTACGCTTCTCTTGGGCTGCTGGAGGGGAGCTGCGGGGGAGAGAGGAAGGTGGTGGCAGGAAACCCTCCACCTGGAGCCAGGAGGCCCGGGCGGACACCTTCGCGAAATCACTGAGGACTTAGTTCTCCTGTCTGTGAAGAAGAATCTGAACACCAAACTCGCAAATCACTGTCACGATTAAACAAGTAGCTCCTTAGAATCGCTGGCTATAAAAGGCACTCCGGTGGTTCTCCACCGAGGCTGCGCGTTAGAACATTCTGAGGAGCTTTCTAAAAACACCAATGCCGGAGCCAGCCTCGCCATTAGGGTTCTAAAATAACACGTCCGGGATGGGGTTCTGATAAGGTGTTTTTTTTTAAATGCCTGGGGAGATTCTAACGTGCAGCCAGGGTGGAGAACCGCCGCTCTGAACCAATGGAAGGCGGCATCGTCATCACCAGCAGCCCCGCCGCCGCGGTCACGCATCACCACGGTGCCCGTGCACTCTGCTTGGGGCGGCTCCGGGAAAGACGGCCAGCTTCCCACTCCTGGGAGGCACCCGGCATTTTTATTCCATGTCTCTCTTCAGGTCAGGTTCTGGGTCTGAAGGGCACCTGAGGCATCCAGCATGATGGTTCGATGGGACCCTCCACCTCTGTGAGGGAACTGTCAGCTTCTCCCTCCGGACGGCATCCAAGAAATCCACTCCTCATTCCAACAGCCAAACAAACAAAAAGCTCCCCTCTCAGCCATGGGAAGCAAGCAAAAACCCTAAAGCACAGCTCGGAGACTAAGACTCCTTGGGAGTAAGTGGACGACTCTCAGCCCCTCTGGGGGCTCTCGGTCCCCTCGCTCTGGTTCTACAGAATGTGCTCCCCGGCCAACAGCCAGATTGCTTGCAGCAATGGCTTGGTCTAGACAAAACAAGACAGCCATAAAAACAAGGCACTAGGTAATGACTGCCTCGAAATGCATGTACAACTTGTTTCAGAGGGAGGTAAAGCCATCTGGATAACACACTGGCCCTAGGAAAACAATGTCCCATCCCCACAGGGGACTGGGGCTGTGATAAAGAAGGCTTTTGTCTCCTAGAGGAGCCTCTCTGAGACACTCACACAAGTTTAAATGGGTTCTGGCCGATGTGACTTGTCTCAGCTCCAAAGGTATCACTCAGAAAGCTACACCCGAGTAGGAGAGATGAGGTGAGGCTAGGGGGTCCGTGGTCCCAGAAGTCAGCCTGACAGTCTTCTCTGCCAGCAGACCCGACCATCAGTCAAACATCATGTTGGGGATAAGTCATGGTGCTCTCTGGAAGGGTTAATACTGAGCAGAAACCAACACGGGGTTTCCCAGCTGTGAGCACTGGAACACCACGAGCCTTGCTGCAGCACCGAGCGTGTGCTGGGAGGGGTGGGGGATACAGCAGGGAACCCAGGACGTCACTTGAGTCCCCGGGGGGGCTCTCCAGCCCCCTTGGGAGCTCCTCCTCCAGGGACGGGATCAAAGATGCTGGACGGCTGTGTGGCATTCCGGCCTGGCAAAGCCTCCAGATGCTTTATTTGACTGTGTCATCCTGTTGACTTCTGGGTGGGCAAGAATGCCTATAAAAGGACAAACTGGCCCCCACCGACCTCCTAGAGCAGAGTCTGACGAACATTTGCTGTAAAAGGCCAGATAGTAAATATTTTAGGCTTTGTGGGTCATGCGGTCTCTGTCGCAACTACTCAACTCTGCCATTATAGCGTGGAAGCAGTCACAGACGATATGTAAACAAATAGGTGCGCCCATGTTCCATTAAACCTTATTTACAAAGACACGTGGGTCATAGTTTGGCGCCCCCTGTTCTAGAGGCCCATTCCCTCTCCAAATGCTCAGCGGGGGGCAGGGGGGGGGGGGAATAAAGAGAGGGAACAAAAAAAGCCAAACACAATTAGAACTGTTCCTTTAACCCAGGGAGTCTCACTCAGACCCTGAAGCTGAAGTTCGAGCCCTTACAAGATTTGTTGTGTGTCTCTGGCATCATAAAGACCCTTCTTTATCCCGAAGCACCTATATTTAAGGATGCCACGGGGCTGTTCAGTCCCGCTCCCACAGCCTGTTTAAGCAAGACAGCTCAGAACACAGCGCCCTACGGCCACCAAGCTTCGCCGGGTCAGAGGGGTCCCTGCAGCCTAGCGCTTTCTGATTTGGGAAAATGACCTTCCTGAATTTTACAGCTAGGCCTTGGATTCAGAAATGAGGGTCAAGAGCAGTCTAGGATCTAGGAAGCACAAGGGTCTAGGAAGCAGGGTTTGGATTCCCATTTTCCCGAAGACACGGATGGGGTTGAGCTTATCTCAGAAACTCCTGAGCTGGGCACAAGTGGCATTTGAGATGGAAGTCAGGGGCGGTGTTGTCGGCCAGGTATTCCACCATCACATTGATTCTCAACTGGGCCCCCAACCACTCAAGCCACGAAGCCCATGAATACCTGTGACTTGTCTCAGCAGACAGACAGGTAGGACTGTGCATACCTGGAAATGGACTGGGTTCTTTCTCTTAAGAACCACCCTCCCCCTTTTTCTTTTCTTTACATCCCCAGCATGGGAAAAGAAAAATTCCAAAATCTCCAGAGACTGGCTCAGGGGAAGAGGACAGAGTGAGGGCAAATGTTACCTCATACACCCCAGAGCACGACTGAGGTCCAGCTGGACCCAAATGCTCTCTATTTTTATTAAACGTGTCATTTTCTCCAAAGCCTTCTATATGGAATTCAATCAATCTTCACAGATTCTGCATTTGGTATCACTTTGACCTTTCCTCTCTGAAGAAAGCCATTTGTGTCACGATGGAAATGGCTGCTAATAACTCATGATTTCCCCACATTTTACATGAACACTCTCTCAGGTGATTTGCCTCCCGTCAGCTTCCTCTCTTTCCCAGGCTCGCTCAAAGGAACCACACTCTCCCCTTCCTCCTCTGAACAGCCAGGGTGAAGCAAACAAGGGAGAGAAGAAAAACAAGGGACAGGAGAAAGCGACTGATGCCGAGTTACCTGTCAGCGTCCCCCAGTTTCTTTCCTCCCAGGGCCCTTCTGGCCAGAACCCCCCACTCCAAAGCACCGGGTGAGGGTGGGAAGGGTAATGCCCACTATTCCATGTACCCCTTCTGCACTCAGTGGAAGGGCATGGCATCTGATATTCCCTTTAACTCCAGCAGGGTGAGTATGGCCAAGTCACTGCCAGTGAGATGGTGCTGGGCAAGAGAATGCAGATCTTCTCTTTTTGGCCCAGTGAGTTGAAGAGGGATAGAGTTACCAAGTGGGGTTTGGAACAGATCTATTTGCCTCAATCAAAGCAGCTGCCGTCATGTTGAAATGCTGTGGCCATCAAAAGATACCACGTGCAACATGGATGAGACATGTCCACAAAGTAATGATGCTATTTTTTTTCTTTCTTTCAACAAATAGACCACAAAGTTAGCTTCCTGAGTTCTCAAAAACCAACACCTTATTCCTGTTTAACAGAGGGGAAGAAAATCTAAAGTGACAGATGGCCGAAGTGCCTACTTTGGTGTGCCCTCTCTCGGTGCCTGCTCTCACAGGAAGACTCTTGAGATCAAGATCGAGACAACTCTGGGTCATACTGTGCTTTGGACCCAGCTGGATCACCCAGCCTTCTATGTCAGACTTGATTCCTTATATGTCACATCTTTTGCCAACTTCCAAATATCAAGCTCACCCTCAAAGGACAAAGATTTGTTAGCAGGGAGGGTTTTCAAAAGGATTTGCTGAAGGCAATTCCAAAAGAGGGGCATTGTAAAACGTGAGTCTAAGAGCCATGGCACTCAAAGAAGTATTTAGTCTCCTCGGTGAATAATTATAAAGGGGACCACAGGGATTTGGATGTGTACTTCTGGTGTGTTTGCATCAAGATAGAAACGAAAAAAAGAAAATGAGGCCCTTAACTTTACACTCACTTTGAATAATAAGGCAGGCAGAAATAAAGTAATGGCAATGCACTCAGGGGCCTGGACAGAGAAATTCAGCTACCCCCTCAGACAATACATGACTGCTATTTCACCCCGTTCGCTTTGATGAAAAACTGACGCTGACTTCCACCATCAAGAATCAGTAGAACAGACAAATTCCTGGGATAACATTTCGTTTGATCCTAATCTACAACATCTACAAGATCAAAGACAAAGGGGGGGGCACCAAACCCTTCATATATACACCTCCCACCTTCCAGCCAATTCTGAAGACCACCTCCCCCCCCAAAATTCCCAGTGTCCTGATACAAACACAGCAAGAAAGCACGCCTTGGGAATTTGAAGACATTGTTCCTGGTTACCCAAAAGATCAGACAAACATCAAGACAGGGAAAGAAAAAAAAGCACTCCTTTTTCAACCAGGTTTTATTTAGAACAAAACAAAATTTCTTAAGAAAACTGCATGTCAAAGTCAGGCAGTTCCTAGTTAACCGCTTTTAAATATATGGCATTTATTTGTCCTGAATTAAAAAGAAAAAAATCCTAAGAATTCCGAAAACTCACCAAGTTAACACTGTCTGGGGCTGGAAAAATACATTCCCCAGACAGTTCTTCTAAGAATGTCCCGTAGGGGGCAGTAGAGAGGTGTGATTGGGACTGACTTGGGAATCACAGTCATTTCTGGTAAAAGTTCTTTGATGTGAGGAATGTCCCAGCCTGGTACAGTTGGCAAAAGTTCACTCCGGGGAATTTTGTGTGTGTGCATGTGTGCGTGTATGTGTGTCTGTCTGTCTCTTGGGAAAGGGCGGTTGCCAAAGAAGAGAGCAAGTCTGGTATTCCTTGATTCCAAAGAGGAACTGTCCCTCTTGGTTTATTTTCACGTTATCTGAGGAACAGACAAATGGCAGCCTTGGAAAAGTCCTAGATCTTGTTTTTGTTTTGTTTTGTTTTTTTCATTAAAAGGGGGCCCAGCTGATGAAAACAAGTTATGAAATGACCTATGTTTGTGTAACTGGCTGATTGCGTAATGCTCAGGTCCTGAAACCGTAATAGTCGAGCAGCCAGGCAGGGCATATATCTGGGAGGTGTTTTCCTAGGAAAGTTAGGGGAGAGAGAAAACAACAACAATAAAAAGAAAAGGCCAGGAGGGGGAGGCGTGTGCAACTATTATTGACAAAACAAAATCACCAATGTTTTGAGATTAAAACTATAACTGGAACAGGAAATATTTCTCATGCTTCGAGTTCCTGCCATATACACGAAGAGTGGTTTTAACAAAGCATTATCTGCCCCCCACCCCTCTGAAGTCCCTGGAACTCATGGCCATGTGTTAAAATCAAGCTTTATGAAGCCAGAGATAAGGTTCTGGGTTGAAAAGACAGCAACAAACTTATCAGGAGTATTAGACCCCACAAACAGAGCAGGAAAAAGTAATATTCACTTGCCCAAAGGAAAACCAGAGAACGCTCTTCTACTGAGTGGTCCACTGAGATACCACAAAGGAGGAAGACCCCACTAAATGCCAGGAAAGCCTCCCCATAAAGGAAGCTGAGGGAAAATAAAGTGATTACAAGTTGTATCTGGTATGTAATAAAGTTACCTTGAGCCCGTAGGGTCATAGCACAGACTTGTGAAGTAACAAAAGCCTCTCAAGTCAGTCCTGAGGACCACAGAACAGCTTTGCTCCAAGTTGGAGAGATGATGGAAAAACCTCCCCCTTCCACAAGACCCCTCTCTCCCCCCCTCCCCCCAGAGGCGGACAGGCTGAAAGACTTGTCCAAAGTGGCATTACCTTGCCAATCCCTCTGGTTTGAAAGGCACTTCACTCAAGCTGCTGGGCCAAACAGGCAGGCGTATATGCGAGAACCCATGCACTAGTTATTACTAATTGCAAAATTCTCATGTGTTACAGCATGCTAGGAATTAGCCAACAGCTGCTTTTTGCTTCAGTAATGAGGCCCCATTACACCCTGCCGGACCGAGTTCTCTTCCTTCTTCCTCGCACTGGTTTCCTGTCTGATTTTCTTCCAAAACAGGGAATTGCCTCTGCTCACATCCTGGGCTCAAAGCCCTAGTGACACAGATTATTCAATCGGGGCACTGATGTCCGGTCTGACTTCCCATTCAGGGCCCAGGGTCTGAGCAAAGCCAGGCGGTGAGATTGTAATATTGCAACGATGACTGCCACAAAAACAGCAGCAAAAGGAACAGACAAGATATCAAAAGACCTCTTTGGGATTCCGGGAGGAGGAGAGGGATGTTTTGGCGTTTGTTGAATTAAAGAGTGAGGGAATGGGCATATAGGACTCCAAACCGTGGCTTAATGCTATTTGGATTCAATAAAAACCACCACTGGGAAGGGAAAGCAAACAAAATCACTTTTAGGACAAGATTGAAAACTCATCGCCTGGTGCTCATTATTAAAGGTGCACTGAATGTGCCCTCAATGCACAGACTAGGTCCTCTTCAGCCGGTGCTTAGGGAGACACCAGGGGAGATAGAGGAAAGACACAGAAAAGCCATTTGGGGGACTCACCAAGTATTGGGAATCACTTTGGAACAAGGTATCCCTCTTCAGATCCTAAAGAGAGCCATGTTTCCATTTTATTTTCTGGCATGGTCCACCCCTCCCAGGAGCCAACCCCAGCCCCTCCTGGCTGGCTGGCTTCTGGAGGCCAAGGCCACTGCCTTACCGGACCAATTCTTGGCTGCAGCCAACTTGGCTAGAGACTCCGCAGATCCTGAGGGAGATGGGCTTCAGGTAGTAGTGGCCTTATTTGTTAAGCCAGCTCCCTCTGAAGCCTGGGGGCGGGCTGAGGTGGGGGCAGTGGCTGCTGCCCAGGGCAGGCACCCCACTGGCACCCCCACCCCAGCAGCACCTTTCTGGTATTTATAGACACAGATCGCAGGCACAATCCTTCCAGTGCAAACCAGTCCGGCTGCTTTAGAAACAAGTTGTTTTTCCGCTTCCAGAACCACCCAAGAGCCTAAGCAAGGCCTCTTCTTCCCCCACCCCCACTTTTCTCTGCAGGCTTCCTTGCCCCAGGTACCCTCCCAGACCCTCAAGGCGCCCCTTCTGGTGGCAGTACAAGCTCCTTCTCTGACCCGAACAGAAGATGGATGGGCACGGGGGCACAAAGGCGCAGGCCCGGAGCCTATCAAGGCTGACCTCCTCCTTCCTGACCTTCGCACCTATTCCCAGGGCGACAACCCTCGCTCTCACTCTGGATTACTTGAAGGAGCCCAACCATGTTTCCGAATCCCCAACCTCTTTCAGAAATTAAGACTGATGGGGAGCAGGGGCAGAGAGGGAGAGGGCTTTCCCACAGGAAGAGTCCTTGGATGTCGGGAGGGGCCAGTGAGTGCAAAGATTTTTTTTTTTTTTTTTTTTTTTTTTTTTTTTTTTTACCCACCACGGAGAAGTGAAGGGGGAGAGGGGAACGATTTCTGGGAGAGGAGTTAACAGGCTCCCGGGAAGGAAGGCTGCAATTCCAGGAGCTCGTCTGGATAAGGTGTAGCGTGAGGGAAAAGGTTGGCCGGCTCTTCAAGCCCACTCCCCGCTCCAGTTTTGTTGGTTGGTTGGTTGGTTGGTTTTTTAAGTGATGGGGGAGAACGGTGGGCGGACAACACGAAAATCCAGAACCTACAACGGTGACCCCGTAGGAATTTTCTCGCCAAGACAAAAATGGGAAAAGAAAGCAAAAGAGGCAGTGGCGGAGAGAGGAGGGCGGGGGTCCACCCGCGCCGCCAGGTGCACCCAGGGCCCGCACCTACCTGCTGGCCGCCGCCGCTGGTGTAGGACTCGGCGTGCGCAGGTGAGCCGCTGCTGCCCCGGGACGAGGTGTCAAAGTTCCCGGGATAATCCTGGTACATGATCCGCGGTGGGGGCCCGAGAGGAAACAGGGTGTTTTTCTTCCCCCGCCCTCGCCGCGGCCGCGCACCGGCTGCTGCGCGCTCGCTCCCTGCCGGCCGCGCCTCGGGCTCTAATCTTCGCTCCCGGGCTTCTCCCCGACGGTGGCGGGCGCGGACGGGGGGCGGCGACAGCCGGGGACGGTGCCTCCCGAGCGCCTCGCGCCGCACTTCTTTCCTGCTCTGCGAGCGCCGCGGGACCGGCGGGCCACCCAGTCCCTCCCTCTAAAAGTCCGCGCGTCCCTCTGTCCCTCCCCTGCGCGCGCCCTCCCGCTCCCGCGCGCAGCCGGAGCCCGGCCGGGACGGCTGGCCGGATCAAAAACTGGAAATTAAAAAAGAGCAGGAGCCCGGCGGGTCACGCCTGCCAGGTCCGGGGGCCCCCGATTTCAGACAGGGCGAAAGAGGCGAAAAGAAGAGACTGCCGGCTGGGAGAAACTTCTATTTCCTCCTTTTAGAAAAGGAGCTGAGAATAAACTTCCTGTGGTCGACTCGCCGCCGGAGTTTCGGAGCGGCTCGGACACTTGCCGGGAGAAAGCAGCCTGCGCCCGGGGGGGGGGGGAGGGGGGGGCCCGCGGGGCTCCAGCTGAGCCGGCGCTGAGAGGGACGCGGCCCCGCTGCCCGTGCCGCCGCTCCGGCGCCCGACTGCACCCCTTCCCCGGCGCCCGCTCCCCGACGGGCCGCCTCGCCCGGCCGCGCCTCTCTCCCTCTCTCCCGGGCCCGCCGAGCGCCGCTCACTTGCTCTTCGCTTCGCTCGGAGCCCCTGCGCTCTGCCCGAGATGAGTCACTACAATGGCACGAGTTCAACTCCACTCTTTATTCTCCAGCCCCTGTACCATGTGGATTCACTCACGTCAACCCCAGACTCCACCTTGCGGGGAGGAGCGCACGGGGAGGCGGGGGGAGGGGGAGGAGGAGGAGGAGGAGGAGGAGGAAGAGGCGCGGGAGGAGGCGGGCACAGCGCTCCCCTCGGTGCCCAGGCTCCCGGCGGCGCTGACGCCAGCCGCACTCCCCGCGCGGGGAAGAAAGGCCGTGGCTGGGCAGGAGCGGACCGCGGGCGCTGCTTGGGGGCGCCGAGGCGGCCCTGGCCCTGGCCTTTCTCTACCCCCGCGCACCCCCGAGCCCAGCGCCCTTGGTCTGTTCCATTGGCGCACGTTGCCAAAGATGGTCATTTGCGTTAGAGGACGCGAGTGCGGGTTCCCTCGCTTTCGGGTGACGTGGAGGGAGAGGGATTCCCTCGCCGGCTCCCGAGCGCGCCGCGGCCTCCTCCCTCCACCGCCCGGGGAAGGGGCGCGGGGCGGGGCCCCGGAGAGCGGCCGCTCGGGCCTCGGCGCCGGGTTTTACAAAATAATCACAGCCTGAAGAGCGAGACGGGCGGTTCAGTGCGGCGCCACCGCGAGGCCGGGAGCCGGGCGCGCAGAGCCGCTCTCAGGGAGGGCGCGGCCGCGGTCGTCGGCGCCCTCCGCGGCGCCGCCCGGTGCAGCGGGAGCCCTGGGCGCGCGGGGTGCCCGCGCCGCCCTGCGGCCAGGCCTTGGCGGGGCGCGGCGCCGCCCGGCGGGGCCGACCTGCCTATTTTTCCCGGCCTGGCTGGCTGCCCACTGCTTCCTCCCACCCCCAATACGCTTCTTGGTTTTTGTTTGTTTGTTTTTTTTTGGGGGGGGGGGGGGGTTCGGCCCTACAATTAATCCGCTAGGGGTAGCCCTGAAGACAAAAAATTAACCAGTCAGGACATTCCGGCCGCCCTCCGTGCGGGACAATTAGGATGCATCTAATAGTAATCGGGCGTTAGAAGCAAACTCGACTGTTAAGCATTTTTTAAAAAATAGAGAGGGAGGGAAGACCGGGCGAGGGTGTGCCCCAACCAAGTCTTCAGCTGTTTTGGAGGGAAGTTCGGGGAGCAAGTAGTCTGTACTCCTGGGTCTTCCCGCCTCGCCCGGGGTAAAGAGCACAGACCTCGGAGTACGAACGCCAGGCTGTGCTATTCACGAGCTGTAAGACTTTGGGCGAGTCCCTTAACCACTCTGGGCTTCGGTTTCTTCCTATAAAATGAAGGGGTTGCGACGGATGACCTTCTAAGGCCCTTGCCAGCTCTGGTACTTCAATTGTTGTGCAAAGACGATCCGGAGGAGCACTGTACTAGGAGTCAAGGAACTTGGGTTCTGGTCCAGGCTCTGCTTTAGTCTCGGTTTGCCCAACTTTTAAGCGGCACCATCTGTCCTCCTTGTGAGGACCCAACGGGAAGCTATGTGAAGGCTGCGTACGCTGTGAAGCGCTGTGCGTTGCAACACGTCACAGATCCGGTCCTCAGTTTCCTTATCTGTAAAGTGGGGGGAGTTGCTAGGAAAGAAAAATAGAGCTGGGAACTCAAAGCTTTCCCGGGGCACTATATAAAGCGCTGGCGTTTCCGGGACGGCTGGCGGCATCTGGCCGCCCCAATGGCCCCAAGATACGGTAATCCCAAACAATACTCGGGGTCATTGTTTACAGCTATAAAACACATTCTGTCCTGAGCTCCATCCCCAAGGACGCGCGCAGCGAGGCGAGGCGGGCCCGACCCCTCGCACCTCCGCCGCCGCCCTCCGGGCAGAGTCCTTAACTCCGCCGGCCCGGGCGAGGTGTGCGGCCGGCGGATGTGCACCCAGGCCGCGGGGACTGGGGGTTTTTGTTTTGTTGTTGTTTCATCCCTGAGTCCTGTCTGCCTGGGTGTTTACGTGCCTCTCCCAGCAGGACTGAGTAAATGCAGTTCTTTGACGCAAAACCCATCAGCCCTTTCCCCAGCGGCAGTGGCAAAACCAGAAAACTGGGGGCGGGGGCGGTGTCGGGGAGAGCGCAGGAAAAGAAATCGTGACACTTTCTCACTCGCCTCTCCGTCCCCTCCTGCGCCACACGGCCCCCCGGGTGCCTTAGCGAGATCTTGCGGGGCTGCAAGGGGAGGCGCGGCTGGGGCACCCAAGACCCTCCCGAGGGCAGCCGCGTGTTGAAGCGGCGCGAACAGATGCACTTTTGGTTTTCCTTTGAGCACCGGCGGCTGCCTGGCCCTCCCCCACCCCGCGTTCGAAAATCCGGGTGCTTCTGGGTCTCTCCCACACAGTTCTTCCAGTAATGCGAGGGGAAAGGAGGAGGGGGAAAGGAGAGGGAGCTTCCTGCGCTGCCTCCGCCGTCCCGGGCGCGCCCAGGCCCCGGCCGGCGCCGCCGGGAGCGCGCGGGCGGGCGAGCGCACCCTCGCGCCCTCTCCCGCCCCCGCCCTGCCTGCTCCCCGGCCTTTTCCTTTCTTGTGGGTTCCCGTAAAGCCCAGCAGCACCGAGACGTCTGCAGAGCATCACGGAATCTGTGCTGATGCAAGTCGCTAGCCTCCCTTTGGTGCGCCCGGCCTGCCTCGGAGCGCTTTGATCCCGGTCTTCCCCAGCTCCAGAACTTGTGTTGGCTCCCTCTGCCCGCCGGGAGGCCTGCGTTCTGCGGCCGGCCCTCACCTTTCGGTTTCCCGAAGCGCCAGACGCACAGAGCTGCGCCTGGTGCTGCGGCGACCGGCCGTATGCTGGTGCCTCCGCCAGACTGTGAATGCCAAGCCGAGGATTCAGCCTCCAGGCCCAGTTTCTTGCCTGCTTCTTGGGGAATCATTTCCGATCCCAGTTAGAAAGGGTCCCCTGGCTCCCTGGAATAATAGACTAAGAAGAATAGAGGCCAACCTTCACGGAGTGCTTACCAAGAGTCAGGCTGATTACACGCATTGTCTCATGCAGTCCTCCCAACAAACGTTTGAGGTGGATATTATCCCCTGGTTGCAGATCAAGAAAGTGAGATTAAGTAGCTTGTCTAGGAGATTTGGTTGGTGGGTTGGTGATCCAGTTGGAAATGCAGCTGGACCTCAATGACACCAGGTTCTTCCTCTTATCCAGGACACTGGATGACCTGCCTCCTACTGGAAGGTCCTTGTTTCTCTCTTACTGGTCTCCAGAAAGCATGGACTTCATTTTGTGCGTGACTTTGTCCTACACTTAGAGGTGCTCCTAAATTCTCAGCTGAATAAATAAACAGCCTGGCATCACGGCTCAGCTTAGGGAAAGGTCATGTCAGGTGAAGGGAACAGAGGAGAGAGGAAAAGGGTTGGGGAAGAGAAGGATAGCTTAGGACTTTTTTCTTGCTGCCTCTCTGGGTCTGCCTGGCAGTTGTGTCTCCTCCTTTGTCCCTTCAGCCCAATGTTTGGTCCCTTACTTGAATCCCAGAATGGCTGCCTGCTCTGGGCTGCACTGGCCCACACATCTGAGCGCTGGAAAGTTCGTGAAGCCTTTCATATACATAGCCTCACTTGCCCTCACACAACCTCCCTGCCACGGATGTGACAGCAGTGGAGGTGACTCTGGATTGCCAAAGACGAGACCAAAGAACAGAATGGCAAGGCAGCCTACTCAAGATTTCCCAGACTGTGGGTGTCAGAGCCTGAGCTCAGAGCCATGCCATCTGACTTTGCACCCAGTGCTCTTCCCCATCACCAATGCTCCCCGCCTTGACGGGCCAGAAGCAAACTCCACGTCTCAGTGATAAGTGGTCCTCTCTGCATCCTGCCTAAGCAAATCTGCCATCATTCCTCTGTAGGAAGCCACACGTTTTGATAATCTTTGCACACTTCTGAAAGCCACTGCATCTTATCACCAGTGACTAATATGGAAGTGTTGGTGTTTGCCCAGAGATCTCTGGATCAGTCAGGAGTCAACCAGGAACCAGACTTCAGCCCAGCTGGCTCAAAGGAAGAGGCTTTAATAGAGAATCTCCATACAGAGATGGGGGCATGGCTAAGAGAACAAGGGACCTTGGCACCCAGGACCTAGTAACAGCTGGAAACTGTGACCACCCCTAAGACTGCGAAGGGGAGGAAACAGTGTTATTAGAGCCTGGTGTGCACTGGGGCCGTGGAAGAGGGCCATGGAAAAGGGCCATGGAGCAGGACAGACAGAAGGAGCCACGGCCAGTGAGTGCTGGAGGGGGTGGGGCTGGGGAGGGATGCCGGACCCATCTCTCATCCCCTCTCCCCATCTCTAGCTAAAGGCAGGCTACTGAGGTCAGCCCCTCCAGGACATACAGAAGGGCAAAGAAGGGCGAACAGTGGATTTGGTGGGGGTGGGGGAGGCACTCCCAGCATATTGGGCAGGAGCTAGTATAGCCGCATCTTCTCACGGGTGACATTTCAGGAAGGGGGGAAATGTGACTCAGTCAGTGGGTCTCACACCTGAGTGGGGGTGAGTGTCAGAATCACCTGCGCATCTTTTTCAAATTGCACTTGCCCTCCCTTTAAACTTTACGGATACGCTGAGCCACTAATCCCAAGGGAATGCGTCCTAGCCCTCCGGTGTGGGAGCAGAAGACAAGTTGGGAACCACAAATCAAAAGATATCAGGATCTAGGGGAGAGAGCTGAGTGAATAAGCGATGCTGACTCCCTCCCCTGTGGCCTCCTTTAAATTCCAAGGGCGACCCTCCCAGCTAAAGTGTTCTGAGATGTGGCATGTACCTCTGCCCACCATGATTCCTGTTTCAGGTGTAGGACATACACGAATGAGAAGAAATGAAAACAAGGAGTTACAGAAACCCTCACTCTAGAGGCAATCATCATAATAATATTAAAACTGAATGTTTGGGGGCACCTGGGTGGCTCAGCTGGTTACACATCTGATTCTTGATCTCAGCTCAGGTCTTGGTCTCAGGGGCGTGAGTGCAAGCCTTGACTTGGGCTCCTTGCCGGGTGTGAAGCCTGCTTAAAAAAGACAAGAAATAAGGGCGCCTGGGTGGCTCAGTTGGTTAAGCGTCCGACTCTTGGTTTCGGCTCAGGTCATGATATCATGGTTCATGGGATGGAGTCCTGCGTCGGGCTCTGCGCTGACAGCATGGAGCTCGCTTGGATTCTCTCTCTCCTTCTCCCCCTGCCCCTCCCCTGCTTGTGCATGCTAGCGCTCTGCTCTATCTCTCTCTCTAAAAAAAGAAAAAAAACAAAAGACAAACAGAAAACCCTGAATGTCCTGCAATCAGGCTGATGGTCACGTGTTAAAAATTCATCAAGCTCTACCCTAAGATTGGGGCACTTTTTTTTTTTTTTTTTACTGTATTTTGCTTTCAATAACACACAAAAAGCAAACAACCACAACAACAAAAGCTTTTTGTTGCCTTAGACCACATTTAGAGTTCTGTTGAAGTTTGTATGAGATTTTTCAGCAAGTTGGTGGCTTTCTGCCCACCTGCTTTCGGCCACTGGGAGACTCTGAATAGTCAATGCCCCAGAAAGCTTCGGGCAGGAAGAGGGTACTTCCCCAGCTGTTTTCTTTTTTCTTTTTCTTTCTTTTTTTTTTTTTAAGCCGGATACATTCCAGAGATAAGTGCCCAGCGCTATTATTCAGAAATATCTTTATGAGTTAGAACAGAAGTTACCCCGGGTAGGAATGTTTGTGGGGTCTGTAGAGGAGGAACGGGACAACTTCCCTCGCTTCTCCTTCTGGGTCTCAGAACTGCACTAGGAGAGATGGCTCAGGGTTGGGCTTCCAGTTGGGAAACCGAGATCCAAGGATGACCCTGCTATGGCTGGCTGTGTGACCGGAGTAAGGTGCTTGACATCTCCAGGCCTCCGCTTCCTCATCTGCTACCAAGAAACTGGACTGAACATAGGGTCTGTCTTAGGGCAAAAGGAGGTATAGAAGAAACTCTTTCCCTGCCACTCCTCTGTCCAAGATGAGACTCCCATCAGGTATCTTCAAGTTCTTCTTGGAAACATAGCTCTCCATGGTGTCTCCTTCTGGGTTCTAAGGACCCAGAAGTCCAGGGGAAAGGGGCGATTTGGCCCCAGCGTGATCTTTTCCCCTGCTGTGCCCTGCCCAGGCCGGGAGGCTCCAGGCAAGTTCCACCCACTTCTAATTCAGTCAGAGCCCAGGACCCTGCCAGGCTGTCTGTCACAGCCATCCATCAGCTGGCCCCAGGATTCGCCTAGCCTGTGCTGGGAAAAGGAGAGCATCAGAGAAACCTGAAGCGTGGATGGGCCCTGCCCTCAGGCGGCTTACAATCTAGCTAGAAGAATAAGAACTAAAACACACATTAGTGGGGGCATGAGGCAGGAACAACAGTGACACCCATAAAAACCTTTTATAGGCCTTACCTTGTACCAGACAGTCTTTTAATGGAGTCATTTATATTAACTCAGTTAATATTCACAAGTACTCTATGAGGCAGTTACAATTATTATTCCCAATCAACAGATGAGGAAACTTGAAGTCAAGAGGGGTAAACTCACCCGGATTTCCAGAGCAAAACAGAAACAGAGCTGGGATTTGAACATGTGCACCCAGGCCGCAGACTCTTGGTACCGAAGGTATTAAATGAATCTTCCCATTAACATGGCGCTGGGCCATTACAGGCCATCTCTACACACACAGATGCGTCACCCAGTAGGGTTTTATCTGATCTTCTCAACAGTCTGTGCAGCAGACAGGGCCCACATTACCGGTCCTACCTTCCAAAAAAAGAAACTGAGGTTCAGGTAAGGTACGTCATGGGCTCAAGGTCGCACCAACCTTGATGCGGAGCAGGGGTGTCCCCAGGTCTCCTGACTCCCGTGTGCCGGGCTTTCTGCTTTTCTCTTCTGTATACTGGGCCCACAGGGGACATAAGTGGAGTCCATTGAGAGACCAGGAACAGGAGGCCTAGTTGCTTTTCCACGGCAACTGAGTTGGGGATCTGTATCTTGCAACTAAGAGAGTGGACTCACGCGGCAGTGAGCACACAGAGAGCACCTGACCGTTAGCACTCACTGTTTGCTAGACACTTCAGGAAAAACGGAGACAGGTAAGGAAGTGGCTGTCTTCAAAGAGTTTGGAGTCTGGTGAGGGATGAGAAAGATTCTCGAATAGCTTTACAACAAGTCATAACACAATAAACGCCACAAGGGAGCTCCCAGGGTTCTCTAGTTAATGCCGAGGGTGCGAACACACCGGATAGAAACAATAAGAAAAGCTCTCATGAAGGTGGTGGCAGTGACACTGCCCACAGGAGTCTGGTGGGATGTTGCCAAGGCCAAGGCCAGGGAGCGTGCAGAGCAGACAGCATGCGAAGGGTCCGGGTTCGGGAAAGTACATGTGTGCAGGAGCAGGAATAAATTTATGGGGTTGACTGAGACCTGGGGCATGTGCTCCAAATATCTGCAGGTATTCCCTGTGGAAAAGGACCCAGGCTTGTGGCTGTTCCCTATGGCCCCAAAGGGTACGGCTAGGGCTAAGGGCTAGTACTGGGGGAGGCAGAGTCGACCTCAGCTTCAGGAAGCAGCACTGCCTGAAAATAGCACGGGAAGTTTGGGAGAGATGTTCGGAAAGAGACTGGGACTTGGTGGGTGTTGTAAAAGGGATTCACAAACCAGATGGGAGTGTGAATCAGCGGACCCTGATGATTCTGTGAGTTCCACGCCAGACTTGGAAATGTCCTGGGGCCGGCCTTGGAGGGGTTTGGATTTCATTCCAAAAGCAGGGCTGATACGCACCAACTTGAAGAGTGAGGAAAGGGGGCAGGAGCCGTGATGGGGTCAGAGGTTCCCCTGCATGTCTGAATTTCTTTTATAAGTACACATTTTGGGAATTTAATATAGACTGGATAGTGGACGGTGCCTAGGATTTTTATAAAAAATATTTAGGTGGGATAGTGGCATCCACTGTGCTTACGTAAGAGAATGTCCAGAGTTTTTAGATGCATATTGAAGAACACAGGGATGATTGGCATGATGTTTGCGTTTTGATTTAAAGTATTTCAGCAAGACACTAGTGCTGAGTATAGCGAAACGTATAGAACCACTCGCCGTGGGGTACGCTTGAAAGTAACATAACCTTGCATGTCAACTGTACTTCAGTTAAAAATTCTTACGATATTTCAGCAAGAAAAGGGCAATTATATATTTTTTGCACAGATTTATGTATATATATACACACATACATCTCTGTGTGTGTATACGTATACCACACAAATATACGTAGTTGGCAAATATAATGTTGATCAAAAGAAACCAGACACAAAATGATACTGTATGGCTCCATTATTAAAAAAAAAAAATTTTTTTTTTTTTTTTTTTAAGGCAAAATGAGTCTGTGATGTTAGAAGTCGAGACAGTGGTTGTCCTCACAGGGTCAGGCAGGCTGGAGGGGCATGAGGGCCCCTCGCTCTGGCCCAGTTCTGTGTCTTGGCCGCAGCGGACTTACAAAGGTGTGTTCCCTTTGCAAAAACTCAGTGAGCTGTGCGTACCATGCGTGCATTCTACTGGATGCATGTCTTCTACTTCAATAAATTTACCCCAAAATGCCACCTCCTACACACACACGCGCGCGCACGTATGAGAGGGAGAGAGATTGAATGGTGATATACATGTGAGACGAAGAACAATCTGAAGCACTCATGACTCCTCCGCTGGCAGTTTCTTGAGAAGAGAGAGAAGACATGATCTAAGCTATGCCTTAAGCATGAGTCTTTCAAACAATTTTGAATGCTCCCCTCAGGGTAGCACTTTTGTCCCCCATGAATCAAGGGACCCACGTCATGGGCTGCAGCCTTGAATTTGAAAAATCTAACAAAGCTGATCACCCTGGTGGCCGGGGAGAGAAGATGAAAGGGGGCAGTAAGGACCCAGGGTGGAGACCAACGAGAGAGAGCTAGAAAGGGACCGCAGCAGGTCAGGGGATGGGAAGGCAGAGCCCAAGTTCAATGCTCCCAGCTGGGCAGTGCCCACTGCTCCAGCTGTCTGGGGTGCGTTCACATGGAGAGGCCAGAAACCGCACAGACTCAGCCAGATACCCTGAGAACAACACATACAGAAGGGGCCACGTGCTGCCAGAGCCCCTACTGGGCACCCCCCGTGGGTGTCAGCGCATGTCACCCTGGTGCTCACAGAGTAGCTGTGTGGGTCACTGGACACATGGGCTGCCTCGTGGGACCTGTGTCTCTAAGGACACACGGAGCCTGGGGAGTGGTGGCTCTGCTCTCTGTACATGTGAGCACGGCATGCAATTTCCTGCCTGGGACATGAAAGCACTTAAGAGGGTAGGAGATGTTCCTGGAAAGAAGGAGTCGAGGGAGGAAGGAAGGAAGGAAGGAAAGGAGGGAGGTTTGTTTTGAGGCAGCTGTGATGTTTCCAGAAACATCCCTAGATTTTTAGACAAAAGGCAGGGTTTGATTCTTGCCTCTGCTACACGGAGCTGCCACAACTTGACAAAGTCACTTTGTCCCTAGACACCTAATTCACTCATCTGCAAAGTGGGGGGATGGCTGCTGATTTGTGCCTAGCTCAAGGTGACGGAAAAGGCCATGGGCTTAGATCAAAGAAACCTGGGTTCGAATCCTGATTCTTCTAGAGCCAAGGGGCCCTGGGAGTAACTGAATCCCCTCTGAGCCTCACTTTCCTCCCTTGTGATGTGGTGACGGTAATAACCTCAGGGCCATGGTGAGGGTTATGCATGTATGCATTTACATAAATATCCATCCGCCGTCTATTTATTTATGCTCTGCCTTACTCCCAAAAGAGTTTCCGAGGCTATGGGGGAGATTCAGTGAAACAGCACGGGAAGGGCCTGGCTCATGGTTAATGTTGGAAGCAAAGCATTCCTTTCTATGTCAGTCTTGCAGGGCTGTGGTGAGGTTCAAATGGGATAATGTCTCTGAAAATGTCTCACAAACTGGGAATTTCCATACATGTGGGAGCTAGAGAAAGTGGGAAAAAAAGAGAAGGTTTTGGGGAAACCGAGGCAGGAATGGACATCCAGCCACCACACAGAAGAAGAGCTTGAGTTCTTGGTGCCCAGAACCGGCTAGGCGCCCGTACACTTAAAGCGCAAAGCTTTAACGACCTACGGCTGCAGGGTCCTGTAATGTCAGAGCTGGAAGGAACGTGAGAGATCATTTGCTCCACTCACCCCTCCCTGGCAGCCACCATTACACAGATGTGGAAACTGACGTTCCAGAGAGGGAAACAGGCTTGCCTCAGGTCACCCAGGGCAGCAGAGGCAGAGCTGGGACCAGACTCATTTTCTGATGCCAAGTGGAAGGCACCATGGCCACTGCCCCAGAAGCTCTGGAGCCTGGTGCATTTCCCTCGCTCTGGTCTAGGGCACCCCGAAGCTGGTCTGCACGAGTGTCACTACCCAGGATGGATTCTAGGAGCTTAAGACAGGAACGCTTGCTCCCCTCCTCTGGTAAGAGTGCCTGGGGACCTGCCCTGGATGACGTGCGCAGGGGCTCCTGAGAAGGGACTGTAGCCAATGAGTATAACCCACAGCTGAGAGCAAACACAGAGCCTTATTGTTAGGGACACTGATTACTGCACTGGGCTGGGCATTTATTTATTATCACATCTATTTCTTTTCATTAACAGAAGGCAAACATTCCCCACCCCAGTAACTGGAAGGCTACTACCTGTAGCAGAGGACAGACGATGTCTCTCCAGGCTAGGCTGGGAGCAGACCCAACCTACTTACAAGGTCCTTCCATGGAATCCAACTCCAGGCGAGGGTAGGGAGAACTGGGCACACCATCAGGATCCAGAGGCTGTGTTACTAAATAATGTCAAAAGCTGTGGGGTGGGACTGGGAGCTAGACAGAGCTGGGCCTGTTTCTCGCTTTGCCTCTTGACTTTTGGCAACATCCTAAACCTCCCTGGGGCCCAGTATTTACACCTGTAGAATTTTAGAGGTTGTGAGGATTAAATCATATACGTGTGAAAGTAGTTAGCAGAGTGGCTAATACATGGGTACTTAATAAGCAGTCCCAAAGCTGTGTGTGAGAATACAGTGAACCTGTCAGCTAAAGGGCTCTGTACAAGGTGGATCCAAGCCAGGCTGCCCCTTCTGGGGTCTTAAAAACAGGAGAGGTTAGAGGCCCAGGTGTATCTCACCTGGAGGCAGGGGAATAAACCTGGTGGTCTTTTCCATCCACCTTATTCACCGAATTCTTTAGCTTCCATGTCAACGTTCCTGTCTTTCTCTTGGGCCCGGAGTTGGAGCTCCCTGTCCCCACCCATCCCGTCTCCACCGTTTCCCTGGGGACACCTCCTTCAGGCTCTTCTCTTCCCTGACCAGCAGCATCTTTTCCTGGGAAGGCCCAGATTTACTTTTTGCTCCCATTTCATAAGATCCAACTTCTTTGAGATTTTGTTTTCCCTCCAGCCAAGTTAGGAGGGATTTAGCTGGGACCTTCAGCAGAAGCTTCTGGCAGAGCTAGGTTCAGAGGTAGTCACCTAAATAGAAAGGGAGAGCTGAGCAGGTGAAGTCTGAGGTCAGGTGAGATCTGGATCCTGGGGATAAGCAGGTCCTGCAAGGCAGAGCAACAGAAATGCTTCTTCCTCCCCTGGCTTCCTCCCACAGGCCCCATCTCTGTGGAGCCAGCCAGCGGCAGGAGAGGCCTGGGGCCCCTGGGAGGAAGCCATGACCCACAACCTCGGCCAGCTGTCTGCGGCTTGAGGGAGGGGCCTCTCATGTTCCAGATTCTTGCCTCTCATCCTGTAATGGATCTTTTGTTACCTCCAGCAAAAACGCTTAGCAACAATTCTGGGGATGGGAACCAAAGACCATGAACTTGAACTCAACCATTTAGTTTGACCTCCACAGACTGTGAAAGCTGGAAAAGACCCCCAGGCATCATGGAGACCACAAGGCAGCACGGAAGTTCTGCAGGGTGATAAAAGAAGATGGTAGTTGATAAAGGGACTCCATTTTCAAAGAAGTTTGGAAAATACTGACTTAAATTAGGGTATCTCTACTCAGGGCTTCTCAGAACCTTTAATATGCCAGTGTGAATTGTGAATAGCCAGGATGCATTTCCCAAAAGTGTCCTGTGGAAGGAGTGATTCAGCCAGCCCTCTGGCATTATGGTGAGGAAACTGAGGCACAAGGTCCTAGGGACAGAGCCACCAGTGAGTCAAGGTGTCCTGACCCCAGAGTCTGTATAACTGTCCCTGACATCAAGACTAAGCTAGCTCACAGTTTGTCTGATTTTTGTTCTTACACTGCAATTGGGGGCAGGAGGTAATGGGAATAGTAAGTGAATTTATTTAGATGTATTTTATGTGCTCCAAATGCCAGAGCTAGGGCCAACGGGTAGAGGTTCCTGCTGAGTAGAATTTCAACTCCACCTAGTAAGAACTTTAGGATCAATAGACCTGTCTGGATGTGAATTGAGCCAACTCATGAGGTAGTGAGCTTCCCACCACTGGAGGTGTGCAAGCCGTCCATAGCCAACTGGCCACTGGATGGTGTAGAGGGATGAGTGGTACCCTTCCTCTGCCCCTCCCAAAGAAATGTCCATAACTGAATCCCTGGAGCCTATGAATGTGGTCTTACTTGGAAAAAGAAATGAATGAAGTTTAGGACCTCAAGATAAGGAGGTCATCCAAGAGTATCTGTGGGGACTTGAAATCCAATGACAACTGTCCTTACAAGAGTGAGGCAGAGGGAGATCATACACAGCGGAGAAGGCGATGTGAAGTCACCAAAGCTAAGGAATGCCATGGCCACCCGAAGCAGGAAGAGGCCAAGCTGCCATTTTGCTTTCGGACTTCAGATCTGCAGAACTGAGACGATAAATTTTCTATTGTGTAAGACCACCACGTTTGTGGTCATTTGTTGCAGCAGCCGCAGGAGACTAATAGAGGTGAGGAGGCATCGAGGGGATATTGGCACAGATGGGTGAGGGATGCTTCACTGAACGATCCTCAGGGTAGGGTCTCTCCTGACCCTCTGCCCATGGGTCATCACCCCCCGTGGTACCTGTGATTTAGTACTAGGAAGGCTGTGCCAGGGTTTCCCATCTGTCCCAGGAAGGGGAAGCCACCAGGGTATAAGACCCAAGTTAGGAAAAGCAAATGGAGGCAGTTTAGTGGCCAAACCCTGGCTGGTGCTTCCTGTGGTCACCAGCTACGGCTCCCACTTTGGCCTCTTAAGCAGAGTGTCTCTTAAAGTCAAGGAACCTGTGAGCAGCCTCCAAACCCTCGTAAGTCAGGCCATCTCCACTAAGTGATCAGATGGCCTAACAAGCAGGATCATGAGGGCAGCTTCCGAGTCAACCAAGCTGGCTGTGCCCTCTGCCCTTGGGTCCTCTGCCTCGGTGACAGAAATCAGCCTGATGCTCCCCCCAACACACACACACACACACACACACACACACACACACACAGAAGAAGGGCCAGGCACGCAGCCCCACGTACAGCCTGTTCCCTCAGTCTGCTACACTCGTGCACTTTTACATGCACTCAGGGGCTCTGTCGCAACTGCTTGTGCCCTGAGACAAGCGAGAACACGCCCGTCTGCCCGGCTCATCTTGCCTTCAGTCCCTGGCAGAGTGAGGCCAAACCCAAGTTGCAGGGCAAAGGAGGACCAGTTGCCAGGTAAAGTTGGAGGAGGCTACGTTTGACTGTCTCAGCAGCAATCTGGGGAGATCTGAGGACAGGAGAGGAGCTGAAGCCAGTGTCTGCCTCAAAGCTACTGACTGCTCAAACGCCTGTAGTCGTTTATAGAGCAAGTCTCAGCTGCTTTGTCCCCAAAGCCAAGAGCCCAGCCAGCTGGGCACATCCGGGCTGGCGGCTCTACCCTCCTCCTTGGGGAGCACAATGGGCTCTGCCCACCTGGAACACCTGCAGGTGTGGTCTGACTGGCTCGCCCAGAGCCCAGCTGGCCCTCAGGGGTGGGAAGGGTTCCCACCTGCCCGGTTCTGGTCACAGCAGAGCCCCTGAAAGCCCCCACCCCCACACCCCAGACCCCGGATGGTCTCCGAGGTGGCCTCTCTTTACTTCCTGCTTCCTCTTCTCTACTTTCCAAATTCTCCAGACCCCAATATCTAAGTTCAGGGGGGAAGGGAACGTGGTGTTCTCCCCTTTCTAGGTCAGAAATGTTTTGTAACCAAGCCCTTGGGCTCTGTAAATGTTTGCTTGCAGGGTTGTTTTGCTCAGCTGGGGCAAGGTTGGGCTGAAGCCCCCCTGTCCTCAATTGCCTTCGCCCCCCCCTTCACCACCCTAATTTCAGGCTCAACTGTGCACATTTAGGGCTTAATTAAACTCTTGTCTTGCTTTCAGAAGAGACATTTTCTGCCCCAGGGAGTTGCTACCGTGCTTTTCGAGGAGGGCAGGTCTGAGCAGGCTCCCGGGTAAAGATCTGCTGGGAGGGAGAAAGAACATTGCCTTCTAGAAGCTGCAGAGCAGTGGCCAAAGGGGAACCAGCAGAGCAGGAGGCACGGAGGCCCCCAGCCTCGGTGAGGCTGCCCGCAGGCACAGAGGGGCCTCCCTGCTGCCGCCGCCACTGCTTGCCACTCAATTATCACAGGTCACACTGTCCAGGTCACACTGTTCTCCGTGCCCGCCCTGCCCTGCCCAGCCAGCAGCCTCCAGCACCTCCCACCCACTGCTGGCCGCACCCTGAACTCACCATCTGAGATTCCTCCAAAAGCACCAGGCCCCCACCCCAAAGAGCCTCAGTGGGAGGGAGAGCTCCAGAAGTGGGCTCTGAGATCTAGGCCCTCAACCCCTAGGATGGGCCTGCCTTGCACTGATTCCAGGAGGGGCCCCATGGTACAGAAATTTCTAGAGAATTCTAGAAATTTCTAGAGAATCTCAGAGAGACACCTGGGTTAAAGGCCTGGGTCTGCCCCCTTACTACCCATGTGTCCTTGAGCAGATTATTTCATCATTCCAAGCCTCTGTTTCCTCATCTGTAAATTGGGAGTGCTAGACCTCTCCCACAGGTGTGGAGGGGGTTAAAAGAGACAACATAGAAGCAAAAGCTTTTTGATAAGTTAGGTAAAAGGTTATACACATCTTAGGGTTTCTGTCGAGGTTAAGCAGGCTGTGAGCAAAACCACTAATGGAGCTTTTAGCATTTCCTCCCGAAGATCGCTTCATCCTCCTCTCCCCTATGCCCTGCACCCCACCGGGTCTATTCCACGAGCACCGTGTTCTCTGCACGCTCACCCCCTTGCCAAGACAGAAGCCGATCTTGCCGTTCCCTGCATCTCTTTCCTCAGGCTCCAAGAGCCCCCACAGGTGTTACTTCATTGGCATTCCTTACTGCTGTTTTTACCAACAGGGAAACTGAGGCCCTTGTCTAGACCACACAGCATGTTTGTGAGGGCCAGGAGCCAGAGCTAGGTTTCTCGACCCCCTGCTCTATCCCAAAGGTCTGCCACTGTCACTGGAATGAATCTGCTTTCTAATGGATTCTTTGAGCTCGCGCAGGGGCAATCATGGAAAACAGACAAGATTCTGGGGAGTGTGGCACCGAGTCAGGGCACAGGGAACTGTCAGAACTGGAAGGGACCTCAGAAGTCTTTATGGTAACCCCCTCGAGAACTGGTCCCAGGACAGGGACGAGCTGCTCAGTCACATGACCTGGCCTCAACCTCTCCCTGTCCTCTACTGGTGGGGAGGTTCACCGCTCAGCCCTCTGTCCCAAGAAGCATGGTCCTTTCCAGAGAGACCCCCAGGGTGGACATAGGAGGCTGCCCCAGAGCCTGGAGGGAAGTCCAAGGGGCCACTGTCCCCAGATGATACCCTGTCATCCCAGGTGACCTGCTGTTTCCATTCTGAGAACTTCCCTGTGGGATGGCACAGAACCCAGGACAGGAGGCTTTTCATCTTCCCCTGGGCTGCTGCCTCCAGCCTTCAAAGCCCTTCCTGACATGATCTCATTCAACCTCACCTGCCCACAGTGGGTTGGGAGGGAGTCAGGGCTTCGGGGACTCTGGACTTGGGGGTGGGGTGGGGGAAGGGAGAAGTTGTGGAAGAACTTGTCGACGGTCACACCCTTGAGCAAGTCAGTTTTCCTCTGGGTACATCAGTTTCCTCGTCTCTAAAATGGTGACCAGTAACACCTAATGTTACCTGGATGACTCGGCATAATCGGTGACAAAGAAGGCAGAAGCATGTTGCTTTGTCCATGGTGGAGGAGAAGAAATGGTGGCTTCTTCAACAAGCCAGTGTCCTCACCTGTGAAATGGGAACAAATATGCCCTATCTCACATTTCCCTCAGATTTAGGATGAGACTAAATAGCCAAAGTGCCTTGTATACACTGGGTGCCCTATAAATATTACTTCTCTTCCCAAATCACTAGGTCAAACCGGCAAAACCATGCCTATGGGCCTCCCTCGATTTTCCCAAGTCTCTCCAGAGCTCAGTGGCCCAGACTCCCTCCGGCAGCCATTCTGTGGCCTGGCGGACCCGGAGGCTCGGCTGCTGCCCCATCAGCCTCCTTGCCGGGCGGGGTGGAAGCTCATGATGTCTGAGCTTCTCCGAGCAGCCGGGGGCTGTGAGTTCCAACCCCCGTGGGGTTGCCAACTTATTGTGTGGCCCCAAGCCAATCTCCTGGGTTCTCTCGGTTTCCCCACCAGTAAAAGAGGGCTAATGACCATCAGCCTCCTGCACCGGGGTGTTGTGAGAATTAATTAAGGTTTGTAAAAGGCTTTGAGATTCAGGGATGAAAGGCACTGGAGAAGGACAGAGTGTTATTATCCATTATTAGTACTGTTATATTCCATCCAAAGATCTCAAAGTCTCTTACAGACAGTAATTAGTACCTTGCAGGGGTGTTTTGAGGGTGATTAGTCCCATTTCACATATGGGAAAACCAAGACACAGAGAGTAGTTAAGTCCGAGCAGGGCAGGAGGGGTAAGAACTAGCTCACTATTCCTAGAATCTGTTGCCACCCTGGCCCTTGTACCCTCAGGCCCCACAGGGTACACTTGGCCATCTTCCTTTACATCAGGCAGCCAGGGTCTCCGGGGGCTGGTGGGGGTCAGAGCTGACACCTCATCACCTGTTTCCCCAACTCTTCACTCCCTGTCGTGCTGTCCCCAGGGAGGGTGCCCAGGGCAGCCCATCTCCAGTCTGGCTGGGCAGCAGAAGCTGGCACTGGGCGGGGAGTCAGGGCTGGAAGGAGGACAGCAGTAGGAGATGAAAGAGAGGACATGAAGGGACAGGGAGGAAAGTCAAGACCCAGAGCAGCTCATTGCTATGGGGCGCTAGGCACACACTCTCCCTTTCTTCCTTAGCTTCCCAAGCTCCTCTTGTCCCCTTGGGGGCAGGATCACATTCAGGCTGGGGTAACCAAGACTAACCCAGCCTGCCAAGCTATTCCTACAGGGACCTTCAAGAGGGGGAAGAAGCACAAGGCTCCAACACCGACAAGGTGGATGGTGCCAGGTGGTCAGACCCATTTAGGGCTCGATGGACAGACAGTCCACAGCCTGCCTTTTCTGGATGAGGTCCATTATCTCTCTGGGGACAATCACGAGCCCCTGGTGCTTGTGGTTGGCTCCCTAGTGCTCTGCTATGTGGATACTGTGCTTATTATTTTTTAAAAAGGGCCGCAGAGCTCGTAATTTGAGGATAGGTTGCGATTGTTTGCATAATAAGGCATGGTTCCGAGTACATAAAGTAAAAATCAATGCATTAATGTAGCAAGCTGCAGACGTGTTCGATAGCAAAACCAACCTCAGAGCATGAATCCCCAGCAAGGCTACCACATTGTGCAATTCCAGGTGCTTGTCCTGCTTCTCAACCCCACTTGCTAGGAACCAGAGCACCAAATGAGGAACACCGATATTCAGTGGTGTGCTGGTATGTTTAATAACAAGCTCTCAAAAAACAAAACGAAACCAAAAAAACCCCTCACAGGTAGCATTTGCCAATTTCCGTGGTGGAAATACTCTTACCATGGCTGACTTCGAGCTATCCATGTGGCGTCAACCGACTCACCAACTTCTTGAAACTCTGACAGGTGGCTCTCGTAAGTTGGTTCAAGCCAGCTCCTGCACATTGCTCTCCCCTGAGACCTGTTTCTCCAAGGAGAGAGGGGTACCCGGTATCACAGAGAGGGAGCTGTCTCACCCAAAGTACTTGCTTCATTGGTTTTTCTCGGTCACCGGAAATTCCTAAGGAACCTTGTGCGCAACAGAACCCTGACATGGATGGAAAGAAGGAGGGCTGAGTTCTCTGCTCCAAGAATTGGATCATGTATGAATCTTTCTCTGGAGGTTTCCTTGAGAAGTGGCAGCAGGTTGCTAAGGAAAGGGGCATAACCCAGGTAGGTCAAAGTGAGAGGCCGCAGGACAGAGGCTCTGGCTTGAAGCCTGGCTTGAAGCCTGTCCCATTCTCAGCCTAACAAGAGAAAAACCCCAGGCTATTCAGGGAGGACCAGAAACCTTTGTCAAATGACCTATCATATTCAAAAAAAATGACAGAGGCTACTGCATCCATGAAATAAGAACGAGATGATATCAAGAGGGGCCATCGGAAAACCCGGAAGAGCTCTTTGAAATTAAGGTGCTAGACAATCCTTAAAAATCCAATAGAAAAGTCAGAAGATAAAGTTGGGGAACTTGCCCAGAAAACTGAATGAAAAGGCAAAAAGTCAGAAAAGAGGGAAAATCAAAAGATTAAAAAATTAGAGAATGAATCCCAAAGTTCCAACATCTGCCTATAAATAATTCCAGAAAAAGACAGCGGAGAAATTATAAGGGAGAAATAGTCAAAGAAATAAGTAACACAAGAAAAATTCCCTAGGACTAATGACATGAGTGACCAACATAAAAGGACCCCCCTGCCCTCGCCAAGTGCCTCGCACGGTAAATTAAACAAGGCCTGCACCAGGGAACATGATGGTGAAATTTCAGAATGGACACAAAGAGAAGTACCGAAAAACTTCCCAAATGGAAAGAAAACAGACCCATGCCAAGGATCTGGAATTAGAATGAAATCAGACTTCTCAACAAGAATGCCAAATGCAAGAGGGACAATGGAAGTTATGTTTTGAAAATTATGAAGGGAGGGGCGCCTGGGTGGCTCAGTCGGTTAAGCGTCCGACTTCGGCTCAGGTCATGATCTCACAGCTCGTGAGCTTGAGTCCCGCATCGGGCTCTGTGCTGACAGCTCAGAGCCTGGAGCCTGCTTCAGATTCTGTGTCTCCCTCTCCCTCTGCCCCTCCCCTGCTCATGCTGTCTCTCTCTCTCAAAAACAAATAAACATTAAAAAAAATTTTTTTTAATTACGAAGGGAAATGATCTCCAGCCTCTACTCAGGAAAACTAACAACTGAGTGTGAGGGTAGAAAAATAGATGCAGAATCTCAGACATGCCCGATCTCAAAAAAAAAAAGGATTCCCTAGAAGCTGTTATTTAGTGTACTTCCCCCAAAAACAAAAGGAAAAGGGGGGGGGACCTAGGAAACCAGACATCTAAACAAGTCAGTGGTGAAAAGAAGTGATAAGTTAGGGGAATTGAAGAGACTCTTCGTGAGGGCCTGTAATCTCTCTAACGAATGGGGGGGGGGGGGATAGATCATCTGACAAAAGGGGAGGGGAAACAGACAGCCAGAGGCCTGAGCCCCCGTGGTGCAAGTTTGGCAATTGTGTCTCAGAATGAAAGGAGCAGTTAACAGGAAGTCAAGAACACCTGAGAATCAGTGCCATGCATTTGCTGGCCACCTGTTGGCAGAGCTGTGTGAAAGCCACGTGCGGGGTGTTGGGTTCATTCACTAATGATTTATTTTGAAATAACCTCAAACTTACCGGAACATTCCGAAAACAGTTGCAAGGACCTTCTATATCCCGTCACCCAGATTCTCTGTTAATATGTTAGCATATTTGCACCATCTCTCTGTGTCTCTATAAATGTATATATAGACATACCTTTTTTCCCCTGAACCATTTGAGAATAAGTTGTAGATCTAGGATGCCCCATGACCCCTAAATGCCCCAGTGTGTATTCTCCCCAAACAGCACCCTCTCATCATTACTATCATTCAGTCCTCCAAACTTCTCCAACTGTCCCAACAATGCCTCCTTTGCCTTTCTGGTCCAGGATCCAAGTCGGGATTCCTAGCTGCATTTAGTTGTCATGCCTCATTAGTTTCCTTCAGTCTGGAACAAGTCTTCAATCATTCCCTGTCTTTATCGACCTTGACTGTCTTAGGTTGTCCCCTAACCGGGGTCTCTCCAGTGTCTCCTCTCGTCCACTCTCAGGCTGTGTGTCCTTGGCAAGAATACAACCGAAATGATGCTGAGCTCTTCTCGGGGCCTCACATCTGGGCACGCGTTTCTGACCGGTCCTACCAATAATGATGGTAACCCTGATGACCAGGTCAGGTTGGTGCCTGTCAGCTTTCTGCACCATGAACTCACTATGTCTTCCTTTGTCTTAGATAAGTACGTGGTAGGGAGACACTCTGAGGCTACACCAATATGCTGCTCCTTGTCAAATCTCTGCCCACCAGTCTTAGCGTTCTCTGATGACTCCAGCTTTCTTCAACCACAGCTACGATGGTTGCCAAATCGTATCTATTTCTACCATTCATCCTGTGTTTATTAGCCGGGATTCTACTGCACAGAAGAGTTTTCCTTCCTTCTGTCACCCATTCACTCGTATCAGTATGGACTCATGGATTCCTATTTTAATCAAAAGGTTATGATCGGTTACCATAATTATTTATTTTGATCCTCACGCTGCCCCAGATTCAGCCTTCAGGCAGACTCCTGTGTTGTTGTGCTATGTCCCCATTATCCTTTCTTGCACCAAAAGATGTTTCTTTATCATCTTGTATTTTCCCTGTCGTAGCCCCGGGATCAGCCATTATTCTGGTTCCTTTGAGTGGAGAATGGTATCTTAAAACTAGGATCTGGGCTCTTGATGCCTGATTTTTTTTTTTTTCTCAATGCCTTATTGCTACTGGGGTATCATTGCCTCTAACCATAGCACTGATTGTTAGTTCCAGAGTGATACTGAAAAGTGGCACAGCCTGGCACCCTCTTCTTGAGCCTGCCTTTAGTAGCAATATCCCTGGGGTTTCTGAATCGCACGTGGTTCTGGCTACTGATTTGACATAGATATTTGAAAACCATATCAAGGAAGGACTGTTCTATTTCAGTTTTTCTAAGGCCTCATTTCTTTAAGCAGGTATAGATATTGTATTTTATAAAATACATTTTTTTGGCATCCATCTAAACAGCCAAGTTGCTTTTCCTCTTTAGATATGTAATATGAGTTATAGTATAAAATTTAACAGTTTTAAGCCATATCACTCTCCCTGAATAAACTCTATTTGGTCAAGATGTGCTTTTTACAATACAGTCCTTGATTCAACATGCTAATATTTTATTGCAAAATGGTATATCAATATTCATAAGTGAGAAGAACCTGGAATTCCCCTGTTTTATGATCTTGGTTGGATGCTTGCAGTGTCCATGGGCTGGAAACAGAGTACAAGGGAGTGTGTGTCAGAAGTGAGGGGTTCTGGAGCTCCCCGGAGAAGGGAGGAGAAGTAGGAGACAAGGAGGTAGAGGGGGTCCCCAGCGAGGCGCATGGGAGAGGGAGATGCACAGCAAATTGCAGTCTGAAGGGGGATTTTCAAGAACAGAGCCCTTCCAGGAAGGATCCGGGCTCAGATTTTGGCCAGGGGGTGGCTCACTGAAGACGAGCTGACAGTCCCAGGGGTTGGCGAGGTCAAGAAAGTGTGAGGCAAGGATCTGGATGGACTGCCCACCTGGGTGTTGAAATATCCCCAGGTGGGGGCCAAGCAGAGGGCAAAGAGTCAGTGCCAGGGCCAGCAGGGTCGTGGCCTGGAGAGGCTGGTGTGGCATGCAGGGTGATGGGATGACCCAGACTGTTGCTAGAGCAACGGGGGGGGGGGGGGGAGCTTCTCTAATCCCAACCTGAGGACCAATTCCGTTCAATGAGTTACTAGCCGTGCCTGGCACAAAGCGAGCCCAAAAGAAGCACTACTGTTATTCTTATTTGTCCCAAGTAATTAAAGCTTTTCAAGTGACGCTGAAGGGTGTTTGCAGACACTGCGCAAGAAACGTGACTGACACATTTTCTGCTTATAGGCAGAACTGGGTATCTTTCCCCCCTTCCTCCCTCTCCCTCATTTCCAGATCCTTCAGGCAGTCTTTGGCATCAGCCAGCGTCCGGGCTCCGAGTCCAGTGCCCACTGTCGAGCTGCACGGACTCAGGCAAACTTGGGCCTGTCTGTAAAATGGGTAGCCACGCCTCCCGGAGGCGGAGAAGGGCATCAGTGCTGAAGCCACAGGCCTGGCCGAATTCCTGCTGGCGAGCTCAGCCCGGGACCGCGCAGCAGGGTGACTGCCTAGAGGCTGAGCGGATCCCGGGGCAGAAAGGGGAAGAGCGAGGGGTCCTCAGTCAGGGCCTGGGTTCCTACGGCCCAGACAGAGGACCAAGAAGGAAAAGGGGGTGGAGAGCTGGATTTTTCAGTCCGTACAGGCTGTAATTAGCCATCTAAGATCCGGAAACACTATCCAGACCCTGGGAACTTTGTGGCGGAAGAGCATGGAAAGCAGGGGAAGGCGCAGGTCCTCGGCGTGTGGTTAGGTGGGTGGTCTCTGCAGTTCCCCATTTACACTGGGAACCAAGCCACCAGCGCTACCACATGCCTTCGTCCCGCCCATTTCCGGCCGAGGTCCTCACCCCAAAGGGCCCTCCTGGATGCTGGTGTGGTCACAGGTCCTTCCCGGGGTCCCTGCCAGGGCTGCCTCTCCCCTTGGGAGGGACCCTCCCTCCTCAAGGGACAGGGCATGCAGGAAAAGCCAGGGTGAACTTGGAGCTTTATTCTAAAAGCCCCTTATCACAGAGCTGGGGGAGAGGGGGAAGGGAGGGTGGGTAGGAAGTGGGCGATCCCAGCACGATGAGCCTTTCCTAGGGGAGGGCTTCCGTGGGGGCTCTGATTGGTGAGTGATAACGATGATGATATTAAGACTCCTTCAGCATCCAGCATGTACCTGCAGCAAAACCCCCATTGTACAGATGAGTAGACAGGCTCAGAGTCTGATTTACCTAAAGTAGCAGAATCACAGGGCAGGATTTGAACCCAAACCTATGGCACCTCAGTGCTTTGTGTTATGGTTCCCCACCCCCACCGCCCCACTCCCCATGCAGGGCACGGTAGTGAGCAGCTAAGGTGAGCCCAGCGTCGGCCAGGGGTGAGGTCAGGCAGCTGAGGGCAGAGCCTGGACTCCAGGGGCACAGACTGGACTCAATCCCAGTTTGACCAAACCGTCTGGGGTCTGATGTGAGTTACTTCACCACTCTGGGCCCCAGGTGCTTCTGGTGGCAAATGGGGGTAATAGTCGTCCCCAAGGGGAGATACAAAAACAAACAAACAAACAAAAGAGCAAACCAGAAAACAGGTGTGCCCCAGAGTCAGCTGGGTGCTCCAGCCCCCAAAGTCTACACAGGAGCAGTGGGAACCCCCACACCGGGCCCCAAGGAATGCAGAGCCCTCCCCAGGATTCCTGCAGACCACCCAGAGCAAGGTGAGATGGGGGGACCCTTCGGCCTGCCCCTCGTTTCTGTCTCCTGCCACCCTGGGATAACCCAGGCCTGGCACCTGCCCCTTCCTCTCTTTCCATCCAAATCCCTCTCTCATTCCCAGGGTCTGGGGGCAGCACGTGGAGGTTCTTACTGCCTAGTGGACGGGAGGACAGAGGAGCAAACAGCTTCACCTTGAACGCAGCACACTGAGTTTCTTCAAATGCCCCTCAGTCACCCCACTGTCGGGAGACATGCACCTGCCCTCCCCCCTGCTGGCCCCAGACTCCCAGGCCTTAGCTTCACAGGTTCTCAAGGCTTCTCCAGCCCCTCTCCCCTCCTCCCCTCCTCCAACACTATGTACCCTCTCCCCTCCCCTCTCCCTCTGTGCCCCCTCCCGGCTCCCTGTTGGCCCTCTCCAGTCTTCTCCTTCTGTTAGGTAGTCCAATCACCTCCCCATTTCCTCCTGCCTGACTTCTTCTAGACCCTTCTCTGCACATCCAAGTCAGCCAGGTACTCACAGAACAAAATGCCCTTCTTCTAATGGAACTACCTTCTTAAATAGCAATCTGGATGACCTTAAAAGGTGGGGGGTGGGTCCAGGTGAAGTGATTTGCCTTTCCCATCACCAGCATCCTTCCTGGCTGGAAACCTGCCCGTAAGAAGTTTATGGTCAAGCGGTGTAATAAAACCGATCCTTGTGTTGTTCTTTGTGAAGACCATTTGGAAAGAAGACAAAATCAAACACAGTTAAGGGCTTTTTGTAAACTCAGGGAGGGGAGCAATTTAGAGAACAGAGGCCAGCCACCGGGCTCCACCCCCACTGGCTGTGTGGCCTCCACTTTCCACTCACCTGGGAGAGGGGGAAGGGGCGGGGCAAGATAACACGGAAGGCCCTCTGGCTCCTCCTCCTCTGCTTCCTGGAGAAGCCCTGGGAGGGGCAACTGCACTAACTCCTGTGGCACCTGCTGCCTCGCTCTCGGATGCCCAGGCGACCCTGTGCACGGAGCAGCTGCAGGCAGAGGGGCCGGGCACTCCTGAGAGCAGTATGCTCTGAGCTGTGGTTTACACTGCACACGAGGAAGGCCGAGGAGGGAGAAGTGGGTCCCGCTTCCTGGCTCAACCACTGACTGTTACTTTGAACAACGAGCTTCCTCTCGATGAATCTTGGTTTCTCATCCTATAAGAGGGAGGGCCTGACTTCTCGGGTGGGTGGGGCTGGGGGCTGGCCCAGCCAGGGTAGGAGCCAGCACAGATCCCTGGGCCCTGGGTCTGGGCAGCAATGTGCAGGAACCCCTATTTGGGGCTGGCACAGGGGGGAACACCACAGCTGTAGGAAGAGCTGACTGGGGAGGCAGGAGAGACCCAAGAAAGGAGACTTTAAAGGGTTAGCCAGCCTCCTCCAGAAATCAACATAAAAAAGAAACTTTGCGGCCTCAGGATCCTAAACTTCTTAGGAGAAGGTACTGAAACGGTGGCCCACAGCACCCTAATCAGCCACTAGTTTGTTCCCCAGTGACTTGGATATGCCCAGTGCCAGGCATTAGGCAAGGCCACACCGATCACACCCAACCTGACTATGGCCCCTCCAGTGCTATCACGGTGCTTCCATCATGCTCTGACCCCATCCTAACCACTGCCAGGACCCTCCTCCTGAAGGACTCCATCAACTCAGACCACCAGGCCACCTGACTGCCCCACATCAACCTTGGGTTTTGCATGAATGAATGAATCAGTGAATGAGTGAATGAATGTTTTCAATAATGAATAGATATTGGGTGCTGGGCTATGAGTTATGCCCCGAGTGTGATGGGCTCTGTGATGACCACCCAGGTCCCCTTTGGTGAAGGACTTGTTGCCCTGGCCGCGGGCAGTGCTGGTCAGCCATCTGCCCCTCCACTGATGGCTTCAGCTGCAGGGACCCGCCTCTCCCATGGTCTTGCTCTTTACCAGGGCAGGGCCGATTTGGTGACAGATGGAATCGAGAGCTTAAAGACCCAAGTGGATGACTCTGAGAGCAGATCTAGTTCCAGAACTGTCATGATGCTGGCTGAGGCTGCCGTTGGGCATCCCAATTCAGCTTCCCTCTGCCCCATCCTGCTTCCTTGTCCCCTTGTCCACAGGGCTTGATCGCAAGGCCACTTCCTAAGAAACACCTGAGGGCTAGCTCCATCTCGAGTCTGCTTCCAGGGAACCCAGCCTGCGACACAAACAAGACAGTGGTCCTTGCTGTCAAGACCGTTTGGTCCATTTGGGGATAGAAACAACAGCAATAATCACCACATGGCACTTCCCATTGGTCAGGCACCAAGCTACGCATTTTACATTCATTATCTCTGTATTAGTCAGGCCTCTCTCTGTTGAACCGGACAGAAACTCAGCCAAAATGGCATAAGTAAAATTGAGAACATATCAGCGCATGTAGACCCCTTGCTTCAGCCACCACTGGATCCAAGTGTTGTCAGAGTGCCAAGAGTCCAAGTCCATGGCCCTCATTTCCCCAGTGTTGGCTTCCATCACAGGCGGTCTCTCTGTTCGGGGGCTGTATTAGTTTCCTGGGGCTGCCATAACAAATCACCACAAATTTGGGTGGCTTACCACACAGAAAGTTATTCTCTCCCAGGTGTGGAGGCCAGAAATCATGGTGTCGGAAGGTCGGTTCCTTCTGGAGGCTCTGAGGGAGAAAGGGTCCCGTGCTTCTTGCCCGGCTCCCCGCAGTGACTGGCAAAATCCTTGGCTCCTTGGCTTGTGGATGCATCACTCTCACCTCCACTTCTGTTTCCACGTGGCCCTTCCCCTTTGTGTGTCCGTTCTCTCTTTTGATAAAGACACCAGTCATTGGATCAGGGTCCACCCTAATGTAGTGTGGCTTTGTCTTAACTTGCTTGCATCTACAAAGACCCTATGTCCAAATAAGATCACATTCAAAGGGGGTTAGGATTTGAACATACCTTTTTGGAGGACACAGTTCAACCCACACGGTGGCTAAACGCTCCAACTAGTAACTCTGATGGAAAGAAAGTCTTAGTGACTCCAGCTAAACTCCCAAGTAGGATTCCCACTGGCCTGCTCTGAGTCACATGCCCCATTTCTGGGAACCTGTTTCTACGGCCTGGCCAATGGAATATTCTCAGTGGCCAGGCCTGGGTCATGAGCTCACACTGGAACCAGAAAGTAAGGTCAGACCTACCTGGATCACATGTCCAACAGAAAATCCAAATAATAGCACCAAAAGAAAGAGGAATGGGCATTGAGAAGACCCAAATGACAGAGAGTCCTCAGCCCCGTGTACTCCCAGGTGTCCTGAAGGGCTGCATTACCATTTACTGAGAGAAGGATGGGAGCTCAGAAAAGTTAAATGACTTGCAGCTAGCTAATGGGATTAGTACTGAGCTGACACCCTAACCCAGGCCTTTATGGCTCCAAAAATGAGCTCTTTCCCCAACAAACAAAGGCCAAGAGTTCAAAGAATGTTCTCTACCACAATGGGATAGTCAGGCAAAGCCTTGTGGAGGCAGTGGGACTTGGGCTGTACCTTGAAGAGAGGGAAAGGAAGACTGTCCAGGGGAAGGTGATGCCTGGAGCCTGAAGAGGCATGGTTCTCTCTTTGGTTGAGGCACAAGGTTCTCTCAGGGCATGGTGAGAAGGGTGGTTGGAAGTATGGCTGAAGTCAACTGCAAGGCCTTGAGAGTCTTCTGCTTCCCACTAGCTATTGGGAGCCATTGAAGATTTATGAGCCAGAGAGAGACTTGGCCCTTGATCAGCTCACAGGGCAGGTCTAAGGGTCCTTAGGGAGGAAGGATTAGAGGCGCAAGGCTTGGGCAGGGAGGTCCTGAAGAGACTGTTGCCACAGTCCAGGTAAGCGGCGATAAGGACCACCTGGGGCTGGAGAGGAGGGATTGGTGACTCCACCCACCTCCCTCCGTAACTAGCCCTAAGACCAAGTCCAACCCTGTCCCAACCTGGTCCCCACCCCTGCCCCATTATGGCCTTGCCTGGTGATACCAGCCTTAAAAGATGGGTTCAAGGACCAGCTGGGACTTCCCTCACACTCATGTCTGGCCTGGGCCCTCAAAAACCCCTCTGGGCAAACTGTTCTCATGACTAGCGTATGGGCAGACCTCCTCATGGGCGAATCATCACATCCCGGCTGGTTCCAATTCTGCTGCCAAAGGCATCTCCACAACGATGAGGGGTTAGGGGGTGGAGGTGGGGGGGGGGGGCGGACTACCAGGCCAGCCCTGGGCCAGCTTCTCTGCTTCCTCCAGCTGACTTGGGGAACAGGGCTGGGGGGCTGGGGGCAGCTGCACCCCAGAGTTCCAGTGGACGGTGGTCTCAGGAGGGGTGCACTTTGCAGTGGGCTCCTTGGCCTACTCTCTGCAGTGAGGCATGCAAGCAGGGAGATTCCTCCCACTGCGCCAAGGCCCACAGCTAAGGATGGAAGCCGACAGGCTGCTGGGAAAACACCCCAGGGGCCTGGACTGGGAAGGAGGCTGTGGGGGTCCCTCAGGTGGAATCCCAGGCCTAAGAGGTGGGTGAGAGTGTGGGTTCCACAAGTCTTTGGCCGGTGAGGCAGAGCATAATGGGACAAGGACAGGAAGGAGATTCCCACTGTCCCAGGAACCAGGCCGCAGTGCCCTTGCAGGAAGCAGGGGAGGGGGAGGCTTCAATGCTCCATTCTCCAGTGCTCCCTAAGTCTGTGGAGATCGTCTCAGGCCAAGCCTGGAATTACGGTCCCCCTCTGGAGTTCTAGAGGAGATGGAATGACACCGTTCTCCACTGGGTCCCCTAATCTTTCCAGTGACTCAGTATGGGGTGAACCTTGCTCACCTTTCCCCTCGCCTGCGGGAGGAATCCTCCTGGCATTTGACAGAAGGGGAAGTGTGTGGGCAGCCCAGGGATTTCTCAGTAACCATTCCCAGGCCCCCTCCCGGGGCACTTGCTGCTCTGGCTGCTGGGAAGTGGCCCCTGGGAGGGGGCTCACTTGCATCAGAGGGAAGGCCCCTCTTGTCTCAGCGACCTGGCTTTTTCCCAGAGTTCCCACTGGTGCCAGAAACGGCCACCTCCGGCCCCCACTTCTCCCGGGCCAGCACAGAGCTTGGCTCCCGCACGGTGGCTCTGCCTCCCCAGGTCTCAGGCTCCGCAGGTCCTAGAGGTGGGCATGTAATTGATGAGGAGACTCCGAGTTCCTCAGAGATCAATTCAAGAACACGGGGTAAGGAGGGGGAGAACTCTGACCAAAGCTCGTTTAATGTATTTACAAAGTTTGGATCGGAAAAATCTGTTCTTGCGAAGAGCTGATACGCTCCCTTTTATCAGAAAAGGAGAGCTTGATAACTACCAGCATTATGTTTTGGATAAGACTACCAGGAAGTTGTGTTCAGAGGCAATAGCACCGTCAGCCCAACGATCTGGGACAACTCTCCTCCTCACGTCTAGGCTCGTATTTTTAAAACCCTACCTTAGGGGCGCCTGGGTGGCTCAGTCGGTTAAGCGTCCGACTTCGGTTCAGGTCATGATCTCGCGGGTTCGTGGGTTCAAGCTCCACATCGGGCCCCGTGCTGACAGCTCAGAGCCTGGAGCCTGCTTCGGATTCTGTGTCTGCCTCTCTCTCTGTCCTTCTGCCACGCCCACTCTGTCTCTGTCTCTCAAAAACGAATAAGTGTTAAAAAATTTTAAAAATAAATAAAAGTAAAACCCTACTTCAAAGGCCTATAATATCTGTCTTTGCCATTGTGAGTCATCGCAAAACTTTTTAGAAACAGACAGGATAGGATCACTGAATGAATGAGTGCATGAATGAATGATAGCATTTACTGAGTACTCTTGTGCCAGGCCCTGGTCCAAGCACATTATTGTATCAATGCATTGAAGCCTCCCAACAACCCTGCGAGAAGCCTTACTAGCATCCCCATTTTCCTGCCAAGAGACGAAAGCACAACAAGAATAAAAGTTTAGCCCAGGTCACGCAGGCTGCCGGCCTCCAGCATCCTCTCTGCTGGCTGCCTCTGGGAACGAGTGAGTGAGAAAAGCCCACAAGCGCCAAGGAAGAGGACGAAAGCCAGGTGCTGGAGGGTCAGGGCTGATGCCGGTGCCCATGGGGTGAAGGTAACAGGGAAGGGGGAGCTGAGGAGTCCTCAGCTGGTGACTTCCAGCTCCCCTATGAGAGGGTTCCTTCAGGCACTGAGGCAGCTGGTGCGCTGGGAAGGTCCCGGTCCCTGGCTCTTTTGTGGCCATGGATAAGTCCCTTGCCCTCCCCTGGCCTCGCTCTGCTCATTCGGGACCGAGTCAGTGGGATTTGGGGATTTGGGTTGCTCTGCTGCTGATGGTGCACAAAAGCTTGGCGGGGCGGGCAGCTGGGCCCCAGGGAGCCTCAGAAGGCATGGGAAGTCAGGGTGGGAGGGGCCCCAAGCTCCAGAAGTTCTTCGGGCCAGGGGCCGGGTGCAAACCCCCTGGCCAAACCCCCTGTCCTCCCCAAGAACAGCCAAGGCTGAACCGGGCTGGGAAGAAACTCAGAGACCATCCGATCCGACTTTCCACCTTATGGACAAGGAAACAGAGGCGGGGAAGGAGAGAGAGGCCTGGGGCGCATGAAAGGCTGGAGCCCGCTTGCTTGCCTGCCTCTTGGCCTGCCTATTGCTCTCCTTCCTTAAAGTCCCAGCCACCAGGCAAGAGGGACCCCCAGAGCATCCGGTGGGGCCAGCAGGATTGCTAGCTGGTCCCTTAGGGCTTTGTGTTGTCCTAGGCCATGAGTCAGAAAAGTTTCATTGTGACACCAACCCAGTGAACTATGACTTTTGGGGTCAAGCAGTTGCTCATGACTAATCCTCACACACAAGGTGCCGAGTCGGCCCTGGGAAAGTGGCAAAAGAGGCCAAGTGTCTTTAGAAGCCTCCCTTGGCCCCGCGGGGCCCTCCCTCAACTCCATACCCACATACCAGTACTCCTCAACCCCAAGCTTGCCCTCTGCTTGCAGCCGGTGACATCTGGGAAAGCCTCTGATGGGAGTTCATAGGAGGACGGGTACAGCAGTGCGGGGAGGGGAAACCCCAGAGCAGAGCGAGGACAACCTGCGTTCTTGTTCCTGCACTGCTGTCAGCTAATCGTGTGGCTGTGAACAAATCCTTTCCTCTCTCTGGTCTCCGTTTTCTGCTCTGTAAAATGAGAGGCTTGTGTTGGGTGTCTCTAGGTTTCTCTGCACCCTGAGAGGATTACAAGGTGCTGCCTCTCCACCGGGTACCCATATCATCAAGAAAAGAACTAAAAAGGGCAAGCCTCAGCCCAAACGGTTGTGCCGTCAGGCGTCAGGAGGCCTGTGGCGGGGAGGAGTTGGGCCCACAACCCGCACTGAGTCCCGCAGGCTCTGTGGGCCCTCGGGGCTGGTCGCCACTGGAGCCGCGGGCCCGTCGCTGAGCTGAGGGGCCAGGGCCTGGGGGCAGGTCAGCGTGCACAGCACGCGGATAGCTTTGGCTGTAGGATCAAGGATCTCGCCCAGCCCTATGGGCATCACATCTGTCCTTACAGTCCCACCCGGACACACAGAGAATTTCCTTCAGGCACCCCCACCCCCACCGACTCATGCAGCCCTTAATTCTTGAGAGAATCAAGTCTTCCGGTCTCCACAGATGGCTGTCTGTCCCCCATTCAAGCTGTCCACTGGCCCTGACTATACTGAGGACACCCCTCCAGCCCCAGCCACCAACCCACCAGAACCAGTGCCCAGACCTACGCCGGAGCCAGGTTCCTCAGAGAAAACTGCTCAAAGCATTGATAAAATAATGGCATGGGTGAAGAATAGGGTTCCCTTTAGGAAACCCCTTAACTGTGAGTCAGGACATTGGGTAGATGAAGAAACGGAGGCTTGCAGAGGGTGAGGGGCTTCCTCCAGGTCCCAGAAGGTGGGGTTGGGGCTTAAACCAGGGCCTCGGGGCAGACAAACAGCCAGCCTGTTGGCCTATAAGCTTTATGGCTGTGAGGTTAAAAGTATAGAGCAGAGGCCCGCCAGCCTCCTCTCCCTCATCTGCGCTTGGGGATCGGGCCACCCTCATGGGGGCTCATCTCATGCTGTGCTGTTGAGCTAACAGGGTGAGGGACCCACATTGACGGGACTTATCTTCAATGCTGCTGTCACTTAGGACGACCACCACAGTAAACAGGATCCTCAGAACTTCAGGTGTTAAGCCCAGGACCTCATGAGAGGCTGGCAGAGCAGCCCCACCCAGCGGGTGACCTTCCCACAGGACCCAGGAAACCGCCCTGCCTGGGCTCTGACGTTCGTCCTGTCTGGGAGCCCTCTCCTTTCTTGTGGTTCCGTGTTCAAAAATCTCCCTCTGTCTTCCCGGCCACCCTCTGACCAGAAAGGTCCAGGCTCTCTGCCCCTCTGTGCACAAGAGTGACTTTTGCTGAAAAGCAAACATCACTGGGGCACCCGGCCTCGTGGTTTCAGGCTGTGTGGTTTACCTCATGACGTCATCTTCCTTCCTCCAGATAAACCAGAAGAGACTTCACTGCTCCAAGTGTGACAGGTCCCCGGGGGGGAAATGGTGCCTGCTCCAACTCGCCGTTTGAAGGTTCAGAGAGGGCAGCTGGGTAGTGGCTCCACCAGGGAAGGCATCTGCAGGGTGCCTAGGCTCAGGGGTGGCTGCAGGGGGTCTTCTGGCACCTCTAGCAGGCCTCCGGTTAGTGTAGGCTCAGGCAGGGCTCTCTAAACGTGGGAATCAGGCACAGGTCAGGCGCTGGACCTCACGGGTCCCACGTGACACAGCACCCGACTCCAAGCCACTATCCACACAGAGCAGGAAGACAGAGCAGACCCCCTTTTTCAGATCAGGGCCGTACCCCCTCCCCACTCTCTTGCTGCCAGCCCAGAAGGGGTGGGTATGCCAGGGCTGGAGAATGGGAAGGGGTAGCTTATGCCTGTCCCAGGCTCTGTGCTCTCATTTAAGGTTCTAACGACTCTTTGAAGTAGGTAATTCACAGAGTGCTCAGTTGACCGATGACAGACCCAAGGCTCAAAGACGTTTGGGATTTGCCTGAGGCCCCAGTTAGCATTAGGTCTTGCATGTGGTCGGTGTTCAGGAATGTTTGTCACGTAGAAAGGGGCCAAGATGCTACCTTTCCTCAGAGAAGCAGATGTCTCAGGGCGCACGGGACAAGACTGTTTCTGTTCTGAGGGAGCTGGCACCCCCCAGTGAAGGGGCCCTGACTGGGCCAGGGCCTCCTCAGGAGCTTGGATGTCAGGCTGGGGCTGTGGATGGCCAGAGCATCACAGACCCAACTCAATCCAGATCCATCCAATGCTGGAGAACGTGATGGCCCTTCTGCCTTCGCAGTGGGGCTCCATCCCCTTCGACTTGATCCAAATTCTTATTGGGCCACTACCCGTGCCAGTCAGGCTCACTCTGCAGGGCCCTTTGGGGATCAGATAGCCTGGCCAGAGGGGAAATAAAACAGAGACAAAATGACAGGGTTCCTGTCCTCAGGGAACCTACACTCTCTTTAGGAATGATGACAGGAACAATGGCCACCACCACCACCCCAGTGTTCTTAATCACTGTATTTATCCAGCATTACTACGTACCAAGCCCCATAAAGCGTGTCACACATATGTCTCATTTAATGCCTGTTAAAAACAACCTGTGAAGTGGCCATCGTTCCCATTTTATAGATGAGGCAACTGAGTTTTGGTCCCTTGCCCAAGGTGACGAGGTAGGAAGTGGCAAAGCTGGGATTTGAATCTGGGACTGTCAGACTACAGGACCGTGGTCCTGACCACAGGACACCAATAACTTGGACCCAAGGCAGAAGGACACACATTCCACACAACTGTGCTGAGTGGCCAGAAAAGGGATGCAGGGGAACCCGGGGCCCTGTGGAAGGCAGGCAGGGTTCGACGGGCAGGGACGGGGCAAAGGGCACCAGTGCCAGCCAGGGCTGACGGGTGGGGCTCCCGGAGCACATAAGCCTCGTGAGGAGCAGCCAGTAGTTCCTTTGGGACAGAGGCCAGGCCCTTGGGAAGGGGGCGCTTTGGGAAACAGAGATCAAGGCCAGAGTGGGGCAAACTGGTGCTGGGTGAGAGCTTCCATCTTTGTTTAGCCTTGGGCTCCTCACGGAAGGCCGTGTCCTTGAGGTCAAAGGCCTGTTCAGGCCAGAGCTTCTCCAGCACCACGCCCCACCCCTCTGCTCTCTACATCACCTTCGCACCCCTCCCTGCGGTCCGGTCCGGATGCCTTCCTGCATCAGCTGTTGAGACCAAGTAGTTCCAGAGAGGCCTGAGCAGCTCAGAGACGGCTGGGTTTGTGGGCGGAGCCTGAGACCTGGAGAGGGATCTGAACTGATAGAGCCCGTGTGGGTGGTCTCCCTTAGAGCCTGGGAGGGAGCCAACGGGGCTGGCTCTGTCCCTGGCCTGGACACCGGCAACTCAGTCAGAATAGGCTTGGCGTCCATGTTGCATGCTGGGCTGGTTACAGGCCTCCAGAGGCCCCAGACACTGTCCCCAAAGCCATCGCCGGGCATCATGGCGGCCACAGCTGCCTGCCCGCCCAGTCTGCCTGTGCCCTCTGGCGGGGTGGCGGGACCTTTCCTGCACTCCTGGGTTCCATTCCACAGTCAGAATTCTGGCAGCTGCCTTCTGCCTCTGGCCTCACCTCCCTTCTTCTCTCATCCACCTATCTTCTGCTCCTTTACCATCAGGAGGTGGGTCTCCACTAAGTGGCTCTCTGGGGCCCCAGAGTGGAGGTAGGCAGGACCCTGAGCTGGGCTGCCAGGCCTGAGGGTGGCTCAGAGGTGGAGAAGGGGCCAGGCCAAGGGCAGCGAGCCTTGAGCAAAGGCGCCGGGGACGGTTTGTGAGCCCAGCTCCCCCTTGCTCACGCTCCTGGCAGGAGGCCCAGGCTCAGAGCCGGCCTCACAGGCTGATTCGTGACTGAGAAACTGCCTCCTGGGCCCTGCTCTAGGTGGGAGGGGCCTGGGAAAACCAAGTTGTTGGGCCTTCATGGCCCTGTGGGGCCTGCCCAGGCTGTGTGTGGCGGCTCAGGAGGCCCGGGAAAGCCATTTTCTTCATTAAGCATCTGGGTGGAGATTGCAGGAATCAGCAGGAATGCCTTGCCAATTATCCAGACTCGGGCTGGTGGCCGGGCCCCAGGGGAAGCAGGTTTGACTCCCTCAGTCCTTTTGAATGCCCCTTGCTCTTCCTTCTGGAGTGGTAATTAATCAGGGCTGCTCAGGGGCGGTGGGCTGTGTTTTCCATACTGCCCTGCCATCCACCTGCCCGCTGCTGCCCCTGGCTCTGGAACCTGGGATGAGCAAGGTCCCAGGATACAGTCAGCATCCCTGCTCTGGGCCAGCTCCCAAGCCGAGCATGGGTAACAGAGGAGCCAGAGATGTGGCCATTGTGGCTTATGCGCCATGGCTGCTGTGGCTGCAGTGACACCCCTAGGTGGCCAAGACGGCCACCAATGATCAGCCCCTTGACTGCTCCGAAAGCCACCCAGTGCTCTGCATCCTGGCAGGACTGCTGCCTGAGATCTGCTCTCAAAGAGCATGAGCTCCCCTGTGGAGCCACATCCCCCGGCATTGCTCGCAGCTGCACTGTCCCATCTTTCAACCTGGGAGCCCCAGGGCCTGGGCCTCATCTGTTCACCTCATCGCCCTCCAAAGTGGCAAGCCTACAGACTGGCTAAGTGTCCGTTTGTTGACTTTGTCAAGTGTGGGCCTGGGATGGACGAGGGAGGAGTGGGCAGGGCCAGGGACTGCAGTGGGGGTGGCAGAGAGGATGCGGCCAGTAGGCAGAATTTGGAGGGGGAACAAATCAGAGCAGTGACTGGCTGGATGTGGGGATTAGAAAGAGTGTTGGGTTGTGTCTCGGGCAACTCGGGGTTCTGTCAACTTGGGCCCATGCTCTTACCTCCCAGAGGCAGAGGATCCCCAACCCCGTCCACCACCAAGGCGGGAGCAGTGAGCTCATGTCTGCCTGGCCCAACCGCTCTAGAAACTCACACTCTCTCTGCTTGTAATGAGAATTATGAAAAAGTCCAAACACACTAAAGGGAGAACAAAAGAGTCTCACAACCCCCGAGGATCCCACCACTCAGCCTCCACACTCATCAGCCTTTTCTAATCTTTCCTATTTCCCATCCCCCCTCCTTTTTTTTGTATTTTAAAACAATACCAGACATCAGACAATTTTTCCCATAAATACTGCAGTTTTTATCTCCAACAGATTGAGTGTGTCTGTTTTACATAACCACAAGGCCGAGTCTTAGCAACTGTTGGTAAAAGTTAACGGAGTGTCACATAAAACCCCGCTCAGGCTCCCATTTCTCTAGTGGCCTCATCCTTCTAGTGCCAGCACAACGATTCCTAAGACAGGAGAGATTGTCACAGCAGGTCACATCATAGCCTTCAGGTCAGCTTGGCTCAGCAAGCTCTTCCTAAAGCTCTCAGCCCCATGCCAGGGGCTAAGCTACATAGGTGACAGAGACAGGCCCTGTCACACAGGAGCTCAACGTGGCCACTGCCAGTAGAAGAGTCTTCTAGACCAGCCTGGATCCAGGAAGACACGAAATCCTCTCCTGCCTCCCAGAATCCTTGGAATCAATTCATGAGGCTCAGAGGCCCTTTAACAAGGCCCATGCCTACCCCTGGTCTCTTTCTCCCCATTTCCTCCCACCCCCGTTTCCATGTGCCTATGCACCAGCCTGCTGGAATGACCAATCCTGTCCCTTGGCCCGGAATGTCTCTTTTTCTCCCTCCCTCCTTCCAGGCTCCTGCTCAGTGCCTCTTCTGTGACCAGCCCAGGGTTGCTCCTGTGTTCCCAGCATAAACTCCCGTCCCTGCTGTAATGACTGTTTCGTGTGTCTGGGGTTTTCCAAAGGGCAGGAGTGGGTCCCTGGTGTTCCATACACAGCCAGCCCTCCACATCGGGATATTCTGTATGCTTGTTGTATGACCTGGGTGTGCAAGTGAAGGAGTGAATTCGAAGGAGAACCTGTTGGTGGAAGAACAGAGAAACAGCTGGGAACACATGGGAATGGGGGGTGCTCTCCCAGAGCCCTCCGTCCATCTTCAGAAGCTGGAAAACAGTTGGAGCCAGCGAGTGGTGGGGCCGCTTCTCTCCCAGCAGAGCAGAGAATCTCCTGCCCCTTCCCATCAGTGAGGCCTGAGCTGTCTAGTGTCCCGTGTCACTGGCTCTCTGAACGCCCCCAGGGCAGTTTCCCTCCCCGGGTCAGGCTGGAAACACGCATGGGGAGCTCAGCGCATGCCCAGACCCCGCGCCTGCTGGTGGGGTCTGTTTGCACATGGTCATCTGGTTTCAATCCAGTGAAATCTTAAAACTTTCCACGGGAACTTCTTCTATTTTGAACTCCTCCCGGATGGGCTGGACGGACTAACTCCGAGCAGGCTGTGAGCTCCTGAGCAGTGGCTGGGGAGTCACCGCCCCCAGCCGGCCCTTCAGCAGGAGCAAGCGTTGCTGGGGCGGCTGCGGGATTCAGACCCCATCCCCCCCCTCAGGCTTACAGGGTGGGGGGGGGTACCCTGAGCCTGTTCCTTTTTTCCTTCTGGGCCTGCATCTCCTCATCTACACAGAGCAGGGCTAATACCAGGCAACCAGACTGCCTGCGTGCAAATCCTGGCACCACCCATAGTAAACTATGTCACTTTGGCAAAGTTACTGGACCTCCCATTCTTCATCTATAAAATGGAAATAAGTTGAGCTGTTGGGATTGCAGGAGTCAACACCTGTAAAGTGCTTAGCACAGTGTCTGGGATGTATTGCAAGGCCCCTACTAAGCACCGGTTATTACACAGCCGTAATTTCTTATCTGAAACCTTTGGCCTTTCGCATCTCAGAGTTTATGTTTATATGTCTTTGAATTTTTAGAAAGGTAATATGCGTGTTGCGATAGCACATGTGATCCAGCGAGGTCTTGGCAGCTTGCCATGGCCAAACGTATTAGCATTTCCTCACTCACGGCTACGAGTAGTCACCCTAAGCGGGAAAAGGAAAGACCACAGGCAGCCTCATGTGTGATCAGGCCACGTTTTGCTGCCAATTAAGTTACTCCAAAATGTTGGGGGTTTTAGGACTTTGGGCAGTTTGGACTTGTGGACAAGGAACTGGGGAGCTGGGATTGTTATTGCAACACTTGTTTAGGAGGGAGTACGGAAATGGTTCCCCTTGCGAGCCCACTGTGGAGAAGGGTGGCTGGGCGCCTCCTCCTGCCCCTCTGGGCTGCCCACCGGGGCCCGCCCTGCACAGTGTCCCCGGCACAGAGGGCCTCCACCCAGCGCCTTTGTATGAATTAGAATAAGGCAGGCTCCTCGCAGCCTCAGCACCTGGAGATAAAGCTTGGCAACTACAGAGCAACTCTACGCGGGAAAGGCGTCTCTTCCTCTGGGCAGGCTGACACCAGACGAGCAAAGAACCAGCCTCGCAGGGTGGCCCTGCAGCTGATGGGCAGCTGGCACCCTCCTGACCCCATGTGGACATGCTCTGAAGGCCTGAGAGGTCACGAAGAACACAAGCTGCCCATGAAGTGGAGCAGTGGAAGGAGCTCCTTCAGATCAGGCCATCTATCCTCAGGCACTGGAAGTTGATTTCTGACTCATCTGCCCCTCTCCGCCACCCCCCCTACCATGCCAACTTGGGCCGCTTGGGCCAAGAGTCACAGGCTCAGGGCTGTGCGGGGAAGAGGGAACGAGTTCCTTTCATCTCAGAATCCGAGTGAAAATCCTGGGCTGACGTCCCCATGGGGTCATCAGGCCCCTGTCCTAGAGGTGGGAGCAATGCCCTGGACATTTGCACAGAGCGTTAGCATTTCCAGATCACTTCTATAGACTCCAATCTGATATTCACAAGGACCATTCATTACCCCTGTCTCACGTCTCAATAAAGCCAGGTTCAGAGGCGAAGTGACTGGCCCAAGGTCACATGGCAGCAGTTGGCGGAGCCCATATTTCCTGCCTGTTTAGTGTTTTCCGTGCCACACCTCAGTGCCTCTGGGCCCCCACCTCACAGCTCGTCTGCGGCCTTCCCGAGATGGCTTCCCTGCTGGCTGTAGTGGGTGCCGGGGGCAAATTCCCGGCCAAAGGCAGGTGCCGGCGAAGAGTTGGGCCCTGGCCCCGGGGGGCCTGGCCCCCGCGTCCTGGCCACACTGGCAGGGGAGGCATCCTCTGTCTGCTCCCAAGGGTTAAACACAACACCTCAGCTAATAAAATATAAAGAGCAAACAAGACAACAGCAGGGGTGGATTAAGGAGACTAATGCTTATAAAAGTGCTTTGAGCCCCTGAAGAAAGGAGACACCAAACACGAAGCTTCATTCCCTAGCCTTCGGTCACTGTCAGGTGGCCAGGGAGGCTCTGAGCCTCACAATGGAGGAGGGAGGGAAGGGCAAGGGGAAGGGGAGAGAGAGGAGGAGGTGGAGGGGGTGTCCAGGCATACTGGGCAGAAGACATGCCGTGACACTTGCCATGTCCATAGCTCATGGCATCCTGTGAGCAAGAGGGGTGGCCATTAACACAAGTGAACTGCCACACAGACAGAAAAGCAGGAGGCCAAGTATGTGGCGTCTCGCTGGCCTCCAGGCCCTGGAACACGATGCACAAACAGCATGGTGAGGAGGCTCTCAGGTCCACGGGGGCTCAGAGCCAGGGCAGGGTCCTGGGAGGTGAGCCCTGGCTCACTGTGGCTGAACAGGTGTGGCCACCCCCCACATAGGGTAAGAGCAGCCCCAGTGGGGGGGCTCTGCATGGACCAGGGCCAAGGACCAGGTGGGAAGACGCAGGAGCCCAAAGTAGGTGCCAGTGGCCCTCCCAGGAATGAGCACAATGTGAGGAAACAGTCCAGGAGGGCAGACCAGCCTCTGGAAACAAAAACAGAATCTCAGCTCCCAGACCAGGTGGGAGGGAAGAGGAAATCAGCCCAGAGCAGGGCCAGTGCTCTGGGTGCCAAAGCCCCCCACCTGCCCTAAGCGAGGGGTGGGGGGGGGGTGTCTCTCCAGCAGTCTGTGCTGCAGCCACTACCCCAGCTGGCCAGTGATCCTTTCCAGAACTGGGGCAAGTGATGTGCATCAAGGTTGCAGGTGGTCCCTATGGGGCCTGTGAGCAAATGGTAAAAAGATGCCCCCATCTGGGCAGCTGTAGCCCTAGGCACAGGTTTGCTGCGTAGATGGCGGCTGGGGCTACATTTTAACCCCATCCCCTTTCCTGCTTATACAGAGTGACCCTCACCTGGATGGTCCCCTGCAAATCCAGGATGCTTCTGCTGTTATGGGGCCTTTGAGGTCTTCCTTCCCACCTCACCCCTCACCCTGGTCCCTGATGGCCCTTGACTGAGTCAGAGGCAGATGAAAAAACACTGATTTGCGAATCAGATCAGGTTTTAGCCCTATCCTGGATCCCTGTCCCTCTCTGGGCCTCAGTTTTCCCACCTGTATTAGCACTGGACCGCATGGTCTCGATGGCCCTTGAAGCCTGAACATTGGGTGGTCCTCTGATAAGTGCCAGAGTGAAGGTTGTCCATTGCCCCTGGTAAGGCTCTCTGCCACCAGCCTTTCCCACAGAATGGCAGGAGCAGAGACCCAGGGGTCTCAGCACTGACCAGGAGAGGGGCAAGAAGTGGGGTTGAAGGTGTGGGGAGTGTGGGGAGGGCTGGGCTACAGGCCAGACCCCCTGCCTGGGTCTCCTGTGTCCCAGGGTGATGTCTCATGCTGTGGGGACACCATGACCCTTCCCAGAGTGGACGACAGCCCTGGATCGTGTGGGTGTGGCCCCAAACCTCCCCATTCAGCTCCTCTCCTCTTGCACTCAGACCCGTCCCGCTCACACACTCCTAACCTGTGGCCTGCGAGAGGGAGCCTAGCATCCTCAAGTTGGAGGGCTGCAGATCGGGTGAGCCTGGTGGTCACCCTTTGGGGCTCCCATTTTCTTGCCTGTGAAATGGGGATAAAAACTTTGGCCTCTTAGGGTTGACGTGAGGGCAAGGGTCTGACCCCGGGGCTGGCACAGGGGAGAACGCTCACCAGACGGGAATCGTCACCATCGTCCCGGCGCTTGGCCAGGTGCCATTCCTTAGCGCAGATGAGTCCCCTGCCATTCTCTCCCCCTGGGATGCCCTTCCTGGCTCCTGCCACTCAGAGCCCATGGGGCAGGCAGGTGCCACCTCTCCCAAGTAACACTTTCCGATCCCCTAGCCGGAGTATGTCTCAAGAGCCCCTTTCACCTCCACCACAGACACTCCGTCTTTCAAAACATCCTTGGAACATAGTGTGTGGGCGTTGGAGACAGGCTGGGCGTGAGGCCTCCTGGAGGTGATTTCTCACAGAGGCTGGCACATAGTAGGTGTTCTAGAAGACAGTGTGGAATGCCCTAACGTTGAGGCCTGTGGCCGGGCCCTTCACAGGGGAAGCTCAGGGAAAACTGGCCAAGGGGCTGGGCCCTCGGATGGTGCCCTGGCCCCGAGTGAGCCGGCCAGCGGTGAGGCAAGCCGCCCCCTGCAGCCTCCCACACTGGCCAGGTGTGGCTGGGCTAGACTTGCGGTGGGCTGAGGGCTCCTTAATGACAGTAATAATAGTAACAGCAGCTCCCATCCGTGGCTGCTTATTATATCGCAGGCATGTTATGTCCATCACTTGCCAGATCGGCATAACCAGCCTGTTAAGTAGGTGCTATTATCATCCCATTTTATAGACAAAGAAACTGAGGTTCGGAGAGGTGAAGGTCAGGTAACCACTAAGTAGCTTAGTGAGGATTTTTATTTCTGGCTCCAGACCTGGGCTTCTAGCCCCAACTGGGGGGTTCCGGGCCGTGTTCAGGCCCCCGCGCCTCCCACCAGCCCTGGCTGGTGGGAGGCTGGCAGAGGAGGGCAGCTCCAGCATTCTCTGAGGCGCTGACACCTTCCCTTTGGTCTCAGGCTTCCTCCCACCTCCACGCCCACACGTCTGGACAGATGCAGGTTTCAGGCTCTCCCTGGGGCCCCCACCCAGGCCTGCCCAATGCCACCTCCCCAGGCTGCTTCCATTCCCAGGGCTTGAGGCCACGTGGGGAAGGCAGGACTCAGGCTCCCCGCTGCAGCCTGAGCATCAGCACCCTTGCTTCTCACGCTCTGTGCCCACTGCTGTCAAAACTTGAGGGGGTGTTTTCCCATTTTCCAGCTCTTCTAGTTCACCGCTTCCTGCCCCAGGGCCCTCCCCTGCCCCACCTGAGGGTCCGATTCCTTTACAAGTTCCTCCTTAGGCTGCCTCTACCCTTTGGCCTCCAGCCACCACTCTGCGAACCTCCTTAAATATCACTTTGATCCTGTCCCTCCCCTGCTCACAAGCCTTCAAGGGCTCCCTCTTCCTCCTGCAGCAGCTAGGCACCTCACTTCCTGGGAAGCCCTTCCTGAGCTGACCGTTTCTCTGTCTTACTTCTCCTCACACCCCACCTCAGCTCAGCCTGGAGGCCCAACACCCTCCTCATTGTCTTACCTACCTCAGTGCTTCCTCCTCCCCTGCCACAATATTCTAGCACACTCTCCCATTTCCCACTGCATGAACTGGTCCATTGCCATGAAGTATGTTTCAAGGAATATACTTATAATTGGGAAACTCATGAGCTAATTCAAATGGCCAAAAGGGGAGGCGCTAGGCGAACCCCGGAGAAACGGGAGGGAGATCTTCCAAAGATGGCTGTGAAGACCGTGGCAAGATGGCTGAGACTTAGGAAATAATGTTAAGTAAAAAGCAAAACCGGACGCAAAACTGTATCATGTTGGTTCTGAACCTGTGACAACCGAATGGCTGGGATAGCATTCCCCATCACAGAATCGGCACACGGTACGTGTTGCCCGCTGTTAAACACCACGCTAAACGCAGTTATGTCAGGAGGATGGGTTGTGGATCATTTCTGTGCCTTGCTCCTCTCATAATGGGAAAAAGGCGTCGATAAAAGCAGTTTTGATGGCAATGACGGGGAGGTTTGGCTATGACACCTGTCCAGGTGCCCGCCTTCCAGGTCACACCCACCTCGGAAGGATCCAGGATCCAGAACGCAGGGCTTTCAGACAGGACTCATCTCGGGCACCCCACGGGACCCTGTTCGCCCACCTTGGGTCTTCTGGAACTGAATGGGAGGAGCAGGCGGCCAGCCAGGGCTGCTCTGGGGGTGGGCGGAGCCCGAGGGAGTGTAGGTCGCACGGCCACCGGCACCCATTTCACCACGTCCTCGGGGCAACCCCCCCCCGCCCCCCCGCCCCCCCCGCCCCCCCCAGGGCCCCTGCCTGGCGGCAACAGCGACTCTGCATTAGGTGGTGGCAGTGGCAGACTGCTCACACAGCTGTGCTATCCCCAAGCCCTGTCTGCCTTGTTCTCATGAGCAGCCCGTGAAGAGGGCTCCTGTTGCACAGATGAGGGACAGTTAACGCCCCGCGTGGTCAGAGGGCGGCGGCCAGTACTCAGCCCTGCCTTCCCGCTTCACGATTTTCGCCTGCCCCGTCTGGAAGCTCTGGGGTCAGCGACCGACGCCACTCGGGGTGGGCAGGGGGCAGGGGGGGTCTCCAGGGGCCAGAGGCAAGCCCACACTGGGGCCTGGGAATGAAGCAGGTTCTGGAAGGGGAAGGAGGACAAGTGTGCCTTGCCTCCTTCCGGTCTTCCCTGAGCGCCCTGGTCACGGTCCCCCCCCACCCCCACTCCTCCCTGCTTTACACCCCGCAGTGTACTCACTGTGCGTCCTGTTCATGCTGTCTCTCTCCGGCGGGAATGGAAGCTTCACGAAGGCAGGCGTCCTTATGCCTTATTCACTGCCGCCATCTCCAGTGCCTGGGACAGTGCCTGGCACCAAGTAGGTGCTCAGTAAATAACTGAACGCCTGTGAACTAGGCATCCTGTTCTCCTCAGCCCAGCCGCAGACCCCACCAGGAAGCCCAACCACCACAACGAGGCAAAGGGATAAAATATGTTGGGGGCCAAGAGGCTGAATCTGGGCCCAGCTGACCCCTCCTCTAGGAAGCCCTCCCTGATTTGCCTGGTAAGCAGTGTGGATCTGCTGCTCTCCCGCAGGGCGTATCACTGCCTCCCCCGTGAGCAGTGTTATCTTTCTGGCTTATCCTTCTGGCTCTTTGGGGGCAGGGTTGGTCTTATCGTCTGTACAGTCCCAGGGCCAGGAAGAGAGGGTGCTCAACATGTCTGTCAAATGCCTAAGTGGGGTTCAATCCCTGCTTCTCCCTGGGAGCAGCTCCCACATCCAGGCACACAGAAAGTGCTCAAAAAACACGTGGAAAGGCCGGAGGCCTGCCTGGTTCGGCACTGCTGTTCCGCTGCTTTCCACCTGTTTGGTCTGGCCCCACCTGTTTGAGCCCAGACACGTGGGCTCACCTGTGTCCTGTTCACTCGAGACCCGCCTCGGTCAAGGCCTTCTGGCTTAGGATGGCTCCGGTGTCTCTTCCTGCAGCCTCTGCAGGCCTGGCCACCCTCCCAGGGGTGTGGGACACGCAAGGTTTCTGGATGACGCTACTCTCTCCAGCCCTGGAAACCTGCTTCTCGCTCTCAGGGCCGCCCTTCACAACCGGGGTAGCTCACGTGTGGGCACGTGGGAGGCAGAGGTACTGAGAAGGGGCTTCGTGTTTCTCCACAGCTGCGGATGGTTAACGCTGGGCCTTCATCCTGCTTCTCCAGATCAGCTGCGAACGCGACCCCCCCGCCCCCCGGCCCTCAGCCCAGGGTCTGGCTTGGGCAGACCAGGCTTTCTAACCAGGGGCCTAGAAAGCCGTCAAGGGGGTCCGTGACTGACAGTCAAGATTTTAAGGGAGACTAATGTTTACTGTATGTTTACCACAGAGGAGGAACCCCGGGCTAATAAAGTGTTCTAGTTTTGTCTGGAAACGTGCCCATTCAGTGAGGTAATTTCCAGTCCCTAGTATTCTTTGGAATTTCTAGCAAGCAAGCATATGTCATTGGTCAAAAGGGGGGGAAATAAATGATTACTTAATAACTGCAGTTTAATAAACAAAACCTTCTGACAGCAGGGGTCTTGACAGAAGTGAAGAGTTGGGAACTGCAGGCCAAGGTGCTCAGCATGGGCTCACTGAGGGGAGAAGGGGAGGGAGAGGGAGGGGGAAGGAAGGGGGAGGGGAGGAGGGGGAAGGAGAGGAGGAGGGGGAAGGAGTAGGGAGGAGGGGGAAGGAGGAGGGAGGAGGGGAAGGGGAGGGGGAAAGGGGAGAGGAGGAATAGGGAAGAAAAGGAGGGGGAAGGGGAGAAGGGGAGGAGGGAGTACAGGAGGAGGGCTGTGGGCCTGGCGGGGCTGGCAGAGGCGTGACCGCTGGCCCCAGGAGTGTCAAATACACGTAGGGGGTGGCATCTGAATGCCTGTAAGGCAGGGGCAGAAAAGGATTATTTTTGTAGTCAGCTGAAGCTTAAGAGCAGGGATGGGAAAGGGAAAGAAGGACTAAAGAACAGGGAAGGCTTAACCTGGGCAAAATCTGAGTGACAAGAGAGACTTCAGACCTTCAGTGAGTCTGAAGCACTCACTACCTGCCAGTGCTGGTCTAAGCATTTCACATGTCCCAATTCACGGAGCCCTTCTGCCAGGCCTGCGATGGAGGCAGGAGTCCCATTTTGCAGAGAAAAAAACTGAGGTCAAGTGGCTTGCTCAAGTTCATGCCTCTACTAAGTGGTGGAAACGGCATTTGACTCAGGCTGACTGGCTCCAAAGCCCACGGGCCTCATCTCCCACAACAAGCCAATTAGCCAAGGGCTTGGGTTCACCGAAGCGTGCTCCCGTCGGGAGAGTTCTGCGCCATTTCTGTGATTCCCCTATGGCTGCCGACTGCTGACTGCCGGCACCTGGAATGGGCAAGGTTGGGAGGCTGCTGGTCCTGGGGTGACAGAAGGGAAAGCAGAGGAGGTGCCCCAGGGGGCAGCCTGAGGTGTCGGTGCCGTGCGGGTGGAAAGGTCGGGGAGACAGGTGGAGGCAGCTGTCCGGGTTGGGCAATCCGCCAGCCCACGCAGGCTGACGGCCCGGGTGTGCGGAGGACTCCTTACCCCACCTGAGCCTGTGCTTGAGCATCAGGAGGGGACACTGAGGCAGGATAAGGGGCAGCGGAGTCATCTGAAGCCCGGGCTGTGTGTGGGAGTGAAGGAATGAGCCCCTGAGGAGTCTTCCCCCAAGTCAATCTGGCCCCCCTGGGCTGACCCTTGCCCCCAGGCCTCGTGTCCCCAGGCGTGACACCAGCCCCCAGCTGGGCTATGAAATGAGCCCAAGGTAAAATCCCTCCGTCAACCTACTTGAACTTATGCACCCAGATGACAACTGACTCCAAAGCTGTACCCTGGGGAGGTGGCACTCTTATTCTGCAGGCACTGTTATACCCAAATGGTTTCTGGCCTGCCCAGGAATTGCCCTCAGAGCCCCGATGCCTGCCTTCGGCTCTCTGCAGTGGTGGTCTATCAGCTCTCTGAAGGGCCAAGAAGGCAATGGATGCAAAGGACCCAGAACAGGGCCTGGGATCTCATGCATGATGCTCGAGAGGGCTTTCGTCACTATTAATACCCCCCCACCACCTGCTCAGACGGCCAAAGGTCATTGCCAGCTGGGGAGTCCCATTTTGCAGCAAAAGTATGATCGTGGAGTCGAAAGGGATGAGTTCTCTTGGGTGACTCCTAACTGGGCTCACAGGGGATGGAGTGAGGAGACTTCTGTAGAGGGACAGCTCCTAGCTGGTGTTGAAGAAGTGGGTGATGGGCTCTATTCTGGAGGAACACATATCTGTCACACCTTCCACATGCCATGCGGCTCATCCCAACGTGGCAACTGGCCCAGCCCAGGGAGGGTCATTCTGGTCATTCCTGGGTTGCCTGTGGGGTTACTTTTATTGTCACAATTAGTCATAATTCATCATAACCCCAAGCTTGACCTCTCAGACTTATAAAGCGTGGCTCTTCCAAAAGGGTCAGAGATGAATGGAGGAGGACATGGGAGCCCTGAAGCAGGAGAACACGAGTTATGTTAGGAAATAATCCTTGGAGTTCTTTCTTACTTGCCCTGGAATCCGTTCATGGATACTGTGCTTTTGGAAATAGCCCGGTGCCCTTCCTTAATAACTGCCACAACCATTCCCATCTAGTTTTCCCCAGATGTCAGGCCATCATTTCAACCAAGTGTGTCCCGGGCTTTAACCTGAGAATGTGGCACAAACTCAGATTTTTTTCCAACAGTGGGCTGGCCCTGGCTCAGTCATCTGCAAGTCAGTTGGTATTTCTATGGATTTCTGTAGCCACACAGACAGGCCCATCTGCCTGCACAAGGACTGCTTCAGAGCATCCTGCAGCAGAGGGCACACGGACACACAGAACCCCAGGTGGTGAAGCCTTGGAACCAGCAGACCTAGGGCCAACCCCGGCTTCCACCTGACCTGACCCAGGCCCGACCACCCCAAGCCCCTCTCCTCCTGCGGAAAATGGCAGAAACCAGGATATGAACGTCTCGTATAAGATAGATGCTCAATAAATCTCTCTCCATGTGGAGAAGCTTGATAAGGGAAGTGGAAAGAAACCAAGCCCTGGGCTCATTGCCTTTGTGTAATGAGGACCGGGGATGGACAGGGAGAGGAGGAAAAAGGGAAGGAAGGAGGGAAGGAGGGACAGAAAGCAGCAGGGATGAATGAATAGGTAAATATACCAGCTTCCTGTCCTCAAGTGAGTTATTTAGCTTCCTTGAGGCTCAGTTTCTGGATCTACGAAATGGGGATAAGAGCACCTACCTCATTTAGTTGTCTTGAGGATTAAAAAAGACAGTGTACAAAAAGTAGCTAGCACGGGACGTTACTTATAGCTCCATGGGGATAGCCACCACCATTACCCCCTGCCCAGGACCCATTTCTACTTGGCATCTGGTCCCCTCTCCTTTTACTCTACTCATTGCGTATAATTACTACAGATGCATAAACAAAAAGGTGAGGCTTCTTCTCTTGCTTTCATTTCAAAAAGCATCAACGACTTCGTTGTGATGCCATGAATAGCGTGAGACGCCATCTGACCGTGAGATGGTGTTTTTAACATTCGCGTGAAGGAGAACGTGGGACGGGCCAGTCCCCGTGAACTGGGGCAGTTTCTGGGGCTGGCACTATTTATAGGCTCAAGCAAGAGGCGAGCCGAATGTGGTGATTTCTCTACCAAGGCCGTGCCTGCAAAACAAGAGTCTGTGGCCGTCAGGAACCGAAACTGAGTCAGAAGCAAAAGTGACCTGTGCTGCTCTGATTTTCCTGCCTGTGACAGAGCAGGCTCCAGGGCGGATAAGCAGGTCACGCGGGTGTTTGTTCTCAAGCGCTACGCAGAGCAGCACGCTGACCCAGCGTGGCGGGGGTGGGGGCGCCCACAGACACTTCCCATCGCTCGCTCGTTACGATCAAGAGGACTCATAATTTTGTCTTCCCGGTGATCCAGACAGGGCCACTCTTCCGAAGGCCACATTCGTTGGGCAGGACTGCTCAACAGGGGCATTCTGACTTTTCAGAAAAAGGCCAAAGTCAACATCAGAAAATCATCTTTCTGGTCTGCAATAATAATAATAGCCGCTTTTTATCAAACCTTCCCGTGGGCCGAGCACCATAGTCGGTGCTTTAGGTACATTGTATCTTCACAACCCTAGGAGGCAGGTGTTTACTCCCATTTTACAGATGAGAAAACAGAACTCCCAGAGATTAAGGGAAGACCCACCCTGGGGTCTGTTTACCCTGGCCGAGGCTCCCACAAGCACCCTCCCTGCTTCTCCCCCGTCTGCATCCAGGGACCTCACGTTGGTAGCTTGAAATCGATCACAGTAGGGGTATTTACACGGTGGAAACTGGCAAACAGTGCAAGTCACGCCCCTCCTGTTTTTCTCGTCCTTTTAAAGACTGCTGAAGAACTGCCTGTCAAATATTTGCCAGCCACCAAGTGGGCAGAGCCAGGAGTCAAATAGAAGTCTCTCTCCTCGGGGTGCCTGGGTGGCTCAGTAGGTTAAGCGTCGACTTCGGCTCAGGTCATGATCTTGTGGTTCATGAATTCGAGCCCCGCGTCGGGCTCTGTGCTGACAGCTCAGAGCCCGGAGCCTGCTTCTGATTCTGTGTCTCCCTCTCTTTCTGTTCCTCTCCTGTTGACACACATACACACACACTCTCTCTCTCTCAAAAATAAATATTAAAAAAGAAAAAGTCTCTCTCCTCAAGCTCAAGTTCACGCTCTTTCCAATTCATTCCCAGGAGCAAACGGGCTCTGTCATGGAGCCCCATGACATCAGGCTGGAGGCAGTGGGTCCTCAGGAAGCCGAGCGGCTGAGAGAAGGCTGAACACGAACAGCCCAGGTCTCTTGCACCTCCGTCCCGGACCTCCCGGGAGAAGCCCAGGTATTGCTAGTCAACACATCGGAGTTCTTTTCCTTGTCCGTGCAGAGCTAAAGATTCAACCGAAATGACAAGAGCTGACTAAGCTGGAGACGGGTTTTATGAGGTAATAATAATGTGCTCTTATAAATGGCACTTTTCTTCTTCAAAGCGTTTTATAGCCATTTACTAATTAGTCCCGGGCTGTACTCTGTACGCAGGTACAACGCGTGACGATTGGCTGAACTAGCAAGAAGTGTTTAAAAACACACAGGTGACTGTCATCCATTTACAAGCACCGCTTGCTTCTGTTGCTGTCAGGGCAGAGGGGAAACTCACAGATGCTGGTTTTGAATCCTTAGCATTTGCCACACGAAGTGGCTATTGTCACCTTCGGTTGTTTGGTTCCTCCTAAGAAAATCAGCCCAAACCCTCCCCCTGTGGTAAGGGAGACGCAGGTCTTTTTAAGATTCATATACTCCTCGTGCTCACAGACCTATACATGGCACATCATCCTTCTCTGGGGAAGAAAAAAGTGTGTTTGTTTTACGAGAGAGATGGGGACGTACGTGAGACACGGCACTGCGGGTCCAGAGCCGGGAGCCTGGGTCGAATCCTGACCCTGGCACTGACTGGCTGGTGGTTGTGGGCAACTCACCTAACCTCTCTGTTCTTGTTTCCTCATCTGTGGAAACCTCTACTCAGGGGCTTACTTCACAGGTCTGCGGTGGAGATGCTGAGACCAAGTGTGTGACAGCACTTCCCAGGCACGACGTGCCTTGCTTGGCAGGCGTGTGGGTGTATCGTCAGCAGCCTGGTGGGCCTGAGCAGATATGCACCCCTAGAGGTTGGCAGGGGCGGGAGGGCCATTCCCAGATCACACGGCCCGCTACCGGCTGGTGTCACTACTGACTGGCCGCTTGAAGTGCCGAGGGTCCAGGCCACGTGACCTGACCCCGCCCCACAACTACCAACCACCCTCTGCTGGAACCGGAGCTGAATCCCCCAACTGGGTCTGAAGCCCTGACTCAGTCGAGTCTTGGCTCTGTGGGCAGTGAGCCCTACCCATGCCCCTCCACGGGGTGGGGGGGCACAGCCACAGCAATCCTGGGCGACAGCGTCACGGAGCAGAGAGAATGAGGCTTGGCCCCCAGTCGCACGGAGGGAGAGTGGACTGTCAGCCGGCCAGGGGCAGAAGAGGCTCCAGAGTGGTCGGCTGGCTTTGGGCTCAGAATAATCATCAGGGGAGTTTTATCACAATCCAGATGTCCTGGCCCCGATGGGTGAGAACTGATCCAGCAGAACTGCAGGGGCGTCCAGAGCAGCGGCTCTGAAAAAGCTCCCCGGGGGGTCCTGAAGAGCCAAGTCTTTGTATTACGTAGAGAAGGGACTTACTCAAGGTTACACAGCCAGCTGCTGGCAGAGCTGGGGTGTGGACACAGGGCACTGGGCTCTTCTCTGTCATGGGAGTTCCCAAGGTTTCAGGGCAGGGGGCAAAGCACCCACGCGGTATAAGAACCCGGAGCTGGGCGGTCTTCCAGCTGGTGGCTGGCCGGGGCGGGGGCTCTGCCCCAGCCATTCCCCTCCCTCCTGGGAGCTGGAGAATACAGGAAGGAGAGAGATCCCTCATGGGCCCCCACGAGGGCCCTGGGCTGGTCCCCTTTCAGGCTCACATGATAAAAGGGGAACCAAGGGGAACAGTGCGAGGCCCCGTGAAACCCTACAGGTGGGCTGGGGCTTCACCTTCGCCTGGGAAGGCAGGTGGGTGAAGTACGGGTACAGGCCCTGCAGGCCAGCTGCTGGCTTCTCTCACCTCGGTGCGTAGGTCCGACGTCCCGTGTTGAAAGCCTTCAGGATGGGACAATGCTAAGCGAAAGTGGCAATCTTATAAAGTGGTCAGGGTGGCTGTACTCAACTTGTGAGGGAGCTAAGAGAAGTCGTGTGATGGTATGGAGAGGCCTGGCCCCCAACTCCAGGCTTGCTCCCATCCCAATTTGCTGGGAGAGTTTCTGTAGCTCTTGGGTCATAGTTCTCTCTGTGTACTTAAGGGGGCGGCAGGGGTGAAGGGCTGGGGGTGGAAACAAGAGGAGTCCTGACAATCCATAATCCATAAATACAGGAAAAACGGAACTTGCTCAGGGTATCTTCCCCAGCCGCCAGGCCTGAGCCTGGATATCACACATACGCCAGTGATGGCCCACAGCACCCAACCTTTGTCTTCCTGGTAGGATTTACACCAGGCCGCATGAGCCCAAGTAGGCCTCCTATCAGCCTAGGGAGGGGTGACGTGAGAGAGGGAAGGACGGATTCACTGGCTGATTCAGCAAACTCTACACAGGGCGCCCACTCAGGGAGCTGGAGGGGTGGGGGTGGGGGTGCTGGGCCCAGTTGTTCCTGAGCCCCAGTCTTGGGCCTGGCTTGCTGGGTGGCTGAAACCACGCAGGGTGGTCAGATTCATTTAGGCAGCACCTTTCTCGATGGAGAACTGCCCCAAGTGGGAAATGTTGGGTGTAAAACGTGCACACACACACACACACACACACACACACTCGTGACACTAGTTTTAGGGACAAATAAAAGCAAAGGGGGGTTTAATGTTAAAACTTAAACAAGGTCTTGGAGACAAAGGCTTTCCTGGAATAAGGGTGTGTGCATTTGTGGTGTCTTCCTTTCCCTGGAAAAATAGTTTGTCATAATTTGTGATTTTATTTCTTCCAACTAGAAATATACTGAAGGAAACAAAGAGGGAGCAGCCGGAGGTGGGGGCCAGGTTGCCGCCGGCCAGCTTCAGTTTGGGTCCCAGGCGGGGTGTGCAAAGCCGCTGTGTGAGCAAAACGCTGCCATGAAGGCATTCCAAGCGGCTTCCAGGAAGCCGCCATATGTGCTGACACGCATGTGGACAGAGCAGTCTGGCTGGCCGCTTCTCAAGACTGGTGTTTCCTAGAGCTTTCCATTGGCAAACGCTGCCTCCTGGAACTGAGGGACAAAGGTTTTGAAATAAGCCCTGGTGGGAAAGAGGGGGAGAAAAAAGTTGTGGTTAGCACAAACAACTTGAAAAAAAGTGCAACTCAGAGCTTTCAACCTAACTCAGAACAGTTGTTATTTATTGTTCGTGCATCTGGGGTTGGATTTCCCTTCCCTGCTGATGCAAAGCCCTCTGGATTTTTCCAAGGGAGGTACACACAGTTCACTACTGTGCTATCTTGTGTGGACATTTCAAGGGCCCGTATGCAGACCTTCCTGGCGGCCAGTTCCTATTAGACATCAGTGCTCAGTCTCCCTCTGCTTTTCCCGGGCCAAAGACGGGCCTGATCCCCGCGACAAGCCAGACAGTGGCCAAGTCAGCCACCCAGTCGTTTCTGTGACCTGAAGTATAAAGAGAATTGTACTCTTCATTCAGTTGGGTGAGACAAAGAGGGTCTCAGAAAATGGATTTCTAAGCGTTCCATGGTCTCCACTTATTTCCAAATATATGTGCAGTTTGGTCTACTGGAAAGAAAGCCAGGCTGGATACCAAGAGAACGTTCCTTGGTCAGTCACAGTCTGGCGACGGGATCTGGGGCAGACCGTCTGGCCTTTCTGGAACCCAGATTCGAATCTGTAGAGACAGGCTCCACGTCCTACATGGGCCCACCCTGCCAGACACGGTATGCGGTGCAAGGGGCTTCGAGGTGACCTAGACGGGGCCCCTGCCGCACAGGAGATCCCAGTTTACAGGAGAAGACAAACACATAAACAGTGCCAGCCGAGGCGGTACGGGCTCCTGCGGAGGCACCGTGAGGCACCAGGCTCGCACCGTCAGTGACGGTGGAGGGGGAGTAGGCGTTAGGGGTGTTCTAGGCAAGAAACAGCCGGAGCAGGGACAGGGGGCAAGGCGTGGCTTGCTGTGAGCTGGGAAACTCAAAGCTCTGCCGTAAGACAAAAGGTGAGGTAGGAAGTGGAGGGGCGGGGTAGGCGCCCTCGGCCCCTGGTCACCCAGGCTTGCCTCCTACTTCTCTCTCCCCACCCCCGGCTCACATGAGGGCAGGGTAGTCACACCTTACTTATCCAGAGCGGCTCATTCAGAATGACAACATGAACTAGGACGGGCCACCGAGAGGCCCTGTCGCTACCAGTACCACAAAGGCCGCAAACAGGGCTCCCACGGTGCAGGGGTGACTGGCCCTACACGATTCAATAGGCCCTGGGGTTCCACAGTGCAGTTACAATGACACCCGACTGCCCTCCCGCTGCCCCAATACCAAGTCAACTGAAACTTCTTTCCAATGTCGCCACTGTGTCTGGCTTTTGCAGGCCTGGCCTCCGCGGCCTCAGTGTGGCCTTTATGTGCTGCCTCCTCTCTCAGGAAGCTCTTCTCCGGCGTGACATCCCACATCCTAGGTCTCCTACCTCCCTTCTCCTTGCCGCGCTCCCCGGATGAGCTCTCTCACCTGGACCCTCCCATCTTGGCCGCCCCCCCCCCCGCCCCCCTCACCGCCCCAGCCCCTCACACCCGGTGCCGTTCTCAGCCTCGGCCTCCTTAGCACAGAAGCACGCAATCTGGGCCCCTCCGCCCTCATTTCCCTCCCAGACTTCCGGCCCCACGTTCCAGCCACCTGCGGGACACTGCGATCTGGATGTCTCTGTAATTCAAACCAGTGTGCTCCGAACGAAGGGCTCCCCAATATTAGGTCTTTGAACCTGCTTTGGCCCATCTGTGCTTCCGTAACAGAACCCTGTTTCCACGGCTCCCATGGCTCCCTAAAGCCCTGCGGTGAATTCATCCTGATGTTCTTCCTCCTCCTCCACAACGTCCCTCCGTCCTTTGTGACACCCCCTGGCTCCAGGTCTTACTACCTTTCAACAGAGCTGCTGCACAAGGCTGTTTCTCCCCCCGGGCACGGGCTTGCTTCACCCTTCTGCTGCAAGTAGAGACCTTTTCTTCGAGTGCGCATCCCTGTCGCTACCCCAACCACGACCCTGCATGTTCCCCGGACTTGCAGCCTGGCACTCCACGATTGTCACTATCTGGCTCCGACATGTTAAAAAAGCTGTGTTTGCCCTTCCATTCTGGGGCGCATGCACCCCTCCCCTGGGAAGCTAAGAAAGCTAAGGATCCTCTTCCAGAAAAATTGCAGGTATGCCCTCCAGCCTCCTGGAATTGGGGGAGGTCACAGACTCCCCGACGCCCACGCATGGCCCAGGATGCAAGCCCCCCGCTCCAATCTGGCCCCCTGCTCTTCCTCACACATGCCATTTTCCACCTCTGGGCTTTACTCGTGCTCAGGTCAAATGTCAAGTCCTCCCTGGCTACCAAGAGGTTCTCTCCCTTTGCACGTCTCCCAGCATCTGTCACGTACGCTACATGTCATACTTGCCGGGCTGCGCGGTGGGCCCTGGAAAGCAGGGAGCACATCTTTCAGTGACCCCACAGGCCATCCCGTCGACAGCATCCTCAGCTGGCCCCTCAGCGAGACCTTCACGGCTGTAATTAAGGTAACTACGGATGGCCACCGGGTTGCAGGAGGCGTTAACGCATGTCCATTGCACGCTGTTCGAGAAGGTGAGAGAGTAGCCTCAGAAGGCAGACAAATGTGACACGTAGGCACCGAAGAAGAGACTGCAGTCCGTTCTCAGACTTCCAATTACGCCAACACTTTGAAGGATAGAGCAGCCTCCTCCATCCACATCCTGCTTAACACGGGCCTGAGCCGGCCACGCTGTCACCGTCTCTGGGACCCGTGACCTCAAAGCCCTTTCCTGCCAGTTGCACCACCACAGTTGTCCTGATGGACAGGAGGGGCTGCGTGGGGTCCAGAGAGCCACAGACCTAGAGTGAGGCTGGCAGGGCATGCGAGGCCCTGGGCTGTGTCTCCCACCGCGAGCAGGGGTGACGGGTCCAACCTCACGTGACGCTTGCACGGGACAGTGTAGGAAGGGATCTTGTCAACTGTCTGCAGCCACCCAGTGTGTGGGCCACTCCTTCCCCACCCATGTTTCATTCGCTGCTGTTCGCCCAGCGACATGCATGTGTTCACTGGAAGACAGCCTGGTGGCCCATCCTTGACAGTCAGCGATTGACAGGCTGCTGCCGAGGTCCACGGTACTTGCTTTGCTGCCTGAGGTGTCCTGTGGAGCACAGCCAACCCCAGAACCACTGGGCAGGGTGGTGCCCCCTCCCCAAGTTACAAGTCGGCCCCCCGAAAGGCACCCGATGAGTGGACGACACTGGCTGGGCCTGGGGCCCGCCCCCTCCCTCCCTCTCGCTTCAGGTCCAGAGTCCCACGGGTCCCCAAACAAATCTGATCGGCTGTTCTTCCTCGGAAACTTCTGGGGTAGGGGCTGCAACACTACCAGCTCCTTAGACCAAAAGGTCTTGGCAAGAGGGAGCAAGCTTTAGAGTTAAGTTCTTTCCTTCTTCAGAAAGTTCTAAAGTTTCCTGTTCTGTCCTGGGCTTTCCCTCCAGGGCGAGCTGTGTGACGCGAAGGGGAAGCAGTGTGGAGAAGGGCTATTTAAAGGCATGAGGCTCCCGGCTGTTGTCAGCGGGCGCTGCCCCACTGGGCTCCTCATGAAGCCAGTTCAGGGAGAGGGAGGAGGAGGAAGGGGAAAATGACAACTGGCTCCCACCCATTTATAGATTTATTTTTTTTAAAGTGCTGTTTTCATTTATTTCACTTCTTATCAGAGAAAATGGAGAAGTGCCCAGGGTATAGCCTGCCAAAGGCACTAGTCATCTATCACCTTTTGAAAAACTCTTTCACCCAAAGACAAAACGTATGGCACGCTTTAAAGTGTAAGTGTGCAGCAAGGTATGGGAGGGGAGGTCTCCTCGCCTCCGCGCTAACTGGCCGGGAGGACCCGTGGGGAGAGAGGCCTTGAGTCAGTCAAACTCATCATTTCTATTCACGCTGGAAGGGAATTTATTTTTAGACCAAATTCGAGCTGAATATGCCTTAGGACAAAGTAAGGTTCTGACCTTCTTCACTGGTCTCAGTCCCTCTGCTGCGGGTTTTATAAAATCACAGCTCGGTCCAATCCCAGAGTCTCAAGTAGGAAGAATGAAGCTTAAAGAACGGACCCCAGGCTGCGGCTGGGTAGGTTTTCCATGAATTCAGAGCAGGAGTGGCTACCGGCCAGGCCTCGGCTCCCGGGCCCGACAGGGAGTGCGGCAGACAGACCCCTCGGTCCAGGAGTCAGGGAACGGGCGCTCGGCAGGAAATCTCTTCCCTTCTCGAGGAGTCAGATCCTTCATCTACAGAGCGGAGCCCTGTAGGCCGTGGGCTGTGAAGGCTGCGGGGGGTGAGTGTAGTGTGCGCTCCGGAGCCAGCACACCTGGGCTCGAGGGCCGACGCTGCTCTTTACTGGCTCTATCGCTTGGGCAAGTGACTCACCTCTCCGGCTTTAATTTCTTCAACTACAAAAGCGGAAAAATAACCTTCAATTGCCTTAAAGGGTAATCCTCGTGAGGGTTCAATGAGATGGCCCAAGTGAGCACTTGGCCTGGTGCCTGGCGTCATAGATGATCAGTAGATGTCAATGGTTACCGTGGGGACGAAGCTGGGTCCGAGGGGAGAGGCTCTGAGTCTGTGGGGGCAGCAGAAGAGGGAGCCCCTGTGTGGAAGAAGAGGACATAGGGTCCTTGCCCTCGGTTCATCCTTTCTGTCACGGCTTGTTGGATGATCTCTCGCTTATCACATTGAGCGGGGCAGTCGGAGGGACAGAGATGGCCAGTCTCGGGGGGGGACACCCAGCCAAACTTTTCGGGACACGGCGCATCTCTTAAAATCCAGTCCGGAGGTGCCAGCGGCACGCTTGGGTTATCTAAGGATGGGCTGTGCGGTCACAGCCACCGGCACCCTCTTTGTCTTCTGCCCAAGCTGCTGGCTGTGTTCCTGTGTGTAGCTCTGGTCAAAGGCTTGGTCAGGGAGGAAGCTGCAGCCGTGAACTAGAGGGATGTTTAAGAATCACAGGGCTCTGGCGGCCCGTGATGGGGGCGCCCAAGTTGGCTGGGTCCCCACACAGGCCTTCTGTTCAGGTCACCAGGTATCGTAAGGGGTAGTCCGTGGGTCAGGTGGAAAGAGTACCAAACCACGGAGACATGGGTTCTAGTGCAGGCCTTGGCTTGTTGTGTCATCCCGAACCGGGACTCAGTGTCCTCACCCGGAACAGGAAGATTTATACCTGATGGTCTCTTAGTGCCACCTACTTATGGTTCTGAGACGCCCACGTGACCTTGAGCAAGCCATTTAACTTCTTTGTGTCTTGATTCTTCACCTGTTCAGTGAGGGCCCCAGCCAAGCCCGGGGCCCAGCGTGTCACAGGCGGTGGCAGTGCGGAAAGGCGGTAGTGGTGGCTGTTACCATCTGCGGCGCCTTTTCACAAACAAGACAGGGTCAGCGATGAACACCGCAGGGCCCTGAGGAGACGTTTAGTGGCACCACAGGCAGCGCACGACAGGGACGGAAGACCAGTTCCCCAGCTGTCCCTGTGCCGTCCCGAGGGGAGGCTCCACAGCAGGTTGTTAATAACCGGCGTGTTCTGGGGAAGGGGTTCTGGAAAGTTATGACAGGGACCATTAGGGAAATCTGCAGACGCCTTCGGGTGAAGGTATTTAGGAACTGTGTCCAAAAAGGGCTCATCTATAGGGGTTTTCCCTACGGGAATTGCAGTTCTGTATTTATTCAATGGATATTTTCAAACGAATAAAAATCCACATTTGAACATGTGAACTGATATGGCTTTAAGAAAATTATAACAGAAAACAAGGCCCAAACGGGTTGGGGACTCTGGAGAAGGGGAAGGGGCCCCGTGGAGCGGGTGAAGCATGGCTATCAGTGTGGCAGGAAGCCCCGCTCTCTGTCTGCAGGCAGGAAAACGCAGGCTTAGTGAGTTCACGTGCCCAGTGGTGCCCTGATCCTGGTGCCACTGGGGCACATCTTCCCACATGCAGGAGACCCTGGGGTCTTGCTGCCTTCAGCCTTGCTTACTTGGGACTTTGTATTGTATAAAAGCCTAAACGATTATCTTCTTCCAAAACAGGGCTTGGTAGTCTCTTTTTGGAATTCGAAAATCTTTTTTCTCTGGGCAATCATGAGATGAGCCTTAGGATGTCTGCCAGAGTCAGGCCAACGTGGTGGTGGAGAGGGGCGGGGTGGGAGAAGTGGTTTGGGGACACGACCCTCGTTGTCAGGAAATCAAGGAAATATAAATCAAGTCAGAATGCATTTTTGCAAAGAGAGGCAAGTTCCAAAACATCTAAGGCCCATTTCTTTCCCCACTTTTCTGCTGCAGCTGTGACTTCAACTGGCACATGTTTTTAATCAGTCATATGAAAACCGATTGTGGTCTGAAAATCAAAGCAGTCCTGTAAATAGTGAGACAAAGTCCTGCTAATCATTTCTCGTGGTCTTGCCTGGTCCTCATTGTCCTGGACGGGCCACTGTAAATACTGACTCATCTGAGGTTACTCTCCTCGTGTCAGAGGAGTCAACCTTAAAATAGGATCTCTACAAAGAGACCTGCGTCTACTCCAATGCCCTTCACCCCAAACCCTCCAAAGGCCCCTGTGAAGTCTGCCCATCCGACTCTGGGCGCCTTGGTGGGCAAGGGACTGGCACAATGGAAGCTTATTTTGTAGCTGCGCCCCAGGCGATGTCCGCCTGGCTCTCTGGCGTGGGCTCTAGGAACAAACAAGTGGTTGTAACTGGTTCACACAATCTCCCTAAATGTGTCGATCCTTGAGCACGGCTGCTTCGTTTTTAGGGGGTCTGAACTTGCAAAACAAGAAAATCAACACGCTTGAGATGCAAAGGCTTGATATCTTGCTGGGAACACAGCATCACGAGCTCACAGTTTCGGGCGGCAGCCCCCACCCCCAGCTGGAAGCAATCTCCCCTCCGCTGGATTCCACGGCACACCGGGCCTCCAACCTCAGGCCCAGCCATGGTCTGACTCGAGTCTGGAATGTTTAGATTGGTGTCTAGACGATGTCTTGTGCAGCTCGGGCTCCTCGCCTGTGAGACTGCCGATGGGCTGAGACTGTAGTCTCAGTATGTGTTGAATTAAATCAAATGCTGTTTTAGGAGGACTTCAACAACCAACCAACCGAGATCCATTTCTAGACATCAAAGTATTGGGATGGAATCTGGCTCCTTCTAAATCACAGGGTATTTTTAAATGCTTACTAAAATGATCAAAATTACCTAGTGGTTCTCTCTCCTTCTGAGGCCCTCCAAGGAGGCCCTCTGGAGCCTGGCCAGTTCCTTTGGGCTACAGAAGCTTGCAGCCAGCTTCTGCAACTGCAGGAGTGAGGCCTTGTCCCCAGGGCTGCAGGTATCTCTGCCCCCTTGGAACCCTCTGGCACAGTGCATGAAAAGGCGGCCAAGGAGGACAGCAGAGGTCAGCTGGCCAAATGAGAGGGAGGGACGGGTAGTCCTTATGGGCTCCTGAGCCTCCCCCAGCCACAGGGCTCCCATCCTCCACTGGGCCCCATCTCTGGGGGCACACATCCGTCACATTCCAACCGTTCTTCCATAGCCACCACACACTCCTCAACGGCAAGACAGTCATATTCAACCGCCTTCTGGCATCCCAGGTTTGGTGTGGGGCTCAACACACAGCAATGCAATAAATATTTCTAACGAACGTAGACATTTGGCTTCAAGACGTACTTTAGAATTATAACATTTTGGAACAAAAGGAAATCTCAGAGGTCATATAGTCCAATCACTACAGGGAAGGGAAAACTGAGAGCCGGAGAAAATGGTGGCTCCTCTAACACAGCACACGACAGTCACGGCTGTTAGTACAGGTTTTCTCTGTAAGTCTCTGGACAGCAGAATTTAGGGATGGTTCGTCCTTACTGCCCAGTGGTGCTCACCTTCCTGTGGGCCTCACAGCAAGTGAATGCTAACTTGGTGCATGAGTGAATGAAGTGCCCACGGCCAGCTGGAGGCCCTGGAGCTAAGGGGCAGTGCTCACATTCCTCTCAGCCTGATGCTGTTTGCATCCTGAACCTATTCGATGAAAGGCTGGGAGGAGGGGGTACCTTGTGGCCACTGAGAAAGGCCTGGGCCCCTGGGTGGGGAGGGGGCTGAGATGAAGGGGTGCACCTGGCTGGGCTGAAGCCGGACAGCAGGTGTCGGGGCGGTGGGGGGGGGGCCTAGGGAGTGTGGCACTGCCTGGGGACCCAGAGCAGAGCCACAGTCCTGTGCTCATCCTGTTTCCCTCACTGTGCCTCAGATGGCAGGTGCCTCGGCGGCGGGCACCGGTCTTCTGCTCCCTCTGCCCAGGGCTGCACGAATAGGAGCTGAGCGCTGCTCCCACGGATGGCTGTGTGGATGCCCGTGAAGGGTGTTGGGATCCCTCCACAGGCCTGGCCAGGACGAGAGCTACTCCTACGCTCACCTGTGCTGGGGAGACGCTGACCGCCCATCTGATGGCAGTGAGTCACTGCCAAGGTCACGGATTACTCTCCCCTTCTTAGTCAGCAAAGGGGGAAAAACCAAAGGATAGACCTCAAAGAGGAAGTGCTCAGGGCCCCAGCCGAGCTGGCCATGCGGAGTGGGAGTGTGTGTCCGAGGCCCCAAGTCACACTCCAGTGGGGATTGTGCCTCAAGGCTCCCCCTCAGCACTGCCAGGCATCAGCCTCCGCAGGAGAGTGCCAGACCCCCACAGTGCCAGGGAAACACTTAGGAGACTGACTCTTTGGGGCATAAACAATCCTGTCCTCCCTAGAGAGTCTCCCTGGAGCTTTAAAGTGGTGTTTGCCTGGCTGTGAGTTTGGGTTCTCCACTTAGACTCGGCATCTGGAGGCTGCAGCTCATGTCTTCCGTGGATGCCCGGGCCCCTGCCTGCTGCTTCTGGGCCCAGCTTTTCATCACTCCAGCTCTCTGAGTATTCGCCGCACCCCCCCCCCCAAGCTGGGTGTTCACAGGTACCCCTTGCAGACCGAGAGGAGGGGCAGCAAGGATGGCCAGGGTCCCTCTTCTTTCTATTCTAATCCCCCTGCCTGGCAGCTGAAATAAGATCCGCAGACATCTGGCTCTCGGGGCTCACAGATGGGAGAGCAGCGATTCCAAAGGAAGGAACTATTCAATGGGAGAGGCTGCCCGAGGCCCACCATCCCTGCTGGGCTCCAGGGGCCTTGACAGAAACTTCAGGTGGGCTATGCTGGGCTGGGAGCGTAGCGAACTTCTCCAGCAGGCTGGCAGGAGGCAGAACCGTGGCAGGCAGGGAGCCTTATGGGTCCTCTCAGTCATTCTGAGGGGCACCGCGGAGGGTGGGGGGGAGCACGGGGGAGGAGCCCACCTGCTCCGTAGGGCTCTTTGCACCCTGCACCAAGCCTGGGGCCCTGTGCATGCTGTGCACGGGCAGCTCTGGCCCTATGTGCCAGCTACAGAGAGCCAGGGCTGGAAGGAAATGAAGGACACACAACGTGGGTAAATGAGATCCACACGTGGTATCAAACGGGCTGGTTCAAATGATTGGTATCACGGTTGCAGTGCGTTGTGAAATCAATTTAGTGGGTCCCAAGCAGCATTAACGTGAAACAAAATAAAGTCAGAGTGTATCACATGTGGCGAGGGGAAACAGTTTTTCACGAAACTTTTGTTTTAGTTATAAAGACAGAATTAGGTTATAAAATAAATATCTTCCCGTGGATTGCGGTTAAAAAGAAAAACAAAAACAAAAAACCTGGAAGCCATAAGTATTAAAGGAGGGAGGGTGCCTGCTACGTGCTAGACTTCATGCTATTTGTTTCCATCTATATTATTTTACGTTTAACTTCTCCTGATGGGCCTACTGCTGGGGAGGTATTATTATCTCTGTTTCTGCCAATGAGAAATCTATGATTCAGAGACGCAAAGCAGCTTTCTAAGATCACGCAGGTAACTGGTGGCAACGCTATTTATAAATCCAGAGCTGCTAGCTGCTGGACTCCAAAGGACACGTTTTTTCCACACTGCCATGGTTCCCAGAGGAGAGAGAGCTGGAGATGGCGTGTGGAGGTCGGGGCCCTACCTCTGGGGCTGCCGTGTGACACCGAGTCACTCGGACTCCTCTTTGCGTTCGGGGATTTCTCCAGTGCTCTGCTTTGGCGATCCTCCCCTCCCAAGCACCAGGTTAGCTACATTTGGGTCTCCTCCATTAGCACCGAACGGCCGACAGCCCAGGAATGAATTCAGAGAGTTACTTACTGCCAGCTCACATTCGTTCTTACAAACCCCTGCTAAATGGCCCTCCCTCTTGTAGGTTTATGTGTCTAGAGGTGTTGACTGGTACCTTTAGTCCCCCTCTAGGGACCTGCATCGGGTGGCTTTTCAGTAGAATCATGACTGCAATGACAAGGGACAAAGGGATGAGCTTGGCCTCCCTCTCGCTTGTCCCTCGGGTTCCCGGAAGTACTAAAGCACCTGCGTGAAGAATGAGGCCTACTCTGAATGTCCGCGAGAAGGAAAAGAAAGTACGGGGAGGACATGTGCAATCTACCCAGGTGCACATAAGAGGCATCATAAATGTTCTCCAAATAATGAGCCCCAGAAGAGCAGAGGGCAGAAGGTCCTTTAATAGTGAGGTCATTTGGGATCTTAAAATCTCCAGGGTTGTTGAGAAGTACGATGTCTGGAAAGTGCTATAAAATGGGAGGTATTATTATCTTGACATAATTGAGCTGTAGACTAGGAATGGGGAGGCCTGAAGTGTGATCCTGGCTCTGCTTCTTACTGGCTATGCGACTTGGGATGGGCCACCTCACCTCTCCGCACCCCACACTGCCTCATCTGGAAAGTGAAGGGATGGCTTCTGAGTTCACTTCCAGGTCTAAAACACTACTATCCACTCATTATTATTATTATTATTATTATTATTATTATTGTTATTATTATTATTACTTTGGTAGCAATCCAACCACTTTAGCCAGAGACAGTGGCTTACGTGGAAACAGTAATTAATGAATGACCTCTCCCTGTGCTTTGCTAGAGGGGTTCTCTCAAAGCCTTAATAAGTATTGGCAGGGATATCACACATGTCTGAGGTTTCTAGATCTCGCCCTTTGTCTCTAGATCTGACATAGGACCCCAACATTGGGTGGCCAGCATCTATCCTGGCCACCTTCCTTCCATCCTTCAGACCAGTAGACAAGCAAACACTCACTGGGTCATGGATAGCTCCTGCTCTAGTAACAGGCCGGATCCTGCGGCGATCAGGGAATGAATCTGAGCAGGGCCCTGGCCCTCGGAGGTACACAGACACTTGACTCTTAGAGCAGAGAGCTGCATGCTAATTCTGGTCAGGGTTGGATGGCTTCACTTTCGCAGTCATGGGCCAAGCCCTCCTTGACCTGCTTCTCCTCACTGCTAGCGCTCTGGAGCAACCAGAGCAAACGTTCTGCCGGGAGTTTGCTTTCTTTTCTTCTCAGAGCTATACCAGGGCATTAGCCAATAGGCCAGACGTCTAGCACCTTTAATGACAATAATAATAATTTGCATTTATACAAGGTCTTTCATCGGGGAATCTTAAAGTGTATCACAAACAATAATTAATTCCCCTTTGCAACTCTGGGAGCCAGTTAAGTAGGAGTGCATTTGCTTTGCAGGTAAAGGGAACTTTCCTGGACCCTGCAACATGCTGGAGCCCTCCCTTCCTACCCAAACCTACCCACCTGCCCTCAAGGCCTGGCATAAGCATCAGGCCCTCCACAAAGCCTGCTGCTGCCACCCCCAGCCACGGCATGTGCCAGTCTCTAAAGCTCCAACTGTGAAGCCGCTCATTTGGTACTAACCAGAGACACAGTGGAGATCTTAGGATCCTGCGCAAGGCAGGGCTTGCCTTAACAGTACTTCTGAGGGGGTGACCCTCTAGTGCTGGCCTGAACACCTTTCATGAGGGAGAGCACATTACCTATAGGCATGTCTAATAGTTACAGTGTTTTGCCTTATTCTAAACTGAAATCTACTCCCTGGGAACCCCCGCCCATGGGTGCTACTTGTGTCTTCTGGAACAAAACACCCTACCTAAACTGTGTTGGGGTTGCAGGTTGATGTCTCTTGTAGCCATGTCATTGTCTGCCTCTGCGATCACTCTCAGGGGGAGGAGATGTTTGAGGCCTTGTGAACTGAATGGTGGGGGCAGCCGAGGCCTCCACCACGTGCCCCGGGCCCCAAGGTCAGGCTGCCTTCCTGAGCACTGTGGGCAGGAGTTCTCTGGTGTTGCTGGCTCTGGAGCCCTGGGTCTGCCCAGCTTTGAACGCAGCCTTGTAGATTCCCTATCCTTCTGACGATCCACCCCACCTGGATGCCTCTGTGCTCATTTTTGGGAGCTGTACCTCAGTAACACAGAAATACTCTCATTTTCTGTCAAATGCTTGACCATCAACAAAGGTCCTTTTTTCCTACACCTATTAAGTCTAGGAAATAACTGCCAATTGCAGGGACTGGTTTTTGGAAACCAAGCCAAACAGTAACCTCACTAGTTTCGTTTTGTTTTTTTACCAATTCTTTATCAGAATAAATAGCTGGTGCTAAACTTGAGAAAAGGACGCCTCAGTTGCTGAGCTGGTAACCTACATAAGGACAAAAGTTCCATGATCTCCCTCCCCTCCAAGGTGTTAGAGGCAAGACAGGCCTCAGGATGGAGGCCAATGGAATCCTTTGCTAAGTTTATTTCCAAAAGCTAGATCCCCTAGGGAAATCAACAACTCCCTTGAGTGATTTCTGGGTCCTTGCTGGTAGCTTTATGCCTGAAAAGACACCCACCCTCCCTTTGCCAAGAGTACGTTGTTTGGGTGAGAGTTGCCTCCTGGGGCCTTACCATTGAAGGAATCCTGAGCAGGCATCAAAGGCTATTGTTTTCCTAAAACCTGTGCCCTTGTGAACATGAGGTTTTGGCCTGTGGTCATAGAGCCTCACCCTGCTTTGCTTTCACACGAGTCCCACTTTCTGGCCTAGAAGCAAGAGTGACCATTTTTGGCTAGGATCTGGCCTGAGTCATTGATCTGGGGGATATTTGGAAGAAGGAAAATCAGAGAGGTTAGAGAGGGAACAGGCTGGTCTCATTCTGTGGCAAGAAGAGCACTCTGCAACCACTCTTACTGCCCAGAGAGAAGAGGTGGATTTTGGAGTCAGAACTGAGTTTAAATATGCATCTGTCACTTAGTACCTGTGTGTCTCTGGGGAAGCTACTTAACCATCCTGGGTCTCCATGGAGTTCCCATAGGACTCATGTGGCTGTCGTGAGGAACCCGTGTCAGGCACGTGGTAAGAACTCAAACCATGTTAGTCTCCTTTCCGCCTGCCCTCTGCTCCCACCACACGGCTGCATGAACACACTCTAGGCAACTCCTGCTTCACTTTAATTCAAGAAACATCGATAGGGGCGCCTGGGTGGCTCAGTCGGTTAAGCGTCTGACTTTGGCTCAGGTCATGATCTCGCGGTTTTTGAGTTCGAGCCCCGCGTCGGGCTCTGTGCCAACAGCACAAGGCCTGGAGCCTCCTTCAGATTCTGTGTCTCCTCCTCTCTCCACCCCTCCCATGCTCATGCTCTGTCTCTCAATAGTAAATGTTAAAAAAATAAAAATAAAAAAAAAAGAAACATCGATGGAACAGCTTCTGTTTATAAGAGGGTCTGGAATACCTGGGACTATTGACTACATAGTACCTGTACCTAGTAGGCATTTAATATTTGTTGAATAAATGAATGAACTAACTTGATACTTGGTATTTTCTAGTTTATAATATGCTTTTAAAATAACCTCATTTTGGGTGCCTGGGTGGTTCAGTCGGTTAAGTGTCTGACTCTTGATTTCGGCTCAGGTCACGATCTTGTGGTTTGTGGGATTGAGCCCCGCGTCAGGATCTGCGCTGACCTGCTTGGGATTCTCCCCCTCTCTGCCCAGCCCTGCTCACGCTGTCTTTCTCTCAAAACTAACTAAATGAACATTAAAAAAAAAAACAAAAACCCTTCATTTTAATGCAAGCAACAATCAAGTGTATGAAAATAGATACCACTGCTCTCCTGCCACTGGATACATGAAGAAACAGACTTGGAGAGAACAGGTAGCTGGCCCAAGGTCAGCTGTGTGGTCAAGGCAGAGGGGGATGTGGACACAAGCTAGTGCCCTGTGGCAGCGCAGTGCTTTCCCTGGGAGGTCTCCTGCACTTTGTGTGCCCACAGGCTTGGAGCAGGATGGCCACGGCTCTGAGGCACTCACAGTCCACTGGAAGGGGCCTATGTTTACCCACAGCATCTGTAGCGAAAAGTGAAGGGCATCATCGTGTGCCTGGTGATTTGAAGCAGTATGTTTTAAAAATCAAAAACATTTGCTAACTGCCAGCTTTCTTCCTCTCAGTTCCCAGGCCTCTGGTCCCAAGGTAACTACAGGGCCCTTCCCCAGTGCCGGCTTCACTGGGCTACCATCACCCTTCCCCGCGAGGAGTGGTGGCACTGATGCCCACACCCCACCCTTTTCCTCCCTAGGGCATCTTTCTAGGGCACAGAGAGAAGTGCCCTTGTACGCAGGCCTCTGTTCCTTAGCACGGTGCTCTGCACGCTTTAGGGGCTCAGAACACTGACAAACTACATTTCCTCTCGTTCCCAGTGGACTTTCAGAACCAAGAAAGGGGACAGGAAGTAGATATTAAGTTCTTGGCTACTGTGGGCTCCCAGCCTCTCTTTCTTCCCAATCCTCCAGCCTCCAAACTGCTGGGGGCCGCTGCTAGATATGAAATGAAAAGGGTAGGTTAGGAATCTTTCAAAATTTGCCCACACAGCTGGCCCGAATGCAATTCCCACTGTGAGCTGAGAGCTGGAAATCATATCTGACCACAAAGCTGTCTCACCCATGGGGAGTTCATAACAGCCTACTGAAAACCACTCTGACAGCACACCCTCTGCAGGAGGGGTGTCCCGGAACGGCGTCACCGCGCACACTGGGCAACGCGTAACCCAATGCCTCGGGAGTGAGGTCAGCTCCCACCACTGTGAGCTTGTCTATTCTGGACCGCCTCACCCATTTGTGCTGCTAGCGTATCACCTGTGAGCTATAGCTCTGGAATATCGTGTGCATTCCTGAAGTTGACGGCCAGTTTCGGGTCAGAAATTGCCAAAGAAGAGCCAGGATGTGGGCTCTCCAAAAGCAGCGCCTAACATAGATCAGGGTCTCTGGTGTCTGTTGGGAGGAGACCAAGTCTTAGTGCTTCTGGCCGTGGGGCGCCCCTCTGCGAGCCCCGAGACTCTGAGCCACCCTTGGCCTGGGCACTGCTGACAGGGACAGGTATTAATGGGCAGGCTAGGGGCCAGCTGAGGCCGCTGTGGTCTCAGAAACGAACGCCAAGCAGCATGAATGTGTCACTGTCCAGCAAAGCCCCTGGGAGAAGACCCCACAGACTTCTAGGATACCAGGGATCAGGAGTGGCTGATGCATTTGGGAGTACAGCTTCTACTCCGCACAAAGGCATCTAGCTGAGCGAGCAAGTGGGGACTGAAAGTTCACTCCTGCTCTACTTGTAAGCTGTGTGCTCCAGGGGCTATGTGCCCAGAGAAACAGACTGTTGTGGGTTTTTTTTGTTTGTTTGTTTTTAACTCAAAGCTATTAGTCGAACTCTGCTCTGAACCAACGCAAAGGGGACACCTTTTCTAGTCTGCACAAAAGTTCTTTATAGACCAGAGTGGCCCTGAGAAGAGAACCATTCATTTCTGTACTTTGGGTTCTCTCTTGTGCATCTGGCATGTGCATAGGGGATGCATGTCACTAGGACGCAAATTTTATAAATTAGGATCTTGGGGCGCCTGGGTGGTTCAGTCGGTTAAACATCCAACTCTTGATTTCGGCTCAGGTCATGATCTCACGGTTCGTGAGTTTGAGCCATGCACCAGGTTCTTTGCTGACAGCATGGAGCCTGCTTGGGATTCTCTGTCTCCCTCTCTCTCTCTGCCCCTCCCCTGCTTACGTGCTCTCTTTCTCTCAAAAATAAATCAACATAAAAAAAAGAGAATCTTGTTTGGACTGCTAATGGGGGAAGAAGATGTAGTTTTTCCCTGGTCTCTGAATTTTTTAAGGCATCTTCAGGACTCATTTCTGTTTTTCTTACCACAGCCACCAACCTACCCCACCACTCCGGGCTATTCCCACCCCATCCTACAGCTCAGACTCAGGGACAGAACACAGGTGGGTGGGTTTGGGCAGCCACACAGGCTCTCAAGGCAGTGTCTGGCTCCCTTTTCCTGTCATGGTTATCAAGTTGACGAATCTGTGTTCCTTTCCGTGGGGTACAGATGGCCCACCTTGAACCATGCCACTGAATGCAGTCAGACCTGCAGCTGGCTGTCTTTTTTCCAAAATTGGTGAACACCATGGGTGCCAGAGACATCAGACCAATAAGCAAACTCAGACGTACAGCAAAATAAACTGTAAAAATAAACAGAGTAAGTCCCCACCTGTTGTAGATTTCAACAATCTCAAAACATGCTTTTAACTACTACAGGGAAGAGAAAGTTAAGACCCTTATTGGTTACTTCAGCAGCTCATGCTATAAAAGCACTGCCTGCCACAAGTTCAAAAGTCATAGGGAGTTGGATTTGAAAACCCTAAAGATCATCTAGTCCAGGGCCCAGCAAACTTTTCCTGTAAAGGGCCAGATAGTAAAAAGTTTGTTTTGCAGGCCATATACTCTGTTTCTACAATCTGCCTCTGCCCTTGTAGTGATAGGAGCCCCGGACGATATGTAAATGAATGGGTATGGCTGTGTTCCAATAAAACTTTATTTGTAAAAACAGGCAGCTGGCTGTTGTCTGCCAATTCTTGTTCTAGTCCCACCCCTGTATTTTCAGAGGAGGAGTGACGTGACTCCTTCACAGTCACAGGACCCACCCAAGACCATCCAAGACCAAGACCTGCACGGTTTGTGGGGAGGAACAGAGATGCTCCTGCAGGCCTTAGAGTCACCAGTGTGAAAGGACAAACTAGCCCCTGGGGTAACTGGAGAGTCTGACTCTCACATTTAACTCCAAAGAGGACCAAAATACAAGTGGAAAATCACAGGTTAAAGTCTAATAGGACTGGGAAACACAACCCACATATCAAGCTCGGCTTGCAGACAGGTAACCATTGGTTATATCCTCATAAGTATATGCTGCTAAGGTTCATTCATCAGTGAGACTCAGGCACAGTTTTAAAATGTCTCTGGTGAAGGGCTGGAAAAAAAGGGAAAAAAGGACCCGTGAAGCCACTGGCACTTGTCTGTGAACAATACGAGAAGAAAACAGCATATTCATTTTTTCCAGGCAGCAGCTAGTCAAACCTCTAACAGTACATAAATGGTCAGAGAGGGCAAACCCTCTGGTCCAGGGCTTGGGAACAGGTTGTTTTGGCTGTCAAGCATTTTCAAAACAAGTTTTCTTGGTCTCATGACAGGTTGTGGCAAGAACAAGAAAATAAAAAGAGTGGAAGATCCCATGATCGCTGCTCCCAGCTTCCACGTGGGCAAGCTCAGCCTGCACGGTCAGGTTTGCTTTTAGAGTGTGCAGATAAAGCTGGTCTTAGGGCTAATACCACTTCACCAGTGACACCATTTAATAAAGTGATTCCTCTAAGAACTCTCTGGCAGCTGGATAATCATTCTAGTCTGGGAGGAATAGGTCAAAGTCACTCTTAAGCCCAAGGGTGCTGTTCTGCTCAAACCTACGCCCTGTGTTGTTTTAAATTTCACCTCATGTTCCGTGGACAAATTATTCTTCTGAAACTGAGGTTAAAAGCCATCTGCTCTAAGGTGGATTTTTCCATCTCAACCACAGAACACTTGGCAAGGGTGGGGCAAAGAGATCAGCAAGGAGGCACCAAAGGGGAGGGCCAAGATCAAACTGGCCTAAGATAGTGCCACTAACTCCCTACCAGTGGTGATCTTGCTCTTAGGGGCTTAACAAACTCTGCCTCAAGGAGAGAATGAGTCAAGCATAAAGCTGGGTATGGCAGCACCAAAGGACACACAGCCAGATGGAGACCTGGAGACGACTGTGATCAAGTACCCAGAGCAAATGTTCAACTAAACAAGTCTGCTGGGAATTTCACATCCCCTAAATTATTCCTGAAGAGCCCAGGAGCACAGACCCAGACTTAAGTTTAGACTCAAATTCTGAATATTTGTGTGACCTTGGGCTTCCTTTCCTGGGTCTTCTTTGCTTCACTTTCAAAGCCAGGCAGCTGGATTGCCTTCCAGCTCCAATGCTGTGGTCCTCAGACTCACCAGAGCAGGGAGTATTTGGTCAGTTACCATCACACCTGCCATGGCCATCTGAAGTCACACCACAAGGGACAGCTGAAGTTCCCACTTTTAGCAATGCTCCTGGAAGAAAAACTCTCTAAAAGAGGGCTTGCTCTTATTTGGTGAGACAAGTTCTCAGACCATGGAGGCGGTCTTCACTCTGCCAACTGTCCTCGAGAATGTTCTGAAGAAAGAGGGTGGGAATATGAGAAGACTGGTCCAAGACACCTTTCCCCACATCACCCCTACTCCCACCCCCAAACACACACAGGGACACCTGCCAACATTTAACATCTCTACCCAGGAAGCGACTTGAAGGCACTGCCTACAGCCTGCTGCGCAAGCCTATGCTACCCAACAGAGAAGCCTAGAAGACCAATGAATTCCCTTTCCCCAATAAGGCACACAGCCTTCATAATCTATCAACTAGGTATAATGGCAGTATTGATCTCACAGAGTTGTTAAGAGAAGTATAGGAATTAACATATATGAAGCAGTTGGAGTTATGCTGGTACAGTGTAGGCAGCCAGTACACATTTATCCTCCTCCTCCTCCTCCTCCTCATCATCTATAAGATGATCAGAAGAAACTGCGTGATCCGCTACCATTTATGCTGAGACAACAACAGTCATGCGTTTACATGTATGTTCTTGTAAATTTCACTTTTTTTGGACGACAGGAATAATGACCATTTAAAGATGATATGCTCCTTAAAATGATCAATAATGGAAAATTCTGGTCTCCTAAATTTTGATTTTTGATTTGTAGAAGAGCGACAGAGCTTCCTGCTTTGCAATCCTGACTCATACTCAGTGTGCTAAGTAGTTAATGCCATGGGTGGCCCCACTGCCAGAACGGAATCTCAACTGGTGATGAACCGCTCCAAGATTGATCAGCAGGCTTTGTAGCTGGGGCTCTTCAAACTGGGTGTGTTGTGGGTCTCCTGTGCTTTGCACATACTCTGTATGTCATATATATAACTCCTAAGTGTTTTCCAAATGAAGTACCAGCAGTAACTTAACGGCAGAAACCACCGTTACGCTGGGTTCTTACAATCATGGCTACTCTGAAGCCTGCTCTCCTGACAGCCACAGCATCTCTACCCGGAAGCCCAGCCCTGACCATCCAGGGCACACAAGGAGACACGCCCCTTTTTCTCCTCAGAAGCGACTCTGGATTAAGGGCGACCCTCGATCACTCCGTCTTCGCTTCTGCTTTCTTGGCTTCCATTTTCCATTAGGCATGACTAAGTGCCAGCAGTTCTGTCTGTCTGGGAAGATAAGAGTCACTGGAATTTTTCATCCTCTTCTCCATGTGCAGCCTTCCTGCTAGTTTGGAGGCCAAGAAGCAGCATCTATTCTTTGGCCCGCTCCATTACGACACCCCCTTTCTTCTTCCGTCCACTGATTCTTGTGATACGTTTGGCCACAGGAATATTTAGTTCCCTCAAAGGTACTCAGTGCCAGGTCTTTATCCTCCCAGAAGAACTATTTCTGCTCAAGAATACCCTGGGCTCTCTGGAGCACTTGGGTGGCTCAGTCAGTTAAGCGTCCAACTTCGGCTCAGGTCATGATCTCGTGGTTCATGAGTTTGGGCCCCACATCGGGCTCTGTGCTGACCGCTCAGAGCCTGGAGCCTGCTTTGGATTCTGTGTCTCCCTCTCTCTCTGCCCCTCCCCTGCTCACGCTCTGTCTCTCTCTCTCTCTAAAAACTAAGTAAACCTTTAAAAAACAAACAACCAGAAAAAGAATACCTTAGGCTTTCCCCATGGCCACAGCATCCCTCAGCCCCCAAGTGAGCCGTGAGGAAGAAGGCCAGGCCACACACAGGGCAGGTGGCTGGGTGTGTGCATGCAGGCATGCTAACCTCCAGCCCTTGATGTCACTATATGGCTCCTGTGAGCAAGGAAGCCGGAAACAGACTGAGTAAAGGTGAGAGGTCAGAGGTGGCTTGGGGCACAGCGTTCTAATCATGGTACTGTATGGTCTTGAACAACTGCTTCCGGGAAATGAGAAAGATGAACTGAACTGCCAAGTCCATGCCCGCTGCTGTGCCAAGCGTTTTATACCAATTATTTCATTTAATTCCCAGCACAGTGGTTAATACCTACTGTACTCAACCTTAGTTGTACAAGATGGTTTCTAAGGTTCCTTCCAAGCTCTGTGTGCCGAGACTGGTCCTCACTGTCACACCTACCTTCCTGGATACACTTCTGCTTGGCTGCCCAACTTTGCTCCACTATATTGGCAATTTTGCCAGTCTCTGAGCAGTGGTGACTGCCCCAATATCTGCTCCTTGTTTCTGCTCACCTCTATAAATCTGCTACTTCAACAAGTCATGAGACTTATTTTCACAGGTGGCCCCTGTCCAGAATGATCTGACAATAGACAAGACAGAATCCCACTTCTGAAGAAACAAGGCCTCTGCTTGTCATTAACGATGTGCCCAGAATGGATGGTCCTGACTGTTCTTTGCTGCTTCCTTTTTTTTTTTTTCTAGAACTCATGCCTTAATGTGAAGTGATAGAAACAAGCAGCTTGGCCCTCCTGCCTTGGCTGGACTCCACATCACACGTGACAGCCCTGAGCGGCCCTGGCGGCACCTGTCAGAAACCAACATACACATCTGAACAGTCAGGCCTAATTCCCAAGAAGCTGCTTTAACTTGACATCTGAAAATGTATTACATCTAGAAGTATTTTACTGGGTGTGTGTTCAGGGCATATGCGTGCATGTTCTGCAACTGAGGTGTTCTATAAATACCAGATATGGGTTGTAGAAAAAGGCATCCCGTACAGAGCGTACTTAATTCCATTTAGTAATGTTTTCAATTTGTGTCTGACCTCTGGCAACAGAGGTGGAATTTTCTCAACATGAATAAATAAGTATGCTAAGCACATAATTTACACACAATTTTCACTTAAAATCCCAAAAATATACTGGAACTTGGTGACCATCAGTTACCAGCCCAGTGCTTTTAGATGAGGGTACTGAGGCCAAGGTGAAGTTTCCTTCCCAAGATCACACGGGCAATTGATGAGAGTGCCCAGATCAGACCCAGGTCTCCTAGCTCCCAGGCCACTCTTTTTTTGCATGGTCTTTACTTACTGTTACATTTCTTCTTCCAACAGTTCAAAGGCAACTCTGCTTCCAGTGCTAAGTGTATGTTTCTACTTTGATATTCTATAAAAATCCCAAACCAATTCTCCTATCCTTTGCTTTCAGCTCTGTAAGACATCTATTTTTCCAAGGAAGAAAAATATGTGACCATAACTCACAAACGAGGAGGTAGCTCTCCTTGGTTATCAGATTTTCACAATGGCTAGGTGGGATCATCAGAACCCTCGCCTGAGCGCTTGGTAGCATTCGAACAGTATAACAAAGTTCATGTCCATAACAAAGATGTACTGATCTTCCAGCTATTCTTCTCATGTGCAGTTTCTTCTGGCTTACACGATGAGACCAGAAAGTAAACCCTAACCCTGTTTTCCACTGAGAAAGCAGAATGGAAGGATGGATCCGAAGGGGGTGGGGTGGGGTTCAGTCCTTAAAGCAGACCTCAGAAGGGCCAAAGAGTGGAATCAAAAGAAGCCAGGGACACAGATGCAGGGCCTGTAAAAGATGGCCTGAGGGGTCCTGCCCGAGGGGAGTAAGGAGGCTGAGCTGGGCTGTAATTGCTCTGTTCCTGGTACGGCCTGGTTCGTGAAGGCTGGAAGGATGGTAAAACAGCTCCGTCGGGATGAGGGCTGTATTAGCAGTAATTGATGGCCAGGATTTTTAAGGGAGCTTATCATTTCACAGCAACAGATGTCAGGTTCTAATAAATAACATGTTCTCTCTGACCTACGCAATTTGGAGAGGATGCCTGGACGTCAGGCAGATCTGGATTCCTCTCCATCTCCGTTGCTCTCTCTTCTGAAAGGAAAAACAAACCAAATCCCTTGAAGATACTTTTCAAAATGATTCTCTCTGAGAGTTCAAGGATCCAATAATTCCATGTTATTTATTTGCTTTACTTTTCTCTTCACAGCGTCTACGTTTCTAAACCCCTGGAGGGAAAGGCGTGCTTGCCCACGCAGGAACCCAGGGCATGTGGGTGAGGGGAAGGCTCGGGGACCTCGGCCTTCCTCAGTTCCAGCCTGGTTCTGTTCCTGTCCTCCCAGGGCACTCTGATGGCCCAAGCTGTGCTGGCTGGACCAGAAAATTCCCTCTTCTCTTCAGAGGGGAGTTCAGCTAAGATGAGACTGGGTTTGGGATTTTTTAAAGGGAATTCTTCCAAGGGAACTTAAGGCAAAATAAAAGAATAAAGAAAACCCATGAATCATAGCAACACTGGAACTGCAGGTTCTATCACTGTGGCACAGCACCCTGAGAGGCCAAACCTGGTAGCTTTGCCTGCCTCGGTGCCCTCCCTTCTGCCAATGACTCTTTCGGCCCAGAGCGGCTCACTTCTGTAGCTGCTCCCCCTTGCAGAAGGGCTGTGGGGGTGAGCAATCACAATTGGGCACAACCCTTACCTTTCTGGTCATCCCCCTACCCTTGGGTGCAGATGGGGGTTCCAGAAATATGGCTGTAAACAGGAGGAGGGATGGGGCCCAGGGAGGTAGGGGGGAGAAGGGGAGGTAGCGGTCCAGGGAGAGGGAGGGTGGCAATGTCCCCATCAGGGTTTTCCGTAACACTGATGGGTGTCACACATGTCAGGGTGCCCCTCTGGCCAGCCGACCAAGCACGGGGACTGCAGAGAGAGGCCTGACTCTGCAATGAAATCTCAATAGGGACAAAGCACAATTTGAGCTGCCTTAAGGAGCTACCCACAAGGAAGCAAAGAAGTAAGTGATTAATTTCTGGAAAGACAAACACATATAACAGGCTGACATTATAACCACTTACACTTCACCAAGACCCCTCCCTGAGTCTTCCCCTAGTCCCAAAGAATTCTCAGGCCTCACGGCTCCTGCGACCACACCATGTACTAACCTCTTTGAACTGGGGTTTCCACACTGAGTTCCATGGCATCTGAAGGACCCGAAGGGGACTCGAGCCACAGTAAGGGTGGGGATGGGCAGCAAATCAGGTGAGGACATCTAACCCCCTTCTCTTGAATCAAGGAGAGGAGATCTATTTTTATTGGGTGTATTTAGAGGACGGATGCCCAAGACTGATTGAAGCATTTGGCAGCTAATGACAAGTTTGGAGAAAACTGTGTCTTTGGGAATATATAGGTATTAACAGTGAAAGATTCCTGAAATAGTCCAGAATGTACAATCTTTTAAAAACCCTTGAAAGAGAAAATTATTCTGCAAAGACAACTGGATGACAAATTATAAAAGTGTGCATGGCGAAGAACATATGGTGAATTACGGACTGCTTTGGGACCATTTGGATAGGTTTCTAAATAAGAAAATAACAACTCTCTGACCTTGAGGCAAGAAGGGAAACAACAAATGTTTTTAGGAGGTTCATGAATTACTCCCATGTGTTGACTGAGAAGCTATTTTTTGAAATATTCTTTAAGTGATTCCATTTATATAACGGGTTTTATTTGTGACAAGCCATTGCAGTGAGTGGTTTGGGGTTAAATCCTATTCTCAGATACTACTTAGGCCTCTAGAATCAACCTGATGTTTTACACAATGAAGCTCATGGAAAACTCGCTCCATCTACTCACAGATTTATCAGACTAGAAAGGATTACAAAAAAAAAATCATCTGATCCATTCATCTAGACAGATCTAAAGCTGTATACAAGATACCAATGTAGGTAACTAGTAAGTTCAGTTTGTTTGTTTTTTTTAAAGTGACAGTTGGTTTTATGTAGATTAAACAACTGAAGTATGGATTTTTCCAACTTTCTAAGCTGGTCTGGCTGGCACCAAGAAGATACAGCCATAGGTGATGGTGTGCATAGACGGGGCAGCCTAGAATCTAAGAATCTCTGGCCAAGTCACTGAGGCCAGGGGACTGTTTAGTTGGGTGCAGTGCTGACTCTGCTATCCTTTAATTGAAAATCTTTTTCCCTCCAGGGATAGTGACATTAATAGAGAACATCGACTGAATGCTCACGACGTGCCAGACCCTACGCTGGACAACTCACCTACACCACCCTGTGTGGGAAGCAGAATTCTAAGATGGCCCCTGAGATTTCTCACCCCTTGTATAATAATCCCCAGGACTATGAAAATGTTGGATTTCATTTCTATGGTTTCATGTTATGCTACATGAAACAGATGACTTTAAGAAAGGGAGATTAACAGTAGGACTGACCTAATCAAATGAACCCTTTGAATGATCTGAGTCTAGAAGTCAGTGACACCAAAGTCAGAGATTAGAAACAGCAGGATTTGATGCACCACTGCTGGCTTGATGATGTGGAGGGGCCACATGGCAGGAAATGGCCTCCAGCTGACAGCCTGTAAAGCAACCAGCACCTCAGTCCTACAACCACAAGGAACTAAACTCTGCCAACAACCTGAATGCGCTTGGAAGAGGCCCTGGTCTCAGATGAGAAAGCAGCCCCAGCCAACACCTTGACTTTAGTCATTTGGGACCCTGAAAAGAGACCCAGGAAGGTTGAACCAGACTCCTAATCCATAGAAACTATGAGATAATAATTTGTGCTGTTCTAAGTTGTTAAGTGTGTGGTAATCTCTTAGTTAATAATGGAACACCATACACACCATTTGATACTCATAATCACCCTCTAAAAATAGATTCCCCATTTAATAGATAAGGGGACAGACTTCAGGGAGATTATGAATTTGCCCAAAGTCACACAGATGGTGAGTGGCAGAGACAGGTTTCAACCCAGCTGTCCTGACTTCAGGGTCAGTGCTCTTAACTGCCACATGCATTTCCTCTCTGTATTTATGTTATTCAAGTGCCAGGCCTCTGAGGGGGTTGAGTCAGACAAGTGGTAAAGAGAAAGGGGAACTGTATCTGTCTGCCTGGGGACAGATGTACAGAAAGTCAGAGGCCCTGTGTTGAGCCCTGACTCTATTAGAAGCTAGCTGTGTGCCCTCAGGAAAGACACTTAATCACTCTGAGCCTAAGTTTCTTTATCTGCATGAAGGACAGTGAGGATTTCTACACTGTACCCCCCTCCACCCCCCCCCCCCCCCACCACGGGGCTGCTGAGATGATCCCATGAAGGTGTGTGAGGGTGCACTGAGAATGGTGAGGTCCACAGGGCAGGCAAAGGTGCCTGGATGGCATATGCAGGCACAGCTTTGACTTCAGCTTCCATCCTAAGAAGCTTGAAAAAGGAGAACAAATTAAACTGAAAATAAATAGTAGAAGTAACCAAGAGAAAAGCATAGATTAATAAAATAAATAGCTTTCTTTGTAAAGATCAGTAAAAATGATAAATCCCTAGCTAGACTGTTCTAAGAAAAGGGGAGAGAAAAGAATAGAAACTTTCACTATAAGGACTGAAAGAAGTTCTATCACTAGAGCCCACAGATATTAAAAGAAAAATGAGGGAATATTATCAACAATCTCATGCCAATCATTTCAACAACTTAGACAACTTACTTAAAGGAAACACTACTTGCTAAAACCAACACAAGAAAAAATGGTGAATATCCCTGTATTTAGTAAGGATTTCTTTGAATTTCTTTCCCTAAATAAAACTATCAAACATTTAAAAAAAAAACAGTGCCAAACCTACACAGACTCTTTCAGCAAACAAAGGTGGAAGGAAAAATTGCCAGTTCATTTTATGAAGCCAGCATGGTGCTTTTATCAAAATCTGACAAGGACAACAGAAGAAATTTCAAATCAGTATCACTCACGAACATGTAAAAAATTTTAACACACTGTTAGCAAATCAAATCTAATAATCTAAAAAAGGATAAAATATCATGACTGAGAAGGCTTATTTACCCCTGGAATGCAAGGTTGGTCCAGTATTCAAAAACTAATTAAGGTAATTTATCACTTTAATAGAATAAAGCAAAACCATAGGATCAGGCCAATAGATACAGAAAAAGCATTCTACAGAATTCAACACCCCATTCATGATAAAAACTCTTAGCAAAGTGGGAATATAAGAGGACTTCTTCGTGTGATAGAGACATCTATATAAAACTTACTGCTAACATCAACCCTAATGTGGAGACATAAGGCCAGATATCTGATCTTACCACTGTGTACTAAACTACAGATCCCAGCCAATGCAATTAGGTAAGGAAAAGAAATTTAAAGCCATAAAAATTATAAAGATTGAAAATAAAAAGTAAAGCTGTAAGAAGTGATATGATTGTTTATGTAAAAAATGCTAAGAAAACTACAAAAAAGCTACTAGAATTTAGTACTAATTGTGAATTTAGCAATGTGACAGGACACTAGGTCAACACAGAAAAATTGTTTGTATTCCTATATACTAGCAGTAAGACAGAAATAAAATCTAAAAAAACTATCATTTGCAATAAAAGTAAAATCACTAAAAAAATACACAAGCTTTCTACACTGAAATCTCAAAACACTCTTCAGAGAAATTAAAGACCTAAATAAAACGCTATTCATTGACTGGAAGATTCAATATTGCTAAAATGCCAATTTTCCCCTGGTTGATCTACAGATTTAACACCATCTCAACCAAAATCTCAGTGGGGTGTTTTTTTTTTTGAGGGGAAAATGGAGTTGGAATTGGCAAACTAATTTTAAAATGTATGTGGAAATGCAAAGAACCCAGAAGAGCCAAAACAATCTTCGAAAGGAACAAAGTTGAAGAATTTACGTTTCCTGACTTTAAGAAATATTGGTATTGGTATCCAAACAGAAAAACAGACCAATGAAACAGAACAGAGTATCCAGAAATAGACCCACTCATATGTAGTCAATTTATTTTGACAAAAGCATGAAGGTGATTCAATAGAGAAACAAAAGTTTTTTTCAACACATGTTGCTGGAATGCCTGGATATATATAAATAATTGACTTCAGCCTTTACCTCATACCATACACAGAACTTAATTTGAGATGGGATGGATCAGAGACCTCAATATCAAGCCAAAATGAAAGCTTCTAAGAAAGAAATGTTGAAGAATCTCTTCATGACCTCGTGGTAGACAAATAATTATGAGGCTACGAAAAGCATTAACATAAAAAGAAAACGCTAATAAAATAAATTTCATTAAAAATAAAACCTTTCTTGTCATCAAAAGACATCATTAAGAAAATGAAAAGGCAAGCTACAGATTGGGAGAAAATACTTGTAATACATAAATCTGACAAATACATAAATACCTCCTAAAACTCAATAATAAAAAGACCACCAACCCAATTAAATATAGGCAAAATTTGAACAGATGCTACTTAAAAGAAGGCATACCAATAAGCACATGAAAAGATGATCAACATCATTAATCATCAGGAAATCAAGATTAAAAAAACACAATGAAATCTCATTTCATCCCCTCTGGAATAGCTAAAATTAAAAAGACTGACAATACCAAGTGTTGGAGAGGATATGGAACAAATGGAACCCTGTATATTGCCCATGGGAGTGTAAAGTGGTATAAAGACTTCATAAAAAATTTGTCAGTTTCTTATAAAGTTAGTCATACACATACTCCCAATCCCAGTTATTTACTCAAGAATTGAAACCATATGTCTATGAAAAAGGCTTATATAAGAATGTTCTTTAGCAGCTTAATTCATAAAGTCCCCAAACTGGAAACAACCCAAATATATATATGCAGACGAATGGATTAACAAATTATGATATATTTCTATAATGGAAATTCCTCAGCAGTAAAAAAGGAATGCCATAACCGATAATTTTAAAATAATTATGCTAAATACAAAAAAACACACAAAAGAGTATGATCTGTACTATTCCATTTATAAGAAGTATCTAGAAAAGAAAAAACTAAGACATGTGATAGAAATCAGACAGTGTCTGTCCTGGCGATGAGGAGACTAATTGGAAAGGATAGAAGGTAACTTTGTCAAAACTCCATCAAAAGACAGTCTTAAACCTGTCCACTTTGTTGCATGTACATGATACCGTATGTAAATTACACTGCAATAAATATCTTTCAAAAGATATATATGCAAAGCCCCTGCCTTCAAAGAACTCACAATTTAAGGAAAGGAAACAATATAAATATGTGAAAAATCAAAGGATAATACAAAAGAGATTTCACAGCAGTACACCTGGTCCACTTACAATCTTACAATGGTTCCACTTAACAATCTTTTGACTTTACGATGGTGCAAAAGCAACATGCATTCAGTAGAAACCGTACTTTTGAGTTCTGAATTTTGATCTCTTCCCAGGCTAGTGACAGGTGGTAGGATTCTTGTGATGCTGGGCAGAGGCAGTGAGCTGTAGCACCAAGTCCACCCCTCGATCACGAAGGTGAACAACTGATACACTTATACGAGCATTCTGTACTCACACAACCATATTGTCTTTCACTTTCAGTACAGTATTCAGTAAATTATGTGATATATTCAACACTATATTATGAAATAAGCTTTGCGTTCAATGATTTTGCCCAACCGTGGCTAATATAAGTGTCCTGAGCACATTGAAGGAAGTGCAGGGCTAAGCTAGGATGTTGGGTAGGTTAGGCGTAGTAAATGCATTTTCTATTTACGAATGATATTTTCATCTATAATGATGGGTTTATAGGGACATGACCCTTTCGTAAGTTAAGGAAGATCTGTACATGACCAACAGTCAACTGAGACTAGGAAGAGTGGAAGAAGCTGCCTGTGTATTAGCATGGACGGGGAAAACCACAGGGAAGAACACTGAAGGATCTGAAGGAGCAGAAAGAGGGCGAGGGGAAGGGGTGAGCAAAGGCACCAGTGGAACAAAGCAGAAGCTAAACACAAGAGTCTTTCATATGTCCACTCGTTGACTGACCCTTCATATCAGGTCCATCCAATAGGGAGGAGTACAGTCGTGTTTTACAGGATGAAGTTCAGAAAGATTAATGGCCCTGCCCAAGGCCGCAGAGCTTATTCGATTAGAACCTGTGATAGGAGCTGGGCAAGTGTGACCCCAGAGCCTGTGCGCCGTCATTAGAGGGCATTTTTCTTGTGAGGACAGAATTTGCCGGACAGCCATGCGCAAGAAGCACATGTCATAGGAAAAGCTCGGATCAGTGCCAGAAAGCGTCCTTTCTGAGTTCACATGTTTAGAACTTTGCTCTACAGGAGGGAATAAACAGCTGACTCCACTCAGAGAGCTCTACTGCTGTTCATAAACCGTGAGAGTGTTTATGTCATGGGCAGAGCTCTCCAAGTGAATTATAGCCTTTTACGCACTGAGCACATACAATATTTTCAGAGGACAAAGAAACAGGGCGTGGAAGGAATGCTACAGTTGACCTTTCTCTCTTTCTGTCCTTTCTCTCCAACCTTCTCCAGCAATCTTAAGCCTATCCTGCACGGACAGTTCTCTGATTGTGTTTATCCATTACCTGCCTTTGTGACACAACCCAGGAAAGTTACTCACTTCAATTTAAGAAGCGAGCTTTTAAACTATTTCTTCTTCCTAGGATGAGTGGCTGGCTTTCTCTTTTATTACATTTAAAATGAATCCATCTTCCCTACAGTAGAAAGCAGATTTTTTTAATGTTACTTCAGATGTTTTCTTTAGACTGGTGTTAACATAAAGCAAATGTCTCTTGCATCTCTGAACCAATCTGTTAAGATAAACAGGCTTCACTTACGATATTCCTATACTGAAATCATAGGCTCGTGGTCTGCAACTCCTTAAAGACTCAATTCATACATGCTAAAAGGTCTAGTTCAGACAGACACACACACACACACACACACACACACACACACACACACACACACACAGCTTTGCCATGGAAACCACAAGGACATGTCTGGTTCAGAGTCCATAGCACGTACCACAAATAACAGCCCATCATCTAAGGGCAGATCTTGTATATACACAGGGAAAGCCCAGACAATTAAACAACTGCAATACCTCAAACATAAAGCTTACTTTTTAATCCCTTTCTTCAAGTCTATTTCAAGATACCAAAGTCTCAATGATTGTTCTTAGGTACATTTGATTATGTCTGTTGTTTTCCTTAAACACAATTTCAGACTTGGACATCATGGATAAAAAGGGAAAATACAGGGAGAAAGGGCACACTGAAGTTTCAGATAACAACAATTCTGGATTCCACATGAGTCTGGGAAGGTGTGTGCTTCTACAGAAAGCAGCCCTGTCATTATTTAACAGAGCCCCAATCCTGATTAGGTGGAGGGTTTGTACTACAGAAAGTACAGGGGATGCCAGTAGGCACCCTGGGGAGGGTGTCAGGGAGGGGAAGCAAGAGCAACAAGTCCTACTAATCGAGAACATTCTAGGTCTGGAAGGCCAGGTTTTGTCAGTACTTAAAACTGTCAGAAGTCTGGTATGACAAAGACTTTGGTCTCTCCTGCTGGGCTACAAATTCCATGAAGACGTGGACAACTTTCAATTTGTTTATCGCTGTATCCCCAGCATGGAGCCCACTGCCATGGGGGATGCTCAATAAACAGAGAAGGAGTGAAGGAAAAGGATGCTTAATAAGTATTCTTCATTTGTGTGATTCTGTGAATTTCATCATCCTTCAGCTGGGCTCACAGGTATGATCATATGGTGGTTCAGAGTGAGTGATAAAGTAATAGCCACCTGCCACTGTAACCATAATTGATTCTTGGAAACTATGACTTTAAGCCACTGTTACTTCAGTCTAGGAGGCCATGGTTCAAGAAGACTGGGGTTCCAGACACTGAAGTCTTATCCACAAGGGACACTCAACATACTTTTACATTTACGTATTCCATATGACTCGTGAATGTTTTCCACAGATAGGTTCATGTGCAGTACTTAAATTCCTAAACTCCAAACTCTAGCTAACTTCAACCTCTATTGAATTTCCAACCTACTTCCATCCCTGTGGATTCTAATAGTTCGAAGCTATTTGTGTAGCCATTTATTGAGTCGAGGAACACACAGGCCCTATTTTGGGCAATGGCTGTAGAGACACAATGAGGTATATAGTCACTTTGTTCCTTCAGATATTACAGTTCCACGTGAAAAACTCAGTACTGGATTCATGTATTCACTGCAAAAATCCTATTTGTTTACCATCAGGTGAAATTTTCCATTTAAAAAAAATATATGAAAGTAGTTGCTAACATTTTCATCATCGACATCATTTATCCACTATTCTAACTCCTATCTAGTACTTTTTCTCCAATCTAAACAGACAGATTTCAGAAACATCCTGTAACCCATTAAAAAAAGAAAAACAATCTACCTGATGAGGCTAGATAAGGGGTTGGCAAACTTTTCCTGTAAAGGGAAAAATAGCAAATACTTTTTGCTTTGCAGGTCCTATGTGATCTGTTGTAATTTCTCACTCTGCTATGTTAGCAGCCATGCAAACAGCCATGCAAAATAAGTAAAGAAAGGGGCATGGCAATGTTTCAATAAAACTTTATTTACAAAAACAGGCATAGGACGGGATTTAGCCTGTAAGCAATGGTTTGCCAACCCCTGGACTAGATAAACAAAATGCTCCTATTTATAGGAAATAGCAACGGATTCACTTACTTTGCTCTTTTGGCCATCTCATTTCCATCCCATCTGGGGCTGTATGGATAATTTTTTTGGGCCTGGGAATAAAGCTGTCCACTGTTGGTAAAGTGATAGACAGACTGGAATGTGAGAGTCGGCTGGTCTCGAGGGAAAAACAGGGGCAGGTCGACTGCAAAGACAAAAGAAAGGAAAAAAAGTTATGGTTTCAACGTATGGGTTAAACTTGAATGTTGGGTACAGGACTCTATCTGAACTACAAACGGTTTGAGATTTAGGTAAAACATATGGAGAGAGGGGCCAAGAAATACCAAAGTGCCTTCCCTGACTTCAAGGAGTTTACAATCTAGGCACATAAGTGAAAATCACACATAAAAATAAATTTAACCAATATGAGGCATGATGTGTGGCTGCTGCTATGAAATGGTCACAGAAGCTGGGCACTCCCAGCCATGTGAATTCCTCCTATGGCATTTACCTTGTCCAGTATTTAGTAGGGAAGTTAGTTGATTATTTTTTTTTAAAGTCTCTATTAAATCACAAACTCTTCAAAGGTCAGGCAGTATCTTCCTCATCTAGAATTTGATGGAGGGGGTGGGATGGAGGCTGTCCTTAAAAAATGGATTTGGAATGGGGAGCAGGAGGGGCAGGTGATAATCTTTATATTTTATAGGATATGGCCACTGGACTACCAGAAAAAATAAAGTTATCACTTTACTTCCAATCAAGCAGTGAATTCTGCTACTCAGCAGTTTGAAGCATCTCCAGATGTGTTACCACATATAGTTCCTAAACCAGTGGGGGCTCCTTAATGGAACGCCAACAGGGACTAATCTGAACACTGCATATGTCTACTGAGGGTAGCCTGATTCCAGTGTTTGCTGCTAACAAGTATTATGTGCTTTGTCTGTTCATTTTAGGGTCCTTTAACTCAATTTTTAAAAATAAAATGACTCCTTTTTAGTTTGAGGCAAAGCAACATTATAAACACAGACTGTTTCAGCAGCACATTCCTCAAGGCATATAATGTGTATTTGTATGAATGTTACCACTTCTAGGGCAAAGAACAGACAGGGACATCAATTTACGAAAATACGATAATGAGAAAAAATGTGTATAGAATTTCCTAGCTTTACAGAGTACTTTTATATACTTTATCTCATTTGATAGTTATAATTCCATGAAGGAGACATTATTTTTACCATGTGCATTTAGCAGACAGACAAACTTGAGACTCCAAGAGGTTTATTAACTTGCTCATGCCCCAGCTAGGTGGAGGTGGGGCTCGAATCTAGTCCCATGGTGAACCCTGAGCTCTCTCTAATGGGAGGCAATTCCCATTGCCTCCTGCTCTTAATGATACTGGTGCAACCTGCTCACAACACATTCATTGTGTCACGGTTACCATTCTCTGAAGTCTCTACTGTGAAGAACGTACAAGATTCATCTTTTTGGCTACACGAGGCAAATATATGAAAAGAAAATACATACTAGATAGCTACACATCTGTCACCATGCCGGTGTAGGGTGACATTTGACTTGGGCTAGGCCCTCTAAGCATCCAAAATGATTTCATGAAGGAAAAGTCAGGTTTGCAGCAAACTTTTTAAAAAACCCAGAAAACAAGAAACAAAAAAAAAATTGTTCAGTGTCTTAGACCGCTGCATATATTTGACTCTGACTCAGTGCTGCAGGGGGTTTCTACATATGAATCACCACAACCCAAGAAAAGTGGCAAGACTTTGAATGTCCACTCGTTAGTCACATTTTCCATGGGCCTCCGTGTGGTGCCAGCACATGCCTGTTTGTGCCAAAGCAGAGATTTAGTAACGTATAGGAAACAATACAAAATAGGAAAAACACACTTAAATTATAAATAATTTGATTCAGAAAGCCCCTTTGAGTCCCTTTATATTACAAAGCAGGATTTGTAACATCTTCAGTCATTTTGAATAAATATTGCTTTCTAAAATTAAGTTTATATCTTTTCTGATTACTCATTTCATCTCCTCTAATTTTAGAAAGCATGCCTATTTACACATAGTTTAATTTGGCTTCAATTGTTTATATTACATATACATTTCCAAGTATAAAACGAGATTCACATTAACCCCCAAAGCAATCACCAACAGCACCGGTGAAAAGTATTTAACATGCATGAGCTTCCCTTAAAAAATGCAGTGATTTTTGAATAACAGAATTCAATGGCAATAATTTACCAATTTAAAGTAAGTATAGTCATATTTCGTATCAAAGTAATACAGAGAATACCACAGGCTTCATGATTGTCAAGCTATCAGCTTACTGGGCTTTGGAAAACGTTATATTTTTTGTTCCTGTTATTTTGTTTTGTAGAAAATGAGTTGCTGGTATTTTGACATGCTGAAAAATGATTTTCCCACCTAGTTCTGAACCATCCACTTTGACCCCCTAAATGCCCAATTAAGATCAGAAACAATTCAAAATGTGAATGTAAATTTATTTACCCAGGCAAGTGAATTGTTCTGATTTAAAAAAAAAAAAAAATTTCCAGCCAGCTATATGCTGATATGTACCGCGATTCCCAGAAAAAACAACACTGATTGCATGATTATTTCTCCATGGAGCTTTTTCTAAAAAAGTATAGTTGAAGCCAATATTAAAATCTGAACACAGTAGCTAGATGAACAGTGAAGCAGGAATGGTCAGAGTACTTGAGACATAAAATCGGTAATCCACATGAGAAAATAAAATTCAAAAAATATAATTATCTTGCTCAACTGAACTAAACCATACCCTGTCTGTATCGGTCAGGAATCAATAAAAGGATGGATTCTTTGAAAATGTTCTATGCATAAGGAGTTAATAACTAAAATATTTATGAAAATGCTTTGCATTTTTCTTGAAAGAATGTTTTGGATGGTACAAATTAGTCAGAATTTAAAAAAAACACAACAAAGTTTGTTTTCCTTATCTCCAAATGTTCTTCTCACTTAACACTTGCCTATAGGCTAACTCATGATTTTTTAAAAAGATTTCACGTTTAAGTAATCTCCGCACCCAACGTGGGGCTTGAACTCACAACCCTGAGATCAAGAGTCACATGCTCTACTGACTGAGCCAGGCAGGCACCCCTCACTCGTGATTTTCTGACGCATAGTAAAATAATGACGGCAGGCCTTTGCACAGCTAACTTGTTCTGAAGGTACTCCCAGGGCTCTATGCAGTTTGGGCTCATATTGGCTATATCGGAATTGAATATTTTAACTATTGGCTTCCTTTGAACCCAACCCACCTACCGGCTCAAGTTTGATTCCCAGGGTAGAACCCCTCCATTTGGTTCAGTTACTCGTCAGGATTAGTTGGACAACTGCTGCCTATTTCCTTCTTCCCGTATACAGAGACTGAATTTTGGTCAGCTCTCTAACCACGGAAAGGATGGCCCTCGCTTGTTCAGTATAATGTCAATAACCACTTTCCAAAGCATTGCTTTCTTCAAGAACTTGTTGAAACAAGTCACTGCCAAACACTTCCAATTCTGTACAACCTGAGCATTTCACAGGATTCATTCACAGGGCACCCCCTGCCAGAGCGCAGGAAGGCACCATGAGGCTCTGTACCAGCTTGCTTCATGGTGGATAGTCACTGCTGTGATGAGCTCCACTGCATACAGTCCCAGAGCTAGTGGTGTTCTCCAAGCGCCCGGCAGCCATGCGGCGTGGAGGGGGAGCTGAATATGCATCAGTAAATTTTTTGCTGCCTCTCTCCAAACCATGCTGGGGTTCACACGGGACAGATGCAGTTTCGCTTTCGCTAGTAAACAAGCGTTAAGTGTCCCCAAGTGCTCATCCTTTCACATAAGATGACTTCACTAAAGTTGCATCTGAATTCCTAAGCCTCTCTAGAAATCTGTCACTTCTCCAAAGACCTCCACGATGGAAGAATGATCTTGAACGGCCAAAGCGATGCCACACCATGTATGGGATCCATAGGACAGCTGCCAGATACTCACTCAGAACATTTCAGGCATAGGTCTAACAAGTTTGATTATATGACCTTTCCAGAAAAAAAACCCCTAATTATGGCAAGATTAGGACAAGGTATACTAACAGCAAGTAATGATAACTAGCAGTCTGGCACAAAGGAAGGAGAGAGAATAATAAATATAAACAGACTTAGAAAATAAAAAATAATCTCAGCCTGGGGCCACTCAGCATAGAACAAAAAGCCCAGCCATCCCTCAAGCTATTACCATACTGTAAGTGACGTTCACTCCCCATCTTGGTTCACTCCCCACCCGGCAGACACTCTTGGTTCCCTACCAACAGCCATTCTCCATGGGCAGAGCCCTCCTCCCACTCTAGAGCCCAAAAGTGCTGGGTATTTGCTCTCTCAGCCTTCCATGAGACCAAGGCATAGAAATGTGACTCAGTCCTGCCAATGAGGCCCAAGGGGAAGTCAGCTAGGGGTCTTCTGAGAAATATTTTCCTCTCTGAGTAAAGACACGTGTAAGGAGAAGCCCCCGTTGCATTCGTGCCTAGATCTTATCATGTGAGATCTCGAGGCTTGGAGCTGTGCACCCCACCTTGTGACCATAAGGGGAAAGTCAGCCTGGCAACACTGAGCTGTTGAATTCATCAGCCCTGGAATGCCCAGCTCTGGAGTCCTTGCTATGTGAGACCGTTACAGGTCCTAACTACTTAAACTTCTTTTAATCAGGTCTCCTCAGACTTGCACTCAGAGGCATCTAAAGAAATGTTATTTCTTGCAGCTTCTGTTCAAGAAGGCAGGATAATTGGATAACCAATTTCAGAAGTATTTCCACCAAGCATGGTTGAAAACATTCAAGGCACATAAATAGGAAAGTTTTAGTTGTCAGGAAAATTCAGTTATGTGGGACAGTTCAATCCTTGAAAATGCCAAACAAATGAGGGGTTAACCATAATTGCTTCTCTGGGAGTCACATCATCAGATATTTTCATCCTTATTCACCAGTCAGCCATTACTTCATTTCGCCGAACCTTCCAAACGATATATTGCTGTGTCCTTGGGTTAGTAGGGAAGATACTCACGCCTTGGCTTCGTGGTGGTTACAGTTGTGTTTCCATTTTCAGTCCTCTGCAGACTCTCCAGTTCCTAGAAGCCTTATTAGCAGAGAGTCTTAACTCCATGTCGACTTGCTGAAAACTCCCCCTCCAACGATGACTCCATTTGAGGTCAACTCTTCCTAAAAGCATTTTGCTCACATCTCATTCCCAGGCTGCCCCCACAGTGAGCATACCAACCACCTAGGGAAGTCTGCCCTTTATTATTGGACCACCCCTTACTTACACCATCTTACTAACTACACACAAAACCCTTGAGACACATGGAATCTAACCACTAGAAAGTGAAACACCACACATCCAAAGGACTTGCCTACAAGAAATATAAGAGCAAAGTTTTCCAATTCAGAAGTATCCCCCTACTTAAGGCGTTAAAAATAGAACGGTATCTCCGCTTACCATCCCTGCCTTACCAGATTTTGTTGAACTGCCTTCAAATTTTCATTGCCTTTTGTAGATCTGACCAGGTAGACGGATTACTTTTGGGTTTTAATCTTACCAAAATAAAGCCTGCAGATTCTTGAATTTTGCCGTCAATTCTAAACATTCTAATACGGTAGAGGACAGCATGGTATGGTGGAAAAAAGCGCAGCCTCTGGAGTCAGATAAAAATGGGTTTAATTCCTAGCCCCGCCATTTATTAGTGGTGAGGCCATAGGCAAAATATTTTAGCTCTGTAAATCCTGATGTTCTCATCTGCAAAATGAGGATAATTTTTAGCTCAGCACTGCTGACAGGACTGGACAAAAACAGGGCGGGTAATAAATAAATATGAATTCCCTTCCCCTTCCTTCTTTGTTTTGTTTTCAATCTGGCTTTATACACTGTCCCGTATATGCAAAATTTCTAACTAGAGCAGAAATGTTCACAGTGCTTAAGTTTTAACTACTTTGATGAATGAAACCTTCAAAACCTTGCACATACCTTCACATCCCAGTGTATAGTACACTGAAAATAGGTTAGCCTTTTCTTGATGACAGAAAACACACCAAAAACCCATTACACATGACGGCCTCCAGGGTTAAGGAAGATTTAGTTTGCCCTTTCCCAATGCCTCCTACACAAGGGCCACGCCTCCTCAACTGTCCACTGGTAAGAGGTGATGTGCTCTTAGAGCAGCACACGGAGGCCCCCAGGACTACCGCACTATGACATGCTCTCTGCCCCCTGACCGCAAACTGTCTCTACTTTGTTTCCTTTTTCCCCCTTTGCCACTTCTCATCAAGGCCCACTCTCAATGTCCTCTCTCTCTCTTCCCTCTTCTCTTTCTTCGTCTACTTCATTCCACGTGTGTGTCAGCCTCTGAAAAGTCGGGTCCAGCCGACCATCCATCCTGAGACCAGAACGCGGCACGGGGCAGGGGCTGCACTAACGGGAGGGAGGTGATGTGGTGTGGAGTCCCGGGGTGCCTTCCTCCAGCACCGCTCAGTGAGCATCTCCCCCTGCTTTTGTTTCTGTGTTTGTTTCCTTCCAGGTTTACGGCTGTCCCAGATAGTTGGGAGTTACAGGAAATCTGGTCTCTGCTTATATTTTGTTTAGCGTTTGCTTTTGAGGTACTTTATAGATACAAATGAATCATTCCAACACCCAGTGAGACATTCACATAAAATTGTAAGAAGAACCTCAGGATGAAAGGGATGCCATAGTGCTGGCCGGCGAAGAGCTGGGCTCTCTCACCCTGCCCACACAGACGAGCCCAGACTGAATACAGTAGGCTTCTCCTCCCACGAGATCAGAGGTTCAGAACTGGAAGTAAGCATCGGCATCACCGTGGAATCACATAGTGCGGCTATGTGAGCCCTGCCTCAGACCTCTCATTTTCGAAAATGCACCTTAAATGATTCTGATAGGTCTCCCCAGGAAAGAATCGCTCAGACTGTTAAGCTGCTAAGGGTAGGGGCCAGGGATTAGCTATCTCAGTATTCCTAGTATTCGGAACAGGTTGTGACATAGGAAAGACTCTTAATAGATGCTTGTTGAAGTACCGGAAAGGGGCATGTAAGGGAACTGCAAATTAAAACCTCAAAGAGATCCCGTTTCATACCCATTAGATGGACAAACATTTTAAAACCCAACAATGCTCAAGTGTTGTCAAGGTGGTGGGAATTCTCATTCACGAATGAGAATATAAATTTCTATAACCTCTTGTACAATAAAAGTAAAGATGTACATACTTCAAGACTCAGCAATTCCACTCCTAAAATATTATCACCTGTGCATAAGAAGGCACATAGGAGAAAGTTTGCTACAGCATTCTTTGTGGTAGCAGAAATTGGAAACATGTGAAGTGTCCAGCAACACGAGATTAGATCAATACATTGTCCTATGTTCTTCAATGGAATACCCTACAGCATTTACATTCAATTCAGAAAAGCATTTCCTTGGGGCGCCTGGGTGGCTCAGTGGGTTTAAGCGTCCGACTTCAGCTCAGGTCATGATCTTGCAGATCGTGAGCTTGAGCCCCATGTCGGGCTCTGTGCCGACAGCTCAGAGCTTGGAGCCTGCTTCGGATTCTGTATCTCCCCCTCTCTCTGCCCCTCCCCTGCTCATGCTCTCTCTCTCTCTCTCTCTCTCTCTCAAAAATAAACATTAAGAAAAAAAAAAAAAACAAACCATTTTCTCAGGCCTGGCTCCTTGTTCAATCCCTCAACTATCTCTTGCTTCTGTGACACAGTCCAAGTCCCCACCTTCTTGCAGGAAGCCTTTCTTGCCTGCTCTGTCCCTCAGTGATTTCTCCATCCTCCGTGGCCATGTAATCGAGCTGTAGCTGACCTGCTAATAATTCAGTGTACTTGTTATTTTATATCCTCCACACGTGTAACACTGGGCTGGACACAGTAGTTAGTTGATACATAACCAGTGACTGACTGGCATAGATCATGAAAGTGAAGAAATGTTGATTGCACTAGATGTATAAAAAAGGAAACATGTTTTTATGAGACGCAGAAAGAAATCAAGCAACAGAGAACATCAAAAGTAGCATTTAATACTGCTTTAACTTTTTTTTTCTCAATTTTTTAAAATGTTTATTTAATTTTGAGGGAGAGAGAGAAGAGGGGAGGGGCAGAGGAGGCCAGCAGAGTATCTGACGCAGGATCTGTGCTGACTGACAGCAGGGAGCCTGATGCGAGTGCAACTGAGCCACCCAGGCGCCCCTGTTTTAACTTCTATCTTTAAAAGAACTTAGTCACAATAAATTCCTGGCCTGGGAGGATTAAAAAAGAAACCTGGCTACATTAGGGAAGAATATGATGAAAAGAATCCTTAAAGAAGTTAAAATGTATTCAAATGCAAAGGTGTTGGCACTTAAAAACTAGGCAAAGTCTTTAAAGATGTTTTAATTTTAATTTTAAAATTAACTGCAAATTAATTTTAATTTTAAAGATTTTTTAAAACCTTTTTATGTTTATTTATTTTTGAGAGAGAGAGAGCAAGGGAGAGAGAGAGAGTGAGTGCACGTGCATGCACAAGTGGGGTAGGGGCAGAGAGAGAGGGAGACACAGAGTCCGCAGCCGGCTCCAGGCTCTGAGCTGTCGGCACAGAGCCGGACGCGGGGCTTGAACTCATAAACCGTGAGCAAGACTAAGCCGAAGTTGGACGTTTAACTGACTGAGCCACCCAGGCACCCCTGTAAGGTTTTAATTTTAAAAACTCACGGACACAGTACCAAATGTAGATGATTAGAAGAAAAAGGATACATTTAAAATGGTTAAAGTAGAGGGACTGACACTGGTCAGTTTAAGTTCCAGTCTTGAAAAATCGGAACATGCTGCCAGGTACAAATCTGCAAGTACTGTGACTGTGCCACAGCGGGTGACTCATGTAGTTTTATGAAGGAAAAAAAAAGTCTGAAACTAACCTCATCTTATTTTATTTTATAAAAAAGCCAAAGCCAGAGAGAATATGGGGGAGGAGCAGAGAGAGAGGGAGAATCCCAAGCAGGCTAGGCACTGTGAGCCCAAAGCCCGACCCAGGGCTCAAACCCATGAACTGTGAGATCATGACCTGAACCAAAATCAAGAGTCAGATGCTCAACTGACTGAGCCACCCACGCGCCCCTAATCTCGTTTTCTTAAAGGATCTAATTATGAGCTTTATACTCTAGAGAAAACAGCAACAAGTATCCAATTTGACAGGAATTTCTGGAGCATTTACTATGAGCCAGCTCTGGGAGGCCACGGTGACCAAAGCGGGGTCCTCCTTGTGACAGTGGCAGCATGCCCTTGACTCTCACTGTTCTCAGGAAGGGAGATGGTGATGAGAGCTATAGTAGAGGTAGTAACCACCATGGGGTATGTGTTGGAAAGAGAAGCTCTATTCCAGAAGGCTTAGTAGATGGGCAGGGCCTTGAAAGACAAGTGGGATTCTGACAGGCAGGTGCAGCAGGGGGATTTTGACTGGGAGGGGGAACTGAGGGGATGCCAGGCAGAGGGAACAGTATTGAGCAGTCAGAACAGAGAAGAGTGAGGGAATGAGGGGTGGTCAGGGTAAAGGGAAGACAGGCCTGGAGGAAAGCATGCCGGTGCAGAGGGGCTCTGGATCAAGATGGCAAGCTGTGGAGAGTTGTAAACACAAAGCAAAGAAGTGTGGACACTTTTCTATGAGCAGTGTTAGCCTTGAACATTCCTAGGGGAAATATCCCATACCACCCATGCCAGTGGGTCAGAAGTTTTCCCATAATTTAAATAACCCCAGCATAGGAGGGCCTGGGTGGCTCAGGCGGTTAGGCATCCGACTTGGGCTCGGGTCATGAACTCACAGTTCGTGAGTTCAAGCCCCACGTCAGGCTTGGTGCTGACAGTTCGGAGCCTGCTTGGAATTCTGTGTCTCCTTCTCTCTCTGCCCTCCCCTGCTCACGCTCTGTCTCTTTCTCAAAAATAAATAATAAAAAAAAATAATAAGTACCCCCAGCATAGTATAAATCCTCCAGAATGGAGAGTATAATACACAAATCAAGAATAAATTTTATTTCTTCTTAGAAGAGAGCTGTCATGTACTCCTAAGTATGGGGATTGATTCCTCTTTATAAAACCTCTCTTAAAACTTACTTGTGCATCCTTTATAGTCACAGGAGGCTCTGAAGGAAAAGGCTGATGGTAACGGACTGTTGGCCATTTATGGGAGTCCTCCATTTTCTCTCAAACAACTCTGACTTCCTATATGGACAATCCATACAGTAGGGCCTAAGATTTGGTACTGGATTTAAGATTGGGATGGGAATAGTTGAAGTCAAATATCTGACCATGTTGGAAACCATGCCCCTCAAGAGTGACTATGTGCTTCCTTGTAAGATGGGGCAGAAGCTTGGGTCACCATGTCATTCTGCTCTACAGAAACCTCCACTTGCCTATTTTTATTTGTGTATTGCACTTTCCCAGCATTCTCCACTACAGATTTATATTGTGCTAGGATGTTAAAATTACAGGAGAATGTCTGACCCCCTAGATTTGGTGCTATGGGGTATTTTCCCTGGAAATGTTCAAACATAAGCCACTGCATTCTTGGGTTGCTGTTGGTTCAGTTCTGTCTGGTGAGAAGGACAGGAAATTGCTTATCTAGGTGAAGTTGAAGGTTCAGGTGAAGAAGGCACGTGTTCTGTATGTGGTGAACCAGCCTCTATTAGTAGCTGTACAATTTTGGCATATTAACTGGTCCCTCCGAGCCTCTCTCCTTATCTACCAAACAAGAAAAACTCTAACCTCTGGGTTGGAAATAAAGCATGCAGCACAGCAGCTGGCACATAGGAAGCGCTTGATAAATACAGGTTGGAGCCTAAAAGGAATCGAGAACAGGAAAGTATACGATCTTTGGAATTTGACAGATCTGGGCTTGATTTCTACTTTCCCAGTTACACCGTGGGTGCCCTCAGGCAATTTACTGAACTCCCTGAGCCTAGGTTTCCTGATCTTTAAAATGGGATAATACCTACCTTGCAAGACTTTTGAGTGGTTTACATGATATAATAAATATATACGGAATACTTGCCACATAGAAGACATCCATAAATGAGACCTATGATTACTCACCTTTTCCTTAGAAGCAATTAAAAAAAACCAAACAAACCTGAGTCTATAGAATTCCTTTTCCAACTGGACTTTCAGCTGAGAAAATACAACCTATAGATTAAAAGTAGCCAAATTCTTTCAGGTAAGCTTCCAACTTAGTTCTGCCACTATTTATATTTGAGGCAAATTCAGAAGTCCTTAGGAACTCTTCATTTTGAATTCCACAATCTCCTTCAAAAAAAAAAAAAAAAATCTGGAGAATCTAAGGTCAAATGGGGTTTTGCAGCAAAAGTTGACCACGGACCAGAGAACAGCGAAAGAGGGAAGAAAGAGGGAGGAAGCCTGAAGAAAACTTGGCCAGACGGTTTTCTTTTGTGCTTGGATACTGAGATACTCTTTATTCTCATAGGTGCTTCCTGTAAGTTAAAGGCTTTTTTATTTTCTTGCTAAACTATTCATGAGTGGTTTTGCTCTTTGGGGAAAAGAAAAAAAAAGGAAAAAAAAAAAGATCAGAAATATAACCAGTCTTCATATATTTAGAGATTATATTTGGTCTGTGAATTTCCAAGTTTTTGTTTAGTGGTTATCGTTTTGGGCCCAGCTCCTAGGTCATTATTTCTTCTGTGAGAATTGGTGGGGGAGACAGTAGGGGAACGGAAACAAATTCTTCCTTGATAGCAGTTCTAATTGGAATTTCATCTGAGAAGAAGGTATGATTGCCATCTAAAACATCTAAAATGATGTTTTTAAGTGGTCCTATTCTCCTATCTAATGACTTCAAAGAGAGGAACTATGTAAACAGAGGTGATCATGTGGAGGCAAGACCTCAAGTGAGTTGCTTGGACAGTACATTCAAACTTAAAGGAATAAGGTAATTTTCAAGCAAAGGTACTAGAGCCATGCTACCTAAGGAAGACAAGCATATTCACATGCAAGCTGAAGGTTTTTTCTTGGAAGCTCCAAAACTTTCTTCCTTTTTACTGATTTGATAGGAACCTTTCTAAAGTAGACTTCACATTTACTTCTCTCATATCCCTTTCTAAATGACTCAAAGTGAAAATTATAAATATCAACTCTTAGAGTGGACTGTATATATGGTCATGACATCACACCAGCCCCTACACTAATTGCTATCTGTCACCTGCATTTCTTGGTTCCCTCCACCCCTACCTCCTAGCTCGGGCTATTTCGTTTGTACATCTATATGCTACAGACTGTCTATGGGCAGTTAGGCTGCTAGGGACTTGGGAACTAGCATACCAGCTTATTACAAGGGATAAGAGCCAGGCCTGGAAGGCTCTTTGTGAGTAAAATACACAGACTTTGTGACCCCTCTTTAGCCAACTCCCTTCCTCTCGGCTATGTTTTGACAGGTGTGCTCACAGGGTAGAGCTGAGCTGCAGATAGGTGAGATATTTACTTTAAAATCTCCATGTCTTGTCAAATAGAGGACACACTCGTTAAACAACAGTACAGAAAGGGGTCTTGGGAATCATCTATGCGGGTGATAACTGAGCAGCCTGCAGTATAGAGAGGTAACTGCTTGAGCAGCCACACTGAGGACGGACCCCACATCCAGCAAGCCACACATTACTGTGTGTGCCACTTACAACCTGGTGCATCTCCCAGTAGGTGCTTTTACAGTAGTTAAGACTTTGGGTTCTTCATTACCCCAGCTCGGAAAAATCTCTTGCTACAGACAACAGTTAGGCGTAGGCAGTCTTTTGTTTTTGTGGTGGTTTTTTGTTTTGTATCTCATTCTAATAAATAAATAAATATATATATTAATTTTTTTTAATGTTTATTTGTTTTTGAGAGAGAGAGAGAGAGAGACAGAGCGTGGGGGGGTAGGGTGGGGAGGGGCAGAGAGATAGGGAGACCCAGACCTCGGAGCAGGCTCCAGGCTCTGAGCCGTCAGCACAGAGCCCGATGTGGGGTTCGAACCCATGAACTGCGAGATCATGACCTGAGTCAAAGTCGGATGCTTAACTGACTGAGCCATCCAGGCGTTCCTAAATAAATATATTTATGCTAAGAATGCTAAGAAACAGGAAGGAAATTAACATTTATTGAATGCCTACAACTTGTGCCACACGATTCTCTCTTGCCCCTTGTCCCCAGGGAACAAGCCTGTCCCTGGGGCAAGCATGAGAACTTGCTTGCAGCCATGAAGAAGACGGGCTACTCCCAGCCCAGCTGGGTCTAGAGTCCATGTTTCTTCCACTGCAAGGGCTACAGATTATATTTACTGCTTGTTTCTGGCATTCTGGAAGGAGTTTCTCCTCAGGGCCATTTTGGCTCATCTGCCATCTCAGCCAGGGGTGGCTATTGGCAAGCAACTTCTCAGGCCATTGATCAAGAAAGTGTGCAAGAAAGGAAGAAGAGAGACTGGCATGCACAGTCACAACAGACCTAGAGGCGGAATAGGAAGTGTTTGTCTTTCAGACCTTAAAAATTATTCTCAAGGGTACAACGATCTCAGGCTTTCATGGATTTTTATTTTTGACGTTTCAATCTCCTTGTTTTCTTCCTTTTGACTGGGAAAGCATTTTATGTTCATATCTATGGGGTTTTAATGGTATCTGACATTGTTACTCATTTCTGTTCTTCTCCCATGGTTTCCATAACACTGTATTGATCTGCTACTTCCTTTCCTTTTAAAATGTTTACTGCCTTTTCTCTGTCTGCTTAACAGCCCCTCATTCCCAAAGCTCAACTGAGGGGCTTGTTAACCCTGAAGGTGTGGCCCTCAGTCTTCCTCCTTTAGAAAGCTGCAGAAAAGTCTCATTTATTGATACCCTCTGATGACTTCAAAATCTCCATATTGTTCCCTGACTGCTCACCTGCACTTCAGTCTGATAATTCCAGACGCCTGCTGGATGTTGGAACAGATGTTTTATGGCTTAAATATGTTTTCACATATACCGTCTCACGTGTACTTTTTAAGCTGGGCATATAACTCCATTTATAAGTCAGAACACGGCCACTTGGAAACAGAAAGCAGTCTGTTTAGAATTCCAGTTATAGGACGGAGCTGGACCTCAAATTCAGGCCTTCAGGTTCTGAACCCAGTGGTCTTGATGCCATTAGGATGTTCTGCTGTCGACTGGGGAAGAATCATACCACACATGTGAAACAAAAGCCACTGCATGCTCCTCATTCACTCGCGTCCAGGTTGGGTCTGATATTCCACCCATATTCTGTCACCCGAGACTCTTTATTCTGTTTCCATCTCTGGAGAGCCTCACCGTTGACAGCGTATACTGTAGAGGACTGTCCACAAGGCACGGTACTATCGAGAGGGGACAGGAGAGGGCCAGGGGCCATGTCTACTCCCAACGTGGACAAACACAAGTGGGCATATATATTAAAAAACAGCACCCCACTTTACACAGCTGAATACACTTTGTATTAGGCCTCCCATGCCCACCAATTTAGGTCTGCTGCAAATACTCATCATTCATACCTGAAGTCATTCACTATGCTTTCTCTGCCTCCAGGAATCACTTTTCTGCCTGTCCTACACAGTGATGCCAGCTTAATTACCTTAATTCCACCCCTTGTTCTAGCCCATGGGGACTAACCAAGGTCTCTTGGATAAAAATAGAATTTTTGAATGCTACTGGGGAGCAGCTCAGATGAGGCCTATCTAGCTGTTCCTCCTAAAGAAGGCATGGGACGGCCATCAGCTTCTGGTTAAAACACTGAGACCTGAAAGTTGAAACTCATATACACAGAGCATTTAAGGACAGATGAAAAGAATCAGATAGGAATAAAAAAGAGAGGGAAGTTCCAAAGAGCTTTAAAACAAAGTGCCTTAAACCTGGTCACACCTCGGCAGAGCCTGACGTGGACTCAACAGTCAGCCCCTTCTCGCTGAGCCCGCCTGCTGCCCTTACAATGTAACAGCTCTTCTAACCTGCTCCCCTCTTATTCAGAACCCCTTCCCAGCACTCTGTGTGATGGAAAACGCTCTGTTTCTATCAGCCGAGTGGCTCACTTGAGGTATATCATTAATTGGTTCCATGGAAAAACAGGTTTGAGTCTTTAAATGTTCAACTTACTAAGTTATCACTCAACCAATCTTAGCTCATGGGAAAGTGAAATGGAAATCTGCAAAGGAGTGTGTGAGCAGGCCCCAATATGGCTTCAGAGGAGGGGTGTGGGAATCCCAGGTCTAGACGAATGCTGTAACAAGTGGTGGCGTATCTCATGCACACACGTGCGCATGCACACATGCACACACACACACACACACACACACACACACACACACACACTGCTATCTAAGTTTACACCTTTGTGTATGTGTGTGTATTTGGTTTAAGCAGCAGGACAATTTCAGACTTGTACAAAAAGAGGTGGGAGAGCTTCTTGTCTGAACCTCACAGACAGTGACCATGAGCATTCCTGACCATGGGACTGGTCCTGGCCAGTAGGAGTTAAGGCATCTTTTAGGATAGTACCAGCTATGGCGTTTTAATGATTAAAAAAAAAAATCAGTTATGATTTGGTATGAGAGTAGGACCAAATGCATTATTATTAGTCAAATAAGGAAAGAGTATGTGAGTTTGTACATTGATTTATCAAGTGTCTGAGCTGCCCTAACTCCTACGCTAAGGGGATTTCGAGACGAAAGAGAAATGATCTCTGCCCTAAAAAGTTCATCACTGGGAAAGGTCAGTAAACCAAGTGGTCACAATATAGTGTGAGAAGTCTGAAGTAGGAGGCTGCATTACATGGTCTGGAGTTCAGATGAAGAGACTCTAGATGAACTACCTGCTACTCAGGCTTTGTTTTCTTTTTGCCTCAAAATGCGCCATCTTTCTTTAGCAGATAATAAAAAGTAAAGCAAGAGACCGATGGCTTGGCTTTGCTGACATGCATCCCTGCTGAATTGTGCTGAGGTTTCTGGTGGACTAAACCTCAGGTCCAGGGACAACTCAATTTTACTTCTCAAGCTGCCTGTTCACCTGGCCATGGCAGAGAAACAAGGTGCGAACCCTTCAGTGGCTCTGAGGGGCACTCGGGCAGGAGAGTGAGGGGTGCCAGCTCAGTGTACTACTCTTGTCTATATATTTTGCTCATGAGCGGCCAGACTCTATGGCCAAGAAATCCTGTGGTTAAACAGGCTGTGCTGGTCATTGGGACCTGCAGGACCAGATCAGGGTGACAGGCCATGGGGCCTGATCTGAGGAGTGGGTGTTTCTGTCTCAGGGCTCAGGCTGAGGTAGGAATGCTGTAGAGCATTCCCGTGCCTCATAAATTTGCTGAGGTGAATGACCAGTTTTATTCTGTTTTCATTTCCAGTATGTCACTGATAAAATAAAACTGAGTAACTGAAAAAACAATTATGTGTTGGGATGTCACAGCAATGTCAAACTGCTATACAAGTTTGTAAATGTTTCCTCTCTATTTCTCTGTGTCTCTTCACAGTCGGGTCAAGAGCAACAATCCGTAGCCCACACTTTGAGCCTCTGGAGCAGGTCTCCTGGCACGCTTTTGCTTGTGCTACCCGCCCACTGGGCATCTGGCCACCAGGCTAACCGTGGCTCCCTGAGGGGCTGTCCGAATGGTAACGAGCTGTCCACCACACCTTTCCGTGTGGCTGGAGCTGGCCCTGTGCAGACCTTAGATACCTCTTTTCTCCTCCCTGGCTGACCAGTTCCTTTCAGTGAGGCTCATTTTCTGTTAAAAAAACCACCTGTCCTCATGACTCTGCCTAATGCCGTCTGTCACCTCATAGGACAAACAGTCTGTACCACACCCTCTGCTTCTGCTCCAGGAGTCACCTTCTCACTTCTTCTCAGAGTCTTCTTGCCACCTCCTATCTCAAGTGAAACCTGGCTTTCTCTCGTGACCACCGCCTGGATAGAAGCCACTGGTCTTCCCAGACTTGCCTACATACTCAAGCCTCACCTCCGAGAAAAGCATCCCCATTCGAAGCTCCTACCATTTGGCTACATGACCCCTGTCGATCCCCTTTGCTGTTACCTACTCGGGCTCCTGGTTACACACTAATGCTCTTGAGAACCTCTCCACCTGCTCCAAGACTCCTCTCCGTTCTGATCTCCGTAATCATCCAGTGTAACTTCATCACGTGCAAGGGCAACCCACCCAGCACCCGCTTCCCTGGGACCACACCCTGAACCTTCTCATCATCTATTCGTGCTCTAGTCACAAAATTATAACTTCTGAAACCCTCGCCTCTGACCCAATTTAAAAATTCACTGATTCAGAGACAGTTGTGCGTGCCGATTAGGTTCCAGGTACTGTCAGGTGCTAGTAATAGTGAGATGAATGAAACACCTCTTGGTTTGCTGCGCTGTTGGCTCTGATGGCTTTGCCACAACTTCCTGTCTCTTCAAAGACGTTAATCCCTCCTCTGACACCTTCACTCAGGAGACAAGCCTGCTTCCAACTACTTAGAGAAAATGGACACTCGGGGTAAATATCTCCATTTCTGGCCCTTCCTCCCTTCCCACACCTCTTATTTAGCAATATCTGTCTGCACCCTTTCCTCCTGTCTCAGAGGAGGCGAGTTCCCTCTTGCGCAAAGCTTATTCCTTGACTGTGTCCCATGCTCCATACTCTTTTTTTTATTTTTTTAATGTTTATTTATTTTTGAGAGAGAGAGACAGAGAGAGACAGAGAGAGAGAGAGCGCACAAGCAGGGGAGGAGCACAGAGAGAGAGAGACACAGAATCTGAAGGCTCCAGGCTCTGAGCTGTCAGCACAGCGCCCGACGAGGGGCTCGAACTCACAAACCACGAAATCATGACCCGAGCCGAAGCCGGACGCTCAACCGACTGAGCCACCCAGGCGCCCCCATGCTCCATACTCTTAAGTCACATAGGGTTTCGCTCTTTCAACTCTCTCTTCTCTCTAAATTTCAACCTCTTCCACTGGTCCCACCTCACTAGGCTGCAGAATCCCTTATCCTGCAAAGCACTCCCTTGACCACCACCCGGGCCGCCTGCTTCCCGTTTGCTCTTCTCTCTTTTTCCAAACTCTGTAAGAGAACTGGTTCAACTCCTTCATTGTCGATGAATCCCCTAACCCACTGACACCCAGCTTCCGCCTACACTAATGTGTGGATGTTTCCTTTACTAGTCGAACACTGTGCACCGGGACATTAATTACCAAAGCAGATGCTTTTCATCCTTGGCTCCCCCACCACCCTGCCTTCCCGGTGCCCCTCTCACCCAGTTCTCATCCTCCCTCCGGGCTGCTCCTCGGCCTCCACCCGGTCCCCTCTCATTACAGACACCGCCTGGAGCGGCCCACCAGCCCCGAGCCACATGGCCCACACGCCTGCATTCGCCAGGATGGCTCTTCTGAATTTCAGCCTCACATTTTTGGAGGCTGAATATTTTGAATATCTCCACCTGCTTATCCTATTAACACCTCAAACTCAATATATTCAAAGTCATTGTCTTTTCCCTTACATTCTGGTCCTCTTCTTAAGTGTCTGCTCACCACTCAGCTAGCCCAGCCAGGAATTACAATTCCTCCTCCCTCCCTCCTTAAATCTGTGTGTTCACTGAGGCCTGCTGATTCTACCTCTGAAGTCGTTCTAGGGTCTGGCCTTCCTCTCCCTCTTGCCTCCCCCTGTTTCAGTACCTCACATTCCCCTGTCTGGACTGGTTATCCCATATGGTTTTGCTCTCCCTGGCTTTCTCCCACTTGAATTCATCCTCCCCTCCGCCATCAGACCTGTAACATCACTGAGATAATGTCACGTATTTAAAATCCTCCCAAGGCTCTCGAATAGTAATAGGATGCACTTTGAACTCCTCACACACAAAGCCCTTCTTAACCAGGCACATTCTTCCCCACCTCATCTCCCACTACTCCCTTCACTCAACTACCCTGCAAATGCGACTTCATTATCATTCCCTGTCTTCTGAGTGTGCCGCCATCGGTGCATGAGCTCACTGTCCTCCCCGTCTGGGATATCTCTTCCTTGTTTTCTCCCTAGAAGATTTCTACCAGCACGTACAGACCCAGCTCCAGGGCATTTCTGTAAAACACAGGGGTCTGACACACCTGCATCATGCATCTGTATGACACGGCTTCCACACAGTCGTCGCCTTCACGTATCTGCGTACCTGGCTCCCTGGCCTGACTGCAAACTCCTTAGTGCACCTACCCGTTTATGGGACTACGGGGCCTAACACAGGAGTCGGTGTGTAGTAGATACTCAAATGTTTGCTGACTTGACTAGAGTGTACACACGGCTTTTCTCTTTGACAACAGAACACGGTTTTTAACCTCTGCCTGCCCTGATGTTCTTAGTAATAGTGCTACATGCACAGCAGGTGAGGAATGAAGGCAGTTACAGAGGTAAACGCCAGTTGACCGAAGGGGTTAAAAGTGATGGTTATTAAGCAGGCGTGGGGTAGAGTACTTTTGCTTTTCATTATAGGTCTTTCTGGAGTATTTGCTTTTGTAACCATGTTCGTGTTTCTTTGATAAACATAATAAATACAAGGCTCTTTGTTGGTTATGAACAGTCTATTGATAATGTCTACAAGCTGCAAACTGTATTTTCTGTATATTTGAAAGGACAGGTCATGTTCTGAGGGCTTAACTCCAATCGGGCTGCATAATCAGCGTGTGCCAACAACTGGTGGGGGGGGGAGGTAAGCCTGCTGTGCTGGGGCACCTGCAGGGGCACCTGGCCAGCAAAGCCCGGCACCGAGAACCACTAGGCAGCCCTGTAGAGAGAACAAGGCATTTGCTTCAACACGTGTGTCTACATATAGAGATTATTTTTATCGTTGTGTCCACACATGTGTGTAGGGTATTAAAAGAAAAACCCTAAGAACACACTTCAAGAAAATGTGATTTTATTTCTTCTAATCCCTGCCATGGGCACAGTGTGGCTGGGAGCAAGCCTGTGAAAGTTCTGCCAGTTCATAAAAACCAGATTTTTAATACAGTAGGCTAGAGATTTCACTCACTCACTCACTCACTCACTCACTCACTCACTCACAAACATTTGGTTAAAGGAATGTGGGCCAGAATGCCGGACATGATAGTGCAGAAAGGGGGAGGCCGAGATTTCTACTGAGGACAGTCGTGCACCAGAGTAAGGGACCCAAACATCAAGGTGCACAGCAATGGATAGCAACAGACTGAAGGGGCACATTAGCCAGCGTGGACCCCAAACGGATTCTTTCAAAGGCCAGAGACAAAGATACATCAATCTTTGCTAAAAACATCCGATGACTGTGTGGTACAAAGACGTATTTTGCTCTGGTATGTAATTTCCTTGGTACTTAACTATAAAAGTGTATCAGAATTGAATTCGAGTGCTCTTTCTAAATGGGAGCTGAGTCACAGGTACCTCAATGCTGTGTCTGCAGTCTAATGTGGGTGACTCACATCTGTAAAATTCTGAGAGAAAGTACCAACCGACCCGTTGCTGAGTCATCTTTTGCATGGATGCTGGGTTCATGAGCTCTGTAAACTATAATGAGTGATCTAGCCTTTTACCATCTCTTTATTCTTTTCTAAACAGTACAAATTACATCTCTAAAAATAACTTCATCTATGCAAGTGAGTCACTTCGACCTGACAAGCTTCCACAAGTTACCCAGCTAAATTGTAATATTTACTTGCGAAGGGACAAATCTTACTGTCATATTAGCCCCATTTTTTCTTTCTTTTTTTTTTTTTTAAGATCAAAATTTGGTAGACTTAGGGAAGGAAGGAGGGTTTCATCAAATGTTTTAAAGAAAATATGGTTTGCTCTTAACCTTCGACGTGGGCAGGGGTTTGAGGTGGAGGGGGGAAGGAATTCTTTGGAAGCTATTTCTAACAGCTTATAAAAACAAAAGTTTTAATATTTCAGGTTAAAGATTAATCGAAGACTCTGCACTTTTCTCTTAGTGAGGGGTGCTGTTGACTGTTGAGAGAGAAGTATTAGTGATCTTATTTACCTTAAAATCCCGAACTGTGAATTTATGACATTTCTGACGAAAGTACAGCCACGCTAATAAATGCATACGTATTCAACATTAATTTTTACTGTCGCAGTGGCTGATTTCCCTCACCACGCCCTGGATTCTCTAGCTATGTAACTCAGCTTTGGTCTCCACCCATCTGCTGGGTGGCTGTCCAACCCTCAGGCCTGCCTGCTGGTCTTCGGCTTGCCTTTCTGGGCCTGGTGTTGCCAGCCCTCCCCAGCCCTGCCCCAGGCCTGTCCCAGTTAGGCAGTAAGTACAATGACTTCAACCAGAGGCAGGAGCCAGTTACCTGCGTGGAGCTCATGCCTTCATAAATTAGGCAGCAATACTGAAATGTCAAAGCACTGTTTATCTACATGCCGGCTGAAGCCAGAGAAGACTGGAAGGGTTTCTCATCAGTGTTGGTCAGGAATGGAATTACTGAAAGCTCTAGGCCTAGAAAGTTCCCAGAGCTATTTCAGCTTCTCCTTTAAGAAATCAGACCACGTGGCCTCAGTCCCTTGACCCCATAAATAACAGCTCCCAGGGAATGGAGGTGCTTTAGAAGAGAAAGATGAAATCACTGGTCCATTTGAAAAGTCCCCAGGAAATGGCCTGCTAAGCCCACTGCCTGGCTCCGACCAGGGCAGAGGCTGAGTCACCTACATCCCTCCCGACTCCGGATCAGGGGGCCAGCTGGAGTCATCCTGACTCTGCTCTTCCCCCTGGTGAGCGGCCAGCCCCGCAGAGGGCCCACTGAGGCCTGTCTGCTCCGGTCACTCCTGCTAGGTCTTCACTAATTCGGCCTCAGTCCCGGCCCGGCTGAGACCTGACCACAACCTGCAGGAGCTCTCCTTCGCCTCCACACCACCTATGGGCTCTGCTACACCCTGGCTCCTCTCTAGGACACAGTGCCCCTTGTCTTCCTTTCACCCCGCAAAACTGATGTTACTTAACCTGAGGCTCTCTTCTCTCATGTGAAACGGGGTGAATAACCACTGCCTTCCAGGGTAGTGATGATGAAGAGTGACCCTGGAAGTGAAAGTGTGCCACAGGCTGCGAGCGTGCTCTGACTACCAGGTCCCTGCCTCCACCTCTGCCCCCTCAGCCTCAGCACACAGCCGCTGAGCCCTACCACATGCCTAATACCTTGAGGGGCACTGGGCACAACTGCATCACAATGTAAAACATCACTTAGGTGTAGTCTTGGGCCTTGGCAAGAAAATTAACTAGAATAATAAAGCAAATACATGTGACAATTACAGAATCATCCTAGAAAATATATGTTAAAGTCTCATAATTATATTATTTGGATCTAAGATGGGGGTGATCGGTTTAGAGAGAAAACTTGGGACAGTCTTTAAGAGGTGGTGCAAGATGGGGCACCTGGGTGGTTCAGTCAGTTGAGCGTCCGACTCTTGATTTTGGCTCAGGTCGTGACCTCACGGTTTGTGAGTTCGAGCCCTGTATCAGACTCTGCTGACAGCACGGAGCCTGCTTGGGATTCTGTCTCCCTCTCTCTTCTGCCCCTCCCCTGCTTGCTATCTATCTCTCAAAATAAATAAAAATAAACTTAGAAAAAATTATTTTTTAAAAAAGAAATGGTGTAAGAAAGACATGGAGGTCAAGGAGAGACCACAAAAAGGGACAACAAACAGGCCAAGGCTGAGGGAAGAGAAAGTCTGATGGACAAAGGGAGCCTGTCTACTGGAGAGACTAGCGGGTGCATCTGAGCAGAGAAGAAACAAAACGGAAGTGGTATTTCAATATGATAACTTGGTGGCAGGGTGCGAGGGCAAGAGACAAACCAGCTGGCCAATGAAACAGTCCTGGCGTGGAGTGGTTATATAATCTAGGGTGGGGGCATGGGAGTGGCAAACACAGGGATAAATAACCCCTTACATTTTTATAGCAATGATGGTTTCTAATTTGCACCCATGTGATTTAATCCTCACAAAATCCCTGTGAAGTGTGGGATAAGCACCAATCCCATTTCACAGATGCAGAACAGTGTGGGGGCCAGTATGTGGTGAGTGTGGAAACGCAAGCCAGATTTTCTGGCTGTGAGGTGGGTTCCTTCCACTATCCCTGCAGCTGTCAAGCAAGACTAGCTGTGCCTCAGACTTTCCAAGGAAGCTGTTTTTAAAATACAACAGAGTTCAGGGGCACCGGGCAGGGGGTGGGGGGGGGGTGGGGCTCAATCGGTTAAACGTCCGACTCTTGATTTCGGCTCAGGTCATGATCTCAGGGTTTGTGAGATTGAGCCCGGGGTCGGGCTCTGTGATGACAGCAAGGAACCTGCTTGGGTTCTTGGGGTTCTCTCTCCCCCCCTCTCTCTCTGCCCCTCCCCTGCTCTCTCTCTCTCAAAATAAATAAACAACACCAAAAAAAAAAAAATACACAAGTTCAGCAACCATGCCCCTCCCTCTAATTCTGACGCAATAACGGAGAGGGGCTGGGAGAAGAGAAAGGCAGGGAGGTGTGGAGACGGCAGACCTTTTCAAGGTTCTGGAGGGGTTTGGATGCAGGGTCAGGGCTGGAACCACAGGCTACACTGTGTTGCATTACGTGGGGCCCAAGTGGACAAAGGGGGTAAAAGAGAAGGAGAAATCACACACCAGTCCATGGTTTGGAGCCTCAGTTCACACGTCTGGTTCTTCCATTAAAAGCTGGGTGAGGCAGATGTTCAATCCCGGGAATCTGGTGAAAACCGTCTCCTACACTGGGGTGTCGTATCAGCTATCTTTTATCTTCGCCAGCCAGAGTAAAAGAAGTTTTGCGGCATTCCAGGAGACCGTGCTGAGAGCAGTCGCTGTGAAGATGACTTCCTGTGCTGGGGACCAGTGCTCTCCCCGCTCAGAGTAGGCATGGGTGCTGCTGGGCCTTCCTGGTCTCCCGTCTCCAAAGCTCTTATTACTCCACGTGCTGCCTCAGCCATGCTGGTCCCCGCTTCGTGCGTCTTTGTGAAGCCTTCTCCAAGCTTCCTCAGAACCTTCTTCAGTGTTCCACAGAACTTGGCAGTCTCTATCCCACTGCGGGCTTTCTTGGTCTCACAGACTTCGGCACTAGACAGCGAGCAACTTGACGGCAGGCACCACGGAGTACCATTTCGGACTCCCAAGTCTGAGAGGCTCAGTACCTATTTGTTTACTCTGTGTGGTGGCCACTGAATCTGAACCAAACTGAATAAACCTCTGTCCGAGTCGCAGCTTTTTATAACCCCTAACCATCCTCTGGACTAAAAGTAAACTTCTATCAGGCCACACCTTCACTTGACTATTCTGACTTACACTGAGGCCAGAATCCTGGAGTTGAGCCCAGTCAGCTTTCCCCTGATCTCTGAGCCTTTGCCTAAGCAATAGTTCACCTCTTTATTATGTGGGGTTCACGCTCTACTCCACTTTCCTCCCCAAAGCTACAAGTTTTAAAAGATTTTGCCTTAACGGCCGTTTCCCCAGGAGATACCCACATGACTAAACCAAGGTGACACAATTCTAGACCAAAGCAAAAATTTTAGTATTTCATTTAGCTTGTACGATTTTATCAGGGACAAAAGTTTGATTTCTATTAAGCTTTGTGATTTACAGCTCTGAGCACAGTTCGGTCATAGACCTCCATCGCCGCTTTTGTGAAAAGTAAACTGGACCAACCATTAGAAAGAATCTCTTGGTCTCCTGCTCATCACACGACACCCTTCCTTCAAAGTAGAATCTTGAAACCTCCACATGTTTTCCCAAAAGAATGCTCCCAATTCTGCCTTCTCTTCCCCTCTTAAAACATATTTGTACCTATGCTTTCTGTACACTCTCTGCACACATGCCTACTGAAAGTTAATGCCTTTAACGATAGGAATCACCTCCACATCTACCATGTTCTTAGAACAGGAGGAGCGATCATCTAAGATTAAATGTTACTGATTAACATAAATGTCATAAGCTATGGGTAATCACCAAGCCCGAGCACACATTTGTGAAGCTTGAAAACCCATTTCAAACCTGCCATTTTCAAAGTGACAAGCAGAATCTTCCAGTATTACATTTTTTAGGTAACCTACAAGGTTGGCTGTTTCCCTTGCAACCAGTGGCCCCAGAAAGGAGAGATTTGGGGTGACACGTGCTTTTTGTATTTATCTACAATCTTTTCCAATACCATAGCGTTGTTTCAGTTTCAATATGTTAGTGGAATTCTTGCCGTAAGGGCATGGACATTTACCATATTACCCAAAGTGATCTAGAAATTCAATGCAATTCCTATCAAAATCACAATGGCACTCTTTACAGAAATGTTTTAAAATCCTAAAATTCATATGAAACCACAGAAGACCCTGAATAGTTGAAGCAATCTTGAGCCAGAAGAACAAATCTGGGGGCATCACACATCCTGATTTCAAAATATATTACAAAGCTCTAGTAATCAAAATAGTATGGTACTGACATAAAAACAGACACATGGACCGATGGAACAGAACAGAGAGCCTATCCACCCATTTACAGTCAACTGGTCCTCGACAAGGTTACCAACAACATACAACGAGGAAAGGCCAGTCTCTTTAATAAATGCTGCTGGGAAAACTGGACATCCACATGCAGAAGAACGAAATTGGACTTTTATCAAATCGTACACAAAAATCAACTCAAAATGGATTAAAGACCTGAATGTATGACCAGAAAACTGTAAAACTGCTACAAGAAAACATAAGGGAAAATCTTCCTGACACTGGTCTGGGCAATATTTTTAGATGTGACACCAAAAGCACAGGTAACTAAAGAAAAAATAGACAAGTGGGATTGTATCAGAAAATTAAAAACAGAACCACCACAGGATCCAGCAATCTCACCTCTGCGGATATATGCAAAGGAAATGAAAGCAGTACCTTGAAGAGGGGTCTGCACCCCCATGTTCACTGTAGCATCATTCACATTGGCCAAGAGACAATCTACATTGGCCAAGACAGACAATCTAAATATCTGTTAATAGGTGAATGGATCAAGAAAATTTAGTGTATACATATACATATACATATACATATACATATACATACACACACACACACACACACAATGGAATATTATTCAGCCTTCGAAAAGAAGGAAATCCTGCCATTTGTGACTAAATGAATGAGCCCAGAGGACACTAGGCTACCTGAAATAAGTCAGATATGGAAAGACAAATACTGCGTGATCTTATATGAGGAATCTAAAAGAGTCAAACTCGTTAGAGGCAGAAAGTAGAATGGTGGTTGCCAGGGACTAGGGTGGGGAGGGTAGGAAATAGGGAGATGCTGGCCAAAGAGCACAAATCTTCAGTTATGCAAGATAAATAAGTTCTGGAGATCTAATGTACAGCATGGTGATTACAGTTAACAAAACTATATACTTGAAACCTGCCAGAAGAGTCCATCTTGTGTTCTCACCACACACACACACACACACACACACACACACACACACACACAGAAAAAAATGGTAACTGTGGTGTGATGAGTATGTGATCAATTAGCTTGCTTGTGATTTCACAGTGCATATGTATATCTAAACATCAAGTTGTACACCTTAAATATAGCTGACCCCTGAACAACATGGGTTCGAACTGTGTGAATTCACTTATACGCAGATTTTTTTCAATAAATACAGTATAGTACTGCAAATGTACTTTCTCTTATGATTTTCTTAATAACATTTTCTTTTTCTAGCTTAATTTATTATAAGAATACAGTATACAATACATAAAACATACTAAATATGTTAATTGTTTATAATGTCAATAAGGCTTCTGCTCAACAGTAGGCTATTCATTGTTAAGTTCTGGAGGAGTCAAAAGTTCTGTGTGGATTTTTGACCATAGGGGGGGTCAGCACCACTGACCCAACATGGCTCAAGGGTCCAATGTATATGAAACTTTAAATATTCAATTATAGCTCAACCAAGCTGGAAGAAGGGCAGGACATTTAAGAGGCTTGTTTCCTTCACGGTGTATTGACAGGTTGATCTCTCTTTCTTTGAAAAAGGAAACCAGAGGGGTGCCTGGGTGGCTCAGTCGGTTGAGTGTCTGACTTCAGCTCAGGTCATGATCTGACAGTTCATGAGTTCGAGCCCCGCGTTAGGCTCTGTGCCAACAGCTTGGAACCTGGAGCCTGCTTTGGATTCTATGTCTCCCTCTCTCTCTCTGCCCCTTCCCCAGTCATGCTCTGTCTCTCTCAAAAATAAATAAATCTTAAAAAAAATTTTTTTTGATTGGGAAAGAAAGAAAGAAAGAAAGAAAGAAAGAAAGAAAGAAAGAAAACCAGGAACTATCTGAGGTCACATCACTGCATTTGGAAGGACGGCTATCCCCATGGGGCCCATGTCACGAGAGGAGGAGGTCATGCTGGGGCACTGCCTGGGTAGGGGAGACCTTGAAAGAACGATCTTCCGGATGCAGCAGGAAGTGGCCCCGGTGGCAGGTGGTGGCTCTGGTCCAGCTTGAGGCCCAACCAAATTAAACACATGCAACCACCTTGCGTTTACAAAAGGTTAGGTGATGGGTGATGGGTGATGGGTGAAAACTCTAAGCCCCTGGGTCTGTGTTCTTCTGAACAATTCTATACATGTGAAGCAGCCTCCTTTCATCTCAAACACTATCAGACAAGTTAAGCACTTCACTGCAACCCGGCTGTAGATGGTCATCTTCTATCCTTCCCATCTTTCAACTGGAAAAGCCAAATAAGATGTTCTCCATCCTTTTTTGCACCCGAGGCTCTGGAACATAATATGTGTACGTTGAGCCCATATTCGTGCACCCTCTGCACAACAGACTCCCACATCCCAGGGAAACAGGGCAACATCACATCACTGTAAGAATCAAGGGGGCGCCTGTGTAGCTCAGTCAGTTAAGGATCCAGCTCGTGGTTTCGGCTCAGATCATGATCTCACCGTCCGTGAGTTCAAACCCTGCACAGGGCTCAGCACTGACAGCGCCTAACCTGCTTGGGATTCTCTCTCTCTCTCTGCCCCTTCCCCATGCTCTCTCTCTCACAAAAGAAATAAACTTTAAAAAATTCTTTTCAATGAATCAAGAAATAACAGCATTTTATCATTGTGAAAAATAAAGCAAGGAAGGAAGGCAGAGCAGAAAGGGCTCAGAGTTTGAACACTTGGGACTCATTGAAATCATTCTGCATTTATCACCAGTGGGATCTTAGGCAGGTTACTGCCTCTCTGCTCTCTACTTTCCCATCTGTAGAATGGCAATCATGATTTTTATCTGGTAGGATTGTAAGGAATACATGAGATAATACAAATAAACCGTCTAGTGCAGTGATTATCTCACAGTGAGTGTTCCACAAATGACAATGACTAGTGTTGATTTGAATTGAGGGCCCAGACACTTTCTCTTCCACAGAAACAGCACAAGGTATCAACAGACTGAAGGAATAATCATGCCATCTGGGTGGACAGCGGGTTGACTCTTTGTTCAGGAGTAGAAGGCAAAGGTGGTTTAGGTACAAGGAAATACACAACCGACAGCAGTGGTGGCCAAGAGCCCCTCCACGGCACAAAGGCCACAAAGCAGGTGCCACACACCACCTCCTAAAGGGCTTGTTCTTCGGTCTGGCCCTTTCTTAGAGACTTTAATGTTAATGTCTGGAACAGCAGGGTATATTGATGATCTTCCCATTTTAAGCTCCATAGGGGAGGGACCACATCTTATTCACGTCCCCGATATAGTGGATGGTCCAAGACGAGGGCTCAATAGTTTTTAATGGAATTAAAATACTGGGCTGAACCCTGTTTTCCAGGGACCGAGTAATGGGAAATAGTATACTTACTACATATAATGCCAAAGCAACATTCCTTCCAGCATTCTGTAATACGTACACTTAGCCAAGTACTGCTAAGTACTCTCAGGCTCTGTTAGAGCCTCTAATGTGCTCTTCCTGTAACAAAATGACAACACAAAGAACAAAATCCAAAATATCTCAAGATTCTTTTTATCGGGCAGCCCAGGTTTGTTTTTAATCTTTCCATAGCCTGTGTTCACATCTGTGGCCTCCCGTTCGTGGGCTCTGGAGCTATAAATCTAAAAGAAGACAGATAAGGCAGAAACCTTGTTAAACACACTCCCCACCAAGACGACAAACATTCAAACAGGAGTGGCCCGCCTTTATCTGGTCACCACCCAGGTTTGAGTCTGTTGCCCTTCTACAAAGGATTTGCTGTCTGAGAAGTGAACATTTTGCCCGGGAGACCAAAAGTCACTCCCCAGTCAGGTATTTCCCAAAGGAGCTGTACTATGTGTTCCAGAGTGCGGCTCTTTGGGTTGCTATAAAACGCCTTGATCTTGATCTAGGGTTGGACAGATGGGGTTTTTTTTGATAACCTCAGTCCATTTCCCTGGAAATGCAGGTATGTTTCCATATACTGACTCCTTCCAGGTGGAGAGAACACAGGATCCCGTCCAGAAGGCAGAGACTGCAAAGGCGAAATGTTCAGGAGAAGTGGGAGAGAAAACAACAACCCAGAGGACTGTTCCGGATTGATTATTTACAGACTGTTTGACAGCAGCCAGATAAGGCGTGGATCCTGGCTGGCAACTATTACTGTGGTGCTTCCTTTAGGTCTCTCATTTTAAGATAAAGAAGAGGTGGCATGTTTATTAAGTACTTTGGTTGCCCTGGAAGTTGAGTATGTACCTGTGGCGATAACTGTATGGCAATGACTCCTGCTTGTTACAAGCCTCAGCTTTTGTTTGCTGAAATGCTGGACCTGGTCACATCTTTGTAGGTCTGGGATACTTTTAAAGGAACGGTATTTAGTACATTTAGATACACAAAACTTGCCCTTTGTGGGGAAGGATCAAGGTATAACTTTGCAGGATTTCTCTGCGGGGAGTTATCTCCACAGGAGACATCAAGTCACATTACTCACTGACGAGTATGAAGACCACGGAGTCAGTGGGCGAGCGTGACTGATTTAGTGGGAACTGCAGGGGAAATCCACGAAAACTGCAGGAGAGCAAGACGGGTTCTGAGCTGGGCGCCGGGGATCCTCATGGTGATGGGGATGTTCTGCATCTTGACAGTGCCAATGTGAATATCCTGGTTGTTGCTACTGTGCTAAGGTTGTTCAAGATGTCGCCACTGGAGGAAACTGGGTAGCAGGGACACAGGATCTCTCCGTATTATTTGTTACACTGATGCGTGACTATACAATTATCTCAGAAGAAGAAGTGTTGAGAAACCATGAAAGACTATGTGGTAGATATGGAGAAGCATAAACAGAACTAGGGAAGGCGGTTTCTCCCTTGTTTTGGAAAACAGGAAAGTGGCGTAAGGCATAGAGGACGGCCCCAGACCCAGACGTGTGACCCAACGCAGACCCTTTACCCTTACCTTCCTCACTTTAAAAACAAGGATAATACTTGCCCTCCCAACTCCATGAGGTTTCGGGAGACTCAAATTAAAGGAGACGATAAATGAGAAAGTACTTTGAAATATTGTGAAGTCTTATACTGGATATTGAAGAGACATTTCTAATAACAACTGGGGAGTGACAGAGGCATTATATAAATCCCACCTAAATTTACAATAGCTGGAAAGCTGTACCTTCTCAGCCTTTGTGTTAACTCAGTAACCATGACTGAGGGGAGGTTAGGAATTGCACATCCGTGGCAACAAGACATCAAAATTTCTTGTTTTAGGTGCAGATAAGGTGTGGCATGTGCTTCTTTTCATGTAAGACGGAGGAAAATTAAGAATATATTCTTGTATTTATTTTATCCACCTGAAGAAACTCTGAAAGGCTGAATTGAAAAACTAACAAAAGTGACAAGAATATGTCACATACCTGAAATGACTTTAACACTGTATGTCAATTATACTTCAAAAAGAAGTGATAACAAGAGAAACGGATTGAGCAGGGGTGAAAGAGATTTTTTTCACAGTGAGCATGTTTTTAAAAATTAGGTGAATATACTGCCTATTCAAACAATAAAATACAAAATTTTAAAAGGAGGGGGTGCCTGGGTGGCTCAGTTGGTTTGTGGGTTTGGGCCCCGTGTCAGGCTCTGTGCTGACAGCTCAGAGCCTGGAGCCCGCTTCAGATCCCGTGTCTCCCTCGCTCTCCGCCCCTCCCCCGCTAGCTCTCTATCTCTGTCTCTCTCAAAAATAAACATTAAAAAAAATTTTAAAGGGAAGATTCTTAGGGAGAGTCCCTCTATTTTGTGTGTGGGAGGGACACTTTTGGTTTTTGTCGAAGCCTTAGTAGTTCCAGGAGTGTTAGGGTGGCTGAGTGTTATCACTGAAGGGTGTGTGTATGTGCGTGTGTGCAAGAACAAGCCTGCACATGCTTGAAAATTTTGGCCAAGCCCTACCTGCTTCCTGTTCTCCCAAACTGGAAATACCCAAGGATCGTGGAAGGTGAATCACCACAGCAGCTACCCCCTGCTTTCCAATTGTGTGTCCCTCGGCTCACTTTAAGAACCACCAATTTAATTATATTATTACCTTACATGGGGAGATTGAAGCGGACCAAACTCACTGGACAGGACAAAATGGGGTCCGAAATAGACACTGAGGTCTTCACCCCCACTTCTGCACTATAGCCACTGGCCAGTACTGCCTTGGTTCCTACGTGGCTTAAAAAAAACTAACGTTCTCAAGGTACCAAAGTGAAATCTGGGTTGTTTCGAAGTACTCTGTAGTTGTTAAAATCATCACATTTGGAAAACTGCAATCAAGAAGCCACTCTTTCTGACTGTGTTGGTTTTCTGCAGCCCCCATGATCTCTGGAATAATGGAAACAGTGAATGATGCTGGCGTAAACGGTCTCTGAACGTTACAGCATACAGTCTCTTTTTGTTTACTCTCTGTGGAGTCCACGGAGTCTGCGATCTTAGGCTGTTCATCTCCCAGAATAATGGGTCTTTTGAAGTATTCTGTCCTCTTGGGTGGAGGCCAGCTGAGCATGTTTTCATCTTCTTGTAAATACAGTGTTCAAGTGCTTCCCATCAAATAGGTTCTACCTTCTCATTGACCGACTGTGGTGGAACAGTCTGAACTGAGGGTTCTGGCCCACTCTATTCTTCCGACATAAAACAAAGGCTATGCACCATTTGGAGATGCTTTGTTCAGACCACAGTTCATTTCTGAGGTCTCAATCAAACAAGAGCTTAAGGATAAACTTTGCAAATTCTTTTTAATTTGTCTGACACAGAAGACAGTTTACAATACATGTGAGGTTTCCAAGCTGCAGCCAAATGAAAAATAGGAAATTTAAGCATAGCTAAAGAGATTTTTTTTTTAAAGACAATGTTCACTGGGAAAAGCCTCCTGGAATCTGAGTACACTAGACTGTAAGTTTCTTTAGAAAAAGAACATGTCCCATTCGGCCCTATATCTTTAGTATTCAGCATGGTGCCTGGCACAAAGAATATGCTTAAACGCTCATTGGAGTCAAATGCACCTGTCACCTGGGAGTACATAAAAAGGCAAACCCCATTCCTACAAATGTTCAGGACTATAAAGCTGAATGAGACTCTGCATCTAACTTGAAAGGCTAACTGGGAAAATGCAAGGAACTAAATTTGTCTCTTCACTGGGAAACAAACCGAGTGGGAACAATGGTTTAGGTCAGAAATTGCAGGGGTTGTTTAAAAAGTGAGTGTTAGTTACCTGGCCTCAATCACACTCAGATTCCTTTCTGCAATTATCTTCACTAGGCTCACCTGTATGCAAAGTTTGCTGATTGCTGGCAGGCACTATGGTTTCCCTGGAGACAGGGAATCCTAATCCACCTTTTCAACACCCCTGAGAGCTCAAAAGACTCAGAGTACAAAGAGACAGATTCACAGCCGGGCACATCAGAAGTAACACCCGGAGAACCCTGTAGGACCTCGTGTGCAGAAAGGAACTAGGAATTAGGATCCCTCCTCATCAGGTAGACTGGTCGTATGCATATCTAGGGTCTTCTAATTGTTTTAGAAAACGCAATATAGTGTCCCACCATTTCCCCACTTCTTTCAAATCATGGCATCATCAGAGAAATGGTGTGATGTTTTGGCACGCTGGGAAAAATGCGTGAGGCCAGCAGAGGTTGCCCACATGGGATCCAGCTTCCATAAGAACTACAGTGATTAGTAGCCTCTTCCCAAGCCAGTGGTGTGCCCCAGCACGCAGACTGGGAAGCTCTAGTGAACTGCTGAGAATGAGAGTTTGGAATGAAAAGGTCTTCCTTCCAATGCTGTTTCCTTCAACTACTAGCTATGGGACACCTGGCAACTAGTTTCCTTTAGTGTAAAATAGGGATCTGTTTTATAGGGCGGCTGAGAGAATTCTATGGGATTATGAATGTACTTAACATAGTAATTTGCACACAGTGATCACTCAGCAAATAATACATTCAACAATGGCATTACTATTATTATTGTTACCTATTATTAGAGGTCACTTCTTATCACCAGTAACCTCTGATTGACAATGAGTTAGAGAAAAACACCAGGTTGACTGAGACTGACGAAAGTCTGCCAATAAGATGCCTGCCTACAAATGAATTGTGTCTTTTTTTTATTGTGGTAAAGTATACAGTAACATAAAAATTACTATTTAAACCATTTTTAAGTGTACAGTTGAGAAGTATTAAGTACATTCCTTTGTTGTGCAACCATCACCATCATCTATCTCCAGAACTGTCTCATCTTCCCAAACGGAAACTCTGTCCCCATGAACCAACAATTCCCCACTCCTTGTCTCCTCAGCCCCTAGTCACCTCTATTCTGCTTTCTGTCTCTATGAATTTCACTACTCTAGGTACCTCAAATACGTGGAATCACACAGTATTTGTCCTTTTATGACGTGTTTTGACATTCCCTTTGCCCTCACCTGACTGAAGGCAATGGCTTAACTTTAGCCAAGGGTCATTCTCAGTCCAGAAGCCCAAAAGCCTCTTTCAGGACATCCTAGGTCAGGCCATGTCAAGAATCTGAACCATATTTATGGGAGGAAAACTGTATCAATAAGGTCCAAGTTCCAAACCAGATCCTGTCCACCGTGAAGCATGACTGAATCCTTTCGTTAAAGGTTCAGTTGGGCCAAATAGTTCTGAATCATCTGAACTGGGGATGGCTGGGGGTTTGTACAGACTCCAGGAATAGACTCCAGGCCAATAAGCTGTTTGATGACAGCCTCTACCACACATTTGTTTTGTGTGAATGTTCACTCATTCTTCGCTTGGATTTCCATTGGCTCATAAAACTCAACATATCCCAAACTGGGCTCAACATTTCCAAATCTGTTCCTCCTAATGTAGTCCCTACTTCAAATGATTGCATCATTAGCAGTCTGGATGTCTAATCAACAAACCTGGGAATCATCCTAATTTTCCTTAGACCTTCACTTTGGTTGGGATCAATCACTAAATTTTGCCAGTTCCACTTCCAAAGTATTTCTTGAAACAGTTCCTTTCCCTCCATCCCTGTTATGGTTGTTCTCATTCAGGTCTAATCATCTTTTGCCTAAAATATCTTTTTAGGTGTCCTGGCCCCCATTCCAAATCATCTTCAACATAATACCAAAATAGTCCCTTTCTTTAAAAAGCAAATTATGCCACTTCTCTACTGAGCACACTTCAATTAACTCCTAGCTATCCTCAGGAGAGAGTCCATATTCATTAGCCTGGTATACAACTCTCTGAGTTCTGGTCTCTGACTGCCTCTAACTCAATCTCTCACAACTCCCCAGGATCCAATACACATTTGAGAAATTCTAAATGGCTTACTGCTCCTCGCTCTGTTTCTCCCCTCAGTGCATTTGTTGATGAGAGCCCCTTGCCTGAAATGCTCTTGCAGCCCTCCTGTGCTACTGGGCTGGGTGCCCCTTCTCTGTGTTCCCATAACACCTGGTGGTTGCCTAGCATTACATTTGAAATGTTGCATTGTTGTTTTTCTATGTTCATCTTCCTTAATAGACTGTGAGGCATTTTAGAGTGGGTGGCATTCCTCTTGTTATCCCTTGAGTCTTGACTGCCTCAACCAGAGCAGGTACTCAACATATGGTACATGAAGAATTAAATCAACAAATTATTGCATAGGTCAGATCTGGAGGCCACTGGAAGGAAGGAAGGAAGGAAAGAAGGAAAAGAGGGAGGGAGGGAGGGAGGGAGGGAGGAAGGAAGGAAGGAAGGAAGGAAGGAAGGGAGGAAGGAAGGGAGGAAGGAAGGGGGGGTAGGAAGGAAATACATGTTGGAAAGGAAGAAGTAAAACCGTTTTTTTTTGTTTTTTTTTTTTTTCTTTTTTTTTTTTTTTTTTTTTTAAATTTTTTTTCAACGTTTTTTATTTATTTTTGGGACAGAGAGAGACAGAGCATGAACGGGGGAGGGGCAGAGAGAGAGGGAGACACAGAATCGGAAACAGGCTCCAGGCTCCGAGCCATCAGCCCAGAGCCTGACGCGGGGCTCGAACTCACGGGCCGCGAGATCGTGACCTGGCTGAAGTCGGACGCTCAACCGACTGCGCCACCCAGGCGCCCCAGTAAAACCGTTTTTATTTGCAGATGACATGATCATGTAAATAAAAATTCTAAGAAATCCACTAAAGGTCAATATGCAAAAATCAGTGGTATTTCTATATACTAACAATAAACAAGTAGAAAATGAAAAATTTTAAAAGAACTCCATTCATAATAGCTTAAAATATACTTAGGAATTAATTTAACAAGAGATGTATAAGACCTGTATACTGAAAACTATAAAACACTGCTATGGGAAACTAAAGAAGATCTAAATAAATGAGAACCTAAAACATGTTCATGAATCGGGGGATTCAATATTTCTAACATGGCAATTCCCTCCAAATTAAGTCACAGTTTGAAAGCAATCTTAATCAAGTTTTTAGTGAAAATAATTGACAACCTAATTAAAATGTATATGGAAAGGCAAAGGACCTAAACAGAGAAAACAATTCCAAATAAATATTCGTAAGATTAAAGGACTTATACTCTCTGAATTCAAGACTTACTATAAAGTGAAGGCACAGACATGCAGATCAATGGAGCAGAGTATAGGTACAGAAACAGATCTACACTTATATGTTCAGCTGATTTTTGACAAAGGTGCCAAGGTAATTCAAAGAGGAAAGGATAGATAGTCTTTTCAACAAATGGTGCAGGAACAAATGGATATTAGCATAGAAAAAATATATAAACCATTATATATTACCTTACCTCACACCATACACAAAAATACCTCCCTTACCTCACACCATACACAAAAATTAACTTGAAATGGACCAGAGACCTACATTTAAGAGCTAAAACTATGAACGTACAGAAGAAAACAATGTAGAAATTCTTCCTGAACTAGATTAGGCAAAAATATCTCAAGCAAGACACTAAAAGTACAGCCTGCAAGAATGCAAAGTGGTGCAGCCACTGTGGAAAACATTATGGAGTTTCCTCAGAAAATTAAAAACAGAATTATCATATGATCCAACAATTCCACTATTGGTATTTACCCAAAGAATACGGAAACACTAATTCAAAAAGATATATGCACCCCTATGTTTACTGCAGTATTATTTACAATAGCCAAATTATGGAAGCAGCCCAAGTGCCCATCGACAGATGAATGGATAAAGATGTAACACACACACACACACACACACACACACACACACACACACACTGGAATACTACTCAGCCATAAAAAAGAATGAAATCTTGCCATGTGTAACAACATGGATGGATCTAGAGTATATAATGCTAAGTGAAATAAGTCAGTCAGAGAAAGATAAATACCATATGATTTCATTCATATGTGGAATTAAGAAAACAAAAAAGAAACAAACCAATAAACAGACTCTTAAAGTATAAGTTACCAGATGGGAGATGGGTTGGGGGGGGTGGGATGAGTGAAACAGGTGCAGGGTATTAAGAGTACACTTATCACGATGAGCACTGAGTAATGTACAGAATTGTTGAATCACTGTATTATACACCTGAAACTAATCTAACATGATATGTTAACTATACTGAAATTAAAAATTTGTTAAAAAGTACATCCATAAATAAAAAAGTGACAAAATGAACTTCATCAAAATTAAAACTTTTTGCTCTTTGGAAAAAAACAGTTGAGAAAATGAAAAGGCAAGCCACAGGCTGGAAAAAAAATGTGTAGAGCATATAACTGACAAAGGGCTGGCATCTAATATGTATAAAGGATTCATGACTCAAATAGAAGATAACAACCCATTTAAAATCAGGAAAAAGACTTGAACAGACATTTCACAAAATAACTTACTTGGCAAATAAGCACATGAAAAGGTGGTGCCCAACATCACTAATCATGAGTGATGTTGAGCCATAGTTTCATTGTCCATTAAAACCACAATGAGATAATACTACGTACCTAACAATGGCTGAAATTAAAAGGATTGATAATGGCAAGGGCTGGAGAGGATGTGGAAGAACCAGAACTCTCATATGTTGTTAGTGAGAATGTAACAAGTTACCGCCCTCTGAAAAGCAATATAGGACTACAAAACTGAGTTAAACACATATTTACTATATGATCCAGTATTCTTTTTACCCAAGAGAAACAAAATATTATGTCCACACAAAGACTTGCACTTAAATTATGTTCATAGGAATATTCTTTTTTTTTAACGTTGATTTTTTTTTTTTTGAGAGAGAGAGAGAGAGAGAGAGAGAGAGAGAACATGAGCAGGGGGAGGGGCAGAGAGAGAGGGAGAAGAGAAACCCGAGCAGGCTCCACACAGCACAGAGCCTGATGTGGGGCTCAATCTCATGAAGTACGAGATTGTGACCTGAGCCAAAAATCAAGAGTTGGACCCTCAACTGACTGAGCCGGAAGCATTATTCTTACTGGCCAGAAACCGGAAACACATAAAATGTCCACTGCATGGTAAATGGGTAAATAGTAGAATGGGAAAATGGAATACTACTCAGCAATAAACAAGAATGAAGTACCGGCACATGCACAACATGGATGGATCTCAAAAACATTACGTTAAGTGAAAGCGGTCAAATACAACTTGATTCCATTTTTATGAACTCTATACATTCTATGAAAGAATAAGCTACAGTAACAGAAAATGGTCAGTGACTACCTGGGGCTGAAGGTCAATAGGGGGGATCCGCTGCAAAGACGTTTTAAAGATGAAAAACTTTTTAGGGTGATGAAAAATGTGTCACGTCCTGACTGTGGTGCTAGTTCTGCGTCTGTATGTGGTTGCCAAAATTTATTATTCACTTAATAAGGGTGAGTTCTACTGTAAGTTATAGTAAAGTTATAGTAAGTGATACCTCAGAAAAGACAGGGAAAAAATGTCTCATGGACTTATGAGAGTTGAACTTGTGTTTATCAGGGAGCATATAATATGCAAAAGACAGGTCATTAATCCTTAAATCTGAGCACTGTTTTCCGGTATTTTCCTTATGTTGAACAGTTCTTCAGGCCAGCGTTCACACATATTGCTGCAAAAGTATTTCCCTTGCCTAGGAGTCTTAGAATTCAGCCATTCAAACATAGGAAAAATACTTAATTGGATTGCAGAAACCTGGCTTCTAGTCCTGTTCTCCCCTGACATTACGCATGGCTGAGGGTGAGGTCCTCAGACACATCTGAGCTCTGTAACACGGAGTTTTCCGAGATTCTCAGTCAGAGATCTGTACACCTCCCTTCACCTCCCACTCCGCAAGGTCTTGGATCGAATTTGGGTATCTGGGAACTTGCACAGGAAGAATGTGGATCTCTACACTCACTGCCTTGAACTGAAACTTAGCGTTTCCTCCAGTTAGGAATGCAGATAACAATCTACAGCAGTATTAGCAGTACCTTGCCTTTGTTGTCATAAGACATTGCAGATACTTTTATATCACATGGCAGGTGTTGCCCAGATCTTAAAGTGTTCTTCAATGCTCATCACTATTTCCCTATTACACTATTTCCCTATTCCCACTATTACAAGGTTTATTAGATTTGCCACTGGATATTGTTATTTAAGGTTGTTATCAAAGAAGCTCATATTCTGTGTCATACGGTTTTAAGTGTACGATTAAATCACTTTTAATGACTTGATAATATTTTTTAATAGAATCAGCTTCCTTTGCAGTACTATATATTTTATTTTATACATTTTAAAACACTGTTTGAAGAATGGATCCACAGGGTTTTTCAAAGGGGTCTTTGGCACAAAAATGTTAAAAGTCCCTTCCTGGGCTAGATGATCTCTAACCATTCGTTCTAGTGCTAAGAATTCTATTCAAAACTGACAGAGAGACTCAATGACTCATATTCTAAATGCGATAATTAAAAGCACTTTGAAACGAAGGTGATAAGCAAACGTCAAGACCTTATCTTCTACAGGCCCATGGGTGAAGTGATGTTTTAATAATTTCACTCTGTATTTTCTTAGCTAAATTATGGGGAAAGAAAATGGGTGGTGATATCCATTATTTGGGTCCACATCTCTTCTTTTCCAGGGATTTTCAAGATTCATGGGTCCTGACTTATTTGGATTCTAATTTGAACAAACCAATTGGAAAAGAAAAAAAAAACATATATGAGACAAATGGGGAAATTTGAACACAGACTGTTATTAGATGATATTAAACAACATTATAATTTGTTACTGTATTGTAACATTCTAATATTGTTGTTTTGGATACATCTTTTCAAAACTCCTGGGGCACCTGGGTGGCTCAGTTGGGCATCTGACTCGATTTAGGCTCAGGTCATGACCTCACGGTTCGTGAGTTCAAGCCCTGCATCGGGCTGTGTGCTGACAGTGAGGAGCCTGCGTGGTATTCTCTCTCCCTCTCTCTCTCTGCCCCTCCCCTGCTTGTACTCTCTCTGTCTCTCCAAAAATAAATAAATAAACTTAAAAAACAATTTTTAAAAAATCCTTACCTGTTCGAGATACACACTGAGGTATTTATAGGTGAAATGATATTTCACATTTGCTTCAAAATATTCCAGAAAAAATTTTAAATTAAATTAAAAAGGAGGAAGGGGTCAATGAAACAAGATAGACAAAGATGCAACATGGGTGATGGGCACATAGGGGTTTATGATATTTTTCTATTTTTGTGTTTGAAATTTTTTTAATGTTGATTTTTGAGAGAGAGAGAGAGTGTGTGTGTGTGGGTGTGTGTGTGAGCAGGGGAGGAACAGAGAGAGAGGGAGACACAGAATCTGAAGCAGGATCCAGGCTCTGAGCTATCAGCACACAGATGTGAGGCCTGAACTCAGAAACTGCAAGATCATGACCTGAGCCAAAGTCGGATGCTTAACTGACTGAGCCACCCAGGTGCCCCTGTGTTTGAAATTTTTGTAATAAAAAGTTTTTTTTAAGTTTATTTATTTATTTTGAGAGAGACAGAGACAGCATGAGTGGGGGAGGGCAGAGAGAGAGGGAGACAGAGAACCCTAAGCAGGCTCAGCGCTGCCAGCGCAGAGCCCGACGTGGGGCTCGAACTTAAAAACCTGTGGGATCATGACCTGAGCTGAAACCAAGAGTCAGAAGTTTAATTGACTGAGCCACCCAGGTGCCCCAAAAGTGTTTTTTAAAAGAAGATTCATAAGCCATCAGGATAAATCCTGGCCACAGAAATGTTTGGATTGTACTCGGTTTAAAAAAAGAAACAAAAATCCTGCAAAGGAGCATGGAGTTCCTATCACTCCTTCTTGTCTTAGAACCTGAGCTGCTCTCCTACTTCCAGTGCCCATTTGGCTCCAACCTTGTAGGTTTGCATTTGCAGGACTTTGTATAATCAGCCATTATAACTGACCACATTAACTGTATCTAAAAGCAGGTTAAATCTAGTCTTTGATAGCCAATAGCCGGTTAATTCTTTAATTAACTCATTAGTTATGTCTTTCTATAGCCACAGAGTGAAACCCTACTCAAGCCGGCATGTTTGCGCCACTGGCCAGGGGCTTATAGCTGGGCAAACTGTCATCACCACTGAGGAGCGACACCAGCTTGCTGCCTTGCTGCCTTCAGATCGGTACTGTCTTTGGTGTGATGTCCACTGTCTACCCGTATCTCCCCATGCCTGGGTGAACACTTCTGTTCCTGGAGCTTACAGGTTCTCTGGGAAGCTCCAAAAGCTTTCAAAATTCAACACATACTTGGGGATACTGCCAACCAATCATCTGAAATAGTACAGTAATGCAGTCTAGCACGTGGGCTCTGGAATCAATGCCTGGATTTCAAACCCTAGCTCTGTCACAGTGAGTGTATTTACTCCTTCTGTGCCACAGTTTTGTCATTTGTAAAATGCAGTAATACTTGTAATTATCCTCAGAACAGTGTTATGTGGATTAAGCCACATAATACCATACATGCAAAACACTGAGAGAAGTGTCTGGAGCATGGTATATGCTCAACACTTGCTAACTGTTATTACTGTAAATATTATCTTTAACAACAGCAAAAGTTTTACCCCCAAAATAATGCCCCTGTTTCACCAATGTCAGTAATACTTTAAAATTAATTCTAAGAAAAGATGATACTGAGCTGGATCAATACTCTAAAAGTTATTCTTTGTAAACCACTTCCTTTCACTGAGTTACATGCCTTCTTGGGTTACCATGTGTTCATTTCAAAGCAGCTGCATACAATTTTAAGTCAAAATCACTGAATTTTAATGCCCTTTCTCCGACTGGATAAACTCACCTTAGCAATTACTTTAATCCAACAATTACAACTGAGGACTCACACAATATATATGAGAGAGAATAGGGAAAGAAATCACCGCATGGTGATCGTGCATCCGATTTCAACCTCCTTCCTTACGAGAAGTCCTTCAAGGTCATTAAAAAGGAGTCACATAAATCCAAGGTATTAGAATGAAAAGGATATACCCAAGAATATTTTAAATTAATGAAATAAATGCTCAAACCAGAGCCAGAAATTACAGAAAAAGACTTTTCTAGAAAGTAGACTCTGAAGATGAAACCGGACTTTCAATTTGAATCAAAATGGTGACAGTGGTCGCTAAAGTTCTAGAGTTTTCAGGTTGTAAACTGTGAACAGGGTGTGCTTCTGTATATAATCAAAAGATGAAAACCGCTTTACCCACCAGAGCTAACCACTTACAAGGAAGTCCGGGAAAAAAATTAACCAAAATGTTTAAAGTATCTGAAGGACCAATAGTTCTCTTAATCAAAGCAAAAAGGCATTTAGAAAGTAGATTTTCTTTTATCTTTTTCCATATTCTTTTATCTCTTTGAACAATAGAGAACTGATTAATTTTACTTTTTATTCATAATCAATTTTAGCTCCTGCTACTTTGATAGCTATCATTCCTACTAGAAATGAGAAAATTAAGCCACAAATCTTCATAGATGCCTCATCTGAAGTAATCATATTAATTCTAAAATAATATTACACTTTCTCTAGATTCACTGTGAAATGAATTCTAACACTGAAATGAATTCTAACATTGTGGTTCCAATTTTAATCACTTCAGTGATTCTGATTTGTTCTTTAAATCTATTTATTTATATAACAATGTGACTTATATCCAAAAAGTAAGCAAGTTTTGAAAAACCGCACGATGTTGGTTTTTACCGAATTAGCAGCCATCTCGCTTGTCGCTATAAAGACACGATGTTGATTCTGTGGCGAGGACATGAGCCCACCCCACTTTACCAAGGAACTAGTCTTTCCCGACCGGCCTAACACCACCTTCCCTCGGTCTCTTTTGCAGCCCCCTGCTTTGTTCCGTTATATCACTTGTCAGCATTTGAAATTTATACAGTTGATAGTTTTAGTTCTTTATTGTCTGTCTCTCTCACCAGACTTGATTAGGGAGGGTCTCTCTCTTTTTCTACATCTCTCTCTTACGTATAAAACATATGAAGCTCTCTCCCTGCCCGCTCTTTGTGCCTGGCATATGGTAGGCACACTCACAAGCTAGTTGTCTTAAAAAGATACACCACCGTGATTCACCATTATCTGACCTCCTTTCTCATCAACCAGACCAGGGGTTGCAAACATTTTTGGTACAGGGTCAACGAGTCAGTATTTTAGGCTTTACCACCTCTGTTGCCTATTCTTTCTCCTCCCACTTCCAATAACTCTTTAAAAACACAAAAACCACTTTTAGCTTAGGGCCGTATGAAAACAGGCTGAGGGTGGGATTTGGCCTGCAGGGTAGCGTTTGCCAACTCTTATGCCAGGCTCTAAGTGTCTTCAGAGCAAGCCTGAGTCATGGACCCATTTCTGTCCCCTGGGACCTATCATAGTCCTAAGCACATACAGGTTCTCAATAAACCCAGAACTCAGTTGCATTGGGTTAAAGTGATTAGGTCAGGGCAGAGAAGATAAAAAATTAAATGGAACAGCCCAAATGGTCAGATTTAGAGCAACAGATATTTTGCCACGGAGACCTGGCTTGCGGTCCAGGCCGGATGACTCAAAGGGTCGCTTACCAAGGATTTACGGGTAATGAGAAAAGACAGCTTCTCATACGATCACACGCTCCCTCGCTTGCCTTGGGAGTCACAGACCTCAATACCCTCCACTTCCGAGCAGCGATCCTGCTACCGTGGGCTGGTGCCTCCTCTCGTATCTACTTAGAGTACAACTGCCTGGGACCATGAAGAAGAGCTGATGTTTTTCCCAGTGGTTGCTTTTATTCTGTGTTACCGTGCTTTGCTGTCTGGTTCTCTTGTCACCCAGCATTCTCAGAAGGTGCTGGCTTAAAGGTGACATGTCCCTCCAGAGCTCGGCAAACACAGAATTATCTCCGTAACCACTACAGATAATTCTCACATGTTGGCTGGGAAACCTTCCTGAACACAATTTTTGGATGGGAGCACTCCCTGATTCTTGCATGGTTCCAAGTCTTGCAGTATGTTGATAATGGATGAAGGAAGGAAAGAAAGAAGGAAGAAGTGGACAAAAACTCTCCACAGCCATGATCATGGCCCCGTCCCCACTCCTGAAACCGTCAGAAAGCTGGGAGGTTGCAGAGGCTCCTGAGAGAACCCAGAATATGTACAATGTTTTCCCCGAGGACATTCTTGCTTCCGCACACTCTAGCAAAGTGTGAGGTCAGAGCCGCCTGCCTCGAGAGAGAAGCGCCTCTTTCCTCTGGCATCCAAAATGCTCAGAATTATTACCAGCACCTGCCCTAGTGACCGAGTTCTTCCCAGGCCTGGGACACAAGAAAGCAGCAGAAGGGTGAGAATAATATATGTAAAGGCAGGCTGCGTGTTGATGATGGAGCAGGAAATAGCATCTAGCCCCATAATTCACAGACGAGGTCATATCCACCAAGGAGCCACGAGTGCAGGCAGTAATGCTAAGAGACAAGGGGCAAGCAGCCTGGGGAGGAAGAGAGTAACGGCCTGAGGAAAACACTCCGGAAAAAGTAAATTAAACGAATCCCAAAGCCCTAGTAGCTGTTGTAAAGAGTGACTGTGGGTTCTACATTTCTGAAGAAGAGAACCACAACTAAGTGGAAACGTGACTCTGGGACTTCATGTTGCACATCTGACTTGGAAAAGCGAAGACAGGAAGGTGGAGAAGGAGCTGTAAGAAACACCGGACCCGTGGTACCAGGGGAAATATTCTTTGGGGGACAGACCTTCCAAAGGAACAGGAACCGCTCTAACACCACGTGTACCGATGAGGGAGGGCAGGAGCTGGCAGGTGAGTTCTCCCTCAGCCCCGTGCAGCCCTCCTGCTCGCTGCCACCAGAAGAGTCATTGTTGAGTCGCATGCGGAAGACACAGGTGAGAATGAACAATGGCAAGAGTATCTTTTGTACCTTCATATCTGATAGGATCTGACATCAAGATTTTGGGAAGTAGAATCATGGCTGGAAAACCGAAATAAGTTTCATTTAAAGAGCTGAGATTTCATGCCACTGCGGTTGAGCATTCCTCTAATTTCACGTTTGCAATTATCCTTCTGTGCGTCCCTCCTTCTGTGTCCTTTTCTCACAGCCACTCTGGGTGGCTTTCTGACTGTCACCACCACCATTCGAGGCAGGGTACAGGCCCCCTCTTGCTGGGCTGGGCTAGGGGAACTGCGCCAACCAAATCACCCAGGCACCTGTCCAGGGTCATGAGAGACGAACCAAGAATGTAATCAGGATCTGGGGTCGGGTTACCAGGCTAGAAGCAGACTCGCTGGGATCAAGATGGTGTGTAAAGTGAATGTGGCAAATAGGAAATGGGATCTCACAAGGGAATTAGGACTCAGAATGAAAAAAACAAAACAGCAACACATAAGATGAGAATCAAAAGTGGTGGCTGGAAGAACCAGTAGGGCCACGTGAGATGACCAGCAGAGAGGAGGTTGCCAGGAGGCCTTGACTGTGAGGCTTCCTCTTCCACCTGGCCCTGTATTACGGGTTAAGCTCCATATGCGAATGTCTCCACAGGACTTAACAACCAGATCCCCAGGGTACATATGAGGAAATGAAAGCAGAGGGAGGCTCGTCCCAGTGATCTGAACATCATGTAACTAGTTGGAGGAACACCCAAGATTAAAATCTCTTTTTATCTGTGCATAGAATGAATACACTGCGATATGCTTGCATTCCTCAGGTGCATGTAAAGAGATGATCCCAATGCAGGACTAGCTATAGAGTAGAAGCCCAATGTGAAGCACTTCATGAAGAGGTGTTTATCATTGGGAAACACCTCAAAATCAGAGCCAAGGCTCAGTTATCTCTGTGCAGATTATACCATGGTATTCGAGGCTTTCTGTCTCTGTCTCTTACTGTCTGTTGGTGTGAAATGGGGTAAGACAAAGGAATTTAAAAACTATTTTTTAGTCTAAGCAAATCGCAACCAAAAATGTCCGTCTGCTGGGGAAACAAAAATCCCCAAGTCAATGGCTTTATACTGTCTGAGGGCCTGGTTAAATAGGGCCAAGGCTCCTCTTCCTGGAATAGTTTATTAAGGTCTAGGGTAGTTTTATCCACTGAATGAAGTCAAGCCAAGCCCGCTGCTTTTCTGTAATTTGATTTGTGAGAGCTGGAATTACGTGTCTTCGGCTTAAAGACTGGGCATTTTGCAGAGCAAACCTGGCACCATGGGTTAATAAGTTTTATATAACCAAAAATAAATGAGAGAGACTTCAAATTATCCATCAGGAGAAAGGTGGACCAAAGTTTACTGACTCGCTGATTAATGTAACACAATAAGCATTTAAATATGCCTATCTGTGGAATAAAAATGAAAAGTGACACCGGGGATACATTCCAACTTGTCTCACCTTTTACATATCTATTATGTGTTATCAAAGATGTAGTCTTTTCCCTTAATAAGGATGATAACCACATGACCAAAACAAGTATGTTTTGAATAATCCTGAAAGTTTTGGAACCTCATGCTGGAAAGATGCTTTGAAATAGGAATCTGGAACCCTGAGTTCTTAAACTCCAGGTTTCTCAAACTCAGCACTATTGACAGTTTATACCCAAATGATTTTGTTGCTGTTGGAGTGCTGTTCTGTGCATTGTAGGATGTTTAGGCAACCTCCCAGCTCTCTACCCACGAAATGCCAGTAGCAACAACCACCATCCCCACTCCCCTCCTGCTCAATCGTGACAATCAAAAATGTCTACGGACACCGCCAAACATCTGCCGAGGGGCAAATTATACGTGGTTGAGAACCACTGGTCTAGAGATATTTTCTCTTTAAGACCACGTGGTAAATATACTAAAGTAAAAGGAATCACAGCAGGGCACTAAAGGTTTTCACAGCCATTATTACATAATTTTATCCACTGAATGAAGTCAGTACATGGACGTACATGCAAATGAATGTAGGCTGACGTGCTCATAGCAAAAGTATACTCACTGTGTACAAGAAAACAGAAATCTTTCCACATCAGCAGCAGAGTGAGTTTTGTAAAGCCTTCTGCATCATATTCCACGACACCTCTGGGTGATAAGAACACACACACAAAGAAGAAACCCTCATAAAAACAAGGCAGAAAAGAGATGAAACCATGTAAAGAATAGATTCCTAGAGTCACGGTGACTGAATCCAAGAGGCATTTAAGGTGAGTGTTACCATAGGAAGGACATGGGATTTGGAATGGCAGCATCTACATTTGTGTTACAGCTTTGCCATTTACTACCTATCACGATTCCGGGCAAATCACTTAACCTTTGGAGCCTCAATTTCCTCATCTGTAAGACAAATAGAACAATATTTTCGAGCTTCATTACAGGGTCGTGAAAAACAAGTAAGATAGACCATACAATGCTATGCAAATGCTGGTTATGAGTAAAAGGACAAATTAAGCAATCAGGTCAACAGGGACACTGCTGTCTGGATGGTGATTAAGACCCACTTTCACTCGGGCACTAAAAAGCAATGAGCAGTGACAACGTTACTAAGTCTGGAAGTCTATGTTAGTTTCTTCCAAAGTACTTGGAATCCTTTCACTTGTGTCCCCTGTCCTCCCCACCAGGCTCAAGACAAAGTAGCCACGTTAGCTGGGTGGACACTGGTTCAGGTGGGAGATGCACAGGACGGGTGTCAAGGAGAACAGCCCCCGACCGCTAAGGGCCTGGCCAGAATCCTGATAGGCTAGCCTCCCCCGCTCCCCTCAAGAGCTGAGTGCTTGGGAGACGTGACCATAAGGTGACAATACTAACCACACACTGAGGACAGGCATAATCTTCTCTGTCGTCCACCAGTGGCGTGTGCTATCTCCCTGGCTGAGTCAGGCCAATCAGACTGTCGATACCAATGGCCTGCCAGTTTCAGTAGGAAGGGTGAACTCATCATAAGGGCAAAGGGAATTAGGACACTAAAGACTGAGTGATTTGCTCAAAGACTGTTGGCACATCATTCAGATGACTTAGGTCAATAAGTTTAGTCACCGGTTTATATTTCTTTTCGTGAATTTATAATCAACTCAACATGTTAAACACTGCTATCTAAGCTTTTTAGATCCTGCATGCTGTACGTAAAAACAAGCACAGAATCCTTTCCATTATGCATACAGTACAGTAATAGAATAGTATTTGCACAGGATTTAGTAGTTGTATACAAGTACTACTATATTACTGTGTTATATGCATAATAAAACATACACAAAATGTATATTAAAAAAGAGTGAGACTTTTCCAAAAAGATGTAAATGTGAGTTTTCCTATTTTTCTTGGGTGCGAATGGAGTGAGGTGGGGTGTGTGCCCCCTACTTGGGAGGTTACTGTGTTAGCTCCTTCATTTTTCATTGTATATTCTTAAGATAATTTCCTCAAAAATTAGAAGTCCAATGGTGCCATTTACTAACCACTGTTTGTATCATAAGAACTTTTTCAAAATGTTCATAAGTAAAGCTGAAAAAAAATCGTTGAGTATTAAAGGCTTATGTGAGAGACAGTCACACTGTTTAGATATTGACAGTTCTATTTTGGAGGCATAAAAAGTTCCACTATATATAATGAGAAAATTTCTTAAAATTGTTTTGAGGAGTCAGAAATTTTGCCCATAATTATGCTACAGTTTATAAAATTATATCCCTGGGAATGGCCAACCTTATTCTTTGTTTTGCCCGCTCCTGCCTAGTCCCAATTTTTTTGGTCCCAATTTCTTCATCTCCTTGTTTAAAATCTTAACTTTGTGTGACTATATATATCTTTCTATCTTTATAAACCTTCTCTGGAACAAGGTGGGCTATAAGCAGATCGCTAACACCCTTAGTGCTCAGCCCCCCTGAATGGGTACAGCGCTCCATCTTTTGAAGAAGACTGTGGAGAAAACACGGTCCCTCTGCCCTTGAGCTAAGCCCTGGGCAGAAGCTCAACCAGGCCTCAGACGCCATTTAGGAAAACAGACCTGCAGAACAGCAGGCCACCGGCAACCTGAAGGAGGGGGCCAGCCAGGGGGGCGGCAGCAGGAGGAGATGCACTCCCCAGCCCCACGCCTGCTTTCCCCTCTCTGTGCCTTCTTCCAACTCCTAATCCCGAGTGTGAGTCGCTGCTTTTGCGTCTAACGCCGGCTTTCCTCCCTGAGAAAAGCCTGCCTGAGTCTCGAGAACCAGGGTTCCCGCCCTGGCCCTGTCTCTTCCGGGCAGGTCACAAGACTTCTCAAAGGTCCAGGGCTTTCTTCAGTCAAACGTGCCAATAATGCCCACGTGGCTCCCTCCCTCACGACTCCGGGGAGCAGCTGGAGGTGTGCGCTGTGCACACTGCAGAGAGCTCAAGAACAAGCAGGCCTCGCTGCCCTCGTTACTGCTGGGCTTGGGGTTAGTCGTGAGGCTGCTCCAAATTCTGCTCCACAATCAATAACGCGATTCTGATATGCAGCAAAATCCTAAAAAATGTCTTCCTGGGAGCTTTAGCTTAAGCAACATACCAAAAAGAATCAAAGTGGCACTGAAAAGCTATTCCGTACAAGAGCAAGCTGCTATTTTCTCAATCAAGCTCTCGCGTTAGGGCCATCAGGATGGGAGGACATTGTTGGTACATGGTTTAAGCACAGAGGAACTTACGTGCCGAAGTGACTGAGGAAAGCAGCAATATACTCCCTTCTTTTGTGGTATCCTTGAATCACATACTGCACCTGGAACAGGAACCCAAAGCTGAGGAACAGGGAGTATTCAAATGCTATTTTACAAAGCATTTCGAAGATTCAGGGAGTAGAAAGAATGGTTAAATGAATACCCATATTCCTGCCACCTGTATTCAACAACTATGAGTATTTTGTCTGGTTGCTTCATCCAGCCATCTACCTCCCTAACAAGCTATCAGTCAATCTTGCTGAAACATTTCAAAGGAACTTAGAGACACCATGGAAGTTTCTCCCTAGATACTTGGGCATGTACCTCCAAAAAATAAGATATTTTCCTACATAGCCACAATGTTATGATCGTACCCAAGAAATTATCAGCCATTTTCTGACTTCATCTAGGGCCCTGGGTGTTTTCAAAATATCCCAATTGTCCCCAAAATGTTCTTTTAAAAGACAGGGCATACTCAAGGGTCAGGCATTTAATCTAGAAAGTCTATTAATGTAGATTAATACGACCGTGTGTGCATGTGTCCATGCCTGCATGCACATATATGATTCTGACTTTTCAAAGAGATTGGGCTAGTTGTCTTGTAGAATGTTCTGCATTCTAGACTCTCTGATTGTTTCCTTACTCCCTGTATTTGTCCTCTACTCCCTGTATTTCCTATTAATTGGAAGTTAGACTAAAGGTGTGACTAGATTGGGGGTGTCTGGGTGGCTCAGTTGGCTAAGCGTCCAACTCTTGATTTTGGCTCAGGTCATGATCTCAGGGTCATGGGATTGAGCCCCGTGTAGGGCTCTGCACTGACAGCACGAGGTCTGCTTGGGATTCACTTGCTCCCTCTCTCTCTGCCCCTTCCCTAATCACATGTGCCTGTGCATTCTCTCTCTCCCTCCCTCCCTCTCTCTCTCTCAAAATAAATAAACTTAAAAAATAATGTGTCTAGACTAGACTAGATTCAGGTTAAATATTTTTGGCAAAACAGCTTCATAAGTGATGGTGGGCTTGATCACTGATTTAGGTGACGACAGCAGGACGACAGCAGGACTAATCCATCGTAAAGGGAGGTTTCCCCTTTGCTGCCGCCAGCAGTGACCCCTGGGTATGCTTCTCGAGGCATGAGAAGACCTAGTCCCCTCTCGACCTTTTACCTCACGGTTTCGATACCTGTTGGAGATCCTTGTCTGAATCAGATTTTTCATTAGGAGCCAAAAAGTGGTGATTTTTAAAAATTCTAACCCTCCTTGTGTACTTACCATCTGGAATTCTCTGTAAAGAGTTTCCTCACATCTAATGGGGGCTATTTTATCCTGAATTAGGACTCCTATTGAAAAGGCAGGATAATGCTTAATTCTTTCTTTTCAAATTCCTAGTATTCAGAAGAAGGAGTGTTACAATAGATTTTATTTTGCCTTTTCAGATTTCCTTGTTATCACCAAATGACCGTTTTTATTTTTAAAAAAAATTGTGAACTTATTAAGCTGGGCATCTGAAAGTTAGTCATTTACCCATCAGCTACTAACACAAAAATTCATTCCTTATAATGTCCTCACAGTGGCTCAAAGAAACGGCGCGGGGCGGGGGGAAGCGGCCCCCCAAATTGTTTTTATTGGCTATAGCCACAATGAGTTTCCATGGCTAACAAAAGCTTGAGATAAAGTGCTTGAAATAACCTTGACACAATTGGTAGTGATAGCCATTTTGTACCCTTTAAAAGTAAAACAATTCTATTTATATAATAGGGGTTTATGTCAATTTATAAAAACAGTGCTTACTTTGCAGGCTTAATGCAGGATCAGAAATGTTATTTTGGGAAAAGAAAAACAGATGATAAGTTTGCTTAAGTGGCTTTGTTTAAAAAGGGGATGAAAACAGTTCTGTGTACTTGATTTTAAAAACAGAAAACCATTTTAACAGAAACCCACAACAAAACTGGCTATAAAGATAGATTCCCATGTAATTATGGAAATTCATTTGAAGAGATTGTTTCTAAAAGCAGCCCATACTGTCCTCGTTTGTAGCAAGCATAAGAACATCAATTTTAAAAGACAAGTAAAATTAATGAAAGGGAACCAGATAAGAAAAACAAACCGATTCTTATATTTCTGGGAAAATGGTAATACAATTTTTTGGAGAAAAATGTGTGACTAGAAATTAATCTCAATTGGAGAGCTTTAAAAAAAGGCTTTTCTTCTCAATTCTGGAAGACCAAATTTGCATGTTTCTCTAAAATACTGGGACACAGATTTGAAGGCAGTGTAAAGTCCCACAATGTAAATAAGAATTCTATCCTCCGATCAGTCCTCAAGGAGGGCAGTGGCTGGGGGAATTTGGTCCAATGAGAAGCGTCCACTTCACGAGAGTTAGATGCCCCGGAATCTGTGCCAAGCCCACAGACTGCAGAGTTGCCAGATTTTAGGTTCTCTGACATTTAAAAACTAATACTGAAGACTCTGAAATATTATTGTACTTTTAAAATATTTCCTATATAGAGATGAGCCATCTTTTGAAAGAAAGAGACAAACAAAAGATTTATTTTCCAGGCCAATGTGAACAAGTCAATAGGGGCATAGAAAACAGTACTTTGGAACTTAAGTGAACTGAGTCAGTCCATGTAGAAGAAGAGAGTAAATCAGTATTGCTTGTGGATTAACACGTCCAGTATTTAGCTAAATACACTGGCTGGACATGAACGAGCATATTCTTATGTTTTTTTAAAAGTATCTAACAATAGCCATTAACGTAAACTCAGCTACTTGGCAGTGTAATGGCTCATAAATGCAGCTCAGGGAAAGCTTTCGATAATCTGATGTGCTGGGTTATTGGACCGGCTGACCTGGAGATCTCGCCCTGAGGAGCGGGGCTCTGGCAAACTGCTCCTGGACAGGACACGGACAATCAGGAACTCACTACTAAAAAGTGAGGTACAGAAAAACAGAAAGAGCTGAAGGCAGCTCTAGTGAATTACCTTGATGCTAGCCAGTGGCAACCCGCCCCCCCCAAAGCCATGCATGCATGCATCAGATAACTGGGAAATGGAGGAGTTCAAAGGTGAACGATCTAGCAAAAACTCAGGACACAAAGGAAATTTCAGAAGAAGGAGACAGAAGTTTAAAAGATGAAGATAAGGCTGGAGCAGGAGGTCAGAATCCTTAGAAAAGGAAGGAGGGTGAAGAACTAGGGAGAGAAACGGATGAGCTGTAATTCACAGTAAGAAAGGCCGACGTCAGGTGGAGACTGACTCTAAGATGGGGTGAAGAAGCTGGCGCCTGCACACAAGGCCGTGTAGGTGCCACGCTGGAGAGAGGAGCCTTACAAGGGGCGAGGGGAGGGTCAGGAGACTTGCTTTTACCTTGTTGGTGAGCAGGTGGCATACTTGAGGCACATAATCAATGAGACATCCTCCTCCTGGGAAAGCTGGGATATGAAGAGCTGAGGAGCCTCCAAGCGCACTGAAAGGACAAGAGGACAAGGGACACTTGTCTTAGGGCTCCGACAAGGTAGAAGTGGTACCCTCACAGACTTGGCTTCTCTTACCAAGGTCTGCCCACGAACCGCTTGGAATGATGACAACGGGAATATGGGCTTCGCTTTATGATTAGATTTATTTTAACCCACTTTGTTAATTCAGCGTGTTCGTGTTACCGATGAATAACAACGAATGATTCTGTCACACAAGAGTACAAATTAGCACATTCTGATTGGCATGGGTAAATGTCTTACCAATAGTAATGGATTGGACCTAGTATGGAAACACATTTTTTTCATCCCCTTCGTTACGTGCCAGGCAAAGAGAAGTCAGAAGTCATTCGTTAAACCCCTGAATTGAACTGAACTGAGTTGCTGCAGCGCTCCCAACAGTGCACCAGAGGGACCAGTTCTGCCCTCACCAGCTTGGGGGCCCTGGGAAGCCTCCTTGGGCTTTAGCGCCCTCATGTTTAGTGTGAGGCAGGTGGCCTAGGACAGGGGCTGCAGACTCCAGGGTCTACCCGGCCCAGGTAGGTGATGGAAACGAGCACAGAGAACTGGAGTTTCTGCCCAGTGGAAAGGGCCCTCCACCTCTTCTCTTCAGCTGATCTCTGCCACGTGGGAACACAGGCCCGGTCTTATAGGAGCTCAATTTTTCATGTGAAGCCAGAAATCCAGAAATCCAGAATATTTAACGTCTCAAGTTTTAAACGGTGGCAACTAATTAAACACCTTCTGGAACACCATGCCACCTGGTCCTGTGTCTCTGGACCAATATGGGTGGGAAGTCTGTAACTAGTCCAAGTCAACACTGACATCCAATCCATCTAAACAAGAAGGTACAGTCAAAAATCACCAAACCAAGCACTACGACACAACACGGATCCAGAAATAGTTTCCAGGTCCTGAGCAGTATACAGTTCGTATCTCATTCTTTTAAACTGTTCTTATTTTTTTTTAATGTTTATTTATTTTTGAGAGAGAGAGAGAAACAGAGTGCGAGTGGGGCAGGGGCAGACAGAGAGAGATACACACAGAATCCAAGGCAGGCTCCAGGTTCTGAGCTGTAAGTGCAGAGCCCGATGCGGGGATCGAACTCACGAACTGAGATCATGACCTGAGCCGAAACTGGACACTTAACCGACTGAGCCACCCAAGCAGGCGCCTCTCGTAATCATCCAATCTTGATTTTATCTTCTTTTCTCTCTCAGTTTCCTTTGGTCCTAATTTGTTTTTCTTATTTGAATTTTAGCTTAATGTGTAGGTCTTCTGCTGTAAGCCCCTTGAACCATCTCTGTAATATGATGGGGTGTAAAAAGACCCCTAAGATCTGTTAATGCTGTGATAATTGGTTAACCAAGTCCCCACAGTTACAAGGCAGTAAACGGAAGCAAAGTGCTTCACAATAACAGTCTAGAAAATCATTCCTAAATAGTTTAGAGCAGAAAGACTTAGCCGAGGGTTTGCGATACAGAGAACAATACACAGAACTACTGAAAGGGTTCCAGACCCAGCCTGTCTCCCTATTGACTACAGATTTCTGAAATTAATTTTTCTGGTAGGAATGAATATTTTGTTTATTTATTTATGGAATGAAAATGTCCCAACACACAAATAAAACCCCAGGTGATATGAGGAAGTCAACATCGGGTGGAAATATTTGCTGTTGACTTTTTTCTATTCAGATGATACCTAAAAAGCACAACAACTCTGACAACTGAGAAAATTATGAGACAGCATTTGACTAAGTATGACATTAATGAATCATCTACAGCCTGCAACTGCACAGAATCAGCAAGAACATCATTTCCGTTTGCTACTCTCAGAGCAGACACTGGCTTAGATTTACTCTAAACTCTGAAGAAGGCTAGGAAAATTCCTATGACTTCTTGTGAACTGGAAGAAGGCTTTTTGTCCCCTCTTTTGTATGCAAATGTACACAGAGGGCACACTTCAAACCGGAAGGTTCTACTGGTTCCATTAGGATGGAAACTGATCCAGAAGAAAATTCTGTAGCACAAGAGTAACAAATCCAATATTTATATCCTGTAGTTACTGGGAGAAATATCTGTGTGACACAGAAAATACCAAGATCCAGCTTCTCATTGCTTAGAGGAACAATCTTTGGCATGATAAAATTCCAAAAAATAATTTGAACAGTTTCCTGGAATTGATTATAATGGGCTTTGACCTGTATAAAATATTACAGGATAAGTTCTTAATCATTCATTAAATTGAATACAAAAAATGAAAATAGTCTGTGGGTAATCCTCTAAACTTGAGACTCTCTCTGCTTCTGAAATACAGCCATTAAACCAAAATTACCTGTAATGATGGAAAGAAGCAGAGATGTGGAGAAATCCAAAGACCGTCTGCTTGGCCACCAGGCCCGTCTCTCTCCACTCTGCTTCTGTGTTCATCGGGATCTAACACTTGTTGCTAGGTGCTTTCTCATGATCGAACTTAATCCTCCCCACAATTCAATGAGGTGACAATTATCAGTGTAATTTTACAGGTGAAGAAACTGAGGCTCAGAGAGCAGAAGAAATTTCCTTGGGTTCATTCACACAACCAGAAAATGATAAAGTCAAGATCTGAGCTCAGACCTGCCTACTGCCAGAGTCCAGGCTGTTACTGCTGAATTCCGTGCCTCCCTGAGAGCAGGGGGCTTTTACTCTTGAAAGGGCTGCAGGGACGGGAAGAAACAGTGGGTCTGGCTACCAGTGAGTGGGACCAGGATTCCAGGGATGCTGTAGGGCTTCCAGAAGCACTCCGACTACCCCTGAAGCAGGCACTGTGTTGTACAGCCCACCATCTCTCCTGACATTCCTCCACACCGCAGCCGAGCAAGCATTCCTGTCGATTTTGTTCGTACTTCAGTCTCTCCCACCCCAACCACCAAACGACCAGATTCACTGGATCTCAGATGCGAGGAGCCACCCTCTCTGCCATGTCTCACTGTGGGTGACCGAGTTGGCTGCACAGGGTGAGCCTCAGTGAGTGAAGTGCTTCCGATACTATGAAGGATTGCTTTAAGTGAGAGTTTATTTTTAAAATGGCACTTACTGCAGCCTTTCTTTAACTCAGGAGTTCCTCAGCTTGGGAGGGTACTAAACCTGACTTCCAGCATCACACACTGATAAGTGCTGCTGATTCATGTATAAATATCCGCCTCATGGGTAAATATTTAACAGGTTTGCTATAGCCTGAATGCTGCCCTGATCATGCTCAATAAACAAAGTCAAGTGCCATGAAATAAAAAAGCTATTATGTTTTTAAAAGGTGCAAGATGGAGGTAAGGCCTTGTGATCTCTAATTATTTAATATTCACGAATCAAAAACTACTGGGTTGAGCACGTACAACAGAAGGCTCAGCCTGTGCAGATTCCAGGGCTCACGGAGCTCTTCCCAGGAATGCAGGGCTGGCTGGAGAAGGCAGGGCTGGACCGGTTGGCTTAGTGGCGGGAAGGGGCTGAGGACAGGGTGAGAAGGGGGTGGAGGGGACCACTGCTGTTGATTCTTCTGATCTTCAGACCGGTGAGGTGAGGAAGCGGGGTACAAAGTGACGGAAAATCAACTACTGGGGGGGGGGCATCTCAGGTTGAAATTAGGAGGAGAAAGGGGTGAAGGGGCTGTTCTGATGAGAAAATACCATCTATCTCTTTATTGACTGAAATGCGCCATGAAATTAGCTGATAATTCTTAGAACTGAAACTGAATCTGTGGATACAAATTAGAAGGACAAGACCAGAGTCTGAGAAATCTGTCCAACAATGGAGCTGAATAGACCAAAAGGTAGCCAGAAAAGCATTTCCAGGTCCGTCTCACTGGATGTAAAAGTCAAATACAAGAACTGTCTGTGTTAAATGTATTGATACAATGGTTTTCCATGCAAATACAGCCAAGAGAGCCCTTTGTGAACCTGGCTCTGTCTGCAAATACTCAGAGCACTTCTAATACTGAAGACTTGACTTGGCTACAGTGCAACAACACAAAGGAAATACTTTTGAGCATTTTGACATGGAAAAATGCAGGGAGTCAGCCTGTCTGAAGGCCTGACTTGGGACAATGGGGTTTGATTTTAACCCATTATGGAACAGTAACTCTTCCTCTCCAAGTGGGGTTTTACCTTACTAGCCCGAGCAAAACATGACTTGGCACTGGAGAAAGCAAGAAGGGCCAGTGGTTTTCAATTATAATTCTTGCTTCTGCCAAGTTTGTTCTGCTTGGTTCTATTCAATGCTCCCATCAGTGCAGTGGGGTAACACTCCTCTCAAAAAGACCCATCTCTCTCAAGGGAGAAATAACAATCACAATCACGTTAATAATTAAAATAGCACCAAGCACTCCAAGAGAGACTTCATTCTAAACCGCCTCCTCTTGGAGCATGCTGTGGTCAAGGGTTATGTCAAGGCCCTTCAGAGACACTTGGCTCAGCGTTATCATCCAGCTTTTGCCTTTGGATGGGATTCCGAGGGAGAGGACATTGCCTCCTCCACAATATGATTCTGGGGAGTGTTGGAGGGTCAAGCACTGACACGGGGAACTTCCAGGATGTCAGACGGACACAAGTTGCCACTAAGCCCCAAGGCTAAGAGACATCCTAAGGAAAGGTGAGCCTTCAATTCAATTCAACAAACACTAACTGTATGCCTAACTGTGTTTAAGGACTTTAGTTTCCCATTCTGGAGATGTGATTAGGGCACCACTGCTAATTCCCTTCACGGTAGAGAGATGCCAGGGAACCTCAAGAATCTGGAGCACTCTATAATGCCAGAGTATGTTTCCTGGTGGCCCGCCAGGAGGGCCATTACAGCAAAACAGAAGTCACTGGTATTTATTGAGTATCCACTTTTGCCAGGCACCCTACCAGGCACTTCACTATCTCTAAACCTCATAACAGCCCGGCCAAGTGGACCTAATGAGTCCAATTTACAGAAGGGGAAACCAAGGGTCTTAGGGTCTAAGTATCTTTCCAAGGTTACCCAGGCAAGCGAGCTGCAGAGTCTTCTTGGTTCCAAAGTCTACGTCCTTTTTCATCAGAAATTCTTTCATAGAAAGAGGTGTGAGAAATTTGAAACTCTCACCCCCCTATGTCCTGAAACAGCAGTGTAAGTGGCTGAAATTATCCTCAAAAAAGCTTATATCCATGAAACTCATCACTGTGCCGTCTCACTTGTTCTTAAGATATCATATGTCACAACAAGTTAACTTGCAGGATAGAGAAAAAAAAGTCACGTATAGCTTCTGAAAACCCACAAGCACACAAATAGTACATTAAGGAGAGACACTGGTTTATTTGTTTGTTTGTTGTTCCCAACGGGATTTTCTTTTTTCCTAGCAAAGCATTTTCTAGTGCTATTGTTAGTTCTTGTCTCATTTCATGGATTCAACTCTGAGCCGTCTCAAGAATCTCTGGATACCTCAGTTAAACAAAATCAGGGTATAATTCAAAATAAAAAAAAAAAAATCTCAGCAAGTATAACAGGAGAAAACAGAGATCACAGAGACAAGTTTACAAGTAGAAGAAAACACGGGGAGTCAAACTGGATGAGGGGTTCACTGAGCACCAATGGAGGGCTGGCCATACTACATTTGTGACTAACCCAATGTTTCTATTCAGCATAAGTCAGGTCTTTATTAGAGTACTGTATTCCATTTCTTGTTTCCCATTTTTAGAGGGACATACGAAAATGGAAATGTTCTGAGACAATGACAAATATGACTGAATACTTAGAAAATGTCCCTCTGGAGGAAAAGTCTAAAAAGAAGCTGAAATTGTTAAGTAAAATTATTTAGAAGGTTACGGAATTATTAAATAGAGTAACTTAAGAATGTGAAGACATACTATATGGGCAATTTGAATCAGTGGTTCCTTGCTTGGGCACCGTATACATGAAGAGTTTAAAATATGACGGATTTCGTTGGTACAGTGAGTGAACTTTCCACAGGATGAAGAGGGAATAATAGGTCCATCTGAGAAGCAGTAGGTGTCAGGCACTCTACTCAGTGGCCTCCTATATGACATCAACTCTGCTTCACACCAAGCTGCGCCAGAAGAGTTATCCCATTTTACAGACGGGAAGGCCGGGGCTTAGAGAAGTTCCGGAACCTCTCCAAGGTCACATATATAGTAAATGGCAGAGTCAACTAAATCCAGGCGTCTCTGACCTAAATCTACCCCACCCTCAGGTTATCACTTCTGCGATTTCTGAATCCCTGTCTGCAGACCGGATATCGGTTCCACGTGTATCAGCTTTATCGGGCTCCTTCTGGCTTGGGTGGTTCAGGCAGATGCCTGGGTTGACTGAGCCACTGAGGCTGCTTCCAGGAACATTTATTCAACTGCTTCAGGTACCTGAAGAAGCAATTAAGGCCTTTTTCATTGTAGGCAAGCGAACCCCAGGAAACCCAGAAGCACTCTTGAGGGCCGGAGGACACGATGGGCAGTTTCAGCAGATAGGAGGCGGCACGCAAGCCAAGAGACTTCACGCTTACAAAAATACAAAAGATGGAATATGGTGATTGCAGACAGAACATGTCTCACGACACGAAAGCTAACCAAGTTTTTGTTCGGAAATGTGTTTTTTAAGTTTGTTAACATCTTTAAAAAAGCCTTCAAGGGACGGTAATCTTAACAGCTGTCCACCATCAGGATTCTGTTAGCATGTGGAAAAGCATTTAAAGTAAATCCCCCAAAACAACAACGGACTCGGCAGATGTTGTATTAAGATTTGGTCTGAACTACTTACAGTGATGCCTGGCCACACGAGACATGAACAGACCAGGCAAAAGAAAAGCTTTCTCCCTCTTGCCTTTTGATCCCTCGCCGCGTATCTGCAGTTGACTGCACCACAACTTCTTTAAGAAATGGAACTATTTTCAAAGACCAGTCATCAGGAATGTGTAAAGTGACTATGAGTTTGTTATAAATTTACAACCCTGAGGTTCCAATGAATGGCTTTACCGCTCTGCTATTACACAGGCAGAGGTTCCTCTTCCTATGGTGTACTTTTATAACATATTTACTGCGAAAAGTTCAATACCTACATGTATCACATCGTGACACTGTATGCTTTGAATATCTTACAATTTTGTCAAGTATACATCAATAAAGCTAGTAAAACATCAGCGCACACCACAGTTACCCTCGACTATACCCTCGACTAAACCCACAAGCATTTTTACAACTCCCTCATGGCATGCTGGTTTTAATGATGGTCAATGGCAGACACAGAGAACGAGGGGGGAAAAATGCCTCTGCCTGGCCAGGGCAGAGAAGGGTATCCACCTGATTCCTGTTTACTGTTAGTCACTAAAGGCTCAGGCACATAAACAGCATTAGGCAACTTCATGTGCACATTACTGGTCTCTGTGCTCAAAGAGCTAATCTGTAGAAGCTGCAGCTGGGCTTGCCCACACAAAATCAAGCAGAGATACCAGAAGATGAGATTAGCCAGGGTGCCAGAACATAACACTTTACAATTTGTTTCCAAAGTGCTCATTTTTTTTTTTTTTTACAACAGCCTTACAAAGTAGGTAGGAAGTGTTGTTATACCCATTATAGAGATAAGAAGACTACGACTTGAGATGGGGGACTTGCCCAAGGTCTTAAAGGTGGAAACCTTGAAAATGGGATCGCGATCTTTTCTCTGCACTACTAGTTGTCATGATTGTGTGAGAATAATCTGGGGAGCCTGTTAAAAACTCAGATACCCAGGCATCACCCCAGAGAAGCTGATTTATTAGGTTCAGCAGGTCTGAGATGGGACCCTGGAATCTGCATTTTAAGATTCTCTAACGGATGTAGGTGCAGGCGGTCCTCACACCGCTGCTCTGTACATGATGCTGAGGATGCACAACTGGGACTGAGAATGTGGAAGGTGCAGGAAAAGCAAACTTGCACCCCATCCCTGGTGCATTAGGTCACTGACAGTTTGAAAGGCACTGCGGACAAGAAGGTGAAGAAAACCTAGACATGCTCTCAAGGACTTTAAGGCTTAGCGTGGAAGTAGAATATGTTTCTGGAAACAACTAGAAAAGGGTGATTAGCACTGAGTTTACACATGGACAAAAGGCAGTGTAGTTACCTGCAGGTAACCAGAAGGCAAGGCAGAGGAGCAGTGAAATCAGGACGGGGCCGGAAGTAAGGACAGAGATTCTACTTTACAAGAAGGCAAGGCACAAGAGCAAAGGCCAGGGACTGTGCAGACAGCAGACCGTGGGGCCTGGACCACAGCGAACAGCTTCTGCCCCTATGAGAAAAGCATATGTCATACTTCAGCTACTGCTGAAAGGGCATCTGTCTGGAGGAGGTAAGAAGAGACAAGAGTAGATCCTGGTGCATGCCAGTGGTGACCTGGGCAGGAAAGAAAATTAGAAGTTAAAAAAGAACTTCTGTTTAGTCACAGAGTGAGAGATGTCCTGGAGATAAGGAAACCTCTGAGGTTGGATAATGAACCTCATTGCTTAACGTAACTCTTTTACACTGACAACTTCCAAACTTATACTCTAGCCCAGACCTTTCCTCAACTAGGGACTCAGCCAACCGCTTACTCCATGCCTCTGTCTGGATGTCTCAAGGGCACTTCCAACTCAACCCGCACAAGCAAACCCTGCCTGCAAACCTCCTGCTCCTGCCCTCAGCCCTTTGCAGCCAATGGCAGCTCCAGCCTACTGGCTCCCCAGTCATCCTTGACTCTTCTCCCTCACATTCCACATTCAGTCAGCCTTGTCCAATCTCCCGTACCTTCTCATCTGGATTCCTGCCCCCATGGGTAAGCCGGGGCTGCTCCTACCTCAGTGTTTCTGCCTCGGACACGTGGCCAGTCCTTCTGGTCTTTTCTCTGCCTGGAACACTCTTCCCAGCCGTCTGCAGGGCCTGCTTCCTCACCCGCTTCAGGTCTTACTCAGATATCGCCTTCTTAGTAAGGCTTCTTGAACAACCTATTTAAAACAAGCCACCTCCAGCCCAGGTATCTCCTCGTCTTTGTTTTACCTGCTCTATGGCCTATATGTCCATAAAACATTCTACATACTGTATCTGTTTACCGTCTCCCCCCCACCACCCTTCACTAGAATGGGGACTTCTGTCTGTTTTGGTCTGTTTTGGTCCCTGCTGTTACACCAGAAACAAAGAATAGTGCCAAGTTCCTAGTAGGCACTCAATAAATATTTGTGGTATTAAAGTCAAATGAATGTAGGGAAAGATACAGGAGTCAAATTTCCAAAATGGATATTAAAAGTCAGTAAAATGTATACATATTTTCTGAAATAGTCATTATGAAAAGGAAGGTTTCAAGGGTCCGGGACAGGGGTCGTCAAACTTGGTCAGTAAAGGGCCAGGCAGTAAATGGTGTCGGCTCTGTGTCCATAACATCTCTGTTGCAACTACTCAACTCTGACGCCACGGCATGAAAGCAGCCGTTGACAATTTGTAAACGAATGACGCAGCTGTGCTCCAACGAAATTATTCAGAGCCACTGAAATGTGGATTTCATACCATTTTTACAAAGTACAAAATATTATTCTTTAAGTGCTTCTCTAGCCATTTTAGAAATGTAAACCATCTTTCTTAGCTCACGAGCCAGACAAAGTAGGCTGTAGTTTGCGGACTCTTGATCTAGGATCCTAGGTCATTTGACAGTTCTAGGGGTGCTGAGGAGAAGTATATATATCCAAGAAGAAATAGAGCCGAAAAGACCTGGATCAGGTTAGCAAAATTGAAAAGAAGCCCCTTTGGTCAAACCTCTTACCAACCATATTCGACCAGCAGGGAAACCACAAGCATTAGTCTTTCTCAGGCGAGGGTGAGGTGGACGTTAAGCAGCAACTCGTGCGCTGTGGGAGTTTCATAATGACACTGGATTGGAACACTGTGCAAGAGAGCTATTTATATGATCTCAAATGAAGCTTGAGGCATATTCTGGTGCTTTCTACGTCTATGCTAGGTGAAAAAGCTGCCTACAAAAGCCTTCCTCCCACCCAAAATACTAGCTGTTAGTTGGTGACTGATCCTCAGAAATATTAAGATGAATCATATATGCTCTTTTCACAGCGCAAAAAGAGATAATTTTAAAACTCAGAAAATGTCACTTTGGGTAGTCACAAACCGTACAATTAGAAAAGCTGCCCAGCCTGAAAATTGTAAATAAATAAAATCCTGTTCTTGCATGGAAACATTTTCCTCATTTAGATTCCAATGCTTGTCTTAGGACTTGCCTCCGAGGTTGGCTGGTGTTAAAACGTGTTCAGTCCCATAATCTGATGATGGAAGGCAGCCTTTGTTCTCCACCCCTCTTCCCTGGGGCCCTCCCCGGCTAACGCTGCTGCCCTTGGTAACCCCCGGCACTCAGCTCGGCTTGTGCCGTTCTTCTCACCTACAGGCAGCTTGTGGCCTCCCTGTCTCCTGCTCTGGGTTGGCCTGAGAGGTGCCAGCTGACAGCGGGCTCAGTCTGGACCCAAGCACAGGGCAAGGAATCCCACGTTTCTTTCTTCTTCCTGCTTGGAGAAACAGGTATTTCTGTCTTTGATCCCTAAGCTCTGCTTTCTTTCTCTTGTTACTAAACAGCTCACTCCCTATCTCCTCCTGGCCCCTCCCTTGCCCTTTTCTGCAACATCATCACTTTTACACACTGCACCGTTTGGCACACGAGAAGGAAGGACCACATCAAATAAAGGAATGCAACCGCAAAAGCTGCCTGGAGAGGGAAGGCCTCGGATTTTTTTTTTTTTTTTTTTTTTTTTTTTGTCAATTTACCGTTTTTGGACTTGTTCTCCCATAATCAAATCCTCCCTATCGTGTTAACAATGTGGTAGTGTGTCAATACATTGGAATTTTGCTTCCATCAGCAACCCAGAGCTTAATAGGAAAATGAAGCAATGAAATGCTGGTCTTACTGCTAACCTTAGGCCTGGCCTGTACTCAGGATGGGGATGTTGGCTTCTTGACGGTATGCGGGCCAAACCTTCAACGCTTTGTGAGAGCTCAGGGTTGTCGGCAGAGGCCTAAGCCAGCGTCTTGGGCATTGTATGGGCATGCTTCTGCCATCACAAGAGGGACACTCACTCCGAGTACACTGACTGAAGCATGAAACACCCCCAATTTTTGTAAGCCAGACAAAGTTTAGACGGAATTCACCTGCAGGGATTTAAAAGGCATTTGGCGGGGGCAGGGAGAGGCAGGAGAATAGTCTGGGTAGATGAAATGGACCTACAATTTAGCAATAAAAAGTAACAAAATAGTCAATCTCAATAAATAAATGACCTGTTGAGCTGAGTGGCAGCAATTCCTGGGTCTGGCTCTGGGACACGCTCACGTCCAGAGTTATCACAAAAGGGATTGTGTAAAGTTCAAGTGTTGTTTTGTTCTTGTTTTAAATTAAAAACACACGTGGGGCGCCTGGGTGGCTCAGTCGGTTAAGCATCTGACTGGGGCTCAGGTCATGAGCTCATGGTTCATGAGTTCAAGCCCCATGTTGGGCTCTGTGCTGACAGCTCGGAGCCTGGAGCCTGTTTCGGATTCTGTGTCTCCCTCGCTCTCTGCCCCTCCCCCGCTCTCACTCTGTCTCTGTCTCAAAAATAAATAAACATTAAAAATAAATAAATTAAGTAATTAAAAACACGTGTCCAACACATAAACTATTTACGGATAACAATGAGATGCCACAATTCCAAAACTTTTGCAAGTCACTATTTCATTCCCTCAGGATATATGTGTTATAGTTAATGTTTAACAACAGCCGGTGAATAATATTCATCATAAATGAAAACACCATAGAGGCTGAATACTTTTGATGTAGTGATTTTATCTTTTGTGACTAACTTGGTAAACTAAATTGTCCATAACATGCAGGTAAGTAAGTATTTTGGTTGTTATTTTGGTTTGGTTCACATGGAAAAGGCACATGCCATTTTGGTTAATGTTGGAAATTAGCTTATTCCTTTTTTTTTTTTAAGTTTATTTATTTATTTTGAGGGGGGAGGGGCAGAGAGAGAGGGAGACAGAGAATCCCAAGCAGGCTCCATGCTGTCAGCACAGAGCCCGATGTGGGACTTGATCCCACGACCCTGAGATCATGACCTGTGCCCACAACAAGAGTCAGATGCTTAAACAGCTGAGCCACCCAGACACCCCAAGAAATCAGCTTATTCTTGAACACCCTCTACAGCATATATAAACAGTCGACAGACAAGCCAGTAGGCAGTGATTCTCCACCTTCATCCGCCCCAGCACACACACATACTGCGGTATCCCTCCAGCGATTCTCTTGGGGAGAAGGGAAGGTGGAGAAGAAAAAAATATCTCTTCTCTCATCCCCATTCTAGGGTAGAATCTAGAATCTAGAATCTCAGGGTGAAGAAATGTGTGATTTGAATAAAACAAAACAAAACACCTTGCAGCTGCTTCCGGCATGAACTAATAGCACAGATTTTCCAACTGCCCCCTACCCAACATGAGAATCACTGTACTGAACACACAGAAGGAGAAGTCTTCTATCCTTAGGAGTGGAAGATCTTCTCAGCTTGCGGGCAAAATCACATTGGTCTTCCAATGTTGGCAGCGTCCGGCCCAGCTCCGGCTCCACCTTTACGAGCCAAATCACCCACGTCATTCCGGACGTCCACCGATTTTCTCGCCGCCTTTCTAGCTCCTCCTCCCCACCGCAATGCCACGGCTGCCCGCTGTGACCGAGAGTATGATAAAATCAAGGCAGTGGATGCAGAGGAGCGGGAACCGCAGGCCACTGCTTGCTGAGAAGCACGCCCTCTACGGCAGAGATGCCTGGCCCCGCTGCCAGCTACTGCCCCAGGAAATGCCCACAGGTGTGCACACAGGATGTCACCAGCGCACCAAAGCACGACACAGACACCCGATGGGAGTACTGCCCCCCTCCACAGAACCCTCCATCCTCCCTGCCCCCAGGGCGGCATGCTCCGGAAGTCACCTGGGAAGCAGAGGGAGCCATTTTCTGGAGCACACTGGGGACAGGGAGGACAGGAAAAGATGACGGAGAAGGGAATCTGCAGACATGAGGGTTGAGCAGGCTATGCGCACCATCGGAATTCTAACAGAAACAACACGCATTCAGTAGATGCTCATCATGTAAAAAGCATTTTATCTTATTAAATAAATTGTTTACGTACTAATGGAGAAAGTGGGAGTTCAGTTCTGTTAATACCCATCTGGCAGAACCGGGAGCCTGTTTCTGAGTATCACAATTTACTCACCTTTGTCTTTCATTTAAAAAAAAAAAATTATATATATATATATATATATATATATCCATTGGTTTAAGCACTATTTTTATCAAATTCTCTAAAATAGATTATTCAAAACAGCCATGCCAGTCAACAAGGGCCTGCACACTCCTGGGCCAAGATTGTGGGGCAGGACTGAGGAGAAGCAGCAGGGGGCCCAGGAGGCACGCAGGGGCCCAGGCAGCTCTGGGAAGTCTGGGCTTGTGGGGTGCTTGCTTACCCCACAAGGCAGGTGCGTTTGCTTTCTTCAACCCCGTGGCACAGACACAACACAAGGAGAAAGGTTTAGTCAGGCAGGGAATGGGTTCTGGTAAATGCAGACAAGGAGAACGCCAACTTAATTGGCCAAATATAATTGAGTTTGGCCTAATAATTTGTTTATTGAAACTTTCGTGACTGCTGCAGAATTATGATTTTCTTCTGCTTTCAAAACTGAAACATTATCAAAAGAGCAATATTAATAGCAGACAGGGGAATGCAAACACAACTTACTTAAAAAGTTGGGTGGCTGAACCACAGCCACCGAGTCCTGACTCTGTAGCACAACTGCATCACTGGCATCAACGGACCCGAAGCAATTTCACCCAGACTCACATGGAAGAAGAACATGCTGACCAGACCTCTTGGTGTAAGGAGGCAGGTGCAGACACTCTTAACTCTCAGGAGTCCTGGTACTTTCCCCAGCTAATAATCCCACAGATGTCTGTGGACATTTACAGTCTTTGAGGAGAAAGGCAGGGAGGGGTCCGCAACTTCCAGGCCGTCTGGCAAACCCTGAGCATCGAAGTCTGCAGGGCTCAGCAGTCCACCCCTGCCACTCGGCCACTCAGAGGAAAGGCCCCAGGCTCACATCAGTGTCCCTCTCTCTCAATCAGACCGAGAAGGTTTCTCAGTATGAGCTGTGGCAAACGGAGGACAACTCACTTCCGTGCGTGCTTCCTCATTTCGCTAGGAATGAACAGGGGCTCAGGGTCACTTCAGAGCAGGGGGAGCCCTGAAGCTCACTCATATCACCTCCTCAAACGCGAGCTGCAGCCATGTTCATCACCGGAGCAGCAAACGCTCTAACTGTCCTCCAGACTCAACACATGACTTGGGCATATTCAGAGACAGGAGCCTCCTTAGAAGGGTGAGGACTGAGCCAGTGCTCAGAGAGAATGTATGGCTCGTTCACACAGGTAGAACCAAATCACAAACGTAAGCAGGTTTCAAAGGGAAACATCCGCCGACCGAGGAGCTGAATACATTGGAGAGAACCTTCCGGTGGAGTACAACGTACCCACTGGGAAGAATGACAGTGACCTATAGGTCATGGTTTAGAAAAATGACCATGATATATTGTTAAAAGAAAAAGCGAGTTGCAGAATGGTATGTAATAGATGACACCATTTTTACGTCTAAATTAAAACAGCAACAACAAAACCCCAAGCTGAGCTAATAGGGACAACAGTTTGAAAACACTACATCCACATATCGTGTATTTCCTAGTAAGTCATATCTCCCCTCTCCCTTTTCATTGAGGTGAAAGCTTGAGGCTCACTGTCCCAAGGCAGAGGGTGGTCCCACATAGGTCAGCGTTGGCCCCAGCATCGGGAAGAAGAAGGGTGGACACATCACTGGGGAGCACATCCCCCAGACAGGAACGGAAAGACACAGAGGCAGAAAGGGGACAGAGTCAGAGAGAACAGGGGCTTCCGGAGCATCTCAGAGGCCTTCTTTGGGCCTCTGAGGGGACAGAGAGCAATAGAGTGAGAACACAAACCAGTGGTGGTGGAGAGACAGAAATTCTAGATTAACGGAGGGAAATCCAACTGACAGGGGTTTTTAATTCCGCTGCCCACTTGGGAATGAAGAGATCATGATGTTGAGTAACTTCCAGGGTAAGGGGGAGCTATTGTAGGACAAAATGAAGACATTTTACCATGTATACTTTGTTCTTTGGTGGTACTGGAATTGGTATTGGTGGCTATAACTGGCACATACTACCTCGGTAGTAGGGAGAAAAAGAAAGAAAGAGAAGCCAAGGTATAAAAGTAAGTGAATGTAAAGCATAGAAGGTGTTGAACTTGGTGAGCAAAGGCGTAATGGGAAGGGCAATGGCCAACCAAATGGATGAAGTACCTGAGAGGTGTGCAGAGTATATACATAGTTTAGTTCCAGGGTTGGGACCCTAAAATCCCAAGGGCTTTGGGGTTCTACATTATTGATCTAGATTCTACTACTGTCAGAAGATCAGTAACGACAGGTACCACATACCGAGCACTTTCCATGCGCCAGGCGTTGTACTGAAAGCTTTCATTCATTAGCTTTCTTTACTCCTTATAAGAGACCTATGAGGTTGACATGTTCTACAGATACACAGTAAGGCGTGGCAGGTTGGGTAACTGACTCCGTTAACTCATCCAGTAAATGAAAGACACTGGGTTGAATCGAGCCATTCAATTCCCAAAGCCATGTATTTCACCATTGCTCGAAACCCTGTCTCGCACCACAGACCATCTGGCCGTGGGGGCTCTAGTGATCACTTAGTTTTCTTGGTATTGTCTTCTTATATGCACAGTGAGGATGGGGCCAACCACTCTCAAATCCCCTTTGGTTCTCTCGTTATCCCCTGGTCTAGTGCAGTGATGTACACAGGAAGGTAGTTTTTTTGGGTTCAGAACCCTAGAAGCCTGTCTTATTAAAGAAAGCTTTAGAAATCCTGGAACAACTGAGAGATCCAATCTCAGCATATAAACTTTCTTGGCACAAAATTAAAAAAAAAAGTGAAAGCACATGATTAAGAGACAGGCGTGCTAGGTGCTGTGAAAAGGGAGGGTGCTCCATGCGGGAAGTAGGAACTCTGAGCCATGCCTGTCCCCCATATGTGCTTTCTCACCAGCCCTGCATGCATGGAAGTTCCTACAGCCAATAGTACCACAGTTTCAGTTTGCAACAGGGACACCTGGACACTAAGCCCTCCATGCTTGGGTGGTTTCTCCGCAGCCTGCCCAACCCTTCAGGAACTGTGACTGAGGCCCTGTTAATACTCTATGTTCTTCTCAGCCCCTGCTCCTGACTATAAGCCTATTCCTTTTAACAAAATATGAAACAATCTCTCACTGAACAGTTTCTTTGCTTGTAATTCTCTGTCTGATGTCTTTTTCTGATTAAACAGAAGCAAGTTCCTAGCACAAGCCTTGAACAGGGTTAGGCATTTGTGACAGGCAGAATAATGGCAGAATAATAGGCAGAATAGTCTTCAGAACCTGTGAATATGTTACCTTACATGGTAAAACGGACTTCCCAGAAGGTTAAAGACCTTGACATAATTATCTTGCATTACCTGGCTGGGCTTGATCTAATCACATGAGTCCTTAAAAGCAGAAGAAGGAAACAGAGGAGTAAATAAGAGACGTGCCACCAGAAGAGACAAGAAACACTGGAAGCAAGACGGACCTGTTGCTGGCTCTGAAAATGGAGGAGGATGGCCACAAGCCAAGGGAGGCAGGCAGCCCACAGAAGCCGGGAAAGATCATTGGGTGATCTCCAGCAAGGACACCGGATTCTTCCAACAACCCGAGTGAACACAGGGGCAGATTCTCCACTAGATTCTCCAGAAAGGAATACGGCTCCCTACCACCTTGATTTTAACCCAGTGAAACTTACACTGAACTTCTGACCTACAGAACTGTAGGACAATAAATCTGTGTTGTTTTAAGCTGCTAAAATTGCAGTGATCTGTTACAGCAGTAACAGAAATCTAATACAGCACTCCAAACAATCCTTTTTTTGGAGACGGGGTTATCTTTCTTTATGCAACAAAATAATGATAGCAATGGCATATGCCCCACTGAATAAAACAGAATCAGTAATACAAATAGATACAAATAGACAAATACAAATTTTCTGATACAAAGAGGTAAATGGGTAAATAAACACACAAGGGCAGCTCTTCTTTGTAATAGAAAGCCAACTAATAAATGTAGAAGGAAAGAAGCTAGAAAAATCATCAATGGATGTTAAAACTAGCGGGTGGAAGTCTGATGAGGATGTTTTAATAGTCTCGACATATCTCCCCATAAGTTTTTCATTAATTACAAAGAGAAAATTAGTAACGTTAAAGAAACCTTGTGGACACTACCTTAGCCAAGTGATCACGCTGGCATCACGTGCCCTCGGGACACACACCAGGTACGTGCGCCGCTGCCAAAAATCCATTAACCTGAATCTAATCATGAGGAAGCATCAAACGAACCCAAGTTGAGCAACAAAATAATTGGCCTGAACTCCTCAAAAGTGTCAAGGTTAAGAAAGATAAAGAAAGATGAGAAACCGCTCTAGACTAAAGAAAAATAGACACGACGACTAAAGACAATGTGTGATCCTGGCTTGGGTCCTGGACCAGGGTAAAAAATAGCGAACAGGGATATTAGTGGAACAATTGACAAAATTAGAATACAGATTGTGGATTAGATAATCGTACTGTGTCACCGATACATTTCCTGATTTGAGACCTGCACCGCAGTGGTGGGAGAGAATGTCCATGCTCTTAGGAAATGCTTTCTGAAGCAGTTAGGGTAAAGTGCCTCATGTGCCCAAATCTTCACTGGCTGAGTTAAAAAATAATCATAATATACAAATATAAATTATACAGAATGACAAGGCAAATGGGGCAAAATGTAAATAATGGGTGAAACTGGGTAAAAGATAGAAGGCAGCTCACCATTCTATTCTTGTAACTTTCCTTCTTCCATTTAAATATCAACATAGAAAGTTACCCAAGAAGTCCTAATAATTATCCTTTCAATTGTTATGCTCATATTTGATCCACTGCTATATGACACACAAAGAGAATTTCAGGGAAAGAAAATATGACTTTGATGAGTTTAATTTTCTTTAATGTAATGCAATATATAACTGGCTAGGTGATTTTTCAATTAATGTTATTAATATGCTATATAATACCTTGTGTATCGTAGGCAAGTAATAAATGTGCAACGAGCATCAAGTAATTTAGTTTGAACAGGTCAGCATCTCAAATAAAAGCATGGAGATGTATAACATGATACGAAATAAAAACATAACAAAAGCTAGACTGAAGTGTGAATGAGCCAGAAAAATGAGGTGGTTAAGAGCCCTTGCTCTGGAATCAGATGGACCGTGAGCATCTGAGAGCCAACTTGGCCACACAGAAAAATGACCTTGGGACAAGCTGTTTAAAACTTCCCTGAGCCTCAGTTTGCTCATCTATGAAATGGGGACCATAACAAAGCTCCCAGGGCTACTGTGAAAAGTGAATTAAAGAATTATGTGAGGTATTTAGCAAGTGGCTCACACATAGTTTTAAATGTTACTTCTTACTACCATTGGGTTCTAATACTTAGGTACTCGTTTGTTTCTCTTATAAGAAAGAGAATCAACATTCAAACCAAACTAAAAAATAAATTCATTTCGTGGGTATCTACTGTCAAATGCTTGAAAAGCCACCCTTTTAATGCACCTAAGAAACAAATTTGCCCTGGAGGAAAGTTAAAGCACAGCTAAAGTAAAAGGGCAGCTAAAGGGCCCTTTTAAACTTTCCTTCTCCCTATCCAGCCCCCTGCCCGCCCCAACCCGAGACTCTACAACTTTAGACATGTTTCTTCAAATAGAGAATTGCTTCCTCATGGTAGACATTCTGTTTTTTCTACTTCAGGCCCACTGTTTATTTTTCTGAATGCAGGATGGCCCCTGTAACGCTCGGGCCAACTGAACCGCTTCCTAAACATTCTGAATTCCACGTGTCTGCTTCTTTCATGCTTTCTCTCCAAGTGGTGCCTTCCCTACAGTTCAGCTGGTCACTCAAACATGCTCCTATTGATTATCTTAATGCCTATTTGACCCCAACACAGCACTTATGAATATAGGGCATTCCTCACACATAAAATGCCTTCTGGCCATTATTCCTACCCAACCATGTCCATCATCCAAAACACTTACATGAGTGCCAGTCCATGAAGTCTTTCTTTTCTTTCTTTTTCCTTTTTAATCACCTTATTCTGTTTGCATTTTTCAGTAATGCATTCATTTGGGGGGGGGGCTCATTAGAGAACTGTATAATAAACAAGCGATTTGCTCTTAATCTATTAAAAATAGAGAAGGATAATTAAAAACAAACAAACAAACAACTATGCTCTTTCACTTGCTGCGTACCAGAGGTGATCTGGAGTCGTTCTTGACTACCATGATGGTCCATCACTCTCCTCTTCATTCACTCAGCAAATATTAATAGGTGTGACAGGAAACAAGACAAATACCATTCTTGCTCTCATAGAGTTTCTAATAAGAGACATTCTAATAAAATACAGACAATGCAATAATGAAATGATAACAAAATAACCAAAAAGAACAAAAAGCACTTAAGAAGGAAACAAAATATAATGCCAAAGAGCTCAATTAGGTTACGTGGGAAGGTAGTGGGAGGCAACTTTACAGCAATCAGGAAAAGCCTCTCTCGGGGAAATATATTTAAATAGACCCTAAGGGTGGAGTGGAGCCAAATAAGTAAACACATGGCAGCAACATCCTTGTGGTAGAGGGAACAGCACGTGCAAAAGCCCAAAGGTGGCACTGAGCCTGGAGTGCTTGCAGATCAGGAAGAGGTCGATGTGGCCAAAACAGAGAGCCTCCGGGGCGGGTGGGAGGAGAGGGGCTAAATGTGCTGGCAGGGGCCAGCTTATGAAGGTGATGGGCAGGTGTCTGGATTTTATTCAATCTCCATGAGAGGGTTTTTTACCATTTCTTTCTTCCTATGTAGATATTTCATGGGTTTATATAAGCTCTCCACACAAAAGGTGCTTAATAAATGCTTGCTAGGGGCATAAATTACAAAAGAAGCTAGCAGGGAAATGGAGCCAATATTCTTAGATTTTGGATGATGCTTTCTGTCATCAACATGCACATGTGCTCCATCAACCTTAACTTCAGGTCAATAGGTCTGTTATACTGCAGGAAAACAGAGTTGTCATGGCAACCCTAATTAGGTGGTTTTCTTTCCAAGGAGGATGAACCAAATGCTGCACTTACAGGCTGGTTTGGCTCTCTAAAATATCTGAAAGGACTGCAACCCTCTACAAGTTGGAACACTTAGCACAGGGAGTGCCCCGTGTACCAGCAAAGCGGGTTCCCAAAGTCAGCTTGTTTGCGAATTCAGGGAATGCATTTTCCTTTAGAAATAATGTTGTGAAGGAGGTGATACTCTTAGGCCAATCCACTAAAGCTTTTACAAATCCACAGGGTAGCAGAAATACTGTAGATCTGCAATGAGAAAATAATAGAAGTGAGTTCTTTTGAAATGTAGCAATTAAACAAAAATTAGGTTGGAGCTTTTAATTTATCTTCATGCTCTTATCTGAGGAAAAGAAGGTTTAATCAGAATAAAATGAGGAGAGAAGTGGGAAATTCAGTGCAGATTCTATTAAGGAATTCTGGGCGCCATCAAGGCTTTTAGAGGTTAATGTCACTAATTTTTTCATTATTATTACTTCGGATTCAGGCATCTCTCAGCTTAGTCATAATCATGGGCATTTTGGGCTTAGAAATACAAGAATAACCTGTGAAGAGGGGCTGCCCTGAGGTTTTCAGCTGTCCCGAGATTCTCTAAGGACATAGAAAGATTTAAGAGAAAGATGGCCCCAAACATAATTAGGGAAGCTGTGAAAAACTGGAAAAGTAAAATGAGGGAGAAAGAAAAAAGGAATCCCCACGAGAGTCAGCAACAGAAACTGGTTCACCTAAAACAGCTTGACTGCTACCAAAAATCAGTGAGGTGAGGAGGAGAGAGGAAAAAGGGGAGAGCGAGAAAGACAGGACAGGTGCAAAGGGGCAGGGGTGGGAAGTTAAGGACCAAAGACTGACTGGTCTTGGATGGGTGGAAGAGAGGAAAGTTTTCATTCACTTACTCAAACATATGGGATGTTTGAAAATTGAATGGCACATTCTTCTAAGATTGAATCTGCACTTCATATAACTGTGTCTCAACCAAAATACAGCACAATGCTTTGTATGTGAGAGAGTTTAATAAATTCTTGTTAAATACGTGAATACTGCAACAACTACAACAGCAGCAGCTGATACCTATTAAATGCCTATTACATGTTAAGCATTTTATATGTACCATCTTGTTTAATCCTCACAACAACATGGGATAGTTATCAGCCCTATTTTACAGATGAGGAAGCTGAGGCTTAGATAAGGTAAGTGGTTTGCTTAAAGTCACATATAGTTAGTAAATGATGAAGGCCGCATTAGAACAAAGTCTTACACATGAAAAAATGCTCCACGTCACTCATCATCAGGGAAATACAAATCAAAACCACAACGAGACACCACCTCACACCTGTCAGAATGGCTAACATGAACAACTCAGACAACAACAGATGTTGGCGAGGATGCGGAGAAAGAGGAACACTTTTGCATTGCTGGTGAGAATGCAAACTGGTGCAGCCACTCTGGAAAGCAGTATGGAGGTTCCCCAAAAAATTAAGAATAGAACTACCCTATGACCCAGCAATTGCACCACTAGGTGTTTATATAAGGGATACAGGTGTGCTGTTATGAAGGGACACGTGCACCCCCATGTTTATAGCAGCACTATGCACCATAGCCGAAGTATGGAAAGAGCCCAAATGTCCATCGATGGATGAATGGATAAAGAAAATGTGGTATACATATACAATGGAGTATTACTCGGCAATCAAAAAGAATGAAATCTTGCCATCTGCAACTACGTGGATGGAACTGGAGGGTGTTATGCTAAGTGAAATTAGTCAGAGAAAGACAAAAATCATATGACTTCACTCATATGAGGACTTTAAGAGACAAAGCAGATGAACATAAGGGAAGGGAAACAAGGATAATATAAAAACACAGAGAGGGACAAAACAAAAGAGACTCATAAATATGGAGAACAAACTGAGGGCTGCTGGAGGGGTTGTGGGAGGGGGGATGGGCTAAATGGGTAAGGGGCATTAAGGAATCTACTGAAATCATTGCTTCACTATATACTAACTAATTTGGATGTAAATTTTAAAAAATAAAAAATAAAGTTAAATCAAAAAACAAAAAAACAAAAAAACAAAGTCTTATTCTTAACCTCTCTGCTCTGTACCTGCCTCAGTATATATTACGGCAATGCTAAGAAAGGAAAGAACTTCAAAAGCCAGATTTTCAACAAGTATCTGATCAATTCCTTTTGATATTCATCAGTGTAGATCTATCAGTAACATGCATTCATATCCCAAATTGCTTTCTCTGGAATATTCTTCTTCTTTAGATTATTTTACCACTGACAATAAGGGGCCTGCCATGAGTGTTTGGGGAAGGCAGCAGTTCAGGACAGATATCAATTGCTAAACCAAATAAGCACATCAATAGATGCAGAAAAAATATTTTACCATGTCCAACAATCATTCATGATAAAAACTCCTAGAAAACTAAGAATAAAGGGGAACCTCCTCAATTTGATAAAGAATATCTACAAAAATCCTAACATCATACTTAGAAGTAAAAGACTGAATGCTTTCCCACCTAGGATCAGGAACAAGGCAAGAATGTTGCTGCTCACCACCCTTATTCAACATAGAAGTAGAAGTCCTAGCCAATGCAATAAGGCAAGAAAATAAAATAATAGGCATATCTATCAGAAAGAAAAAATAAAACTGCCCTTATTTGCAGATGTCATGATAGTCTAGGTAGAAAATCCCAAGGAACTACAAAAAGCCAGTAGAACTAATAGACCAATTTTGCAAGATTGTAGGATACAAGATCACCACACAAAAATTAATCATATTACTATCTACTAGCAACAAACATATGCAAACCAAAATTAAAAGCATGGTACCATTTATAATGACTCCCTCAAAATAAATGAAAACCGACCTACCTTCCTAAGTATAATGCAAAAACAAAGAGACCATACAAACACGTTCTTTTGCAGTGATACAACAGCCCTGGCTCATGATTGTGGTGGTGGTTACATGAAACTACATAAGATAAAATCACATAGAGCTATACACACACATGCATAAAAACATGCAAATGAATGCAGGTTCAAAAGATGCTGAAGAGAAATAGATGAATGTACTATATAACAAAATGTTGTTAAATATGAAGGATGATTATCTGGAGTCCATTATACTATGTTTTCCTGGCTTTGTGTATGCTTGAGAACTTTCTTAAAAAAGTATTTTGAAGTCCCAACCTAACTCAACATAAAGACAGCAGTTTCCAGAACCAACCTGATGACTCTCCTTTTTGATGACCAATAGGAAATTCAGAAGACATTAGCATAAAAGTCTGCGGTACCCTCTGAAGGTTTTAGCTACTATATGCTGAGGAGATGCAAAATCATTCTATCATTGATCCAAGAAAAGTATCATGGTAAACTTGGAGCTGCAAATGATATAGGCTGCATTCTGAAAACAGATTAAAAATACTTGAATTGTCTTATACCACTGTCCTCCATTTGTATAAGGAATTAAGAGTTAACACTGAGATGGAATCACTTTATATCTCTGATCCAAAATCTCTGTTAAGTGTTCTGCTTGCATGTTTAAAATGCTTTGTTTAGAAGAAACATAATTATTTCAAGAAATCTGCTCTGAGGAAGTTTCTTTGTTTTTCCTTTCCTTTTAGATATTCATTTCAAAGGGACTGGCCAAAATTATTTAATGACTGAGCTTTGCTACTGTACTTCAGTTTTATGGAACACCTAATCCAGGAGCTTTAACTGACACTAGTAGGAAGAGGGAGGCTTGCTTGCCTTGCTCTTCCTTTCTCTTGCATTCTCCCTCCCTGCCTTCCCTCTCTCTCTTAAGGGAAAAAGCAAAATAATTCCGTTTTTTATTGGGAAAAAAATCACTGTAGCACATGCTATCCTTCTGTTTCCTTGTGGTATAAAGGTGAAATACTATCTCCTGCTACCACCTTTGCCACCTGGCAAATTCTACAGCTTTCTTTGATACCTAGCTCAACCATCATCATATCTTGGTGAAACCCCTACGCCCTTTTGGGAAGTTACTAGCATAGCACTCTCTTGTATTCTTCTAGTGTACTTTGTTCATAACTCAGACCCAGCACTTTCCACAGTATAGTATAATTTACTATTTCATATGCTGTTCTCCCTCCCTAGACTGTGAGCAGCTCAAGGGTGGAAACACATCTTTCTTATTTATCTTTGTAGCTACAGGACTTGGCTCCAGCCCAGGCACGTACTAGGTACTGAATACCTTATACATTAATAAAAGACAGGAAAGCAGGAAAGAACCAGAGAGGCTTTCCCCTACCCCAGCTCCCCCTGCAGGCTTTTCTTTTTCAGGAGACTTTAATGTTAAGGAGATGGAATGACACTGTGGGAGGCTGCAGAGCCAGTGAGCCATGGATAAGCCCAGAGATTTCTACAGCTAAGGAAGGAAGTACAAGAAAAGAATGGTGACATTACGGAAATGAAACCACAGGGTTAACAATCAGAACAGTTAAAGGTATGCGAAGAAGGTAATTAATTATACCGAGACTTCTGCTTTCTTCTGGATTTCTCTATATCAATTAATTTGAAATACAGATATGTACCCTTAGAATTTAAGATTAATTTATGTTAAGAAATAATTATATTTCCATAAAGGAAAGTCACATCAGAATGTTTACCTCAAGAAAACTATGTCTATATCTCAATCCCTAGGACTGGACTATGTAGTATGATCAAAAAAGTCACTAGCTTCTGGGGCACCTGGGTGGCGAAGTTGGTTAAGTATCTGACTTCGGCTCAGGTCATGATCTCATGGTCCATGAGTTCGAGCCCCACGTTGGGCTCTGTGCTGTCAGTTCAGAGCCTGGAGCCTGCTTCGGATTCTGGGTCTCCCTCTCTCTCTGCCCCTCCCCTACTCACACCCTGTCTCTCTCTGTCTCTCAAACGGTGAATAAATGTTAAAAAAAAATTTTTTTTAAAGTCACTAGCTTCTAATGGCAGGCAACCCTAACTTAGGCCAAAAGTCAGAACAATCTTCAGTAGCGGCCCTAAGGAATAAAGAACCCGTAGTGGCTAGTCAAGTATCCAATACATGGCTCTTCAGTGAATGTATGTTGAATGAATGAATCAATGAGTAACGTGACAATAATAACAATACAATTAGAGCACATACATCATCTTCTATTCATCTGGCAGGCCTTCCCTCCTTTCTCCCAGTTGGCAATGCTTATAATTTAGTGTCTAGAAACTTAACAATTTTTACTGTTCCTTATCAAGTTAATCCTTTTCCCCCAGGCCACACCTTCTACAAGGAATCTGAACATCGGCTAAAGTCCAAAGTTTCTATTATTGGCAAAGTCCCCACCCCCAATTTGTGGGATGCCAATCTTAGCAGATTGCTAATAGGTAATCAGAACCTTCTCCACCCAATGAGGCTACTACAGAAAACAGCACGGCCTCGGAGATAGATAAAGTAACCACCACCTCCCCCAGCAAACTGTACCTCCACTCTGAGGAAGAGCCAGGAGAGAATGCTGACTTCTTGCTCTGGGCCCACTTTGGGCCAGAAAAGAATCTCTGAGCTGCGGGCATGGGGTGTGACAGAAACTGTGACCAACTCAACTGGCTTTGAATCTCAAAACTTCTTATTGCAAAGAACTTATTTAGGGATCCTCAGACCTAATTTAGCCTCACTGTACAGGAAACCGAGGCCAGACACAGTAAAAGACCTGCCTGAGAACACAGCCAGTGAAAGCAGCTATGACTAGAACCATCTACTTTGTGTTTCTGGTCTCCCAGCAAAGAAAGGGGACCAAGAGGCAAAGAGAAACACAAGGAGTGAATAATCAGTTCATTGGGAGCTGATGCAGTTAATACACCTGGTCAGAGGCTGTGAGCCCATCACCCCAGAGCCCTGCACACCCGGGCAGTTCTACCGAACCCTATGCAAGTACTGAGAGGGGAAAGCCGTCGGCTGGACAGAACTGCTCAAGAACTTAGAAAATGGCCTGAAGAATCAGAGACAGGGGGAGCCCTCAAGCAGGTACACAAGGAGAAAAAGGAACCGAAAGTGTAGGAAAGGTACACTAAGAGAAAGATTTGTCTACAAGGCGGTGCCTCAGGGGCCCCTTCTGGACGTCAGAAAGACTGAATAAGTAAACAGAGGTCCACCAAGCTGGCTTCTGATTCTAAGTTGTACCACCTGGGATTGCCAAGGGGGGCGTTTCTGCTAACTTACAAAAATTTTTAAAGGTCTCAAAACCATCGCCCTACAGTACTTAAAAACCCAATTCAATGATTTAGCTCCTCCTCCCCCTCCTCCCCCTCCCCCTCCCCCTCCTCCTTCATCTTCTTCTTTTTGAATAGCAACACCCAGTTAGGAAATGTTTCATAAGTATAAATGGCCTGCTACAGACATGGCATCTTGAGCTGGACTCCCTCTCACACTCTGAGTCTTGTACTGATGACAGCTGGCTCTTCTGGACTGCCGCTAACCCCAGGAGGCAGTCCCCGGGGCTAACCACCTGCCTACAAGTACCTTCCTATCGCAGCCCAGTGAGGTCTGCTGCCGCTGAGCGATCCCATTCTCACAGGATGTGTGTGCACGGCCTTAAACACCTTCCCCCCTCACCGACTGATGAATTTCTGATGAACTGTCTCAGGAAAAAATGTATTCTCTCTTCTTGTCCCATTGTGAAGCAAAGAAACAAGACAAAACAGAAATGCAAAACAGTAGCAGCAGAAACCAGGGACCTAAATCACTGATGAGAGGCCTACCAGGAATTAGTAATGAACCAGACACATACTCATGGTACAGAAAAGGAAGTGAAATTTGATCTGATTAACAGTCAGACAATCCCATCAAACTTAAATTCTCTTGGGAGTGTCAAGAAACCATCACTAGAATGTTCACAACAATCTTTAGCTACATTTACACTGTCCTCTAATTTAACCTCCCCCCACCCCCCCCCACCCCCCACCCCCCCCCCCCCCCCCCGCTCAAGTGCCAGCATTCAAGAATAGTAGTGTGCACAAACCATGGGAAACGTTTGCTGAGCACCTGCCATGGCAGACTGCTGGACTAATGCTATCCCCTGCTCGTTTGTTGCTTTAAAAATCTGTTGTTGTTGCTGTTGTTGCTGTTTTACTTGATATCTAACAGGACAGTGACTTTGTTTTCTGAGTTACTTCATCCTTAAGTACTCAGGGGAGATCTAATATAGTGGGTCAGCCCTCAGGTCTGGAGTCAGAAAGATGGGCTTCGGCCCCCATTCTGCCACTTAGAGAGATAGTATTAGCATTTGCCCCACAGGGAGCCTGAGGGTCAGGTGATGATGTATGGACAGCACTGAGTACTGTGCTCGGCACACATTAATTTCACAATAAGACATTCACTTCACAACAAGAACTGCACTGAAACTAAGATGTTGAGCTTTGGAGTCAGAGACTGACTACGTGAGAAACCTGGACAAGCTAATTTCTGGTGCCTTCTTTACCTACAAAGTGAGGGATAATACTATTACCATACTTGGTTAGGGTGAAGTAGGAAATGCTGCACATGTTATAATCTGCACATGTTAGTGTCTTATCGCAGCAAAAGCTCATGGGAAGTTGGCTCCATGCACGAGTGATTTTCAAGGACAGCTATCTTCACTTCAAAGCTCAGTGATCCAGGTTGACCGAAGAAGAGAGGCACGGGAGAATTTGGTAAAAAAAAAAAAAGAGGTTTTGTTTTTGTTTTTTTATCAACCCAACCTGGAAGAGGCACTGTCGACTCTGCTCATATGTGACTGGCAAGAAGTAGTTACATGGTCCAGGCCAATGAACAAAAGATCTTTATATTTAAAAATTTCTTACAGAGTGAAAATTCAGTCTGAGTTAGAATTTAATGACTGATTGCTCTGTACTTACTTATATTGGTATTTGAAATGATCCTGTTCCTGAGTACGCCGAGGAAAGATACTCCAAGGAGCCAGGAATCCCCACAGATGACTCAATGCTGGTGTGCACCGTAAGTGACTGCTGAGCACTCCCCGTGCTCATGCTTCCTGGAAAGTTCTTGGGGAATGCACTCTGCACACTGCTTCAGTCTCAAAGATCAGGCTGGTTCTTGAGTTCTCTAAACGTTGGCCTCAACTTTGTAATTTTCATACCATCTACTGCCAATCGCTAGCTCCAAGCAAACACAAAAAAATTTTTTTCTGAAAAAGCTGCAAAATTTTAAGTAGATACGTAAGGATTTCTGCTCAAAGATGGGTATAACAGACAAAATGAATGTACAGGTAACTTACAGGGAGAAGATAACAGCAAAGACTAAATCAGGGAATTAATATCTAACATATATCAGGAACTCCAGCAAATCAATAAGAAAAAGGGTAGAAGTGGGCAGAATATATGAACAGGCAATTCATAGAAGGGGGAACTTAAATAGGTAAAAGCAAATAAAGTGATGAGCAGCCTACTAGTAATCAGAGAAATAAAAATTAGCGATGCCATAAAGATTGACAAAAATGAAAAATTTGTATAATGCAAAGTGTTGGCAGGGACACGGGAAAATGAGCCTCCCCAGGCGTCTCCACTGGGATTCTAAACTGGCCTTCCTTTCCAGAAGGGCATCCGTTCGTGCTGTGAGGGTGTCTCGCACAGCACGCTGAGACAATTTAGCTGTTTATCACGATGGGAATGAAAAGAAAAATGTAATGCGTGCCTGGGATGGAACCCCACATGGCAACAAGGTTCAACCACCTCTGTACATAGAGGAAAGACCTGAAAACCATAAAGCCTAGCCAACGTGAGAAAGAGAATGAGAACCTGAGTACATCATCTATGTAAATGAAAAACGTCACTTATGTAAAGTCCCCAAAACAGCACTATATATTTTTAAGGGCATATCAAGAACATTATCAAGGAGAATAGAAACAGAACAGAGATAGGGAGGTGAAGAAAGAAAAGAAAAAAGCAGAAGCAGGGCCTTCCTCCAACTAGTGGTGATGATTATGCCCTCTTTTAACTAACCGGTATGAAGAATTGAAGTCTCTACCCCAAGGTTCCACAGATACTCACACCCACACAAAAAGGTAGAGAAGCAATGGCAGGAATTAGTTGTTAATCATCCATGAAGTTCTTCCTAAAGTTACCAACTAATGTATGTAGACAAATGGGATAAAATAAGCTATCCCTGTTTAGACAGGGATCTAAACAGAAAAGACTTCGAAGCAAATAAAAAATACTGATGTTGTTCCGTGTTGTTTAACTGCCAGAGTAGATCAAAATTGCTCCACAGGAGGCTTTAAAAGGAAGAAGTGAGCCCTTTTTGTGCGGAATTAATTGATAAATCTTCCAAAGCAAGAAACCCGGATCCTAAAATGTAAGGCAGCCCTGGCGGAACACAGTCAGAGACTTAAAAAAAGTGAAATTCAGTGAATTCGTTATAAAGGTCAAAGTACTACCTGTCACCTAAGCTCACTCTGTTATTTCATTCTGACTTTCCCAATTTTGGTACATGTTAATTTTGGCACATCATTACCCTACACACAAGACAGGATGTGTCCCACAGTGATTCATCAATAAGAATGTATTCTCTCTGTGGGGGTGTAAGGACACGGGTGAGGTGAAGGTACAAAATACATGCTGATACTTTGCCATAATTGACTGCAATAAAAAATGGGAGTAGTTTTCTCCCATGTTTAAAGTACTAACAGCATATGTATTTGTGTTGTGTGTTTTATAGACTTTATTATATATTACCCGTTGAAGATTTTTTACTGTATTTGTCTCTTTTTATTCTTTTTCTTTTATTTTCTCTCTTGCTCTCCTTCTTTCATCACATCTTAAGAAAGGATGAAAGTCCTGATTATTTGTATTCACATGTTCAATTTTGGGGGCAGATAAAGATAATGTTATGGGCAAGTCAACTAACGCACGTCCTATTCTCCTCCCAGTTGCATGTATGAAATTAACAAAAGCCCCAACTAAAATGGTCCCATCACATAAACTAGGGCAACATACCAAGTCCTGCTTTCACAAATCCAATTCACCCTGGTGTTTTTGATGCAACCAGATGCTGGAATTACAGTAGAATTTTCTGTCCTCTGAGGAACTTTGTACTCAGCCTTGCAAGAATATAAGCAGTCCTTGATAAAGTTACTGAGAGAAGTTACTTCTTAAATCAGAGGAGAAGGGAGAGGGGACAGGGAAGAGGAAGACAAGGGAAGGAGGGGGCACAAATGGGAAAGGGAAGGATGGAGGGAGAGGAGGCACCAGGAAGCAGGGGGCAGGTGTGAGGGAGGACACAGGGATGAACGGAGGAGGGTCCAAGTTGAGGACTACTGACAGAGCAAGGCTAACGTAGTTATTCCAATTACTAGGGATACCGTAAGTACCCTGGTCACGAATTGTACTCCATAAAGTAGTATGTATCCAAATCTCCCTGTTATCTTCTCTAGGATTTATTTTCATCTTCTGACCCTGCAGTGCTCTTCCAGCTGGTCTTATAATCCTTATCAGAGCAGAGGTGAGAACTGCACCCAGAGACTTCTGAGCACCCTCAGTTCTAAAAGCTTTTCACTTCCTCTGGCAAAGGATGCCCCTGGCCTGCTCTTCCCAATTGTTCCCCTGGCCACCTGGGCATGACGGCTCACCCCGCATGACCACCCAGATGAAGGGACAACCCGTCTCTGCATCTGTATGGTGACCACAGTGATCTTTCATCACCCGGGGCTCCAGCTCCATTCTGTGGCCTGGCCTCTATCAATCCTCTGTGCCTTGCCAGAAGCTTTGTCTTCATTTTGCAACCTGTTCCTGCTGATGCACGGCACTTGCTTGCCAGCTTCTTTGGAAGTCTTAAGACTTAAGAAATCCCTGGCAAGAAACTGTGGAGGATTAGTTGAGGCTACAAACTGGAGATGAAACTCCTGATACAGCCAAATCTTAAAAGTTTGGCCACACTTGTCCGTGATGATTTTTTTTTTCCTTCTCTTCATATTGAAAATTCGCAACAGAGGAGTTTTTAAGGAAAATTAACAGTGATCTCTTGGTGACAACTACAGCCATAAATGAAAGCCTGCTCCTCATGCACAGAGAGATTCGGAGTGCCATGTAACACCCAGGCCAACATCACATCCTCTTTGAGTGGGCACTGGCTTCCTCAAACATATCATCTCTCTTGGCATCTTACTCGAAGCTCCATACATAAAAAAAAAAAAAGCAATATAAATGAAAATGTGTGCGTAAGGCAGCAAACAAATGTTGAGGAGATGAAGTCCACATTAGCCATATGGTATTTTTTGGTAAAAACAATCATTATGTGATATTAGGACCAAAGAATATGAAATTCAAATTCATCTCTAAAATCTGGCATCTTGTTTATTTCTGCTATCGTGTTGTATACTAGGACTTCTTTCCTTATCGTTAAATCCTCAAAAACAAAATTAAAAAAAAAGATGACACTTTAATATGAAATAGCATACTGCTTTTTTTTTTTTTTCCATTGGGACATAAGACATAGCTCCTTGGTTATTACAGAAATCTACTCCCTGTCCCATTAAAAAAAAAACAAACCACAAACTTGGTAAACATGTAAACAGCTTAGAGTTTTCAATCTCGAAAGACAAACTTTGTAGTCTCAGTCTATTTTTGGAAAGGTCAAGCATGTTATCTATTGTTTGAATTTGATGGGCTGTTTCAGTCAAGTGAGAGAAGAAGTTATTTAAACTATTATTTATAGATGATGAGGCTGATTAATTGCTTCAGCAAACTCCCAGCCGCCTACGAACATGCACTTGACCCTATGGCTGACTGAGTGTGTGCACACTATAGTCACAAATGGGAAGCTCGTGGTGCTTTCTTCCATCTGAAATGACATAGTGCTATTATCAACAGGAGTAAAGAAGACGGTTAATATCTATAGATAACATTATATTTCATTCACTCCTCTAACAAATTAATCTTGCTAGCCTTCCATTAGTAGAGGGTAATAAGGTACAAACATATTCAACAGAGACACTTGGACTTAGTGAGAGGCCAATGGCCAATGATGATCCATGTAAAAGGAATACAGAAGACTGAGCGATGACTAATGAGGGTAAGAAATTTAGTGCGAAGATCCAATCTTTGGTCCTGCCTTCTCCTCTAAGTATTGCTCACTGTCAACAGCACAGTAGCTAGGAAAGGTTGTTTGGAAAGTAGATACTAAATCAACTATGAAGGTCAAAGAGAGTGAGATGTGTTTTGCATTTCCCTAAAAGGCACATTTCACACATTTAGGAGAGAAGATACCAGTGCAAACTGTGATTAGCAGTTCGCTTTTATTAACACAGATAGAATAAACAGGAGTTTCCTAATATTTCCTTTGCAAAATAACAGGGTGTTAGGGACTGTCCGGCTCTACCCACACTCTGCATTCGTGTCAATCCCAGATCAAGAGCACTTAACTTAGGTCTTACAGCCCATGGTATCTGGTTCTATACCTACTGACTGATGATGGCTCCCAAATCCTGGCCAGAAACTCGATCTGCAGGCTCTTCAAACGTCAACTGCTGCCTTCCTACAGACGTGTCTGTGGACGCCAACCCAACACACTAGTCAGCTCTCTGCTCCTCACCTGCTTTACTGCCAACTAAATGGACAACACAACTCCTGAACCCTTCTATAACCTTGGCTTACACAACCTTGGCTTAACCTTCCTTCTCTTCTTAGCTAATACCGACTCTCAGTTTTATCTTCTAGACGTTAACTGTAGTCTGTACAAAATAATAATCCATTCAAAAAATTTACTGAGCATCTACTATTTGCCAAACACAATTCTAGGGTTGGGTGTGTAGTAGTGAACAAAGTCATTTGTGACATTTTTAAATTTAGAAATGAAGACTGTCATCTGGTAGGAAAACCCACAGCCAAACAAACAGCAAATACAGGCTCAGGAAAGGGAAGAGCTGGGTGACACTTATCTGTGCCATCCTAGCCAAGAAAATGCACGTAAAACATGCAACTTGCTACAAGCACGTAATAAAAGAGCAGGGGTTGTGTGTCGGCCAAGACGTCAATTCAGCATGTAATGTAACACACGTCACCTTGCTTCTGGGATTACGCCAAGTGGCACAATGATTCCAAAATCAATTGTCTGCCCTCGATGCTGACCCAGCACAGGGATTAGCATTGCATTACAAAAATGAACCCAAGAAGCACAAAAACAAGGAAGGCACTAAAAAATATGCTGGGACAGAACTATGGAAACAGGTACACAGAGTCAAGCCAACCAACCACAAATTCTACATTTTAATAATCTTACCCAAGCAGCGGCCTTCCTAAGCCTGCATTCCCAGGGTACTTGGTGTGACAGGCCCTGTAGGGAACTCTACAGCCCAGTTACCTACTTTCTCTTTGGCTGCCCTATGGGTCTCACCTTGGTCAGATGCTCTCCTCTCAGTCCTGTTGCCAAAATCACCACACTCTTAATCCACACCCCCTGACTTCCACTTTCAAAGCCCACAAAGGGCTTGCTTTATTTAGGATTGCTTTTGGGGAGGTGGGGGGGACTTATTATGGTTAGGATTGATTTTTAATACAGTTCAGTTAGGGCATTAAAAAGTTCTTTTCTTCCCCCCTTCCCACACATATTCTGTAGGTCAAGAACAAAGATTGTGGATGCCGTATTGGGTCTCTGCTTACCTAATGGCCCGAGCTAAAAGTGGTATTAATGAAGAATATTTCAACCAATTATAAACTCTAATAACTGAAGGTTGAAAGAAAGAAGACCCAGTCTTTGGCTTTCCTGGTATTTAGTCACTAAAACTAAGGCAAAGAAGGTAAGGAGGGGGCAGGTGCTTGGATGTGGAGCAAAAAGTCAGCATGGGTACCGACATTCCAAAACTATGCTAAAGAAGACTCTGGTTGAAGGTTTTCAGACTCTCAGAGAGTATGAACGCAGGCTATAAACTTGTTGGAAGGCTGCCTGTGGTTGTTAATTTTTAGGAGAGAGCTTTTGCTCCCTTCTACCCAACACCAAGGTCAAGGCAGGCATGTTTCTTTGCCATTCCCTTCTGTAGTACAGCTTCCTTTCCAATTTATACCTTACATGGAGGGTACTGCATTTTAGGGTCCCAATTTTACATGAATTCTTTTTATTAGACTCCTCACCTTGGGCAAAACCTTGTATTTGGCTTCTGTTCTCAACATCCAGTAAGTTATCAGAACCTAAGTCCAAGGACATCATGGTTAAGTAAATGTCTTTGCATTGAAAGCTGACTTTAGTGCTAACCTATTCCACTGGACTCCTGCCTAAACATATTTCTGGCGTTTGAGGCTGTGTTACTTTCTTTTGGCTTTAATTTTTTCTTACTTCATTTCCAGAGTTTTTAGTCACAGAGCTTTTGTTTAGGTACTTAATCTTACCTACTAAGAGAAACAGAAGTTGCAACATGTATTTTTCACGAGCAAGTTCCTCACATGATTCTGATAGGGAATCAAGTCTGGTCACTGGTGCTCTAAAACGATGACTGTAGTAGACGTGGTTTCCTGATTCCTTCTGACAAACACAGCACTTATCTAATTAATCTCTTTTACCCCATCTTTGCCTCCCGTGTAGCTTTAAGGGTAAGGCATGCAAATAACGGTAAAAAAGAAACGTTCTACGCTGATGCACCAAGCCCGTTTTCCATAATAAGTGTTTTTGGTACTTGAAAAGCACAAAGTCCTCGGTTTTGTGATTTCACACACACTATTTACTTCTTTCTGCCTAGTAAATGAGGTTTTATAAGCTGTACTTTTACAATAACATCATAAGCTCAGAGAGGCTAAATAAATTGGTCAAGGACCCATATGCACTGAAGCTTTGAATCAAAAGTCAGTGTGACTCAAACATTTTTTTCTCCTCTACCTACAAGGCTGTTTCTCAGAAGTACAGAATACAACTCATGTCCCCCTGGAGCTAATTCAGAGATGAAGAAAATGGGGTTAAAAAAAATAGCTGATGACAACCTCACAAACACTGGTCAAGTTAATGGCAGAGTAGACAGTGAGCATGCTTAATCTTAAAAATTTTAAAAACTTTTTGTGTGGAAATGTCTTAATTTTGGATCATTCGCTCTTGTGAGGAGCACAATGCTCACCATGGTGGAGGCTGACACTATAAAGGATGAAAGCTTACAGTGAACCATCTTCCAACTCATTAGGCAACAGTGGTGGCCCCAGCAGTATATTTGGGATACAACATGGGATACTGTTTTTCGCTTGCTCAAGCTAACGTTTTACGTGTGTGTTGTTAGACTTGCCCAAAGCTACTTCCATACAATCCAGACTTGAATTTTCAACTATTCTGTGTAAAAAGTGTGTTACGTTCAAGCTGGCACTTCCATTTCTGCTGCTACGTTAACTAATGGCCTGTGTCAAATATGCTTCCTGAGACCTTATATCCAATGACAGCCACTTTTACACACACAGACTGTTCACGTCTGAACTGTACTATCCACGTCTGTATCTCTACACACGCATGCACATATACACAAATACACACATATGTTAAACAGATACCAACATTTTGTTCAATAACAATTCACTGGTGTCCCTGAAGACTCCGGCCTTCTTGATGGACGCCCTCGACCCAAAAGTAGGGAAACTGTGCTCCCAGGCTAATGGGGCCCAAGCCCTTTGTCCTTTGGAATTCTCATGTTATAGAGATTTTTTTCTGAATATAAAAACAAATAAGCAATAAGCTATCCTGGCACCTGGGGAAAATTCTGCAAAGATTACATGTTAGTATTAGCTATAAGAGACCAAGGAATCTGAAAAGTTCTTGTCCAAAGAAACCTACAGCTATAAAACAGAAAGACAAAAGGAAGACCAACATAGGTCCAAATAAGCAAGAACTGCAGACGACACATTCTTAATAGTATCCCTGAGGCCTGCAAAAGCCAGCACACTTTCCCCAAGTTGTTTTAAAAATGCCAATGTGACATTTGAGGCAAAGGGAACAGAATTAATCATCCTACCATTAAAATAAAATCTCATTGCATTTGACCTCAGAGTGTTTCCCCTATATTCAAATCTTTCTGGTCTTCTCTGCTAGAGCACAGTTTTCTCTCTGGTAGAGAATTCCCATTTAAAACGTCTCTGTCGCAACCACACAACAAATTGTGAGGGAAACACTGAAAAGTATGTTTTGGTAACCAGTATAAGAAACAGTCACTACTTATTTGGGGAGGTTTCTGTTTTCTTGGAAGGTAAACAAGTCAGTTTGGTCACCATAAGCGAAGTTTATCCAAGAAAACCTCGCCCAGACAGAGGTTCATGGCCTCCTTAATCTTGAGGAGCACCAACCAGCAGGACTTCCCCGGGAACCTGGGAGCTGGGAGCCTCCCACAGAGACCGGGAAGGAGGCTCCCGGCGGCTCTTACCATGGGTTTCCAGGCCCCAACCCAATCTGTCCCCAGGAAGCCCTTGACTCCATCTCTTGACCACCCTCCTTCCCCTCTAATCTCCATTCACACCAGTGTTCTCCCCTACGCCTTTGCACATGCTGTTCCTTTTGAGTAGGGCGCTCCTTCTCATTCTTCATATGGCTAATCCTCACTTATCCTCAGGTCTCAACTTAGACATCCCTTCCCCTGACTCCCCAGATCTGGGTAAGAAGTCCTCTCAAGTGCTCCCGAGCACCCCCTGTTTTTCCTGTCATAGCACTCATCACACTGCACCACAGCCCCTCACTGGAATGTCTGCTTCTTGAAGGCAGTGACTCATCTGTTTTCTTCCTTGTTTTATTTCAATTGCCTACAAGACCTGACACCTGGCAGGTGCTTAGCAAATATCTGTTGACTAAACGAAGGAAACAGAGGAGGGAAGAGAAAAAAGAGACATGAGAAAGAATTGCTTTTGAAGGAACAGGGTGGAGTGTCCATTGCAATAGTGTCATACGTGTGAGTGACGTCACCTGTTTCCACACAGAACGTATATTATGACATAGCATTCTTTTCCTTCTTGTTAATTACAAAGATTATGTAATATGGTTTCCTTGAGCAATGAATAAGCAGACATTGAGATCCTAGGCAAGACAACAACAGAGGTAACAAAAACCTTTTGCATTTTTATGCCATTTTACAGCTTTTAAAGAGTGGTCATGTAACTCTCATATCAATTCTGGAAGGCAGGCAAGACAAGCATTATTAGTACTCTCATTTTGCCCATGAGGAAACCGGGACTCTGCAACACATGACTTGCCAATGTCATTAGTTTATTAAATGGCAGAGCCAGAGCCAGAGACCAGGCCTTCAGACTCCTCGCTGAGGAGTTGACTTGGGTCCACTCAGCACAGGGCATAAATCCACTTAGCACAGAGCCTCTTGCCTAACACCTGAGGGCCAGGGGCTTAAGAGTGCATGATTATTAACTTCTATCTTGAACAAATTAAATCTAATCAAAGTGTAATTTTATTATGTGCCTAATTCATTCTCCACAGGTACCATAAACAAAACTATTCCTCTAGAGCAGTTTCTTCAAAACAAAGGCAAACACAAGTGAACAACAGGAACTAGAAACACAGTTGAGCTAACGACGACTCACAAATTGTGATTGCTTTAGCTTTGTACCTGGCTTAATGTATAATCTGCTGCCAACATCAATGGGACATTGAGCTTCTGTTGGAAGTATCTCTTTGATTGATGTTATCAGACAAATGAAAATGACCATAATAAGCTATCAATACTTTTTTTATAGCTTTGAGGAGTAACTGACATATAATAAACTGCACATCTTTAAAGTGAACAATGTTAATGACTTTTGACATATGTATACACCCAACAAACCATCACCAAAATCAAGATAATGAGCATATCCATCATTCCCAAAAGTTTCCTCTTACACTTTGTCATCTCTCCCTCCACCAACTCTACCACTCCTACCCCCAGGCAACCACTGATCTGCTTTCTGCCATTGGAGATTAGTTTGCATTCTTTACATTTTATATAAATGGCATGTACTCTTCTTTGTCTAGTTTCTTTCCCTCAACATGATTATTTGGAGAATCATCCACTGTTGTATGTATCAAAAATACTCTCATTTTTATTGCTGAGTAAGTAGTATTCCATTGTATATATATAACACAATTTATTTATCCAATCGCCTATGGATGGACATTTGAATTGTTTCCACCTATGACTATTATAAATAAAGCTGCTATGAAAACGCATCTGCAAATACTTGTGTGGACATATGCTTCCATTTATTTTGGCTAAGTACCTGGGAAGAGAATGACTGGGTCACATGGCAGGTGTATGTTTAATTCTGTAAGAAACTGCCAAACTGCCTTGCAAAGTGGATGTACCATTTTATATTCTCATTAATGTTCCAATTCCTCTATATCCTTGTCAACACTTGGTCTGGTCTGTCTTTTTAATTTCAGTTATTACAGTGGGCGGGTAGTGCTATATTATTGTGGTTCTAATTTGCATTTCCCTAATGACTGCATACCTGTTCAGATCTTTTTAGCCTGTATTTTACTGAGCTGTCTTCTTATTCTTCAGTTGTAAGAGGTCTCTGTATACCCTGGGTAAAAGTTTTGTCATACACATTTTGAAACTGTTTTCTCTCAAGTCTGTTGGTTTGCCATTTTGTTTTCAAAACAGTGCTTTTAAAGAGCAAACATTCTGGTGGCAGCCCAATTTATTGATTTTTTTTATCTTTCATTTTGTACTTTTGTGTATCCTACTCAAGAAATCTTTGTCAAGCCCAAAGTCTGTAAGATTCTTTTTCCCTATGTTTTTTTCCTTCTGGGTGTTCTGTAGTTTTCACTCTTACATTTTGGTCTACAATCTATTTTGAGTTAATTCTGCACATGGTATGGGGAAATGATCTAGTTTCATCTTTTTGCTCATGCTATCCAGCTGTTCCACATCACTTTCTGAAATGATTACCCTTTCACTCTTGAACCACCTTAGCACCTTTTTCAAAAATCAATTGTCCATATATATGTGGATCTATTTCTGGACTCAATGTTCTATTCCATTGATCTATTTTTATCTCTTTATATGAATATCACCCTGCCTCAATTATTATAACATTCTAGTAAGTCTTGGAATCAGGTAGTGGAAGTCCCTACACCAACTATGCACTTCTTAAAAACTGTTATGGCTATTCTTGGTCTGTTGCATCTACACACCTATTTTAGGACCAACTTGTCAATTCCTATTAAAAAAAAAAGTCTGCTGAGATTTTGACTGGGATTGCCTTGACTCTAGATCAATTGGGAAGAACTAACATCTTCCTATTGAACCTTATAATCCATGGACAATATATTCCCCACTTATTGAGGTCTCCTTTCATTTCTCTTGTACAGTTTTTGGCACACGGGTTTTGTGCCTCTTTTGTCAAACACTCCTTGAGCACTTCCTATTTTTGATGCTATCATACGTGGCATTAATGAAAATGATCCTTTTTCAAAGGAAAGCTGTGAACTTTTCCTTCTGTTCTATCTCTAATCTCCTAGTGAATCTTCTGTTCATCCAGCATTTTTTTTTAATTTCCTTTTTATTTATTTTCTATATATGATTTATTGTCAAATTGGCTTCCATACAACACCCAGTGCTCATCCCAACCAGTGCCCTCCTCAATGCCCATCACCCATTTTTACCTCTCCCCACCCTCCCCTCATCCACCCTCTGTTTGTTCTCTGTATTTAAGAGTCTCTTGTGGTTTGCCTCCCTCCCTCTCTGTTTGTAACTATTTTTTCTCCTTCCCTTCCCCCATGGACTTCTGTTAAGTTTCTCAAGATCCACATATGAGTGAAAACATATGATATCTGTCCTTCTCTGACTGACTTATTTCACTCAGCGTAATACCTTCCATTTCCATCCACGTTGCTGCAAATGGCATGATTTCATTCTTTCTCGTTGCCAATTAGTATTCCATTGTATATATAAACCACATCATCTTTATCCATTCATCAGTTGATGAACATTTAGGCTCTTTCCATGATTTGGCTATTGTTGAAGGCGCTCCTATAAACATTAGGGTACATATGCCCCTATGCATCAGCACTCCTGTATCCCTAGGGTAAATTCCTAGTAGTGCTATTGCTGGGTTGTAGGGTAGTTCTATTTTTAATTTTTTGAGGAAATGTTTTCTAGAGGGGTGCACCAGTTTGCATTCCCACCAACAGTGCAAGACGGTTCCCATTTCCCCACATCCTCACCAGCATCTGTAGTTTCCTGATTTGTTCATTTTAGCCACTCTGACCAGTGTGAGGTGGTATCTCAGTGTGGCTTTGATTTGTATTTCCCTGATGATGAGTGACGTTGAGCATCTTTCCATATGTCTGTTGGCCATCTGTCATCCGGCATTTTCTGTGTGACTACCGTATGCCAGGATCTGAAGACTCTGGCCCATGACGATCTCTTCCCCCTTCGCTCTCACCGACTGTAATACTTAACCAGCACATCTACTCTGACTGTATCATACAACTTAACATCACATATGCTGCTGTGTCCTTTTATTGTTTCTTGTTTGTGTCTTATCTGTCCACCTAATTTGCAAGCCCCTTGGGAGTAAAAACTGTAATCCAGTAAAAACTGGATTTGTAAATCCACAATGCTTAGAATATTGACAAACAGGAAAGAAATCTTTTTTTTAATCAAAGGACTCATAAAGTTCAGCAAATAAAACCTGTTTGAAACTCTAGTCCGTCTGCATTCAGTACTAACTTGGAATTAATTTAAAAAAAACAAATATTAAATATGTGTTTATGTGTTCAACTGTAGCCTGGGGAGTAAGGAGTTCAAGGAACTGTGGATTTGCTTCTCTGTCCTTAGGGAGCTCATAAGGAGGGAAAGCAAGACAGAGACCATCTCCTACAGATCTAACTGGCAACTGTCAAAGAGCCCAGGGCCTGTTAGTAGGGGAAGCCTAGTTCCATGATGGCTTCTGTCCACTTTCCATTTCAGTCTCTTGGTATTTGCAATTCTGGCAAATAGCTGTTGGCATTTGATTGAATCCGTTTATAAGATACAGGTGGCTATTTATAAGACACTAGCCAAATTCTACCTATCCATATCCAAGAATTATTTTCAGTGATTTCGGGTCCATCATTGGATTCTGGATTCTGGCACTAACCATTTTTCAGTATAATATAAGACTGTAACTAACTTGTTTTCAAGCTCCCAACTGTAGTGTTCCTCTCTCTCCTCCAAAGAAATCACTTTCAAGCTTATTCACCACAAAGAATAAAAGATAGTTTAAGGAAGGTATCAACAGTATATTTTGAGTAGCAAGCCAATCAGATGACTGGGATGTTTTGCTGCTGTTACAGAGATGTGTAGGTAGAACGGAGAAAGTGATATATGCCCAGAAATGATAGCGTGAGAGGCATGAGGAGCACATATATGAGGCAGGCATTGTGTTGCGGACCCTACAGTGACTTATGTCTCAGAGTTCGTGTTGTCCAGAAATTAAAACATCAAATTTGCAAATAAGATACTTAGAATCTGGTCTGTGTTTGCAATTTACTGTCTTCTGCAAGTCTTAACTTTTCTGAGTTTCTCCATGTCAACCATCTCAGTCCACATTACAAGCTGCAGATAACAGACTGTGTAACTGAAGGGCTGTGGCAGTTACACGTAATGCTGCATCTGACGGACCACTGCCTAACTCGAGCTCACTACAGAGTGCTAGGGGTATCCCATCTAGTATTCTCTGCAAAACAGGAATAAAAATATATAGTAATAAACAGGTGTAAATGGGAGAAATAAACAGTGTCACTAAGTTAATTAAGAAATATTAGTTCAACATCCACCAAGCCTCATTATAAAATCTGCTGATATTTATGGACCCAATGACATGAACGATCAATGGTGGATTTGCATTTTATTTCTGTTACCAAGCAACTTTCAGGTTCAATCCCAAAGAATCCATACATGTCTACTGCCTGGGGTAGGGATGTGGAGGAAGGAAGGATGTCCTTTTAAATTACAAAAGTAGTAAAGAAGTATCTTTAAAAATAATCCCAATGGTCCTGTTCTATGAGAATGGTTGTAACTATATAATGAATGTGTGTTTCAGTACTGTTGGTAAAAGCCAGAGGCCATCATCTAGAATTTTTTTAGATTTCAGATAGATAGATAAATGGATAGGATAGATAGAACTTTACACTAAAAGACTCAAAGCACAAAGAATCCCACAACCTGTTCCTGGGACTCGGCTGTGTTTAAAGCACTGTAAAGGGGAACTTTCTGTGGAAAGGGCTCTCCAGATGGAAGAATTCACTCATTCCACAGATAACTTCCAGGCACTGTGGAAGCCACAACAGTGCCACACAAAACAGTCATGGCTCCTGCCCCCAAGATTCCCAGTGTAGTGGCCATTCTCCACAGGCCTTTAGGAGCTTCGCATCTTGCACTGCCACCTTCTTAGGCAGGACTTGGGCTGAGATACAGCGTACTCATGAGAGAGAGGAAAACAGTCAACAGTCAAGGCTCACCTACCAGACAGCCAGTGACACGCACAGTCAAAACCTATTTCCCCATCTTGAAAATGTTGAAGTCCTCATGATCCACGATGTTACAATAAATAGTACAGAATAAAGGGATACACAGGCTGCCACGTTTCCTCACTACTGTTCCAATTTGATCTGCCTCTCTTCCTCTCTTCTTTCCACTCTTTTCTCCAGTCTCATCTCCCTTTTGCTCTCTCTGTGTGACAATAAGGTCTTCCAAAATGTTCCTGTAGACAAACATTTTTACCACACATGTTTGGATTTGTTTCAAAAGAATCCAGTGGGGGAGGGAAAGCTGGGACTGGGAAGTGAGTGGGGTACAAGACTGCCCACAGACAGAAGCAGCAGCCTGACGGGCACCTGAGGTTCATGATACTATTCTACTTTTGTATATGTTTGAAATTGCCCACAAAAGAGTGAAAATAAAACAGATAATTTTTCAAACACTTAACCACATCAACATTTTACCTTGAAAATATGGTGGGAGGTTAAGGCAGGAATTAACCATGGATGTGCAGACAAGACAGAAATGCCTTAATTTGCATTCGTGACTCACCCCCTTTGAAAGAAAGGAGGCCTGTCTTGGGCTCTCCCTCTTTCATTCCTCTTTAGCATTTCCCACACGACCCCACCTTGAGGTATGTACTAGCCTTTCAAGAAAGAAATCAGTGATATTCCACGTAAGAGTGACTCATCTAGTGGGCACTGTATACTGTCCCATTCTAAAATAAGTTTTATGAAAAAGATATGTTTAAAGGGGCAAAAGAACGCTTCAAATATTTAAGTATTGAAAATACAAGAAATGTGGTGATCCACATAATCTGCTTTACTTCCTAAGTAGCTTGTCCACTCTTTAATAATAACTGGAAAGACCTCACACACTGATCCCTGCCCAGGGGATTACTGGGTACCAATATGCATTCAGACAAAAGTCCCAGGCATACGACTGGAATTAGAGACCGACTATATTGCCAATATAACTGAAGTTTAATATTACAGGTTTCATATTTAAATACATAAAGTTTAATATGCCCAAGTCAGTTACAAAACTGTGCCTAATGAGGTTTCTGGCAGACGTGCATTCTGGAGCATCCATGAAGCTATTTAAAATTGCTTGACATGTAACCACGACAGATTTTAAAGATCAAAACACAGGTGTGTGTCAGTGTTGCACAATTCTGCGGTAAGAGCAGAACATGAGATCATTGCACCTAGAAACAGACCCAAACACAAACACCCACCTGGGGCTCAGGTGTATGGCTCTGTCTGCAGGCAGATGAATTTATCTCTGGAGTTTTGTTCTAATATAATTATGTTCTGATAAGAAATGAAATTTTGATACATTAATGTTATCTTAAACTGGGTGGGTCTTTTTAGCTGACAAGCACCTTACACACCTGTCTTTATGTTCTTTTTTATCTTATTTCTCAACATAAATGTTGAGACCCATTTCTCAACATAAATGAATTGTAGTCACCCATGATTTAAATAGCTTTATCCTTTTCAGCCTAAATAAACATAAGAGAGTAGCACAAACGCTTTAGGACAGTAGAGGCATAAATCTCTTCCAACTCGTTATGAAGCACAAAAGAAAATTATCCAAATAAAGTCTTAAGAAAATAAGTGACTTAATCAAAGCCACCTCACAAAGTAGTGTGTGCAATACATCCAATGATCGATTGAATATTCAACGTCTCTTATATGTAAGACATTACACACTAATTGTTTAATGAAGCTTGAAACTACTTACAATAAGGGGAGTGGGATGAATTGAAGTCAGTCCAGGTAATCTTCACAAGTCATGGCCCTGGATTATTGGTTAAGGTTCTCAGTAAACTGGAGATTTATTTCATTTACAAAAGAATAAAGGAGTTACTATTCAACGGAGCAAGCGTACACTTATCTCCTGAACCCAGATGCAACCCAGGGCTCAACAGACTAGGAGTTAAGTTTTGTGTGATTAAGAGCACAAGGGAAAAAGAGTTATGTGTGTGTCTCTGTGAGCAAATAACTATATTGTAACTCTCTGAGATTAGGCCTTCCCAAGAAAAACAAATCCTTTCTTTAAAACACACACACACACACACACACACACACACACACACACAGATGCATTTTGTACACCACCACCATTTGGTTAACAGATGTTGGCATCTACCCTCAACTCTCACAAACAAATCAATGTACTTTATTTTTGTGTAGCATCTTCTATCCAAAAGTAACATGAAAAGCTGTGTGGCCAGGTTGACAGTGTGTCTGCAGAATCCATGTAAGAATTATAACGGAGCAAACACCTGTCAGGCTTGTTTAGCTGCTGTCTGAACCGGTGATTGGCTCCATGATAAGGCAGCTGCTGGGCTGGAGAAATGTTCAGTGTCTCTACAGTAAAGCCAGGCACCATCATTTGTCATGATGTGTTGCTACTGCTTGCTTGCTTTGTGCCTTATTATATGACCTCCACTTCTGCTGAGGGAAGAAGTGTATTTTAGGAATTTTCCTAACTCTTAGGAATGTTTTGGATTAGTGGGAACCATAAATGACATACTTTTTTAAAAAACCAACACAATGGGGCGCCAGGGTGGCTCAGTCGGTTGAGCGTCCGACTTTGGCTCAGGTCATGATCTCACAGTTCGTGGGTTCAAGCCCCGTGTCGGGTTCTGCGCTGACAGCTGGGAGCCTGGAGCCTGCTTCAGATTCTGTGTCTCCTTCTTTCTGCCCCTCCCAACTCGCTCTCTGTCTCTGTCTCTGTCTCTCTCTCTCTCTCAAAAATAAATAAACATAAAAAAAAAAACCACCACCAAAACAACACTCACTTTTGGATCCATAAGAACTAGGATCTGGTCCCTACTTTATTACTGACCATCTCCCCTGGATTTCAGTGCCCCAGCCCATAAAGTAAGTTGGAGGGTTGTGCTAGATTTGCGTTTCCCAACCTTTTCAAGCGTAAGGGACGTTTTAACACATCAAAACCTCTCTCAGCCTAATCAAATAACAGCAGTTATATTTTAAGAATGTGTGCAATTAAAAATATACAATGATAAAAAAGATACTTTTGATGCAGTGACGGTTGAAAATAAAATTCCAATTTATTAATCACAGCAGAGTCTGCATTGATTTTTACAGTAATGGTACGCAGATGTTAGGCATTTATTTAGTCTGTAAACAGCAGTTGGGGTACGTATGAGTTTGCAGTCTTTGCGATAACTCCATAGCAGATCCCCTTATCTCAACTTGGTCCTCTGTTTAAAAGCTGGGAACCCTGAACTAAAATACAGAGGCTCCAAATCCTTTCTGACACTGGCTCTCCATAATTCTAGTCCTACCACTGACATTTTGTATGCGCTGTGACTCTGGACATAGGAAAGATGTTTCTGTTCCAGAGTTTTCTCACCTGTGTGGGGGTGAGGAGGGTGCCGTATGGGTCACATGGCACTGTGAACCATGATTCGATGTGTGTCATGTTTTAGCAGAAACCTAGAGACCCTCAGGAGAGAAGCCCTACTAAAATGTAACATAATCACCCAACTCTTCCAGGGCCCTGGAATGTGCTTCTACACAGACTCTGCCATATCTTCCAGTAGAAGGAGAATGAGTCCCTGTTCCCAAGTGGGAGGCCATCAGTTCTGACACACTCCCACAAATCCTACCTTCCCCTAAAGCAAAGAGAGACAGATTCTGGGAGGACAATCTCTCTGAACCTGAGAAAACATCTCGGGGCACCACACTCCAGAAAAGCTGGAGCTCTGGGTGAAACAGAAAAAGCTGAAGGGAGGAGTGAGGAAGTGGTTATAAAACACAAAGCAGGTTTACAATGGTTCTTTCTCCAACAGTTCAAAAGAGATTCTAAGGTTCCCAGTATCACTGAATCTTTTGAGGCCCTAGAATAATGAGGCCAGAAGTAGAATCCCTGATCAACCCAGATGGCCTTCACAGTCCTTGGGAACTTTATTACTGGCATCAGTATATCTAGATACTAACTGTCAATGGATACATATTTGCTGTTTGGACAAGCAATACACAGAGACAAATACAGTTATGCTAGAGCCATCTTAACAGACCAATTTCTCAAAAATGACACGAGGCAAGGCTGCATAAACAGACTCTTTTTGCCCTCAGCAAACTTCTACTACTCAACATCTATTACTATTACTCAAAGTTCTTTAGATAGTTTCAAGGCTCCTCTATACTTCAATGACAATTCTTTGGAAGTACATTCCTGATCCTGCCCCTTCCACCAACCAACCAGCCAACCAACCACTCAAATAAAAAAGTGGGCCAAAGACCTTAACAGATACCTCACCAAAGAAGAGATGAGCCCGAAAATAAGCATATGAAAAGATGTTCCATGTGACATGTCATCAGAGAAAGGGACACCACTACATACCTATTAGAAGACCCCAAGTCTAGAGCACCGACAATACTATTGCTGGTGGGAATGAAAACAGTACATCCATTCTAGTAAAGAGTTCGGCAATTTCTTACAAACTAAACATACTGTTAACCATACAATCCCGCAACTCTCCTTGGTATTAATCCAAAAGAGTTGAAAGCTGGTGTCCACACAAATACCTGCACACGGCTCTCTACAGCAGCTTTATTCATAATTGCCAAAACTTGGAGGCAACCAAGATGTTCTCAAGTATGGGAATGGATAAATAAACTGTAGTACATCCAGACTATGGGATATTAGTTAGCAATAAAACGAAATGATCTATCAGGCCATGACAAGACATGAAGAAACCTTAAAGGCATATTCCTAAGTGAAGGGATACTTGCTATCGATGGTCGAAAAGAGAACTCAGTGCCACGTATTTATGCCTTTGTCCTCAGATTATAAAATGCACACAAGTTACCCCCAAATTATAGAAATAACCTTAAAAAAACCCAAAATCAAAAGAAAACTAACACCTTTTAAGGTAGTTATCCCATGAATTATCTTGGGTAAAATATTTAACACCTGTGACCATCAAGTTATTACTTATATTCAACCTAAATCTATCTTGCTGCAAACCGGCCTCTTTACTGAGCTGTGTTGATTATATGTGTTCCTATCTCCAGTAATTGTTATGCATTCGCCCCATATAACTGAGTTAAAATATAGTAAGAAACAGAACTTAAAGTAAAATCTTGAAATAGAGGACTTCTCTGCCCGGATCAGGCCAGACCAATTTAATATATCAGGTTACATACTGGCTCTATCACATGCTATGGCTATCTAATCAAAAGAGACAGCTAGAATAAAAGATAGTCCTACAGTCTAAGAAGGTAGGAAAAGTCTCAGTACAAAGGTAAGTTCTGGAATGCACCAATGGTCAACAAATTATGGCCTATGGGCCAAATCCAGCCTGCTTCCTGTATCTGTAAAGGTTTACTGAGCATAGGCATGTTCATTAGTTTATACATTGTCTATGGTTACTTTTGCACTACACTGGCAGAGTTGAATAGTTGGCTCACAAAGCATAAAGGACTATACAGTCCTTTACAGCAAAAGTTTGCTGGCCTCTGACTTAGACATTCACTTTTGCCCTGAGCTCGTTCATGCGGGAACTCTAGGGCTCAGATTCAGTCTTCTCCACCTTGCACTTGCTTGCTACATAAGCTCATCCAGTGTCAAGACTTTAAATGGCCTTAGAATACAGTCCTATGGAAAACCACATTTCTGATTTCAATATGAAGATTTAATGGGAAAATTAAAACTCCTTAGTGAAATGTCCTTCATAGACAAATTGGTTGGAAGGTACCATTCTAATCTAAAGCAAGGGATCCTGTTTCTTAATAATTTGTTTTTCACTCAAATACCTGTATGCAAGGGAGTTTATTGTTCATCTTTCTCTTCATCCTCTCAATTCTCTTAACCTTTATAAATCCTATTTCTCAATCTTGTCCTCAGTTTTCATTTCTCCTGGATTATATCCAAGACTTGCAAACCCAAAGGTCATGTACCAACCTGCACCACAGAATGCTTTCAGCTGCCAAGAATTTTCATTGGCAATACAGAGCTGTGATTGATTTCTTGGCAGTACATCATCAAATGATGCACTTATAAATCAAACAGAAATGACAATATCACGGCAATCCAACAGCTAGACCTGAGTTAAAAAATCTAAAACCAGCAAGAAAAGACCAGGGACACCGTGGTCTCAGCATGAAGTCAGTCTGCACACATTAAAGCCACACAGCGTGACCCGAAAGCCTTGCTCCCTGCTGCACTCAATGACCTGGGAGCAGATCACCAGAGCTGGGCTGGGTCACTGTGGCTGCTTTTAATGACTCAAGTACACCCTCCTGCTGTTCTGAACACTAGCACATCTCAGATAGCTAATTTTAAAAAGTCTCACCCCTTCCTGGGGCTGTTTAGATCTGGAGGGTCTGGTCTTCTACCTGCTCTTCACCTGAAGTCTTATGAGGCCTACAGGCTTGTGAAATGTACACACCAAAGGGGGTAAAAGTAAACAGAGTCACATGTTTATATATCATTAGTTGTTGCTCAATTAGGGCCTTGTAATATGTACATGATAACCTGTACCAGGAAAACAAAGCTCACTCAAGGGGGAACTGAATGTCTGTGTCCCCCTCCAATTCATGGGTTGAAGCTCTAACTCTCAAAGTGATGGTATTTGGAGATGGGGTCTTTGGGAGGTAATTTGATGAGATGAAGTTATGAGGGCAAAGCCCAGGTCCAATGGGATTAGTGCCCTAAAAAAGAGATCTGGAGAGCTTGTTCTTTGTCATGTGAGGAAGACGGCAAGAAGGTAGCTGTCTGCAAGTCAAGAAGAGTCCTTGCCAGAAAGAGACCTGACCGCACTGAACTTGGACTTCCCAGCCTCCAGAACTGTGATAAATTAATTTCTGTTGCTTAAGGCATCCATTCTGTATCATTTTGTTATGGCAGCCTGAGCTAATACATGAAGATTTGGATTTTAAAAGTTGATTTAAATTGTCAAGTCCCAGAAAGCACAGTTGGAATGCTCTGTTGATAATACTCTAAACTTGATTTCTTCTTCTACTCAACACGAGAGTACAGGAACATTTGTCCATCCCCATCACACACAAACACACACACACACACACACACACACACACAGTACTCTGAGAGCAGCCACACCTTGCTGAGACAAGGTTTTCTTTGCAAGGAAGTATATGCTGATAGAAAGAACAGACCCAGGATGTCCTGGGGAAAAAAGACATGTCAAAGCAGAGTACCACAGCCCCGGACTTCTGGCCCAGTCCCCTTCCAGTGTTCTTCCTGTCCAAAGGAGCCAACGAAGCAGAACAGGGAAGCAGACACATGCAGTGTAGGTGTGTTGGGGCTAAATGTGGGTGGAGGCCATGAAATACTACGCATCTTCCCTGTTCTATAACCATTCAGAGGAGATCCTCCAAACTCTTATAAAAACCTGTTTTTGTCTTTCTTTTTTAATGTCTATTTATTTTTGACAGAGAGAGAGACAGAGCGTGAGCAGGGGAGGGGCAGAGAGAGAGGAAGTCACATAATCCAAAGCAGCTTCAGGCTCTGAGCTGTCAGCACAGAGCCTGACATGGGCTCAAACCGACAAACCATGAAATCATGACCTGAGCCAAAGTCGGACACTTAAGTGACTGAGCCACGTAGGCACCTCTGTTACTGTCTTTTTGATAAGAAAAGTTAATGCAATGGATATCAAACAACTAAAAATAGAACAAATCCATGAATATTATCACAGATGTTGTTCTCCAAAGCCCTGAACAAATGTACTCATCTGATCATACCATCAGATGCCAGAAAGAAAAGGAATGGTCAATTCCATTAAGGATAGTATGTTGGATAATGTAAACACACACACACACACATGCACACGCACACACACCTCAAAGCAAAATAAAACAAATACAGAAAAGATAGGTAATTTTTAGCAGTGTTTCATTCCTTGAGTTTCTCTGACTTTTCCATTCCCTTTGATCACATTCCTAAACTAAACTCTGAAGAGCATATAACTTGTTCAGAAGGTCCTTTGTTCTAAAATTAGACACACAAAACAAATCAGGTAGCCATTGTTTCCTACCTGAAGCTGAAGAGAAGAAAATGAAATTAACTCTAAAATCTGAAGAAAACAAGGTCCTAATCTACAGATTTCTCTGACATGCCTCTTAAAAATCAGTAGACAGTCCGTGTGTTGCACATAGCCCTGGAAAGCCAGCAATGTTATCAATGACATAATTTATTAATTAAAAGGGAAATGAGAAACGCCCCAAGCAAGGGGTGAATAAATTCTTAACCACAGCAGTCCAATAAAAATGAGCATAAGGCATGAAATGTGAAAAAAAACTGGAATACAATGAGATTTCCCTCCTCTTTCCCATTTTCAGTCAGTATTAGTAAGAAAACTCAAACTGCTAAAAATACACACACACACACACACACCTTTATTATGGAAAGACCTATTGGACAGGAAAGCACGAATGGACTGTCTCACCTCTCTGCTCCCTGGCCACAAGGCACCCCAGACCATTAAGTGAATGGCTCTGTGTCCACAGCAACCTTGCAAATGCCTCTGATGGTTGATCACCTCCAACAGCGAGAAGTAACCATTTGTGAAGGCAAAAGAGGCAAATAAGGTACGCAGAAGAAAAGCTTTAAAAACTATCAAGCACTATAGGAATCTGAGAGGCCCACCAACATCTCTGATCATTTGAGAGACGTGACAATTGTAATAGTACTCCTCAGTGTAAGCACAAAGTTATTCCTGTCTAGTGACAGTGGCAAGAGACTGGAAACAAAAACTCATATATCCATCACCAACAATTGCGTTAAATATTGTATGCTATAACCATCCAATGGACCTACCAGGCTTAATATGAAACAATTCCATGATACATTTTAATATAAATTTTAGGTAGTTACCATATGGTGCAATACTAGTTTCAGAAGTAGAATTCGGTGATTGATCAGTTACATACAACATCCAGTGCTCATCACAAGTGCCCTCTTTAGTACCTAGCACCAATCTAGCCCATCCCCCACCTCCCTCCATCAACCCTCAGTTTGTTCTCTATCATTAAGAGTCTCTTGTAGTTTGTTTCCCTTTCCTTTCTTTCTATCCTTACCGTAGGTTCATCTGTTTTGTTTCTTAAATTCCACAATGATTGAAATCATATGGTATTTGTCTTTCTCTGACTGACTTATTTCACTTAGCATAATACATTCTACTCCATCCACATCCTTGCAAATGGCAAGATTTCATTCCTTTTGATGGCTGAGTAATATTCCATTACATATATACGTGTGTGTATATATAAAGGGTAAACACATATTTATATGTGTGTATATGTATCCATCCCACTAACCCTAAACTAACCCTAACCCCTAACTCTAACAACTAATCCTAAACCCTAAACCCTAACCCCAACCCCAACTCTAACCACTAACCCCTAGCCCTAGCCCTAAACCCTAAGTCTAAACCCTCACACACACACACACACACACACACACACACACACGTATCAATCACATCTTCTTTATCCACTCATCAGTCAATGGACATTCAGGCTCTCCCCATAGTTTGGCTATTGTTGATAATGCTGCTATAAATATTGGGGTGCATGTACCCCTCTGAATCTGTATTTTTGTATCCTTTGGGTAAACACCTAGTAGTGCAGTTGCTGGATCATAGGGTAGTTCTATTTTTAGTTTTTTGAGGAACCTCCATACTGCTCTCCAGAGTGGCTGTACCAGTTTGCGTTCCCACCAGCAGTGCAAGAGGGCTCCCCTTTCTCCACATTCTCACCAACACCTGTTGTTTTCTGTGTTGTTACTTTTAGCTATTCTAGAAGGTGTGAGGTGGTATCTCATCATGGTTTTGATTTGTATTTCCCTAATGATGAGTGATGTTCCACATCGTTTTATGTGTCTGTTAGCCATTGGATGTCTTCTTTGGAAAAGTGTCTATTCATGCCTTCTGCCCATTTCTTAACTGGGTTGTTTTTGGGTGTTGAGTTTGATAAGTTCTTTTATTACAGATTTTGGATACTAACCCTGTATCAGATAGGTCATTTGCAAATATCTTCTCCCATCCCATAGGCTGCCTTTAGTTTTGCTGATTGTTTCCTTCACTGTGCGGCAGCTTTTTATCTTGATGAGGTCTCAATAGTTCATGTTTGCTTTCATTTTGCTTGCCTTCGACAACGTGTCTAGTAAGAAGTTGCTCCGGCCGAGGTCAAAGAGGTTGTTGCCTGTGTTCTCCTCTAGGATTTTGATGGCTTCCTGTGTCAGATTTAGGTCTTTCATCCATTTTGAATTTATTTTTGTGTATGGTGTAAGAAAGTAATCCAGTTTCATTCTTCTGCATATTGCTGCCAAGTTTCCCAACACCATTTGTTGAAGAGACTGTCTTTTTCCATTGGATATTCTTTTCTGCTTTGTTGTAGATGAGTTGACCATATGGTTGTGGGTCCATTTTCTATTCTGTTCCATTGATCTATGTGCCTGTTTTTATGCCAGTACCATACTGTTTGATGACTACAGCTTTGTAATATAACTTGAAATGCAGAATTTTGTGATGCCTCCAGTTTTTTTTTTTTTTTTTTTTTTCTTTTTCAGTATTCCCTTGGCTATTTGGGGTCTTTGTGGCTCCACACAAATTTTAGGATTGTTTGATCTAGCTCTGTGAAGAATGCTAGTGGTATTTTGACAGGGATTGCATTAAATGTGTAGATTGTTTTGAGCAGTACAGACATTTTAGTAATGTTTGTTCTTCTAATCCATGAGCATGGAATGCTTTTCCATTTCTTTGTGTCCTCTTCAATTTCCTTTATAAGTCTTCTATAGTTTTCAGAGTACGGGATCTTCTTCCTCTTTAGTTGGGTTTATTCCTAGGTATCTTACTATTTTTGGTGCAGTTGCAAATGGGATGGATTCCTTGATTTCTTTTTTCTGCTGCTTCGTTATTGGTATATAGAAATGCAAGAGATTTCGGCATATTGATTTTATATCCTGCGACTTTGCTGAATTCATCTAACTAGTTCTAGCAATTCTTTGGTGGAGTCTTCTAGATTTTCTGTATAGAGTATCATGCCATCTACAAATAGTGAAAGCCTGACTTCTTCCTTGCTGATCTTGATTCCCTTTATTTCCTTTTGCTGTCTGATTACTGTGGGAGGCTGAGACTTCCAGTACTATGTTAAATACAAATGGTGAGAGTGGACATCCTTGTCTTGTTCCTGACTACAGAGGAAAGGCTCTCAGTTTTTCCCCATTGAGGATGATATTAGCTGTGGATCTCATGTATATGACCTTTATGACGATATATTTTTCAATTAATGAAAAAGGGAAGGCTACAGTATACTGTGCATAGCTGGATGCCATATAAGTAACAGGGTACATTTGTGTACCCTGTATATTCCTGAAGGGCACAGAGACTGGCTATTTTGGGGGTGAGGGACTACATATCTAGGGGATATGGGGTTGTACAAATGTACTCTGCATTGTAAATCCCTTTATATCTTTTACTTCACTTAATTTTTTTCCAATTTATATATCCTTTAATGGATATACAGTCTGGTTTTTCTTTTAACAATGTTTTAAAATTGTGAGGGACAGGGGCGCCTGGGTGGCTCAGTTGGTTAAGCTCCTGACTCCTGACTTCAGCTCAGGTCATGATCTCATGGTGTGTGAGATTGAGCCCTGCATCAGGCTCTGCATAGAGCCTGGTTGGGATTCTCTCTCCCTCTCTCTCTGCCGTTCCCCTGTTTGTGCATTCTCTCTCTCCCTCTCATAATAAATACATAAACATTTAAAAATAAACAAATAAATAAATAAAATTGTGAGGGAGAATCAAATTTCCTATAAATTCTTTTATTACTTCTACTCATGAATCTTTGTTCAATTGCTTAGAACCATAAAATACAAAACAATAATAACAAAAAAGCCCTCTAATCTCCCTTTTACATTTATATAATTCTGTTGAAGATCTTATGATTCTGTTGTACTTCACAAACATCTCAAAATAACTTCTAAAAAATGTGATACTATCAATCAAACAGAAACATAACTTTTAGGTATAGGGAGGAATATTTCCTATATTTTAATTGTTCTTCATTTTCAGTATTAATAGCTAAGTTAATTACTTTAATGGCAATTGGATGGACTTAATATTCCTAGGTTTTTATACACACTAATTCTGAGACTTTGGGTATCAGCAAAGTCAAGATACCGGCTCTTCTTTAAAGTATTTAAATAATTTTTCTGAATAAAAAGTAGTGCATGTTCATTGTAGAAAACTTGAAAAGTAGAGAAAAGCACAGATGAAAATTAAATCAATTCATTATCCCACCACCCCAGAGAAAACCTCTATTAATTTTGATTAATTTTATTCCTTTTTTATTTCCAATGTATACATGTAAATTTTTTTTTACAAAACTGGAATTAAGCTGCACATACTGTATTAAAAGTCTGCTTTATAAATTATCACCCTACTTATGTTTTGTTTTATAATTTTTGTGCTTATGATTATAAAATATACATTACTTATAAAATTTCAAACAGATAAATTTTTAATTTTTTTTTATTTCATCCTCTCTGACAAATGTTAATTGAAACCAAAAAACAAATAAAAAATAAAAATAAAAAAATAAAAATCACTTCAAATTCCCAAAGTGAAGCATAAAAGAAATTTGAAGAATCTTATTTTCAAATAATGGCTTTTTTGAAAATTTGAGGCATTTGTACTTCTGAAGTTATTAAAGCTTAACACTGCACCAGGACTTCTGGAATGCCCTGTGTTATAAATATATCTCCATGCCATTAGTTATTTTTAAAAATGGCTGACAGGGTTCTGTTATACTGATATGTCATAATACAATTCTCTGACCCCTTGTTATTGGATATTTAGACTGTTTCTTTGAAGAGCTCATAAAGTTAGGTGACTAAATGCCTTAAGCCAAAAAGGGCCCAACCAGGTTAGAATTCTATTAATATACTGAAATCCTAGAGTAATAGGTACGTATCTTTTAGAAGTTCTTAACACATATTGTCAAGTTATCTTCCAGAATGGGTAGCAAGCAACAATGTCATTGATATTGGGCACACTTAGAGTAAAATAAAAATGTCTTGAAAAATAGAAGTGATTTTCCCCGCTCACCCAAAGATATCTACAATAATAATTAAAGTAACAGATTTCAGGTTTACTTTGTTACCACAGCTTGAAATAAAATTTCATTTAATATTGTGCCAAAGAGCCCTTAAAAAATGACCCACAATCCTTACTGGGGTTTAAAAAGAAATAAAGTTTTAAATAAGATAAAACCATAATAAAATACAGTTAGGCAGGTCTTCAATATGAGTAGTAAGATGGTTAGAACCCCACATACTGAAGTTAAGCTAAATCTTTCATCAGTTTGCTCAGAACGTACACTCTAAATGTCACTGTCTTTCTGAAAGGCTGGTTGAATTGACGGATTTGAGGAGCAAAACTGAGACTATCCTGGACCATAGGGAAAGCTACCAGGTCTCTGCCAAGATAGGACATAACGAAAAGAAACGTGAAGATACTAACATCTTCCTGTCTCCATTTCAGGTCTGACTTGAAACCATTCAACTTTTAGAGAAATTCTTCAAATCCCTTTAAGATACTAGCTTCAGAGATTAGACACTTGTTCAGAACTACGCTTCTTATCCTAAGAATCATAAAATATACTGACCATTTTCAACCACGCACTGCACAAAAAGGTAGCACGAACCTTGGGCCATAAGCCATTTCATTTATGTATGCCCCCAAAACTTTCAAAACCTCAAGAGGGGGGCGGGAGAATTTTAAATAAGTGAAATGAAAAAACTCATAGCCGCTAGGGGTGATCATTACCTGTACAAAGCAGACTGGTAAACTCCCATGGGACCACACCAAGCCACGTGCAGACTCCCAGAAGTAGGAGGCCACAGCTTATAAAAGTACTAAGTGCACTCTGATTACACATATGCATGCCTGTGACTGACAGCCTTCCAAGGAAATCAGATTCTGGTGAAATTATTTAACTAGCCAAAGATAGAAAGGATGTATTTTATCCATACTGCCTGGGCAATTCCGGCCCTCTATAATAAAACGGTTCGACTCTGTGCTGGACCTTCTTTATTTTTTTATTATTATTATTTTTAATTCGGACCTTCTTTAAAGATATCTTCCTGAGTCCAGACCGCAGAAACACACCTTTTAGATGCAAGCGTGTCACACTGGGTTCCTGGAGTTCTTCTGTAACAAAAAGCCCTAGAATGGGGTCCAAGAAGGTCTTTCCAAGTATTAATGAAAACTCTCATTTGTTCAGATAAATAGTAGAATTTGGCTCTGACGTTTACTAACCGTGTGGTCTTGAGAAAATTAGCAACTTCTCTAAGTCTCTATTTCACCATTGGCAATGAGGAAGAATATTAATGGTACCCACTTCATGGGGCAGAAATGCAGATTACATGAGACAGTGCAGGAAAAACCATCTGAACATTATTCTTTTTTTTTAATTTTGTTTTTAATGTTTACTTATTTTTAAGAGAGACAGAGACAGAGTGCAAGCAGGGGAGGGGAAGAGGGAGAGAGAGGAAGACACGGAATCCGAAGCAGGATCCAGGTTCCGAGCTGTCAGCACAGAGCCTGATGCGGGGCTCCAACTCATGAGCCAGGAGATCATAACCCGAGCCTAACTCGAAGCATAACCTAAATTCGAGCATAACCCGAAGCCTAACTGGCTGAGCCACCCAGGTGCCCCTTATTATCTTCTTGATTTTATAGGTACTGCAGTTTAACTACTTTGGAATCTCAGCCAACAAAGTGCTGTCTACCAAAAGGACTCAGCAAACTGGTTAACAGAAAAAAGTGGCCAGTCGTTGAATAACACAGATTACTTGTAAACAAATGTATTTCTGAGGTCCTTAAGGATACAGCTTAAATATTCTCTTTAAAATTATCTCATTAATCGCTGGCTTAAACAACAGAACTTCATTTTCTCACAGTTCTGGAGGACAGAAGTCTGAGCTCAAGATGCCCGTACGGCTGGCTGTCTCTGAAGCCTCTCTTCTTGGCTGGTAGATGGCCTTCCTCTCCCTGTGTCTTCACATGGGTCTTCCCTCTGTGTTGTCTGTGTCCCAATCTCCTCTTTTTTAGAAGGACAACAGTCATATTGGATCGGTCTAACCTCAGGACCTCATTTTAACTGAATTAACTTCTTTAAAAACCCTATTTCCGGGGCACATGGGTGGCTCAGCCAGTTAAGCGTCTGACTCTTGACTTAGCGTCTGAGCTAGGTGGGCTCAGGTCGTGATCTCACACTTCATGAGACTGAGCTTCGTGCTGTTCAGCATGGAGCCTGCTTGGAATCCTCTCTCTCCCCCTCTCTCTGCACCCACCCTGCTCATTCTCTCTCGCACACGCGTGTGCACACAAAATAAGTAAACTTTGTTTTAAAAACCCTATTTCCAAATATAGTTGCATTCTGACATCCTAGGGGTTAGGTCTTCACCATATGAATTTGGGGGGAACACAATTCAACTCCTAACACTAAGTATGTAGTTTCTCTGCTTAAAAGCCTTCACTATCCCCCAACGCTCCCATTTTCTGTAAGACAAACTCTAGATGCCACGTGACCTTCAGCACCTCCTGGCTGCCCGTGTTACTTTTCCAGCCCCAGCTCCTCTATCCTCTCTTTTTTGCACTCTAGACACTGAGCCCGCTGAACCAACTATCATTTTCCAAACACACTTTCCTATCTCCTTGTCTCTGGGCATGCGGCTCTCTCTGTCCAGAACACTCTCACATGTCAGGTACTCTGTGAAGTTATTTTTGATGCCTGAGGCAGGGCCAAGCACACTCTTCCCACTCTTCAAAGCACCTTGAACACCCTACTTTTATAGCATGTATCTCCCTGAATTGCAATTACTTCTTTACATGTCTCCCCCACTATATATACTGGTTAATCCCTGAAGGCAAGGACCATGTGTGTTTTGCTCACTGCTGACTCCTCTGTGCCCAGCACACACCTGGTACATAGTAGGAGCTAAAAAAACATTTCTTGAATAAAGGAAACAAATAAATAAGTGGAAATACAAACAAACCAATGAATGAGAAAAGAATTTAATTTCTCTTTTATTTTTCTAAATGTTTATTTATTTCTTTTGAGGTGGGGGGAGCATAAGCAGGGAGCGGTGATAGAGAGGGAGAGAGAGAATCCCAAAGTGGGGCTCGATCTCACGAACCATGAAATCATGACCTGAGCCGAAATCAAGAGTTGGACACTTAACCAACTGAGCCACCGGGTGCCCTTAATTTCTCATTTAATACCTAGTACAGTGCCAGTGTATTCAGAAACTTGGTATGTGCTTAATAAAGAGCTGATTAAGATACTGACTGAGCCAGAGGAGAAAACCTGAAACAAGGAAGGGATCTGGAGATACTTACATTCAGAAAAGTTATGGAAGCTGATCATCTTGGGGCAGAAAGGAAATGGATTTTAAAAAGCCTATAAACTGCAGGAAAGACACGCCAAGCTACATGTGACAAGGCAATCTGAGCTCCACTCCGATCCAAGAACAAAGGGTTCCTGGTTTAAGCTATGGAATGGCCTGTTCCAGAAAGCAGCTGGGCAGAATTTCCTCACACGAATAGTCCTTAATGTATGGGAAAAAGAAAAGAGCAAAGCAAAACAAGCAAAGGCAGCAAAAGGGAATAATTAGTGTAAACAGTTTTTTTTTTTTAATGCATTGGACAAACCCCAAGAAGAAAAATGTTGTGGGATAAACATCTGTTCGTTCGGAACATGACAGAGCCCTTGACGGGGTCTGTGGCCTGTGCGTGTCCTTATGTGCCCGAGGTTTATATTTGTGCTTCCAGTGCGCAGGCAGCCCAGAGAGTGGCCCAGAAAGAGGCCTATTCCAGGCCAGGGTGCACTGCGCTAACTCCAGTCGGGGCTGTGAGGGGTACCCCTCGTTCTGCTGTGTCTGACACAACAAAAACCACATAGAGGAGAAGAGTAAATACCAATCGTCCAGACATGCAGACCCACCTTGCTCTATTTGCCCACGTTTCCACCAACACTGTATTTTTACTGCTTGTGTGAAAGCGGTCAGACATGTCATATCAAGAGAGATTCGCATTTGTGTCCCATCCCTACGATGTTTAGCATAAGACAGGAAGTACAATAGTTTGAAAGCATCTGTGTCCTTGTGCCAGACATGCCCTTGCAATCTGTCACTGAGCCCAGGACTTTCTGTTAAGAAGAGATCTCCAGGGGGGCGCCTGGGTGGCTCAGTCAGTTAAGCTTCCAACTTCGGCTCAGGTCATGGTCTTGTGGTCCCTGAGTTTGAGCCCCCTGTTGGGCTCTGTGCTGACAGCTCAGAGCCTGGAGCCTGCCTCAGGAATCTGTGTCTCCCTCTCTCTCTGTCCCTCCCTCCCTCTCTCTCTCTCAAAAATAAACATTAAGAAAAAAAAAAAGAAGAAGAGATCTCCAGGGAAAATTCTGCTCCAATCTCAGGCCTCCCTGACTGCACAAAGGTGAGCAGCTGTGGGCCTGGAGATGAAGCTAGGTGGGAACGATCTAGCAATTTTCAGTGGGCAGTGTCCCTGAGGGAAACATCCCCAAGGGGTGGGTGGCCTTAATTCTCATTCTCATGGCTCTAGACCACCTTACCTTAGAGGCCTGGGGGCCATCAGCCCAGACAGTCCAAACCCAAGTCCCACTTCTAGGAGTGTACCATATCGGGGGGAGGGGGGGTGGGGGGGGGAGTGGGAGAGGAGCGCGGGGAACAGACTCTGCCGCTCCCTTCATCCTTTGTAGCTGTGGTCAAAATTCCTCTTGCTCTGTCCTCTGATTCACTTTGCTTTTCCCTTTCGAAGGCCCAGCATCTCAGTGTTTCATTATTCTCATGTCATTAAAGTCTAAATCTGGCATTTTACTAACTACCAGGCAGGGGTGACTGCCTTATGTGCCTTTCCCAGACCTCTGTTCCTAGCTCTGTGTGATCTACACAAGGGGTTTAAGTCGAGATAACGGGTGCCTTGATCATCTAAGTCACATGTGATTATTTTCCAGATGTACATTTTTTGTGACCTGCCTCAAGTCCAGAAAAATGCTCTTTCTTCTATACCTCTCTACATCTCTAAAGCCTCCCAGATAGCCAGCTATTGACGTATCCCATATAACACAAGAGGCCACATTTAACAGAATTATTTTGAGAGTGGCCGGTTGGGGCTGTTAAGGAAACTAATTATAAAACTTATCCTCGTCCACCTACTGGGTTGGCTGGAACAAGTACCAGCATCCAGAACTTCACATTCAGATGAAGGTCATTGAGAAAACAGAGCAAGCCACGGGCTGAGAAGGCATGCGGGTGAGATCAAGGATTTCACCACAGGAGAATGCCATCAGCTGGTCAAAGAACACAACTCGGACATCTTCTCTTTGGGGCAATCCCACCCTATCTGTCCGTAGACTCACAATTTGAAACACGTATATAAATAAAGATATTTGGTACCAGCTCTGATTTTCTACAGAGCTGTGATTGAAAAGCCAATTTATTCTCATGGATTGAATGGTTACCCCACAGTTTAATTTTATCTGGAGGAAAAAAGAGCTGACATCTAGCAGCTAAATAAGTCTTTGTCACTAGAGGCCTGTGACACAAATCTCAATGATATTTGATGGGAACATGTATAGCTTTTCTTCGTTTGTGGCTATAATTGCTGCTGGAGAAGCCCCAACATGTAAAGGTTGATGCTTCTGAATGTGCTGAAAGATGCTGGAACTAAACCATGCAATGACAGCTATCAAAATGTCACCAATGCAGTGTCATATTCAGTCAAGATGCTTAAAAATCACATGTTTGACTACCACTGTTCTAGCCGTGAAAGGAAAAGGATTACCTGGCTGGCTGGTGGGGGAAATAAAATGAGGAGTGTGCGTACCAGCACCTGGTGAGCAGCTGGGCCCTGAGGAGGCCACACCGGGCAGAGTGCTCGATCCCTGGGTGCGTCCCACGTGCAGCAGTGCCTGCCGGCCACCGTGCAGGGCCTCACGAGCAGTAAGTCACTGAATCCTCCCAACTGTCCTCAGGCCCAGTTCACGGGGGACAAACTGACACACAGAGAACTTGAGGAGCGTGTCCGGTATGACCCAGCTAAAAAGTGTGGTGGGCGGGATTCAAAGCCGGTTCTGTCAGGCTCTGAGGCCTATCCTTTAACCATTATGCAAGTTCCCGTTTCTCACGTGCGTCCTTCTGCAGAGTGGAGTCGGTCTCCTGTGCCCTTTATCTTTACCCGCCAGGTGTGACTCCTGCCCTCACAGCCCAAAGATGGGACTTTCTTCATCAGGGCCTAAACACCTCCGGGACAGAGCGTGAAAAAAGGTAAAGTATGACGTTTCACATTTCTAAATAATTTATCTTTAAACAACTGCAACTCCTAGGCACTTGACCGTAATTCAAAAGGCCTCAGTTGAATTGGTACTCATTTTAGGAATTGGTAATTGGCCTGAAGAGATGGTTGCAAGAGCTAAAATTTACATTTACGCTAATCAAGGGTGCAGGAAATGGAATGATCTAGTGAACTATGCTTGAAGTTGAAAGCGAAGGAAGGACGTCCAAATGTGCAGTCCTGGTTCCACCGGAGTCTATCTCTAGCTTTAAATTAAATAATTAAAGATCTCGTCCCTCAGTTTACCCCAACTGCAAAATGGAAAGAGTGCCCCACTCAACAGATGTGTGGTTAAATTAGCCGCAGCTGTGCCAGCCTGACATTGTGTAACTGCTGTGCAAGGTTCTCTGACCGCAAAAGAGCAAACTGGAGGGGGAGCAGTGCCAAAAAGGACACACCCCACTTGTGTTCCCTTTTATACTCTGAATGCAGGGCTCAGCACTGCTCACAGGGCTTCAGGATAAGATCCCGGGCAGGTCTGCTGCAGAGCTCTGGCTAAGCCTTGCTTGAAAAGTAGGAGAGTTTGGGTGCCAAGTAGTTCTAGAATTAAAGGAAGAAGGCCTGGGGCGCCTGAGTCAGTTAAGCGTCCGACTCTTGGTTTCGGCTCAGGTCATGAACTCCAGATACGTGAGTTCGAGCCTCACATCAGGCTGTGCGCTGGCAATGTGGAGCCTGCTTGGGATTCTCTCCCCACCACCCCCTGCCCCCCCCCCCCCCCTCTGCTCTTCCCCTCACTCATGCTTTCTCTCTCTCCTTCTCTCTCCCCCGGCCCAAAAATAAATAAATAAGCTTTAAAGAAAAACAGGAAAGAAAAGGAAGGGCCCTCTGAGACACTTTGGGAGGTTGGCCCAAACCAGAAACTCCCTGAGAATGAGAAAATAAATGGTCCATCCTTATCTCATCTACATCTGATTTCTGCTTTCCACCGGCCCCCAGCCCAATCTGGTCCCCATCCTCATGCCCAAGCTCTGGAGTCACCGGCACTCTAAACCTCCAGGCCCTGATAAGATTACTGGCTTCCTCCAGCAGCAGCCCAGATCCCGGGAGCCATCCCAAGCCCCCGAGGGGACATACAGAAGCCCTGGGGGTCAGGCGACTTAAAATAAGAATGTGCCAACTAGTGTCCCTCCCCAAAAAAGGACAACGGTTGGATGTGTGCTCTCTGCCCCATAATGGCATTTTTCAAATGCTTTATAAGCCACTTGAAAAGGAAACTGCCTACCCATGATTCCCTGACGATGTCCAGACGGTTGAAACAATTCCTCAGTTATGAGCCTTCCCTCTAATGGGAATCTGTTGGAAAGCTGGCTCTGGCTCTTCACAACTGGAAAATTGGGGAGCATCATGATTATAAACCACCATTAACAAATTCAAAGAGAACCACACTAATAATTTTAACCTTGTAGTAGTCTCCAAAACTTTGACTAAGTAACATTACATTAAAAGAAAAAAACAAAACAAAACATGGACGGTAGAGATCTTTCATGTGCCCAATTCTGACACGCTCAGACCACAAGTCTCTCCACTTTCCAAACTCCCTGATTCACCACTGTCACTTTCTAACACCCACCGAATCACAGCCTTTGCTCACTTGCCCACACTGTTGCACAGGAGGTCCCACCTACCTACTCTTTTTTTTTTTTTTTAAGAAAGCAATTTATTGTGTCCCTTTCCACGTTCACTTAATTCAGTTCTCTTGATAAATGTGCATGTAATATTTGCTTGCGCTACATGCTAGTGCTTGTGCCCCCAAAGCCATCAAATACTTAGAGAGTGACTTGCAGGGCTCAACTTTTTATTAGGAATAATGGAAGGAAAGGCAAAAGAGCACATTTGTGTGACTGTGTGCGGGTGGTAATCACGCAGAGGTGCACAGGTACGGGCTCCTTTAAATGGCTGCCTCTGCAGCCCAGCACGGTGGCTGAGGGAACAGGGAAATGTTCTCGATATAACACGTGAAGGTTGACATGAACAAAGCCGGCTAGGGGGAGCTGAGGGACCCAGAGGGGCAGCCACTGTCACCTAAACACACGGTAAGCTCTGTGCACAGGATCCAGCAACAAAGAGCATACGAAAACCCAACAACTTTCTGTTTGGGTTTTGTTTTTCTGGATGATACGAAATCCTTCCGGATCATTACCTTTTACCGAACTGAATTCCAGCACGTGATTGAACTACAGCCAGGATCACTCATGATTAAACATCCGTGCTGCTCCAATCACCACATCCACAAACGGTGGGCACACGCTTCCCTCTGGGCCTAGTTCAACAGGTCCTTTCTGCCTGGAATGCCTGTCCTCTCCTTCACCTCCTGGAAAAACGTTACTCTTCCTTCAATACCCCTTGTATGAGTCCTTAGACCCTTTAGTAGCACTGTCAGCTGGGTTCCTCTGGTTCTGTGGGCACACCTCCAGCATAGAATTCACCCCTGTTCCAGCTAGTAACTCCTGTGCTTGTCTCTACCAGTAGACTGCATTCTTCTTGAGGGTTGGACGTCTTTATCCTTATTCCACGGCTCCCTACCTCCACCCAAACAGTGTTAGGAGAGTGCCTGGCATGTCACGGGCACTCAAAAAATGTTGGTTGAATGAATGAAGAATTCTACTTTACGTTTTTTCATAACAAACTCCTGAAATGCTCAGACACAGATCAATTCCCTCGGAATATAGGAATTTCGGGTCAAATGCTTTCTCCTCCAGCCATTCAAGTGAAGAGAGAATCTTACTGATGATTCGAAAGCTCCACAAATTGCTTTCCAAACCTATGTGATTTCCAGGCATGAACTAAAACAGAACTGAGTCTGCCAGACAGCTTAAGCCACAGGTGATAACTTGAAACAGAGCAAGAAATGACAAAGGCATTAATGAAAATAAACAAAAGTGTCCTACTCTGCCAACTTTCGTTTTTTTTTTCCATTTAAAAAACCTCCCACGATCCCTATGTAAAAATTCAAAGTATAAATCATGCAGCAAGAGTAACGCAGGCAAAAGCTGCATTAGGCAAGCAGAATCAAGATGTGAGGTGAAAGTCTCAAGCCATGTTATACTGCCTTTTCATAAGGTTGAAGGAGTAAGAATTTGGCTTCTGAATAATGGAGATAGAACAAAAAGGTCCAAGAAATGGAGAACACAAATCTAAGTGTGAAGATTGTCAGTCCTGAGAGAGGACTGCTCCTGGAAGCTTTAATGGGGGTCAAACAGTGGTAACACAGAGATCCAGAACGGTGACGGGAGTCCCTCACCGGGAACCATCTTTGCTACGGATGCAGCTTTAGGGCCGCTGTGAGCCACAAAGCAGGAGCTACCTTATTTGGAGAATAGTGTGTATTTCAGCATTTGTTAACTTTCCTGTTATACAAGCAGCCATTTTTGGTTTTCCTTTGGATCTCTGTCTTTTCTTCCTAACTAAGCTTCTTCATTTAGGGCTAATGTATAGTTTTACTGTCCTGCTGATTTAAACCTGATGCAAGTATCGTGTCCTTCACATTTTGAATTCTTGGGTCACTGGATGAGGGTGAATGTTCCATATTCACTAGTTGCTTTATTTCTTCTTTTGTAAATGAAATGGCATTATTCTGTATCCTGTTTCAAAAGGATAAGGTGTTCTTCTGACCAATTATTACACACACAAAAATGTTAGCTTTTGTTACATGTGTAATAGATATCGTTCTGGTTTGTTTGTTAATTGGTTTGGTGATATTTTTGACACAGAAGAAAAGCTTGGTTCGAATAGTGGGTAAATTACTCATGACTGTGTCATCAATAGGTAGTATATCTGAGACTAGAACCCAGGCCCGTCTGGTCCCACAACCCACATCCTTAAATAATTTGCTTAACAGAATTCGGGAATTTTAGTACAAACTCTATCGATGGTGTGGAGCCACTGCTGAGGCTACCATATAGTTAACCATATTGTCAGCTACCACATTGTATTCTGGGTTTTTTGTTTTGTTTTGTTTTTTGTTTGTTTGTTTGTTTGTTTGTTTTTGCTTCGTATAGCCGTCCTTTTTGCTGTTATCACAGCATATCTACCCATAGCAGCCTGCCTACCTTCTGAGCGATTGTTTCGTATATACTATGGGTTTAAAAATAGATTAACCAAGTTTCCAGGTCAGTATAAAACAAAACAGCTGTGTGTATTTTTCAGCTAGGTTCTCTAGCTGCTCAGACTCCCCTTCTCTGAGCTCAGGGATCAAGGCTCTTTTCCAGGGAGTTGCCAGGAGTCTCACCTTTGGATAAGTGGGGTTTTTCCAAGGAACTGGTAATATGACTTTCCCATAGCAGGCACTTGATAAATGTTTGCTGAAGATGATGAAATACTTTTTTCTTTAGTTTTCTAAATTGCCCTGGAGAAACTTTTCCAGGCGAGATTAGAGAAATGGAAATTTTCCATACACAGGGAAATAATTGGGATGTTATTTTTATAAGGAAAAATCTTACAGTTTTCTTTAAGTTAAAGAGCTATTTTCATTCTCACAGAGTTCTAAAAATTATAGGCCAATATGTTTGTTTTCTAAAGAGAAATACATAGTTCACTTTAAAGAAGAGTCGGCTGTGAAACAGATTTGTATCAATTGAATTGATTGGAGTGAATCACATTTTCCCATTAAGTTCCTCTTAAAAATTTATAATATAGAATCAAATTTGGCCTACCACTCAAAGATGTCCCTGAACTACTTAAACTCATTTAAGGAAAAGACCTATTTTTTTTTCAATTAAAGTAATAAGAAAATGCATTCCAAATAAGCCACAAAATTAAAATTCCAAATAAGTCTTAAAATTCCATACATCTGCTGCATGAGGAGCAGACCCAAAAGTCTGCTTTTAGCCTTTTGTATTGCATGGTCCTTAGAACTAATCCTCTAACCCTTTCCCTCTTAAGATAAATGCTTCTTTCTAAAAGTCCTCTAAAATCAATTATTTTGTAAGCTGACTCCTGACAGCCTATTTATAATCCTGGGGAAGACTTCTCAGTAACAATTAATAGCTTAATATTCTTTAAATGGTCTGTAATAACTATAGTTTACAAATATTTAAAACCCGGTTATTCTGTGACTACTACCTGCCAGGTTTTGCACTCAGGTTTGTACTCAGCAGTGGATATAGAAAGAGAAATAATAAATGGTCTCAGGACTCTCCTAATTAGTGGCAAAGATAATATCATTAAAAAAATAATTCAATGAGATAAGAACTGTTATAAAGCAAAACAGCCATGCAGGAGTACAAAAGGGAGCATTCTTTACTCTTTTTGGTAAAAAGTTGCCAAGAAAGGTTTTGGAGAAGAGAGGACATTTGAGCTGAGCCTTAAAGGAATAGGTCTTAACTAGAAAGGCAAGATTACAGGCAGAGAAGATAGAAAATAACTTTTCTCGTGCTCTCTTAACTCTGGATACATATACTCAGAAAAACGTATCTGTATTTGCGCCAGAACTAAATTTGTAAATATCAGAAAAGTAACTAGCATCATTTCATAAACAAATCTAATCTGATTACTCTAATTTTCTTCTCAGATAGAAGGGTAAAAACAATAAATATTTTGCCAGCCATACAGGTGCCTCATGTTATGAATTACCCACATATCCAACAACCAGTTTCCTACTTCTTCCTTCTCTATTATCCAACAGGAAGCCCACTGGAAGAGCAACTGAGCTGCCTATGGCTGACAGCCCCATCTGGTGGTTAGTATGGGGAACTACATGGTTAGTGTTTCTGTCACTCTACTTTTCTTCCCCAGAGAAATGAATGAATATGCTATGTTCCCCTACTGTGTCGACCTTTCTCTCTATAGCTCAGTACCTCCAGCACCTGGCCTTTAGTACACAAATGGTTGTTTTCTAGATTCCCGGTAAATATTTACAGAACTGAGCTGTTTTGAATAAGAAATCACAAGGCTTTGTGTAGCCCCTTCCATCTTCCAGTGCTTCCCCAGCACTGTCACATGTACCTTTACCTCAGTCATCTTACTATGAAGAACAGTGTCGCATAAACCACCAGGATTCTCATCAGCCTGCATTAAGAATTAAGATACAGTGTAATCTATAAGGAGATGATCCCTTTCTATTAATTAATTGTTTGATGAAGAAATGATTAAATTTTCTATCCTCGAATTCTTAATCTGTTATCTTAGAAACTGTTTTTCATTTTATTTGTAAGGCAAAGGTCACCACAAACCACCGATAAGAACAGTGCTGGTTATACATACACTTAAGGCTGAGCAAATGGAGGCTGAAGACTGTGATAATATAGAATTCTCTATTTCCATAGAGCTGTTGGAGTCCGTATAAAAAAAAAATTCAAATATTCCAGAAGTCTACCAGTTTCTTTTTCTTTATCTTCTAATTAAGTCTGCCTTTTCTAAAATGGTGATCTTTAGGATTTTTAAAAACTTATTCAATTTTATTTTTCAGGGATACTTAATTACTAGGTTCCAACAGGATTAGTTTATGAAGAGCAAAAGGAGAGAAGAAGGATTAGGAAGCATACAGAAAAAGCAAATGTAAGCCAAATTAAAAGGCAGTAATAGCAAGGAAATGCCTAGGGTCAAAAGTGGAGGTTAAAAAAAAAGAATATAGGGGCACATGGGTGGCTCAGTCTGGGTAAGCATCCGACTCTCAATTTGGGCTCAGGTCATGATCTCACAGCTCATGAGATCCAGGCCCACACTGGGCTCTGTGCTACCAGCGTGGATCCTGCTTCAGACTCTCTCTCTCCCTCTCTCTCTCTCTCTCTCTCTGCCCCTTCCCCACTTGTGAATGCCTGCTGTCTCTCTCTCACTCTCAAAATGAATAAACTTTAAAAAAAAAAAAAAAAAAGAATACAAAAGAAAGAAAAATGGAAAGACAAAATGCTAACAATGAAACAGGGTCTCTAAAAGACCCAAACCGAGTCTCAACTTTAAACTGTATTCATTTAATATATACTCCAGCTCGGTTGAGAAAAGACACACAAATAAACACACAAATGTTTGTAAGAACTCTGAAAGCAGACCAAAAAAGGTACCAGGGGCTGAGAGGTAGAGGAAATATGGAGAGACTGGTAAAAGGGCCCAGACTTACGCTGAAGGATAAGTAAGGTCTGAGGATCTAATGAAAACCACGGTGCTGCATAGATGTTAACACTGTATTGCACAACTTTAATTTGCTAAGAGAGTAGAACTTAAATGCTCACATCTTCCTACCCACACTTTCTGGGCCATTTTGGGTGAGTCTTTCACTTCATTTTTTCCAGTCTTAATTAGCTTGCCCTGTAAAATAAAGGGGTCTGATGATAAGATCTTTAATGTCCCCTCTAGAAGGCTGTACGGTGGTGGTTATTGTTGTTGTTGTTTTAACATTCTCTGACCTTACAAATGATTAAAAAACCAAGAGGGCCAAGGAAAGGAAAGGCAGATGAAGGAGCTAGAAGGAATATGCACAGAAATGCTAATAAGAAAAATGATGGTGTTTTCTAGCTCAACACCTCTTATTATTAGAGGCACTAATTAAAGTAACCAAAAATGGTTATTTTCACCCAGGATAGAGCCTGGAATGTCAAAATAGCTACCACCCTACCACTACCACCACCTCACCTCCCATGAAAGTCACAAATGTTTCCTTTGAAACATTCCCATTTCTCCAAGTCGGCCGTGCCATTATCCAAGTGTCTAAGCAGAACTTCTGTATTCGGTTGCGGGCTGTACGCTGTGTTTAATATGGCACTTTAAGGCCTTCAGCTTAAAGGCACTAGAGAAATACAAAGGGTCATTATGTGAATTACCATTATTATAAGGCTCCAGAACTTAGATTAGCTACAGTCGAATATCTAACGTACTAAGTAGTCCTCTATGGCCCAGGCAGGTGATGTCCAAGCATCACGTGTAGGTCCATTGCTCTTGTGTACCTCCAAACCACCGCACACAATAGGTCTAAGAGGGTCCAGCTGAACTTGGGCATTGACAATAGTGTTGGAACCTAATCTCTGCCACTCTACTGAATACCAGGGAAAGGATGACCCTACTCCTTCCTAAGACTGTTCTTCATAGAATTCAAACCAAAGCGAGACTGTACAAAAACCAAAACCCAATCGTGTATGTCTTGAAGAAATTTTGGTAGTACATCCCAAATAAGTGAGTGCTGAGCCAACTTCAAGGCAGAAGTTCTCCAACTTTGTGTGCACATAGCCACCTGTAAAGTTCATTAAATGCAGGTTTCTCAGCCTGAAGATTCTGACTTGGTAGGTCTGGAATGGGTTCAAGGAATCTACACTACTAACAAGTTCCAAGGCTGGTGCAGGTGGTCTGCTGACCACACACTTGAGAAGCACTGCTTTGGGGTTCCAGAAAGGCATCTGATAAACCAACAAAATTCTGATTCAACACATTCAACAAAGATTTAGATAGAAGTCTCAAAGATGGCAGCACAGAGTGGAACCTATCAATCAATTTTTTAACACAGTTTCAGTGAAACAGCAATTTAAGTGGCTAAGATTTATTCCACTCACTCTGAAGTCTTGAATAAAAAAGCTGAATTGAGAAACTGTTCCAAAAATGCAGTATCAAGAAATCCACGTGTAAAGGAACAGAAAAAAAAAAAAACAAAACAAAAAACCTTTTAGATAGCAAAAGTGATTGTGATACACTTTGTATTTTCAAAACCACCAACTAGCGGCTTAGGGAACAGGTGTGACTAACAATGGACCAGTTGAATGCCCATGAAAAGAAAACCATGAGGGGGGAAAAAGCCATTTGTGAATAAGCCTCTGTAAGGAGGAGCATCCAAGAAACAGGATCCAAAATCCTAATGTGTCTTTACATTCTTAAATGCTAAAGTCATGGGGGAGAAAAAAAAAAAAACAACTCCCAGTGAAATGTTACGAGGTGTTAATGTTTCACAGTGTTACCCACTAAGAATAACACACAAAACTGCTCAAGTGATTCCTGGAAGCTTTTATTACAAAGACAAGTAGGGGTAGAAGAGATGTAGCTGAATGAAGCAAAGAATGGCTTTGCAGAACAACAGAACTATCTATACACCCCACCCCCCTACTAAATTACAGACTGAACTATCAGCAAAGATAATGCATAAACTTTATGCTAAACTCCTGGTATAGCCACCAGCCAAATCAACTGGCTCTGTAATTAGGGCTCAGTAACTAGTAGCTGGTGACCGTCTAAGGCAGCTCAAATCACACCCCTTCCTCACCCTAGCAAGAGAAACTTACTAGTGATTATAATACTGGTTTTTGGCATTCTGGTATCATACTATTTTCACAAACCAAAATACTGATATTTCTGTTGGTGTAATAGCATGACTTCAGACTGGGTGACCAGCTTCATTCACCCTGGGCTCTCTCCAATTGTCAGTTCTCTCCAGCTGCTGTTGCCCCGCCCCCACTTCTGCCTTCCCAGCCACTCACTCCAGACACCTTCATTGTGAAGCAGGTAAAGCCTCCCCGTTCCTCCTTAGCACCCAGCTCCTGCAATTTCCCACCTCTTGCCCCAAACGAAAAGGCTCAAGCTAGACACTGGGAAGGGGGAAGATCCCCTGAAGTTGAGGGAGCTCTCCCCTGGGCAAGGGCTGGCCTCAAGAGAAATCGAAGCTGGTATCGAGGCCACTGGCCAGAGCTGGGAAGCTGCCCAGTGTACGGTGGGGTTCCTGAAAGGTCCACTCAGAGGCACTTAAAACATGGCAAGAAAGTCCCAAAGCCCTATGCACGTGACTTGATGCCAGGGTAAAGGGGCTGGAGTCAAAACCCTAGGGGCCCATGATCTTCAATCTAAACTGTTGAAAGCAAAAGTTTAAATCCTTTAAGAGGCGAGTTGCTGTACGTAAGTGTGGGTCTTCTGAGCACACAGAGGAGTGACGCCACGGGCAGTATGTTACAGCGAAAATGCTTCAGGAAAACACACCTACTCAGAAAGCTCTTATATGTTCTAGCATGATAGATTCATTTGGGTTACTCCTTCTAAAATCATTCTTTTAAAATAGAAACAGCCCCTGGAAGGATTAGGTTTATCGCGTATTTACAGGCTGTGCAAATAATCTGGTCTTCACACCGCACAAACCTGCCCGCTCTCTTGAGGTGTTCAGCGCTCATGAGAAGGGAGAAAACTCTGTGTGTGAAAACCACTGACACCGAAAATGGGACTGGTGTCCCGAGAAAGACCTGGAAGCTCTCTCCAAGAAAAGATTTAAATTGAATACTCTACCTCGGGAGATCCAGAGGTAGATGAAGTAGCAAACGTTTAGAATTTTAGTGTATTAAGGAAGGGACAAAATTGCATCAAAGTATTTTAAACTATCTTGCTCTAAACTACAGTTTTTCTCATTTTATTATATAAATATAGTTATTAGCTTGAGCTCACTATTTAAGTACTATCACAGCAAAGTCTGTATGATGGAAACGTTTGCCATTGCCTCAAAAGCAGCCAATCTGCCTGAAGTATGCAGGCAACAATAAAACCAAAAAATCTGAGGTACCTTTAAATACCTTCAACACTATTCACCACTCATTCACTCACTGATCAATAACTATCTTACTCACCGATCTGATTACAACACTACCTTCTACAGCCTCTATTTCCCCTAAAAGACTCAACCTCTAGGAGTCATTCACACTCGGTGCCCTTTCAGGAGCTGTAATTGGCAAAGACACGGAGCAGTCTGAGTTTGCCATCGTTCTCACGGTCTTGTTTTCTAAGGATGGTTTTCCTACTAACGTGACAACGAATTTTCCATGGATGAGGCTAAAGCTGCAGTTGCTGGGTGCTCAGTCCCCCTGTTTTTTTACAGGTGAAGGAACTGGAACCCAGGGAGGTCACACAGCTAGTGTTAGAGTCAGAAAAGCGGGGCCAGAACACAGCACCCACCCCGCCCCACCCCCACCCCCTGCTTCCAGCCGCTCCTCCTTCCCGGATCTCACTGCCTCTCCAAGCAACTTCTAGCTGCTCAGCATGGGTGATGTCTATGAAGGGCGCTCCCTTAACCACCACTCAAATACTTACAGATTGCCCTCGGTTGGTTTACCTTATTCAACTAAGTTACAAGTTCAAACTTATATGAGAGCGTCTGTCAACAGACCCATGATCTTTAGAGGAAAGAGGAAGGAGGGAGTTGGCTCCTTTCTGGCGGTGGTCAGGAAAGGCCTGTAGCTCAGCTTCTCCCTGCCACCGTATCACCATATGTCCAAGGCGCGCCTCTGTTACTACAAGGCTCGCAAATGGTGCTCTTTGCCCAAGGGAAGGTGTGTGGCCAAGCAGATGGAATACAAGCCTTGCAACCAGAGAAGGCCAGATTTTAATATTCCCTCTGCTTTTTACTTGCAGTGTAAGTCACTCTGCTTGTCTGAACTATGGTTTCTTCACCTGCAAAACACACTACCTGCCTCACAGCCAGGATGAAATGAGATCATATCTTTAAAGCCCCTAGTACAGTGTCTAGTTCACATGAGCTTCTCAAAGAAACTAGTTGCCTTCTTCCCTTTTCTGCTGTTACTGTTAAGATTTTAGACAAGCAATTTAACTAGTTAACTTCCTTATAATTGAAGATAATATAGGCTTCTGATGAAAAGACACTATATAAAACAAAGTATGATTATTAAACACCAAGATGAACACCTGAAGGCATTAATTCACTTTATAAAATATGTAAAGGTACCAATTCACTAATAAATATGCTACAGCAGGAGCTTGTCCTAAGGTGCCAATTTGCTGAAGTACGAGGCAGACTAGGGCCCAAGTGCCAAGAACACTGACTGGAACAGCCAGAGCGGGGAGCTTAGGTCTCTGCTGGAGATGGTTCACACTGGGGGGAAAGACGTCTGAAGAGAGCCACCAGCAAAGAACAAGCAGAGCTAAAGGAGGCAGCCAGGGCGCGGCGTGCAGTGAGGTGCCACGGAAAGATCAGGCGCAGGGCTGCGCTCGGGCTGCAGACCAGCCGGGAGGGCTGCCAGAGCTGGGCAGGGCGTGTAAGGTACCGGAGTGTTGACTTTAACCCTGGAAAACAGGAGTGACGTTACCAGCGCTCCGCAGCTTGCAAAAGTAAGAGTGGAGGGCACGCTTCTAAAGTAGGAAGTGCAAAAGGCATGGAAGTTAAATGACTGCCACTAACCAGCACACAGAGATGGGCAGGGAAAGATGAAAATAAGGATGCCCCCGAAGGGTGAGGACCAGACAGGAGCTGGAAGCCATCACCCTGACCTGGAGGGCACTGGGTGAAAATTCCAAGGAAGTAACACCGAAAGGCTGAGTGCCACGTATCCAGTGCTTGGCAGGCCGATCGTAACCCACCAAGCCAGAGGACAGGCCAGGTGAGAAACAGGCTCGATTAACGTTTAGGTTATACTCACCCTCATTTCAACAAAGACAGTAAGAACACAGCAGCAATAATGCTGTTCCCATTCCTGTCTTTAGAACAGTACAATGGGCCTACTGTTCTCTCAATTCCTATCTTTACTATAATAAGTGACATATAACAGGGAAATGCTTTGCAATTAATCCTCAAGAACCTAGATCGTGGGGTAATAAGCATTTGTGGAAAGGCCTCCTATCCGGTTTAGGCTGGCTGGCCTTCTCTGGGTGACACAGGGTCCACACAGGCGACTCACAGAGACAACTGTGTATTGCAAGGGCACCGGAAAACATAAGGAAGAAAAGCAAAGTACGCCACCCACTCTGTGCTCACTCTGGCTCCAGCTCTCCTGGCTCTGGGATGTGGAGTGGGTTTCATAAGCAATGAGGGAAAACTGCTTAGCACTGTTCCAGATGAAAGCCAGAACCAAGGGACAGCTCAGGTGCTGTTTGCTCTGCACTTACACTTTACAGAAAGAAGATATGCCTGGGCTTTGGGGACCTCTTGCTCTATGGACTTCTGTTGGGTGAACCAAGCCTGCCCAATCGGCCATGGCTGGATCGCTGCTGGCTCCCTGCCATCCCCCAACAAGGAAGCCGGACAACTGACAGCCAATGAAGAGAAAGCAAAAGGGCTGGGTTCTGTCCCTCAAAATGTGGTGATATACATGGCAGGCACTATGGCTTGAAGGACTCCTTCGGTACCTCCAGTTTCCTTGGTAACCTAACTATGTACTGAATGGTTTCCATGGCAAAACACATTCCGGAGTCTAAATGATCAACATACACATACAATTTGAAATGTAACTGATTAGTAGGGGGGGGACTGCCCACACTCGGAAAACTTAGTAAGCTTAGAGAACAGCCCCGACAACCTGATTGCGGTACCAAAGCAGGTGTGTCTATGCAGCCAGATCCGAAAGGGCACTCTACTGAGGAAGGGCCAGGGCATGAAGAGCCAGCTCGAGCCATGTGACATTTTCTGCAGTGAACTGGGCTCCAAGGAATGAGATCCTGATCTGAAACCAACAGGCCAGACAGCTACAGAATAAGAGCAAAGTACTTCTGGGATTCCTAGAAATCTCTTCTAAGAACAGGAATACGATTCTCAAATAAACAACCTATTGAGGTGTTCAGTTTATCATCTGGCACTCAGAGGGAAAAAAGCTATTATTTTATTTCTCAACTAGGGTGACAGCACCCCCTCAGGGGGTATTTGGAACTGTATGGGAACGTGTTAAGTGGCCTCCATTACTGAGGGGATTATTCATGCAGGACGTAGGGACCAAGAACATTAAATGGCCTACGCTGCAAAGGACAGCACCACACAACAAAAGGAGTTTAATCTATGTTGGAAAATACATCCTATTACCAAAAGAATTCCCTAATGGGAAAAATGATCAGTTTTTAATGCACTGCCACTTGTCTTTATTCTTTAAAAACAAAAAATAAAAAGGGAGGGGGCAAGCAAAATAATATTTTTAAAGTTCTTAATCTGTTTAATGAGGATGTTGTATCACAAAGATGGGAACTTAAGCAAACGACATAAAAGAAAATTTTTAAATGGTTTGTTAAAATGAAAAAGAAAGCAACTTTAATTTCTAAGAAAGGACAATCCTCCAAAAGACAGGTGGGAGCAGAGGCTCCAGGCGGGCTCAGCTCTGTAGGGTAAATCTGCAGAACCCTGTGTCCCAAGGTTAAGGTCTACATAGGTCTTCTTTTCACTCTGCAGCTGACTGAGACTTTCTAGTTATCTTGCAAAGGAGCAGTTAATGACAATGTAAAGGACAGTCATTAAATGCAAAATCCCTCCTTTCAGATCTCCAGAAATGATCAACATGTTTAGGTCTGGAATGAGCAGACCCTCCAGATGTTACTATATTCTGCTGCTGGTCCAATTTCAAGTCCAAGACAATCTGCTAAAATGGGAAGGCTTCCTTAGTCCTCGAACTCCCTCCAGGGAGGTCCTGAACACCTTTAAAACTGAATTTAAATGCCTATGTTGGCTTTTCTTAAAATTCCTCGAAATGCTAGGAATTTAATCCATGTTAAGAGTTCCTAAGATTAGGTTCCAAACAAGGATCAGGATGCCTTCACTAAAGCGTTGAAAAGTTTCCAGGCCTTTAATTCTGACCAAAAGCCCAATTCAGCCTTAAGATCTCAGAGGCTGAGCAAAGTCCAGAGTCACTCAATAGTTCCAGCCATTCAACAATCTACAGTGGCCTACTGATGACATATCTGTTCATATTTTATTAGTCATGTTTCCTTGTCTGTGAAGTAACTGTTCATGCTTTTTGCCCATTTTTCTATAAGATTTTTTTCCCCATCTTCTTATGAAGTTTCTTATTCTGGATATGAAGCCTATATCCATTATTTTAGGTTTATAATTTATATATTTAAATGCTATAAAAGGAAGAAATGGCTATTTGGATCTTCAACCAGGGAAATAAATGATCTAATGTAGAAAGGGTTAAAATATGCACATGGGAAAATTATAAAATACGATTATAGTAGGAAGTAGATAAAAATACCAGCCAAAAGAACTTCAATAAGTGGCTGAATTCAAAGGACATCAACAGAAAAGTGAAAAGACAACACATTGAATGGGAGAAAATATTTGTAAATCATACATCTGATAAGGGTCTAGTATCCAGAATATAAAGAATTCTTACAATTCAATAATTAAAAGAAAAATAACCCAATTAAGAAATGGAGGAAAGACCTGAGTAAACGTTCTTCCCAAGGGGTTCAAAAACATTCGTCCACACAAAAATTTGTAATACGAATGTTTGTAGCAGCATCACTCATAATAGACAAAAGGTAAATACAACCCAAATGCCCATTAACTGAAGGATGGATAAATAAAATGAGTCCATACAATGGAGTGTTATTAATCAATAAAAAGGAATGACGTTCTGGTACATGATAAACACAGATGAGCCCTGAAGACATTACGCTAAGTGAAAGAAGTCAGTCACAAAACAGCACATATTACATGATTCCATTTATATGAAATGTCCAGAAGAGGCAAATCTACAGAGATTTGGTGGAGATTGGTGGCTGCTGGGGGCTGGGGGAAATGGGGAGCAATTGCTAACAGGTATGGAGTTTCTTTTAGGTGATAAAAATGTTCTAAAATTGTGGTGATGGTTGCACAGCTCTGTAAATATACTAAAAAATGCTTAAGTATTTTAAATAGATGAACTGTATGGTATATAAATTATACGTCAACAAAGCTGTTATTTAAAAAATAGCAAGGCAGGCGTGCCTGGGTGGCTTAGTCAGTTAAGTGCCTGACTCTTGATTTCAGCTCAGGTCATGACCTCCTGGTTTGTGGGATCAAGCCCCACGTGGAGCTCTGCACTCACAGTGCAGAGCCTGATTGAGATTCTCTCTCTCCCTCTCTTTCTGCCCCTCCCCAGCTTGCATGTGTGTGCTCTATCTTTCTCTCTCTCTCAAGATAAATAAACTTCAAAAAATTAAAATTAAAAAAAAATTAAAAGTAGCAAGGCAAAGTAGAAGAAAAGAATGACAGAATGCCTGAAACTCAGGGTGACACTTTCAGGGTTCAGTCATGGTGCATTCTCCTGTGGGCCTTAGGAGAGGTAAGTACCATTAAAAAGTGGGTAGAAACACACAACTTTTAAGAAGTCATGAAAGTCACTGGGGCTCCTGGGTGGCTCAGTCGATTAAGTATCTGACTTTGGCTCAGATCATGATATCATGGTTTGTGAGTTCAAGCCCCACATCAGGCTCTCTGCTATCAGCACAGAGCCTACTTCAGACCCTCTGTCTTCCTCTCTCCCTGCCCCTCCCCCACTCTGCACATGCTCTCTCACTCTCAAAAATAATAAACATTAAAAAAAAAGAAGTGATAAAAGTCAGGAAGAGAAGGTAGTGTAGGAAGCCAAACTTCCAGCAAAAGAAAGGCTGGATTAAATTAATTGACAATTAAATGGGTCCAGATTAAAACAGTCAGGGTCAAGCTAAAACAAGCTAAAACAAAAGCAGTATGTATTCAAAGATATGGGCACATACAGGGCAAACTCTTAGCTCTTTCTGTCCGCCCTTCATAGTCCTTCATTTCCGTTCTGTCCAACACTCTAAGCCACGTCACATCAGAATGACCAGTGACTCCCAAAATATTTCGTGAGCATAAGAATCCTCTGGTACTTGCTAAAAGCACAGGTTCCTGAACCCACTCCCAGACCTTAGGTTCAGAATGTGGGTGACCTCAGGAATCCAATTTTAACTAACTCCCAAGCTCACCACCTCCCAAACTCATCACCTCCCTGACGCAGGTGTTCCGAGGACCACACTCTGAAGCACGGCACTCACCGCCCGCAGTGGGCTGTGGCCCCCTTTAATGAAGCAGTAGGTAGGGTGTATGAGCAAAGGCTGTGGAAAATGACAGATCAGAGTTGGAGTCATCTTGCCACCACATACTCATTGTTGACCTTTGGCAGTTACTTAACCCTTCCGTGCCTCAAAATCCACACGTGTAATTGTGAGCCAGCAATTCCTGTCATGCAAATTGAGTAAAGTAATGTTTGTAATGTGTTCAGCACGGTGTCTGTCACGGCCGGTGCTCAGGGGCTGCTGGACTGCTCTTGTCTGATTTTTGTCCTTAGCCGGCTGACCCACTGCAGTGGCCAGTGGACATCTCACTGGATGGTATCTCAGGAAGAAACTTTAGGGAAAGGATTCTTAATTGAGAGTAGTCGATCCCTAAAGGGCCTGGGCTTGTATATAAGAAGTCTGTGAATCCTCTGAAGAATATGCAAAATCAGGGGGTGCCTGAGCGGCTCAGGTCACGATCTCACGGTTTGTGGGTTCGAGCCCCGCATCGGACTCTGTGCTGACAGCTCAGAGCCTGGAGCCTGCCTCGGATTCTGTGTCTCCCTCTCTCTCTGCCCCACTCGTGCTCTGTCCCTCTCTGTCTCTCAAAAATAAATAAAAAACATTAAAAAAATTAAAAAGAAAAAGAATAGGCGCAACTATCTGTAGTAGCAGAGGCTGGGGCTGTCATAGTTATCATGGGGTTCTCAAGTTTGGAGGAGGGTGGTAGCCCAAAAAAGTCAAAAGCTGCTCCCTTATAGAAATCTTTAGTTCATTTCCGTCTCCAACTTCAGATGTCTGTTCTTACGTTTTCCCCACTAGCTTACCCTAAATGAATTCAGGGGACTGACAATACCTCAAGGTCCTGGTGCATGGCACCTACAGTGGAATTTTCAAAAACTGGGGTCTCTGAACATTTCAGGAGGAGGAGGAAGATGAGGTTGATGTTGATGACAATGACAATGTAATAATAAGTACAGCAACTTACCACGTGTCTGGGGTTTATGAAGTGCCAGGCACTATGCTGAGCACTTTGTACACATTCTCTCATTCAATCCTGACAAAAACTCTGAGGATTATAGATGAAGAAACTGTCACACAGGTTAAGCAACTGACACTGGCTCACATACCAGAGAGTGGCAGTCAGGCTTAATCCCAAATCTGTCTTATTGCAAAGCAGTGCTCTTAGCCAATACCTACCTCTGTATTTCACTAAATACTTAATCTTGATGGGAGGGCCTAGTGGGCCAGGATGAAGGGTAAAGCAACTGTTGAGAACAGAGGTGAAGACTCTGCTTCTGGCTTCATTACATTTATCTCCCGAATGTTGGGAATTTGGGCAAAAGGCAGAATTGAGCTTTGTGTCCTATTGATCTTTGAGATATATTTGTCCTTTGGAACTAAGATGCTGAGTGACCCTTCCAATAAGGTTATAAAAACCAGCCCAAAAGTGTAAACATGCAGAAGTGCTCTGTCACCAAAGTCTGTGAGAAAACCGAGAACTTGACTAGGAAATACCCATCTGTGGAATGGAAAGGAGGGGGAAAAAATCAAAGATACAAATGGAGAAACACACCTTAAATATGGTACCAAGTGGAGAGCTGTGGCCTTCCTTCCTGAGATTAAGGGAGGATAGGAGGCAGACAGTGAATTGGAGAGACTCTAAAAGTCAGTTGGCTGTACATCACACAGGACATATGGAAAGACTAGAGGCTCCGAGTTTAGGGGTAAGGCAGGAATAGGGTAATATGAACAGTACTGAAGGGTCCATTATTTCAACTTCTAATTGTTCTGCATGACCTTGGCATGACAATCATTACACACACTAAAGGAAAACAGTTTGATGATGTGAAAGAAAGGTATTACTAAAGCTTAGCAGCACGGGTACAAATAGACTCCTGGAAGGTTCCTGAAGGGCACTGATAGTAGACAGGTGGTTCTCAACTGGGAATGATTTTGTATCCCCCGCCACCTTTTGCCCAGGGGACACTACAGACATTGTTGGCTGTCAAGATGCGGGGGGGGGGTGGTGGAGGATACTACTGACATCTTGTGTGTAGAGGTCAGGGATGCTGCTAAACATGTCGAACAGGAAAGTCCCCTACAGAAAAGAACCATCCAGCTCAAAATGTCAACAGTGCCAAAGCTGGGAGACCCTGTAGTAGATGAGAGGGATTACAGCATAGTATCAGACAATCACCACATGTTCAGAAGCCCCACGAAGAATAGCATTTATCACACACAGAACACAGGTTCCACCGAAAAGTATGTAGGTCATCAAATCTCCAGGATATTTATTTCCAATCAGATTCTTTTCAATTTTTTTATGACTTTTAATTTCATAATTAAAATGCCTAAATTCACCCTGAAAAAAATTAAAACACTACCAGGAAGCTAAAGTTCCCTTTGATCTCTACCCTCAATCCTGTTGGAGTCAAACCACCCAGATGTAAATGGCGGTGCCACCACTCACTGGGGAAGTGACTCAGGCAAGTTTCTGGCCCTCTCTGAATTTCAGCCTCATCATCTATAAAATAGGGACAACAGTAATAACCAATTTCGATTAAAGGGTTGTTGTGAGGACTGAATGAGTTAATGGGTAGAGTGTACTTAAACCATGTGACTTAAGTGCTCATCAAGTGTTTGCTATTGCTAGTACGCAGCGTGCGCGCACACACACACTCACACACACACACACACACACTCTCTCTCTCACTCTCTCTCTCTCTCTCTCTCTCAATCTCTCTTTCTCTCTCTCTCTCCTGTAGAAAATATATACGATGGGGTTGAGGCCTAGCTTTTTATTTTAACATAAAAATGTAGACTTCTGCTCATCTTTCTGATATTTACTCCTTTTCTTCAACTCAGAAACCTTTCCATGGAGAACAGAGAAATTTATCTACTTCTTTATAGCTTCATTCTATGCCAAAGCATTTCAAGTCATATCCCTAGTGAGGATAATTTCAGTCGTTTCTACTATTTGGACTCCCAAAGTTAAATTCTCCACTGACCAGAACCAAACAGGCACAAGTTTATCTGTGTTTTTGAGAAAGAGTATTCCAAGAGTAAATGAACAGCCACTGGTCAATACCCCTAACAGAGTGGAATAATAAAGATCAGTCACCAAAACAAATAATATCCACAAACAAATATTTTGAAGGGTTTCCTTATGGTATGAACAGAAAAATCTAAAATTTAAAAATAATCATATGCTCCATAATATGTTTTTTTTTCCAGAGAATCATATATGATATTACAGTTAATGAAAATTTAAAAGCTTTCAAAATAATTTCCTTTGGCTTTAACACACATATTGGATTGATCACGTTAAACTCCAACAAAACTGGGAAAATAGTACTAGGTCAGAGGAGGCAATGAAAACACGGAACTGTTATCACCATTTGGTCATAAACTCCTCTTCTCAGAGAAACATGGCAATAAAAATCTGTTCCAGGATGAAAACTTGGCACAAAACAACCCAATCTTACATCATACTTTTTAAAGGTTGGGGTGGAGTAGGGAAGGGAGGGATTAAAAAGTAGGAGGGGAAAGTTCTTCGCATGTAGGAAAAAAAGAGAGAAAGGCTGTCAGTAAAGTAAGTTTTCCACTGATGCATAACTTCTTCAAATTAATGGTTTGGTTTAGCTAAAATCTGGCAAGGTAGCAGATTTTAGTCTTTTTCAAGAATGGCCTCTATTTTGTTGAAGCTGTCTGTAAAAGATAATGTTCATAGACAGGATGTTCATTCCCTGTTATGGTCCTATTTACAATATTATGTTAACTCATCATTTGTTTTGTTTTTAAACTAAAGGCTTCTCCATTCATTAAAGTCATTAGTGAAAGACAGCGTGTCTGAATTTTAACAAGTACAGAAAAACTCCAACATAATTATGAGCCCTATATTATGAGAATCAAAATCAGACATACCAGGATCAAATTACATGCTCTTTAATACAACTTCACACAGTAAAATCTGACAACATCATTGCTGTTGGACCTTTCCTCCAACAACAGTATAAGGGGTTCCACTTTATATGTGAATTTTATACATTAAGAGCCTTAGTCATTACCTACTTACACCAAACACTTGTAACCAAGAACCAAGCCATTACTTTCGGGACTAAATACGTACCCTTTGTTATGTTGTGGACGTAACAAACCATACACTTTTTTAAGAAGAAAATGAGGCAAGATGATTTCTTTTATAACCCAACTGCCCTATTTCCCTATCTACATCCACACACTGCTCTGAACACTAAGTAGAAGATGTTATTTGAATGTAATGGACCAATTCAGAGATCACTGTGTAGCTAGTATGCTGGTCTGAGAAAAACATGGAACAGCTGAGAGCTGGGAGCCCTAGAAAAAGAAGCGCTGTGAACCATGGGAGCTGCACACCGGCCAAGGCCCAAGCACAAGAGGAGAGCTCCCAAGTGTTGGTTTCAATACCCTGGAGACTTGTTCCTTCTGGAGTTCCTCCATCCCCACCATGAGCTAAACTAAGAAACCCAGGTGTTTGTGTTGGGCAGAGAAGAGCCAGAATGGCAAGGCTCTTGGTGAATCCGTCATTCCACTATGAGACAAAACAATAAGGTTAAAAACTGCTTCCAAACGTAGTAATTATGTTAGCTATTTTGAGAGCAAGAAGTTAAAATGTGCTCTTTAAACAAATATCAATACATATAAACAACAGAATTCGTGGAAAAATGGTCATTTATTAAACATCCCTTATTACTAATGTTCACAATCTGCTGTCTTCAGGACACTATGATATAACAGCTTTCCTAATTTATTGGATCCCAAGCATCTGAAGACCGAATAAATGTTGTGCGTGTAATATATCATACATATAAGAACAGATACAGGAACGTGTGTATACATATATGCAAACACATACCTACAGCACAGAGAAGCATGTATATGTATCCATTTTTTTCAAATATGTGCACATGCTCTTGTGATTAATAGAATGCGGGTTCATTTAAGAGGTATTTGAATTCATCATTAATTCACAAGAAATACTAAAAAGTATTATTTTTTATCTGTACGGATCTGTGAAACGTTCTTCAATTTACTTTTTGACCATGGTAAAATGTACTCTTTACAATGCACCGTTCTCTAAATTTTGACAAATGTGCAGAGTTGTGTATCCACCACAACTATGATACAGAACAATTCCATCATTCTAAAATAATCCTAAAAAATCCCCTTGTGCTGCCCCCTTGTAGTCAAGCCCTCCTTCCACACTCATAGAAAAGGTTTTCACTAAAAACTGGTCCTCATACTTGAAAGATGGGAAGAACTACCCCAGAGCATCGAAGGCCACCTTTTTTTACACATCTGTTTCTACCTCCACCCAGTGTTTGACAAAAATAAGGATTAAAGGGGAAGGAAACTGAAATAACAGGATAGGAGGAAACAGAGACTTAGAGGAGTTCAGACTTCAAGCCAGTATGAAGGAAAAAATGCTAGAACTTGATGACAGACTATAATGGGTGGTATTATATACATATGTTTATGTATGTGTATACATAGATTTTATAATATATATATATACACACACACACACATACATATATATGCTGGGAGATACAGGAAAAAGCCTTGAGTGAGATAAAGCTGGTAAGTGATCGTTGGTGATCAAAGGGAATGAATTTTTTTTTAAGTGATGAGATCTGATTTATTTAGAAAGCCCACTCTGCCTGCAGTTTGGCAACTAGTTAAGGAGTGGGGGAAAGAGTGGGCATGGGAGACCAGTTAGAAGAGTATTTCAATAGTCCAGCTGAGAGACAACAGTAGCTCAGATAAGTTATCTCAAAGGGAGAGGTTTACTAAAAACCACAAGAGGTAAAGAACAGGAAAATGCAGTGGAATATTACTGGAATGTCATTCAAAGAACATCTACAATCACAGTCAATCCTTATAGAAAACTGAAACGATCAAGATATAGTGCAGCATATCTCACAATGTGGCCAACGTGATAACCTAGAGTCCTCCTGCTATAAAACGCTTAAACATGTTGGATAAAGTTGTTAGATACATGGTATACAGGTGGCTATGAGTGTGCTGAGCACTGAGGCTTCTCAGACAGGACAGCATAACGTGCAGTTTTCTTCCCCATCTTGAAAAGTAACACTGAGAGTGTTTAAGCAAGGGACTGACATGGATCCGGCTCTGCTTTCACAAGATTAATGTGGCAAATGGTAAAATACAGACGCTTGAAACAGGGGTAGGGAAAGGGTGAGCAGATGAATGTGAGACACCATGCAGGCAAAATCAACCATCAGTTGTGTACATATGGGCAACAATGGTCAAAGGAAGGTCAAAAACAGTATGCTTAGGTTCCATGGCCAGGAGCACTACGCTAGTCAAAAATTAATGAAAATAAAGAACACAAGGCAGCGGTAGATTTGGGGGAAGGGGCGATGGGTAGTATTGGATTGTAATTTCCTCTATAAATATTAAATCTGTATATTTTTCTGGGGGAAGGTCCGTGGCTCTCATCAGATTTCCAAAGAGGTCTGTGTCAACCTACTATTCCTTTAAACATAATGTGTCAACTTTGGATATTTTAATTTTTGGCGTTCTGCAGTTTCAGATGATATGACTAGGTGTCAACTTCTTTTTATTTAGTCTGTTTGAGACTTGCTGTATTTCCTCTATCTGAGCATTGGTATCTTCCATCAGTTCTGGAACATTCTAGGACATCTTCTCTTCCATTTTCTAATTTCTCTGCTCCTACCTATAACACAGCCTAATGTTTGTGTTAACTATCACTCTTTCATTGCAGACCTTCCATTGAAGAATATCTTCCTACTTGTGAATAAATACAAATGAACACTGCATAAAATAGCATAGAGCTCTGCTGCCGAAATATAGGGTAAAACTGAAAATCATGAACTTCTCATCTTCACTGCAGAAAAAACACTGCACATAATCCTCGAGATGTTTAGCACAAAGGTGCTAGGTTGATTTTTTTAAACGGAGACACATTATATCTTATAGTCGAAAGCTAATCAGTATGCTGTAGTCAGGAGAATAGTGCTTGAGAGAAACAAGGCACAGAACTGCCCACAGACACAAAATAAATCCAAGACTAGAGCTTAAGGGTCAAACAAGTTTAAGAAACATGTACCAGTGAAATTTATCACAGACTTATTATATACATCTTCTTTCTAAATGTATATTTTCTGCCTAAAAAGAAAGCTAGATAAAAACATTGATACACCACCAACTCAGGCAGCTGGGGAGGTGGGAGTTCTACACCAGAATGTTTCCAAAAATGTGCTATTTGGGGGCTGATTGATTTTCTCCCCCAACTAAATTCCGTTCTGGTTCTTTTTGGTAATGTTTCAAAGTGCAGGCTGAGCTCTTGATCTTTTGGGAGGCACAGGCAAAACAAAGGGCCAAACTCACTAATGAAAACTTGCTGAACTTACTTTTCAGAATTCCAGCCGAAGTCACGAAGAACCCTTTTGGCCCTGCTCCCAGACTAGTAAAACGAACATCTCAAATCCCTAGAGGCTAAGATAGCTCGTTCCACTAAAACCAAATACACATCTTCTCCTGACAGCTGGTTGTCTTAGCATACTCAGGACTATATATTTATCAAAGGAAAAAAAAAAACTGTAGAAGCACAATATTTATTATAGGATTATCTCAGTGACTCAAGTAAACATGAGTAAGGCTAAATTAAACCATGTTTACTATGATGTTCTATTACTTAAATCCTGACACAAAATCACCCGAAGAGATTTGGGGTCTTATTTATTAAGACAATTGATATATGTTTAAAAAAAAAAAAGGCAACTATCTTTTCTTTCAAATCTGTGTTTAGTTACACAATTTTTCTAATTATTCTAAAAAAAATATCTTGAGCACCTAAAACAAAAATTTTCCATCCTGTTATGATGCTGAATTCAGTATTTAATTTAAAAAAAATCAAAAATTATTGAATTTGCTCATTGCTCTAAAAACTTTATCTGATTTATCTGAATTTTTAAAAAATTTTTTAATGTGTATTTTTTTTTGAGAGAGAGAGAGAGACAGAACACACGCAGGGAAGGGGCAGAGAGAGAGGGAGACACAGAATCCAAAGCAGGCCCCAGGCTCTGAGCTGTCAGCACAGAGCCTGATGTGGGGCCCAAAACCACGAACCGCAAGATCACAACCCGATCTGAAGTCAGATGCTCAACCGACTGAGCCACCCAGGCCCCCCTGATTTATCTGAATTTAATCCATAATTTCATTAAATCTCACCCATAATTCTAAGTAGTATTATTGTAATTTTCAGCTCTTCCCTACCCTTTCCCTAGGCCCTTTAGCCAAGTTTCAGTTTAGCCCAGCCTTTTTGGATTCCAAGCTATCCAAATGTTCCAAATGACCATGTCTGTGGCCAGGCTCACTGTGGGGTAAAGGCAGGGAAAAAGGAGGCTGGAAAGGCCACAACAGGAGTAGATGACAGGGCACATAAGATCAAAAGCACATTTACCACCTTCAGGACTCAGCTGTTAAGCCACTCCTACGAAATAAATCTCCACCTCTAGGAAACAGGGGTCCATAAGGGAAACAAGCCTGCCGGCTGGGCCACAAGACACATGGCCTTAGGAGACCACTCGCATCTGTAGCACAGGGATCCAACAAGTTCAAAGCCTTCTGACCCGCCAGGGAGTCCAGTCAGAGGGAACTGTGGCTGAGCTCTGGCATGGCCTGAGGGCAGGGCGAGCTTGGCAGAACATGGGCTGTGGTTCACCAGCCCTCAACGGATGGAAGCAGAGATGCAGCCTTAAGGAGCTTACAGTCCAGGGCAACAATATAACAACAGAGGCAAAAACGTAAGAAGGAAAAGTGCAGTCTTGCTGGGGAGGCAGGTGGTGGTGACCTTCGGGACTGAGAAGATATATGACGATAGACAAAACTGTGACAGATTCTACAGGAGAGGAAATAGAATTCAATGATCTCACAGAAGAAGCAGAGCCCAAGCAAAGGTATGGAAGTGAAATAAGGTGTGTCCACAGGAAATCCCAGAAAACGGTTTGGCTAAACAATAGGATACATACAGAACCCAGATTGGGGCAGAAAGGTCAGCTGGGATGACAACAGAAAATGCTTTGGATGTCAAATTGAGAGACGTGTACTTAATTCAGTTGGTGACAGGGGCCACTGATGGTGATGAGCAAGGAAAGAACATTACATTATCAGAACTTTCTTCAGGAAGACAGTGACAGCTCTGTGCTGGATAAACTAACATAGGAAGAAAGGTTAAAAGGCCATCAGGAGACATAGCAACTGAAGGACTGAACTAGGAAATGCCAGTAGGAATGACAAGAAGGACAGATACAACGGAGAGAGGATTTCCAGTACAAAACAGGGGTTGGCTGATGCCTTTCAGATGCAGCATCTGGGCACCTCAGAAACAGAATGTCCTGAACAGAAGCAGGGCTGTGAGGAAGGAACCTGAGTTCACTGGAGGAATGAGGAGTCTGGCTGCAGACACTTCCAATTTCAGGTGTCAGCTGAACACACAGACAGACATGTCTATCAAGTGGCTGGGAAGGCAAAGCTGCAAGCAGGGAGAAGAGCTGGGATTAGATATGGGGCCTGAGGGGGGCGCCTGGGTGGCTCAGTCGGTTAAGCGGCCGACTTCGGCCCAGGTCATGATCTCTCGGTCCGTGAGTTCGAGCCCCGCGTCGGGCTCTGTGCTGACAGCTCAGAGCCTGGAGCCTGTTTCAGATTCTGTGTCTGCCTCTCTCTGACCCTCCCCCGTTCATGCTTTGTCTCTCTCTGTCTCAAAAATAAATAAACGTTAAAAAAAAAAAAATTAAAAAAAAAAAAAAAAGAAATGGGGACTGAGGGGAGCCCGGGTGGCTCAGGTGGTTAAGCATCCAACTCTTGATCTCGGCTCAGGTCATGATCTCACAGTTCATGGGATTGAGCCCCACGTTGGGCTCTGCTCTGGCAGCGCGGATCCTGCTCGGGATTCTCTCTCTCCCTCTCTCTACTCCTCGCCAGCTTGCGCACACACTCTCTCTTAAAATAAATAAACTTAAAAAAAAAAAAAAAGAAAGAAACGGGGACTTAGGGGAACATCCACAGAGAGGTAAGGCTCTGGGGATGAAATCACGGGATATAGAGGAACATAATATAGAGGAAAAGAGATGTATTCTGGAACACGTTAGCAATATTATCGTGAGGATCTGATGGGATGGTACAGTGAAAGTGGTTTAAACATTTTAAAGTACTAAACAAATACATTCTTATTATTGTTACAGTAGCATGTGTTTAACCTCTAGAAAAGCCATATTACGTCAGAAGAGCCAGGCTTCCCAAAATCTTCCACAAAGTCCCCTCTCCACCAAGTCCAATGGAAATGTGCCCTCCTCCCGCCTTGGACTCTCACAGTACTTAAAAAGTCTATTTCTGGTATTTAGACGTTCCAGCAGCATGACCTGGGCACCCCCCATGTGCCAACACTACGGGAGCTGCTTTCATACACGCCCCCTTGGAAGAGACGAAACAGAAAGTCAGGAGTTACCTGCCTTTGCAGAGGAGGAAATGAGTGAGGCTCAAAAAGGCTAAGTATCTTGAGCCAGGCCACCAGCTAGTAAGTAGAGGAACCAAGAGCTTCTGATGCCAAACATGTTGGAACTTGCCGTATTTGTTCTTATTTCCCTTATAATCTGTAAGCAAACGAAGGGACGAGCCACATCTCACTTATCTTGGTATCCTCTGAAGCACCCAGCCAAGGGCCTGACGCCTGGTCAAGTCCTCACTGTGCTTTCGCGGCCTGAAAGAATGAATGCGTGGATCCTTGCAGGCACACAGGCCTCCCTAATGGGGAGTGTTTGTGGGCTGGTAAGCTTTGAGTACTTACTTCTAAGGCGGACTGTAACTTAACAACAAAAAGTTCTAAAAACAAATTCTGTACTTGTGAAAGATGCCACCTGGTCTGCCTCAGGGGCTGAAATCCTCTTTTTATGCACCGAGTGGGAACAGCACAGGGAGTGACAAGCTGGTTTTCTTCAAACCACTCCCACCAACTGGCTCAAGCCAAAAAATGGGCCCACACCTTTCGGCAAAGAGAATTGGGCAGCCTCTGCCGCCCGTTTAACCCTTGCTGTCGCTGCTGGGAGCCGGCAGCGTGAGGAGGAGGGAAAGGTGGAACAGATTGGTGCCACCTCTGAGGATGTAACTTCACACGTCCAGCTTTTCTGCCAGGAAAAAAAGGCAACTGGTTTAGAAAGCGCGTTCCTTCCCCTCTCTTCATCTTCAACCAAAGTCTACTTTGCATAACTGACCACTAGCTTTTTTGTTCTGTTTTGTTTAAGGAACAGTACTTAGTGTCTCATTTAACTGATTGGTCTGGGTTCCTGGGAAAACAAATGCATAGATAGAGAGCCTGAAATATGCGTATTTCATAAATGTCCCGTGTGCGAGAAGAACACGAAGTTCTCGGAAGGTTTACTTTTGCAAGCCATACACGTGCACGGTGGGAGATCAGGAAACAACATATACGTGCGTGATGGGAGATCAGGAAACAACATATACGTGCGCGGTGGGAGATCAGGAAACAACATACATCTAAACACCATAAAGGCGTGCAGTCATGTTCCAGTGCTGCCAGAAACAGCAGACCACTCTTCCAGGCTTTGGGCAAAAAGACAGCCTTCTGAAGCGGGATTGCATTTCAGAGCCTCATTAATTATAATACACTCAGGAAGTTTTCCACCCGATGTCTCTGACAGATGTTCCCTTTTGTGGGGATTGTCTAATGTGGGGACATTTGGGAACCATGTCCCTAGAAATCTTTAGGGTATAGCAAACTGATCCCTTTTCACACATATGAAGACAAGACCCAAAGAGGCCTTTCCCTTTTCTAAGACTAGTTAGTGTAAGCACAGTGTCCCTGCCCATTGCATGCAGGGGCAGAGGGACATCAGCCAGACTGACAGGCACTATGTCCCAGGCTCAAGGTATCTTTCCAGGCCCACAGAGTGGTGAGAATGCAAGTCTCTTCTTGCCAATTTTTACCTAATGTGGACCAGGCCACTGGTCCTGCCCAGATCCTTGTCTGTCACATGCACTGCATGGGGCTTGGGACTTCCTAGAAAGAACCATAGCAGCAGCCAAAAGGAGTAACAAGCCTCAGCTCAGGGCAAGCGTCTGGCACTGGTTCTGGGCGGGTCCACACGGGATGCTTTCCTCATGACTCCTGAGAGCACTCTCCAAGACCGAGGCCATACTTAATGTTTGGACGGCTCAGAGTTGACAGGATGGTACGAACCATGGAAAACTAACGAGAGCTTCACACAGTATCAAAGACCAGTACCAACCTCTCCTCGTTCAGTTCTTAAAATCTATCCTACGATGCTGGCCTTACTGAAATGACACCACTTCTGTTCCATGTGTACTCTCAACTCTGCAAGAGTTAACCAAAGATATTAAAAACTTTAAGTAACTATGGAAGCCCTCAGAAAGTCATACCACAATTTGACCACTTTCCATTTTAACCTTTTTCTAAAAAACTCATTTTTAAAACTTCTACTCCAGGATGTCAGAACTTTTGGCAGTTTTCAATGGTATTACGAAGGCAGTTCTACTAAGTTAATCTGTATCAACTGGAAAAAAATGTAAGAGCTCTCAGTGTAGCATTTTCCATTTTTCTTGTAAGAATTACGTGTTGAGCCTTTAAAATACTGCCAACCAGGCTACTGTTCCCCATGTGCCATCTTTCTGTAAAACATTAATGAAACGAAAAGACTTGTTCCTGCCCTCGAGTAACTTGCAGTTCAGCAAAAGATGGGAAAACAAATACACATCACTAACTAAATCTGTGTTGAGCAGATTCTAATGGGTATAAATTCAGTATTCTAAGAGTTCAGGGAATGGCCAGAGAAGGCAGCCCAATGGTGCTCAGGAAAAATGGTACAGATGGCATTTGGAGAGGTCTATTTCAACAGAAAAAGGGTGTTAGAGAAGACACTGTACATGGAGGTAATAGCTTTAGCAAAGGCACATGGCCAGGAGTGCACAGTAAGCTAAGAGAAGTTCAAGTGAGGGGCACCTGGGTGGCTCAGTCAGTTGAGCGTCTGACTCTCGATTTTGGCTGATGTCATGATCTCACAGTTCTGTGAGTTCGAGCCCACATCGGGCTGTGCACTGATGGTGCAGAGCCTCCTTGGGATTCTCTCTCTCTCCCTCTCTCTCTGCCCCTCCCCCACTCACACATGCAGAAAGCTAGATTTTAGAGGAATTAACTTTTAAAATATAACCTTCACTGATAATTCATCACATCATATCTTAGATTTTAGAGGGAGAAATATTTTATTAGCAAGTTTATTTGCAAATGGGTACAGTAACTTAAAAGAAAAGTAATGTAGGTGTTGGGAAAATCATTCTTCTGAGCTGGCAAATTCCTGTCTGCAGCTTAACTGATAGATTCTTATTACTTACATCTTGCGATTGTTTCATTGAGATCTCTCTTTTCTCATCACCAAAATACCTTCTGAATTTAACTTAGCATGTACATACAGAGTGACTACTTTATAGCTGGTATCTGCTCATTTATTACCCATCCTCTCCTTTTCGGCCCCAACTTGTCCTAACCACGCACTCTCACTCACTCATTCTTCTCTTGTGAACTGTATTGATAATCATAATAACATTAATAGCTCCCACTTGCTATAGTGCCAGGCACTGCAATTAATGCCTTAAGAACAGTGTTTAATATAATCCTCAAAATATCACTCTGAAATAGGTATCGCCATCCCTATATTGAGGCAAGTTCAAAGGTGCGAAATATTCTGCCAACTGGTAAGTGGCAGGACCTGGGTTTAAAGCAGGTATGCTTGACTCGAGAGCCCTTGCCTATTGGCAGTTCACTGTACTGCCGCCAACATTCTTTGGCCTCTTACCAACGTGGGTTAGTATTTTCGATTACAAGTTAAAACATTCAGTGAACACCTGCTACTGTAAAATCCTGTCTTAGGTGCTCTCAGTGGTATATAAATAAATGAGAGCATGCCTGATGCTCACAGTCATCCGTATTTGAGTAGAAACACCTGTATCTTGTATCAGTGTGTAAGATAGGATGGCCATGATTCATGAAGTAGAGCGACGAGGACCAGAGGGGTAAAAATGACTCAGTATATGAATGCTGGATGGCGACCACATCTCACAGACAGAAATCTGCCAACCCTGACTGACTTTTAATAATACATTTCAATCAGAGTCTGTTAAAAACTCTCTCTGCTGATGAGAAATCTATCCTGTCAGAAGTTTCCAACCAAATCTGCTTACAATCTATTTTCAATGAGCCTCAGCTTCCTTTGAAGTAGAATAAGCTTCTGAAGCATGTGAGCCAACAATAAGCACATTGTGAGGCCAGTCCTTGTAAAATTCATTCCCGACGAGTAAAGTTACTTAGTTAAAACACAAATGTGCTATCAAACTACTTGTACCACAGAGCCTGAAAGTTGTGTAAAATGACACAACGCTATTTAGACACAGAAAAGTAATTCAAACGTGTCATCTTCTTAAGCTATCTGCTTTTAGTATTACCTTTATTAACTTCTGAATATGTTTTTGCTTAATATTTTCGGGAGACGAGTTACATTTTTACAAATAACTATATTAGTTACAAAAACGTAAGAAACTGGATAGGATGCTGTTCAGTAGTCCTCTTTAGGCTATAACCATATGTACCCAGGGAACATTTGGAAGGAGTCGCAATTTCGGATTCAGTCTGCCTACTCATCTCTCTCTACAAAGGTACAGTATTCATATCACAAGTTGCACAACTAAGACTCATCCAAAGAGTGCAGTGGCAGATACTGACTACATTTACTCTGCAATCTAACCTCCTGATACGAGTCATGTTTAAGGAAACAGAAGTCAGCAACGAGAAATCATTTTAAGAGTTCCAAAGGGGCAAAAGAATTAGCGAGACATGTTTGGCTAACAGGGAGAAACACCAGGCTGCAGAAAATTCATGACATTGATACTTACTGTTCAATTCGGGGTGACAAGTACAGCTTGGGATACACCTGAGTGGCTTCAGTGTCCTCAAAACTGACAGAAAGGAGGGCCACATCTTCTCCAGGGTCTTCGTTTACATCCTTGAGTAGGGAGTGAAAAACACGATGTCATCAGTGCCTACTCTTGGAACATCTTCCTGGTGCTGAGCTCACAGTCCACTGGCATTGAGGCCACAGCATGTGGGTTACCTGGATTCGGATTAAGCAGCTTTGTACATCCTTCACCATGTGCCAGCCACTCCCCTAGAGTGATGGCTCTCAACCTTTCTGATCAAAGCCCACCATGGTGAGGAAAAGACTCCCACCTTCTCATTTGTTCCCACATTCCAAGAGGGGAAAAGTGAATCTGGTGATAACCAAGAATTAGTCAAAAACATAGCTAAAAAGTCACAGTAAACATTTTGCTAAAAATATGTGTAACAGCTCATAATTCCTACAATACATGTAGATGGCTTGTAATTTTCTTTTCATAGGAAAAACAGGAGTTATGAACATGATTTATATCATAAGACCACAACAAAATCTTAAAATGCCCAGTAATTTTATTGTATATACCTTGGTAGTATGTTGTAAGTTATTTAAATAGCAAAAGTTCCCAAGAAACACATCACTATGAACTGTGCCACCGTACAAGCAAATGGCAGGGGGTTACATACGCATCTCCTTTGCAAAACGATTATGGATGATTCATACGTGAACCACGAGACTCGCATATTTTAAAAGCCTGGTTATAAGACTAATATAAGACAAAAACACTGTTGATCCAAATATGCACCAAGAAACACTGAGAGGTTAACAACCCACAATAAACAAAACTGATAATGATAAAGCTAAACTTCCTGTAATTTATAATCAAAAAGCAAGAATAGTGATAATTGAATGTCATAACCAACTCAATCCAACACTGATGAAGTGTCCTGACTCAAAACTGTGGGTTTTACAGATTTGCGATTATTGCCAAGCACCAAGTGTTTGCCAGACTTCTGAATAAACTACTGAATTAGAATAAATTCTAGTAGCATGCTGGTTTTACTTTGTGAATATCAGATTTTAGTAACCCTTGACAATTTTACTTTTGGTTGGTATTGGCTCTAAGTCAAATACAAATTTTTTAAAAACTTAATAGGATTGCACATCTTTCACCCGTAAGGACTGGTAAGAACTGGCCTGTATTTCTGGATTGGTTCAAGGTCCTCTGGAGGGCTCAGCAGCCATCTTAGGAGGGTCCCAATCTAGACTTTAAGAATTACTGCCCATGAGCATTGAGAACCTCAGATATGATGTCCTTCCTTCGGTCCTAAACTAACCTTACCCCTTCCTTTCCTGCATCGTGGGGAGCTGGTCATCACACCCAGCCAGCTCAGCTCTGACATCATCCTTGCTCTGCCTTTTATTGTGCCTACAGTATGCACGTGAGGCAGGGATACAAAGGGACAAGAACCAGAAGTCTCTCCCATTTAGAATAAGAATTTTAAAAAAGAAAGAAAAGAACCGTGCTGGTCTCTACACAACCCCTTGCATTCTCTCCTCTCTCTCCTCTCTCCTCTCCATCACAGACTGCTTGAAGGAGTGGTCTGCACTCCTGGTCTCTACTCCCTTCCCTCCCACTCACCCTTAGCACTTGAGATTAACCTTCTGACCTCCCCCCACCCCCCAGCCCATCAAGACTGCCCCCACCAAGGCATCCACGAAACACAGCAAATGCTTCTCTGTCCTTATCTTACTTGATCTCCAAACAGTATTTGACATGGATGATGTCTTTTCCTCTGGAAATACTCAGTTTCTTACTTGTAAGAAACTATACTCTCCTGATTTTCTATCTCTGTGACACACCCCCCTCCCTTTTCATTCTTTTTTTTTTTTCTTTCCTCTTTTACTTCCCAGTTGTTTTTTGGTTTTACATTACAAAATTTAGGCTTGTTGTAACAACTCAAGCCATACAGAAGTTTAGAAAGAAGAAAGCTCTCCTACCCTCCCTTTTAAAGGTGACCAATACTAGCTGTGTATGTGGCCTCAAACAGCTTTCTCTAGGCGCACAAAAACATACACACATACATACACGTGCAAATAAATAGCTCTTTAACCTTCTGTTTTGTTTTCCTTAATGGAATTGTATTACACATATCACTCTACCAACTGCTTCCTAAATAGCCACATAATATTCCATGGCATGGATTTCGTTCTTTTTTTTTTAACCATTCCCCTAGCAACAGACATTCAGGTTCTTAGCCATTTGACAGTGTTACAATAAATATCCTCGGATAAACATATGTATATTCTTTTCCAGTGGGACATATATTTCTGAATTAAGAACTAAAACCGAGCTTGTTGGATCAAAGGTTATGAACATTTTACAGTTTAACAGCGTAGGGTTATTTTTCTAAAAACTGTACAGCAATTTACATTTGGACCAGGAATTTGCATCAGCATGAGACAGAGGAGAACCTGTTTCTGCTCATCCTGAATAACCTGATAATACCAGCTGTTGTCACTCTTCAATTTAATGTTGGCGGTCTGACTGCCAGAAAATGGTAGCTCAGCTGAGATTCAACGACTAAAGATGAGCAACTCTTTACTTGCTTACTGGTCATTTCTTCTGTAACTTTTCTGATCAAATCCTTTGCCCATTTTGCTTAAAGACTCTTGGACTTTTCTTGTTATTGGTGTTTGTTAGGTCCATTAACCCTTGTCTATCACATGTGTTATAAATATTTTCTCTCAGCCCAGCTTTTGACATTTTACTTTGTCTGGGGACTCACAACAGCACAGAAAATATAGCTTTCTTTTTTTTAAATTTTTTTCTTTAATGTTTATTATTTTTGAGACAGAGAGAGAGAGACAGCAGGAGCGGGGTAGGGGCAGAGAGAGAGGGGGAGACACAGAATCTGAAGCAGGTTCCAGGCTCCAAGCTGTCAGCACGAGCCGGACACGGGGCTCAAACTCACGGACTGTGAGATTGTGACCTAAGCTGAAGTCAGATGCTTAACTGACTAAGCCACGCAGGCGCCCCTGAGAAAACTGAGCTTTCTACAGAGTTAAATCTGGTCAGTAACTCTGAGGTTATATAACTATTTCCCTAGCATTTCATCTAACATTGTATTTTTACATGTAGCTTTGTAATACCTCTGGAAGGTAGTTTTAGGTAGTATGACTTAGGAAGTATGTAAGAGGAGGACCTTAGCACAGTGCCTAGAACATAAAAATCACTCGATGTTTGCTAAATGAGTACAGCAGTAAACAAATTAATGTTAACTTCTAACCTTTATTCTCCACACCTAGCGGTTTTCAGAAACCAGCTTTACAAACGTTTCACCAGTGATATCTGGAAACTCAGTACTGACTCCCTGCTCCTGTCCCCCGTAATATACCGAGGTCCCTAGAACTAGTAGCTTCAAAAGGAAAACCAAGATTGGGAATCTGAAATTATCTATCATTACTTACTCTTTTACAGATGGTAAAGTATTCAACCTTGAATAGTCCTTTCTGTAAAATGAGGATGGAAATTTTAAAAAATACAGTCGCAACAAACAGAAACTATGTAATTATATAATACAACCCTAAAACTCATAAAACATCTAAAACTGAAGTTGAAGCTGAAAAAATTCACATTCAGAGAGACGTTCATTTTATGATCTAAGTATACGAGTAGTTCTCTTTAGAGTTAGATTGTTCACCTCAAAGTAAGATGATAAAAAAAGAACTAACATTGATTGTCAGATATCTTCCCTCAGTGACTGCATTTCCCTGTTAAAGGTCAAGGCTCTAACTACAAGTCACAAAACCTGGTTAAAAAACAAAACAAAACAAAACAAGACATTGCAAAAAACTAGGGACAACTGAAAACCTTTTTAATTAGCAGCTTCACTCCATACACCTATGGATAATTTATAATTATTTCTCTTTCCTACTCTCTAACTTCTCATTTCACTGCTCTATTTAAGCGAAAAACAAAAATGCTCGGAGACAGTCCTCTAAACAAATGGAATGACCCCGGTTTATATAATCAACATTTATCATCTGGCATCCTGCAAAGAGTACATGAAACTGTAGTCTGAATAGGAAAATAGTTGTTTCCAGGAGTTCCTTTTATGGACTACTTTTAATACAATTTACTTGCCTTGGTGTGGCACATGAGTTTCCCCTGAATTGGTATTTGATTCCTAATGGATATCTAAGTTTGACTTGGAGTGCTTAAATAAGCCCAAAGAGTTCCAAAAATACAAATCCACACAGTACTGTTTCTAGTTTCTGCAACTCTAACAGGCTTGTACATGTGTTCCTTCCCATCTGGGGAATTAGAAAAGAAGCTCTTGTACTGTGGTTCTTAGAAGCTAACATTACAGATGATTATTGTAACCACTAATGGCAACATTTGGAAAGCAGGGGGAGGTTAGAGTGTAGTAGGGGACATTTAAAAATGCACAAGTATACACTTTCAGGGCTTTCTGTCTGTACCATCTGAATCTGCAGCAGGCTAAAATGGGGGGAAAGATGTCAAATCTGCTGAAGCAAAAAAGAGAATTGCCTCCTACCTTTTATAAAAGCGTGTCAGGCGCTGACATACATATGGCGAGGCAATAATGGCCATGCTATTTTGCTGAGATTTAGCAATAGATTTGGCTCAACATTTGGCTATAGAACAGAAAGGGGTTCTTATGGCTTATAGTGAATATTCACTAGGTAGTGAGTTCCTCGCAGGCTGGGAGCTCTTCCTATTTGTTTTTATATACCCGATGTTGGAAGCTGCACATACATGGCAAACTGGTTAGAAAAAAACTGAGTTAATGCAGGAAAGACTATAAGAATGAATAAGTAAATGACGGAGTTAAACAGAAAGTACTTTTAGTTAGACTCTCAATATTTATCTCACTTTTCCGTAAATCTATGACTACTTAAGATTTTGGTAAAGAAAACTCAAATCTGAACCATACATAAGCAAAAGATGCACCTACTAATAAGAGTTAACATTTTGTTTAGGTCATGATGATTTTTTCATATAACTGTTCTCAACTGGGGCTCTTTGCAAATATCAGAAGGGGGAAGAAAAAAAAAAAACAACTCACCTTGGAAATGAAAGTAAACACAAGCACAATTTGTCATTATCCGGTACCCCTTTGATGCACTAATTTCCAAGTGAATCTAGCAGCCATGAAACAAGCCCCTGTATGTTGAAGGTCAGTATAGGTACAAACTACCAATTAACTATTGCTGATAGACATTAGCCGAACAGTAAATATTATAAACTATACGTCACATAGGAAGACTGTAAAAAAGCCACTGCATTTCTCAATTCAAAAAGGCATAAAGCAAAGCTGTAACTATTACTAGCAAAACCAGTTTGCAGTCATAAGGACTATAAATAAGCCATTATACAGCATGTCAAAACCCAGATAAGAACCATTTTGAGTTAAGTTTATTTCTTTTCAGCTTATTTCTTTTTAAGAGAGAGAGAGCACAACCAGGGGAGAGGCAGAAAGTGAAGGGAAGAGAGAGAATCCCAAGCAGAGTCTTAGTGTTACCAGAGTGAGGAAGCCAAGCCAAATAGATGAGGAAGAGGAAGACGTGGGGCCATGTCTGCCCCTTTTGCCTTTTGTGTATCTCCCGACCCTGAGCCTCCTCCTTTCCAGATGGCAGGGGGTGCAGAACCCACGTAGAGGTTCTGAGAGCCTCTCCACCAAATACTGAGTTCCTGGCTAAAAACTCCCTTGATATTTTGATATTTCTGATGAAGGTAGCACTTAAGAGAGTTATTTCTGATTTGGTTTCTCCAAATGGAAATGGGAGTAGAAAGACTCTCCCTGCGTAGTCCAGTCAAACTGGGCCACTTCCCATATATTTTGCCAGATCTTTAATTAAACCTTTTTTTTAATGTTTATTTATTCATTTTGAGAGACAGAGAGAGCACGCACACACGCAAACAGGATAGGGGCAGAGAGAATCCCAAGCAGGCTCCATGTGGTCAGCGTGGAGCCCATCGTGGGGCTCGAGCTTAACAAACGGTGAGATGGTGACCTGAGCCAAAATCAAGAGTTGGCTGCTTAACTGACTGAGCCGCCCAGGCACTCCTATTTTACCAGATCTTGACTGACACTTTGACATTAGCCATTCCTTTACGGAAAAGCTCTTTCTCTCCTTTTAATTGACACAGTTTTAATTTAACTCTCATTGTAAATTCACTTGCTCCATTAAGAATCCTTTCAATAGCAATGTAATCTATGTCTGCCCTTGGCAATTTCACCAGGTTGCTTCATGAACTTCCCATGTGATTTAAGCCATATGTAGTTTATATTGCAAATAGATTGTGAATTTCCTGAGGGCAGGGTAGAGATCTCCTACTTCCTATTATGCATAATATTAAGACCTGATATTTATTCATTGATTACTCATTTTGTTTAGTACTTTATATGCATGACCTCACATAATCATCATACCAACCTTGAAAGGTAGGTACTATACTATATATTTGCAAATAAAGAAACTGGGACTGAGGAAGATTAAATGGAGAAGATGAGTTTTGAACCCGTGTTTATTGACTTAAAACCTGGACTCTTAATCACAATGCTACACCCCCTAGCATGTTGCTGGGCACAAAGAATGGACTTGTATCAATGCCCAGAGAAAGGTATGAAAAACTTGAAAATCTATATGCAGAAAAGATATCAGAGATTCACTAAACACTTGTTCTCTATTTAGTGTCTAAATCCTGTATGTTCCAAAAGACCATGAGCATCTCAAGGAACCATTACGCCTTTTTTTACCCAAATAGACTACCCCACCTACACCAGGCACATAATGGGTATTCAAAACAAACTAAGAAAGGGGCACCTGGGTGGCTCAGCTGGTTAAGTGTCCCACTCTTGATTTCAGCTCAGGTCATGATCTCACAGTTCACGGGATCGAGCCCCACCTCAGGCTCTGCACTGACAGCGAGGATTCTCTCATTCCTTCTCTCTACCCCTTCCCTGCTCACGCACTCTCTCCCTCTTTCAAAATAAATAAACACTTAAAAAATTTAAGGAGTATATGCTTTATGTGTTTTAATGTTTACTTTTAAAAACTATGGAGCAAGACATTAAAATCCTTAAGAGGATAAAAACTAAAAGCTATAAAGGTCACTATGCCAAATAAAATGTATTCATTTGACATCTTTGCACAGACCCGGTTAAGAAGGAAGGATGCCTTCTCTAAGAACACGGATAAGGCCTGTGGATTTCTAGGCCATAATATCAACCTTCCTTCAATTATGTATGGTTAGGCACATTCTATGATTAACTAACTATACTCGGTGAAAATAGGAAGAGCTGATTGTCAGGTCAGGAAAGGAAAACTGCAATGTTCTGGAAATAGCCAGCTTGTAGAGGGTGAGCCCAGGACACCAGGACAGAGCTGCTGTCACCTACCCATGTTTTCTAAAAGTGACATCTTGAGTTCATTACTACTAGATGTCATGATACAGTATGGGGTTAGGGTTTTCTTTTTTTTTTTTTAATTTATATCTTGCTTATTATTTTCATAAACAAAGACCATTTCACTGCTCTCATTTATGCAGGAATCTGCTTGCAAAGCTGTACTTACCCTTAATATGTTGGTTATAGCTTCTGTTTATAAAGCTAAGTTGAAACACATGTTGTACAAATAAACTTTGGGAGAAAAAAGTCCTGACTCTTTTAAAAGAATAATGATCAAGATTTCACTGCTCAAGTACCATCCCATCAGTTACTATACCTAACAGATACAGCCTTGAGATCCACCAACTTTCTCTGAATAGCCACAGTGTCACTCTAAAAGGTGTGTGAAATAAAGCCTTTTCTCCAGAATAGGCCACAGAGGTGGAGGAGAGCCTCTGCAGGACAGCCAGGGTCCTCACTTGAAGCAAACGATGTTTCCTTGCTTCCGCCTCCTTCTCTCCCCACCAACATTTTCAGAGAAAGAATCTGGAGTATGGGATTTCCTCTGCTGTCCTCACAACTGTATTCTTAATGAGTCCAATAAGAAGCTGAACTCATTTAAATAAACATCCATTTTTGCAACTATTTTACAAATCATACTGAACCACATATTCAAACATCCCCTGAGTTGTGATTTTGCACACACCTGCTGATATAAACCTTGTGCCAGACTTTTATCCAAGAGCCCAAGAAAACAAGTTAAAAATAATAGTGAGTTTTACTAAAGCACGTGTGGAACAAATATGAACACCACATCCCCTGTATGTCTCCATACCTTAAGGAAAAGGTAGATACAGCTTTTACATAGTTTACATAGCTCTTTCTTTTTTTAATTTTTTTTACTGTTTCTTTATTTTTGACACAGATCATGAGCAGGGGAGGGGCAGAGACAGAGGGAGACACAGAATCCGAAGCAAGCTCCAGGTTCTGAGCTGTCAGCACAGAGCCTGATGTGGGGCTCGAACTCACAGACCGCAAGATCATGACCTGAGCCGAAGTCGGACACTCATCCGACTGAGCCACCCAGGCGCCCCTAGATAGCTCTTTCTAAGAGAGAGAAGCACAGATTTAAAGTGGTAGCTGATACAGCAAACATCCACAATAATGCTCGGTTGGCACCGTCTCTTCTCCTGGGAAGACCCTCTCTCTTCTAGAACCAACCCTTAGTGCTCCTGACCAAGCAGCCTGTTCCTACCCCCAGAACAGCTGATGGGTCCAGGGAGGGGCTGGTTCTTGTCTCCAGAGTTGTAAGCCTGGGGGACACCTGCGTGGCTCGGTCGGTTAAGCATCTGACTCTTGATTTAGGCTCAGGTCATGATCCCACGGTTCATGGAATCAAGCCCTGCGTTGGGATTCTCTCCCTCTCTCTGCCACCCCCCTGAGCTCACTTTCTTTCTTTCTCTCTCGGTCTCTCTCTCTCTAAAAACTAAATAAATAAAATTTTTTAAAAAATTGTGAACTTGGGAGCCAAGTGCAGGCCAGTCCCTCTGCAGAGGCAAAAGAAGCTGTCAGCAGTCATGTTCCCCGTACGCGGACGAGGCGAGGCTGCAGGGTGAGAGAAGAAAGCCAACGTGTGGAGAGAAGTAGGGACGAACGACAAGAGAGTCCTGGCATGGTATTCACACCCCTAGGTCCCAGGCTCTTGGGCCAGCTGTGTCCTGCTCTACTGTGCTTTGGCTACTCAACTTTCTTCCAGCTTTGGAAAGCTAACAAAATTGCCTGATCTCCTTAAGCCGGTTTGAAGTGGCTTTCCTTGACTTATAACTAACATTTTCTCTTGTCAATTATGAAGATAATATAGATGATAACCACGGGCAAATCAATAGCTACAGAATTAAGTGCTAAAAGGAGACTCTCATCCCTGGCTTATTGGAATGCTTGTTACATACCTTGGAATGCCAGGCCCTAATCAGAACCCCTTTAGGACAAAGCCTCTTAGGACAAAGCTGAGTGGCATGCCTCCATACATGCCGGAAGAAGGCTCTGCTACAGCAGTCTGCCAGCCGCACCAGGCTCTGGTTGCAGTGAGGCTACTTCTCCGGATTTAACGCTTCCCATCCTGGTGGACTTGAAACAGTCCCGTTAACCCATCCTGGGTCATGCACTCCCTGCTCTACAGACCCCTGGACCTCACCAGTGAACAGAAGGCACTGGAGGTGCCAATTCTAAAGGCGGAAAATCCACAGCGGCCTGCCATTTGAATACATGGAACGCTTTGCAAGTGTGGCAGGCAACTGAACTACATAAAAATGGTGACTGTTTTTAGCAATAGAAATAACAATTTTTTTGCAATGAGTTTACATGTTTTTGTTTTCTCCGTACGATATGCTAAATGTAGGCATTATGGAAAGCAACAGGTTTGCACAGCTTTGGCAAGTATATGTGGAAGTGCCACGCACAGACGGAGGCGTGAGGAAGGTGCTCAATAAATGTTACTTGCACTTTCCTTACTCCTTCCAGACTCTTGGCCTGATGTCATTTCCATTACTATTACCATTACCATGCTATTCTTCCTACTATTAAAGCTACACCCTGCCCCTTCCTCTCCAAGTTGCTTTGAGTTATAGGGTTTAGAGATTCTTCCCAGGTGGTTCTGCATACGAGACAGAAGGAAAAGACACCCTAGACGTGAATAACACCTTTGCACCCACCCACCCAGCAAGTCACTTGGCTCAAACTGCCTGGTGCCCATGGCAACTAGGCAAGTGGTTACTTCCAAGTTCTTTCAGCCACCTGGGACCACACCCTCATTAACTGAAGACAATCACAAACCACAGGTGTTAAAACAGAGAATGGAGCCTACTGGCGAAGTAATCAGAGATCTTCTGATGTGCATATTGGTGTTATCCACAGAATCTAAAGGGCAGAGGAGCTCTGTAAAACACTTGGGAAAAGTCTGGAGCCCTACCCCTCTAGAACTGGCCAGAGGAAAGGTTCAGGGAGGAAGCAGAGCTCTGAGAAGCAGAGTAAAATAGCACCTTCTCCCAGCCTCGAAAGCCGGCTCGTGTCTACAGTGGCCTGGCATTCAAGCCCCTCCAAGCTATCTTCCCCCATCCCTGCTGATACACCCTAACTGCAGCGGGTGCCCATACTCCATCCTGTCTCTCCATCCTGTCTCTACTCTGCCTCTTGATCCTGGATGCCTTTTTCTAACTCCCAACTTTTCCAACTCTACCTACTCCTTAAAGTCCCATTGGAATGCCATATCCTGCCCTGAGATGTCCTTAATCCCACCCTCCGATGTAATGGATTCTCCTCTGAAATCCTACAGGTCTTTAAGCTACCCCCTTTATATGGTAACATTCTGCTGTTTCTTTTGTATTTTAAAGTTATATACATAAGTGCTGTTATTTAACTGATTGAGTTCTTTAAGAGCAATGACTGTGCCATTCCTTTTTGTATTCCCAGTGCCTAGTACAGTGCGTACCACAAAAACAGGCACCCAATAAATATCTGATGAACAAATGAATACATATATGAAAGAATAACTGCGTATGCGTGCCACTGATCCAAACATGGGTTCCCAAGTAGATTTCCCTAGTCAAAAAGCCTATGTAGATAATTATTAACTTGACTTTCCAATATTCATCAGTGGAAATACGTTTGGGCAGAATGAGCCGTTAACTGCTGAGTTCAGGATCACCTCAGGAATAAGAGGAAAATTCAAGTTCAAATACTAAGCAGAGAGATCAAACTCTACAGAACAGAGAAGGCAAGAAAAATACTTTTGTCATTTCTAATTAATTTCCAAACAATATACCGTGTGCTGTCACTAAGCCAATACTCATTTGTGATGTACTTAGCATGTGCAAGACACTTTGGTAAACACAATAAGGGGGGGGGGGGGGGCGGGAATTGCAAGAATCAGTCCTCCACTCAAAGAGGCAGATGTAAACACACAAAGGTAAGAAAAGGTTTTTTCTTCTCCTTCAATAAGAGATCCTATGAGGTAGTGCGTGACTAATCCTCAAAAGCCCTATAAGGAAAGGCAGAAAAACTCATCAGTTGTTTCTATGTATCGAGAATGACTCCTTCCTTCCTGGCATTAGGCTTTTACAAGAGAGGAGATACGGAAAGCAGGAAAGTAATGGGTACACCAACAGGAAAAAGGCAAAACTTCTAAAAGTGGCTCAGTGGTAACTTTCCCAGCCTGCAGCTTTGGATGTTTTTCAACAAAGACAGTTCTCCCTCTCCCGTATTTCCAACTACCTAGTTCAAAATGCATAGGGACGGAGGGCCAGTACCACACCGGACATGCAGATGAGGCATAACATTTGCGAACAGCAGGCAGCTGAAGCCTGAATGAAGGGAGCCTTGCTACTCAGGCCAAGGACATCAGCTTCACCTAGGAGATACTTAAATTCCTAGGTGATTTCTATGCAGTTTGAGTTTAAGAAGCACTGGCTAAGGGAACTGGCACTTAAGGAAAAGAAAATGCATCAGAAGATGAAGGAAGAACAGAAAAGCAATGCAGAGAGAGCCATCCTGTGATTAAACAGGAGGAGAGCACACCCTGTGATGTTTCCGCTGGACGAGAGTGGAAGGTCTCTCAGACGAAGTTTAGGACTTAAAAAAAGTATCTAGACATATTCCAAAAACCCAGGGCTAAATGGATCAATGAATGATAGAGGAAGCTGAAAAGTACAAAGATTCTTCTAACTGGCCACATCCATACTGGCCACACATGCAGGAGAGAGCCGGCACTGCTGAGCCTGGTCCCTTTGGGGCAATGATTATGGCGAAATGTGCTTAGGTATGATGATATGGGTGGACGGTAAACAAATCAGAAACCATTAAAGGTAAAAAGCCCCTTAGAGATACGTTCCAGCGGTCGTTACCCTGTGTTCTCGGAAGAACTAGAGATCGTGTGTACCTTAAGACTCTGTCTGAAGAGCAGCTACTAATTCTCTGTTTTGTATACTGGGCAGTGGGAGGAAGACTGCATTTGTAACAATGTTTCCAACATATTAAAAATGTAACCTTTGATTTCAACACCCACACCTCACAGATTTACAAATGGAGAAACTGAGATAAGGGAAGTGATTTGTCTAATGTGCAGAGCTAATTAGTCACAGGGCTGAAACCAAAACCCATGACTGCTGATTTGTGCATCATGCCTTTTTTCACTCCGTCATTCTGCTATATCCAAATTTGCTTTGAAAACTCTTTGTCACTTACTAAATGAAGCTTGTGTGAACTAAAAAGGAACTGTAAGATCCCAAAGAGGAGGGAGTTACGAAGAGTGGAAAGATTCCTATGAGGAAGAATATATTAAAAGTTCCCAAAATGTAAAACTATAAATGTTGGATTTAGCATAACTATTGAGTAGGTGGCTTTGTAAGAACTTTACTAATTATAGAAGTGCTGATGACCAGATTTACAGGAACTCTAAATTGAGTTAGCCTTTATCATTGACTTGAGTTAGTGAGGAATATTCTTTAATTTCTAAACTAATAACAGGTTTACGACAGACCAATTAACGAACATTTACAGTTTGGTGCTTATGAACAGAAATTGTGACATTTCACGATGCATAAATGATGATGAAAGTACTGAAGCGTTCTAGCAAGTTGCAATTCTCCAGGGAAGCTATTAACAGCTTAACATTTTAGCTCGCATTGGAATGTGGATTCAACTTACTGAAAAAAGTTTATACTAAATAAGCATGAAAGAATGCAATTAAGATAGTGGACTGGGTTGGGGGCCTTTCCCTCCTTGGGTTTCTTGGGTCTATTACTTACTGAATTAAATGTTGGCAACGTATGAGAAAATGTGTGTAACTATCCAAAACAGGTTTCATGAACTATGCTAAAAAAACCAATACAAGAGCAAAAAAACCTTCCCAATGCCTCAATAAAACTAGGCTTTCCTCCCAAACAGACAGGCCATGGCTGGACCTGCTGCCTATGCAGTGTGGACAAAATACGCTGCAGATTTTTAAAAATTTTCTTCTGTCTTCAACTACTTCCATTTCACTACTATACTGAGTATATTTTTGCAACTAACCTCGGGATTCATTCAATCATTCATTCTACAAACATGCGTTAACACCCCCCTATGCGTTACGTGCCACCTAGGAGGCACTAGGAAAAACAGCCATCAAAACTTTGACAGCCGAGTGTAAAAAAATAAATGAGTAACCTGACCATTTTGTTAATATGGTTACAATAGAGGTATGTTAAAAGAGAGGTGAGCACCTTTGGCAGGATAACAGAGGGGTCCTAAAGAGAAGGCAGAACTGATCATTGTTACAGAAGACGTTTCAAGCAGAAGATGTTTTTCGTTGGAAGGACTCCAAGTGACTGAAAGGATAAAAGAATAAGAGCATGTGGCCCATTCAGGGCACTGTTCCAGGAGGCCGAAATAGTGGCACTTGTGAGGAGAGGTTAAAGATGAAGCTGGACAGGTTTGGAGGCCTAATCGTAAACAACCCTGATGCATTTAAGGCAAGGAGCTTGTTTTAAGAGGAATGTGAGAAGGGATTGCAAACAGGTTAATGACACAATCAGATCATTTTAGAGTATTCTAATAGCCTGAGAAAGATGGATTGAAAGGGGCAAGGCTGAATGCAGGGGAGGGGGAGGGAGGTCTACAGTGGTCCAGAACAAGAGCGAGGAGGATGTCCTCATGGAAAGGCAATTGGTGCAGGTGTCAGAGCCCGAGCAGAGTGAGGAGGGTGCCCACACAGGGGAGTGGCGGCAGCAACAACAGGAGATTGGTCACATGCAGCCGGATGGATATATAATACATATGTTATGCATTATAATACATGTAACATATGTAATATATTAAGGAATATTAAAAATAACGGGAACTGCTCTATCGCAGTCAGAGAAGGAAGTTATAAGTATGTGTGAAGAGAAAAACAATAAACCCAGGGTACTGAACTGGAATCGCAGGTGTCTATACGAACATGGTTGTTGAATAGATACAGACAGAGAGATAATATTGAACATCAAAATAAATGATAGCAACTGACTATAGTCCATTAAATACAGAAATTACAACTCCATACTGCTACAAATACATAAAGTTTGATGAAAATGGGATACTTATTAATATCAACGGACTGCCCCACAAAGTAGGTACCAATTACAAAGGGGGAAAAAGTAACTTCAGAGTGAACCTTACAGACACCTCCTGAAACAGGCAGTGCACATGAACACATCATCACTGACGAGTCAGACAGGCTGTGCCACCTTCAGGGGCCATGAGACAGAGACAGCATCGCTTCGGTGATGTTCCCGCCACAGACGCACAGGCAAAATCCAATCATGATGGAACATCAGCCAAACACAAATTGAGAGACATTTTATAAGGCAAGTTGCCTATAATCTGCAAAAATGTTGTAAACATCAAGGGAAAACCTAGGAAATATTAGAGACTAAAGAGCTATAACTGAATGGAACACACGATTCCAAATGGAATGTGTCTGCTATCAGGAAACCACTAGAAAAATTGGTGAAATTTTACTGGGGTCTCAGAATTGGATGGTAAGTAGTTGCGTAGCAATGTCTTCCTGATTTGTAGGACTATATTATAATTACGGCAAGTATTATAATTCTGTCAGAGAATGTCCTTACTTACAAGAAATAGACACTAAAGTATTTGGAGGTGAAGGGCACCACATCAACAGCTCACCCTGAAATGATTAAAAAAAAGAGCTTTGTACTGTTCTTATATTTCTATTATAAATTTGATATTGTTTCAAAATTGAAAAAAAAAAAAAAAAGGAAAGGAAAGAATCAGAAGATGATAAAATCCAGACTGGACTATATAAAGACCCTGTTCTCTTACTCAGGAACAAAAGGGAAGAGAGAAGCTAGAATTTTAAATCAGAAACCCATTATATATACTTCAAATTTTTATGGTACATATTTACACTTAATTGCATAATAAAATGTGCATAATTCTCAAATCATAACATGGGTTTAGTAATTCACCCAAAACCGCTATCTTCCCCCAGTATTACTATTTTCACCAAGTTAAGGAATCTTGCTAGATTTGTCTACAGCTATCTATCTGGAATGGCTGGCCTCCACCTGATCTGGAGTCGAGATGTGATGTCTAAAATAGTCGAACCTAGGTTAGCAGTGCTCCTTACAGAAAATGTCTTAATAAGGCTTGTGTCTGGGTGCTGTGCATCGCACCAAAACTGACATCACCAACAACCCTTTAAGATAGACACTGTTATCATCTCCACTTTGCAGATCTAAAGGTTTCTAAAAGAGATTAAGCAGAATGTCCAGAGTCTTCAACTAGAAAATGGAGCATTAGGACACAAATTCTGTCCTAACTCAAAGCCCATGCTTTTCCCACTGGGATCCAGGAGCTCCCTAGACACATGGCACCATGCCATTGGGAATGACAAGGAGAATGAGACCCATTTTCAGAGAACCGACCATTCCTGCCCTCCCCTTTTAAAAAAAAAAAATTTTTTTTAAGTTTATTTATTTTTGAGACAGAGAGAGACAGAGCATGAACGGGGGAGGGTCAGAGAGAGGGAGACACAGAATCTGAAACAGGCTCCAGGCTCTGAGCTGTCAGCACCGAGCCCGACGCGGGGCTCGAACTCATGGACCGCGAGATCGTGACCTGAGCCGAAGTCGTTCGCTCAACCGACTGAGCCACCAAGGTGCCCCGCTGCCCTCCCCTTTTATGCTGTAGTCGGAATCTTCCACCTCTCACCTCCTGCCATGACTCTCCTACACCGCGGTTTTCATCAAACTGAATGTAATATGTGATGAACTCAGGGACACTATTTATTCTACCTTTTCCCTCAGTGAAGAGACACTACAGCAATTCTGAAGATGTACAAATGTGCCTTAGAATGTGAAGGTAAAAAGATGCTCTCTTAATGTGCTGGGCTAAATGAGCTTACTGAGTATATATTGACCATTTCATTAACTAAAATTGGAAAGAACAAATGACATAGAAGGAGTATACAGAGAATAGTATTATTTCTGAATGATCTGATGTTGGACAAGAAAGCCAAAGACCAACCCAGGAAATGTTAGGAGTTCTGGCCAGTGAACTGCTTCCTCTCAAACCTCCAATGTTCCACTTGGTGGAACATGTCTCTGAGAATCTCTCCACAATCAGAGCCAGGCCCCTGACTAGAAGCAGTGGAACTGCTGCCCTCTGAAGCCTCAAAGGTTTTAATCATCTCAGTGCAGATTATGGTTCCATGATGGTTAAAAAGAAGCTGAGCACCAGATAAAGGCAGAGGAAGGAGAGTAAGATGGCACTTTACCAGGTCAACAATGAACACTCTCAGCCAAGATCACAACACAAAATACGATATATTTAATATTTCTGTAACTCTGATTTATCCACCTGGAGCACTTGATATAAGACTGGATGGAACACTGGGCATAAGGCCTTGCTAGAATTTTGAGAAGTTTACATGTACTGAGTAAATTTTCCCCATACAACAAATATTCTAAAATGAAAGACATCACACAAGGACCTTATAATTACTTTCAAAGTTTAGGGAAAAGGAAAAAGGAAACCCTCTCCATAAAACAAACAAAACTATAGGCTTGTTTACAGATTACTCCAATTAACTTAGAAATGATTTGAACACCGAAACTTCTAGAAAAACTCAATACTGTTGTGTTTCTTGTCGTCGATACCGTGTCAAGGAGGGCAGTGGCTTTAGTTCACCTCCAACGGTCTCTCCTAAAAACTGACAGAGCCTATTCCTGGAATCGCTCTAACCTCCCCTAGAATTCCATCCTTTCACACAGAGTGATGCACGGGGAATAGTGGTAATGTGTGAGACAAGTTCAAAGATCCCAAAGTGGAAGATGTTGTTTTCCTGCATCCTACCTACTGTAACTAAAAACTGGGAATTTACTGGAATTGAAGATTTATTATGAGTCAGATGGTTGATAGCCTTTCCAACCAAAACATCTGCTCTACAAAGGCACAACTGCTACAATCCATTTCCTCTCGGACCTGGAGAATGACCAAGTTGTAGCTTGGCCCTTTCCTTAAAGACACAGGGACTTGAAATGAGAAATGAAATACAAGCAGATCTCTACATCATCTTCCAACTTCCACTACTTTCTTTGATGGTATTAAAATACAATACGTAAGAGAATTAATATAATTTTTGAACAGTAAACAATTGTAGTCAGCTCAGTGGAATGACCAAAGACGTCATCAGAGCATTCACATTTACAGCAGCACAGCTGAAACTAATTCTTGCTTTGCTACTTGAGGAAAGGAGCGACATGTATTGCCCAAACACAGTGGCAAAAGGGTTTCACTATTCATTCATTCATTCATTCATTCATTCGACAAATATTTCCTGAGCACTTCTGTACGTCAGACACTATTCTAGGAACAAGTGGTGACCAAGCTGGTAGCGGCCCCTCCTCCTGGAGCTTACCTTTCAGCAGGACTAATAAACAAATAAGCCAAAGCATTTCCGATTTCCAAAAGTCTATTTGGAACAGTGGGCCCCAAGATTTGTTCCTGCAACTACTAGTTTTGAGGGAGCATACCCTAGAAGAGTGGTTCAAGTTCTGACATTTGTTCAAAATCATATTCCTGGACCCTACCCCTGGAGATCAGGCTTCAGTAAGTGTGGGTGGGTCAAGGAATTCTGAGCTTTTTTTTAACATACCGTGAGACTGAGCTGCCCAGCCAGCTTTGGGGTCTATTGCCCTAGAGTACTGATCTCCAATATTTAAAATCACATCCCCTCTCTCCCTCTCTCTCTGCCCCTCCCCCATTCACACTCTCTCTCTCTCTCAAAAATAAACATTAAAAACATAAAATAAAATAAAACCACATCCCATCAGTAAACACTGAGCTCCAAGTCAATATGTCTGTATGGATTTACTTATTTTTATTTATTTATTTATTTATTTTTCAATATATGAAATTTATTGTCAAATTGGTTTCCATACAACACCCAGTGCTCATCCCAAAAGGTGCCCTCCTCAATACCCATCCCCCACCCTCCCCTCCCTCCCACCCCCCATCAACCCTCAGTCTGTTCTCAGTTTTTAACAGTCTCTTATGCCTTGGCTCTCTTGGATTTACTTATAAGCCCTACACATGAACCTCTACACTAATAACTGTTGAGTATCATGAAACACACGCTAACTGCAGAAATTCTAAGAGGGTGGGAGAAAGACAAATATTTGTCCCAATCCGGTGGCTGCCTGCCCAGGCTCTTGCTCGCTACATGGAGCACTCCAGGAGGCTTACAGGTTCCTCATATGGATGAGCAAGTAGGACAACCACAGGGGAGGCCCCGTGATTCACAGCCTGGGGAGGCAGACTTTATCCCAGCCCTCACTCTGTTCCATCAGCTTGCAAAAAATATCACTTCTAGCACAGGTGAGAGAATTAGGCAGAGGAGCATGAGATTTATAATCATCTCAGTGACAGGAATTCGGGAGATCCTGCCTCACTTGACCTGCTAACATAGACCTGCCAGTTCTTGTTAACACACACTAAATAAAGTATGGAAAAACCAGACCTGGGAAATGTATAACCTCCGTCCTAGGTGCAGCACTTGTGAGAATCATGTGTGAATGCATTTCTGCACATTAGATCCCAGGCAATGTGGTACAGTAGAGAGATCACAGGCTTTGGAGTCAGACTGGTCAGGATCATGGCTCCACTGCTTACGCGCGATGTCGACTTGCCTGGGTGAATCATTTAAAACCGGGATGAGCTTCTGTTTCCTCAACGGTAAAATGGAAAACGTTATAAAAGTATTGTATCAGTAACAACATGTGTAAAGGGTAGCAGTCACTAGGGCTACCATCATTGTCGCTGTAATCTCACATCACCTTGGGATATCTAGCCCACCTGTGTCCTGTTCTCTATGCACACTGAGCCTGGCCCACTTCCCTGGAAACAGTAGCGGTCTATTGCCATCTCTGTGTGTGAACTCTTTGTTGGCAAATCCTGACCTGTCTATGCAGAGTCAGTTTCTCGTTTGGTCCCTCCTGACTGTGATGAATGAGTGGCACCACAGCTGTCACCCCCTTAGAACCCACACCCTGCTCGGCCAGGCCTACACACGGCCTCTGGACTCTGAATTCAGTGTCACACTTCACAGACCAACAGACATCATGTGCCCTTTCCTTTGGCAACTAACTTCCTGGCTGTTTTTCTGCTGGCACAAAATCCTAACAGGTAATAGCTTCTCTCTTCCAGGCACAGTCTCCATGCCAGCATCTTCTCGTGCTTCCTATGATTACTATTCAAATAGTTTCACGGCGTGAAATCATCCGAGTTTGAAGATCAAGAGGCAATACTCAAATGATTACTCCGGACTGCTGGAGTGGCCATACACATACCCTCATAAGGAGATGTTTTCAACTAATAGGACTTTTTTTTTTTTTTAAGTTATTTTGGCAAGCATCTTTATTTAAATGATAACTAATAGGGCTTTTAAAAGTCAGGCAGCCATCTTAAGGAAATCAGGTCTCTTAAAAGATTTTCCAACGGCCTAGATTACTAAGATTGCTAAGGAAAGAAAAACAAAACAATCAAGAATCTCTCTGAAAGAATTTTTACAAATAGCAAAGAGGCAATATCAAACTAAAATTAGAAAGGGCAAAAAATAAAACTAGGAGGAGGAAAAACATAACAAACGAGTTTAGCACCTGCAACTAATCCAAAAGAGAGAAAAATCTATATTATTAAATCAGAACTATTAGTTAGAAAATAGGTTTTTTTTTTAAATTAGGGCATTATAAATTTTAGATGTCTGCTAATAAATTTAGTAATTAAATAGAAATAGATAAAAATTCAAAATTATAAGAGAATAAAAGAGAAGTATCAGGAAATAGCAAAATTAAACTAACAACTTAAAACAAAAAGAAATGCTATTTTATTAAGAATTACTGTTTTTTAAAAAATGCCTATAGCCAATAAGTTTGTTGGAAGAATGTTTCTAAACTTTCCAAAAATAGACAAGAATGTTGTGCTTTTCAAGCTACTTTGCCTACTTTGTTAGGCAAATATAGTTTTATTTTCCATAAACACACAAACATTCACAATGTTTTTTTTAAAGATTTTTTATTTTTAAGTAATCCCCCAATGTAGGGCTTGAACCCACAATCCCAAGATCAAGAGTTGCACGCTCCACCGACCAAACCAGCCATGTGCCCCCCACAAATGCTTTTTTAGAAGTATGGCTCTGATAAATAAAAAAAAATCTTAATAAATAAAATACAAAATCACATTGAAATAATTTTCCAATATGAATAAGCAGAATTTATACTTGACTGCATGACTAGACATAAAGAAAACAATATAATTCATCACATTAAGAGAAGTAGTAAGAATCTTATTATTATTATTATTATTATTATTATTATTGCAGTAAGTGCTCACAGAAAACTAAAATTCCCATTGTTAAGCCCTTTGGCAATGCAAACACTACAATCAGGTTGTCAGGCTCTCTCCAAGAGGCCTCAGGAGTGTAGCTGACTTTCTTGGTGAGCCTTCTGAGCTCAGAAACAATTCTGTGTGCACACCAACTGCACAGCCACTCCCCAAGGGTAGGTGACATACAACCAGAATGCTAACTCATTAGTGTACTATGGGAAATTAATTAGGTACTAAAATATTCTAAGTTCAGATGGTTAGTGCATTCTTTCTCACAATGTCAGTCTATTACATTATAATGACAGATCATAGTCACAGGGAAAGGACTAGTCCAAGCCCCTAAGATCTGTGCCTTCTCTTTCTATGAGGACAATCCACCTGGGTTGCTAGGTGAGCAAAGGGGTCAGAGGAAGGGAGTTAGAAGAAGTGCATCTTAATAAAGGCTGATACACCAATCTCACTCTTGGGATAATTTTGTAACTGGCTAACCCATCCTTTATTCTGGGTAATGCTGGAATAGCTACCGACAAACTTTAACTTTAACATTCTTTCTTCTATTCTTTCCCTGGTTTGGGTTTGACACTTTCTTTCTTCAGGTACATGAGCACATTCAAACAGACCTAATATTAATCACCTGGGACCCATTTTCTCTCCCAAAGAGAAAACCACACGATAATATCTTTAGCCATTTATGGGGGGGACCTCGGTGGCTCAGTTGATTGAATGTTTGACTTGAGCTCAGGTTATGATCTCGCAAGTGAGCCCACATGGGGCTCACTGTTGTCAGCACAGAGCCTGCTTCAGATCTTCTGTCTCTCTCTCTCTCTCTCTCTGCCCCTCCCTTGCTCTCTCTTTCTCTCTCTCTCAAAAATAAATAAATCTTAGGGGTGTCTGGGTGGCTCAGTCAGTTAAGCATCCGACTTCAGCTCAGGTCATGATCTCACGGTTCATGGGTTCGAGACCCATGTGGGGCTCTGTGGGGCCCTCGTGTTTGAGCCCTCGTGGGGCTCCCTCTCCCTCTCTCTCTCTCTCTGTTCCTCCCCTGCTCGCTATCTATCTCTCAAAAATGAAAAAACGCTAAAAAAATGTAATGTTTTTAATAATAATTTTAATAATAAATAAATCTTAAAAAAAAGAAACTGACAAACTAAGATAGATATTTTTATAGATATAGATATAGATATAGACATAGATACATAGATATAGATAGATATATATCTTTAGCCATTATGTGCTGGCTTCAACTTTCACAGGGTAATCTGACTGCCTTTTTACCTAGTTCTTAGGAAAGCAAGAGAAGTTCCTTCACTGAATGGGCCAGCAGGTATTTGAAAGGAAAAGAATTAAAAAGTATGACCACAGAAAGGACAGAAAAAAATATTTTATATATGACATATCTCTAGGTCATTAAGTTAAAAAGTTACATACTTATACAACTCCATAAAATCAATTTTCTTTTTTTTTAAATTAATTTTTTTTAATGTGTATTCATTATTTTGGGAGAGAGAGAGACAGAGCGTGAGCAGGGAAGGGACAGAGAGAGAGGGAGACACAGAATCCGAAGCAGGCTCCAGGCTCTGAGCTGTCAGGACAGAGCCTGGTGTGCGGCTCGAATTCACGAACCGTGAGATCACGGCCTGAGCCGAAGTCAGCCGCTTAACCGACTGAGCCACCCACGCGCCCCCATAAAATCAATTTTCAATAACTAATGTTAAATGACTTCAGCAAAGTCACAGGATAAAAATCCATTTCAAACTACTACCAGCCTATGGCCCTCAGCTAGGAAATATAGTGGAAGAGACCCCATGTACAATGCTGACAAAAAATTCTCTAAGTGGGTATTAATTTAAATCAGAAAATTAGAGGCTTATTCAAAGATGACATAAAGTCTGATGGCAGAAAGATGGATAAATGGAGAAATATAATTTGCTCCATGCTGGGGAAACTAAATATAGTAAAGATGACAACATTCCCTAAATTATTATGTAGATTAAATAAAGTACTGATTTTACAGAACCTGATATTGGCTTCCTTTGAGAAACACAAATGATACACTTCCATGTTTGAATGCTGAATAGTGAATTCTGTCCAAAAGAAACAGTGGAAAGAGCTATTACCACCACCACTATCACCACCACCATCATCATTATCATCAGATTAATTCTTTAATAGTCTCACAAGGTTCCTCAGAGAAGTGTGAAAGCGATGATGAAAAACAATAATTTCTAGTTGTCTTCAATTCTGTGCCATCACGTGATCAGCATGAAATGGAATCAACACTGAGAATTTCAGAGCAACATTTTTAAGCGTGTGTGTGCGCAGCAAATAGGGTGCTCGAGTCAAATGGCAACTCACCCCACCCCTTGTAATTTCCTGCTTTGATGGTGTGATGAGAAACATATATCCTGGCACAAGGAAATATACAACTACTCAAGGCTTAAAAAAAAAAAAAAGTGTTTGAAAAGTAGAAAAATACCAAAAACAATGAAGTCATGACACTGGTTTCAAACTATCAAATTTTAAATTGTTACAAAAGAAAAATTACTTTTTAAAAAAGATAACAGTATTGACTGAAATAGAAGAAACTCAAAACAGAATTCATAAATAAATACAAAGTGTTAGTACATGATAAGCCAGAAGCAATCTTATTGCTGAAGAAAGAGTGCAAGCGAACAACTGAAGAGTGAACAGCGATGCAAAGAAATAAATTAAGAGTTTAAGCTCATGCCATACGTGCAGGCCAAAGAGTGAGGATATATATATACAAGAAAATAGGACAATATATTTATTCCAACTATGGAAGTCAAAAAAGGTAGAATATCATCAGAGGCAAGATGTTTTCAAATATTAAAAAACACCTATCACCCCACATATATCAAATATACCAATATAATATATATCTAACAGAGCAGAATAATGTGATATAATGTTACTATCCATGGCATATAAGTAAAAAAAATCAATAACCACATTTTGCTTGAAAAAGTGGTCCAAGAACATGAACCCTGGAAAAATGTACAACTTCAGAAGGCAATGAAAAATCATTCTAAGGCATTATCATGCAACTATTAACTTAGCAAGAATAAGTAAAAATGACAGACATCCAATTAGGCCAGGGTTGGAGTACACAAAGCTTTACCTCCTATTCCAATAATCCCACCCATCTCCCCAGCTAGTTTCAGATTTTCTGGTTATTTTTGTGAGATTTATCTGGTTACATGATCAACAATTTACTTGTCTATGCATTCCAGTAAGTGAATCTGAGTTTTACTTTCCTGTCCCTAGGTGCTTTGCTGCCAGGCATCACAGATCTTGTACAACTATGGCCCTACCATGCTTTTGCCCATGCTCTCAGGAAATGAAATAAAAGCTCAATTATTGTAACTGGTCTCTCTTTCTGCCACCTTGAATGCCTTGCGGTGACCTGAGACTGCTAAACTCCTGGATTACCATCCCACCCAATGGATCAGTTTAGTTTCCAAGGCCTGACCCATCCCACAGAAAACAGAATCTTAATGAATCATGGAGATAATTTCCACACTGGTAGAAATACAGTTGACCCTCGAACCACACAGGGGTTAGGGTGCCAAGCCCTTCCGTGGTCAAAAATCTGTGTATGTATAACCTTGACTCCCCTAAACAGTAACTACTAATAACCTATTGTTGACCAGAAGACTTACTGACAACATAGTCAGTTAACACGTATTTTGCATGTTATATATCTCTTACAAACTGTATTCTTATAATACAGTAAGCTGGAGAAAAGAAAATGTTACTGAGAAAATCATAAGGAAAAGAAAATACATCTACAGTACTGCCCTGTATTTATCAGGAAAACATCTGCATGTAAGTGATCTGCACAGTTCAAAGCCATGTTGTTCAAGGGTCATCTATACTACAAATTGGTATAATCTTTCTTGAATGCATCCTGGAAATATGTAACAAACTGTGCTTATCCTTTAACCCAATAACTCTATTTTTGGGAATTATTCCAAGGAAATAATCCAAAAGAAAATAACAGAAATTAGTACAAAATGTTCAAGGCAGTATTATGAAAAATAAGAGAGAGAAAGCAAAGGAAGGGAAGAAAGAAGAAGTGAGTGAGATAGAGGGAGGAATAGGAAGTAGGGAAGAAGGAAAGAGAATTTAAATATCTGTTATGAGCAGAATGGCTGATAAAACCATGAAATATTAACATAATGGAATGTGCTAGAACTACTTTAAAATGGCAACTATGTAAACCATATGTACATGGAAACAGTTGGAGGAATGGTTCAGCAATATTAGAAGTGAAAGGACTTAGAAATTGGTTGCCTGAACCCCCATGCTCACCCCAAAGCTTAGACTATCTAGGAATCTTTCTGTACCCTCCCTCCACCCCCACCGAGGAGAAAAAGGTTTTCTTTTTCCCACTGCAGTTTATTTTTTTTTTTCAGATCAACAATACCTTAAAATTGTTGTAAGTCCCCTGCTTCTAAATGAGTATCTAAACTTACATCAATTAGGTTTCCAAGATTTGCACAGTTCAATTTTTAAAACAGTGGTATTTTTGACAGATGTCAGACATTCAACCTCTGGTTTGCCCAAATACTCTCCTGGTAGGAAAGGTTCAAACCCACTCAGGGCGCCTGAATCAATGGGCGCCTGCCCTGGCATATTCGGAGGTCCTTCCCCAGGCAGTGAACAATGTAGGGAAAGGCAATGAGTGTAGAAAGTAAGAGGACAGATCTGGGTTTGAATCCAGACTCCACCACTTGATATCTAACTCTAACAAATTATTTTGATTTCTTGATGCACAGATTCCTTATCTATAAAAAGGGAACACTAATATCTACTTCTTTGGACTACTGGGAGCATTAAGTGCCTAGCACAAAATAAATGCTCAATAAGTGATATTCTTTCTTAATTACTGCTCTTATTATTTGCATCCAGTATTCAATATGGATTCAGCCTTCAATATCCACATGGGCATCAGACTATACTTATTCTGTGCAACCTTTCACACATGTGGCCAAGAGTATGACTGGTTCTCACGCTAGTTAGCTCCTGAAACTAACACCTAGCTCTGAACCTCCAATCATGGACAGGGGTGCTGAATTCTTCACTCACAGAACCTGACCCTATCTCCAACATCTCTTGCATTTCCTCAGAAACTCTTCCCTGATGTTGCAATCCCTTGGAATGGACTTCAAAGAAATCAACACTGTGCTTCTGGTAGTCTCTCCCTGGAAAAGAGGTCTCTGTCTTAAGGGGGGTGCAGTCCTCGCGTTAGCTGGGCTGGTCCCCACTCTGCACAAGTCTTGACTTGGTCTTCCTCATGAAGCAAATCCAAAGGCCAAACTTTTGTGACATTTCACAAGGCAGCGCATTCCCTTTGGGACTCAATTATAATTGAGTCAAAATCTGCAAATCTCTAAGTCTTGACTTACTAGCTCCAGTCCTCCCCTCTGAAACTACAGAGAAACATACAAGATAGTATGTACTTTTGCCTTAATTATCGTAATAACTGATTTCTTATCTGTTTCCCCATTAACTGTGAGCACTTTGAGAGCTCAGTCCCAGTCTTATTCAGTGCCTATTCAGTCTTATTCATAGTAGATGGTCAATAAACACTTGCTAGAGGAATAAAAGAATGAACAAGTGAATGAAGGAATCACCACAAAACTAAATTAAGGGCAAATTAAAAACTGAAAAGGAACAAAGAAACCAAAAAGAAATTAATGTTCTATATTTATTCCCATTACAAGTATACGCGGTAGCCAGCTCTTTGCCCCAAAGGCAGGGTGTGGCCATTCAGAGAACAGTGGTGGCAGAATGCCCACACTATGCTGATAACATGCTGTCTCACAAAGAGAGGCAAATGTCTCAACCAAGAAGGCAGTGAGTGATGTGGTAAAGAAAAATAAGATTGAAATAGAAAGACAGGGGTTCAGGCCCCAGCTTTACTTACTAGCTATAAGACCCTGAGCAAGCTGCTTAATATTTCTGACACAATTTCCTCCTCTAAGAAAGGGGGGGGGGGGCAGGGAAATATATGTGTGTGTATGTGTGTGTATATGTGTGTGTATATTTATGTGTACGTGTATATATATATATATATATGTATATACATATGTATATACATATATATATGTAAGTATATATACTACATGGAATTGTTGGGGTGACCAAATAAAACACTCTTCATGACAGTTTTGTGACAGTACACAAATTGAAAGGACAAGACTGATTATTCTTCAAATCTGGATCAAAGATCTGTTAATGACTAAAACTCAATGAGACAAAATATAATAAGGAAAAATTATATCTTAACTAAAGTGTCAGTTCCTCCAAAGTTACCTTTTCATACTTTGATGGTAACTGTAAGGAATGACCCAAAGATAAAACCCACAAAAAGGCAATGGTCCTACATAGCCTACTCAGTGTCCATATGCCAGACAGAGACTATGCCAGATGCTGAGAATATGAACACAAAGACGTGATCCTATGATCCTGTCCCTAAGAGGGCTTACAGTCTAGTGAGGGTGGCAGAAATAAGAACAAGTGATCAAGGTGCTATGTGTGTGTGTGTATAAAAGAAAAGAAGGAAAGGAAAAAAGGGAGGGAGGGATATTTGATATAATTATTCAAACGGATTAATTAGGTATGAAATACTACAGGAGAATTACAAACCCATTCTATCCTATTCTTTAACCAGGCCCCTGTTTCAAACCATCCTGGGGGTATTCTGACGATTCCTGGGCCCCACGCCATGGTATATCTATTTACTTATGTCTACAATTTCTCTCAGTAATATATTGTAGATTTCAGTGTAGAGATCTTCCACACCTTTTATTATATGTGTTCCTAAATATTTTATGGTTTTTGATGCTATTTTAAATGGTATTGCTCTTAATTACATTTTCCAGTTTTTCTGTTGGTATATATAAATATAATAAATTATTTCTAATAGTAACCTTGCATCCTGTGCCTATACTAAATTTACCCTTTGTTCTAACAGCCTTTTAGTAGATTTCATTTGATTTTCTACATATACAATTATAATGTCTGTAAAGACAGTTTCACTTCTTCCTTGCCAATCATTGTCTTTTATTTATTTTTCTTGCCCTACTGCACTCATTAGCACATCCAGTACAGCCCGGAATACAAATAGAGCAGACAGATCTTTGCCTTTGTCCTGACCTTAGGGAAAAGGTGATCAGTATGTCATCATTATGTATGATGATCATTTTGGGTTTACTGCAGATGCCCTTAATCAGGTTGAGAACATTCACTTCTATTTACAGTTTGCTTAGAGTTTCTCTTTTCTTATACTGTGAGTGGGGGTGTTGAATTTCATCAAATGTTTTTCCCATTTCTTCTGAGGTGATCATACGATTTTTCCTCTTTATTTTACTAATGTAGTTACATTCATTTTTGAAAATTAAATCAACTTTAACACACAAAAAATAAAGTTTAAAAGAAAATTAAACCAACTTTGCATTCCAGGGCAAGACTCCACTTGCTCATGATGTATTATTTACCTTTTTACATATAACATTCAATTTTATTTGCTAATATTTTATTAAAGCTTTCTACATCTATGTTCATACATGAGGGATAATGGTTTGTAATTTTCTATTCTTTCACTATCCTAGGTAGGTTTGGTATTAGAGTTATCCTGACCTCATACTAATCCGTTCTACTGAACTACTCTGATGGGCTGAAATTTACAGCTGATTTTAGCAATGTCTATACTGCAAATGCCCAGTCCAGAGAATGGTTGCTAAATATTATGTATAAGAAAACTGGAGAAACTATTATATAAGCACATTATATGCAAAGTATTGATTGACAAAATATTATTTAGCATGAGGAGAAAATTAGGCCATATTTCACTTTAACTCCCTACTCCCTGGTGCTAATCATTTACCTTTCAGAGACAAGGAGGTAATTATTTCGGGTGGTGTTAAACATCAAATATTTATATTTATCTTTTACATCTTTATATTTCCCTGATTCTGAGAAGGAAAACTACCCCAAGTTCATTATTATTTTCAGTTCACTTCCCTGAACTGAGTCACATACTCAATGAAGTCTAAAGCTGAAAGGAGCTTTGGGGATCATCAATTTTAACATGTTCAAATTTTAAAAGATGGGTAATTAGGCCCCAAAGTGAGAAATGACTTTTCCTACATCATCCAGACCATATACAACACAAGCAGAGATGGAACTGACATCTCTACTTCTTCCCATCCTAGAATCATCCAAATACTCTGCTCTCCCTGCCCCAGGGATACCCCTACCAGGACAGGCACTCCTACTTTCCCATGCAAGTTCAATGGAAAACACTGTGAAACCCTGAGCCAGTAACATCTAAGCATCACGTATCCATTTGGTTAAAAGATTCTGCATTAAAGGAGCTAGTATTTTTTTTCCACACCACTTTTAATCAAAGCAAGGTCCTGATTGGCATAAGCCTCCATTTTAATTGTTTTAGGGTTGGAAAACAAGAGGTTCTGATGGATGTTAAAGGTAATGTGAAAATAAACTGACTTTCCTATCTTCACATAAAATATGATACTGGAAAATTAAATTTATAAAAGTAGTACAAGGGCAAAATATATTATTAAGGCTCAAGAATGAGGAAAATAACATCATTATGGTAAATGAAAAAACAATGATATCTATTATTTATATGAGCACTTGGCAGTTAAGAATATGTTTTACACATGTCTCATTTGAGTCTTCCTTCCAAACCCAGGAAACTAGAAAGATAAATTGTACTACCCTGATTTTCATGGTGAGAAAACAAGTTCAGAAAGCTAATGGCAAATGGCAAATCTGGACTTTAACGCTGTCCTATAATTCCAGATAACAAAATCACCCTACTCTGCCATGGTCCCTTTGGTTGGCTATACATATAATTTACACATGAACAAGTCCAGAGGTAAACCAGAAGATAAATCTATCTTAACAAATGAGACCTTAAAGAAGTAGAACCCCCTTGGAGTGACCCTGAACTGGAAGCAAACCTATCTATTTCAAGCCCAAAATTAAATATTCCGATAGGTGATATCCACAGGAAAGACAAAAAAGACATGAAAATAAGAGCTAGAATAGAAATTACAAGAGATAATTACCTTTTCTCAAGGATCTATGTTCTTAGTACAGGACATAGCAATAAGCACTCTGTCATCTGGCCATCTCTTGATTACTACCTTTTACTCATGCATTAGGAGTTGAGAAGCTATAAGTATAATTCCTATTAACAAAGACAGGTAAAAATTATTCTAAGATTATCTGAAAACTGGAGACTGAAAAACCCAGCCTAATGTGTAATATGTGAGGCTCTGCCAACTCATCTAAGCCCCAAGTCCCCATATCTTTCTATAAAATAATGCTAACCCATTAAACACACACACACACACACACACACACACACACACACACACACCCACATACACACGCACACCAAAAACAAAATTAAACAAACAAATTTTAAAAACCGAGAGTTTAGAGGGTTCCTGGGTGGCTCAGTCAGTTAAGCAGCTGACTTCAACTCAGGTCATGATCTCACGGTTCGTAGGGTTCAAGCCCCGCATTGGGCTCTGTGCTGACAGCTCAGAGCCTGGAGCCTGCTTTGGATTCTGTGTCCCCCTCACTCTCTGCCCCTCCCCCACTCGTGCTCTGTCTCTCTGTCTCTCAAAAATAAATACATGTTAAAAAAATTTTTTTTAATTTAACAACGGTAACTGGCAGTTAATTTTAAAACAAAATGGCATTAAACTAATTTATTGTGACTAAAGTTTTTAACAGTATTTAACCTCATGGCACTAAATACAAAATCAACCCAGTCTGCCATTACGTAACAAGTAGAATATTAACCCTTCTTACTCATAAGATTTGAAGTCAGAGGACCCAGAACAAAGTCCCAGCTGAGCTACTACCAGTTATGAGCAAACTGCTCAAAGTGATTAAAAGTGTTTCCTCATCTGTAAAATAAGTGCAATAAAAATAACTCTCCCTTTTTTTCCCCATCAGGTTGTTTACTGTAAACCTCAAATGTAATTATGGATTTTGTCATCTGTTATAATACCTAGAAATCTATCATTTGGGCTCCGGCCAAAAATCTAAATGTGAAAAAAGTGAAAATCAGGCCCTAAAGTTGTTCTTGAAAATGACTTCACAATATCAGGGAATGTGTGAAACTCATCTTGGGGCTTCCTACACTAAGAACAGTGACCGACCAAGCCACCTGCATGAAATGGAAAAGTGAATACAGTGGTTTGCACTTTTGTATTGAGACATTTGTGATTTCTCCGTAGGTTTGGCTCTCCAGGCTTTACGTCTATCTAGGCGCAGTGCCTATGCAAACCATGAGGATCCTCTATACACACATTAAAGGAAAGAAGAATGTCAGACACTTGGGGCTGGCGGAGTTCTTAAAAAGCAAGGAATGTGGAATGACGTTTCGACCATTTAATACTCTCTGTCCCTTTTCAGTAAAAAGAGAGCTGAAGTCATTAATTGTACAAATATCTTTTGATAATCTACTAGAACATCAGGGACTGTTCTAGACACTTGGGATACAATGATAAACAAAAGAAAAAGACTGCCTTTCCTCTTAGTACTTAAGATTTGTCCCATTAAGGCAGATGCACACACAAGGGTGCCCTGCTAGTCAAAGACCAGAAAGCGTCTATAGAATCCCACAAGGTATACATTCTGATTACAGTTAAGCACAGAGATTACTTTTTCAGGCTGGTCCTGAACATCCAGATGGCTACTTAGGAATGAAAATGTTTAATCTGCCCTTTAGAGCAGTGACTTGCAAATATTAGCTGTAATCATCTAGAGAGTTTTAAAAACTATAGCTGCCTGGGTCCCTTCCCCAGAGATTCTGATTTAACTGGCATGGAGTGCAACCTAAGTGCCGGGAGTTTTTAAAGTTCCCCAAGTACAGCCATGGTTGAGAGCAGCTCAGAATTTCCTGGGAATTCAGTAACCACCTTGTCCTACAAAAGTCTCCTCACCTGGGAGAACAGAATAAGTGCACAAGCCCAAGGACTGTCTTCATCCACACCTGCAGCTCCAGAGCAATTCAACTGAAAGCCCTGGGGTGAAGCAGGGGACCCTAACAGTGAGTCCTGCTATAAAGAACTACTGATGTCACCACCTCCTACATCCAAATGGCAAGTTTCACTGGAATGCTAGGTGTTTACTATTCTAGACACTTAGAGGAGAGCAGGCTAGGAGAAAACAAACAAAAGACAGTCTTTAAAGTAGGAGTGAGTAATTACAGTACATATTTCTGTTGGCTGCATTCTCTTAAATATTTATTTGTAGCATTTCAGAAAAAAATTTAAATAGAAATAGAAGAAAAACATCACATGCAGTCTATGACCTATGTATATGGAAGTCATACTTGTTTTAGAAAGGGAGATCCATACTGTGTCTTCTCCTTAATCACAGGCCATTTTCAAGTAATAACATACCATGATGGAGACTTCCAGCTAACATGACAGATTAAACCACAGAAGGGGATATGGGTGAGAAGTTCCAATTCACTTTTTCGCACAGAGAAAGCCACCAAGGGCAAGACAGAGGTACTCGGTTCCATGGCAGTTGAGGTGAGGGGCAGGATCTCTGTGTGTATAAACCACAAAAGAGTGAGAGCCCCCTGATGTTCTCAAGAGCCTTGGCCTCCAGCAATTCACCAACACTTCTAGTTGAATCTTCTACAAGCATCCAGCAATTCTATTTCAGGTAAGCAAATGCTTATGTCATGGGTCTCACTAAGGGCCTCTGTCTCTTTCCGGACTTTGGGATGGCCTTTTTGTTCTGTGACTTCAGTTCTTTGATGAGTTCACAAAAATCTGTCTATCCAGCTGTTTTCCTGTGGTAAGGAAGGGACTTATGTTGTTCCAGCTCTTCACATCACAGAGCTGATGCCAGAAATTCACTCCTAGGATATAAGCAGCCAGGCCTATATATCTTATTTTACTCCACTCTCCACCCCTAGGCAAGAGACCAAAAACTTATTCTCTGGAGACTTTTAGAACCGCCCCCCCCCCCCCCAACAAAAGACCTGATACTGCTAGTTGAGGGTCTCCCGATGAAAAAGACAGCTGACTGCCTAATCTTTCCATAGTTAAACCCTCAGTTAACAAGCATTCTCCATGAACACACAATCTTGCTCCTTCTATCACACACACACACACACACACACACACACACACACGCGCGCGCGCGCGCACAGCCTCTATTCAGACTTTCAGTATCTCACTCCTAAATCATAGCCTCTATTCAGACTTTCAGTATCTCACTCCTAAATATAAAAGAACCATCAGGCTTTTGAGGAAAGCCTCCAACACACACAAAAAGAAGAAACTCCAAGAAAACAGAGAAAAATTAAAATTAAAAAACTGAGTTGATGTATTAAAAATGATAGCAAAATTTAAAAATCCAATGGAAAAATTGAAGATAAAGTCAAAGAAGTCTTCCAGAGAGCAGCATCAATAAGCAAAGAGAACTAGGGGACATATAAGAAAACAAAGGGAAAAAAAAAATCAAATCCAGTAGTCCAGTATCATAGACAAAATGGAGTTCTAAAGAAAGAGAGCAATGAAAATGGAATGGAGTAAATTTTCAAAGGAAAAATATATGATAATGTCCTAGAACTGAAAGGCAGGAGTCTCCATATTGAAAGGATCCAAACCATCTATCTACACAGTCACCTTCTGTTGATTCACACTAATGAAGAAAAAAATTAACAGGTCAATAGACTATAATGAATTATATGAGTAGTTGTGTGTTTTGTTTTTTTTTTTAACAGCAGGGTTGCTTCCCTGGTAATTAAGATTTGCTTCAACTGATATTAAGATTAATTTTGTATTCTTAGTGTATATGCTGCCAAAGCAAACACTAATTTTGTATTCTTAAAACTAAAACCTATCAGGAGGCTGATGAAGTATGGTGACAGAGCAGAGGACAACCAAGTCAAGGTACACATTTGTTTTTTCCTAATTGAGAAGGGAGGTGATTTAAGAGTTGACCCTTACAGATATTTTGAAGATATATGAAAGCCCTTAGAAACAATTCAGGAAACTATTTTGGAATCAAGGAAGATACATTTATTGGAGACTTACAGCAACATTTTTGTGCTTATCTTAAGAACCTTTTTGAAATTATTAATTTGAAGAGGGAAAAGTACACCTTAAAAAAGTTCTTATATTGCTATTTCTAAGTGAAGTTTTACAGTAGTTAAATAACAGAATCGTAGGACTAGAAAAATACATAAGGCCCTTGAAAACATATTTCAACATTCTCCTTTTTTTAGGCAAAAGAACACCTTACTCGGCCACAAAAGTAGCGATATGCCATGCTAGATCAAAAAAAAAAAAAAAAAATTAACCTGGAAACACGTGTCCACATGCATGAAACAAATATTTATAGATAAACTTATCCAACATGAGGCATGTTTACTTTGGGGTCTAAATTAACTCACTATGGTTAAGAAATAATAAAACAATTAAATTAAGTAATAACAAATAAAACCTGTTCTATAGACTCAAAAGGGTTTCAAAACCCTAGTCAAGTTTTTCCCTGTACTTGGGGACTGTGTCAATGTATTAGTACACTGGGTCACATACCAACCAGCCTATTCTTAGCTATGAGCTTTTACACAGATTCAAAATTCTTTCTTCTATTTGTCTAAGCTCTAAATCTTTTTTTTTTTTCTTCTCTGCACTTGGGCATATCCCATCCACAATTTACAGATGGACACGCTCATTTGAAAATTGACTAATTAAAATATATTGATCATAAAATATGTACTGTTATCTTTTTCCCTTAACACATCCTAAAGCTAATCTTAGTTGAAAATGTATATGTGCTTATCCTTGTACAGCATAAGACAAGAATATAATTCAATGAAACCTTTACAAAATGTCAGATTAATTACATTTTTTCAGTGCAGATGGATTTAAGGAAATCATCTCTGAAAACAGTACTTCATTTAAAGTAAAATAAAGACATAATCTTCCTTGATAAGTCAATGTGTAGGAGATGCCAAAATATTAAAACTGCCATATATTAAAGATGCTATGATATGAATTTTTAAAGCAAATACAAGTAGTTTGTGATGCTGCTGGGGCAATGTCCTCGAAAAATTAAAGTCCTCTTTGGTAGCCCAAAAGGAAGTATTGATAACAAGATACACAAGAAATAAACTTTCAGTCAATGGAACTAAAAATGTAGAATTTTAGAGGAATCGCTAATACATAACTCGAATCATGTGTTAAATATTCATGTAGCAAACATTTACAGAGTATCTGCAGTGTGTAAATTTTCAACCATATCTATAACTCTGCAACTCAAGTTGGAATGAAGTTGGTCACATGGGCAAGTTTTACCTCTCCCTCAACACAGGTCAGCATGACATTTCTCTAAAATGACTTCTTTATGAGGTTTTGAAATTCAGTGCCATAAAAGTCAGATGCATAAATCTCTTCTGAAGAATACACTTATAATGTACCATGCATTGTGCAATGATTCATGTTTTGGTGGACTTAAAAGATTTACTGTTACTTGAGCTAAGCAATAACAGAGACAAAATATTTATCTCTTTGCCCAATAAAGCTTAATATGCACCTTAAAACAATTTATATTTCTGTATTTGTTGACACAACACAAATAATGTTCTGAAATTTGGTATTTAAAACATTCCTTATGTTATGTCTGATTATAAATGACATTTAAAAGCAGTATTCGAGTTAGGAAACGCACAAAGGGGAGAGGCTGAAAAGTGTTACTTCTTGTAAAAATGGATTGGTTAATATTTCCTTGTATTGTTTCTACTGTTATCCTTCATTCTCTAAGAGCAATCTTCTTTCTGTTTTTTTTTTTTAATAAAAATAAAGAAGAAATTAGTTCCATTTGCTTCTAACACTGCACTACGTAAAGTGACACTGGGGAGTGCCTGAATGCACATTCTGACCTTTTAAGTAAATTACACGGGACTGGGGAAGTGTCAAAAAGTAGGAACACTTAAGGTTACGTTAGGTTTCTCTCTTTATTGTGATGTCCTAACCATCTATAAAAAGGAAGAAGGGCTTCTCAGGCCACGTTTTGATGGACCATGGACGATGGCCCCTAAATTATTGTCCCAGACCTGTCAGAGGCCACAACTTGGCCCCCTGGATTCCTCCAATGAATGAAATCTCTAGGATCATTCTCTCTGGCAACAGACTAAAATGCCTACAGCACATGTACAAGGCATCAGCACTATCTCTTCAGGAAACTACCAAAAATGGAGATATACACGGGCTCTTGCATGATAAAACTCTTTCCTTCCACATGCCCACTGGCTCCTTCAAGACCCATGACTACAAAAAGGAGGAAAGAAGTCACCTGAGTTATAGATCCCATCCAAGCTCTACTTTCAAATACAATTCAACACAATAATAAAATGATGGGTAAATTGTATCCATAATCTTCTATGATGGTTGACATTTACATTTCACTCTAGAGAAATGCCCTATTCCCTCATCTCTCATCAGAGTCAAGGCCAGCTCTCTGGCTGTTGCAGCCAAGATCACCACTTGCATCCCTGAGATGTTCATTGCACACTACCTCTCAAATGATACCTCTCCCCTCCGAGCCTGGCTCTGCTTTCCCTCTAAACACACCCTATGAAGGCCTTCCCGGGCCTATTACTCTAATCAATTTTATAACTGCTACTACTTTCCTGCCTTTAGACCCTCTGAGTCTTTCTTTAGCACAGGTGTACAAATTCTGAATGATTGTTAGTGCGTCTCTATCACAGCCCTGGAAGCAGAAAAAGACAGCCATGCTACCCATTAAGTCACATCCTGCTCTACCCTACACCACAAGGCAGAGGACACCTTGAAGGTAACCAAACTTATGGTGAGAGTCAAGTGCATATTAATGAGGTTTTACTTAAATTAGGTGGGTTTGTCTCCTTCATTATCAATTCAGAGACAGAGAGGATGGGCTATGTGTTTTACTCTCTTATTTTCCTTACTATATGGTTACTTAAAAACTTGATCAGACCTCAGGGACACAGTGCTGCTGTGTAACATTTTGTTCATCAAGTTCCCAGGGACAACGCAAGTACATGCACAGCAGCAAAAAACATCAATAATCTCAGTAAAGTAAGAGGGAAGATCACCTCCCAAGAGGGAGGGTGGCCTAGTTAGGCCTGGAAGCATAGGGAGAATAGAAAATATTTATTAGTCATTAAAGAAAATGTGCTAAAGGACTGATGAGATACTACCGTTAAGTCATAATAAGGGCCTAAAATGCAATCAGAATCACACATTTGTAGTGGACCAAATCAGTATGGTTCCAGGAATTTCTTCTAAAAGGTCCTATCATCAGATTGCCAAAAGAGAAAAAGCACGTTGTGGCTATGGCAGAGGACCAAGCGTGTTAGGAGGGCCACTGAGGTGGTGCTGAAGCAGCAGGTTTCTGGGACAAGCTGAGTAGGGAATCTGCCATATCTAGGAGTGAATGGCCCACGGCAAAGACCCAGCTCCACAGATCTGGATGCAAAGTGCAGCACTTTGCAAACAAAGGAGAGTACTGCCATCTTAAAAAGAGACTCCTAAAAACTGAGAATTGAGGGTTTATGGGGGGTGGGTGATGGGTATTGAGGAGGGCACCTGTTGGGATGAACATTGGGTGTTGTATGGAAACCAATTTGACAATAAATTTCATTAAAAAAAAATAAAAAAGCAGAGCAGTGCTGATGAAGTACAAGGTACCCCCAGGGGGAGGTGGAGAATAGAGATGGAGGTGGAAAGAGCCCAGCAGGCTGAAGAGTAATGAATGGACCCTCCCGTCGCAGGATCAGGCCAGAATCTGTAAGGAGGGCAGGGGATGGAGAAAATGTGTGTCCCAGGTACTAAGGTCACGAGTAAAGTAAGAATGGGTCCTAGGGTGGAGAGAGCAATGATTTACTTGAAGACCATGATGCAAGCAGACAATGGATTACGTTTTCATATCTTCTCAGTGAATCAGAAGAAGTGGGAAAAGGTGAGGCCTTCACAGAAGAGGGAAGAATCAATTTTCATTAAGGACAAGAGAAGAAGCTATATAAAGGAGTAGAGAAATGACTCAAGACTGAGGAGGTATGTGTCCAAATGAAAAACTAACAAAGAACATAAGCAACTCTGGGCTGTCTCCACGTTGTTATTATCAACATTACTAAAAAACACAAAACGTATTACGCATTACTTTAATTCTTATACATAGTACAGAATTGTTTAAAAATTAAACTAGATATAAAAACATCTTTAGAAAAGCATTTAAGTACACCTGTAATGTTGGCTGGATTAATTAATCAAGCTTAGAGACTATTAGTAAAATACTCTGGAAGTCTTTGAAAGCTACCACAAAAATGACCACTATCAAATTCCTTGGCTATTATTTTCTGAGGCCTTTGTATTAAACAGTAGGCACTGCGTGAAACGGTACATGCATTATTTTATTTCATCCTTACACTAGACCATGAGAAAGGTGTTGTACTCATTTTTGAGAAGAGGATGCTGAGGCATAAATGAGTCAAATGCCAGTCCAAGGTCAGAGTCGGCGACAAAGCTGGGACTGGAAGCTAGCAGTGATGTGACAGCCCTTCCTATTCTTAACCACTGATGGACTTCAGATGGTATAAAGGATTCCCTCCTCCTGCATTTCTGCTCTTCATCCTTTCATCTTTAAATCATTTCATCTAAAGCTATGCAATACCAATTCTCCACCACATCAAAGACCTAGCGCCACACATTCATTTGCGTTGTACCCAGAACGCCCTGTGGCGTCTTCCCAGGAATGAAACACTTTTCACCTACAAGCGAAAAACGCAAAACGCAAAACGCATCTGGCTGAAGAACAACTGCCCTTCACTTTCAGATCACCGATATCCCAGTGAATGGCTTGGGTTCTCCTTCCCTCAGCAGCAATGGGCCACGGTCACATTGTGAAATCTCACGCAGCTGTTGTTTTGTCTCGATATTCCTTTCCTCGCCTCTGAAGAAAATGCACAAATCTAGGCTGTCTCCACATTGTCACTATTAACCCATTACTAAAAAGCACAAGACATATTATGCATTACTAATTTATTTCTTATACATTGCACAGAACAGTTTAAAAATGAAACTGCATGTAAAAACATCTTTAGAAGAGCATTTGATGAAACATATTGCTGTGCCTTTTCGGTAGCAGTAACATGTCCACACCAGCGAATGAAGCAGGTGTGGGACACAAACTAAAGAAATGGTGGGTCTCTTTTAATCTGGCTTAAAAAGTTTCTGTTCTGTTTCTGTTCCATTTCTGTTCAGCAATCTAGATCGTTTTAGGGATGGCAGAGGGAGTTGCTGGGAAAAGAAATAGGGGTGGGATGGTATTAAAAATGTGAGAGGGCCCAAGGTAAATTAGGCTGGTGGAAAATGTGGGCTCTTAAGATGTGCTGAAGTTTGACAACCACCGCAGGCTGTTCTCAAATCCACAGCGCAGACGCATCAACCTTACATGGTGGTGATGGTCGACCATGTTCAAGTTATCACTGGGTACGCTAAATGCCACATTTTCTGTTCGGAGTAATGTGCCTCACCAAAAATATCCCAACACAATGGCTATGTCTCTGGTCTTAGCCACGGATTGGCAATTAGGGAAGTGTGGCTGTAGCTTGTCTTCACCAATTATCTGTACCACAGACTTTGACAAGTTCCTCTTCTAGAAGAGAGGAAGCTACTACTTGCCCTCCCCCTCTCAGCGGGCCGTGAGGAGGAGCACCTGGCGGCACCGCGCCCAGGAGAAAGTGCTGTGCAGAGATGGAGACGCGAACCTGGCCGGAATCCGGTGCTGCATGGCCAGCCCTCCAGTCAGTGTGACTGCACCGTGTTTCCCCGCTTTCCTCTCCCACCACTATAGAAGATTGTTTTTTAGGCTCGTTATTGCTTCACACACTGCTAGGAAGGAAATATTTCTATGCAATAAAAATTCTTTTGGTGTTTTTTACTCCCTTCTCATCCATGCAAAACAGGAAAGCATGACACATCGCCTTTTATGGTTACAAAAGATCCAGACTAAGGTTCTTAATGTTCCTAGACAATTGTAATCACAGTATCACCGCAATACCTCCCTAACTTAACACTGAAGGGGAAAAGATGCCTTACGTGCTCCACGCTTAATATATCTCCAGGGAAGCCGTATCTTGACAAATGTTTACTAAATCAGGTCACTAGTTAATCAAATAAGGAGTTCAATGAAATTAATAGGCTTATAGAGGGCTACTTAAAATGAGAATGTCAAGGTAATTTTACATGCTTTTAAAAGCAACTTTCTTTCTATTTGCACCATGCTCTGAACAATGCGGTCTATAAAGCCCTAAACACTTAAGGGCATGGGTTGGTCTCTCACAGCATGATTACTTGTTTTGTTCACTGTATTCAACAACCATCACCACAAAAAGTGCTGGGGAAACTGGATATTCACATGCAAAAGAATGAAGCTGGACCCTTACCTAATACCATATACAAAAGTTAACTCAACATGGATCAAGGACATAAATGTAAGACCTAAAACAATAAAACTTAGAAGAAAACATAGGGCAAAAGCTTTACAACGTTAGATTTGGCAGTGATTTCTTGGCTATGATACCAAAGGCACTGGTAACAACAACAACAACAACAATAACAACAACAACAACAAAAATAGATAAGTTGGACTTAATAAAAATTTTAAAATTTTGTGCATCAAAAGACAGTATCAACTGAGTAAAAAGGCAGCCCACAGAAGGAAAAAAAATACTTGCAAATCATACATCTACTCAGGGATTCATGTCTAGACTATATAAAGAACTCCCCAAACTCAGCAACAACAAAATTAACAGCCCAATTCAAAAACGTGCAAAAGACTTGAATGAATAGACGTTTCTCCAAAGATCTATGAAAGGCCAATAAGCACTCATCACTAGTGAAATGCCAATCAAAGCAATGAGATACCACCACCTCTTACCCATTAGAAACCCTTGTACACTGTTAGCAGGAATGCAAAACAGTACAGCCACTGTTCAAAACAGTGTGACAGTTCCTCAAAAAATTCAAAACAGTATTACCATATGATAAAGCAATTCCACTTCTGGGTATATATCGAAAAGAACTGAAAGCAAGGTCTTGAGAAGATACATGTACACCTACGTTTATAGCAGCATTATCCACAATAACTAAAACGTGGAGGCAACCCAAGTGCCCATCAACAGATGAATGGATGAGCAAAATACGATATATGCATATAATGGAATCCTATTCAGCCTTAAAATGAAAGGAAATTCTGCAAATGCTACAATACAGATGAACCTTGATGACATCATGCTACATGACACAAGCCAATCGCAAAAAGACAAATATTATATGCTTGCATGTATATGACGTATTAGAATAATCAAAATCACACAGACAGAAAGTACAATAGTGGTTTCCAGGTGCTGGAGTGAGGGGAGGATGGGGAGCTGTTGATTAATGGGTACAGAGTTTCAGTTTAACAAGATGTAAAGAGTTATGAAGATGGACGGTGGTGATGGTTGCATAACAACGTCAATGTATTTAAACCACCATTTGAAAGTGGTTTAAGATGGTAAATTTTATGTTATATACTTTTTAGTACCATTTTTTAAAAAACCCATCAGCCGACGGGTAGCTTATCTAAAGTGGTACTATCTTTATCTTCCCCATTATTTCTGGACATGTTTTTCTCCTCAGGTTGAGGCAAGTGGTCTGTGGGTTCTTCTGCCTTACTCAAGTAGTCTGCCCAATAGACAAATCTATGTGACTGAGATCAATCCCACTTTTTAAAAAAATTTCCCAATACTCTAATAATACGGCTTTCATTAGAGGATACACAAGCCCTTAATCATTTTTTTTTTTTTAATGCTGTATGGTACAGGTATTTTTAAGATGAGCATCACAGAATTTCAAGGCTGAACCTCAGGGACTAAGCTAACCTAATTCTGGAATTAAAGATAAGAAGGCTGAAACTCAGAGAGGTCTCTTAACTTCTCTGGAGTCACACCATTACTTAAGGACAAATAAAGGATACCCAAAATTAACTACTTTGAAAAACCTAATCTAAAAATTTCAACTTACAACAAGTTATTTGCTTTATAAAAGGGTTGGCTGGGTCACCTGGGTGGCTGAGTCAGTTGAGTGACCAACTCTTGATTTCAGCTCAGGTCATGATCTCAGGGTTCATGAATTCGAGCCCCACATGGGGCTCTGTGCTGACAGAGATTTTCTTCTCTCCCTCTCTCTCTGCCCCTCTCCTGCTCTCTCTCCTGCACATTCTCTTTCTCTCTCTCTCTCTCAAAATAAATAAATTTTTAAAATAAATAAATAAATAAAAGGGTTGGTAGAACAGTTTCTTAAATAATGAGCTCCCATAGTTTACTCTATGCAAAATAATGTATACTAAATTTGTAGAAATACATCTCTTTTTTTTTTTTTTGTATGTAAGTGATGAATCACTAGATTCTGCACCTGAAACTAATGTTACACTGTATGTTAAGGAACTGGAATTTAAATAACAACTTGAAAAAAAATCTGTGGAAATATATCTGTAGCATTAAAAGTTAACTAGAAGCCTGAATTCATGACTGATTTTTAGATAACATATTTGTAAAACAGTATAAAGTAACTTTTACTGTTTATGCCACTATCAATAAAACTTTAGGATAATTCTGCCTTCTTCAAAAAAGGTCCATTTGAGAACAAAAATGTGAACAGCTTACGTTCTAATGCCTTTGAGACACTGTTTCAATCAATAAAATAAAATCCACCCACCTTTACTTTAAATCAAAGGTAATGCTTACATTTACAAAGAACTATGGCTTAATAAGCACTGTAAATCCAAATAATATAATGAGACTCTGAATTTCCCATGAAAAGAATTTTGAAGGAAAAATACCTAACCAAGGGCCTAGAGATCAAAATTTTATTTAAAAACATATACAATGGCCATACCTATCAACAGTAATATATTAATTCACTACATAGAATAAATTCACATAAATAATACTGCAATTCCATAATTAATCACAAAACCTTTCTGTAGTAAGCTACATTTCCTATTAAAGAAAGCAAAGAGTTTTATTTTACCTCTTTCCAATTCCTGCCTTACTTGTAATCCAACAAAAAGAAAATTAAGAAACACTCTCACTGGAATCATCAAACTCTGACAACTTTCTCAAGAGATAGGTTTAGTCCAGACAGATATAATTAATACCAACCTATTCACCATGCAGATAAAGAAATACATTAAATACAAAAGAAGTGTCTGTGGGTTCCCTACTGCATTACACCCCCTTCCCAATTATCCACCATCCTGAAATTTCTGTTCTGATACTAATTTGGCACACTTGATGGCTTTTTGAGAAATGCTTTTTATTGTCGTATTTTCCCTCTTTGCACATTTCTCTTATTTAGAAAAGCTGAAATCAATATCCCCCAAGTTATTTGAGAGGATCTTAATTTGCATACTCAATTGACATAAAAATGAGATGAAAAATCGGTCCATGCTACAAAATATTAATTAACTGTAAGATCTAAGCTGAGAACCACTTGTTTAATGAATAACTAATACAGAACAAACAAATGAAGGAACGAATGAAGAAAAACAAGTTTAGCCACCACACTTTTAACACTGTTTTCCTCTCAGTCAGCGCACTGAGCAGCCTGAGACACGGCTGACCATGCTCTCTTCTGGAACATCTCTCTTGGCTTCTGCAAAGCTACTCTCTCCTGGTTTTAATACCATTTTAACAAGCATCTTTGTCAGGCTCCTTTACTGACTGCTTCATCTCTACATGACCTCTAAATATTCCTCCAGGACTTGGGGCTCTTCACTCTCTACCTTCTCCTCGGGCAACTTCAGGCATTCCAATGGATATGAAAAATGCCTTCATGATAAACACTTCCAAGTTTTACATTTCTACATCAACCCTTTTCTGAACTGCAGACTTTCATATCTTATCTACTGGACATTTCCTCCTAAATGTCCACCAGATAGCTCAAGTTAACATGTCCAAATTGGAATTCTTGATCAACCCTTCAACCTGCTCCCTCATCCCAAACATGTACCCTTCTCCAGTCCCCATCCTCCCCATCTAAGTAAACAGCCCCACCATCTATCCAGTTACTCAAGTCATCAACCTGTTAGTATTTAATTTTCTTGACATAAAATGGCTTTCTTGAAAACTACATTTAACATTGTTCTATCTTCCCAAGATATTGGCCCTCTAGAGAACTACAGAAAGGAAATCTGATAACATAATATGGTGCCTTTGTTGTGTTTCCTAAGCACTAGCTTTGGGGTGGGGTTGAAGGAGTGGGAGGGAGGTTAAGAAAGGAATTGAAGTAATATGATCAAATAAGATACTATTAGATATTCTGTGTTCACAATAAACCATGCTGAAGAATTGCTGAAGAATATTTATTCTTCAAAACCAAAGACTGTTGTCCAAAAAAAAAAAAAAACCCAAAAAAACAAAAAACCAAAAGCTTAAATTACCTCAAAAAGAACAGTCTTTATTCTTAGAATGTAAGTTCTAGAATCTTATGTGAATTTTTTTGTGAGATAAACAGCTCTTCCGTACATTACCTTTTCTGAAGTCTGTAATCAAGGATAATTATACTATGGAATAAAAGCCCAAAGTTACTACAATTTTAATAGCATCTTATACACTCTATAAAAATATTTTAAATTCATAAAACACATAGGAACAAAGAGCAGCAGTCTTCTCTTAAAGCTTCAGTCCCTAAAGAGGAAAAACTTTACTTACACATGCTGTAAGAAGATATTCAAATATAGAAGGTCGTGCTTTGTTGTTACAAACATTTATGTCCTTTTATAACTAGCCAGTCTCTCCACCCCCATTAATTATATTTAATTCCGTTGCCAGTAAGTCGGCAAAACTCTGGATAATTTTAGAGTTTGTCTCTAAAACCTAAAGGCTTGGTCGTCTGCTTAGCCTCTCAAAATGAAGGCATTTGAGAGAATACTTAGAGATTTGCTAAGTCATTTCTCCTACTACCAATTTCCAATTAATGAAAAAATATGTCAAGTTGATAAACATTATTGATCACCTAAAGTTAAGTATTGATGATACAAAGATGAATAAGACACTGAATCTGTCTTTGAGGAGCTCAATAGTATAGACAAACCTTCGTACAAAGTAAAAACAAAACAAAACAAAAAAAAAATTTTTGAGATGACAAACTCTCTATTAAAAATGTTTAAGTGGTCAAATAGGATTTAAATGACCTCAAACTATACATTAAATTACTGAAACAGGAGTTGTTTCCACAAACATTTTAAAAAACTTTTTTAATGTTTATTTATTTCTGAGACAGAGACAGACAGAGCATGAGTGGGGGAGGGTCAGAGAGAGAGGGAGACACAGAATCCGAAGCAGGCTCCAGGCTCTGAGCGGTCAGCACAGAGCCCGACGCAGGGCTTGAACGCACAAACTGCCAGATCACTACCTGAGCCGAAGTCAGATGCTTAACTGACTGAGCCACCCAGGCGCCTCTCCACAAACATTTTTAATCTCAAATTTTATAAAAACAGGGATCAAATTTTCTGCCTCAAATAAATTTAATTATATTTAATAATCTACATTATACAATTTACACAACATAAAATAAATATATAAATATAAAATTTATACAGTAAATGAGGGAAAGTACATGAGGCGACATGGAAATAGTCTTATTCAAATGAAGTAAAAATAATGATTTTATTATATTACAGCAATCAGAAATGCTAAAGAACTTTCTATTTGAGGTGGGTGCCTACAAGAGATCTCTGAAGTACAAATAGCAAACACTGTACACTACATTCAAATAATTAGTTAAAATGATTGTCCATACCTGCCAAAAACTTCAGAACACAAAGACCTGTACAGTAAAGAAAAGCAGGGGGTAGCCCCTAAATAGATACCCTGTGCACACATGCACGCACACACACGCAGTCTTTGACAGTAGCTATAATTTGAAATGGTAATAGGAAGGTATAACGCTCTTTCAAATTTAACCTTACTTTTATCCTTTTTTAACTAAGTACAAATTTTCCCTGCCTAGAAGGGAAAGCCATTATGAATCAGGAGCTACTGTTTACTACAGGGGTGGGGCCCACCATGGTACAGCTCCATTTCAACTTGTTAGGAGCTTGAAGGCCAAGTTAATCTGCGTTAAAAAAAAATAATAAAAAAAAAAAACCCAAAAAACAAAAAAACAGCCCTCTCAGCTTTCAAGCAGAGGTGTGGTCCAATCCAGACAATTGTCCCAGCAATCCTCTGCTAGATCCAAACAGTTTCCGTTGTGATCAAGAAAAAGGCTTACTTGTTAGAACTTGTATTAGCTGTATTGGGTGCACTTTGTATTAAAAGTGGAGGCAGGCAAAGGCAACAGCTGGCTTCTTAATTCAGTGATGTGGAAAATCTTCAGGGTTCAATGCAGGTGTTGTCCCAAGAGTCCACAAATTGAGAAAATCTGTGACTGCCTTAGGTAGATCCCTGGGGGATTTCTTTAAAAACTTGCTGTCCTTTCCCCTGGTCTGTATCAAACCTCCTATTCCCCAAAAAAATCTTGACAGAAGCATGGTCTCAAATGTCTATTTAGTCAAATGTACACTAAAAGTATAAAGAAAAGTTTACTATTCAAGGAAAATTTACATCTCAAACAAGAGACTGAAATTCCAAATTAATCCAAATCAATGGAGAGATTCTGGGTAGTGAACAGGTACCTTCCATGGGACTAGATGTGACCATGGCTGGGGTGACCATTCCCTCCAGTAAGTTCTCCACACTTTTCATCTTCCCTCACCCCTACTAATAACAAGGAGAAAGTAAAGAAAACAGAGGATTAAAAAGTCCACAGGAAGGGAAATCAGTCTCCTGAAGATTTACCAATAGTATAATGCAATGTTTCTTAGGAAGAGTTAGGAAATCCAAAATCCTGTTTTATTCATGAACATACACATGAAGCTACAAAGGGCTAACTGGATTTGCTCCAGAAGCCCTGACCCTAGCCTTTGCTCTGAGAATTACAGCACTCTATATCCGCTGAACGAAGAAATATAAATGATACCAGTGGCATCTGATATTAGAACAGACTAGAGAAAACTCGGTGTGAACCAAGAGATGCTAACCTAACAACAATAACAAAAAGTTCTAAATTTGAGTTTATGCATAAATCAATAAAGAGAAACACAAACTTCAAAGCACAGCTGACTATCGAGTTTTCTTACAGTGAGTGCAAGGAAGAATCTGAAGGTCAAGGGGGCTTGATCATTTGGGAACACCACAGGACTGAAGGCATAGCCTTTCACCCAGTTCAAGCACCTCCCCGAGTCTGTAAGTGGCTGTTCATTAGAAGATGCATTTGCAATCCTAAATCCCACATAAAGAACAGAGTTAAAGCAGAGGGTAGAGTCCTGGAGAGGAAATCAGGGTCAGAGAAGGGCTCTGTTGTCAGGGCTCCCGTCACAAAAGTACAGCCCTGGTAACAAATGATTCTGATTTATTTACATACTACTTCAAACAGGTTTAAAAAGTAAAACTGGCAGAATGCAGTCTGCTCCCTACAACATTTCAGATCTGGTCTCTATCAAACTCACCAGCTTCACCTCCAATGGAAACACCACAAATGCAATTTTCTAAAAGCTAAAATAAAGTTCCAAGATAATGCACTTTGAATTCACTTATGACTGGGAGGGGAGAGGGGGAGGGTGTTAAACTCTTAAGCGAAATGATGGTCAGATAAAGAAGAAGCAAAGGGCCATCACCGCCGGAGTAAAACAGGTCCTCAGTGCACTAAAAAGGACCAGGGAGGATGGCAAACCCTGTCAGGCAGCTTCACAGAGAGAAGGCATGGGCAGGACACAGCAGGGCAACACTGCCATGGTTAGAGAACGTGTGAATGAGCAAAATGGGACAACAGATACTGTGATTCACAAACAAGTCTTCAACATATTCCATTTCCCACAAATTTTCTTTATTGTCAAAGGAATAAGGCAAGAACACCCACAGTTTTACCAAAGGAACTGTACCCAGACTATTTTTCCCCCTCAATCTACTGTAACAAAAAAGAGAAAATACTTCTTAACTACTTTATAGGAATTTAATTATTGGTATGCAGGGATGATGAATTAAATTTAACGAACAGATTTCCATTATAGAAACAAAACTGGGGTTGGGGGGGAACTGCAGTGGTTTTTCCAACTGGGGGCAAGTTTGCCCTCCGGGGGACATTTGGCAATGTCTAGAGACATTTCTGGTTGTGACAACCAGGGGTGGGGGGGGTGGGGGTGGAGGGGACAGGAGGAAAGTTCTACTGGCATTCAGTGGGTGGAGGCCAGGGAGGCTACTAAACATCCCTAAACATCCTACAATACATAAGACAGCCCCTCACAAAAAAGAACCGTCTGACAAAAATGTCAGTAGTGCTGGGGTTGAAGAACGCTAAATAGCAAGCTGTCCCCATAAGTCCATGTCTACTCTTTGTAATTGTTCCAACTCCTAATGGTCCCAGCAATTTGCTCCCAAGTGTAACCATGCCTTAGAGCACCAATCATAAAAATTAGAGGGAGAGTAAATTGATAAAATCTTCTGGAAGAAAAAAACACATATAATACAAAGTAAATATAAATATAAATAAATATTAAATATTAAAAATATAGAGAGATTCTCTCTCTCTCTATTCCTTGAGCTAGCTTCTAAGACTGTATCCTACATTAGCAATTAGATTACATGCACACGTGTTCAGAGATTTTCACAGAAGCACTAAGAGTCCCACCCCTTACTCACCCTGAAAAAGATGAAAACAATCTTATGCTTAGCACTGGGCCATTAGTTAAATCGTGGCTTTTTTGAGAAGATGAAAGATTAGAGAGTTTAAGTCCCACCTGCTAAGTGGCAGAGCCAAGTCAGTAAGAAAGGTGAAGAGAAGGAGAGACAGAGGACACCAGAAAAAAACAAACATGAATTCAACAGCATTTGTAAGTAAAATTACATGACGTATGGAATTTGTGTCCAAATAATCCAACGTGGGGAACAGGAAAGGAGAAAAACATAATTAAAATAGATTAGCTTTCTGTTTATGATTACTGAAACTAGGTAATGGGTTACATGATGATGCAATATAGTATCCTCTCTACCTTCGTATACATTTGAAATTTTTATAACCAAACTTTCTTAGGCATGTTGAATATGTATGTCTTAGCTCTGTACCACACACACACACAAAGGCCTAAAATTTACAATCAACCCAGTAGCAATGAACATCCCAAGAGCCTAACATGAGAGTGAAATATTTCCCACTAAATGAAATCAGAGTCTCTTAAAAAAAATGGTTGACTTCAGATGTGGGTCAGGAAATATTCAAGATGAGTTTCAAACATCTTGTTACATCATACTAGGGTCATATCAAAAGGACTCAGGAGCCCACTTGAAAAGGTTACTGCTGACCAAAGATGGGACCATTTTAATTTCAACCCAACAAAAATATTTAAAGTCATGAGTTCAAAATGAATTTGAATATAGACAATTAATTAGTCAACTTCTAAGAGTGACAGACCAATTCATTATCTTAAAGGCTAGGTAAATAATAGGAAAGAATTAAGTATTTATCCTGCCTTTCCTATATGTACCGTACCACTGGATAACCAAATAGAAGATGAGAGAAATCCTCTTCTTATAAAATTATTCCAGCCAATAAATAAAAATAGAATGATAAAATTATAGCATCACCATTTCGTAGCCCCCAATGAATTAAGGGATCTGCGCATTAAGCACCAATGCCTATTGACATCATGGAAAGAGCAACAACCAGACATTTACCTGCCTCTTGATCAAAGAACACACCACCACCTATAATCTTGCCAAAGGCACTGAACCCAGATCTGATTAAGCCTTTCCATTCAGCTGCCAGTTTGCAGGAAATACATAGGAACACGCTGAACTTCACAATAAGTGTGCAATCAGCAAAATCTAGACTAGGGGAAACTCAAGTAAATGACCCAGGTTCTTCAACATATAATTCTAAGGGGAAGAAAGAAGGAAGGAAGGAAGGAAGGAAGGAAGGAAGGAAGGAAGGAAGGAAAGAAGGAAGGGAGGGAGGGAGGGAGGGAGGGAGGGAAGGAAGGAAGGAAGGAAGGAAGGAAGGAAGGAAGGAAGGAAGGAAGGAAAAGAAGGAAGGAAAGAAGGAAGGAAGGAAAAGAAGGAAAGAAGGAAGGAAAGAAGGAAGGAAGGAAGGAAAAGAAGGAAGGAAGGAAGGAAGGAAGGAAGGAAGGAAGGAAGGAAGGAAGGAAGGAAGGATCTGTAGATTGAAAGATACTTAAAAGACACATCAAATTTTAAAGCAATAGGTAAGACTCAGTTATAGTTAAGGGATGCACACTTGGGTGATGAATCTAGAAAAAATCTCAGGGTTTCTTTCTAAAACCTTTCAGGGTAGTGGTGACTTTGGGAGAAAGGTGGCTGTGAGTGGGATGGGGCAGGTGAAGTCAAGAGAGAGCACTGACACGGTGACATTTAGGCAGAGGTTACTCTTTTCATTTTATAATTAAGGAAACTGAGGCTTGGAGGGTTTGAGTAATTTGCCAATGCTACACAACAAATGGTGGGTGTGTCCAGACATAAGCAATCTGACTACAAGCTCAAGCTCTTACCCAGATTTTAACTCAGACTTAACACCTTTTTTCCCTTGAGGTATAAGTCACAAAAAGTAATGTGCACAAATCTTGAGTGTAACTTTACATAGGAGTAAAGTTCCACAAACTTCATATCTGAAACACTGTTTTGCTCTGATGGTTTTAAATGCCCATATAAAGAGAGAAATGCATCATCTTTTTAAGATAACATCTTCATGCCAAGCCCAGTTGTTGGCAACTTAAGACTGATAAGGAAGGTACTTCAAAGGCTGCAGCAGTAAGCGAGGCTTTCCTGGAACTGAGGATAGGACAATCAGGAATGACGCTTCTTATCGTGATCTAGTGCTTTAGTTTTCTTTTTCTACTGACCAAAATAAAAACTTCCATTGGGATTTTTGAAGGCAGCTAAGGTATGGCCATTGGAAGTGGGAGATGACAACGAAGGAGGCCCTCTCCAAAGAAAAAGAGATGCGCGTGAGGGTGAATTAGAATGGGAGCTCCCTGTAGATGAAACCTGTCAGAGAAGCTAACAAAGGGGAAAGCTTGCAGAGCACCCCAGACCAGGCAGAAGAAGACATTAAAAGTTTTGTGGGAATTGAAAGATTTTTTTAAAGCAATAAAGAAAACCAGAGTGCAAAAGCAATTTGACAACGTTAGGCTTAATGAAGCTGTTTGAAACCATGCCTTAAAGTGCAGCCCTTTTAAGTTTATTCCGTGTAACATCTAGACTTGGATTTGTTTTGTAAATTGTAATCATTAGTAATGGCAATTAGAATATACCTGTCCTGGTATTTTAAGTATTAATTTTGGGGGCACCTGGGCAGCTCCATCGGTTAAGCATCCCATTTTGGCTCAGGTCATGATCTCGTGGTTTGTTGGCTCAAGCCTCGCATGGGGCTCTGTGCTGACAGCTCAGAGCCTGGAACTTGCTTCAGATTTTGTGTCTCCCTCTCTCTCTGCCCCTCCCCTGCTCACGCTCTGTCTCTCACTCTCAAAAATAAATAAACATTAAGAAAAAGTTTAAAGGTTAATTTTGATAACAATCATGGTAACGGGAACAATAACAGGTATCATTTACAGAGTGCTCTGTGATAGTCACTGGACTAACGGGTTACATGTATTAACTCACTTAATCTTCCCAGGAACACTCAGAAAGAGGTAGGTATAAGGCTCATTTTTTTTTTTTCCTGATGAAGGAAGCAAGGCACAGAACTAGTAAGCAGTGATATTTTGGTGTGTTTGCATTTATCCGCTGCTTTGCAGTTACTTGGCAGTTAGTCTCCCTGTTTGGCCAATCCTGCTCAAAGTTAGCATCACAGTTCCCATGGGGCCATCTTAGGGGAATTTGGGAGAAACTAAGAGCCCTGAAGAGGGAGCGTCTATCTGAATCCATTCCATTTCAGGAAAGGAAATAGTAGAAATAAACTTTACGTGCAAACTTGACCTACAAATTACACTCACCATAATTCTTTGACCCATTATATTCCAAAGACATCTGGAAATACATCAGACAGGATTCAGACAGTAAACTCTAAGTTTCTCTAGTATAGTGCCTGGCACATAGCAGGTACCCAATATTTATCAAATGAAAGTAAAAATGAACACATGAGATCACATCACAGAGCATGCAGACATACTATATAATCTACCTGACACCAAGGAAGTAAACCAGATAATCTCTAGTGGCCCCTTTCTAAGTAGCAGTTGAAAGGTTTCACTAAAGAAAGGGATAAGACGAAGGGTCTCTGGAGAGAATAGGGGAGAAGACATGAACAAATGCAGGGACTATGTAGCTGAGAGAACCAAGAATGAGGATAATAGACAGTGATGGCAATTTTCTCACTAATGCATAAATGTACATGGATATCTGTCTTTATTTTCAGTTTGCTAGGAGGCTTTATTATCCTGAAAGGTGAAAATATAATTAAGAGGTGCCCCTTCATTAACCCTGTACACAGACACATACACACTCCATTAAAAACATCCTCTAAAATAAAAGTGAAAAAAAAAATCAGAGCAGAATTTTTTTAATTCACGCATTCAATTTTTTTTTTTTTTTTTTGGTTTTTATCAACCTAGTTATTTTGGGTTGCTATTCACTAAAAACTATAAAATATGTCAGTGTCGGGGCCATATGTTGAAAGTCAACGGGATTCTTTTTCTTCTAGCATTCTCTCTTTTATTGGCAGGTTTTCTTCGTAAGATCTGTCATCTGGAAGAGCTCATTCTGAACAGTTGATGATTCTCCATAGGTTATGTTTTCAGGCTGAATCATAATCTTTTGTAGCCATAATCTGCTGAAATTCTCATCACATTCATATAATATTTAAAACATTTTGTTTTTTTTTTTTCAAAATGTGAGTTTTCCCCCATCTTCACAATTAAAACAATATCAAAATGTCTTGGCAGAATTAATTATGGGGTGGGGGGGATAATTAAATTTTAGAACTTAAAACTTAAAACTCCAATTTCCCACAGAGTTATAACTTGGTATTTTATGCACTCTTAACAAAGGTTGTCTGCATCAGCCAAGCAAGTTCACAAATGTTACATTGCGTGACTTGATTCTGATTTACTGTTAAGATTGTTAGAACTTGTATTTTGTGCCCTTGCTACACATGTACATTGTAAATATTGCATAAGAAGATTGGAATGCAATAGCCATAAAAATAATTGCAGGCTATTACATAATCAGAAGTCTGCTTCTATTCTTTATTAGGCTAGTCTCATCACACCAAATAAAATATAGGCTCTGAATAAAAATAGAATGACTTCTAGAATTGTATTTCCTTTTATGTTTTCTTTAGATTTGGGATTTTAATGGCTGTAATTATGGACCATGTTTCTTTTTTAAAAATCAGTTCAAAAAGTAGGGCTCGCTTGAAAGATATAAGAACTCATCTATATTATCACTCAATCGTTTTATATGTCCTATATCCACAGACAGACACACACACACACACACATATACTTCAAGTGAAATCTCATTGGGCATGTATTCTGTTCAGGGCACTGTGCTACAACATAGGGAAATTCAGAGGTGAATTAGACTAATTCTGCCAGAAGGAACTCAAACTCTTACAAACATTAGCCTTTCCTTTCTATCTGTATCACTTCGCTTCTAGACTACTGCAGTCTCCTTTAACCTAGGCCCCTTGCCTCCCTGTGCCACCCCCAGTGAAATCTTGACTGTATCTTGCCTCTGTTTTCAAACTTCATGTGGTTTTTCATTATGAACTAAATGAAGTTCAAGTCCTTTAATCTGCCAATCCCTATTCAACAATCTTGTTTTTCCTTGAACAGAATTCAAACTTGACCACCCCAGGCCTTCCCTCAAATATTCACTCCCCCCAGACATGATAGCAGTAGAAAGCTACATATGATGGGTAGGATTTTAACAGAAATTATAATGTAAAGTATTCCAGGTGGAGGGAGACACAAAACCAGAAAGAGTAAGAAATGTTTAGACTAATTTTCTAGTAAGTAGAGGGATACAAAGACAATATAATGCTCATGAGCTTTTAGACCCTAGTGTTTATCTATCTCTCTACCCATTTACCTACTTACTACCTGTAGTGGTTTTTAAAATATGTCTACAAATTCTTTGATAGTCCTGGCTTTAAGAAGTAAAGCCTAATTCTCTTTCCCTTAAGTGTGCGCAGGACTTAAGACACTTCTAACGAAGTAAATAAAAGGAAGTGGCAGTGTAAAGCCTTCAGAATCTAGATCTTAAAAAGCAATACAGCTTCCTTCATACTCATGCTCCCAGACTGTTTGCTCTGGAAAGTCAGGTGCCATGTTGTGAGGATACTCAAGCATCCTCTAGAAAGGCCCATGTGATAAGGAATTAAGCCCTCCTGCCAACAGCCATAGGGGAAGCCATCTTGGATCCTCCAGCCCAGCTAAACCTTCAGATGACCATAGTCACTGCCAATATCCTGACTACAAGCACGTGAAAAACTCTGAGCTGGAACCCCCCCAGCTAAGTCACTCCTAAATTCCTCACCCAGAGAAACTATGACATAATGAATGTTTACTGTTTTAAGCCTCTAAAAGTTTTTGTAGTAATTTATTATGCAGCAGTAGATAACTACCATGCTACCTATCAATAAATGTCTACCAAGAATGTCGATGGCTTCAGATATAAATATAAATCATCATGACAATATTCCCAAACAGTATACTAAAGAATAAATAGCCTTTCAACTTGTGGTATCACTGACATAATTAAAAAGCACAGTAAGGACACAGATCATATTTATCATGTTTATCAAATATAAATATATACACCATATATATCTTTGGCATCAATTACAGTCCCTGATTCATAGTAACAACTCAATAAATATTTGTTGGCTGGATGAATGGACTTCTAAGGATGGCTCTGAAGGATATTTTCTTATAATATTACAGCTATCACAGCCTTGGGTTTCTTAGCAAAAGACAAGACTAAGGCAAAATAAATAGAAAAATGTAATTCCTTAAAACTCTCTATAATCAATATATTGCTTTTATTTTTATTATTTAAAATAATAATTTTAGAAGCCCCTCCAAACTGGTATATGTGGAGATGTAGTTTCCCTTCCTACGCCCTACAACTAAGAAAGGAAAGAACCGACTACGTAGCCCTAGAAAATCGGAGATTAAGCGAGAACCAATTTTGAAGGGGACTCTTGTTATGGCAGGACTTCATGAGCAGATTTCCTAGGACACCAAGAACTGGCTGCCAGCTGTGGCAACTGTGCAAGAACAGTACAACAGGATCATGAATGGGAAGACTCTCAATATGAAGTCATCATTTTTTTTTCTTTTAATACATGGCATAAAAGAAGCATGGATGGAATGTCTGAGTGAGAAGTGTGAGGGGGATGGCAGGCTCAGACCTCAGCCTTGTAGACCAGGCGACACACTTGCTTTGTAGATCTTAATGTGGGGCAGCTTTACGTTATGCTGCCCTATTGAGTTAAACTTCCTTGAATCATTATGTTATTGTCTAATAACGAAACATTTGACAGTGTGCTAATGAGGCAAATAAACTAACTTGAGCTTTTAGCTATGTGCTATCAAGTACAAATTTTTTACTGCAATTATGGATTGCCTGGGTGTCCTAGCATGAAACCTCAAGCCTCAGTCATGTTACTTCTCAGTATATGGGTTTATGACAATTTGCTAAAATGGATCAGCTATTAACTCAGTTATCAGAGTATTGTAATCATTCGGAAGAATGACTCAAATACAGAAAAGAAGAGCCTCTTGTTGATTTCCAGTTTTTTTCAACATCAGTTATAGCAACTAGAGAAGACTGAATCATTCTAAAATTATTGTGAAAACTTGCTTAACTTTATTCAGGGTGGAAAACAGATCTTGGCCTTAACAGGGCTCATAAGTCCTGCTCTTCATTGACGTAGTTATTTACCGGTGCTAATAAAGTTTCCTGGACAGGCTACAATATATTTCAAAAGCAACAAGATTGTATTACTCCACCAATCTACAAGGCAGCATGGATGTGATCACAGGATATGCAGGGCTGAAGTAGGTTCCACTCACTGCCAAGTGACTTGCTGAAGTCACTTTTTAGAAAAGGGTGGAGGTAGAATGTGTTGACAAGACTACTATGCATTCCCACCAAGAAGTTCCTCTCAAAAAAAGAAGTATTTGCATAATCCCATTATACCAGAAGCTAGAAAGAACTATGTTGGGCACTGCATGTGTAAGAATAAAGTTCCATCCCTTTCCCCAAAGCAAAGGACCTGCTCTACACCTAACTTCCATGGCAATCTGTTGTGGTGGAAAGCGCATGTGCTTTTGAGAGAGACAAACGTGTACCAAAGCCTGTGTGCTGCTGTACACAGTCAAGATAATCCTGCAGGACACATTTAACTTCTCTCAACTCATTTCGGAAGGAAGGAAGGAAGGAAGGAAGGAAGGAAGGAAGGAAGGAAGGAAGGAAAGAAAGAAAGAAAGAAAGAAAGAAAGAAAGAAAGAAAGAAAAAGAAGGAAGGAAGGAAGGAAGGAAGGAAGGAAGGAAGGAAGGAAGGAAGGAAGGAAGGAAGGAAAAACTGGAGATAACATGCCTTCCTGTAGGAGTCAAGATTTTTCCGATGATAAATGACAGAAACCCAAATCATAGTCACTTAAGCTAAAAAGATTATTTCTTGGGAAACTATGAGAGAAGCTCAGACTCCGAAAGACAGCTTACAGTAGGAGTTAAAGCCAAGACACCTCCTCAAAACTCAAGAACTAAAACCAAAACCTCACCATTGACAACATTCTTTCTAAGTCTTCATCTCTCATCTTTACCTCTTTTTCCGTGTTGGCTTTCCTCACTCCCACTGTGTAGAGCTGTGCTGTCCAACATGGTAGCCATTAACCAAATATGGCTATAGAGCACTTCAAATAGGAAAAGTCTAAATTAAGAGGTGGTACAGAGTAAAATACACACCAGATATCAAAGACTTAGTATAAAAAATATCTCTGATACAAAAAAAATGCATCTGTATAAGATCTCATTAATTTTTATTATATATTGAAATATTTTGAATACAATAAGTTAAATAAAACATCATTAAAACTAATTTCACCTGTTTCTTCTTAGCTTTTAAAATGTAGCTACTAGAAATTACATGTGGCTCACATTTGTGGCTTGCATTATATTTCTCCTGGGCAGTGCTGATCTAGAGCTTTTCCACATGGGGAGGAACATGGCTGCCTACAGTTCTGGACTCAATTCATCCCAGCCTACAAACATCACAGCACAGAAAAAGTTCTCCTCTTCCTACTTCAATTTTCAAATGTTCTAGGGAAGACTCTGACTGAGCCAGAATGGATGATTTATCCACCCCTTGGACTAATCCCTTCCAGGCAGCAGAGGAACTATAATGTACAGCCCACCAGAATCAGAGGGATGGCACAGGGAAAAGAAGAACATGGAATACTATTACAAGAAGGGGAAGAGACATGCTAGGCAGCTAACAACAGATCTCCACTATGCCACCTTGTATGGAAGCAGGAAGGATTAAATATAAACATATGCAGCACTGCCCTCTCTATCAATGGCAAGATTCTGACCAAAATCCCTCTCTGAATGCTGACTGTAACATTAAACCACATACTCTCTGAATAAATAGGTGGCTGTGAGTCATAACACAGAATGGCAGACATAGAAAATTAAGAGGATAAGCACTCTGGATTTCTACACTTGAGTGTTCATTAAATGTACCTAAATCGACCATACTTTTGCTAAACCCTAGAAGCTGGCAGCTTATGAGTAGGATTGATTTTAAAGAGCAATTTGCAACAATCTCAGGTTTACTCTACATTGGTATGAGCTTATAATACTTTTTAGTACAAGTATCTTGACTGATAATGCAGAAGTTTTATGAAGCATATTTATATTATGCTGTGAATCCACTCGGAAATCCAACAGGCTATAAAGTATATAGCAGCAGCTCTCAAACATTTTGGTCTCAGGACCCTTTTTTCTCATGTATTGAGAACTCCAAACAGCTCTTGTTTATGTAGGTTATCTATTTTGATACTTCATGTATCAGAAATTAAAACTGAGATTTAAAAAAAAAAGCAGCTTTCTTGTGGTTTTATCATATGTTTTCCTCTAGAAATTTTGAGTTTTAGGTTTTACATTTAAGTTGACCCATTTGGAGTCAAATTTTGTATCATTCAAAGGTATGGACTGAAGTTCCTTTTTGGTACAGATGTTCAATTGTTCTAGCACCATTTGTTGAAAAGACCATTCTTTTTCTTCTGAATTATCTTTCCACATTTGTCAAAAATCAGTTGTCTATGCAGGTGTAAGTCTATTTCTGGATACTCTATTCTGTTACATTGATATATGCTGATCTATGTGTCTTTTTAAAACCATTACCACCTGTCTTAATTACCGCAGTTTCATCATAAGTCTTGAAATCAGGCAGTGTAAGTCTTCTAATTTTGTTCTTCTCTTTAAAAATTGTTTTGGCTATTCTAGGCCCTTGGTATTTCAAAATAAATTTTAGAATCAGATTTTATTAATCTCTACTGGAAAAAAAAAAAGCTGGCTGAGTTTTGACCTGCTAGTATTGGGTCAGATACATATATCCATTTGGGAAGAAACTGATGCCTTATAATATTGAGCCTTTAACAAATAAACATGGTATACCTATCAGTTTAGGTCTCCTTTAGTGTCCCTCAGCAAGGTTTTATAGTTTTTAGCATACAGGCCTTTCATATCTTTTATTAGATTTATTCCTAAGTATTGCCTATTTTTGATGCTATTATAAATGATATTTTTAAAATTTCAATTTCAAATTATTTGTTGTTAGCATATAAAAATACAGCTGTTTTTAATTATTGACCTTGTATCCTGCAACATTAAAAACACTCACTTAGAAATTCTAAAAGGTTTTCTGTAGATTCCTTGGGCTTTTCTACATAAATCATTATACCATCTGTGAATAAAAACAGTTTTGCTTCTTTCTTTCTGCTCTGAGTGCCTTTTATTCCTTTTTCTTGCCTTATTGCACTGGCCAGAACCTCCAGTATTGAATAGAATTGATGAGAGTAAACATCTATTTTTTTTTAATGTTTATTTATTTTCGACAGAGAGAGACAGAGCATGAGCAGGGGAGAGGCAGACAGACAGACACAGAATCTGAAGCAGGCTCCAGGCTCTGAGCTGTCAGCACAGAGCCCAACGCAGGGCTCAAACTCACAGAGTGCGAGATCACGACCTGACCCGAAGTCGGACACTCAACCAACTGAGCCACCCGGGCACCACGAGAGTAAACAGCTATTAACCATAGAGATAAAGCCTGGTCTTCATCATTAAGTATGATATTAGCCACAGGATTTTCACAGATGCATGTCATCAGGTTGAGGAAGTTCCTTTCCAGTTCTAGTTTGCTGAGAGTTTTTATCAAGTGTCAAATGTTTTCTCTGTGTCTATTAAGATGATCATATGATCTGTCCTTTTAATTTGTTAATTTGGTGAATCATATTGATTTTTAATATTCAGTCACCTTGCATCCTTAAGATAAACCCACTTCATCATGAAGTATCATCCCTTTTATATAATATTGTATTGAATTTGTTAAGACTTCATTTTGAATTTTACATGTATACGCATGAGAGAGACTCATCTGTAGCATTCTTAGAATTGTTTGGGTTTTGTGTAAGGTAATGCTGTCCTCATAGAATCAGCCAGAAAAGTATTCCCTCTTTTTTGATTTTCCAAAGAATGTATGTAGGATTTGTGTATTATTTATTCCTTAAAGGATTGGTAAAACTTACCAATGAAGTCATCTGTGCCAGGAGTTTTCTTTCTGGGAAGGTATTTAACTATGAGGAATAGAAGACTATTCAAGCTATCTGTTTCTTCTTGAACACGCTAAGGTAAAAAGTGAAAAATTTCTAAAATATGAGAACACACAAGCAAACATGTGATTGGCTATCAGTGTGACGATAACATACTAACACACCGTGTAGCCTCTGGAAAATTCCACCATTCACTTCTAAGGTAAATAAACTCTTAACTTGATTTTGAAAATAGTCTTTACTTTATGGACACTCTGAAAGGGTCTTGGACATACTGGAGTGCCAGGACCAAACTCTGTGAAGCGCTGGTCTATGGAACAGAGATTAAGAATACCATCACTAGCAGTATTCCAGGACCTTATTATGCTAATGTGTATGAAGTACCCACATACTGAACAGACATTCAAGCTACTGTAGACTACTTTTAGAGTTAGCACAAAGCTTGAAAATCCTAAATCATCCTTTCATCCTGTTTCAAGAGAGCTAAAACCTTTTATAAGCAACCCTAGAACAGACAATGACATCAACCTTATTTCTGGGTATCACCCCTTCCAACAATACAGTCTGAATGTAAAAACAAAGCTATAGCAAATGGATTCAAGAAAGGAAATGGCGGGGGTCGGGGGTAATGGAGCACCAGGGTGGCTCAGTCGGTTAAGTGTCCGACTCTTGATCTCGGCTCAAGTCATGATCTTATGGTTTGTGAGTTTGAGTCCCACATCAGGATCTGTGCTGACAGCACGGAGCCTGCTTAGAATTCTCTCTTTCTCTCTCTCTGCCCCTACCCCACTCCTGCTCTCTCACTCTCTCTCTCTCTCCCTCTCTCTCTCTCCCTCTCTCTCAAAATAAATAAACCTAAAAAAAATTTTTAAAAGAAAGGAAATGGGTCCAGAAAAAATGGGAGAAAGAGGATGGAAATGATTGTGACATTATTTTATCATGAAACTAGATCAAAATATACATATGTTGCTAAAATATGTTTAAAATATTTTTAAAAGGAAAAATCCCTCTCTTCTGGGCCTATATTAAATGTCATTCTAATCAAGGGCTGCAGGTTATTTCTCCTACTCCAAATCCTAGGAATGCATTTATAGTAAGAAAAAGGGCAAGGGAACACTGGGTAACAGTGAATACAAAACCCAGCTCAGCAAAAAGAACAAAACTGAAAAACCCCAAAGATACTTAAAAGTCTATTGTATTCCAGGATAGGGGAAGCAACAGCACCCAGGGGCCACAGAAAACAGAGAGTAGGCTATAACATGGCTTTTCAAACTATCTACAGTGAAAGAGCAGTTACTGTTTCTTTGGTTTTGTTTTTCCTAATCCTTCATAGATTTATGACTTCATACAAAACATTAAAAATGAGTTATTAGAGGGTCACCTGGGTGGCTCAGTTGGACTAGCATCCAACTCTTGATTTCAGCTCAGGTCATGATTTCATGGTTGTGAGATCGAGCCCCATGCCAGACCCACACTGGGGGGTGAAGCATGCTTAGGATTCTCTCTCTCTCAAAGTAATAAATAAGCATTTAAAAAAATTTTTTCTATTTCTAATAACTCATTGTTTGAAGACACTTTTTAGTTTTATTTATTTATTTATTTATTTATTTATTTATTTATTTATAATAAATAAATATTATTTATTTATCAATAATAAATAAATTATTATTTATTTATCAATTATAAATAAATATTATTCTCTCTCTGAGAGAGAGAGACAGCGCATGAGTAGCGAAGGGGCAGAGAGAGGGAGACAGAGAATCCCAAGCAGGCTCTGTGTTGACAGCACACAGCCCAACATCAAAATGCAAACCAATATTTTTATCAATACAAGACAAGAGGCATATGATTATTCTGTCAAACTGCTTTAAATGTTTCTGAAGACTCTCAATTCTGAACTTACCATTAACTGAAGAGATACACTTTGGGTAGCACTGACTAGAAGAAGGTTCTGACTGCCCCCTTTCCTCTCCCTCATTTTCCCAGGTTGATCATTGAGCTAGATGAGCAAGCACATTAGCTACACGTGTGAAAACTTCAGCCAGTCTGAAACATGGGTCACCCAGAGCTTTAATATTCGGTTTCACATCCTTTGAACCCAATCAGGCCCTTTTCCCTTCTTCTTCCCCCCAGTCATTTTATATATTGTTTCCTGGCAGATTTCTTTTCCTAAATACAAACCCAATCATAGCGCTACTAAAAACAATAAACTTCTCAGATGAATATATAAGGCTCTACCTGTATCACTGTATCTTTAAAACGCCTTCACTTACTTATCTCCTACTACTTCGTACACATGGTCTATGATTTAGACAAACTGCACTGTTCTATTGTTCTCCAAATGTGCTACTATTGCTAGCCAAAATCATGCTCATTCTTTGTCTCTAGCTCCTATCGATACTAACACTCTTCCAGGGCCCATCCCAAATGTCACCTCCTTTATAAAGATCTTTCCTAACCAGATGTAATCTCTCACCAACCCACTAAAGAACCTGGTGCTTCTCTTGTGGTACCGGACTTATTATGAACTGCATTACGGTTGTCTGTGTAGTCATCTTATGCTCCTAACTGGATTTTACTTTTATTCTGAAGTATAAGTTTGCTAATTGATGCAAACGGTTTAACGAGAACAGAGGGCAGTGATAAACTGACCTTTGTCAGGTGCCAAGTGGTGCCTTTATGATGTGGGTGGAGAAAATGTCATCATAGAGAAAAGAAGCTCCACATTAAAAAACAGTCACCTATAATGATCACATCCTATAATCCCTGGGCTACTTGGTTCCAACCTCTACCTCCCCACTTTGTGGTCAAAGGTGGCAATACCTCCCCAGATGCAGGCAAATTCAAAAAGACAACATGACGGAATTAGTCTATAGTTTGCCTTTAAAAACAAACTAAGATTAGTAAAACAAGGAGGTTGGGTTGTTTACAAATTCGGTGTATACTAACTAATGGTGAAGGGTTCTAATGGAAAACTGACCTGATCAATCCTATCCGAAGTTTTGTGCTTATTTCTGGGCACCACAGTTTAAGAGAGATGCTGGCAATCTGGAACATTTCTTGAAGAAAAGCATGAGGATAGAGAAGGATTTAAAACTTATAATAGATATTTAAAGTGTAAAGGATAAAGAATGCATAACCTATAAAGAAGAGAATCTCTAGTTGAAAATACAGGTGTTTCTGTTACAATGTGACATATGCATTCCTTAAAAAAAACTGCATTCTAGTAAATTACATATTAAGAATAAGAGGTTTATGAGAAAAATATGGTAAGGCCTGTATAACTCTGTAACCAAAGATTAGCAAAATGACCAAAGTAACTCCAGTTAAAAATATTAACGTACTTAAACTGCCATGCCATATTCCTAATAAATAAGGAATTATTACAGTAAATATAAGACTTCTGAAAACACAGAGATAGCTTAATGAAAGGTGCTACAAGGAGGTTGGATGGCTGAGTTATTGGGAAGAGTCGGGTGCGGCGGGGGGGGGGGGGGACAGCATCACAAGTTACAGTGGAGAAGCAGGTTGGGGACAAAGTAATGACACCAAACAGGGATAGCTCTGGCTCATTGTCTTGAGTTTGTTTCTTTTCACAAAGATCAGGGGAAATCATGCAATAAATATTTAAATACAAGTCGTATGGCAAAACTGAGCCAAATGGAAGGATATGGAGCGAATGAATGGACATTTTGTGCAACACAATGTCCCTCCACAGCTTGCTACGTTCATCTGTATTAGTATACTTTGGATTCAGCTGATGTTATTTAATGGTCAAAAATTAACGTGATAGGAAAACTCAACTATAAACCATGGTAACTTTTGTATGATACTGACATGTGTCCACTACCAATCATGCACGAATTGTTTCATGTTATTGAAGCACCCTGTTTCGAAGAACAGACTGTACTTGAAGGACTATCACCATATACGGGGACAGCGTAGCAAAGCAGGTCAGCTAACCGTCATTTGAGATACATCTATATTCTAAAATTCTCACTTAGAAAATGAAAACACAAGCATGCCATAAAAAATAAGAGCAAAATAAAACGAAAGAACACCCCAAAAAAAGGAAGTTCACAGAAACTACCTGTGATTGTTCTTCATTTTTAGTAGGAAAATATATTGTTGTCAGAATTACCATACATTATATCTGGAAATCTAGGGCAAGTGTAAATTTGGGCTTTGAATTCTAGATGGGGGAAGTCAGGACAGAGGAAACAAGAAGCAACAAATATAGTTTATCTTACTTTCAACAGAATACTTACTTTCTTCCTAGTCCACAATAAATTCGATACTTTGAAATACAAATTAAATGACTAAATAAAATCAAAACCATTTCTATTCCTTGTCTACTGCAAGCTCAGACATATATTAAGTACCATCATATTCATTATCTCATTAATAATATTGGAGGGATAGCCTGACCACATTTTAGCAGGGAGACTAAGACTCAGAAGAGAATTTAGTAAATTACATGTTACTAACAGATTATTTAAAAATAAAAGAGAAGATGGAATAAAGGAAGGATGAAAACAAGGAAGGAAAGGAAACAAGGAGGAAGGAGTAGCAGGGAGTCTTCAACCACACTGAAGATTCTAGTAATATAAACTGAGAGATCATGGTATTAAAAACCACTCAACCTCACTGAACCAAATCCCTTTACTTATCTTTCTGTGATGTCCCCAGGGTTTTGTGAAGAAATATTCCCCTCCATAGTCTAGAAAAGGGATTGGCAAACAACTGCCGACAGGCCAAATCCAGCCCAGTGCCTGTTTTTGAAAATAAAGTTTTATTGGAACCCAGCCACACTCATTCATTCACATATTGTCTGTAGCTGCTTTCATGCTGTGACAGCAGAACTGAGTAGTTGTGAAAGAGACCATATGGCCTGCAAGCCTAAAATTTTACTATCTTGCCCTTTAGAGAAGACGTTTGGGGCCCCTGATTTAGAGTGTATTTTTCTCTAAGCCCCGCTTCTCTCTCTAGAGGAGGGAGGTGGAACAAGGACAATGAACTAAAAGCAGCCATGGGTCCCCTACTTCATGAAGGAAGAAAGGGAAGTTCCCTGAAGAGTAAGTTTTCAGATCATCTCACTACCTTCTTCGCGATTAAGTCTCAAATGCTAAATTTGGCTCAAATTTAGCAATGATAAATCAGACTCATTACAAGAATAAACAGATGCCCTCTCCTATTTGACTAGACACAAACTGTTTCCTTTGAGATAAGATGAGGGTTCCCTATGAATTCTTTATGGTCTTTCAAGCACCAGACAACTGTTTTGCCTTAAAACCAGATTTCACAAGAATGAGTTAAAGCAATCTTTATTTCTAAAAGCGTGACTTTACTGGATCCAAGAAATTCCCTAAACTAAAAGGTCTCAAATTCTGAGGCATCATTTAATCTGTGGTTTAGAGAAAAATCTTTGTGAGGTCATCCTTTGAATTTATAGTCATTTATCAGGATCAGAAACCTTTTTAATGTTTGCTATCTTATGCTTGCAGAGAAATGACTATAGTCAATATATATCACCCTAACAAGCTTGCTGGATTTCAAATAAAGAGAATATTTTGGGGAAATTATCAGTTTCCTTCCCAGCAAATACGTAAAACTAAATAAACTTTCAAACAATTCCAAATAACAAAGGACAGTGCAAGAATTCATCAAAAAAAAAAAAAAAAAAAAAAAATCCCAGAGAAATTCATTGGTCTAACTCTTCTTATGGGTGCACAGAATGTAAAATCCTCCCCTGTTTCTAAGGGAAGGTGAGAAGAATGAGAAATTTCAAAACTTCAAATTTACTAAAACTCAATCTTTGATAAGTCACAAAATGTGACTGTCACACACACTTTTTTGACATGCATGCCATTACCTATTTTCCCTGACTATATGAAAGAACGAGAGTACCACTTAAAATTGGTTTCCCCAGCCATATTCCCTTGAAACTTTCCAAAGAGAGAACACCAGTAAGATTATCATATTCAAGTCTGTCATGAATTAAAGCTGTTGCCTGAAAAACCTTCTCCATGACTGTTTTGGCTAGTATGCTATCATTTCAGTTGTTTCTTCTTGACAATTTCACTTGGTCTTTTCAGTTTTTCAAGTTTCCATCCCATCTCCCAAACTCATTTTGCCAAATACCCACTGGGTATATTTCCTACTCACCTGCACTCTCATGACCACCAATAATCTGGTCTCTCCCTGACCATTATACTGCAGTGTTCTCTATTCTCACCCTCCCTATGGCTCCAGGCAAAGCAAATGTTTTTCTTCTTGGGTCTAATCTTGTTCATTCAATGGCATTTGAGCATTCCCTTCTTCATTTAACATTTTTAAATCTTTGGCTTACACAACTCTGGGCTTCTACCTAGATGACAACTCTCTTCCATTGGGCCCTCCAAGTTCAGGCCTTGGCTTCCCCATAGTTGTATGTTACACTTCCTCATTTTGGTTTCATGATCCTCTTCTCTACTTTGATCACTTAGCTCCTCTCTAGTCCCTGCTGTCAATAATGAAGACTAGATATTCTGTCAACAGCTCCAAATAAACACTTAACAGTCTTGGGCAAGTAAATGAAACTTCTTAGGGCCTCACTTCATTCTTATGTCAATTAAGTAAATTCTCTAGGAAAAGATTAGAGGAGGGGTTTCAGAGCTGTGAGGGGGAATATAAGCAAAGTGACAGTACTGTGAATTCTCACAACACTGGCAGGACAAGGAGGGGAGCCTCCCATCTCAGATTAATAGCACAGTTAGGGAATAGTATAAAATAGCACTGCACGGATGGCTAGGCTCTGGAAGCAGGATCCAAGAAACCATTATTTGTTTCAAGCGAAGATTAAAGGAGACTACCCTAGCAGTAATATTGCAGAGAAATTGGACAAGGGAGGGAATGAAGCCAAAGAAATAAAATAGGAAGCCATTACCATGATAATCCAGGGGTAAAGAGATCAGGACTACCTGCTTAATGACGTCTGAAATCATTCTTCAAGCATTCAAGATCTTTCCAAGGCATCTTTCCAGTTTTCTCTCTCATGCTCTACAAGAAATTTCTCTTCCAGCCTAGATTATTATTCCCTGCTCCCTAAATCAAGTGTGTCCACTGTCCCACCAAGAATGACTTGATCAACAACATCTTAGCTGTCTATCTTCCCTTTCCAGTCTTTAAAAGCTATGCCTCTTTCAGGGTCTAGTTTATGCCTAAACTTGGTCACAAAGGTTTCTCTAACAATTCCAACCTGTAACAATCTGTGCATTTTTAAAGGCCTACTGTACATGTAGCATGCAAATTAGTACTTATTTTTTTATTTTTTAGTGCTTAATTTTTTTTAATTAATGTTTTTAACTATATTTTACCAACTATAGTATAAGATATTTGGGAACCATAATTATCCTTGTATTCCTTTTTTTTTTTTTTTTTTTGCTTGTCTAATCCTCTACAGATTCTAGTATCACTTTAAATCAAAATCACTTTAAGTCAAAATCAATACTTCAGGGTTCTGCACAGTAGTATTGCACTGAAGACCAAACAAGCCAAGTCAATATGGTCTGGGTCAGGGTCTGGGTCAGGGTCAGGGTTACAGGATGGAGAGACAGATAGAAGGATGGATAGATAGATAGATAGATAGAGTGAAGCCACGCCCATTCTGTACACTCTGCTTCAGTTGTTATAAGCAGCTGAGGACACTAGGGAGGAGGGTAGAGGGGTTCTGGAGCTACCCCAGTTCCAGGTCTTCCTTCTGTCACCTGCTGGGTCCCACTAAGATCCCCCTAACGTCACTACAGTGTAAGTCAAGGAAAGAGAAGAAGGGCCTGGATCCCATCTCTTCCTCCTCACTAACTTCTCAGACTCTACCTGATCCAGCATCATTCCCATTTCCAAGTCGGCCTGACCTCCTGAGTTAAAACAAAATGATTCATGTGTTAACACAATTAAACTCTCCCCAGTGGCGGGGAGTTTCAGCATCCCTGCAGGTCAGATCTCCAACCACCTTAACTCCACATCACAAAGAACAAAAGGCTGTCTTGGGCTCCCCCATGTCTCACCTCTTTTCCACTGTCACTTCCATTCAAGCCCTTTCTGACTACCTTTTCTCTTCTTCATGGTGTCCCCGGAGTCCCTGCGCACTGCATCTCCCACCTTCATCTTATCCAGGGACACCCATGTCACTCTCCTCCTTTGTCCTGCCCATTTTAGGGCTTCACAGAGCACATCAACATCTCACCTCTGAAAACCACTCCGGATAGATTTACCTTGGAACACAGACCACTGCAGCTCTCACTTTAGCGTCCTTCCTCAATCTCATTTATTCTTTCTACGGCAAGACAGATGTAAGGAGGCCTAGCTTCCCATTCTGACAGCTAAAGTGAAAATAATCTAGCAATACAAAGTGTTTCTTGCTGCAGTGTGGTGTGCTGGAAAGACCACTGGCTTTAGAGCCAAGGAACCTGCATCCAAATCCCAGTTCCACAAATTGCTACCTGGATCACTTATATAATGTTGCCTCCAGAGTCCTTATCTATTTAAAAACATGAAGGGAAAAAGTTACCTTGCAGAGTTGGTGAGAATATTAAATGAGATCATATATAAAGTACCTAGTCCGGTTCTTACAAACAGTATTTATTCAATACCAATTGGTTCCCTCTCCTCACTCCCACCATTCTAAGCTTATCACTGCCAGCCCATTAATAAATGAGGCTGGAGGCACCAAGGAGGGCCGCAGTCATGCCATCACTGTGCCAATAAATCCATTTACGTCTGAGTCTATTAAGCCAAAATAGAAATCCATAGCTCTTACTTAGAGCAGTAGCTCTTAACCCTGGGTGCACATCAGGATTACCTGGGGAACTTTTAAAATATGATACTTGGGCTTCACCTCCAAAAACTCCAGTTTCATTGGCCTGAGGAGGGCCAGCAATCAGTGCAGCCCAGCATGGGAACCACTGACTAAAACTAACTGGCATCATCTGGAGTTAAATGGAATCCAAGGACCCTTGGAACTTCATGCCCACTTCTGTAAGTTCTCCCAGACAAGACCATGCTGAACAGATGCAATCTCCCCAAATTTACTTTGGTTCCGTAGGCTCCTAAAATAATCTCAGGGTACCAAGCCACTTCATATGGATCTCTGTCATGTAATATGATATCAATCAAAGTGGAAAAGTATCCAATAAATATGCAATAGAATTTTGGTGTACCACATATCTCAAAGGAAAACACAATACACACCTCAGGAGATCATTTTAAAATGTACTTTCTATGCCCTAGAATACCCAAAAATCTAGGTCTAAACTGCTTTCTCTATGAAATTATACATTAGTTATATTTTAGTTAGTGGCTCCAGTCACAAATTCACCAGCCTTATGAACAGGATGCGTATGTGATGGTTAACTCTATGTTTCAACTTGACAGGGCTAAGTAGTGCCCAGATAGCTCGTGAAACACGATCTCTGGGTGTTTCTTTGAGGGCATTTCAGGAAAAGATTAGCATTTGAACCAGGAGACTTCATCAAGAAGATCCACGCTCACCAACGGGGGAGGGCGTCATCCACTCCTTGAGGGCCCCAACAGAACACAAAGGTTGAGGATGAATTCTCTCTCTCCCTCTTTGTCTCCATCTCTGTCTCTGTCTCCTCCCCTCTCCTCCTGCTCTCCTCCTTTCCCCTTCTTCCTCCCCTCCCTTGAGCCAGAAAGTCCATTTTCTCCTGCCCTTGACATGAGAACTCCTGGCTCGCTCGCCTTCACACTCCATGATTTACACCAGGGCCTCCTCTCCTCCCCTGGTTCTCTAGCTTGCAGACGGCACACTGTAGACTTCTTGGCCTCCGTGACCTTGTAAACCAATTCTTGTAATAAATATCCTCTCAAAAGTATTCTGTTTTTTCTGTTTCTCTGGAAACACTGACAAATACAAAATGGTTCCCTAGTTCAGAATCAGCGTCTGTACATCTGAAGGCGAAACGTGGTGCCAATCCACCTACTGCTCTCATAGTCCGGCAACGGATGACCACCCTATGCCCTGGGGCGTGGTGCCTTATCTGCCTGAGATTTTCTCCAGAACACCCTTCCACAGCCTACCTGGCTATCAGACTGCCGTGGCCAACACACAAAAGTATTCTGTTTGGCCAGCGGTGTTTAAAAAAAATATTTATCCGTTGCCGTCACTTAAAAAGCAGCCATTTTTTCCAGATAAAAACCCTTGAGAATCTAGGCTCCTTTTCATAACATCTGTATATGTGGCAGCAGGAGGCCCACACTTTCACAGGCAACAACTCTGTAGCTGAGTAGCAGCTGCTGCTCTACATGAAGCACACACGTGCCGGCTCTCTACGGCTCTCACCATTTCTCACTGTGTTATATACATCCAGCCAGATTCATGCCTCCTCAGTACCTGCCTGGCCCTGAGAGCACCTGCAGTTGCTAACCTACATGTGATAAGAGAAAAGGATGACTAAGCAGGTTGAACCCGCCAGTCAATGTCAGGTTGAGGAGGCAGCTCCTTCCCACACAAGTAGTCTTGGACTCTCCCCCATGTTAATGACCTTCTTACACCATGTAGGATTTCAGTCTGGATATCTGCCTGAGACTCTCTACCTGTCCTGGGCCCTGGAAGCTGTCTGGATAACCTGACCTTAATTCCTGCTGTCCGCCTCTGTTTGGCAGAGTGACCTGTGTTCCACTACCCTGCACTGACCGTGCCCTGACTGATCAACCATGGTGGCTTCTGAAGGGTAAGAAGGTTGAGCACCTCATCTCCCAACACACACGGCCCAATGCAGCTTTTTCACCTTCAATTCATTTCCATACAGCGTTATGATTCAGACACCACAGTGGGACTAAACTACTGTAGCAAGCAATCCTTCAGACTGTGTCAAGTTAAATGATGCTGAGAAGATTACTGTAGAAACCAGAAGTCCAAGTACTTCAGTCGTAGTAAGTTGGTTATGGTACTACCGCTGGGCTGGGCCAGGGCTCAATGGAACCCAGTGTAGAGACACTCCAGTAACCGCTTACACAACTGCCATAAAATGAATTTTTAGTGTATGTTTTTTCTCAAAGAACAGGTCACGAGGCTGAATCCTAGTCATTAGAAGTTGCTGCTCTTGATTTCCTTTAGGATGTGGTGAAAACTGACTTGTGTATGTTCTTGTCTTTATTCTTGGGTCTGAGAATTATTAAACCTGAGTATATGAGGCTGGAAAGCAGTTTTTCTTTTTCAGGGAAGCCATACTCCATAGTGAGATAACATACAACCTTCTCTGGTTTAGTAACTAGAGTGACTCTTACACTTTTGTCATTTCAGTAATCTGCCCTTTATTCTGGGACCACAATTTCTCAACATAAACACACCAGTTGAGAAGTTCAAGGGTGCATACCTGGCCCAAGTGGGACGGACACAGGAAAGCTGATCTATGTCTATCTGTAGATTATCCTGCTATGTGGACCACAGAAACAGGGGATTTGTACTACATCTCCCATTTCATTTCTGGTAGTTTGTGCTGGATTTCCACCACCCACAAATAAAGAATCCTAATTAATACAGAAGTATTTTTTTTTCCTGAGTTTTTATGTAAGTGATTTATCTGACCCACTGACTTACCTCATCCAAGAATAAAATTTAGACACTGAAGTCAGGACTCATTCTCAGAATAAATTCACTCTAGTCCACGTAAGAACCATATATGCCGAAAGTATAACATTAAGTAAAATCATATCATCGAATATTTAATGGATTTTTCATTCTCACATGAAAAAATTCTTTTCATGGATAAAAGAAGTATGCTTGGAAATATAAACTTATTACGTGGATGATGGCTTCATCGTGGTACAAAGAAATTTCACTGTAGCAAATCAGTATGTCGTCAAACTCCATGTTATTTCAATATTTAAAATTCTACTTCACTTTTCATTTCTTTGGGATGGTGAGGCAAAACTACATTGATGCTGAACAGTATCCTCATCCTAAGAATCTGAAGACTTTATTTTCGGACTGAGACTATCAGATAGCAGCCTGGTAATCAGATTAGGAGCATCCAAATGCTAATAATATGTAAATCAGTTCCTAATGCAAACTCAGTTTTTAGAGTAGTACAGCCAAATGTCCCAAGGTTATGATACGAAAACTTTAGGAACTTAGATTTTAAAACCTTTAATGGGCATTCTGGATTACTTCCACTAGGCAGGTATTTTTTTCCTGGTTGTTTTGTGTTATACAAGAAAGTTTTTTCTTTTTCTTTTTTCTTTCTTTCTTTCCTTCCTTCCCTCCTTTTCTTCCTTCCTTCCTTCCTTCCTTCCTTCCTTCCTTCCTTCCTTCTCTCCTTCCTTTTTCTGTCCTTGTGGCTTTATTCTTTTTGCATGGATTAAAGATCCAGAAAGACATCAGTGCTGCAATGTAGGCATTTCATCTATGGTAGAAACGTCATTTCATAGTACCTTGGGGGTGTGGGGGGTTGGGGGGGAAGCTTTCCGGTTTTGCCAAATAGTTTCCACCTTTTTCCTATCTGACTAGCAAGGAAAGTAAGGACATAATAATACAAAGTTAGGACTCTTAGAGTAGAAAATATGGAAATTTGATTTTGAAAAGAAAAAAATTAGATTATAATACAAGATATATTTTTTGCCTTGACCCTCAAGAACATGAGCAGGGGCAACATTAGATTCAAATAAACAAGACAACCCATCGAACTGATAAGGCCCAACAAATCAAAACAGATTCTGTCACTATAAATAATGGATTGACGTGATTATAGAAATAACGTTCTCTCATATACTATTGAATTTGGCTTTAAATGAGCTGAAATAGAGTTTTAACTGGAATCCACGTGGGTCGATGAGTCTGTGATCTAAGTTTCCAAGGAGACTGCTTGCTACTCGAATAGAGCATAGTAATTGCTAAAACCAAATTAATTATGCTTGGTAATCACAGATATAATATGCATATTTTCCACAACAGGAGTGTGGAGAAACTGATATAAATTGCTGACTTCCATTCTTACTTGGACTTCATAACCCTTAGACACAGAGTGGAAAACTAGTCAATGAGAAATTAAAAACGAAAGTTTAATGAAGCACAAAACTCCCATGTTTTACTTAGGGTGAAAGAAAATAATTTCCCCACCTTGAGTGAAAGGTATTTTTTTTAACGTTTCATTTATTTTTGAGAGAGAGAGAGACAGAGTACAAGCAGGGGGGTGGGGGCAGACAGAGAGGGAGACACAGAATCCAAAGCTGGTTCCAGGCTCTGAGCTGTCAGCACAGAGTCCTATGCAGGGCTGAAACGTGAATCATGAAATCGTGACCTGAGCCCAAGTCAGACGCTCAAGTGACTGAGCCATCCAGGTGCCCCAAGTAGAATGTATTTTAACGTTTATTTATTTTTGAGACAGAGAGAGACAGAGCATGAACGGGGGAGGGTCAGAGAGAGGAGACACAGAATCTGAAACAGGCTCCAGGCTCTGAGCAGTCAGCACAGAGCCCGACGCGGGGCTCGAACTCACGGATAGTGAGACCGTGACCTGAGCCGAAGTCGGACGCTCAACTGACTGAGCCATCCAGGCGCCCCAAGTAGAATGTATTTTAAAAAGCGTTCCCTTGGGGCACCTGGGTGGCTCAGTCGGTTAAGCATCTGACTTCAGCTCAGGTCACAATCTCACAGTTCATGAGTTCGAGTCCCATGTAGGGCTATGTGCTGACAGCTCAGAGCCTGGAACTTGCTTTGGATTCTGTGTCTCCCTCTCTCCTGCCTGTCCACCCTGCCCCCACCCCCTGCTCATACTCTGTCTCTCTCTCAAAAATAAAAAATAAAAAATAAAAAGTGTTCTGTAATCTTTTCTATGGTCTATAGCTTATATTCCACCAAACCATACTTCCAATCAAGATTAATATCTAGTATTATTTATGGCTACAATATACCAGGAAACTTGTACAAGGTTTCTTTCTCTCTAAATGATTGTAAATACCATTAACTCTCTGCACAACATCAAATTAGGAAGGCAGACATTTCTCTTCCATTAGACTAAAGCTATACAACTACAGGGCTGAGGGCAGCTAGCTATATCTTAAATCCCAACCCAGATCCTCATTTGTGATGAACCTAGGCCTTGTGTTACGACTTTCTGTTCAAACCTGCTCCCTGGTCCATTTGGTTTCTTTCATGCTAACCACAGCCTAGTCACTGGGATTCTGCCTCTTATGTGCAAAGCATCTGCAGACCCCAGCCCAAAGTGACTCTCCCCCAGCCACACCTTGCCTGCAACACATTTTAAAGAATGCCATATAGGGGCACCTGGGTGGCTCAGTCAGTTAAGCATCTGACTTAGGCTCAGGTCATGTTCTCACAGTTCATGCATTCTAGCCCCACACTGGGCTCTGTGCCGACAGCTCAGAGCCTGGAGCCTGCTTCAGATTCTGTGTCTCCCTCTCTCTGCCCCTCCCCGACTTGTGCTGTCTCTCTGTCTCTCAAAAATAAATAAAAACATTTAAAAAAAAAAAAAAAGAATGCCATATACACTGGTCTAAATCAATTCTGGACAGCCCAACAATGAAGGTGCCTAAGATGAACTACTGACATAAATAAGGAAAATGAGATGCCCTTTAGCACACAATAATTAATATGCAATCCTACCCAAAGAATGCCTTTTAGACAACTTCCATGAGAGTCTCTCCTCCCAATAAGATTACTAACAGTGATTGTTTTCCCCAAATTTAGTTTACTTATTATGGATTTTATTTTGTAAGGAAAATTCATTTTGAAATTACTTTTAGGGCTACTATTTTAGCTTTTTGATAACAAACTCAGTAATCTTTGTATAGTAAATATTTTTAATAAATTCATCATCTGAACAAAATGCAGGCAAGCCAATCATACAAATATTCAGAGTCAAATAATTACTTTAAAAGCTCATTTACATTCTCACACTGATATCGTATATTTTTACCTTGAGAAGGTAGGTGGGAATATTGCTGAAATCCACCGGCAACTTCAAGAGGAAACGAGCTGAAAATTCACCAGTCTGTAGGACAAAAGGTATAATAATAAGATTAAAATAAAAAATTGATTGTAAAGTAACAATTATCACCAAGGCCACAAGTTCAACCTGTTCAAACTGGAGGCATTTTCAGTTTGGGTTTCCTAACATCAAGCAAGAAAAGAAGGTTGGAAAAGTAGGGAAAGATCAAAAAGAATTATTATTAGCTACTAAAAGCACAATCAGAATTTTTTAAATCTGCATTTTTAATGTGCAATAAAATTATAAGGTAGCATTACCTTTTTGGTTTTTTTAAGTGTAAAAAATATACATGAATATATGATTTTTTTTAATCCAAGCAATAAAGACAGACCTGTCCCTTTGATTCATTTCTTTTCACTAAAGCATTCAGACCAATTCGCTAAGATTTATAACTCACAGATGACTGACATGTATCACCATGCCTTATAGTATGTCTGGAAATACATACATAGGTCAAACTTCTACCCTTATAATATAAAGCAATCTATCAGTAGGTACCCCAAATAAGATTCTAATCTCCTGGACAGTCTATTAGCATCCATCACCAACTAATAACTTTTCAGTAATTCTCTCAATTCTCTTTCCATAGGAAAGATGTACAGAGGTTTATAGAATTAAAACATTTAGCCAAGCCTAAAAATAGCTTTTACTTTTCTTTAAAGAAAAAAAATTCATGTAAAAGAAAAAAGTTTTCCTCTCACTTTGTGATGATGGGAAATCAAAGTTGTTTTTTTTTTCTTTTTTGGGTTTTTTGTTTGTTTGTTTTGTTTTGTTTTGTTTACAATGGGAAAGTCTAAGGCATCACATTTTTTTAAAAACACTTTGTCACAGTATGCAGAAGGGTCTTTCCAGTTGGGCTAACAGACACCTCGGGGTTCCAAGGAACCTGTCTGCAAAGGCCACAAGGAAGGGTGCTGAGCTGGTGGTATCCTGGGTCTTTCAACCTCTCTCACTACATGTCTGCAGTTCAGCTTGGGATTTTGACATACTGGGTTTCACTATAACAACTTGTTTGAACAAAGAACTCCAGGAATGATCTAGAACTACTCTAAAGAGTGGGTCTCTATCCTTTTTATATTTTGTGAACACTAAACAGCTCCCAATGTCTCCACTGCCTTCCCCCTTAAAAAAAAAAAAAAAAAAAAAAAGCACCTCAGGTTACTAAAACACATCTTTAGACATAGCAAGCATTTACAAATATTTTTTTATGGATCAGTGAATGAAGGCACACAAGCACACATGCACAGCTCTCCAGAAGACTGCACATCAGTCACCACACCTGTCTATAATGACCCTAGGAACTGGGTGCAATTTTTAAACTCTGACCTAAAACCTTGAAAAGGCAAACAGAAATATAAACCTTGAGCTCAAAAGATAAAAGTGATAACGACCATCTGCATGGGAGTTGTTGTTTTGCCGCTTATAACATCTTTTAATTTACATCAACCTCCAGCTAAGGACGGAGCACTTCCTCATTGCCACAAGCCTAACCCCATGACACAAAAAGCAGAAATGAGAGAACTGAATGGACAGACTCAAAGCTGAGGCAAGCCAGATAGACTCACAGCAGCCACTGTGCCGCCAGAAATGTCAGTGGTGAGAAACAAGGAAAAGCATTGGTGCTGAGCAGCTATCCTCAGTACCCAATGCCAATACACGCAGGCTACTTGAAAGAATAGTTAAGAGTCACCTAAGGATCTACAAACAGCTTGCATCTCAGTAGGTGGAAGGAAAAGGTTTGTGAAAGAGCCTATTAAAACTCTTACATTTTATCAGAGTCCAAGATGACCAGAAAGGTATGGTCTTGGTGTTTTGTTAAGCAACTGGAGGACTCTACAATTAATACCACCTGGTCAGTGGGATTCTTTGGACCTAAGCACAGGGGCTCCTACATTGAAAGAGGTGAGTATAGGGATAACGTGTAACACTACAGATTTCTACGAGAGCTTATTAGAGGGGTATCTGGCCCAGTGGGAATTTGGGGGTATGGGAAGAATGAAAAGTCTTCCTTTGGTGCTGGTAGAGCACCACAGGGTAAGGGACATTCATCAAAGAAGACAAATTCCCAACCACTATCCCCATTCTTTCTCCTATATAAGCAATTCTCCCCTCTTTATCCACTCACTCCCACCAGCATGCAAACATCATTTAAAAAGTCTTTCCGGGGGTGCCTGGGTGGCTCAGTCAGTTCAGCATCCAACTTCAGCTAACATCATGATCTCGCGGTCATGGTCTCGCCGCTCGTGAGTTTGGGCCCCGCACTGGATGAGCCCAAGCCCTGCTTCCGGTGAGCCCAGCTTCTCTCTCTCCCTCTCTCTCTCTTTGCCCCTCATGGGATTCTCTCTCTTTCTCTCCCTCTCTCTGCCCCCTGCTCACTTGTGCCCTCTCTCTGAAAAAAAAAAAAAAATCTTTCTTAACTTCATACCTCACTTCAGGTCCCATCTCAGTTCTCTGTTGAACTTCACAAAACAATCTCCTGTAAAGAACTGGTCTATACTCAACGTACACATTTCTCCTTTTACTATTCTCTCTGGAACCCTCTCCTGTCAGCCCTTCCTCCCCACCAGCCAACCCCCACAGCCCATCAGGGTCACCAATGACCTCCCCACTGCCAAACCCAATGGTCATCTCTCTGTCCCCATTTTATTACTTGTTCTCTCTGCGGCATTTTGACATAGCTGATTATTACTCCTTACATTCTTCCCTTTGTTTCCAGGATCCCACTCTCTTGGTTCTTCTTTACTTCATTGGCCTCCCCTACGGTCTCCTGGCCTCTGAACTCTGGTGCACACCACCACAGCTCAGATCAAGATCTCTCTCCTTCCTTGACACTTCCTTGGTGATCTCATCCAGGCTCAAGATTTTCAATACCTTTTATATGCTGATGATTCCCAAATTTTCTATCTCTGCCCAGACCTTTTCCTAACTTGTTTCATGTATCCAACGATCGTGAGTAAAACCAAACCCTTGGTTTCCTTCCTTTGATATTTATTCTTCATTTTAGTAAACGGCAATTCCATTCTTTCAATCCCTCAGGCCAAAAAACCTCAAGATCTTGACTCCTCTCTTTCTCGCTTGTCCTACATCCAAGGTGGCAGCAAATCCTGCTGATTCTACCTTCAAAAGAGATCCTCAGCCCCAACCCCTTCTCGCCACCACACAACCACGTGATCTGAGCCACAGCTACCTCTAGCTTAGACGGTTGCAATCACCCCCAACTGCCTCAGCCCTTGTTTGCCAGCAGTCTGCTTCCATCGCCATACACACAGCAACCCTTTTAACACATTAGTCAGATCACGATCCCCCTTTGCTCAAAACTCTCAGACGGTTAAGTATAGCTTCTTTATAGAATAATCTGACAAGGTAACAACTGAGCAGAGCCGTGAAAGAGGTGAGGAAGAAAATCATGTGGGATGTGGGGGAAAAACATCCCAGGCAAGGAAAACAAGAAGTATAATAAGGGGTGATGCGGCCCTAGATGTTCAAGAAAGAACAAGAAGGACAATGTTACTGGAGCAAACAAGTACTAATACTGATCAAAGCTCATGCAGAAACTCTCTTTTCCTAACCCCAGTAGGACGTGCAACAATCGCTCATAAAATTAGTGAACACTAAAGTGACTACTTCATCTATGTGGAACATTGGGTAGGTCATTTCTGGGGATGTTGAGAGAGGTTTTTTAGAAGTACTAAGGGATTAGAAGAGGTTGGGGAAGGGAGGTGGCTGGATAGACAATAATAAATCAAACTCAATTCATCTTCATTTTCAGTTTAGAGAAGCAACCAATCAATAAATAGCCATTGTTAAAATGGCAATAGCCAAGTTAAAATGGCGATCTCAAAATGTTCACATTGTTACACCCAATGGCTCATCTATATTTAGGGGAAAAAAAACAATGAAAGGAATAAAATGTACGATTTAAAAATTAAAACAAGTCTTGTACATATAAGGTAATGGGAAATATAATTACGTATTTAGCACTTGGACTCATGTGAACTGCTAGTTATTTTAGTCCATCCACTGCATTTTAGCTCTTTTGCCCTATTTTAGTTTGTACAATATATTTTTATTCTACCAGCTATTTTAGACCAACATTCCTTTTAAAACGCTCAGACAATCCCTACTTTATCCCCTCTCAAAATGTTGATCCTAGAGCTAATATAAATTTATGTTTATTGGCAAAAGACTGATTTACACGACTAAATTAATAATAAAAGGCATGTGGATCCAAGGACTAAGAGGAGTTTGTGTTTATCAGCAATGGGCTGATTTGCACAACTAAATTCGCAACACGAGAAACTCGAGACTGTGAAAGGAAATTTGGTTCTCTGGAAACCGCAGAAAGTGTTTTTTGATCTCCAACTTTCAAGCTGACCGTACAGTCTTTATTTTGCCATTGAGAGAATAAAGAAAACTTAGCACTTGTTTCTCACAGGGTTGGAAGTGCTGGAAACTACAACTCAAGAATTCAGCTTTCAGTTCTGCCACTGACTTTCCTTGTGACCTGGACGTCATCTCTTTCTGTGTAACTAAGTAAATGCTGATTTAAAACATACCTTAATATAAAATTTGAACCATAAATTATATAAGGAGTAAACCATAAGTGAAAAATCCTTTCTGAGTTCTACCTCAGATGACTTTTTCTGTGTTTTTATATTCGAAGTTCCAACAGTTATTCAAGCAATTTACGGTCACGCTGTTGTCACGTCAAAGATTGCTTCCATAGCAATCTTTCCTGTAAGCTGAAAATGAGACATTTAGATGCAGCCAAGTGAACAGAATAATTTGATTTTTTTGTCAGTCCTTGGTCAAACCTTCTCTTGGATAGATGTAGAAAATTATCTGACCTCTGACTGTGAAAATGTCAGCCGTTCTGCCAACTGCCTTCATGGCAATTTCCCCAGCTTAGCAATAAATATGTGCATCCTTCCTTTTTTTTTCAAGTTGTAGTACACTGGCAAGTAACTTAAACTAATAAGACTATGAGTTTTGGCAATTTATTAAATCTAACTTTTCTTCTGGTAATAGCGGCTATGTCATGTGACAGGTAGTGACAGGCAGACATCTTGTGCAGAATGGGCTCCAAACCCAGGTTACTATGTAAAGGGAAATTTGACTTCCTTTCTGAGAGGTTGTTCCTTTGTCAACAAACAAGCTGTCATCCGAAATTGACTGCTTCTATCACTTAGACAGCTAAAAGCTAAGAAACACTCAAGAATGACTATGACTTTGGAGCACCCGGATGGCTCAGTCGGTTGGGCGCCCAACTCTTGATTTCAGCTCAGGTCATGATCTCATGGGTCATGAGATTGAGCCCTGCGCTGCGCTGATGGCACAGATCCTTCTTGAAATTCTCTCTCCCCCTCTCTCTGCTCCTCCCCTGCTTGTGTTCTCTGTCTCTCAAAATAAATAAATAAACATCAAAAAAGAAGGAGGAGGAGGAGGAAGAGGAGAGGGAGGAAGAAGAGGAAGAGGAGGAGGAGGAGAAGGACTACAACTTTAATAGGATGACAGTCTGATGGTGATTCTTCAAATGGACTCTGACAACCAATAGCCTAAGTCTGGAGACTATTCCTTGGCAAATGCGTAATTACTCATTACACGTGAAAAGGAAAGCCAAAGCCAGTCTAACGAGGATTTCATAACATCTCATTCTTTACCAAATGTTTTCTAAGCTATATTATTTAATTATCCCAAAACCCTGTTCTATAGATATAATTCACTTGTTCCTATTTTAGAAATGAGAAAATTTAGGCCTAAAACAGTCAAGAAACTTGCCTACAGCCTTTGAGAGAGCAATAAAGAGTCAGAGCTCAAGATTCATTCCCCATTCATCACTATGGGTTAAGAGCCTAAAATGTGTCAGGCCCTATATTAGGTACTGCAAATATAATGAGGAAAAGAGACATGGCCCCTGCCCTCTTATAGCTTATCATCTAGGGAGCGACTCAGAAACTCATCAAAATAATGCTCTTATAAATTACAACCTGTGAAAACTCTGTCTACACTTTGGGGCTCATTACTCTGAGGGAACTCTTAGAAAGCCAGGTCCTTAGACCCCACAGAAAAATAAGCAATTAATACCAGCTAGGAAAACTTCAAAGAAGCAAAGCAGAAGGGCTAACTACACCGGAGAGTGAGAACACAGTAATTACAGCAGGGTAATACTGTAGCTAAATCAAACAGAAAATAAGTCCAGAAATGAGCCAAATACATTTAGTGTTATGATTGGTGATGTGGGACAACTGCATCGTCATCTAGGAATAAAGTTAGATCCACATCTCATATCATATATGAGGATAAAGCCCAAGTAGATTAAGAATTTCAGTGTAAAAGCTGAAACCTTAAGGAGGAAAACACTGATGAGTATCTTTATAACCTTGCAGTAGGGAATGCCTTTGAAATCCGACTCCAAATTCAGAACCCAAAAGGGAAAAGACAAATAAGCTTGACAGCCTGAATAGAAAGATTTCATGGATGGCAAATAACCACCATCAGCGAAGTCAAAAGACAACTGACAGAGGAAAATGTCTTTGTGACTCTACCACAAAAAGCTAATGACCTTAATGAAAAAAAAAAAAAAAAAGATGAAAACCCCAAGAAAAACAAGCAAAGAATATACAGAAAAGAAATATAGTCTGAAACATGAAAAAATGCATACCCTTATTCATAACAGAAGGAATACAAATTATCATTTTTTACCAAACAGCTTGGCAGAAATCCATCAAAGCACTTCATAGATGTCGTTGCACTGTGTTCTCACCTCCGCTGTTTTTGATGAAAAGTCAGCGTTGACTCAAGTTCACTACTCACCTACAAATAAAGTATCAGTTTTCTGTGACCACTTAAGATTTTCCCTTTATGTGTGGTTTTCAGTATTCTGACTTGCATTTGTCTTGGTTAGTTAGGGTTTGTTGAGATTCTTGAATCTGTAAATGTAGGTCTTTTGCCATACTTGGATATACCTAGGCATTATTTCATCAAATATTTCCCTGCTCCCTCTTTTTCTCCTCTCCTCTCCTTCCGGGACTCCACATTCATGTATGTTAGATGTTTTGATTTTGTCCTGTTAGCTCTGCCTTTGCCTCTTCCAAGTATCAACCCCCATCCGGTATCTGACTGCTTTCAATCACTACCCAGCACCTTGAGGCACAGGGCTTTATGTTCTGCCCAGAGCTTACAGCTGTTACTTGTGGAAGGGTTAGTCCAAGAGGAGCTACCAGGCCATTCTGCAAAGTGGAGCTTGACAGAAATCTTCGAATATGTTAATACGCTGTTGGCAACAGTGTGGAGAAACAACCACCGTTATGTACTGCTGCTGGGTTAATAAACTAGAATGAATTGCATGGAGGGCATTTTACAGACAAAATTATAAACACACATAAACCTTGATCCAGCCATTCCTCTTCTAATTATTTATCTTACAGACATACTTGAACACACACAAAACGGCAGGTACGAGGATGACGGGTACAAGGATGAAGGTGCTCTCTATGTGCTTATTCAGGAAAGAAACTCGGAGCTGTATCAAGTCAAGAGCAAAGCTGCCAAGCACGGTGTGTGATATATGTTACCACTTGCATTAAAAGGGGGGAATGTGTGTGTATATACAAGTGTCTGTATTTGTATTTGCTTCTACGCGCGTAAAGGAACTCTGAAAAGGTACACTAGAAGAAAGCTATAGCAGTGCTTACGTGGGATGGAAAAGGAAAGGAAGGCGGTCCTGATTTGGGTGGATATTGGACACTGATGGGAGAGAGACTTTTCCCTACATATCTTTTAACAGATTTTGATGTTTCAACAATATGAATATATTATTCACTCAAAAACTTTTAAAAAGAAATTTACAGTCCAAATTGTGCATAATGAGATGCTCCTAATTCATGCCTTCACTCATCCATCCATTCATTCATTCATTCATTCATTCAACAAACATTTACTGAACACCTACTGTGCCAAGTGCCAGGTTAGGTGATGGAGATCTTAAGACAAACAAAATACAGCCTCTGTCCTCATGGAGCTTAAAGTCTATTTTGACTAGACAAACAAAATATTACGATGTGATGTTCTGACAGATATTCACTGGATCCTGTGGAAGTCATGGAGTTAGGACTCCTCATTTTAGGTAACAGAATTCCATTTCAAACTCACTGAGCAAATGAAAGATAATTTATTACAAGGATCTGAGGTTTCTCATGGAATCTAAGGCTAAAACGCAGCCCAGCCTCAGTTCGAGAGACTTGAACACCTTGAGCTGTTTGTCCTGGTCTTATCTCTACTCTATGCTTCATCTTTCTCTCCAACTACCACTTTCTCATTCCTTTGACTAGATAATATGAGAAAAAATTTACATGTGACACACCAGTTACTCACAAGGAGGCTAAGCTCACTCTCTCAGTGCCATCTCCACATTCCCAGGCAAGAATTCTGTTTGGTTTATGCGCCTTCTGAACTAATCAGCACTACCTCCAGAGTTCTTCACAGTAAAACAGCTAGGGACACCATAAATTCATTAGAAATAACTGAAAAACTAGGGAACCTTTTAGGAGTGGGGGGATTAAGTTATGTGCACTCTCCCCCAAAGCCATAAGATGATCTGAGGGGTTGTCTCACAGAACACTTCGAACACAGGATCCTTCACCTTTTCCCTTTTACTTCACGGGAAAAAAGCATTAAAAACTCGGGGAAGGGTCGCCTGGGTGGCTTAGTCAGTTAAGCGTTGTACCCTTGATCTCAGCCAAGGTCTTGATCTCAGTGTTGTGAGTTCAAGCCCTGTGCTGGGCTCCACGCTGGGCATGAAGCCTACTCAAAAAAAAAAAAAAAAAAAAATCCGGGGCAGCTGGTTCTCTGATGTCCCCTGCAGACCCTTTTACGCTGAGAAATCTGTGCAAAGGGTGCTCCCTACATCTAAGTGGCCACCTAGGAAACGGGGCAAGGCACCCAAGATTTCAGAACAAACAAGTGGCCTCCCAAACAGAGGCACGTGGCACGATCCCCGTCCTTCCTCACACACTGCTCTCCAAGGTACAGGCAAAGGAAATGGAAAGGATTTCCTCTGTGCTTCATCTGCTTCCATAAAACCAGGTTTTCTCCACTTAATGCATCCTGCTGCTAAAAGAAATGTGAACTTCCTACTGACAGTTCTATTATTTAAAAAATAAAATAAAATTCCTTTCAAATGTCAGTAAAACTGAAAAAGCTATTCACACTCACCTTTAATGTCTACAGGTATAAAGTAATTTAGAGGCACACACATACCACTTCTTAGGAATCAAGTCAAAATCTGAGGGCAAGATCAGATTGAGGGCAAGATCACTACTGAGGGCAAGATCCCAAGTACTCCTACTGACATCCAGGTCAGAATTCGATATAACAAATCCATTACAAAAACAATAAAAATGTGAGCCCTGGTCATGGGTTCATTTATTTTAAATAATGTTCAACTCATAATAGTTCCATGTGGTTAAAAATAAAAACAAACAAATCTGTCACTTCCTAGAAGTGTGTGTAACACAGCTGATACCCACACCACACCCTTTTCAAAGGAGCACAAGTTTATCCCTGTCTCCAAGTCAAGTGCCGCCAGGGCATAACTCCCAAGCAGAATAAATTGAAAGACGATTATGAGAGAAGAATCCCCTGCTGACGAGCATCACCAGAACACCTACTCCATCCTCATGGCCAAGGTAAAAGGGCCACGCACTTTCTGACCCTCCAGATATTTTGATCTCCCTCGGAGCACTCTGGCCCTCCTCTTCCACCATTCTAGACCAGTGCTATCCAAGAGAAGGGAGACATAACACACAAATGTAAGCTACACATGCATGTGTAAGATTTTTAGTATTTTCTAATAGCCACATCTAAAAAGGTAAGAGAGGGGCGCCTGGGTGGCTCAGTCGGTTAAGCGGCCGACTTTGGCTCAGGTCATGATCTCGCGGTCCGTGAGTTCGACTCCCGCGTCGGGCTCTGTGCTAACAGCTCAGAGCCTGGAGCCTGTTTCAGATTCTGTGTCTCCCTCTCTCTGACCCTCCCCCGTTCATGCTCTGTCTCTCTCTGTCTCAAAAATAAATAAACGTTAAAAAAAAATTTTTTAATAGAATAAAATAATAAAAATAAAAAGGTAAAGAAACAAGCAAGATCAATTTTAATGCCATATCCCAATATATCTAAAACACTCCCATTTCCACATGCAATCAATATAAAAATTATTAATGAGATCATTTTGGGGTACGAAGTTCTTCAAATTCTGGTTTATACCTTGCATCTGCTTCCATCCCAGTTCCGAAAAACACTGCAGGTGCTCAACAGCCACGTGTGTATGGCTGGCTGGCAGCTCTCGTGTTGGGCCGAACCGTTCTAGACATTTTTCCAATACTAACCTCCACGTTAAGTTAGATTCTCTCTGTCACAAATACCTGAAGATCTGCTTGAGCCACCAAACGTTCCTAACAGGAAGGCTGACACCTGTCGTCTGGTCAGTGGGGAGTGATCATGGGACCCCACTGCCTCTTCCAGATGATTCGTTTTTTCCTCCACCAAATGCTGCCTAAACCTACTGTCCCTACTTTGTTTTCTCCACCTGCATTCCTGACACCCTGCAATGTGCTCTCCTCTGCTCCGAATGCCATCAGAACTGCTCCCGGAAACATAAGCACCTCTGTCTCTATTAACAACTAATTTTGGGGGCACCTGGGTGGCTCAGTTGGTTGAGAGACCAACTTCGGCTCAGGTCATGATCTCGCAGTTTGTGAGTTCGAGCCCCGCGTCGGGCTCTGTGCTGACAGCTCAGAGCCTGGAGCCTGCTTCGGATTCTGTGTCTCCCCCTCTCTCTGCCCCTCCTCTGCTCACGCTCTGTGTCTCTCTGTCTCTCGATAATAAACAAACGTTAAAAAAAAAAAATTTAAAAACTAATTTTCCCTCTCACCTTGCTTTCCATTCCTTACCTACATCTTAGTGGCATCAACTTCTACTGGTCCACATATGGTACTTTATGATGAACAGCATATTCAGAGACAATACAGGAACAATCACTAACCTAGAATGTATTGAGCCTCTACTATCATAATTCATTTCAACTATTTACAAAAGAAGGCTAATAATAACAATAGTGTGTATTACATAACCCCATGTTTGCTCAATTCTGTTTGCTTCCTACGCACAGGATCTAATTTACCTTTGTCCCAAGGCTGGGTGACAGGGAAGTTACTCCAGGAAAGTGACAAAGAGAAAATCTATAGTCACACGTACACAAAACTAATGACAGGATTAGAATCTGAAGCTCCCACCTCTCAGATCACTCTCTCTCCAACACACTTCCAAATGGCCTCTGCCCAGAAGGACCTGAAACTCCAACACATACTGCTATAAAAGTAACCAAACAAGGAGGCCATTAGACTGAGCTGGTTCTAACACCTTGGTAGGTGACTTAAGCAAACTGGAATCTCAGCCAGTCATTTCCTAGAAATGCCTCAAAATTAGCAGGAACAATCAGTCACAAAGTGCCAACTAGGCTTTCCCAGATAATTCGAGCACTTAGGCTATAGCCAAATTCCCTGCTTTGCTTCAGTGTCTTCTCTACAAAAACCCTGCCCCTAGCTTTTGTCAGTAGAATGCTGCTAACCACGTCGAGGTGATGTTTACTCAAATGAACTCTCAAAAGTTTTAATATCCTTGTTTATTTTTTAACACTGCTCACATACTTTCCCTTCAAATGTAACATCACAGCAGGATGAGATGACAGAAGCCTAGGTCATTAACTCAAATGAGGAGCTCCTCCTAGAACAGCTCCTTTCTTTTCTGCACGGTAGTTTTAAATGCTGCCAGAGTTTAATTTATAAGCCATAGATTCCTAAAATCTCACTGGCATTTGGGGTCAACTATAATAATGAAAAAAAAAAAATAATTGCTTCACATTCTCCATTATGTAAGTATATGCCATTATTAAGAAAATACCCACAAAAGGAAAAAAATCTGTTGCCAAAAAACTTTTATCTCACAGATCACCCACTGGTATTCTTTAATATGTAAACTATGTGAAAATAAGTGGTTGCAGAACATCTCAAAACATTCATTTCATAGCAGGAAAGAAAAATGTCTTTGATAAAAATATGAGGTACGATAACTAACTTTGAGTTCTGGGAATTAGAAGTCAAAGAAAAATTCACAAACTTCTTTATGGTGCTTTGTTAAAGTTAACAAACACTGGTTCTTTAGACACAACAGACCCATGCAGGAAATACTGACAAGGCAGTCAATATACATAATTTAAAATGAGACCTTAGGCTTTAGCCAATGAGAAAATGTATAATGTACCTTTATTTTGATATACTGTATCAAAACAGTATATATGATTTTATACCTGTGGCTTATGTTGTGGCATTCATCAAAATTAAAATTCTAATCTTAACACTAACTCTGCTTAAAGAGGTAGCAGAAGGGAGATCTTTGTGGTGAGGAATAGTTTTGCCTCTTGACTGCAGTGGTAGTTACAGGAAATGATGCATGTGGTAAAATGGCAAACACATACATTGTACCAACGTCAATTTCTTAGTTTCCATACTTTACTATCATTATGTAAAATGTAACCACTGGAGGAAACTCAGTGAAGGGTATGCAAGATCTCTCTACTATTTTATACCCTCTTGTGAATTTATAGTCATAAATAAATAAACAAACAAACAAACCTTAAAAAAAAACTCTGACCATGCAGGCACATATAAGAGTTGTTTATTCTGGGGATGCTTGGGTGGCTCGGTCAGTTAAGCATCTGACTCTTGATATCGGCTCAGGTCATGATCTCACGGTTTGTGAGTTCAAGCCCCACGCTGGGCTCCGTGCTGACAGTGCAGAGCTGCTTGGGACTCTCTCTCATCCTCTCTGTCCCTCCCCCCACCCCTCTCTCTAATAAGTAAATAAACTTTTTTAAAAAAAGAATTGTTTATTCTGAACATATAAGCTTACATTCCAATGTATCCTCTGTTTTCTCCAGATTTAAAAAAAGTGTTTACTAAAAATTACAAAAACACCATAGACAAAGAATGCAATGTTCAAAACTAACATCTACTCATTCATTAAAGGAGATGGGCAAGGCAATAAGAGAAATGGCTTCATAAAAAGACAAAGGCAAAGAGCAGAGGGTTTTTGTTGGTTTTCTTTCAAATGTTTACCTCCAAGTGTGCACTTGCTGAAACCTTCTAAATGGAAGTTTGGGGGGGGGGGCGGAGATCATCTTTGAGGTGATATGGAGGGAACACTGTATTTCAAATTACCAGACTTGCCAGAATGTTGATGAGAGATTAGAACCCTCTCCCTCTTCTACATGGCTACTGAAATTTTCTTTTTGCCAGATGACAATAAAATGGAGGAGGCATCTCAGGTTTTTAAGAGTCTCACACTTTAAGAACAGAAATGGAAAGTTAAGAATGTAAATTATGTGGCAGAAAGAAAAATTCAATGACGACAACGGTGAAGGCAAGCAGTCACCATCCTCTCAAAAGAATACAGGATCTTGTAATCCAAAGGTATTAAATACTTACATATACTCTTGGATTCATTACAGAGGGTACTTATCAGATGGACGGTCGGATCAGGAGAACCAAAATAAAGGGACTTATATTTAGGCCAGGAAGAATGTATCAATCTTATGGTGGTTTAGTTAGAGAGCATATTAATATTAATGTTTTAATTAATAAACATCAATGTATTTCATACAAAAGTCTTCATGCTTCAGTATTACACTAAGTGATAATAGATCGGATTTACTGACCAGTAAACCAGAATGTGTGCTTACAATTCTTGTTCCCCATGTATGTCATGCCCCTAAGTTCTCCAACCATTCACTGACCTCCTCTACCTATCATGCTGTGCCCACCATCCCTTGTGGGCTTGGCCAGTTCCAGTTCATCAGTGACAGCTTTCCACAGTCACTCCGCTCCTCAATGGTAGGGTCTTCTAAATTCTTACACAGGCTCTACTTCCACTTGAGACCATCTATCCGGCACTGCTCCTTCATTTTTCACAAATATGTACGGAGCCTTCTCAATTGGATTTTAACACCTTCAAGAGCAAAAGCTGTGGCTGGTATACAGCCCTTGTAGCCCAAAACTAGCAGAGCAGACTTTCCATAAATGTACATCAGTCCTGCACTGCCTTAGCCCTATTAAAATTGCATCTTGTGGGGCCGGTACAGCATTCAGTGCCTAAAAATAATTTTAAATAGATTCTGTAGTCTTTCAGAGCAACCACCTTTTCAAACTCTGTGTTATGAGAAAGCCTGAAAAGCGTGCCTTTCAATGTCCTAATAAAACAGTGAGAAAATAGGCCCAAAAGAGAATCCCTGTGACATTCCACAAGAGACCTGATGGCTGACAAGAGTTATATCCAATCTTTTAGGTGTAGTTCTTCCACATATTCAAATGCCTTAGAAAGGAACATACTGTCAGTAGAATATTAAGGGAGAATGAAAAATGAAGGGCACCTGGGTGGCTCATTTGGTTGAGCGTCCGACTTCGGCTCAGGTCATGATCTCACGGCTCGTGAGTTCGAGCCCCGCGAGCTGGGCTCAGAGCCTGGAGCCTGCTTCGGATTCTGTGTCTCCATCTCTCTCTGCCCCTCCCCCACTCAGGTTGTGACTCTGTCTCTTAAAAATAAATAAACATTGAAAAAATTTAAAAAAAAAGAAAAATGAGATAATCTAAGTCAATGACATCCACCTTCCTTAAAAGGGTAAAACAAATTGCCATGACTATTTCTTGGTTACCCAACTTTTGTTCCAACGGACTATTGCGTTCTTATGTAAATGTCTGCAAATCATCCTGAGTGTCATTAAAGACCTGAGTGTCATTTCTTTTAAAAATCAACAGAATGTTTTTTCTTTCTGCAGTCTTCTAAGATCTTTCTGCTTCTCCACAGTATCTCAGAGATATCTCTGAGAGCATATCTGCCAGTTTCTTAAGTACCCTGAAACAGTCTCCTGTAGAGACTGTGTTCCATCTCCAAATGGAACACAGCCTTGCCAATACCTTGACTTTAGCCCATGGAGACCCATTTCCTACTTTTGACCTCCAGAACTAGAACATAATACATTTGTGTAGTTTTAAGCCACCAAGTTTATAGAAATTTTTTACAGTAGCAATAGGAAACTCATACAATCCCTGATTCAAAAAATCTTGGCTCAAAATCAAGTTCCTTTCTTTCTGCCAGGGCCTTGTGTTTATTGTCCAGATTCTTGGTCTAGTTTTGGATTCCATTAGCAGACTGTCCTTTAATGCATTCCTGAACCAGTATGCCAAACTTCAGTGTGTTTCATCCCTCAAGACACCTTATATTCTGTTCCTTGACCAGTAACTAACTCATATGCCTATATATTTATTTTATAGTCTCAGCTCCCACTTCTACTAGGCCTTCTCTAGGTCTGCTCTGCTGTAAGCTTGACCTCTAACTACCCACCTTGCCTTGTCATGGGATTCTCAGTTTCTTTACTTTCCCTAAATCCATACCCATTGCCCTAATGCTTACAAAGTACTCAATAATAAATCAAAATAAACTGGGGTGAGTAGAGCAGTAGAAGGTTTTTTAAGTGAAGAATGGAGAATCAGTAACATTAAATACAAAGTTTTTAAAACACTATAAATTCAAACTGTCTAGCTGCTTTAAATGAATTTAAACTCCAATAGCTACATGGACTACAAGTCGAGTATTAGCTGACCCAGTGAATACACAGTTGACCCTTGAACACAGGTTTGAACTGCATGGGTCCACTTACATGGAGATATTTTTCAATAAATACAGTACAGGACTATAAACGTATTTTCTCTTCCTTATGATTTTCTTAATATCTTCTTTTCTCTAGCTTACTTCATCATAAGAATACAGTACATAATACATATAACATACAAAGTATGTGTTAATCGACTGTTTATGTTAGCAGTGAGGCTTCTGGTCAACAGGAGGCTATTAGTAGTTAAGTTCTGGAGGAGTCCAAAGTTACACACAGATTTGTGACTGCATGGGGGGAGGGGAAGAAAGACGGTGACCCTAACTACGTGTTGTTTAAAGGTCAACTATAATTTAAAAACTTTTTGGATCAGAAAAGGTGCCATAAAACTAGATATATTTAAATTCAGCGTTAATATTCAAAGGGTGAATTGGGTGGGAAGGAAAATCCTAAAAACTAAAGACTAAAAAAAACTAAAGTCTGAAGTGATTCTCATTTTCAAATGAGTCTATCAGCACTAAAGACAACACTGGTTCACCAAGAAGTCATGCCAAATTAACCTAACATCTGTTTTTGAGAAGAGAAATATGATGATTACTCAATAAGAAGAAATGCTAGGACTAGAGGATAAACTAACTTCAACAAAGTTTTCCTTACTATCCACGTGAACAGATTCAAATTTCAAAATAACCAATAGTTTAAAACCTTACACTCCGCAATGTTGATGGAAACTGAAAACGGTGCAGCCTTTATGAAAAACAGTAAGGAGGTTTTTCAAGACTTAAAGATAACATTAGCAAGATGGTCCAGCAATGCCACCCTTGGGGATATAATCAAAAGAATTCAAAGCAGTGAAAAGATATGAGCACGCCCTTATACAATACAGCTTTATTCACAATAGCCAAGGGGTGGAAGCAACATAAACGTCCATCAACGGGTATATGGATAAACAAAATGTGTACATACTTACAATGGAACACTATGCGATCTTAAAAAGGGATGCAATTTAAACATACTACAAGCTGCATGAACCTCAGAGACACCATGCTAAATGAAATAAGCCAGTCGCAAAAGGACACATGCTGCATGACTCCACTTATTTGAAGAATCTAAAAGACTCAGAATGATAGAAACAGAAAGTAGAAAGGCAGTTGCCAAGGGCTAGAAGGAAAGGAAACTGGTACTTAATGAGTATAGAGTTTCAGTTTTATAAGATGAAAAAGTTCTAGAAATCCGTTGCAAAACAAGGCAAATATACTCCACACTGTTAAACCGTATACTTAAAAATGGTGAAGATGGTAAATTAAATTTGATGTGTCTTTTACCACAATAAAATAAGCAAGATAGGTTTTTTTTTTTTTAATTTTTTTTCAACGTTTTTTATTTATTTTTGGGATAGAGAGAGACAGAGCATGAACGGGGGAGGGGCAGAGAGAGAGGGAGACACAGAATCGGAAAAAGGCTCCAGGCTCCGAGCCATCAGCCCAGAGCCTGACGCGGGGCTCGAACTCACGGACCGCGAGATCGTGACCTGGCTGAAGTCAGACGCTCAACCGACTGCGCCACCCAGGCGCCCCGCAAGATAGGTTTTTTATTAAACTTTGGACAGAACAAAAAAGATGGTTTGCAACAAGAATAAATTTTAGACCTACTGATTCAAAGGCAATAATCATGGCATAAGACCTTGGGAAACACGTCCTTTAAGAAAACGCTGAAGAATAAAAGGGGAGGAGCCATATTTAATAAGAAAAGGAAGGCTAAGTGAAACCTAAAAGAACAAACACAGAGAAGGGAACCTGCAAGTTATTCTATGCTTAACTAAACCCAACTTTATTAACTCACTCATTCAACAATGTTTATAGAATGTAAACAATGTGGTCGGCACTGTTCCAGGTGTTTCTGATACAACAGTGAACAGAGCAAAGATCCTTGCCTTCACGAAACTCTACATGTCAGTGGGGAAAGACGCACAAACAACAAGCGTAATAAATGAGTGCGGTAGACTATTTCTAAGTGTCTCCCAATGGTTCCGGGTATTCACACTCTCGGGTAATTCCTTCCCTGTGTGTGGACTGGACTTAACAGAATATAGAAAACGTGATAAGATGTCACTTCCAAGATCAGGTTATAGAGACTATGACATCTGTCTTGCTCACACACTCTTGATCTCTCCTGCTTGCTTGCTCCGGTGAAGCCAGCTGCCATCTTATGAGCTGCCCTGTGGAGAGGCCTTGCGAAGAGGTGAGGAACTGAGGGCGGTCCCGGCCAACAACCAGCACTGAACCGAGACCCTCAATCCAATGGCCTGGATGGTACTGAATGGTACCAACGGCCACATGAGTGAACTCGGAATGGATCCATCTCCAGTTGAGCCTCGAGGTGACTGCAGCCCTGACCAACACCTTGGGTTCCGCTTCTGAGAGACCCTGAAGCACAGGGTCTACACAGATTCCTGACAAACAAAGACTACGATAATAAATGTGGTTGCTTTAAGCCACTACATTCTGGAACGATTACTTTATGCAGCAACATACATTAACACAACATGTTAATCACGTGGTATGTTAAAAAGAGTTACAAAAAAAAAAAAAGTAGAGCAGAGTAAAGGTGGGGGTGTGTGAGATGTGATTTAAAAATGGGGTGTTACAAAAACTTGCATGTGAATGTTTATAGCAGCATTATTCATAATGGTCAAAAAGTGGAGCAGCTCTTTCTGCCCACGGGTCCTGTCCCCATGCTTTAATAAAACCACCTTTTTGCATCCAAAATAATAATAGTAATAGTCAAAAAGTGGAAACAACTCAAATGTCCATCAACAGGTGAATGGATAAACAAAACGCGGCACGTCTAAAATGGAAAATTACTTAGCCATAAAAAGACATGAACCAGTGATACATGGAAGAATCCCAAACATATCATCCTAAGAAGCCAGTCACAAAAGTCTACATATTGTGCGATACCACTGTATGAAAAGAAAGTTTATACAGAAACAAAGTAGTTTAGTAGTTCCTGGGGTTGGGGTAGGAAAAGGACTACCCATAAATGGGTGTGAGGGATCTTACCGGGGTGAAGGAACCAGTCTCAAACCAGACCATGGTTGCTCAACTTGGTAAACGTATTATAAATCACTGAATTGTACACTTAAAACAGGTGAATTTATGGTTAAGGAAACTATATGTCAAGAAAGCTGCTTTTCAAAAAAACAGGCAGTGTTATTAATACAGGCGTGCAGAGAACAGGACACAAGGGGAAAAACGAAAAGGAAGGGTTCAGCCGTGAGAACATCTAGGGGAAAGAAGGCAGAGGAGGGAAAAGTACACAAAGACCCCAGGGCAGCAGCGCACCTGTGTGTGTGCAGCCCAGCAAGGGTGTCAGTGTGGCTGGACTTGAAAAGTTTTAGGTGGGAGAGTGAGAGATGAAGCGGGAGAAGCAAGGATGGGTAGAGGACGGTGGTTACGGCAGCACGTAGGGCCTCTGCACGTCCACGGGAAAGACGTGGGCTTTTGCGACGCGAGAAAGGGAGAAGAGATGAAAGTTGTGCGCAGAGGAGAGATGTGACCTGACTTGCATTTTAAAAAGATCCTACAGGGCATGCCTGGGCAGCACAAACACTAAAACCGGAACGATACAGAGAAGATTAGCATGGCCCCTGGGCAAGGATGACACAAGCTCCTGAAGCGGTCCCCACTTTTATAACTAAATATAAAAACGAAAAGATCCTACAAAGTAGGAAAATTATAAAAAGAGATGATAAAAGGCTCCACACAAGCTAGCTACCGCCAGAGTTACTGACCTCTCTGATCTGACTGGGACACTGACACGTTCTACACTGAAAAGGAGGGGACGCTTGTGTCTCAAAACGTGGCCTCTGTGACCTGCACCAGACCCCAGTCCAGGGGGGCCTGTTATACAGGCAGGTCCTGAAGTTCCACCTCTGATGTGTGAACACCTGGCTCTGAGGACGGGGGAACCAGATGAACATTCAAGTCCCTTCAAACTCTAAATTATGAGAAAGTATGCAGGCAACTAAAACCACGCTTGTCCAGGGAAATGGCTGGGGTTTACTATAAATGAATAGCTCAATTGATTATTTTATTACAGATGAAGTGCTCTTTTTTCCCCATTCTCGAAAATCCTTACCCAGTTGTTTTTTTTCCCAGCATAAATTTCCATGTTCTCTCCATACTGCGGCTCTTCCAGTAACGTCTGATACTCAAACATGAGGCGGGAGCTCTCACGAAGGCGGCTGCACTGGAACTGGTGATACTGTTGCACAAGCTCCTTCACCACAAGCAACAGACATTCAGGATTTGAAGGATTCCAGGAGGCAAGGTTCTGTAGAAGCCATAAATAAAAGACCAGTTGAAAAGGAATTTTCATACACATCCAGCATCCCATCAGCACATCGACACAGAGGAAAACCGTGATGAAAATCTAAGATTACTCTTAATTAGCCATAAACTCAGAACTGAAGTTACAAGGGTCTTTTGAGCTTGGTGACTTCTCCTTGTCTTCTAAAAATCCTTGCAGAAAATGAAGGAGAAATTCCATTAGAAGGAGGCACAGACAGTAAAGTGTGAAGCCGGGTAGTAACAAAATGAGAAACGTAGATACCCTAGAAGATCATCATTTTAGCCCTGGGAGACTTAATTTCCTCTTATTCTTTTACAATTTTATTTTTTTTCAATCTGCACATAAATTCAGCATTATATGCTTAACATCATTCAACCCAGATCCACAGACCATCTGCATCTATGCCAGATATAAATAAATGTTCCGTAAACACTGGAACCCCACAGAAACACAAGCACACCGATGATGGTTTGGTCTGGAAATGATAGGAACGGAGTAGGGAAAAGGGAAAATAAGTTAGGAAATACAAGGTTGAGAGAGAGAAAGGAAATGGCTGTGAGAGCTGACGACAAGGAAAGGAGCTGGGAATGGGGAGAGATTCGGTAAGCATGCAGTCCTTGTTAAGCTCACATTCATTCATTCATTCATTCATTCAACAACAGCTATCAGATGCCTATTATTAAGCTTCAGCCACTGTTCTAGGCAGTAAAGAAAACAAACCAAGCCCTTGCTCTCCAGAAGCTTACATTTTAGAGGGCCAAAATAAGCAACAAACAATGAACTACATCAGATAGTAATAAATGCTACTGAGGACCAAACAGCATGTATCTCGGAAGCCTAGTGAAGGGAGTGACACAAGGAGAAAGAGGTGATCAGCTTGTGTGAAATGGTGCTGACACAGTGAGTTAGGAGGTCTGAGAGTTGACTGTAAGGTCCAGTGACACACCCATCAACAGCGTCCTCAAAAAGCACTCTTTGGTGAGGTAAAGTACGACTGTCAAGCATTTAAGAGAGAATGGGTAGAAAGTGCACATAGCTAGTATAGACAATTCAAACTGGTAACTAGGGAGGAGTGTGGGGTCAAGGGAAAGTTCTGCTCAGATGTTTGTAGCCTGCTGGAATGTCCGTGTAGAAAAAGGGGGGGGGGGGCATTAAGGGGCTGGGTGCAGAAGAGCAAGAGGGAAGAAAGCCAACAGGTAGATAAGGATGGGATCTCTAAGAGGACTGGCTTTAGAAATGAGCACAGAGAGCCCATCCATAGGAACAGGAGGAAAAGACAAGTGAAGGAGGAGGAGCACAGGTAGGTTGTTGTGTGAGGTGACAGGAGCTTGGGGCCAACTTCTCTCCTTAGAGCTTATATGTTCTCCTTGAAACACGAAGGATGGTCACCAGCTGGGAGTTAGGAAGAAGGAAATGATGTTGGAAGTTTGAGAAGGAAGTGTGAACCAGTCATTTGGAAGAGTCATTCAGAAGAATAAATGGACTGGAAAAATGTAGGAGGAATTCCAGACAGCACTAAAAGCCCCACTGGGGTTAGAGGTACAGTTTTTAAGTGAGACAAATTAGCATAAATTTCGTTGCCTGGGTGCAAAGGTGGAGTGAGAGGAATTTAGATTTAACAAAGCTTGGGACCTTGCCAGAAAAGCACAATAGAAAGGAAGAGAGGCAAAAGATCTGAGAGGGTTTGCAAAAGAATGATTACAATTATGGACCATGGCTGTTAAGTCAGGAAAAGGCCAAGCAAGTCTGTAAGGGAGGTGGGTTAGTGAAAGGGTGGCAGGACCAACGGTCCTGCGTTTCGTGGGTCATTAGGTATCATCACACGGGGAAAGGCTTACTAATAAATAGGGAAGATACATAAGCTTGAACTAGGGCTACTACAACTCCAAGGACAGTAAGCAGAATGAGAATGACAAATGAAATAAAAGCCTGGTAGGCTGGTGCTCATTAGGGTGAGGTTTGCTCCTCCAATTAGGTCAATCAGTAGGTGTCCGGCAGTAACACTGGCAGTTAATCCCACAGCCGGTGCTACTGGCTGAATGAACACTAATGGTCTTGATACCTACTAACATAGGAACGAATAGAAGAGTTGCTGGAGATGAAACACTAAAAAGATTGAACTGGAAGGATGGGAGGTATGGTCAGAGGATAGGATGGTTGCAACTGGGAGAACAGAGATGAATCTGTTAACTGGTACTGACAAGGTATGGAGTACTACCGAGAGTGTGCCTGGCTCGAAGAATCCTTTATGTGAATATTAAATCATATATTTGGGGAATTTGGGGAAAAGGGAATGCTACCAATTTCCTTGGTATTGGTAGCAGCACCGAAGAGCAAGAAAAACACCTCCCGTACCTCCAGATTCTGTTTCAAGTGGGATAATCTCAGGTGTGTCTGGGGTATTGGGGTGTTTGTTTTAATCACAGCTTCCCGGGTGATTCGAATGCACAAGAAAGGCTGAGGACCACTGACTTGGAGGAAAAAGAATTACAGAAGAGGTTGCAGGTATCTAGGACTCTACTGATAACAGACCATGTTAATACCCCAAAACACTCAATCTCCAGAAATCTAGAAATTTAGCATCAAGAAAGAGAATACATATTATACTATGAATGTTCAATAAGTGATAATTATATAGCTTGCCAAGTGCTATATAAATTCTCAGAACTTTTCATACGTTCAAGTTAATCCACATCACAACCTTACAAGTTATATTAACCACTTTACACATGAGGCAAAAAGTAGTTTAATATCTTGTCCAAGGTCAAAGAGCTATTAAACAATAAATCAAGTTGAATTTCAAACTTAAGCAATTTGGCTCCAAGTCCCTGCTTAAGTACTACACCAGAGGTCCTTACACATTTTGGTCTTGGAAACCTTTTACACTCTTTAAAAAAAAAGTCCTGAGAACACCAAAGAGCTTTTGTTTATATGAGTTATAGGGATCACATTTACTATATTAAATATGAAAACCGAGAAATTTTAAAAATATTTATTAATTCATGTTAAAATAACAAACCTACTACATGTTAACATAAAAAAACATTTTTTAAAGAAATCACTATGATTTCAAAAAAAAAAACAGAGCATGGCATTGTTTTATATTCTTGCAAATCTCTTTAATGTCTGGCTTAATAAAAGAGCTGAATTCTCATACCTGCTTTTACATTCAATGTTGCGATATGTTGTTTTGGCTGAAATATATGAAAAAAATCCAACCTCACTCGAATATGTACTTTAAAAAGAGAGGAGTATTTTAATAGCCTTGACAAATAATTCTGGATATATTCTTCTTGGATACTATACCAAAACTCAACAAGTGGTAGTTTCTTAAAGGTTAGTTACAATGTGGAATCTGAAACTATATTCATAAATGTTTCATACTCTTACATCAAATTCCATCCATCTATCCTGCACTTTAAACATATCATTTACTTATATATGATTTTGTACCATCATGATGTGGTCATTTAGAAAATACTGATTCACTGAGTTACGTAAATCTTCCAAACTGTGACACGTTTCATTTATATAATACCAAACGGTCACATTCATTAATACCATAACTAATCTCACCAGAAAAGTCTATCAAAAGAAAAAAAAAAAGTAAAGAAATGCATCCTTTAAAAGGATAACAATTAATCTGGTCTACTAAATGGGTTGATTTACAGGCACTAAATGACAATGAGGAAATCACAAAATGCTCTTTTATTTACAGGATAGATAGGTCTTAAGGGAAGTTCAAATAAAGACTTGATGAACAGAAGAAAAGTAAGATCTTCAGCATCATACAGTGAATGAAAGGCAGCCCTAACTATGAACTGATTTGATAAGAAGAGTACAAAGTCTTCACTGGCAAATCTCTTGACTTCAAGATTCTGAAAATTCCTTTTGAGCTACTCAAGAACACAAAGTACCAATAGGATAAAACAACACAGTATAAAACTTAAAATGATCAGTATGTAGCTTGCTGTGCATTTCCTCCAGAGATCATCATTAAACATTAATAGGAAAAATATGCAACCTTCCATTTCTTGGTCAAGTAGTCAAGTCCCTATTCAAGGACAAAAAGAAAAAACTTTAGTTACTTCAACTTCTATTTTTTTCAATTCTATCATTTTCTTTAGCTGTTTGGCAAGTTACAAGCCTATATCCCACAATAAAGAAGAAGAAGAAGAAGAAGAAGAAGAAGAAGAAGAAGAAGAAGAAGAAAAGAAGGAGGAGGAGGAGAAGGAGAAGGAGAAGAAGAAGAAGAAGAGGAAGAGGAGGAGGAGGAGGAGGAGGAGGAGGAGGAAGAAGAAGAAGAAGAAGAAGAAGAAGAAGAAGAAGAAGAAAAAGAAGAAGAAGAAGAAGAAGAAAGAAAGAAAAATTCTAAAAGCATCTAAACTGGCAAACATCTCTTACCAATTTCAATTCATGTCAAGTAATTCAACCTAATTGTTAAATGCATAAAGATATGCCAACAAGTCCCTTTCCATTAAAATATAATCTCCCAATGCATGGAGATGCATTTGACCTCTTTGGCCATTCAGTGCATACTTCACCGTGAAATGACTTAGCCAAAAAACATCCTCATCAGGGGAGGTAAAGATAGGCTCAACAAGATAAAAATCCTCCCATTATTGCTATATGACCATTTTTACTTAGGTAATTTGTGGTTAGAACCACTTTGTTTAGAAGAGGAGAACACAGAAAATATTACAAGATTGCGATCACTTCCTAACTCTAGGACATATTTTTTAAATGGTCTAACAATGGAGGATGTTGGCGCTTTCCACTCTCTTGAGTCAAGTTAGATGTCCAAAGGTTTCTTCAGGGAAGTGTGCAGGCCAGCACTTGGGAACAGGGGCTAGGTGGATGGTGCAGTCGAGGCATAAATTAAGAGGCCTCTTTAGAAAAAAGAGAAATAGGTATGTCTATATATATACATATTACATATATATATATTATATATATATATAGGTATATATATATAATATATATATAGGTATATATATATAATATGTATATATAATATGTATAATTCTATGTATACTAAGTTCTTATTCTACTTACTTTTGGTAATGCATGAAAGAAAAAATCTGAAATGAGGATGGTCATGAAGAGTAAGCATAGGACACATACTACCAAAGAAAAGAGAAAAGAGATATCAAAAATGAGGAATGAGGGGTGCCTGGGTGGCTTAGCCTGTTAAACAGACAACTCTTGATTTTGGCTCAGGTCACAATCTCACCGTAGTTTGAGTCTCACATCCGCCTGTGAGCTGACAGCACAGAGCCAGCTTGGGATTCTCTCTCTCCCTCTCTCTATGCCCCTCCCCTGCTCACGCTCTAAATAAATAAACAAACAAACAAACTTTTAAAAAATGAGGAATGAAAACCCCATTAGAAAAAAGCAATAAAATACAATGAAAGTAAACAGACAAAAGCAGAGAATTAACTACTATTATGACACTTTATTCACTCTCACTAAATACTGATGAAGCAGCTCAGGGAAGGTGTGATGTCAGTTCTTTTTAAAGACAGGTTAACCAGAGAGGCTGGCTAACTCTGGTAATACTCAGGGGCGGACAGTGACAGTGCAGAATGTAAATCTGCCAATCCTCTCTTCAGTTCCCTGAAACATCGGCTGCTAACCAAACAGTTCGCACCTGCCTCTCTATAGCCGTGACCCATCTCACACCTGGTGCTAATTCTGGATTCCCTACTTTGGCTCCCCTGCTGGGGCTGCCAGATGTGAGAGATGTTCCTGCTCATGGGACCCTCAACCATCTCACATTTCTCTCTCATCAACACACTCCACCGCACATGTATACTCCCAAACCAATGGCTCCACGACCTTGAACATGCCCAACAAATCCTCAGTTCCTTGTCAGCTTCCTTATGTCAGCAACACAGTGATGGATACTGTTTTTGGAGGCCTAGCTCACCCTCAATTCACATCTCACTGAAAACATGGCTTCTCAGCCATACTGAGGCAAATTCAGACACATCAATCAATGAAAATAGTTGGGAAACGATGTGCTAAAGTTCATATCTTTGGGGGGATAAAGGAGAAAAATAAGCAAATTAGCAAATGAGCCCTGGGGCCCATCACTGCCTAATAATGGAAAGAAAAGAAATTGAAGGGGAATTTTTTTTCTTTAAAAACAAAAATCTTATAACGAAAAATTTCCATTAATAAAGGAATTACCTGACACTTCATACTACAAAATTTTGCGCTGTCTGGCAATCAGATAAAATGGAAATCAAAACTGATTGACAGCATATGAAAAGCATGCAACCTTATTAATAATCAAAGAAATGTAATATTCCTGGGTTCTTTTTTGTTAACTAACTTTTCGTTGAAAAAAATAATATATACACATGGTAAAAGAAACAGCACTTTTCCAATAGCATAAAAGAGTATCAACAACAAAAGTTAAGTCTCCCTCACAACTTATAGATTTCCCCAAGTAGATTTCCCCATTCCCCAAGTAGACTACTCTTATCCCCCAGAAAAAGCAACACTGGGACTGTGTAAGGCACCAACATTTGGCCCTTCTTGGGTATTTCTAGATCACCTCTAGCTCTGCTACCGCTGCACCTTCTCCCCCACTCTCTTAGGCTACATACCCTAGCTCCCCTGGTTCAACTAGCTTCCCTTGAATCAGCTGTTAATGTGAACTCAGTAGCCTGACTTTTACTCCAAGATGGGTCCTTGGTCCCATAAATTGTTTCTTGCTCTCTCATGGGACTCATGATTCGGCCAGCCCATCACTTTTTAAGCAACCAGCTAACGCTAGTGAGGATGCAGTTTAATGGACACTTTCACACATGAGAGTGAAAATTGATATAAGCAGTTTCATTCTCAAAACCCCCTAGAAGTCCTATTTCTGGGAATCTAAGAAAAAAAAATAAGGGGAAAGTATCATAGGCAAAAAATGTACAGTCATTTAAAATATCATGCAACTGCAAATAACCTACATGCCTGATAATAACAGTTGAAAAACTGTTATAGTCATTCAAAGGAATACGCAGCCAGTATGTTTACAAATACTATGCAAGAGCACAGAAAATACTATTAAATACTGGCAAAATATTAAATGAAGACAAAACTACATATACATTAAGATCTTAACTTGATTGTCCCCATCCCCTCCTAAGCCCCTACACACCAAAAACCACCTGTGCATAAAAAAATTATTTAGAAGAAATGTTAACAACTGATGTCTACAGCTGGGAGCTATTTAGAAGAGTTCTTTTTTCCTTCTTCTAAATGTTCTATACTTTCCAAATTTATATAAATGTGTGTATATGGGGCGCCTTGGTGGCTCAGTCGGTTAAGCTGCCAACTTCAGCTCAGGTCATGATCTCGCGGTCCGTGAATTCGAGCCCCGCGTCAGGCTCTGTGCTGACAGCTCAGAGCCTGGAGCCTGTTTCAGATTCTGTGTCTCCCTCTCTCTCTGCCCCTCCCCTGTTCATGCTCTGTCTCTCTCTGTCTCAAAAATAAATAAACATTAAAAAAAATTTTTTTAAATAAATAAACGTTAAAAAAAAATAAAAAAATTAAATAAATGTGTGTATGTGCACATAAATAACACATGCACGTATTTTCATAATGGAAAACTACAAATTTGAAACAGTAGGGGTGCCCATGTGGCTCAGTCGGTTAAGGGGTCTGACTCGTGGTTCCAGGTCAGGTCATGATCTCACGGGTCATGGGTTCGAGCTTTCCATCAAGCTCCATGCTGACAGTGCAGAGCCTGCTTGGGATTATTCTCTGTCTCCCTCTCTCTCTGCTCCTCCCCTGCTTGCTCACTATCCCTCTTTTACTCAAATTAAATAACTAAACATTAAAAAAAAATAGATTAATATACTTCAAATATCTCATTTCAAACTGTCTCCAATCTCAAGTTGAAGCAATTCCACTTGCCATTTACAAATTTTATGAGGTCAGACTTCAATTGTCTCTTTTTATCAACTCAAAGTTACCCAGTTCCACAGCCTTCTGGAGAACAAATCTTGCATCGCTTAACCCTAGATAAATATGCTTTAAGTAACCTTGAACTGTTTCTTAAATTCCAAACCTCACACAACATTTCCAGAAAGCTACTGCAATATGCTATAATGTAATGGCAACAGTTGTAGGAATTCATTATGCTTCTCTCAACCAAAACTCTTTTGTGTTAACATTCCTCTGAATGGAAGTCTTAGGAAATGACCGGTGACATTTTACATTTCTAACAAGAACTGTAACTGGACAGCATGAATTTTTAAAATATCACTTCATCTAGGGGATACAAAAGATAGAAATAAATCTTCTAACTGACCTATTTGTAAGAGGACCACATATTATCAAAAATGAATGTCTACACTGTGTACAATAGCTCCCGTAACACATCACCTAAAATGACTTAAATGAAATTATTTTAAACTTTGTTTAGACTTTTTTTAAAATACAGCAACTTCTTAAAGTAGAGTTAACATAGCATGACGTTTAAGGGTGGGTGACAGGGAAGCTGAATTAAGGGAACTCTGGGACTACACAGAGCAAGTCTACTTCTACCTGCATAGAACTACCCTTATAATCACGCGGCTAACAAAAAAGACAACACAGCACTCACAAGCGTATCCCTTACAGTTAACTTGTAGTTCCTGTTTAACTTCTATCTTTTGAGAAAATTCACGCGTTAAGAACAAAACGGGGTAGGTGGTAGGGGAGAGTACCCCACAGTTGCATTCTGTTCCACTAAAATTTGTAGGGTACCACAAAAATAAATATTGGTAAGGCAAAAAATTAAATAGGGTCATTTTGTAATCCTCAGTGGCTTTATTTTCAAATACTCTAATAATTATCTTCATCCTTATAAGCAGGGCCTATGGAGTCTGAGATTTGAGATTGTTGCCATGATATTTGAAGTTGTTGTTAATGACGGTCTCTGAAAACTCAATGGGTTCTGGGAAGTACAGAAGAGCTAACTGAAAAGATACAAATCTCTGACATCCAAATGAACAGGTAAGGAGACAACCAATATAAGACCATTTCTGGAGTTAATATGAGCTTTAAAAGATACTCCTAGAAACAGATTACATCTTCATATCTACTTAGGAACTGTATATGACAAGAAAATTGAATATACACTGGTGAAACAAGGTGACGGTGCCACCTGTATTCAGGGGCTACTGAGGGAGGAGGAGAAGGCACTCCAGACCTTTTAAATCCTGCTTTAACCAGAACACCGCTACCATTCTGGTTTTTGTTTGGTTTGTTTGGGTTGGGTTGGGTTTGGCTCTGGCTTTGGTTTTGTTGAAGTTTTACCTAAGACATCATCTGAAAAAAATACTGCTGGGAAAATGGGTCTCATCTAATACACAGTAAATACTTTAGTGAAATCTCATGCTCCTTTTGCTCGTCCTATCTGTGACCATCTTCATCTTGATACCAGAATCCCTGATAAGAGGAAGCCAGAGAAGCCAGACCCATTAGATGACTTGGAGGACCCACAAGAAGAGGTGCTGAAGGAAAGCATTTTCTCTAGTTTAAGACATCAGCCCCAAGTCTCAATTAATGTACAAATACACAGCTCATGCTTAGAGTAAAAGGGATTTGTCACCTTAAATCATACATATCTTGATAATAAGCAAAATGGAATTGGTATCTTTTCAAAAACTCTAATCTATTTGGGTCATCCATGAAAGCTTCTGGCTGTGATTTCTCCCTCAGCTTTCTCTAGAGCTCTCCAAGGTTCTGACCTGCCTCTCAACCAAAATCCAACTTCCCTGAATTCTTTTTTTTTTTTTTTAACTTTTTGTGACCTAGGATCTTTCTAAAAGGGCTTTTTTGTTGCCCTGCAGGATAAAATACAGCAGTCCATTCCCTGGCTTACAATCAATAAAACCTCCTGGCTACTAATGGTAAAGTGATCCTGACTGTGCATCAGTACAGAACAGGGCCAATACGTATCTTTAAGAAGGACAAAGGTAAAGTCCTGAACAAAATCCACAATTAACCTTAGTAGCTGAAAAATCACTTTTCCATGTGATTTCCCCAGTGATAGAATTGCCAGACTCATAATAGAAAAAAAAGCAAAACGAGGAATCTTAAATCTGAACTTTGAAATGCCATTCAATAGGCAGCCCCACCCACAGTTGATAGGTAAGCAAAACTTCCAATTAACAGAGGACGTCTGGGGAATCTTCAAACATCTACAACGAAATGACCTATCAGTGCATCACACCAGAATTTTCTATCATCCCAATTTTGTGCTTGGGTGTCAAAATGGTGCACTTGACTTATTTAGTTTCTTCCACAGGTAAACATGCTTTTAATCTAAAATATACAATAATATCTAAAATTAGATATTTGGCTCCATTTAGAAAATTCAAAAAATTATCCCTTCTTGCCCATCAGAAATTACTGTAAAATTACCTGTCAACTTTTCTTAAAAGGTGACCAGCATGCAGGCCCAGGTCATGTTGAAGTATCCCTTCACATAGGTTTCTATGGCCAGCCTGCACACTTCTAAGTTCTGTTTCTTTGGAAAGAAAGTACTGTTTCTTTGGAATTGGAGGTAGATAGATGATAGGAAACAAGGGTTGGAGGGAACAGGGGAGGGAAGGAATCTCAAGCCACATCCCTTGGCCCAGCCTTCCTTTTTATTAAGAGGAAGAAAACAGAGAGCAGATTCCTCTCTAGCTTAGAAACCCCCTTAGGTGCAATAGAGTTGAAAAGAAGGGACAGAGTACTGTCCACAGAACCTTTCCCAGCCTTTCTTCTCTCAATAGTATAATCACTTAAAGAATAGTAATGGTAGCTTTTCCCTGACATCTTGAATATAAAGAGCTAAGACTGGGAACACTAACATCACTGAATAGAAGCACTTTGGAGAATACGGACTTGAATAATAACTAAATCCACTCTAGCAAGGTGCTACCTTTAAATATAAAATCAAATCTATTGGGAGCTAATATGCTCAAGTTTTATACTCACTGTTGATCAAAGAAGTATGAATAAGTAATATTATTATTAAGTTCAATTTTGCATAAAATGCCAGTGTAAATAAACCCTAAGCACTAAAAATCCTTTTGTGTGGCCAACAAAGTGTTTTAAAAGAATTTAAATTTAAATTCCTTTAAGCTGAGCACACATCCAGCTCACCAAGACCCCAACAATCTCACACACATACACACACACACACACACACACACACACACACACACACACAAACCTCTGTGGCCCAAATTAGTTGTGCCCCTGAAATGAATGTTGCTATTTACCTGAGTCACTAACACCACACCCCTTCTCAATCGACGTTACTCAATTCTAAGAATAAAAGGCAACACCGCAATGGCAGAAAGAAAATTGGCAAATGTGATTTCTAACTTAATTCAAATTGTTTTTCCTGGGGATGTATTTAAATTGTCCAGGTTGCTCGAATATCATCCAGGGATGTGATTTTGAAGGAGACAGCTTGTTACTGGTTTTCCTGGCTGTACTACAAGAAACAACAGTGTGAGCTTATTTTAAGTTAATGTGTGCTTCTGTGTTTCTTTACAAGAAATTAACTGCAATCATCTAGTTAAAGCAAACACTTTGTTAGGGTTTCGTTTTTCATCAGAAAATGTCTTCAGGAGTCTTTTAAACTTAGAAGATTAAGAATCCCAACTTCTGCTTTTAGATTTTAGGCTTGAAGCAAATTATTTACATCACAGGGAAAGATCATTCAAGCCTAGTGATCCTTTGTGGCACTGTGTTTTTTAGCCATACATGAGCCACAATATCCTAGGAGTCCTATCCATTCTCCCAAATCAAAACAGTAATCCTTTGCCTGCCTCAGCCAGAACCAGACCTCGGGGTCAATTCTCATTTCTTTCCAGCTATGATAGTCACAAGGAGACCCATAGGAATGGGCAGTATGGAACAAAAACAGAACAAAGAGCTTCAACCAAGTTATTTTTAACTAGAGAAACACCTGCAGGCTCTGACACCTGGCTTCTGACCCCTGCCCTAGAGGATTTCCCTAGCTGGACTTGGCCTCTGGGCTACAATGATTTATATTATACAACTGTTTCTCCTGACCTTAGCTGAGCTTCCAGGACTGAATTCCAGACCTACGGACTTGCCAGATACTCCTCTTCTTAGTCAAAATCCCAGTCTTGGACCTTCCTGGCCAGTGGTCTTAAAGTCACCAGTTGTCCTAGTAACACAATTTTTGTGTAAAAGACTAGAGGAAACGTCAGCTAAAAAAGAAGCTACCCCAAGCCCTTCTTCTTATACCAGCCACAAGCAGCTAAAAGAAAGGAAAAAACGATTCAAAGTAACACCGACCAAATGAAAAGATAGCCACAAAATATAATACATGGGGTAGGAGAAGCTTTCAGTATCTTTATCCTTCCCCCTAAAAACTCTACCTCTTAGCCCATATAATGGGCTAATATAATGGGTCCATATAATGTCCTTGTTCTAAATCCACATTTAGAAGACATGTATTGTTTGATGTCCAACACCCATTTCCCTCCTTTTGGTAACACAAGTTTCCTTTGGGAAACCACTCCTCCCCATTCTCAGGCATGGGTTTTGAGTAAGAACCTCCACTCCAAGCTCCATGGGTCCTGACCGCCTAACCCTATCAACATTTCCTACGCACTTAGCACCTACATTTGATTCAACTATGGGCACATATCCAATCAAACCCAGTGAGATAAATGAAGACATCAGTTGAGACTTCCGAGAAATAAAAGCGTTCTTTCCTTCCGCAGTAGGAGAATATAAAGTCTGAACCGGAGTAACAACTCTGTATTCACAAGGGAAGGGACTGAGCTGCTGGATGGATATGGAGACTAAGAATAAAGTCAGCACAGTGAAAGGCAGAGCAGAAAAGAAACAGAAACAGAAAGAAACTAGGTCCTGAAATTACATTATTTCAGCCATTGGACCAAGCCTTATCTGAAGCCCACCTTTGGTCTTTTAAGTTCTGTAAGCCAATGGATTCCCTTTATTGTTTAAGCCAGCTTCAATCAGATTTTCTGTGAAAGAGCAAGAAGAGAAGGAAAAAGTGAGAAGAGGGGGGAGGAATAAAAGAAAGCTGATACATCATAACACCGTATCTCCATCTTACCTCCTCCAGGAGAAAAGAACAGAGGAAGAGGTACATGAACTCTTATGAGGCCATATAACTATTCAAGAGATCTTTAAGCCCAAAGTATTGACTCAGTTTGGGTCTGATGTTTTCTGCCAGAGAAAAAAGTTAAGTAGCTCCTTATGTTATTTGCAGAAAAATCTATGTAGAGGGTTTAATCTATTTCCACTAAGCCAATAATGATTACAATCATTTCTCTTAGGGGAAAAATAATAAAAGGGAAGGAAGGAGGGAAAGATGGAAGACTCTACCCTTGTATATTACAACTCATTCAAAGAAATCAAGTTAAAATGGACCTGAGGTAGAGCTTTTCACACACCAGTCAGGTATTGGATTGGGGTGGGGGGAGGGGGGAATAAAGTGAGACTTCTTGTAGAAGCCAACAGTCCCGCTGAAGGGCATAGAAGAGAAAAATGAGCAACTGTTCTAGACCAGATAAAGACGCTCTGGTTACTGACGTGTATTCGGAGGTTGTATCTGACAAGCAGCAGCATGTCACTTCCTCAGCACTGAGCTTAGAGAGGAGGTCTTCTCTGGCTTCATGGTCCTGTGCCCAGGAGATATTTCTACCTTCCCTCCAGTTGACTGAAACATAACCAGCACGTACGAACTGTACTATGGCAGCTCATGAATGCTGGCTCCGTGCCAAGCTTGAAATGTGCACCTTTGACCAGTAAGCCTTTACATCTTTTGCACACGTTCTCTCTCCAGAGACACGAAAACAGGGCCCCCACAAAGCAGCCACAGTGACTGCCTCTGAACCATTTGTAAACTGAGCAATACACAGCAATTACTCAGTTGTATCAATTTTCCCTTTCTTAAACTCACCATCCCTCTCTAGCCCCCAAAGCCATTCCTCATCAGTCCTTTCAAAGCTGTGGTGTCCCTCACAGCCAACTAAAGAAAAGCATCTGTTTCAAATGCGCCATCCAAACAGCCATCCCTGGACCTCAATTATTTAATCACGTGTACCCCTCCAATGAAATGCCTCAAGAATCTTAACAAAGCCCTAACATACAGAGCTACCAATTTCTAATGCCAACAGCTCACTACCATCCAACAGAATGAGGCTCTTTTTACCCCTAAATACCATTTTTAAAAATTCCTTTAACAGAGGGCTATCAATACACAATCTTCATTGACCAAGAAAGCCTGATATCTACCTACAACTGTAGCTCTCATCCTGGTTATCATCAGAGTAACCATGGAGGCATCTGAAAAAGACAGATTTTTGGGTCCTACCCGCTGAGACACTGATTCAGCAGACCTGGAATGATACATACTCCCTGGCCCTAGAAAATTTGTTTCATGATTTTTGGAGCCACATTCAGGCATTCCAATGCAAGGCAGAAACCAGAAAATCTGATCATCTTTCTGATGAGTTCTCTCCCTGAGATCAAAGACCCAAGTAATTTCACATAAACTCATTAGGCCTTCACATAAGATCCACTGCCTAAATGATGGCAAAATGCTCCATCCACTAAAGTTTTCCATTCAAGTTGCCTCACACATTTCCCAGGTAGTAACAGAATGGTCTCCAGACCTCTGCCTACCTCTAGTAATTAACACGTGGAGTTCAGGGCACTCTATATCCAGAAAAAAAAGTCTTCAGAAATGAGGAGACAACATCATTCTTACTAATTTCTGTTTCTCCTGCACTCATAATTCTTCTAAATTTGATCCCCTCACCCGCCCAGATCAATAGTATATTCCAGGCTCCTCCTAGAATCCCATCATCCCTAATTTAATGTCACCTATGCTCCAGAAAAAAAGCACCAAATAGCTTACTAAATTGTATGATCATTCTTAAATTGGACATATTTAACTTTAAATCACCAACTTTTCCCTTAAATGTTTTTGTGATGCTTCCATTAATACGAAGGAATCAAAGAGGGATTGCAATCGGCAGCCTCAGAGTGCAGGCATGCTTTCTTCAAGCCACACACATTTTTTACTTTAAAACCTTCAGACAAAGCATACGCACTTCAGAGGTCACAATCCCCACCAATTACAAGTGCCTTTGGACCTATCTTTTTCACTCATTTTTATTACTTGGCTGGCTCCTTTAGGCATCTGAGTTTGCAACACCTGAATTAAGATTTTAGGGCATTTCCTCAAGATATTTTTAGTTCCCTACACAGTTCCTTCATTTGTGGTAGATACATAAGGTGTTTATTAGTGTAAGCAAAATGCAACAGAAAAAAAAATGGCTAAAGTTTCTCAGGCACTGAAAACAAAAGATAAAAAGAAAATTCTCCTATTCAATGTGCCCACTAATGTTTGTAAAGCAAATGACTGTCTGGGTGATATAGTTACTTCACATTACCTTCCCTCTATTAGACCATAAACGGTATGAGAACAGGGATAGTGGTACCATTCCTCTTTGTGCAAGGGCTGGGCTGGACACCGGCTATTCAACGTGGACACTCCAACTATTTGTCAAGTGAATGATCACTACTATTCAATTAATTATAAACTACGTTAAATATATTAAAGGATTCAAAACTTTTCCAGGGTCAAGAAAGATACTGGCTACTGGGAGCTAAACTAATCTGTGGTTATAAGCAGAAGTAGACAAGGGAAACTGAACAGCAATTCTGAAAATACAATATTGCAATATGACTAATTATAGTCATCAATCATTAAAAGTTTGAACAGTCTGAAAAATATTATCTTAAAAGCACTTCAAGATAGAATTTCTTTCCAAAGGTTAGCACACTTAAAATAAGAATGTAAAAAAAAAAAAAAAAGCTATAAAAACAAAATCAAATTATCATGCCTCAATAGACAAGGTCTAAGGGATACAAAATAGCACATTAAATCAGTTCCCAGTTCAAAAAAAAAAAAAAAAACCTGCATGAGATGTTGATCTTCCTGTTTTTCATAAACCTTATAATTGCACTTCCAGAAAACTACCAAGCATCTGCCTCTATGTAGCTAATTCATTTAATCTTGGAGCTCTCACAAGGAAATAGAGAGTATATTGTGCCAGGATCACTATCTTCTCTAGCCAAAATCATAATGCCTTGGAGCCAATTTCCTTTTGGTAAATTTTGATCAAATTCCTTCAATTTGCAACTTCCTTAGTACTGGTAATGGCTGCACATGTCACAAGTTTGTGTGTGTGTGTGTGTGTGTGTGTGTGTGTGTGTGTGTGTGTGTGTGTAACAATATACATTACAAATTTAATAGTAATATGTACACATGTGCACACAGTTGGACGTACCCACACATGCAGTCACACATATATATCCATGCATACCGATTCCTATACATCTCTCTATTTGATGCTCTGTGAATACCACAGTCACAAAGCCCATTCAGACTTCCTTGATCCAGTAATAATTCTCTGGTAACTAACATTACTTTGTAAATCTGCATTAATCAATTCTACTATGCAGCTACAACATAATGATAATCAAGGTTAATAATAATACTGCTGATGTGATAAATAGTCCCTTAAAATTTTCTGAATCATTAAAGAAAGATCACATTATGTTCTACTTTTAGAGTAAAGGGTATTTTATCAAAATTCAATTATTTTAAAAGAATTGGTGACCCATATATGTCTTATCCAGGAAACTTTTAGAGTCTAAATATTTGATTAATCAAGTATACCTTATTTCCCAGTTATTCTTGATAAAGTAGAATTTCTGTGATTTTTAACATATGGCTCCTATATTTAAAGTGCACATATTACATACTATTAACAGGGATTACAGATTAACCACATCATATTTTACAACTATGATCTATAATTCTTCAATCCTTGAAGTGCCAAACTGTTGACTCTCTAGTTGTTGTTATTCTTTAAAACTAAGCCACATTAAATATAATTCACCTTTCCTGATGCATCAAGGTCATTATTATGAGAATGTATTATAATGCTGCCTTTTTAAAAAAATGGTATCAGTAGGGGGTTAAGTGAATAGGGTTATCTGTCTTTAAATAACTCTAGGATAATGCATCTTTATAATCCTTCTGTTGTTTCTGACAGTTCTCTTCAAATTACTATACACGATATTTGTCTCATTTTGCTATATCCTGTGTCATTATCAATCTTAATCTTTAGTCATGCATTATATACAATTACCTAAGTAAAAACTAAAATGCCTTTATATATCTCATGTATAAAATAGAGCACATAGTCCCTATGACGGCTGTTACAAAATTAAGAACCTCTTATTTTTTTGAGGGGTGGGGCTTATTTTTGGTTTGTGACTATGACCAAATGGTTAAAGGTACATGAAATCTGAGACATGTATCTACCTACCAATTTATAGGAAATTCAGAGGAACAAAGGAACATGTTAAACTATGCCACAGGCATACAATCAACAAAATCCAGTCTGTGGTAATTTCAAAAGACAATGGCCCTACTTCTTCAACCACAAACTGCACATGGGAGAAAATGAAGATGGAGAAAACTTATCAGCCAAAAGAAACTTAGCAGCTAAAAGACCTAACAATCACAGCGTGTAGATTTTGGCTCAAACAATTTGAAATTTGAACACTGGTTATTGGTGATGCTAGGGAATTCCTGGCAATGTTTTTAGGCAAGATAACAGTATTTTGGCTATGTCTTTTAAAAGACTTCTTATCACCTCATACCTGTCAGAATGGCTGAAATTAAAAACACTAGACACAACAGGTGTGGGCGAGGATGTGGAGAAAAACAAACACTCGTGCACTGCCGGTGGGAGTGCAAACTGGCGCAGCCACTGAGGCAGACCGTGCAGAAGTTCCTCAGGAAGTTAAAAATAGAGTTACCTTATGATCCAGCAATCACACTAGTGAGTATTTACCCAAATGATACAGAAACACTAATTCAAAGGGATAGCTGCACCCTTATGTTTATAGCAGCATTATTTATGAAAATACAATTATGAAAGCAGCCCAAGTGTTCATCAACGAATGAATGCACGGATAAAGAAGATGTGGTGTATATATATGTGTGTCTGTGTGTGTACGTATACACACACACAACAGAATATTATTCAGCCATAAAAAAAGAACGAAATCTTGCTATTTGCAACGACATGGATAGACCTAGAGAGTATTATGCTAAGCGAGATAAGTCAGTCAGAGAAAGACGAATCCTGTATGATTTCACTCCTATGTGGAATTTAAGAAACAGAACAAACAAGCAAAGGGCGAGAAAAAAAAAAGAGAAAGAGAAACAAACCAAGAAACACACTCTTAATTATAGAGTCTAACCACAAACTGATGGCTACCAGAGATGAGGTGGGTGGGGGACAGGTTAAATTTGGTGATGCGGATTCAGGAGTGCACTTGTAGTGATGAGTACCGGGTGATGTATGAAAGTGTTGAATCACTACATTGTACACCTGAAACTAATGTTACACTGTATGTTAACTAACCTGAAACTAATAAAACACTGTATGTTAATGATAATAAGATAATAACTATAATAAATAAGTAATGATTCCTTATCTTTTTATTAATTTTTTTAATGTTTATTTATTTTTGAGAGAGACAGAGACAAGAGTGCAAGGAGGGGAGAGACAGAGAGAGAGGGAGACACAGAATCTGAAGCAGGCTCCAGGCTCTGAGCTGTCAGCCCAGAGCCCAACTCAGGGCTCGAACTCACAAACCATGAGATCATGACCTGAGCCAAAGTCAGACGTTCAACTGACTGAGCCATGCAGGCACCCCAAAGATTCCTTATCTTTTTGAGTAAATACAAAAGTATTTACAGATGAAATGACATAATGTATGGGATTTGCTTCAAAATAATATGGTAAGAGATAAGTGAATGTAGATATAGATGAAACAAGACAGAATATGAGTTGACAATTCTTGAAGTTAAGTGACAGAGCCATGAAGACTCATTATACAATACTGTTTACTTTTATATATGTTTGAAATTCTCCATAATACAAAGTCTTTAAAAATGAATCAATTCTATGGTTACAAAGAATATTGTTTTGCTCTGATTTCTAAAAACTATCTAAGAATTATGTTTTTGTGTCTAAAAATGGCTAGTTACAAATTTACAGTCATAAATTGATGTTAAACATTTTAAAAAGCTCTATCATTAAACTGATCTTAATTTTTTAATCGACTAAGGTTTCTCAATTTTCAAACTTTTCATTAATCCTTTTCCTTAATTTCTTTCTTTTTTTTTTTTTTTTTGTGGAAAGAGAGCACACATGGGGAGGAGCAGAGGAAGGGAGAGGGAGTGGGAGAGAGAAAGAGGGTGGGGGAGAGGGGGAGGGAAAGGGGAGGGGGGAGGGAGAGAGGGAGAGAGAGGGAAAGAGGGAGAGAGAGGGAGAGGGGGAGAGAGAGAGAGAGACAGAGACAGAGAGAGAGACAGAGAGACAGAGAGTGAGTCTCAAGCAGGCTCTATGCTCAGCATGGAGCCCAACGTGGGAGTCGATCTCACAATCGTGAGATCATGACCTAAGCTGAAATCAATAGTAAGATGCTTAACTGACTGGGCCACCCAGGTGCCCCTACCTTAGATTTTATAAACATCTTCTATTGCATTATTTTCTTAGAAAACAAAATTCTCACAGAACATGCTGTAAAACAGCACATTTACATTACAACTTTAATGATTATAAATAAAAAGGTCTAAAAAGTACTAACAAAAGAAATGGTGCCTAGGCTCTCTTCAGGAAGTTAAAGTCATGTTAATGGATTTATTTTTAGTCTTCAAAGTTTGCAAATTACTATTAATAGATTTTCTCATTCAAAATATATTAAGGGTGTCAATTTATTTACTTTAAGCTAGAAAAGGCACAGTTTTTTAAAAATTTTTTTAATGTTTTTATTTATTTTTGAGACAGAGAGAGACAGAGCATGAGCAGGGGAGGAACAGAGAGAGAGGGAGACACAGAATCCAAAGCAGGCTCCAGGCTCTGAGCTGTCAGCACACAGCCCGACGTGGGGCTCGAACTCACGGACCATGAGATCGTGACCTGAGGCAAAGTCAGACGCCCAACTGACTGAGCCACCCAGGCGCCCCAGAAAAGATACATTTTCAACATAAATCTACAGCTAATATCTCAAAATCATTTCTGTTCAGTTCTATTCATGTATCAATACAAACACACAAACCCAAATGTCTAAAATAGTTATTTCATCTTTTCCTGACTCTAAAATGCTTTTAACTTAATATGAGTGGATTTAGTGAATTTGGGCTCAGGAGCAGTACTGAGGTAGGGTTGAAAATAAAACAAATGATTAACTTACACTTTTAATATATTAGTTTTTAAATTAAAATCAAACTTCCTTGGGACAAATTTTGCATTTTTAAAATACTTCCTACAGGGGCTTACTGAGCTAAAGTCCATGGTAACCTTCCAAGTACCTCCAAATCAATAAAATAAATAAATCCTTTTAAAATGTCCTTTGAACATACAAATGATATACAATTGTTATATTAGTCCTTACCGATGAAGTTTTTCAAATCTCCTAAAGGACCCCTTTGATTTCAAATGAGTGATGATCTCTGGTAGACAATTTTAGATACTATAAGTAATTTGCTTCCTTTCTTTTAAAAAATCTATAATAATCCAGACTTTTTACTTTTCAATATGGTTTCTTCATAAATGTTCTTGAAATACAGTCAAGAAACTACATTATAAATGTGTTGAATGTTTTGCTTATAATAATATTGTGCTTCTATGGTATTTTCATAATCCCAATAACTTAAAAACATTTTTTAATGTATACAAGGTCTACTGAGTCATTGTCAGTTCAAGGCTACAAACCACTCTGTGGTTAACTGATTACATCAGACCAGCGTAAGGGTTGAGCTGGCACTTTGCAGGTTTAAATATCTTGGCTCTCCAAAGCCTGTGTGGGGGCTGCAGTTTGGCATAAAATTCTCAGCCGGATGCAGATAATTTCTCCGAAAAATGTTTTTAAATGGCTAAGAGGTTTTTTTTTTTGTTTTTTTTGTTTTTTTTAGCTTTTTTAAAATGTTGGAGAAAGCATACATTAGAACCAGGTTCAAATTTATGAGGCTCTTCTCCTTTTTAAACTGTTCCCATCCCCATAGATAACCCAAGTACAGCAAAATAATCCCAAACCTAAAGACTTTCAAATAAAGTACAAAACCTCACATTTATATGAGTTTAAATGTAAGCTCAAAAAGCAGAATAAGCTGCTTCCAATTATATAGGGAAACAAGGGGACTTCTTTGAAAATACAAATATTTGCCAAGCTCTCTGTACTTATCATTATTGTGTTGCCCTTGGTCATTTTGGTTTCCACACCCACAATTTTATTTCTATTTTTCCACTCAAATATTACTTTCCTTACTCCCACAACAGCCTTGTGACACTGGGAATAATATTAACAGTTTTATCAATAAATATAGGCATAGGTACTAAGTGCCTTGGCCAGCATAATCCATCCCGTAATCAACAGAACTGACCAGTACTCATCCAAACTGTCAAGGTCATCAAAAACAAGGGAAGTCTGAGAAACTGCCACAACCTAAACAGACATGAAGATTATGCAAGACTAACGTAATGTGGTATCTTGGACGGGATCCTGAACAGAAAAAGAACATTATTTAAAAAAAAAAAAAAAAAAAAAAAAAAAACAACTAAGAGAATCTGAATAAAGTAAGGGCTTTAGTTAATAATACTGTACCAATATTGGTTCATTAATGTTCACATATGAATCACAGTAATGTAAGATGTTAATAACACCAGGGGAAACTGAATGTGGGGCATGCAGAAACACTACACTATCTTTGCAATAATTCCGTAAATCTAAACCTAAAAATTCTAAAAGTTCTAAAATTAAAAGTTTGTTAGGGTTTATTCACTCATCAGGCCCTGTATACCAAAAGCACACAAATCAAGCAAATTGGAAGACCAGCCTCTGAAACAAGTGGAGAATGTGAAATAATCAATTTCAAGATTCTGAAGGAATATAATCAACAGTTAACTGCACATTTTTCTTTAAAAATATATAATAAAAATTTGACTCCTCTGAAAAACTAATGCGCGTACATGAAGTTCATAACAATTTCCAGAAGTGCACTTAACAGCAGGTGGCTACAAAGTAAAGATATCAAAAATTTCTGTAATCCTCAACCACAGGGGGAAAAAAATTACCTAGATCATGAACATCTCACAAAAGCTTCAATGTCTTTTTCTAAAAAGGAAAACAAAACCTAGTAAGTCTGCAGTAGCTCCTTAAAATCAGAGGCTATGCTAGTAATGAATAATCTTTAGCTTTGTATTCCAAACCCCTTACAATTTCACCTTAATCTACCTCTGTAACTGTATTTTCTAATATTTGCCCATGCAAACTCTCCCCCAATAAAACCGGTTTGCTGCTCAGTGCTTCCAATAGGTTATCCTTGGTTCGTGATGCTTCTCTGGAAGCTCTGTCCCCCTGCCCACAGCGCCATCCCCTCTGTTCATTTTCTAAATCCTATCCCCTGCTTGAAGACCCAGGTAAAACCCTCCTACCTCCAAGAAGCTTCAGATCACCACAGACTCCACAATCACTACCCCATCAGAACTCCGGTGCCATTAATGTGGTACTTAGCATATCGATGCATTTAAAAAATATATGTATTGGTGTGTACTTACTAAGTCCCTTTACCACACGTAAGTGTTATAAATTAAAGATGAATAAGATATGGTCTCTGCTTCAAGGTGCTCAGGGAATGGTAGAAAAGACAAAAATGGAAACACACAATTACTGGACAAAATAGTAGTGCTCCAGGGATAGTATTACAGTGCCATGACAGTATACTACAATTTGCTACAATATTTCTCTTTTTAAGTTTAAGTCCTGTTTCTCCAAACAAGCCAAGGTCCTCTTGAAAGGCAGAGTTCTTCATCTCCAACTCAATGTTGTGTGTATGCTAGCCAGAAACAATTCTGATGCAGTTTCACTAAAACTTTCGTTCCGCTCTTATTTTCTTAAGAGAAACATGGGCAGAATCCCTGTTCATAGCCATAAGACTTACAACGATGAATTAAGACTGTTTTTAGTTAAGTTATTAACCATAAACTACTATTAGTTACTAAGAATTCACAAATTATCATTTCACTTAGTTAACAGCCTTAAGCGGCAGTCAGCATTTTTTATGAGAAATTTAAAGAAAAAGGACTGGTTTCCGATACACCTTTTATCTGCCTGGGTAAGTACTAACCATCAGAACAGGTCAAAAGAATAGAAGCCAATTTTAAAAGATGTTTCAGATCAATCTGTAATGTCATCAGAGACATGCTTACGATAATATATAAAGTAAAAATCACTGACAACTGTGGAGGACATACGTACAGGTGACACAGATGCAGAAAAACACTAGGAGTAAAGACATTAACTTCATTATACATTAACACTCGTCTCTAAATTGTGCACAATTATAGATTTGTTTTCTTGGCACTTGCCTATATTTTATATGTTAATAATAATAAAAATATGTTATCATAACTTTAAAACCCAACTCTCAGAGGACAATGCTGGAGAGGGTAGAAGGTGATAAAGAGAGGATAACAAAGGAAATCAACCAACCAACGACAATGAGCAATCTCCAAACACTGATCATGAACTAACTCCTCTTGCTCTGGGAGGGCAAATTCTTAAGCCGAAATGCGTCACATGCAACTCAGTACCTCATTTTCCCAAAAGCATTTTTGCAAATTCAATCGAGTAAATCAAAACTGGTAACATCTGCTAAATGTTATATTTGCCATTGGATTTCAAAAAATAACTTGGTTTGCCTTTTTTTTTTTATTTGTCTTATGAGAGTGAACATCTTAAATGTCCCTTGTTTGTACTTTCAAGATGCTCTGTTTTTCTACAACTGTGCTTTTAAAGCCCTGTTTATAACACACGCCTTCAAAATTATACGTGTATATAGACATGTGTATATGTTAATACTCCACTCCTTAATCTACAGTTAGTTGTAACAGCAATGCCTTTGGAAAAATAGATGAAATCACAAATCAACGTTTTTAAACCAAAGCCTTCCACCATCTCCCCTTAGGAAGTACATTTTACAAAGAATAACATTGACATCCCTCCTACCTCATAAAATGTTTCCATGGCTGATAAGTAAAAACAGTGATATTGGGTAGAAGTACAAATTGAGTTTTTAACTCATCAGCACATAAACCAATTTTGCATCAAAATTTCTAGTAATTCTCTCATATTCACTTGGATCATACATAAATGCATCCTTTGAATCCAAGCTGCATTCAACTCAAGAGAGCACGAGATGCCACCTCTAAATAACATTCACCCTTATTTCTACCTTAGAAAAACCTACTGGAACTTAAAGTCTAGGTTTTCATAAAAAAGGAAGAAGTACACTGTTTTCAAACATTTTACTAATTAATGTTACTTAACATTTTTATTAACATCAAATATTTTTAATTAATACTTTGTATTAATTCTGTATTCTTGCCAACAAAGCGAGTAGTATTTTATGGCCCACTAAAGTTTTGTGTGTTTTTGCTATGAAAGTAAAGGGTAAAATTATATGTTCTCAAAAATGCAAAACAACTGACTTCTGCTTTTACCCTGGGGACATTTGCAAATTCCAGGCACAAGAGGGAGGCTGAAAATCCAGGCTTTGCACAGTCACAAAGCTGCTGCTGGACTCAGAAAAATCATTTAGAACTTTTGGCAGAGCCTTTAGAGACATCAAACATGTAGCCAGTTACCCTCAAGATATTTGATGAATTCTGTGGCCGCCCATGGGCAAGAAGCTAAAATTAAGCAAGTACCTCTGAAAAGCAGAGCCGAGCTATCAACAGTCTTATAATCGAAAATTTAGAATTTCAAATCTATTGGGGCAAAGATCCATGCTAGGTATTTGAATATTTGGTAAATGATGTGGAATTCTACTTTAAAATATTTCATAATCCAAGGATCTTAGAAGTGTCTTAGAACACTGACCACTCCAGACTTTCACAAAAAAGCCCTGAAGAACTCTACCTCAGAAATCATTGTGAACCACAGGTAGACGACCCTTACTTACCAAAGACATAAACCAGCCTCAACCCAGCAGAGTCCTATATAGCTTCAGGTGATCAATCAACACTCTCTGCCTAGGAGAGGGGACAATGAACCCTCTCCCTATAAGATGATCACATCATCTGAAGCCTCTATGGTTGCTTTTTTTTTTTTTTTTTTAAACAGGAATGTCTGACATTCACTCAAAACTACGAAAGACGGCAAATACAGAACCACGTGACTGATAACTAAAGAAAAAAGCAGGCAAAATAAATAGACCCTAGGATAGTCCAGATATTACAACTGGCTCACAGGACTGAAAAATAAATAGGATTAGCATGTGCAATAAAATGGCAAAACTATAGATAAAAAGATAAATTCACCAAAGCATTGTGGAGTTGAAAAACATATTACTAAAAATAAGAACTCATTAAGTGGACTTAACAGTAGAGTAGACACAACAGAAAACAATACACTGGAAGAGAAGTTTGGCATTGTCTAGCTGTGCTATTCATTTACTGCCGCTCCTCTTCCCAATCTACTCTTTTGTCCTGTTTATGACACTGGAACTGGACCCCGCAAACACTTTTTCTTTGCCAGCTGGTGCAATGTTTAGCTTGTCAGTCGAAAGTGATGGAGGGACAGCGCAAGGCATAACAGAGGGAGGAGCTTCTAATCCCGGTTCTGACGTACTTTTCATAGTTGCCCCTATGGTGCCACTGCCAGAGGCATGCAGGAGACCCAGTAGTGCCACCCTCCAGCCTGTTTAACCGGCACCCAGCCCATTTCCACTCGCCACCCTGGCCCACCAGCACCCAGTAGGCCACACCAGTTCTGGTCTGCGGCACCCCCAAGTCCAAATCTCCATAATCCAGTGGGCTGCGGTCACACCCTCTCCAGCAAGGAGGACAGAATGTCAGCCCGGGGCAGGGAACGGAGACCCAGGGAAGGAGCCTTCCAAGTTTGTTCCCTCTTGGGTATTCTCTCTCAGCCACGGAGTAGCTGCTTTCTACAACCGCTGTGCTTTGCATTCTTTAGAGTGCTCTTCTACTCCGTTAAGTAGCTAATAATTCTCGTTACTCAATTTTCCCTATTTGAGTTACTGGTATGGTTTCTGTTCCTGACTAAACTCCGAATGATAAACTGGTCAAGTTTCCTTTTAAGGGTACCTTGTTTGTACTTTCAAGATGTTCTGTTTTCCTACAACTGGGCTTTTAAAGCCTAGTTATAACACATACCTTCAAAATTAAACATGTGCGTGCACACGCGTTTATTAATCCTCTCCTTAACCCTCTACACCAAGTGGCCCAGCAAGATAGCCCTTCCGTATATACCCCTCAGAAATGCACACACACACACACAAAAAAAAAAAAAAAAAAAAGAAATGCACACACATATTCACTGAGACAGGCACAAGGATGTTCATGATAGCACTATTCACAACAGCGAAATCCTAAAAAGAATCCAAATGCCGATCAATACTAGAATGAATAAATAAACTGCTCTGCGCTCATGCAATGGAATGAGCAAACAACAATAACAAACTACAGGGGTGAAGCTCACAAATAAATGTGGGGTAATGGGGCGCCCGGGTGGCTCAGTCGGTTAAGCATCCGACTCCTGATTTCGGCTCAGGTCACAATCTCATAGTTCATGAGTGTGAGCCCCGCATCGAACCGATCCTGATCTAAGTGCTGGTTACATGGTATGTTTATTTTTTGGAAATTCTCCATGTAATACACTTGTGATTTGCACACTCTCCTGTAGATACATCATTCTTCTATAAGTTATATAAAAATGTGGATCTTTTATAAATGATCAAAGAATCTGTTCCTTAGTCTCAACACTTCCTGTGCTCGGAGCTGGTAGAGCACTCCTCCAATTATCCCCACGGCATCATGGGCACACACCCCCATCCCTGCACGTATCGCCTCAGGCTGCAGTTTCATTCACTTCTCTGTCTTGAGCATTATGTTCAGCTTTAGGGCTAAAGAGGAGTCTTTTAAGGGTCTCAAATGAGGCAGTAAGTAAATATTTGAAAAATGAAAGAGACTGCCGTTTTAAAATGTGCTGTAGGCCATGGCACAGGGAAGTGTCTCGGAATAGGAGCACCACACACCTGGACGGCATTTTGCAGCCATGGGCCATGCAGTCCATCTAAGCAAAGCGCATTCTTCACACACATTTCATGTACACAGGGGACGGGCACTGTTTTGCGAGGACACATTCAAAAGATGTCCTTCGGAAGGCACAGTGAAGAGCGAGCAGGGGAGCAGTGACAAGGTGTGAGCACAATCCTTCTTTCTACACTTACATTCCATATGAGCAGAAAAATCAGTGAAGGAATGAGTAACATTAGATTCCCTACCGTGAAGATGCTTGTCCCAAACCCAAGACCGCTCTTACCTTCTTCAAACTAGGAAGTCAGATATCAGTGGCTTCCACTTTTGCTATAATTGCAACATGTCCTTCTCATTTAAACTTCTGAACCACCCTTCCTCCTGGGTGCAATTTTATTTTAAATTAAAGGGAATTATCATTATTACTTTTGGGGAAAGAATTTCACAATGCCCTCTGGGTAGCCAAACATACCACAGGGCATTGCAAAACTGAGGCTGAAAATCACTGCCTCAGAGATTCTGCTAACTGATTTTTATCTCCCAGTTTCTCTAAAACTGAATCTCTTCTTCTATTTTGAAATTTTCATCTAAAACATGTTTTCGAGTCTTGGAAACCAACAAGTCCCTTAAGAAATACACAAACTTAGGGGAGACCTGTTCATCTAACAAACATATATTGTGCACCTCCACACACCAGACACTTTTCTAGATACTAGGACATGGCAGTGAAGAAAATGAATTCATTCTCTCATGAGGCTTCCATTCCAGTGAAGAAACAAGGGGAACCCTCTATCCCAATTTGCCCGGGACTACCCAGTTTCAGCACTGAAGGCACTACATTCCAGAAAACCCATCAGCCTCAGGCACACCAGGGCCATTGGTCACCCTGGGACAGAGGTACCAAACAAATAAGCAACCAAAAATTTATCAAATAGTAGTTAAGTGCAAAGAAGAAAACAAAGCATGATTTAAAAATGACAGTGTAGGGACGCCTGGGTGGTTTGGTTGGTTAAGCGTCCGACTTCGGCTCAGGTCATGATCTCACGGTCTGTGAGTTCGAGCCCTGCGTCGGGCTCTATGCTGACAGCTCAGAGCCTGGAGCCTGTTTCAGATTCTGTGTCTCCCTCTCTCTCTGCCCCTCCCCTGTTCACGCTCTTTCTCTCTCTGTGTCAAAAATAAATAAACGTTAAAAAACAAAACAAAATAAAATAAAATAAAATAAAATAAAATAAAATAAAATAAAAATGACAGCGCAATGGGGAGGGTGTTACTACTACTTTGTATAAGGACACCAGGAAAGGCCTCTCCGATATAATGACATTTGAAAATAGGAGGGAAGCAAGCCATTCAGATAAATGGGGGAAGAGAGTTATGAATGAAAGTGGTGAATAGCAATTCTCTAGCTGGATCTAGATTCAACGCAATTCCTATCAAAATCCCAGCTGGACTCTCAGAAGAAACTGACAAGCTGATCCTAGGAAATGCAAGGGACCCACAACAGTCAAAGGATTCTTGGAAAAGAAGAACAAAGTTGGAAAACTCATATTTCACACTTTCAAAACTTATTACAAAGTCACAGCAGTCAAGACACTGTGGTACTGTATAAGGTTAAAATACAGATCAAATCAATAGAAAGGCAAGTTCAGAAATATACCCTCACATTTATAGTCAACTGAGTTTCAACAAGAATGCCAAAAGAACTCAACAGGAAAAAACAGTTTTTCCAATAAATCATATTTAGACATCTGGATCTCCACTTATAAAACAATGAAATAAGGCCCCATATCTCACACAATACACAAAAATTAACCCCAAATGGATCAAATACCTAAATGTCAGCAAAAAAATTCCAGAAGTTTTTAAGGAAAAGATAATAGTAAGATTTCATAACCTTGGACGAGGCAATGGTTTCTTAGATGTGAAATCGAAAGCACACACAACAAAATAAAATGTAGAGAAGTTAGACTTAAATATTTTTTGTCCTTCAAACAATACTACCTAGAAAGTTAAAAGACAATCCACAGAATGGAAGAAAATTGTGACAAGTCATATACCTTATATCCAGAATATACAATGAACTCTTACACCTCAACAACAGAAGGCAAATAACTCAATTTAAAAAATGGGCAAAGGATTTGAACAGACCCTTCTCCAAAGAAGTTATAAAAATGGCCAATAAGGACATGAAAAGATGCAAAACGCCATTAGCCATCAGCAAAACACAAACCACAACCACAATGAGATACCACTTCACAGGCTATAATCAAAAACACAGATAATAACAAATTTTGGTTATTTGGGTGTGGATAAACTGGAACACTTATATACTGCTCGTGGGCATGTAAAATGGTATAGCCACTTTGGAAAGCAGCCTGGGAGTTTCTCAAGAAGCTAAACATAGTCACCATTTGACACAGCAATTCTACTCCTAGGGATATATCCAAGAACAATTAAAACATAAAATATAATAATAGCCAAAATATAAAACATAATATAAATATAAAACAAAACAAATATATAAAACAAAACAAAATATAAAAAAAAACAAAATATAAAACATAAATAGCCAAAACATAAAAACAACCCAAATGTTTATCAACTGATGATGGATACATAAAATGTGGTATATGCACACAATTTAATATTATTTAGCAATAAATAATGAAGTAGTGATACATGACACGTTGAAAACTGCATGCTGATGAAACTGGTCAGTCACAAAGGATCACATATTGTCTGATTCCATTTATAGGAACTGTCCAGAACAGGCAAATCCACAGAGACAGAATGCAGAATAGTTACTGCTTAGAGTGGATACAGGTAGGAGTGGGGAGGATAGGGAAGTGACTGCTAATGTTTAAATTTGACTTTGATAATAACAGATGTTAACTAGACACTGTGGTGATCACTTCACAATAAATACAAATATCAAATCATTATGTTGTACCCTTGAAAGCAAATAATGTTAAAATGTCAATTCTACTTCAGTTTTTAAAAATGTAAATTCAACTCTGGCAATGGTTACACAACTCTGTCAATATACTAAAAACCACTGAATTATACACTTTAAATGGGCGGATTGCATGGCACATAAACTATGTCTCAATAAAGCTGGTAATTAAAAAAAAAAAGAAAAGAAAAGAAATGGAGCTGTCCCCAAAATGGAAAATGATACCTCACTGGAAACAATGTCAAGCAAAGACAAATGACCTTCTGTTGGAGACGTTACTATAAAAGATGGGTTCAATGAGTGATTCCCAATAGCAGTTCACAAACTAATACATAGAAATGGCCCAGAGAATTTAATGACTCTTCAGCTCCCTTAGAGGTGTAATTCGCTATTCCAGTGGGATCCAGGAATCTGTATTTTCAACAGGATTCCTAAATTATTCTAATGGATAGCCAGAAGTGGGAACCACTGGACAACTACATTTATAACTCCATGATTTTATGACTCTGGTGTCCATGAGATACTTGTCTCTGGTGTCTATCTAGTATTTATCTGGATCTGGTATCTCTATCTAGTATTTTGCATTCATCTGAGGATCTCAAAGTCCTTAATGAAACTCATCTCTGTGAATGAAGAGCTTGAGTGTGGAAAGAGGTGACTTCATCTGATGGATTAGAGCACCTCACATATTTTTATTGACTTTATGTGCATCCTTTATTTAATTTACTTCAAATCCTTTCATGGAAAGAAGCCAGTTTAAACAAATTGAATAAATAAAATATTCTCAAAAACGGTATTTCTCAAAGTAGAACACTTTTTTTTCAAATATCTGTAATTTAATACACTTTTTATTAAAGAGCACAAGCATATTATGGAATCAAATGCAAAATAATTTTTCTTAATTTTGAAGATAAAACCCAGTAACTTCAGGGAAATTCCCTATTTGCCACAGAGACTACTTTGGACTACACTCCCAGAATCTAAGGGTACCTATTCATTCCCTCCTGCAATTAGTACTTCAAGGGGAAAATCCAAAAACTCTAGACATTCTGTTCTCCGCTCCATAGGTGATGAAATATGTAATCCCTCCTTCATTCAGAACTTCATATGGACTAATCAGGTTATTAGTGACTGTGCTCTGCCTGAATTGAAGAATTAAACCATAACCTGTTAACAGGTGAGGGAAAAGTCCTTTGGAGGCATGCTACGCTCAGGGAGATGTCTGCTGACATTTATCCTGTCCTAGTGTTTTAGCCAGATGACAATGAACATCCAGAGTACCTCTAGGGCTGGGTGGACCTCACCAGCTCGCAGACGGTATCCCTTGGTTGCTTTTCTAGACTTGCCTAAACCACTGGTGCCGGAAGAAGCACTGGGTAGCCTGCCTGAGTCCTCAGATTGACTCTAGCTGAAGAAAGCATTCCCCTAGATTTGTAATTGTCCTCTTAGACATAGTGCTTTGATTTTTTTTGGCTGTTCCTCTTCAGCTAATTTCTCAAAAACATCTGCAAAAACTTCACTCAGGGACTAAATATAAGAAGAGTAGAGTTATAATATCAACTCTGACACAATTATACAATTCTAGGTCCATTTTCTCAGTATTAGAATAGAAAAATAGTGGGGTGCCTGGGTGGCTCAGTCGGTTAAGCATCTGACTCTGGATTCTGGCTTAGGTCATGATCGCAGGGTGGCGAGATCGAGCCCCACCTCACACTAGGCGCTGGGTGTGCAGTCTGCTTGGGATTCTCTCTCCCTCCCTCTCTGCCCCTCCCCTGCTTGCACACTCACCCTTGCACAGGCGCTCTCTCTCTCTCAAAAAATACTAAAATAAAAAGAATTTCAAAACCGATAAAAAATAAAATAAAATAGAAAAGTGGAATAAGCTGAACCTCGAGGTCCTTTTGGGTTTTAAATTCTACACTCTCACAATACTTTTCAATATTGAAGATGTGCCTTGCAAATTTAAAAGGCAATTCCCAAAAAAGAAGTTGTAAATATTTCTTATCCTTTCCTTCATGGTATTCCCTCTTGTATCATCCTAGCTCAAAGCCCCTTTCTTCGCCCTCCCCCAGATTTTTGCAACAGTCCTCAGTTCTGCTCCTTACCCTTTCCTTGATCCATTATACTGACCACATTGCTATTGAATGATTCTGTTATTATCATTTCCTTCAGTGGCTCTTAACCTAGCATTCAATGTTCTCCACAATCTTGTCCCAACTTCCCTCTCTAACCTTTTCCAGCCCTTCCTTATATTAACTTACACTTCAGCAAACCTGTCAGTAGCGCTACAATACATTATACATTTCATTTGCTTATGTCATGCCCCCCGTTTGAAATTCTCTCTGCCATACTCCCTACTCAGGCTCCATTCTTTGAGAGTGAGCCCAAGTGTCACCTCTACTACAAAGCCTTTTCCGACAACCTTCTTTAAATTCCTGGAGCACTTAGCCTGTAATACATCTTTGGCATTTCGCATATGTTACCCTCCACTGGGCAGATTTAACACAGAAGAGGTCTGTAGAGATACTTCTGATTCTTTAACTCCAGGTAAGCCCCTCCGCTTCAATATGGGGTCAATGTGTAACACGTAGCATCTAAAGGGACCATCCTTAAACTACACATTTTTGAAAATCAACTAGCAGATTGAGTGTAATTATTAGAAATTTTGCAACAAACCCAGCCTACTCTTGCCAATCGCATTTTTACGGCTGTGTTCCAAAATTTAAGATAATTCTTTAGGTTTGGGTTAAAACTTCCTGTTTAACACTTCCCTTTTTAAAAAGGGGGGGGGGGGGACAAGATTTCAAAGTCATCAAAATTTTTAATTACAAAACTTTGAGACAAAAAAGACCAAACAAAGGACATAGTTTTGAACAATAAAACCCTCTTATAGTATAGGCATCATGGCAAAACTGAACTTGAGAAGGGAAAGAAAGAGACATTTTGTCTGGTCAGACCTTTTAAACAAAATGGCACATGTTTTTCTCCATGAGCAATGTGAAACACACAATTTTTTATGTAAACCACATGTGCTCTGACAAGTACCACAGCTCCTTTCCCTGCTTTAACCCCAGAAATATTTTACTTTAACTACAAAGTTTTTGCTCTTGCTTAATAAAGAGCACTTAATCTGATCTTTACCCTTCTGATAATAATACTGAGATAATATGGATACAAGTCCAAATTTGCCACTTTCACTTCTAGACAAAAAAAGGCCTCTTGAAGAGCCAAGAAACACTCCCCTAACAAGCTCTGTGATGAAGTGTTAGTAAACATTAGAAAATTGATTGCAGGCATGAAATATTAAGTTAAAGTAAAGAAATCTCTTCAACATGTCTCTTTAAGCTGAAGTAAAAATATTTTAACCAATATGCTACAGATTTTAATTCAAAATAGTCTGCAAGTAAAACTCCAATAAAAAAAATCTTTAAACTATGTTGGCACATGAAGAGTTGTACTTATTTCAGAGGACAGAGGAAAAAAGGGGTGGAAAAAACCCCACATGTTTGGCAAATTTATCTGTCAAGCAATTGTCAAAAGCTAATTTTATTTTCCTTCAACAAATAAAGATCATCCAAAACGAGCCTGCAGTACTCACATGCAGAGCCGAGGGATCTGGCAGGAATTCAGCATCTTCTCCAAAGATAAAATCAGGGGGCAGCTCTGGGTATTGGGCATTGAAAATGATATCCCCTGAAAGAAAAGAAAACATCAGGCCTTTTGTATTTCCTTGCTAATTTATGAATGTTCTGAGGAATGCATCAAAGACACTTCTGAAAAAAAAGAAAGGAGTTTACATTTACTTTAACAAGAAGAAAAAATTCTGAGGGACGCCTGGGTGACTGTCGGCTAAGCGTCTGACTCTTGATTCCGATTCAGGTCATGATCTCACGGTTCATGAGTTCAAGCCTCGCATCAGGCTCTGCGCTGTCAGATTCTCTCTGCTTGGGATTCTCTCTCACCTCTCTCTCTGCCCCTACCGAGCGTTCTCTCTCTCTCTCTAAATAAATAAATAAATAAATTTTTGAAAAGCATCTCCTAAATGATTAATTCTTCAAATGGAAGAAATGATATCATCTTTTAAATTCCTATCTACAACATGCAATCAGAAGTTTTGTCTCCTACCACACTACAAATATAAATACCCAAGCAGAAAAGTGGAAGCATCCACATCCAAAGCACATGAAGATTTTTCTATAAAAAATGTTACCGTCCAATCACTGCCTGCTAATTAAGAAGCCTTTCCTGAAGACTGTTTCTCTAGAGATAAGGACCTTGCCTTGAAAAAATTAAACATGCAAACTTTTGGTATAATGGAAAGAATATTTGGCTTGGAATCAAAAAGGTCAGGTTTATATCTACAATGTATCCTAATTATTTATTAGCTGACACTGTCTTGAAACACAAGACAAATTACAAAGTCTCCTTAACAAATTTGTGTTGCTAAGTTCTTCCACCTCTGTTCCTTTCCTGTCTCCTTCTTTAGCATTTTTTTTTTTTTTGCCCCTCTGCTCACCCCAAGAACCAGTACTCATCATTCTGCTAATACCAACCAGCACATTAATGTACAGACAATTGAACACACGTACCGGGTTCTAGCGTATGAGTGTGTATACATGTGCACGTGCACACAACCTCTGTACCCACGCACAGAGTTTCATCAGTCCAATCATTTTTCCTGCTCAGACAAGATCTTCATAGTAATATCCAAATTGATACTCTTAGACTTCAGTTCTCACTTGAGCCTCTCTACCTCTACGCACTATGTATTTCAGTCTCAAACTCTGCAAGTCTAAAAACATGCTCTGACTCTCCCTTTTCTTGCTCCTCACTTCCCCTAGCTGATTTTCCTATTTCTAGAGATTCCTTAATCCTCCATGCTGTGACTTGAGTGTCCTCTTTGACCTTACGCACACTCTTTATACTGTTAGAAAACAAGTCACCTCAATTCTCCCTCCAAAATGTTTCTCACATGGGTATTTCCTGCTGCTAACAGCTCTCTCCAGGCCCAGATGACCTAGTTCATGCATTCATGCATCCAACAAAAAAAAGTAAAATTGAATTCTGCTGTAGCCACTGTGCTAGCCACTAAAGATAAAAGAAAAAAACTCTGCTCTTTAAGAATCGACAGACTAGGGGCGCCTGGGTGGCGCAGTCGGTTAAGCGTCCGACTTCAGCCAGGTCACGATCTCGCGGTCCGTGAGTTCGAGCCCCGCGTCAGGCTCTGGGCTAATGGCTCGGAGCCTGGAGCTTGTTTCCGATTCTGTGTCTCCCTCTCTCTCTGCCCCTCCCCCGTTCATGCTCTGTCTCTCTCTGTCCCAAAAATAAATTAAAAATGTTGAAAAAAAAATTTAAAAAAAAAAAGAATCGACAGACTAGAAGAACTCAATTATTTTCCTACCCTCCTAAGTGGTCTCCTGGTACAAGTTTCCCTCCAGCCCATAATATATGCTATCACCAAGTAAACATTCTTAAAGTAACGCTTTGCCCCAAAACTTTCTAGCTCCAAAAACTTCAATGATTTGCTAATGTCAAATGGAGTAAAGGGCAAATCTTTCAAACTAGCCTTAAAGGCCTCTGAAATACGACGTTCCTCCTTATTGGTTCACCCTTCTATCTACAAGCCAATACCAACCTTCCATTCCAGTCGATATGATCTGCTTACTGACCTCCAAACTATGACACCTACTTGAAATGCCCTTTCCCCTTGCTCAGTTCTTACCTCTCCTTTATAAGTGGACTTTATAAGTCCACTTAATAACCCTGCCTTGCATGAAGACTTTCCTGATAAATCCAGTACACGCCAATCATCATTGCCTCACATTCAACAATACTGACTAGTGATGCCATTCACTTGAGTATTTAGCTGTAGTATTATATTGTTTTTTTCCTGTTCTACTGATTTCAAAAATTCATAATAAACACATGGTATATGTGAGGCACTGTGATACACACTTTGTCAATATAAAGATGGTTCTCCTCAAGGAGCTTACATTTAGTCAGGGAGACAGGATATACACACAGAACCACAAATACAGAGCAGTACAAGGACAAACATTTGATTTTCCTAAATATCTTGCAAGCATTCAGAGAATGAACAGGCTTATACTTATTTGGTGTTTCCAATGGGGCAAAGTGTAACATACAGAATATATTCAAGAAATGTTCAATATATTTAACAAAATTCTATTTTCTGAATTGGATATCTAAGTGCTAACAATCTACAATAAGAAATAAAGTATAGAAGAGCTACTTCCACCTCTTTCTATAGAGAATAAATATGAGCAAGAAAATATACCCTTCATATTTACTCAAAGAGAACAAAAACACTACTTCAGAAAGCTATATGCACCCCTATGTTTACCGTAGCATTATTTATAAAGCGAAGATAAAGAAGCAACACAAGTGCCCATCGATAGATAAATGGATAAAGAAGATGTGGTATATAGGGGTACCTGGGTGGCTCAGTCGGTTAAGCGTCCAACTTCAGCTCAGGTCATGATCTCGTGGTTTGTGAGTTCGAGCCCCACATCGGGCTCTGTGCTGACAGCTCAGAGCCTGGAGCCTGCTTCGGATTCTGTGTCTCCCCCTTTCTCTGCCCCTCCCATGCTCATGCTCTGTCTCTCTCTGTCCCTCAATAATAAATAAACGTTAAGAAATTTTTTTTAAAAAAAAAGAAGATGTGGTATATACACATGATGAATTATGACTCGGCCATAAAAAAGAATGCGATGTGCAACAACATGGATAGACCTAGACGTTATAATGCTAAGTGAAATAAGTTAGTCAGAGAAAGACAAATATCATATGATTTCACTTACGTGTGGAATTTAAGAAACAAAACAAAGAAAAAAAGAGACAAAAAAAAACCACATTCTTAAATACAGAGAACAAATTAGGGAACAAACCAGAGGGGAGGTGGCTGGGCAGACGGGGGAAATAGATAAAGGAGATTAAGAGCACACTTATTTTTTTAAGTTTTTTACTTTGAGAGAGAGAGAGACAGAGAGAAAGCACGTGTGTGTGCATGAACGGGGGAGGGGCAGAGAGAGAAGGAGGGAGAAAGACTCCCGAGGAGGGATTCTCAAACTCACAAACTGTGAGATCATGACCTGAGTGAGCCACAATCAAGAGTCGAACATTTAACCAACTGAGTCACCGAGGTGCCCCTAGAATGCACTTATTTTGATGAGCACTGAGAAATGTATAGAATTATTGAATTATTATACTGTACACCTGAAACTAATATAACACTGCATATTAATTATACTGGAATTTTTTTAAAGGGTTAAAAAGGAAAATATGCTTTTCAGAAGTTGGATGTAGAATTAAATTATCAAAAGTAGTATAATCACTACCTCCTCATCACCTTACCCACTATCATTATCTCTGCTTGTCAACTGTATCTATTACAAATTATAAACTTACTTCAAATGTGCTAAATGTAAAGCATTATTAACCCAAACTAAGTAGCACTAATAGAGACAATATGAACATCCTGATTACTCATTCTTATTCAACTCTACTCAGTACACACAATTCCTTAGGACATATACATTAGAGATAATGTTTTTAGAAGTCCCACAGTTGGCCTACTTCAGTGACATTTAGAAAACAAATTCATAAGGCTAACAAAGCAGAGGCATCGAAGTTTTGGAAAAAGCCAAGCTAGACTCTATTGTGCATATTAATATTCAAAAAATAAACAGCATGCTAAATTCCAACAGAAGTTTTGGGGCACCTGGGTGGCTCAGTGGGTTAAGCATCCGATTTTGGCTCAGGTCATGATCTCACACTTCATGGGTTCGAGCCTCGTGTCGGGCTCTGTGCTCGCAGCACAGAGCCTGCTTAGGATTCTGTCTCTCCCTCTCTCTCTGCCCCTTCCCCACTCGCTCGCAAAATAAATAAACTTAAAATAAAAGATTTTACTACTTTTGTTACTACAAGAGGACATAAAGCTGGATTTTCAAGTTCCCAAAGTATCACTGTCAGTAATACGTATTTCCAAACCACTAAACATTAAAAATCTGATCCAAGGAAATCCACTCTTGCCAATTCTACTCAACATTTGACTGGAGGTTCTAGCCAGGGCAATTAGGCAAGAAAAAGAAATGAATGGCATCCAGATTTAAAGAAAAAACATTATCTCTATACACAGATGACATGATTTTGCATATAGAAAATCCTAAGGAATACACATACACACAAACACACCAAAATAAACAAGTTCAACAAGGTTGCAAGAGATAAAATTAATGTGTAGAATAAATTACATTTTTATAACACTAGCAATGAAAAATCCAGAGATGAATTTTTTCTTAAATCCATTTACAACAGCATCAAAAAAAAAACAAGATACTTAGGAATAAATTTAGCAAAACCAGCAAAACGTGTACACTGAAAACTATAAAACAATGGAAAGATATGGAAGAAGGACTACATAAATGGAAAGACATCTCATGTTCATGGATCAGAAGCCTCAATATTGTCAAGATGACAATACTTCCTAAATTAATCCACAAATTTCATGCAATCCCTATCAAAATCCCTCCTGGCTCTTTTTTTGCAGAAATTGACAAACCAATCCTAAATGTCATACAGAAATGTAAGGGTTCCAGGATGGCCCGAAAGCAATCTTGGAAAAAAACAAGTTGGAAGACCTGCTTCCCAATTTCAAAACTTATCATGGAGACACGCTAATCAAGACAGTGTGGTGCTGACATAAGAACAGACATACTGATCAATGGAATAAAATTCAGAGTCTGGAAATGCTCTGACATTTGTAGTCAACTGATTTTTTTTATTTTTAATTGAAGTATTCTTGACATATATTAGTTTCAGGTGTACAACACAGTGATTCAACAATCACTATATACATTACACACATTACAAAATGCTCACCACGATAAGTATATTACAATATTATTGACTATATTGCCTATATTATACTTTTCATCCCTGTGACTTATTTTATTATAATCAATTGATTTTTGCCAAGAGTGCCAAGGGAATTCAATGAGGCGAAAAGAGTGTTCTCACCACCTCACACTCATAAAAAGTATTACTATTTAAAAAAAGAGATGACTACTATAAGAGAAAAAGAGAGAGAAAGATAACATATCAAGTGTTGGAGAGGGTGTGGAGAAATGGGAACCCTTGTATACCACTGATAAGAATGTAAAATGGTACAGCTGCTATGGAAAACAATATGGCAGTACCTCAAAAATTTAAAAATAGAATTGCCTTATGACTAAGCAATTCCACTCTTTGGGGTACATACTTAAAAGAAGTGAAATCACTGTTTCAAACAAATATTTGTACACCCATGTTCACAGCAGCATGATTCACAATAGCCTAATGGAAACAACACAAGTGTCCATCAATGGACAAACAAAATATGGTATACACATACAATGGAATATTCTTTGGCCCTTAAAAAGAACATTCTGACACATCCTATAATATGGATGAAACTTGAGGATGCTATGGTAAGTGAAAATAAGCCAGTCACAAAAAGACAAATAGTTTATGAGTCCACTTTTATGAGGTACCAAGAGTAGTCAAATTCATAGACACAGAAAGAATGGTGGTTAGCAGGAGCTGGGGGGCAGGGCGGGCGGGGGGAGAAGGAGAGACTTGGGAGCTGTTTAACTGATACAGAATTTCAGTTTTTAAAGATGAAAAAAGTTATGTAGATTAGTTGTACAACTAAACATTGTTAACACTACTGAAATATACACAAAAAATTATTAAGATGGTAAATTTTATGTTATTTTTACCACAAATTAAAATTTTTTAAATGAAAGAGTCTGCTACTGACTGAATGTATCCCCCTTAAAAGTCATATGTTGAAACCCAATCCCCAATGTGATGGTATTCGGAGGTAAGGCCTTTGATAGGTGATTAGGTCATAAGGGCAGAGCCCTCGTGAACGAGATTAATCCCCTTTAAAAAAGACCCAAGAGAGCTCCCTTGTCCCATTCTGCTATGTGAGGTTACAGTGAAAAAGACAGACCATGAACCAGGAAGCAGACCTACCAGACACTGACTATGACAGCACCTTCATCTCAGACTTCCCAGCCTCTAGAACTGTGGGAAATATTGTTGTTTAAGTCATCCAATGTAGGGTAATTTGTTAGAACAGCCTGAACAGACTAAGATGGCCTTTTTTAACAAATGGTGCTGTGCCAACTGGATAGCCACATGTAAAAGAATGAATGAGTCCCTAATTCACATCATACACAAAAATTAACTCAAAATGGATCAAAGACCTAAGCGTAAGAGAAAAAACTATAAAACTTTTTGAGGAAAACGTAAGAATAAACCTTCATAACAAGAATGTTTACTTAGATATGAAATCAAAAGCCCACACAACAGAAGAAAAACTAGGTAAACTGAACCTCCAAAAAATTTTAAACTTTGTCCTTCAAAGTTCATTGTCTAGAAAGTGAAAAGACAATCTGAAGAGGGGAAATACACGATTTGGCAAATCATATATCTGATAAAGGACTTCTATCTAGAATATACAAAGAACTCTCATACCTCAACAATAAAAAGACAAATAACCCAACTTAACAACGGGCAGAAGCAGCATTATTTACAATAGCCAAACTCTGGAAGCAGCCCAAGTGTCCAGTGATAGAAAAATGGCTAAGGAAGATGTAGTGTATACATACAACGGGATACTACTCAGCCATAAAAAAGAAAGGAATCTTGCCATTTGCAACAACATGAATGGAGCTGAAGAGTATGATGCTAAATGAAATAAGTCAGGAAAGACAAACACCATATGCTTTCACTCATGTGGAATTTAAGAAGCAAAACAAATGAACAAAGGGGGGAAAAGGAAGACAAACAAAAAACAGACACTTAACCATAGAGAACAATCAGACGGTTACCACAGGGAAGGTGGGTGGGGGATGGGTGAAATAGGTGAAGGGGATTAAGAGGCCACTTAAGATGATCACTGAGTGAGGCATCAAGGTGTTGAATCACTATACTGTACACCTGAAACTAATATAACACTGTATGTTAACTACACTGGAATTAAAATTTTTAAAAAAGAAAGTTAACTTTAATAAATTAAGTAATTGAAAATGAAAATGGACAAAATAGTTGAATAGACATTCCTCCAAAGAAGATACAGAAGAGATTAATATTAATAAGCGTATGAGGGGCGCCTGGGTGGCGCAGTCGGTTAAGCCTCCGACTTCAGCCAGGTCACGATCTCGCGGTCCGTGAGTTCGAGCCCCGAGTCAGGCTCTGGGCTGATGGCTCGGAGCCTGGAGCCTGTTTCCGATTCTGTGTCTCCCTCTCTCTCTGCCCCTCCCCCGTTCATGCTCTGTCTCTCTCTGTCCCAAAAATAAATTAAAAAAAAAAAAAAAAAAAAAAACGTTGAAAAAAAAAAAAATTTAAAAAAATAAGCGTATGAAAACATGCTCAACATCATTAGTCATTAAGGAAATGAAAACCAAAACCACAATTTGATACCCCTTCATACCAACTGTGATTGGTATGAATCAAAAAGTAAGTGCTGGTGAGGATGTGGAAAAACTGGAACCCTCACACTCTGCTGGTGGGAATATAAAACAGTGCCATCACTTTGGAAAGCAGGTTGGCAGTTCCTCCAAATGTTAAATTTAGAGTTAACTTATGACCCACCAATTCCACTGTTAGGTACATACCTAAGAAAAATGAAAATGTATGTCCACACAAAAGCTTGGACATGAATGTTTGCAGCAGCAGTGGAAAACAGCCAAAAAGTGGAACAGCCCAAAGGCCATCAACTGATCAATGTAGAAATAAAATGGAGTATCATTCAACTACAAAGAAAGAAGCACTGATATATGTTACAATATGAATGACCTTGAAAACTTTATGCTAAATGAAAACAGACACAAAAGGCCACATATAGTATACGATTACTGTGTAATTCCATTTACATGCCATGTCCATAATATGTAAATCCACAGAGACAGAAAGCAGATTATCAGTTACCAGAGGCCAGGATGAGAGGAAGAGGGAGGGAACACTAATGATAATGAGTGCAAAGATTCTTTTAGTGATGATGAAAATTAATGTTGGAATTAATATTGATGGTTGTACAGCCTTGTGAATGTATTAAAAACCAATGAATTGTATCCACTTCCAAGAGTGAACTGGATGGTACGTGAATTAAATCTCAATAACGCTGTTTTTTAATCTGATGTAAAAATCTGTTCTACTTTAATCTTAACTTAAACACAAATAAATTAGAAAGTGTTTACCCAGGGCGCCTGGGTGGCTCAGTCAGTTAAGCATCCAACTTCGGCTCAGGTCGTGATCTTGCGGTTTGTGGGTTCAAGTTCCATATCGGGCTCTGTGCTGATAACTCGGAGCCTGAAGCCTTCTTCGGATTCTGTGTCTCCTTCTCTCTCTGCCCTCCCCCTACTCACACTCTCTCTCTCTCTCCCTCAAAATAAATAAACATTAAAAAAAAAAAAGAAAGTGTTTACTCAATGGTTATGAGTAAATTTAATTTTTATAAATAAAATCATCTTGAAAATGTAGTTGGGGAGTTTTCCATTTAAAGTAACTCTACAATGAGCCCTTTTTAAAAGCAAAGAATACTTTTATTAAGGTAAGTACTAACAAAGATCTGTATTTTCCAAAAAGTTTCCCAAATGTCTCCTTCTAAAGGAAAATACTGGGGAATACTGATTTTTTTTAAATTTTTGGTGATTTTTAAAAATTGTTAAAGAGACAAAAGTATTTGAATATACAATAATTTTTTAAAGAAACAATGTATACCAAATTACCATACCCTCAACTAAAGAAAATCTTTTGAGAGAGCGAGCAAAATTACTATATTGCATACAGTAAAAACATTATACAAATATTTTTCAAAACACGGAAGTAATTTAAACATCTTTCAGAATCTCACACTCTTACATTTCAGAATTTCTCAAACACTTTACCTTCGACCTCAAAGAACTCATGAAACACTCTGCCTCAATACTCTATAGCCTCTTTGGAATAAAATGCAGCATTGTTTTCTTGCTAGGGTGAATAGTCAGTAAATCAGTCAAAGACTTTTATTAAAAACCCACCACGCACAGATGCACATATTGGACACCTGGGGAGTTGTACAGGAAGTCGAAAACATAGTACCTGACCTCAAGGCTGGGATGGTGGAGAAAAGACCAACACAAATCATATAGGAGAGCAATAACACTGTATTTCCTTTATTTCACCCTGGAGAAGATGATACGAACACAGAGTACACATTACTTGAATACTGCTTAGTTCAACTTTTCATAAAGGGGGAAGAGTAGGTAAGAGGAAAAAGAAATAAAAATAGGATCAGAGGTGATACAAGGTGAGGTTAAAAAAAAAGAAGGAAAAAGAAAAGAAACAAAACACAGAATGGCTAGAAGTGTCGTGACCACCTAACAACAAAATGGTAGTTTCAAGTCTTATTTTTATGACTCCCTAAAAATTGCCAGGCTACCATATTGGTCCCTAATGGGACCAATGGGGCAGAAGTTCCTCCCTTTGAAAATACATTATCTACCATGGCTCATAATATTACATATACATGAAATCACATAAATTCCAGGTGCAAGACAGTTTTTATTCACATGCCTATGCAGCTGACAATCTTTACAAGATATCGGCACCATCTCCGGAAGGCCCAGTTACTTAGATCCGCAGGGTGGACCAGATGTCCTGCTCCCCAGTTACAGAAAGAACACAGCTTGTCCACAGGCTCCTTTCCTTATTCGTAAACCACTGAAATAGTATCATGCTGGCTTGTCAAAGAAACAATTCAAATGGTAAATAAGTGGAGTTTTGCCAATGATCAAAGAATTATTGCTATCAGTTGCTGCATAAAATGCTAATTTACTGAAACACCAAGTATAGGAAGTAAGAGTCAAACACGTCTTGTGGGAATGCCAGGGTGATGGAGATTTTCAATAGAAAGGTAGGTTCAAGCAATAGTTTTACAAAAGACTTTGGAGAGGTGACTCATTTCCAACGGTTAGCTCCAACTCTTGATAATGTTTCCTTACACTTAAATTTAATTCTCTTTCTCTCCAAAAATTTCATCCATTGGATCTTAAAAATTTATGGAACAATTCTAGTTTCACTTTAATATCATAGCCCTTCAATTATCTGCAGGCAGTTCTTATGACCTCTCTGTCAACCCCACCATGAGTCACCTCTTGACCAGGCTAAATACCCCAGCTGCTTTCACTACTCCTCATATAACTTGGCTTCAATTTCCTTTATCGTCCTCTCCTCTCTCTTCTCTGCATGTGTACCAGTTTGTCCATAGCCCTCTTAGAAAATAATAACCCAGAACTACACATAACAAGTGTGTTCTAAAGAACACAGAATCAAGTAAAAAAAAAAAAAATCCATGCCTTCATTTTAGATAAGCTTTTATTAGTAAGTACCACTGCAAATTGAAACTTTTTTTGGCAGCCACATCAGTGTTGACTTGTATTATGCTTCTTAACAACTAAAAGCCCCAAGACTTTCATATATACACTAAGCCACGTATCTCTCATTCTTAATTTGGACAGCTGAATTTCGGAATCCATTTCAGGATTTTAAATTTATCCCTATTATATTTCAATCTTGTTAGATTTATCTCTCTATTTACAGCCCGTTATAATATTCTTAGATTCTATTCCAATTTTGGGTTGGCACTCCCAGTTCTGCATTATAAACAGATATAAGCATGCTTCTGGAAAACTCCCTCTCTGGCAGCCACAGTTCCATTAATCAGTACCTCTTGGGTACGATCATTTAAATAATATTTACCCAATAACACTATGAGCTTAAACATTCAGCACAAGGATATCATGAAAAAATTGATCAAGTGCCTCAAAGATACACCGTTTGTCCTACAAATTCAGAGACAGTGTCAATGATTCCATTGTATAGCACACAGTTTGTTTTGAGAGGTAGAATTTCTTTTCCTCAAGGAAAAGAGACTGTAAAGAATTATCATATCCGAAAGTTGGCATAATTTGCATGAAACATGTCCTCAAAAACTACCTGTAGAAGAAACAATGGAAGTGGAGACAGATTAAACAGGTAATTTATTTATTTTTTTTCTTAATGTTAATGTTTATTTTTGAGAGAGAGAGAGAGAGAGAGAGAGAGAGAGAGAGACAGAGTGCGAGCAGGGGAGAGGGGAGAGGGAGACACAGAATCTGAAGCAGGCTGCAGGCTCCAGGCTCTGAGCTGTCAGCACAGAACTCGACATGGGGCTTGAACCGTGAAGTCATGACCTGAGCCAAAGTCAGATGCCTAACCAAGTGAGCCACCCAGGCACCCCTGAGCAGGTAATTTAAATTGGCCACCTTTCCTCATGAGACTTCCTTCTATCTAGAGATCCCTCTCTCTAGATTGAGACTACATCTTATCCTTCTTTGCATTTCTAAAGCTGTGCTGGACAACAGAAATATAATACAAGCAATGTACCTAATTTTAACTTATTAGTAACCACGTGAAAAGGGTGAAATTAAATTTTAAACTATTTAAAAAATTTTTATATACAGCACAGTTCTCCTTTTTTGTGTTTAATTACATCAGTTTTGTTTTGTTTTTTTTTTTATCACATGCATAGATTCACATACACAGATCTGTGTAAACCACCAAAACTAGGATACAGAACAATTCTATCATCCTCCAAAATGTCCTCGTGCTATCCTTCTGTAGTTAGACTTTCCCACCATCCCTCAGCCCTGGCAACCTCTGATCTGTTCTCTGTCACTTCAGTTTCACATTGTCCAGAATGTTATACAAAGGAATCACATAGTCTGTAACCTTTTAGAAGGTTTTTCACTTAGCATAGCTACTGGAGATCAGGCCAAATGTACTGATACACTTAAGTGCACGTATCAACAGTCTGTTCCTTTTTATAGCTGACTAGTGTTCCATTCTAAGGATACACAGTTTGTTTATCCATTTACCCAGTGAGGGACATAGTTCCAGTTTTTGATGATCATGAACAATGCTACTACGAATATCGATGTACAGGGTTTTGTGTGAACAGAAAATTTTCATTTCTACAGAAATTATTATCGTAATTTCTAGACAAATACTTAAGAGTGAGATCAGTAGGCCACGTGAAAAAGTGTATCTTTCACCCAAAAACATACTACCAAACTGCTTTTCCGGAAGGGCTATTTAACAGTAGTACAAACAAGGCATGAGAGAGAGTTTCAACTGCCACACATTCTCACCAACACTTGATGTGGTCAGTTTGTAGCTGTTGTCACTGTCCGTGTTGTTTTTAGTCCTTCTAATAGGCGTGTCATGGCTTCTCAATGGTTTTAACTTGCATTTCCCTAATGACCAATGAAGTGAAAATCTTTTCATGTGCTTACTTGCTTTCTGTATATCTTCTTTGGTGAAATTTGTCTTCTGTCAGATAAGGGATTTGCAAATATTTTCTCCCACTGTGTCTTATCTGTTCATTGTCTCAAAAGCATTTGCAGAACTAAAGTTTTTAATTTTGGTAAAAATCCAATTTATCAACTTAAAAAAAAATATTTTTTTTGTTTAACGTTTCTTTACTTTTGAGAAAGAGACAGAATCCGAAGCAGGCTCCAGGCTCTGAGCTGTCAGCACAGCCTGGCGTGGGGCTTGAACCCACAGACTGTGAGGTCATGACCTGAGCCGAAGCTAGAGGCTTAACTGACTGAGCCACCCCAGGTGCCCCATCAACTTTTTTTAAGGACTGTTTTTGGTGTTGTATCTAAGAATTCATTGCCTACTTCAAGTCACCAAGACTTCCTGCTATGTTTTCTTCTCGGAGTTTTATAGTTTGGAATTTGACATTTCAGAATGTAATTTGAGTTATATTTTGTACATTGCTTAAGATATAGGTCAAGATCCTTCTTTGGGGGCGGGGAGAGCATATGAATGCCCAATTGTCCTAGCACTATTTGTCGAGAAGACTATCCTTTTTCCACCGAAGTTCTCTTGCCTAATTGTGAAAAATCAATTGACCATATTTACGTGGCTTAATTATTGGACTATTTTGTTTTATTGAGTGGTATCTATTCTTTTGTCAATACCACACTGCCCCTGATAATCAGTCTTAAAACTGAATTGTCTGATTCCTCCAACTTGGTTCTTTCCAAAAATTTTTGGCTATTCTGATTCGTCTTTTAAAATAAATTTTAAAGTAATGTTTTTAATATCTACAAAATCCTATTGGGATCCTGATGGGGATTGCACTAAAACTGTAGATCAATTTAGAAAAAATAACAAGTATACTGAGTTTTCCAATCCATGAATATGGTATCTTTCCATTTACTGAGGTCTCTGATTCCTTTCACCTACATAGAGATCCTGAACATATCTTAATAGATTCACAACGGAGTATTTTTTTCTTTTCCCTTTTTTTTTTTTTTGGTAGGGTAGCTATTATAAGCGCACTACTTTTAAATGTTGTTTCTGATCGTTCTTGCTAGTATAAAGAAATAGGATTGATTTTCCTATGCTGACCTTATATCCTATACCTTTGGACTCGATGGGTCAGGAAGTTTCTTGGAAATTCCTTGGGATTTTCTATGTCGACAAACATGTGGTAAGTGAATAAAGGCAGTTTTATCTCTTCCTTTCCAACATGTATATCTTGTATTTCTTTTTCTTGCCACAGTACACTATCTATGACTTTCAGTATAATGGGATATAGTCATAAACGTGAACACCCTAGCCTTGTTCTCAATCTTAGGAGGAAAGCATTTAGTCTTTTACCATGTATGATGTTAGCTGTGGATTCCCAGAATAAAACCTGCTTGGTCATAATGCATTTCATATGAATTTTTTTCTCTTAGATTCAATTTCTTAATATTTTTTGAAGAGTTTTGCTCCTCTCTTCAAATGACGGATATTTATCTATAGCTTATTTGGTTTTTCTGGTACTTTCTTTCACTGGTTTTGACATCAGGAGGATGCTGACCTTGTAAAATGCATTCGGAAATTTTGTGTCCACTTCAATTTCTGGAAGAGACTGCATAGAAATGGTGCCATTTTCTTTAATAAAAGTCATCTGAGATCATCTGGGCCAGCATTTTTATTTTTGAAAGCCTGTTTTTAACTATGAACTCAACTGTTCTAACAGATATAAATCTATTCAGATTATCTGTTTCTTCTTGAAAGACTTGTGACGGTTTGTGTCTTGTAAGGAATTTATCCATTTCATTAAGAATGAGGGCACCTGGGTGGCTCAGTAGTTTGAGCAGCCGACTCTTGATTGCGGCTCGGGTCATGATCCAAGGTTCATGGGATCAAGCCCTACATCAGACTCCACACCGAGTGTGGAGCTTAAGATTCTCTCTCTCTCTCTCTCTCTCTCTCTCTCTCTCTCTCTCTCTCTCTCTCTCTGCCCCCTCCCCTGATCTCTCTCTCAAATAAAATAAATAAATAAATAGATAAATAAATAAATAAATAAATAAATAAGTTGCTGAATGAATTGCCATACAATTAGGTTCAAACTGAAAATGCTGAGCCATCTTCTGCAAACTTGATTCAAATGTCAGGATAGTTTTCAAAGCCGCTTAATGCTATTCCGATTTTTCCCAAGTATATGTTACCCAGAGACCAGTCTGAGATCTTGGCACTGGGCTACACCACAGATCAATTCTCAAAGCCTTTGCTACATTGATTCTGTCTGGTTCCATACGTGTGCAGCTTGAGGATAAGCCTGAGACTTCATACACAAATTAAAGGATCCTTTTCTCCAGCTCCCTCCTCTCCAGGATTTCTGCCTATATTTTCTGGCTCCCAGGGGTGTCTTTTCCTGGAACTCGGGCTAGAAAGTGGAAGTTTTAGCCTCCCCATGCTACACTTCCCATAACCATGCCCACCTAGCAGTAAAATAGCAAAAGAAAAGTTTGAGACACTGCTGCAGAAGTCTATTTGCATCACTGGAACTTGGCTGAGTTTGGGCCAAGAGTAAATTAAAAAAGCTCCATCCTAAAGCCTCCTCCCCCCTCTTTTTGGTCTTCTGACCTAGGACAAAGGGTTTCACTACAGCTTTTTCTGTCCATGCTTACTACACAGTTCCAGGATCTAGGGTGCCCTATGGTCTAAACCAGGAGAAATGAAAGAAAAAAAAGGGGAGGGGCAATACAGAAAACTAACCTCTATATGAGTCATGCTTCGAGTTCAAATTTTTGTTCTTAGTATGCCTGCTATTGCTTTCAAGAGTCCTCACATATTCGCTCTATGTATTCTTTAAGTATTCTAGGGTTTTCCACCGTAACTGCTGAGAGATAGATAGGGTGGAGAGTCTTTACATCTTCTTATCTAGAACTGATCGTTATTCTTAATAAGTAAATATTTAATAAATATCATATGTAAAAATAATTAATACATTAATTTAGCCAATAGATTAAAATAGCATCATTTCAACATGTAATCAGTATCTAAGTAATTAGTGAGGTATTTTAAATTATTTTCAGAATGAAGAGTTCAGAATCTGATGTGTCACACAGCACAGCTCAATTCAGACTCACCGTATTTCAGCTACTACATAGCCACAGGAGGCTAGTACTGACCATGTTAGGCAGCACAGATCTAGAGGGACAAATGAAAGAAGAGCACAGAGAGAATGAAGGAAATGTCATGCAGCCTTCCATGGCTCCTTCCTGGTAAAAATGCACTCACTACTTCATTGGGCAGCACTTTCTGTGGCTGGGCAATTAACAGTTGATGGAAAAAGCTCTTTCGTATGATGAAAAATACATATGCCTACAAATCACTTTTACCTATTAAGGGTGGTCCTAACCCTAAGCATTATTCTACACAGCAGTCCTCAGATTCATCTGCAAATGACCTTTCCTTTAGTCTTCTGCAAGTTAAACATCCCCGGTTATTTCAGTGGACAGTTCTCAGGAAATTAAGCTACATGACTTAAGTGTACACCAGGGAATTTGCTATGTTGCTGATACTTAGAAATCTGGACTTATTAGGAAAGGGGCATAAAAGTCCCATCTTCAGATGTTATAATATGTTTTAAATGAACCTTTAACCTTGAATTTTTGTATACTGATTTCAGTGCATAAAATAACAATATTTTAAGCCAAATGCTATGAATTAGCATTACGTTATTGAGTAATAAATATTCTACTGCAGAAAATTTTAGTCTTAATAATTTTCTAACGCATATTCACAAACTGTTTCATTAATACAATTTATTACCAATTCCTTTTTAATGACTGTAATGTATCTGATACCATAAAAAGAAAGCAAGCTTTCCCAACCTTCCTGTGATTTTTTTTTTTTTTGTAGTTTTAAAAAGTAGTTAGGAACTAAATATAATTTGAAAAAAAATCAGTAATGATGAGCGTCAAGAAGTTGTGAGAAACTGGGAAAACAGTAGGAAAGGAAAACTTAGCAGATAAGCTTGATTTTCATATACACATCATTAATGCAGGGATAGCCATGTATGTATTTACATTTCACGGTCTGGGAAGTAACTGACAGTGAGATGGATAAAAAGGCTGGTTTAAGTGAACAGAGTAAGCAGCTTTGCATTTACAGAGAAGAAAAGGAGACTGTCCTTTAGAGGATGCTGCAGAAAGCGTTAAAAGGAAATGTGAAGCAATGCAAACAAAATGGTAACAGTTACTGTGCACTTGAGGAAGCTTCAGAAAGGAGTATGTGACTATAAAGATTTGGGTTCAGGTGACAAGGTAAAAGAAGACTTCTTTCCTTTTATACAGAGATAATCTTCACTTATTAATTCTTCCAATACCTCAGAAAATATGAAGCATATACAACACTCCACATCGTGTCAGTAACAGAAAAAGAATGAAGAGATTCTGCCACCAATAAAGCTTGCAATCTAAGAGATACGATGTCAGAGGTAAGACAGTTAGATTTTTTTATTAAAACATTTTTATAAGCTTACATCTTTTTTTTTAAGTTTACTTCTTTATTTTGAGAGAGAAGGAGGGAGCATGCAAGCAGGTGAAGGGCAGAGAGAGAGTGAGAGAGAAAGAGAGAATAGAATCCCACACAGCCTCTGCACTGTCAGCACAGAACCCAAGGCAGGGCCGGATCCCACAACCTTGAGCTCATTACCTGAGCCAAAATCAAGAGGGAGACACTTAACTGGCTGAGCCACCCGGGCACCCCGAGGTAAGACATTTATAAAAATAACTACAAGCACTAATGAATTATTGATTTGGGATAGGAATTGCCAAAGGATACTAAAAATATTTGGTTATTGGGGAGCAGGATACAGTCTCAAAGTATCACCCGACAGATTATTAATAACATAAATATTATTACTACAATAGTATTACTACAATAATACAATCACCACAGTACAAAAAGGTATCCTTACAATGGAGAAATCTGGCAAATACCACCTTAATTTAACCACAGAGTCAAACTTAGCAGCACCAACAATGGACCAAATGGACATCACGGACCCTCTGATGACTACACAGAGGACAGAACATCACTTATTTAGAAAGTCTGACAGACATGTTTGGCCTAAATACAATCGAGAAGAGGTAATCAGACAGAACAAGTGGTGGGACATTCTACAAAACAGCCTGCACTCTTCATTCAAAACCATTGATACCATGAGTGACAAAACAAAAACAAAAACAACACCCAAAAACAGGCTAAGAGAACTGTTCTAGATTAAAGAAAATTCAATAGATATGAACAGGAAATACAGTGCATGATCTTTCACCGGATCAGAGACCAGGGGAAAAGTGCTAAAAGGACATTAACAGACAATGGTGGAAATATAAGTATGGGCCACTTATTAAATCATCTTATTCTATCAATGTTAAATTTCTTGAGTGTGATAATGGAATTGAGATTCTACAGAAGAAAAATATTCTTTACTTGGGAAATATATACTGAAGTATTCAAGGTGAAGTATCAAAATGTTTGCAACTAACTTTGAAATGGTTCAGCAAAAATATTTTGATATAGGGATAAAAATATCTATCGGCCTACATATGCACATATGTGTTGAGTACAGAGAGATAAATAAACTGGCAAAATTCTAACAACCAATAAACTAGATAATGGGTTTACAGATACTTGGTATATATATAATTTTTCAAAACTTTTATCAGAAAAATTTTATTTTTAAAAATAACAACTTGAGAGAAAAAACAGTACAAGGTAAAAATTGATTAGTGCCACAAGAAATGTCACAAATAAAATGCCATGGTAATTCTGAAAATGGAGGAATCAGTAAGGAATATAAGAGACAGCTTCATCAAAGAATCAGCACTTGAGCTAGGTGTTAGTCAACACAACGAATTCTGAATGAAAAAAATTGTATAAAATATATTGATACTCTTTTATAAAAAGTGAAACAATAGAGAATATATACCCCCCAAAATTAAAGAATAAAAAGGATTTAAAAATGAGGATGTGAGGCATGTCTGGGTCGCTCAGTCTGTTGAGCATCTGACTCGATTTTTAGCTTAGGTCTCGTGGTTCATGGGATCAAGCACCACATCAGGCTCTGTGGTGATGGCATGGAGCCTGCTTGGGATTCATTCTCTCTCTCTCTCTCTCTCTCTCTCTCTCTCTCTCTCTCTCTCTCTCTCTCAAAACAAATAAACATTTTTTAAAAAAGCAGAGGGGCGCCTGGGTGGCTCAGTCGGTTAAGTGTCTGACTTCCGCTCAGGTCATGATCTCACAGTCCGGAATTCGAGCCCTGCATTGGGCTCTGTGTTGACAGCTCAGAGCCTGGAGCCTGCTTCCGATTCCCTCTGTATCTGCCCCTCCCCTGCTCACACTCTGTCTCTCTCTCTCTCAAAAATAAATACAGTTTAAAAAAAAATTTTTTTTACTAAAAAAAATTTTTAAAAACCAGAAATGAGGATATGAAGGGAACATTATGAACAAAAGCAGAGTGGCAGGAGACATAAAACATATCTATGGAAGAACAGCAGATGCCATTGGTGCCCCAGCCATTTTCCCTTGGTCCACCCATCCCAGTGGTCACCTGCAGCCTTGGATTCCTGGACATCAGAGCTTCTCAAAATCAGTACTATTGACATATGACACTGGATAATTGTCACAAGGGGCTGCCCTATGGATTATACAATGTTTACCAGTATCCCTGACTTCGACCTGCTAGATTCCAGCCAGTAACGCTCTCCTCCTCCCTCAGTTGTGACAAAACTTTCTCCAGACACTGACAAATGATCTCTGGGGAACAACAAAACCTCCCCATTCCCATTCCCCTACCTCAACTCCTCATCCTGCTATAGCCTACCTCACCCCTATGCACCCCCCATCCCTATCCTGGCCATAGCTATAAACCAGTGACCACCCACCCAGCTCAAATAACTTTATCTATCTGGTCTAAAAGAGTTTGGTCAGCATGGAGCGGGGAGAAAAAGAGCCTGAGGACCTGAAAGTGAACGACACTAAGAGCAAACGATGAGAGTGAACATATAAATCATTTCTTTGCCTTCCTTGAGGCAATCCTGAGATGAGGTACACACAGTTGGGAAGTCGGAAGTAGGGTTTAACCTCTCTGACCACATTAATAACCCACTCATTGATGTACCCTTTTTTGGCTTTTCTCCCTCCCTTGTCTCTCTAACCTACTCCCTCACTGCGCTTCCAGGGATCACCCCCCAAATAAGTTGTATGTACCCAAATCCTTGTCTCAAGCTCTGTGTTTAGGATCCAAACTAAGGCAAAAGTGTGGCTGCTGACTGAAGAAATATATGCTGCTCCTGAAGAAATGATACATCTAATATCGAACCATGGCTGTGTGTGATTTTCCAAAATCTTATCTCTGACAGTTCTGCCCATTCAGCGATGACCTCACAAGACGGCAGCACTCAGTATCGGCCACTTAAAGTCAGTGTCACGAGACAGGCCTTCAGTAATCCCATTTCTATCCCACCAACAATAAAGAAATATAGCACCCAAAAGGCAAGAAAAAGGAAGAAAAGATGGAACAAACAAAATGATTTCAAAGAGAGGAGAATGGGTCAAGCTATCAAAGCTGCCTGATGTACCAACTTGGTCAAACCAAAGCATTAGCTTGAGACCTGAGAGAATCTGGTTGAGCAACTCACTGAACACAGACGTACAACTTTGCAAAATGCAACAATGTCATACAAGAAACTGTTTCCCCGCTTGTTCCCTGGAGGGTGAGGAAGACTGATGGGGCTGGCCTGAGGCCCAGAATGAAAAAAAGCACAAGATGAGCCAGGAACATCTGGTCACACCAGAAAGCACGAAAGCTATCAAAGGCTTTTGGGGTCAGAGCAACAAACAAGACTCAGGAACATCAGGAAGAGGCGCTCCCTGGCCAAAGATGGGTCACTTCAAACATCAATAACAATAGTAAGTGGGATGGGCTAAAACACATCAAATTTTAAACCCAGGAGTTAACAACAATACTCTAAAAAGTCAATAGTTCTCTTTGGAATATGCAAAGAAACATACTCAATATTTTGAAAACCAGAAAAAAAAAAAAAAAAAGAATCAAGCATTCATTCACTCCTTCTAAAGGAATTGTACTCAGGATTACCAAACAGTTAATCAGGAAAAACATCCTTTCTTTTTTTTTTAGTTTATTTTTTTTTTATTTTGAGAGAGTGAGAGCATGCATGAGTGGAGAAAGGGGGACAGAGACAGGGGAGAGAGAATCCCAAGCAGCCTCCACACTGTCAGCACAGAGCCCAACACAGGGCTCAATCTCATAAACCATGAGATCATGACCTGAGCCAAGATCAAGTCGGATGCTTAGCCAACTGAGCCACCCAGGAGCCCGGAAAAACTTCTTTTTATAGAAGTTTCAACCAAAAAGTAAAGAAGGGATAATAGAATATCACCATTTTGTAACTCTTAACAAATTAATGGATCTAAGCAAGGACCATTAAAGGTTGCTACATCAAGACAACCAGACATTATAGGCCTCCTTATGGAAGAATATGTTACCCCGTGAAATATTCTTGCCAAAAAAAAAAAAAAAAACCCTAAATCTGATTAAGCCTCTAGATCAAATTACCAATTCATACAGGTTATACAGAATACCATACAGGATATTTATATCATGCAAGATATAAAATCACACCACGCGGTGAAAATCATCAAAATTCAAACTGGGAGAAACACTATAGGACAAATGGCCCAGTTTCTTCCCAAATAAATTGAAAACAAAGAAGAAAAAGGAGAGAGAAAAGAATGAAGGAGGAAGAGGAGAAAAGGAGGAAAAAGAATGTGAGGAGGAAAAGGAAGAGCAGAAAGAAAAGTTTCAACAAAAGAAGGGGGTACAGGGGGTTGAGATGACTATAAATAGGAGACCTAAGTAATACATCAATCTATTACAATGTACACACTATGCATATTGAAATAAACTGTAAAACACACGCACATGTGTGCACCCACACGTTTTACATATGTATGTGTGTATGTGTGTGTATATGTCAACCAGGGAATTCTGAACACTGACTGGTAATGACAGATTTAAGAATTAGTGTTGGGGGGCTCCTGGGTGGCTCATTCGGTTAAGCGTCCAACCTCGGCTCAGGTCATGATCTCACGGTCCATGAGTTCGAGCCCCGCGTCAGGCTCGGTGCTGACAGCTCAGAGCCTGGAGCCTGTTTCAGATTCTGTGTCTCCCTCTCTCTCTGACCCTCCCCCGTTCATGCTCTGTCTCTCTCTGTCTCAAAAATCAACATTAAAAAAAATTTTTTTTAATAAATAGAATAATAAAAATTAAAAAAAAAAAAAGAATTAGTGTTGGGGCACCCAGGTGACTCAGGCCACCGACTTCAACTCAGGTCATGATCTCGTGGTTCATGAGTTCCAGCCCCGTGTTGGGCTCTGTGCTGACAGCTCAGAGCCTGGAGCCTGCTTCGGATTCTGTGTGTCTCTCTCTGCCCCTCCGCCCCCCTTCTCTCAAAAATAAACATTAAAAAAAATGTTAACTTCTGAAGTGTGACAGTGATATTAAAGCTACATTTTAAAAAAGAGTCATTACCCATCCAGATGGCTAACAGACACATGAAAAAATGTTCAACAACACTCATCATCAGGGAAATACAAATCAAAACCACAATGAGATACCACCTCACACCAGTCAGAATGGCTAAAATTAACAACTCAAGCAACAACAGATGTTGGCAATGATGCAGAGAAAGAGGATCTCTTTCTCACTGCTGTTGGGAATGCAAACTGGTGCAGCCACTCTGGAAAACAGTATGGAGGTTCCTCAAAAAATCAAAAATAAAACTACCCTACGACCCAGCAATTGCACTACTAGGTCTTTATCCAGGGGATACAGGTGTGCTGTTTCAAAGGGGCACATGCACCCCCATGTTTGTAGCAGTGCTATCGACAACAGCCAAAGTATGGAAAGAGTCCAAATGTCCATCAACAGACGAATGGACAAAGAAGATGTGGTATATATGTATATACGTGTATATATATATATATATATATATATATATATACACGTATATACATACATATATGTGTATATATATATATATGTATATACGTATATATATACACATACAATTGAGTATTACTCAGCAATCAAAAAGAATGAAATCTTGCCATTTGCAACAACGTCGATAGAACTAGAGGGTATTATGCTACGTGAAGTAAGTCAGTCAGAGAAAGACAAATATCATATGATTTCACTCATATGTGGAATTTAAGATACAAAACAGATGAACATAAGGGAAGGGAAGCAAAAATAATATAAAAACAGGGAGAGGACAAACATAAGAGACTCTTAAATATAAAGGACAAACTGAGGGTTGCTGGAGGGGTTTTGGGTGGGGTGGATGGGCTAAGTGGGTGACGGGCATTAAGGAAGACACCTGTTAGGATGAGCACTGGGTGTTACACACAGGGGATGAATCACTGGAATCTACTTCTGAAATCATCATTGCTCTATATGCTAACTAACTTGGATGTAAATTTAAAAAGAGAAAGAAAGAGAGAAAGAAAGTCATTTTCTCATAGTGATACATACTGAAATATTTATAGATGTTATGACACTTTGGATTGCCTTCAAAATCATCAGGAAAAAAGTTGGCAGAGGACACCAATAACATGATTGACCATGAGTTGATAATTGTGAAGCTGGGTGACAAGTACCTAAGAATTCAATATACCATTCTCTCTACTTTTATGTTTGAAATTTTCCATTAAAAATTTTTTTTCAGATAACTTTCTCAGAGACTCCACATAATACCACCAGGACTTGATTTCAGATGGCAAACCAAGATAATACATGTTTGGTTTTTTTTAATGTTTCTTTTTGAGAGAGAGACAGAGCACAAGCAGGAGCAGGGCAGAGAGAGAGAGACACAGGATCTAAAGCAGGCTCCAGGCTCTGGGCTGTCAGCACAGAGCCCAACGCAGGGCTCAAACCCATGAACCGCGAGATCATGACCTGAGCTGAAGTTGGATGCTTAACCAACTGAGCCACCCGGGCTCCCCAAGATAATTCATGTTAAAATAATTCTCATTCAGCAGACTTCCAGAGTTGGAAGAGAACTTACAATGAAGGCAATCATTGGCACAAAGGTGCCAATCACTGGGGCACCTTAGAATGGGAAAGGGGGCATTATTAATAATTAACCAGGACAAGAGATGTAAAGAGGAACATGGCTGATTGCTTTGTGCATATGATATCCAGCTCAGTTCCTGACAACTCTGAATTATCCTCTAAAACACATAATATCTCCAATAAAGAAGTCATATGGTATCTATATCAATTCTTCTAATAGCAAAGAACTCATTATTTCTCAAAGCAGCTCCTTATATTATAGGACAACACCAATTTTTCTTAACTACAGTCTTTTTTTTTTAATCAACCAAAATTTTAACCAACTGAGCCAGCCAGGTACCCAGGACAACACCAATTATTAAAAACTCTGTGCAGAGTCAAAAGCTGCTCCCTAATCACCTCTCCCTGGTAGTCCTGGTTTTACTTTCTGGAAAAGCAAAGTGTGATGAGTAGAAAGAATCCTGTACTAAGAGTAGAAAACTAGATCTGCCATTAGTTACTACCATCTTGGACAACTGACTTAACCTTCCAATCCTGACTCCACTTCCAATCCTTTCTATCTTTAAAAACCAGTAGCCCTGGTTTCTTCAAGCACTAATTATGTGTCAAGCACACACTAGTTTGATACTGTTTCTCCTACACCATGGTGCACAAATGTCAACACAGCACCCATGTTTGGTCTGCTATGCCACAGGCACAGCACAGGAACCTCACTCCAATCTGCAGACGGGATGTTTCTAACACAGCACAAGACGGTTAGTTTTTTCTAGATCACATTAGTGGTTCATACTATACATCCCAGATCTCTCCTCATGTAACTGCTTTCCTCTACCTACGCAACTAATTTTTAAAATCTAAATAAGGGACTTTACACTTTCCCTGTTAAATTTCATCCTGTTGTTTCTGATCCAATGTACTAGTCCGATGGGATAAATTCAAGTTTTGTCACATACCATAGTATCAATGTCTTTAAACGTGTGCTCCTCCACAAATTGAACACGTATGGCCGTATTATTCAGAAACATGCTAAATAAAACACAGTAAAACACATGACCCTAAAAACTTTTCAATGATTGATCAATTTACCATTTTTTGGTTCAAAAGCATAAAATAGCCAGCAAACAACACAGAGAAATGATCAGATTTTCTGCTGAAATGATCTGCTATGTCAGCTGATCAATCATCCAAAAAGAAATGAGGTTAATTTGACGTAACTTCCTTCCAAGTAAATCTATGTTGTCTACTGATGACATAACATGTTTTAAATGCTCTCAACCCATTTGTGTCATAATCAGCTCTTGAATCCTACCCAACATCAATAGAATAAATTAGACTGTAATTTTAAGAACACATCTCTCCTTCCATTTCTTTAAATACAGGGACCACGGTTTTCTTCATCCGTAGTCTGCTGCCACCATCCACAGTTTCTCCACCTTGATGGCTATTTGGCAATTCTAGCAATTCCGTTTTCCAAAAAGATCACCACTATAAAAAGAATATGGGTATGGGCTAATTAACCCAAACAAGAATTCTGCTGAGCTCTCCTCTCAGTACCATGAAACGATCATGCGGATGAGGAAATAAAGTTGTTTTGTCCCTAAGATAAAAATATTTTTTGAATGAGCACTGTAACATTGTCTCATGAATAATAAGATTCGAATTAACGATAGTGGCTATCTATCCACTTACCAAGGACACTACCAAAGAAGCCGCTACAACGGGTGGTAAAGTAGTCGGCATCAAAGGTTCTTTAACTCTAAAATTAGAGTCCCTTCGCTTCAGTTAATTATTAGGATGACATACGTTCTGACAAACCCATGTCTCTTAAGAGGAAATGTAGCAAGACTAACAGGCTGAGGGGAGAACATTCTCTTTTAATTACATTTACTTTTGATCCTATCTAATTTCTTTCAGATCCCTTCTGTTTCATAAAAATAAAACTGGCTATTTAATCTGCTAGACACTTAAGGCTCTATGCTGAAGTACAGGCTAAGGTTAAAATCCTCTGATAATTTCATTTGTAAGTAAATTTTAAGTACATTTTTCAATGAAGACCCAATTTTTTTCGCTCACAAATGCCCACAGAATTTAGCTCTATAATCTGATCTACCTTATTACCTGGCCCTTTAGGTTTTCCTCCCTCATCTTTCCCACATTAAAGAAAAATCATCCAAGTGATTTTACAAAGTGGTTCAAAGTGCCGTTTAATTTACAATCTGACTATAAATTAAACAATAGTTTGTATTATATCAGAAAGACACAATTAAGACAATTAAGGATGCATCAGACAAGATAACAGACCGGAAGGAATCATAAAGCCAATGCTACTAGGTCAGGGCCTACACGGTAACTTAAGATCACAGGCTAACTCCTCTTAAAGACACATACGGTAAGATACAGCATTTAAGACTAGCCCCTACCTCTCAAAGCTGAAACTGAGCCTCTGCCTCTCGTAAACCTGATTCACTTCTCACCCTATTTTCATGAACTTCTTGTGAATCCTGCCCTCAGAAAAAAACAACCAGCCACAAGTTGTTACCCCTCAAGTGTCCAAGTGATTCGCACACAAAAGTGGAAGTTTGTCAGTTAATGTCCCCATCAGATACTTGAGTCAGCGGACCACCACCTTTCCTAGAGATGTCGGGCAGACGGCAGTAGCATTTGATGTTGTGTCTACTTCCTATTCAGGGATCCCACTGCTTGTTTTTACTTCCTGCCTAACTTTCTCAGTGTGCACAGCTGATTATTCCTGTTGCCTTGCTCTTACCTGCTTCTGCTGAGAAGCGGATTGTTACTGTAACAGTAATAAAGAACGATATTTCTTTCCCAGCATGTTACGGTGGGAAAAACATTGGGTTTATACTCAGAAGTCCTGGATTTGAGTTCTGAGTCCCTGACTTCCCAGTTATGCGACCTCAGCTGCTTAGTCGTTTAGACTCTATGGGCTCTCCCTTACATGGAAGCTTAGAATGAGATCATTTAAGTAAAAATACTTTGGAAAATACGGACAGCTATACGACTGTAAATACTTCTTTCTAATTCCTAGCTGAATTATACAAAGCAGAAATTTAAGGCTGATGTGGCACAGCTTGACACAGACAAGTTAACACTTGCCAAAAAATCAGGAGAAATAACCACAGGATGCAAGATGGGGGGAAAGAAACCACACCAATCTTTCTTTCAATTCTGAGTTCATTGTTGAACAATGTGACTTCTGCTGACCAAGGCACAAGCCAGAGCACCAGCAGCAGAATCAAACTGGTGCACAAAGAACAATCTCAGACCAGACTCGGTCCTCCAGCTCCCACAGAAACAGTGCTTGGAAGAGCGTGCAAAAGCCCGCTCATAAACTTTCAGAAACTCTGTGAAAACCAAGCTTTAGCCTGCGGAATTCATGCAAAAAAAAAAAAAAAAAAAAAAACACTGAATAATACTTCCTACTGTCAAGTAATTCTGAAATGCCCAGCAGCTGGACCAAGAAAGATGTTTAAAAAAAATAAATAAATAACTATGAAGGATCCTTTGAGTTCACACACGACAGAGCTAAACAAGTCTAACAATGAACAAAAGCAAGTCCCATAATCCACAGAAGCTAAAGTGGGGGGCGGGGGGGGGGGAATCAATGGAAATGAATGAAAATTGAGGATGCTGAAAAATAAGGATAAATAAACTAAATTTCTTCAAAAGTGGGTATCAGAAAATGCTTTTCAGAAACAGTAAATGAAAAAATTTTTACAAATAAAACTACTACCAGAGTGAAAACAGTTAAAGGTACACAAACTCTAGCCAACATTCACTGAAAATATGAAAAAAACCAAAACCCAAGCAACACAAAATCAGCCGTTTTTTAAAAGCAACGGTATCACAATGGCAACTTTTTCTGTTTGATAATTTAAATTTAAGTTGGTGATAACAAAGGACAAAGACAGTCATGCTCCTGCCAGGAAAATTACGCAAGTCAGAAAGAAACAAATCAAGCAGCGTCTGTAAGAGCAAGTTATCTACATGTACCGCAATTTTCAGGGAAGGGGTGGAGAAATACGCAAAATACAAGTCATAACAGCTCAGAAGTGCCAAGGTCACTCCAACACAGTAAAAAAATAATAATAAAATATTAAGAAAAGGGAAAATAAAAGCATCTAACAGAGACCAACTGAAATACAGTAGAATCTCTTACAGCACAAGGACAAACTCTGCAGTAATATAGAATTTAATTATATTCTGCCTTTAATACGTGAAGGAAAGGTTCGGTCTGTCACAGTTACCCTGTCATGAAAGTAGTGATCATTTATCCAGTAACAGTATTTCAGTGAGGTTCGAGAGCAGCTCTCCTCAGTACAGCATTAACGAAAAGATGTCAACAGCCAATCAGATATTCTACTAAATGGTTAAAAACATCTGAGATTTGCAGGATTCCCAGACTCTTCAGAGTACATTGAGATGTGGAGCATGTAATCCTTCACAGAAACAAACTGACTTGCATGTGGCTGGTGGCCAGACCCCTGGATGCTCCAGAAAACAATTCTTTTATAGAAACCATTCCACCATTCAATTAACAACACTTGCTGAGTCCTCAATGTGGGTAAAAGCCCTCTGAAGCTCCATAGCTAGAACTAGAGATTTGTTCCCTCTCCTGCCTCAAGAAAGCTGCTACTTATCAAACTCCCCACTCTAAAAGGTAGGAACCCTTCCATTTCCCAAAACCACAAGCAGCTTTGGTTATCCGAACCCTTAAGAGTCATGTTGAGATTCAGAACTCATAAACAGAGAGCCACGGTAGTCTGAGGCGTTCGTCTGCGAAGAATCACTTTTACTTCTTCTGAAGGGCTCAGAGTGCTTCACACTGTGGGTGTATGCTATGCTCTCTTGAGGAAGGGAGGCCATGACAGTAAAATGCCACACCTCTCTCTCTCCTCACAAGAGTATTTGCTAAAGGCAAGGAGCTGAAAGCCAATAATCTATATCGTCTTCAACATTCTCTACCAGGCAACCAGGCCCTTTCCAGACCTTCTGCCTCTAGGTAGGTGACGTCAACCCAACTCCATACAAAAATAAGTATAAATATATTCAAGTATATATTCACATATATATAATTAATTAATTAATCATCAGGGGACGCCTGGGTGGCTCAGTCGGTGAAGCGTCCGACTTCGGCTCAGGTCATGATCTCACGGCTCGTGAGTTCGAGCCCCACATCGGGCCCTGTACTGACAGCTCAAAGCCTGGAGCCTGCTTCAGATTCTGTGTCTCCCTCTCTCTCTGCCCCTCCCCCACTGGCATTCTGTCTCTGTCTCTCAAAGATAAACAAACATTAAAAAACTTTTTTTTATTTTTTTAACGTTTATTTATTATTGAGAAAGAGAGAGACAGAGCAGTTGTCTGCTCCTACAGCCATCTCTTCCACCCTCCTACGGGCTCCTGTTCCACTCCTGTTCTCCAGTGTCTATGTGCTAATTACTAATGCTACCTATCAAACTACCTCAAAACTAGAAAAACAACATCCATTTTATAATACAGATTCTGTAGGTTAGAGATACAGGCGGAGCGCAGACAGGTGATTTTTTTGTTCCTCACAGCACTGAGAGCACTAAGGGGCATTCAGCTGGTGGACAGGATTCAATACGGTTCCACTCACGTGTCTGGTACCTGAGCTACGATAACTCAAAGCCAAGAACTGCCAACCGCATGCCTACAAGTGGCCCCTCCACATGGCACAGCTACCTGGCAGAATGGCAAGCTCACGGCAGCCAGGCATATCCTTATGCAGAGGCTCAGGGCTCTACGCACAGGTGTTCCTGCTAAGAAGTCAGAAGCTGGACAGCCTCAGAAGTCATGCAACATCGTGTGTGTGACACTCTACCGGTCAAAATCGTCACGAGCCCACCCAGGTGCAAGGCGAGGAAAACTATACTCAACTCCTGAAGGAGCAGTGGGAAGGTCACACTCCGTACAGCAGAGCACGTGGGACAGATTTGGCTGCGGCCACCTCTGGACAATCCGTCACAGTCTCCTACTCCACCGAATACTTCATCTAAAATCACGTGTGGGCTAATCAATTCTTTTTTAAAATGTTCACTCTTTGTGCTGTCCATAGGAGGCTGAGATAAAGAAACAGGAGAAGGTAATTACAGGCAAGGGTAAAAGAATTAGCAAAACTTAGGGGGCAGAAAATCATGTGCCCCAGGAACGACGAGTAGACGGCATGATAGGAACAAGATGTTCAGAAGGGAGAAGAGCAGACAGAGTTGAAAACAAAGGTTAGGGAACAGACTGTCAAAAGACTCTGATTTGGTAGAAGAGAGGATGCCAGAAGGGTTTTGATGGTGCCAAACAATGGAGGCCCTGCGATACCGTGCTCCAGAATTTTGACTGGGTAGGTGCTCCACGACTGGATGGGTGGGGTGGAGAAGTGATAAGTGTTCTGACGTTTGTGGATTCTTTTCTTCCCTTTCTGCGGAAGACAGCCAACCCTGCTAAAGCAGGTTAAAAAAAAAAAAAAAAATCTGATGTCTGAGTACAATTGCCTGGAACTGGTCTTACCCAAGTATACTGAAATTACAGGAAGGAAAAACGCAAGAATAAGAACACTAAAAATAAATAAATAACTGGAGAAGAACAATTGCTCTACAATGGCTCTACATCTGCACTGCTCTACTTTCAGACGACCAAATTCTCCGATTTCCACCTTAAGCAGCATTCATTCTTCAGTGGTGACACTTGAAGCATTCTGTCAAGCAACACATTTTATGTCTAATGAATCATTTCATGATCTGCTTATTGGATCCATTTCAAAGACAGAACCAAAAGCGCTGCTACTCCCGGGACAGAGTCAACTTATTTGTTTCTTCTCGGTTTAGTACTATACTCACCCTTCTAATAATAAGACATAAACCTTTTAAGATTTGTTCTTTACAAAGTAAAATTGGTTAGTCCTATTCTAGTCCAAGTAGGGCTAAACTACTCTTGTGAGTCTTTTTCCAGGTTATTTCCAAATATGTGTATCAACCTGGTGGATCTATATAATATTTCATAGTTATTTCTCCCTTTCTTCAATAAGGAAACTATGCTGCTCTTCCTCAGATCTTCAGATATCCCCTTGTCCCACTGACAGGTCGCAAAAATTAGTATCCTTCCAAGTCAGACTTTCCCCATAAGACATAATCTTTCAGTGCCCTGGTTTTATGCATTTAATAAGCAAACATTTCCTGATCAACTACTCCATGGGTCATACAGACCTTAGAGAGCAAAGGGATTCCCACCCCTAGAGTTTAACAATATACTAGCTCAGGAACTACAGATCCGATTTGACACAAATTATCTGCAGACCCAATTCTCCCGTATCTTGAATCCCAATTTCTTTCTTCACGCCATCCTCAGTGCAGGATCTGGGCTGCTTCTCTGATGATATTGCCTAATGCCCATAAATTGGACATCAACTCCATCTTCACGACGTTCACTTTTTTCTGTAACGCAGCACAATTGATCTTTCCTTTCCCTTCATTCATCTTAAGAACCAGAACACAAAGGAAACCAAGAGCTGCACTAACCATGTCGCTGAACTTCACAAAAGATGGGGTTTTTATAAAGATGAAAAAAGAATCAGTAGTAGAAATGATCTGTGCCACAATAGATTGTTAAGGGTACCATGTAAAATACCTCGTGCATGAGTTTGCATTCTCTTGACAAACAGGTTCTTCTCCCAGATGAAGGGGAGAACTGGGCTAAAGGAATTTTTGTTCTACGTAAATAAAATCAAATTACCAAAATGTGACTGCTGAGTCATAAGAAAAGAGGAAAATTGCTCCCTTTCTAAATTCTACAACACAGTTCACCCTCTGGCATGATAACTTGGAAAAACGAAACTGATACTTTGATCTTAGTATTAAAGAGTGAAGAAATGTGACTGAAATATCTCTGTATTCCATAAGGTTTAAAAATCCAATGCAAATACTCAAGTCATACCCAAAGTAAATAGTCTTAATGGCTGCTGATTACAGAAAGAGAAAAAAATCCCTCTTTTTTAAATTTTTTTTATTTTTTTGATGTTTATTTATTTTTGGCGGGGGGTGCGGCGGGGGGGGACAGAGAGAGAGGGAGACACAGAATCCGAGGCATGCTCTAGGCTCTGAGCTGTCAGCACAGAGCCCCAAGAGGGGCTTGAATTCGCAAACCACGACATCGTGACCTGAGCCAAAATCGGGAACTTAACCGACTAAGCCACCCAGGCACCCCAGAAAAATCCCACTGTTAAGGGACAGAAACACAAAAGAAATAACTAAGGCAATAGCATGGCCTAAGTAATTAGGCTACCCTTGAAAATCAAAACCCAAAACAAAACAAATTACCCTGATGTGACTCTCTTAAGATTTCAGCATGACTTCATTTGCAGGGGGGGGAAAACTAATACACCGATCTGTGTTATGGAAAAACGAGACAAGATTTACAAATGATGTCAAAGGTCACTCAAGTTTTTCCCCTAGATCAATGAAATGGAAAAGGTAATTTCAAACCATTCGGGGCACTTTCAGAATTTGCCAAATTTTGAAGATTTTTGCTCTGTCAAAGGAAGAAAGCAGCAAACGAATAACAATGGTACACTTCCCGGCCTTAGGAAGAGGGAGACAGGACTCCCCAGCTGCACTTCCTAGAGAAGTATGCCAGCTGCCTTCTGTAAACTGAGATCAAATTGCCAAGAATTTACAGGATAGCAGTTACGATAGATGACCTAAAATACTGATCTGTTGCAAAGAGGATGTAGTGCAAACCACACAGGAACTGACAGGAAATCAGCCTTCAGGCTGGCACTTACACATTCAAGAAGGCTAGGAATCCTGGACCTCTGACAGCCAAATTTCATCATCTTCCTCTGTAGGAAGAGTTATCCTTCAGAGAGAACAATCAGAAAAATCTCGTACAAAGCTTTGGGATGCCTACTCCCATTTAATCACACTGCCCCCTGCCTGAACGAGCGATTTAACATGTGCTGAAAGTCCAGCTGAGGTCCTACAGCACTACTTGACCAAAAAATCACATGTTCGCACGTCCCTTCATTCCCTCGGCCATGAGCCCGCTGGATGCCATAAATGATTCACAGCCTGTGATGATGGAAAGGAGAAAAACTAATATTTGGAGTTCACCAAATAATGACTCATCCTCCTGGAAGAAAAGAAAGACTTACTATTGGCAGCCCTATGGGACGAAATTTTAATAACCATTTTTAACATTAATATTAATGCCATAAAAGTTGGCGAAAAGAAAACAATTTCGAAACATGTGATATTTGGTTTGCTTATGCCTTAGAAAAGTCCAGTTCATGCTCCAAGAAAAAGAATGAGTAGGATCTCTACTACCTATTCCTAGACTTGCCTTCTGGACTCACTGCTGCCAAGTTACTCATTCTCCCACACAACACTTTCCATATTAATTTTGACCCCTAAGAATCGAAAAGAAGTCTTGCCTTCTTTGCACCCAAATGCCAAAATGGAATCTTTTAGTATTTCACCTTTATAAAGGGAATGTTTGAAAACAGGCCTCTTTGGCTGTGACATCAGTGAGTTACTGAGGCCTCCAAGGGCCGGAGGAAGAATTCCCAGTCCCTCGCAGCGCGGCTCTACTCCTACGGTGCAATCTGGCAATGGCCAGGGACCAAGTCTTTAAAGCTGTTTTATGGTATTTAACATATGGTCATAAATTGCTCAGTGCTCTAAAGAGGGGCTAAATTTGCCACCCCTATTGATGAGAAATGTTCTTATTTATTTAAATTTAGTGGCAAATTGGCACTTCTCCAGATGGAGAGGTTTCGGCATAAGTACAAGAGAAGAACTAACTGGAGAGGAGTTGTATGTAACTTTTCTATACACTGAACGCAACCACATCAACTTAGGCTTACAGCACCACGATCAAACAGGCTTTACCACATAGCATGACAGCACTAGGAGAAGATTCTAATTTCTAAGGCCCAAACAAGGGAAAAACACTAATTTTATTCAGACCGCGGAAGAATTTTTTTAAAGACAATTCTCTTTCTCCTCAAGCTAACGCTATTCCCTCCCTTGGTCCTTCATTCCCCTCACAAATTAGAGGTATCTGGTCTTCATCTGAAATCCCAAATCTACAGAACTCCCTGGAATGTCCTAAGCCCTCTAGCCACCACTTTCCTCTTTTGCCATATTTTTGGTTAAGTTGTTTATTTTTTTTTAATGGCTCTAATTCCCCCTCAGTAACGACACGATCTTACTAAAACATTTTGTTCTCTTCCTTTTACAACCTAGTCCTGTAGCCAAAGGCAGAAGAAAAACAAGGATTTTTTATTTTGTTTTGTTTTGTTTTATCTTGGTGGGGTTGTTACTAACGGTATTAATGTGAGTGGTATCAAAAGAGAAATACGAAGGGTAAAGCCACTACTGGCTTTCTTTTTGTATTTTCTCAAATATGCAATACAGCATTTATTATACTATTATATATATATATGTATGTGTGTATATATATATATATACATACACACACACTATTTTATATACATTATACTATACTGTAGTATAGTGTACTATGAGAGAAGTACAGAAATAATAGCAACAACTATATAGACACAAACATCCTTAAAAGAATATGAATGAACCAAATCCAACAATATATAAGAAGGATAATACATAGGATAATACATAATGATCGAGTGGGATTAATCCCAGGAATGCAACATGGTTCAACATTTGAACGTCAGTTTATTCATCATATTAATAGGATAAAAGAGATAAAGCATGTGATCATCCTAACAGAGAAAAAGCATCTAACGTATTAACATTCTTTTCATAATAAAAACTCTCAGTACGTTTAAAGAGATGGCAACTTTCTCAAACTGACAGAGGGAAACCACGGTTGACAATTATGCTTAATGATGAAACACTAAATACCTTCCCCTTAGGACTGGAAATAAGGCAAGGATATCTGATTTCATCACTTCTACTCAAACACTGTGCTGCAGAGCCCATTCAGTGCAATAAAGCAAGAATAAGAAATATAAATTCGACAGATTGGAAAGGAGGAAGCAACACTCTTTTTCACAAGTGATATGACTGTTTCTGAAGAAAATATACAAGGAACCTAAACAAAAGTTACTAGAACTAGTAAGTGACTATAAGCAGAAGCACACAAGGTCAAGGTACTAAAATCAATGATATTTCACGAGATCAGCAACAAAGAATTAGATAAAGTTCCAAAAAAAATCTATATATGCTATAAGTTAGCCTCAAAAATATGAAATACTTTGAGGTAGATTTAAGAAAAATTGTCAAGACCTGTTCACAAAAAAAACTACAAGATACTGGAAGAAATTAAAGAAGACCTAATAATGGAGAGGCTACCATTTTCACCTAATGGTGATATTAAGATGTGAATTCTCTACAAACTGATCTTCAGATTGAATGCAATTCCAAGCAGGACTTCTGCAGACATCTGACAAGCTGATTCTAAAATTTCTATGAATATACTAAGGACCTAGAATAGCCAAAAGAGCTTTGAAAAATTAAGTTTGTAGGACTTAACACTAATTTAAAGACTTACTCTAAAGCTATAGTAATAAAGGCGGTGTTATAGTCACATGAGGATAGACATATCAGTGGAATTCAATATGAAATCAGAAACAGACTCACACTTAAATGGTTAATGAACATATATGTGGTCAAAATCAACTCAAAATAAATCATAGACCAAAATGTCTGAGGTAAAAATAGAAAACTTCTAGAAGAAAATCTTCAAGATCTTCAGGTAGGAAAAGATTCCGTAAACAAAAAGTCAAAAGCATAAACTACAAAAGAAAAAACTGTTAAACTGGACTTCATCAATGTTAAAAACTTCTGTTCTTGGAAAGACATCATTAAGAAAATAAAAAGGGGAAAAAAGAAAAGAAAAGAAAAGAAAAGGGGAAGCTGCAGACTGGAAGAAAATATTGACAAAGCAACAAACAACTTCTTTCTAGGCTATATAAAGACTACCTACAACTCAACATTTGTTAAAAGCCCGACAATCCAATCAAAACGTTGAGCAACAGATGTGAATAGGTATTTCACAACAAAAGATATATGGATAGCCAATAAGCATATAAAAATGCAAATTAAAACCACAATGAGATACCAGTACGCATCCACTAGAAGGAATATAGCTAAAAATAATAACAATACCAAGTGTGGACAAAAACACAGAATACCTAGACTGCTCCTAAATTGCTAATAGGAATGTAAAACAGTACAACCACTTTGGGAAACAGTTTAGTAATTATTTATGAACATACACTTAGCTTACAACACAGCAACACCACTCCTAGGTTATGTACCCAAGAAAATCAAGACATATCTCCACAAAAGACATGTACAAAAATGTGATAGCTTTATTCATAACAGTCAAAAACTGGAAACTCAAATGTCCTGAACAGATGAATGTATACAAAAAACTGTGGCACTTGTACAGATACAATGCAATACTACGCAGCAATAAAGGAAACAAAGTACTGATACAAGGGAAAATATGGATGAATCTCCAAACATTATGCTTAATGAAAGAAGCCATGTACCAAAAACTACATAGTATATGATTCCATTTCTATGAAATTCTAAAACAGGAACAACTGGTTTATGGTTTCAGAGAGAAGGCTCAGGGTTTGCGGGGATGGTGATGGAGGAGATCGATCTGTAGACGGAATGAAATGTTCTATATCTTGGGGGGATGGAAATGTTCTGTATCTTGACTATGGTTTGGTTACTCGAGTGTTTACAACTGACAAAATGTGTTGAAGTGTGCGCACATTTTATTATATGTAAGTTATACCTCAATAAAGTTAATATTTAAAAAAGGAATATACATTTCCACCTCAGAGGTGCCATGTGATTAAATGACATCACATATATAAATAAGCCACAAAACAAATGCTCTACAAAATAAATGTTCAATAAGTTATTTTAGCAATTCTATCTATCAGCTATTTTTAATAAACTATAACCAGAAATTTTTCTCACATTCCATGAATTCCAAGAAAATAAGATGTTCCAAAATACCAGGACAAAGGAATCCTCAAAATCTAAGGGAGAGATAATGTCTAATCCACAAAATTAGCACTTCTTACTTGCCTTTTAGAACATTCACTACATCAAAGGTGACCTGCCTCCCTAATTAGCCTCTAAAAATATCCTGAATGCTAGATAATAATATTCTTTAAGTAAATGAATCTTTTAAAAGGATAAAAATAAAAGTAAAATGAACTATGCTACCAAGGCAAATTATAATGCCCCTCAGCATGATGCAAAATACTAAGTCCCTGGACAGAGTGTCCAACTTTTTACTTAGCTCAACTGTTAAAAGTCAGAATGAAAATGGTTAACGCCTCCTCTCCCTGCAGGTGATCTCGGAGGCAAGAAGAGAGCTGGCCAAGGAAACTCCTAGACAGCACATCCAGTAGAGTGGCAGATTTGTGAGTGCCAATGAAGAACCAAATATGCCACAAAAACAGTCAGGATGCTTTATTATTTCCTTGGTCCATCCTACTAAAGCCAAACTAAACTGTGTGAACAAAAGCTGAAACTGGAAAGGTGGGGTATTTGAGAAGTTCAACGAACAAATTGGTCGTGTAGGCTTTTGACTTGGATTGCTGTCAGCTGAGCTCCAACAAGGGGGTACAGAGAGGCGGTAATGGCAGGCTGTTGACAGTCTTGAATGCCAGGCTGAGGGATTCAGTCACTAAAATACTGTAGGGGAGGAGGACAGGGTTAACACAGAAAGATTACTCGGTTAACATTTTCCAAACCGATTATTTTTGACAGTGTAAGAAAAACAGATGCCTGGGTGGCTCGGTCGGTTAGGCATCCAACTCTTGGTTTCGGCTCAGGTCATGATCTCACAGTTCGTGGGTTCAAGTCCCAAGGCAGGCTGTATGCTGCTTGGGATTCTCTCTCTCTCTCCCTCTCTCTGCCCCTCCCCTGCTCGCTCTCTCTCTCTCTCTCTCTCTCTCTCTCTTTCTCTCTCACGCTCACGCACACACTCAAAATAAATAAATAAACTTAAAAAGAAAAAAAAAAAAACAACAACGTAAGAAAGAAATCACACTGCCATCCCAACAAAAGGGCCAACAGCTATAGCCACTGCAGCCAGCTTCTGGACCTCCTGGTAAAAATTCAAAATACAAGGTATAGTAACAAACCAAACAAAGTGCAAAATTCTTACAGATAAGATTAAATCAACAGGACCTAAATATCTTTCTCAGCTGGTGCAACATTCGCCACAACACCGCTGGGACCTTCGGGTGCTACGTCTCTGGTGTTTAGTTTCTGTTTGACAGCCATCAGTGTCAGGACCCAGAGTGTCTCTACACAGTGCTGCATAAGAAAGATCTTACAGGATGAAGAACAGGAAAAAAAGAGCATTCTGAGTTTACAATGCAGCTGGCTACAAAACAGTATGTAACAGACCTGCAGTGCAAGAAGTACTGTGTAAATGCACGCACACGCAAGTCACTTAAAGGGATGGAATCAAAAATGAAGTTGAGTTTCAAGATCCAGTAAAGTAGAAGTTCTGGAACACTATTTGCAACGTGTCTGCAAAAATCTTTGTATATGTTTCACCACTGTTTAATAAAACATTCCATTGAAAGAGCAGTTCTAAGGTTGGTTTCATTTCATTGCAATCATTCCCCAAAAAATACAAATTTAAATTCAGTGATGTCGTATGAAAGCCTTGGAAATGAACAGTAATTTTACAATGTTCCTCTGAGGACATGGGAGAGAATGGAGTATCCAAATCAAAATCTTTTTTTTCACTTTCTCCTCTGAAAATAAGGATTTTCCTCTAGGAAAGTCTTTCCAGTTCAAAACCTTTGGGGGTAATTTTTTGGCATGACTTCTTCACTCTGTTGCAAACGGCTTTGAAAAGTTCATCATTCCTCTCAAATGATAAACAACTGTATTGCTCCGATTGTTAAAGACAAACGGCAAATGTCTATAGTTTCATTTGGAACCTCTTTAGAAAGAATTCCTGTAACAATGTAATTGATGCCTCTCAGGGTACCTGCCCAGCTCATGCTTCCCTTGTGCTAAAACTGTCCCCTGGTAACCATCACCCAAAACTCTTGGCCAAACCACTGGATCAGGAGTGGGCACCCAGTCCAAGCTGCCAATCAAACCTTCTCTCCCAGGAATTTAGACTCAAAGACCATAGGCTGTCTCTGGTGGCCCTGAACTGAGTTACCACACAGGGGGCTCAGCCCATTCCACTCGATGTGAGGAGAAACAGAGAAATCTTGGGAAAAACAATAATGGGAATCAAGTGACAACAGAGCGTGTTGCAGGAGAGACAGACAGACAGACAAGGACAAATGCCGACTGAGTCTATAGTGTCCACCTCCTGCCAGTCCCAGGTTCCAGCCCCTCTGAGGCCTGGGCTGTGCTTCCTGCCCTTGGGCACCATGGAATTCATTTAATTCCTCATAAAGACAAACACCCTCTTTATGTTTCTTTCAATGGGTTTCTTATAAGCAAACAGTCCCTGATTAAGAAAAAATTGTTAGTATGAAAAATACAAATTTTAAACAAAAGATAATTTCAAATTTGAAACCAATGCTAGCAAACAGTTTGGTACTGGCCACAGACTTGCTCAATATATTTAAAACGTTTCAATATTCTCTTTATATGGGGCGCCTGGGTGGCTTGGTCGGTTAAGCGTCCAACTTCGGCTCAGGTCATGATCTCACGGTCCGTGAGTTCGAGCCCCGCGTCGGGCTCTGTGCTGACAGCTCAGAGCCTGGAGCCTGTTTCGGATTCTGTGTCTCCCTCTCTCTCTGCCCCTCCCCCGTTCATGCTCTGTCTCTCTCTGTCTCAAAAATAAATAAACATTAAAAAAAAAAATTTTTTTTTTAAATAATCTCTTTATATAGTTACATAAGTAGTGCCATTCAAAGAACTTGTAAAGGGGTGCCTGGGTGGCGCAGTCGGTTAAGCGTCCGACTTCAGCCAGGTCACGATCTCACGGTCCGTGAGTTCGAGCCCCGCGTCAGGCTCTGGGCTGATGGCTCAGAGCCTGGAGCCTGTTTCCGATTCTGTGTCTCCCTCTCTCTCTGCCCCTCCCCCGTTCATGCTCTGTCTCTCTCTGTCCCAAAAAAATAAATAAAAAACGTTGAAAAAAAAATTTAAAAAAAAAAAAAAAAAAAACAAAGAACTTGTAAAAGTGAGAATACTTCAAAGTTCTCTCACTTCTTCATCAAACCTCACCATGGCCAGATCCAAAGAACGAACACAGTTAATGCATTCCACTAACATCTATTAAAGGAGTCCTTCTAAATGCCAGGCAATAAGCTAGGGAAAGGAAATAAAATAGCAAAACAGCCTCCCTCCCTGCCCTATTCATTGGGTCCACAAAAACACAAACACAGTAATTTCTTCAAGAGTGTTAAACACAGTGACTAGAGCTGCTATATTTACAAATATGTGTTTATAGGAAGCTCATCAATCTTCCTCTGAGTTTTGTTATAATTGGTAGATTTTCACTCAGTTTAGTGGCATCATCCTAGCCCTTAACCTGTATTTTATGTAAATCAGTCTCGATCACTGAAGATTCACTTTTCCAATCCTGTTCGAGTAAGTACCGGTTGTCTCTTCTACCATCGTGAAATTCAAGGACTTCTCTTTAATTCAGACATCTTTTGAGATCTTGCAGGAGAATCTTTCACAAATTGGCAATTCTTGCACTGACCAACGGTTGTCTCTTCACATTAAAAGAGCTGAAGAAACAAGAACACCACTCCTAATGTACTGTCATCTTCTGGTCTTTTTTATTTCAGTGATTTAATTTTGAATGTGGGTAAGTCTGTAGGAATCAATGCACGAATTCGTGGGAGAAATATGTCCTCTCCCTTGTCTTTCATTATCATTAACTGCACAGTTTCCTTTGTTCACAGAGGGAACATTTATAGAATAACTGTTTTCTAATATATAAAATATTCTGAAATATAAATTTGAGTTACATGCTTTTTTCATTAATCTACTTTGAGGACAAAGTGAAATATATAAAGACAAAATTGATACAGACTCCAAATCTACAGAGTATTCTATGATCCTCGCTTTTTTCTGAATTGTTAACAGCACTGTTCCAATTTAAAAATTCCTTGTATAATCAATAACTTCTAAAGACTGAGTTTCTTTTGGCAAAAGACAGATACAAATGACAGAACGCCACATTCTTTATAACATGATACTTCAACCAATAAAAATCTGAAGGTTAAGCTTCATTAATTCCCACATGCATGCATTTACTCCATTCCTTCAACAAATATTGAACTGAGTATCTTTACCATGCTGGGGCCTGGAGACATCATTTAATAAACAACGCAGTGTCCATCTCTAACTTCATTGAATTTAAAGTTATGAAATAAAATCACTATAAGCTCCAAATACCTCGAGTCGGCCTTGGTTAAAATTATTCTTGAAACCACCCACCGCAAGTTTTCAATAGGATTTAATGAGAAACTTCAGATAAAGTTGTTTACACAAATGGCTTTGAGACTGTAAAGCCCTGGGTTAGACATTACCCTGTGCTTAGAAAGATAAAGGTATGAGTTAAACAATATTTATTTAGTAGTTACCACAGAATATAATTTAAATCTATACTTATTCATCTCTTGCTACCACGAAATTAAGTTTCATTCTGGGTCTGTTTCCCCAACAAGGCAAAGAGCTTTTCTGTTTGCAATGACAGTTATTTTCCAAGGACTGTTAAACTATGTAACTCTTCAGTGGTATGTATTTGTTTTAGAAAACTACTTTTGTTAAAATATTGGTTGTACAGAATAATAGCTAATTATGTAAAGATGAACACTGTGTTGGTTGTAGAATGTGGAACTCAATCACAGGTCTTGTGATAACTAACCACTATGACCTTACTGATCTTGGATATAATATATTTGAGGTTACAAAAATGGATGGAGTAAAAACATATGTAGGAAGTGTTTGGCCTTGCCAGGTTTTTTAAAAGTAAAATGAAGGAGTTAAAAAAAAAAAAAGAAAGAAAGAAAAGAAAACGGAGTGTAACATTAATTTTAAAGCAATGCAAAATCTTAGTGTTCTCCAAGAGGGAAAAAGATTCTTTGCAAATTCATGATTTGCTTTGAATGATTTATTCTTTTACAATAAATTTGGTTGATACAGTAAATTATCTATTTCCATGAACTTCAAAGCACACAGAATAAACCTATACTAATTATCGAGGTTAATAAAATATCTAAGTGTTCTACATTACTACTTCTACCAACACATCATGTCTCAACAAACTCCTCTCAGAAACATTTATATATATAAAAAAAAAAAAGCTAGAAATAATTAATTTTGGAATACTGTAATTTTAAAGTAAGTATAGTCACAAAGAAAGATACTTTTTTCATTTTTTTAAATTTATTTATTTAAATTCAAGTTAGTTAACATACAGCATAGTATTAATTTCAGGAGTAGAACCCAATGATTCATCACTTACATACAACACCCAGTGCTCATCCCAACAAGTGCCCTCCTTAATGCCCATCACCCATCTAGCCCATCGTCCCACCCACATCCCCTCCAGCAACCCTCAGTTTGTTCCCTGTATTTAAAAGTCTCTTATGGTTTGCCTCCCTCCCTGTTTTTATCTTATTTTTCCTTCACTTCCCCTATGTTCATCTGTTTTGTAGAAAGACACTTTAACTATAGCCTAAATATTATACAAACTAAGGAAAGTAAAATAACCTTGCTATGTAATCACTGACATGAACAAATTTATGTGGGGAGATTTACAAAACACCAGTCCAGTAAAGATGGTTCTGCTGATCATCACTTAAGTTTTAACTATCTCAAAAGGTTTGTTTTGATTTTCTTCGTGTAAATTTTTCCATTTTTGTACTGTCAGGAGAACAGTGGCTTATGTTTCATAATTTATGTAGTTGATTTATTTTTGACAATTCTATCACATTTTCAACAGCTATCAAAAAACAATTTCCATCTGGAAGTTTTAAAAGGTTTGTAGTTTGGCTTCCATGCCGAAACACTGCGGTACCTCAAAGTGTATGCCACTTTTCAAGTTTACCAGATAATTTTTTTAAAGCAAGGGATTCTAACATTAGCTTGATCATAAGACCAACATCCTTCAGAAAGCCTTCCTAAATAATGTCAAGAATTTCAGAAGAAAAAAAAAAGCTCATTCTTCAAATTCAATGAACTTTTATAAACGTAGTTCGTTATCAATTGTCTTTTCCTTTTATTTGTCTGTGGGCTGTTTCAGGCTAGAACCTTGACTCACCTTAATGTGGAAGAACCTCAATATACAAAGTTCATTTTTTATTCATTACAGAGCATTCTACAGCCTAAATTAAGTCCCTAGTACATAATAATTATATAGAGCAGTAGCTTAAGAGGACATAATTAACTTATATGGGGTATTCCAGGCAAATACCCTAATCATCAGTATTATAAGAGATTCCCTGGGAAAATCTTATAGTAATGAAAGGGTATAGATTAGTAAATGCTTTCCAGCATAAACTCATACAGCTAGTAAGATCTTTGTGAGGTTCCATCATTTTTGGCAAAAAGGCTGTGGACTAACCAACGCACATTTATTTCTTCTCCCTCCTAAGACCCACCCTTCCATTAAACGATAATGAAACACAGAAAATAAGAATTCAAAACAACATTAAGTGAAGAGGAAGGGAAGAGAATAGCAATCAGTAGATGAGCAATTTCCGCAAATTCCTAGAAGGCAGAATGCAAATGGAAGAGTAGAAACTGATGAGACAGGGCAGAGAAAGCTTTGGCTGCAGGAATGTGAGGAAGAGGCTACTGCTGAGAGGGAAGCCCTCTGTCCTGGTGGACCCATAAAAACTTGTAGTCATCCAGAGTGAGGAAAGGGAAAAATGAAAACTGGGGCTAAGGATGGGGAAATTAACTACAAGCTCCATGAGGAAGAGTCTATGATACCCATCCCCCAAAACTGGTATGGTGGCCAGATGTGTATGCCCCCTTGAAAAAAGATAGGGGATTTGCTAAAAAAAATAGGACAATTTGGGGGAGAGCCAGAACAGCTGAACTCCATAATGTGACACATAGGAGTTCCTCATCCTAACAGCTCGTCCATGATTAATCCACCACTCAGTAAGCTCGGTTTACCCATAAAGAAGTCCTATTCAATGTTTTATTGTCTGTCATAAACATACATAGATAACTGAAACCCATCTGTTATTTAAGGAAAGACTCCAGAATAGTAAAGAGGGGAAAAGATGATAAACAAACAAAAATACAATCCCTGGGGAAAATTAATTAAGAAAGCTTTTTTAAAAATCCACGTTCTTTGAAAGCTTTCAAGATACCATATTCATAAAATAAAAACAAAATGTTGTGAAAGAGGAACAGAAAGCAAAAGCAAGGGAGAGCTCTTCGAAATTAAGATACCTAGTTATGACTATGGTAAATAAAACTGATCAGGAAGGGCTACAGGAAAGGGAGGAGAGCAGAGAGAGAAGTGGAATCTAAGCAAGGTATTTTACTGTGTTCCAGCAATTATGTTTTAATTCTACCAAAACAGAGAATTTTCAATACACAGGCTACAGAAAAAGGAAGAGAAGGCTACAGGCAAATCCCATAGAGATAACTGTACAGGAGCATTCAAGCGATTTATAAACGAAGCACAGAAGACAACTCTAGGTTTAGAACAAACGATAAGTTATTAATTTTGACGATGCAAAAGGAAAAGAATACAAAACTTGGGAGGTGAAAGAAGAGGCATGGAGGGAAGGGCGGGAGCTAATACCTTCATCTCACAAAGTGGGGAGCCAAAAGGCACTCTCTATGCTTAAGGGGAAAGTAAATAAAAGTATACCAAGTAGCTGTCACAAGTGCGCAGAGATGCTAACTGCGTGCCAGGCACGTGCCACGAATGTTTTAGGAGCTGTTCGTTTAGCTGTGCCATACAATGCTGACAGTGGTCCTTAAGAAAAAAAGGAAAAACGTTCAAGCTACAGAGTAACCAACACAGGAACCAATCGTGGCGATATAATTGCACTGAAGAGGAAGAAAGAAGAAAGACACAGAGTTCAATGAAGACAGACCAATGCTTTATGTATCAGAGCAGAGAGTTAAAAGATAATAATATCTACAATTGATGTCAAGAAACAGAGGCATAAACATTATTTAGACATATGGAGAGCAGCCCCAGAAGAACTACATACTGAAACAGTTTTACAAAAAAAAATGTAAGTGACTCCCTCGGGAAACAGGACCGGGCTTGGGAAGAAACCTAACAGAGGACTACAGCTTTCACGTGTAAAAAATTTCTGGACTTTTTTACATTTTTAGCCACGTGAATGATTTAGTTAGATCATTTCTTCTAAATTTAGTTAATAATTTTTTCAGAAACAATCTAGAATGTCCCACTACCTCAAGCAGGTGAAATTCTTATGTATTTTAATGGTTTCCAGAGAATGATCTAATAGTAACGCCAGGTTAACAAGTCAGCATGTCCTATATTTTTTGCTTAATGTTGCATTTGTGATGCTACAGAATATTAAGATGTAGCCCCTGGGAGCCTATAATTTAAAAAGAGTCCACAATCCTGAGAAACTTAACAGAAGACCATGAGGGAGGGGAGGGAAAAAAAAAGTTAGAGAGGGAGGGAGCCAAAACATAAGAGACTCTTAAAAACTGAGAACAAACTGAGGGTTGATGGGGGGTGGGAGGGAGGGGAGGGTGGGTGATGGGCACTGAGGAGGGCACCTGTTGGGATGAGCACTGGGTGTTGTATGGAAACCAATCTGACAATAAATTTCATAAAAATAAATAAATAAATAAATAAATAGTCCACATGAAAGGCACTATTTATTCATCTGTCCCATCTTTAACATTTATGTTCCTTATTCCTCTGTTCAAGACCAGAGAGACTTCAATACCTTCTTTGCCACAAGAATAGGCTCCAGAGAGAAAATTCCTGATGAGATTGGGACTAACCCACCAAAGCCACCATCATTTCCATGCTGCACTAGAGCGTCAGCACTGGTAATAACAGCAGAGAAGGGCTGATACAATGTAGGCAGATGTAGACGGTGGACTAAACCCAACAGTAGGTCTTGACTGCTCTTCATCAAGATCACAAATCAGTGGTCGAAGAGCTCGAGCCAGGCCCCACACACATTTGGTTTGACCCACTTTATGTTGGCCCACACTATGTTTCTAATTTTTGAAAAAGTAGTTGGGACCCTAAAATGAAAGAATTTATATAAAAGTTCAGATTTCCACCTCTCAACAGAGGCAGTCCCCTCAAGACGGTAGGTGTGCCCAATTGTCACACCTAGCCTGTCCCCCTCATTTCTGTGACTAGTCTGGCCACGGTTGCCATTTGCATTTCCAACCCTTGCTATAAAAGAGGTAACCTGTTGACAATCCTAATCTATGCCAAGAGTCTCTGAGGGAAGACTCTTCTGCTCAGGTGGCAATCAGGAGTTGGTTCTTGGCAGCAATAGTTCCAGAAGGGAGTTAGAAGCTCCTACCTAAAAGCTGTTTCTAAATAGTCACGTATTTTAAAGCAATGGACTCTCTTTGTTGACAAATTACATAAGATCTGTCAGTAGAGGGGAAAAAAATGCAAGAACTACTGCACAGGCCTAAAAACTAAGAATTTCAGTGTATGCCTATTTGACCACCACTTATTCCCTGCCAACTGCCTTACTTTTGAATAGAACTCAAATTAAAAGACAAATTTTTTTTTTAATTTTTTTTTTTAACGTTTATTTATTTTTGAGACAGAGAGAGACAGAGCATGAACGGGGGAGGGTCAGAGAGAGAGGGAGACACAGAATCTGAAACAGGCTCTGGGCTCCGAGCTGTCAGCACAGAGCCCGATGCGGGGCTCGAACTCATGGACCGCGAGATCGTGACCTGACCTGAAGTCGGCTGCTTAACCGACTGAGCCACCCAGGAGCCCCAAAAGACAAATTTTTTAAAAGTGGTAAATCTTAGGAGTGCCTGGGTGGCTCAGTCAGTTAAGCATCCGACTTCGGCTCAGGTCGTGATCTCAACAGCTCGTGAGTTCAAGCCCCACATCGGGCTCTGTGCTGACAGCTCAGAGCCTGGAGCCTGCTTTGGATTGTGTCTCCCTCTCTCTCTGCCCCTCCCCTGCTCACACTGTCTCTTCGTCTCTCAAAAATAAATAATAAACATTAAAAAAAAATTTTTTTAAGTGGTAAATCCTAGTGATAATACCTAATAGCCAGAAATAAAAACTGAAGCACAAAGTCTGATAACTAGCACTGTAATGTACATTTTCAATAAAATAGTCATCATTTACTTACATTTTAATGTCTCTCCAGCATATGGTATGTGCAGTTTAAATCGGTCACAGTTAGGTCCAGGAGTCAATGATGTGCAGCTTTAGAAAAAAAAAAAAGAAAGATAAGAAAAGATTTTTTTTTTATAAAAAACCCACACGTTTATGATATTTAATAAAGTAAATAAAAAAGTGATCTTTATAGATAAAAGATTAAAGCACTGGCTTATAAAACAAAATAAAAGCCCTTGATGGTCACAGAGGCCAAGACATTAAGACCTGCCCTGAAACACATGATCCGTTTATCTCACAATAGAACTTAAATGCCTTCTAACAACAAACACCAACAAAGCTCCAGCTACTCCTCTCAAATACGTGTATCTGGGCTTTCAAAGTAGGTGTATCTTCCAAAACAGGTCTGTACTCTTTGATGCCAAGAATTGTAAAAGAAGAGTAGTTTTAGGGGCAGATTTTAAATATAGACTCTTAGCTTTCACTCAGTACTAAAAAGAGCCCACTTTGGCCTTTTTTCCTGACACCAGGTCATTTCCTCTTTCTCCCCAAAGGGGAGGTGCTTCCTCTCGATTTGGCACCCCCTTGTCTTCCCTCTGCAGAGGGGCACAAGGCACTGCCCTCAGTTTCAGATAAAGTGTAAATTTAAAAGGAGGTGAACTGGTCACTCAGGTGTTTGGTTTCTTTTCAATGTTCTTTGTTCTTTAGACAAATTTACAAGATATCGTTCATGGTCTCACAAGTCATAACTTCAACTGCATGACAGCAGCACTGGCTTCATTAATTAATATTAATACAAAGTCAACTGAGGAAATTATATGTCTTCATTTAGTTCTAAAAGTTGAGGTTTTTCAATTATAAAATAAAGCAAAAAATGCCAAGCTTCTTTCATAATTCCAAAACTATGAAGCGTCTCTGAAAAGAGTTATTTTAAGGAATGGAAGCATTGTTGGAATAAATGTACAACTTCCCTGGATGGCCACTTTGAAGGCAACAGTCATTTGAAAATAAATTTGAGAAAAGTGGACTCTAAAAAAGCTAACTCAGATCTCATATTAGATTTACCATAACTTTTTCCCAAAATGTAAAAAGAGAAAAGAACCAGACAGAAAGCTTAACTCAGATGTATTTAATCATAAATCACTAGGTTGATTTCTCCTCTTATCTTTAGGGGACAACAAAAAACAACAGTTTATAAACTAAACAACAAAGCTGAACTAGTAATTGCAGAGTAAAATGATTTTAATTTCTTATAGGTTTTAAGAACACATTTTCCTTTACTGTTCAATTTAAAAAAAAATCTCCAGGGCATATTTTATTAAAGGTACTAAAATATTTCCCTTATAGTACAATCTTTTCTAGACCATAGCACAGCAGTTATTTGAAAACTTATGGAAAACACATAAATTAAAGCATTACAAAATATAATCTAATGACAGAAATGGTCCTACAAGCAACACTAAGAATTTCTTCTCTTGCACATATTCCATGAACGATGCCTTAAAATTATTTTTTAATAAAAAACAAAATATAATGAACATTCACAATCAAGTGCCTCTTTGAGGCATGAAGATCAAATTATCTTATATTAGATCAAAATATCTTATATTATCTTATATAGCCTAGCAACTGAAGTTATTAACAGCACAGGAAATCCTGAGGATTAATCGGATTCTAGATTGTCTGAATAACTAGTCCTTCTTCAACGTGAAATTAGTTTCTCAATTGTTACATTCACTGTTGGGCCACATTTTGTATTATTTACTTTATGCTTTAACTCAGGCTAAAACAGTGCTTTGTGCTCTGTCCCTCCTCCTTCTTCCCTTCCTACGTGAACAGCTTGGCTCCAGCCACCCTAGGGTGTTAAAAAGCACATTTCTCCATCTGAGTGGTTCCCTCCCCATTTTTTTTTTTTTTTTTTTTACTTAGGTAAGATTTACTGAGCATTGTTCTGTGTGTTAGGAATACAGGGTGGACAAGACAGACAAGATCTACGGTCCCATGGAACTTAAAATTCTGGCAAAAGAAAAAGAAGCGATAAACAAGAGAGGAAGATATAAAAATGGTTCGAAACTGCTACATGTTATGAAGGAAATAAAGTAGCGTGGCAGCGAAATGGGGGCTACATTACACGGAAGACTGGGGAAGACCTCGGAGGAGGTGAAATCCGAAACCTGCAGGACACCACAGGCTTAGGGCCTACCCAGGCGAGTTCTGGGGCAGAGCACTCCAGGCAGGGGAAGCAGCTGGTGCAAAGGCGTGAAGGCAGGAACGAGCTGCATATATCTGGGGGAAGAAATCTTGATATGTCTGGGCGATGCAGCTAGAGCAGAGTGAATGAGGGAGAGAACAGAGAAAGATTAGGACAGGGGTAAGCAAGGGACAGATCGCGCAGAGCCTTGTAGGTGGTGGCAATTAATTCAGGTTTTATTCCAAGCTCAAAGGAGGGTTTTAAGAAGAGTAATATTATCTGATTCTATGCTTTTTAAGAGATCACCCTGTCTACTGTATGGAAAAAGAGACTGTACAGAAGTCAAACAGAAACCAACAGGAGTCCACTTCAGGAAAGAAAGATGACAGATACTTGGACTAGGGGAGCCACGGTGTCAATGGAGGCATGGATTTACTGACTAGGGACGACTAGAAGGAGAGCAAGTTTAGGAAGAAGGGGAATCGAGAGTGTACAGTGTGAGACAACAGCCAAATCATATGCGGAAACAGCCCGAGTAACGGGGGGGGGGGGGGGGCTAGCCGATCCATGAGGGCCATGGAAACATCACGGAAAAGACAGAAGAAAAATTTGCCAAAACTCATTTGAGAGTGCTGTATATTGTCGGAAAAATCACTTACTTGGAGTGGGGACGAGGGCAGGGGTCACACTCCCCAAAGAGCATTCCCAAGTTAAAATGGTTAATCTCCAGTTAACTGCAGGGTTTCTGCTTTGCTAAGAGGAATATACAAATGTGGGCCAAGAACTTAACCATTCAAGGCAACAGGGGAAAGACTAAGCTGCCGTTAGCAGGCCTCTCTCCTCAACAGTGCTCAGTTTCTCCAATGAAATGTTGACCAAATTATTTAAAATATCTACTGTGCTCTATCTTCCATATTACCTAGGATCAACAGCTTTATGGAAAACAAGTCAAGGTCATGTTACCTGAGGGTTCTTTTAAGATTAAACTAAAAATATTTCCCTTTCTTAAATTACCTCTGTCTAAAATCGGTTTTGGTCACGTTACTTAATTTACTATGAAATTTCAAATCGCATTCAAGGAGGGCATTAGCTTTTCTGTTACTGAAACAAGGGCATGAGTTTAAAAAGATGGAAAAACACACATGAATAGTATGCTTCCACTTATGGAAAAGACAGACCTATGTGTATGTATGTCTACACATAGAAACAGATTTCAGGAGAAACACCAAAATGTGGCAGGATTTGGAGTCATTTTTACAACTTTGATTACCTTTCTGCATTATTTTGATTTTTGTGATGAACATGAACTATTTTATAATTACATAAATATTTTAAAAAGTAGATCCTTTTTATATTTGAAAAACTGCAGGGTATCTACTGATGAACAGTCTTCAAGTAAAATAGATATGAAAGTCTCTATATTATGATATCACAAAACTTCACACTGCTAATATTTATTATCCCTCACAGTTTCTCTGTGTCAGGTTTTAGGAATGGCCTGGCTAGGCAGCTGTTGTATAGAGTCCCACAGGATGTTGCAGTCAGATGTCAGTAACAGATAACTAATACAGCGGAGAAGTTCATTCATCTAGAAAATCATTTCCTTTTAGGAATATGAAAAAGCTACTAAAAGGCTGCTGGCTTCATTAAAATTCTATTTTTATAATGGCAACTTGTCCTAACAGTTAGATCTGAGGTTTAAAACCCAAAATTCCAGAGGCGCCTGTGTGGCTCAGTCAGTTGAGTGACCTGCTCTTAACGTGGGCTCAGGTCATGATCTCACGGTTCTGTGGGTTCAAGCCCCACACTGGGCTCCATGCTGACAGTGTGGAGCCTGCTTGGGATTCTCTCTCTCTGTCCCCATGCTTGCGCTCTCTCTCTCTCTCTCTCTCTCTCTCTCTCTCTCTCTCCCTGCTTCGTCCTCAACACAAATAAAGTAAAAAACAACAACAACAAAACAGTATTCCAAACAGTATCTTTTAATAACAAGATAATTTTGAATGATTTAAAAATTGTTGACAACTAAATGTAATTTCAAATTTGTCCCTCAACTATATTTCCTGAGTGCTTACCATTTGTCAGGCACTGTGCTAGGTGCACAGAACACAGCAGTAATGAGAAAAACAACAACAACAAAAAAATCTTGGCATTATATTGAAAAAAAAAGTTTTTAGATGAAGAACTATGCCTTAAAAATGTATCTTTTACTAAATTCTAATCACCTCAATGTGCTGGGAATGCACTATTTTAAAGTTTAACACATGGGAGAACAAAGGGAGTTAAACAACCACCTTCTGCAGGTTATGCACGTGGGAATTATCAAGTCGGAATTCCCGAAGGCATGAGACCAGGCAGTTGACTGTAGTGCCTTATTACAGAACTATAGCCAGCTAACTACACACACAGTAAAACGCTAAGCATAACAACCCCCACATACTTGCATCCATCTCTTAGCTTCTTACATCTAATCACGTGATTCCCAAGATTATTATTTATCTAGTTTCCAACTGTGGTTTGTCTTCCCAAACATGTCATAAGATTCTTGGTGCTAAAACTGTTCTATACTTTTTTAAATGTCCTAGTATAGCATCTAGCATAGTACTAAGCATCCAGCACTGATGACATTTTAGTACAGACTTATCATCATAAACTCAAGTCAGCAACTGTCATTTTACAGACGATGACAGTGAAGGTCAAGGATCTCACAGTCACTCAGTGAGAACACTGGGACTGGAAAGCACTCCCAGAGCACTCTGGCCACACCTTGGTCTCCCTGACACAGGCATCCTTCAATCATCTGCAAATCTCCAGCATATAGATAGCTGGTGTCCAGGATGCGGATACTCCAACAACTACGTATGGAGATAAAGATTTGCCGAATTAATGCATAAACTGACTCCCAGTCTTGTGCTCTTTCCGTGACAAAAACTAATGCTTTAACTGGAATTAAGAAGATACTCTTATCCTCACCTCTGAGATCAAAGTGTGATTATTTGTAAGAGGTCCTCCCTTTGAAGAGCTGTACATGTAACTCAGAATTTATATTTAAAGTCACTTCCTAAAATTACTGTTTTCACAATAAATAGTAACAACAGGCACTAACATTTGTTGAGCATTTGCTACGTGGCAGGTACTATTCTAAATTACTTAATTAGATTGAACTATTTAAACCCACAGCAACCTTCAGAAATAAATGCTATTATTGCTTCCATGTTACAGATGAGGCAACTGAAGCACAGGGAAGATGGGCATCTTGCTAGTTAGTGACAGAACTTGGATCCAAACCCAGGATGTCTGGCTCCAGGGCCCATTTTCTTAAACACCACTCCAAATCATCCCTCAATATTTAAAGGGGAAACCATCAGAATTAGTAAAAAAAAAAAAATGTGAATTATAAATCTGTCAATAAATGCCACTTTATTAAGTACCTAAAATAATAAAAAGTAAAGGCTAACAAACTGTTGCCAAAAACAGTGTTCTACCCTACCAGCTTTAGTGAAAAGAAAATGATTTAGCAGTAATTAGCATAAGAACTATATACATGTAAATTAATGATGCAAAAGAGGAAACAGGACCTCCTAAATTGATTTTAAAAGGCTCTACAATGGTAACACTATTGACTTATTTAGCAAACTCTTTAAATAAACAGTGAAAGTAAATTTGGATTTGAATCCTTTTTAAGTTATTACTTGCTCATAGCCCCTGAGATCTGACTCCAATTATTAAGGTATCACTATAAACAGGAAAAGTTGACAATTTCTCTACAGTTTATATGATTTTAGTGACAGCCAACAACTAACCTGGATTAACAAAGTTATACAAAGATACTCTACAACCTTGAAGACATTAGCATTTTTAAGATCATGCAAAATATAAGTAAAGCATATGCTTTGCAATTTAATACTAAACCTATTATTTGATCAGCTTTCTGGGAAAAAAATTAAAAAAGAATGATTTAAACCATTTCTACTCTCCAAGCCATCTAAAAAGAACAAAGTAGATGAGTCCAGGGTTCCTTCCCTGAGTCTGCGTCAGTTTCCTTTACACTATTAATTTACCATTTGGCACGTTCTCCTACATAGCTTCCTGTTTTCTTGATGATGACGTTTGTGCTTAACCAACAATATTCAACATCAGCTGAGAAGGAAGTCTTCAGCTCTGGCAATCTAAAATCACAGGTGACTGTGAAATAAAATAGGCTCAAAGACCAATAACTGCCTGGTAAATGACTCTCAAGTCATAAGTTAGAGTGAATTCTTGTTAGTTCATATTCACCACCTTTTCATTATACAGAATTTATTTTCCCTGAATTAACCCTATCATCAATGATTCCACTCAGACCAAAGCAATTTCAAAATTATCATGGTTTATAGACTGAAAGGCAGCAGCAAAGAAGCTAGGAGACTGCCACAGGCTATGTGAACAGCTACTAAGTAACCTATAAAACAGGCATTTTATCCACAAAGGCATGTGACCTTCTGATTCACAGATTTTTACACCCTCAGCCTTAAAAGGGAATTACGGCCCATCTAGTTGACTACATCAAAACTCACTAGGTCAAGTTGGGGCCTTTCTACAAGGAGACTCATGAATTAAAATTGGTAAAAGGAGGCAATAAAGTTACATTGAGATAGATTTTTTACATCATTCAGAAGAATGGCACTATTTGCTTGATGACATATGATGTTCCCGATACACCACATATATCCTCTACGTCTCTAAAGCCTGAAATCTATTTCTAGATCCTACTAGAAAGTGATGGATCCAATTCTTAGCAGAGGATTCCAAAATGCCATCACCAAAATATGTGACTCAGCTCAGAATGCTTTAAAAATTATAAAATTAAAATATTCAGGAAAACATGTATTTGCCAGTTCATGTGGCATCAATTGCTGTTCCCAGTTTATATGCTATATCTCCATTTATAAATGATAGATTTCAACTCTAAAGGAGGGAGTATTTTTAAATGTTAGTAGGTGTTCCTATAACAAAAAATGTGATTTAAATTACAATATGATTCCAGTAGGAAAGATAGGCTCACCCACTATTTTCAACAGTTAACTAGGAGGGGGGGAAATCTTAATATTTTGAGATGATGCTTCGCTTATTAATGTTCAACCTTTCTTCTTTTCTAATAGGTGCTTTTAATTCACTCTAACAGAATAAAAGAGAAAATTAATAGGATTATCTCAATTAGTGCTGGATACGTGTTTGATAAAATTAAACATCCATTCATGATTTTAAAAACTCTTCACAAATAAGGATAAAAAGTAACTTCCTTACTATGATAAAGGCCATCTACAAAAAAACCTGCAACAATATCGCATTTAATAACAAAATGTTACATTGTTCCCTTTGAGACTGAATGAAATGACACCCACTCTTACCACTTTAATTCAACATTATACCAACAGTCCTATCAAGTACAGAGTAGCACGGGGAAATAAGGGGATATATATGGGAAAGGAAGAAATAAAACTACACTTGCGTGAAGATAATATGACTGTGCATATAGAAAGCTTTTGAAACCTTCATAGGCATTATTGGAAATATGTGAGCTTAGCAAAGTTGCTAAACAAAGGACATACACAAACATCAACTGTAGACTGTATACATATATCTACACACCATCAACAGCCAGTTAAAAAATAAAAACTTTTAGAAAGATGCCATCAAAAGTAACATCAAACTATCAAATACATAGAAATAAGTGTCACAAAAGATGCGCAAGATCCCTGTGTAGAAAATTGTTATTAGAAGAAAATAAAACGAATAAATGAACATAGGTATGTTCATAAATGAAAAGATACATAATGAAAAAGATGTCAGTTCTCCTTAATTGATACAGAACCTGAAAGGAGATTTTAAAATGTAAATGGAATGCCAAGAACCAAAAATAGACCATATTCTCTTGAAGAAGAAAAGCTTGATAGGATTATACACAATAGCCAAAAACTGGTAGTAACCCAGGGTCAACAGAGACTGACAAATGGATAAACAAAATGTGACATACATGTATAATGGGATAGTATTCAATAGCCTTAAAAAAGAAAGAAATTCTGATGCACACTACAACATGGATAAACCATGAAGATAGTATGCTAAGTGAAATAAGCCGGTCACGAAAGGACAAGCACTGTACAATTCCATCCATGTGAGGTACCTGGAGTTATCAAATTCACAGAGACAGAAAGTGGAATGGTAGTTGCCAAGGGCTGAAGGGACAGTGGAAGAAATGGTAGTTAAGGGGTACAGAGTTTCGATTTTGCAAGAGGAAAAGTTCTGGGGATAAATGGTGATGGTTACACAACAATGTGAATGGACTTAATGCCCGGAGATGAACACTTAAAGTTGGCTAAAATTATAAATTTTATGTATATTTTATCAAGTAAGAAAAAAGCTTAATAGGAGAAATTATTCTACTGAATATCAAAAATTATTATCAATCTTAGTAATTAAAATATTAATATTGATACAAAGATAGACAAAGAATAGAGTTGAGAGGCAGATTCCCACACATCTGGACACTTAATTTATGACAGAGGCATCTCTGCACAGCACTAAGGAAAGGCAATTGTTTTCAATAAATGCTGCTGAGTCAACTAGACATACTTATGGGAAAAATATGAAACCTGAGCCCTACCTCATACCATTCACAACATCAAGTCCAAGTGAACTGAAGCTCTGAAGGGGAAAAGCAAAAGCAAAATATTTTTAAAAGAAAATGGGGGAGGGTTAATTGGGTAAACAGAATATGTTCAAGAACTTGGTGGACAGGGATGCCTGGGTGGCTCAGTCAGTTGAGCGTCCAACTTTGGCTCTGGTCATAATCTCACAGTTCTCGAGTTCGAGCCCTGCATCAGCCTCTGTGCTGACAGCTCAGAGCCTGGAGCCTGGAGCCTGCTTCAGATTCTGTGTCTCCCTCTCTCTCTGCTCCTCCCTCCCCCACTCACACTATATCTCTCTCTCAAAAATAAAAAATAAACATTAAAAAAAAAAAACATGAAAATTCCAAAAGTACTACTATGAAAGAAAAGATGGGTAATCGGATTATATTATTATCAGATTTTCTGTTCAACAACAACAACAAAAAACATTAAAGAGTGAAAAGACAAACCATGGGGTGAGACAAGATACTCGCAACACATAAAACTGATATTAAAATATATAAAGAACTCCTATAAATTGATAGGAAAAAGACATGTTAGTAGACCTGAAGGAATACGTCATAAAAAGGGATCCAACTGGCCAATAAAAGTGAAAAGGTGCTTAACCTAATCAGTCACTAGAGAAACGCAATTTAAATCTACGATGAGGCCCCACAACACACCCGTCAGGGTGGTTAAAATCAAACCGACACGACCAAGTGGAATTAAAAACTGGTCTTGTGGCATTGTGTATACAGTCAGTGCTGCACTTCTTTCATTAGTATCCATATATTTTCGCAAATTTCTTTTTCAGGAATGACAGGTGAAAATACCCTATTATATGTAATAAGATTACTGTTACAGTATTGCTTATTTATCTTATCTCATTATTTTTAATTTATATCCTATATATGTTTTATAACCTATAAATATATGTTATAATTAAATAAGTATGCATGTATTGAGGGTTCATAATTAAATTGAGGTGTATAATCAAAAAAAGTTTAGCAATCACTGCTGCAAGAGTATAGAAAGGAGTCCCTACTCTTCAACGTTTTTTTTTTTTTTTTTTTTTTTTTTTAATTTATTTTTGGGACAGAGAGAGACAGAGCATGAACGGGGGAGGGGCAGAGAGAGAAGGAGACACAGAGTCGGAAAGAGGCTCCAGGCTCCGAGCTGTCAGCCCAGAGCCTGACGCGGGGCTCGAACTCACGGACCGCGAGATCGTGACCTGGCTGAAGTCGGACGCTTAACCGACTGCGCCACCCAGGCGCCCCAAGGAGTCCCTACTCTTAAGAACCTGCAACTATAAATCAGAAGACAAAAATCAAACCTATGAAAGTCAAATAAGCACAATTTAAATAACAATTCAAGACAACAATAGATACAAGTCACAAAGCAATTAACATGATTAATTGCCAAATTAGTGGTTAAAGAAAAAAAGCACAATAGAAGTTGCCAGAGCGGAGAAACCACTTTTAGCTGGGGTAATCAAGGAAGGTTCACTGGAATACAGATGGCCTCTAAGAATGAGTTAGATCTGGTAGGTAGGGGAATGAAAATATTTACCTACAATTGTCCTCAAATGGGGACAAAAACCAAGGAGACAGATACTCAGCTAGACTGAAAGCTATGTAATGAAACAGAGTATATTAAACCTTGGATCCAGTGCCCCATAGCCCACCTGCTGGCACACAGCAGCACCTGATAACTGCCCCATAAATAGTACAGGTGAACAAGTGGAGCTGGGGATGACAAGCACACTCCAAGGTCATGTCAAAGTCAAAACAAATTACATAAATATCCTGGACTGATTCCTATCTCAACTGTGGGAATGTTGGTAATTCTTACTATTTTTTTTTTTTAAGAGAAAGAGCACACGCATGCAGGGGAGAGGGGCAGAGGGAGAGAGGTAGAGAGAGAGAGAATCTTAAGCAGGCTGCACACGTGGCACAGAGCCCAACATGGGGCTGGATCCCATGACCCTGGGATTATGGCCTGCGCCGAAATCAAGAGTCAGACGCCCAAGCAACAACCACCCGAGCGCCCCAGTAGTTCTTTCATTAATAAATAGTATGAGAAATCTCCAAGGACAAGGCCAACTTACATACTATTTCTACACATTTAAGGAGAAACACAATTTCATAAAAGGCAATTTTTATGCTAAACTCTTTGAATTTGTTCCGTAAAAATATTCCTGTAAACTTTTTAGGTCACCATTTTCATTCCTTGACCCAAAACATATCCTAAATGGATGTATTCCCAAATCTCTGCATTCTGGGAGCTTTATATTTTATACCACTTGTATATTATGTATCTAAATCCCAATCTCAATTCCTGCTCCTTACAGGGAAGGACTGGAAAGTATCTTGGCATGTAGCACAGACTCTCAAGGGAATGAACTAGCAGAGCTGTGATCATTCCCGTACTGGCTTTCATGTTACTTGCTGCATTTATGTTTGTACCTCCACAATGCCTCACACTAAAAGCTCAGTTGTATGCTTTTCTTTTTTCCTTTTTTAAATTTGCTTAATGTTTACTTTTGAGGAACAGAGACAGAGCACAAGCAGGAGAGGGTCCAAAGCAGGCTCCAGGCTCTGAGCTGTCAGTACAGAGCCCAAAGCGGAGCTGGAACCCACAGACGGCAAGATCCTGACCTGAGCGAAAGTCAGACACTTAATGGACTGAGCTGCCCGTCAGCATATGCTTTTCTTACGAAAAATATATTTGAGTGAATATGAACAGTACAAAGGCACAGGGCACAGAAAAGAGTAGATGGAAAACTGGTAGAGGTGGAGGGAAAGAACAGGGAGAAGAAGAAAAAAAGTGTTAGAATGAGCTGTAGTGGAAACATGAGAAGGTGGAGGTAAAATGGGAAAGAGAGAGAATGGAGGAGTGGAAAAGGAGGGAAGAAGGGAATTAATAGATTTTCTTTCCTGTTGGTGAAAGGTGCTGTCTAAAGATGGAAGAAACATTTTTGAAATCCTCAAATTTTTCTACTTAAGTGATTACGAAAGGACATCTGCTACATGAGCATACCTGGAACTACAGGGTAATGGGATAAATAAATGTATCCGGGGCGCCTGGGTGGCTTGGTCGGTTAAGCGTCTGACTTCAGCTCAGGTCATGATCTCACGGTCCGTGAGTTCGAGCCCCGCGTCGGGCTCTGTGCTGACAGCTCAGAGCCTGGAGCCTGTTTCAGATTCTGTGTCTCCCTCTCTCTCTGCCCCTCCCCTGTTCATGCTCTGTCTCTCTCTGTCTCAAAAATAAATAAACGTTAAAAAAAAATTAAAATAAATGTATCCATGTATTTTCGGTTTTTCAATGGTTTGGGGGGATTTTTTTCTTCGATTGCTCCTTAAGATACTATTGTTATACACTATGAATTTTCTAGCCTTGTGCAAGTCAAATAAATTGTCTCTTCTTTGGTTTCCTCATCCACAAAATGGAGGTAACAGCCCCACTTCATGGAGTTGTTATAAGGATCCAGTGACTTGGTACACGTAAAGTATTTAGAAGAGTGCCTAGCACATAGTAAGTACGTTCTATTATGATTATTCAAAAGCATAAATTGCAAAGTCAAAAATATGACGGAGAGTCCATCTCAAATACTATGTTCATGAAACCCTTAATTCACTTGGGCAATAATTTCCAATATTAAAAAAAAACAAAAAGAACTTCAATTGACCCCCTCACCATACTACTATACCTTCTTCATTCCACAGACAAAAATTCTCAGAGGTAGTCCAACCAATAAGAGACTGAATCTGGCAGTAAAATGATTTTTCTAGGTTCTAAAGCAAATCTAATGGAGCTGATAATGCTCCTCATGTTACAGAGCAGGAAACCCCCAGGAGAACAAAGAGAATAGTATCACAATGGGTTATCCAAGTGTGAGACAGGGCAAGAAGAGACTGGAAGCAGGTCAATGTTTTGTGATGGTGAGCTGGCATAAAGCTTATTGTTCTTTAAAATGATACCCTCAATGTAATTTGTTCTTGGGATCTTCTACAAAATACATAGAATTCTAGATTTTTTTTTGCATGTAATGGGAAATGTTCTTTATTCTTTTTTTCCAGAATATACGCAGTAGACTGCTATTTGCTTTTCTGATTACTAACATTTCTCCAAGTAAACCATACAGATCCTCTCCTTTTTTATTTATTCTTTCTTTTCACTTCATTCAGTTCTAGGTGTTACACTTTAAGAAGGACAGAGACTGACTGGATCTCACTGAGAAGCCAGCAGGGATGTTGAAAGGACACAAATTACATGGTTATAAGCAAAGACTCCATGTTGGCCTGCGGAAGAGAAAAATACAACACGATAGCTATCTTTATTTACTGAAGTGTTATTACAAGGGGGATTGATTAAGCTTGTTCTACATCGCACCACGAGGTAGAAGTGACACAATAAGGTTTCAGTCAACATAGGAAAGCCGTTTCTAACAGTATCAGTGGCCCAACAAGCAGCCTTGGGCTTCAGGGGGCTTCCCTGGGACAAGATACTCGGGAGCAGCCTCAACAGTCACTTGTCAGGGAAACCTAAAAGGGGTTCATTTAACACATGGTAGTCGTTAGAGTTTAATGCCTCTAATCCTGAAATTCTATAATCCTCAACTAGATTAAGACAATATTATACTATAACATAAATTCTAAAGCCAACACCAATTCTTTATTAAGTTTTTAAAAAGAAATGAACTCTACCATGAACTACATAAAACCAACTTGAAAGGGCAGGTGACAACATTTTAACAAAAACAACCTAAGAAAAGTTGACCTAATGTGCCTAGCACAGTCACTAAATCTTCATCAGTTACAATTTCAGGGAATTGTATTCAGTGTATTCAGTGTATTCAGTGAATTCACTGAAATGCCACCCAGTCACTGACCTGATATAAGATGCTCACCAACTTAGAAAATATAAATCTACATACAACTCTAATAAGCAAATAGCAAAACAATGTTTGAGCTTTAAAATGTGCGTGAATAGGAGCGCCTGGGTGGTTCAGTCAGTTAAGCCTCCGACTTCGGCTCAGGTCATGATCTCGCAGTTTGTGGGTTCAAGCCCCACGTCAGGCTCTGTGCTGACAGCTCAGAGCCTGGAGCCTGCTTCCAATTCTGTGTCTCCCTTTCTCTCTGTCCCTCCCCTGCTCGTGCTCTCTCTCTCTCTCTCTCTCTCTCAAAAATAAATAATACAAGCAAATTACATAAACAAAGCAATGATGCTCTCTCAGTTTTTACTGTCCCAACTAACTGAAAAGTTTAGTAATTTTGAGAGAAGTCTTCATTCTTACAACCATCCACCATATTTGTTCTACCATATTTGTTTAAAAAGAAAAAAACAGCAATAGCCTAGATTATCTAATGTACAGTTAGGAATTACTTATCACTAATGTACTAGTGATTATTTAAGTCTTCAATGACTTAAATAATGTAACTATCTCTACTCTCAAACAGAATTCCACAAAGGCCAACTTCTGGATTGTTAGAATGCAGAAATCCTTCTAGAACAATGCCGCTCAAAGTAGGATTCATGGGCTAGTGCTACACTATAAACTGTTAGTCATCTGTAATAAGATAAACAGAAAAGCTGAGAATAAGAAACTTTCACAGCAATATGTAAGACCAGTATTAAGTCTGATGAATCCAGTATTTTAAAATCCGGCCTTGTATCTCATGTCTTTTTTACTTCATTTTTCTAGTAATTCATTTCTATTATAGTTTACAAAAGTACCAGTTGGTTACAGAGTCAAAAAATCTTTAAACTCTTATCTTTCACCATAGGCGATTTGAGAAAACTTCTCAAAAGATCCTCTAAATGCTGAAGGTCCTTGGATAGGAAGATAAATTGCTTTACTTTGATGTCCCCCATTCTCCCTATCCACCTTGGTTTCCCCATCACAGTAACAAGCCCTACTAATTTGTTCAAGTGTTCTTTTGATATCTCTGCTAAATTGTCAGTAATATCAACACAGTTCACTGCTTAAAATTTATCATCAGATTATCTGACTGCTCAGAATTTGCAACACTACTTCATCTGCACCCAGATGTAGCTCCAACATGTTCTTGGACTCATTCCTCGTAAGAAGACATTAACTAATTTGATGATCTAGTTGGGAGGGTTCACCCAATCTTGCAACATGACAGCTGGCATAATCCATGGCAGTCAGTCATAATTTTTAAGAAAGTCTAGAGATAGTACAGCACAGATTTAAATGCCAGGCCTCCACTCGTGCATAAAGACTGCCAATCTGGGGGGCACCTGGGCGGCTCAGTCAGTTAAGTGTCCGACTTCAGCTCAGATCATGATCTCATGCTTCATGGGTTCAAGCCCCACATCGGGCTCTGTGATGACAGATCAGAGCCTGGAGCCTACTTCAGATTCTGTGTCTCTCTCTCTCTACCCCTCCCCCACTCGCTCTCTGTCTCTCAAAAATAAATAAACTTTGAAAAATTTTTTTAAAAATTAAAAATAATTTATCTCAGCAATTCTGCCAACCACCCTATACTTTCAATTCTCCATTTGAACTATTTTGGTCAGCAGAATTGTCTTCAGACTTACATATTCTTTTATTTCTTACATAACATGTATAAAGAGGGACTTAATAAATACATTTGTAAAAACCTGCCAATAAACAATTCCTAAAGATATTTTTATTACACAAAAGCATTATGTAATATTCTTAGGAAAAATTAAATACACAGTGATGTGCTATAAGAAATTATTCCACAATGCCAATAATTATACACTTTTAGTTAAGATTTGCAACATCATCCAAGCTTCCAACTCTTCAATGACTTAAATAATGTAAAAAATATATATATAAATGGAGTCTGATAATTTAGGTCAAAGAGTTATTCAGTGAGAGACCATAAAATAAATACATGTTGAATTTCCGTCCCAGTACCCACTACGAAATTGGATTCCCTCCCCTCAGTCTTTAATTTGCAGGCAACTACAAACTCCTGTCAAATGATCTGGGATCTAGCCCATTTGTAGTAAATTATTGCCTAGAAAATACTGCTATTTTAGATAGCTACTTTTTCTGAATGAGCTCTAAAACTGAACTATTCCTGATGTTTAAGTTTTAGTCTCAATCGCCTAACAAATTTGTCTGAATTCTAGCCAGTAACAGAGGCTTTTTTTATGTCCGTATCTAAAGATGTTGCATAAATATGGCTAGAAAACCCATTCCACAGTATACTGTATTAACAAGTGACTCCTATCTTTTCCTGGCCAATGCCCTCTAGAAAAAATACATAGCGTCTGGTAGAATAGACTTGGGATCCAGTCCTAGGATCCAGTCCTGGCCTCCACCACTTGTCAGCGAAGTAACCCTGGATGAGATGCTCAGTCTCTCTGAGACTTATGTTGTCTCATGTGTTTAAAACAATTTTTAAGGAGAGGTTATAAAAACATTCCTCACAGATCTACCGAGGGCAAAGACAGCCTATGAAAAAAGAGCTTTATACTATTCACAAAAGCTACATTCATTTACTGCTCATTTCTTTATAGAAAAAAAGTATAGGGGAGCCTGGGTGGCTCAGTCAGTTAAGCATCCGACTTCAGCTCGGGTCATGATCTCATGGTTCGTGGGTTCGAGTCCCACGTCCGGCTCTGTGCTGACAGCTTAGAGCCTGGAGCCTGCTTCAGATTCTGTGTCTCCCTCTCTCTCTGCCCCTCCCCTGCTCATGCTCTGTCTCTCTCTCAAAAATAAAATAAACATTAAAAATTTTAAGAAAAAAAAGAACAAAGTATATACAATTGTCGTCTGTTTAGAGACCTGAGTCCACCGCACAGACGGAGGTAAATGAGTCGACGGGAAGTCAGAGAGCCTCAGAGAGGTGCTGATGGGGTGTAGAGAGAGGCACATTTCAGGAAATGATAATACCTTGAAGCCAATCCTCAAGATTGAGACAGAGTTTTTTAGGACCTTGAATTTAGGGGCCCCTCTCAATGGCTGTATGTTTGCCTCTGTTTCTCTTCATCCTTTCTTCTCTATATTCTTTTCTTCTTTCTTAATTGTATCTCCCCGTCACACTGTCCTTCTACCTCCCTTCTATCCCTCTTTACCCTCTTCTGTCTTCCATCCCTAGCTTTCTCCTTTAATTACAATATGGAACTAAAGTAATTTTTAAATATTTATTTATCCTATTCTTAATTTAAAATCCAGAGGGTGCGGACACATATACATAACATTCACCAAAAGACATGTACTAGAATATTCACAGCAGCAGTGTTCATATTAGACAAAAAGTCGGAATTACCCAAATGTCTTTCAACAGCACAACAGACAAACTGGTATGTTCACATAATGGAACAGTCCTTGCTCAGCCAGGAGAATGAATATATCCGCAACAATACAGAAATTCACAAACATAATGCCAGAACCAAAGAAGCCAGACACAAAATGCCAGTTTGTGGGTTACAAATTCCACTTATATTAAGTTTTTTTAAAAAGGAAAAACCAACTTCTGATTTTAGAAGGCATGATGGTAGTTATTCTGTGCGTGTGTGATGGGAAGGGGAGAGCACCGGAGGATGTGTGAGGTGCTAATAACGTTCAGGTTTTTTTAGGTCCCAATTACACAAATGTATTCAGTTTCTGGAAATCCTCTGAGTAATATATATATGGTTGGGTGCACTTTTCTAAATGTATACTATACTTCCAGAGGCGCCTAGGTGGCTCAGTCGGTTAAGCATCTGACTCTTGATTTTGGCTCAAGTCATGAACTCACAGGGTTCGTGGGTTCAGGCCTGTGTTGGAGTCCGTGCACTAACAGTGCAGAGCCTACTTGGGACTCCGCTCCCTCTCTCTGCCCCTCCCCTGTGCACATGCACACACCTGGGCACTCTCTCTCGCTCACTCTCTCTCTCCCAAATAAATAAACTTTAAAAAAAATAATAAACATATACTCTACTTCAATAAAAAGGTAAAAAGGTTTTTGTTGGTTTTATTTTTTTATTCTTTGAGAGAGTGTGTGTGAGCAGGGGAGGGAGGGGGCGGGCAGAGGGTCCTGAAGCTGGCTCTGGGCTGACAGCAGCAAACCCAACGCAGGGCTGGAACTCACAAACCGTGAGATCATGACCTGAGCCAAAGTCGGATGCTCGACTGACTGAGCCACCCACGTGCCCCGTAAAAAGATGTTTTTAATCAATGAGTTTAAACATTTAATGTCCAAGTTAAGGGAGTAGCAACATCTAACCACTTCTTTTTTTCCCTGGTGCCCTCTAATTTTTTTAACCCCAAAAGACAACTGGGATACAGCCCTGAACTTGGAACCATACAATCTACTTCCAGATTCCCAGCTTTATGCTTACTGTGCTTCTACTATGTACCAGGTTCTATGCGAGGCACTAAAGATACAGCTGTGATGTCAGATGGGGCCCCTGCCTTCTTTGAGGAAACAAACAAACAAATATATACATCTGCATGTATGTATGTATATGCGACAAAAGGACAGATCCTGAGATGGAGAAAAACATGAGAGCCCTGCTTTTGATGGAATGGTCTAGCAAGGCAACCCTGAACAAGTCACTTAACTTACTTGAGTCTCAACTACCTCATCTGCTTAGGATCAAATGTGATAATATCTTTCAAAGCAATCATATTACAATGATAGCATTATGCACGATAATAACTATTATTGTTCTTACTGCTTAATATAGAGTTGCTTGAGTTAACCAAATGTCAGCATGATCTATGCACTAACACAGTAATAGTAAAAATGAGTAATATTTAATGGTCACTAATTCTCAATTAAAAGGCTTCTACTCTGGGTAGAAGATCTACCCATAAATGGCTCTCCTCTCCCTTTAAAGGGGTGTTAATGATACGAAGTCCTGGCTCAATTTCAGCACAGCCCTCTCTTGCCTTTAAAGAAAATCAAGCACAAAGAGTCGGTGCTAAGAGAGAGGCTGGCCAGAGAAGTGATATCAGCATCTCAGAGATCAAATTAACCAACCAAAGAATATATGTGAAGGATTCTACCTTAATGTATTAGATGATCAGCACTTTCCTTGTACTGATAACGAGTCTAGGCCTATATTTAAATTTTTTTAATGTTTATTTATTTTTAAGAGACAGAGAAACAGTGTGAGTGGGGAAGGGGCAGAGAGAAAGACAGAGAAGGAGACACAGAATCAAGCAGGCTCCAGGCTCTGAACTGTCAGCACAGAGCCCAGCGCAGGGCCCAAACTCAAGAACCGTGAGATCATGATCTGAGCTTAAGTCAGACACTCAACTGACTGAGCCACCCAGACACCCGTAGGTCCGTATTTAAAGGAGCTTAAGGGATGCCTGGATGGCTCAGTCAGCAAAGCGTCCAACTCTTGGTTTTGGCTCAGGTCACGATCTCAGGATTCATGGGATCAAGCCCCATGTCGGGCTCTGTGATGACAGCATGGAGCCTACTTGGGATTCTCTTTCTTCCTGTATCTCTGTCCCTCCCCCTCATGCTCATGTGCACTTGCTCTCTCTCTCTCTCAAAAATAAATAATCTTTAAAAAAAAAAAAAAAACTTTAAAAAATAAAGAAGCTTAAGATATGGTTGCAGAATTAAAATCAAACAAACAAAACAAAAACAACAAATTAGGGGAAAGTTGTAGAGCTATACAATCAGATTTGGTTTCAAACCCTGGCACTGCCACATGATAGCTTAGGACCCTCACCTTGACTTCTGAGGACTGATTCCTCGCCTGTGACAAGACGATACTAAAGACTACACCTCATACAGTAATGAGAGGCTTTAGGAGGTAGTATGTCTAATATGGCTGGGGCAGGATCTGGTGCAGTAGCTGTTACTGCTGTCATTATTGTGATTACTTTACAGGCAGAAGCCCAATAAAAGCAACTAACATATACCCCAAACTGTCTACAGATATTGGTTCCCTCTGTTCTCCCCAACTGCTATTCCCTCAGCCCTACACCAAACAGTATATATTCAGATATATTTACAGTATAAGGGTAAAAATAAAGTGTAAATGCAAATCTATGTGCTTGCACAGCCTGGAAAGGTAAAAAAAACCTCTTTGACTTTTAAGACCCTCAACTTTTTCTAAAACCATGAAGGTGCTCCACCCATTTATTCTGGCTTAAACCTTTGGGCAGCCTCCTTTACAGAAGCTAATTTCATAAGAATTTACAGTTCAAAAATAAGTTCACAATTGCAGTACTATTTTAACTTTTCTCACTTAACTAGTTTGCCTCCTCAGCCAAAGGCTTAAATCAAAGCATGAATTGGGGGGGGGGGGGGGGGACTCAAATGTGAAAGATTGCTAGCCTCTTCTCTAAGGTCAGGAATGCCCGCTTTCACCATTTCTACTTAAACCAGTTCTAGAACTCCTAACCAGACCAATTAGGCAAGAAAAAGAAATAAAAGGCATCCAAAAGGAAGAAGAAAAAATATCTGTTTGCAGAGGACATGATCTTATATATAGAAAACCCTGAAGATTACACACACACACACACACACACACACACACACACACAAAACTATTAGAACTAATAACTTCAGCAAAGTTGCAGGATACATGATCGTGCAAAAATCAGCTGCATTTTTATACCCTAACAATGGACAATCTGGAAAGGAAATTATAAAAAACAATCCCATTTATAATAGTATTAAAAAGAATAAAATACTTAGGAATAAACTTAACCAAGGAGGCAAGGGTTGAATATAGCAGTCCCCCACTTATCCACAGGAAACACATTCCAAGACCCCCAACAGATGCCTAAAACCGCAGACAGTACCAAATCCTATGTATATTCTGTTTTTCCCTATACATACCTATGATAAAGTTTAGTTTATAAAGTAGGCACAGTAAGAGATTAACAACAACAACTATTAAGTAAATGGAACAATTGTAATGGTATACTATAATAAAAGTTATGTGAATGTGGTCTCTCTCTCTCTCTCATAGTATCTTACTATACTGTACTCACTCTTCTTGTGACCATGGGAGATGATAAAATGCCTGCACGATGAGATGAAGGGAGGTGAAGGAGGTAGGCATCATGAGGTAGCATTAGGCTACTACTGACCTTCTGATGATGTGTCAGGAGGAGGACCACCCGCTTCTGGACCATACTTGACCATGGGTAACTGAAACCATGAAAAGCAAAACCACAGAAAAGGAGGGACTACTGTACTCAAACCTACAAAACATTGCCAAAAGAAATTAAAGAGGACACAGATAAACGGGAAGACATCCTGTGTTCACTGATGACTCAATACTGTTCAAATGTCGATACCACCCAAAAACAATCTATCAATTCAAAGCAATCCCTATCAAAATCTCTACAACAATCTTTGCAGAAACGGAAAAAGCCATCCTAAAATCCATATGGAAGCTCAAGGGATCCTGAATACTGAATAGCCAAAGCAATCTTGCAAAAAAAAGAACAATGGTGGAGGTCTCACACTTCCCAATTTCAAAACTTACTACAAAGCTAAACAAAAGAATGTGGTATTGGCATAAAGACAGACATACAGACCAAGTGAATAGAATACAGATCCCAGAAATAAACCCTCAAATATATGGTCAAATAATTTCAACAATAGTGCCAAACCCATTTAATGGAGGGAAAGATTGTCTTTTCAACAAATAGTGTTGTGAAAACTGGATATCCACATGCAAAAAAAAAAAAAAAAAAAAGTCGAACTCTTATACCACATATACTTCAACAAAAGTAAAAACATTGTGCATCAAAGGATACTATGAACAGAAACAAGGCAACCTATGGAATGGGAAAAGATATTTTCAAATCATATATCTTATAAGGAATTGATTATCTAGAATATATAAAGAATCTAGAGTATATATATAAAGAACTCCTACAACTCACCACCAGCAACACAATTAAAAAATGGGCAAAAACCTTGAATAGACATTTCTCCAAAGCAGATATGCAACTTGCCCCTAAGCACATGAAAAGATGCTCAATGTCAATGGTCATCAGGAAAATGCAAAACCACAATGATATACCACTTCATTAGGATATACCATTAGGATGAGTACTAATTTTTTTTTAATTTAAAAACAAAGAAAAAATTTGACAAACAGCAAGTGCTGGTGGGGATGTGGAAAATTTGGAAGCCCACGCATTGCTGATGGCAATATAAAACGATGCAGCCACTGTGGAAGTGGATATGGTGACTCCTGAAAAAATTAAAAGTAGAATTACCACATGTTTAATTCCACTTCTGGGTATACCCCCAAAAGAACTGAAAACAGGACTCCCAACAGATATCTGTACACCTATGATTATAGCAGCATTATTCACAATAGTCAAATGGTTGGATCTGGATGGATAAGTGGATAAACAAATGTGTTATATACACACAATGGAATATTACCCAGCCTTATTAAAAAGGAAGGAAATTTTGAGCTGTGCTACAGGAAAAACCTTGAAGACATTACTCAAAGTAAAATAAGCCACTCATAAAGGAAAAAGTACTGCATAATTCCCCTTCTACAAGGTACCAAAAGCAGTCGGATTCATAAACAGAAAATAAAATAAAATGGAGGCAGAGGGGAACAGGAAGTTATCATTTCATGGGCACAGGGTTTCAGTTTGGGAAGATGAAGCTCTGGAGAGGGGTGGCGGTGGCCGCTGCACTACATTGTGCTCAATGCCACTCAACTGTACACATAAAAAGTGAAAAGTGAAAATGGTGTATATATTTTACCACATTAAAAGCAAAGTGTGTGCCAAGCCCCAAACTGAATTTACCTATTAAGAATTTACTGAAGCACAAAATTTTTAAATGCTGTTTTTAAATTAAAAAGTCTAAGGAGTCCACAGATTAAAAAACGACAACAACAAACAATCCTTCTGAGGGCATTATACCCACTTCACAGTGGAACTTCAAAACGTTCTCCCAAAACTTCCACTTGACTCAAGAGCTCTTATCAATAAGTTGGCAAGAGCAAAGGTTGAGATGAAAACTATTTCAGAAAACAAAAAAGGATACATTTTTCAAAAAGTCAAGAAAAGCAAGGTCAATGGGAAAAACAACTTTCATAACATGCCATTAGAAAGATAACCAAATTACTCAGGAAATGTGGCCCTGAAAGGAAGATTACAAAATTGTTTCTCAAGAATATGGCACCAGAAAGCAAGATTATTCAGGGATCATGTAAGTTAAACAGGGGGCTACCTACATGGATTTCTTAGAGTCCTTTAACATGTAAGTGAGAGCACAGGACTAGTTAATTTGCACTTTTTTTTTAATTTTTTTTAAAGAGAGAGATAGAGAGAGACAGAGAGATAGAGTGTAAGTGGGGGGAGGGGCAGAGAGAGAGGGAGACACAGAATCTGAAGCAGGCTCCAGACTCTGAGCTGTCAGCACAGAGCCGGACACAGGCCTTGCACCTGAGAACCCCGAGATCATGACTTGAGCCAAAGTCAGACGCTTAACTGACAGCCACCCAGGTGCCCCTAATTTGCAGTCTTGAAACAAACTTATTATCATGTGCCCATGAATGTGAACTAAAAGAGTCCCACTCATCTTCTAAAGAACTCTGCAAATTTGTCATTCTAATGAAACAGAAACCAGTCAAAAAATACCATCTTAAAATTGCACAGAATAGAGGGGACAAAAGATAACAGTAAGAGTGATTTTTTTGTTCCCCTGAACAGTACAAAGTAGAGTTAGGAATAGATTAAATCAATCTTCTACCTCCTTTCCTTTACACATTAGACTGGCAACTTCTCTTTACCTCTTCCCCTACCCAAACTTCCATACCCAATGAAGTCACTCTGAAATTAAGTCACTGTAAGGCATGAAAAGCCCATATGATTCATAATTCATAATCAAAATCATTAACCTCCAGACCCAGGTTTCTCCCAGCATTGACCACCCTAGTCTCTGTAGGAAGACTGTGAAACCCTAGCACAAGTTCCTAAAGTCAATGATGTCAGAGTTCACTGGGCCAAAGCCAATACCATCCTTTGACTTCTTCTCTCAAAAATCCTATGTACAAAATAAGTGAAAGCCCTCTGAAATGTTAAAAAAAAAAAAAAAGTTAACTGTTTGACATTATTTACATTACTGTATCACCCTATGAAAATTTACATTACTGTATCATACTATTATAATCAGAAGAAGGCTAGACAGGCAGCTACCCAAGTCAAAGATCTAAGAGAAGAAAAGCCTAGAGCACGAGGAGTAGGGGAACTTGTGTTTCTCCAAGTTAAAACACACACACACACACACACACACACACACACACACACACACACACACACAAATTCCCGGAGGACAACCTAGGAATGGTAATACCGCTCAAAATATCAACACTATGCACCATTCACTGTGTTTCTAGATGCTCGGGTGCCTAGATAAGCACCTTGAGCCCTAGCCAAAATTCTGCCCTGTAACATCCACAACCCCACCCACGCACTGCCCATACTAGCTCCCCACCCTCCCACAGAGCTCCCCACATTAGTCTGTACACCATCTTCTGAGGTCCTGGCAGGAAAGCTTCTTCAACCCTGTGTAGAGAACTGCATGTCTCTGCTCAAGACAGCCAATGTTCAGTCTCAAACACCTGCTGAAAACAGTTAGGTTCTGTCTGCTAAAATAGAAGTTGGCATCGCCAAGCCCATTCATTCTTCAACCTACTCAAATATTTCAAAGTACATCCACCTGAGGGTCTGAGTTAGCTACACCGATATTTTTTTCTGCTTCCATGGATCTCCAAAAGGCGATGAACAAAGACAGAAAGCTACCCCAGAAACAGAAGTCTCTGGCTCTCCTGTCCTTATCTGCTCTATGATCTCTGACTTTTGTTATACGTGTGTGACCTCTTATCTTGCTCTGCTTGCCTTAGTCTTATTTAGACAGCTCCCTTATACCACCTGCATGGACACTCACTCTTTAAAGAGTCCCTGATTCTGAAATGCCAAAGTGATTCCACCAACTGCCTAACAACAGTTACAGTGAAATAATGATATGTATGATGCCATGCATAATATATTATATAAGACACATAATATGATAATAATAGTATTTTTATTGTCATAGATAAAAATAGCTACCATTTATTGCACACTAAATGTATTATTATATTACATTACATACATTACATGCATACATACATTACATTACATTACATACATACAATACACTAAATGTATTGTTAGAATACAAATATTCTAAGTACTTTACATTGAGTTATATCCTTTCCTCCCCCTAAATACTCAATAAGACAATTATCAATATCCCCAAGTAAGAGAAAACCGAGGCACAGAAAGGGTATGCAATTTGCCAAAGCTCATTAAGCTATTAAATGTCAAAATCAGGATTCACACTCACTGACTAAAAACCTTATACCTGCTTACCACTACATCATGCTACCATCCAACACCCCTAAAGGCGGCTCACTGGGTTCCATCCTTTGTCTACCTTGATTTCTGGCTTGTGCCACCCCAGCCCCTTCCCCCAGTATTGCTTTAGATCTTCTGGTTCCGGCTATTTTTCCTTTCTTCGAACTCTTCTTAAATATTCTTAGTGATTCGGATAACAGATCATTGAGCTACTAAATTTTCCGATACATCTTTTCCTTCTACTTCAATCGAACTTCTAAATTAGCTTTCATCTATGCCAATAAACCACTAAAAATCTCCACTTGAAAGCAGTCAAAGAATAAACCACCTAGGAATAAAGTGAACGGTAAATGTGCAGGAACAAAATAAAGAAAACACAAAACTTTACTGACAGAGAAGTGGGCATAAATAGGACAGACTGATCACATTCCTGAAGAGGTATCAATATTAAAAGCAGGTATACTCAATATTGTAAAACTACAATCCAAGGGCTGCTTGCTTCTTTTTGTAAATCAAATCTTATTAGAACACGCGTATTCATTTGTGTTTTGTCATAGATCCCATGCTACAAGAGCTGAATAGTTGTAACATAGACCGTAAGACTTACATGCCTAAAATACAAACCGACCCCACAGAAAGTTTGCTGACCCCTGTTGTAAAGACATCCATTCTCTGCAAACAAAAAGGTTTTATTCAAACTCCCAGCAGGTGAGATGATGAGTATTTAAACGTAGTATGCAGCTATAATAATTGAAAAGCTGTATAACTGCACAAAGCAAATACAGATATGTGCTAAATACAGGAATTTAGCACATAAGATGGCATTTCAAAATAGTGAATAAGTGAAAGATTTATTCTATAAATAGTGCTACGACAACCAGACAATTATTTAGAAAAATAATATCCCATTCCTACATTGTATCATATACCAAAATAAATTCCAGATTAATTTCAAGTAAAAATGAAACTACAATACAAGAAAGCATAGGTATCTCAGGAAAAAATACAGGTGTCTCAAAGTGGAAAAGGCATTAATTTTGCAAAATGTTAAAAGAACTCAAGAAGGAAATAGATTTGATGACAACATAAAAAGTAAACATTTTGGCACATCAAAGATAAATGTAAAGGAGATTCTTTACAGCCCCATGTTATAACAAAAGATAGACACTGAACCTGTCTCAGTAACAAATGATTAAATTAGAGTATGCTCAGATGCTGGAATATTATGCAGACATTTAAAAGGGGCAGCAGCTATATCAGTACTAATACAGAACAGTCTTCAAAATATACAGGTCAGATGAATACATAATACGCTACTCTCTCAATTATCTATTGCTGCATAACAAACTACCCCAACACTTCATGGCTTCAGGAAACAACTTGTTATCTCCCATCACCGCGTCAGTGGGCTGGTCAGTCCTGCCAGCCCCTGGATGGCTCGCACATGCAGCTGCATTTGGCTGACAGGCTGGTTGTGGGGCCAGGCAGAACCTGGGCAGCTGGGCTCCGTGGGCCGGTCTCTCTCAAGGAGACCAGACCCAAGCCCCCTGAACATGGTGATGGGAGTATTCCACACGAGAACAGAACCGCAAGACCTGGTAGAGCCTACGCTCAGAAGTCACAAGACATTTTTGCCACATTCCACTGGTAACGATAAGTCACAATGGCAGCCCGGATTCTGGGGTGAGGAAACAGACTCTCTACCTGTTGATGTAAGGAGGGGTAAAATCATCTTCAGAGAAGACCAGATAAAGAGAGGCATGATTTATTCGGGGCCATTACCATAACACTCTGCCACATGTACTATTTAGACAGAAATGGAAAAAAGGTGGGGGGGAGCTTACATCTACAAAGAACACCCCTAGAAAGAAAGAAAAGAAACTGCTGAGAGTAGTTACCTCCAGAGAATAAAATTAGGAGAAAGGAATAGGAAAGTGACTTCTTTTCTACTTAACACCCTTCTACTTTTTATGTGCTGTACATTTATTATTGCTTCAAAAAATGAGCAATATTTAAGAGCTTCTGCATACTAAATAAATTAATTTAATTGAAAGACAATGAAAATCTGGGGAAAAAACATCTATAACATCTATGACAAAGGGTTAATCTTCATAATATATATAAAAGTTTTATAAATCAAAAAAGACAAATACCACATCAGAAAAGGGGACAGACATCATGAAGTGGTAATTTACACACACACATATCAATAAATAAAGGAAAATATAAGAGCAATTAAATACCATTTGCATCTATTGAATTAGCAATAACTGTACAGAATTTATAATACCGATTTTATCAAAACTGTACAGGAACTGGCATGTTCATAACTGCTAGTGAAAATATAAATTGATAATACATTTCTGAAGAGACATATAATTATATGTATATTTAAATATCCTTACATATAAATATAACAATACACCAAATACGTCAGAAGTCTAAATATTTACATACTCTGGCCCAATAGTTAGAATTTTGCTGGCACACAGGACTATATGCATCCATATAGACACTTTTTTTATTTTTTTAACGTTTTTATTCATTTTTTGAGAGACAGAAACAGAGCATGAGCAGAGGAGGGGCAGAGAGAGAGGGAGAGAGATTCTGAAGCAGGCTCCAGGCTCCAAGCTGTCAGCACAGAGCCTGACACCAGGCTTGAACTCATGGACCGTGAGATCATGACCTGAGCCGAAGTCGGCCGCTTAACCAACTGAGCCACCCAGGCGCCCCAATAGAGAAACTTTTATTTTTTATAGCCCTAGAGAAAAGATCTGCAAATAATGAATCCGACTATCAGCTAAGAAAGAGGCCAGGGTGCTGCCTGATCACGCTACAGTGAAGTTCAGTAGCTGAGAAGTCCACCCATGTACAACATCTTCAAATTCACATTTTTCTTCTTCCCTCCTTAATAGACATGGACAGCCAAGAATCAACAGTTTGAGGAAAGCCACCAACACTAAAGACAGAGAGCAAAACCGAGATAGCGAAAGGTACAGAAAAAATGCTGTTTTAAAACTATGGTCAATTATACCTCAATTTTAAAAACAAACAGTAATTAATATCCTTACAGAGAAGACACCGCATCCATGAAACTACAACAACATGTGTCAAGGGTTCCCAACATTACAGACCAAGGCCTTCAAAATCTGAAGGGAAGATAATTTGCAACAGACTTCTGTACCTGCCCAAATTATGAATCAAGTTTAAATGTAGAATAAATACATTTTCAGACTTTCAAGAACTCAAAAATAAACCTCCTCTTCTCCGTTTCTTAGTATGCTACTGAAGTGCACGCTCCAACAAAACAAGAGGGTAAAACAAGAAAGTAAGATAAGAGATTCAACACAGGAAAGAAGCAAAAGGAAACCTACAATGATAACTGCATGGCAGACATAGACAACAATCAATCAAAATTAAGGTCGTTCCTCCACCAATCTTTCTCATCTCGGCAGATGGCATAACCATCTTACTCACTAGCTCAAATTTAGAAGGAAGAAGTCATTCTTGATTCTCTATCAAATCCCAAATTCAACATCCTCATGTTTTTACCTTCTAAATAGCTTATAATCTATTCACCTCCTTCCATCTCCACTGCCACCACCATATTCTTAACATTCCATCATCTGTCACCTGGTCTACTGTACAAAAGGACGGCTAACTAGACTACCTTATCCTGCACAAGCCTCTTTCTATATAACAACCAATGATTTTTTAATATAAATTAGATCATGTCACTCGGCTTAAAATTCTTCAATAACTCCTTATTCCACCCAGAATAAAACCCAAGTTTCCTAATAGAGCCCACCAGGCTCTCCATAATCGGGCCCCCGACTATCTTTAGAATCTCATCTCATTTCCCTCTTACACTTTCTCACTACATTTCAACTTTCAGTGGCCTTGCAGATCCTTGAACATGCAAAGCTTTCTCCTGCCTTTACACCCAGTATTCCCTTTTTACATCAACTTCCCCAGCTCTTCACATCGAATTATTCTTATCTTTCATGATTAAACTTAAATGCCATTTCCTCAGAGAGCTTTCCCGACAATTAATTCTCAATTAGCCCTTCTCACCAGGTCATTTTCCCTTTATTTTCTTTTGTCAATGAGTTAAGAAGAGGAGCTTTGTTAAGTGAATTCGGGGATGGTCTAATAGAACAGTATGCAACTATTTAAATGAGGTTATCATAAAAGTCTCTAGAATATATGGTTAAGCAAGGCAATTTTTAAGAATCAGAACAAGATGGATGAAAGTTTTCCTACCAGATATTATGACATACTATAAAACTGTAATCATTAACACTGTGTGCAATTGGCATAAGGACAATGAGGCTGACAGAACATGACAGAAAGCCTAGAAACAGATCCATGTATGATGTACATTTGACATAATAAGAGAGGTAGTATTGTAGATCCACAGGCAAAGGATGACTTTTCAATAAATGATGCTGGGATAACCAATTATCCATCTGAAGAAAAAAACTATATCTCTCACAACATGTTTTATAGAAAAAAATAAATTTCCATTTGAAGAGCAAAAAGGAAAACTTTAAAATTCTTGGAGGAAGATGTATGACTTTTGAGTGTGACAGAATTTCCTGAAATTCTCCCTCTCTTTCACAAACATACACACACACACACACACACGCACACACACACACACACACACACACACACACAGCACAAATCTAAAAAGGAAAATACTGATGAATTTGACTTCATTAAAATTAAAACTTCTGGACATCAATAGCATGAAATTAAGAATACTGGGGTGTCTGGGTAGGTCAGGTGGTTAAATGTCTGACTCTTGATTTTGGCTCAAGTCACGATCTCACAGTTCATGAGATTGAGCCCCACTGACAGGGTGCAACCTGCTTGGGATTTTCTCTCTTTCCCTCTCTCTCTGCCGCTACCGTACTCTCTCGCTTTCTCTTGCTCTCTCTCTCAAAATAGATAACATATACTTTTTTAAAAAAGAATATAAGCCACAGACTGCATGAAGATATTTGCAATACATATAACTGCTAAAAGATTAGCTTCCAAAATACATAAAGAATGATTTAAAATCTATACAGAGGTTCCTGGGTGGCTCTGTTGGTTAAGCACCTCACTCTTCATTTTGGCTCAGGTCACGATCTCACAGTTTATAAGATCAAGCCCCACGTCCAACTCGGTGCTGACAGATTGGAGCCTGGAGCCTGCTTCAAATTCTGTGTTTCCCTATCTCTCTCTCTGCCTCTCCCTCACTTATGTGCGCGCTCTCTCGCGCTCTCTCTCTCTCTCTCTTAAAAATCAACATTAGAAAAAATCTTTTAATAAATTTTTTTCAAAAATAAAATAAAATCTATATAAAACTACAAACAACCCACTTAAAAGATGGGCAAAGGATATTCCTAAAAGAAAAACACCTGAATTGGCAAAATATTCTTCACTATGCTAATAATCATGAAAATACAAATTAAAAACATAATGAGATTCTCTTTCACACCCATTAGCTTAACAAAAATTTAAGTCTGACCACACAGAGTATTGTTAAGGCTACAGAACAATGGGAACTCTCATTCATTTCTGGTGAAAGGGAATTGATACAATCTAGCAATGTCTAATAAAATGGAAGATGCATATACCTTAAGAGCCAGCAATTTTATTCCTAGGAATATACCCTAGAGGGGTAGCTTGCTTTCAAACTTTTTTTTTTTTGCTTTCAAACTTTTTTTTATCAAAACACACATATTTTGCATTGTGACCCAGTACCCACATACTTACTTATTTAACTGAAAGCAAAATCCACAAAACAGTGCTTATTTTTATTATGTGTGACACATTCTGATAGTTTCCATTCTATTCTCATTCATTTTTTAGATGTTGGAGTGACTCACTCAACTGATTTTATAACCACTAATGGATGAACACACCCAATACAAAAAAAGGAAGCCCCAGAAAATATTCTCATATATATCTTCTTGCACAAAGGTGGGAGAATGTTCATTATGGCATGCATTCTTCATCAAAAGAAACTTAAAACAACATGTAAGACAGTCAGGAGAATGAATAAAAAATTGGGAGGCATATTTATACAATGGAATATGATACAGCAATGCAGTCCGAAGAACTTGAACCATAGGTATTAACAGGTAAATCTCATGAACTTCCTACTAAACAAAACAAGCAAGCTGCAGGGGAAAAAAAGAAAAAAAACTACACACACACACACACACACACACAGGATGATACCATTTGTATGAACCTTTTAAATATACAAAATAATACTATATATGGTTTAGAGATGTATTTTCATATAATGAATATACAAAAAATATATATGAAGAAAGGAAAAAGATCACAAAAGAATACAGAAAAGAAAGTGAAATGGAAAAGCCCAGTGAACAGCTAGATACTAAATGGTTAAAAGTCACCCATCCTCAAAATTAAACTAATGCCTCCTGCGCAGCACCTTCCTTCCAGGCACAAGGCTAATAATAAAGGCTCAGCCTGCCAGCTAGAGGGACTAAGGCAGCAAACGGAGATCAGTCTTCAAAGCTTACAGCACTCATCTTTTAAAACCGTTCTATTTAGTAACCAAGTACACTGAGCATCTATTTTTAATTAAGTAATGAAATTCAGAACATGAACAAAAAATGCAACAGGTAGTTGTGGGCGGATGAGATGTCATAGCAGATGCCCCAAACACAGCCATGTGCCAGTAAGGTTGAGTCACTGTGATATGCTGAAAAAAGATAATAAGGCTTGGCTGCCACAGGTTGCAGTGAGCCCTCTGCTTTCCTCTCTCTTACATTTACCAGGCATCATTCCAGAACGCTGAACATTTAGATATCTTCAAGATTAGTAAATCACTAAAAATGACAAAATATGGCATCTTACAAATAGCACATGCTTGTGATCAAAGTAACAGAACAAAGAGCTAATAAACATCCAGAAGCCTCATGGAATAAGTCCCTAAAATAAAAATTTGCCCCCTCTACCTAGAAGAGTAAACCCAGTACTATAAAACACTTTACTATCATTTCAAAAATGTCCACTTATCTGTCAAGGAATGATGTTTTAAAGGATTACGTGTAACAAAATTTAAGCAATAAACTACCAGACCAATAAAACATGTTTCCAAACCAGAAATCCAAACCACTATGATCCCCAAACCAGACAACTTCTCTGGGAAAACATCTTACTTATTCACTCATTCAACCTCTACTTGCTACACTATATGCAAAAGGTACTATGGCAGACCTTAGGAGACCTAAAAACTTCAATAAGAACCCTGTCCTAAGATCGTGACGGTCTAGCAATGGAGCTTAGGAACATACATACATACATAGGTATACACTAGGTAGAAAGATTCAGGTGCCATAAGAGAAATAAAGATGAATTTCTATTTTTTTTTTTAAAAATCTTACTTTGAATAGTGTTTACCTATCTATTTCTCCTATGAGCCAGATCTAGAATATAGATACCCAGACCTCATCTTTTCAAGGGCAAGTAGCCATACATAGAAGACTAGTTCTTGTCACCTCTAGAAATCAAGTCTCCTCATTTTATAACTTTTGCATATGCTGTGTCCTACAGGGTATACCCTTTTGAGTTCACAGAAATCACAAATGTGTACCCCATTTCTTGTAACCATGAGTGATGCTGATCTAAAAGAAAGGGAAATGCCATAAAGTGACACACTAAAAAAAAATTTTTTTTTTAATTAAAAAGCCATTCTCTTCCCAAACCCTGCCACTGTTCTGCTATGGAAACTTAAGGAATGCACACTTAGTCTGATGTAAGGATTGAAGAAAGAATTGTTAACGAGATTCCAAAGAATTTTCATGACTCTTTCAGACAAGTACTACATAAAAGGCATCACTAATGCTCTAGATTACTAAGGCTTTCCACATCATTTTACACGTAGCAACTTTGTTAATGTAGGGAGAGGTATTTGCATTCCTTGTTTAAATCTAAAGAAAGTACATTCCTTAAGTACTAAATGCCATTAATGTCATTTCAAATATTTTTCACAGAGCTAGTCCAGACCAGGCCAGGTCTAGTGGATTCATTTCAATGTATCATCATATCCACCATTTGCATTTAAACACTCAACTAAACATTCAGTAACTGGGAAGCACTGGAGAGGGAGTCTGCAGAAAAGAAGCAAAGTGACTTTCTGCTGATGAACCCAACTGTTCTCTCAGGATACTGACACAAGGAGTAAAAAATTCAGATCACATCACCTTACATAAGTCAGTCCCCAGTCCTCTATCAGGTCCTCACCACCTCTAAAATAATATTTGTGATCAAATGAAGAAGAAAGACCTATCTCCATGTCTTACCCATTCGGGACAGTAAACATCTCTGGTTCATGGGTCTGGCTTCTTTTGAGGACAGCTTTTCTAAGCTATAATTAACATACCACAAAAACCGCCCTTATAAGGTGCACAATTCAGTCATTTTTCACATATTTACAGAATTGTGTAACCATCACACTATCCAATTTTAGGACATTTTTGTCACTTCCAAAAGAAACCCCATACCCAATGATTAAATTGAAGAGAATACCAGATCTTTTAAAAAGCATCCTACTATTCCAATAAAGTATCCAATTCAGTCTTCTTTATCTGACTACTGAAGAATGTAAGTATATACCCTTGTATCTAAGTCTTCAGCTTACTCAAAAAACAGCAAGACTTAAGAGAAGGTAAAAGGGCCGAAAAAGAAAAGCTTAAAGAGAATCAAGAATGCAAACATTTCTAGTGAGAAAGTGCACAAAAACTGATGGGGGTATGTCAAAAAGACACAAAAGTCAACTTGACAAAGCTCCCAATGGCAAAGCTAGAACAACTGAGCAACAAAATAAATGAAGACAATCTTTGGCTATGACCCACAGAATAAAATAAACACCTAAAAATTCATACTGACATAATTAATAAGTGAATAAATATGTAAGTGAGGGAGAAGGGATAGTGCTTCCTTACAGCAGAATTCAAATTAATAAATGTGGGGGGAGTAAAGAAAATAGAAAATCACTCTTAAACCAGCACCACAGTAATAACGTTTGCAGGCAAGAACCATCAGTAGACACTGAAATTAGTGGCAAAAGTATGATGAGGAAGTGAACGTGTGCACAGTCTCAAGGCATCACTCCCCAAGATACTTACCAATGACAAAGGGAAGATCAAGTTAACTTTACAGTGGAGCAACTTGGCAGATACAACCTTACCTGAGCGGTCAACGTTAACATACCAGTAACAGCACGTATGAACATCATGTACTTCCTGACCTAATGCACTGAAAATCGTACAAGTCTGTAGTATTCCTGAGCGGGGGAGGAAGTCTCACTGTAATCCAGGGATAACAGTAGACAAACCCATACTGAGCAACATTTTATAAAACAACTAGCCAGTGCTACCTTCAAAGGTGTCAAAATCATGAAGGACAAAGAAAGACAGTCACAGGTTAAAAAGAAGAAGTGACAACTAAATTCAGTTTGTATCCTGGATTGGATCCTGGACCAAAAAAAAAGGACGTGCACGGGTGGGAAAACTGGAAAAATCCAAACAAGGATTGTAGCACAACTAACAGCATTATAGCACCACTAATTTTCTGTGGTTATTTTGTAAATTCTCTATAAATCTAAATTTATTTCTAAATAACAAGTTGGGGCTTTTTAATGCAACATTTCCAGGTGTGAGAGTCAACTGTTCTAAGCCCACTGTGAAAAATGACTCATGCCAGCTAGCTATTATAATTTTCCTATTAGGAGAGATTATCAAATGATGTCATATTCAGAATCCCAAAACCCAACTCTTACAGTACCTTCTGGATTGCAGCAGACATAACAAGAAAACAAGTCAATGCATGAAAAACCACATGGCACACTGTTAACAAAGAGACATGCCCCAAAACAAAGAAACAAACAAAAAAACCAGACATGAACGTTCTGATCATAAAGTAATGGTCCGCAACACAAATAAAACAACTTGAAACACAAAATGTCAAGAACTGGACAAAACCAACTGCATCAACATGCGATGAGGCCGTGACTTGATGAATTTCTCTGGTGTTCAATTTTTATGAATCTGGTGGTAAAAGTTTATTATTAGGTGAAGGCTGGATTGGTTCTGAGACATTAGTTGAATCAGCTCTGGTACGTACCCGGATTTCAAGTCAGTTATCCTCAAACAGTTTGTAGCATCCAGTCCCACTTTTCCATTGCGGACCACACTAGATATGAATGGAGAGAGCACTGGAGAAATTCGGTTCAAGGCCACTTCTGGGGACATTTTAACTCGATTTGCAAATCACCACTGAAAGCAGAAGGAAAGAACGGCGGTCAGGGTATCCAAAGGAACTAGATATAACAAGTTTCCTGAAAACTGGCACGGTACACACAGTATTCAGTCTCTTGAATGAATACTTCATTTCCTGTCATACAGCAGCCTCTTTTAATGACCCTCCAGAAGAAACCAACCCCCTGTTGCTCCCCTCCCCAGCGCAGAGACTACATCAATGCTTTTCAGGAACAGAAGCAACCCTTCAAATCCAATTCCCTCCTCCTTTCCAAAGCTGATTTCTACACTGCCACATACTACTTAAAGCTATCTTACAATCAGCCACTTCCCACTTCAGTTGAGGCCTTAAGAAGCCTTCACTGACAATCCTCTCCCCTGACACACAAAAGGTACACACCATTAAGTTAGGAATTGCTCCCTCTGTGTCCCCACGAGAAGGGCTTGATGAAACTGTATAAAATTGGTGACTAAGCATAACCTACTTGTTACTTACTAGAAATTATTTACTTCTGATCCACTGTCCTCCACAGTGTTCTAACCACCTGCTTTGTGATCTCCCCCCTGCAGGGACCATGTCTTGAATCCCCAGTGTTTAACAAAAGTACCTGGCATGCGCTAAGCACCAATAGAAATCTTTTAATAAGTAAACGAGTGAAGAGACAAAAACTAGAGAAATATTAAGGCATGGAGAGAAGATAATATGCCCTCAAAAAAATTGGTAGAGGATAATGGATCTGAGGAATATATGCAGCAAAAAGCTACTTAACAATTAAATCACGAAAATATACACTTATCCAGATATTAAGCAACACAAACTCACATGGATCTAAAAGACTTTGACTTTCAGGCACTAAGAAGTACTTACACCTGAAAATGCAAAAGTAAAACCAATAAATCATATCTAAATTATTTGGAAACCCATGGGGCAAGGGAAAGGGAATGCATGAATTCCTCTAAATAGATTTCTAAATGAGAACCTCTACTTTCAGAGGTGAATAAGTCCATTTAAATAACCACTTTCTTCCTCTATCTGAAAGGATGATCCCACATCAAAGGCAAATTAATTTCCTGCAAGTTACAACTACAAGGAAATGATGTTCTGGTTCTAGTTTTCATCTGCTTTACCATATGAGGACTTACAGGTCTCTGACAAAATAAATGTTGAAAAACAGTACCTGTCTTAATCACTTCAGATGGTAATAAAGGGAAGGACGGCAGTGATCTTTCAAAAAATAGTAACATGGTGACCTTAATTTAGCGATGACACCCAGAAGTACCTTTGAGACAGTAAAGGCTTTATACTTCTGTACTCAAATCATCCTTTCTGCAAATATAAAACAAGCTCCCCTACCAGCCACTTATGGGTGGGAGATGACCTCCCTCCACCATTTCAATGTCCCCACGAAGTAGGAAATAAACATCTAATGCACTGTATTTTCAACCATAAAAATCATGTTGTACATTTTTATAACACCACCACTTGTAAGGAGCTTCCAGATACATTATTACAGTTGATCTTCACAATCCTGGGCAGGAAGGCAGGTGTTAGAATCCCCACTCTGCAGGTGACAGGAATAACTTCTGTGATTTGTCCTTGAACAGTCTACTAACCCGTATTATCATCTTGATGCTTAATTTTTTTCCTATTTTGCAACATTTCCACTGTTACTTCTACCCACTGATGTCACAGTTCTTGAAAGGATGCTTATCTAGATCATATGCAAAGCAAAGAGATACTCATCTGGAAAAAAAGCAAAAGGATCTCACCGACATTACAAAATTATTCTTCCATGCTTTTCCCCATAATACCTATCATTATTTTACCTCTCATTTCTATGAAAAATGGAAACAATCAGCACATGCTGAAAACTCTGCTGAGCATCAGGCACTATATTACCCACCACTATGTAATCTCATTTACTGCCCCACAACAACCCTGTTCCCTGATTATTATTGGAAAACTAAGGCTCAGCAAGACTAAGTAACTTGTTCAAAGTTACAAACCTAGCAAGCATAAAGATCAGAATTCAAATCCAGATCTCCCTCAAAGTCACTATACCCAATCTCCCCTCAAATAACAATGTACAATTGCAATCACCAAGAGAAAAGCATCAGAGCTATTTAAGTATACACCTTAAAAAATCTGAACAGACAAAAAAGTCATGAATTTGAACTAATGGTTGCTTGACAACTAGAAACAGGTTTGACTACAGGCTGGTCAGCTGTGGAAGATGGCCTGAGTCATCTACTAGTCAAATCCTACAGGGAACAAACCTGCACCAGAAGCCAAACTATACTTAAGGTGACAACAATGCATCCCAATTCAGCAACTGTCATGACCTCAGACTAACACCTGAAGGAATGAATTTGTTTCAGAACAGTTACAATGCCACTTTTTTTTTGACAGTGCAAGATTTCCTGCAGCATTGAAATCTGTTTCAACCGTAGGTGTAGTGACTTCTCTAAGAAGGGAAATAAACACTCCAAAACCAGACGTCACCAAAGAGCCAAAGATGATGGTTCTTTGGTGTGATCCTTTTGAGCCAGGAGCATGGATGGGGAATAATCCCCAATATAAGCTTTTTCACATCATAGTCTTATAATAGATCCCAGGTAGGCAAAAAATTTACAGTGGCCAGCCTCCTCTGAATGCTAGTTGTGCAATGTGTATTTCCTGATTTTGACGTATTACAGGAGGAAAATGCAGCAATACAATTTTTACAGGGCCTGCTGCCCAAAATAGGGTCACACAAGGTCCTCTGATGGGCAGGCTGTAGACTACAAAGACGTCTAAAGCACCGTCCAGTATCTCGCAATTAAGATGGGATGACAAACACGGAAACATGTGCCCTGCTGACGTCATGGAACGGAAAGGGGTGGCGTCCTGCTGCGTCACCTCAACGTCATACAGCGCACGAGGGAAGTTAAGTGGGGAAGCAATTTGTCCAGGGGCAACATTCAAGAAAAACAAGTCGGCTCAGACCCAAAGAATGACCACCCCATTCTAGGGGCCATCTAAAAAGGGATACTGTCCCTCTCCCAAACTGTATGATCCCCTCACCAGGCCGGCAGGAGGAAGGAGTCTGAGTTTAATGAGGGACCAGGGGGCGGGCTAAATATGCAAAAAGAGCAGCCTCTGGCCTTGGGGGCTCGTTCTTGCGGGGACCAGCGTGATAGGGATGAGCAGGGCATCTTTAGAACGGGGGGCCTTCTCTACAGGAAGAGGCCGCGAGCCCCGGGCATGCTTAAACCACGGTCCTCAGCGCCACCTGTGCGACTCGGGATCCAACCTCCCCGCACCAGCCCCAGTCCAGGTACCTGGAACTTAGTCCGATCGGTAACCGGCGACTACGTGGGGTACAGGTTACCCGAGCGCGCCCCCGACTGACGCACCGACCTGCGCGCGCACCGCGGGCCGGATGCGTGCGCGCCCCCGGACGTCCCGCCCCGCCCCCTCTGCCGCCCGCGAGCCGGGAGGCGTGCGCGCCCCCGGACGCACCGAGCCGGGCACTCGGAAAGGCGTCCCCGCGGTGCCTGAAAGGTCTTTACTCCGCGCGGGCCTCGTGGGTGGCGAGTGGCGTGGAGTCTGGAACTATCAGAAGCGCCCTGTTACGAGAGGCGGTGCAGGGAGACCATCCCGGAAAGAACGGAGGGCAGTTGGGGGGCTGGGGTTATTTCGGGCAGTCAGGTGGGCGACCCGCAGGGGCGTCTGGAAGGCCCGCGTCGTTAGGGAGCGTAGGAGCGGCGTTTCTGGTTACGGGGTCGGGCAAAGGGCAAAGGTCAGCCTCCTGGTTGGAGAGCACCTCCTTTTTGCCATGGCGGCGTCTGGGGAACCCGGCCGGCAGTGGCAGGAGGAGGTGGCGGCGGTGGTAGTGGTGGGCTCCTGCATGACCGACCTGGTCAGGTTAGTCCGGCCCGGGACACCGAGTCTGAGGTCGCGGGAGGGGGCGGACCGTGCGTGGCACAGGGGCTTTGGCGATAGTGTTCGCTTTTGGGGTGAGCTACAGGTTTCCCCAGCCCGCAGCCTACCTTCCTGACGCTGAAGAGGCAGAATTTGAGTTTGTAAAGGTAACTCTTAGGTCGGGGAACATAGAGGCCAGGATGTAATGAAATCTCTTACTGTTACTTTAGAGGCTCTGCAAGAGCTGCTCCTGTTTTCTTGACCAGGCTGCTGAACCTGTCCCCTGCCTAGCCTAAGGAATGGTTAAGGCATTTTCTCTCTCAGATCGTGCCTATCTCGCAGGGTTTTTATAAGGACTAGGTGAAGGAAAGTCTTTTCTGTACAGTGACATTAACCAGGTTGGATATTATTCGCCTGAACTTGAATGAGTGGAGCAGAGAGGTCAAAAGTCCATCAATCACCTTTCGCCGTATTGATCGTTGGCATTCCTGCAGTTCATATTGACACCTTGCCTTTTAGTATTATTTGTGTCAGTATATAGGTTACCTGACGATAGCCCAAATGGGAACCAAAAACCTACAAACACAGTGTTTACAACCATTTAAAAAAACAATGATCAGATCATGAAAATATGCTGAATGAAAATAGGATGGAGAGAGCCTTCTAATTTTTCATTATTTGAAATGAAAATGGCGGAGTGCCTGGTTGGTTTATTGCTTAGAGCACGCTACTCTTGATCTTGGGGTTGTGGGTTCAAGTTCACCTTGGGCGTAGAGCCTACTCAAAGAAAGATGGAAGGAAGGAAGGAAGGAAGGAAGGAAGGAAGGAAGGAAGGAAGGAAGGAAGGGAGAGAAAAAATGGTTTTCTGATTATTAAAAACACTACATGTTCATTGTTTTTAAAAAAGCAGATAGCCCAAGAATATCCTCCAATTCAGATTGCTCCCATTTAACAATTTTGTGAATAGCTTTTCAGGTATGATATTTTTTACATTATAAAGATCAAAAACGGTCACGCATACAACAGTAAGACCTCATCTGTCCTGCAACCTTCCTTTTCCAGACAATAGCAGAGAGCCTGAAAATTAACGGAAAGGCCTTGGGACAATCAAAAGAAGTCACCAAATCTCTGCACAACCTGTGTTTTGCTTAGAAAATAGTTCTAGGGTCTTTACATAACCAATTTAGTCTTACACTGCTTAAAATGTTTATAAACTAGGTCATCAAATTTCCAGACCAAGAGTAGAAAGGGGGAGAGACTGCTAGGGGCAGATGTAGTGATTGCCAAAAACCATACTTTTATTTTATGTTGTTGTTTGTTTGTTTATTTTGAGAGAGAGTACAGGAAGGGCAGAGAGAGAGGGAGAGAGAATCCCAATCCCACTGATGGTGCAGAGCCTGATGTGGGGCTTGAGCTCACGAATGGTGAGATCATGACCAGCCGAAACCAAGAGTCAGATGCTTAACCGAATCAGCCACCCGGGAGCCCCCCAAAACCAATACTTTTATAGGTGCAGTAGCAGAAGAGTAAGAAAGCTAAACAATTTTCCCATGCACTCGACCTGAATAAATGTCAGGGTTAAAATTCAGAGCCACTTTCTTCTTGAACTAAGAGTTTTCTGTGAAGCTTGACCATCAGATATTAAAGATAATTATACTTTATAAAATGAGGGCTCTTCATACTTTGGAGAGGGGGGAGTGTCAAAGGCACCTGTCATCTCATGTTAGCATCCGTCAGGATTTTAAAATCTTTTTTAAGTGCTAGAAGAATTTAGAGATTATTTATCCCCGCGCTTCAGTTCATGAAAGAGTAAAGTGAGGTCCAGAGAAGAAACTCTTATGTGGTGTATAACTTTTCTAATTTCTCTCATCATTTTCTTTCCTTTATAAAATAACCAGGTTTCTACCCTTCCCATGAATCACTAGTAAAAATTTTATTCCCTTAGAGACTATTCTCATGACTTTTCTGCAAACTTTTTATGGTTTCTGATTACTCCTGCCTCTGAAGATCTTTACAAAATACCTGAGTGTAGAATTTTCATTTAAACCCTGCATCTGTGATAACTTGGCTCCAACTTTGCTAGTTATGGCACTTACCATGATTGTGTTAGTTCCTATGGCTGCTGTAACAAATTAACAAACTTTGTGGCTTAAATAATACAAATGTAATACAGTTCTCCAAGTCAGAAGTCTGACACAGATCACACTGAGCTAAAATCCAGGTGTCTGTAGGGCTGCATTCCTGGAGGCCCTATGGGAAATCCGTTTTCTTGCATTTTCCAGCTTCTAGAGGCTGCCCACATTCCTTGGCTCATGGCCCCTTCCAACATCTTCGAAGCAAGCAATGGTCAGTCAAGTCTTTCTCACATGGCATCACTCTGAGGCTTACTTTCTGCCTTCCTCTTCTACATTGTAAGAACCCTTGTGATTATAGTGAGCCCAAATGGATAATTCTGGATAATGTCCTTATTTTAAGTTAGCTTATCAGGAACCTTAATTTCCCTTGCCACATAACATAACATTCACAAGTTTCAGGGTTTAGGATGTGAATGTCTTTGGGGCAAGGTGGGAGGGGAACGGGGGGGTGGGAGGGGGACATTATTCTGTCTACCACATTGATTAAGCTTAAAGTCAAAAAATCTTATAATAGAGCTTGGGGAATCATTGAAGCCCATCAGTCCATCCTCCACATTTAACAGGTGAGGTAAATGTCTCGACTCACCCCGACTCACACAGCCAGTTAGTGGCACAGTGAAAGCTGGAACCCATGTTTCCCAAGCTTTATCCTTCCATTATATCATTCTGCCTGTAATTCTGGCTGATATTGATAGCCCTTTCCATCTGCAGTTCACTCGAAGGCTTGTAGTCTCTGCATTCATTGTTTACTTTGTAAGCGGGTGAAGAACAACCAAGGATTTTTAATTTTCGGGCCTAAAGATAGTATCTTCATGACAGTTCCTTACTTTATTTCTTAGTTTAACTGGAACCAACCCGGACACCTGTGCGTATACCGTAGAATCACTTCGGAAATAAGACTCCTTCAGTAACTAATCCCTCTTGGATGGCATCCAAGTCCAACTCACTTTGTATATTACATTACTGTGTGCCAGACACTGCTAATTCAATCAATGAGCCACTTTTTTTTTCATGTCTAATTTCAGTTTGCTATGAATAGTAAGCTCTGTGTACTAATAATTTTAAAATATCATTAGCTCATCCAACATGGTAAACAATGAACATTATTTAATACCCACCTATGTGTATCATTATTCTCTTCTTGAACAGTCATCTCTGAAGTTCCACAATGCAAAGTTAAGAGATATCAAGCTTGTCCTTGTGGAAAATTAAGTCAGAGTTCCTCCAAAGACAGATTTCCATGAAAACCCAATAACAAATGAATGATTTTAGACATTAAGCTTAGAGATCTTTGTTAATCATGCTTTCTCACTAATAACCTTTATTTCTTATGACATGAATCACCCATTTTTTAAATTGTGCATTCAACAAATACTTCCTGACTTTATACTAAGTCAAGTATTATATCCCCTAAGTGCAGAGGATGCAGGGATGAAAAACACAGCCAAAAACCCCTGCCTTGTGGAGCTTACATTCTTTTTTTTAAGTAGGCCCCACAGTCCATCAGTCCATCAGCCCATGTGGGGCTTGAACTCACAACCCCGAAAATAAGAGTTACATGTTCTACTGACTAAGCCAGCCAGGTGCCCCTCATGGAGCTTACATTCCAATGAAAAAGACAGTATCAATAGAAATAAGTAAAATGCATAGTATGTTAGGTAAATGCTAAGGAGGAAAATAAAGCATGAAAGGGAGATGGAAGTAGTAATTATTCTAGACCATTGCCCACAGAAAGCCTCACTGAGAAGGTGATTTTGAGTCAAAACCTAGAGGAAAGGAAGCAAGCCATACAGATACTCAGGGGAAGAGCATATGCAAAGGTCCTGAGGTGGGAGCATGCCTCTTATGATCAGTGACCAACAACGAGTCCAGTGTGGCTGAAGAAGGAAAAACAGGAGGGGAGAGGGCAATTAATGATTAAAGGATGTTGGGTCATACCCTGAATAAGATGAAAAGCCACTGGAGGATGAGCAGAGAGATGACCTAATATGATTTGCATTTTAATATCATCACTATGGAGACTGTGTGAGAATAAACCGAAGGAAGGCAAGGGCAGAAAAGAGGAGACCAGTTCAGAGTCAGAAGAATCCTGGCGAGAAATGATGGTAGCTTGAAAGCAGTGCCAATGGGAAGAAATGAGCATCTTTTGATTATATTTTGAAGGCAGAGCTGACGGGATTTGCTGAGGACTAGAGATAGGTCAAGGATTATTCCCAGGTTCTGTGGCCTTTGCAAGTAGAAAGGGAAGCTGACCTTTGCCGAGATACAGAAGATTGTGAGCAGAGCCAACTGGGTACGGAGAGGGCAGTATCGAGCTCAGGGTGGATGTGTGAGATTCGAGGTGCCTGTTAGACATCCAACTGAGACTGTCAAGACAGATACAGGAGTTTGGAGTTCAGAGGATAGGTCCAGCTGGAAATATAAATTTGAGAGTCATCAGTGTATTGATGATATTTGAGGCCGTGAGGCAGGATGAGATCACTGAGGGTCTGAACTCCAAGGGCACTCAAACATGTAGAGCATACGTTTTTTTTACATAATTTATCTCCTGTCTCCCAGTCTCTCCATACTCCTAAAACTTGCTTTGAGACAAGTTGAATACAAACCCATGTTTACATTTCCATGGCAATAGACTGTGATGTCAACTAAAACCCTATGTTATCCTTTTACATGCTCCAATTAAAGGCGATGGCTTGAGAGATAAGGCTCATGTTCAACCAAGCATCTAAATTTAATCCTTGGCAAGTCAGGAAATGATTGCTTAATTCTCAAGAGATTTTAATTGGATGGCAGAATAAGTGAATTTAGAAGCTTTTTGATCCAAAGTGGATGAAACGTTGGACATGTATTACTTAGGAAAAAAAAAAAGCCAAAAATGTATGCCATACCTAGAAAAGGTTACACGTGTTTAACGTATTACAGTAACCTCTAACCTGCATTCCCCCAGAAGCCTCTTGACTGTCATGTTTAGAACAGAAAACTCTCTTGTGCATCACATTTTCAGTAAAGTAAAAGCCAGAGGAATGTTAATCTGAGGAATACCCTGCATGTCCAATGTTAAAGCAATAGAATATCCTTTATTATTCCTTCTGCTCCTTAAATTGGTCTTGAAAGTTGATTATTAGTTACCAACTTTTAAGTTAGTATTTTGGTAAATGTTTCTGTCAACCAAATTCCCTAACATCAAAATAAATCTTTCATCGGAAATTTGCTAATTCTGATCCCTTCGAGGAAAACATGTATTAAAAAGTAAATTACATATGACAAAGCAAGCCCACCTCCCATGTGGTATTACCAAGAAGTCCCTTTAGTCATCCGTTCCTTTGTCAGCTCTTCATGCCCTAGTGTCTGTATTCTAGGGAAAGGAAGGTCGGGCAGGCTTCATGATGAATGTTGCTCCGGAAGTTTGGTCACTTGTGTACAGCATTCAAAGACTGAAACTGTGCTAAGTGCTAAGGATACTGCAATTAGTAAAACATGGTCATTGCTCCTGAAGGCAGACACAAAGATCGATCACTGTAGTGTGATGTGGTTAAGTGCCCGCAGCATCTACAGGAGCAGAGGGAAAAGCGCCTGGATGGGATGCCTCCTGAGCCAAGTTTTAGAAAATACGCAGGAGCGCCTGGGTGGCCCAGTCAGTTAAGCGTCCAGCTTTTGATTGCAGCTCAGATCATAATCTCACAATTTGTGAGACGGAACTGTCGTCAGGCTCTGCGCTGACAACCCAGAGCCTGGTTGGGAGTCTCTCTCTCCTCTGCCCTTCCCCCACTCGTGCACACACACGTGTTTTCTCTCTGAAAATAAACTTTTAAAAAAAGAAAAGAAGCAGGTTCTAACCCAGCAAAAAAGAGGAAAGGATTAAGTACATTCTGGCCAGCTGGGATAACACACAGAAGTAAAGTCACAGATGTGGGTATATGTGGGTGTGCTGAGGACAGCAGCTACTGGGTCTATGAAGAGTCACATGTAAGATGTTGATGTAGGGGCGCCTGGGTGGCTCAGTTGGTTAAGTGTCTGACTTCAGCTCAGGCCACGATCTCATGGTTCATGAGTTCAAGCCCCACATTGGGCTGTCTGATGTCAGCACAGAGCCTGCTTGGGATTCTCCCCTTCTCTCACTGCCCCTTCCCCACTGTCTCTCTCTCTCGCGCGCAGAATAAATAAACTTAAAAAAAGCAAAAAAACAAAAAAAAAACAAAGATGAAAGGACTCATCAGCCATGCTAAAGTGCTAGGGTTTTTATCTGTAGGCCCTGGGAACTAGCAAAGGGCCCAAAGGACAGGAACAACATGGTCAGATTTGTATTCCTATAGCTCACTTGCTGCCAAAGGGAGGATAATGCCTATTCTAACCTATCTCACAAATCTATTGTAAAGTTCGAGCATAATCCATTCTTGATTATTCACGATGATGGGAATGTGGGAGAAGCATGAGCACCAAAACCCAAAAATAGTAGATAAGTTAAAATTTTTAATAATTGATTCCAGAATACATTTTTTTTTTGTGCACTGATTTATCTTTCTAATTATATTTCGCTTAGGATAAAATTAATTCCATTTGTATTCCTTTAACCTACACCAGCAGATGGCAGGAAGAAGTAGCCTGGATAATTACAATGTGGTGACAGAAGTCATTTTGAAATTTAAAGTTTACTATAATTAATTGGCAAAATAGAAAACAAAATACCGGTTGTGTAGTTATTTATCACTATTCATACTTTGCTTGTCTTCTTCAGTGAAGTAAAATGTTTTCCATCAGGAACTTTGATAAATGCTTTAGCTTCACCAGTTCCTTTTCTGCTCTGTTGTTCCGCATCCTGCTTTTCCCACATAACTTACGCCGTCCTATAGTTGTCCCGTCCCCACTCACTAATCCCCCATCCACACACATAGTTCTCCTGCCCTCTCCTCTCACAGGTTCTAGCTCCAGGATTAGGTCTTTCTGTACCTCTCTAGCCAAGCTTCTATTCTCTCTCCAGAACTTTGCTCACCCGGGAGTAAGGAGGTCTGTGTGTAATTGTCCAAAAAGACTAGTTGACATCAGATGGCATTTTAATTTTTAAATAATGTTTTTACTGTTTGACTTGTTAGCCTCTCCCAGTGCCGTCTGTACTCAGTCTTCAATCCTGTATTGGAGGGATGGAAGAGGATGTGGCCCCTTATTGTTTCCTTTACTCTGACCAGATTCCTGTTTAATAACTAGTTTACTTTTCTCCTTGGGCTACACTCGTACACAGCACTTTTGCTCTGCTCTCACCTCATTGTAAGATTTATGTACAGAGGCATCTGTCATCCCAGCTATTTCTAGAAGTGTCTTTTAAGGTATAGATCATTCATTCAAAAATATTTACTTGTGACCATGATGGAGTAACTAGTACCAGACTTAACCTTCCCACCATAAACAACTAGAAAATGGGGTATATAAGGGAAAAGATCTATGAAGCAGCTGGATATTGGACAGCAGGCGTGTTATCCAGAAGAGAAAGGAAACAAAGTGGTGAGTCCTGGAGGCACATTACTGACCATGGCACAGAGAGAAGAAACCCGGGGAAAGCATGGCAAATATCAGTGAGGTGAGAAAATGGATTTCATAGTTTAGGGAGACTAAGGTAGCTAGAATTTGAGGGAACATGCACTAGTGAGGAAGGAGCTAATCGGGGAAAGGTCCAGAAATCTGCATAGGAGTCCCCTTGAGTCTAAATACTAAATGGACATACATAGAAACTCCACAAAGCCAGGCCACTACTGGAGAGCTCTAAGCTGAACATTTCCCAGGTATCACATTCTATTCAGCCAGAAACATTGTTGAACCCCTGGAACATTCAGTAGAGATCCCAGAAGGACCACAACTTAAGGGGTAAACGTGCCCTAAAGTAAAGGCTACTCTAAACTCTTTCTAATAAATCACAAAAACAATCCTTAAAGGATCAAACAGATCCACAAATTATTTAGATGCCCAAAAAAACAAAGTTCAACCCTTTGGAAAAATACAACAGAATTAAGACACTCAACAGTGTAACCTTTGAAATATTCAGCCTCCAATCAAAAATCAATAGTCATGCAAAGAATCAAGAAAATGTAATCCATAACCAAGGGGGAAAAAAAATCAATCAAAATTGACCTGCAGAAATGGCAGGGATGGTGGAATTAGCAGAAAGGGATTTTAAAAGAACCATTATAAAATGCTCAGTGATTTAAAGAAAAACACGAATACGGTGAGGAGAAAAGTGGAAGATGTATAAAAGAACCAAATGGAAGTTTAAGAAATGAAAAATTCTTTTGATGGGCTTATCAGCAGAGTAGACATTACAAAAGGATCAGTATACTTGAAGATAGTAAGAGATAGCCTCTAAATTGAAGCATAGAGAAGAAAATGACCAAAATGCACAGAGCCTTTGTGATTTGAGACAAGGAATCTGTCATTTGTGTAATTGGAGTCTAAGAGTAAGAGTGGGTGAGGCACAAAACAATATTTGAAGACATAATGGCTGAATTTTTTTCAAATTTCATGAAAATTATAAATATATAGATCTAAGAATTTCAATGAACCCCAAGCAGGATAAGCATACTGTAAACAACAAAGCACATTGTAATCACATTCCTGCAAACCAATTAGAAACTCTTAAGTCTTTGAAACAGACATTACATATGTAAGGGGACAAAGATTGAATGCAGACTTCTTGTCAGAAACGATGCAAGCCACAAAAAAAAAAAAAAAAAAAAATCTAAAGTGCTTCAAAAATAATCTACATAGAATTCTGTATCTTTCCGATATGAAGGGGAAATAAAGACAGAAAAACAATAGCTGAGAGAACTTATCACCAGAAACTCACACTGCAAAAAGTATTGAAGTTCTTTAGGTGGAACCAAAATGATACTAGATGTTAACTCAGATCTACCCAAAGGAATGAAGAGCCCAGAAATGGCAAATACAAAGACTTAACTTCTATTTCTTAATTTCTTTAAAGGCAATTGATAGTTTAAGCAAAAATAACAGTATTGTAAGGTTTGTATAATATAGAAGTAAAATATGTAACAATAATAGCACAAAGGATAGGAAGAGAAATGAAAAAATACAATCGTAAAGTAAATTACACTTGTAAGTGAAGTGGTATAGTAATGTTTGAAAATAAGCTGTGATAAGTTGAAAGATGCTCATTGTCACTTCTAAAAACAGAAAAACGGGAGGGGCTCCTGGCTGGCCCAGGTGGTAGAGAGCATGCAACTCCTAAGTATCTCAGAGTAGTAAGTTTGAGCCCCACGTTGGGTGTAGAGATTACTTTAAAATCTTTTAAAAAATAGACAAAAGAGAGTTAACACATCGGTAGTGAGTATGAAGTAGAATACAGCTAATCCAAAACAAGATAGGGAAAGGGGAAAGAAATCAAGGAGTATTATAATGTCAGATAGTGATACTGATCTGAAGAAAATGCTCCATAAATGTTCTCACGTCTCTGCGTGATCGGGACTTTCTGGGCAAAGCTCTCTAGCGCCAGGATTAAAGAATGTTTGAATGGCAAACAAACCTTGCAAGTCCAAGACCTCTGGGGAGATTTAGGGACTTCTCCCTTGGACACATTTATTTACATTCTGGGGACTGTAAATCTAGAGACCTCCCTGCTCCCCCTGAGAGGATCCATTTACGTTACGATGCAAAGGTCACTAGGTCGTGTTTTCTCCCTCTCCCCCTCCCCCACCCCAGGGGGGAGGAGGGACAGCAGCTGTATGGGCTCCTATATAGACTCCCAATAATTCATCATTTGGAAGTTCCTCTCGTGTCACCCTGGGGGAGATTGGGACACGGAGAACTAATGTAATTGTGAGTAATTAAAAAGCTGGGTCTCTGATCCAGGAACATAGTATTCTTTGTCAGAATGAATATGTACTTAACAAAACTTGGGAATGGGGACATCTCCTGTAAGGTGGTGTGGGAAGACCTCTCTGAGGAGGAAACATCTGAGCAGAGACGGGAAGGAAGGAAGCCACACAAGACCAGAACACAGGAGACCATACTCTCTTCATTGGTTCTCCTAGTACCTGGCACACTTTGTCACACGTCAGCAAAATTTAAATAAATAAAGGTTCAAGAATATGACATTCTGGAAGGCTGGCCACTTGTGGCCAATATTCTTCATATGTATCCTATACGTTCAAGAATAGTTACATCTTCAGGCAAAACTACTTTTTAGCCACAGACTGGTTTACCAGGAAAAGATAGGATTAGTAGCCAAAATCAGTTAAAAAAAAAAAAAAAAGTTTCAAGCATAATTCAGCTTTCATTCCCTTAAATAAGCCCTTTGTCTACAAATTTAGGGTTGGGAACCACATAATGAAGTTTTAGTTGGGAGGCTAAGTTCTTTTTACAGAGCTGGAAAGAGATATCACTAAGTTGGTTTGGAAATGACTCTCATTTCTGTAAATGTGACCCACACAAATGCTGAGAAGAACAGATACGGTTGAAGAATACAGGCAGTAGGAATAATAAATAATGAACTTTAATTGGGCAATAATAGTACAATTCCCCATTATAGAGATAGAGGCATCCAGTGTGTCAGAAGCTTGCAGCCAAAAGACGAAAGGATGGAACGAAAAAAGCCAAAAAGCGACATATTCCTTGACTTTTGGCTGGAGCCCGGATAGGGTGACCTCTTTGGTCAAAAGACTTCTCATCCCTGTTTCACTAGGTCATTCCTTCCCTTGGTATGAATCATCTCTGAGAATCTAACAAACACATCATTGTCAAGAAGCTAAAAGCAATTGATTAGTTGTTCTGATAACACCTGTCAGTGAAATAACTCAGAGCACAAAACCCAGGCATTTAAGGAGTTGACAAGTATTATTAAACCTGTTTTGCAAGAGAAGAAGCTGGTTCAAAGAGGGAAAAGCTGTCAAAGGTAATACATCAGTAAGCGGCTCAGGCCTGCTGCCTTGCACAACGAGGCTCTAACCTCATGGCCTCTCAAGGCCCAGAAGACTGAGGGGCCATCTCTGAACAGTTAGCAGTGTTTTCTCCTGTGCAACTTTAAAATGTGACATTTTTAAAGCTACTAATTTGTTTTAAATTCAAATATATTTCTTATGACTGGTTTTCTCTGTTTGGGTTTTCTCCCCCATTCAGAAATACACCGTTCTTAATTTTTAAATGGTAGCAATGGTGTATTAACTACCAGTACTGCTCCCTCTTTAGTTTCCTTTGAGCAATTTAATTTGTCTTTGGCGCGCCCTGCTAAACCTTATGTTTGAATTGGGGCGAATCATAGCAATGCTTTCATCGAGGGGATGGTGCCTTGTGTAGATCCTTTCTTGAACCAGACCTTAATTTCATGATATTTCATAAGAGAGAGGAAAGCCTAATCCAAGGTAAATGAGGATTTATAACTCAGAAATGCTTCTGCCTATCGGCAACTGTAACTAACTTTCTAGTGCTTTCCACTCCAGTTCGTTTACCCTTAAAAAAATAAGCAGTAAACTGTCTTAGTCTGGGTTCAAGAGAAAGGGCACAAGACAAAGGCTTCAGTGCACATAAACTGTGCGGGTCTGTAATCCAGGGAGCAAGAAAAGCCTGTACAAAGATACCTGACGTGTTCAACTGGTCGCTCGATGCTGCGGGACAGCCTGGGGAACCATAACAAAGAAACAGAAACCCCTGGAATGGAAAGACTGGCATTGGGCAAGGCTCAGTTGGGCAGGTGGCACCCGCAAGAAGCCAGCGGGAGCCCAGGAAGAAGTGGTGGCAGGGATGCAGGGAGGCCAGATGAATCTGAAGTAGTAACCAGTGGCCTCCCATAATGCACAGATATATTCTTGTTGCACATACCTCTCTGTTGAAGTATATAAAGTAAAACATGAACTTTTGCTCCCTCTCTCCACCCTTTTCATGGATGCTTGTCATTAACATTTCATTTTCTGCGCATTTACATATCCTGTAAGAACATGTACATACATCTTTTTATTTTAAAAAATCGTGAGTTGGGGAGGTCCCCTCTACTTGCTAGATGCTGCCCTGATTCATGAATCGCTTAATAAAGCCAATTTGATCTAAAAAAACAAACAAACATGAATCAGATCATACTAACCTCGTGCTCCGACAGGTTTTTGTTTGTTTGTTTGTTTTCACTCATGTATTACTTGCATCAGGGTTAGGTCTTACTACATTGTCAGCAAGTTGATTTTGTCCTGTAGACGTATACTGGAAAATACCAATAGAACATTTGTTGAGGGGTGCCAGGGTGGCTCCGTCGATTGAGCTTCCGACTTCAGCTCAGGTCATGATCTCGCGGTTCGTGAGTTCGAGCCCCGCGTCGGGCTCGGTGCTGACAGCTCGGATTCTGTGTCTCCTTTTCTCTCTGCCCATCCCCCGCTTGTGCTCTGTCTCTCAAAAATAAATAAATCTAAAAAAGATTTTTTTTTTAAATAGAACATTTGTTGAATGAATGCATGAATGAAGGAATGATACTATGAGTTCTAGTTACAGTTCCTGCTTAGAGGACAGGAGTGGCTGCTAATATTGGGAATGCAGTGGGCGAGGTCTGGTAGAACATGAAATTGTCATTGCCAGACAATTGAACATCCCTGCCGGTCTCCTTCCCTTTCATCAACACCTCCACGTCCGCAGTTCAGAAGTAAGAATGGATGCTACACAGGGGAGACAGAAAAGAGATGTAGGGGAGGAAAAATAATTTTCCCTCTACCCTTCTCAGTTCTTGGCTGAGACCCCAGGAATAAAAGATTAACAGGAGAAAAACAAGTTTACTGGCCTGCATCCCCCAGGTATACATGGGAAATACCCAGAGGAAAATGAGTAACTCCCCAAGGCGATTAGGAATTCAGGATTCTTAATAGGAAAGGGGGAGGAAGGAAGGAGGCTTCTTAGGGGGAGAGCAAATGGCTTAGGAAAGACGAACTAGCCCTCAGTAGAACAAATAGATAAGACAACATTTGTGACAACGTTTATCTGGGTGTGATGTTGACTTCTAGCCTCCTCTCCTGTGACAGGAGTCCATCTTTGCTGGTGGATGAAACTCCTGGGGAGGGGATTCATGGCCATTGAGTCCTTTCGGGGGACTGGTCTATAGGCAGATAAGGGCAGTTCAGAGAAAGCCTCTCCCTCCATTTGCTACTTTTCACGTGCTTACCACTCAACATAATCAATATACCGAAGTGGCGTATTTGGGCAGCATGTCTTGTCCCCCAGTCGTATTTTGGGGTGGCATTTCCTGCCACCCTTCAGAGACAAGGGAAAACTCTTTTAAAAATTCACTCAGTCAAATATTTTATCAGCCCCATGCTAAGTGGCGAGCCCTCCGGATAAAATGGAGAACATGACAGACTTGGTCCTTGTCCTCACACAGGGAAAGTCCACAGTTAAAGGAAGAAAGAAAGAAGAATAGGGCATAGATGCGGAAAGAAATGGGTAGGGTTCCAAAGGAGTGAGAAATTTCAGTGATGGCTAAATTAGTACAGTGCTTGTGTTAATATAAGTTGTTTAGAAAGGAGTTTAAATCCCAGCCATCTGCTCTCACGTCAAACACATACACACTGTACCCCCGATTTCACTCCTCCGTCCCATATATATACATCCCAATAATCATCTGCTGATATATTTTTCATGATTTCCCACAGTCAATAATAAAAAAATATACCTGATTCAAACCAGTGAATTGTGACTCAGATCTAACTACGAATATAGTGGAAATCTTAAGTTTCTTTACCGACAGTCTTACTAATTAAGTTATTTGCCTGTTTTTAGCCACATTGGATATTTTTTTTTTCTTTTTGAGGTTGTTATGGATGTTGTTTGTAGCAGCATCAATAAGCCAAGAATTCACATACTCAGTCGCACAGATTACTCATCATTGCCTGTTCATAACAGAATCCTAAAATGTTTAAGATTTCTGATGCAAATCAAAATCTCATCATCACTTGTCATTGCTAAATTAAATGACAGGATAATAACATTACATTAAAACCATTTTTCTCTTGATTGAGTACCTTTTTCAGAAGTGAACCTTGTAGATGGATTTTTTTCATCAGTACTATAAATGCATTTAGAATAGGAGATAAAAATAGAATTGAAAGGGGAGGAGTGGAATAGAATGTTTTCAAATTATTGATGAGTCTCTTTTGAATCTCAAATAACCATATTTGACACTGCACTGCTTGGGAATGGAGTCATTTAGCCCAGTTTATTGAGATTTTTTAGAACCACATAAAGGAGGTGCACAGGTTGAACTTGGTCGTTCTCGACACAGTCACGTGTTCTTGGCATTAGCCATCAGTCATTCCATCGCAAACAGGCTGTTAGTGACCTGTAGGAATTGGCATTGTTCTGTTACTCTATAATTAGGAATAAGAACTGGTTTCAGAAAGATCACAGCGTAGGTGGGAAATGAATATAAATTACAAATCTGCCAGGACAGAGTAGGTTCTCAATTGACTTACTGTCGTGAACTGCTCTCTTGGCCTTTCTTTCCCATCTAAAGCTAATTAACCTTTTCGGTCACACCTGCCATCCTCCCATCTGGTCCGTCTAGCCCACTTCTTTGTGGCCACCCGGTCCTCGTGCCACTGGTGCCCATCTTCTTCACTTGCCCTTCTACCAAGGGCTCTTTCCATTCTCAAGTCTTCTGTCCTTCAAAGATTTGTTTCTTCACATTTTCCACTTTGATGTTACGAAAATCATATCCTAGAGAAAACCTTTTACCCTGACTTTTTGTCTCCTTTAGTACTACCCTCATTAGGCAGTAACAGGTCAGTAAAAAAATCCTTAGCTCTTGGAGAAGTCCCTAAAAATGCAGACGGAAACAAGATTGGCTAGGAGTTGACAATAGTTGAATCTGGGTGATGAGTGCATGGGGGTAGAGAAGTTAATATACTGTTTTCTCTAGTTTTGTATGTTTGAAATTTCCTATAGTAAAAATTTTAAACTAGGTTCTTCAGACTCCGTTTTTTGTTTTTGTTTTTTAATAGATGCTGTTTTTGAGTCAGTACATGAAATGGGCGGTAAACAGGAGGGACTGGGGCTAACACCTGATCCTGTCACTGAAATGCCCCACTCCCACCCCACCTGCAAGGAAACAAGTGTGATTCCTTAGTGCCTAGAATTGAAACTTCCTCCTTCTCCGTAGGTCCTGAACATGGGTACCAGAATCCTGCTACACTTCCTACCTCTTGTTAAAGTGACCAGATCTATCTGTACAGAAACACACATTAACTTGGTCTCATTTATCAAGTCCCATGGTGAATTAAGGTCTGTGCTGGGGGCACTGAGAAGCAGGAATCTGAAGTTACCTCCCTCCAAAAGCTCCCCATCATGGAAAACAAAGGCACCTACGAACACCCCTGATGCAGTACAGACACTAGGAACTGTCATCTGAAGTGGAGCTTCAGTAGCGTGGCTGTGGGACTGTAGGGAAGTAAAGAATCCCGTCAGCAGATGCGTTCTAGAAGGTGATGCCAACCACTGAGTGCTATCGCTTTTTTATGTTTGCTTATTTTTGAGAGAGAAAGACAGAGGGAGTGCAAGCCAGGGGAGGGGCAGGGAGAGAGGGAGAGAGGGAGACAGAGGATCTGAAACGGGCTCTGCGCTGACAGCAGAGAACCCAGTGTGGGTCTTGAACTCATGAACCATGAGATCATGACGTGAGCTGAAGTCAGACGCCGAACCGACTGAGCCACCCAGGCGCCCTGAATGTTACCTTAAAGGAAAAGATAATCTCTGCTTCTGATTGCTAAGACTAGAGCTCCTTCAGAGAACCTTCCTTCTCTCTTCTGAAGAACTTAAAGTGATTGCAGTTACCAATGTGCCTTTTTTTCCTTCTCTTTTTAAATTATGATAGCCTTACTTCTCGTTTGCCCAAAACTGGTGAAACCATTCATGGACATAAGTTTTTTATTGGCTTTGGAGGGAAAGGTGCCAACCAGTGTGTCCAAGCTGCTAGGCTCGGAGCAAAGACATCCATGGTGTGCAAGGTAAGTGTAAACTACAGTGGAGAGGCTCCTAGAGGCAAGAGTCTGTTTTTAAGATTTGAGTTGTTTTTATTTTTTAACCGTTTGAAAGTGAACAATTCAGTGCCATTTAGTACATTCCCAGTGTTGTTGGACAACCACTATTCTCTTTAGTTCCAGAACAATTCTATCATTCCAAAGTAAAATTCCTTACCATTAAGCAGTTTCTCCCGATCCCCCCCCACCCCACTCCCACCCCCAGACCCTCACCACCACCATCTGTCTCTGTGGATTTATCTATTTGGATATTTCCTAGAGATGGAATCCTAGGATACGCGACATTTTGTGTCTGGCTTATTTCACCTAACGTAGTATTTTCAAAGTCCATCTACCTTATAGCATGTACTATTTTTTTTCCTTTTGTGGCGGAATAATATCCCATTGTACATACCATTATCTGTCTATCCATTTGTCTGTTGATGGACACTTGAGCTGTTTCTACCTCCTGACTATTGTGAATATGCTGCTGGAAACATGCATTTACATGTACTTGCTTTTGAGTATCTGGTTTGTTCTTTTTTTTTTTTTTTTTTTTTTTTTGGTAGTTCCTTGTTAAAGATTTAAACAGGAGAGGATAATCTTCCTTGTCCTTTAGATTGCTTTCTACCTCCGTGTGTCCTCTGGGAAGTAGCAGGCCTCAAATAACTTAATTATGCACGTCTTTAACTTGCTGGGCTTCCAAGTGAAGGATGAGAAGTGAGAGGAATTCGCCTGCCCCACTGAGTTTCTGTATGCCAGCTTCTGAACGACAGAAGTTAATCCTGCTTTTAGCAGTTTTCGCTGCAACACAGCTCTTGGAAAGTCGGTGTAATAACTTGTGATTCACTCGTGTAGCTCTTAAGTTATTTCTTCTAATGCTAGCCCTTGGATCAGAAAGGAATCTGGGCTTTACTGAACTACCCATAACTAATTTTTAGGCATAATTCTTTTTGCAGGAATATAAGGAAATGGTATGTAAAATAGCCCCTATTTCTATCCATCCGTCTGAAATTATTTGAAAATAAGACAAAATTGGCTGCCAGAGGTTCAATGTTTGCATGTTTAATGAAATTTTAAGGTGCTTGCATCACTGGTGTAACAAAAAAGATAATTTACTTTAGAAAAGCTAGACTCGGTCTACACAGTAAAAGATAAGAGGAATCTGAGAAATTTAAAAGAATGAGCCCTCTCCTGTAGGCTGGGTCATTTTTACCAAAATGTCTCTGAAATGTCACTTCCCAGTGCACACAGCACTCTTCTCTCCATGGGAGTCTTTAAATGATGTACAAACGATAAGCGATTATCATTTCATCTGCTAATGAACTGCAGTTTTATTTCTAATTTATGATTAACACGATATAATTCTCATCTGGCTGTTTGGTCAAAAACATCACATGAAGCACAAGATTCAAAGTAAGAAACCCTCGTTTGCTAAGGTTGAACTCTTGATCGATTTTAAGTGTCAATCATCCATGAATTATTGATGACCCATTACATGCTAGGAATTGTGGGGCGAGGAGAGGGAGCTGTAGGCCTGACCTCTCCTGTACTTGATTAGAAATGAAGGGTTTGGGGAGTCATCAGATGGTGCTGACTTAACGGGGGCTTGGGAACTGGAAAGAGGACGATATTTCCTGGCTGGGAAAACGTGGACAGAGAATGGGTATTGGAAGCAAAGTACCAAAAATGGCTGCTCTGGGAAGAGAGGAGTTCCCTAGAGCGGAGCCGTAAAAGGAGAGATTAGAGAACCCCTCTTGGAAGCTTCATAAATGCTATTCATGTAGCCATGAAAGTCAAAATTGGATGTCCCCTGGGATCTCATCCAACTCGAAGATTGAGATTGGTGTTATTTTGGGTCTGTTGAATTTGAGGCAAAGAGAAACGCAAAATAGAAATATTTGAGTTGTGGAAGTGAACTTGGGAAGTGAATCATGCAACCATCAGGAGTGGATGTGAGAGGAATAGACAGCAGAGGGCTGTATTTGGGGAAATGTTACAGTTAGGAGTTTGATAAAGCAGTGGTGCTGTCTTATTCCAGTCCGTGTATGACAGTTTGTGTTAGCACCTGTGCAGTTTGGAAAGTGCTTTATATCTACTGTGCCCCTGATGCAGTCATCTGCTGTCCAGCCCCGTGCTAGGCTTCAGCATGGGTATCTGTACAGAGAGGATAAGAAAGCATGGCTTCAGCCAAAACCCATACGGGGTGCTTTTGCTTAGATAACCTGGAACCTTTAGACACATATTTCTTTAGCTTAATGTTCTTAGACTTCTCTATATATCTGTACATGTCTATAGATATATGTAGATAGATAGGTGATGTATTTGATATAGGTATAGATATATATATAGATATAGACATTTTTTTAAGTAGATTTCATGCCCAGCGTGGAGCCCAACGTAGGGCTTGAACTCACAACTCTGAGATCAAGACATGAGCTGAGACCAAGAGTCAGACACTTAACTGACTTTACAGTATTCTTAGACCTGTTAAAGAGAAAAATATCTTAGGGGTGCCTGGGTGGCTCAGTCGGTTGGGCATCCAACTTCAGCTCAGGTCATGATCTCACAGCTTGTGGGTTTGAGCCCTTCCTCAAGCTCTGTGCTGACAGCTCAGAGCCTGAAGTCTGCTTTGGTCTCTGTGTCTCCATCTCTCTCTCTGCCCCTCCCCTGCTCGTGCTCTTTCTCTTAAAAATAAACAAACATTAAAAAAAATTTTTTTTAAGAAAAATTGGTGCGCCTGGGTGGCTCAGTCGGTTAAGTGTCCAACTTCAGCTCAGGTCATAATCTCACAGTTCGTGAATTCGAGCCCCACATCAGGCTCTATGCTGACAGCTCAGAGCCTGGAGCCTGCTTCAGATTCTGTGCCTCCCTGTCTCTGTGCCCCTTCCCCGCTCACGCTATGTCTGTCTGTCTGTCTGTCTGTCTCTCTCTCTCTCTCAAAAATAAACATTTAAAAAAATTTTTTTAAGAAAAATATCTTTTATAGTAGAAGGTATCATTATCCATTAATCTTGATATTTTTTCCATTGGTGAAGTATTTTCTTATTAAGTAAATTAGCCAACCTGCTGTATAGCAGTTTTTTAAAGATGACGACTTTCAAGTGGAAACCAAAATCATGACATTACTCCAGATAAAAATGAAGAGATGGAGCAAAAGAAAAACAGGTAGAAAATTTCCTACAGTTTTCTTAGCAACATTTACTTACCTACTACTACCCTGCAACAAACTAAAATTCAAGCTCTGGTGAAGTAAGACTGATGGCACATGCAAAACATCTTCTTTTGAGCTCAGGGGAATTATTTGCCAAGATACTGTGATGAGGACTGTTAAGCAAGAGTCCGTCGATATGTATCCAGCACAACGTATAATAATGAAACACTTCAAGTTGTTAAGAGTTGTACAGTCAGTACTCAACTGAGTCGTGGGCCCAAGGCCACAGTCGAAGGATAACTGGAAATGATATTTTCAGATTAAAAATCTAGGCAGATATCATAGAAAACGAAAGGCTTCTTGGCAGGGCAGAGTCTGTTAGAATACCTTTCATAATACCTGATTTTTGTGTTTCCTCTTCCACCATTCCATTGAAGATAAATGTTGGAGGAGGAAGTTGTTTCTAGATATCCAAAACTGGCTGCTAGGGAGGACCTTGGGAGAATAAAGAGTTCAAGTTGTGGTTGCCTGGAATGAGCCCAAAGACCCTGCTTCTTGTGCAGTGGAAAGGAACCCTGAGCAGGCAAGGACCCAAATAACCCCGATCTCAAATCAGCCAACTGGGAGGACCCTCAAGGACCCTGGTCTTGCTTTCCTCAAACATGACATTATCAAAACTCACTAGGTCCATCTGGCTGGCTCATTTGGTAGAGCATGTGACTCTTGATCTTGGTGTCATGACTTAAGCCCCACATTGGGCATAAAGCTTACTTAAAAAAAAAAAAAGACAGGGCACCTGGGTAGCTCAGTCAGTTGAGCGCTGACTTCAGTTCAGGTCATGATCTCACAGTTTGTGAGTTCAAGCCCCACATCGGGCTCTGTGCTGACAGCTCAGAGCCTACAGCCTACTTCAGATCCTGTATCTCCCCCTCTCTCTCTGCCCCTCCCCAACTCACGCTCTCTCTCTCTCCCTCAAAAAGAAAATAAATATTAAAAAAATGTTAATGAAAATAAAAAGGTAAAAGAAAAAAAAACTAATAAAAACAGCTGTGTGTTTTCCCTGAGGAATGGGCAGATATTAAGCTCTGTGACAGAGGCAGTATATTAGAGCCACGCATTCAAGGTCTGACCCTCAGGCATCCTGCAAACTGTCAGTGGTGTGGACAGTACAGAAATTGAGAATAAGCAATTAGAAATATTTATAGCAATTTTACAGAGGAATTTTATAGCTGTTGAATATAATAGTAATAATAAATTAAGCCTTGTATTTTGTAGGATTTTTTTCTGTTTTTATTTGTTATATTTTATGGAATTATTAGTCCACAATGGATTGAAAATGAAAAAAGAAAAAAAAAACTGAGCCTTCACTACAGATGGTTTGAAAAGCAGTATATTAGAGTACTCATCATCTTAACCAAAAAGGTGCCTTGTCAGTTAGATTACTGTGGGACAGTCAACTGTGCAGTAAGATTTAGTTTTCAAAGATCAAAAATTAGTCACCATCCCTTTCCAAGTAATCCCATTCCAGGAATGAAGTGAAATTTGTCCTTTCCTGAGCTCTGCTGTAGGACAACTGGCTAGAACTAATGGTTATATTGATTGGAATGCTTGGCCACATGTCCAAACACAGGGTACCCTATGACCCTAACCAAATAATGTGTGTCTCATATAGGAAGAATGGAAGAAATAATTGGGTTACCACCAACTCACCTCCACTCTTGGATAAGCAGGCCTTATGCTTATGCTGATTGTAGCATTAATTCTGTATGTTAAGGGCCATTATGAAGCTAAACACCCATTTAGATAGGATTTAAACCACCAGCTAGCTTAAACAAGTGGAATCGTATATATTCTTCTTTCCTCTTTTAGGCAAAGCCACAAGGAACAAGTTAAAAAAAAATAATATTCTGAGGGACTTATTCAAAAAAGCAACTGCCAGGTTTTGTCATAGGACAACAAATGCATGTTAGTATCCCTAACCTGCTGTTCATTAGGACTTTCGGGACTGAAATGTCACAGAATGTCTTGAGTCACAAATATTAAATTGTGTTCAACTTCATTTGAGTGTTAATTATGTTTTTGTGCACTCTACCTTTGAAAGTTGGCAATCTGTTTTAATATATGTGATAAATTTCTTAGCAGAATATTCAACTTCATGTGACCTTGAGTACGGTATCTTGGTCCTCTAGGTTTTATTTTCCTCAACTATGTGTTGATGGATAGAATTACTAGATGTTTTCTACCATCCAAGGATTCCAAGAAGCCCATTTCTCAGCCATTTTGAAATGTGGATGTTTGTTTGTTATAAATGTAGTGCTAACTGAAGTTACCTTCCTCAGCATTAGGTCACGGTTCTGGACTATGGAAGCCATGACTGGCTCTCCCTCAATGCAGAGAGCCTTCTCGGTGGTAAGAGTGAAGGAAATATCTCAGTAGCCTTAGCTGGAGGAAATGTTCTTGCTCCTGATACAGCCAGCCCTTTTGTTTTCTGTGATTCTAATTTACATCTCCCTATAGCTGCATTATCCAAGATGGTAGCCACTAGCCACGTGCAGCTAGATTTAATTGTAATTAAAATAAAAGTGTAAATTGAGTTGCTCAATCATACTGGCTGCATTTCAAGTGCCTGTTTCGGGCAGCACAGTTAGAGAACGTTTCATCCTTGCAGAAAGTTCTATTCAGCTGCATTGCTCTACAGTCTTCAGGGTAGAGCTAAGCCTGGGATTTCCTGAAGAGCCTCTCGGGTTCTAGGAGTTGCCTTAGCATAAGTGCAAGTAGTTGTCCATAATTGCCAATGACCTGGCTTCTTTCACCTGGAACAGGCTCCCTCAGACTATGGTTTTCCCAGAATCCTTCTACCCAAAAGTGGTTTTCGCAGAACCCTTTTACCCGAAAGTATTTCACTGCTACTATCTGAAAGGATAGTGTAGGAGTGCCTTCAAGAGGGCTGTTTAGGAGCAAAACCTTCTATAGACCCTTTTGGCAGCCACTGCTAGGAGAGTCTGAGTGCCTGTGGTCACATCCCTTTAAGAATGATAAGATAGGGGCGCCTGGGTGGCTCAGTTGGCTAAGCATCTGACTTCAGCTCAGGTCACGATCTTGCGGTTCGTGAGTTTGAGCCTCCCCCACTGTCAGCCTGCGCTCACAGCTCAGAGCCTAGAGCCTGCTTCGGATTCTGTGTCTTCCTCTCTCTCTCTACCCCTCCCCTGCTCTCTCTCTTTCTCTCAAAAATAAACAAACATTAAAAAATTTTTTAAGAATGATAAAATAGGCCCAAAAAAATAAAGAGGCAACGAAGATGACCAAATACTTATGAACACATTTCACATACAGGGCTTGAGTCTTGCTAAGCTAGAGTCTCCAATAAGCTTTAGGAAGGCTAGAGCTTTAGGGAGATTGTTTAGGCAAACAACATAAGATGATATTCAATTAAATGTTTAATGGTATCTATTAGGAATGCTCTAGGAGTTTAGGAAATGAGAGCATTAAGAAGGGCTAGAATAGGGAAGGTAGGCTTTAAGTTGTGCTTGAAAAACAGGTAAGGTTTGATTAGGTGGAGAGAGGAAAGGACTTCCAAGTTCTCAGAAGGCAAGGAAATAGACACGACTGAATTGTATTCACCTTGTGTTTTAACACAAATGATCATACCAAGTTAACAGTGCTTTTCTACTGACCACTCTGTAGAACAGAGAAATCCAACTACTTTTGCCAAATAAGAGTGTTAGAAAGAGAAGCCAGCAAAGCAAGGGGGAGCGAGCCTAGCCACGTGAAAATGAGACCAGAGTCAGCAAACACAAGCGCAGCAATCTTTGTAGCTTTACGATACCTTGATCCCAGTGTTGGACCCTGATGGGCCCCTCGCCCCCAGCAGATTCTGTAGGCGACACTCCTCCGTGTTCCCACTTAGCTGACTTCCCACCCCAGCGCCAGGCAGGACTGTGCTCTCCCTTTTCATTTCTTCCACGCAAAGCTTTACGCGCACTGTCCCAGCGGGCCGAGGCTGGAGTCATTGCAATCACCTGGTGCGCCTGCCTAGGTCTCACCTGCACAGGGCCTGGTTCAATTGATGTGGCGTGTAACCCGAGCACCCGGATGTCTGTAAACTTCTCGGGAGCTACCGATGCACAGCGAAGGCTGAGAACTATCTGTTTCCTACCTGCCAGAGAGAACCCACCCCGTCCCACCCTACCTAGCTCAGGTGGAACAATTTGCAGCAAAATATAAAGCATTTTAATTAGCTCGATAACGGCAGAAACAAATTCGATTCCAAGTTTCCTGACTTCCACACGCACTATTTTGCTTCACGGCCAAGATACTTACACTTCAAGTTCTCTTGCCAGGTTGATAAGCAAAATGTGACCGGGAAAACAGGGAAGACTCCAGAGACACCTATGAAGGTTCCTTTATGACATTATTTCACGTCCTTTTTATTTCAAGGACCTTCCCTTTGCATCATTCACTGTGATTTTCAAGGTAGCGTCACGCAGCTGTCAGTGGTAATCATTGCAGGACACCTGCTTGGGTTCTGTTCCTGTGACTCCTGGTTATCAGTGTCCAGCGACTGGGGAAGAGGCTTACATTCGAGTCAGAAGTAAGCACAGGGGATGGGGAAGTGTTCACTTCGCTCCACCTTTTTTAAAGGAAATCCAGCAGAATAAATGATTGTGTAAGAGGTTCGAGGATGGGGAAATCGGGAAAATGGCGTTCTTTTAGTATTACACAGCACAAGGCATCTGTGCGACTCTGTAATGCAGAAAGAAAGGACTCAGATCTCTGTTGCCTTTTTGTCTACATTTCGATGTAATATGTATGTCTAAGACACAGACATCCTCCCAGTTGGCTCTGTTATTCTTGTGGAAGCAACGGGATACATGGTTACATTAAACAGCATTAGTTACACCATTAATGGAGATGTTACGTTTTTATTATAATAATAGTAATGCAGTCTTATTTTTTAAATAATTTAATGCACCCACAGGCTTGCTTCCATGATCAAGTGCTCTTCTGTTTGAAAATAGGGAGCAACAGGAAGAATTGGAAGCATCAGGGAGAACCAGATGGACAGGAAAGTAGTTTATAAGATTGAATCCAAGAAGCAGGAGCCCTGCCCCTCCCCGCAAGGGAAGCTGCCCTGGTAGCAGCAGTAACTGCCATGGTGATGATGAGGATGGCGACGACAATGATAATGACAGTGATAGCACCAAGCCATTATTTAATCCTTTACGGTTTTAAGCACACTTCATGCATGTTATTTTATCCTCACAGGTGCTGTGACTTTCCAGATAAGGAAACTGAGGGCAAGAGGCAGTTAAAAGCAACCTTCCCAGGGGCGCTTTGGTGGCTAAGTCAGTTGAGCGTCCAACTTCGCCTCAGGTCATGGTCTCAACCATTCGTGAGCTCGAGTCCTGCATGGGGCTCTCTGCTGTCAGCACACAGCCCACTTTGGATCCTCTGTCCCCTCCATCCTCTCTCTGCCCCACCCCAGCTCGCACTCTCTCTGTTTCTCTCTCTCTCTCTCAAAAATAAACATTTTTTAAAAAAATGTGGCTTGCCCAAAACCACACAGGCGGTGTGAGGGCACTTCTGACTTCCATGACACAAGTGCAAAGGTCGTCTTCCTGTTCTCAGGCTTCTTATCACTCCTTTTACTTTGTAATGTATCTCCACAACCCAAATGCAAAGTTAACAGGGCTAAGGTTGACTTCTGTAAATCCTCAGCAGTGCTGTTACTTTTCCATTATTTTTTAGTTACGAGATTTTTATTTTTGTCATGGGAATATCAAAGAAGGCAAAAGCAAAGTATTTTGTTTCACCTCTCACGTAGAGCTTAGAACACCAGCCAACAGGTTTGCCAGGAAGTCACTATTGGAATAAATCTGGAACCATAACCGTCAGCAAGGGACGCAGCCCATCAGGTGATTCCCCAAGCAGAAGAAGACAGCTACTGCAGCCACTAAAATACCACTGCAGCAAGTCTGAGCAGGCCGTCCCTTCCTCATTATGCCTCGGATGCGCCTGATATTCCACTTGGTGTGACGGGTGTCTCTGTACGCCTTCTTTTCCCTGCAGTATTATCAGTTTCTTGAAGGCAAAGCCAAATGTTTTGGGATTGCCTCCTCCTCTCCAACAATTCTCCCTAATCCCTGCACTTCCAAATGTTTATATCATCACCACCATTTATCAGACATGCCTTTGGTGTTCACCTTAAACAGATTTTGCCTGTATTAAACTGATAGGAAAGGGGAGAAGTTTCTTTGCTCTAATTTGTACCGGGCCCCACATGCTGAGGAATGGCCTTCCTTTAATCCCTACAATATTCTTGTAGTGATGCTTTCCCCAACTATATCACATCTTTTTTTTTTTTAATGTTTATTTATTTTTAGAGACAGAGAGCAGGGAGGAGCAGAGAGAGAGGGAGAGAGAGAATCCCAAGCAGGCTCCGCACGGTCAACACAGGGCCTGACGCAGGGCTCGATCCCATGAACTGTGAGATCATGACTTGAGCTGAAATCAAGAGTTAGATGCTTAACCGACTGAGCCACCCAGGCGTCCCTCCCAACTATATCACATCTTGATTGCCCATGGGAGAGAGTTAAATAATGTTTAAAAACAGATGAGAAAACAGTTTGTTTCTGGTATGAATCTTTGACCTAAGAAATGGGATGCTTTGGTAGATAAATGGCCAGCCTCCCACCAAGAAAACCTTTGACAAATGACCTCCCTCCACCGGGCACTCTCCCCCACAGCAGTGCTTTATAGTGGACACTCTTCTTTGTAGAGACAGGAATTCTGCTCATAAGAAATTATTATATATTATTTGAGATTATTGCCTACTCAGCATTTCTACCAGAAAAGCAGCACAGGGAAAAGTGTTCTTTGAGAAAGAAGCTCTCGGAGGAGGCATTTAAATTGGGTCAGCAAACTACCGCCCATGGAGCAAATCTTGCCTACCATGTGTTTTTATAAAGTTTTACTGGAACACAGCTACATCCATTTGTTTACAGATTTTCTTCGGCTGCTTTCACACTGCAACAGCAGAGCTGAATCGCTGCAAAAGAGACCATCTGACGAAAAGTGTCCGAACTATTACCCATCCGGCCTTTTATGGAAAAAAAAATTTTCCAACCCCTGATCTAGACCATCCAAAATCTTACCGGGAAATTGTATCTTCACTCATTGAGGAACTTGACCCAAGTAAGCTCCTAGGTTTCTTTCTATCGATATATCCAGAGGGGAACAATTTTCTGTGGAAAGGCAGAACTCACCAGGAGTGGCCGAGACCCAGACAGATACATGATCCAATGACGCGGTTCTCACCTGCAGGACAGAAAAGTAGTTCAGGAGTGAAGCCTAAAAGCCTACGGGTGCCAAGAAGGTAACATAAATTGCAATAGGCCTTGTAGGGGCTGTGGTCAACTAGACAGCATGGACTCACTCACCTTTGGGGCAGATCCAGCTGGGTTCCCTTGCAGGAATGTGGGCCCAGCGTTACCAGAACATCTGAATTTTCAGGACCTCCTGGAAACTTGTTTTTGTGAAGCCTCCTAATACTTAAATGGTGACAGCTGATTAAAATTTAAAATACAATGGGAGAAAACAACTATAACACTGTATGTCAACTATACTGGAATTAAAATCATAAAAATAGGAGGGCATCCACACAAAAACCTGCACATGAATATTCACAGGAGCCTAAATTTATAATTACCCAAATTTGGAAGCAACCCAAGATGTCCTTCGGTGGGTGAATGGATAAAGTGCAGAACGTCCATACCATGGAAATTTTTCAGCACTAAAAAGAAATGAGTGATCAAGCCATAAAAAAGACATGCAGGAAACTCATATATTTACTAAGTGAAAGAAGCCCGTCTTAAAAGGTTACATATTATATGATTCCAATGATACGGCATTCTGGAACAGACAAAACTATGGAGACAGTAGAAAGATCAGTGGTTGCCAAGGACTTGGAGGGAGAGAGGGATGAATAGGCAGAGCACGAAAGGCTTTCAGGGCAGTGAATCCATCTGGATAAGATTGTAATGGTGGATAAGTGTCTATACATTTGTCAGAACCCATAGAATGTACAACACCAGAGCGAACCCTAATGTAAACTATGGAGTTTGGGTGATAATGATGTGTCAACCTAGGAACGATGGTTGTAACAAAGCTGCCACCCTAATTATGTTGTATATGAATGGAAGAGGAGTGAGTGTCCAAGGAAAAACTGAAAGATCACTAGCAGAATGCATGCTGGGACTCAAGAACGACAGACTTTCACTACACCAAGTTACCCAAGTTAGCGACAGCTTTTTAAATTCCCCCTTCTCTGCCCCCATCCCATGTCAAAGAAGACTCTAAAATACCAGGCAAGTCATGACAAAGATGCCCTCATTTATAGTGAAGTACAAACAACTGAGATTCTTCATAAATATTGAGGGCCGTTGATGGTGGACAGCACAGTGGTGATTTCCACAGGAACAGATCAAAATGAGAGCAAAGTGATTGAACTTGGGACAGTCATTTAATGCTTCACGTTTTAGGTTGGATGCAAGTGGAACATTAATATATAACAATTATTTGGGCTGAAATCAAGTCTAGCATCTTACATTAAGAAGATTAATTAGCTAATGTTTATAAAGTACTGTGCAGATATGCCCTTTTAAAATGCTAAGTATTCTAAAAACTACATTGTAGCATTTTACTAAATGTAAAAGATCTAACATTCATCATTTCTTTGGTACAGGTTGGCAAAGATTCTTTTGGCAATGATTATATAGAAAACTTAAAACAGAATGATATTTCTACAGGTAAAATTTCATCTTTTTTAAAGTTAGTTTTTATGACTTTCCTCTGGGATCTGGTTACAAGAAAAGTTGAATATAGAATAGAATTATTAGATCCTCCTCTGGTGGCCAGAGAATTTTTATGCACAGCTCTGTCTCATCTTGCTTAAATGTCGTTTGGTTAATTCTTTCATGTACATTCCTCCAGATGGGAATAAAATGATAGGAGATTACAAACCTTCATCTCATGGAAATGTTTCTAAAGCAGGTGACAAGAGAAAACAGGTGCTACATTCACAAAAGATATTTTAAGAAAAGTCATTGAATGTCATGGCTGGAAATGATCTTAGAAACCACCGAAGCCGATACCATTGTTGCACAAAAGAGAAACGAAGGCCAGATCAGTTCTCAATTTGTCCAAGAGCACACAGCTAGTTGGAGCTAGAGCCAGGAGTAGAATGCAGGTCTTTGGCTCCATTTCAAGGCTTTTTTGCCGCTGCCAGAGGCTGCCTGATCAACATTTCCATTTACGCTCCAGACCATAATGCTTCATGAGACACAAAGTTTATGAAGAAACACAAACAAGTGCATTGCATAGGTTTGACTTTAATCTCTCATCTGAAGCCTATCATTTCTTTCACTGAAGAAAAAAAGAAATGGTGGTCTAGAAAAATGCATGTGGATATGCTATGAGTAATTTGGGTGATTTGGCAGTGGGGGGGTCTGCTGGGTTGTTACTAATGCAGAACGAAGGTGCAACAAAGTAAAGACTTCTGTCTTCCTTGTTGTATAGGTGATGGGTATAAATTAGCGGTAATTAGTTATTTCTTTTATCATCCCAGATGGCTAAAGGTTAAAAAGCTTTTCCAGCGATTAGTAGTGCATTGAAATCGCTAAAATAGATTGTCCGTGCCAGGCTGTATATACATGATTGTAATTTCTTTTTTCTTTTAGAATTTACATATCAGACTCAAGATGCTGCTACAGGAACTGCTTCTATAATTGTCAATAATGAAGGTACGTGTTTCGCATATTAGAGTGTCATTTCAGGAAGCAGTTCATGTCCAGAACTAGAACAGAAGCATCAGTTTTTACTCTAATCCTATGGATTTCTTACTATGCCCACCAGTCTAAGGCCTAAAGTGTGGTCTTTCTAGTTTAAAAAATGAATGCTTCCCTTTATTTATACTTCCCAGGTTGATCATTTAAATATAAAATTGTCCATCCAATACATATGAAGTGTTATAGTTGCCTCAAAATAATATTTATATCCTATAATGTCCCATTACCCTTCACGTGAACTCAGAATTGATATTTGTCTCTAAAAGCAGTTAAGTATTCATCCATCATTTCAGTTATACTAGGTAAATAAATGTAAATAGATAGGTGCACAAGGAAGTTGATGAATCATATTTATAGAATATTTACTGAGCAAATGGCAGCAACTAATTACTTCCAACTTATCATTAGCATTCAATTTTGTCTGCTCTTTAAACGGCAATCAAATCTTAAAAGTCTATATATACAACCATGTCAGTCTGTCACAGGGCCTTGGCGACAGTTGAAACATTTGTCTTTAAAAACAGTAACTTCCCTTTACCCTCAAGTAAAGTTTTCATAATTTCTTCCCACTATTTTAAGTATAAAAATAAGATTTTTTTCTTGGAATGCCCAGCATTCCAAGGGGCACCTAGGACAGAACCTAGTGCATTGTGGGCAGTGTGCACTGTGTGAAATTAGGATTTGTCAAAGTAACATCTTTTTTTTGTTTAAAGTTTATTTACTTTGAGAGAAAGAAAGGTTGGGAGCGGGGATGGGTAGAGAGAGGGAGAGAGAGAATCCCAAGCAGGCTCCCTGCTGCTAGCCCAGAGCCCATTGTGGGGCTCAATCTCATGAACCGTGAGACCATGACCTGAGCCGAGATCAAGAGCCACTCAACCGACTGAGCCACCCAGGCCCATGCCCAGCCCCTGTCATAATTAGGTCTTTGATGTAGGATAGTTTCACACAATCATTTCTCACAGAAGATACAGAATATTCAGCTCTACTCCAGTGATCCCCAAGTTGCAATAACAATGAAAAAATGTATCCCACTTAAAGAAGATAATGTATCCCACTTAAAGAAGATAAAATTTGTCATTCTAACAATAGCCCGTGTTCATTACTTTAAGCTACGTCTTAAGTAATTATTGCCGCCTGTCTTAAACCTCTGTCTTAAACCTCTTTTTTGTGTTCTAGGGATATCTTTGAGTTCCATTTCTAGCCTATTCATGGAACAAGTTCCTGCCTTTTCCATACAAAGATACAGTTTTATATGACGTATTGAGTGCCTGTTATGATAGAACTTGTCTGATTTGTGTGTAGGATACGGTTATACCCTTGAGGATACAGATTGTCTTAGAGGAGCTAACACAAATACCCAGAGAGGGGACAGTCGGCTCTCATAAGTGAAGGAATGAATAGCAAGGTGAAGTCAGGAGTGCAGTCTTGACAAGTTGAGTTTGAGGCCGGAACGATCCAGCCAAATGGCAGTGTCTGTCAGACAGCTGTAGTCTAAGTCCTGCTGCTCATCAGCCAAGGCCGGGCCAGAAACATAGATTTGGGAGTCAGCAACCCAGAAGCAACAGTTGACACTAGCAGAGAGAATGAGGTCACCGAAGGAGTAAAGGAAGGAGATATGTTGCCTCTCAGTGTGTGTGGGTACGTTGAATTTTTCCAGTCCCAAGATTGGGTTTATGGTGAACCATCCCCACTTTTTTAAGTCCTCCTTGCGGCCAACAGACACATCTGCGGTAAGATGATAGGCTAGCATGTGTTCTGTGTTCAGAGGTAATTTTAGGTCATGTCTATACAGGATCAGCACGAGCAGCCTGGAATGCAAAGAAATGGCTGCTACAACTCATCTCTCTAGGGCCGTGCCGTCCAAAAGAAATATAATGCAAGCCACATACGTAATTTTAAGTTTTCCATGAGGCACATTTTAAGAAATAAAAAGAGGGGTGCCTGGGTGGCTCAGTCGGTTAAGCATCCAACTCTCGGTTTTGGCTCAGATCATGGTCTCAGGGTTTCGTGAGTTCAAGCCCTGCATCAGGCTCCGTGCTGACAGCGCAGAGCCTGCCTGGGATTCTCTCCCGTGCTCTCTCTCTGCCCCTCCCCCACTCACGCTGTCTCTGTCTCTCTCAAAAAGTAAATAAATAAGCTTTTAAAAAAATTAAAAGTAGGGGGCACCTGGGTGGCTCAGTCAGTTAAGTGTCCGACTTCGGCTCGGGTCATGATCTCACGGTTCGTGGGTTCAAGCCCCGTGTTGGGCTCTGCGCTGACAGCTCGGAGCCTGGAGCGTGCTTCGGATTCTGTGTCTCTTTCTCTCTGCCCCTCCCCCACTCGCACTCTGTCTCTCTCTCTCTCTCAAAAATAAACATTAAAAAAAATTTTTTTTTACAAAATAAAAAGTAAAAAGAAACAGGTAAGATTAATCTTAATATACTCGCTTAACCCAATATCTCTCAAATATTATCTTTTCAACATGGAATCAAAATGTTCTTAAAAAGTAATAAGAGATTTGACCTTCTCGTCTTTGTACTCAGTCTTTAAAATCTGCTATTCATTGTACAATTGAAGCACATGTCAGTTTAGACAAGACACATTTCAAGTGTTCAACAGCCACCTGTGGCTTACACTCATGGAAAGCACAGCTCTGGAGAGTTCACTAACATAAATGCACCCCCAGTCCTTCCCCATTTAGGTGGGATTATAGACTGTGGGTCCAAGTGATGAGTATTCAAGATCCTTTACCCCTGCTTCTGTTTGATCTGGTGCTGGATAGGCCAAATATCCTCTCTGCCTTAGCTGGTACAGCTTTCCATCTGTTAGCTATTATAAACTATGTTTTGACCTTCAGAATCACTTTTCGGAGATACCCTAGGTTATGTACATGAACTGACTGCATACTACTGAGCCTTAGTTTTTAGCGTTAGGCAAGTTTATTCCTGTTTATACACATCATTACCACATCTGTCATCTAGGATTCAAAATCTTTACCACATACATCGTACCAGCCATTTTTAAGTATGTTATATATCACTTCCCAGCTAGTATTCTTTGTATATGAGAATATTAATGGGGAAATATTTTTTAGATTTTTCAAAATTATCAGAATAATATTGATCTTACAGAGCAGGAATAGTGTAAAAAAAGATACAGTAGGAATACAGAACTTCACCTAAATTGCCTAGAAATGTTAAAATTAATACTTACAACACATCTAACATAGTGACTTTGTAAGGGATTGTAACATTGCAGAATATCATTGCTTGGCTTTGCTTGGATTTTAATATAAATATGTAGAAATTCTTTATAGGCCAGAATATCATCATAATAGTGGCCGGAGCGAATTTACTTTTGAATACTGAAGACCTGAGGGAAGCAGCCAAGGCCATCAGCAGAGCCAAAGTAATGATCTGCCAGCTAGAAGTAACTCCGGAAACTTCTTTGGAAGCCCTGACCATGGCCCACAGCAATGGAGGTGATTTTACATATTTATTCTTCTTCCTAGAAAAGCGTTTATCCCTGTTTTAATGAAAGGTAACCTTTCAAGTTAAGCAATGCAGTACTTTTCCTGTAGTAAAATATCCTCTCTCCAGCCTGTAAGATTCACGGTCTTCTTATAGTTCTTCATAAGGTTAGAAAAGCTTATAAATTGGGTACAAAATAACCTGAGTAGCATTTCTGATATCCAGCGATATAAATCTTCAATCTAGTTAGCAGAAATAATACAAGTAGCGACTAGTACCTCAGAAGCAGCCCATGGTCCCACAGTGGAATGATCGCTTTTCCGAGAAGCGAGGTCAAGCCGCGTGTCCTGTATGATGACTGCCCAGCTAGGTATATTTTGATAAACGTCTCTAGGAGCTGAAGATTCGTTCTTTCTCGTTTTTGTAAAACTCCATGCCTGTTCTATAAACAACAGAAGATTATTTGTATGTAATATTCTCTATGTTGTCAAGGTCTTTTAAGTCTTTGGTTTCATTTGACCTTAGCTTTTGGAAATTTTCAAACATACAAAGGTAGGGAGAACTGCATAATGAAACCCTTCACTTGGCTTCAGCAGTTATCAACACATGGCTAACATTGATTCATCTGCCCTCATGCTCACTCCCCCCACTCCACCCCCAGCCAAGAACAAACTCTTTAAAAATCCAAATGGTTTCTTTCTGTTTGTTTCTGTTTCACCGTTGACTTGTAGGCAAGGCATCTTCTTATTTAGACTCCATTTCTGTTCCTTGTTAGCTTTGTGGTCTTTCCAGAACCATCTGATGTTTCTGAGCCTTGTCTGTTAAATACATCTAGAAATACCCCCCGACAGAATTGTTCTAATAATGAAACAAAATAAAATAAAACATGATGCCAAGCCTGGTGTCATGAATCTCAGTAAATTCCAAATGTCTTCCCCTTTTCACTTTTCTCTTTAAAGTAAAATCAGGATTGGGGTGCTGAGCCTGGGTGGCTCAGTTGGTTAAGTGTCCGACTTCGGCTCAGGTTATGATCTCGCAGTTCATTAGTTCGAGCCACACTGTCTGTGCTGACAGCTCAGAGCCTGGGGCCTGCTTCAGATTCTGTCTCCCTCTCTGCCCCTCCCCCCCTCTCGTGCTCACTTGCTCGCTCTCTCTCTTTCTCTCTCTCAAAAATGAATAAATACTTTAAAAACTAAATAAATAAAGTAAAATCAGGGTCATATCCAGGGCATCTGGGTGGCTTAGCTGATTAAGCATCCAACTTCAGGTTGTGTCATGATCTCACGATTCATGGGTTCAAGCCCCACATAGGGCTCCGTGCTGTTAGCACAGAGCCTGCTTCAAATCCTCTGTCTCCCTCTCTCTCAGCCCCTCCCCTGCTCACTCTTGCTCTCTCAAAAATAAAAATATTAAAAAATTTTTTTTTAATTGAAAGTAAAATTAGGGTCATATCCTGATCTCAGCACCATTTGGTCAAAAAAATATATATCAAAATAAAAAGTAGCCACTCCAAGACAGTAGTTTCCTTTTGATATTGTGACCATAGTTCTGTGATTTACATTGACTTTTCCACATAACACGTTCTCATCAAGATAAAAAACTAAAAAGAAAAGAAGAAAAAGAACAGTAAGTGTATGTGTGTGTGTGTTTGCATAAGTGATTTCTCCCCAAAGTCTACACCATTTTAAATAGCAGTAAATGGAAAGTAAGTTACTTGAAATGATTTTGTGGAGAATTTTTAAATGTATGTCCTGATTTAACAAATTTTTCTCTTGGCAAAACAACATGCCGTGGCAAATTCTCACTGACATTTAATGTACTTTTAATGGACTCGAAGCTGTCAGAGAGAATTCCAAGCCAAAACCCATTTGGTTGCATTTTCTCAGGGGTGTCACAGAGAGAGTCTCGTGCCTGTGGTAAGCGTCGCCTGCACGCCACGCATCCGAATCGGGTGATGTGAACACAACATGCCACCTCATTCGTGCTCCTGTCTTTCCTTATATAGGTCAAGGCATATCCTCATGCACCTTCTGTTCCTACTCTCCCTTGCTTCTCAGGGATCACGGTTTCCTCTGTCCTGCTCTGGTTCCCCGCTACCTACCCAGTGTGTGGAGCAGAGAAGGGTACCACGGTGGAGGATCTAGAGTTATCTAGAAGGGCAGGCAGCCTGACCTCAGGCTGTCATTTGGATGGGGTCCAAAACTGCTTCCTCCATCACCTGCCCGGCAGCTGTGCCCGCTGAGGAGCTGGAGGACCCGGGGCATCAGGGACGGGCAGGGGTAGGTGATGGCAGGCCAAAGAGCACTGGCCAAGTCGGCATTTTTACTAAGAGCCAGCCTGCCTAAGGATCAATTCCACGTGGTCTTTCCCATATAGTGATTTTGGAAGGAGTAATGGCTTACCTTTATTATGTACTGTATAGCTTATAAAGCACTTTCAAATATATCTGACCCTCAGGAAAACCTGTGACAAAGATAAGGCAGGCGTTGTTCTCCCAAATTGGCGGTGAGGGGACAGACTTGGGGAGGTTAAGTACTTAGTTCAACCAAGGTCAGCGTAGAAACCCGGATTGCAGACGCCAGGACCCAAGTTCTGTGTCCTGGAGCACACTTCAAATAAAGAAACTGCATATCCCATTGATTTCAAGGAACTGAGCCTTTGTGAAGAAAAGTAAAATCCACGAACTGTAACATTGTTCATCCTGTAGCCTAAGCTCTCAGTGTTTTCACTGCTCCCGTCTCTGGGATCCTAGAGTGCTTTCTGCACTGCGTCCCTTGCGCACTCCCACAAAACACAAACACACAAACACACGTGCACACGTACTCCTCTATCCAGAACTCAGCTGGTCCTCGATTGGTAGTTACCAGCCAGAGCAGCTTAGCTACTATACCATGAGGTGTGTATGTTTGTGTGTGTGTGTGTGTGTGAACTTAATGTCTTCCTTCTCACATAAAAGAGCGATACAATGAAAGGAGCACTGGTTTGGGAGTCATGAAGCTTGGTTCTGAATTCAGAATCCATCCCTTAGTAAATGGAGGACCGCATGCAAGTCTGTCAGCTCTTTGCTCTGGGCCTCACTTTCTTCCTCAGTGAAGCAAGAGAACTGGGCCTAGAGCTCTCACGGTTGTTTAATGTCAGGACGTGTGAGCGTCCTGATGGCAGAGCAGAGCGGGCAGTCTTAGAGATGCGGTGAGCACCTGGCGTCCTGTCCATCGCCCTGTGAGACCACCTGTGTGCTCATCAGCAGTATTCCACCTGCAAGAAAGGTGGTAAAATCCCCCTCCCCCTCCTCTGTGGGTTTATCACAGCCGCCTTATCTGTGCTTCTCACAAGTAACGAGCTCTGAATTAAACACACTGTATAACTGGATTAGGGATAGTTGTTAAAATACAGAGGAAAAAGGCCCCCTTCCATCTTTGAATAGATTATCTCAGAAATCTCTTTGTGTCTTCACCAAGAAGAGAGCATTGGTCTTAAACAGCACCTGCAGCACCAGAAATGAGCCAGTGGCGCCCTCCGGCCCCCTCCTCGGTGGGTCAGGACGCTGCGAGGCAGGCCCACAGCAGAGAGCTGGTGCTGCAGCTGCTCGGGATGAAATTAGGCATGCCGGGTCTGGTCTTTACATCCATTTCAAAGCAAATGGAACATTACAGGAACAATTATAAATAATTGAGATTGTAAGATCGCCAAGATTAAATTCTAGGTAGGACACAAAATATCTTTTAATGCCACTTTAGTCCTTTTCCATTTGGCAAAGCAAACTTCTTGGCCGGCCACCTTGACTTTCACAGCCACGAGCACAGAGCCCAACTTTTGAGCGTTTCTGCTGATCAACTCACAGTAAACAACCCGTAGAGGGAGGCCGCCAAGCCAGTGTTTGGTTACCCCAACCTTCTCCCGGTTTCTTTACTTAGGGTGACTTTCTTCTTATTTCTCCAGGCTAGTTGTTTTTTTCCAAAATTTTTTCATGTTTATTTTTGAGAGAGAAAGAGACAGAGTGCGAGCGGGGGAGGGGCAGAGAGGGAGACACAGAACCCGAAGCAGGCTCCAGGCTCCGAGGTGTCAACACAGAGTCCTAGGTGGGGCTCGAACTCATGAACCCCAAGATCATGACCTGAGCCAAAGTCAGACGCCTAACCGACTGAGCCACCCAGGCGCCCCCAAGCTTGTTATTAAGGCCCTCTTAACTGTCTGGCTCCTGCCCTCCATGGTGACACCATGAAGCGCTTCCCCCTCGTTTTCCTGGCTTTGCACCTATGCGTCCCCCCTCACAGGGCTCACCCGTTCCTCACTGGCATCACTGTGCCAGCCACTGGCATGCTGGTAAGACAACCGGGAGCTCAGCCCGTCTATGTTGGGGGCTGTCAGTCACCCCTCCAGGTCCAAGTTACTCCATGGTACATCTTGTGTCCTCTGCTTTTGTGTGGTTCCGGGATGACATTATTTTTTCCCACCTAAACTATCACAAAGGTGCGTTCTTATTTGATTAACTACATCTACTGATTCTTCACAGTTTTTTCACCCTGGTAAAATATTTATGCTAATTCATGGTAGCATGAGCCAAAGAGAGTCCTTTGCTTTATGGTATTTTCATTTTTTCCCCTAAATTTAGTTACTAGTCAGACTCTAAGCCTACATATCCAGCCTGTTACCATCCGGCCTTGGTAAGAATGCTTTCCTTCAGCAAAATACAAGCAAATAAGATTGGATTGGTTTTTATACAATATTTATGGTCAGATTAAATTGTAGAATGTCTCATTCCAGCAACTCTTTTTATTGCTTAAAACGCAATGTAATGGTTTCTTTAAAATTTGTTTTTTATGATGGAAAACTTCAAATCTATCTGGACATACAGAGAATAGTACAGTAAACCCATATTTACTATCGTTAAGCTTCAATAATTCTCAACACATGGCCAATCCTGTTGAATCTATACCCCAACTCACTACTCCCCCACCTTCCCCCGCCCCGCAACCTTGGAAGCAACAGCCAGACATTATATCATTTCATTTACAATGTACTTGGTTTTTGATGTAAGATATTATACATGTTTTAAGAATGATGTCTTTGCCTGGTGTATAGCAGGTAATCTGTGGTCAGATTGATGCCCATCAATCACCCTTTGGAACTAATCCCTTATTAGTTTAGTGAGTAACTTCTCAGACTTTGTTCTCTTCTGTGCAAGTGTATAAGTGTAAATACGCATATAAGTATGCTTTGTTTGATTTAAAAAAGAGAGAGAGGGTCATACTATGGATTTTATTACAAAACTTCCTTTTTTTACTCACAAATTATAGAAATCTTTCTGTGGCTAAACAGAAATCTGCTTCGTTCTTTTTAACAGCAGGAGAACATTCCATTAGAGGTTTTTTGTTTTTTTTTTTTTCCTAACCAGTCCTCTCTGATAGAAGCTTAGGTTTCTTTTTGTCTTTTTCTCTTTTTCTGTTAAAAACAGAGCTGTACATCACTGTACATCCTGAACCTCACTGTACCTCATCTTTGCCTGCCTGTGTATTTCTGTAGGATAGGTTTGGAAAAGGAATTGCTGGGTCAGGGATCTTTTGAGATGAAATGGCACTTTTATAAGAATGGCTCAACGCTGTTGTTCCATCCTGGTACCTCGCTCTAACCTGTGCTCAGATGCATGCAGATTTAGAGATCATAATATGTGAGCAATGCTTTTGCAATTTACCCTTCAAGGAAAATAGGGAGCAATATATTTGTTCTACAACGGTAAAAAGTAAATGGGTGTGTTGGAATGCTGGGCGTTGAGGGCCTTTATGCATAACTGACATCTCTTAAGACCTTGCAGAAGCGACAAAACCAATGAGAGAGACTGTTGCCAGGCTACGAACTTCAACAGAAGGCAAAAGAGATGGGTGGATGGGCGGGGTTGTTCAGCTGTGTGTAAAGGACAATATAATAACAGTAATAATCCCTTACGTTTGTACAACACTCTACAGTTTACATAGGGCTTTTACAGCCGTTTTCTAACTTAAGCTGCACAATAACCTGTGCAAAAATATGAGCAGCCAAAAATATACCATAGGATCTCTGTGGGTGGACATTCTGAATTCTAAAATAATGAAAATGTGGGAATAGCATTAGTCTGTAGACCACTGGACGAGATCCATTGACCAAACCAAACTGTTAAGACCAAGGAAGGCATGGAAGCAAACTAGCTAGCTTTATCAGGCAGAAGTAGTGGATAGTTTCCATTAGCCACGTGCTGAGAAGCATCTCCCCAAGAATGTGGAACGGATCGATGCCACAACAGCTACGGAAGAGCCACCTGAAGAACTCCTCAATGTGCACGTTCCTGTTCCTACCCCAAGAGATTCTGATCAGTGGGTTCGAGGGGGAGACCAGAAGTCATGCACTTTAATGAGCTCTCCTAGTGATGCTGATGTGCAAGGAAGTTTGTGGGTCACTGTTCTAGACGGGTCTCTGAGAACTGCAGCTAGAGGAGTTTACTCTGTGGGTCCGTTGGGGCTACTAAACACATAAGTCATTGGACCTGGGTAGAGGAAAAGAAACCAGCCAATCTAGTTGGGTACTCTGGTAGATAAGTGTTTTGATAAAGGGGAAGCTTCCTGTCATTGTGATTTCTGAAGACTTCTTTAAAAATAGTAAATAAATAAATAATGAATGAATGAATGAATGAATGAATAAATAAATAAATAAATAAATTTATTTGCCAAGTTCCACACCAGAGGCTGTTTTAAATATACTGTAAATTGGAATGGAGGCTTGTGTTGCTATCAACAGAGTCCTGGCCTAGAGAGATGACCAAATACTGGACTTAAAGCTGGAGGACCCCACATGGGCACCCAGCTTAACCATGTCCCAGCATATGACCTTAGACTGTGACCTCATCTCTCTGAGGTTCACGTTCCTCCTCTGAAAAATGCAGAAATTCTTCTGATGCTGTATTGGCTGTGACATTCTCATTCTCCCTATCTCTGCTATCCCTATCCATCCTTCTCTTGTAGGTCCCTAGTCTGAGCTAGCTCTCAGTCTCGGATTGAATTTCTCCTCCTTTCTCAATCAAGCTTTCCTTTATGTTCCCAGATTCTTCACAGAAGCCAAGAACGTAAGCTTCTGTGAAAATGTATGTTTGGGGAGCCTGGCTGGCTTAGTCGGTGGAGCGTGTAACTCCTGCCTGCTCTCAGGGTTGTGGATTTGAGCCCCACCTTGGGTGTAGAGATTACTTAAAAACAAAATCTTAGAAAAAAGCGTATGTTTGCATGAGTACTTGTGATATATCTGGAATACATGCATAGATGTTCAAAACCTGCATATGTACATAAACTTCCTATTTGACTATTCTTACCAGGAAATTTTTGACCTCTTCATTACTTCTTTTCTAACTTCTTTTCTTTCCTGGAAAATGGACTTATGAACAAAAATGTTCACCAGCCTGAATGTTCACATTCATGCATGTCCTTTCAGGCCACAGCACTTAAAATTTTCTTTAATATTCTTGCGCTTTGCCACAACTTTGTAATCATCTTGACTGTAATACCGACGCTTGCCCTTGAAGCTGAAGTGTTGCAGAGTGAAAAATAGAGCAAATAGAAATAAGAAGGGGCTGGTACTAGGCCATCATAGAGACTGAGATTTTAGACTTCTACACCCGTAACTAAGTTGATTTTTCATTTCATGGGGAAAGTGGTCACACTTGGGGATTGCCTTTACCAAATGTCTGTCAACACACCATGTTAAAAATGAGGACCACTGAAGCCCCTTTCCGTTCCTTTACAGTGAAAACATTGTTCAATCCAGCTCCTGCCATTGCTGACCTGGATCCTCGCTTCTACGCCCTCTCGGATGTGTTCTGCTGCAATGAAACTGAGGTAAGGATGGAAGGTTTTGCTCATTCCATGAGAAACCAAAGACTTTCATACAAACGGGTAAAGCAAAGAGGCAGGACTAATCATGTCAGTTTGATTGCATGTGAATTCTTGAGCCCAGTGAAAACACATTTTTCAGCTAACTGGGGTGTGGAGAAAAGGAAATTGGTGAATCCTAGGTGGAGAAAAAGGTTCCCTGAATCATCTCCATAATCTGGCACTTCTCAAACCTCAGCTAATTTTAGTCCCCTCCCTGCCTTCACACTGTTGGTGTTTTGTTTTCTTTTTTAATTATTCCACATTCTATGGAATAATTAGTATTAGAGTTGCCAAATTTAGTGAATAAAAATACAGGATGCCTAGTTAAATTTGAATTTCAAACAAACAGCAAATAATATACGAAATGGACTTATGCTACAAAATTGTTTGTTATTTATCTGAAATTCAAATTCAACTGGTCTAACGACCCTAATTAATATGCAACCCCTGGAACATTTGCTACATTCTCTTGTGAAGATGCTGTGACTGCCTGGGGGAACAGACATAGGTTCTCCATGATGCCACAGGAAGGACTTCAGGGGCCACTCTGTTACAAGAGGGCTCTCTCAGTCCATCTGAGCGTCCTAATGTATAGAACTGAGTAAAATATCTCTCAGTTACATTCAGATCGTGCCATTCATTCTGAACCATTTTAGGAAGAAAATTTCAATATTTTTCCCTTATATAGGTCAGACAGTTTTAGACCAGAGCTCTCTCTCTCGATGTTGGGAGGCAAAGACATACTATACAATGCAACATGCAAAGAGAACGTAAGTAGTTAAAGAACTGTAATAGTAATTTTCCATGTGGTTCAGAGGCTGAATGCATGTTTCCAGGATTTCCTGACCTGCCTTTTTGTTAATTTCATCTCTCGGAACATGAAGTAAATAAAAACAAAAACAAAAAGACTGCCACAAGGAAACTAATTTTAACCAATCACAATAAGCTATGCAGTATTTTTGAGCACCCATTATGGCCAGGCCTTGTGCTGGGAGGAAGGAATTGTGGGAAGTCATAACCATTTTATAGTAAGAAATTAGATTACCCTCCACGGCCAACTGGCGTAGATTTCCCTGCTAGATACTTGCAGAACACTATTCTTCAAACACTCATCACAGCTCAAATGACTTACTCAGTACTTCTGTCTTCTCCATTGAATTACTAGTCTTGTGAGGCCAGGGACATGTCTTATTCACTGTTGTATTCCTAAAGTAGGCACAGTAAGAGATTAACAACAATAATAATAAAAGAGAGCAGTTATAACAATATACTGTCATAGAAGTTTTGTGAATGATCACATTCCCTCTCTCTCAGTATCTTGCTGTACTGTACCCACCCCTCCCCTACGAGATGGTGTGAGATGATAAAATGCCTGCGTGAGGGGATGAAGTGAGGTCAGCAACACAGGCACCGTGACATAGCGTTAAACTGCTGTTAACCTTCCGACGATACGACAGGAGGAGGATCACCTACTGACTGCGGCTATGAGTAATTAAAACCACGGAAAGTGAAACTGCAGATACAGGGAACCTGCTGTAATTATTTCTTGGCCTTCATGGTTTCTGTGCATCAGGAATTGAGACGGGGCACAGCATGGCTTGTCTCTCTCGGTGATGTCTGGGGCCTGGAAGACTCAAAGGCAGAGAGCTGGAATCATGTGAAGCCTACTTCACTCATGTGCCTGCTAGTTGATGCTGGCTGTTGACCAGACTTACACAAGGCCTCTCCTTGTGACCCGGGCTTCCTCACGATGTAGAAGCTGGGTTCCGAGAAACAGTATCCAGAGGGAAAGGGAGGGGGAGCCCAGCAGAAGAGTTGGCTTTTATGACTTAGCTTTGGAAGTCAGATGCAGTATTTCTTCTGGCCCATTCTATTGACTGAGGCAGGAAACTCTGCCCTCACACTCCACCTCTCAGTAGAAGATTGCCATTGCACAGCGTGAAAAGAGCATATACACTGTGACAAATATTGATACAGTTATCTTTGGAAATTACCATCTATTACATTGTACCTGGCACATAGTTGGCACCTAGTAAATGCTTTTTAAATGGATGAACAAATGAACAAACTCTAGTCTTTAAGAAAATTGATCTCAAACACATAATGGAAAAAAGAAAAGCTTTAAAAACCTAACATTCTTAAGGATGACGTCTAAATTTTTTTAATGTTTATTTATTTTTGAGAGAGAGAGAGAGAGCAAGTGAAGGAGGGACAGAGAGAGAGGGAGACACAGAATCTGAAGCAGGCTCCAGGCTCCGAGCTGTCGGCACAGAGTCCGATGTGGGGCTCGAACTTGCAAACCACGAGATCATGACCTGAGCCAAAGTCAGATGCTGAGCCACCCAGGCGCCCCTTTATGGATGACTTCTAATCTCGATAATAATGTAAATTCATGCTTTAAGACACTCTGCTCACACACAAACCATTGATATATAAAGATACAAAGAGACAATGAACAGGTACTCACAAGCTCAAAAACAAGATAACTCCACAAATCAGAAAGGGAGCAGAATCCTAGAGCATTCAGCCCTGCGTGTGCTATATTTCAGTCCCAGAGGCAGGTGTAAGTGGTAGGGACCTCTAATGGGTAACAAGCACTAGAAATGTGCCACTCATGGGAGACTGGGGCAATGCCCCCTGCTCAAACCCAGAGATGCTGGGCTAAGTCTCCCTTGCTAACCAAAAATGTTAGAGGAAGCTGTTAAGCCTGCTGCCCAGGACTACAGCATATGTAAGGCTCCCAAACTGAGGAAATAGGAGGACAGAGGTACTGCCTCTGATCAGGAAGGAATTAAGCCAATGCTAACATGGTGACCGTGAATGTGACGAGATTGGCAATATCACCAATGACAGCAGAACAGGAACTCCATATTGCCGATATAACACCTGGCTCTGGTTTAGAGACCCTTGGGGCCTGAGGGATGCAACCATAAAACCACTGGAAAGGCAGGGATAAGCCTAGCGGGAGCTGAAGTGTGGGATTCTCCAACTCTCAGAGAGCAAAGTGAGCCTTCAGATGACAAAACATAATGCTCAAGAGTTATCCAATAAAATCAACAATCCAAGATGAATTTTCCCAGGGTGAAATCCAAATAGTGAAGCAGTGCAAAAAAGACATTAAAATAAGAATGATTGAGGGATGCCAGGTGGCTCAGTCAGTTGAGCATCCAACTCTTGAGTTCAGCTCAGGTCATGATCCCAGGGTTGTTGGGATCAAGCCCCACATTGGGCTCTGTGCTGAGCATGGAGTTGCTTAGGACTCTCCTTCTCTCTCTCTCTCCCCCTCCCCCCCCACTCACTCTCAATAAATAGATAGATATGATTGAGATTCTCATTCATTAAAAAAAGAGAAAGAGAAACAGAATCAAAGCAACAATATGTGAATATAAAAATCAGTCAATTAGAAATTTGAAAATGACACTGAAAACTATAGAAAGCTTATGAAAGAAATTGAAGAAGACACAAAGAAATGGGAAAACATTCCATGCTCATGGATTGGAAGAGGAAATACTGTTAAAATGTCAATACTACCCAAAGCAATCTACATATTCAACGCAATCCCTATCAAAATAACACCAGCATTCTTCACAGAGCAAGAACAAACAATTCTAAAATTTGTATGGAACCAGAAAAGACTTTGAATAGCCAAAGTAATGTTGAAAAAGAAAACCAAAGCTGGAGGCATTACAATTCGAGACTTTGAGCTAGATTACAAAGCTGTAATCATCAAGACAGTATGGCAGTGGCACAAGAACAGACACTCTAATCAACGGAACAGAATAGAGAACCCAGAAGTGGACCCACAAACGTATGGCCAACTAATCTTTGACAAAGCAAGAAAGAATATCCAATGGAAAAAAGTCTCCAGCAAATGGTGTTGGCAAGACTGGACAGTGACATGCAGAAGAATGAACCTGGACCACTTTCTTACACCACACACAAAAAACAAACTCAAAATGGATGGAAAACACTAATTGAAATCTTTCTACAAAACACTCATTAGGAAGGTAAAGAAACTGGAATCAAAGAATTAGTGAATTGAAAAAAGAATCTTGATCAATTCACCCAGAAGTGAAAAGCTCAATTCACCTAGAAATATCACAGAAACTTTGTTTTTAATACTAAAGAGGAAATTGGAGAAAAGAAAGATAGGTTGAGAGGCTCTAACATACATCTAATGGAAGTGAAAGAAGAGAAAGGAGAGAACTGGAGAGAAGCCATATTGGAGAAAAAACTGCAAGTTGTTTTCTAGAACTGAAGAAAGGCACAAGTCTTCAGATCAAAAGTGTATTAAAAGTACCACTTGAGATACACAGATACAACTGTCTACTAACATACATTTTAGTGGAACTGCATAAAATCCAAAGTCAAAACAAAAATATTTTTAAATGGCCAGAGGAAAAAAAAAACAAAACAGACTTTATATACATAAGAATATCCAATACTTCATTGTTGGTAAAAGAGGAAAATGGAAAAATGAGTGTCCATGAAAAGGAGAATAAATTTTTTTAAACTGTAATATATTTGCAGTATTTTTGCAGTATATGGAATGCTACGTATATAAACACAAATGAAATAATGTTAAGGGGAAAAGCACATTAATACATAATATCTATGGAGGACATTATCTTTTTTTAATGTTTTTTTAATGTTTATTTATTATTGAGAGACAGAGCATGAGCATGGGAGAGGCAGAGAGAGGGGGAGACACAGAATCTGAAACAGGCTCCGGGCTCCGAGCTGTCAGCACAGAGCCCGACGCAGGGCTTGAACTTACGAACCGTGAGATCATGACCTGAGCCAAAGTTGGATGCTTAACCAACTGAGCCACCCAGGCACTCCATCATTTACCTTCTTTAGAGAAAAATAACTGAAGCAAATAAAACGTTAAGACTTATTAAAAGTGGGTGGTAGGGGCGCCTGGGTGGCTCAGTCAGTTCGCTTCTGACTTTGGCTTAGGTCATGATCTCACAGTCTGTGAGTTCAAGCCCCACATCGGGCTCTGTGCTGACAGCCTGGAGCCTGCTTCGGTTTCTGTGTCTCCCTCTCTCTGCCCCTCCCCTGCTCATGCTCTGTCTCTCTCTGTCTCAAAAATAAATTAAAAAACATTAAAAAATTTTTTAAAAAATAAAATAAAATAAAAGTGGGTGGTAGGTGGGGCGCCTGGGTGGCTCAGTCGGTTAAGCATCCGACTCCAGCTCAGGTCATGATCTCGCAGTTCCTGAGTTCGAGCCCCATGTCGGGCTCTGGTGCTGACAGCTCAGAGCCTGGAGCCTGCTTCGGATTCTGTGTCCCCCTTTCTCTCCGCCCCACCCCTGCTTGTGCTCTGTCTCTCTGTGTCTTTCAAAAATGAATAAACATAAAAAAAAAATTTTTTTTAAAGTGGGTGGTAGGTACATGGGTGTTTGTTGCATTATTTTTACGTTCAGGATCTTTCATCAAAGAATCGTTTTTTAACAGGTTTTTAGAAACCACAAGAATTCAGTGTTTCTGAAAATAGACCCAACTAACTCAACAGATGTAAGTGATCTCAGTAATGAAGATCAGTGAAAAACTTATAAAAAGAAAACAGAAGGTGGCCTTAAGGCATAGCCAACTCAGACAGAAAGGGTGTGGAAAAGATGGTTCAGGAAGGACACATGGTCAAGTTAACAAAACCTTTGCTGCCAGGGAAGACCAAACCCCAGAAGGAGCAGACACTGTGGGGTGACTTATAGGCAACAAAAAGGGTTAATCTGGGCATGTTCAGAGCAAGCACAGGAAGAGATAGACCCATTCTTAGGAAGAAATAGGATATAGAAGAGACAGAATTTGGTTATAAACTTTTTGAGTCAAAAAGTATCATATAAGTCATCTGGTCCAGTGAATTTTCAGCCACTAATTTCAGAACCATAGAGGGTCCCCAGAGAAGCTAGAGGGGTACCTAGGGGGTGAGGAAGCAGGGCTACAGCCCTTCACCCCTACTTCAGCCAGAGCCCTTTTTATATTCTGGGAGAGAACTGTGGTCCTGTGCAAGCCCCTCATTTTATACGTGACTTGGAAAAAGTCCCAGAGTTAGTAAATGGTGGACATCTCCTGAATATATCAGCACGTTGCTTTCTCTGCTCCATGTCAGTGCCCCTCCTACCCTGCTTCCAATTTCTTGAGCAAAAACAAACAAAAGAAACGAGTGTTGTGCAAACTTGGAAAGCTATAACCAGTAATAAGAGAAAGGCGTTATGACCCAAGAGGAGCCTAGAAGAAATACAACCTTAGGGGTAAAATTTATAGACACGACTTATATATCAAAGTCATTGGCAGCGGCCCCTCCCTTACTCCTTTCTTCCCTCCCCTCTTCCTTTCTTTTGTAGAATTCTTTGTTCCCCCTAACTCTTTATGATGAAAATTATCATACATACACACGGAAATGCTGGAAGGGCAACACAACGAAGAGTGATATACTCTCCACCTAAACAGTTGTTAACATTTGCTATATGCGTCCCCTCTCCACTGTGTGTATTTCTTTTTGTTTTTGTTGAGTCATTTCAAAGTAAGCTGCACATAACATGAAACCTCACCCCTAAATACTTCAGTGTGCATCTCCTAAGAGGAGCCACAACACCATTTTCACACCTAAGAAAATTATTAGTAATTCTGTGCTGTCATCTAATATCCAGGCCACATTCACATTTCCCCTGTTGTCCCCAAAATGTCATTGATAGCGAGTTTTTGTCATTGTTATAGGGTTTTTAATTTATTTTCCTGAGCCAGTATCCATCAAAGTTCCCCACTGCATTGGTTGTTATGCAAAAGAAGGGAGACATTTTTCTAGAAAAACAAATCTAATCTGGAAATAGACCCAGGTTACTTTTCTCACCGCTGTTTCCTTTCACTTTTCTGTATTCCAGGCTGAGATCCTAACTGGCCTCACGGTCAGCAGCCCTGCAGACGCTGGGAAGGCTGCACAGGTGCTCTTGGAAAGGGGGTGCCAGGTCGTAATCATCACCTTAGGTGCTGAAGGCTGTGTGATGCTGTCACAGACAGAACCTGTCCCAAAGCACATCCCCACAGAGAAGGTCAAGGCTGTGGATACCACGGTAGGTTTTAAAATTTCAGAATCATTTCTGCCCCCCTGGAGAATCATCATTTATAACAAAGATACTACACCTGAATTTTTGGATCATAAGGTAAGGGCCCAAGGAGGTGATATGGTAGAAGGGAAGAAAAACCAGGCAGGAGCACTATATCTTAATCCTTCCCCAACCCACTGTGGGACTTTCTACAAGTCACTTAACCTCTCTGAGCCTCAGTTTCCTCATCCATAAAAACAGAATATCAGTAAAACTATACTTGTATCACCTATATTCATTCATTGATTCATCCAGTAAATATGTATTGAATACCTGTTATATGCCAGTCATCTATTAAGTTCTGGGGCTATCGTGATGAACAAGAAATAGTCTCTGCTCTCGTGGGGCTTAGATTTTAGACAGTATGCCCAGCCGCTGGTTCTTACAAGCCTCCTGTGTGGAATGAAAGTGCAGGGATCACTGGTTGGCAAAACTCATTCTTTTGACCATCAGATAATGCCCGCTATCATCTACTATGCGCTTACTGTGTCTCTTTGGCATACATCTCGTGTGATCTTTACAACAATGACATGAGCTATATTATCTTCATTTTACAGATTTAGACACTTGCTTAGGACCATAATGCTAGGAAGTAACAGAGCTGGGGGTTCAAAACTTGGCCTGTGGACTCCAGACACTTCTTGTGTAAGGCATGCATTAAGGACAAGCAGGTTACATAGATGAGTCACAGCCCAGAAGGGGGTGGAAGGGAAGACAAGCTAGAAAAAAAAGCTCAGAGGTCCTCTAAATCTGGGAAAATACGAATTATTGTTTATGACCTAGAATTGAGAAGAGCGAACAAAATCAATAAATACCAGGAACCTAAAACTAGAGTTGGGGAAGAGTAAACATTTTAGAGTTTTTATTTATAAGAAATTAATGTGTAATTTTTTTTTTTAATTTTTTTTTAACGTTTATTTATTTTTGAGACAGGGAGAGACAGAGCATGAACGGGGGAGGGTCAGAGAGAGAGGGAGACACAGAATCTGAAACAGGCTCCAGGCTCTGAGCTGTCAGCACAGAGCCCGACGTGGGGCTCGAACTCACAGAGTGCGAGATCGTGACCTGAGCCGAAGTCGACCGCTTAACCGACTGAGCCACCCAGGCGCCCCTTAATGTGTAATTATTTATAAAATATATTTTGGTTTTTATGTTTAGAAAAGGCTTTAAAATGTGGGTCATTAAATAAATAAAATAATGTAATATATAATATAATATAATATAATATAATATAATATAATATAATATAATATAATTAATAAAATAAAATAAAATAAAATAAAATAAAATAAAATAAAAGTGGGTCATTTATCAAAAAGGAGCCTAAGCAAATGTAATGAAGTCATGGATGCAAATACGCTCTGAAAGACAGATAAGTACAAGGACTGCTTTTTATCACATGAAATCACACCCTGATTGCCTTTCACAATGTGCTGATCAGATATTTGATCAGTTGCACTCGGTGGTGTCATTCTCTTCATAGTTAGTCATTTTGGAAACCACTAGTTTTTTTTCTGTTCTGTCACGGACAGTCGCCTGAATTTGAGAGGTTCCTTCTGAGTTCTGAAATCGACCCTGCATGAGACTAAAACGAGTCCAGGTCCTGAACTACAGCAGAAAAGTTTACTCTTCCGTTGCTAAAAATGAAGGACCCTCATGAAGATGTCGGGCCTACGTATCTACCCCGAAAGAGACTCAGCCTCTGCTTCGGGTGTCTATGTCAGCCACAGCTCCTTTGCCCACAAGCACCAAAGCACAACTGGAATGGGCCTACACGGGAACAGGGATGTATTCGGTGCACCTGGCTGAGAGTCCGAAGGTATGGCCGAGGGCAGAAGTGAAGCTATGTCATGGGGGCCCACTCACCCCCTCCCTGTTGGCTCTGCCTGCCTTGCGGTGCTGGGCTTTGAGCTCAGGCGGGCCCACTCCTGGGAGTGGTCCCAGACAGCTGTCTGCCCACACAGTGCCCCATGTCGTGTCCCCATCCCTGGTGTCAAATAAAAATCAAAGAACTCTCATCAGAGGATGGGAAGCGGATGCCGGTCATACAAAAACAAGCCCCGCCTGGAATGGGGGAACCTCACAGAACACGCATGTGGAAATGCCCTGCCTGGGCATGGGACAAAGTGATGGAGACACCAGCCTTGGAAATGTTCAGATTTGAATCGACAGTCATTATCCTCAGAGCCATTTCATGTTGAAGGATTGGATTTCCTAGATAGTGATGGATTGGGTCTTGAGCATCTTAAATACAGCAGGGTGCACAAGGAGGTTTTCACACTTTGCTGATACTGTTTTGTGCCCTTTCATTTGGTTTCTTAGCATGTGCACTTAAGTTTTTGGTTTCAGGAAAGTTGAAACACAGAGAGAGCTCAGAGGAGAAAAGATTACTTAAATGCTTGGAGGCAGGAGGTAGAGCACGGGATCACGAAAATCGGGGCACTGGATTGGGATCAGTGAATTTTTCCGTCAAGGGCCAGACAGTAAAGTTTTAGGTTTCACGGACCTTATGCATACACGCTCTGTCACAACTGCTCACCTCTGCCACTGTAGCATGAAAGCAGCCATAAACAACTTTGTATGCTATCCAAAATGAAGTTGGTATTAATCCAAACTAGACTGTTTTAAGTTAAGATGTTAACCAGAATCACCAGGGCAATCACTAAAAAAAGAACTCAAAAAAAGAAGAAAAAAAAGGCGCCTGGGTGGCTCAGTCGGTTAAGCGAAAGACTTCGACTCAGGTCATGATCACATGGTTCATGGATTCAAGTCCCGCGTCAGGTTCTGTGCTGACAGCTCAGAGCCTGGAGACTGCTTTGGATTTTGTGTCTCCCTCTCTCCTGCCCATACCCTGCTTGCTCTCTGTCTCTATCTCTCAAAAATAAATAAACATTAAAAAAAAATTTTTTTTTAAAAACCTGAAAGATGGGGCGCCTGGGTGGCTCAGTCGGTTAAGCGTCCGACTTCAGCTCAGGTCACGATCTCGCGGTCCGTGAGTTCGAGCCCCGCGTCAGGCTCTGGGCTGATGGCTCAGAGCCTGGAGCCTGCTTCCGATTCTGTGTCTTCCTCTCTCTCTGCCCCTCCCCCGTTCATGCTCTGTCTCTCTCTGTCTCAAAAATAAGTAAACGTTAAAAAAAAATTAAAAAAAAAAAAAAACTGAAATAAACAAAAGAATTACCATGGTACACTTCAAAATATCTATTTAACGGGCACCTGGCTGGCTCATTCGTTAAGCATCTGACTTCTGCTCAGGTCATGATCACACAGTTGGTGAGTTCAAGCCCTGCATCGGGCGAACTCGAGCTCCACTTCTCTCTCTCTCCCTCTCTTAATCCCTCTCTCTCTGCCCCTTCTGGGATTCGCGCTCTCTCTCTCTCTCTCTCTCCCCCCATCCCCCTGCCTCTCTCTCTCAAAAACAAAAAAAAATTAACACAAAAGAGGGCAGGAATGGAGGAATAAAGAAGGTACTGGAAGATTATGCTGTTGTAAACTGAGGGATAAAACCAGGCCGGAGGGAGATAAGGGATCCAGGAAGCAGACGGTGCCACAGAGGAGAGAAGCCGGGGTGATGAAAGGAAGTCCCAGGGCAGCAGCTATGCAGCAGGCCCGCAACCAGGCGGGTCCCAGTCCCCAAGAGAGCAGGAGAGCGGAGAGCCCTGGAGGAGCGACTCCCAGAAACAAAAGCAAAAACAGGAAAGGACAAAGAAGGAAATAGCAGAATACCCATGTGTTGGCATATGACCAAAGATTTTTAGTTTTCTTGCAGAATTTGAGGATGAAGTAGCAATTAATTATGTTGAAAACTGTGGAAATGAAAAAAAAAGGGGGCAAATATTTTTGCTCTACGTCATCTGCAGTCTCAGGGTAAAAGTATGATTAAGTAAATATTCGCACGCCACGTGGCTGTAAAGACATAGTCCTAACAGCGCAAGTGCCGATTCTTGATTTAACCAAAAATAGAGATTAGAATCCTGTTTTGAAGACGGAAGGATAAAGTGAGTGTGTGGTCTGTGTGCACCTGGGGGAAGAGAAGAGAGCTGAATGCTCATTCTCCGTAGTTGGGAGTCAAGAGAGAATATCGGAAACTGATTTTTAAAAACAGCAGTATAAGCATATGACCAGAGGGAGAAGATGAATACCAGAAGAAACTTAAAGGGAATTTAAAGTATTTGCCTCATGGAAATGGTTCAAGAGAGAGATGGGGTGTTTACTCCTTAAGCGTTGTCTTTTTACACTATGTATATGGATGGCTTTGATTTTTTTCCTAAATGACAAAACACGATGAGATACCACTTGTTACCCACTACAATCAAAAACAGTAATGAGCGTACCTGGGACATTGAAAAATTAGAACCCTCAAACGATGCCAGTGGGAAGGTAAAATAGTGTAGTTGCTTTGGGAAACAGTCTGGAAGGGCTGCGAAAAGTTAATTTTCTGGTTACCATAGGACCCAGCAATTGTCCTTCTAGGTCTCCACCCAAGAGAAATGAAAACACGTGCCCACACAAAAACCTGTACACGAATGTTTCTGGCATTGTTCCCGATAGCCCCAAATCGGAAACAACCTGATTTTGAACAGCAGATGACTGGATAGACAGATTGAGGCACCTACATATAATAGACTGCTGTTCAGCCATAAAATGGAATACTGATACAGGCTACAGTGTGGATGAACATCCAGAACATTATGCTAAGTGAAAGAAGACAAACCTAAAGGCCACATATTATATGCTTCCAAGTATATGCCATGTCCAGAATAGGTAAATCTGTAGAAACGGAAGGTAGATGGATGGTCACTGGCAGCTGGGGAGATGGGGTCAGGAGACTAATGAATGCGTATGGGGGTTCCCCTCTGGGGTGAGGAAGACATTCTGGAATTAGATAGTGGTGATACACAGACAACCTTGTGGATACCCTGAAAACCAGTGAATTGTTCACTTTTAAAGGGTGAGTTTTGTGGTAGGTTAGAATTATATCAATTTAGAAAACAAAGGTCAAACAATAACAAAAAGATCCACCTAGGCACTTCACCCGTGGATGGATACTCTTGTGATAAAGAATCTTCCACTTCATTGCTCTACTGAATCTACTGAATGGGCTCTCAACATCCCCCAGCGGAGCAGAGGTGACACGGGAAACAAGGGTGGTTATTTTCTGGGGGTCAAATCTCCCTCAGCCTTTTTTATGCTCTTTGTCCTCTCATCCTGCACTCTCATCATTAAAATCTTTGCCTGTTCTGCACATACCTGTTCGGCCTCTTCATAGGTCTAATAAAGAGGAGATAAGTCACATGGCGAGGTGAGGAACTCCCAGGGAGGCATTTTCTTCTGAACAAATGGGCTGCTTCACTTTTCCGTCAGGAGGGCATTACTTGCCCTCAGGAGGTTTATGACCTCACATTTCCCCTTCTCCTAATCCCTTACGAGGCACACCTTCAAAAAAAAAAAAAAAAACTCATGTCGTGCAACCTCAACAGATACAATTTTTGTCAGTCGTAACCTCAACAAAGCTGGCCAAGATAAAATCAGTCAGTCCGGGATGGCATGGGTGGTGGAAACGCCTTTAGCTGGGTCGCACATTGTCCAGCCGGCCCTGGAAGGGGCCAGTCCCGCGCCGCGTCAGTACTCCCGCAGGATGCTACATTCATTTGCCTCCGCGTTGATAGTCGCTGTATCACTTCTATTTTTACATCCATTTTTCCTGCTGTACGACAGTGAAATGGTGGCAGTAGTGCAGATGTCCTCGGCTCAGTTGGGAAGACACGACAGACGTGTCGCTCTTCCCATCTCTATAGGTTACCTGAATCTCAGCCTCAAAATGCCACGGCACTCGTGTCCTCCGTGCAGTCCTCCAACCTGAAGGTCGGGGGGCTTTGCCGTCTTGTGTCGATTGCACTACATAATCACCCCCTAGTCAAGAGTCACACGCACTTAAGCACTGTCATCTTCTAGGTTATTGTGCTACTGTGATATATCATTAATTATCCTTGGCCTACAGGCTGTATAAAATTCTTGACACAGAAATTGCTTTTCTACACGTAAATGGTTGAGTCCTAGAATCTGCATTGGTACTCTTAAGAATTTAGCCCATAGGCTAAATCCATCTTTCCAAAACTTCACCTTATAATAAGTCATTATAATTCAGAGTATATAAGTAAGCTAAGAGTAATCAAAAGCCAGGAGCATGGGGATTCTCTTACCTCTTCCTTATTCCCCTTTCTTTCTATCCATTATATTTGAGTCCTGTAGTGCTCAAAGTTGCAGGTGTGGCACTAGGCAGTGTCAGCCCAGCTGCATGGATGCCCCCAACAGATGACTCAGGGCTTGGAGACTCAGCTCTGAACTAGAAATTGCACCAGTAGGAAGTGGTGATAGTTTCTTTTCAAGTTTGTATGGAAGCACTCCTAAAGGTACCGTGATTGCTGAGGCTGGTGGGTTACCCACAGCTTTCCAAGATCACTTCTCCTCAGTGTATTCCCCTCATCCTGGGGTCTGGCCTTCGGCCATCCAGGCTGTTCTTAAGGATTACCTCTGAGGCACCATCCAGAATGACAGTTCAGCCTTTGAAAACCCAGATTTGAACCCATTTTTCCCATCGTGGTACGACTTTCCCCCCACCCTATCCTACACCTGCACCCTCTTCCCACTCTCACCCCCTAGCCAGTGGAAGGCCAAGCCAACATTGCCAGATGTCATTAGAACAAATGGAGTTAGGTGCTCTTAAGAGGTATTTCTCAGCCCAGGCAAACTGAGGTATTTCCTGCTCCAAATATAGTTTGAGCTCCCCTCACTGTTGATTGCCAGTACTTGAAGAAGGGTTGGGAGAATAAAACACTGTGGGTAAAGAATGATAGAATCGTGGGTGCTGAACAGGTAATTATTACATAATAAGGCTAACTTCAACTGCCATATCAAGTTATTATGCAAGAAGTAATTGTTGTTTCCTTCACATTTTGACCTTAGGAAAATTAATATCTACTGATACTGCCGCTACTCAAAGTGTCTTGGAAAATTTTTTTGGAACTGCTTTGAGAGCACCTTTACCCTACTTTCCAGTCTACTGGGGTTTTTTCTTTCTATTCATAAAATTAATACATACTTAGCATTCAAGAGTAGAAAAAAAGCAGAAAACGTAGAAAAGTATAAAAAAGAAAGTCAAATACCCATGAGTCTACCACTCAAATGTAACTACTGTTATCCTTTTAAAGATTTTATTTTTAAGTAATTTTTAAATAAGACTTTATTTTTGAGCCCACATGGGGCTCAAACCTATAACCCCAAGATCAAGACTCACACGCTCTACTGGCCAAGCCAGCAAGGCACCCCGTCTACTATTATCCTTTTAATATAAATCCTTCCATCTTTTTTTCCATACCAATTCATGCACTTTTGAATATCTTTTAACAGAAAATTTGAGTATTTGCCCCTGCAGAGATTAATATGTATAATTATGGGAAGCCTCTACAACTCAAAAATATCAACCATTTCTCTAGAATAATGTAAATGGACAATTCACTGAAGAAGAAATGCAAAAAAATAAATGTGTGGGCACCTGGGTGGCTCAGTCTATTAAGCATCTGATTCTTGATTTCAGCTCAGGTCATAATCTCACAGTTGTGAGATTGAGCCTCACCTCGGGTTCTGCTCTGGGCATGAAGCCTGCTTAAGATTCTCGCCCCCCCCCCACTTCTGCCCCTCCCTGCTTGCTTGAGTGCACTCTCAAAAAAAAAAAAAAAAAAAAAGGAAAGAAAGACAAAAAAAGAAATGTGATAATGTTCAACCTCACAAGAAATCAAGAATATTTAAATGAAAATAACAGTGAGATCCCCCTTTATTGCCCATCAGTTTGGCAAAAAGTAAAGACTGATAATGTCAAAGTCCCAATAAATTGGAAAACACATGCTCTCATATAATTCTGGTAGGAGTGTAAATTTGTACAATGTTTTCAGAGGGAAATTTGACTAACAGTTTTTAAATTTGGCCCAGTAACTCTTCTAAGAATCTATCTTGCAGAACTGCTCATATATACAAATACTTGTATAAGAATATTTATTCCAGCTTTGTAATAATCAAAAGTAGATCAGACATATCTATATAATCATCAGTAGGAGAAAGTCAAATTATAATGATATGGTGCCATTTATTTAAAAATAACTCTAGCTATCCATAAATAAAAGCATAGCATATTTTAAAAATCTGGAAAAAAATAACCCACCAAACTATTGCTCATGGGGAGGGCCAGGGGATGGGAGGCAGGTGTTGTAAAGGAGGACTTCTACATTCTACTCCATGTTCTTCTGAATTGTTTGAGTTTTTCCATGACCCTTTATTTTTCATGCATTACTTTGAAATTTGGAAGAAAATACAATTTGGAGACACAGCAAAAAGCTATTTGGAGCCACATCTAGCAAATAAGAGAGGTGATATCATTTCTCAAAGGGTGTACTGGGGGGGGGGGGGGCCTGGGTGGCTCAATCAGTTGAGTGTCTGACTTCTCAGGCCATGATCTCTTGGTTCATACATTTGAGCCCCATGTCGGGCTCTGTGCTGGCAGCTCAGAGCCTGGAGCCTGCTTTGGATTCGGTGCCTCCCTCCCTCTCCACCCTTCCCCCACTCACACTCCATCCCTCCATCTCTCTCTTTCTCTCTCTCTCTCTCTCTCCCTCTCTCTCAACTAAATAAACATTTTTAAAAGTCGTTGTTTTATTTTAAGAGGCCTGAACCTTTAAAAAAAAAAAAAAAACTTGCCACTACCTTCCCAAAGGAGCCAGTAATTGGCCAAGTTCACTCTTGACCTCCTAAAGAACCTCTCAACCATCCCAAGATCTCTGTGTAAGTAGGCTGAGTAACACTTTGACTTAAAATAACTTCTGAATGGATAGACACTTGATGCCAAGGAAATGATCTGCATTGCCTTCTCATCCAGGCCCTGGAGCCTCTTTAAGTCTAGATATGTCACTACACATTTTTGACAGGCTTTTTTTCCCTTAATCTTTCTAAAGAAACAATCTCTCTCAAAAATATGTTAGTTTATACAGTTTCCTTTGGAAATCACAGAATAAATGTCAAAGCTGCATTTTTCTGTTCCTCACTCAAATGCATAGCCTATCTTCAGAGAAGCTTTACTCAGCATCAGGTTTTCTTTCTGAATGTGGCTGCTTACATGTCTTAAACTCTTCAAGCCTTATTCCCACAATTAATAATAGGTTGAATGATCTAGACTTTGGCCTTGCCACAGCTCTTGGTCTCTATTAATCGATGACCTGAAGGAGTTGTAAAAGGGGTCAGGCCATAGGTGATACCTCATGTTTAGGTACTTAATAGTTCACATACTTCACTATTCCTGTATCTCCAGTTTGAAACACACCTGAGTGGAATGGCTCCTGGGGGGAGGAGGAACATAGGTAACACAGTCCTTTGGACTGAAGCATGTCCCCTCTAAAATTCAAATGCTGAAGTAAGGAGGTAATTAAGGCTGAACGAGGTCATAAGGATGGAGCCTAGATCCCATAGGATTAATGTTCTTTTAGGAAAAGACACCAGAGAGCTCGCTGTCTATCTGTGTCTGCTCAGAGGTTAGAGCACACAGCAAGATGGTGGCGTCCTGGGGAAAAACTGAGAGCTTTCCCCCTAAGGTCAGGTACAAGACAGGGATGTCCACTCTCACCACTGTTATTCAACATAGTATCAGAACTCTTAGCCTCAGCCATCAGACAACACAAAGAAATAAAAGGCATCCAAATCAGCCAGGACGAAGTCAAACTTTCACTCTGCACAGATGACATGATACTCTATATGGAAAACCCAAAAGATTCCACCAAAAAACTGCTAGCACTGATTCATGAATTCAGCAAAGTTGTAGAATATAAAATCAATGCACAGAAATCGGTTGCATTCCTATACGCCAACAATGAAGCAATAGAGAAATCAAGGAATTGGTCCCATTTACAATTGCAACAAAACCCATAAAATACCTAGGAGTAAATCTAACCAAAGAGGTGAAAAATCTATACACTGAAAACTATAGAAAGCTTATGAAAGAAATTGAAGAAGACACAAAAAATGGAGAAAGATTCCATGCTCCTAGATAGGAAGAACAAATATTGTTAAAATGTCGATACCACCCAAAGCAATCTACATATTCAGTGCGATCCCTATCAAAATAACACCAGCATTCTTCACAGAGCTAGAACAAACAATCCTAAAATTTGTATGGAATCAGAAAAGACCCCAAATAGTCAAAACAATCCTGAAAAAGAAAACCAAAGCAGGAGGCATCACAATTGCAGACTTCAAGCTGTATTACAAAGCTGTAATCATCAAAACAGTATGGTACTGACACAAAAACAGACACTCAGATCAATGGAACAGAATAGAGAACCCAGAAATGGACCCACAGACGTATGGCCAACTAATCTTTGACAAAGCAGGAAACAATATCCAGTGGAATAAAGACAGTCTCTTCAGCAAGTGGTGCTGGGAAAACTGGACAGTGACATGCAGAAAAATGAACCTGGACCACTTTCTTACACTATACACAAAAATAAACTCAGTGGATGAAAGACCTAATTAAATGTAAGACAGGAAGCCATCAAAATCCTAGAGGAGAAAGCAGGCAAAAACCTCTTTGTCCTTGGCCACAGCAACCTCTTACTCAACACGTCTCCAGAGGCAAGGGAAATAAAAGCAGAAATGAACTATTGGGACCTCATCGAAATAAAAAGCTTATGCGCAGCGAAGGAAACAATCAGCAAAACTAAAAGGCAACCCACAGAATGGGAGAAGATATTTGCAAATGACATATCAGATATAGGGTTAGTATCCAAAGTCTATAAAGAACTTACCAGACTCAACACCCAAAAAACAAATAATCCAGTGAAGAAATGGGCAAAAGACAGGAATAGACACTTCTCCAAAGAAGACATCCAGATGGCCAACCGACACATGAGAACATGCTCCACATCACTCATCATCAGGGAAATACAAATCAAAACCACAGTGAGATACCACCTCACACCTGTCAGAATGGCTAACATGAACAACTCAGGCAGCAACAGATGTTGGCGAGGATGCGGAGAAAGAGGATCTCTTTTGCATTGCTGGTGAGAATGCAAACTGGTGCAGCCACTCTGGAAAGCACTATGGAGGTTCCTCAAAAAATTAAGAATAGAACTACCCTACGACCCAGCAACTGCACCACTAGGTATTTATCCAAGGGATACGGGTGTGCTGTTTCAAAGGGACACATGCACCCCCATGTTTATAGCAGCACTATCAACAATAGCCAGAGTGTGGAAAGAGCGCAAATGTCCATCGATGGATGAACAGATAAAGAAGATGTGGTATATGTATACAATGGAGTATGACTCGGCAATCAAAAAGAATGAAATCTTGCCATTTGCAACTACGTGGATGGAACTGGAGGGTGTTATGCTAAGTGAAATTAGTCCGAGAAAGACAAAAATCCTATGACTTCACTCATAGGAGGACTTTAAGAGACAAAACAGATGAACATAAGGGAAGGGAAGCAAAAATAATACAAAAACAGGGAGGGGGACAAAACATAAGAGACTCTTAAATATGGAGAACAAACAGAGGGTTACTAGCGGGGTTGTGGGAGGGGGGAATGGGCTAAATGGCTAAGGGGCATTAAGGAATCTACTCCTGAAATCATTGTTGCACTATATGCTAACTTGGATGTAAATTTTAAAAATTAATTTTAAAAAATTAAAAGAAAAAAAGATGGTGGCACCCTGCAAGCCAAGGAGAAGAAGCCTCAGAATGAAACCTACCTTGTGAGCACCTTGATCTTGGACTTCCAGCCTCCAGAACTGTGAGAAGTAAATTTCTGTTGTTCAAGCCACTCAGCCTGTGGCTTTTTTTGTACAGTGGCCCAAGCAGGACTAACAGGAAAGCAAACAAATGTACTTCAGAAGTGATCTAAAGCAAAAATTGAAAAGTCAGCTGTTTTGTGAGGAGGAGGAAATAATCTGAATTGAACTAACAGGACCATCCTAAATCACCCTCTTGGTGAAAACCATCTTGAGTGTTTTGCTTATGGTTCAACTGTAATAATCGGTCCCAGTGGGTAAGGCCAGATGATGTCTTGAGCTCAGACCCTAATCTAGCCAGTAACTAGCAGGCTGCTTTGGGCAAAGGACTCATTATGTTTGGGCTCAGGTTGTGCGTCCAAACATGACATGTCTGGGGTGGGTGATCTCTGAGGCATCTTAGACGTCTGACATTCCATGATTCTTACAGATTTTTGGGAACATGAGGATTCTTAGGCTAATCTGGAAAGCCAGGCACCACGCTGTGCTGGGCTTTGTGCTGGACTCCGTATGCTCAGAACAACCCTGCAAGACAAGGTTAATGCCCATTTTAGAGAGGAGGAAAGTAATGCTCCCAAAGGCAAACAGCCTGCCTGGTCATACAGCTGGTAAGTTGGCAGAGCCAGGAACTGCTTGCCGGTCTGTCTGTCCGACTCTAACATCCACGTACTCTCTACTGCACCCCTCTTCCTCTTGATTTTGTGGCAGTCTGCCTAGCCTTCAGTCCCTCCTAGTTGGCCTTCCAGCACTGACTTTCCTTGTCACTTGTTAAGATACAGGCTTCTGTAATCACTCCATTTCTCTAGATGTTCGGGGGCTACCAGATCCTGCAAAGGCACTGCCTGCTTTGTGCCGTACGGTGCAGCCTCACTTAAATGCAGTAACGCAGGGGCGCCTGGGTGGCTCAGTCGGTTGAGCATCTGACTTTGGCTCAGGTCATGATCTCACGGTTCGTGGGTTCGAGCCCGTGTCAGGCTCTGTGCTGACAGCTCTCTCAGAGCCTGGAGGCTGCTTCAGATTGTGTGTCTCCTTCTCTCTCTGCCCCCCCACCCCCGGTCTCAAAAATAAACAAATAAATAAATGTAAAAAAATTTTTAAATGCAGTGACCCATGTATGGCTCTAAGAACAGTTCCTGGCGCACGTGAGCACTCAGTACCTTTTAGTGCTCATTAGTAGGTCCCCATGTGTCTGTTCATTGAACCTGGATCACGCGGGGGGTACCAGGAAGTATGCGCCAGGAGCTTGCATCACTCTCCAGTACACAGAGTGAACATAACCTTGGCTCTGTACGTTACAGAAAAGAAACCCAAGTCCCACTGCCATTCAGTTCCAGCATCTTCCTGTACAAGACAAGGACCTGGACTGCACGGCTAGTAGTGTCTGGCAGGATCATCCTGTCCAGATTGCAAAGTTTTGGGCACAGATAGATCACTTCCATTCATTCTTGTCATTGAATGACTAACTCTGAAGGAGAGGTGCACCACTCCCAGTGAGTATAACCAAATCATCTTTCCGTGAGGCTTCTTTAAATAGAGGCCTGGGGGCGCCTGGGTGGCTCAGTCGGTTGAGCGTCCGACTTCGGCCCAGGTCATGATCTCACGTCCGTGAGTTCAAGCCCCGCGTCGGGCTCTGTGCTGACAGCTCGGAGCCTGGAGCCTGTTTCAGATTCTGTGTCTCCCTCTCTCTCTGACCCTCCCGCATTCATGCTCTGTCTCTCTCTGTCTCAAAAATAAATAAACGTTAAAAAAAATAATAATAATTAAAAAAATAAAATAAAATAAATAGAGGCCTGAACTGCTAACTAGAGAGGCTAGGGAAAATAGAGTTCCTCTTTTTTAACATTCCCAAACTAGCTCTCTAGTTTAAGGAAAGACAAAAACACTCGTTCCCTGCCTAGCAAACTCCTATCCATCCTCAAGGTCCAGCTCAGAGAGTTCTTCTTGGGAAATCCCAGTGCTTACTATATGCTTGGCACATAATAACAGGCCTTCCTGAAAAAACGAAAGAGGTCTAGTTCCTTGTGGGAAAGTAAGTAGTGTGTGTATTAGGGCCGCTTGGTCTCACTGAGCCCCAGTGTTCTCAGGGGACTAGAGGATCGACAGGATTCCTTATAGTCCTTAAGTTCTACCTTGAATATGTCAAGGGAAAGGATAAATCTCAGACACAAATGCTTTTTTCTAATGTTATGAAAACAAAATACCCAGGTGCCCATTTTAAAACCTATCTTTAGATTATTTTACCTGCAGGGATAGAAAGGCCAGGCCAAAAAAAATGAAGTTACAGAAGTAAATGGCATCTCTGAAATCAGCATCATAGAATACAGAAAACCCAGGTGAGGCTCGGAAATACCCATCTTAATCTTAGGAATGATATCAATAAATGGGCATGATATCTGAACCACTCTGCCAACTCTGGCTGCCAGAAAAGATGAAAATGAAAAAAAAAAGTTGACTGGATATGAAGAAAGGACAGAGGACAAGATAATTGCTAAAGACACTGATTGACAAGGCACAAGACATCCGTCACGCCCGGGGGGTCCATATTAGCTCTATTACATTACTTCCATATCAGCAGATCACCTCATTTACTGGCTAATCAGGCAGAATTAAATATTTTAAATTATCTTTCTTAATCCTGCATGGGATCCGTTGAAAACACAGGGCTCTAAAAATCTAATTGTAACTGCTTACCAGAAATGTCATCTTCACTTGGAGGAACTGAACCAGGGCCAACTAAGAGGCTGTCTTTTCCGTTTTCCTAAAGTACTGTCCCACCTGTCCCACGGCTGGACCTGGACACGCATGCACATGTGCCTAGTGCCAGACATCTTAGGGGCTCCCGAGCAGGAAGCTGGGATCCCTGGCCCTGCTTCAGAACTCAAATACAGCCAGAGATTGAAAAGAGCAATGGTAGTGGAGAACAGGGGCACGGAGGTGGAAGGAAGACGTAGAGGAAAAAATAACTGTTAAAACGTCAGCAAAAGTCAAGAGAGCAAACTCTAAATCTAGACGTAGAGTGTTCTGTGGGCCTCGATGCTCCCTGACTGAAAGGACAGGAGACAGTCCCTGTCCCGGTAGGAAGGGGCGGTTTCAGGGTGTATGAGCTTGCTTATCCAGCCACAAGGAAGACTTCTCACGTCCTACCCCTACCCTCCACTTCTCCCCGCTCCTGGAGAGCAGCGTGGTGTCTTGTGTCCTTGATAGCAGGGCGATAACTTGGCTGGGAGGTGGCAGTCAGGACTACACCGTAGTGCTTCTAAAGTGGCTTCCAGTGTGTGAAGATGTTGCCTGGGTAGACCTGAAATTGTGAGGAGGTGAAGAAACCGTCTGGAGCCAAGCTGTAGAGCCCAGTGAGTTGGAGCCATGCCCAGCGCCCTCAGTGCCCATCACTGCTGAGAGAGGTGAACAAGGAAATGAAGAAGGTGTGTGTGGTTCATAGCTTGCTAAACACCTGTCTGCCTTCATGTGAAAACATGTGTGTGGTGTAGTTTAACGGTGTGGATACTTTGTGTATTTTCAGTGCTGAGGACGTATGCTCTGTGTGAATAAATTGTTGGTGGCATGAATGTCATGCATGCATGTGCGTGTCAGTAAAATGTACTGCAGCGGGACAGAAGGTAAAGGCATGATTCATCATTCACACTTTCCTCCTTTTAAAACTACAGGAGGGCTCTATACTGTGGTACATCCCTACAAATGCGATGTGATTTGGGGATAGAGGGCGTCCAGAGGTTAGGTGAATCACATCTCCCCTGAAAGAGTCTCTGAAAACTGAAAATTGTATATCCTTTTCTTTCCCTGGTCAAAACAAATGAAAATTAGAGAAAGAAAGATCATGGTTATATTTGCTAAGTGACTTCCCGTGACTGTCCTGTTCCCTGTTAAGAAAACTGTCTTCCTCTCCTTAGTCTGCTTTAGCATGTGGGTATCTAATTGTGTGGATTCAGTTGTACGTGAAATATAATTCGCATCAAATACTTACATTTACTAACTTCCCTCAGTCATCCCAAGGCCAGTCAGATTGCCTGCCGCCCTCCCTTTCTTCCTTCTTTGTAAATTGTGAAATATTTCAATTATACTGAAAAGTATAGAGAGCCGGATAATTTGTTATTTCTTAATATTTTGCTATTTTTGCTTCAGGTGGTTTTTAAGAGGTAAAACATTAGAAACACAGTGTGACCTCTTTGCTTTCAGATGCTTAGTGCTATGAAGATGCAACCTATATCAGGACCTAGCTTTTAAAAACACATTTGAACAGAAAAACAGTAGGATTTTGTAAGAACTTTTCTTGATCTTTGCCATTCTGATGTTTTTACTATAATGAGCCCAGATCTGAATTTATTCTTACGTATTTTTTTTTTTACTTTTTAAATTTATTTTGAGAGAGAGAGAAAGAGTGAGCAGGGGAGGGACGGAGAGAGAAGGAGAAAGAGAATCCCAAGCAGGCTCTGTGCTGTCAGCACAGAGCCTGATGTGGGGCTTGTATCCAAGAATGGTGAGATCATGACCTCAGCTGAAATCAAAAGTCAGACACTTAACCAACTGAACCACCCAGGTGCCCCTATTCTTCTTTATACTGCTCATGACTCTGTTCTTCCTGAAGCTTTTGGGGGGGGGGGGGCTGGGAGGGACTCTAATACTCTATTTTTTTCTTCAAGTTTTTATTTAAATTCAAGTTAGTTAGGAAGAACAAAGATTGTTAAAATGCCAATACTACCCAAAGCAATCTACATATTCAATGCAATCCCTATCAAAATAACACCAGCATTCTTCACAGAGCTAGAACAAACAATCCTAAAATTTGTATGGAATCAGAAAAGACCCCAAATAGCCAAAACAATCCTGAAAAAGAAAACCAAAGCAGGAGGCATCACAATCGCAGACTTCAAGTTGTATTACAAAGCTGTAATCATCAAAACAGTATGGCACAAAAACAGACACTCAGATCAATGGAACAGAATAGAGAACCCAGAAATGGACCCACAGACGTATGGCCAACTAATCTTTGACAAAGCAGGAAACAATATCCAGTGGAATAAAGTGGAATAAAGACAGTCTCTTTAGCAAGTGGTGCTGGGAAAACTGGACAGTGACATGCAGAAAAATGAACCTGGACCACTTTCTTACACTATACACAAAAATAAACTCAGTGGATGAAAGACCTAATTAAATGTAAGACAGGAAGCCATCAAAATCCTAGAGGAGAAAGCAGGCAAAAACCTCTTTGTCCTTGGCCACAGCAACCTCTTACTCAACACGTCTCCAGAGGCAAGGGAAACAAAAGCAGAAATGAACTATTGGGACCTCATCGAAATAAAAAGCTTCTGCACAGCGAAGGAAACAATCAGCAAAACTAAAAGGCAACCAACAGCATGGGAGAAGATATTTGCAAATGACATATCAGATATAGGGTTAGTATCCAAAGTCTATAAAGAACTTACCAGACTCAACACCCAAAAAACAAATAATCCAGTGAAGAAATGGGCAAAAGACAGGGATAGACACTTCTCCAAAGAAGACATCCAGATGGCCAACCGACACATGAGAACATGCGCCACATCACTCATCATCAGGGAAATACAAATCAAAACCACAGTGAGATACCACCTCACACCTGTCAGAATGGCTAACATGAACAACTCAGGCAGCAACAGATGTTGGCGAGGATGCGGAGAAAGAGGATCTCTTTTGCATTGCTGGTGAGAATGCAAACTGGTGCAGCCACTCTGGAAAGCAGTATGGGGGTTCCTCAAAAAATTAAGAATAGAACTACCCTACGACCCAGCAACTGCACCACTAGGTATTTATCCAAGGGATACGGGTGTGCTGTTTCGAAGGGGCACATGCACCCCAATGTTTATAGCAACACTATTGACAATAGCCAAAGTGTGGAAAGAGCGCAAATGTCCATCGATGGATGAATGGATAAAGATGTGTACATATATGTACACACAGACTCACACACAATGGAGTATTACTCAGCAATCAAAAAGAATGAAATCTTGCCATTCACAGCTATGTGGATGGAACTAGAGGGTATGATGCTAAGCGAAATTAGTCAGAGAAAGATATCATATGACTTCACTCATATGAGGACTTTAAGACACAACAGATGAAAATAAAGGAAGGGAAGCAAAAATAATACAAAAACAGGGAGGGGGACAAAACATAAGAGACTCTTAAATATGGAGAACAAACAGAGGGTTACTGGAGGGGTCATGGGAGGGGGATGGGCTAAGTGGGTAAGGGGCACTAAGGAATCTACTCCTGAAATCACTGTTGCACCATATGCTAACTTACATGTAAATTTAAAAAATAAATTAAATAATTTTTTTAAAAGCACATGAGACTAGTCTCACATTTTAAAAGTAAGTTAAATAGCTTTATATCCCATCCTTAAAGTACATCAATAAAACCTTTGTATTAAAAATAAGATAAAATAAAATAAAATAAAATAAAATAAAATAAAATAAAATAAAATAAATTCAAGTTAGTTAACATGCAGTGTAATATTAGTTTCAGGTGTAGAATTTAGTGACTCATTACTTAATATACAACACCAGTGTTCATCACAACAGGTGGACTCCTTAATCCCCATCACCTATTTTTAATGTTTGTTTATTTTTGACAGAGAGAGAGAGAGAGAGAGAGACAGAGCATGAGTGGGGGAGGGGCAGAGAGAGAGAGGGAGACACAGAATCCGAAGCAGGCTCCAGGCTCTGAGCTGTCAGCACAGAGCCCAACGTGGGGCTCAAACTCACAGACGGCGAGATCATGACCTCAGCTGAAGTCGGATGCTCAACCGACTGGGCCACCCGGACGCCCCTCCCCATCACCTATTTAACCCATTCCCCCACCTACCTCCCCTCTGGTAACCATGTTCTCTGTAGTTAAGAATCTGTTTCCTGGTTTGCCTCTCTCTCTTTTCTCCCCCCATATGGTCATCTGTTTTGTTTCTTGAGTGGAACTATATGGTAGTTGTCTTTCTCTGATTGACTTATTTCGCTTACCATAGTACACTGCAGTTCTATCCAGGTCATTGCAAATGGCAATATTTCACTATTTTTATGGCTGAGTAATATTCCATCGTATATATACATCACATCTTTATCCGTTCATCACGTGGGCTGTTTCCATAATTGGGCTGTTGTTAACAATGCTGCTATAAACATCAGTATTTGTGTTTCTCATCAATTCTGAAAAATTCTTAACCATTCTCTCTGTCATTATTGCCTCCCCTCTACATCCTCAATCCCCTCATTCTAGAACCCCTATAAGGTATACATTTGACCTTCTCTTTTCTATTCTTCGTGTCTTTTAAAATTGCTAGGGAGAGATGCCTGGAATCTGGAGGCTTCCTGTCACCCTATTCTTGTTCCAAGGTTGATGAAACAAAAGTGACCTCTAGAACAGAAAACACAGTCCTTAAACACAGAAAGTCACTGTCCTTTAAGAAACAGAAACAATCCCTGTGGGAAGTTCTGGCAAAAGGAGGTGAGGAGCACCCCACTGAGCATACGTTTATTCAGCACACTGTATTTTAATTTTCTGCATGCTGAACAGCAGCTGTGCACTGGTATAATAGGGACACTCATGTAATAAGATAGTCCCTGGCGGGGCGCCTGGGTGGTTCAGTCAGTTGGCCAGCCCACTCTCGGTTTGAGTCACGATCCCCCAGTTGTGAGATTGAGCCCTGGGTTGGGCTCCGAGCTGAACATGGAACCTGCTGGGGATTCTCTCTCTCCCTCTGCCCCTCCCCCACTTGTGCACGTGTGCTCTCTCTCTCTCAAAATAAATAAACTTTTTTTTTTTTTAACGTTTATTTCTTTTTGAGACAGAGAGCGACAGAGCATGAACGGGGGAGGGGCAGAGAGAGAGGGAGACATAGAATCGGAAGCAGGCTCCAGGCTCTGAGCCATCAGCCCAGAGCCCAACACAGGGCTCGAACTCACAGACCGCGAGATCGTGACCTGAGCTGAAGTCGGACGCTTAACCGACTGAGCCACCCAGGCGCCCCAAAATAAATAAACTTAAAAGACAGCCCCTGGCCACAAAGAGCTTAAGTCTGGAAGAGTCTGTAACCCACGTTCAGAATGATGGGGAGGCCCCTGTCACCTTATTCTTGTTCCAGCATCAATGAAACAAAACAGGTGTGGTGGGAGAGCAGATGAGGAGCCCACCTGGCCTGAGGGGGCCGTAACCCTGCTTTTGAGAGGGTAAGGGAGGGCCAGCTACAGGATAAGTCAGCTTGGGGAAGGGTCACCCAGGCAGAGGCAGCAGCTCATGAAAGGTGCAGGACTAAGAGAGTGTATCAGGTTTGTGCCTCTAATTTAAGTAGTTCTGTGTGGAGTTTATGATACAAGGAAGAACAGAACAGGATGAGGTGTGGCTCTAACAGGGACAGGCTGTGAAGGGCTTCATTTGCCACAACTGGAAATCTGCATGTTCTCCTGAGGGCAATGGGGAGCCACTGAAGAGTTTAAGCAGGAATAGATTTTATCAGATTTGTACTCTATTAAAAAATTTAAATGGCTCCTTATAAAGACTAAATTGGAGATTACAATACCAGAGGCAGGGAGAACCACCCAAAGACTGTTGTCTTGATCTATCTAGTAACAAATTATGGCAGCCTGGACTAGGGAGGTGGCAGTGGGGATACTGAGAGGAGTTTAGGAACTCAAGAATTCAGAGGACAGAATGGTAGTTCATTTCCTTTAAAATAAAAGGGTGGGGGAACCAAGTAAGATGCTTAGTTCATGGTCAACACCACTAGATCATTCTATCAGTCGTGGTGGTTGTCAGCATTTTGGGGGCCTTGACTCACCTAAGGAGTAAGACCTACTCCCATTAGAAGCAATCCACATCAGGGGTGCCTGGGTGGCTCAGTCGGTTAAGCATCCAACTTCAACTCAGGTCGTGAACTCACGGCTCGTGGATTCAAGCCCCACGTCGGGCTCTGTGTTGACAGCTCAGAACCTGGAGCCTGCCTCGGATTCTGTGTCTCCCTCTCTCTCTGTTCCTCCCCTACTTGCTCTCTCAAAAATAAATAAAGACTAAAAAAAAAATTTTTTTAAGGAAACAATCCATATCATTGGTGATTCTCTGCAGATAGCACAGGAAGATGCCTGTGTCGTTTACAGAAAATCAAATGAAATGCTCAGGTGATCCCTATATGCCCTTCCATTGGGCATGTCTGGCTGCCTGCCACCCCCATTTTGGGAAATCACTGATCTGTGCAACAGAATAGCATTTGGAGCAGAAATGTATCCTTCATCTAAAGTAAATAGCATGTGAAGGAAACTCTTTTCCAACACAATGCTAGTTGAGATATCTCCCCTACCATCTGTGCCTGAGACACTAGCTTTCTGCAGGTGCAAACACAGCCTTCACATAACTACACACTGCCCCCCTGATGAAGTGACAAATCAGCCAGTATGTGATGAATTTGGTTGTGTAGACAAAGCAGGTATTCGGGCCCAGGCGTACAGGTTGTTGTGAATCATCCACACCAGCCTTCAGCAGTGAGATTCCCAGAAAGATGGTTCAGTTCCACCCTTCATTCTCCCAGTGTACAACCGACCCAAGACCCAAGAGTGAACCAGCAACTTGTAAGGAACCAGAAACGTTATAAATAACCCAGAGAACCCTTTTATAACAGCAACTGCCTACGGATTCTGTGGCCTAACAGCTCAAGCAAAAAAAGGATATAAATACGATATTGTGCAATGACTAACTACTCAAAATTTTGTGCATCAGCAGAAGTGGAACCTGTGGTTGGTGCTAATATTATCAGATGTCTTTGCTGTTTAATAATCTGGGAGCTCTATACTATTTGGCGTGCAATTTTCCCAGAGAACAATGATTTTATTTCAAGTACCTCTCACCGAAATGAAAAAGCAGCTGCTAGAAGATGAACATTTGGCAGAAGATGTTCTAGCATAATCTTTTGTGAGAGACTAAATCCTATTGGATTAACTGTTTTCTGTCTAGAAGAGCGGAGTCACAAAGAAAAAGGATTGCGGAGCACAGAAGGCAAGGCCAGCCTTTAGAACCCAGTGAATCACTAACAGACAGTTTAGTTCTAAGTGCCATTTACTCATCAATATACAAAGTTATTTATACAAAGCTTCCATTAATATTGCCCGAAGAATGGGCCTTTTTTATTCCAGTTTTAGCTCATGCTTAGGATTCTACTTCTCTTTCATTAATCCTTTCCAATAATGGAATTCTTTAAATTATAGAATAAATTAAGCCACCACAGACATTTTGGCCAGAAGGGGTTTTTTTTTTTGTTTTTTTTTTTTTTTTTTACCAGTTGCAAGTCTCCACAGGCCATTCTCTGTGGCCAGCCGGACAGAAGAACAGTGAGGGCTGTGACTCAGCAGCACCTGCTGACCACATGCCGGCCCTGCCCCTGAACCTGAAGAGGGGCAAGGGCAGCCATTGGCTCCCTGCACTCGTGGCCCACCCACTCCAGGTTGCCACAGCAGGGCCACATCCCAGGTTCACAACAGACCCTCACATGTTCTTCAGGCTGGCCAACCACTGGTCAAATTAGGCTGTTCTAGAGAGGAAGTGACTTCATGCCGAGGCTACTTGGCACAGCCAGTTTTAGCCAAAGAGTATTAAGACCGAGCTGTTTTCATGTGACCATACTGATTCAAGAATATTAAGCTATTAAAATTAAACATAAAATTCTCCTTTTTTCTAAACTATCGAGCAGTGTACAAAACAAAGACCTTCACTTTATCCCCAATTCCCATTCCTGGGCTGGAATGTGTGATGGGTAAAAATTAAAACTGGAGACTTTTCTGAGATGGCTGAGGATTGTTTTTCAGGTAGACCCCAGGCTTGGGCTGAGAGTGGCGTGGGGTGGCAGAAAGGGTGTGGGGTCAGGGATGTCTGGTGTGTATGTTACTTGGTAATACGAGACAGTGTGTCTGCATGTTTCATATAGTCATTTTGATGCAAGTGCTAACTCAAAATGGCTTCATCAAAATGCCCCATTTCAATACTGGTATGACTGGCCAGCCCAGAACCCTCACAAACCAGAAGCTGAGAGTGGACACTGAGTCAGGCCCCAGTTGAAACCAACAAATGACCTCTTCAATGTGGACCAATTGTTGACTTGGACCAGGAGCCATTTATCACCAAAAGTGGAGTCCACGGTGCTGACCTCTGAGGTTGAACACCACAACCGTGGACACTCATGTGGGCGAAACACATGGCATCAGGCTGGTGGTTTATTTTGCCTTCAACTCAATTTTAGATCAAATAGAAGTGATATAATTATTATGATCATCCGTCCTCTTAGAAATGGCTACCAAATACTTGTAGGGTACGAATAAATGAAGAATCTGGAAGTCCTGGGATGAAGGTTGATAGAGTTTTTCTTGTTCTCTAGTAGTTGAATTTTTTTTTAATGTTTATTTATTTTTGATGGAGACAGAGAGAGAGAGAGAGAGAGCAAGGGAAGGACAGAGAGAGGAAGACACAGAATCCAAAGCAGGCTCCAGGCTCTGAGCTGTCAGCACAGAGCCCAGTGCAGAACTCGAACTCACCAACCGTGAGATCACGATCTGAGCCAAAGTCGGACACTTAAACCACTGAGCCACCCAGACACCCCACTAGTAGATGAATTTTAATATATTGAAATTTGAAACACTGGTGTCATTTTCAAATACCACTTACAGCGAGATGCTGCCTTGAACATTATATCGGCCTCACCTTACTTTGGTTTTGTGCTCAACCCCCGATTGATCCCTCTCTGTCTTCATCCATCTAAAATAAAGACGGCTTTAGCCCCATAAACCTCATTCCAGATGGAAATGCATAATTCAAGAGAAATACTGATGTCAAAGAAGAGAAGGCACACCAATTTGTGTCAGCAGTTGCTGTAAATTAAAGAGTACAAGGAGAGTTTAATGTAATGTAGAATTGAAAATAAAATTAGAATGAATATTTAGGCAGTCCTCCGCCTCTTTTCTTTTCCCCTTCTGTGACACGAAGGATTGACTCTCAGCTTAAATACCTAATGTAGTTCATTCTTCTTTCCTGCTAGAATTTTCTTTCCCCATAAAATGTTGCGTGTTTATCTTTGGCATCCAAAATTAGATCTTTTCACCTTTTTCCATTCTAATCTGGACAGAACAGCCAGGCTAGGAAGAGTCCAAGCTTTCCCCTCATCATCCACACCCATCATGCTTTCGGCCTAGAAAGGACCCACGCTTTACCAGCCTGACTAGTCAGCTGCTGTAAATAGCTATTAATTCTCTCCTAATACTGATTCTCCCTAGTGGGTGTCACCTCCATGGTTTCTTTCCTTTTTCTAAAGCTGGGAAATAAAAGAGTACATCTCATACATGTACTACTGCGCACGAGAAAAATTCTTTAGCACACATCTGAAAGAGTGAAATCCCCTTTAAAGTAGTAATATTAAAAGGCTTCATATTGGAATGCCTGGGTGGTTTAGTCGGTTAAGCATCCAACTCTTGATTTCAGCTCAGGTCATGATTTCACAGTTCATGGGTTCAAGCCCCACATCAGGCTCCATACTGATAGCATGGAGCCTGCTTGGGATTCCCTCTCTCCCTCTCTCTCTGCCCCTTCCTTCGCTCACTCTCTCTCTCTCAAAAATAAGTAAGCTTAAAAAAAAAATCTAAGTAACAAGCTTCACGTTTAGTTCAACCAAACTGCCATTATGTAGCACCTTTCTCTTTATTCGAATTTCCCTCAGAACTGGTGGTGGTCTTTCCCGCTGTCCACCGTTCTTGCCCAGTGGCAGAGTTCCCCAGCTTGGTCTCCACTGTGGTCACAACACTTGTTTTTGAATGATTCACCCTTTCCAGAAATAAATTCCTTAGGATAGTGGTTCTCAAAGTGCATCCCTGGACTAGCTACATCACCATCACTTGGGAGAGTCATCTGGGCCCTACCTCAGATTTAATGGATCCAAAACTTTGGGGGTAAGCCCAGCAATCTGCGTTTTAACAAGCCCCTCAGGTAATTCTGATGCTCACTCTAGTTTGAGAACCACTGACATAGAAGATGAAATATTGCCTCCACTGAGGGTATTCAAAGATGTGCTGCAGATTTGTAAAGTATTCCAAAGAGAAGCTTTCAAAATCTTTTTGAGCGAAGTTAGAGTACATGGATGGCCTCTCCAGAGGATTGCTTCAACAGACCCTTCAACCGAAGCATCCACTTCTGCCACCAAGCCATTTGACCTTGACCAAGTTCTCACACTTGGTTTCTCATCTGGAAAATGAAAGACCCATCCTACCTATGTCACAGGATTGTAATGAGATTCAAATGAATCACATCTGCAAACATGCTCTGTAATGCATGTTCATGACAGAACTATGAAAAAGTGAAAGTCATTGTCATTCTGCAGACAGGATTCTGGTTATATGAGCATTATACCAGGGCAAAGACTTGGAAAAAGTTCTAATTTCCTTGGCCAGATCCACCTTTTTCCTACATAATGACTGATTCATCGTCTTGGTGGATGTGTCTCAGATTCTGCCAACTCAGCCTAGCAGTTTATCTGGTGCTAAGAGAGGAAAACCACTGCCCGATAAATGGCTGCAAGGTCTAGAAAAATATATCTATTTTCAGACACGCTGTTTTCTGTGGAAAGCTTTGTGATGATTGGTAAGGACAGACTCTACATAGGCACTGAAGCTCTCATGACTGGAACTTGTCACATAATGGCAGTGGAAGGGTCTGTACTAAAACCACCCATTTTGGCCCTATGCAAGGGAGTCATGACCTTCAAGAAGGAAGCTAAGTGTCCATTGCCACATGGTAATCATTGGAGAGAGGACCAAAAAGAAACTTCCTCAAGCAAACCAAACCTAAAGAAACCATGAGTTTAAAAACCCGACCAATCAACATGTCTGTGCTGGAGACAGTGTAGATGGATTTTACCTTAGAGATTAGCCTTTACAAACACCTTCACCATAGGAATTCTTTAATGGCAAGCTCCTGGTATATTTATTATTTCACTTCGAATCTTTACTGACTGTTCGGTGAACATATCTGGGCAGGAAAGAAGCTAAATCTGTTGCCTCGGTGCCCATTGGGAATGTAGTTTTAGTAACACAGGGCAGTTCTCAGTAGGCCAATGTCAGCTACACTTTTCACACAAAATCAAGAGATTAGGTATGACTCTAATTGGTTAAATGTGATGAAATTATTGTCTGATTAGAATAAGCTGTTGGTTAATTATGGAATTAGAATATGAAATGACTTTGCTCAAAAACATGTGCCTATTTAACAAATCTATAGAGACAAAAGTAAATCAGTGGTTCCTAAGCCTGTTGTTTTCAGGAAGGTAGGAAGTGTGGTTGTCAGTGGGTAGGAGGTTTCTTTTAGGGGGGGACAAAAATTTCTACCATTAGACTGTGGTGATGGTTGTTCAACACTGTGACTATATTAAAGAACACTGAATTGTATACTTTAAGTGGGCAGATTATATAGTACATGAATTATATCTCAAGCTATTTTGGCAGGGGCACCTGGCTGGCGCAGTCAGTGGAGTATGCAACTCTTAGTCCCAGGGTCATGAGTTTGAGCCCCATGTTGGGCCTATAGTTGACTTAAAAAAAAAAAAAAAAAAAGCAAAAGCTTTTGCTTTTTTTTTTTTTAAATCAAATAGCTAATAAAGTGTAGAGCTGGGAAAACACTGTGCCCATTTGAAAGGCAGGAATAAAAATCACATCAGTACTTTGCTGCATGCAGTTTCATACTTGATTAATTGGAAATAATAATCATTTGAAATATATTAAGGCAGGAAATATTTACTTTTTCTTTTAATCACACCGTGTTTTAAAATCTGACTACTCTCAGCCTAATAATTGAAATTTAAATGTAATAAACGAAGGTAGCTAATAGTTGAAGCCACAGTCATGGATGTTTCTGACATAATGATTTGTCCATGTTCCCTACAGGTTTATTTAGAATAAAAATCAGCAGCCCTTACACAATAGTGATAAGAAAACTAGATTCTCATTGTCCATCATGATGCTCCTAAGCTGATCTGGTTAGGGCAGCCAGAAGGTTGAGGTTGGAAAGGATGTGATCTCATCCTTCTGATGTCAATATGTACTGATAAGAGAAAATAGGGATATTCAGATTTGAGCTGTGAAACGGGGCTCTTGTGTAAGCAGCATCCTATCTCGTGGTATGTTTATCAGACTCGCTCTTGCCTGCCTAGGAGAGAACCTTTGCACTTTCCTGCCTTGGGAAGATAGGCCGGGCAACCCTGGTTCTAATCTCCTCGTGAAGTCCTCAGTCTGGGAGTCGGGCTTGCCCATCCATGGCTCACCAGTGGCCATGGAGACTTGACTGAGGCCAGCAGGAGAGGAGCTGGCTGGGAGATGCAGGGGTTTCTGGCTCAGCAGAAAGACGGCAGGGAGCTACCAACACCTGCCTCGTGTGCCAGGGAACTTGGAGATCGCTGGTCAGGGCTTCTTCATGCACCAGAAGATCCTGGTCAGGCCACTGGCAGTTCTTTGGAACAACAGGCCCCACTTCAGGGTTTCTCAATTTTCTTTTCTTTAAAAGGAGCTTTTTAAGATTTTTTTTTCCTATTTGTCATCTCCCCCTGTGAAATTTTAGCACCATAGATACTCTCTCTTTCTAGATAGATACGTTTCCATACTGTGCCTTTGGAGAACCACATATCATTGTACTATGTCAAAAAAAATTTTCACCACAACCCCTCCCCACCATGCAAGCAGGAATTTCCCCCCTGTCGGGAGATACTGCCCCAGTTGAGAATGCACGCCCCGAATGGAGTGAAGGGTCTAGGCAGGCCTCTCTCTTTCTGTTCACACCTTGAATGGTGAGGGCAGTCACATAGGGAAGATGGATTAGGTGACCCAGCGTCCGTCACTAAGCAGGATGGGCCCCGACTGCAGACTCCAGCACAGCCAGAGGAACATACTCCAGGGTCGTCCCTGCACCGTCTGTTCAGCCTGCCTGCCATCCTCCAGGCTCTGCCGCCACCTCCCCCTCCCAGGGAAGCAGCCCTCGGCCCAGTGGCTGGCTCGCCATGAGGGAAAACACGGCCCTCCCTCAGAGTGGCACAGCTTTCCCCGCCAACGGGTCAGCCTCTTCCTGTGCTGTCCTCCAGCCCCTCCCAGCTGCAGGCCACTCACACAAGCCCACTCGTCACTCTCCCTGTGTTCCTTCGGCTCAAAGGAAAGCATAAGATTTACCAGGCTTCCCCAGTCTTACACTGACTAGAGGGACCTTTATACTCTTCACTTTACATTTCTTTAATCTCCTACTCACAGCCTCTTTAGAGGTCTCATAAAGCATCTCCCTGCCCCCACAGAGGAATGGCTGTCCCAGGCCCCAGCACATACAGGAGGTCACTTCTAGAACTCTCTGGAGCCTGGCCTCCCTTGTAATTAAGAGCTCCAGGACACTGGCTTCTGTCTGTTTCTGGCTGAGAGAGCATTCCTGAAAATAAAGCCAGTCACAGCATAAACTCCTTCCCCTACGACCCTTAAGGACATGCCCTAGGATCACGACCTTTTTTGTTCCTTAGAACCCTTGTCTGGTCCCTCCTGACCTAGGTCATGGGCTTTCATTTCCAAAAACGTTCACAAATGAAGGGGCCTCTGAGATGATACCATCTAGTGCATCCCACTCTTGTTGGGCACCTGCTGTCCTCCAGGCTCTGTACTGGGCCTTTTCACGTACGTTATCTAATTCAGTGTTTACAGGAGCCCTATGGGGTAGGTTCCCATTTTACAGATAGACACAGAGAGGTTGAGTCACTTGCCAGAGTGGTGAAATCAGGACTTAATCAGGCCCATCTGGTTCCAAACCATTTACTGCATTGTCCCAGCTGAGAAAGCATGTTCCCAGTTGAGAAAAACATTTTTCCCAGCTGTGGCCAGAGGGGCTCCACTGTAGGTATAAAAATAGTGGATTTACCATATTTAAAAGATGACACACAGCTAATAAAAAGGCGAGAAGGCAGGATTTAAAATCAGGTTTGTTTGTTCCCTCCGTGCTGCTTCCTGGAGGGTCATGACACTGTGTCTCCTGCCAGTGCACGATGAGCCCTTTCAGGAGAAAGAATGACGCCTGCTTCCCGGTCCCAACCAGATGTTCATGCCTCGACCTCCTGCAGACAGGAACGTGGCAGAAGCCCCATTCTTAGAACCTGGCAGCAAGAGCAGAGCAAGACTTGCCGCCAGGCTAGCCCGAGGGGGAGCCACCTCGGCTTTGGTGCAGCCCTGTCTGTGTGGGGGAGGAAGGTGACAGGAACCCTGGTGGGTTTACACGGTTCTCCCTCCCCTTCCTGAACCCTTTGCAGTATTCTGTTTTTGTGAAGAAACAGTGCATTGACTTGGGAGTTAGTCATGGTTCATCCCATTTGCCTTTTCCCTGGCCTCCCAAACCACAAGCCTGGCTGAGGAATTTGGGTCCACAGTGTGGGCTTTGAATAGCTTTGTGTAGGGAGAGGTTTTGCAAAGAAAGGAAAGTGGTATCTACTTGTCAGATGGAATGTGTTAAGACATCAAGGAGGAATGTGAGGGTTTTAACTGTTAGGGTCCCTCAGCAGTTTGGGTGATGAGTCATCCAGCGTGGGTACGGATTCCTAACAAATGAAGCCTCGTGATGACATCATTGTTGCAAGATTGTCTGGGATCTGTTGGAGCCGCCTGACAAGTTTGTACCTTGGGGATTTTCATCACATGGGGTTTTTTCCCGACCACACTTAATATCCGTCATGCCTTCTAACTCGTCCACTTTTCTATCAACTAGAATTTGGCAAACCAGGACTTTCACAAGTCTGTCTCATTGTCATCCCTCCTACAGGGCATTCTTGGGACAGTGTGTGTTCCTCGGCTGATCACTCAGCACCCGCCCTCCATTCGGTCAACACGTTTTTCAGCGGTGAACCCGCATTGTGCTGGTCTGAGGGGATGGAGGTTTGAGGGGATGAAGACTAAGGAGGAGGGCAGGAGCATGCAGGAGGAAAACACAGGGCTGTATATGTGGTGCCAGTCAGTATCTACGTGATGACTAAGTTAATACCTTGTCGGAGTCTTAGAAGATGAGTAGGAGTTAATCTAGGGAAGAGTCCAAGCGAGATATTTCCATGAATGAAGACCAAAGATGCCAAAGGTGAACAGGAAAGTGTAAGACGTGAAACCGGGCAAGTGTGCTAGAGAACCTCACGTGCCATGCTGAAGAGCTGAAATTTTATCCTAAGAAAGATGAGAAACATTCCAAGGACTACAGCAGTGTGGAGGCTGGGTTGGAAGGGGCCGGACTGGAGGCAGGGAGACTAGTCAGGGAGTCGTGTGGTCCTCTAGAGGTGATGGGAGCAGGAAGTAGGATGATGGGAGGAGAGGGTGGAGATGAGAGGATAGACTTGAGAAACATCTAGGATTTAAACTTGGCAACCTGTGACTCATTAGTTATATGGGAGGAGACATGCAGAAGACCCCCAAACTGTCAGTGCGGAAAAGACAAGAAGGGGCCTGTGTTCCGGCAGAGGTGTGAGTGCAGTTTGGGCCTGTTGAGTTAGAGTTGCCTGCAGGGGACGTGAGGCTGGCTAAGCAGACTCAGGGGTAGTTAGATATGCGAATCTGGAGACGGAGGAGGGTGCGCTAAAGGTACTGACTTAGGACTCATCGCGATCATAGCAGTTGAAACGAACCACACAGCAGTAGAGGCACCCTGGAAATTGTGGGGAATGAGAGGGATGGCGGGCCGGGGACAGAAGGCAAGGGAACACCAATATTGTTAGTGCAGGAGAAGGAAAAGGGCCCCATGACAGAGACAAGGGAGGGTCAGAGAGACACGGGACCCAGGAGGATCCCTTGCCACTCTGTGCTTCTCCCCCTCCTAAACCTTCTACGGAAGCCCTACGGCTGCCATTCCTCCTAAATAAGCTCCTTTACATCCTTGACTCCCATTCGGCCTTTGCAGGTGAAAGCTGCTCCTGATCCCAAAGCCCGTTGGCCGCAGCTTCCAGCCTTCCCTCCTTGACCCTCCTGTAGAGAGTCCTGCATTGTCAAGGCCCATGCACTTTACTTGCAATGCCTGGACCTCCTTTCCTGATCATTCCGTTCATCTCCATCACCATTCTTCCCTCCACCCCATCCTACAGTCATCCTATCAGATGACTCCAGTGCCATGAGGATGCCCTCACTTCCAGTGACTCTTCACCTCCACGCCAGCCTCCCACCTCCACGAGACTCCCAGGAAATGGCTAATACCTGCACCACTCCCATTACGTGGGAATAAGCCTCACGTCCCACGCTCTGACCACAACCAGCTCTCTCACCTCTTCTCCTGCCCTTGTTCTCACTGTCCTCCTAGTTCCCTCTGTTTTCTTCTGACCTGCTGACTCCCTCCTGATCTCCCTTCCTTCCTTAGCCAGGTTAGACTATCTGGTTGTTCATCTGAGATGGTCTTTCCTGAAATTCTTTCCGCCACACCTGCCCAGGGCAACTCAAGGTCCCATTCTCTTACCGGCTCCTGCCCCAAGAACACTGAGGAAAGTGGGATCCTAGACAGAGGGACGTCATTAGAGATTCACCGTCTCCACTCTCCCCTCCCTGTCATTCTTCACTGCTGTAGAAAACCTAAGCCTTCCCGTGGGGAAATAGGAAAATTCAAGCAGTAGCCAAAAGCCCAATCTCTCTCTCCCAAAATAGCTTCCGCACCTGCTCTGTTGCTGGATGTCCACACAGATGCCCTTGGAACAACTCCTGACTGCCCTTTACCACCATTATTTTTCCCTTGGGCAAGTTATTTAACCTCCTTGAATCCGAGTTTCCTCAGTTTTCAAATAAGGACTCTCCAGTGTTGCTGCCAACCTCCATGGCACTTTGTGCAAATTAGAAGAAGGTGCCCCTTTGGCCAGGCACACAGCTTGATGAGCAGAGCGTGGCCTGTGGACCCATGGTCACCCCCTCACCTGGACGCCCTTGTGCAGTGCCACCTTGCATCACCATACACTGCAGCCCCAACCACGCCTACCTCTCTACGGGCTCTGGTGAAAGAAAGGCAATGATGCGCACAGCGCACAGCCAAGAGCCTGACTGAGCAGAACTTGGGACAAAGGAGCTAACGTAGACCACCTGGACGTGGCTCAACATGCGGGTGTGCTCTGCTGTGGTGGCACCATCCGCCACTTTCAGGCACTTCTGCCAGCTCCATGAGCTGGAGCTATCAGCCCGCTCCCATCTCTCGTCAAGAGAGCGGAGCCCTGGGGCCCCGGGGTGCTCAGTCAGTTGAGAGTCCGACTCTTGATTCCAGCTCAGGTCCTGATCTCAGGGTTCGTGAATCGGAGCTCTGCATCAGGCTCTGCGCTGGCAGCGGGGATTCTCTCTCCCTCTCTCTCTGCCCCTCCTCCACTCTCTCACCCACTCTCTCTCAAAATAAGTAAACATTAAAAAAAAGAGAGAGAGAGAGGGAGTGCAGGGCCCTCAGAGACTGGATGGGAGCTGGTAGGTGAGGGAACAGACCCTTGGTCATAGCCAAGGGCTCCAGGCGGGCAAGGGGCAGTGGGAGGGAGGAGAGAGTTGGGACAGTCAGACAGAGAGGATGGTCTGAAGGGGAGCAGAAGGGAAATGAGCAGCAACCTCCCAAAGGCAACAGCGCCTCAGGCACTAGGGGCAAAGGCTGCCCACCCCAACCCCACACCCCAACTCTGGGGTGCCGCCCTTGGCTCCCACCTCTCAGATTCTCCCCTTGGGGACCTCTTGCTAGCTGCTCAGGAGTGTCCTGCTACCTACCCCACCAGCCCCGCAGATTGCCTGGGCCCCTGCACCCGCCCACCCCACTGGAAGGTCGGGTGCGCCACAAGCCATGTCTGGCTCTCTTTTCACTGCACTGCCTCCGTGGGTGCCACAGACCAGGACTTCTCCAGACCCAGGAGTGCAAAGGCCCTCAGGAGAGCAGGAACCTCGGAATGCCACATCCATCCTGTGAGAGCGGCTCTTCAAGAGGAAATCGCTGTGAGAAGGCAACGAACGGTAGCCACCTGGGTATTTTTATTGAAGAAAGACGAATTATGCCATGACCCCTTCTAGCACAAAAATAACTTTCAGTAAAAGGTGAAAACCGTCATGTTGTATCAATGAGAACTGTTCCATTATTCCAAGAATGATTGATTGGAAAGTACTTTACTTACAGGAAAATCAAAGTGATACAATGCAGCTTCCACTTTTAAAGTACTTTCCATTAAAAAAAAATCATACCAGTGTATAAAAATAGTTATACTGAAGATGTGAATCAACAGCCGAGGAATTTATTGGCACTTGAAAGCCTTGCGATATAAATAGATTCAACAATGAGAATGAATCTCAAATAACTGTGGGCTGTGGCAACCTAACCTCCATTTTCACTGACACGAAAGAAAGTCACATGTAGTTCAGTGAGTCATCTGGCCACCTTGGAAGAGATCACAGGAAAAGAACACAATGGAACTAGGTCCAACAGGCCAGGTCAACTCAAAGCACAGGGTGAGGCAGTGGGGGAGATGTAGGGGACAGCGATGTGGTCTCTGTCCTCAAAGAGTTTTCAGACTGTCCCAGACTGTGGGCCTATACACAAAACAGCCACCAGTACAGTGTCCTAAGAGAAGGACAAAGGAACAGGAGATAGTAGGGAGAGAGATTCTTTTGAACTTGGTGATTTCCTTCCTTCTCTCCCTGCCTCCACAAACGGTTACTCTGTGGTGTAACGGGAACAGAGCACGGAGTCCACTGGGGCCGGATGTAAGCTGCCACTCTGCCACGTACTAGCTGTGTGACCCTGGACAAATTATCTAATGTCTCTAAGATTCTGTCCCCTCAAGTGTGACAGGGGGCAGGAGGCTGTTGTTGTAAAGGTGAGATGAGGCCGGTCGTGTGTGTATGGAAGCACCCAGCTTTGCTGCGTCCTGAGGCAGAGCAAAAGATAAAAGATCACTCCCTTCCTACCCTTCTCCTCTGTGAAGGTTAAGTAGTACTCACTTTTGTACCCCTTTCATGCTTACATTTCTAAGAGCTTTTCCATCATTGGATATAATGTGATTTTCAAGGTAGTATTTGCTGGTCTTCATGTCTTTTGAGTTCACGGCCCCTGTCCTCCAAGAATTTCCCTCCTTCTTTGTGTCTGGGGACTCAGAGAGCCAGTTGCTGCCCTCTTTGTAAAGAAGAACATGAACCCCCCCCCCCCCCCCCACCTGCCATGTCCCTTCTCGTGAGAAGGTAGCTGAGATCTGGCCCATCAGCAGTCATTAATTGAGCATATAATGCTTTTAAGGATTATAGAACTCTGAGGAGTCAAGGAAAGAACTAGACAAGATTTCTGACCTCTCATCAGACTTTAACATATGGGTATCACCTCAATCAAGGTTCTTGGTTGAAAACAACAGACCAGTTGCGGTACTGGGATAAGGCCCTGGATGCTATCACCACAGTGCTGCCACTCACATCTTGGAACTCGGTTTTTCTGCGGCCATTGTCACAGCCAGAAAGTTCCTGTCAGTCCCCTTGACATTCAGGTGGATGTCACTGCCTAGGCCTTAGTTGCAAGGGAAACTGCCTTGATGAGATGAGTATTCTCAATGCAGGAAGGAGCACCTCTCAATTCAGTTCACCCTGGCTTGGAGTAGATGTCCATTTAATTAAGAAAAAGGGAAACTATTCACAGGCTGAAATTGGCTCATTTGTAAATTCATAAAGAGTGGCTGATGTGGATTTTTAAAACTTCTTTAGTAAAATTTCTTTTATTAAAAACATTTGAATGAAATGTTTGCTTACTTACAGAAAAGTTATAGCACTCCTATATACTCTACAGAGTTTCACCAGTTATTAGCATTTTGTCACATTTGTTTTTGTCATTGTTTTTTGAGAGACTGAGCTTGTGAGAGGGGGACGGGCAGAGAGAGAGAGGGAGAGAGAGATCTTAAGCAGGCTTCACACCCAGCACAGAACCCGACACAGAGCTCGAGCTCATGACCATGAGATATGACCTGAGTCGAAATCAAGAGTCGGACGCTCAACTGACTGAGCCACCCAGGCACCCCTTGTCACATTTGTTTTATTGCTGCCTCTCAAAGTACATAAATATGCTTTTTTATTTTTTATTTTTGGATGAACCATTTGAGAATAAGTTGCAGACATCATGACTCTTTACCTCTTACTAATTCAGGATATATCTCCTTGGAAAAATGACATAATAAAACTACAATATAATTATCAAAGTCAAGACACTTAACACTGAAATAATCCTATATGCACAATTCAATAATGTCTCAGTAGTGTTTTTTATAATTTTTTTCAGTCCAGGAGACAATCCAAGATTATTTAAGGAATTTAATTGCCATGCTGTTTTAGGCTCCTTTAATATGAAACAGGTCCTCAACCTTGTCTTTCATGATGTTGGTCAGTTTTGGAAAGCACAGGCTCGTTGTTTTGTGGAATTTTTCTCAATATAGGTTTATCCAGCACTTGCCCATGATCCGAGTTAGTAAATCTTGTAGGCAGAAACACTGCACAAGTGACATTACGTCCTTGTTGAGGCCCCACACTCGGGAGTATGCGATGGCAGTTAGTCATATTGGTTTGTTGCTGTCTTCATCAAGGTGGTGTCCACCAGGTTTCTCCACTAGAGAGCTATTTGTTATTAACAGGTAATCTGTATGGAGATACTTTCAAACCTGTAAATATTGTGTCCTCATCAAACCTTACTCCAGCAGTTTTAACGCATCCATTGATGATTCTTGCCTGAATCAGTTATTACTATGACAGTTGCAAAGCGCTGATTTTTCAAACTTCTATATTTACCAATTGGCATTCTATTTTAAGGAAGTTCTCCCTTCTTCATTATTTATTTTTTCATTTATCTGTTTAAAATCAGTATAGGGGCACTTGGGTGGCTCAGGCAGTTAAACGTCTGACTTCAGCTCAGGTCATGATCTGGCAGTTCGTGAGTTCAATCCCTGAGTCGGGCTCTGTGCTGACAGCTCAGAGCCTGGAGCCTGCCTCAGATTCTGTGTCTCCCTCTCTCTCTGACCCTCCCACCCCCTCTCTCTCCTCAAAAAATAAATATTAAAAAAATTTTTTAAATAAAATAAAACCAGTATAGACTCGTGGATTCTTTAATAAATTTTCAAGTGATCGTTAACATCCATTATCCATCCCTTCTGTAAATTATACACTTCTGCATTTGTGGATGGGTCAACCTAATTGCAGGCAGATTTCTTTTTTGATGTGGACTTGAACATTTAATCTATACCTCACTATTTACAGAGACAAACAGGAAATAAAAAACTGAATTTTTATGGGGATTTTTGGTTGAACACATAGGTTATCAAGGTGTTTTTGAGTAGCTGTGGCAAAATGGGCTACCCTGAGAAAACATAAGGGACCAGGCCCTTCTAAAGAAAGGAAGGAAAGGGGTTTTGCAGAAAGCCATGAGAAGATAGAGAAGACTGGCACAATTGTGCTTTCAGACTAGACACAGAGGAACGGGGATGTGGCAGAACAAAGTGGGGTGCGGGGAGGGCAGGGAAATACAATGGGCATGCAGAAGAGCATAGAGGTCAGGGGACTAGGGTGGAAAGGTAAAGCAGCAACATGTGTTGAGAGGTCTGTAAATTGATATTGGGTAAGAAAACTGAGAGGCAAGGAATGACAGATTCAAAAAATCCCTACGAGATGTTAATCATTTCATTATTTATGAGAAAACTAAGTCACAGAGAATTTACATTCATTTTCCCAAGGTCACAGAGCTAGTAAGTGGTAAAGTCAAGATTCATATACAAATCTATGTGACTTCAAAGCCATACCACTAGAAGAGAAACATTTATAGTGAAAGAACAGAGGTAGAATTAGGGCTCACAGTATAAGGCCACATAGGTTCCAAAATGCCGATTATAACACTTAATTAATCCTGACCCACAGTAAGTCTCAATAATGATCCCAACCATGCACTTGAGTGTAAATCCGTAGTAAGCCCAGAGCACTTAAATATTGCCAAAGTTTTCAAACTTTGCATTATACTCTTGCATGACTCAGTGCCCCCACTCCCCCAATCCTGCCTTTTAAAAAATCAACTTGATTGAAATATCATTTTCATACATAAGATTTCACCCATTTTAAGTGTATGATTCAATGAGTTTTGACAATGTAGACTCATTTAACCACCAGTCATAACTACAGAACCTTCTAACACTCCAGAAAGTTCCCCATGCAGCCCCTGTGGAGGTGATATTCTCCAGCCCCTGGCCTCTTTTTGTTGGTATACTTTTGCCTTTTCTAGAATTTCATATAAATAAAATCATACAATATGGTATGTAGTCTTTTGTGGCTGGCTTCTTTCACTTAGGATAATGTATTTGAGATTCTTCCCATGTTGTGTTAGCAATTTGCTCCTTTCTGTTGCTAAGTAGTGTTCCACTACATGGACGTACCACAATTTTTTTTACCCATTCATTAGTTCAAGGACATCTGGATTGTTTCCAAATGGAAAATTGCCAAGTGGAGCAGTTATAAATAATGCTGCTATAAACACTCACATATAAATCTTTATGTGCATATATGCTTTCATTTATCTTCAATAGCTAAGAATAGAACTGCTAGGCTATAGGATAAGTATATGTTGAATAATGGCCAAACTATTTTTCAAAGTGTATCATTTTTCATTCCCACAACAAATAAGAATTCCCACAACAAATAAGAGTACTGGAACTAAAGCCAGTATTTTCAGTCTTTTTAATGTAGTCTTTCTAATGGGTATTTAGTATTATCTCATTGTGTTTTATTTTGTTTTTTAATGATTACTTTTGATAAAGAGAGGGAGGTGGAGGGAAGGGGCAGAGAGAGACAGACAGACAGAGAATCCAAAACAGGCTCTGTGACAGCTGACAGCACAGAGCCTGACGCAGGGACCGAACCCTTGAACCATGAGATCATGACCTGAGCCAAAGTCAGACACTTAACCGACTGAGGCCACCCATGCACGCCCTCATTGTGTTTTTAATCTGCATTTCCCTAGGTATAATGATGTTGAGCATCTTCTTATATGCTTATTTGCCATCTGTGAATCTTCTTTGATAAAGTCTCTATTCAAATATTTTGCCCATTTTTATTGGGATTTTTGTCTTTTTGGGTTGTACTATTGAAATATTAGAATGCTTTATCATATATATGTTTTAAAAATATTTTCTCCCAGTCTGTGGTTTGTCTTTTGGTATTCTTTTAAAGGACAAATGTTTTAAATTTTAATAAAGTCCAATTTATCAATTTGTTAAATGTCTTATGCTTTTGGTATCCTAAGAAATCTACCTAACACAGGGTTACAAAGATTTTTCTCCTCTATTTACTTCTAGATGTTTTGTTGCTTAATTCTTATATTTGGGTCTGTGGCCCATTTGGAGTTAATTTTTGTGTATTGTGTGAAGTTTCATGTTTTTCCATATGGATATCCATTTCTTCCAGCACCATTTGTTGAAAAGACTGTCCTCTCCTCCATTGAATTACCTTGTTAAAAATAAGTTGCTGGTTTGTTTACAGATTCTCTTTTCTGTTCAAGTCATCTACATGTCTATCTTTGTATCAATACCTCCCTGTCTGATATCTTATTCTGATATGTCTGATACTATATCTTATGGTAAGTCTTGAAATCAGATAGTTTACATCCTCCAACTTTGTTCTTCTTCAAAATTGTTTTATCTATTGTAAGTCCTTTGTATTTCCATATAAATTTTAGAATCAGTTTACCAATTTCTAAAAATTGCCAACTGGGATTTTTATTGGAATTACACTGAATCTATGTATCATTTTAGGAAGGACTAGCATGTTAACAATGATGAGTTTTCCAATTTATGAACATGGTTGATCTCACCATTTGTTTTCTTTAATCTCTTTTGCTTTCCACAGGAAGAGTGTATAAATCTTGCACATATTCATTCATTTTGCACAGATTCATTTAACGCTAATTACTTCATATTTTTGATGCCATTGTAGTAGTATGTCTGGATAATTCAGATTCCTTATTCTTCATTGCTACTCTATAGAAATATAATTTGGCACAAAAACAGACACTCAGATCAATGGAACAGAATAGAGAACCCAGAAATGGACCCACAAACGTATGGCCAACTAATCTTTGGCAAAGCAGGGAAGAACATCCAATGGAATAAAGACAGTCTCTTCAGCAAATAGTGCTGGGAAAACTGGACAGCGACATGCAGAAGAATGAACCTGGACCACTTCCTTACACCATACACAAACATAAACTCAAAATGGATGAAAGACCTAAATGTAAGACAGGAAGCCATCAAAATCCTCAAGGAGAAAGCAGGCAAAAATCTCTTTGACCTTGGCCGCAGCAACTTCTTACTCAACATGTCCCCAAAGGCAAGGGAAACAAAGGCAAAAATGAACTATTGGGACCTCATCAAGATAAAAAGCTTCTGCACAGCAAAGGTAAAAATCAGCAATACTAAAAGGCAACCGACAGAATGGGAGAAGATACTTGCAAAAGACATATCAGATATAGGGTTAGTATCCAAAATCTATAAAGAACTTACCAAACTCAACACCCAAAAAATAAATAATCCAGTGAAAAAATGGGCAAAAGACAGGAATGGACACTTCTCCAAAGAAGACGTCCAGATGGCTAACAGACACATGAAAAAATGCTCAACATCACTCATCATCAGGGAACTACAAATCAAAACCACGAGATACCACCTCACACCTGTCAGAATAGCTAAAATAAACAACTCAGGCAACAACAGATGTTGGCAAGGATAGGAAGAAAGAAGATCTCTTCTGCACTGCTGATGGGAATGCAAACTGGTGCAGCCACTCTGGAAAACAATATGCAGGTTCCTCAAAAAATAGAACTACCCTACAACCCAGCAATTGCACTACTAGGTATTTATCCAAGGGATTCTGGTGTGCTGTTTCGAAGGGGCACATGCACCCCAATGTTTACAGCAGCACTATCAACAATAGCCAAATTATGGAAATAACCCAATGTCCATCCATGGTTGAATGGATAAAGAAGATGTGTGTGTGTGTGTGTGTGTAATGGAGTATTACTTGGCAATCAAGAAGAATGAAATCTTGCCATTTGCAAGTACATGGCTAGAACTAGAAGGTATGATGCTAAGTGAAATTAGTCAGAGAAAGACAAATATCATATGACTTCACTCATATGAGGAATTTAAGATATAAAACAGATGAACATAAGGGAAGGGAAGGAAAAATAATAAAAAAACAAGGAGGGGGATAAAACATAAGAGACAAATAAAGAGAACAAACTGAGGGTTGCTGGAGGGGTTGTGGGGGGGGGGATGGACTAAATGGGTAAGGGGCATTAGGGAGGACACTTGTTGGGATGAGCACTGGGTGTTATACCTAGGGTATGAATCACTGGAATCTACTCCTGAAATCATTAGAGCACTATATGCTAACTAACTTGGATGTAAATTTTTTAAAAAGAAAGAAATACAATTAATTTTTTAACATTTATTTATTTTTGAGAGAGACAGAAAGCACAAGCCGGGGAGGGGCAGAGAAAGAGAGGGAAACAGAATTTGAAGGAGGCTCCAGGCTCTGAACTGTCAGCGCAAAGCCTGACACAGAGCTTGAACCCATGAACCCTGAGATCACGACCTGAGCCGAAGTTGGACGCTTAACCACTAAGCCACTTGGGCGCCCCACGGTTGATTTTTTTTAATTGATCCTGTGTCCTGTTACCTTGCTAAATCTACTTTTTTGCTGGATTTCTTAGGATTTTCTACATAGGTGATTATGGCATCTGCTAAGAAAGAGTTTTACTTCTTTCATATCTGCATGCCTTTTCTTTTCTTTTTCTTGTCTTACTGCACTGGCTGGCAATCCAGTATGATGCTGAATAGAAGTAATGAATATACACATCCTTGATTTGTTTCCAATATCAAGGGGAAAGCATCAGTCTTTCTCATTAAGTATGATGTTGACTATAGAGTTTTCATAAATGCCCTTTACCAAGAAGATCAAGTTATACCTTCTATTCCAAATTTGCTGAATTTCTGTTATAAATTGATGTAGAATTTTGTCAAATGCTTCTGCTGCTACTAAAATTGTTTTTTTTTTTAAAGTGAACTACACTGATTATTTAAATGTTAATTAGTTTTAAATGTAAGTAGTTTTAATGTCAAACTAATCTTGCATTCCTGGGATAAACCCTATTGTTCATGAGATACACACACACACACACAGTTTACTAAAATTTTTTAAGGTTTTGCAGAGTATTGATCTGTTTTGTTTGTTTTTTTCTTGAATTGTCATTGTCAGGTTTTGGTATCACACTAATGCTGGCCCTACAAAATGACTTGGAAAGTGTTTCCTTGACTCTTCTATTTTCTGAAAGAATTTGGATAGAATTAGTGTTATTTCTTACTTAAACATTTGCTAGAATTCTCAATGAAGCTATCTAGCTGAGAGTTTTCTTTGTGGGGAAACTATTTTTAATACAGGAACAGCTTACCTTTGCAGTCTCTACCAACACAGTGTAGCTCTAAGAATGAAAGGAAATCAAGTTCTGAAAATCACTGTTAACCTAAATAATGCTTCCAACACACACAGTTCTACTAGACACTGTGTTTCCCTGGCTGTTTTATACTGGGAAGCAATTTAAATTATTTCAATAGTCTTTTCAGATATAAGAACAATTCTTTTTATACTTTCTTAAAGTTATCTGGTCTGCAGCTAAATACCCCACCAGCCAACTGATTTCTGTCAGTGTTGCTAGAATGTTTCCCCTCAGCCCTGTGCCTTTGCTTTGGTCAGGCTACATAAGTTAAAGGTGAGGGAGGTACAGAAACATGACTTAACTATCCATGAAATATTTTTATTCCCTTAAATTTTTTTGGAAAAATATTACAAGCTTGTAACAATAAGCTTAAGCAATAATATAAAAGTTACATAAAGGAAAGACTGCCTCCATTATTTGTAAATAAGAAAACCAAATATCAACACCATTGCATTGCTATGCTATAAACTAAGGGAAGGCAAAAAGCATATCTCTCTCCATTGTTTCCGTCAGGAAGGACTGACCTAAACAATTGCAAAGCATCTAGCACGGTCCCTGACACATTTTGGGCACTCAGAAAACATTTATGGGAGGAAGGGAAGTGTCGAATTCACACCTGCATTACTATGACCGCTTGGCAAGTTGAATACTGCCTGCTTTATCTATGTAAACAAGGGGAAATGTCATTCTCCTTAAAGCCATTCACTGTCTCATGAGCTCACTCTGTTCCTTCCTCCTCTGTGTCTTTGTTCCTTGAGGCCTTCTTTCTCTATAAATCTGTGTCATCTATAAGAACTCCCTTCTTCAGGGAGGCTTTCTTCAAACTCTTTCTTAGCATCCAATAGCATTTATGGATTCTGCCACACTACTTAGCATTTAATCCACAGTGGATTTTACCCCTTTACTAGTGTCCATCACTGTTCTGGGCATATGCATCTGGAACAATCTTGCATGCCAAGGCTCTTTACAAAGGCTGAAGTATAGCCTCAAGATCTGTCATGAAAACTCTTGGGTGTTAAGGAACAACAAACTGGGAAAAAACTGGAAAATGACCCTGAAAGCTATTTCAGAATGGTTTTCCAAGCGAGACTGTATAATCATATTTAAGTTATCTTAAATACATTTGTTAGGTGAACACATGACTAGGTATTACCCTGCTTGAAGGTGGAAGTCAAGACTTTCTTTGGTGTTTTCTATTTCTGTGGGTCCGTAAATGTACTTTACCAAATCAGATCTTTGGAGCTTCAGAGAAAATGCAAAGAAACTGTTTTGTCCCTATATTTAGTTTGAAAATAATATCTGCATAGCTGTCACCACTTTTCTGCATCCATTTAATGGAGAAATGGCTAATTCTAGAACTAAAGCAGGGAATATACAAGATGCGCCTGGAGCATCTTATAGTGTCAGAAAGTAAAGCACCCAAAAGACAAAACCATGGGGTATGTTAAAGGGACACAGGGGCCAACTGAAAGAGTCCCTTACAATTTGAGCAAAGAAGTAACGCAGTACTAGATTATAGCCCAAAGAATAAATTTTTAAAAATTTTCAAAAGACCCATGAGTTCATGGGTCTTTTATACAGATATAATTATGTAATGAATTGGGGGGAGAAGACAAAATTCCCACAGAGAAGCATTCCAAATAATACTCTACCCTACCCCTTACATGTGGACTATACTTAGTGACTTGCTTCCAAAGGGTGCAGTATGAAAAGAGGGAGGAAAGTAACTTTACAGTGGAGAAACCTGGCAAAGACTGCCTTAGCCAAGTAATTGAGATTAACACGATCAGAGGCAAGTCACATTGACAGTATCTACCCTTGATACAATGTGATGAGAGAATGATACTTCACCTTTGTGGTCTTCCTCCCAAAAACCATAACCACAGACTAACTGTAAGAAAAACAGACCAGTCCCAGCTGAGGTATATTCTACAAAACATCTGACCAGTCCTCAAAACTAGAAACTCGAAACAGAAACAAACTAGAAACAATTCTAGAAAGTAGAGACTCAAAACAGAAATAAACACTGTCCAAGAAACTGTCACAGCCTACAACAGTCTAAGGAAATGACAACTAAATGTAATAGGGTACCCTGGAGGAGATCCTGGGACAGAAAAAGGATATTAAGCATAACTAGTGAAATCCAAATCAAGTATGGAGTTCAGCTAATATCAATACCATTTCATTCATTATGACAGATGTACCATAATTCTAGATGTTACCAAACAACAGAACTGGATATGGGGCGTATGGAAACCTCTGTACTATCCTTTTACCTAAAAGTCTTCTACATCAAAAAGTGTCCTTAAATATTGTTAAAATACAGTTTGGGCAACAGGTAACTACATGCTTATCTCCACAACTATGCTTTTAATTACAGGGTGCTGGTGACAGTTTTGTGGGGGCTCTGGCCTTCTACCTGGCTTACTACCCCAATCTGTCCTTGGAAGAAATGCTCAAGAGAGCCAATTTCATCGCAGCAGTCAGCGTCCAGGCTGCAGGAACACAGTCATCTTATCCATACAAAAAAGACCTGCCACTTGATCTGTTTTGATTGCTACTAACCCTAAAATAAATGTACTTGGAAATAAAATGTACTTGGGGGAGGGGGTGGCCACTCTTAGCTAGCAGCTTACTATAAAATATCCTCTTCTCCATTCTTTGCAAATATGTTCATTTATGAAGTCATACTCAAGCTTTCATTATTTTTAAATTATTTTTCTAATGTTTATTTTTGGGAGAGAGACAGAATCTGAAGCAGGCTCCAGGCTCCACGAACGGTCAGCACAGAGTCAGTATACAAGGTCCTATATGATCTATATCCTACACCCCTCTCCCTTCCCATGCCATTTCTGCCCATTCTCCCCTCTACGTTAATTTCACACTGGACTCCTTACCCAACTCAAACCACTTCAGGGCCTCCGCACTTACTGTGCCCTCTGCCTAGAACACTCTTTCCCCACAAGTTGATGTGCCTTACTCCCTCACGTGTGCAAATGTTACTATCAAAGGCCTCCCTTAGACACCCTTTACCCAACACCAACAACTCCCTCTTTCTCTCCACCTGCTTCATTGTTGTGCGTATCAGTTATTACCCACCTGTTTGTTCATTTGTCTCTCCAGAACTTAAGCTCCAGAGCAGAGAATGTTAAATGAGGGAAGAGGGCACAAGAATTGGACCTCAAGCAGTTCCTAAGAAGGACAGCTGACATACAGTGTTAGAGTTGTCAAAGCTTCTGTTTTGCAAGAGAAGCCAGAAGTCTGGATGTTTATTGAAATCTTTTCAATGTTTAAGGGTCAGCAACTGATTTTTTAAAAAATGTAAACATGGGGGAATGCCTGGGTGGCTCAGTCGGTTAAGCGTCTGAGTCGATTTCAGCTTAGGTCATGGTCTCACGGTTTGTGAGTTCGAGCCCCCGCATCAGGCTCCGTACTGATGGTGCGGAGCCTGCTTGGGATTCTCGCTCTCCCCTCTCTCTTTGCCCCTACCCCACTTGTTCCCTCTCAAAATAAACAAATAAACTTAAAAACAAAACAAAACATACTTTTAAAAAAACATAAACATGGGGGCACCTGGGTAGCTCAGTCGTTAAGCATCTGACTTCAGTTCAGGTCATGATCCCACAATTTGTGAGTTTGAGTCCCACATCAGGTGAACTCGAGCCCTGCTTGGGGTTAGCATGAGCCCGCTTCCAGTGAGTGCTGCTTCTCTCTCTCTCCCTCTGCCTCTCTTGGGATTCTCTGTCTCTCTCTGCCCCTTGCTCACTTGCACCCCCTCTCTCTCACAAAAAAAACTTAAAAATGTAAACACCACCTGTGGGCCATGTTCAGCTCATGTGCTGAATAGATAAGTCATCTGTTAAGCCAGATTTTATGTTGTTTTGGGTTTTAAAAAAAAGGTGATTCATACATGTCACAGACCCTTTACATCTGACTTAGCTAGGATCAGGTGAAGGATTTTTCTTGTAACCCAAAATCACTACATATAGTTTCAACCTACAAATAGCCAAGATCTCACCTATTATTGCTTTGAACCAAAGTTTTAACAAAAGATGCCAGAAAATAGTTTATTGACTTTAATGCCACAAGCCACAAAGGCTCAACAACTGTCTACATCTAATTCCATTTTCAGAAAGCTACTCCTGCACGTCCTCCACAGACTGAGCCATGGTGGGGGCGGTGGGGGGGGGGGGGGGACACACCTGTTATTTTGGAATAGCATTGGCTTTGTCATGCTTGAGGCCATGGTGGGCATGCTATCATTCTCCTAGATAAATGCTTTAAATGGGGTAAGATTATGAACCAGCAGAGCTCAAAATAAAAGCTGATCCTTCTCACATTCAGTCAGAAATTTGATATATAAAGGAGAAAACTAAATAATCTCTAGAAAAGAATGCAGATTTCAACTCAGATTTCTTACTGAAAATCTGTAGGAAACAATAGCTTGAGTGAGAAAGTATATGGATCTGGGTACGGCAGGGGTCCTTATGTGAATGTCAGGGATTATCAGTGGAACTTCCAAGCTGGTTAGCTGTGTGGTACCAAGCCCCAGAAGCCCCAGTCATAGCTCTGTGGAAATACATTCTAGCTTTTCTTATTAAAACAAATAAAAACAAATAATTTTTTTTAAAAAGGAAATCTAGGAGATAAAGGGAGTCCAAAGCATTCCTAGAAACTCCTAACTACTGTTTCAGTGACCAGAGTTTGACAATATGGACCAATGGCATTTTTCCTAATTATATAAGCACAAAACAAAATGAAAGTTCTCATGATTCCTTTTATGTTACAAGGCTGGCCCCCTTCTTATTCCTGTTCACTCTTACCACCTCTGTTATTACACAGTTTTTTTCAAGATCACTCTGGAGAATGACTCTGCCTTTCCTATGAAGTACAAAGAGGAGCAGACTGGAAAGTCTTGCACAAGTTTCATTATGGAAACTTTCTTTTATATGAAACAATGCTTATTCTTTACTAATGTAGTTGTTTTTTTTATTTCAAAGAGTGGGGGAAAACATCACTAAGAGACAATAGTACACGCTATTTTAATATTTTTTATTAAGGGCTATAAAAATATCCAGAAAGATAAATAAATGTGATGCAATGATATATGTCCTAATATGAAGAACTTTCTTTCAGTCCATTGTTTTCCTTCACAATGGCCTTCAAATCACAGGAGGCAGTGATTCCGTGCCATTTCCTCTTCTTTTATTACACGCTGCAGAATTTCTGAATCAGTATCCCGCCCTCAGTCTTCTCATTTATAAATCAAATTCATTTTCAATCCATTGTTTAGAGGGAGCGTATTTTTTTCTGTTCCACAAAGAGGACTTTTGTTTTCACTGTAAGAGAAAAATGGGTTGTAGCAGAAAACTAAAAGCATCATCATCATTTTTAAATAAAAATATGTGTGTCAGACCACAAGCACTCTCTTTTCTCTTATTTTACTATTCCTTTCACGTGAGGATGGAGCAGATTTGCAAACTCGGTTCCTCAATCCCAGAGGCCAAAGAAACCTAGAGAAAATGGTAAGGAAATCAAGGGAAGGTTCACCAGCCAGTCAGTGGCATCTCTGGGACACCACAAGGTCATACCTCACTCAATGTGAAATATCCACATTAACAAACAAAACTAGGAGCAAAAAATGGAAAACATCCAATGTCTTCATCCAATTAATGAACACTCTTGCAGGAGAGAGACTAAGAGCTGGACTGAGGAAAAAAAAGCAGCAAGAACTGAGCAGACCAAGCAAAAGGCAGTCTGGCCAGAAGAGTAAATATACATTAAACCTTGTACTTTCCAGAGATGGCTTAATATACCCAAAAACTGATTTTCTTGTATGGTAAAAGAATGAAAATTATAACCAAAATCTCATTACTGAAAATATCAAAACAGTACAGTTCTCTGAAAGAAAGCCAACACAAAAGTACTAACTGCCCAGATGAAAGACTAGAGACTGGATGCTGGGCAGTAAGGTTTTCACTGTTCGTATAATGCTTTATAGTACTCCATTAACTTCCAACATATCTCTCTCCCTCTGTCTCTCGGTCTCTCACCACCTACTTATTCCTGGCCAAAAATCCAAAAGCAAACAAGGCACCCAGGAAGATCCAGGAACTCAAAGGACTACAACACAACACCCCTCACTTATCCCGATCACACAGACATTCACTACGGTTTTTCTTCTTCTTCTATAATCAATATGGATACTGTATACATGAGATTCCCAAGCTCTCTATGATTAAGAATAGGCTAGGGAGCTTAATTAAAATACGTTCCTACTTCTCACCTCCACCCCTACCCTAATTCTGGTCTAATACATCTAGAGTGAGGACTGAACATCTACATTTTTACAAAACCTCAGATGATCCTGATGGTCAGCCAGATTTAAAAACTATTAGCCAGGGGGCACCTGGGTGGCTCAGTCGGTTAAGCGTCGGTCTTCAGCTCAGGTCATGATCTCACAGTTCGTGAGTTCGAGCCCCGCATCAGACTCTGCTGACAGTTCAGAACCTGGAGCCTGCTTCAGATTCTGTGTCTCCCTCTCTCTCTGCCTCTCCCCCACTTGCACTCTCTATCGAAAATAAACAAACATTAAAAAATTTTTAAAAAAAAACTATTAACCGGTCAACAGAATTTTATCTATGTTAATTAAAAAAACAAAATATATTATTATACTGTACAGAGGTATTTTTAATATATTCTGAATTATCTAATATTTTAAAAGTAGTATTGATGCTCCTTCAAAGTCTAAGAGGGACTACAAAGCATTATAAAATGGTAAACCACAATAGTTTCCCATCAAACAATATGATTCACTGCAGAAAATGTTTCCATGTTTTTCTACATGGAACTAAAAAAATGGCTAAAAAGAAAACCAGAACCCATCTCACTGGTAACCAATCAGGAGACTATTTAAATTACCCAGAATAGGAGTGACTAAGATCAGTAAAGCAAGGCTTTATTCACTAAAAATTTCTGATTCACTCACTGAATTCATTCTCTTACTCCAAAGAATAAATATTTCAGTCCACAGAACTGTGCTAAGCAATGTGGAGTTTATAGAAGTATGAGCAGAGCCCCTGAATGTCCAGGAAGTAGGACCCTAAAGATCGAAGGGACTGGACCGGTAAGGGAACACCTCACGGACAAGGAAAGTTTAGTCCCTGAAAGAGCAGCCTTTGGATGAACTATAAAAGGAATACACATCTGGTACCAAGGAACAGTGGTAAGAGGTAAGAGGACAGTAGGGCTCCATAGCCTTGAATGCTAGGCTGACCCCAGTGGAAGATCCTAAAAAAAAAAAAAAAAAAAAAAAAAAAAAAATTTTTAGGAAGATTACTTTGGCTCCATGTACTAGAAAAAACAGGGAGCCTGGCGTCGGAAAGATTGGGTTCCAACCTTGGCTCTACCACTTATATCTGCTGTGAGTCCCTGGACAAATTTCTCAAAATGTTCTGCTTTCAGTTTGCTTCCCTGTGTGGGGGATAAGTCCATCTCCCTCACAGGGTTGCTGCTAGATACACAGTTGAGCTGAAATAATACACTGCTATCCATGATCATAAACAAAAATTAATTTTCTGTCAAAATATTTGCTGCTGAATTCATAGAAGAATGAATCTGTCAAGTTCTTTCCTTACGTCTAACCTAAATCAACTCTGCTTCAATTAAAGTCTATACTGTCTTGTTTAGTCATCCAAGGAATCAAAAATGACAAGTTTTCATTTTCTTTATGATAAGCCTTCATATATTCAACAAAGTTTAATAAGCTTATGCCTCAGCATTTGGTCCTTCCTCCTTGGAAATTAGCATCTGGTTTTATATGAAGAAAAGGAGTCTGAAAAGACAGGCTGGTTCTAGCCAGAGTATACTGTGAAATGTTCAAATAATTGGGAACTTTTCTGTTTCCTTACTGATTTCCTTTATAAAGCAGACTAACAAAACATTACCCTTAAACTAGTCATTTATTCACTGCAGTAAAATATGTTGGGAGAACTGCCAAGCTATTTGGTACCTTGGGCAATGGGGCAGGCCCCAAGGCAAACATCATCATGCTAGCCTGTAGGGCATTCAGTAGATGGGCAGAAAGCCAGGCAGTCCACTATCCCGGAACATTCTCTTCTTCAGAAAAGGACAAAGTTGTGCTGTGAAGGCTTAGACCATTCCTTATCAGAAAAGTTCTAACAGTCTTTTATGGATGTTTTCTCCTACTTTCAACTTATGATCAGAACTGTTTATTGTAGTATTCTTTCCCAATCTTAAAACTTAAAATCAATTTGACAAATAAGTTCCTAACACCTCCGTACTAAGGATGAAAATCCCAATACATTCTCATGCTGAAAATATCATAAAAGGTTATTCAACTAACATTTATTGACGTTGTGCATGTTCCTAAATATAAATTCTAAAAGAGCTAAATGCTAGAAAAACAATCACTTTCCGTAAAGTTCATCACTTTGAGCTTTTACCAGCTGATACAAAGAAATCAGGAGAAAAAAATCACACCAACTCTATCATATAGCTATAGTCTGAATATTTGTGTACCCCCCCCCCCCCCGGCTCAAATTCATATGTTGAAATCCTAAACCCCCAATACTATGGCATTAGGAGGCAAGGCCTCTGGTAGGTGCTTTGGTCACGAGGGTGGAGTTTTCATGACCAGGATTAATGCTTTATTAGGAGACCCCACAATACTTGCTTGCCCTTGTCCTCCATGTGAGGACAAGACGACGACACAGGCTGTGAACCAGGAAGAGGGCCTTCACCAGAAAGCAGCCATGCTGGCACCTTGAACTTAGGACTTCCCAGGCCCCAGAACTCTGAGTAATAAGTTTCTGTTGTTTATAAGCCACCTAGTCTGTGGTATTTTGTTATAGCAACCCAAAAGGACTAAGAGACATACCTTATCATTGTAATAATTTTTCTACCATATGTGGTCACATCCTAGAATTCAGACTCCCAATCATCAGGTACAAACCTAGAACTCCTTTTATATTATGACAAAGAATGACCAGAAATTTTAACACTGTAAAAACAGCAGAGAATTTTATTTCCGTTAAAGAATGGAAATCATCCAATTTTAAGCTGACAACTGGGCTTCTCAAGAGTCTTTTTTATATGCTCCTCACACTGGTAAGGGCCTTTGTGGGTTTTTTTGCAGGCGATACTATTTTTATTTTTCTTAGACATTGATGAATGAATGCAGCATAATGAATGGTACAACAGCGGTCATGAGACCTTCTGTACAAACTCTGAAGGCAGCTGTGAATGTAGCTGCTAGTCAGGATTGGCACTAATGCCTGCCAAGAAGTCATGCAATGGTAGGTAGGTTTTAGCCTCCCATAAAACCTCCCATTCATAGGTCCCTACATAGAATAATTTAGGGCCCGGGGTTTAGAGTCAGAGAGTCTTCAGTTCAAATCATTGTTCTGAAACATACTTTAGCTTTGTGTCCTTGATTAAAATCCTTTGCATAAAATTCTTCATCTAGAACATGGAGATCGCCTGGAGAGTATAGGTGCTTGTGTTCATGACATCTGAAGATAGGAGACTTGTGTAGGTAAGCAAAGAAGACAGAAATTTCCATTTTGTCTGGTTATTCACAAGCACTAGTCTGTTTCCTTTCTTTCAGGGATCATGGTCTTTTATTGCAAATATTGTCCTTTTGTTGTTGTTTCCAGTGGGAAGGGAAATTTGATTCCTATTATTCCATCTTGGCCAGAAGTGAGAGTCTTATTCTTAGTTAATGAAAAAGTTGATTATGAGGTTAAGTATCTTTCATTATATAATGGATTAATTTTGGGAAATAAGATTCTGGTACCAATTCAATCTTGATCACCAAGTGGGTGTCTTACAGTTCAGCTCAATTCTGCTCTCTTTTCATGCCCAGTACAGCCACGGCTTGTGGTCCCAAGAAGCATCTGAAGCACGCAGCAGCTCCAAAGACTGGATGCTGGATAAACTGATTTGCCCCTTGTCCATCTACTGGTCCCCATAAGCTGAGAGAATATCTCTCTCTCATCATTTTCCTAAGGAACAGACTTGAGTATGCCCTCACAGCACATAAAGTAAAGATCAGTATGCAGCATTTTACCAAGATTGATGGCAAGATCCCAACTGATAACAACCTACCCTGCTGGTTTTATGGATGACATCAACACTGACAAGACTGGGGAGAATTTCTGTCTGATCTGTGACACCAAGAGCTGCTTTGCTGTTCATAATATTGCACCTGAGGAGGCCAAGTATAAGTTGTGCAAAGTGAGAAAGATCTTTGTGGGAACAAAAGGAACCCCTCACCTGGTCACCCATTATGCTTGCATCATCTGCTATGCTGATCCCCTCATCAAGGTGAAGGACACCATTCAGACTGATGGTGGAGACTGGAAAGGTTACTGCTTTCATCAAGTTTGGCACTGGTAATCTGTGAGTGGTGACCAGGGATGCCAACCTGGGAAGAATTGGTATAATCACCAACAGAGAGAGAGACACCCTGGTTCTTTTGATGTAGCTGACGTGAAAGATGCCAATGCAAGAGCTTTGCCACTTGGCTCTCCAACGTCTTTGTTATTGGCAAAGGCAACAAACCGTGGCTTTCTCTCCCCCTTGGAAAGGGTGTCTGCCTCGCCATTGCTGAAGAGAGAAACAAGAGACTGGCGGCCAGAGCAGTGGATAAAATGGTCTGTAGGTGATATGACTGGAAGTCTTTATACTTAAAGATAATACAGCATGATTAAAAAAAGAAGGAAAATTCTGACATGATCTACCAGTTATTAGTAACTCAGGAACAGTCAGATGGAAGTGACGCATAGGTGTGGGCAAGGGGCGCACAGGTCACTCTCCCATAGTCAATACGTGTTCACCAACCCAGAAGCTCCAGTACAGTTCATACTAAGAAACATTTATAAAGAGGCTGTTCAGAATCAAGGGCACAAAAATTAAGCAAATGGCCTGGAGTTTTAAAATAAATCATTGGTTTGCTAGTTTACTTCACATAACTCTGCTCACAAAACCCAAAAACAAAACTGGGCTTCTACCAATAGCAATCAGCTGCTGTCTTTTGTAAGCAGGCAATCTTGCCTTGGAAACACCTGTCTCTTCTGGACAAATACTTCTACCTACCGAGACTATTTAAAGTTACCATTTATTATGGCATTTTAGCAGAGAGTACAAATGACATTTCTTAACTTCCTCCATCAATATATAGATACCATACTCCTTTAATTCAAATCGGGACCTAACTGCCTGCCACTGTTAAATGATCCCAGGAGAATATTCCCTCCCCTTCTGAAGACACTCTTTTCTTTCCGTTTCCAGAACAGTATCACCTATTCTGTTTACATAGCTGGTTTCTTTACCAGATCTATCCTATTCAAGAATAAGATAAAGGTGGAATCTGCCTCTCCCCAACTTTATCGTGTATCTCAGCATCCTGCTTGTGTCTCTCAAAGCACTCAGTAGAAAGTCATTTTTTTTTTTTCCTCTCCCTTCCAAAACAGACTGTATGTACCAAGAGTGCAGGGACTGGGCCTGAATGTGTCCTGGTGTATCCCACCACCTGGGATAGTAAGTGGCACCATAGTAAACATTCAACATATACTTGCTGACTGAATGCTACAGTGTCAGAGGGGCCACAAAAATGGCCAAAAGACGTTCAGCATCAGTCTAGAAAGGGCAACAGGTCTTGAAAGCATCTGAATTTACTGTGGAGTAATTTATCTGAATCTTACCAATTGGATCATAATGTAAGAGAGTCAGTTTCTCCCGTAGTCGGCTTCTCTTAGTGTTGAAGGAGTAACCTGTCCCAGCTTGGCTTAGCATTTTCACCAGAATGGTTCTAAGATTTAAAAATAAGCTATTATAAGCTGAGGAAATAAACTAAAATCAGTCGTGGGAGGACGACACATTTTGAGAACTCTGTACAGTAGTATTAGCTGTGGGATATCAACCCAAAAAGGTTCAGTTCTAAGACAGCCTACATTTTCCATAAATCACAATTTCAATGGTTCTGATTTCCAAGGTCTGTTCTATTATAGAATACCTTGGCAATCAACTAACCAAGCAACAAGAACAATCAAACCACGATGTGGAACAGACTCAGACACTCACCTCTTAGAAGGAGAAGTCGGGGGGGGGGGGGGGGATACAAAAGTGCTGGTAACTCTAGCTGGCTAGTCAAGAAATCATAAAGCTGGCTATCACAAAAGAGCCCTATCTTCCAGGATGTGTGTAATCGGAGTAAAATTAGACAGGGACAAAATAAATGGATGGTAACTTTTACACTATTAACATGCAAAATCTTGTTCCCCCTCATATTGTGTTTAAGTTATAGTCATCCAAAGCATAAAGTTCATGTTTTGCCTCACTAGACCTTTTAATCCCTTGTACTGTTACTTGTTCGTGTGTCTGGCTTCCCTATGTAGACCATGCTATCTTATTTCTTAACTATTCCAAAGAGAATCTGTAGCATCTATAATATATTACACATCGGGGCGCCTGGGTGGCTCAGTCGGTTAAGTGTCCGACTTTGGCTCAGGTCATGATCTCATGGTTCGTGGGTTCAAGCCCCGTGTCGGGCTCTGTGCTGACAGCTGAGAACCTGGAGCCTGCTTCTGATTCTGTGTCTCCCTCTCTCTCTGCCCCTCCCCTGCTCACACTCTGTCTCTCCCTGTCTCTCAAAAATAAATAAATGTAAAAAAAAAAAGTAAAATGAAAAAAAAAATACAGTACACATCTTTGCATCCCTTTCAACGTCTAGCACAGTGCCTCACACATAAAAAGTACACAATATTTGTTAATTAAGAAAGGCTATAGGGGCACCTGGGTGGCTCAGTCGGTTGAGCGTCCGACTTCAGCTCAGGTCATGATCTCACAGTTCATGAGTTCGAGCCCCAAGTCGGGCTCTGTGCCAACAACTCAGAGCCTGGAACCTGCTTCAGATTCTGTGTCTCCCTCTCTCTGCCCCTCCCCACTCACGCTCTTTCTCAAAAATAAACAAACATAAAAAAAAAAAAGAAAGACAATAATTAGTCCTTCATTCAAAAAGATTTAACAAATACCTATTAAGTGCTTACTCTGTGGAAAGCACTGTGGGAAATGCAAAGCTCTATAAGGCTGCAACTGCCCCTTCCAGGAACCAACAGTATAGTATGGAAAGTGAGTGGTGAACACAAAGTCTATAAGGTAAGACATATTTGGCAGATGTCATAAGAAGGATACAAAGAACATGAGAGGCAAGGTTTCTAAAGAAACCAGAGGCACTGGAGATTCCTACATAATTTAGACGTGGGAATTCTAACATAAATAAACTGGATTGTGGGAAAAGCTGTATGAATAAAAGCTATTTGGCAGAAAGCACTAACTTATATGTTTTCCATTAACTTTAATCCAAAAACCTCATTTTAAGATTTGTGATATTTCTTGGGTTGTAAGTAAAGCCTGCTTTAGAATTTTCCTTTTTTTTTTTTTTTCTGGAAAATAATTCTCCTATTTTTAACACAGAAAATCTTACTTCAGTTATTGTCTAAAAATTTTATTTTGAGATGCCAGTTTGGTATTTATAGTCTCTCTGGTACAGCATGGAATCTTTAATCTTTGCTATTTTTGAAATGCTTATTCTATGAATGCAAAGGATCACACAACTCATCAAAACTGACTCTGTAGTTCAATCAAATCACAGCTTGTTCAGCTAGATTCCTGTAGTGGCCTCCAAACAAATGGCCCTTCGACCTGACTTTGAAGAAACAGAAATACGGTAGTATTCCAAAGACAGCATGGGAACCCTGATGGTTTGTTCAGGAACAAGGGAGCAAGAGCTCCTTTAATTATCTGAATGGCTCACTTAAGTAGATCAGTTGGGCAGGGGGAAAAATATTTTCTGAAAGCGTTCATAGACCCAAAACGATTCACCAAGTAATCCTCAAATCAACTTTCAGAAAATTGAAACCAAATGCTTAGTTTAATTAATATAAGGATGTATTGGCAGGGGCTGGAAAAACAAATCTAACATAAACAAGTTAAAAAAAAAAAAAAAGAAAAACCTTACTTACTTTGACTTGCTCTTGGCAACTTTTTCGCAGAGAGGAAAGGTTGAAAGAGAAAAGAAAATATCAATTTATTATCTTTCTTATGCAAAGTTCATATGTCTGTAATAAATAATGTAAGTTATAGAAGTATGCCATGGGTTGTCACTCAAGTAACTACTCCCTAGCTTGTAGGGATCTCGCTAAGATTCTGGAAAGAAGACAAAGATCCAATGAAACCAACACAATTCTGGATGTAATGCTTTGCACAATCCCTTTTCAGTGGGGCTGGTTACTTTTCAAATCGCTCTAAGATCTGCTCCACATGTTCCTCTTCTAGGTGCAAATATTTGCACTGGAACAAGCCTCTGGTTTGACAAGTTAACCCATGCAAATTTCAGCAACCACATGAGGTGGAGGAGGGAAACTAAATCTAATCGAACAGTTGGCCTGGTGCAGAAAAGAGCTGCCTTGGGAAGCCAGAACACTTCTTTCCCAGCCCAGCTGTATTGACCTAGTCACTGCCTCTCTCAAGCCATTTCCTCGTCTTCAGAGTTTGGAACGAGTGGAATAAAAATTCTGAGGTTTTTTTTTCCCCCCAGTTCGGACGTGCAGAGATTCTGCTGACACATCCCTACGAAGGGCCAGGAAAGCACCCCGCTCCTGCTGACCAGACACGACCGTCCCTGCGACCGCAAAGGGATGAAGAACTAGCACTAGAGACCTCCAAGCCCCACGAAGGAGTGCCGCGGAGCATGCCGGACGCTGTAGTCCTGAAGGCCTGGCAAGTCGCAGCGGCAGGTTCCCGCCCGGCGCGCGCCCTCAAACCCGCACCGTCCCGAAGCCTGCCTGTCACGGCCTCCCGCCCTTGCCGCAGTCCCTGCCGCCGCCTCCATCCCCACTTACAGGTGACCGCGGACAGGAACATGGCGACAACTCCCTTAACAGTCTCCGAAATCGGCCCAAAAGCGCTCAACAAGCAACTGCTTCCGGGGCACAGGCCTGTTCCGGAAGAGAACGTGATGATTTGCTCCAGGCCACGCCCCACGCCGCCCCCCCACCCCACCCAAATAAACCTCCAGACCCGACGCTGTCTCTTGCTTGTGTTCAGTATGAGCTAGTTGTTTTATCTTTGTAGTGGTGGAGGCTGAACTCCCTTTCTCTACTAGAGAGGGAGTTTAAAAGCGCTCAGGATTCGCGCTCCAACCCCTGCCTCTTACTTCCGGGGCAGAGTTAGGTCTTTCCATACTTGTTTTCACTAATCACAACCACCTGCATTAAAGCCACAGGCTATGTATGTGTTTCTCAGCTGCTCCAGACTACCAGGCTCCCGCATATTTCCTTAAAATGTTGCCTTCTTTTGCTTCTTCCGGCCCAACTTCATCTCCTCCTGGTTAAGAGCTGCTCTTAGTCCCTTCAGGGTTAGAACCTCCACCTGAATATCCCCCGTTCCTTAATTATCTGTTGGATTTCTAGGAGGGCACGACCTTGCGTATCTTATGTTAACGTGCCTTATTAGAGCACCCAGCAAGCACAGTGCCTGCAGGAGGGACTGAATAACTCATCTGGAGTGCTCACATACCTTGCCTAATGTGACAAAACTAGTAAATGGCAGAGTCAGAATTCGAACCCAGATTTTGTCTGACTGCCAAGACTCATGCCTTTCCCACTAAACATTGGGACCTAATCTGCATCTTCAGTTCTTCACTTCTCTCTGCAAGGAACTCCTTCAACACTAGGAACTTCATCTGTAACCCCATTCACCAACTAACAATCAAGACTTTCAGATTTTTTTTCCTCATCTATGATTTTGTCTATATATTAAATCTTAACAAATGTGTGAAATAAAATTCAATCTCATGGATTATATTCACTAAAAGTAATAAAATTATTTAAAAGAGAAAATTTAGCTTTTCAATACAATTCAAGTTTGTAAAAACTAGGACTGCCCTTGCCCTTCGTACCTTATAGTTTTTTCACCCTCTAATAATTTTCAGTCCTCTTGATAATCTGACTTTAACAACTGAGTACCCTGTAGGTGCCCAAATCCTTCCTTACCTTGTGCAGTTTGCTGACAAAGAGTTTTAGGTGTTTAAGAGGGTAAGGTTTCTTATCTAGGAAATTCCTTTAAAGGATATATAAGAAAGAACACAGGACTGGAAGCCAAGAAACATGAATTTCAGCCTTTGTTCTGTCCTTTGGAAAGTCAACTATTTACACCTCAGTTTTATGCTCAGTGGGGCATTGGATCAGTGGATCTCATTCCTAGATGGTATAGCAGAGTCACCTGTGGTCTTTTAAAAGCTCCATTTGCCACCAGTGAGGCCCAGAGTCTGTATTTTCTCCCAAATTTTCTATAAAGAGGCATTTCAAACATATCAAAAAGTTGAAAGAATAGTGCAATGAACACATCATATACCCAATGCAATCAATGTTAACATTCTACTCTCTCTGTATACTATTTGAATAAATAAATATATTTTTATATATGGTTTTTTGCTAAGCTGTGTGAAAATAAATTGCAGACGTCACAAACCTTCACCCCTACACATTTAAGTAGGTATCTGTCAAGACTAAGATTATTATAACTATACTATTATTTTCGCTTCTAAAAGATTAACAATAGTTTCCTAGTATCTAGTCCATATTCAAACTGTCTTTTGTAGCTGGTTTCTTCAAAAACAGTACCCAATGACTAAGACAACATCTCTGTCTCTCTCAGAATCTGGCATCAAACTTTTGCCTCCCCTCCTTCCTCCTCTCCATAGAACCTGTTCTGGTGAGGGCCTCGACCCCTACACAACCAAATCTCGTGGTCAATTCTTGAGCCTCATTATACTCAGCATCTATCAGTATTGTTTTTACACAGTTGCTCACTCCCTCCTCTTGAAAAACTTTCTTCACTTGGTGTGTCCAGGTATCCACTCTCTTGGTTTCCCTCCTTCCTCATCAACAATTCTTTCTCCATTTTCACCTCACCATTTTCACCCAGGTGGAGGCATGCCCAGGGCTCAGTCCTCGAATCTCCTCTGTCCACACTTACCCCTTGGTGGTCACACCTAGCTTGGGTTTTGAAAAACCTAGGAGCTGAAGATTTCCAAATTTATATCTCCAGTCTCAACCTTTCCTCTGGATTCCAGATTGGTGTATTTAACTGCCTACTTGATATCACATGACCAAAATCAACTTCCCAAACTTGGTCTGTACCCGTAAGGCATCCCCCATCTCAGTATGTGGTAATTCCATGTTTCCAGTTGCTCAAGTAAAAAGCCCAGGAGCCAACCAGACACCTCGTTCTCTCATGACCTGTATGTAATAAACCAGTAAATTGTGTCATTTGAATGTTACCTAATCAGTGAAGCCTTCCCTGGCCACAGAAAGAAAGCAACACACACACACACACACACACACACACACACACACACCTCCCTATTCTCCTTTCCCCACTTTACATTTTCCTACAGCACGTCTCACCATAGTATTTTTTGGTGTATTTGTTGACTTCCTTATTATCTGTCTTTGCCTACCACAATGTAAACTTCTTAAGATCAGGAACTTTGTCTTATTCACTCACTGCTGTATCCTGGCACCAAGAACAGCGCCTCCAACACCTTTTGACTGTCTGGTGAATGAAAGAATAAATGAATCTGAGATGAGAGGCACCATGCCAAAGTTAAATTATTAATATTTATGTTTAAATGGCAAACAATGATAAGTATTTGTGTATTAATTGTTTCGGGGTTCGGGAGAATTTATAAGCTTGTTTCTAAAAAGAGATAGCATATGAATTATTTCTTGAAATTTCTGAATGGAATAGAAAGGAAGCAGTGACTGTCTAGTCTCATTACTTCAACCTGCACCCACCTGCTATTTACACCTAACACTTTGTTGGCAGTTGGTAAGTGTTAATTAAAATGTTTATTAATACAGATGTAATTCCTGATTTGGATTGGAGGGGAGGATTTCCCGGATATACATAATGAGCCCTCTGTGCCTTATTAAAGTGTAGAACACTTAGAGAATCCTGGTAGCCCAAGTGGAAGGGGTGAAGGCCTTAGGGGAGGGGCATCCACCTCTTTGCAGGGGGAGGTGGTGGTGGGGGGAGGTACAACTGTTTAACCTGGATTCTCAGCCCAGGAAAGCACATGTTCAACATTTATTGAACATCTACTCTTGCCGAGCTTTAGATGTAGTGTCTGTGTGGTGTCAGTCAACACTGAATTCCCAGCACTTAGCACGGGGTTTCAAACCCAAGGATCTGGAGGTTACTCCACTCCTCCTCTGCTATTCTGAGAGGCCTCTAAATGCCCATTTTCCAGTCCACTTTCATACCTATGTCCCACCTGACTTATGGTTGGGAAGTACAGTCATTGTCTTATCTATAGGGTCAGAGATCCTGGCTCCCTGACTTGTTCTAGGGGCCTGGGAACATGGGCAGTGTGGGAAAGGAGACTCTACAGAAAGCCGAGGCTCCCTGCAAAAAGCTAGCACCTTCCCAAGTTTAGACACCCCTAGGCAGATGACACAGCTTCAAAATTAGCTCCTATGCCTCAACAGCTTCATATAGCAAAGATTTCCTGAGGGAGCAAGACTAAAAGCTGGCAAGACCTGGGGGCACCAGCTGGGCTCACTCTGTGTGTGGTGAGTGTCCTCAGGTTGGCATTCAATGCCCTCTATAATCTAGTCTCAGCCTCCTGATTAGGCCCATCTCTCTCCACTGGGGTCCTTTCTGGGACACTGGGAATCAGTCCCTTTCTAGATGAAGTCTTTCCTGACCCTCCACTCCTCCTCCCACCCCACAGGTCCCCTCTCAGAGCACCTAGTATGCTTCCCTGCACTCCTCAAATCACTGGTCCACCTCCCCGACACTGGCATCTTCATCTCTTGAAGGCCAGAACTTCTCTGAATCTCTGTACATCATCCCCCTACTCCCCAAGCAGGAACTCCTGAGGTTGCTGCCCTACTCACTTTGACAAATGTAACTGAGTACCTTCTGTCCCCAGAGAATCCGCCTCCAGCCATTCTCTTCTATCTTCCCTCCCCTCCTAGGCCCATCCCAAGGCAGGCAGAGTTGGGGAAGGGGGTGGAGCCTGGGAAAGAATAACAGCAAAGGCACGGTGTGTGAAAACTGAACAGTGAGCATCCTCTTGGGGCTCAAGTGTGTGAAGAAGTGAGGGAGATGAGCTAGAAAGGGTGGCTGGAGCTAGGTCATGAAGAAACCAGGATGTTGTGGTCCCGTAGCCGTGGGACAGTTAGGTGATGTGATCAGACCTGTGTAGGGGCAGCATCTGAAATCACACAGTTTTCCTGGCTAATTGGGAGAGATAGGGATTCTCCCATCCCACCAAACAGAACATTCCCAAGAAGCAACAACAGGTACTTTCTCTGCTCTACAAGCTAATGCCTAACTTATTTAATTAACACATGTATTTGGTGTTTCCTTAAAAATTGGCAAGTTTTCCCTGCTTATTTATTATCTTAGACCAGTCACTGAGCCCTTTTTGAGGTGGGGAAAGGGAAGGAGGAAGGTGCCATGGACACCCTTGAGAATCTGCTAAAAGCTATGGCTTAGCTTTTCCAGGAAGTGCACATATGCTTATCCAGAAACAATTTTACCTGGATTTTCCAGTGGCCCTCAACCTTGGCTGCACATTGGAACCACCTGGGGAGCTTTATAAACCACTGATGCCTATCTCCCACATGAGTTTTTAAATTAATCAATCTGAGTGCAGTCCAGACATCGGGGTTTTTTTTTTTATTTTTTTTAACGTTTATTTATTTTTGAGACAGAGAGAGACAGAGCATGAACGGGGGAGGGGCAGAGAGAGAGAGGGAGACACAGAATCTGAAACGGGCTCCAGGCTCCGAGCTGTCAGCACAGAGCCCGACGCGGGGCTTGAACTCACGAACCACGAGATCATGACTTGAGCTGAAGTTAGACGCTTAACCGACTGAGCCACCCAGGCGCCCCATGACATCGGGTTTTTTAAACTCCCTAAGAGACTCTAAGATACACTCAAGATTTAAAAGTACTGGGTTAGAATATGTGGATGCCAAGCTAGGACCCCTATCTTGGACCATAAGTTCCAAGTGTGTCCATTGAAATTCACTGGTGAGCAGCACCTCCCTGAATAGGATAGGGAGGGAAGAAAGTGGCCAATCTGAAAGAGTGAGGAACTCTTGAAGCTGAGAGCAAAGAGAGGAGGTGCTCACATACATTCCAGAAGGCTGCAGAACACTTATTGAGAGAGACGCCAGAACAGAAGACAAAGAGCAGAAAGTTGAACAGCCTTCCTGAAAGATGGATGGAAGTCCAGAGGGCAACACCCTTCCCACCCACATACTTCACCTGCCCCAAGAAGAGCCACGATCATCAAAGGCTGACAGAAACAGTCTTTGGGGAAAGTCAACCAATTAAACGTGTGGTTTGGCTGGTGGGTGATGTGGGTGGGGAGAGGATAGCAGTAAAGAATTTGTGAGGGTGTGGAGGCTTAGAGGTAATGGGCTGAAACTCTGCTGGAGGAGGGAAAGATCTGGGTCACAGTCAAGGAGAGGCATTCCTGTGGTGGGTAGGAAGCAGGACTGTGGTGGAAGAACTGCACGTGTGTTGCAGGCCAGACTTCACCATTTATAACCATGTGACCCTGGACAAGAACCTGGCCTCAGTTTCTTATCTGGGACTCGTGTGGGGATAACTTCAGAGGAGCACACAATCTCAGATGACTATCATGAAGTCGTCTCTAAGGCTATTTCCATGGGGAAGTGCCACAAAGCTCAGAAATTGTCCTCCGAAAATGCTCTTGCGAGTTTTCAGACCTGGTATCCATCAGAATCACCTGGGGTGCTCGCTGCCAGGTAATCCAATTCTGTGGAAGGGGGGAACGAGACCCACAGGTATTTTGTGACTGTCACCTATAGCTTCTGATGTTGCATGTGCTTTGGGAATCAGTGCTCTACATGTTTCTCAACTCCTGGGGATCCTGTTGAAGGATAGATTCTGACCCAGTAGGTCTGAAGCAAGGCCCAAGGATCCTCATTTCTAACAAATTCATGGGTGGTGCTAATGCTGCTGGGTGCCCATACTTGCTACTCAACACGTAAGCCAGGCGGCATCCTCACAGTATCGTTTGGGAGCTTGTTAGATGCAGAATCTAACATGTGCATTTACCCAAGTGATTTGAATGCACACTGAAGTTTAAGAAATATTGTTCTAGGGCGCCTGGGTGGCTCAGTCTTTAAGCATCTGACTTTGCCTCAGGTCATGATCTCACAGTCTCTGAGTTCAAGTCCCACTTTAAGTGAACATGAACCCTGCTTCAGGTGACCCCTGCTTCTCTCTCTCTCTGCCCCTCATGGGATTCTCTCTCTCTCTCTCTCTCTCTCTCTCTCTCTCTGCCCCTCCCTCACTTGCACCCTCTCTCCCTCTGAAAAAAAAAAAAGAAAAAAGAAATATTGTTCTAGAAGAAGTGACTTACTGACCAGGGAATGACAATTGAAATTTAGGACAAAATGGTAGTTTCTTAAAATGGAACAGAAGTTAAAGAGGGGCAGGGATTTCTATCTATTTTAGTTACTGCCATATTTGTGGGCCTGGCACATAGCAGGTGCTCAATCAATATTTATAAAGTGAACGGACAAGATAAGAGTCCAGTTTCTGGAGCCAGGGTGGAGCCAGGAACCACCATGACTTGATACTAACATTAGGTCCAAGGTCTTTTCTAGCCCTCTGTCCAGACAAGATTGGTCCTGATGCTGTCACAAAGCAGATCTCTGGCCACATGTGGCAGGAGCATGTTAAGTTGTCTCATCTGTGGAGATTAAAAGGCTACAGAAAAATGCAACCAAGAAAATACACCAGCCTTCCTAAGTAGGTCTGCTATAGGAATCAGGGACTGGGCCACCCAGTGGGGAAGTGGGTGACCAAAGAAGCCCCAGGTCCACAAATAACTGTTTTGGTCTCTATGAGTCATTCCATGAAGCTGCCTGAAACATGTCTGTCATGGGTAGAATTTAGTACACTCAAAATCAATTCTATTAATCTTTTCCCTCCACTCAAGATAGAGCTCAGTAAGATACATGCCAGGGTCAAAAGCAACCAGTATGGCTGTGTGAGGTAAGGCCAAACTCCATGTGCTATAAGTGGGTTGGGCAGATGTTAAATTCTACAAAGAGCAAACAGTGTTCATTATTACCCAGCCTTAGAGGAATGGATCAATAACTCATATTTAAAGTGATTCTTATCTCTAGTCTTCAGGGGTGCCCGTCTAGAAAAGAAAATGTTTCTGTTTTTCCTATGTGTAGCATTATCTAGACTTTCTGGATAACCCTGACAGTAGCAGTTAGGACTTCAGCAAAGTAAATCCATTGTCACTCTGCCCTAGGAACAAACCGAGCTGAAGATTTCTGATAGATTCCTCAAAACACCAGGCCCTTTTTCCTAATGATTATTTTAAATACACTGTGAATGTGAGAGAACGCTTTTCAAAGCAGTGTTGTTTCACTCAGGCAATTTCATGTGCTTGATTCCCACAGGTAAACTGGGTAAATAGTCACTATGCATTCCTAAGGGTTCGCCTACCTCCACCTTGGACTAGATCCCACGTTTAAGGCAAAATGAAATGACCGTGTTAATGGCCATACCAATCATGGCAAAGTTCCCATGAATAACTATTTTCATGGTTATTGGTAACTATTGTTCCCATGAGTAATAATTTTCCGTCACTGCTTCCTCCTCACTAACCTGATCCTCAACCTAATTTCTAACTGCCCCAATGAGCCTGGTCCCACAGAGGGACAATCCCATGAATGTCTCCAAGGGCTTTGAAAGATGGTTCCTGCCCAGCACACAGTCCCCCAAGTTGTTAGGTGCATGTGAGGAGGGACCAGGAAATCAGACAACATACTCACTGGCTACCAGACAAATGATTTAAACCCCTTTACTCAACGGTCCTTCTATAAACTGGCATGAATGTACCCTGGCACCTTTCTTGGCTTGTGAAGAAGATTGGCGAATTCATTCTCCACTGCTTTGGAACAGCACTCAATGCAAGTCGCCACAGTCATGCAAATTCTGTCTTTTAAAGCCATTTTTGAATGGGTCTATGTTTCTTTTTGTTGACTAAGAGAGACAGCAAGTTGTCATGTTCACAAAGATGACCTAACTTGAGCTTCTGTGGTTTGGGATCCTGCCTGCCTGTGTTTCACCCTGTTTTGCCTCCAAGGCAGGAGCCTACAGTCTCATAGCCAGGAGATTGTGGTTAGTTTCCTGGCCTCCAACTGAGGTGGGGACACACCTGCACCCCTGAGGGAGGGAGAGCCTGTGGAGGGTCCATGAGGCCAGGGCTGAGTCATTCACCCAAGAGACATGTCAAACGGCATTAGAACATCAGTTTGGCATTTAAGAAGCAAGAACCCACACAAAAATTCTTCTGTATGTTAACCATCTAGTCCATTTTTAAAGCAAACTAAGAAAAGAAATTGAAGTTTGGTGTCACCTTACTCCAGCACTGGAGTTTACTCTTCGTGTGAAATCAACCCCAAAAGAAACCTCAGCTTCGCCTGCAAATCTAAGGGAGGTGAAGGGCCTCCACCTGATAATATAACCTCCCATGGGCCCCTCTCTACGACTGCCCACACCGCACAGTCCTGTCCTAAGACCATGCAAATTCAGAAAACCCCACTGTAAGCCATCGTCCTAGATTTTTCTACCCAAACCACTTCCCTCACCCAGAAAATTACTTGAAATGCAATGTGAATAAATGTAAGCCTTCTTCCTCCCTTATGAAGGTCCACCCTCACGTGGCGTCCTATTCAAAAGAAACACAAGTTGAATCCCCAGTGTCTTAAACGTAATGTGAATCTTTGCTAAGCTTCTTGAAGAAGTGCCCATTTTTCTCGAAGTCACACTCAAGAGCTACACACCCAGCCTATTCTCTCTCTCCAGAGAGTAGCTCCACATTTTTTCCTATGTAAATCAATGCAGCCTATTTGATTCCCATCAACCCTCCATTCTAGCTGGCCCCTTAACCCAGCCACAAGAATGGAAGGCCAACCACCTCAGAATCCTCCCATAGAAGCCAAGGGAAGAGAGACTGTAACCACCCCTGCCTCAGGGGCTTAGTTCCAGAAGTAGGAATGGGGAATAGGAGCAAAAGGATGCCAACAGCACTGTGAGAACCTGAAGAACCTTTTCCATCCTCAAGATGGCAGCCTTCTGACTGGGGCTGGGTTCTGATGCGGCTGCCCTGGTGCTCACCAGCACACGGGAGGCTGGCAGTGAAATCCTCAGGACCTTCCATGGGGTCCTGGGACAACTTAACCCAAACAGGGATAGTCAGAACAATCTGCATGTGTTTGCCTCTGGGAAGAGCTTTTGAAGGCTTCAGAAGGATTTGATGCAAAAGGATGTACAGCCGAAAGAGAAAAACAGGGTTTACATCAAGATGGATTTTCATTTCAGTAAGCCATTTGAAACGAAGGAGGCAACGTCTTCCAAAGATGTCTTCTATGATTCAGAATTATTGGGTCCGGCTTAATTGGGTGCACGATGGAGTTAAAGAGCTATGTGACTGCTTCAAGTGTGTTTTGCGGTTCCCAGCATTGCTAATTAGCTCCACAACATAAAGGTTAATGAGATAAAACATCTATAAATCAAGTTGATGGCTGATTCAAGAAGAAAGCCCCCAACTCCTACTACACCATAACACTATAATTTCACTCTTTCAGGCTCTCTATTTGATTAACCTTGATTATGTGTGAAGATACACAAATGTATAATTATAAAATTCATACTTAAATTATAAACTACCTTGCCCAAAGCTCCTTTCTACATTTAGCTGTTCAATACCCATAAGAAAATAAGTCAATCGTTAACAAGCATCAGAATTAATCATATTGGAATTAACTAATTTGATGAGAGGTTTAGTAGTAACCCTTCCTAAAGAGCAAAAGTCTGTTATATTCAAAAACTATTTTCCTTAAAACTTGGGAATATCAAACCAACCCAGAAAATAAAACCATGGATTTTGCTGACTGAAGTTACAGGGGAATTTGGGGTTTAGAGACCATTCTGGAGAATCCTTTTGTAACTTTTGTAATCTGAAGGATTCTATTCCATTTAAATCCTCTGTTTGTATATGTGAGTTTGTCAGATGCATTTACCCAAAAGAAGAAGAAGAGGAAGAAGGAGGAGGAGGAGGAGGAGGAGGAGGAGGAGGAGGAGGAGGAGGAGAAGAAGAAGAAAAAGAGGAAGAAGAAGAAGAAGAAGAAGAAGAAGAAGAAGAAGAAGAGAAAGAAAGAAAGAAAGAAAGAAAGAAAGAAAGAAAGAAAGAAAGAAAGAAAGAAAGAAAAAGAAAAAAAAAAAAAGAGAGAGAAAGCAGCTCAGAGTCAGGGTAACCAGGCTAACATCTTAGCTCGACCACTTACTAGTTCTATGTCCTTAAGCAAGTTACTTACACATCTGTGCCTCAGTTTCTGAATCTGTAAAAGGGGATAATAACAGACTCTATCTCATAGGATTTGAGGACAAAATGTGAAAACTCATGTATATCACTTAGCACAGGGCCTGGCACATAGTAAATGGAAATTAAATTGATGATTATGAGTGGCATAGGGCCTAACTGTACCTGGACTTTACTTCTTGAGCCCATTGCACAGAATGTTCAGTCTTGAAGCATGAATTTAGTAAGACAAAGTTCTTTGCAATTTATCGTGAAGGTATAGTTACTCATTACCAAGCTAGTTTGAGTGCAATATTTAGCAATTTCCTTTTGTCAAGGACTTGACAAAGGACTTGATGCACCTTCTTTTTTCCCCCTCCCACGCTTTTGTTTTAACTTTAAAGATTAAAAGAATTATATTATGTCCGAGGCATGCAGATCCCTGGGAGATGGGCAAGTAGCCCATCATTTATATTTGATAGATGGGGCCTTGAATAGAAATAGCATTCCCTGTGCCATATTTTGAGCCTTTGGCTATACAGGAAATTTCCAGGTCTTCTGACACTCTCTGATCTTTCTGACTGAACCCACTTCCTCAGAGGAGCACGGGGAGCACATTCTCAGAACACCTATCTCACGTCCGGATGCCCCCACTGGGCGCGTGTATACACCCGTATCGTGCACACTCCTGGCAGGCAAGGATGTTCTCTGCAGGTCAGAGTACCACGAGAGAATAGATGTGAGTAGGTTCTAACACAACAGTATCAACTATTGATTCTGACGAGCACAGAGTAAACTCCATTCCAGGAGAAAGAGTCAAGGAAGAAGAGGAAGCTAAAACTCTGTAAAGAACAGGGCCTGGCAGCTGCAGCCCGGGCTGGCCCAGCCCAGCTGACCTTTGCTTAGTCTTCGAAGAACAACACGGGCTTGCGTCTGGCTATTGCATCAGCTGCTACCATCTGCCCTTCCCTTCCCCACCCTGGGAAGTGGTGAGGAGGGTTAAGTAACCCTGTGAGGCAACCACTCAGGCAGGGGGAAACCTGGGGGAGGCTGGCTCATTCTTTCCAGCCAGGCCCCACCCAACGGGTGATCCTTAAACCTAAGCCCACGAAGGGAAAGTACTCAACTGGTGCAGAGTCCTCCCCACTGGCCTGTAACTGCATGGGCTCCCTTCTCCCTCCACTTGGGCGTATGCGGGGTCGTGGGCAGGATCTCTGAGCCTTCTGTTTGAGCCAGGGTGGGCTCCATAGGGCACCTGAATCAACACTTTCCTTTCACAGATGATCAAAGTGAGGCCCGGGGAAGTAACGTGATTTGCTGGGGGCCCACAGCTAGATTGCATCTGCTTGCTCTGACTACGGCCCGCACCTCCTCTCTCCTGCATAACCTCAGGAACAGCTAAAGAACCACAGTGCTCAGACTTGGCCAATCTTCGGATGGAAGACAGCGCCAGACATGAATGTTCAGAAGTCACATAAACTGGCAAGTAGGATGCTTAGAAGATTCTGAGGAATGAGGTTGACATATATTGTGCACATTATGCAGAAGAGGAGGAGGGGGGGAGCTCACATGAGAACAGGCCAATATCAGGCTGAGCACAGGCAAAAGAGATTGTGAGGGAGAAGAGGGACCCATTCTGGAGCAGTCTTGGTGAGATTAACCTATGCCTGGGTCTGCCCAGGCCTCAAGCCCCCTGGATCCTGGGAAGGGGCAGGGCCACTGAGGCAGATTGGCACATTCCAGGTTGCACTTGAACTACGAGGCCGACTTTGGCAGGGCTTAGAGCTCGCGAAAAGATCAGCCATCACCAGGAGGTATTAACATGGGACACCAGAGTATTGGGTGGAGATCAGTAACTACAGACGATGTGTGCTGATTTAAAGGGTACATTAGAAGCTATAACCACACACAAACTCATGCATGTATTCTTTGAAAAAAAAAAAAAACACTTTATTGGGGCGCCTGGGTGACTCAGTCAGTTGAGTGTCCGACTTCAGCTCAGGTCATGATCTCATAGTTCATGAGTTCGAGCCCCACATCAGGCTCACTGCTGTCAGTGCAGAGCCTACTTCACATTCTCTGTCCCCCTCTCTCTACCCCTTCCCCATTCACACTTGCTCGTTCGTGCTTGCTCTCTCTCTCTCTCTCAAAAATAAACATTAAAAAAATACTTTATTTAGGTATGATTGACATATAACAAGCTGAAAATATTTAATGTATACTTGATGAGTTTGGTGAACACACATATTCTGTATTAACCTGTAATTACACTGATGCTCAGTCTGAGGTAGCCAGCTTCCCGGAGCTACTTGCAGCTGAGGAGGGCAGCCTCGGTGAGTGCCTGTTCTTTCTGTGGTCTGCATAATAACCACCTTCTTTGGCTTTTAACCTAAGGGCTCTGGCAACACCTGACGTCCTGCATTTTAAGCTCTCGCACTGCAAGTCTCTCTTGGAGCATGATACTCATTTGATAGACACTCGGGCTGTTTATCTGGCACGTGATTTTGCCGAAGACGACATATTATTTGACTGATTTTTAAACTGCCCACCATCTCAGGGCACCTGGGCAGCTCAGTCGGATGAGGGTCCGACTCTTGGTTTCAGCTCAGGTCATGATCTCACAGTGTGTGGGTTCGAGCCCCACGTCAGGATCTGGGCTGGCAGGGTGGCACCTGCTTGGGATTCTCTGTTTCTCTATCTCTATACCCCTCCTCTCTCTCTCTCTCTCTCTCTCTCTCTCTCTCTCTCTCTCAAAAATAAGTAGACATTAAAAAAAAAAAGCCCTGCCCACCTTCTCATAGCCCCTCTGGACTTGAGAGTTCAGCCATGTTCTCCCGCTGACCAACCACCTTTCTGATTCAGGGCTCTACTTTGATAATGTAATTCCTTGTCTCAAATTTTCATAATCATCTCAAAGGGGCAAGAAGCATCTTCTTTTCAGCCTGATGTAGACAGTTTCCAGCTGCCAGTAAATGCTGGTACCTGTGGTACCCACCAGGTACCCTATGGGTACGGCCCTACCCGCTATGTGGGGGGTCCAGGGAGGGCCCTCAGGTCCACATGAAACCATGAAGATAGGGCTTCAGTGTGACCGTGGGGCTCCCCCATTAGGCCATGAAACCCCTGGCACACCTAGTAAGTCATCCTGACACGTCATACGTCACCCTTCCTCAAAAGAATGTTGGATAAGCCAGAGCCTATGAGTTGGGCAGAGGGAGAGGACAGGGAGATGGTCCTGTGAGCGAGGGGGTTGGGCAGAGTCACAGTGGAGAAGCACGTGACAGGAGGAGCCTCAGACAGTGGAGGGAGGATCCAAACCAATACTGTCAGACAGTTTTTTATTTTCTCACCTCACAAAATTTCACGAGTCGACTCAAATGTTTTCTCTCTCTTTCTTCACCCCTAATGAGGAAGAAGGTAGCTAGTCCAAGGATTTGGAATTGGGGGCTGCTAATTTCCAAGTATGGGAAAAAGCCATTCAAAACGAGCACTTGGTACTCTGTCTTCATTTCATTCCTTGCATAGACAACATATTATTCCAAAGAAGGAGAGTTGGATAACAGAACATAAAGGGAAATTTGAAATCAGCTAGTCAACATCCTCATTTTGCAGATGAGAAAACTGAGAACTAGAGAAGTGCTCAAAATCCCTCAGCCAAGAATTGCAGAACTGGTGGGATTAGAACTGTGTCTCCTAACTCAGTCTGTGCCTTTTATTCCCTTCTACCCTGACCGCTACCCCTTCCCATCCCAGCTGCCCAGACTGCTTAGAGGTGAAAGTTTGCCTTGGAGCGCCCTCCTCTGGCTCTGGGCTGCTGGAGCAGTTACTGCCTAGGCCCGGGTTCTTGACCTTGAACCTTGAACTCTGCAACAGAATCACCCTCCTGGCTGCTGAAAACAGATTGCTGGGCCTATCCTAGGAGTCTCTGATTCAGTAGGTCTGGGCCAGGGCCCAATAATTTGCATCTCCAACAAGATCCCAGGTGATGCTGATCTGCCGATTCAAAAACCACTTACTGAGGATGGTGCAGGCAGAGATCTTTTCTATCTTGGCACCAGAATACCTGGGTTCAAGTCCCATCTTTGCTATGGATGTGCTGTAACCTTGAACACAGTTGTACTTAATCTCTTGGCATCTCGGTCTCTTCATCTTATGATGGTAACTGTAATAACCACATTTAATGTAGAAAACAAATAAATCAGATGTAAAACTACCTGAGGATTGCTGTACTGATGCTGTGTGAACACAGATTCACAAATACGTTACCCTTCTCTGGAAAGATGGCACTGTGGGCCAGGGAATGCCCACGGTGACAGCGTGTTCTTTTAATGCCACTCAAAGATACCACAAATCCAGCAGAAATGGGGTTCATTCTTACACAAATATTGCCTGGGGAATTATTAGGGCCCTGCACTGAATTTACAAAGGTGACTGACACAGTCCCTGCCCTGGAGGAGCGACTAAGGGGAAGATAAACATGCAAATCCTAATAACTACTTACTGGGTGATGAGCCAGGGAAGGAACCCTGTGCCTGGAGCACAGAGCAACCAACCCTGTCTGGGGAGTCAAGCAAGATTTGAAGAGGCATCTGACTTTTGAATAGGGTCTTGAAGAACAAATAGGAGTTCTTTAAGAAAGGGAAATGGCAGGGGGCACTCCAGGCAGAGGGAAAAGCATATGCAAAGAGGTCACAGAGGCGTGAAAATGCATAACATATTCAGGGCGATAACAGTAGTTTTATGTAGCTAGAGCCCAGCCAGGTCTGGGGAGAGATAGCAGAAGAGGGGATTGGCAAAGAAGGCTGAGGCAAGATTCTGCAGAGTCCTGGATGCCGCGCTAAGAAGTTTGGACCTGATCATGGGTCTGGTGGGAAGCCACTAGAAGACACCCACCTACTCCTTGGAGGATTCTTTGGAAAAAAAAAAAAAAAAAAAAACCCTAACGTATCCCCAAGATGAAAATTTATGAGCCAAGGTACTTCACCACCCTCCTCTGCACCCCCAGTGCCTCTGTGCCTCCCCTGCCAGGAAGCCAAGCCCAGAAACGCCTCCTGAACTGGGTGGGGGCCCTTGGGAATGAGCTTCCCTGGAAGGCACAGGAGCACAGGAGCAGCCTCTAACCTCTTACCTTCATCAGATAGGCGGCACTTTCCGAAGGTTTCCTCATTCCCTCTCCCCTTGGGTGTGGAGTCACTGGGAGAACAAAAGACTGTTATCTTAAACTGAGAAGCCTTGGGAGGGGAGGAGGGAGGTGCAGGCGCCCTTGGGGTGGGAGAACAGCACCCTGGCAGTGGCGGTGCACTGACGCAATCCGGGAAGAGCCCAGTGGGAACCTACACCTGGGGAGCAAGCCCCTTGCCTCACTGACCTCTCTGAACTACGGACAGATTTGGAGCTGGAAGAGCCCTGAAAGGTCATCTGCTCCACATTCCTCCTTTACACTCAGAAGTCAAGTGAGCCGCCTGAGATCCTGGAGATCCTGGCCAGCTGACACCTCGTAGCCCTCTCCCCACCAAGATTTAAAGCCCCAGTCTTTCGGAAACTGGTGGTCTCTTTATCCACTCACTGACCTCCTGCCCCTCTCCTGAGTCTCTCGCATAGTCCCCGGCCAGCCAGATCCCTGCCCCTCTTTTAGAGTCAGTCTTCTGTTTCCAAATAGGCATACAGCGGTGTGCCCGGAAAGTGGGCGCTGCTGTTTCTGAAACCGGCAATGGCAAGAAAAGGGGACAAACTGCTATTCTGAACTGCATGGGTTTGGGTTTTTATGCCAGTTCCTCTGTCTCCTGTGGAGGTGGATGCAGATTGCTCTGGCGGGAATAATCCCTTTTGTTTTTAGGAAAACATTTTAATAGGTCTTTGGGTTATGCAAGGATAAAATTTCAACCTATTCTGGAAATGAGACAAAGCAACTCGGAACAATGTGAAGCTACAGGCCCTGCATCATAATTGTAGAGGGTAGTTTTCCTTCGGAATGAATGGCATCTCTTCAGGGTTTAGGAGGGAATTTTCTTAAATGCTGTAGCCTGGCCTTAGCTGTGCTTTGAGGAGTTGCGGGAGGAACCCCTCTTGGCTTCAGAAGAGAGGAGGACTGAGCTGGTGGTCAGCAGGGAGGGCATCCCAGTCCCAGTGGGATTCCCAGGAGGCTCACAAACACGGGAAGAGGGAACCCAGGAAAGGGCTGAGCCAGGACCCGGGTTGTTCCTCTTCGTTGCGGGTTGTGATCTGTTCCTCTCTCTGGCAGGGCTATTGAGACCATCAAAGCCAGTCCCAAACCACTGAACTCTTTCTGAAAAGACCACAAAGACATGTAAAACTGGCACCTCCACCTCCCAGTTCCCCTGCCACAGCCCACCCAGAGTGGAGTAGGAGCCCCTCTATGAGAGCACAACCTCCCTTTCTTTCAACTCTGTTCCGTGAGGGGCCCCCAGGTCTGGTGGGATATGGACAAAACCAGTAGTACCTTTGAATTGCTAAATGTTTTCCTTTGAAAAATTTCTTTTTTCCTCAATGCTAAGTTTGATAAGGTAAAATACTGTATTTCGAAAAAAGTTCTGGGAAACTGGATCCTCGCAGGATTAGGGATGCATGTCCTGCCAGGCATACAGAACTGGGTTTAAGGCAATAACCAAAGGCAGGAATAAAGGGCCATTTGGGGGTTAAATCACTTCTGCCTTATATTAGTGTAAAAATTACACTAATCTATTATTTATATAATAATATAAAGATTATAAATATATTACTATATGTTTATATTCTTTTATAGCATAAATATATTATAAAATAATTAAAAACAATCATTCCTAACAGAAAAATCCATGTTAATATAAATGTAATACACCACTTTATAGAAAATATAAATAATGCATCAATGGTAAAAGCCATAAATATCACCAGTTATCCCACCACCAAAAATTAATTGATGTTAACATTTTAGGATACTCCTTCAGAGCTTCCTCTATGCATATCAACAAATAACTAGATATACTGAACATCCACCCACACTTATTTTACAATCCAAATAGAAAGAGAACATGCTCCTTTTTCAATAGTTCTAGCAATAATCCCAAGGCCAACTCTGACTGGCCCAGCTCGGGTCATGTGTCTAGAGTCTAGAACCCACAAAAGCCAATTTAATGTACACGATAGTTTAAGTTAGTGTATACTTTTTTGAGTTTTTATAATTAATGGATAAATGAGACCATGCATGCGGAAGCTCTTTGCAAACGTCATTATGAAAATCAACGATTGTAAACATTATTATTATTATCAATATCACCGTCCTTCCCCCCCCTCCCGCCCCCCGGCATCCTTCTTTTTCTCTTCTCCTTGCTTTATCTGTTTTTCTGCTTTCTCCTCATCCCACCAAGTCCCTGTTGCATCTGGGTTAACTAGGCTGTGGTGGACTGGTGAGGAGACCAAGTACTATTTATAGCAGCGTTTCCGTGGGCAGTGTGGTGTGTGGTGATATGGGAACACACCATTAAAGGGATACTTCCCTCTCTCACTGCAGCCAAAGTGGCTTCTGATAACTGTGTCTAGAGTGAGGAAATATGTGGAGAACACACTCCTCTCCCACAGCAAAGGCAAGCCCTGCCTTTTACACACTGTCTGCTCAACAGTTTAGGGCACAGATTTTGGCAGAATAAGAGTTTGTCACTCAAGGACTTTCTGAGATGGATACATTTCTTGTCAGCGAACCTCCAGAAGGATATTTCAACTGGAGGGAAGTTAGAGAAAAACAACCAAGGTGACCCAAAGCCTGGAGAGGGTATCTACGTGAGCACTGGCATTTTAGTTTGGCAAATCAAAGGCTGGGAACAGATCAGGGACTGTAAGAACAAAATGACATAAAGTCCTTCATAGAATTTTAGACACTTGAAGTAAACAGTTTCAGAAAAATTGAAACAAATTCCTACTTTAAAAAGTGAGCAATTGACAATACATATATACTGGGAATGATTAAGTCAATGGCTGGCAGATAGTGAGAGCCAGATTTCTTTCTTCTTTCTTTCTTTCTTTCTTTCTTTCTTTCTCTCTTTCTTTCTTTTAGTTTATATTTACAAAGAAGGGGAGAAGGCTAGAATGATCTCTGTACTAATAAATTAGAGTTGAAGACATCAATGAGAACCCATGCTTAACTTAATATAGATATGGAAATATAGATATTGGAAATATTTATAGATACTATTTCCTTATTATGTCAGAAGAAAAGACCTAGAGCGAATGATATCCCACTAGAAACAAGCACATCTAGTACCCAGATCTTGGTTTCTAACACCATTCTCCGATGAAAAGACTAGGCCACCTTGGAGAAATGATTGATTCTAGAACTGGGGCAGGAAATATACAGGCTGACCCAGGAGCATCTAATAGTACCAGAAAGTAAGGAAGTGCCCCAAAAGTTCACAATGATTGGGAGACGGGGACACAGAGGGACACAGGAGCCAACTGAAAGGGCTCCCACTGGCCAAAACTGGAACAATTTGAACAAGAAAATAAATAAAGTAGTATTATATTATAATCCAAAGTATAAAATAAATATCCGTGAGTCTATACTGATACAAATAAATAAATAAATGAGGAAGAATAGGTAAATCTCACAGAAGAATTCCAAATAATTTATGTTGTTATGTGGTATAACTCCCTACTCCTTAGGTGTTTGTGGGCTGCCCATAGTGACTTCCTTAAAAAGAGGAAAATTTGGAAAGGAATGGGGGTGGAAGTAACTCTACAGTGCAGATACCTATCAAATGCCAGCTTAGCCAGGTAATCAAGGTCGACATCAACAGTAATAAGTCATGTTGATAGGTATGCACCCTTGATATGATGGGACAAGAATGGCACTTCACCTCAGTGGTCGTCCTCCAAAAAAATCCATTAACTCAAGTTTCATTATGAGAAAGGCATCAGATGAATCCCAGCTAAGGCACATTCTACAAAATATCTGACCAATACTCTGACACTATTAAAGTCATCAACAACAAAGAAAATCTGAGAAAGTGTCACAGCCCTGAGGAACCTAAGGAGACATGACAACTAAATAATATAGTATCTTGGATGTGACCCTGCAACAGAAAAAGGACATTAGGGAAAAACTAAAAAAAAATCTAAATAAAGTTTGCACTTAGTTAATAATAATGAGTCAATATTGGTTCATTTATTATGTATCATACTAATGTAAGATATTAGTAATAGGAGAAATTGGATGTGGAGAATTCTGTCCCATCACGGCAATTTTTCTGTAAATCTAAAACTATTATAAAATAAAAGGATTATTTTTTTAAAAAGTAGGTGATTGTATCATGCACCCAAATGTTAATATTTGATTATTTCTGGGTGGTATGATCACGAGTGCTTGCTTTAATGTGCTGCTTAAATTTTCTACAATGTACTGTTTATAAAATCTGGAAACATTTTTAAAAAATTTTTTTAATGTTTTATTTTTGAGAAAGACTGAGTGTGAGTGGGGAAGGAGGGGCAGAGAGAGAAGGAGACACAGAGTCTGAAGCAGGCTCCAGGCTCTGAGCTGTCAGCACAGAGCCCCATGTAGGGCTTGAACTTATGAGCGGCGAGACCATGACCTGAGCCAAAGCTAGATGCTCAACCAACTGAGCCACCAAGGCACCCTTGGAAACATTTTTTTTAAATAAGTGTGAACTTCTAGTTAGAGACAAAAAATTGATCATATACCTTTATCTTCTTTCCCTCCACATGCCCACAACATTTTTTTGAAAGTATAGGGGTACCTGGGTAGTTCAGTCAGTTAAGCGTCTGACTCCATTTCACTCAGGTCATGATCGCATCGTTCATGAGATCAAGCCCTGTGTCAGGCTCTGCACTGGCAATGCTGAACCTGCTTGGGATTCTCTCTCTCCTTCTCTCTCTGCCCCTCCCCTGTGTTCACACACTCTCTCTCTCTCTTCCTCTCTCTCTCTCTCTCTCTCTCTCTCTCTCTCACTCACTTTTCTGGGAATACAGAGAATAGAAATGAGGACATTAGTGAACAAGAGAGTTAGTTAAGCAATTTGGGAATGATTAAAAGTGGCTGGAGGAGAGGTAACTGAATTAGTAGAGTAAGTAAAACTAAGACTCAGAAGGGCCTGGAGAAGAAACTGATGATGATGAGGGAAGAGATTCTACCAATAGATTCCAGAGAGATGGGGAAATCAGAGGCAGTGGGTGTTGCAAGAAATGGGTTGGAAGCATGGGTCAAACCCTAGGGAATTGGTTGAAAAAGACATATGGACAGGGGCCCCTGGGTGTCTCAATCTGTTAAGCATCTGACTCTTGATTTCAGCTTATGTCATGATCTCATGGTTTGTGGGATCAGGTCCTGTGTCAGCTCCACAACAACAGCGTGGAGCCTGCTTGGGATTCTCTCTCTCCTCTCTCTCTGCCCCTCCTTCCTCTCAAAATAAATCAATAAACATTTTTTAAAAAGATATATGGACAAATGCCCTCTAAATCCCATAATCAGGCAACTATGTCCCTACAAAAGACTAGAAGTTTTTTCTCTAGAGAAATTGAAACAGAGCACCTCCAAATTCAGGGATTCCAGCAACAATAGAGGAGAAGTTGACAGGCTGAAAATAGGGAGATCAAGTGTAAGTTCACATGTTAATATTAGGGTCCTCTGCCAGACACCTTCCACTACCCAATTCCCATAAAGGGACTGTCAGGTATATGTTCCCTGGGTAGAAGATTAGAAGATTCTTCAGTGGAAAACATGTACTAGCTCCAAAGAGAAATCCTCTAAGCAATGACTATTCATGATCTCCCAATGAAATGGCCTGAGAGTGAAGTTCACCAGTCAAATCCTGTCACCTCTCTACATTGCACATACATAGTTGCCAATCACATTGATGCCTCATTGTTTATAGGACTGGATAGCCCAGGATCACCAGAGATTTACAGAAAGTATCCCACATGAAAGAGAGACCAAAGAAAACAAACATTTAAAACAGAAAATGAACTCAAAGGAAACAGAGATGAAGAAAAAAAAAATTTTGTATCTGTTTAATTAATGGTCTCAGATCTAAAAGAAGATGCACTTCCACGAGAAAGAACAGGATGGTTTGAAAAAGGAATAATCAAAGGAAGAGCAAGAGCAATTTGAAATTTAAAATGTGATAGCTCGAAGATTCAACAAAATAACAGAAAAACAAAGTTGAAGAAATATCTAAGACAGTAGAATAAAAACATCAGTGAAAGTTAGTTTTAGAGGAAAGACTTTTAGAGAATTATACAAGGTGTTCCGACATCTGTATTCAGTTTCAGAAAACAAAAGATAGGAAATCATTATTTTTTAGTAATAATAATGTAAAAAAATTTCCCAGAAGTAAAGAAAATAAATCCCCAAAGTAAAAGTACCCTATGAATGTCCAGTGGAATAGAAGGAAAATACCAAAGCAATAATTTTATACTTCAGAATGCCAGGATAAAAGACATAACCTAACAGTTTCTAGAGAGAAAAATCATGCTGTGTGTGAAGGTGTAAAAAGCTGTGGCATCAGACATCTTAGCAGTACAGGATGCGAGAGGACAGTAGTGCTGGACACCCAAAGTTTTGAGTGGAAATTATTTCTATCCTATAATTCTATACTTATCCAAATAAAGGATAAGTATAAGTGTGAAATAAAGATATTTTCAGATATGTAAGAACTCAAAATTTTTTCCTCCCACACATCTTTTCTTAGGAAGATAGTGAAGGATATGATTCAGTGAAATGAAAGACTAAGCCAAGAACAAGAAACAAAGGGATGCCAGAAAACAGAGAAACAATCCAAAGGAGAAGACTGATAAAATGAAGTACTAAGATGACACCTGAGCCCCAGGTATAAAGGGCAACCCATCCAAATTGAAGTAAGATGAAAGAAGGAATAAAAGGGAGGCCTCCACGGGTGGAGGGCAGGAAACATAGTGATAGATTATTTGATACATTTGGACATTTGGAAAGAAACATCACTAGATGTTTAACAGATGCATAGAAAACATTTTTTTAAATGTCAGTAATAGTTATTAAAAAAGAAACTAAGCAAAAGAAAAACTATGGCAAAAAAGAAAAAAACTATAGCAACAGTTAACTACAAGGAAAACACAAAGTTGGAGGGAATGTAATTTATAATATTGTTCAGCAGTAAATACAATTTACAGAGTCAAAATAGACACTGACTATTGACTTAATTTTTTAAAATTGTATTACATTTACATGGGAACATTGGAGAAAGGAAAATGTAAGAAAACTAATAACTTTAATTACCATGGAGGAAATTGACAGATAGTGTCAAGCTATGCATAGGAAGACAAGGCAAGGCCAATGCCTGACTGATACAACCAGTAAAATATAATGGGCCACTCTTAGATTTAGACAATCACTCACATAGAAAACAAAAAGAAGAAGCCAAAGGTGCCAGCTCCCTATGGTCCTTGTCCCAGTCACCAAAAAGGATGACACTGAAACAAAGGGTCAGGATGACTAAAACATGAGCGGTAGGAAACCTGTCGTTGAGGGGCCAATTCTAGACTGTGGCTAAGCAGTTACATGTTCTGCAGCTCTAGTCTTAGGTATGCTTTAATGGTTTAGAAAATAGGAGTGAGGAAGTCTCCTAGATCATAGCCAGAAAGATCAAAGAGACAGCATAAAAAAAAAAAAAAATTAGCACAACTCCTATAATGAGAATTCTGGGATAGAAAAACAAAATGTCAGGAAAAAAAGCCCAAGTATATCACTATATCATGAATCTTAATAAATATACATTAATTAAAATTAATACTTCCAATTAGATCTTTTAATCAAAATCCAGCTACTCTGTAAGAGAGGAACAAGCCTTGAAACAATAATATAAAACACATGCAAATAAAGACACAGAAAAAGATATACCAAGCAAATATTAACCAATAAAAAGCTAGTTTTAATTCAAAGTTAAAGTAAAACAAAACATAATTTTGAGCTTTCTTTTCTTTAGTTCTTTATTATGTGTGGTATGTTTATTACTCCAATAAAGCCAACACAGAAATTGCTACATAGAATTGAGGCTCTGCCATACCAAAGGAAAAAGGGAAAGGAAAAAGAAAACAGTACAGCATGTGGTAATGGCTTTGGAGCTGGGCAGAGGGTAGTGAGGAAAGTTTTACTGGAAGCTGAAAAAATGGTGACCAATGTGTTGCAATGGTGCAACATTTGAAAAACTTGTGTGTGATCATTTGAAAGACTTAGGTACCTAATGAGCTTGTAGATTTTTTTTAATTTTTTTTAATGTTTTTACTTTATTTTTGAGACAGAGAGAGACAGAGCATGAGCAGGGGAGGGGCAGAAAGAGAGGGAGACACAGAATCCAGAGCAGGCTCCAGGCTCTGAGCTGTCAGCACAGAGCCCGACGCGAGGCTAAACTCACAGACTATGAGATCATGACCTGAGCCAAAGTCAGACGCTCAACCGTCTGAGCCACCCAGGAGCCCCTGAACTTGTAGACTTAAGTGAAGAGGAGTTGAAACAGAATTTTTAGTAGTGTATCCTGGTTAGTACTACCTGCATTTGACAATGTTCTACAAGACGGAAGAAGGTTTAGAAAATAATTGGCTGGTTTTCAAGAAGGGATGAAAGATTAACAGGGAATTCAGAATTCAGGGACTTGCAGGGTTGAAAGATCAGTAGAAAATAAAGCAGAGAAATGCTGCATGCAACAAGGTCAATTAAAACACAGCTTTGGGGTAAACATTTTTGTTAAAACTGCTAAATAGAACTAGACCAAGAGCCCACCCTACCAAAGAGAGTGTGCAGTGGATCTGGCTCTTGCCCTGTGTGTGCTCCCCCATGAGAAGCTACTCTCTCAAGGGAGGCACAGAAGAGTCCCAGTTGTCACAGAAGTCACTTACTGAACTGATGCCACTGTTCAGGAGTGTGTATTCAGACCCATTCTCCCACCTTCTGAGACTCCCCAAGATCTCAATCTGAGTTGAAGGCCACATCTGGGCCCAATAGGCCAAGATGGAGGATGAGGAAGGTAGAGACCCCACCACACCAGTTGATGGTCTGCTCTGCCTGTTTTGCTTCCTGCTCCACGGTGCCAGAGTGCATGGCTCTGCATCAGGACGAGAAGCAATGCTGGTAACTGAGGCAGACCTATAGAGAGAGCATGGGGGAACACAGGCAAAGCACTAAGAGAAGCTACAGAGATGCAAAGCACCTATTCACGTAGGAAGTCTCAGAATAAACCAGCACCCAGAGAGATGAATGGCTGGATGAAATCCTAACATGGAAGGTAGGCCAGGAGATATCAAACTCAGAGATAATCTTTGTGCCTGGGACTAGGAGACAACAGCCATGGGTTTGGACATGACCATCCTGAATAGCTACCACGTTTTCACAATCATCTCCCTGCCATCCCCACCCATCTTGTTCCACCAACATTGCCATGCAAAACAAAGACTTGGGTTAAGAAGTGCTCCCCTACCTCACTGAGTACTGAGCTAACTATAGGATATTTTAATTTTAAAAGAAAATTCACAATCTAAGGGTAAAATTGGTTACCTGAGCAGGTTTTCATTTATCTGGTCATTAGTTCAACAGCAAGTATTTCCTGAGACCTTCTCATGGGCCACATAGCACATTGGAAACATGCAATAAATAACATGACCTCTGCCCCTGAGTCATTTAGAGTTAGAGAGGAAGAAACAACACTAAAGCAACTAACTTGTTTAAAAGAAAAGGCAAAAAATAACAAAAACAAAAACAAAAAAACCAAACCCACAAACAAACAACTACCTCTAAACAGAATAAGATAGCCCCCAGTAAATTCTTTCAATTGAACACAAAAAGAGTATAACAGGTTTCCACAGAAGCTGATTAACTCAAAATACTTGCAATGAAGTCTGGAAGGAGGCAATTCTCCAAAAGAATTATGGGTACAGCTATGGACACACGAAGCTCCCTGAAATCAGATAGTTAAAAAAAAGAAAAAGAAAAAAGTTTTGAAAGAATTGCATTGTCACAAGAGCCACCAACCTGTGCTAAAAGAAACTGTGGCATCTTGAGATGTGAAATGAACTTTGAGCCACTGTCCCATACCTGAGAGTGAGTACCTCCCTAAATTCTGTTAATGAGATTTGGAGAATTATCCACACAGAAAAGCTGACCTTATAGAAATTTTCTAACATAGCAAAATAGAGAAAATAGTATAATGAAACTCCCGGTAGCCATTATTCAACTTCAATAATTAGGGAATGTTATTTCAACCCATTCCCCCATCTTTGTCTTGGATTATTTTGAAGCAAATCCAAGATCTCTTTATCATTTCAACTGTGAATATTTCAGTATATGTCTCTAACAGCTAAGAGACTCTCTTTAAAAATAACCACAATGTCATTATCACACTTAAATTTTTTTTTGCCTTGAACCTATTTTTTTAAATTGTGGTAAAAAATACATAACATAAAATTTACCATCTTAACCATTTTTAAGCATACAGTTCAGTAGTGTTATGTATATTCACACTGTTATGAAACAGATCTCCAAAACTTTTTCATTTTGCAAAACCGAAATTCTATACTCATTAAAACACCTCTGCTTCCTGCCCCACCCCCACCCCAGTCCCTGGTAACCATCAGTCTACATTCTGTTTCTATGAATTTGACTACTTTAGATGCAGTATTTGTCCTTTTGAGACTGCCATATTTGACTGGAAATAATGTCTTCAAGATTCATCCATATAGCATGTGACAGGATTTCCTTCCTTTTTAAGGCTGAATAGTTCCACTGTGTGTATATATCATATTTTGTTTATCCATTATTCATCCATTGATGGACATTTGGGTTGCTTCTACTTCTTGGCTACCGTATCACACTTAAAAATTCTTAACAGTTTTTTAATAACAAATTATATTTGCTTGATGTATCTTTTAAGTCTCATTTAAGACTTAAATGATCCCTCCCTTTTTATTCTTTATATAAATATTTATATATACTTTGTATATATTAAATATTATACAGTAAATATAAAATCTTAAATTATATTTTTATATGATATGTATATATGAAACTGTCATTTTTTAATAGAATTTCCCATAGTCTGGATTTTGCTGATTGCCTCTGTGTAGTGTTAAAAAGAAAACCACAGGCCCAAGATGGAGTAACTTGCCCCCAGGACAGCAAACCAAGACTTATTGCAGTTTCAACCTCTCCAGGAGTGGAATTTTAAACCAATCAATCTGGAATTTTCTGGTCAGCACCAATGAGGTAATCTGTCACATGGGCCCTGTCCATCCTCCAAAGGAAGATGAGGTAATGTGCAAGATAAGACCTCTCCCCAACCTCACCCTAAGGGAAGGTGACCTTGCCTGAAACAAGCTTTTCTTTTCTTTTGCTAATAACTGGTTGCCCCATGTTCCTTATAAAAACCTTCCATTATGGGGGGGCACCTGAGTGGCTCAGTTGGTTAAGTGTCTGACTCTTGGTTTTGGCTCCAGGTCAAGATCTCATGGTTCATGAATTCAAGCCCCATGTCTGGCTTGGGATTCTCTCTCTCTCTCCTTCTCTCTCTGCCCCTGCCCCACTCACTCACTCTCTCAATCTCAAAATAAATAAATAAATAAACTTTAAAATAAAATTAGGAAACCTTCCATTTTGTACAACTCCTGGAAGCTCTCCTCTAATTGCTAAATGGGATGCTGCCCAATTCACTGAAAGACTTAATAAAGCCAGTTAGATCTTCAAACTTACGTGTTGTTTACATCTTTCTTTATACCCTGTATTTCCTGTGAACTGATAAATACGTAGCATTTTTATTGATTCAGGTTCAGCTTTTGGCAAGAATAATAGATTGTGTTGTATACTTCCATCAGGACTCATGTTATATCTGATGTCTCTCTCTGTGATTTTATTGGCCATTGATAATGGGCATTGCTATATCTCAGTGTTTTTCAAAATGATGATATTCTAAATGTTACTCCTTTTTTATTAGCTGGAATACTTCTTCAACCTTTTAGTCAGCCTGAGATAGTTCATATAGGAAGGAGGCTAACTGCTTAATCTTTTCCTTTTGCCAGTTTTCAGAATTATGAGCTGTGCTCATAACATCCTCCAAAGATGACTATTTTTTAAATAATAATATTAATTCGGGCTTTAAGATATTTCCTGTGTTTTAACTTAGTAAAGTTATCATTCTTATTGACACTTAAATTACCCCATTTGGGGCCAGTGGGAGCCTCTTCACGTTGTTGCTATAGCTCTTTTGACAAGACCCTAATAGTCTTTGACAGCTTCCTTCTATTTGGTTTGACAAATTTTTCCACACTGTACATTATCCCTATCCTATAATCAGCCATTTCCCCCAAGGAGGCCCGGTCTTTGTAAAATGTGGTATTTAGAAATCACAGTCTGGGAGTTAGAGGTACTCATTGTTACTGGGTTGGTTATTGTTTCTAGGACTTCTCAGGTGACCCCACTGGGAGATCATTTCAAACTGATTGTAAATCCATACTTACATTTCCAATGCAAATTTTGGATTTTTGCTTAATTTGTCTGATTTTTATATTTGTATCTTCTTTCTCTTACTTGGAAAATCTTGGATTGTAATGGTGTTAACACAATCACTTATTTTCTTCATTTTACCTAGGTATAGTAGTTTAATAATAATAATATTAATATTACTAACAATATGATTAGCAACAGTTTAATATTTATAGGGTTATAGTGTTTTCTTTTATTATTTCATAGGGTGCATTCCTCTATAGTCACATCCTCAAATTACTGTGCTTTGAGGTCTCTTGAAATGATTCCCTGAGTTTTGTAACCAATTTTTTAAAGTTGGCTTATTTATTTTGAGAGAGAGAGAGAGAGAGAGAGAGAGAGAGAGAGAGAGAGACGGGGGAGGGGCAGAGAGAGAGAATCGCAAGCAGACTTCCCACTGTCAACATGGACTCGACACAGGGCTGGAACTCATGAACCGTGAGATCATCACACGAGCTGAAATCAAGAGTTGGACGATTAACCAACTGAGCCTCATGTGCCTCATGACCAGTTTGATACATGATATCATTTCCTTTTTAAAAATTGCTTTCTTCTATTTTAATTGTTTTATAAGTATGTAAATATTTGTATGGCTCTGAAGTCAAAGTCCATAAAATCACCTATTCAAAGAAGTCTGGCATCTATCAATGACCCCTCTGCTCAGTCTCTCTCCCAGAGAGAACTATTTTATTTTTTAGTTTGTTTTTTTATGTTATGGTTCATTCTGCTTTTTAAAATATAGGCAAACACATAATTTTTTTAGATAAACAGTAGCATACAATATATATTTCCTCCTCTGCTTTTTCATCTTAACAATATAAGTTAGAAATCACTCTATAGAAGCATATGAAGATGTCACTCATTCTTTTTCACAACTATGTAGTACTCCATTGTGTAGATATACCAAATTGATTCAAGTGGTCCTTTATTTAAGGGCAAAATAAAATAAAAATTAAGGTAAAAAGCATTGTAAGGGTCAAAGTGGTACGTTTCACACTGATAAAAGGAACAATTCACCAAGAAGATAAAATAATTGGGAATTTGAATGTATTTAACAATGCAGCCTTGAAATAGATAAAATCCAAAAGTTACCGAGGGAATTTTACAAATCCATAAAGATATTTTGTTCATTTGTTCCATAGAAAATGGTTAGCAATATCCCACCCGGAATGTCGGAATACTTCTTAGATGCAGCCATTGCATACCTGACCTTCCTATTTCTGTCTTCCCTCATCCAATCAATTCTCCATACTGAAGCCAGAGTGATTTCTCTAAAACATGTACTGGAGGATGCTTAAAACCCGGCAATGATTCTGTGCTAAAAGGTGCTAAAACGCCCTGCTGCTCTGGCCCCACATTTGTCACTGGCCACCGTCTCCACACTCCCACTCTCACTGTCTTAAAGCTGGTCACGCTAAACTGGTTTGTAGATCCTTAGTACGGACCATGGTGTCCCCGGCCTTGGGGCTTTTGCATATGTTATTTCCTCTGCCTAGAACACTGCTCATCTTTTCCTTTCCTTTTCCTTCTCCTCCTCCTCTTTCTTCTTCAAGATAATTCCTTCTAATCATTTAGGATTCAGCTCAGGCATCAGCCTCTCTGGCTCCACCAGACTGGGTGCTTCCTTAGATGCCTGACATTCCCTAACACACCGTGTATTTACCCGCTGGCCTTGGGCCTTTCTCCATCTAGATTGTGAATGGAGTTCCTGAAAGGGCAGGGTTGTGGTCCTTTTTAACCACTGTACCCCCAGTCCCTAGTACATGCCTAACATATAGAAAGACTTTTTTTTTTTTAATGTTTATTAGAGAGAGAGAGAGAGAGAGAGAGAGAGCAGGGGAGGGGGAGAGAAAGGGAGACACAGAATCCGAAGCAGGCTCCAGGCTCTGAGCTGTCAGCAGAGTCTGACGCAAACCTTGAACCCACAGACCGTGAGATCATGACCTGAGCCAAAGTCAGACACTTAACCAACTGAGCCACCCAGCTGCCCCAAAAGGCTCAAGGTTTATTAAATAAATGAACAGTGGGCAGAGGTAGGAATTATATTAGGTTTATGTTACCGGAGGAGAACAAAGGCCCAAAGATGGTCAAGAAACAAGTCAGAATCAGTTGGAGGTAAACTCCCTCAACTTTTGGTCTCTTAGCCAAGGCTCTGGCTTCAAGGTCTCATGGACCCATAATGAGCTGTCTAAAACAAACAAAACTGTGTCCCTCACATGTCAAACACAGGTGGTATCTGGGAGTTTGATAAGCAAAGGAGTGCAAACGGGAGCTTTTCAGAGCTCCTGATCCTAGAGTGTCAGTCATACCTGGAATGGGTGGCCAAAAGCATGGAGGATGATGAGAAAAGTGACCCTCACACCAGCCCTTCCCTCCTGGGCTCCTACCCCAAAACTCCACACTCAGCATGTGCTCAGGTGACCCTGGAAAGTGTTCTGTGCTCCCCAAGCCTTTCCACTATACCGTGCAGAGTGAAAGCTGGCTTTCTGGAGCAGAAAGCTCCATCCTGGGGTGGGGAGAGTGTGTTGGGAGGAGGGGACAGTGCACAAGGGCAGGGGGATAACAGATGAGGCTAAATTAATTTTGGAAACCATTAAATCTCTGAAAAGAGAGCATGTTTTCGGCAGGGACAGTGAATCACTGTGATTTGCAGAAACAGGCACAAAGCAATTAGCCATCTGGATGCTGTGGCTTCCAGCCCCCCAACGGAAACTTCAAGTGAGCGGAAGGCTGGTCATTACCCAGCCCAGGCCCAGCTCTCCAGGCCCCACAGATAAGTCTGTGCCTCCAGCCCCTCCAGCCGGCTGGGAGCCCAGAGGCCTAGGACAAAGGGCAACTTGGCAAGAGTCACAGAAAAATGGGCAGGAAATGCAACGCCAGCCTCAGGGAGCCAGGACTACTTCCTTCTTCCTGCGAGCTCCTCTCAGAAGCCATCATGGCTGAGTGAGCAGTTCATTCACTTGACAAGCATTTGGTAATCACCATCTCCCAGGCCTCGTGCTACTAGTACACAAATTATGACATTTCATCCACACGTCACGCACGGGAAGAGTTCCACCCCGTGAACAATGGCAAGGGGACCCCTCGTGTTGGTCCTCCATGTGGATAGACAGCACTCCCTGGAGTTAGGAAACACAGTAGCCTTGCCTGGGAGAAATTAGTATCTTTTTTATTCAATGAATAAATAAAAGCTAAAAGAGATGAAGCGAACTTGCCCAAGGTAAGTGGCAGGATAGAGAATGTAACTCAATATTCCGTGCCCTTTTCTTAGATGATCCATATTTGCCAGTTCTGCTCTGTCTGGCTCATACAGTTATGAGAAAAAAATAATACACGTGGATGTGCAAGTTTTTTTTTATAAACTGTAGAGTGCCATACGCAGCTGAACTATTCTTCTCAGCAGTCACCCCGCCTCCAATGCCCTGTGACCCTGAGGGGCTGCCCCTCCATTCATTCCTAGAAGCTGCTAGGGAGTCCTGGCCAAGCCCGTCTAGGAAAAGGCTCAGCCAGCCTTTCCAGAGAAGAACGTACAACGAACCAGCAAGAGCACTTTGCTTGAGGAAGCCTGACTGGACTGGACTGTGCTGTGATTTACAGACTGCGGTGGTTCTGGCACTGTTGTGCCATCAGGATGCGCCATGCGTGGCAGAAAGGCCAAATGCAGCAAAGTGCTGCCAGAGGGTGCCTGCTTCCAGGGAAGAGAGTGAAGCCAGGAAGGACACTACCACCTAGACTGACTAGAGAGAGGACAGTGCCCCCAAGCCAAGGTACCTGGGGCCTCCTGCCTGCCCACATTCGCTGTGGGACCATTGACCAACCCCTTATCGCTCCATGCTCTGCTGAAGTGTTGCCTCTGCAGAGCCTCAGCCAGGAGCTGTTTAGCCCAGCTCAGGACTCTGCAGTGGCCTGGGAGGCCCCAGACCTGGGTGGCCAGAAGGTTCTCATTTGCTGTCTCCATCTGCAGTCCATGCAGCTGCTGCCGGAAGTACCGGTTCTCTGATGAAGAAAAAGCTGGGTGAGACTCCCAGCTCTGCCTCTCCCTGGCTCTGACGCTGGGTCAGAGGCCATTGACCTCTCCCCTTGTTTTTTTTCAGGTATAAAATGGGGTTAATGCTCCTCACAGGGGAGTCTGGGGGGGCCTGAATGAGATCACAGGTGCCCTTGGAGAACAGGCAGGTAATGGAACTGTTAGTGAAGAGAAGTTCCACAAAACGTTCTCCTGATTCAGCCACGGCTGCCACGTGGAACACAGGCTCGGGGTTGCCAGATCTTTTTATTTGTCAGTAAAATCAGAAATCTGGATTTTCATGTGAACTTTCCCAATTTTCAAAAGCCTGTGAGGACAGAACAGAGCATGTCTGCAGGCTGGGTGTGAACTCAGAGGACAATGACATTCCTACAGGTCTCCCGGCACACTGTGCTCAAAGTATGAGTGTCCTTCCTCCTCTTCCTGTTTTCCTCCTTTCTTCCTGGTTCCCTAAGGCTCTGCTTTTCCCCTAGTCGTGTCTATCACCCACATTGTAAACAGCCGGGGTTAGTTCAGCCGTGGAGGGGCCTGAACTCAAGGCCACGGGTGGGGCTGAGAGAGGACAAACATTCTCAACAGAAGCAGGCTGGGTACAGGCCACCATAAAGCCCCACCAAGCCTCTTTCCCAAGAGGGAGAGGGAAGGATGAGGAACAGGGATCTTCAATCACAAAACAAATGAATGAGTGAATGAATGAATGAGTGAATGCATGAACTAAGCACAAATGAAAGAGCCAGGGCTGCCTCAGACAGAATTTTGCTTGGCAGCTGTGGGGCAGGATTGAAGATTATGCTCTTCTCGATAATGTTGACAGAGCTTTGAGAAGGCCTCTTGCAAAGGTTGGTGGGGCCTTTGGCTGGGAGTCCTTGTGGAGCAAGCAGGCTCAGAGCCAAGTGAAGCAAACTGCCTTCCAGCTCCTGATCTCCATCTCGTGTTCTGATTAGAATCAGGCCTCAATCTCCTCCCCCAGAGCCTTCCAGAGAATCAAGCTGGGGCTGCCGGAAGCAGGAGTGCAGGGCGAGGCTGAGGGGGTAGGGAAGGGGGTGGGCACTTGCATCAGGGTCCTTCCCAGAAGGGGCAGGTCTTTCCTAGCACTGGGCCTGCTGGTCTCCCCCGCCCGCCCTTTCCCGGACATGCCATGCTGGTGTCCCTCACTGCAGTCTTTCCCAGGCGGGGAGCTCGGCCTGGTGGGCCCTCTGGAGCCCGCGGTGAAGCCACACATTCGCACGAGGTCCCGAACCACACCCCTCACTCTCTCTCCTGCTCCTGGAAAAGGCTGAGGAAGAAGCCCCCACAGAGCTTCTTTTCTTTCCAGTGTTACTTCCCAGCAGAACCACCAGGGGAGGAATTTTCCACAGGGTTCCCCCTCCCAGTGTCCAGGTCTGACTAGGTCACTTCAGCTTCAGCGTGCCCCTGAGCCTCCCTGGGGCCAGAAGGGGCAGGTCTGTGCCCAGCCACATCTCCTCCCTTCTGCAGCTACATGACTTGACCTCAGCGCCCACCAAAGGGACAGTGGAAACTCATCCACCCAAACATCAGATACAGTTAAACTGAGGGCTCTTTACAGAGCAACAGAAAGGTAACAGCGCTGAGGGACTGTTCCAGACTAGAGGAGACTAAAGAGAATGATCATTAAATGCAATGGGTGACTCTGGACAGCGTTGGGGGGAGGGGGTCGGCAGGGGGGAACTGCCATAAAGGACCCCATTGGCAACATTTAAATAATGGATGGTAATATTATATTGGAAATATAATATTTCCAATTGGAAATATTAAATTTCCTAAACTTGGTTATTGAAAAAAATGAAAACAAAAATGTCCTTAGTTTGTTTTCTCTGAAGTATTTAGGGATAAAGGAGCATATCTGCAACTTATTCTCATAAGGTTCAGAAGTAATAATAATAATAATAATTGCATTATTATTCCTCAAACAAAACATACAGTTAGAATAGGCCCAGCGATTCCACTCCTAGGTATATGCCCAAGAGAAATGAAAACATATGTCCACACAGAAACTTGTACACCGATGTTCACAGCAGCGTTATTCCTAATAGCTACAATGTAGAAACTGAACTCTCAAGTGGTAAATGGGTAAATAAAAAGTAGTATATATCTAATATACTGGAATGTTATTTGGCTATAAAAAGGAATGAAGTACTGATATATACTACAATATGCATGAGTCTTGAAAAGGTTATGCTGAGCGAAAGAAGCAAGCCACAGGCTTACCTGGCTGGCTCAGTCGGTTGAGTGCCTGACTCTTAATTTCTGCTGGGGTCGTGATCTCATGGTTCATGTGCTGGAGCCCTGAGTGGGGCTCTGCACTGACAGCATGGAGCCTGCTTCGGATTCTCTCTCTCTCTCTTTCTCAAAATAAATAAACATTTAAAAAAAGCAAGTCACAGAAATGACATACATGATTCCATTTATATGCAATGTCCAGAATAGGCAAATGAATCTATAGAGACAGAGAAGATTCATGATTTCTTAGGGCTGGGGTGAGTGGGTTTGAGGGGGTGGAGACAGCTAAAGAGTACAGAGCTTCCTTTCTGAGGTGATAAAAGCATTCTAAAATCGCGGTGATGGCTGCATATATCCATGAATACACCAAAAGCCACTGACTTGTACAACTTAAATGGGTGAATTTTACGGGATATAAATTATACCTCAATAAAACTGTTACGAAAATAATAATATGTAGGAGTGCCTAGCTGGCTCATTTGGGGCAGTATGTGACTCTTAATGTCGGGGTTGAGTTTGAGGCCCATGTTGGCTGAAGAGATTGCTTAAAACTACAATCTTAAAAATAATAATAATATGTATACATGTAAAGAGAGAGAAAATGAGTGATAAGAGTAAATGTGGCAAAACATTAATGACTGCTGAATCTGGGAGAACGCTATTCAAAAGTTCATGGTATTTTTTTTTTCTCAGTAGTCTCCATGCCCAACGTGGGGCTTGAACTCACAACCCTGAGACGAAGAGTTACATGCTTGACCTACAGAGCCAGCCAGATGCCCCCATGGCATTATTCTTGCATTTGTTCTGAGTTTGAACATGTTTCAAAGTAAAAGGTTGGATTTTTAGAGAAGCTTACCCAGTTACCCATCTAGAAGCTGAGTGCAAAGAGGTGGCAGTTCGGGTTCTGAAGTCCAACAAGCTGGGTTCCAAGTTCAAGTTCACCGTTTACTAATTGTGTCACTGTAAGTGAATTACTTGACCTCTCTGGACCTCAGTTTTCTCATCTGTAAAATGGTAATTCTGTCAATAGTATTTATCAAAGAGAACCGTTGTGAATATTAGAGACAGTATATATACAGCTCATTTTGTGTATAGTTCTTAATTTATGTGGTAAGTGCTCAAGAAATATTAGCGATTATCCTTTCGAAACCAGTTTTCTAATAATTTATTTTTCCATTTGTATTACAAAAGTAACACATGATCATTATGGAAACTTTGGGAAATGCAGACATGCAAAGAAAGAAAAATCACCTGTAACCCCCAAATTCTGTGAAAATTGTTAACATTTGGGATGTTCTGGGTGGTGATATATTTATAGTATACATAATACAATATTTAGCACACTGCACATATTATTTTGTAACATCCTTTGTTCACGGTACATAACAGACATCTGCTGAGTATTTACTACATATAAGGTGCTGGATTGAGTGCTGAGGATTCTGAAATGGATATGACAGATATCCAGTCCTTAGGAGTGAAGTCTAGAAGCAAAAGAGACGTATTAGCCAATAATTAGAAGACAAACTGATGAAAGCCACAATAAGTAATAATAATAATAAAAGTTTTAAAAAGAGAAAGGCCCGCCTAACTCAGTCTACAGACATCTAACTCCCAGTCTACAGGGAGGGTTTTTCAGAGGTTCTCAGTAGAAAAAGAGACATTTCAGACAGAAATGGGTAAGTACTGTCTGGGTAGAGTGAAAGATATGTGCAGACCAGCTGGGGCATGTTCATGGACTCTTGAGGCAGTGGATCATGGTGGTAGGAGGCAAGGAGGGATAGCAGTAGGGCTGAGACCAGATCATAAGGGAACCTGAATTCCATGCCAATGCTTCTGGACTACGGCACAGCCTCCAAGGGTTAGACTAGACCTCCAATCTTCTAATTCTCCCTCTTGTAATATAGTACTTAAAATCCCAACTTAGGAGGCAGATTGGCTGTGTTCAAATTCTGGCTGTGTTGCTTACCAGCTTTGTGCCCTTAACCTCTCTGAACCTTGATCTCTCACATGGACAATGGAAAAAAATAATAGAACCGAGCTCACTATGTTGTGAGAATTACATGAATTTACAGTAAGTTGCTCAGAGCAATGCTGGCATGTAATAAGCACTACGTATTTGTTATTATTTTTCACCTAACAACACCTCAAGCCTCCCTTCTAGCAGCTGAATTTCCAGTAATTTACCTCCAAGAATGTGTTATAAAGGTAGATGCCCAGAGCCCTGGGGATCACAGGAGCAGGCCATTTATCAGAGCTGGAGCCTGGAGCCCCCTTCTAGCCAAGCCCTGGAAGTGAGAAGGCAACAAAGGAGGCTCCTTACTTCTGGGAGTCCTCACTATTATCTGATTCCCTCCTATCAGGAAGTTGTCCCTTGGGGCTGGGGCTGGGCCCACACAGCCGCCTGCCCTTTGAGGGGAAAGCTGTGATGGGAACACTTCTCCCTAGGGAGGAAATGGGCAGGGAATGACATTTGCGTCCCTACCAGTATGCAAATCATCTTGTGAGACAAATGATTTTGCAGGAAAACACATCCTGTTCTCTACAGAACATTTCCCCTGACGTCTGGGGGGAACCAGTGGGGCGGCCAGGGCCAGAGCAACTGTTCAGGGAACTCCTGACCACTGGTCCTGCATTCCTGAGCGGACAGTAGGGTGGTGGAGAAGGAGGCCTGTAGGCTGGGCAGCCCCAGACTTGACAGCTGAAAAGAGAACTGGCCCAGGACCCCTCTCCAGCCAGGTTCTCCAAGCCAACAGGGAAAGCAGAGGAAGCCTGGTGGAGCAGTGCCTGGGGGACCCAGTAGTCCTGGTGTCAAGGGCTGACTCAGTCCCTAACCCACTGTGTGACCCTGGACAAGTCATTTCTCTCTCTCAGGTCTGAGTTTCCTGATCTACAGAATGAGAGGGTTAAATTAGATAAAACACTTGCGACTTGGGGAACACAGACACTTAGGTCATAAACACGCTTCCAGGAAATTGGTGCCACCTTCAACTGTATGCAAATTTCCATGCAGGTTGTGTTTTTCTGGGGAGGTGTGCAAAGCCGTCATCAGTTCACAGAAAGGTCTATCACACAGACAAAAGTTTTGGGGATCTCTGGGGTCCCCTGAGCAAGCTGCTGGTTACACGGAAGTCTCTTAAGGACAAGGATATGTCTTGTAACATCAGTGTCTTGTAGTATCTGGCACACAGTAGGTACTCAATAAATATAAATGGTAGGTAATGACCATAGGAAAGGGTGGAGGCATTTGCCGGTGGGAGTCGAGGTGGCCAATGGTTACGGGGCTGATGAGGGGACAGGGCCCTGGGGGTGAAGGAAAGATGTCTGAAATGTGTCCCGGAATCTGTCCCGTTTGTGAACTGTCCGGCTTGCATTTCTAGTCTCCACCAGACACGCACACCTCTAGCTCCCCTTGGGTTCTCATGGACGACTCAGCCAGGCCAAACTCAGCTCAAGGTTCAAAGGTTCAGCAACTAGATCGTTTGGTGGCAACAATTTAATTTTCTTTTTACATTTTTTTAAGGTTTATTTTTGAGAGAAAGACGGCATGCGCGGCAGAGGGGCAGAGAGAGAGGGAGACAGAATCTGAAGCAGGCTCCATGCTCCGAGCTGTCAGCACAGAGCCCGACGCGGGGCTTGAACTCACAGACCGTGAGATCATGACCTGAGCTGAAGTCGGACACTTCACCGACTGAGCCACCCGGGTGCCCCACAATTTAAATTCTCACATTTCTCCAACCAGAAAATCCACTGAACCTGAAGAATGTGGACTTGCTGTCTGGTCTCTGGGGGTCACTGGAGCTAGTACAGGAGTGAGAGTGAAAGCAAGGGGCAGTTTGCCTCCCCATCCAGAACACCTCCAGCTCTAACTGCCCCAGCGCCACCCCCCACTCCTGGCCCTGGCCCCACTTGGGCTCCTGGCTGACCTCCGTCACCCTGTACCATCTTTGGGTCTCTCTCTCCACTCACACCTCCTCCTTTGCCAGCAAACATACACGGATTTCCATGCCGGTCTCTCCTGGCCTTAATTAAAATGCCTTCACACGTTTTTTATGACCTGGAAGAGTGCTTGTGATTTGGCGTTCTGTGAAAAAAAGCAGGGGGGGTGGGGAAGGGGAATACAAAATTGTATCACTACAGTAAAGCCTCAACCCCCAAATATAAAAGAAATATGTATATTATATTATACCATGTATAAGTTATACATTTGTGTATATATTTATATAATGCTATAATGTCTGCTGCCTTAAAAACATCCTATTTCTCCACTCAGTAAATGTGCTCAGGTGAAAGGCATTCTGGGAACTCTGTAGCACAGGAGGCACAGGGCTTGGGGTTATCTGCATGGTAGAGGAGACCCAAGGAGGATAAACGCATGGTCCAAGACACAGAGGACTGGGAGCAGACACACCCTGGACCTGGCTAAAGAAATTTCCTCTGCCACTGGGCCCAGGGAGGTCATGCATGGGAAGAAAGCTTCCAGCGGTCAGTCCCTTCCAGGCAGGATCTCAGCCCATTGGGAGTAGGGGGGCGGGGGTGTTGGTGAGTGCAGGATGAAGCAGAATCCAGTTCCTTTCCAGAGGGAGTGACAAGGTCTGGGTCAGGCCTGGGACCTGGAGCTGAGCCTTCCCTCCCTGCAGAAGTGGGGCAGACCAGCTCTTTCCCCAGGCAGAGACCAGCACCCAGGAGGGGGAAGAGAGAGGGGGAAGGACTACCCCCTCTTGGGAAGTGTGGAGGAGAATATAATTGGAAGCTATTTCCTTCTTTCCCCTCTGCAGGCTGGCTTCCAGCCTCACCCGTTTTCTGGAACCATTCTCTTGCCAGAATCCCATAGGCCTCCTTCCAACAGTACCAGTGTTAACACTGCTGGTGACCCCCTTCCTGGAACCCTCTGCCTTGTTAGCTTTCCTGACCTCAAGCTCCTGGTTGTTCTAAAACCACCTATTCTTACTTCCCTGTGCCCTTTACAAGTCCTCCCTTTCCTGCTGGGGGCACCCCCAAGGCTCAATCCTTGGGACTCGGACTTCTTTCTCTGTGGTAGGCTCTCAGGAAAATGAGCCATCTCAGGGTTTTAGTTGATATCTCTGTGTTTACCAATGGATAATGGAGGGCCATGTTCACCACTGGCTAAGGGAGAGATTCTTTATATCATTCTCACTTTACAGATAAGGAAAGAATTCAGACGACTTAGGTGACTCACCCACCCTAGGTGACCTGGCCCATTTTGCCACCTTCTCTTCCTCTGTGGCTCCATCTTCCACAGCTGGTGAGTCTATAACACGGGCTAAGGGAGCATTTGCAAAGTGAGTAGCCCAGAAAGGAAGAATCACTTAGTCATGAGAAGTGTGAGAGACTGGGCTGCAGATACTCCCCCTGCCCAACCCCATGCCTCGGCCAAGTCATTGTCAAACTGTCCCAGGTGTGGGTCCTGGTGACTCCCTGGCCTTGGGAGGAGTCCTGAGCTGGTGATTCGACTTCCTCTTCCTTTCTCTGTACTGCCCCTACTGAGAGCATCTGGGAAGAGTTGCCTCTGTCAGCAGGCCCATTTGTAGATTACTATTAAAATAACCATAGATGAAAATAGTGGTGTCTCCATTCAACCAATATCTGCTAAGCCAAGCAACTACTATATACCCTGAACCTTCACGGGTTCTGGGGATATAGCAGTGAGCAAAACAAATCCTTATCTTGTACTGTAATAAAAACATATTGAACAAAGCATTCAGCCTTGGACGACACATACATAAACCCATACGGATGATGCTGGCCCAAATATTTTCACTACAGAGATTTATCATTTTGTCTGCCCAGAACAGCACCTCCCTTTTTTGAGGGAACAGCTCCTTCCCCACAACAACGTGTAATTATGGAAGGAACTGCCAATCATGAGTATTGTTCCAGTGTTCATAGGGGTGAATGTGTAACCCAGGCACGGCCAGTCAGAGCCCTGGGAGCCCCTTAGTCACTGATGGCCAAGGAATAGTCACATGACCCAAGCTGAAGCAATCAGAATGCTCCCATTATTTTTTCCTCTTCAATCTTAAATCTAAATACATAAATCATACACGAATATGTTATCATCGAAAAAATTCAAACGTGACAGTCTCCTCCAATTCCCATTCCTTAATTCCTCATCAAAATTATTTCTTTTTTTAATTTTTTTAACGTTTATTTATTATTGAAAGACAGAGAGAGACAGAGCATGAGCAGGGGAGGGGCAGAGAGAGAGGGAAACACAGAATCGAAGCAGGCTCCAGGCTCTGAGTTGTCAGCACAGAGCCTGAGGTGGGGCTCGAACTCACAAGTGGTGAGATCGTGACCTGAGCTGAAGTCAGACGTTTAACGGACTGAGCCACCCAGGTGCCCCCCTCATCAAATTTTTTTTCTAAGCATTTGGATATACTTTGAAATATACGTGATACACATACACATAGACATATCGATTATTTCAAGGTTTTGTTTCTGTTTTTGTTTATGCTCAAGCGAATAGCAATATTGTATGCATCATTCTGCATATTACTTTTTTCATTTACCAAGACAAGTTAGGAGTTTATGTCAGTACATACTTCATTTTTTAAACAGTTTCCATATACTCAGAGTATAAAATATACATATCATGGTTTAAAGATGAACATTTAAGTGATTCCTAATTTTGTTCTACAAAGAACATTTCAATTTTTTTTATTTATTTTTTTAATATATGAAATTTACTGTCAAATTGGTTTCCATACAACACCCAGTGCTCATCCCAAAAGGTGCCCTCCTCAATACCCATCACCCACCCTCCGCTCCCTCCCACCCCCCCCATCAACCCTCAGTTTGTACAAAGAACATTTCAAATAACATCTTTGCCTATATTTCTGTATGCACATGTGTGAGATTTACTAATCTGGATTTTGAGAAGAAGTGGCACCATCAGATCAATAGTACCCACACTTAAAATCATAATACAAGTGTCACATTTTCCTCCAAAGGGACAACTTACCCCACCCCCCCAGCAGTGTATCAGAGCGTTAAGGTCGCTATTTTCCCATCCCTTCACCGATAGTTGAGATTAATGAAGTTTAACATTTTTGAAATCTGACGACTAAAAAATGGTATGTTGCTGTTTGTCAGAGCCTTCTACCGGAAGCTGGTGGGAAGATCTCTCTTCTTTCTGGCACAGCCCTGAGAGCTGCGGATGTACTAACACCCAAGAGGGGAAGGTGAGTCCCCAGGGTGGCCACTCCCAGAACCCAGTTGTTCCCTCTCTGCTGTCTCCACCGTCAGCTTATGAGACCAACACTTTCCCCTTGGAGGCTCAAGCTAATTAGAACTGTTCCTGTTACTTTCAGCCAATAAACTGAACTCCTGATTAAAATGTGTCATGACTGTTGTGTCTGTCATCTTTGTCCCTGAGCTCACAAGGCAACTGATAAGCCTCTCTTTGCTCCTTGCCTTTTCTCTTCTTTCCTCTTCTCTTTCCTTGCTCTCCTCATTCACACATCGCTCACCAGAGGCACCACATTCAGCGGTCCAGCTCACAGTGCAGACTTTTGAGGGGAGGGTGGAGCAGAGCAGCAAACAAATCCACCCGCAACAGGCAACAGGCAACAGTGGAAGGAAGGAGAGCATTTGCCTGGCTTCCTAGTCGGACTCTTCATAGAATGGGCACAGGCACTCTTAGTACACCGTTTCTCTGCTTTGGTCTTGTCAGAGATGGCCAAGGTCAATGTTAACAGAGGGATCAACTCCTCTGTTTTAAGGGAGAAATGAAAAAGAGGAAAAGGAAGCGAAAGCAGGATTGAAAAGATGCAGTAGAAGAATCTGCCCTCCTTTTTGTTTTTAATTATCATACTCCCCAGCACTGAATGAAAACCATTTTGTTGAAAATCTACATTGCAGTTGCAGCTTTAGTGACAGACACAACACAAACACATAAACACAGGCTGTCAATGTTCTTTTGATGGTAGCGAGTGTTTATTGTTTTATTTTATTAACAAGAGTGAGAACAAAGTGCTAAACTATATCCAATCTAAAATAAAAGGGGGGCACCTGGGTGGCTCAGTCAATTAAGCATCAGACTTCTGGTTTCAGCTCAGGTCATGATCCCTGAGTTCAAGCCCTGCATTGGGCTCCGTGCTGACAGTGTGAAGCCTGGTGGGATTCTCTCTCTGCCTCTCTCTTTGCCCCTCTCCTGCTTGCACACTCTCTCTCTCTTAAAATGAGTAAACTTTAAAAATAAAATAAAATAAAATAAAATAAAATAAAATAAAATAAAATAAAATGGAACATTTACTCCCACAGGGACATCATCTCCCAAGTTTGTAAAACTCTAGGGCCTGGTCTTCCCCTGCCTGAACTAACACTGAAAGCAAGACGTCATCAAGTGTGTCTCTGGTTGACATGACCCATGGTGCTAGAGATCTGAGCAAAAGTCCTTTCAGATACGAGCTCACTTCACCCTGGAACAATTCTGAGAAGTGGAAATGGGATAGAGACGACACCACCATGTCAGAAAGCAGGAGCCCTGCAGATCAAGGCTGTGTCCTTCAAGGTCAAACAATGAGACAGAAATGAGACAAAAAGCCTTCCCTCCCAAGCCTGTGCAAAACTGCAGGAAAAAGGCTGGCCAGACGGGGAGCTTTGGTTGGGGAGTGGAGAGAGAGACCTGTGCCCCCAGGACAACTGCAGGGTCAAAAGGAGATGTGGGAGAAGGATTCACAGAATGAGAGGCTGCGAGAAGAGCCACATCGCTTCTCACCCCATCCCAGGAAATCTTCAGTAAAATTAGCCCCCTACTCTACATTTGCTAGCAAAGGATTTTTTTTTTTTCTGGAAGCTGGTAAAGGGGCTAAATTTTGCATTGCATTTGCTGGGGTCAAAATAGCCAACTCATGAGCGAGAGAAGACAATCTGTGTATTCTAGGCATCACATCTATTCTGTCCTGCAGTACCCCCAGATCTAGAATGGTGTCTGGCATGTAGTGGATGCTCAGAAAATATTTCTGGAATAAACACATACAACTCAACTCCTCACATGCACAATTTCAGCCACACCCACCACTGTGTCATCCTCCTTCAAAGTCTGGTTCAACATTCACAGAGACTCTGCTGTGACTGACCCACATCCTCACTCCCAGCACTCAGCACCGGGGTTCTGCTGCCCCAGGGAGGTCGTGTCCGCTGTCCACTCCGTGCTCAGGGAAGGGGTACTGAAAAGATGTGTCCTAAGGAAGTTCTCCAAGCTCCTCCAGCGAGAGCTGCCTGCCTGCCCCTTCTGCCTGTGGCCAGGGCAGAGCCATGGCCCCAACCATCCATCCATCAAAGCATGGCCTCAGGTCTGCCCCCTGCTGTGGAAATGGAGAAACTTCACCCAGAGCACCAACTCCCATACTTCTCAGAGCAGCAGCCTGGCTGATCACCTTGCTCTGTGCTAGCAGGGAGCCTCGGCATTCCGGGCAGACTTTAATCTCTCAGCCCGTTTGTTCATCTACAAAGGAGAAAGTGGCTACAAATACCCTTCTTGCTCACTTGACAAGGACATGGTAAAAGTCAAATGAGGTCAGACATGTGAAAGCCTCTTGAACTCTGTAAAGCCCAGGCCAGGTGTGGCATTGCCGTTTAAAAAAAATTTTTTTTAATGTTTACTTATTTTTGAGAGAGAGAGAGAGAGACAGACAGAGTACGAGCAGGGGAGGGGCAGAGAAAGAGAGAGAGACACACAGAATCCGAAGCAGGCTCCAGGCTCTGAGCTGTCAGCACAGCAGGGTTAGAACTCACAAACTGCTAAGATCACAACCCCAGCCGATACCGGACGCTTAACTGAGCCCCCCAGGTGCCCCACGGTGTTGCCATTTTTAAACAACTACCTTTAATTCATAGACCCAGGGCAGAGCTGACATCTCCCTTTTCCTCCAGTCCTCTAGTCCCAGGCCCCTTGGGCTACCTGCTGGGCCTGGATGTGACACCCTGGCAGACGCTGCTGACCAGAGGACAGCCCTGGTTCCTCATTAGCTAGGTCTCACGACCAGAAGCAGCAGCCTGTCCCCACCCAGGCAGAGAGCCACTAGCATGTGGAAGGCCACACTAGCTTGGGTCAGATGCCTGCTGGCCTGAGCCAGAAGCTGAGGGCAATCAGGGACAGAGCTTGTCTTCCCAGGTGACCGAGCCCCAGGTGAGGTCCCAGGGCAGGGTGAGGGATGCAGAGACTGTTCTTAACATGGTCTCAGACAGAGGAAAATCCCCAGGCCCTGGTAGGCTGCAGCAGTGGGACACCCCAAGGATTGCCAAATTTAGCAAATAAAAATATAGGGCAGACATCCAGTTAGACTTGAATTTCAGATAAGAATCACATACTTTTAAAATGTAAGTATGTCCCATGGAATGTTTGAGATATACTAAAAATTATTTGTTATTTATCTTTCAAATTCAACTGGGCATCCCATATTTTACCTGGAAACATTACCCTCTCTGAATTCCCCAGGGCTAAAAGGGCTCAGGGAGCCCCGTCCCTCCCCAGAGCCTGCAGCTACAGCCCCCTGGCTGCTCTGGGAACTCTACTGAGAGGCCACTTCCTGGCTGTCTTCCAAGACTGTGTCCTCACTTCCTGAGTGGCGACCCGTGCAGCCCAGCATTGGGTGGCAGAAGGATCACGACAGAGGGAAGACCCAAGGGTCCCCTCGGGTCCTTTTACCTGTGAACTTCCGTGAGACAAGAGTAACGTGTCTCCTTCACAGGGCCTTGTCATGGGCAGGCAGGTGCCCTAACATTACACCATGCCCTCTTCCTGTGAGACTACTGTCACAGGGGCCGCACCTGCCTTTGCTCAGCTCTTAAGTGTAGGGGGCCCCAGAGTGCCTCCCTCTTCCCTGAGCCACTCATCTATTGCCCTGCTCCGGTCACTGTCTATCAAAACTTCTGGCCCCCTTTACCATAGAATTAGCATAAACGATTTACTCAGAGGTGACGCCACCCCAGGAGCTGCTGTCCACAGGCGGACCATCCGCTGTCAACTGAACTGCAGAGAGAGCCTCCTAGCTGCCCTGCTCCAATTCCCTGCCATGCCAAAACCAGTGTCCCCTGCTTAAAATCTCTCAAGGGTTTCCCATTGGTCTCAAGATAAAGTCAAGACACCTTGTCTATCTTCTGCCCCCATGTAGACGTATTTCTTGTTGTACTACAAACCAGCCAGCACCGTCCCTCTTCCCCAGCTCACTGTCCAACCAAATGCCTGGCAGTGCCCTTGCCAGCTCCGCCCCTCCCTCGGCATGCCCCAGTCCACCCCAGCCCTCAATGCCCCTCACTCATCCTTTTACAATGTCTCTCCCTGTACAGTGGTGATACTCATCACCCTTCCAGGCTTCGTAGGGTCTTGGAGAGAATCAAGTGAGAAGAGGGATGTAAAACTATCTTGTGAGATGGAAAGTTTTGTGAGAGGTAAAGAACAGAATGGCAGTTGGGTGGTGTGGAAGAGCCTTGCAGGCTGACTTCGGACGCCCACAAGAAGCACAGGGGACAACCAAGTGAAGGCACCAAGGAAATTATGGCAATCTAAGCAGGGAGGTGTGGGTGGGTGGTGCATAGTGTCTGGGTGGAATGGCCATAACCCATGCATGAGGTCTGGGCTTCAGAGGAACCCCTGGAGAGGCAGGGTCGGTGATGGGAGTGCAGGATAGGGGGGCTTTGGCCCCTTCCTTCCAGCTTAGCAGGATGAGTCATCCGAATGTACCGGCCCAAATCTCACCCTCCTCCACTCGAGGCTGAGCTGAAATGGTCCAGAGGATGTGCCCAGAGTGTGGAGACAGCAATGCAGAAAGTGAGTCACAGAGCTGAGTCAGAGCCCACTCAGCCCTTTTCAGGGCTCTGACGAAGGCTGTGCCAGCAGAGAGGTATTCTTCTAGCCTTGCCCCTTTCCAAACACTACACACACACACACACACACACACACACACACACACACACACGCACTACTCCAGATACATGAACTCACAACATGCTTCCCCTGACTGCTAGCCTCACTTATTTATTTCAAAGATGCAGTGAAATCCTGGGTCTCCCATATAATGGGCTTTCTTCACTCTATCTCTCTCCCATTCATTCATTCGTTCATTCGTTCATTCATTCATTCATAGTTCAGATACCAGGGATAAAAACCCAGTTCTTGTCTTAAAGGACCTCTTTACCAGGCAGGGGAAACAGTGTCCATTCAAGCCCTGCACTGCAGAGGAGGGGGAATGAGGGAGCTGGGCCCCAACACAGCCCCTCAATGTTGGGATGGGCCAGGAAATGACTGCTCACCATCCAGTCCCAGGACTCCCAAGTCTGGGGCCCTCTATCTCCCAATGAAAGCAATGGGCCTAAGGATGCATCTACACAGATTTAAACAACATTCTTCTTCTCCCAGTTAATATGGAGACATTTACACACGCAAGCATAGCCTAAGCTAACTGCTACAAAACAGGTTCTTGTCTGATCTGTCCGTTTTCAGTGTGAAGACTGAATTTTGGCTTTGAGTCTGTAACAGAAAGAGTCACCTGCTTATATCAGAGAATCTACAATATCAGAACTGGGAGGAGTTAGAAGTCCTCTCCTTCTAGTCTGTTTCTTTTACAGAAATTGAAACTCAAATCCAGGGAGGAGAAAGGAAGCGGAGTTCTTTGACAATTTCCATCCATTTTCCAGTATTTAAACAAACATAATTTTTGCTACAAAAATAAACCACATTACAGAAAGAATGACAAAGAAAACCACATTAATCCCAACACTATAATATAACCATTGGTATCATTTTGCTGCTATTTCTTTACAGTTTCTTTTCAGACAAATGTAATCATACGTGCATATAACTGTGTGAACTTTTTTCATTAGACTTTACCTTCTAAGCATTTTCACCATGTTACTAGAGTCTTCATAACCATCATTTTTAGTGAGCATATAATATTCCCTCAAAAAAAGATGGTAGTCATTTTTTCCCACTTACTACTTAACCATTTCTTTACTGAAAGGCATTTAAGTTATGCCCAAAGTTTCACTATCCTAATGCTAAATATTACTTTTTCACCTACTTATTTGCTTGGGTCAGACACACACTCCCATAAGCGGAATTGCTCTGAGGCAAAAAGCATGAACATTGGTAAGTCTCCCAGGACATAATAACAAATCGCTTTTTCTAAGACCGTACTCATTAACACAAGGGTCTACTTACACTGCATCCTCGCCTTTCATTGCACATCATGGCTTAAAGTGAAATCATAACTTGTCCATTTCAACGACTGACCAAAACATAAGCGTTCCAAGCTTCTGGCCCACCAACTCCCCACTGACTTTTGGAAATGACAATCAAGTGTGTACGGACACACACAAAGATGTCCCCTGAAGAGCATGACAGTGTGATATGTGCAAGTGTGTCAGAGTCTATGCAGAGGCACGCCATGGGGAAGGACTTCTATATTTTACTTTGCACACTTCTCTGTTGCTTTAATTCTTCACAGGGAGTGTAGTACTTGTATAATCAGCACGATGACAAAGATCTTTCCGGATATTTCGGAGAGAAAAAAAGCTTGCAAAAACTAGCACCTCCTTTTAATCTGCTGAACCAGAGTGCTGGTTCAGTGCATGCTAAGCCTTACCCAACCTTGACTTTTCTGTCAAATGGTGGTGATACTATTAATGAATGCCAGGATGACACTACTAATAACATAGGCTATTGTGTCACTTCAATGAGATCATCCCTGTAAGACTGCTTAGCACAATGCCTTGCATTTAGTAAGTATTAATAAATGTTAACTATATATTATTCTTTTATTCTGACTTGTCTTTTAGTCCCCTAACCCACAACCTTAGCCACACTTCTTACCACTTATTCCCACTTAGCTCCCAGGCCCCAGGGAACAAAGCCCATTTGAAGCCACATTAGCCACATACCTTTCCTGAGAATTCTGTTTGGCAAATCATAAGCCATTAACCCAGGAGCAGTGCAAAGGCATAATGAGGGAGGGAACCAGAGGCGCATGTACGTGTGTGGGCAGCGCACTTGAGCACGAATGAATGCCCATTCCATTCCAGATGGTGACAAGGACGCACAGCATTTGAAAATGGCAAAAATGAGAGCACTTATTTTCAGTAGAGCAACAGCTGGGGGGAAAAACACCCAGAGAAGTAAAAATTAAGAGTATCTGATTTTTTTAAGAACTGAAATCTCAAAGCACCCATAACGCTTAGAATCTCAAATATCTTATGCTTACTTTCAGGGAAAAAAAAACAACAAAACAAAAATCATTTTTAGAAAGAAAAGCTGAGTAGAAGGGCACTAAGCTAAGAGGCAATAACAGCAGGTGAAGTTCAGCAGAAGGGACCCTGCAGTCAGACCACTGGGGGCCCAAATCCTGGCCCTTCCACTGGCCTAGCTCTGTGAACATGGCCAACTTAATTTATTTCTGTGTGTCTCAGTTTCCTCACGTGGAAAATGGGGATAATAAAAGTACCTACTTTTCTAGTAGGGGGTTGTTGTGAGGATTAAGAGAGTTAATATGTAAAGGCTGGCCAGGTACTATTTTTGTATGTGGCTGTGTGTCTCAGCCCCTACTGCAGCAGCCAGCCCCCTGCCTGGCAAACCCTATGGCCAGTCAGGGAACCTCTGTGAGGGTCCCCATCCGTGGATGTGTCCATGGAAGGAGGGCCAGCCCCCATCTGCAGGCAGAGTTTTTGCTTCGGCTCAACCCCTCTGGAGAGAGTGGTCCAGTGAAAGAACACCCACCCTGCTGGCCTTTTTGCAGGCGCCAGGCTTTGACAGTCTCACAGAGATGGGGGTGGTGACTGGGTCAGGGGTGGTGGAGGGGTCTTGCAGTCAGGCCCAGGGAGGCTGACCTTGAGGGTTGTTGCTCCTAGAACGACCTCTGATTGGATTGCCTAGGAAGGCACTAAGGGCCTCCCGGCAGCTTCCGGTGTGGAGGTCAAGCTGCTGGCAATCCAGAGACCAGGAGGAAAGCAGGCAGGGCTTTGGGGGAAAGGGGAGCGATGGAGGGGCTCGTGTGGGAAAAAACAGAGGGGGAGGGGGGAAAAAGGGAGGGTTAAGAGGAAGGCAGTGGGTGGAGGAGGAGGCTGGAGGCAGCGGGGAAGGCAGGAGACCAAAGTGGGGCAGGGGATATTGAGGGGGGGAGGGAAGGAGGAGGAGGAGGTGAGAAGGAACCAGCAGGGAGGCAAGCGGGCCAGAAGGGGCGGCCCCGCCGTCCCATCTGAGTGTCTGTTTACTGAGCAGCCCCCCTTCCTCAGCAGAAAGGCAGCCTCGGCCTTTCTGGCCTATTCTGGCCTTTTCTGTCCTGATTGCATCCACACGCGCCTCCGACGCACTAGTCAGGCAGCCGCTGGGGAGGACTCGGCAGGAGCCTCAAATGCCACCTACTCCCCGGCCTCTCTCCCAGTTGATGCTTCTATTTTAGGCACCACATTATTTCCTGCTGTGATTTTTTCAGCCTTCTAATTCGGGCTCTGAGGTAAGCCGTGACATCCGCTCCGGCTCCCGCAGCCTCCCCCCTCCCGCCCCCTGGAAGCGGCGATGCGACCCTTCCCTGGGCGGCCACCCCTGCGCCCCGCGCTGCGCAGCACCGGGGACTTCAGGGAGTCACTCAGCCACAACGGCCCCAAAGGAGGCTTTATGAGGAGGGCTTTACACCCCCCTCCTCCCCACCCCAGGACCGATGAAAGGCTCGCGAGAATAGATCTCTAGGCAAGGGTTTAGAAAAAAATGACAGGGACCAGGTATAAATTATGCCACTGGGTCTCGGTAGATGCTTGGGAATCGGTGGTTTTCAAGTCTTTTTTGGACAAAAGCCCCTTTGAGAATCTGATGAAAGCTATGCACCCTTTCCCCAGGAAGTGTACTCAATGCAACCCCCCCCCACCCCCCCACACACAGACCCTGAAATTCTCTCATAATGTCAGGGTCCTGTATGCCACTCTAGGTGTCCAAAGACCCTAGGTCAACAGCCCAGCTCAGAGGTCCCCATAGAGCATCTCATAGAGCAGCTCCTCTTGCCAGTTTCCTCCCAACCAGACTCACTTCTCCCTTCTTCCTTTTCTCTCCTCCTCGGGGTTCTGCTTCTTTATATTTAATCAAGGTGTGTTTTTAAAGGCGGCTTTGTATGTGCAAAGATTTCACCCCCAAATGGGCTAAGGGAGGTCAGACTGTAAAGTGCTTACTTGGGGTAGTGGACTCGCCCCTCATCTCCGGTCTACTTTATTTCCTGGGTCCTGTCTAAGTGGTGGTAGGAGAGACGTGGCACTTGGACTTGAGCAGATTTGCACTGGAATCCAACACCTGGTAGCTTTGTACCTTGACGTCCCTGAGCCTCCATTTCATTTGCACAGTGGGAACTCCATTAATAAAGTTTCCCTCACAGGACTAAGTGAGGCAGTGCAAAGGGAGGCAGCTCTCAAAGGTATTTCTCTGCCAAGGGAGGGGCGGGGTCCAGTTTACTTCTCAGTCACTCAGACCTCGTCTGCTGCCCTGCAGACTAGGCAGCACCCAATAAAGTTTTTGTTTTCGTTTTTAATGCTGATGGGAAAAATGAGTCCTAAATAAGGAAGTGACGTGAGATAGCTCCAGAATGATGAGTGAGAAGTCAAGAGCCCATCCCCAAGCAAATGGAGCAGCCAGCATGGAAATCAGCCTTTGTAATCTGGCTCTGGATTCAGAAGCTCTCCTTTTCCCACACCTGTTAAAAGGGCCCCTCGTTCTCTTCCTCTCTCTATGGAAGCCTTCCCTACCACCTACAGACCTGCCTCCCTACCCCCCCTTCCTTGGTCCCTAAGGTGCCCACTGTCGATTGTCTTAGTTCCTTCCCCCAGCCCTGTGAGATGCCTCTACAGTGCCAGAGTCACCTCTACTTCCTAAATATGCGTTCTCAGTGTGATGCCCTCCTCAGTGTCCAGTTCCAGGACCTTTTCTCAGTTCCCTGCTCTCTTGACTTCTGGACCTGTTTCCTGACATTAGACACGGCTCTTCTCAAGCTCTCTTCTCCTGAGCTTCGACAGCGATACCCCAACTTGGTTCTCTTTCTGCCTCTCTGATTGCTCTTTCTCTACATTGGCTCTCCTTCTCCTCTGCACCTTTCTAAGGGTGGCTATGCCCAGGGCTCATCACATTGCCATCAGTTCCCCCACCCTTTGCCCTCTGCCCTTTGGTGGCAGTGATGCTGGTGGTTTCAGCTATCTCATCTGCGCTGCCAGCTTGAGTTGCAATCCCAGCTTCACCTGCCGTTGTCATCTCAAAATCAACATATCTAGAAATGAATTCTTCATCTTCGCCCAAGTCAGCTTTCCCTCCTGGCTTCCCTTTTCTGTTTGGGGTATGACATCCCCCTGGTCACCCAGGCACAAAGGTGCCATCAACTTTGACTCTTCTGCCTTCTCCTCCCACCTCCACACCAGCGCCAAATCTTGTCCATCCCTTTGGGATCTCTCTGGCATCCATCCCTTCCTTCCCTTTCCCACCTCCGTTCACTAGCTCTCCCCTAACCCTAACCCTAACCCTAACCCCTAACCCCTAACCCCTAACCCTAACCCTCTGATGGCTGCAGTAGCTTCCTGGCTACTTTTTCTACCCATAGGTTCTCCATTCTTTATAATAGGTCAACTCTGGGGCACCTGGGTGGCAGAGTCGGTTAAGTGTCTGCAAGATCATGACCTTGAGGTTCGTGGGTTCTAGTCCCACGTCGAGCTCTGGGCTGACAGCTCAGAGCCTGGAGCCTGCTTCAGATTTCTGTGCCTCCCTCTCTCTCTCTGCCCCTCCCCTGCTTGCACTCTGTCTCTCTCTCAAAAATAAATATTAAAAAAAATTTTTTTAAGTAGATTAACTTCTGAGTCAAGACCCATCTCCATTATAGCTTTCTCAACCATCTGAACTACTTTAGCTCATCTTGCCTGTTCCAGTCACTTTGCCAGGGCATCTGATCTTGCCAGGTATCTCTCCTATTGTTATTTAGCATCTCACATTTTTCACCTAAATTGGAAGCCCCTAGAGCTCTTTCTCAGCCCCTGATCTGAGCTCTCCCAGGACCAGCCAGGACCCCTGGTGTTGCACCCTGGCACTTAACACGAGTGCTTCTGACTCCTCAGTGTGTCCCCTATTTGGTCTGGGTCATTTCAGCCCTCTTTTTTTATGAACCAAGGAATGCCCTTCACCATAAAGCAGAGAACCTAAATTCCAATGCCCAGAGGGACCAGCAGGTCATGAAGACAGGCCAAGTATACAATGACAGGGTGATGGGAGATGGCATCTACATCCCGTGTCCCCAGTTGGAGGGGTGGCTGCTACTCGGTCCTCCTTCATTGCCATTGGGCCAGGTACAACTAGATTTTCCAGCTTTTCAAAAGAAACAAATATGGATTTTTATGGGAAATTTCCCAACTTTTAAAACACTGTGCAAGCCAAACACAACACCACCGCAGGCTAAATTCGGCCTGTAGGTAACCCTGGACATAAAGGTTTTCTGCATCGTAATTATTCTTGACATGGCAGAAAGCACTTTGGACTGGGAGCATCTAGTTACAGTTGAATCGGTAAGAAGCTGTGTGACCTTGGGTAAGTTACCTCCTTTGTCTGGGCCTCAGTTTCCTCATCTGTACACGAAGGATCCTATTAAATGATCCCCAAAGCCTTTTCAACTTGGTAATTCCGTGGTTCCTCAGTTCATCCTGAATGGTGGGGGAAATGCCATTGAAGTAAATCGTCTGGTTATGAGATTTACCATAAATACACACTGAACATAGATGACCACATTTGACAGAACGAGAATACAATAAGGTATTGGTTAACTGAGATTCTCCAAGGTTAACTGGAAAATCCCCTTTTAATCAAGCTTATTGTTGTAAGACTTTCTAAAGTACTGGCCTCCAGTTTCCTGCCTTTCTAAGCACAGGAGACGCAGCAATGCTGGGTGAGGGGAACTGATGAGTCAATGTCTGGGGGCGACTCTGCCACCTGGGCTCATGCGGGCGGCAGCTGAGCAGGCTGGGAGGTCTCTCAGGCCACTCCCAGCCAAGGAGCTGCTAACGCTCAAGGACCAGTGGCTGAGGCCAGAAGATAACTACACTGAGGCCTCACAGCTTCTTTGCAAAACTCGGACTCCTGGGAGCAGACCACAGCTGTAAGCTGGGAATTAGTTGAAAATTGGCCCTGCCTGGAATGTATGTCGAGGCTGAATGTCATGAGCTCCTTCCCACCAAAAACAGTAAGAACTTTGCAGCCCAGCAGATCTTAGCTGGAATCCAGACTTCCAGTTCTTAGCTGACTTCAGGCAAACACCTTAAGCTTTCTGAGCCTTAGTTTCTTCATCTATAAATTGAAGAGAACAGCAGCCTCTACTAGAGTTGTTACAGGACTAGGGAAATAGCGTCCGCTAAGTGGCTCACGTGGTGTTTGAAGTTTACTAAGTGCTAGTTAAATGGAAATCATTATTCTATTAGGAAGTAACACCTTTTATCATTTTTTTAATTTTTTTTTAATGTTTATTTATTTTTGAGACAGAGAGAGACAGAGCATGAATGGGGGAGGGGCAGAGAGTGAGGGAGACACAGAATCAGAAGCAGGCTCCGGGCTCTGAGCCATCAGCCCAGAGCCCGACACGGGGCTCGAACTCACGAACCGTGAGATCGTGACCTGAGCTGAAGTCGGACGCTCAACCGACTGAGCCACCCAGGCGCCCCACACCTTTTATCATTTAAAATCCACTCTGATTCTTTAGTTTTTTTCTTAGTAGGGTTAGAAAGTAAATACCAGTCACCTTCTACTTTCCACAACAGACATTTGAGAAACCAACTGTTTACAAGATTAGATGTTGTCTCTAGCTCCCTCCTCCCTTCCATCCTGCCCTGTCATCCTGAAATAGTGACACCAGCCTTACAATCAGAACCAACACTTCCATCTTGCAGCCACCATACTAATCACTGGTTCAGTCAAGAACATCAATGGATGGAAAAGTTTGGTGAGAGCAGTGTATTCACAGGCTTAAAGTATCTCTCCTTAAATTACTTGTTAATGATAAAGGGAAAAAACCAGTAACTTTACAGTGGAGGAATCTGGCAGACACCTCCTTAACCAAGTTTTTGAAGTTAATGTCACCAATACTGGAACAAGCAGACATCACGTGGTTCCCAGTAGGATGCACTAAGAAGGATACAGCATCACTTCTCTGAAACTCCTGTCCACAAACACCTAACCTGAATCTAATCATGAGAAGACATCACACTACACAAAGCTGACGGACATGCTACAAAATGGCCTATACTCTGGAGAAATATCTATGTCATGGAAGAGAAAGAAAGGCTGAGGAACCGTTCTGAATTTAAAACCAAGGGGATATGATAGTTAAAGAGGAATGTGTGATCCTGGGTTGGATCTTAAACTAAAAAAGTATTATAAAGAATATTATTGGAACAATTGGATAAATTTAATACATATTGTACCTTAAGTATTGATGTAAATTTCCTGATTTTGATTTTGTGTAAAAGAATATCCTCGTTCTTAGGAAATTCACAGTTGGGGCGCCTGGGTGGCTTAGCCAGTTAAACCTCCAACTCTGGATTTCGGCTCAGGTCATGATCTCACGGTTCGTGATCTCATGGTTCCCCACGTTGGGCTCTCCGCTAACAGCATGGAGCCTGTTTGGGCTCTCTCCCTCCCTCTCCCTTGCTCGTGCACACCTGTGCGTGCACACACTCTCTCACTCTCTCTCTCTCTCTCTCTCTCTCTCTCTCTCTCTCAAATAAAGAAAATAAACAAAAAAAAAAATTCACACTGAAGTATTTAAGGGTAAAGATGTACAATGTGTGCAACCCACTCTAAAATCACTCAAAAAAGAAAGAAAGAAAGAAAGAAAGAAAGAAAGAAAGAAAGAAAGAAAGAAAGAAAGAAAGAAAGAAAGAAAGAAAAGAAAATCAGTATAAACATGGAAAAACGCAAGCCAGGAGAAAGAATATTAAAACAAATGCTCACATCCGGTGAACTTGAGAAAACAGTACACAGGAATCCTCTGTACTAGCCTTGCAGGTTTTGATCAGCTGAAATTATTTTAAAATTAAATGTAAGAAAGAGAAAACAGCCAGAGGCGGGGGGGTGCCAGGTACAGAGCCTTACATGGTGAAGTAGAAAGAGCCGTGACTTGGAGACGAGGCTCAAACCCAGCTCTACCAACTGCAAGATACTTAAAATCCCTTGACTGTGTCTCTTCACTCCAAAATGTACATAATAATAATGCCTTGCTCTTAGGGTTATCGAGAGGACTAAATGAGGCAGTCTATGAAAATCTGGCGCATGCCAATGTATTATTCTCATATTCTACAAGTATATGCTGCTAAGGGTCCTGAAGTGATAAATACAAGCAGAATTCTTACCCCTACACAGCTTTTACTGTAGTCAAAAAGGTGGCAAATAACCAAAACAGGCAGACATATAATTACAAGTTGCCATACATTCTATGGGGGTCATGGAGTTGTGGCAGGAGAACTGGGGGACCGTACCGCATATGGGGGTGCAGGGTTAGGGAAAGCCTTAGTGAGGAAATGGCACTTAAGCTAAGACTGACGAACTAAGAGGGAGGGGTTGACAGTCAGTGGTGGGAGCAGCAAGGGCAGAGGCCCTGAGTGGGCAAGAACTCAGTGCAGGCAAGGAACTGTGACATTCTCTCCTCTGTGAGAGCATTTAGAACTCCTTGAAAGCTCCTTGAGGTGAGGGGCAGTGGAGCACGCGGCACAGATTGGACCTCCATTAGTGTTTGATGAGTGAACAAGGGAATGGGTATCCCTTGGTTTCAATATTTGCCATGAGGAGATCTACCCTTTCCCAGCCCTTCGCAGTACCCTGTAACAGAAAGGAAGGTTTCTTTTGAACTTGCAGCTCTGGCATTTACCCCTCTGTGGGCAATTTGCTTAGATCACAGAGCTGGAAGGGACCCCAAAAATCCCACGCTCCCACCTCTCGAGTTGGAAGGAAGGAGCAGAGGTCCAGACTCAGGACAGACTTGCCAGAACCCATAGACCCGGTTGGGGTCTAGTTCTGGTGCCTTCCCCAGCCCCTCAGCCTGCCTTGTTTATTTGTTCAACAAGTTTGTTTCAGCCATGGCACAGCCTGTTCTGACACTGGAACATTTATGAGATGAGCCAAAAAATCACAGAAAAATGGTCTGCTCTTGGAGCTAAGGGGCGGGGCAGCCAGGGTGGGAGACAGGTTTCAGGCCAGCTCTGGGGCAGAGTTCTGGCTTATCCTTTGCTGTCTTTTTCCCTTCTGCCTTGGGAACCAAAGGGACTCCAGTGGGATTTCCCGCCTCAGTTTCTCCAGGGCCATGATGTGGGAAGACTAGTACATTCGACCATAACATTTCCAGTTCTCACCTCCACCCTCATTAGCTCCATTCCAAAACCCAGCTTCCACCCACTGAGTTCATGCCACAGCCTGATGCACCCGATCAGCCCAAGGATGGAGGAGGTGCACAGTAGTGGCACTGACCTGCCCCCTCTGCCTGCAGTGTCCTCTTTCTCTCTGCTTGGGGACTCTAGCTTATCCTTCCAAATGCAGCAGTCATGCCGCCATCTCTAAAACGAACTGACTCCCGACATTGTCTGCTAGCCACTTCCCAAATTTTAAAAAGCCCAACCACGGCAAACGAGATAGCCGAGATGCTGATTTCTTTGCTTTTGTCTGACTGGATACCTACTCGGTGTCGTAATGCTAGTTCTTATCTTGTGTTGATCAAAAGCATTCATTTGCAGTTACATAAATAATCAATTACCAAAAACTTAGAAGTGAATAATTAATAAATGCAGGGGCTTTTTTGGCTGACAACATAATTTATTGAAACCTTAATTAAGCCTAGGGTGGGAGAGGGGATGGGGCTAGGATGACAAAAGGAGTCCGGATGGTAAAAAGGTGACTCTAAGGTCCTATGCAGCCCTTTGATACACATGGCTGCCTCATTTCCCCCGAAGGCCTGGTACATAGTAGATACTCAGAAAGTATTCGTTGAATGTATGAGTGTGTGAGGATGATGACACTCCCTGGCCCCTGGGATCATTCCCCTTCTGCCCTTTTACTCCAGGCAGCTCCCCAAGAAGCAGAGTCTGGCCAGCTGTGGGAGGTGCTGTTCTCCTTCACTTCCAAGATTAGCTCAGACCTTAAAAATCACAGCACGGCGCCTGCTCCTTTCATGCCAAGGAAAACAGTAGATGTCAGAAGCCTCCTTAGGTATCTGGAAGAGAACAGCTCCTTCTGCTCCCTCCCTTCCTTGTATGAGGTCATTGAATCAGGATGACAAAGCAAACAGTGACATGTGTTAGGACTTGTTCCTGCCCTGATTCCAGGCTTCTCCAGCCCCTCCCTCCTCCCAATCTTCAGAATGGCAGCCCTAGGTGTGGACAACTAACTGAACTAAACTCAGTCCTTGGGATCCTGGGAAATGGGTGCTAGTTAGGAAGCATCTTCTACAGTAGTCAACAGAAGGTCCTGGAGAAACCTCAGTAAAACAGGGAACTGGGATATTAGCACCACTGGACACTTGCACAGACGTTTCCCAGGCTTCAGTGTGCTCTCATCTATTCTCATTTGAGTTACGGAAAGCAATACTTCTCCGACTTTGCAGATGAGAAAACTCATTTAAGGTCGGCAAGTTAATCAGGGCTACATGGCTTGAGGGTCACAGAGCCAGACTTGAAATGAATTTTATGACTCTAGTTCCATCTTCCCACCTCATGACAATTCCTTGACCTTCAGTCATTGGTACACCTGCTTCATGCTTTTTGGCTATTGCATGCCACCATAATATTATTTACTTAACAATTTTCTTTAGATAAACTCAAAAAATGGACTTCCTTCTAAGCAACAATATGTATGCACCTGTGTATATGTATAAATAATATATGTATATATTTGTATGTGTAACTGCTAAAATTAAACATTTTTATCCTCATCCCCGAAAGTCAACTCCTAGATAACACCAGGGATGCCAGTGCACTCTTTGAGAAACTGTCCAACTGTCTTCCATCAACCTTGCATTACTAAGGACGGATCTTCACAGGCTGGCAGCCAAGTGGCTGCCCTTGTTGAAGTGCCCCACCAGTGGGATGGCTCAGGGCTCACACTGTTGTTAGGGCTGTGCCTCAAAATCACAGAGTTACTAAATCATGGAGGATAAGAAAGAGATCATGGAATCCAACTCCCAAGGGGCAGGGCCTTCTGCCAGTCACAGCCCTAAAGATGAAAGGGGGCACCATTCAGAGACATAAAGATGAATCAGAGGTAGTCCTGACTGTTAAAAAAAATTTTTAATGTTTATTTTTGAGAGAGAGAGAGAGAGAGAGAGATCACAAGCTGGGCAGTAGCAGAGAGACAGAGGGTTAGAGGATCCGAAGCGGGCCCCACATGCTGACAGCACACAGCCCGGCGGGGGACTCAAATCCACAAACTATGAGATCATGACCTGAGCCGAAATCAGATGTTTAACCAACTGAGACACCCAGGCGCCCCGGTCCTTGCTCTTAAAAACTCAGAGCTGACAAACATAAACAACCGAAAACTAGAAGGAATAAGCAAAGGATCTAGAATCAGAGAAACTCTAGACTTGGTTCCACCATGAACTTGGCATGCCTTTGGGCAAGTCACTTCTTGTTTCTGAGCCTCAATTTCCTTAAACAGAGATGATAACATCTCTTCTTTTTACCTCTTAAGACTAACAGGAGATTCATTTTTTTTTAAACACATCAAAACATCAAGCTGTGCCCCTTAATCATATACAAATTTTATTTGTCAATTATACTTCAATAAAGATGGGGGAAACGGGTGTGAAAAGTCCTCTGTTAAAAAAAAACAAACCATAAAGCTGTAATATAACGTGTAAGTACTAAATAGACAATGCCCAAACTCCTCCATAGAATTGGCATCACTGCTGGAGAATGACTTTCTCAAGGTGAAGTGAAGCACCAGCAACGACAGGTCGGGAAGAGATTTGGAGAGCACCATTTGGGCCTTACCAGCATCCCTGACTTCCTGCTCTCAGATCGTGGGCCCAGGAAAACATTGGTGAACTGAACCAGCTCGCTGCGCATATCTCTTGCAGAATCTTTATTTTCTTCTCTGATTTGTACTCTTCCTTCTGCTTTGAAACATTTTCTTCTGGCTTTCTGCCCAGTGTGCAAGTTGACTGCATAGTAATGGGTCTCTACTGCCCTCTTGTGGTTGTTCTCAGACACAGCTGCACTGACTTTTGAAGGGGTGTGCGTGACAGCCTGAGGAAACCAGAGCCAACCCTCAAGAACAAGATTTTCCAGGGCCAGCAGAGGACTTAAAGCCCAAATTAAAGCCAGCTGCTGGAACCCAGAGCTCCTTGACGGGAAAGGGTAGTTCTGCCTGGTTTTGCCCCAAACAGGACAGGAATCCAGGCGGTCTGTCTGCATTAACCCTACTAAAACCATCAGTTCCTAGATTGTCCAGTTTGTCTGAAGCAAGATGTTGGAAATGAAGGCAGCTCTGAATCACCTTCTCTACCCAGATGATCCAAGAATAGAAAGGGCCAGGACTAGAACTTCCAAACTCCACTCATTTAAAGCAACAGATAACTGAGTCCCCATTTCGTGAGTAGGTGCCACGGGGTTTGGGGGGGGAGAGGTATAAAATAAAATAGAGAATTCCTGTTCTCAAAAGCTCATAAAGCTTACACGTGTAAATAACTCAAAGCACACATATAATTAACAGACACTGGGGCACTGGAGTAAGGGTCGTGTACAAGGCTGCTGAGGGAAGGAGAGATTCATGACGACCATGGGGGATCAGGGTTTTCTGAAGGTAGTGAGACTCAAGCTGGACTTTTTTTTTTTTTAATGTTTATTTATTTTTGAGAGAGAAGGAGAGACAGAGTACACGCAGGGAAAGGGCAGAGAGAGAGAGGGGAGACACAGAATCTGAAGCAGGCTCCAGGCTCCGAGCTCTCAGCACAGGGCCCGACGTGGGGCTGGAACTCACAAACTGTGAGATCATGCCCTGAGCTGAAGCTGGACTCAAGCTGGACTTTTTAAAAATGACTGGCATAGGGGCGCCTGGGTGGCTCAGTCGGTTAAGCGTCCGACTTCGGCTCAGGTCATGATCTCGCAGTCCATGGGTTCGAGCCCTGCGTCAGGCTCTGTGCTGACAGCTCAGAGCCTGGGGCCTGTTTCAGATTCTGTGTCTCCCTCTTTCTCTGACCCTCCCCTGTTCATGCTCTCTCTCTGTCTCAAAAAAAAAAAAAAAAAAAAAAAAAGTTAAAAAAATAAATAAATTTTAAAAAATAAAATAAAATAAAAATGACGGGCATAAGCAGACATGAGCAAGGAAAACCACAATGAAACTAACAACAGCTACATTTGGGGGGAGCTGATTATGTGTCAAGCGCAGCTAAAGGGTTTTATAGATATCTGTTATTTAATCTCCACAAGACTATGAGGCATTATTTTCTCAATTTGATAGACAAGGAAACCGAGGCTTAAGACCATGTACAGCAAAACTGATAGAAAATATAGGAAGAAATAAAAGCAAAAGGTGCATTTGAGGAAATAGTCTATTATTACTAGCGTATCTGGTACACCGGGTCAGATGGCAGAAAGGAAGGGATAAGGGCATATGGGGTATATGATTAGAAAGTACACCAACCCTGTAATAAGGGTTTTTAAAGCCTCAAATGAATTTAGACCTCAGCTTTTGGCTACTGAAGAACATTTGAGATTTCAGAGCACAAGATTCTGCTCAGGGATGCATTTTAAGATAACTCAGATGTATGGAGGAAAGCTTGGCGATACGGGGATAAGAGGAAGGGAGGTCTGTGAAGAGTCATGGGGAGCTCCATGGGGAGCTGGGGTCAGGGCAGTGGTCAGGGCAAAGAGATGAATCTTAAAACCTCTACATCCAGAAATTGTTAAGACTGACTTGGGGGAATGAAGAAAATGGAACTACCTTTGGTGGGAACCCTTGTCCCCTCCCATGCTGAGCTCTCCAACCCACCTCTCAACACCAGGTCTTACTGGAAGAAGGGAAACTTCTGGTCTCCCATGGAATGGAAGCCTCAGTCCCACCCTGGACCATGGTTGTGCCAAACCTCTAAGACCAAGCAGGCCAAAGTCACTCCAAGACCAGAGAAGAAATCTTGAAAATTATTCTCAATGCCCACATCAAGTGAAGAATCTCAGGATCAAAGAGCAGCCTGTCACAGAAGAGACCATGCCAGTTTGATGCTGTGACCCACTTCCCAAAGGTCAGGGAGAGTTTTATGTCATTTCCCAGCAGTCTGTCCAAACCTGGTTGGGTCCAAACAGGGTTGGATCAAAACCCTGTATGGGAATACCGCCCCCGCCCCCTGCCCAAGGGGCTTGGATTCCTGCTTTTGACTACGATGGGGCTGGGCTGGCGGGCTTCCCTCTGGCTCCCACTCTCAGGAAGCCGGCCACAGCTGCTGGCTCCTTGTCACACCATATCCGGAAGGTGGCAGCATTTCAATGGTAAAGCAACAGATGCCGAGGCCCTGGCTAACAGCTTCAAAGTTTGTTGAGAATTGTGTCATATTTCCCAAAAGAGCTAACTCCATCCAGTTCCAGAAGTGGTAACGGGTAAAGGCTTAGGCTACAAGGAGACAGTGAGGCTTCATAATTCCTATCCTAGATTGGGGCAGTTCCAGGGAAAATATTTATAGCAGCCACTCAACAAACATTTGAATGTACCAGGCACTGGGCAAGCTCCTTAGAAATTTCCTAAAGCAAAGAAAGAGACTTGTTTTAATGTTAACTATATACCCTTTTTTTCTCTCCAGAATCCTGCTCACTATGGCACTTACTTTATCTTTTTCTTCCAATAAGCGAGGCCCCATACCACAAAAAAGTGCTCCCAATAGCAAAGAAAGGGCAACTAGCTGTTCAAGACTGGGGTCTGCCCGCAACATTCCCACCTGCCACCTGGTCTTTAACCCCACCTGCTGCTGGTGCCCCCTGACTTTTAGGTCCATCTAGTGGAAGACTGCAATTGTTTTCCACCCCCTCCTACTAAGATGCAGACTTCTAGATCTAACTACTTTCCTGACATCTTTACTTAGATGTCTCAATGGGACATCAAGCTCAACTTGTCCAAAACTGAACTTTTATTCTCCTCTGGCTCTACCCCCTCCTCCCAGCAATCCGTCACTCAGTCTCAGCTACTGCACTTTTCAAAATATTGCTAAGACCCATTTACCTCTCTGCATTTCAATCTCTACTTAGTACAAACTGCCATAATCTCTCCCTGGTGTTCTGTAGCAGGCTTCTAACCTGGCTTCCTGCATCCTCTTGATCTCTTCCCTCCTTCCTCCGCACTGTAGCTTGGGTGTTCTTTTAAAAACCCAAATCTGGGGGTGCCTGGGTGGCTCAGTCGGTTGGGCGCCCGACTTCGGCTCAGGTCATGATCTCACAGTTTGTGGGTTCAAGCCCCGCATCGGGCTCTGTGCTGACAGCTCAGACCCTAGAGCCTGCTTCGGATTCTGTGTCTCCCTCTCTCTCTGCCTGCCCCGCTCAAGCTCTGTCTCTGTGTCTCTCAAAAATAAATAAACATTAAAAAAAAAAAAAAAAAAGTCTGGGGGTGCCTGAGTGGCTCAGTTAGTTAAGTGTCAGATTCTTGATTTCTGCTCAAGTCATTATCTCATGGATTGTGAGTTCGAGCTCTGCGTCGGGCTTTGTGCTAACAGCACAGAGCCTGCTTGGGATTCTCTTTCCCTCTCTCTCTGCTCCTCCCCGGCTCACTTGCTCTCATGCATGCTCTCACTCTCCTATTCTTAAAAATAAATAAATAAACATTTAAAAAAATAATAAAATAAAAACCCAAATCTGCTCATTTCACCATCACTAACACCCAAATGGCTTCCCACTGCCTTTTAAATATAAAGGCAGATGTGATACAGAACTCCTGGGGAGGCCAGGACAGCTGACCAGGGATACTTTGCTTTTAATTAACCTATTGTGTTCTTGCTGTAACAGTATTTTTTGTAATGACTAATAACCTTATTTTAATGTAATAATGTAATGACTAATAATTTAATGTAATAATGTAATGACTAATAACCCAGGAGACTGGGTCACATTGATTCCTGGTAACCATAAAACTACAACCTCCCAGTTCAGGAAGGGATAACTAGCCTTTCAAATAGAAACTTCAAACTGAGATATTTACTTCTTAAAGTTCCTGTAAGGAACACCCTGAGCCAGATGGAACCTTGAAGATGAATTAGCCTAGAGCAGGGGTTGGCCAACAACGGCCTGAGGGCCAAATCAGGCCTGCCACCTGTTTTCATAAATATTTACCGGAACACAGTCACACTCACCCGTTTGTGTCCTGACTATGCTGTCTGCACTCCAATGGCAGAGTCAAATGCTTGTGACAGAGACTGCATGGCTTGCACAGCTTAAAGTACCTGGCCGTTAACAGAAAAGTTTTGCTGACTATGCTCCAAAGGTCAGGCTGCATGTGAAAGTCACCTGGAGTGCTTTTTAAAAGGGCTCACATCAGAGGTTCTGATTAAACTGATTTGAGGTGGAATCTAAGCACTAATATTAAAAACTTAGAAACAAAAAATTTCCCTCAGTGACTCTAATATGCAGCCACAGTTGAGAATCACTGATTTGATCTAGTCTCCTGTCTCATAGATGAGGAGTCAAGCCTATAGGCCAGGATTTGTCTCCTGTTTGTAATGAGTAACAACTACTAATATCTACAAAGCCCTATACAGCACATCCCTCTATATTATCTCACTTGACTCTTTTTTTTTTTTTTTTAATATTTATTTATTTTTGAGAGAGAGAGAGAGAGAGAGAGAGCAGGAGAGGGGCAGAAAGAGAGGGAGACACAGAATCCAAAGCAGGCTCTAGACTCTGAGCTGTCAGTACAGAGTCCAATGCATGGCTTGAACCCACAGACTGTGAGATCATGACCTGAGCCGAAGTCAGATGCTTAACTGACTGCGCCACCGAGGCACCCCTCTCATTTGATTCTTACGACAAATCTGAGGTTCAAAGAGCAGGAAGCACTTCTGTCCCTGCTTCACACATGATAGAACTGAGGCTCAGGAGATTTAAGTCATGTCCCCCCAAGTCTCCTATTTAGTAGAGGGAGCTAAGACTCATGTGCGTGTCTTCTGAATTACTGATGCTCATTGTACAAGTTACGTATTTATGACTTATTTTGGCATATGGAGTCCTATTTGCTGTCAGGGTCTCCAGAGCATTTAGAAACCTACCTTGCTAAACAGACTATGCTCTGCAGAGCCACTAGGATTCGTCATGGTCACTGTCAGGGTAGAGTAAGAGGGTAAGGATGCAGGTGAGGGGAGAGGATGCATGTAGGCGTATATCTATAGATCCCATCTCCGTGCCCTCACTTAAACCAGAGCAGGTGTATTTTTACCTGTTCAAGCATTAGGATCCCACATACAATTGTATGAATAAAGAGTTCCGCCTTTGAAGACCACTGACACGGCTCGGACCTTTGCTTACCGTTTCAATCCAAGATAGCAAGGTCACTCTGCCCCCAAATTCCTGCCACTTCTTACATCAAGTTCTTCCCTGTTGGTCTTAATGAAGTCAAAAAGAATAGTTTCTCATAATATCAGTATAGGTACTGTTTTTTGAGAAATGAAAGGCATTACTTTCAGCAGACCAGACTTCCCACATCTGACAGGGTAACTGACGTTTCTTGTTACTGCTCCCTGCCTCACTCACACATACCATATAATGCAAAATATATAATATACACTGTATAAAAAAAGGAAAATATCACCCCCATCCACTCTCTTGCTCGGTCACAGTGTTTCTCCTGACTACTCACTGGGTCTGCTTCCAGCCTAATCCACCAACTCTCCACCTTGCTTCCACTCTGAGGCTTTTCCTTCCTGTGGAAGTGAGGCATTCGTTAATGTCGGGGCGGGGGGGGGGGGGGGTGGTCGGGGGCAGGGGATGCACTGGGGGAGAGAAGACATCTTCTCGCATTTCTCTGTGTTTCCGAGAGGAAGGAACTTTTATTCTCCTCTCCACAGAAGTGAGAAGCCCCATACTGGACAGAACACACCCAGCTTTCCATTCTATGACCTTATTTGCACCTTTCCACAGGAGGAAGAGAAACTAATCTGATTGATCTGAGTCCAGGACATTCAAAGGACTGAGTTTTTATCAGGACTGATGCCTGAGTGCGCAAGGTGTGCCACGGTCCCGGACTGCATCCTGATAAATCAGCGTCTGTCCTCAAACCTGGCAGTGGGAGGGGGTAGGAAGCTCCCCCTCCGTGTCTACTTTCAGTTCCAGGAATGACAGGGACACCCAGGGTCACACCATGGCATGACCTCCTATCTCAACACTTATTGGAGGAGGAGGCCATATCAGTGAATCCTAGAGCCCAACTGCCAGAAGCACCCTATTCCTCAGAAGCACAGTTCCTAAAACTTAACGAATGAAAGACACTGTGGCCTTAAACATGAGACATCTTCACCTTCTCTTTTAATAGAGTCATGTCTCTCACTTTACCAATTCTCAAAATATATGGTTTCTCTTTACATACATACACAAACACTTTTAAACATAAATGCCAAATTCAAAAGAAGCAGAGGAGTAGATAAATTTATGGAGCCACAGAACGGGAGAAAAGGCCAGTCACCAGATTTTACAAAAGATCACCTGAACTCCTTCTCTGGACATTCAACTTGATATATTATCCTAAATATCCCATGTCACATGGTCCACAAGTCTTCCTTTAGGATTCTGAAGCAGTCAATAGCCATACTTGTCATTAAGATGGGTCCTGCCATCTCCACTTTGGCCTAGATCAAAGTATAAAGAAAAAAAAGAAATACATTCACTTCTCCAAAGTCAGGAGGGAAAAGATACCCAGACATTAGTGTCCGAAAAAGTAGAACAGACAAAGAGGTTTCTTCTATTCCAGAACTCTGCCCTTTTGCATATGATTTCAAAACGTGGTCGTCTTTTCATTTCTACCTTCACATTTATTAGCTGATAAAAAGCAAACATTTCTAGTACCAAAATTTCTGTTAACTACCAGTGTATGAGAAACTTGATCCATAGAAAAGCAACCTGTGATAAGCTTATGGGGAGCAAACACCTCATATACTGCCTTAAGTGCGTGTGTATGAACATAAGCTGTATACTCTCTATAGAATGCAATTCACAATCTCAAAAATGTTTATAGTCTCTCATCCAGTATGTTAACTTTTACGACTTTTTTTTTCTACACACACAACTCTACACTTGCAAAATTATGTTATGTTAGAGACTACTTACTGCAGAGTTGTTTATAATAGCAAAATTGGAAAACAGCAAATATTCACTGAGGGAACTGGTTAAATAAGTAAAGGTGTATGTATACCATAAAAAAGAACTATGCTACAAGAAGAAAGAAAGAAAGAAAGAAAGAAAGAAAGAAAGAAAGAAAGAAAGAAAGAAAGAAAGAAAGACCTATAAATAGATACAAAAGGATATCCATAGAGTGATAAGTACAAAACAGAAAGATACAGAATATGATTCTATTTGTGTAAAAAAGGTGGTGAAATATCATGTATTTTATTGTTTACACAGGCATTTCACGTGACACATATAAGAAGTCACAGAGGGGCTCCTGGGTGGCTCTGTCTGTTAAGCATCTGACTCTTGATTTCGGCTCAGGTCATAAGCTCACAGTGAGATTGAGCCCTGAGTCAGGCTCTGTGCTGACAGTGTGGAGCCTGCTTGGGATTCTCTTTCTCCCTCCCCTCCCCTCAAAATAAGTAAATAAACATTTTTTTTTAAGTCATAAGAAAGTGATATTTTGTTGGCTTTAATGGAAAATACTGAGTAGCTGAGGTAGAAACAGAAGTTGTTGTTTTTTAACTTGAAAGAAATTTTAAAATACATGCAGAAGAGAAAAATACAATGAACCTCCATGTACTCATCACCCAGCTAAAACAATTACCAATATGTGGCAAATCCTGCTTTGTCTACTACTCCCTCATCCTCTGCTTCTACTGGATTATCTTTTTTTTTTTTTTTAATGTTTATTTATTTTTGAGAGAGAGAAAGAGAGGGAGGGAGGGAGGGGCAGAGAGAGACAGAGACACAGAATCCAAAGCAGGCTCCAGGCTCTGAGCTGTCAGCACAGAGCTCGACATGGGGCTCAAACTCATGAACGAGATCATGACCTGAGCCAAAGTCAGACACTTAACCGACTGAGCCACCCAGGCATTATCTTAAGGCAAATCTCAGTTATCATTCCACCTGTGAACCTTCTGTACATAGTCCTAGAAGAACTTTTCCTAAAAAACATAATTCACACTTTGAAATAATTAATAATTTCCTAATAGTATCAAACATCTGGCTAGTATGCAAAATTATCCAACTCGTATGTAACTTTTTTAATAGTTGTTTGTTCCAGGGGCGCCTGGGTGGCTCAGTCGGTTAAGCGTCTGACTTAGGCTCAGGTCATGACCTCATGGTTTGTGAGTATGAGTCCCTGCATCAGGCTCTGTGCTGACAGCTCAGAGCCTGGAGCCTGCTTTGGATTCTGTGTCTCCCTCTCTCCCTGTCCCTCCCCTAGTTGTGCTGTATCTCTCTCTGTCTCTCAAAAATAAATAAATGTTAAAAAATTTAAAAAAAAAATAGTGGTTTGTTCCAATAAGGATCCAAGCAGAATCCACAAATTATACCTGGTTGATGTATCTCTTTAGATCTTTTACTCTACCTGTTCCTCTAGAAGGGAGAATTTTCCCACTTCATACTCTTATAAAAACTTCACATTTTGAACCTTAAACATACATTACCTACTCAGAAATATAAATAAGTCTTAAGGAGAATAAGTCTTAGAAGAGAAGAAAAGTAAATACAATCTACCTTCAGGTGGGACCCACACACAGTAGTCTGGGTCATCTTCTGGATATCTGGAGGAAAGTGTTGCTGGAAGCTGCAAAGAAAACAGAAGTTATTTTACTGAAAATAATTTTAACTCTAAGAACTATTATCCCTATGCCTGTCAGCAAACAAAAACTAAGAGCAGCTTCCATTAATTACCTTCGCATAAGTAACCAAAAAATGGGAGAACATCTCTGAACCTTGACTTTTTCCTGTAAAGCCTCAACAAGTTGATTTTCAGCCAGTGAGAGTGAGTGAGGTTTTTTAAAAGAGGCAGTTAACAGAGATATGAGTTCTAATGGTATGATCTCCATACAGGGAATTTTGGTATTTGTCTTTTGATCTAGGTGGAGAAAAGAGTTAACAGAGCAAGCCTAACTGCTATCCTTTGAAAGGCCTGTCTGCAAGGCTGGCCCTCGCCTAGTTTCTGGGGACTTGGATTTCAGGAGGGTTCCTACTACCCTGATAAAAGTGGCTCACTATGCCTAAACTGTCTGTAAAAAACAATAGGGTTCGTGCTGAACATCTACTTTCCTTCTTGGAGAATGAAACTGGAGTACATGCCAGGCAGGAGGTACCCATATGATCAGTCCCCAGTGGGCACTGAGTCTCTAATGGGCCTCGCTGGTTAGCAACATTTCACAAGATGTCACAACTCACTGCTAGGGGAATTAAGCACATCCTGTGTGACTCCACTGAAAAAGGACTCTTGGAAGCTTAGCCTGGTTTCCTCAGACTTTGCCCCATGTGCCTTTTCCCTCTGTTGACTGTGCTTGGTATCCTTTACTGTAGTAAATCACAGCTGTGAGTATAACTACATGCTGAGTCCTGTGAGGCCTCCTATGAATTATCTAGCCTGAGGGTGGTCTTACGGACCTCCTAACACAACTAGCAATCCCACTTTTGGAAACTTACTGTATCCATACAAAATTCTGTACACACAAGATTAGTCCTTATAGCATCGTTATAATAAAAGACTAGAAACAACCCAGCGTCAGGGTGCCTGGGTGGCTCATTCCATTGAGTGTCTGACTTCGACTCAGATGATGATCTCACAGTTTGTGGGTTCGAGCCCCATGTCGGGCTCTGTGCTGACAGCTCAGAGCCTGGAGCCTGCTTTGGATTCTCTGTCTCCCTCTCTCTCTCTCTCTCCCTCTCTGCCCCTTCTCTGCTCGTGCTCTCTTTCTCAAAAATAAACATTTTTAAAAATTAAAAAGAAAAGAAACAACCCAGCGTCAATCTATGGAGAAATGGTTAAGTATAGTACATCCATACAGTAGGAAGCCCTTGGTATACCAATACCTATTATGATTTCCACAATAGGTTAAAAAAAAAAAAAAAGATGTATAATGCAGTACATTACATTCTATTTTCCGTGTAATAAAAGGTCAAATAAGAATATATTATTCAAATGTCTTTGTATGGCATAAAAGGATATGAACAAAGGTTCACAAATTAATAAAAGAGGTATATGCACAGTTATAGGGAACAGTGTGGATGGAGACAACAGAGAATTCAGAAAACAAAAATTCAAAAATAAGAGAGCCCAGACTTCTAGAAGAGGAGGTATTAGGCAGTTGGGAACTCTGCTAAGGTGATCCCTAAAAATTCACTCTTCTGAATGTGGTCCATGACAAGGGGATTCATTTTTACTCCTAGAGACATGAAGATTACGACTAAGGTACTTACTTTGCCTGGACCGGGAGCTTTCTTTTTCTTCAATTCATCTCTGTTTTTCTCATATTCATTCTTTGATGCTAATTTGAGAAAAAGAAAAAAAAAAGAGGCAATAGCTATTTCAGAATAAGTAAAATAGAAAGGAAAAATTCCTCCTTAAAGAACATTATAAAAATTGAACATGTAACAATCAAATTCTTAAAAATTCCCTCTACTGTAAAGATTCTATTAAAGAGAAAATTTTCCCTCTGCTAATAACCCTAGCTTTCAAATCCAAACGCTGTTCTAGAGCTTGAATGTAATCGCACTGTTTGAAAAAGGAAAGGAAAATGGGCTGATTTTACTATTCTACAGTTCAACCATTACAGTTTAAAGCAGTAGAGGGGTGCGTAGGCAGCTCAGTCAGTGAGCATCCAACTTTTGATTTCGGCTCAAGTCGTGATCTCCTGGTTTGTGGGTTTGAGCCCATATCTGTACTGTTAGTGCAGAGCCTGCTTGAAATTCTCTCTCGGTCCCTTCCCCACTCTCTCAAAAATAAATAAATAAACACTTTTTTTAAAAAAAAAGCAGGGGTGCCTGGATGGCTCAGCTGGTTAAGCGTCTGACTCTTGGTTTCGGCTCAGGTCATGATCTCACGGTTTGTGGGTTCGAGCCCCACATCAGGCTCTGTGCTGGGTGGCTGGTGTCAAGCCTGCTTGGTATCCTCTCTGTTCTCCCTCTCTCTGCCCCTCCCCTGCTCATGCGCGCTCTCTCTCTCTCTCTCTCTCTCAAAAATAAACATTAAAATAAATGTTTATTTATTTTTTTAATGTTTATTAAACATGAAAAACACAAACGGTAAGATGATGACCTGAGCTGAAGTTAACGCTCAAACGACTGAGCCACCCAGGCACCCCAATAAACATTAAAAAAAAAAAAAAAAAAAAAGGGCAGTAGAAAACCAGTCCTTTTTATTAAAAGGCCAACTTTTCAACCAATTTCTTTTAATAGTTTTGGAATCACTCCCATGATAGGCACAGACTCATCTCTGGGAGATGGAAAATTGTGGAGGGCTATGCATGGCCATGGGAAGAGTGAAGGCATCAGGTATTCTGCAGGTCAGGAAAATGGAACCCAAGAGGCAGAAAAGGAATAAAGAAAGGCAAATGGGATGGCAGCAAACATAACCTCTCATATGTTCCAGCAGCTTCTCCCCCCAGCATGCTCTGTGAAAGGCCACGCTCTGTGCTGCTTCAGCTTGACTCCAACCCCTCCTCTGACACCAGCTGGTTGCTTATGTGCAGAGCAGCTAAGGAGGTGGCTACGCTACTTGCCTGAGGGTTCCTCACATGATGCAGCTGTTTCACTAATCTCTTGATAATCTTTATTCTGTTGCACTTGGCTGAGTTGAGACATGTTTTCTATAAAATGCAGAACCAGAGTGTACTGTTATTATTTAATTCATAGGAGGGAACCAAGAAAACAAAGGCAAAAGCAAGAAAAGCTAAGTAAATACATAATCATCCAGCCTTACCATCATTAGCTTCAATAACCTTAATTAGATTTTCAAAAAAAAGTACCTCCATATGGCTAACAGAGAAACCAATTTTCCACTTTAAAAACTGGCCAACTCTGAGCTAAAACTTTTCAGCAGTACTTACCAAAACCCTTAAAAATGTACATATTCCTTGGCCTAGAAATTCTACTTCCAGGAACAGATTCAAAGAAAATAATCAGAGATGAATACCAAGATTTATTACATACAGTATGTTTATAATAGCAAAAATTAACAAATAATGTACAGGTCTAACAATATGGAGTTGATTAAATCAATCATGGCACATGCATATGATGGACCACTATGCTTATTGAAGTCACATTTTAAAAGAACATTTTAAGACATGGGAATGCAAGCTGGTTCAGCCACTCTGGAAAACAGTATGGAGGTTCCTCAAAAAATTAAAAATAGAACTACCCTATGACCCAGCAATTGCACTACTAGGTATTTATCCAAGGGATACTGGTGTGCTGTTTCGAAGGGACACATGCACCTCAATGTTTATAGCAGCACTATCAATAATAGCCAAAATATGGAAAGAGCCCAAATATCCATAAACGGATGAATGGATAAAGAAGATGTGGTATATATATACAATGGGGTATTACTCAGCAATCAAAAAGAATGAAATCTTGCCATCTGCAACTATGTGGATGGAACTAGAAGGTATTAGGCTAAGCGAAATTAGTCAGAGAAAGACAAATATCATATGATTTCACTCATATGAGGACTTTAAGAGACAAAACAGATGAACATAAGGGAAGGGAAGCAAAAATAATATAAAAACAGGGAGGGGGACAAAACATAAGAGACTCTTACATATGAAGAACAAACAGAGGGTTACTGGAGGGATTATGGGAGGGGGATGGGCTAAATGGGTCAGGGGCATTAAGGAATCTACTCCTGAAGGGGCGCCTGGGTGGCTCAGTTAGTTGAGCGTCCGACTTCAGCTCAGGTCATGATCTCGCAGCTCATGAGTTTGCATCCCACGTCGGGCTCTGTGCTGACAGCTCAGAGCCTGGAGCCTGCTTCCGATTCTGTGTCTCCCTCTCTGCCCCAACCCACTCGCATTCTGTCTCTGTCTCTGTCTCTGTCTCTCTCAAAAATAAACATTAAAAAAATAAAAACTAAAAAAAAAACAAACAAAAGGAATTTACTCCTGAAATCATTGTTGCACTATATGCTAACTAATTTGGATGTAAATTTTTAAAAAAATTTTGTTTAATAATAAAATTTAAAACCAAAAAAAATAATTTAAAAAATTGATTAAAAAAATAAAAGAACATGTCAAGACAGAGAAAAAAATAGATTATAAAATAGCATGTACAACATAATCCTAATAGTGAAAAAAAAAGAGGCCTAGAGTAATCCCTAATCAGCTGCAAATTTACTAATTAATGTATCTTTACCAAATTTTAAAATCTTCTATTTTTATACACACACATATTTCCTTTGCTCCTTTAAAGAAAAAATACAATACTTATTGCTCCCTTTCCTGCTGGCCTGCTTATATGCCACCCTCACAATATATGGATCAGAGACTAGACTCATTAAAAAAGCATGTATTACGCACCTTGTTTGAAAAGGCTAAGCATTTTGCCAATAACTAAACAAAAGGAGAATGCAAAAACAAAAGATCTCTCACAGATGAAAAAAAACAGTAACTTTTCTTTTCTCAAACAACTGAGGATGATTCAAGAGAATGTCTACATACCAGGCCTGTTGTTTTATGTAGATAAGCCTGGTTTGTTTTGGAAGTAGACATGCAAACTTTCCCACACATATTTAATGTCAGTTTTTGTTTTGTTTTTCGTCAAGCTCTCTATTTTCTGTGAAGTCTTAATATTGCCAGACAGTTTGGCCACCCTGCAGGAAAGTAACTCCTGCAGTGGACAAGGAGAGAAAGATACTAAAATGATAAACAATCATCTCTAGGGGTGAGACTGCAGTAGATCTCTCTTTTCTTCTTTGGACTTTGATGTATGATCGGAAGTTTCTAAAATGAATTTATCTTCCTTTTATAATCAGAAGAAAACATATTCAAAAGCCAATCAATTCCCTCTTTTTCATCAAGCCTTTGCTGAGGTGGGTCTCTGCTAGGTGTTCTGCAAGGTACCACGGACAAAAAGATGAATAAGGCATTATGCTTCCTGAGCAGTATGCACAGTGGGTACAATTATGCTTAGCCTCTGTTTTAGGGATAGGGAAAAAAATGAGCAAGAGGAGGTTTATCCTTAAACCACCTAATCAGGCCTCATCATGAACCTAGTCCACTGCCCTCCAATCACACAGTGGCAGCTGCTCAGCATTATTTCATAGCAACTGTGGTTTCAGATTCCACAGCTTTCAAAGTTTCACAACTCTGGAATAGACTGGAAATGCCTGCCCTTATTTTGCAATGAGGATAAATAATGACTGACAGTCAAAGAAAGACCAAGAAAATATGTTTCCACAGAGTCAGCTGTGTTATATATCATAAAGTGCCACAAAGTCAAAATGCACAAGCAAGAACTGGCTTTGCTTTTTAGACCTCTGCACAATTAATGCAAATGCCCCACTGAACAGCATAGGAAGGAGAGGAAAGATTTACCATGGTTTTTTGTTTCTTTAGAACATGTGAGATCAGTGGGAGGCCTCGCTTCCTGCACTGCTTCTTCCAGCTCTATCTCCGCCTGTAACCTACTGCTCTCAGCCTCCATTTTTTTCTTTTCATCCTCCTCCTTTTCCTTCTCCACATCTTCTTCTTCTTCTTCCTCCTCCTCTTCTACTTCAGGCTCATCCTTCATTCTCATTAGAGCTGGAGGGAGTTCTGGACGTTTGGGGGGTAACTTCTATAAAGGAAACAAAACCATGAATGAAGAGTTCCACATAATGAGAAAGAGACAACTCTCTTCAAGGAGGTTAAGCTAAACGTGGAGAATGTCTAACACCTCCAGGTTGATGAACCCTGCAGAAGTCTGCTGGAAGGAGGACCTGCACATGAGCTTTTATCCATCTGTGGACCCTTAACGCATTATCTTTATTAGTTTCTAGGGTCCAAAGAATATTAAGTACAAAACACTTGAAACAGCTTGTAGGGAATGAAAACATTTATTCCAGGCGAGTACCTGCTGCAGGAATTCTGTCCTGTTACCCCTCAGGGGGTTAAAGGATCTTCATCACAAAATCTAAGAAACAGATTATTTGCCTAGATTTTTCACTTTAGATTTAACTCAATTTAAGGAAATAAGACATGTAAATCGGTAAAACAGATGCTGAAGAAAAGACATTCCTTGAAGAATAAAGTCAAACATTCTGATCAAGACCTCTCAATAAAAGTAATTATTAGAAAAAGTTGATTGCAGCTTAAGAAATAGAAAGTACCAAAGTGTACGTTGGGCATATCATTTTCTAAATAAAGGATTTAATTCAGTAATCTTTTCAAGAGAGCTTTTTATTTTTTTAATTTTATTTCAAGTAGGCTCCATGCCCAACATGGGCCTTGAACTTATGACCCTGAGATTAAGAGTTGTATGCTCTACTGACTGAGCCATCCAGGCACCCCTAAAGAGAGTTTTTAAGTAGAGTTTTTCCGCTAACTAAAACACAAGTACTTCCAGTCCCCCCATCCTCACAGAAAAACCTCCATCTCAGGTCAACCACATACTCACTCACAACATATGGCTGGGACTTCAGGCTTCTTCCCCCAGATGGCAGTTTACCCTAATTGAAGGTGCTGGGGGCTGAATTCTGTCCCCACAAAATTCATACGTTGAAGTCCCAATCCTTAGTACCTCAGAAGTAACCATATTTAGAGATAAAATCTTTAAAGAGGTAAGTTAAAACAAAGCAGTTAGAGTAGGACCCTAATCCAATATGGCTGGTATTTTTTTTTTTTTTTTTTGAGAGGGTGAGAGAGAGAAAGAGAGAGAGAGAGAGCGAGCATGCACAGAAGGAAAGAGCAGGGGAGGGGCAGAGAGAGAGGGAGGGAGAGACTCCCAAGCAGGCTCCGCACTGTCAGCCCCACCTGGGGCTCAATCTCACGAACCTTGATAGTGACCTGAGCCAAAATCTAGATTCAGACACTTAACCGAGTCACCCAGGTATCCCACTATGACTGGTACTCTTATAAGAGGAGGAGGAGAGGGGAGACACCACAGGTGCAAGTGCACAGACAGGTGACCACGTGAAGATGCAGGAAGAGGGCAGCCATCCCCAAGCCTAGGAAAGAGGCCTCAGGGGAAACCAACCCTGCTGGCATGCTGATCTCGGAACTGTGAGAAAATAAATTTCTGTCCTCTAAGCCGCTCAGTCCGTGGTATTTGGTTAGGGCAGCCCTTGCACACTAATACACAAGATTCAGCTCTTTGGGGTGATGAAAACCTTCTAAAAGCTGGACCTGTAAACAGGGATGTATATAAAACAAAAACATTCACCAGTGAAGTGTTAGAGGATAACAGAGAGATCACAAAACTCAAAAAAGAGAGGACCTGGATTTGATTGCCAGTCTAGTCACTTAATGATGAGGATGTGTCCCGTAATTAATCTCTCTGACCCTGTTTCCTCACCTGCTAGAGGTAATAATTCCCACAAGTCAGCAAGTGTTGAAGGGATTAAATGAAGTAAGGAACACCACATGACAGAGCCAGGTGCAGTGACTAGATAACTAACAAATGCTGAGTCCCACCAGGAAAAGAGACACTTCTTAAATGCAACATCCATCACAAATTAATACACTGATGTTCAATGTACAAATCAGTTATATGCAAATTGACTTGAGAGCTAAAAGTTTAACACCGTGACCCACAACTTACCCCTACTGTTCCCGTTTTTAATTTGAATTTGCTTCCTCCTTTCATGGCACCAAAGAGAGGCAACGTAAGCTTTTTAGCTTTGTTTTCCACATCTGTAGTCTGACTTTCAGTCCTAAGAAGAAAGAGTAATTGTACATGTCTATTCCAGTGAGGCCAAAATTTTATCTAAAAACACTCTGGACTCTGACAAAGAAACTTCTGGGAAACAAAAATTTCCACAAAATGAATATCTAAGCATATACCAACAGGAAAAGGCCAACGGAGTCTGAATGGACAATGATACTGCTGACTGTCACAGACACAGGACTATTAAGGGCGAGATGAGGTTCTTAACTTCAGTTAAGTCCCAACATGCTACATGACTTCACCTTCATAAAATGATGCTAACAGTACGAAGGTCACTGGCAAATGGGGCAAGATCCCATTCCCACTAAGTGGCAGGAGACGGGTCCACAAAGTAAAGCCCTATTTTCCACCAACCTCGCAAGAGGACCCACAGTGTCTTGCCTGGAGTCCACACTTATCATAACCGTGGACAAAGGCTCTGATCACAGAAGTTAAAAAAACAAAAACAAAAACAAAAACCTCTGTGAAGGGGCTACACTGCGTGGTGAGTAATGACAAGGACATAATGAGAGACCTTACAACTGGTGAGTTTGTCAGCGTCTCACTGGCTGGAGAGAGTTATAACAGCTAAGCCCACTAGGGTAAAGCTAAGGAAGAGCAAAAAGAAGAGATTATAGAAATTGGGAAACAGCAGGGGCAAAAAAAAGAACACAGCAAAAACAAAAAGGATGTAGTTGAGTTGACAAGACATTCAGAGAGTAGGCAGAGGTGACGATGACAAGATAGCATGAGGAGACATAGGGAAGGGCAGGCCTGCATTCTGGAATACAGGGACAGCACTGGCACTCAAGACACACAGTGAGCCATATGAGAAAATGACCTTGCTGCTCTATACTGAAGCCCCATTTGTCACTACTACCTTCTTCTACCTAAGTCTTACCCCCTCAGTGGTGCTCTTGGGCCTAGCCTCACCACCTTGCTCTCTACCATGGACAGACCCATTGCCTTGCTAAGCCACCAGAAAAATCCTGCCTGTTTGTCCGTAAAGACTTTTCATCAAATACTATCCTTCACAGCCCCTCCCTACAGGTCTCAGGAAGGTTCTAGCACAGAAGACAAAAGCAAGAGCAACCCAGATATTCTTCAGCTCCATTAAATAGCTTGGCTTGTCTGGAAGACGGGCAAAGTCACCCCAAGGAGCCAAATGGCAGAAGACGGGATCCCAATCAAGAGCTGCTTGGGCAGGGGCAGGAGGGGTGTTAGGTAGAAAGGTTGGAAGGTCAACCAAAGTGAGAAGAGGAGGGAGAAGATACACACATCTGCACATGTGCTGCTGAAGTGAGCACAAGGTACACACATCTGAAGTCCAGGATATAAAGTAGGAGAGGGAGGAGAAACTAAGCAGACACACAGACAGCAGGAAGGGAGGCTGTGGAGGAGACTGGCATACCTTCTCTGGAAGGGATGACTTAGCAAGGGAAAGGATTTCAGAGTTGGAATTAAAATTCAATGTTAATTGGTTTACCCTCAGCTATACCTCCAGAGTTTTTACCCTTTCTCCACAAACACAATGTTACAAATAACTGCTAAGTATAACAGAAACAGGACAATGATCACAATGATGATACAGACACTTTGTCAAGTGCTGTTCGAGTCATCTTTGCAACATCACCAGTACTTCTAATTGACAGACGAGGAAGGCGAAGGTCAAAGAAGTTGCATAATTTGCCTCAAAATGCCCAAAAAGTAATTGATAGAGTTGAGAATGAAAGCCAGGGAGTCTAACTCGAGTGCTAACCCCCCTCCTCACTATCAGTAAATCAAATGCCACCAGGGTCAAACAGACCTTTGTGGACTGACCTATCAATCACTGCGTTAAATAACCAAACTACACATAAATCCTTTAACAAAACTGCTAGTAATTTAGGGACAAATTTTCTGTACAATCAAGGGCTTCAGATACATAGATACATTTTACCTTTACATCTCGACATAAAAATTGTCCCCCAGTACCTAGATGTTTATCTATACAATGCCCCCAGCATCAAGTCACAGGTTTTGTACACAGGGGTAAGGCGCCGCATACTGACAATCTAAAGCAGTGCCGTCTAACAGAATTTTCTGCAATTATGGAAACGCTCTGCATCTGCACTGTCCAATACAGTAGCCACTATCCACATGTGGCTACTGAGGAGTTAAAATGTGGCTAGTTGTCTGAAGAACTGAATTTGCAATGTCATTTCATTTTAATATCACATAAGACTAATGGGTGCTATATAGGAAGGACATCACAGATCAAAAGAAAATGAGAAACTTTCTATAATTAATTACCTTCTTAAGTGTGTGTACCCATCTGGGCAATGCCACTTTTTGAGATGCCCACCTGGATTGTCCTGGATTGTGCTCACTTAAAGTGGCTTATTTCTACAACAACCTACTCAACATTTTCAAAATTTGTTGAGACCACTTAGAACAAAATTTGAAAATATTGTCAAGTTGAAAGACTGGACCTTATTCTCTCTCTCTCTCTCTCTCTCTCTCTCTCTCTCTCTCTCACACACACACACATACACACACACACACACACACACACACACACACACACACACACACATTCATACACTCATCAATACTAGTCAAGTCTGGGAAAAATTATTCCCAAAATTTTGTTCACAAATTACTAAAAAATCTTCTCGATTTCTACAAATGGATTTGGGTTATTTTCTTCCAAAAATTTCCCCAAAATCAACTTTAGGGGATTATGCCTTCCCCCATTTTAAAGGAAGAAATTCCACTTTAAAAGTATTTAAATACATTAAAATTGTCAACTGGTTCTTAGGAATGACAAATCAGGTGTTAAAATGACAATCTGTGGTTTTAAAATCATAGATAAAAAAATGGTATTACGTTGTTGTACTTGTCTTCCTCTTTCTCTTATGAGCAAGATTGAGCATCATTTTATATAGTTATATAGCTATTTGTATTTCTTTTTCAGTGGCCTGTCAGTTGATATCCTTTTCCCATTTTTCTCTTTGGTAGATGGTTGTCTACTTATTCGAAGGTCTTTATAGATTAGGGAAATTAGCCTTTTGTGCATGTTGCTCTTTAAAATTTACTCTGGGGGCACCTGGGTGGCTCAGCCAGTTGAGCATCTGACTTCAGCTCAGGTCATGATCTCACGGCTCATGAGTTCAAGTCCTGTGTCAGGCTCTGTGCTGACAGCACGGAGCCTGGAGCCTGCTTCAGAATCTATCTCCCTCTCTCTCTGCCCCTCCCTTTCTCATGCTCTGACTTTCTCTCTCTCTTTCTCAAAAATAAACATTTAAAAAAAAATATTTTTAATAAAAAAATAAAAAATAAAGAAGTTTACTCTGCATTAAAAATTAAGAAAAAAATCAGAGCTTTCCAATGAAAAAGTAATCAATATAGTTTTCTCTAAAATTCCTACAGCAGTCCATATTTCACAAATGAAATGGCTTTTTACTCTATGAAATCACTGCCTTCTGTGCTTTAAAGGGTTCCCTACAGTCTATTTTTATTCTGTAATGATTATCTAAGAAAATAAAGATATAATGGGACTCCTGGGTAGCTTAGTCGGTAAGCATCCAACTTTGGCTCAGGTCATGATCTCATAGCTTGTGAGTTCGAGCCATGAGTCGGGCTCTGCGCTTACAGTAGAGAGCCTTGCTTGGGATTCTCTCTCCCTTGTTCTCTGTCCCCCACCCCCCACTCATACCTTCTCTCTCTCTCAAAATAAATAAACTTAAAAACAATTTAAAAAAAAGAAAGATATAATTCAAAATGTTATCTGTGCAAACATGCTTATTTAAAATTTCAAGTATAACTAAGACTTACTTACTTTTTTAGTTCTGGAATCTCTGCTGGTTTTACAATTTTTATCAATCCTTTAAGTCTCTGTAGTTCTTTCCTCAGTTCAAAAGTTCTCAGGTGAAGTTTCTTCCGGGACACACCATCCAATGCACTCCCTGATTTCATTTCTGACATGAATGCATCTAAGGAGTCCTGAGATGGCGACTCTGATAAAGCTGTCCAAGAAAAAGAGAATACATGTTTAGAAAAATTGCCTCAAATATTTTAAAACTCAGCCAAAGTTTCTGTAGAAAAGTCAGTAACTTAAAGTTGGACAGAGGACATTACTGGTATTAGGAATAAGAAAACAGGTTATAGCTTGGAGACCTTGGGACATCACTTTGCCTTAATGCACTTCATTCCCCTCATCTATTACATAGAAAGTTTAAACCAAATAATTTATAACGTTCCTTATAGTTCTAAGATGTTCTGTTGTTCCTTAGAAAGGCTCCATATTCTGTACATCTTACTAACTAGCCTGGAAGAGTGCAATACTTATGGGAGATGCCCTATACATATTTGTTTCATGGGTCATTAACTTACCTTTGCTTGACGCTTTCAGTTTCTCAGAAATTTCAGAAAGTTCCCTTTCAGCATCATTTAACTTTGCAACCTGTAATGCCCAGATTAACAGGGTTAACAAATGTTTTTCTTCTTTCAAAATATGGTAGCTTTCCTGTCTTCCTCATCTTATTTCCACTATTGTTACGAGTTTAAGAGGATTCAATCAGAAGTGTAATTAAATGTGCTCTTTATGGAGTTAACATTTTCATGCGTTTATATGATTCAAGCTGAGTTAATTTCTGAATTCAGAATTTAACAGAATGAAAGTACAGAACATAGACTTGACTTTACTCAGAAGAAAGAACTCAAGTCATTTCTTTTCACTGATGAATCAAAGAACAAAGCAAAACAAAACAAAACAAAAAAACAACAGATGTTGGGTAATGTTTTAAGCTCTGAATACTACTAATTATAGTGAAAAGACATGCTATCTTATAATGATTTCATGAAGGATATACTACTTAAGACTATTACCAAACTACATTCCTCAAAATTCCTTTCACAATTCTTGACTGCCAGAAGTCTAAAGTTGATTTCACCTCAGAATGTCCAAATTTGGAACTTTTTCCTTTCTTTTTGTGGGATTAACATCATACCCAAAGAATGCTTATGAATGGATCAAGATCCACTGTGAGGCAGACAGAGTCTCTAGCAGCAAGCCAAACTTTTCTCCAACTTGTGTAAGACTAGTTGTTTGTTACTATCAAATTTACAGATCAAGAAAGTTATACTTGAGTACCAGATTTCAACACCACTGCTTTAAAAATTGTAATTATAAAACAAATTTAAATAATATATTATCTTATTAAAAAATTAAACTACCACAGCTACTTCTATAAATAAAACTTGCCAATGATTCAAACGTCTCTGGCTTCTCATCAATCTTCCCAGCCTTCTTCATACGGTTCAGACGCTTCTTTTCAACCAGGCCGGTCCGATCAAGAAATGTGTCATCATCACTATCATAAAAGTCTTCATCCTCCCAGTTCTTGGCTTTCCTTTTCCGAGATACTAGAAGGAGATAAAAAAAAAAGTGGTAATAAATAAGTTAAAAAGAAAAAGAATCTTTCAATTATTGAAGGATTCAACAAGCTGTCAGACTACATATAAAAACAAAGGGTTAGGGTGCCTGTGTGGCTTAGTCGGTAAAGCATCCAATTCTTGATTTCAGCGCAGGTCATGATCTCCCATGCTGGCAGCGCAGAGCCTGCTTGGGATTCTCTCTCTCCCCCTCTCTCTCTTCCCCTCCCCTGCTTGCACTCTGGTTCCCTCTCATAAATAAATAAACGAACAAACTTAAAAACAACAACAACAAAGCGTTAAACCTGGAAGACATTATGCTAAGTGAAATAAGCCAGACACACGATTCCACTTACAAGAGTTAACTAGAATAGTCAAATTCAGAGAAACAGAAGGTAGAATGGTAATCATCAGGGACTAGTGGAAGGAAGAATGAGAAATTAGTGTTTAATGCGTACAAAGTTTCAATATGGGAAGATGAGAAAGTACTGAGATGGACATAGCAATGGTTGCACAACAATGTGAATGTATTTAATACACTTCATGCTCACAATGGTGAATTTTATGATATGTATGTTTTACCACATTAAGAAAAATTAAACAAAGGGCTATTTAATGAACAAAAGGCTCTCAAAAATCAATGAGTAAAAAAGGAAAAAGATAAATGAGGAAAAGATCAATAATCTAAAAGAAAATTTGGGAAAGAATAATCAAAGCAGTTCACAGAAAAAGAAATACAATGGCCAAAACATTTTATAAGATGTTAATAATGCCCAATTTGGCAAGGGTACGGGGAAATGGACTCTCAAACAGCTGATGGGAATGTACATTGATACACAATCTTTTTTTTTTTTTTTATGTTTATTCATTTTTGAAAGACATAGACAGAGCACAAGCAGGGGTGGGGCGGAGAGAGAGGGGGACACAGAATCTGAAGCAGGCTCCAGGCTCTGAGCTGTCAGCACAGAGCCCGATGCGGGGCTCGAACTCACTAACCTCAAGATCATGACCTGAGCTGACGTCAGATGCTCAACCGACTGAGCCACCCAGGTGCCCTGTTACACAATCTTTTTGATGGTCAACCTCACAATATCTGTCAAATGCAATTGATCTAACAATTCTACTTATAGGAAATTATCCTATGGGTATCAATGCCCTGTTATTTGTAACAGTGAAAATCTGGAAAGCCCATCAATAGGGAACTATGTTAGCTATTACTTTTTTGTCCACCCTATGTCCACCCTATGCCATCTTACTCCTCTTGTTATGCTAAAAGTACCCCTTTTCTTCTAGAATACTCCTCCTCCATTCCATCTGGATTAGGGGTCATCATGTGACCAAAGCCAAATCAGTAAGAATCCTTCCCTCATATTTATATTTAGATACGTGCAAAAAAGGGCTCTCTTTCCAATGAGATTATGAAAGAGGGAAGATACAAATCTAAGCAGTGAGCAGCCAGCTCTTTTGCATGGGGTAAGAATCTGTCTGCAAAATAAAACCATATGCTCATGTGACAGACTCACACACATACACACACACAGCTTTTATGGTGTCCTGTGACACTGAGACTTCTGGTTTGATAGGACCAGAACTTAAGGTCCTAGTTCATACAGTTCCTCCTTCAATCCTGTAAGCAATTCTTCTCAACCTGGAGAAGAGATGGACAATAGTGGAGATGGAGCCAATAACTTTTCTCCCTAAGCTAGTCTGAATTGGGTTTCTATTATTTACAACCAAAACAGTCCTTATTAAAAAAACTTCATGATTTCCAGGTTAAGATGGTACACTGAACGTACATATGTAATTTCACTCTCTCCCCATATCCCACTAAAGCTGTGGTAAAGAAATCTGTTTTAAAAACATTAACCTACTGGGGCACCTGGCTGGCTTAGATGGCACAGCATGGGACTCTTGATCCTGGGGTTGTGAGTTTGGGTCCCATGTTAGGTACAGAGCTTACTTAAAAATAATTAAATAAACAAACAAATAAATAAACAAACAAACATTAATCTACAAAGACAGAACAGGAGAAGGAATAGCAATACCTAATTTTTGGAAATTATAAAACAGACAGACAAGTGGAAACTTAACTTAGCAGAACTAAAAAAGATGAATCCTAAAACAACAGTGGGGAAAGATGAGAACCAATCTGATGATACTGCAGAATCCTCAAAAGGATCTGGAACCGGGGATAGACAGTAGTGCTAAAATAAAAAGAACTGAGTAAAAGCTGGTTGAGAAAAAGATCCTCCTCCCTGACTACTTACCTCCTCATCCCCAGAAAAAAATCCAGAGGTTAATCCCTAGAAAGGGTAAGATAAAAAGTCTTTGCATTGTGGACTGCCCAGTTTATGTTCTATATTCTACATATTAAATATGTATTTATTTATTCTAAAAATAGTACTGTCCTGAAAATAGCTGAATTTTGAGAATCTGCCCAGCCATCTTCCAGCACTTAGCTCTAAGAATTTCAGGAAGGAAGAATTTCAGGAATTTCATGCAGGAAGTCAGAAGAGTACTCTCTGAGGAATCCCGCCAGCAGAAGAGGAAAAAACCTAACGATTCTTACATGAGGAGTTCCCCAACAAAAGGCCCACATTAATCTATAGTGTTACTCAAAGGTAATAAGCCCCACCTATATATTCCAAGCTGTCAATCACCTTTTTTGTCCCCAAATAAGAATCTACACCCAAGGACTACACAAAAACTGGGAAACACCTCTAACATGCAGGACCGAGACTACACAAAAAAGAAAAGGCAGAGATTAGCAGCAAGATGAGATACTTAAAATCCAGGAAACAACAATAGCATATTATATTTTAAAAATGAATACCCAAAGGACAAAAATGAGCCTTGGAAATTAAAATCTTGATTGCAAAATGTAAAGATAAGGCTGCACAAATCTCCCAGAAAGAATAAAAAGACATAGAGATAAAAAAAAAAGAGGGGCACCTGGGTGGCTTGGTCAGTTGAGTGTCCGACTTCGGCTCAGGTCATGATCTCACGGCCCGTGAGTTCGAGCCCCGCGTCGGGCTCTGTGCTGACCGCTCAGAGCCTGCAGCCTGTTTCAGATTCTGTGTCTCCCTCTCTCTCTGCCCCTCCCCTGTTCATGCTCTGTCTCTCTCTCTGGCTCAAAAACAAATAAACGTTGAAAAAAAAAAATTAAAAAAAAAAAAAAAAAGAAAGGAAAAAAAAAGATAAGAAACTTAAATGGTCAGTCTAAGATGTTCAATATCAAAACAACAAAATTCAAGAGAGAAAGAGAAAACAGAAGGATGAAATGATTAATGGCATAATTCCAGAAATGTTTCTAACTATCAAAGATTTCCAGATCAAAAGGACCCAACAAGTACCTAGAAAAATGGATGAAAATAGACCCACAGAAAGGTACATCATAGTTAAGTTTCAGAAGCTTGAGAACAAAGGGAAGCTCCTACAAACTCCTAGTGTGTGTGTAGGGGATGGGAAATGACATACACTAGATAAGGATTCTGAACCCGTTAGGACTGCAAGAGCAACACTGAATATAAGGTGGTAACGGTAACACCTTCAAAGCTGTGAAGGAAAATTATTTCCCATTTAGAATTCTATTCCTAGCCAAACAATTAACCAAGAGTAAAGCTAGAATAATTGTATTTTCAGAGTGGGGAATTTAATATAGTTTACCTGCTATACATCCTTTCTCAAGAATTCACTACATGTCCACCAAAATGAAAGAGTAGACCAAGAACAACGAAAGAAGTGAAATCCACTGGAGACTATCATCATCCATGACCTCTATTGTTGTACCAGCTTTTTAATCTGCAAAACTACAGAAAGATGTGCTCCACTAAAACAAGGGAATAAACCAAGAAACATGAGAATCTGGGAATCAAGAAACAGAAAATCCAACCCTGGAGAAAGACAAAGGAAATGTCAAGGATGACAGCAAAATGCGGTCCCAGATGACAGTGCTCCAGTAGGTTCAGAGAATAGTGAGCCCTGAAAGAACATTGCTCTTCAGGAGAAATGTTTCCAAAAAGATCAGAACTGATCAATTACTTGATGTGATTGACCATGTGGAAAAATACACTGAAAGGCTCTTGAAAGATGTGGAAAGAATGAACAGAGTTACAAAAAATACACACACATGAAAAACAAACAATTATTAACTTTAGGAAAAACAAAAAGAAAAAACTCCTCAGTTTAACTAACATTTGCATAAACATAATCGTGTAAATATTAAATACTAATTTAACAGAGTCAGTACATAATGTTTAAAATAAGTGATTCAGTTGCACCTGGGTGGCTCAGTTGGTTAAGTGTCCAACTCTTAGTTTTGGTTCAGGTCATGATCTCACGGTTAGTGGTCATGATCTCACAGTTAGTGGGTTTGAGTCCCACGTCTGGCTCCACGCTGACAGCAAGAAGCCTGCTTGGGATTCCCATTCTCTCTACTCCTCCCCTGCTTGCACACTCTCTCAAAATAAATAAACAAACTTATAAAAAGTTCAATCATAAAATAAAATATTCAAAATAAAACAGCATACTCTTCCTTTTGGGAAATACGGATATTTTTAAATGCCAGAAAAAATAATTAAAAGAGTTAAAAGCCTTCTAAGATTGAAGACTGGGGAGAGGCAGGGCAAGGAACAGGTATATTTTGCATAAACCTTTGGTAGTTTTTTGGGTTTTTTTAAATTTTTATTTATTTTGAGAAAGAGAGAGAAAGAACGTGAGTGTGGAAGGGCAGAGAGAGAAGGAAAGAGAATCTCAAGCAGGCTCCAGGCTATTAGTGCACAGCCTAATATGGGACTTGATCCCATGACCCTGGGATCATGACCTGAGCTGAAATCAAAAGTCAAATGATCAATTGATTGAACCACCCAGGTGCCCCAAGCCTTTGGTAGTTTTAAATAATACATAAGTTACTTTGCAATAATACAAACTAATTTTAGAATAAACACAAATATAACAGAAGCCTTTATTAATAAATGATGATGGGGCGCCTGGGTGGCTCAGTTGGTTAAGCGTCCGACTTCAGCTCACGTCATGATCTCATGGTCCGTGAGTTCGAGCCCTGCATCGGGCTCTGGGCTGATGGCTCAGAGCCTGGAGCCTGCTTCCGATTCTGTGTCTCCCTCTCTCTCTGCCCCTCCCCCGTTCATGCTCTGTCTCTCTCTGTCTCAAAAATAAATAAATGTTAAAAAAAATTTAAAAAATAAATAAATAAATAAAAATTAAAAAAAATAAATAAATGATGATATAGCCAGAAAGGCTTTTTATTTTTATTTATTTTTGAAGTTTATTTTTGAAAGAGAGAGAGAGAGAGAGGGAATGAGCACAAGGGAGCAGGTCAGAGAGAGATGGAGAGTGAGAGAGAATCCCAAGCAGGCTCCATGCTGTCAGTGCAGAGCCCGACATGGGGCTTGATCCCACAAAGAACCATGAGACCATGACCTGAGCCGAAATCAAGAGTCAGATGTTTAACTGACTAAGCCACCCAGGTGTCCCTGACAGGCTTTTAAAAATGAGATAAAGTTAATGCAATTATACAGACAATATCCATGATACATTCTTATATTAAAATTGTAAGTCATGAAAGAGTATAATATAAATAAATGCATTTGTGTATGAAGTTTGCTTTTTATTAAAGTATCTAGTTCCGAACACATATCTATACTCATAAAAAATTTCTAAGAAAATATGGCTTCTAAGGGGCGCCTGGGTGGCTCAGTCGGTTGAGTGTCTGACTTTGGCTCAGGTCATGATCTCGGTTCAGGAGTTAGAGCCCCGCGTCGGGCTCTGTGCTGACGGCTCAGAGCCTGGAGCCTGCTTCGGATTCTGTGTCTCCCTCTCTTTCTGCCTCTCCCCTGCTCATGCTCTGTCTCTGTCTCCAAAAAATAAATACGCGTTAAAAAAAAAAAATTTTTTTTTTTTTTTAAAAAGAAAATATGCCTTCCTTTGGGTACTGAGATATGGAATATTTTCTTTTCAGCTCATAGAATTTCACACAATTACATTTTCTCCCTAAAAAGTCATTTCGTGGGGCGCCTGGGTGGCTCAGTCAGTTAAGTGGCCGACTTCGGCTCAGATCATGATTTCACAGTCCGTGAGTTCAAGCCCCGTGTCAGGCTCTGTGCTGACAGCTCAGAGCCTGAAGCCTGTTTCAGATTCTGTGTCTCCCACTCTCTGACCCTCCCCCGTTCATGCTCTGTCTCTCTCTGTCTCAAAAATAAATAAACGTTAAAAAAAAATAAAAAAAAAATATTTCTCTCTGTCTCAAAAATAAACGTTAAAAAAAACAAAATTTTAAAAAAAAAGTCATTTTGTTGCCTTTTGTGTTAAATTCTTTCTTCCTTTCTTCTTTCTTTCTCTTTTTCTCTCCCTTTTTCTCTCTCTTTCCCTTCCTTCCTTCCTTCCAAAAACAAAGTGTTCCCATATACTCACCTGCCTCCTGCCGCAGCAACCCCAAAGTATCAAGGATTCGACAAGCCTCCAGTGAACACTGGATCATTGCTTCTTTTTTCTTTCCCGAATGAATGGCCTCAGCTACCAGTTGTTTTCCAGTTGAATCATCCACAGGTAATCTGTATTGGTTTGGAGTGAATCATAGCATAGTACTAAGCTCCAATTCTCATGAAAAAAACTAATATGCGGTGAAAATAGTCATTTCTTTTGACATGGCTTTTTAATCTCTCCATTCATTTTGTTATATCTTGCCAAGGTTGGACCTTAAATCTTTTCCTTATGCCTCTGACCCATCCCACCCCACCTGCCAATGATATATGTTATTAAACTATCAAGGCCCAAATTCAGGAGTAGCCTAAAAATAAGACTAAAGTTATTCTTTGGGTCTACTGTCTATTACCTAAAATTGGCCACTTTTCACAAAAGGACATTAATGAGAACAGAACATACCTCACCCTACAGAGCCAAGTGCTGTGCCCCTGTTCATCAAATTCATATTCTAATTCTTCTCCTGTGGGAGGAAGAAAGACAAAACAATTTTAACAGTATATGAAAATTACTAGTTAAGACAAAGGGAAAAGAGAGGAAAGGCTGATAAAAGAATATCAAGTTCCAGGGCACCTGGGTGGCTCAGTCAGTTTAAGTGTCTGACTCGATGTCAGCTCAGGTCATGATCCCGTGATTCATGAGACTGAGCCACACATCAGGCTCTGAGCTGTCCCTGCTTGGGATTCTCTCTCTCAAAATAAATAAACATTTTAAAAAAATAGAATATCAAGTTCCCATACCTCATTTAACACTAAATTTCAAAGCATTTCACTTCTCATTTCCAGGAATTATTATTTGATAATAAAATAAGGGGGAACTTGAAGCAAAGAAAAGCAAACTCAGACCAGAACAATCAGCTTGCCATAAATAGCTTTGTCCACTACATAGCAACTTTTACACTTATATTATAAGTGCAGATGTAAGTTGTCACTTTGGTTTGTAGAAGCACAAATATTGGGGTGCCTGGGTGGCTCAGTTGGCTAAGCATCTGACCTGAGCTCAGGTCATGATCTCACAGTTTGTGAGTTTGAGCCCCACATCAGGCTCTGTGCTGACAGCTCAGAGTCTGGAGCCTGCTTCGGATTCTGTCTTCCTCTCTCTCTACCCCTCCCCTGCTCATGTTTTGTCTCTGTCTCTCAAAAAAATGAATAAACATTTAAAAAAAATTTTTAGAAGCACAAATATCAAGAGCAGAATGCAACCAGTTCATATATATATTCACACACACACACACACACACACACACACACACACACGCACACACACACACACACACACACACACAGATGTTCTCTCAAAGCATTTCTACTGAAACAGTCCTCTATGGAAACACTCTTTAAATTATATAAGGTGAACATCCATGTTAAGAATTATAAAAGATGAGGGGCGCATGGGTGGCTCAATTTGTTAAGCTTCTGACTCTTGATCTCAGCTCAAGTCATGATCTTGTGGTTTGTGGGTTCAAGCCCCACATTGGGCTCTATGCTGATGGCATACAGCCAGCTTGGGATTCTGCGTCTCCTTCTCTCTGCCCCTCACCTGCCTGTGCGCACGCTCTTTCTCTCAAAATAAATAAATAAATAAATAAATATTAAAAAAAAAAAAAAAAAAAGAATTATAAAAGATCAGATGAAGTAGAAACAAAGAATTTTAATAAGTTAGGTCAATCTCCCCACCACCCAAGTCTAGGATCTTCTGAGAATAATGAGACCAGATGAGTCGGAAAAAAGTAGTCCCTTTTTTCCAAGATGGGAAGAAAGACTAACAAGATTTTTACTGTTTTCAAAATAAACCTGAAGCAACTGACCACAAGGGCAAGAACTGAGCAAGGAGAGCAGCAGATAAAACACAGCATTTCTAAGTACCTTGAAGATCTACAAGACAATGCTGCTGTGGAAACCTTTTACTGGCAGGGTCAGAATCTGTTTACATACCTTCTCGGTCAAAAAAACCTTGGAGAGCCTTTTTTGGATCCTTTATATAGAAGGCCTCCCTTTCCTGCTGAAACTCTAAGACAATGGGGTTCTCTTCAGCCTCATCCTCTACAGCATCTTCTCCTACAGGATACAGTAAAGAAAGAAAAGACAGACATAAGAAGAGACTATCCGAATGACACCCACTTTTCATTTGGCCTGCATGAAGACACAGTTATCAATGAAAAGAAAGGTGGGGGGTGGGGGACAAGGGGACATACAAAACCACCAATATAAATATCTTTAGGTTTCCTAAATCGTGTGACAAATTAAAACTTGTTTTCATGGCATCTTTTGTTTTTCCCCCATCACTATATCTCAAAAACAAAATTACCTACCACATTGTCCATGGGAAAAAATCTAAGCTTCTTGGCCTGGCGTTCCCATTCTCTATCACCTGGGTCTAATACTCTGTCTCCGATATAATTTCTTAATATTTACCATATCTGCCAGATGGACTGGCCTTCTCATTACCCCTTTAAAATCATCAATCCCTAGGGGCACCTGGGTGGCTCAGTCAGTTAAGAGTCCAGCTTTGGCTCAGGTCATGATCTCACAGCTTGTGAGTTTGAGCCCCACATCAGGCTCTGTGCTGACAGCTCAGAGCCTAGAACCTGCTTCGGATTCTGTCTCCATCTCTCTCTGCCCCTCCCCTGCTCATGCACTGCCACTGTCTCTGTCTCTCTCTCTCTCTCTCTCTCTCTCTCTCTCTCTCTCTCAAATATAAATAAACATTTAAAAATAATATGGGGCGCCTGGGTGGTTCAGTCAGTTAAGCGTCTGACTTCGGTTCAGGTCATGACCTCATGGCTTGTGAGTTCGAGCCCCGCGTCGGGCTCTGGGCTGATAGCTCAGAGCCTGGAGCCTGTTTCGGATTGTGTCTCCCTCTCTCTGCCCCTCCCCTGTTCACACTGTCTCTGTCTCTCTCAAAGATAAACATTAAAATAAATAAATAAATAAATAAATAAATAAATAAATGAATAAATAAATAAAATCATAAATCCCTACCCTGAATATTCGATATTCAGCTTCCTAAGTGCTAATTTTTCTTTCCTTCAAGTTCCAACTCAAGACCCGTCTGTTTGTAGACTTAAAAACTTTCCCGGGGAGCCTAGGTGGCTCAGTCGGTTAAGCATCCGACTTCGGCTCAGGTCATGATCTCACAGTTCGTGAGTTCGAGCCCCGCGTCGGGCTCTGTGCTGATGGCTCGGAGCCTGGAGCCTGTTTCAGATTCTGTGTCTCCCTTTCTCTCTGCCCCTCCCCTGCTCATGCTCTGTCTCTCTCTGTCTCAAAAATAAATAAAATAAATAAACATTAAAAAAAAAAAATTAAAAAAAAAAAAAACTTTCCCAAATTTTAAGTCAGTGTTGCTCAAAAGAAATATAATGAAAGCCATACATGAAAGTTTTCATTTTCTAGTAGCCACATTAAAAAGGAGCAACAAGTAAAATTATCATGTAATCAGTATAAAAATACTATGAATGTGGTATTTTATATTCTTGTTTCACACTAAGTCTTTGAAATCCAGTGAGTATTTTACATTTATAAAACAAGTCAGCTTGGACTAGCCATACTGTAAGTGTTCAATAACCACATGTGGGTAGTGGCTACAATACTGGACAGTGTGGGTCTAAGTCCTTAGTGATCACTCCCTTCTCTGAACCCTTACTCTAGCATACTTACGGTTTCTATAGCTTTTGTTTGGCACTTACAAAAGTAATTTCATAATATTTATCCAGTCTTCCCAACAACATATCAAGGCATTCTTTTTTTTATATTCCTAGCCCCTGAATACCCATTGTCCAAAATGTCTGGTATTATGGAAAGTTCAATTTATTCCTCTGGCTAAAGGATGAGGTTTCTCTGATTAGCTATTTCGCATTTCAGGGAATTTACACAAAGTACAAAAATTCGAAGGACTATCCTATATTGAACATTCCATGTTACTTGACTGAATATAGTTCCATCCTCTCCAATGATAATAGTCAAGGCCAGTACCATTTAAATGGTAAAAATAATAAATTAGTTGTAGGCTGAGGAAGAGTTTACAACAAGGGAGTGGACTGTAAAATGCATTAAAAGACTGGGCTCCTGGCTGGCTCAGTCCACAAAGCAGGCAACTCTTGATCTCTGGGTTGTAAGTTTGAGCCCCACTCTGAGTGTAGAGATTACTTAAAAGTAAAATCTTAAAAAAAAAAAAAAAGAAAAAAAGAAAGAAAAAAGAAAAGAAATCCATAGTGCCTGTAATTCACCTTTTTGACATCAGAAAAGTTAATGAATCTCTGTGGGTTTTGGCAGTCTTGTGTGCAAATTGTATTTGTCCCATCTATCTCAAAAAGTCATGAAAGGCATATGATAGAAAACAATTAAAGATACCACCAGTAATGAATTTAAAATATTAACCTCTGGCAGCAATCTTAATTTCTTACCCATTCCCCAGGTGCAGCCCATTTCATCATCTTGACTACTAGCATTTCTCTTCCTTTCATTGGCATCCATTTCTTCTTCCTCATCCGAGTCTTCTCCTAGCATCTTCTTCTCCAACATCATTTGTTGCTGCTTGCGCAATTCTTTCAATTGCGTTACTGTCAACTCGGATTCTGCCTCTCGGTCTTCCTCTGGTCCCTGATGAACCAAGAGAAAGAATTCTTTCAGAGTTCAGGATCGCTGAATTCATATCTCACTTTCAGAAATATGGCAATGTGGGGGCGCCTGGGTGGCTCAGTCGACTAGGCGTCCGACTTCCTCTCAGGTCATAACCTCTCAGTTCGTGGCTTCGGGTCCCGCGTGGGGCTGTGTGCTGACAGCTCGGAGCCTGGAGCCTGCTTCGGAGTCTGTGTCTCCCTCTCTCTATGCTCCTCCCCTGCTCAAGCTCTCGCTCTCTCGCAAAAATAAATAAACATTAAAGTAAAATAAAAGAAAAAAATACGGCAATGTGTACAGAGGCCTGGAAAGGGGCCAGATTCTCCCACTTTTGTAATCGCTTACTGGGAGAATCTCCTTCCTCCGCGAAAGCTTAAGGAGCTCTGGAACCCAGCCTGGTGCGCTCCGGAGATTTCAGTCCTAGGTTTCTCTACTTACCTGAAGAAGAAACAGCCGGGTGCTGCCTCCAAAGCGAAGAACATGCCCGACGTGGACGCGACAATAGGTGCGGGGTGGGATGCGGGTTTTGTTAAGAAAAGTGCCATGGGTGCTTCCCAGATCGTAAAGGTAGAAGCCAGGCCCGTGGCCGTCGCATTCTCCTTCGAGGCCCGACACCCTGTGCTGCAGCACGGCGTGGTACCGAGACACCGAAGGGTGCTCCAGGCACACGTCGCAGCTAGACAGCCTCCCGAAAAGGCAGTAGCTTGTCCCTTTCAAGCTCCAGGTGCCAAGGATGGTGCCGCTCTTCAGTGTCTCTAGGCTGTAGGGGGCCGTGGCGGGGCCGCCCCACGGCGGCTCTCGGTATGGGGGAGCCCGGGCCGGACCGCCAGGGGATGGAGCCGCCGTGGGCGGCCGCGGCTGCTCCTCCGGTGGACTCTTGGTGTCCCCGCTGTCCGGCCGCACTGGCGGGACGTCAGGCTCCACGGAATCGGGGTCTAGCAGCGCCGTGGGCCCTTCCTTCTTCACCTCCTCAGGGTCTGAAGGACTGGTGGCGGGGGCCCTGCCCCGCACAGCCGGGGGCACCGGCAGGGTTGGTTTCTTGAAATCGTCATTGAGCTCTTGCAAAGCCTGAGGCTCTGACTTAGAGGAGCTATCGGCCATCCTCAATCGGGTGCGGTCTCGGAATCTGTTCCTGGGAAACCTCCCCCTTCGGTCTCTAGGTTCCTCTCCACGCCTCGCTCTCCCAGCTCCCGGTGGCTTCTCTGAACCCCGATGGCGGATTTGTTCCTTCACCACCTGCCACGTTACGAAGAGATGAATATCAAGGGCAGGTCATAATAAGAAAAACAAAAACAAAAAACAAAAAACAAAACAGTAAAAGGCGGCCGAGGAGCTGTCAGCACGGGGACATCTTTAGAGGTTGCAACCGGATAGTAATGACTTCCTGTGGCACAGCCAGATTGAGCAGAAGCGCTTCCGGCAGCCTGGGACCACTAATCCAAAAGCCAGTCTTCCGGGCCTGGCGCGACCCTCGCCTCGGGCCTTTCCGAGTCGTATAGTCGCGCAGCCCAGCTCCTGCCAAGCGGCAGTGAATAGTGCCTCCGTCCAGGTCCAGACCTCCTCGTCTCCCGGCTGCTCCGGGCATCAGGAGACCCCAGGATCCTGTGATTGGCGCCTGTGCCTGCTGACCGTGACTGAGGAGCCCCGAGGGACCTGGACGTTCCTTGAGCTTGGTGCCTGTTCTTCGTCCTCTTTTCGGTGAAATTAAGGAACAGGGCGATTTTTTGTGTGTCCCCTCATTGATCCGTTTCTTTGTTCATTCTTTTGTTTGTTTTCCAAAACCAGTTATTGAGACTGCATAGTGTAGTGGTTAAGAGCCTGACTGTCCGGATTGTCTCCCTCGGTCATTTGTGATATTGGGAAAGACAGTGGGCCTTAGCTTCCACCTCTAAAAACTGAAGTAGTTGGGAAAACCGAATCAAACAATAAAGGCAAAGCCTGGCACATAGTAAGCGCTCACTAAATGCCGGGTATACTGTGTGCCAGACACGGTACAAAGATCATGGTTGTGGGAGATAGATGAGAGAATAAAATTGATTGAGATAAGTACTAGTTTAAATCCATGCCTAAATGCTGTGATGGAAACACCAGAAGTGCTGTGAGAATATAATAAAGGGAGATTTACTGGGGAGATGATGGGGAGTGGTAACTTAACCTATACTTAAGAATGAATAAAAGTCTGCCAAGAATGTGGTGGGTGGCAGGGCATTTCTGGCAGATCACAACTTAAAGGGTCAATTTGTGGAAATACATGGGATTCTCCAGAAACTGAGTAGCATGATATATGTTAGAACTAGGGTAATAATTTCCCTCTTTGTTATTCCACTGCACCAGGTCTGTGTCTCTAGAGCAGCCCTTTCTGCACATTTTTATATCAAAATAGTCTGTTTATATTTCTCTCCTTCACCTCAGGTCGGGGATCTGGCAGTGGTCTTTGTCTTCTTCCATAATGCGTGGCATTTGGTAAACATTTGTTCAACCTGAAGAGACATATGGGCAATGAATCTGGAAAGGTGTGTTGAAGTCAGATTGCAAATTTTGAGCAATGGTAGACCAAAGAATTCTGGCTGACTTTTTCCAATAGGTAATGAGAAGCCATTAGATCTGAGTTGTAATAAGAGTAAGTCTAGCAGCACTGGAGAATAGATTAGACACAAGGAGAGACTGGAGTAAGGGATGCCAATTAGGAGGCAGCAGAAATCACTCAGATTCTTCCCTATGTATGTCAGAAGTTCAATACCTAAAACCATTTAGACTACTGGTCAATAAATTTTTCCACCAGGATCCATTGAAATATTGCTCATGTTTTTGACATACACAGAATAAGAACCACCTCTTCCTATCTTTACTCCCTTTTCTCCTACTGATTCAGGACAGATGTGTCAAGATACTCTGAGAAATATTCCAGGTGTCATTTAAGTATCTTGCCTTGCAAATTGCTCAAGATTGGGCACGATGATAGTTCTAGTAATGAGTTAGTGGGGTGAGATGGAAAACACAGACACTAGAGCTCCCAATACTATTGCAGCTGTTAGTCTCCTAATGACCCAAATGCCACCTATGGCTCAGTCCAGTAGGAATTGTCATTGTGTGTGACTGTGGTGACTGGCATCTAACAGTTGTATCTCTCTTAATTTCTTCAGGGAGAACGTCTTTGGTCCTACAGCGTTGCTGACACTGACATATTCTAAGTCGTGTTGAACAGCCTACTTTTTATGTCAATAACTGGCCAGACTTCATATTTTTCTACTACAGAAGCCTATAAGAGATTTAAGATTTAAGAACACTGCTTTCGGTTATCACTACATTTAACGTGAAAGTTCTTTCTTATTCCAAAATGTTGAGATACTGGGGAGAGATACCAATCTCATCAAGCCAGACCAACAGGAGTTCCTTTGATTTGCTCCCACGGGAGTTCCGTCTTGTGGAAGTCCATGACCCACCCCTGCATCAACCCTCAGCCAATAAGCCCAAGCCCCCCACTATGCTGGACATCCCGTCAGAGCCATGCAGCCTCACCATCCATACCATTCAGCTGATCCAGCACAACCGACGTCTGCGAAACCTCATTGCCACAGCTCAGGCCCAGAGTCAGCAGCAGACAGAAGGTGTAAAGACTGAAGAGAATGAACCTCTTCCCTCTTGCCCTGGGTCACCTCCTCTTCCTGATGACCTCCTGCCTTTAGACTGTAAGAATCCCAATGCACCATTCCAGATTCGGCACAGTGATCCAGAGAGTGACTTTTATCGGTAAGACAAGGCTTTGCTCTATCTTACTTTTCTCAAAACATCTGCACAACACTGTTCAGCATGTAATAGCATTCCTGTGAAGAAACTGAGGATAAGAGTAATTGACATGGCCAAAGTTGCTCAGGTAATTAGTAGGAAGTCTAAGACTTGAACTGATCTTCAAATCCAGAATCTGTATCTTTTATTTATTTTTTTTTTAAGTTTATTTATTTATTTATTTTGAGAAAGACAGAGCACACGCAGGGGAGGAGCAGAGAGAGAATCCCAGGTAGGCTTCATGCAGTCAGTGTACAGAGCCTGACAACGGGGCTCGAATTCAAGAATTTGAGTTTAACCGACTGAGCCAAACAGCCTCCCCTGCATCTTTTATTTTTGAGGTAACAAATATTTATTGAGTGCTTATTCTATACCAGCCACTTTGCTAGGAGCAAGGAACTACCCCAGTATGTGAAAGAAACCATGGCCTCACAATCCACAGAGTGTAGTCTTTCTATTTCATTTAAAATGTATATTATGGATTTAGCTCAGTGTTTTAAAATTTAGGTTCATGGACTTATTCTCATATTCTCAGGAATCCATTAAGTTTTATGTAAGATGTTTAAATTGTGTACAGTTGACCCTTGAACAACACCGGTTTGAACTGTGCAGGCCCACTTACATGCGGATGTTTTTACAGAACAGTACTGTAGATGTATTTTCTCTTCCTTATGGTTTTCTTGGTAACATTTTCTTTTCTGTAGCTTACTTTATTGTAAGAACATAGTATATAATACATATACAAAATATGTGTCAATTGACTCTATGTTATCACTAAGGCTTCCAGTTAATAGCAGGCTATTAGTCATTGGGGTGCCTGGCTGGCCTAGTCAGAAGAGCACGTGACTCTTGATCTCAGGGTCGTGAGTTTGAACTCTGTGTTGGGTATAGAGATTACTAAAAAGAAGTTAATAAATAAATATAAAAAAAATAGTAAACCATTAATCATTAACTTTTGGGGGAGTCAAAGCTATATGCAGATTCTCTACTTCATGGCGGGGGCGGGGGGTTGGCACCCCTAACTCCCACATTGTTCATGGATCAACTGTATTTTCACTTTGATAACATCATTTAAGAAATAATATAAAAATGTTCTTGATCCTTGTTATTCAAAACCTGGGCGGAGACTAACAGCATCAACATCACCTGGGAGCTTGTTAGAAGTTCAGAATCTCAGGGCCTACATAGCCTGCTGAATCAGAATCTTCATTTTAACAAGATCTCCAGAAGATTCGTGTGTATATTTAAGTTTGAGAAGCCCTATTCCAAGACCTCTGAATGACTGCCTTATAACCTAATGCTACTACTAGGTTTCAGTGTGTAAGTTTGCATTTGGCGCGAAATAATTACTTTTTGTTTTCATTTTGAAGTTTGTCAGACCAAAGAAAAGTTTAAATGATAGTACAGGAGGGGCGCCTGGGTAGGTCAGTTGGTTAAGCATCCGACTTCGGCTTAGGTCATGATCTCATTGTTTGTGGGTTTGAACCCCACAGCAGACTCTGTGCTGACAGCTCAGAGCCTGGAGCCTGCTTCAGATTCTGTGTCTCCCTCTCCCTCTGCCCCTCCCCCACTCACACTCTGTCTCCCTCTCTCAAATATAAATAAACATGAAAAAAATTTTAAATAGTACAAAAAATGCCCAAGTACTCCTTACCAGGATTTACCAATTGTTAACATTTTGCTACATTTATTTTCTCTCACATATGTATAAGTGTGTATACACACATAAATATATATATAATATATACACATACACACTTTTTTTGTCAAATATTTTAAAGCTGCACATATCCCAATATTTTACCCCTTAATTCTTAAGCATTCTTTCACCTCTAAATTCTTCACCTTATCCTAAGAATAAGGAAAATTTCCTATGTGATTTCAATACTATTATCACACCAAAGTAAATGAACACTAAGTAAATAATATAAGCCCAGTTTAGATTACTCCAGTTCTCCAAAATACCTTTTGTAGATATATTTTTCCCTAATCCAGAACCTAACAAAGATTCATGCATTGCCTTTGGTTGTTTTTTTTTTTGTTTATTTTTTTATTTTTAAAAAAAATTATTTTTTCAACGTTTATTTATTTTTGAGAGAGAGAGACAGAGCACGAACAGGGGAGGGGCAGAGACAGAGGGAGACACAGAATCTGAAACAGGCTGCAGGCTCTGAGCTGTCAGCACAGAGCCCGAAGCGGGGCTCGAACTCACGGGCCGTGAGATCATGACCTGAGCCGAAGTCGGACGCTTAACCGACCAAGCCACCCAGGCGCCCCTGCCTTTGGTTGTTTAGTGTCTTTTAAACCAGAATAGCTTCCTCTTTAAAAAAAAAAAAAAAAAAGCAATTTAAATCTTTTTTAAGAGTTCAGGTCATTTAGAATATAGGATGTCCCACTCACTGGATTTGCTGATTATTACCTCGAGATTAGATTCAGGTTAAATATGTGTTTAGCCAAAAAAAAAAAAAAACCAACCCCATAAATAATACTGCATATTACTCATTGCATGTGCTTATTGATGATAATAGTTACTACTATTTTAATTGTCCCAAATTAATGAGAAAAGAACAGAAATAGGCTTAATAAGTAAGGGTTGCAGTTGGGCCAGATGGAGACCAGATGATGTCCTGGGGCACTGTATAATCGAAGGTTCTAAAGTCCTAGGAATAGTGAAAACTGCCATTACATGCATGGCACAAGAAAACTTGCTCTGTGGTGATCAGTACCCTATTGACATTTTGAAGGCAGTTTAGCTTTAACAAAATTATGTTGTTCATCATATTAAATTGATGCTGTTACTTATTTTTAACTTAATTTTTTTTTTTTTAATTTAGAGAGTGAGAGAGAGAGAGAGAGAGAGAGTAGGGGGGTGGGGCAAAGGGAGAGAAAGAGATAGAGAATCTCACACAGGCTCCACACTCAGCACAGAGCCTGATGCAGGACTCAATCCCCTGAGACCATGACCTGACCTGAAATCACGACTCGGATGTTCAACTGACTGAACCACTCAGGTGCCCGATGCTATTATTTAGAATTCTGTAGTTGTGTGTAAAACTTCTAATTTTTTTTTTCTTTTTCAAGTCTTTTTTTTTTTTAATTTTTAAATATTTATTTAGTTTTGAGAGAGAGACAGAGTATGAGCAGAGAGAGGCAGAGAGAGAGGGACACACAAAATCCGAAGTAGGATCAGGCTCCCAGCCCAGAGCCCAATGTGGGTCTTGAACTCACGAACCGTGAGATCATGACCTGAGCCAAAGTCAGACGCCTAACTGACTAAGCCACCCAGGTATCCCTCAAGTTTTTGTTTAAATTCCAGTTAGTTAACATACAGGGTAATATTAGTTTCAGGTGTAGGATTTAGTGATTCATCACTTACATACAACACCCCGTGCTCATCACAAGTGCCCTCCTTAATACCTATCACCCATTTAACCCATCCCCCTGCCCACCTCTCCTCCAGCAACCCTCAGTTTATTCTCTATAGTTAAGAGTCTGTTTTCCGGTTTGCATCTCTTTTTTTCCCCTATATTCATCTATATGTTTCGTAAATTCCACATATGAGTGAAATCATACGGTATTTGTGACCTCTTTCACTCAACATAATACTTTCTAGTACTATTCATGTCATTGCAAACAGCAAGATTTCATTTTTTATGGCTGAGAAATAGTCCACTATAGATATGTAATATATCTATATTATGTATGTATATAATACATGTATATCATGTGTATATATTTTATATATATATATATAAAATACATATATGTCTTCTTTATCCATTCCTCAGTCGATGGACATTTGGGCTCTTTCCATAATTTGGCTATTGTTGATAATTCTGCTATAAACATCAGGGTGCATGTATCCTTTTAACTCTTCAAATCAGTATTTTTGTATCCTTTGGGTAAATACCTAGTAGTGCAATTGCTAGGTCGTAGGGTAATTCTATTTTTAACTTACTGAGGAACCTCTATACTATCTTCCAAAACGGGCTGCACCAGTTTGCATTTCCATCAACAGTGTTCAGAGTGTTCCCTTTTCTCCATATCCTCGACAACATCTCTTGTTTTCTGTGTTGTTAATTTTAGCCATTCTGACAGGTGTGAGGTGATATCTCATTGTACTTTTGTATTTCCCTGATGATGACTGACATCGAGCATCTTTTCATGTGTCTGTTAGCCGTCTGTATGTCTTCTTGGGAAAAATGTCTATTCATGTCCTCTGCCGATTTTTAACTGGATTGTTTGGTTTTGGGTGTTGAGTTTTATAAGTTCTTTATATAGATTTTGGATGGATACTAACCCTTTATCAGATGTCATTTGCAAATATGCAATATTCTGAAATATTCTCCCATTCTGAAGGTTGCCTTTTAGTTTTGTTGTTTCTTGTTGTTGTGCAGCAGCTTTTTATCTTGATGAAGTCCCAATAGTTTATTTTTGCTTTTGTTTCTTTGCCTCAGGAGATGTATCTAGTAAGAAGTTGCTACGGCCAATGTCAAAGATGTTATACTGCCTGTGTTCTCCTCTAGGATTTTGATGGTTTCCTGTCTCACAGTTAGGTCTTTTCATCCACTTTGAATTTATTTTTGTATATGGTGTAAGAAAGTGGTCCAGTTTTCCCAACACCATTCGTTGAAGACACTGTCTTTTTTTCCATTGGATATTCTTTCATGTTTTGTCAAAGATTCGTTGACCATCTAGTTGTGGATCCATTTCTGGGTTTTCTGTTCAGTTCCATTGATCTCTGTTTCCATTTTTGTGCCAGTACCATACTGTCTTCATCACTACATCTTTGTAATATAACTTGAAGTCTGGAATTGTGATCCTCTGGCTTGGCTTGGCTTTTCTTTTTGAAGATTGCTTTGGCTATTGAGGATCTTTTTTAGGATTTTAGAATTATTTTGTTCTAGCTCTGTGAAAAATGCTGGTGGTATTTTGATAGGGATTGCATTAAATGTGTAGTTTGCTTAGCGTAGTATAGGCATTTTAATAATATTTGTTCTTCCAATCTCAAACTTCTGATTTTAATTGTTAGGAAGAGCTGTAACCATCAGAAGCTTATAACTAGTTTGTTTTATACATACTTAAGAAACTGTTTAACAGAAATAATTTGCATCAGCTATGGGGGTGCTAAAAAAATTATTGTCCTTTGAAATAAGTCCATGCATTACTCAAATAAAGCAATACTGGTTTAGCTATTTATTAGGTACTTCTGAGCCTTTAGCTTTTGGCCTAGGGAGCCTGGCCATGGGAAATGATGGTGGAAATAGTAAATGAAAAGTTATTTCGCAGTTGGTTTTATTTTCCAGCTATTATGTGGGTTGCAGTAGTTGCTTCTGAGCAGATGATAGTAAAGTGGGTGGATAGCTCCTCAAGCCCCCTTGTACAGCACATGGGGACACATGCCAAGTATGTACCTTATTTTATCCATTTACTTCCTTTGTCAGAGGGAGACAGAAGATAGGAATTTTATATTTTTCTAAGTAATTAGAAGTTTGCTAGAAGTTATTTTTAGGAGACCAGGCAGCTTTTTTAAGTTGTTTTTTTTTTTTTTTCTTTTCAGATTAAGATCTCTACAGGGGTGCCTGGGTGGCTCAGTGGGTGAAGCATCCGACCCTGGATTTTGACTCAGGTCATGATCCTAGAGTCGTGGGATCGAGCCCCGCATCAGGCTCCATGCTAAGTGTGTAGGCTGCTTGGTATTCTCTCTTTCTCCCCCTGCCCTTCTCCCTCACTCGTGCTCTCTCTCTCGCTCTCTCTCTGGCTCTCTCTCTCAGACAATTACTTAATTTAATTTAATTTAAAAAAAGATTTCTACAGCAGTGATTAGGACAAAATGGTGTATTATGAAGAACATATTATATATGCTGCCAAAGCAAGCACAGTATTATGAAGAACATAGGCTCTGAAGTTAGAAGCTCAACCTCTTTTTTTTTTTTTTTTTTTTTTTTCAACGTTTTTTATTTATTTTTGGGACAGAGAGAGACAGAGCATGAACGGGGGAGGGGCAGAGAGAGAGGGAGACACAGAATGGGAAACAGGCTCCAGGCTCCGAGCCATCAGCCCGGAGCCCGACGCGGGGCTCGAACTCACGGACCGCAAGATCGTGACCTGGCTGAAGTCGGACGCTTAACCGACTGCGCCACCCAGGCGCCCCTAGAAGCTCAACCTCTTGATAATACCTGTACAACTTCTGGCAGGTCAGCCCCTCTGAACCTCAATTTCCTCACCTGTCAAATGGGAATAATAGGGACCCTACCCATTTCTTTACACAGGGTAGGATAAAAATGCTTTGGAGACTGTATGTATTTTAAATTGTTTTTATAAAATTGAGTTGCTTTCCCAGTTTCACAAATGGTCTATTTTAGTTGTAGAAGAATCTCCTAATTGGGACTGTGAATTTCTGAAAGTCCATTTATCACCCAGCATATGAGGAAACTATGTTGTGGGGAAATAACTAGAGCACCACTGAGCAGTATCTCAGCTCTAGTGTTAAATTTTATTATCTCCTACAAATGATCAATATCAGGATGGTAAAAGGAAGCTTCCTATTTACCTGACACTCTTTTATATTGTTTGTTATAGACATGTATTGCCTATTAAAGCTTTGTGTACTTGGAGGAGCTCAGAGATGACTGTGAGTTGTTGAGACCTGCGCTGGCCGCAGCAAGATGAAACTGGGCTCTGTAATCTGCATAGAATCCCCTAGAAAGCTGGGCCAGCGGCTTGACCGAAATTATAAAACTCCTAGGGAAACAGGACAGGTGACCCCTGTGCGAGAGCACTGATAACATTGCCATGTGTCCCCTTTCAGTGGGAAGGGGGAACCTGTGACGGAACTCAGCTGGCACTCCTGTCGGCAGCTCCTTTACCAGGCAGTGGCCACAATCCTGGCCCACGCAGGCTTTGAGTGTGCTAATGAAAGTGTCCTGGAGACCCTCACTGATGTGGCACACGAGTACTGCCTTAAATTCACCAAGTTGCTGCGCTTCGCTGTGGATCGGGAGGCCCGGCTGGGGCAGACTCCTTTCCCTGACGTTATGGAGCAAGTATTCCATGAAGTGGGCATTGGCAGCGTGCTCTCCCTCCAGAAGTTCTGGCAGCACCGCATCAAGGACTATCACAGTTACATGCTACAGGTGAGGTGACCCCATGAGAAGTGGGTAAAAGTGTATAATGTAGGGGTGTTAGCAGGATCCCACAACACTTACCCTAGAGAGCAGGGTACAGGGTCTTGGAACAGAGTGGACTTGACATGCTCTCCTCCTGGCCCTGGCTGTGTTCCATCGGCCTCATCGCTGACCTGGCCAGACACAGGGGCCTTCTTTAGCCAATGAGTGGCTCCATTTATTGATCACACTTCCTCTGGAAGAAATTATACACGGGTATGTAGAGTCTGAGAGAATGTGGTTAGCATGCTCTATTCATCAGATATTTATTGAGTCCTATTTTGAGTCAGGCACTGTGGGATACAACAGTGAACAAGTTCTTTCAGCTTGTATTCTTGAGAGGGAAACAAAAACAAGTAAATAAATAATGATCAAAACAATTTCAGCTGGCATTAAGTGCTGTGGAAAAACAGAACCAAACAGAATGAGATGATACTGCCCAAGGGTGGAAGAGGGGGCAGAGATACCATTTTGGGTTAGAACCAGAAATACCTAATCTCTTTAATCTATGTGGCCTTAAGTCATTTGTTCACTGTTTTGTTTTTCCCAAATCTAAAATATGATAAGGACTTTTTTTTTTTTTTTTCAACGTTTTTTATTTATTTTTGGGACAGAGAGAGACAGAGCATGAATGGGGGAGGGGCAGAGAGAGAGGGAGACACAGAATCGGAAACAGGCTCCAGGCTCCGAGCCATCGGCCCAGAGCCTGATGCGGGGCTCGAACTCACGGACCGCGCGAGATCGTGACCTGGCTGAAGTCGGACGCTTAACCGACTGCGCCACCCAGGCGCCCCTGATAAGGACTTTTTAACACCCAACAAAAAAGTCTTTGCTAAGCGATTCAGATTTCCTACACCATTCATTATCCACCTAGGGTGCATATGTCAACAGTTTTTACAGACAAAAATATAATCTTTTGTCCCCATTCTGATTTATCTCTAACAAAACCTCTTTTGCCTTTGTGTAGCTTAATTAATGACACACAAAGTCTCTGCAAACAACTTTTCTTTACATGTCTCTGTCATTTACAAATGCAAACTCAACACCTTACACAAATTCCTTCCATGTGTCAACTATGCTCAAAAAAAAAAAAAAAAGAAAAAGAAAAAAATTTCCTTCCATCGGCAGTGGTTGCTTTATTCATATTCACATGATGTTGTTTTTTCCACGGGATGCCACAAGCTGACTATCCACCAAAAATGACTCTTGCTTGCCAACAGATTAGTAAGCAACTATCTGAGGAGTATGAAAAGATTGTCAATCCTGAGAAGGCCACAGAGGACACTAAACCTGTAAAGATCAAGGAAGAACCTGTAAGTGACATCACCTTCCCCGTCAGTGAGGAGCTGGAGGCTGACCTTACTTCTGGAGACCAGTCACTGCCCATGGGAGTCCTCGGGGCTCAGAGTGAGCGTTTCCCATCTAACCTGGAGGTCGAGGCTTCGCCACAGGCTTCAAGTAAGAGAAATCAACCGACTCTGATTCTGGGAGATCTGCCAATCTCAGCACTCTGCATTTTGGAATCAAACTCTGGAGATGAGAGGGAAAAAAAGTGTGGGTGGCAGGAGATTGGAAAGTCTAAAAACAAATACAGCCTCATTGATCTAGTGATACCAACATTCTTTTCTTTGTAATCAGTGAAGGGAGGACTAACACAACTGTACAGGCATTATTTAAAATCATTCCAAGTTAGGATATAGATTCAGTATGTGTTATCCTATTGATTGCCAGAGTTAATTTAGCTGACCCATATGGGTGGGCAGATGCCCCCTTTATCACTTAATATGCTGTACTGTTTTTTCCTGATGCTTCTACTCATTAGACAACTTCCAGATTAAATAGAGGAATGTTAATTGCTCAAGGCTGTTTGAATAGTTGGGCTTCCTTGCTAGAGTGCTCCCAATAAATTGTAGCTGAAAGGGATTGAAATAGGGCTATCCAGTTAGAGGTGCCTGCTTCTTCTTCCAGACTCTGTGATCACCTTAGGAACCAGGATAAGCAATTCTTAAGTTAGGTAGATTGCAAATTAGTCGAGATACTCAGTGTTGTTGTTTTTTTTTTACAAATATAAATGGCCATTTCATCAATGCACAAATCCTAGACAGAATTAGGCCACATCGTTTTAAGTGTTGAGCAGAGAACTTTTCACCATGGAAGAAGTAATAACCACAAACAGTTGCTAGAACACAGACAGGAGGGCCGAAGAGAAATTGTTGCAGACTTAGGAACCATGTCTCTTTTCAGCATTCTGGGAACTGCTGCCAGCATTTTGTAGTGATCATTAAGTTCATAATATGAGAGAGGACCAGGGACTCAAAAGGCAGGAAAATAGGACAGCTTTATAGAAGGAAGGAAAGAAACAATACCTGAACAAGAAACCATGGTTGTTGCCTGCCTTTGGGCCATGAGACAGGGAATCTTTGTACCTGTGTAGTTTTACTTCCCTGGTTTAGGGAAAATGGGAGGGTGGGTGAGGTGGGGTAGTTTTACTTCCCTGGTTTAGGGAAAATGGGAGGGTGGGTGAGGTGGGGTAAAGGAGAGTAGAGGAAGTGGAAAGGAAAATATTCAGAATTGGTAGTTTGTTTTTTCATTTTTATTTTTGAGAGAGAGAGAGAGAGAGAGAGAGCTAGAAGGTGATTGGGGAGGGATAGAGAGAGGGAGAGAGAGAATCCTAAGCAGGCTCAATGTGGGGCTCGAACCCACAAATCATGAGATCATGACCTGAGCCAAAATTAAGAGTCAGCCACTTAACTGACTAAGCCACCACCCAGGCACCCCTGGAGCTGGTAGCTTTTTGAACAGAAGATAACAACCATATTCTCCAGCCAGGCAGAATCAGAGTAAAAACTGAGCTTAAAGGCTGCCCTGGGTAAAATACTTGTTTTGCTGTGTTCCAGCCTTGGCTTACTACTAGTTGTGTGTTCTTCCATTGCTAGGCACGGAGGTAAATGCTTCCCCTCTTTGGAATCTGGCCCATGTGAAAATGGAGCCTCAAGAGAGTGAAGAAGGCAACGTCTCTGGGCATGGTGTGCTGGGCAGTGATGTCTTCGAGGAGCCCATGTCCGGGATGAGTGAAGCTGGAATCCCCCAGAGCCCCGATGACTCAGACAGCAGCTATGGTTCCCACTCCACTGATAGCCTCATGGGGTCCTCCCCTGTTTTCAACCAGCGTTGCAAGAAGAGGATGAGGAAAATATAAAAGGAAAAGGGGAGATGTTCTGTCCAGATCCATAAGACCCAACAGAAAACCTTGATGTATTCAAATATTTCCATAAAAGGTGATTTGACTCTTACTCTCAACCACAGAGCAATTTCTGGATTTCAGTGGAGATGGATTTAACGAAACAAGTTTGCATTTTACTTTTACATCCAGTTTTGTAGTTTTCCACAACGAAGCCATCTTTTACAGACCGTTCATGACACTGGGATGATAATCAGGAGACAGAGCACTGTCCCGGTCATCCTTACCATTGCACAGCAAAGAAGTACATACTGGTTGGCCCTGTACTGCACGGATATTGTACAGATTGAGATTGTTATCAGACCTCCAAGCTGTGCTTGCAAAGACTCACAAGTAAATATATGCTGATATATCAGTTTTTTCACTGAACTTGCTTCACTTTGGGGTCGAATCACTGGGAACCCGGTACTAAAACCTAACAGAAAATAGCTAATCCCCTTTTTAGTGGTCTTTTTTGAACAGTTTTTGCTGCCCATGAGGTCTCCTGAACCCAGGGGTGTGTGGTGCTTCTTTGGCAGCCGTGTTTCATCCACATTGCTTTTTTTTTTTTCCTTTAGGGAAAAAAAAATTTTTAACATTTATTTATTATTGAGAGACAGAGAAAGATAGAGCATGAGTATGGAAGGGGCAGAGAGAGGGAGAGACACAGAATCCGAAGCAGGCTCCAGGCTCCAAGCTGTCAGCACAGAGCCCAACACAGGGCTCGAACTCACAAACCACAAGATCATGACCCAACCCAAAGCCAGATGCTCAACCGACTGAGCCACCCAGGTACCCCTCCTTTTTCCTTTTAATCTCTGCCCCCAAAATGGGGCTCGAACTCACGACCCCAAGATCACGGGTCGCATGCTCTACCAAAAGCAGGCACCCTTCTCCTTCTTTAGACTTACTCCATCTACCCTCATCCTTTTTTTGTCATTTTCTCATTTCCATGCAGCTTTTAAAAATATTTCACCATGTACTTTTCAGTTGTTTTCTTATCTTTACTGGGAATGAAGTAAACATGACCTGTCCAAGGACAGACTTGCACGGATTCCATTTGTTGCATCTACTTGGCCATCAGAGGACAGCAGTCCTTCCTTTGCCAGAATTCCACATCTGCATTGTGTTGCTACTGGACGGGCAGCCTCCAAAATAACAATAGTATACACATCTTTCTCCTTTACATCATGTCCTCAACTTTACATTATTACTCACCCATCACAGTATTGCCCTGCCTGGCATCTAAAAGTCTCAGTATTTATTAAGGGAATGATTACCACTGGAATAATTAGGAGTAATTGGCAAATGTGTGGTTTTTGCCTTGGTAATGGGTGCTGGTATGTTAAATCCTGCTGAAATTTGTTTTTTGGGTACAGTCTTTTGAAATTTACCACACTCTTTTAATAGGGACCAAAATCAAGGCATGGCTTTAATTAGTACATTATTGAATGCCTTAAATGTCCCAGGTGCTGAGAATAAAAATGAATGCAACAGCAGTAAAATGAGGTTATAAACTATCAGGTAACTTACAAATTTGCTAACTGTACAACCCTTAGCATGCTTATCTAAACTCCTATTCCAGACTCAGTTACCTTCACTTTCCCCTATTTATGAAAGTAGACATCAAGCAGTTTCCATAAAGTAGCCATCTAGTATTTAATCCATTCAATTAGCAAGCATTTATTGAGCAACTGTTATGTACTGGTTCCTGTGCAAGAGATACAGAGATGAGTAAGACTGTGTCCCTGTCCTTATGGAGCTTTCAGTCAAGTTATTTTTTAAAGAAGTACTCAAAGGCACGAAGCAGAAAAACCAAATATATTCAGTTTGCTTTGTAAATGTTTTCCTCTTGAACAGGTTCAAAAATTTTTTTTAACATTTTATTTTTTACATTCATCATGCCACGAATTCATAGGGAATGGGCTCCAGCAGCTCATGCTTCTTTCCATTGGTTCAAAGTGTACTTCTCTGGGTGGGGCAGGCTGGCACTTCAGCTGAATCCAAATACCTTTTTCTTTGGCTTCCTTCTTTTCCTGATCATTTTCCTTCGCACGTTTCAGGAAGCTCTCTGAAGAATTAATATGTACAATCCCCTTTCGCAAGAACCTTGCCCTTGTTTACAACAATGGCAGCAGCATACTGGGCAACACTGTAGACTTTTCCAGTTTTGCCATGCTAAAATTTGTGGGGCGTTCCTTTTTGAATAGTGCCTATTCCCTTGAGGTCCACAATATCACCTTTCTTATAGATTTGCATGTTATGTGGCCAAAGAACAACTCCATGCTTTCTAAAAGGCCTAGAGAACATATGGCAGGTACCACTCCTCTTTCCCTTTGTGTTGGTCATTTTGAAAATTACTGGAAGATGGCAGTTCTGCTATGTTCAAATTATAGACCTATATAGGTCTATACTCTATAGGTATAGAATACTGAAATTGATACTTAATGGCAAAATAAAATATTTTTACTTTTAGAACGTTTAAATTGGAGAATAAGCACCAGATGGTCAAGGTTAGGGTACTCTTAATAAAGCAGGTCATTTTGTGGATACCTGAGATTTTCCTGGCCTAGAACTGTCATAGGCTATTTGAGTTAGAGCAGTGGTTCTCAAACTTAAATGCATGGGAATCCCCTGGAGGACTTATTAAAACAGATTTCTGGGTCCCACCCCCACAGTTTCTGATTGAGGTCTTGAGTGTTGTATTTCTAACAATTTCCCAGGTAATGCTGATGCTTCTGGTCCACTGGCCACACTTGAGAACCACTAAATCAGAATGCAGATTAGGCAGGGATAAAATTCCTTAAAGGAAATGCACTATGTTTTATATTAATAGGAAGAATGTGCAAGCAGGGCAAAACTTACCATGGCTACTATGTATGGAATGTGCACCTGACCCAAATCCATGGCCTTTGATGAAATCACCAAGGATACTTTAAGTTTAAAGTACAATACAGGGGCACCTGGGTGGCTCAGCTGGTTAAGAGTCCTACTCTTGATCTCAGTTCAGGTCTTAATCTCTGGGTTGGGAGTTCAAGCCTCGCACTGGGCTCCATGCTGTGCATGAAACCTACTTTAAAAATATATAAATTTTAAAAATAAAGTACAATACAAACAGCCTGGCTCTGTACCTGGTTACTAGGTATGTATACACAGGAGGCTTTAGTAAACATCCCTCTTTACTGAGACAGGTTTGGACAGGTGGCTTTAAACCTCTGTGTTGAACAAAAGTGAACCTATGTGCAATTATATAATTTTCTTATTTGAAATTATGATAGGGTTACAAAATTAAAATTAAAAACTCTTTATCCAAGTCACCATCAAAAGCAAGATTCTTACTCATTAATCTTTTGTTTTGCTCAATTTCTTCAACAAACTGGTGTCCTAAAATGTTAGCTACCCCACGTGAGACACATTTCATACCCAACATTGATTGATTGCCAAGGAGACTTCCACTGCCACTCTGGGCAAGCTCATGTTTTCTCTCTCCCTTTCTGCTAAAAGGAGGGGAACTCATGGTGTAGGATCAAGGGCAAGATGCTGGGAGAGTAAAGTATAGATCCAGCCTAATAGAGATTTGAAGTGAATTTTAAGTTCTGTTTCATCCATCAGCAGCAAAAGTACGTAAGTTCAAACAATAAAACTGGAAGCTTTAGGCTTGAAGGGGTATCAGCATCCAAAGACAGTCCATATCCTTCCTTGCATAAATCCAAGGAAAAGGCCAAGGGGAATTGGCATCTACCTGCCAGGTCCAAGAGTCTCCTAACCCTGGCTTCATCTGAGTCAAATTTCCCTATTAGAGAAACTCTGCTACTCTGAACAAAATTGTCCTTTATGGTAGCCCCCAATCAGAGGTAAGAATAGTTCCTTCACAGAGTTCCAAACGTTTGAACTTCTAGAAACTATTTGTTGTTTCTCTTCCAGTATTGTGCCATTGATTCTTGCATAAAATTCTGGAATGCTGGCTCTTCACGGCTTTCCTCCGTAACTGCAAGGAAAAAAGGTCAATTCTTTTTAGCTTTTCCATTATATAGGTGGTTAGAGCTGCTGTCACCAGTCCATCAGAAATAGTACTCTGTTTCTAACAAACTAAGTGTTCACTAATCCCAGTAAGGAAATACCTCCCAGAAGCATGCTCTATTTATCATGTTGCCCAAATGCACAATTTCTCTCATCTGTAAATGAGAATACCTCATTCATAAAGTAACTAGAATGAGGTCCCATTCCTAGGTATTTTTAACCAAGAGAAATATATATAGCAGCTTTATTAATAACTAAAATCTGGAAATAACCCAAAAGTCAATTAGCTAATGAATGAACAAATTGTGGTATGGCCACATAATAGAACATTATTCAGCAATAAAAGAACATATTTCTGATACATGGATGGATCCCAAAAGCATTACACTGACTGAAAAAAGTCAAATGCAGCAAGCTATTAAATACTATGATTCCAATTATACAACACTCTGGAAAAAGCAAAATTATAGGAACAGAAATCAGATTACTGATTGCCAAAAACTAAGTGTTCAGGAAGAGGACTGAATAAGGAATAAGGAACAAACAAGCATAAGGAACTTTTGGGGGTGATGGAAGTGTTCTGTATCTTGATTATGATGCCTGTTACAAGTGCACATATATTTGTTAGAACTCATCAAACCAGACACGTAAAAAGGTTGGACTTTATGGTTTGTAAATTACACCTCAATAAATCTGAGTCAGTGAGGTACACTGGATGGTAAAGAGAGGTTTGCTCTTGGTCACTGATTTGACCTCAAAGAGTTGTTTCAAGAAATCGATTTCTGTTCACAGAAATCTATGCCAGGTGGAGAGCCCTTTTGGGTTTCCAGGGCCATTCTATCCTCTGGTACAGTCCCTTCTAACTGGTTTCAGTCTGCTGAGGCCTCTCCTTATGTACTCTTTGTTTCCCCCTCCTTCGCCCCCCTGGTAGTCTTTTATTTTTTTAAGTTTATTTATTTTAAGAGAAAGGGGAGAGTGAGTGCACACACATGCACATGAGTGGGGGAGGGGCAGAAAGGGAGAGAGAGAATCTCAAGCAGGCCCCGTGCTGTCAAGATAGAGCCTGAAGTAGGGCTCGATCTCGCAAACTGTGAGATCATGACCTGAGCCAAAATCATGAAGAGTCAGACCCTTAACTGACTGAGCCGCCCAGGTGCCCCTTCCTCTCATGTATTCTTAAAACAATAATTGCAACCAAACAAAAATCCTGGATTCCTCAGAGTTACGACCTAAAGATGAGAAGACATGAGATTAATAAATAAAAAAGCCTGCAATGAGTTCAATATTAACTACTCAGTAGAAAGGCCAGGAACGCTCAATATATTGAACTCTTGCCTGCTGCTGTATCCAGTGCCATCTCTTCTCTCCCCTGTCACTGGCTGCATACATAAGGTATCTCTCAATAACAAAAAGCTCCTGAACAAACAATGTGAGGATAAGCAGCTGTTCTCTTTTCATGGGCCATCTCTCACCTCTGTGGTCAATATCATCAGTATCACTGTCTGCTTCCTCATCCTCTTCATCCAAAGTTCCCCGAGTCAGGATCAAGTCAGAAGGGTCGAGTGCAGGAGATAAGCTGTCTACAGAGAAAACACCTATGAGCACCATGTAATGAACCTATGCCTCCTCAAAAAGGTGATTTTCAATCCATGAGTAAGTAGGATTATAAACTGACAGGATGAAAGTAGTCACAATAAATATAAATGCAGAATCTTACCTCTTCTAAATGTATTGTTAATACCACTTAACATTTCTACAGTAGTTTAGTTCACACAATGTTTCATGAATCTAAAAGGTGCTGTTTTTAAGCTTAAGAAAATTCCTGGTAGTAACATCATTCCTTTTTACTAGCTTCAGCTTAGAAGAGGCTATAGTTTTTCCTACAAAGACTAAAGACATTTAAGCAGATGCCACGTGCTGGCGAGTCAGGGTAAAAGTGTACAGCACTAAGGAAGTTTCCTGGTGGAAATTTAAGTTCAGAGGGTCTGAAGAGATCAGAGGGTGAAATGACACAGTAAAGGAGCCAGGATATGATTCAAGAAAAAGAGGGAGGGAGGGAGGAAAACGGAAAATCGAATCTATTTTTAGAGCCAAATTCCCTACTCAGGGAAACTGAATAAGGACTAAGTGCCAATCATCAGGAAAACGTCTAATCAAGTAATTCCTGTGAGGGGATTCAGCCTGAGAGAGTTGGGCTCTATGAGAACCTAAAACCATGCTAAGTACCATAGAGCTATGGGAGGACATGACCACTCTCTTCAGGAGCTTGGTCTCAGAGAAACCAGCTGGGGAATAAAGGTGGCCATCAGCAGCAACATCAAGGGACACAAATTTCAACAGGCCTGTGGCCCTGAAAAAGGATGACAACGTGGCATGCTAACAGTCAATGCCTCATTCTGTGTCCAACTATACTTGGGATTTTCCCAAATAACTTCTTGAAAGTCCCCAACCTTTAACAGGTTATCAGAATATGGCAGCAGATTTAATTCACATTTGTTGATTCACATATTCATGAGTGATTCCAAAGGAGCACAGCACACAAATTTACGTTGCTAAGGTGTGCAACAAGCATGGCCAGGCAAGTTCACTTAAATGGTAAACCTAGGCAGTTTCCTGGTAAACCCAGCATTTCCTCCTCCAAGTGGCTTTGTTCTCTACTAAAGATACAGCAATAGCTTTCATCAACAGAACTTCAATCTTTTAAAGGCCAGTCCAGTCCATACCACTCGAAAGTGTGGTTGGGTGGGGGTGCATATATTCTAAATATGAGCACCAACCTAGAAACTCCTAAGAATCAATGACAACATTAATTCAAAAAATAAAAAATTCAATAAAGTAGCAGCATAAAAAGACTAACATATGGAAATTAGAAGCCTTCATATACACAAACATAACCAGTTAGAAGATATGGTTCAGAAAATCCCATTTTCAACACTAACAAAGAAGATAAAATTCTTAGAAAATTTTAACAAGAACTATGCAAAAACCACATGAGGAAAACACTCCTGAAAAATCAAGTTACATTTGACAAATATAAACACACTCCTTGCTCTTGGACAGGAAGACTCAACGTGACAGTTGTCAGTTTGCCCTATATTAAAGAACATAATGCAATGTCAATAAAAACACCAAAGAGCTGTTTTAGCAAGCTAAATAAGTTGACGCTAAAGTTCATACATAAAAACAAACAGACAGGAAGAGCCAGGGAAACACTACAAAAGAAAAATATGAAAAGGGACTAGCCCTGTCAGACATTAAAACATTTTATACAGGCTCTACGTAATTATAACAGTGTGGTAAAGACACAGACAATCCAGAAGAATAAAACAGAAGTCCAGAAATATACCCAAGTACACATGGAACTTTAGTATACGATACAGGTGGCATCTCAGATTGCTGAGGCAAAGGTAGTCTTTTTAAGAAACAGTGTGGGGGCGCCTGGGTGGCTCAGTCGGTAAAGCGTCCGACTTCGGCTCAGGTCATGATCTCACGGTCCGTGGGTTCGCGCCCCGCGTCGGGCTCTGTGCTGACAGCTCAGAGCCTGGAGCCTGTTTCAGATTCTGTGTCTCCCTCTTTCTCTGACCCTCCCCTGTTCATGCTTTCTGTCTCAAAAATAAATAAATGTTAAAAAAAAAAAAATTTTTTTTTAAAAAGAAACTGTGGTACAATTGTTTATGAAAAAGGTAATACAGAGCTATACTTCACACTATATCCAGGAATAAACTAAATGGATCAGGGATCTAAATGTAGACACTGAGGGGCACCTGGGTGGGTAAGTCGATTAAGCGTCCGACTTCGGCTCAGGTCATGATCTCACAACTCGGGAGTTCAAGCCCTGCGTTGGGCTCTGTGTTGACAGCTCAGAGCCTGGAGCCTGCTCTGGATTCTGTGTCTCCATCTCTCTCTGCCCTTTCCCTGCTCACTCGCTCTCTCTCTCTCTCAAAAATAAACATTAAAAAAATTTTTGTAAACATAGACAGTGAAACCACACAAGAACTACAATAAAACGTAAGTAAATTCCTCTTTAACACAGTATGGGTAAGGGATTCACAATTACGACACAAAATCCAGATGCAGTAAAAGAGAAAGCAAGTAAATTTGACTATATCAAAACAAAATAAAAACTTTCGCCTGGCAAAATAACACCATGAACAAAGTCAAAAAACAACTGATAACCGGGCACCTGGGTGGCTCAGTCTGTTGAGCGACCCACTTCGGCTCAGGTCATGATCTTGCGGTTTGTGAGTTTGAGCCCCGTGTTGGGCTCTGTGCTGACAGCTTAGAGCCTGGAGTCTGCTTCGGATTTTGTATCTCCTCTCTCTGCCCCTTCCCCGCTCATGCTCTGTCTCTCTCTGTCTCAGAAATAAATAAACATTTAAAAAAATTAAAAAAAAAAAAAACAAAAACAACTGATAAGGAGCACCTGGGTGGCTCAGTCAGTTGAGCATCTGACTTCAGCTCAGGCCATGATCTCACTGTTCGTGAGTTCAAACACCACATCGGGCTCACTGCTCTCAGCCAGAGCCTACTTTAGATCCTCTGTCCCTCTCTCTCTGTGCCCCTGCCCATCTCCCTCGCACTCGGCTCTCTCTCTGTCAAAAATAAATAAACATTTAAAAAAATCATGACAACTAGGAAGAAAATATTTCCAACTTGCATCACAGAAAAATGGATATTACCCCTATTACATTAATGGGTATTAAAACTAGTGAGTAAACATGTGAAAATTAAAAGGATATTCATATGGTCTCAAAGCATCACCCAACAAAATACTTATCATAAAGGGAAAAATAACTTTATAATGAAAAAAACCTGGCAGACACCAACTTAAGCAAGTAATCAAAATTAACATCACCAGTAATGGGACAAATCTACACTGTGTGCCTCCAGATGTTCTGCGTGGAAAAAACTCAACTTCACTTGTGTAAAGTTCTGCCACCTGAATTGAATACTGACGGAACATCAGACAAACCCAAACTGAGCATCATTCTATAAAACATCTGTCCCATACATTTCAGAATTGTCACTGCCACGAAATACAAAAAATGGCTACAGAACTATTCCAAATTAAAGGAGAACAAGAGACTGGACAACTAAATGCAATGCAGATCCAGGATTTTCTCCTGCTACACAGGGCAAACAGCTACCTCTAAATGAGGACTACACGTTAGACAACACTATCAGTGTTAATTTCCTAATCTTTAGTTAACTATAATGGAGTTCTATAAAATAATATCATTGCTAGGAAATATATGTTAAAGTATTCAAGAACAATATTCAAGAGTAAATCTGTAACTTATTCTTAAATGAGTCCAAAAAAAGGGAATATATATGTAATGTATAAGCACTGTTTACAAATACACTTATATGCTTATATGAAATATAACTGCATACCTATTGAGAAAGAAAGAATAAAGTAAATGTGGTAGAACATAAACATTTTTGGAATCTGGTTGAATGGCATATAGTAATTCCTATGCTAACCACACAATTTTTCTGTTAATCTGAAATCAGGCCAAAATAAACAGAAAAGAAAAAAAAAAAAAAGAGGGGGGTAGAGGGTGAAAAGTATTTAAGAAAATAGAGAAGATATCAAGTATCTTGCCAAAGTAAAGCAAAAACTACCTTAAGAGGAAGAATTCAAAGTCGTATAGTTATATATACAACTTTCAGGAGTTTATCTTTCCAAACCATTTTATATATATATACACACAAAGTAAATGTGACAGATCAATTGATCTATCTAAAACACCACATTATCTTCATCCTTTTCTCTTTATCTCTCTTAAATGTGAGTATCTTCCTGCTCAGTGGAAATAAGCATATTCTGCTTTTAGTTCCTAACACCAAGAGACCCCCCATTACCAGAGGCAGTCCCTGTGTCCAAGGCTACGGAGCCCATATCTTGCCGAAGGCGTTCCAGTTGTTCTTTCTGTTGCTGGCTCTGTGCACTGGCCTGTACATACAGAGAAAAATATCCTCATATTAAAAAAGGAGCCCCCGAGTTAGATGCCAGACTTCTAACAGGAGACAATTAAGTATACAAATACTAAAGGCTATTTAGACATTGAGGCAGGTAAGAGATGGCTGATACGGGAACAGAAACACTGAATACCATGGGCCCAGATTAGCACAAATTCAGACTGAAGGGCTCTGCAGACTGATTTAGAGGTTTCAGAAATAGGACACAAAAACACATCAAAAGAACCCTCAAGAAGACACAGCAGTGATAAGGGGCGCTGTGCAGCCAAAGGGGGCAGGCCAAGTAATTATTTGGAATCAACACTGTGAACCACCTCTTTTGTCTTAAAATTCTATAACCAGCCTTTAAATGAGCCTTGGAGAAGTGAAGTAGGGCATAAGAAGTGCTTAGCAAATGTAACAGAAAAACCAGATTTTTAAAAATTCAAATAAAGAGAAGGAAAATAATTAAGGGGCACTTCTGCATCCAGACAGCACACATACACATTTACTAATTTAAAATAACAAATACCTAAAACATACCCTGATAGCCAAAACAAAAGCATTTATGGCAGAATTATTAGTACATGGTTTGAAGTTATTTTTTTTAGTGGCCCAAAATATACACTAACCCTCCTCTCTTACCAGTGATTTCTTCAGACGTTCATATTCAGGACGATATTCCCTGGAAAGAGAAAACACTTTCTTAATTCTTTTGCTTATTAATCTGTCCTATCTGCCCTCTATCTTCCTAGGTCTCTGACAATAACAGAAGATCTGACCTCACTGAACATTAGATGTAACAAGTCTCAGTCACTGAGATTCTAACCCTTTGGAATTAAAGTCAAGGTGCTTGTCTCCACCCTGTAACCAGCAAAGATACAAAAGACTGACTGCAGGGCTGGAAAGATGAACTCTGGCACCCATGACTCAGGAGCTCATCTTTTTTTTTTTTTTAGTTTTTTTTTTCTTTTTTTTTTTTTTTTTCAGTAATCGCTACATCTGACATGGGGCTTAAACTCACAAGCCCAAGATCAAGAGTCAGATGCCTACAGACTGAGCCAGCCTTGTGCCCCAAGCTCATGCCTCATTTGGGTAAACATTTGAAATGAATAAAAGAAGGAAGGCCTATTGGGCTCAGGTAGCCCAATATATAATTATGTGGCTAATCTGGGCAACAACAGGATATAGAAAAGACTTCATCCTGAGGCTCTGATAACACACAAAAAGACCCCTTGTCTGATGAATCAAAATCAAAACAATGTATATAAGAACCACCATGTGGTTGTTAGAATCTTGCTAAGTATGAAGCCAAGAGGAACATACTAGTAAGCAGCCAATGATCATGCCAGGAGCCCAAGGAAAGGTGCTCTGATGACACTTTCCTTTAGGTAGACAGAATTCCAGTATTTACCCACAATAGTAGTAACAACCATTTATCATGAAGTATGCTTGCTACGTGTCAGCAAGTGTGCTAGGTGCTTCAGATGTATTTTCACAAATAATCCTCACAACAACCTTAACAGTAAGTGCTATTATCCCTGATCTACAAATGATGAAAACTTGCTAAGGCTACTCATTTATTAAGTGCGGGAAACAGAAATCCAACCCATGCCTCTATGACTCCAAAGTCTATGTTCGTAATTTTTTTTTTAAGTAAGCTCTACGCCCAGAGGGGGGCTTGAACTCATGATCCTGAGATCAAGAGTCACATGCTCTACTGAGCCATCCAGGTGCCCCTCCAAAGTCTATGTTCTTAATCCAGGGTCAGCCAATGTGGCAAATAGGCCAAATCAAGCCCACTGCGTATTTTTGTAAATAAAGCTTTATTGGAACACAACCATACCCATTTGTTTACAAACTGTCTGTGGACACCTTTGCCCTACAGTGACAGCTGAGCAGTTGCAACAAAGATTGTATGGCCCACAAAGCCTAAAATATTTACTATCTGGCTTTTTACAAAAAGGTCTTATGATTCTTGCTCTTCATCTTTCAATATAGCAAAGGTCTTATACTCCTATTTTTAAAAAAGTTAATGGGACTTGTTATCCCTAAGTGTACATATACAGATCCAGTACACGTAACATGTGGTAAATAGAATACTTACACTATGAAAACCAAAATGCTTTGCCCGGTAAAACTGCTGTTGTATCAGATTGTGTGTTGCTAAGAATGTCATCTACAGGATTTTCCTTTATCCTCACCTTTCATACTCTTCTGCAGCACTGGTGACTTGCGTGAAGAGTTCATCTAAGCCTGTACCCAGAACAGCAGACACACCCACCACCTGCCAAAAGCATCATTAATGCCACTGAGGAAATAAGTGTATATTTAAAAAAAACATTTTTTATGTTTATTTTATTTTTGAGAGACAGAGACAGACAGACAGACAGATATCACAAGTGGGGGAGGGGCAGAGAGAGAGAGGGAGACACAGGATCCGAAGCAGGCTCCAGGCTCTGACCTGTCAGCACAGAGCCTGACGCAGAGCTCAAACTCACAGACTGCGAGATCATGATCTGAGCTGAAGTCAGCACTCAACCAACGGAGCCACCCAGGCACCCCACAAGTGTACATTTTTAAATGGTATACATTACTTTGTTCGAACGTCATAAAATCTTCACAAAAGTTTAGATACTTCAAGATATCTCTTACAAAGAGTAAAGCTAAAACAAAGCAAAACAGCATGCATACTCAAAAACCATGGAAGTAAGTCTATGAAAAAGAGAGGACTGGAAAAGAAAGAGAATTAGCAGGAACAGTAGGAAGTCTTCTCCACTATTCCCTGTCAATTTCAACCACTGTCTGTTCTCTACAAAAATTAGTATCTCATGTTAATTATCTGATGTTAATTATGTCTTTGCTTGGACAATTACCATACTGCTTGCCACACCTACCCTCTTTTGCTTATATAAGTCTTAACCTTCCTTCAAAGCCCACCTCTAATGTTATATCCTCCAAAATCCCTCTCAAGAGTGATGTGTCCCTCACCAGCATCAGGCCCAACCTCTAATCTTTTGTAACGTCCTTACCACAATATATCATGTTTCAGTTATGTGTGTAGCCTTCTCTTCAAACTAGACCATAAACTCTGAAGGCAGGGTCTTTACCTTACTTATCTTTTTTCCTCTTTTTTTAAAAGTAATCTCTATAATCAACATGGGGCTGAAACTCATGATCCCAAAATTAAGAATCATATGCTCTACCAATTGAACCAGCCAGGCTTATTTATCTTTCAAACCACCAGTTTTCAATAAGTAATGCTTTAAATGCTTTTTTATGAAGGTAATGAACTTTTCTAAGATATGTTCAAAGCCAGCCCTATGGGTTAAGAGGTTGTCTGAAGGGACTATCAGTATAAGCAGAAGAGAAAGTTTACCCTAAGTGAGCTGTAGAACTCATCTAACACCAGGCTCATTGAACGAGTGAGGTTACTGACGTATGTAGTCTCTTGATTCAGGGCATCTTGGAAAGCCTCAAAATCTTGCATCCATTCCACTGCAAAGCTGTGATCGATGATGTCAGTCTGTACCAGAAAGAAGTCAACTATCAGCAACCAGAGATGAGTTCAGACATCAAACAATGCTAAAAAAATTTTAATTGAGTGATAATAACAAAGAACAATTATTCATATAGTTCCTTTCTGTTTCCCCCATTTCCTTCTCCACTACAACAAATCACAAAGAGCCAAGACTGTTGTAAATAATTAAATGAAGATAGGTGTTCTCTTGATGGACGCAGACCCTCCACCATCCACAGCCAAGTGACCATGGCCACAGTGGATGCCAGCACATTCTAAGCTCTGAAGTGATACGGTCTTTTGAATACTAGTCATCAACCCTACAACAGGGAAGTTTAGTATCTGTTTTAATTGCTACTTCCACCCCCACGTGCACAGTCACAATTCTAAGGGATAACATACACTATGCTTGAGGGGCTACTCTATCTGGCTTAAAACTACTTTGATAAGAGTCAGTGATACATATTCATATATTCATATAATCTGACTGAATCTTCTTCCTAGAAGTGCTCATGACTTTGTTTCCGCTAAGTCTGAATCTGTTCTCCAGCATGTGAAAATCCTTCTCACCTACCCAAACCTTCCATTAACACAAGGTTCTGATGAAAAAGAAATACTGAATCACAAAAGGAAGGATCCACTTACTTTATTCATAACCACAATGAAAGGCAGCTTGGTTTTGTACAAGATGCTGAAAATCAAACATCAAGACATTAGTAAAAGCACTTAAGTTCTTGCTTGCCTTGTGTCACTCTGTTGGAATGGAATAAAGAGAAGGGGGATGGATTCAGACTCTACATACAGGTATCCACTCTTGCACAGCACTCACATTCTCCTCTCCCAAGAGGAAAAACCATCACCACCATCAAGCAAACACCACACACACTTTCTTGGAGCAATAATGCTTTAATACTGATTTTGGTTTTTGTGTATGTTTTTTGCCTGGTTGTTTGTTTTTACCAAATAATTGTCTTTTAAGCAATAAATATGCAAACAAAAAGTACTGTCATCCGATTTCTATTTCGATTAGGATTTCTTGTGTCTAACTAGAAGGGACATCCCTAGTCACATTAGGAGGCATGAATACTGGCAGTGGCTTCTGTATACCCCCAAAATCAAACTCTCTCAGATTTAATAATGGTTGGCCTTGCTCCTATGTCTAATGCATTCACATACCCGAGTGAGGCATGTCCTTCTGCCTCTAATGACACCATTCCTGGAGCAAACTTGTGCTTTTTGGAATTATAGATGAATCTCTTTGTTCATGATCCCTCATATTATAATTTAACTCTACCTGTCATAACACAGAAAAGGAGCACTTACACCAAGGAACTCTATTCTATTTAGACTTCTTTCATTCAACTGGGAGGAACTACCAGAAACTCCACCTATTTCTGTAACAAGCAAGGGAGGAAGATAAGTTGCCCATAGAGAATGCCAACACATGTGCCTCTTTTCCCTTCTAACCCCTCCCCAACTCATAACCACTAAACTGAGGGGCAAATTTGGATGAGCACAAATCCAGGTTGGTAAGCACTCAGGACTCAAATACAAAAAAAAAAAAAAAAAAAAGAGAGAGAAAGAAGGCTTCATACCTTGCTGTAATACCATGCCCACCAATAATCAATTACCTGCAGGCATAGAGCATATTGGACATGAAGGTTACTGGGTTGGTACTTCTTGATGTGTCCATGACATAAATGACAACTGTTGGAAATGAAGATGCCTAAAGCCACAAAATAACCACAGCCTTAGTCAAAGGGCTCATAACCTATCCCCAAACTCCCCCCAACCTTCCTTAGCAAGGGAAAGTCATTTGAAGCAGGGTGTACAGAGCTTCCATAACTCCCTCCCACATAAGGTCCCAGGCAATAAAGAGATGCTTAACCAGTCTAGTTCTCTAGTTACTCTAAGTAACAAGTCCTAGAATACTCACCAGGGCCTCAGTGATGATTGTCCCAGAAGCTGACCACGTGAACACCTCAATCTGTCCAGGTGTGTCAATCAAGACATATCTGTGCCAAGAAAGACCATTAAAGAGGGGCACCTGGGTGGCTCAGTCAGTTAGGCATCCAACTCTGGATTTTGGCTGAGGTCATAATCTCACCGTTGATGAGATCAAGCCCTGTGTCAGGGCCTGCTCTGACAGTGCAGGGTCTGCTTGGGAGTCTCTCCCACTCTCTCTACACCTACCCCTGCTCGCTCTCTCTCTCTCTCTTAATAAACATTTGAAGTAAATAAATAAGTTTAAAAAAAAAAAAAAAGACCATTAAAGAAGTATTAAACTTGTGCAATGCTGAACAAGATTCCATCACACAAAACACTGAACATCTGATCATCCAAGATTGGAATAACCTCTTCACACTATCAAGTGTAACTTCCTCCCATTGCCCTTAAAATGCATACTACATTCCCCCAGGCTTTGCTCAATGTCCAGTATTCATGCTACCAGGCAGCAGGAGCAGCGGTCCTCAAATTGCTGCAAATGATCACAGAGGAAACTGTGACAGTTTTAGAAACACACTGCATTAAAAGAAGAGAGAAGCAGGGGCGCCTGGGTGGCTCAGTTGGATAAGCATCTGACTCCTGATTTCGGCTCAGGTCATGATTTCACAGGCTCATGATTTTGAGCCCCGTGTCAGGCTCCACACTGACAGCTCGGAGCCTGCTTGGGATTCTCCCTCTCCCTCTGCTACTCCACCGCTCTCTCTCTCATGCGCATGCTCTCTCTCAAACTAAATAAATAAACCTTTTAAAAAAATGAAAGATAAGCAAAACCGGAAGGGAAATATCCTGGGAAACCATCTGGTTTCTTGGGATAGCCGTGGGGTAAAGGTGGAGGGGAAGGAGAAATAGAGGGATAGGGAAGTGACAGCTAAAGAATACAGTGTTTCTTCTTGAGGTGATAGAAATATTCTAAAATTGACTGTAGTTATGGTTGCATAATTCTGTAAAAGCCACTGAAATGAACACTTTACATGGTATATGAATTACATATCTAAATAAAGCTATTTTTAAAAATGAGCAAAGAATTTTCAATAGACATTTCTCCAAATATACACCAATGGCTAAAATGTATATAAAATGATGTTCAACATCACTAATCATTGAGGAAATACAAACCAAATGTGATACCACAATCACATGCCACTTCACGCCCACTGACATGGCTATAACAAAAACAAGGACAGCAACAAGTATTGGCAAGGATGTGGACAAGGAACCCTCACACAGTGCTGGTGAGAACGTACAATGGTGCAGCCACCAGGAGCTGGGGGTGGGAAGGGGGAACAACAGGAACTGCTAATGAGTATGGAATTTCTTTTGAGGATGAAGAAAAAGGTCTGGAATTAGATAGTGGTGATCAATGCATAACATTACAAATACACTGAAAACCCACTGTATACTTTAAAATTAGAGTGCACTTTGTGTATTTGTATCTCAATAAAGCCGTTATTTTTTACCTCTAGTACGATCCCATTTCTGTAAAAACACCTTATCCATCCATCCTTCTACGTATATACGCATGGAAACATGTGGAATGATAGTCACTGATAGCAATGACAACATATATAATATTATGTAATAATGTTTTACATGTATCATACACTATAAATACTAAAAAATAATATGTAATAGTTAATAATAATGATAGTTACTTCTAGTGGGAATCAGGGTGATAGTTTCATCTTTAAAAATTTTTTTTAACGTTTATTCATTTTTGAGACAGAGAGAGACAGAGCATGAGCAGGGGAGGGGCAGAGAGAGAGGGAGACACAGAATCCAGAGCAGGCTCCAGGCTCTGAGCTGTCAGCACAGAGCCTGACGCAGGGCTCGAACTCACAGACCGCGAGATCCTGACCTGAGCCGAAGTCGGACGCCCAACCGACTGAGCCACCCAGGCGCCCCGATATTTCATCTTTTAAATATTATGTGTGGTTTGAATTCTCTACAATGAGTAGATAGTCTTTTTTTTAACAAAAATAATGAATCATCTTTTTTTTTTAAAAGTGAACCTATCATGATCTAATGACCGTTAAATGTAGATAATAACAGTGTTATTTTATTTTATATTTTGATACTATTTAAATTTAAAGAAATAATTATTCTCTCTGAATCACATAAATTATATTCATTTAAACAAGGGTTAGAAAGGTGTTTCAGAGACTTTCATGCCAGCAAGTGTGGTCTCCCAAGAGAAGGCAGGTAGACGACTGAATTTGGACAAAGTCTCAATGCCTCCTAGGAAGTGGTGGGCTTATATGACAGTGATCGGTGGCAAGATACTATTAAATTTAGCTCTACACTATATAGCATCTTAATGATTTTTAGCCCACTTTTTTTCTTCACTTCTAATGGTTTTATCCCAACCTACACTCTTTCAGAGCCTGATGGTACCCTGAAATTCTAGAGATGTGTCAATTAGAGAGTAATAAATAGGTGTTAAACTGAAATCACTTACTTAGACATGTTCTGGGCCTTCTCAATAAATTTCATGACCTAAAAGAGAAAGATGCCAATTACAACAGATAATCACAAACCCCTCTGCAGGGAGGCCTGCCTTTTAGGCACTATCAACTATTCAATCTCTGTGTTCTCGATTAGGACACCAACTAATGAACTCAATGAACTGAAGAAACACAGCCACATCAGCAGCAAGCAAGGTCCTGAGAAGCTGAAGATGATCTATCACTGTCAGGTCATATCTCTTGGTGCTTTGGTAAATATAAATAGCCTGTCTCATGGAGTGACATTAGGGTAAAAAATTAGTAACTACATGAGGCACCTGGGTAGCTCAGTCAGTTAAGCGTCCGACTTTGGTTCATGTCATGATCTTGTGGTTCGTGAGTTCAAGCCCTACGTCAGGCTCTGTGCTGACAGCTCAGAGCCTGGAGCCTGCGTCGGATTCTGTGTCTCCTCCTCTCTCTGCCCCTCCCACGCTCATGCTCTGTCGCTCAATAACAAATACACGTTAAAAAAAATTTTTTTTTAATTAGTAACTACAAAACACTTTTATAGAAATAGAGAAAAAGCTAGCCAATGACAATTATGTCACATGTAAAAAGCCCCATTATCTTTCCATTCCACGCCCACTAGCCCATCCCACTCCCCAACCCTCCACTCCATCCTCAAGGTAACGTCCAAGACATGATCAAGAAAAGAACCTACGTCTCTTGGATTTTTGTTTTACTGGCTATGAAGCATCTCACATCACTGATCATTGTCATTACCCACTTCTCTGTCTACCAAAACACTTACTTCTTTTCTATATGCATACGCAGGCTTATTGCTCTTCTTTCCCAGTGTGAGCAAGCTACAGCATTTAGAAGTCACGGGTTTTTACACAGCCATGTCATAAAAGTAGAAACAGACATACCTGATCAAATCTGGTAGCAAAGAGATTGAGTGAAGTCACTATACCACCATTGGGCCCAAGTCCATACCTGGACACTAAGTTGAGGATTTAAATTACTTACAGATCAATTTAGATGATGAAGTTCATACTTAGGGTATCATTCACACAAACAGCATTATAACTAAGTGTTCCATGAATGGACACTGGCAGCTAATCCTTGACTAGTACATACCACACAACCCTAACATCACAAGGAAATATTCATTATCAACATCTTCCTCATCCGTTCGTCATTTTAGGGATGGCTAGGCAAAATGAAGTAATTAAAGTGACCAAAATGTGGGGCACCTGGATGGCTCAGTCAGTTAAGCGTCCAACTTTGGCTCAGGTCATAATCTCACAGTTCTTGAGTCCAAGCCCTGCATCGGGCTCTCTGCTGTCAGTGCAGAACCTGCTTCAAATCCTCTGTCTCCCTCTCTGCCCCTCCCCTGCTTGTATTCTCTCTCCCTCAAAAATAGACAAACATTAAAAATAAATAAATAAAGGTGCCTGGGTGGCTCAGTCAGTTAAGCATCCGACTTCGGCTTGGGTCATGATCTCATGGTTCATGGGTTCAAGCTCCACATCGGGCTCTCCGCAGTCAGCACAGAGCCTGCTTCACACCCTCTGTCTTCTTCTCTCTCGGCCCCTTCCCTGCACGCTCTCTTTCTCTCAAAAATAAATAAACATTTTAAATAAATAAATAAATAAATACATAAATACATAAATAAAGTGACCAAAATGTAATAGATGCATCAGGCAGTGAGAGCCTAATGGCATTAGCCAGTAAGACCATCTATATCACACTGCTTGCTCTGATCCTTACTGATCAAGCAACCCGATTATAATTAGTTAACCCACCTAGACCTGCCTACACTCAAAGTACACATTTCACACAGCAATGTACTATGAGTTGATCCTACTACTAAACCTACTCATTTCTGAGTTTCCCAGTCAGAGGAGGTAGTGGCTTCCAAGGCAATACTACTTTGTGGAACCCAGGCACAGCACCAGCTAGCCTCTCTCACTCTGTGCTCTCTCCTTACCACAGCCTATAATTCTAGGAAAATGGTAAGAAAACTGAAATCACAAGCTGAAATAGTATTTCTAATCACCTACAATACCTTTCCTCACATTCATCTTTCCACCCTCTTAGTTCAATTACTTTGAAACGGGAGTCTGGGTGGCTCAGTTAAGTGTCTGACTCTTGATTTCAACTCAGGTCATTATCTCACAATTCATGGGTTCAAGCCCTACGTTGAGCTCCGAGCTTGCTAGGAATTCTCTGTTTCTCCCTCTCTCTCACCCTTCCCCTGCTTGCATGTGCGTATGGGCACTCTCTCTCAAAATAAATAAATAAACTTAAAAAAAAATCCTTTAAAAAATTACTTTAAAGCAATTAATTAAATGCTTTTGCTAGTATTGTTTTACAAAGATACAAAAACACTCTCTCAAAGCCACAAAATATGGACAATAACTATCCAGTGATGAGTCAGCACAGGAGGCAGATGCAGAAAAGGATACTGTTTCATGACTTCTTTATACTTGACGGTGTCACGAATATCTGGGGGGGGGAGGAGGGGGGAAAGAATTCACTGGAATTTAACACATAAGAAACAGTAAGTTTGAGACCCTCCACCTATCATAGCCTCAGCCAATAGGCCTCTCAAGTCACCTCTGCTTCCTCTGAGGAGAAGAAATAAGTTTCTCTCTTGGTATCTCAGTTAGTTTTCAAATCTGTTTTCTAAATTTTCAAGCTAAGGTCAATGAACTGTGATAGGGAAAAAAGCAAAATCGTGACGAGAACAAAAAGGGAGAAGGCACCCTGCAAGTACCTTCTCTACCAGCAAGATGCTGAAAGCAGCTTTTCAGGCTGCTCTTGCCTGCGTTCTCTTCTACTAACCCCCGGCTCCACACTGCTTTCCTTCCTTACAAAGGATAACTGGCAAGGCACCCATGACAAACGTAAGACTAGGATCTTGGAAGTTAAGGTAGACATGGTCTGAAATAAGAAGAAAAGTTCTGTGCAACTTAAATACCTTATCAGTGACCATATGCATAGAAAAAGAGAGCTAAAAAAATATGAAATTGTTGAGTTACTATATTGTACACCTGAAACTAATATAACATTATATTTGAACCATACTGGAATTAAAAGTAGAAAGAAAGCAAGAAAGCAAGCAAGAAAGAAAGCTAAATCAAGAAAAAGTTTTCTTATTGCCTACTAGTAACAGGGTAATGCAGACATGATTTTTCAAAGGGAAAATTAACGCATCCAGTAATATCTAACTAAATCTAACTATCAGCCTGTAGACCCACCAACTATTAGAATTCCATCTTTTTCTAAATTTAAGTATAATTGACATAGAGTATCTTAGTTTCAGGTTTATATCATAATGATTAGATATTTTTACATATTTCAAAATGATCTCCACAGTAAGTGCAGTTACCATCTGTCACCAAAGTTATTATATTAGGCTGTACCTTATATCCCTGTAATTTATTGTGTAACTGGACATTTGTACCTCTTAATCCCCTTCACCTACTTCACCCACCTCCTAAATCCTCCTGTCTCTGGTAACCAACAGTTTGTTTCCTGTATCTGAGTCTGTTGCTGCTTTGTTTGGTTTGTTCCTTTGTTTTGTTTTTTAGATTCTACATATAAGTGAAATCATAATGTATTTGTCTTTCTGTCTTGATTTATCTCCCTTAACATAACACCCTCTAGATCCATCCATGTTGTCACGAATGGTAAGATTTCATTCTATTTTATGGTTGAGTCATTTTCCACGGTGCATGTATATATACATACACATACACTGTATCTTGTTGATCCATTCATCTATCAACCGAAGTCCATCCTTTAAGTGAGAAGATGTCAATTTTTTCCCAAACCCTTCCCAAAATGATCTCTGCTTAATACAAGGTTTTCCTTTATTAGTTTAACTAGGGTACGAGCAGCTTAACAAGATTAAGAGACACAGAGGGAGAAAATTAGCACAGTGACAGCCTAGAAATCAGGAGACCCACAGATCCCATCAAGAATTAGGACACTGAATCATATCCACTCTTAATTTTTTTCATAGCCACAGATTCCTCTGAAAGCCTGATAACTGGAAACCCCTCTCCAAAGCAATGCATATATGCACATATATATATATACGTGTGTATATACACACGTATACACACGTATATATATACGCACATTTGTAACGTTGGGAGTGGAAGCAAGGTTCCTATAGATCAGTACATGAACTACCACACAAGAACCCTTAAACTCTCAACTTTTGATAAAAGAAACTAAATAAAACAGGTTTATGTACCAGAGCCTGCTGAAGTGACCTGGAAGTGAGAGGACTGACTTTCTGTCATTTCGCTATCCCAAGTAACAATAGCCTGACACCCTAGGGTCAGAAAGAGGGGAGAGATAATGTGAAGGAAGCAAATTTAGTTAGGGAACAAATAAAAGAATGTGCATAAGGGAGAAGACTTGTTTAGAGAGTCTAGCAAATTCACAGAAAATGAAAATTGGCAGTTTTGAAAAATGAAAAACGAAAGCATTGAAGTCTGGCAAGCTGGAAGTGTTCCATTTTCTGAGGGACTTCACCCAGTTCTGGTACAGTTTACTCACCAATATTGGCAGGAAAGGGTACTTCATGTACAGCTGGGTCCAGATTAATCACATAAGGTGGAGACCCTTGGCTATGCAGATGTCCCGTAAGCCTCTGCAGAGGTGATGGGGAGAGGGTTGTAGTGAGACAAAGAGGGAATGATAGGGACCAAGAGAGAACTTCCATTCCTTTATGGATCATACCTGAAGACTTCTGCACTTACCCTTCTCAGTACTTGAGATATTCGCCCCCAATATCCACCTCCAACATTCAACTCAGATGAAACGCTACCTTTTATCACCCACCTAACAGCCTCCCCCTACTCTCGATCACTTATCTACTTGATTTGTGTGGTTTTTTTCTAGCACTCCCACTAAAACATTAGCTCCAAAAAGCGGGAACCTAGTAAACTCAATTTCGCTGTGTCCGCGGTGGCTGAAACATGACAGCTGTGCAAGAAATAATTCTTTAACAATCTACACCAAAAGTCCGTGTGTTAGCACTGTATTAATTAATTGCCAGTTACTCGTAAGACTGTCTTCGAGAAGCTGACAACTTTGTCGGTAAGACAATTCCAGAACGCGGTAAGCTGTACCAAGCACGAACTGAGGGTGTGCAGATGAGAGCCCTAGCCCTAATTAAACCAGACTAGAGTCGAAAAGGCTAGCCTAAGAAGGAACCGGAGTTGCTGGCAAGTTCTCGAAAGCCGCACGCGGGTCCCCTCCAACTCCCTGAGACCTTCCTCCCGTTCTCCCTGGCCTTTCGCCTGCCACTGTCAACCTCTCGCGCGCACCTATTACGCCCGCGCCCTGTACGTCACCTGTACAAAGGTGGTTTTCCCAGATCCCGCCATTCCCAACACCAACAGACACACTGGGGGCCGAAGACCCCCAGAAGCCTGCGACTCAGCTTCACCTACGGGCTCCGCCATCTTTCTCCTGGCTCCGCCCACTCTACCGTAGTGACGCTGCGTGCTTAGAGAGGCTTCTGTGACGCGAGGGGCAGAGATAGAGGCTAGAACCCAACCAGTGCGAAAGGGGAAGGCGATGGGGTGGGGCGGGCGCAAGCGATTCCTTCCCTCCCGGCCAGGCTGCGCGCCAAGTTGGGACAGGAGGGGGGAAATGATGGGCTCGGAGGACGGCAGGAGGTGGCCAGGAAGAGAGGCACTCACCGTTGTAGGGAAGGGCCTGGGAAGAGCAGAGTTCCTGTCCCCAAAGCGAGCCGAAATGAGGTCCCCAGAGCGGGGCCCCCAGAGTTCGAAAATGAAGACAGTGCGTTTCTCTTTGGACCCCCAAGGAGCGAGGAAGGGAGCCGAAAGGGAACCGGCAGCTAGGGCTTATTCGGCAACCGGCAAGGTTCAGCCGATCCAGGTTGGACCGCCCGGGGCTGGGGTGAGGTGCGACCCCCGGAGTTGCTGGGCAGCGCCGAGACCCAAGGAGCACAAAATAGGAAAACCTTCCGCAAGGGGACGCCATTTCTGCGTGGCGCAGGACCCTAGCACTACTAGCGCTGCCGCCTCGGCAGTCAACCTCTGTGAATCACACGGGGACCTTGGAGATGAACCCTTGGATTCCCAGAGCAAGTAGGTACTGAAGGGGCGCTGCCCTCGACGGAAGTGTCCATGAAACAGGAAAGGTGGTAGAAAAGCCGGGAAATTTATTGTTACTCCCGACCACCCCAACTGTGCCTGTGGCCCCCCTCGTAGCCGCTATGGTGTTCAGGAACTCCCAAGGTTGGGTTTCACACCCACGCTCTGCCACTTGCTGGCGGTGTAAATCGTAGCCACGTCATTTAAAGTCTCTGAACCGGTTTTCTCCTCTTTAAAATGGAGGTGATACCTGACAGGGTTGTAGTGACTGTGTACTTAAACTGTAAACGACACTCATTTACCTTTACCATAAACTGTATCCCTCGTGCCGTGCAGAGTGTCAGGAGCATAATAGGTATGCAAAAATATTTTCTTGTATGAATTAAAGTACAATTGTGCATTTTGTATTTACTAAATTTTCATTAAGAATTGATAGGAGAGGGGCGCCTGGGTGGCTCAGTCGGTTAAGGGTCCGACTTCGGCTCAGGGCATGATCTCATGGTTCATGAGTTCAAGCCCCGCGTCCGGCTCTGTGCTGCTAGCTCAGAGCCTGGAGCCTGCCCAAGATTCTGTGTCTCCCTCTCTCTCTGTTCCTCCCCCGCTCGCACTGTCTCTCTCTCAAAAATAAATTAAAATTAAAAACAAAAAGAATTGATACGAGAATGCCTCACTTGTTCTTCCTTCAGGTTTGCCAAGGACTCTGGGAGTTCCACTGCACCGTGTGTTAGTTTAATAAATATAATTTTCAAGCCACAGATGCTAACAAAGTCAGAGACGACCTTTAAAGAAAAGACCATGACGGAGCTGAGGAAGGTGAATAGCCGAATAAAACAAACTCGAATGCAGCAAGAATCAGTAATGCAGGAAACCAAGCAGCTATACAATGAAAAGTTACTTGTCCAGACTGAAAACCAATTCTTTCTGGAATACCTAGACAAGGAAATTGAGGAGTACAGAAGGAAGCCTGAAGAGCTATGGGAACATTATTTACAAAAAAGTGAGGAGATTGAACAAAGGAGACAAGAATCAGCCTCCAGATTTGCAAAACAAACCTCAGTGTTTAAAGGGGAGCTCTTGCAGAAGGAAAACCTCCAATCCAATTTAAAGCAGCAGTTGCAGGCACTGAGGGATGTTTCCCTAGTAAAGGAGAAGGAGAGAGAAATACAGATGTTACAGGAGAAGAAAAAGGAAGCCCAAGCTGAGATCGATGCAAAGAAATTGGAAGTCCAGCTCCAGATGGTCCAGGAAAAAGCATTACTGGAAAAACAATTGAGTGAGCCAGACCCAAGGCAGTTGGGAAAAAGAAAAAGAGAAGAGCTTGAAAGGAAGGCCCAGGCCTTGGAGGCAGGAGCAAAGCAGTATACTTTTGAGTTCTACCATGACATGAGGAGAGAGAACCAGCAGTTAAAGAAGGAATTACAGCAGCAAACTCAGCAGTGCCAGGAGTTGGAGGCTATTAGGAGCTGGCTCAAAAATCAAAAGCAGCAGCTCCAGCAGGAACAGTGGTATATGGAGTGCTTAGTCAGGGGGAGGAACCGACTACAGGGAAGGCATAACCCGTGCCCAGGACAGGGTGCTCCAAAGACCACAATAACACCTCTCCTAATCACCAAATCAAATATTAATCCAAAGCAATTCCCAAAACAACACTGATTATATAAGGACTGGAGTAAGAATCCTCACGTGCTATATAGACTTGGTTAGGAAGGCTTTGGGATCTGACTGCTATGGTAAAACATCCATCATGATGTGTTAGTGTGAAAGATTAGGTGTTTTTCTTCCAATAGTACTGCTAGGTATTTGTGTGACCGGCATCCCTTAATTAGATTTTCCTTTAATTAATCTTGTTGATGAACAGGATGTTCCTCAAATCTCCAGATAACCTGATACCATTCCCTAAACACCTGTACTTCAAACTAGCTCAAGGAAACCACCTTGAGGAAATGAAAGGAAAAGGGTTGTGTGACTTCATCTAGCTAAATTAGATTTCTTTATATAAAAAACACCTTTTAAGACTAGCATTTCAGATTGACTTTATATAGTGCCTTCTGCTCTTTAAACAACCAACTATCCTCATGCCTCTTGACCAGCTCCACACAAAGGCAAAGTGTTTTTTAATCTTTTTCAAGTTCACAAGCAGTGGCCAAGCACTTCCCCCAGTTTTGAAGAGTGAAAAAGTAAACTGCAAGTCGGAGAAGAGCTAGGAAGAAAAAAAAGCACTGAGCAGAACAACCTTTTGTCTGATGCTCTGCCCCTCAACTGGGTAAATTGAGAAGGGAAGAGCAGAAAGGGGATGTATATTCGGTCAACTACTTTTGACAGTCTTTTCTGTGAAGAAACACTTCTGGCATTAATGAGGTGACTGAATGCCTCTGCTTGTTTTAGGAAAAGATATCAAGAAAAGTGTTAAAATATTTGGAAGACCTTTTAAAAGAGTCTTATGATATCTATTTCCCTAACATTCTAAATTCTAAGATAACAAGATCACTTAATGTTAACTATAATAGGTACTTCAGTTTTAGGTCACTTACTACATTTTCTTATTCTGTGTGCACTTGATAGTACATGAAATGCCTTTTGTAATTAACATGTGCCTTGTATTTATGTCTATTTAGAACTGGAAACAAGATTTTTAATTAGTATAGATGTTTAGTTTTTGAAATTTTTTTGCACTAAAAAATATAAACATTTTTTACACTTATGACATATTGATGATTAGACTATTTGAATGCTAAATCCTAGTACAGGGATATAACCCCATATTTTAACATCACTCCTCTATGGGGAAATATAATCCAACCTTATGTTTTCTAGAAATTGTCAGTGATAAGAAACTACAAAATAATTTTCATGAATTTTGTTTTATTCCTATGTAAAATGAACTTAAAATTGGCTTAAATTTTTTTTCTCCCTCAATGCCTTTTACCTCTAGCTTTAACAATTTTGTTAAATGTGTATTGTTATTAAAAATAAAATGTATATTAATATATCTGTTGATTTTTTTATTTTTCCGATGTAATGTATTTTCTACTCCATCACTCCTCTCTCTTACTACTACTTCTGCAAGTCTTATTCTTACAAATGTGCACATAACAAAACCACAATTTCAACGCAGAAGAGTAATATTTTAGATAGTATGCAGGTTCCTTAACTTGAATACTTCAGTTCTTGAGCTGAAAATACAGAAAGACTCAACTTGAAAAACATGGTAACCAAGACAAATTTGAAGCCCTATTCTCTGTGGATGCAGAAAACCACAGAAAAATATATACTAAGGCTGAAAAGGGGTTGGGAAAGTAGGAGTGATCTAGAATCTTACTCTGCTGTTAATTTCCCTCCTGCCTTTACTGTTCCGATGATCAAATTGGGAAGTGGATAACTTCCATCTCCTATGTTTATTTTTAATTCCTATCATCCCAGATAACGGATCTGGTGTATTGCTTTATGGCTGTCCCTTTCAGAGTGAGGCCTCTCTTAAGGGCTTGAAGACTTTCAAGGGTGAATCATCTGATAAAGGTATTTTGAAATCCATACCTGCAAGTGAGCATAGGTTGGCCAGGTACCATGTCAGTCTACTTTTTGTCTGCTTTGCTATGAAGAAAATTAAAACAGGGTGATGTTACAGAAAGTGCACTTAGATGGAAAAGACCCCCAAGGGGAAATTTAGGTTAAGACCTAAATGATTCAGTGAAGTCTACTGGACAAAAACCAGGGAAGAAGCCATTTCAGGCAACGGAACAGTGAGTGCAAAGGCCCTAAAATGGGAATGAGCTTAGCAGGCTCCAGGAAGAGAAAGGTCAATGTGGCTCAGGTGTAGCTGGGGAATGGTCAGAGAATTTAGGTGGAGGGGAGGGAGAGGAAGCTAAACGGGTTAGCAGTGGGAGTGGCAGGCCCTGTGGGACAAGGAAAGGGAGTGGCTTGAATTCTAAGAGCACTGGGAAATTATCAGGCTTTTAGCCCTTGAATGAGGTCTGATTGACAATTTTAAAAACTCACTACAGCTGTTCTGGGAAGCGTATCCAAGCCAGTAAAAATCAGCAGGAAACAATTAGGAAGCTATTGTCATCTAGGCAAGAGGTGATGATGGTTTGAACTGGGGTGGCTGAAATAGAAAGTGAACAGGAGACAGGGGTAAGAGCAGACTACAGGGGAGAGGAAAATGAAAGGTTAAGAATGAAGCACAAATGGGGCGCCGGGGTGGCTCAGTCGGTTAAGCGTCTGACTCCTGATTTCGGCTCAGGTCATGAACTCACAGTCTGGTATCTGTGCTGGAGCCTGGTTGGGATTCTCTCTCTCCCTCTCTCTCTGCCCCTCCCCCACACACTTGTGCTTCCTCTCTCTCAAATAAATAAACATTTTAAAAAAGAATGAAGCACAAGTAAAATTTCTAAAGTGACCCCTTTTAAAAAGAGGAGCAATAATTTGTGAGAGCTGATTTTTCAAATGAAGTCTTTCAAAAGAAATACATAAAATGAAGTATTTCAGACACACAATATAGAAAACTACAACAAACTCACTATCCACCTTAAGAAATAAGAACTTACAAATTCACTGTAGTCCCTCTGAATCCCAGAAGCACTGTCCTAAATATGGTGTTTATTATTTCTGTGCATGTTTTCATGCCATATATATATATATATATATATATATATATATATAAAACTATAAACATATACTAAATATATATTATATAACATATACATTTCCATAAACAATATGGAATATTTTTACATGTTTTTAAACCTCACATAAATGGTACACTTGATGTATTCTGTAACCTGCTTTTCCCATTTTTAAGATGTATTCATGATACAAGCCCTAGTTAATTTCACAGCTATACAGTATTCCACTGTATTTACCTCTTCTGATGATACACAATTAAATTATGTAGTAGAGTAAGCTAACAAAGAGACCCAAGCATGTATAATGTCTCAAAAAACAGATTTTTTTTTTTCTCTTTAATAGTCTCAGATGTTCCTGGCTAGCAATTAGTCCTTCATGGGGTGATTCAGGACATCAACCATTTTCCATTTTGTGCTCTACCACCCCCTAAAGCCATTTTATTATCTTCATACGGCCCGATGAAGGGAAAAGAAAGCACAGAGGTGCCCTTTCTTAAAACTTCTACCCTGGAGGTATCACACATCACTCCCATTCACGTTCTACTGGAGAGAAGTTAGTTAGCTACCCTTCACTACAGGGGCAGGGGATTGGAGGGCCAGGAACATAATCTAGCCATTTGTCCTATAATCCTAGGGGTCTGCAAAGTGAGAGCAGATTTTGGCAGACAGTTAGTAGACTCTGCTACATCATTCTTGTTTATGTCTCCTGGTACACCTGGGCAAGAGGATTTTCTCTGTATATACCCAGGAGTAAAACTATCGAGTCTTAGGGGCGTATTTTCAGCTCTACTAGATACTGCCAAGTTGTTTCCAAAGTAATTGTACCAATTTAAATTCCAAACCGTGCATGAGAGTTCACATTCCACACAACCTGGCTATACCTGATATTGTCAAATTTGTTATTCAAATGAATTTTGTTTAAAAAACTTAAAAACTCAATAGTATGATTAGGATACTCCTGCTGAGTGAGACCTGGCCTCAGGAAGGAAAAATTTTAAAAGTGCCTGCGAGGGTCCTGGATGAGACTGGACAAGTTTTCTACACTAATTCACTTTAATCTCAAACAAATGTATTCACTAACCAGCAGACTTCAGGAGCTAAAGAACCACTAAGACGCTGCATTTGGAACTTATTTCAAACCCACTCCCACGTTCAGCTGTTTTCTTACCCCCATACACTTTGTCAGCAAGGAGTCAAATAGCAGGTTGGAGTCAATGAACTGGAAACATCATTCTAACCGACAGTCATTTATTTCTTTTGTCATTGCCCAACATTCCCCAAGTCTTACTCACCAGAAATTAATATAGCTTCTTCATTTCTCCTCCCTGACAATCCTCATCTACTGAAAGGGTTTTAAGGGTGCAACTGCCAATGAAAATGTAGAGTGGACATACCGTGTCCTTCACTTGTTTCACGACTATCTATTTTGGCAGTCTCCAAATCTGGTTTCAATGCTCCCGTTTGAAAGTGGTCTTCACAAAAGCCCACATTTTAAAGCTATGTGGAGCAGCACAAAATACAGAGTTAAAGAGTAGTAACAGCCTTTCAGAATTTGAAAAGGTAGTGTTTATCCATATCAGGGTTAAGGGTCCTTGCTTTTTATGTGGCATATGCCACAAAAATTGGCAAGAATATATAAGACCAATATTTATGGAAAAGGGGAAGAGAATGTGGAAACACAACAACAGAGCTGGTCTAAACAATGTTCCAGAGAAAGCCAGCCTTGAAGAGAAGTAGCCCACTAGACATTAGCAGGTAGGCATGAGGTACAGAAAAGGAATTTTTCTTTCCAACTCCAGATAAATATCTACATCTGGTGACAAAGTCTCAAGATATAAAGAGGATAGAACTCCACATATAAAAGAGGATAGAGGACAATATTCTCAGAAAATTCCAAGAGACAGAGGTTGGCTAAAGGGAGGAATAGACTTAGCACGGCATAGACTAACAGGTAAGGTCAAGTCCAGGGGAGAAGGAATGTGCACCTTGGCTGCCAGTCTTAGTGGCATTACCAGGAACACTAGGATTCTGTGTCAAAACATCAAGTGCAATGTGGTATTTCTCAATCCATAAAACTGGGGGAGAAAACAAGCTTTAGGAGGGCACTGATCATAGCAACCAATGAGGCCTCAAGCCCCAGGAAAGATGAGGCAGTATTTATTGCTTCTTCTACTTCCTTCTTTCCAATCATTTTAATGTTTGCGACATTTTAATGTTTGGGCTGCTTTTCATGCCTGTGGGTCTAGTCAGTCAATGCTACTTGGGATAAACAAAACATTTCCCAGTAAAACCAGTGTAGCGAGGTTCTAGCTTTTTCATCCTACATCCATTTTCTTACATATTGAGAGAACAAACAGCCTCCATAAAATCTGCTTCCCAAGGAGACAGGATAAGCTTTTTACATGAGTGACAACAGTTCTAGCTTCTAGGATTGTTAAATCACAAATACAAAATGGTAAATCAGTATGGTTTTAAAAAATTAATTTGGAATTGTTTTATAAGCAAGATGATGGAATGACTACTAATCAATGGAGCTTCCAAGAACATTCTATAGCCCAGGAAGGAAAAGGACAACCAAACAGGTTTCTCAGTTTTGTACAGGGCAAGAGGGGCCCACAGTTGGCCTTAAGAGGGAGCTCTTTGGGCAAGATAAGAGAAAAACAAGAGGACTCCAATGAGGAATAGCAGGAAAACCTACCAAAAAGGGGGGGAGAGGGGGAGGGGTCAAAGTGAATAAATAGGGAGAACAGTGAAATTTACACAGGAGGAAGGAGCTGAGAAAGTCACAGCCTTACACAAACAGCTGAGAGAGTGCATTTCTCCTCACTCAGCCCCCGTGACTCAGTCCTCCCAGCACAGGCCCCCGTGACAATGGCATCATGTCCGCTTTCCTAGGAGCTTTCACACTGCCTGCCTATTTCCTTCCTCGTTTATGATTAGTCTTTGGGGCCTTTACTTTCTGGAATTGTGCTGGCACTGGCTCCTGCTCCGGTTCCTTACAGGAGGTCGACACTAGCAATTCCTCGTTACTCCTCCTCTGATCCTTCCCTACTCTAAGACTCAGCTCTGCCTCAGGAAGCTCGATGCCAGGCTGCTGCAGCCTTCGCAGAGACCTTCTGCTCCTGTGCTGCTGCCTCCGCTTTTCTTCTTCTTGCTGCCGCTGCTTTATCTTCATTAGCTTTTCAAAGCTTTTGGTTGTGGTTGGGTTTACAACGAACCAGTCCTACAGAGGCAAAATGGAAAAATCATCCAGTCAATCAATACACAGTAGAGAACATAAAGAATGGGTGTGGGAAGAATCTCTAAAAGGCACGGTTAGGGCAGAACACAGTAAGGAGGAAACAGGGAACCATAGCTTAGAACTCTGTACTTGAAACTGAAGAAATTCATCATGAGCAGTCATTATAAGCATTTATTGTGTAAGACGTGATTTAGGGTACTTCAATAAGTGATCCACGAAGTCTGATCACTTAGCATCATCCCACTCATCTATCTCCTTTGTAAAACTCTCATGAGATATAAAGCATTGGGTCATAGGAGATTTTTATCATGATAGTATTTGCATGCAGCCAGACCGCCTGGGTGCAAATCTCAACTCTGTTTCTGTCTCTGTGACCATGGGGAAATTACTTAATTTCTCTAAGACTCAGTTTAAAAAATTAAGAGTTAAGGAACATGGACTCCAACTATGAAATATTCTTGCAGAAAAAAAGAAAGAAAGAAAGAAAGAAAGAAAGAAAGAAAGAAAGAAAGAAAGACAGACTTCAATCTAAATCAAGTGATCTGATCAGTCTTCTAGGTCTAACAACCAGTTTATAGGAAATACTCTGCTAGAGGACCACCACCACAGGAATGTAATCAACAAAATCCAAAATGTGCATATATGACCTTGTTTCTTCAACAAATAAATTTGGGGTGGGGGGAGAGGAAAGGGAAACTTCTAGACCTGCATTGTCCAATGAGATAGTCACTAGCCACATGTGGCTAATGAGCTCTTGAAAAATGACTAATCCAAAATGAGATAGGCTTTCTAAATTTTTTTAATGTTTTTATTTTTATTTTTTGAGAGAGAGAGAGAGAGCATGAGCGGTGAAGGGGCAGAGAGAGAGGGAGACACAGAATCGGAAGCAGGCTCCAGGCTCTGAGCTGTCAGCACAGAGCCCGACACGGGGCTCGAACCCACAGACTATGAGATTGTGACCCGAGCTGAAGTCGGACGCTCAACCGACTGAGCCACTCAGGCGCCCTGTTATGCTTTCAATATATAACAAATAGACATGAAATTTCAAAGATTTAGCATGAAAAAATATAAAGTATCTCAATAATTTTTTACTGACTACATGTTCAAAAGATAGTATTTTAGATATACTGGATTAAATAAAATATATTATCAACATTAATATCACCTGTTTTTCTTTATACTTTTGAAATGTGGTTACTAGAAAATTTTAAATTACATACATGACTCACATTACATTTCTATTGGATAGCACTCTAAATTAAAACATACAGTATAGGGGCGCCTGGGTGGCTCAGTCGGTTAAGCGTCCGACTTCGGCTCAGGTCATGATCTCACGGTTCTTGAGTTCAAGCCCCGCGTCAGGCTCTGTGCTGATGGCTTAGAGCCTGGAGCCTGTTTCAGATTCTGTGTCTCCCTCTCTCTCTGACCCTCCCCCGTTCATGCTCTGTCTCTCTCTGTCTCAAAAATAAATAAATGTTGGGGCGCCTGGGTGGCGCAGTCGGTTAAGCATCCGACTTCAGCCAGGTCACGATCTCGCAGTCCGTGAGTTCGAGCCCCACGTCAGGCTCTGGGCTGATGGCTCGGAGCCTGGAGCCTGTTTCCGATTCTGTGTCTCCCTCTCTCTCTGCCCCTCCCCCGTTCATGCTCTGTCTCTCTCTGTCCCAAAAATAAATAAAAAAACGTTGAAAAAAAAATTTTTTTTTTTTTAATAATAAATAAATAAATAAATAAATAAATGTTGAAAAAAAAAAACATACAGTATATGGACCTTTTTTTTTTTTTGCTCCTGATTTGAACAAGCCAACTATGAAAAAAAAATTATGAGGCAATCAGGGAAATTTAAATAATTTAAATAATAACTAGGTATATAATGATATGCAAGAATCGTTGTTAATTTTTTTTAGGTGTAATGATGGTTGCGGTCATATACTTTTAAAAGTCCCTATATTTTAGACACAGTGAAAGAAGCAGTGACAGTTGACAGGGTATGTGAAATTTGTTCAAAATATGCCTTTAAGGAGCACCTGGGTGGCACAGTCAGTTAAGTGCCTGACTATTGATTTTGGCTCAGGTCATGATCTCAAGGATGGTGGGATCAAGAGTCAGGCTCTGCTTTAACAGCATGGAGCCTGCTTGGGTTTCTCTCTCCCTCTCGCTCTCCCTGCCCCTCCCCTGCTTGTGTGCACATGCACACACACTCTCTCTCAAAATAAATAAACTTAAAAAAAAAATAAGCCTTTAAGGAACAAGAGAAGTAGGTGTGGTTATAAATGAAAACAAGATTGGCCATAAACTTGTTGGCCAATCTGTTAAAGCTATTCATATCTGTTAATGCTATTCATTACACTATTTTGTCCGTTTTCATGTATTTGAAAATTCCTGTTTAAAAAAAAAGTAGTGTAAGAACATGCGAGGCAGAAAGGGAGGAACAGAATAAAAATGTTTTACCACCACATATAATTCATAAACACAGGCACAAATCATTGAACAAATGCCTGGGGAACAAGCCCCAAACTAAGTGAAATTTGTTGGTTCCAACTTTTTAAGAGGAAACTGGAGAAAACTGGTTAACTACATAAAGGCCAGATTTTGTCAGGAGATAATTTTTTTTTTTTTTAGTGTTTATTTATTTATTTTTGAGACAGAGGGAGAACATGTACACAAGCGGGGAAGAGGCAGAGAGAGAGAGGAGGACACAGAATCCGAAACAGGCTTCAGGCTCTGAGCTGTCAGTGTAGAACCTGACACGGGTCTCAAACTAAGGAACCATGAGATCATGACCTGAGCCAAAATCAACAATCAGGCACTTAACCAACTGAGCCACCCAGGGACCTTGAGATAATTATCTTTTAAGTACTTCCTGAAGCATAAAAAGGTACACTATTATTATAAAAAAAAGATAGGACTGCATTCCAGAAGAAATCTCAGACATGGAAAGGGCCTCCCAAAGCTTAAACTGGTAAAACAACAAGAACCACATTTGATGACACTAACTACAGCCCACATTGTTAAAAACTATTAAATGTGAGGGCAGAGAACAGCTGAAGGTGCTTGCTATTTTTCCTTATCAGGCAACAATAGTTTCTGCAGTCAGATATTCCAAGAGAATGCACTCTACTCCTTTAGCTTTTGCAATACGGGTATTTAATTATACAGGAAACAATTTCTCTACTCACCTATATTACTAAAAACTTGCCCTAAGAGAAAAAAAAGACTCACCTTTCTGAACTTTAAAGCATTTTTAAAAATTTTTCTTTCAAATGTTTATTTTTTGAGAGAGAGAGAGAGAAAGAGAGAGAGAGCGTGAGCAGGGGAGGGGCAGAGAGAGAGGGAGACACAGAATCTAAAGCAGGCTCCAGGCTCTAAGCTGTCAGCACAGAGCCCAACAAGGGGCCCAAACTCACAGACTGCGAGATCATGACCTAAGCCGAAGCCGGACACTCAACCAACTGAACCACCCAGGCACCCCTGAACTTTAGAACACTTTTACACAGAATTTGTTTTTTAATTGTCAAAATGTACAAACCTTCAGAAAAGTTCTAATAGTTCAATGAACCCTAGATTTACCATCGTTAACCTCTCTTTCCTTTCTTCCTTCTTCCATTTGCAATTTATTTTCAGGCGTATTTCATCCCTAAAAATTTCAGCATATATCTACCTAAGAACAAGGGCATTCCCCTGCAAAACAATACAATGATCACATTTGGGAACATTAACATTGACTCACTATGATTATTTAATAGAGTCGTATTCCAGTGACTCCAGCTGTCTCATTAATGTCTTTCATAGTTGTTTCTTTGCGGTTTTTTTTTTTTTTTACGTTTATTTATTTTTGAGACAGAGACACAGCATGAAAGGGGGAGGGTCAGAGAGACAGGGAGATGCAGAATCTGAAACAGGCTCTAGGCTCTGAGCTGTCAGCACAGAGCCCGATGAGGGGCTCGAACTCACGGACCGTGAAATCATGACCTGAGCCGAAGTCGGTCACCCAACCGACTGAGCCACCCAGGCGCCCCTCTTTTCGGTATTTTAAACAACCTTAAAAACAGGTTGCTCCACAACATTAATTAGAATACTAGAAAACGGAAGTATGGAGAACGTCAGGAAACAAGAATTCCAAAGGTGTAAACTCAGCCTACTGCCCACATGCCTGATTTAACTGAATTTAAAAGACTCAGAAGAGCTCAAGGATGCTCAGACTTATACTGACTACAAATGCTTTCATAGAAAATATAATTATGCATCTAATTTTACAAAGTATTTTAACTCCAATGTCTCCAGTAACCACTTTCAAGCTACTTTCCTTGGCAGTCCTAGCCCAACACAACACACAAATTCCACCTTTCTTGGGGCACATGTATGGGTTCCAAGGATTACAAAAACATGATGGGAAAAGCAGGGACCTCACCTCGGCGTGGACAGAGTTGATGTGATACTTGACACCACTCTCTGACACAAATTCTTTTTGACACAGAAGACACTTGTATTTTCCAGCCACAAAGTTTCCCTGTTTTTGAGAGAGAAAGAAAAGGGAATTACTGGTAAATTCAGGAACACGTACCTGGGCCATGTGTGGGGATTGTTAGAGATGAAAAGAGGGGATTTTCCTTCAGCAAAGGTAAGAAGGAAGAAAATCCAATACAGCAATATACCTGGGAAAACCAGATTTAGGCAGACTATTACCACTAGAAATCTATCCTAATATAGTTCTGTACATAATACCCCCACCCCCTCAACACAACCTAAAGTATTCCTACTTTTATTATGTAACAAATCACCCTTTTCTATCTTCCCTAGTTTCTGTCACTTCACTTCCAGATTCTCTTGGTTCCTCTTCCCACATGATCAAACTCCTGAAGTTCACCAGAGGCACCAATGTATAATTCTTCCTGCTATAATCCACTGCTCCAAAGAGTGCCTTGCAAATCCAGAATTAGAGGTGTATTGTCCATAATGCCTAGTTTAAGGACTCAGAAACTAAGATCATGATGACAAACACCTAAGCACTTGTGGCCAGATCTGGGTTGGATGCCTACACTCCCTTGCTGCTTTGAACTGAGATTTCTCTCCCCTCCTGAAGCTCTGAGTGTCCATGGTGCTAATTTTGTGTGAGGAGATATTTCTGAATGGAATTAAAAAGTGGCAGCAGTCCCCATGTCTGTGAGTCAGAGGGCACCTGGGTCAACACAGAAAAGATGCAGTGAGGTGAATATCTGTTTGCCTGACACCCAGGGCTAGAGTCTACCTCCCATCCCCAGAGGCTATATAATTCAGGTGGGATTAGAGGATCTTCATCATCCAGATAAGCACATGTAAACTGATTCTAGAAATTTTAAGGCCCAATAAACAGGGCAGGTCCAGGGCAGGACAGGCTCAGGTAGAAAAAGTTACCTCCCTGATATAGACTCAAAACTAATAATAATACTTTTCCTCCAACTTTTTTAATTGATAAGACTTAAGGCTATGTTGGCTTCTTCTATATCTTGGACATATCAGGACATCCCATCCAATACCAGATCAAGAATCTTTAGGACATAAAAAACTAAACAAGCCTCTGAACTTAACAGTAAACAGGGTGACTAGCTGTTCGCCTAAACTGAATTCTCTTCCATGTCAGACTTTAGTTTGAGAGATCACATTAAGATAAAGCATTCAGAAAGTTACAAACCAAGGTACAAGAGCCCAGGTGAGCCTTAAGGCCTGATACACTACTGTAGACAGCCTCACAACCCTGAAAGAGAGAAGAAGAAATAATGTGAAGATTATACCAAACCTCATCCTTCTCTTAGCAATCTGGCCGTTCACACTGACCAACCCTACATTTAGAGGAAGAAGCCCAATAAATTGTACTACAAACCAAACAGAAAAAAATTCACACACAAGCCACAAAAGGAAAAAGGAAAACCATGAAAAGGTATTTTTTTAAAAAAAGAAGGGCTTAAGATATTCCCTTCCCTGATACTTTTTCTCTGACTTTTAGAGAAACAGAAAATTGCATGGTTGGATTTTTTTTTTTTTTTTAAATCTGCCTTCTTCAGTATAAATATGTCTCCTGTTTCTGGTAGATATCCTCCTTCCCAAAGTACTGCGTATACAGCTGTGGTGGATTAAAGAAATAATGGAAATTCTCTGCCACTCTTCCCTGTAAGAAGAGGAGTCTATTCACCCTCCCTTTGAATCTGGGTTAACCCTGTGATTCCTTTGACCAATAGAATGCCATGGAAATATTGCTGAACAAATTCTGAAGCTAGGCCTGAGAGATCTACAGCTTTCATCTGCATGTTCTTGGAACACTCTAAGAAGTCAGTTGCCATGTACCCTGCTGGTAACCCACTACAACCTCATGGACAGAGAGGCCATGTGGAGAGCGAAGCTCCCAGCTCAATTAGCTGCACAGAAGCTATCTTGGACGTTCAGATCCCATCTGAGCTTGCAGCTGAATACAACCCATGAGTGATCCCAGCTGACGCCATGTTTAGCAGGAGAAGGCTCTCTGAGCCCTGCCAGAATTACTGATTCACAGAATTCTGAACAAATGAAATAACTAATGTTTTAAGCCACTAAGGTTCAGATAACTTTGTCATGAAGGAATCAGTAACCGAGACAGAAGTTTGATAACCTTGATAAACATTTACTGAAAAAATGAATGAGAAAGAACCACCTGGTTAGGGCACTGAATGCGATGATATTTCTTGATATCTGACTTCCATTTGTGTAGTACTTCCTGGCTGAAGGTAGGAAGCCCAGGGCGAGTATATTTTAACTACAAGACAAGAAATATTTTATTGGAGGAATCCAACTTCCAACCAAAATATCCCAAAAGGTTCATACCCAACTCTTTAGGTTATGTAATTCTGGAGTCTGACAAACATATTTTCATGTGCCAAAAATATTGTAGTATGTAAGACCCTTTAAATACAAATTTATCTGAAACTGGTAAGTATAACTGTCTGTTTTTTAATCTTAGAATAGTTTTGATTTTTAACAGAGGGCAGGAGAGGAGACTTTCAGATATAGCACTTCATCTACAGTTTTAAAAAGCTAGTGACAGAGCATTTACACAGTTAAAATACTCATTACGAAAAAGACAAAGATACAAATATGTACTGTAAAATATAGATATACTCATTAATATGGTACATATATACACATATATATACAACATATGCAACAGAAATATATGTAGATGGGGGAAAAGCTAGAAGGCTATACCTCAAAATGTTAACAGTAGTCCTCTCTGGGTGGTAGAATTTTGAGTAGCTTTAATGATTTTTCCCTGCTTATCTGCATTTCTCCTTTTTCTTCAAAGGTGTCATGTTAATTTTTGGTATTTAAAAAATTCAGGGGCACCTGGGTGGCTCAGTCAATTGAGCATCCGACTTTGGCTCAGGTGGTGATCTCGTGGTTTGTGAGTTCGAGCCCCGTATCAGGCTCTGTGCTGACAGCTCATCAGAGCCTGGAGCCTGCTTTGTATTCTGTCTCCCTTCTGTCTCCCTCTGCCCCTCCCCTGCTCATGCTCTGTCTCTCTCTATTTTCTCTCTCAAAAATAAACATTTAAAAAAAACTCAAACAAAGAAATTAAGGTTCAACCTAAAACAAAGATGTGAGAGAACTTGGGGATGGAACACATGATTTTTACTTATACTGCCCAAGCAAAATTATTCCTCACACTTGCCTTCACATGCTTGACCCAAGTTAGTCTCTCTCTCTCTTTTCTTTAGATTTATTTATTTATTTATTTATTTATTTAGAACCCGACGTGGGGCTCGAACTCACAACCCCAAGATCAAGAGTTACATGCTCCACCAATTGAGCCAGCCAGGTGCCCCTAAGTTAGTCTCTTCTTACAACTACTATAGTGTCCAGAAAAGAGACAGCTAGCACCTGTAGAGACAGTTCTTACAAAGTCCACCACAAGTAATAGCTGTATTTCCAGTGAGTAAACAATCCTCCTGCTTGGAAAATGGAAGTATCTGAAAAGAAGCTGATGCTCTTTCTGAGACAGAAAAACAGAACCAAAACCCAGAGGTAAGAGGAAATAAGGAAGGCAGCCTAAAGGAACTCTGCCAAATCTATAAGAGGAATCAGAGCACAGAGCTGGCTTTATTTATAAGCACCTCCTCTCTTCTGCAGCTAGGGTACACAGGTCCATCTAAAATCCTTTTATAGTGATAAGAGAATATTTGCATAAACTATTATATTCATGTAATAACTATCATGTTTACGCAGCTATAAAAAAAAGAAACGAGGATAATCTCTAAGAACACATATGGAGTGATTTCCAGGATACACTTTTAAGTGAAGTAAAGCAAATTACAAAAGAGTATCTATGTGAGAAAGAAAAAGATGTAAGAAAATATGTATGTATCTGGTCATCTAGCCCATAAAAATATAGGAAGGATAAAGCAGAAACTGAGTGTGGTGGTCTCTGCAGGGAGCAAGGTGGGCACAGGATGGAAACAAAAGGGTATTCAGAATGGGAAAGCTGGGAAGAGGGCAGTGCCCCTTCTATAAGATGACCTTTTGTATAGGGTCTGACTTTTAGAACTATGATAATGTTTCACATACCCCCCAAGAGAAATGACTAGTTTCAATTAAACAGGATGTAGGGGGAACTCAAAATGTAAAGAAAAGTAACACATGAACCTAAGGATTACAAATGAGAAGCATAATGAAGGGAGCGAGGGAGAAAGCCAATCTAAATAACCGTAAAATAATACTTTGAGGGACACCTGGGTGGCTCAGTCAGTGGCGTATCTGACTTTGGCTCAGGTCATGATCTCACAGTTCATGTTAGTGTGGAGCCTGCTTAGAATTCTCTTTCTCTCTCTCTCTCTCCCTCTCTCAAAATAAATAGGTAAGTTAAAAAAAAAAAATAAAACAGTACTTTGACTATATACTGTAAGGCTGAAGATGAAAAGAACGATATACAAATATTCTTCTATAGCTAATAAACCTGTTTTTACAGGGGTATGGCTTAATAATTGTAAAACCACTTTATGTTATACTAGGACTAAGCAAATAAGTAAATATATTACAAACAGTGAGAGCTAGGTTTTCTTACTGTTAGAGAAAGGAGTTACAAATAAGCACAAAGGAAGGCAAGAATGAAACTTGTGGTGTTGGACTGGAAGTGAAGGTATCATGGCTTTAAATATGTATACAGACAGACATAAAAATGAACACAGAGTGTGTGTTTTCATCTATGAGTAGACATACATATATATCCTAGTTCTAGCCACCAAGAGGGCCCAGAAGCAATGACACCCCAGCAGGAGTGAGTACACCCAGCATTCAAATCTTGTTTTTTAAGTATATTCTCCAATAAAAGAAACCAGCATTCTTTAGAGAAATGGTTGATTCCAGGGCGGGGGAAGGGAATGCACAAGATGACTCTACAGCACCTTATGTTGTTAAAGAGTACTCAAAAAAATGATAGAAGCATGTCAAAAAGGCACAGGGGCCCACTGCAAAGAGCTCTTGATGGCCAAATCGGGAACAATTTGAGCCAAAAAATGAATAATAATAGCACTGGATTATACACCTACAATAAAATATCCATGAGTCCATACTGATATAAATAGATTAAGAGAAAAAAAGGACGTATTTTCTCACAGAATTTCAATTAATAATTTATGGAAGAAGTAATGGAAACACAAACCATCATTAGGCAAACAACCATAATAATAACTGTTGCAGGCAAGAGTCACTGATGGATGCTACAGCAAGTGGGCAGAGGTATGATAAGACACAGGGTAGTTGCACAGTGTCACTATCCCAACAAAATGTTCACTAATTACAAAGAGGAAAACTGTAATTTTGCCTTGGAGAAAACTGGACAATACACCTTAATCAAGTGATCAAAGTTATCACTGGTAAAAAAGACACATCAACATCATATACCTCCTAATATGGTACATTGAGAAAGGCAAACACTGCTTCAGTGGTAATCTTGACAAAAACATATAACTTTCAATCTAATCTTGAGCAAACACTAGACAAATCCATATTAGGGATATTCCACAAAACAACGAGCCTGTTCTCTTCAAAAGTGTCAAGAGCACAAAAGATCAATAAAGCCAGAAGGATGATAACAGATGGGAGGAGACCAAGGAGACTCAGTAAAGAGAATTAAATGTGAGATCTTGATGGGATCCTATGTTATTGGTTATGTAAGATGTTGGCATTAGGGGAAGCCAGGTAAAGAGCATATGGGAACTCTGTACTAATTTTGCAATGACTCGGTAAGTCTAAAATTATTTCCAAATAAAAAGATTTTTGAAAAAGGAATATAGGGGTGTCTTGGTGGCTCAGTCAGTTAAGCTTCTGACTCTGGATTTCAGCTCAGGTCATGGTCTCACAGTTTGTGAGTTCGAGTCCTGTGTTGGATTCTGTCTCTCCCTCTCTCTGCCCTTGCCCTGCTTATGTGCTCTCTCTCTCAAAATAAATGGAAACATTTAAAAGAAAGAAATATATATTTGTGAAACAAGAAAAAATATTTATTGGTCTCTGCCCTCAGTTCCTGCTAATACTCAGTCTCTGAACCTGGTTCCTGCTAGAGAGTTCCTAAAACACCTACTAATTTTCTGAGTAATACCAGTATTTGGACAGAGTTCATAAATCCCTTGGAATTTCCTGAGTGATAGGAGTATCTTTTGTTTTGATGAGGTAATACTCTGTGGGCTCCTCGGTGGGCTAGCCACTGGCAAAACCAAGCCTTGATTAGAAGCTTTGAACTTTCAGACACATTCCCCATTCTCTAGAGAGGGAAAGGGGCTAGGGATAGTTAATCAATCATGCCTATGTGATGAAGCCTCTATAAAAGTCCCAAAATTATGGGGTTCAGAGAGTATATATATGTGCCAAGAGGGTGATACACCTCCAACTCCACAGGGATAGGAGCTCCTATGCTGGGGACTCTTCTAGACCTCACTCTGTATTTCTTCATCTGGTTGTTCATCTGCAGATTTTATTATATCCTTTATAACAAACCAGTAAACACGTTGCCCTGAGTTCTGTGAGCCATGCTAGCAAATTACCTAAACCAGGGAGGGGAGCATGGGAACTCCAATTTTTAGCCCAGTCAGTCAGAAGTACAGATGACAACCTGGGACTTGTGACTGGCACCTGAAATTGGAACAGTCCTGTGAGACTGAGCCCTTAACTTGTGGACCTGACACTAACTCCAGGTAGATAGTGTCAGGACTGAATTAAATTGTAGGACACGCAGATGGTGTTAGAAAATTAGTCTGTGTGGGAAAAACCCACACATCTGGTGTCAGAAGTGTTAAGTGTGTAGTAGTATGTGGGTAAAAGAAAACACAAGAGTTTTTCCTAGACCATATTGCTTGTATTTGCATTAAAAAACACTGGAAGGACACACAAGAAACCGGTAAGAATGGCTACCATGGATACAGGCTAGAACAAGGATGGGGTGAGAGTGAGATATCTCAATGTTTATTATCATTTTGACTTCTGAACAAGAATATATTATCTATTCCAATTAAATTTTTAGTTTAAAACAAAACAAAATAATAATGCCTTTAACCTACACAATGTCAAACTATAAAACTGATGATTTTAGGAGAGTATCTGCTAGATAAGACTAGCAAACCTTATCAATCAGTTAACAAATATTTATGTCTAATTCCCTACACCGATCAACACAGTGAAAGCAAACGGACTACAATATCATAAGATACATACCACTGTACAAAATTCACATTTAAACTGAAATTTAGATAACCACATACTTTAGCCTGTGGCAGTAAAAAAGTAGCAATGAGTCTGAAACAAAAAAGGATGCTCTGATACTCAAGAACAGGATCCAACTCCTTGGACACCAGTAGGACTGGTTTTTAGACCAAATAAAAGGTATCCACTTCCACGAATTGACATTTTCTTATAATATATGACATTCCCCTCATGAGTCAAAGCCCTAGGCCAAATCTAAACTATCTTTCTTGATACCATGGAGAGTAATAGGTCCTTAGCTCTAACCTTAATCTTTACTCGTATATCCTCCCAAGCCCTTCCCATGACTACCCCATAGTCATATACTCCTTATCTCCTCTTGGCCAAATATGTTCCTTTGGTCTATGATCTATTTTAAACCAAAGGCTTCTAAGCTACATTCTATAACCCTGAGAAGTACACTTGGGGCCATGGAAGGAATGATAAAAGTATCAAGGAGAAGGCCAAGTAGGCAAAGTTTTGGGCTCACTACCCCTAGTTACATACAGAAACTCCATTTTTAATTTTTTTTTTTTAATATTTATTTTTGAGAGAGAGAGAGACAGACAGAGCATGAGCAGGGGAGGGGCAGAGAGAGAATGAGACACAGAATCCGAAGCAGCTCCAAGCTCTGAGCTATCAGCAGATAGCCCAACATGGGACTCAAGCTCACAAACTACAAGATCATGACCTTGGCTGAAGTTGGACACTTACCCAGCTGAACCACCTAGGCACCCCAGCGACTCTATTTTAAGTTATTCTACATATTGGTGTTTTATATAATTTTCATTTGGGAAAAAAAAGTGGGTGGGGAGAGGAGTTCTGTTGCTAGAAAAACAAACTGAAATCCTTTAGCTAAACTAAATATAAACTACTACATACAAATTAACAAAGTGGAAACAGAGACTAACAAAAGACTAACAAAAAACTAACAAAGTGGAAACAAAGACTAACAAAAAAAACTAATCTGGAATTTGGATTCCCTCCAGAAGCAGTTCAAAATTAAGAGGGTTCCTTAAGGAACTTCTGAAACAGACGGTCTCTCTAGGACCCATATGAATCCAAACACTGAAGCTGGATCAGACATACTCCATCTCTAAGAATTAAGAAGCAACATACTGATAAAGAAATTGTAGTTTATATACACAATGGAGTACTATGTGGCAATGAGGAAGAATGAAATATGGCCCTTTGTAACAAGGTGGACGGAACTGGAAAGTGTTATGCTAAGTGAAATAAGCCATACAGAGAAAGACAGATACCATGTTTTCACTCTTATGTGGATCCTGAGAAACTTAACAGGAACCCATGGGGAGGGAAAGGAAAAAAAAAAAAGAGAGGTTAGAGTGGGAGAGAGCCAAAGCATAAGAGACTCTTAAAAAATGAGAACAAACTGAGGGCTAAAGGGGGGTGGGAGGGAGGGGAGGGTGGGTGATGGGTATTGAAGAGGGCATCTTTTGGGATGCACTGGGTGTTGTATGGAAACCAATCTGACAATAAATTTCATATATTTTTTAAAAAATAAAATAAATTAATTAATTAATTTAAAAAAAAAGAAGCAACATACTGTTTATCATGTACTCAAGTGCATTTGCTTTTCCGTATGTACTAAGCACAACATCAGACATGGTTCAAAATTAATGCAAGTTTCTACTTTACCTTCCGATCATCAGGCACCAAATCCTGAAGCACCTTCCTCTTAGGCCATTCCTTGGCCAGTTCAGCAGAAGCCAGCTCCTGCAGGTGGTACACAGCTATCTTGGCAGAACGCCTCTGAACTCGACCCCCACTCTTTGGCTCCAGGCTCATCTCCTTTAAGCACTCTGGCTGTCCTGACTCTGGAAAGAATGAGATCTGCAAGAATGAGACATAGCAAAACACAGGCCTGAGAAGTGGCTTCCATCAAAGCCAATGATTAAGGGCTATCCTTCCTGCTCTAAGTATCAAAAGCTCTTCACTGGCTTGCTAACCACTAGCATAAAGCTCTACCACCTTCATGCGTATTTTGCGGATATAAAAAATTTCTTAGGGTAAAGTCTGTTCTATTTTAATAAGTAAAGGTCAAGACATAGCCATGTGCAAAGACATGAACCTCAACCCATTCCTACCTCATACTACCTATAAAAATTAACTCAAAATGAAATGTAAACCATGTAACTATAAAACTTCTAGAAGAAACAAAGGGAGGACATTTTTGTAATCCTGGGTGTAATGGTTTTTTGATGTGTCACCCTGGCTAGGCTACAGTCATCAGTTATTCAATTAAACGCTAATCTATGTGCTGCTGTGAAGGTACTTTGTAGATCTAATTAAAGTCCAGAATCAGTTGACTTTAAGTAAGAGAGGTGTGACAGAAGAAAAGGCAGGAGAGATTCAGAGTGTGAGAGAGACTCGATACTGCTGCTGACTTGAAGAGGAAGGGACCATAGGGAGGCCTTCCAAGCCAGGGAACATAGATGGCCTTCAGAACCCGAGAACAACTCTCGGCCTACAGCAACCAAGGAAATGAGGTCCTACAACTAACTGCATGGAACTCAAGTCTTAATTTTAACGAGCCTCAAAACAGATTCTCCCCTTGAGCCTCCAAAAAGGAACAGTCCTACTGACACTTTGATGCCAGCCTGGTGAGGTCCTACACAGGGGAGCCAGCTGAGCTGTGCTATCCCTGGACTTCGGGCCTAATACACTGAAACAATACAGTTGTGTTATTTAGGCCATTAATTCTGTGGTGATTTTTTTAAAATGTCTTATTTTCTGAGAGAGAGACAAGAGTGTGAGTGGGGAAGGGGCAGAGAGAGAGGAAGACACAGAATCAGAAGCAGGCTCCAGGCTCTGTGCTGACAGCTCAGATGCAGCGCTGGAACCCAAGAACTGTGAGATCATGACCTGAGCCAAAGTCAGACACTCAACCGACTGAGCCACCCAGGCCCCCTTGTGATTTTTTATAGCAGCAATAGAAAATTGGGTTGGGGGGTGCCTGGGTGGCTCAGTTCATGATCTCACAGTTCATGAGTTCAAGCCCCGTATCTGGCCCTGTGCTGACAGCTCAGAGCCTGGAGCTTGTTTCAGATTCTGTGTCTCCCTCTCTCGCTCTCTCTGCCCCTCCGCCACTCACACTCTGTCTCTCTCAAAAATAAATAAAAACATTAAAAAAAAAAAAAGAAACGAAAAGAAAACTGGGTTGGGCAAAGAGATATTAGAAACAAAAACAAAAAAAGCATTACCCATAAAAGGAAAAAATGATAAATCGAACTTAAGAACTATGCTCTTTGAAAAACACTATAGGGGTTCCTGGGCATCTCAGTCGGTTGGGCATCTATCTGACTCTTGATATCAGCTCAGGTCATGATCTCACAGCTGTGAGATCAAGCCCCACATCAAGCTCCACACTAAGCAGAGCCTGCTTGGGCTTCTCTCTCTCCCTCTCCCCCTCCCTTGCTTGGATGCTCTCTCTCCCTCTCAAGATAAATAAACTTATAAAAAAATTTAGAACACTGTAAATAAATGAAAAGACAAACTATAGACTGGGAGAAAATATTTGCAAAACATGTATCTGATGAAGGGCTTCTGTCCAAAATATATAAAAAACTCAGAATATCCTCAAAACTTCCTAGTAAGACAACAAAACTCCAATAATAAAGGATTTCAATGGCCACTTCAAAAAAGAAGACACTTCACTAACAACTGACATTGCCAATAAACAAATGAAAAGATGGTCAATGTCATTAGTCACTAGGGAGATGCAAATTTAAACTTCAGTGAAATACCACTGCATACCTAATAGAATGGACCAAGAAAAAAATGAAATTAACAACAGCAAATCCTAACAAGGATACAAAGCAACTGGAATTCTCATATTTTACTAGTGAGAATGCAAAATGGTACAGCCACTCTGAAAAAGAGTTTGGCAGTTTCTCATAAAGTTAAACATACATTTATCATATGACCTAGCTATCCCATTCCTAAGTATTTACCCAAGAGAAATTAAAATTTATTTTCACACAAAAGCCTTTTATGTGAATGTTTATAGTAACTTTATTCATAATTGCCAAAGTATGGGAACAACCCAAATGTTCTTCAACTGATGAATGGATAAAGAAACTGTGAAACATCCATACAATGGAATCCTAGACAGAAATAAAAAGAAATAAATTAATGATACATGCAACACATGGATGAGTCTCAAATGTATTATGCTAAGTGAAAGAAGCCAGACTCAAAAGGAAGGCTACATATGGTATGACTCCATTTATAGGACATTGTGAAAAAAGCAAAACTATAGGGACAGAAAATAAATCAGTGGTCAAATCGTTCTATATCTTGATTGTGCTGGTGACTACATGACTATGTATTTGTCAAAACTCGTAACTGCACACTAAAAAGGGTGAATATATTGGGGCGCCTAGGTGGCTCAGGCGGTTAAGCGTCCAACCTCGGCTCAAGTCATGATCTCACAGTTCATCGGTTTGAGCCCCGCATCAGGCTCTGTGCTGACAGCTCAGAGCCTGGAGCCTGCTTCGGATTCTGTGCCTCCCTCTCTCTCTCCGCCCACCCCCCCATACTGTCTTCGCTCTCAAAAAATAAACATTAAAAAAAATAAAAAATTAAAAAATTAAAAGGGTGAATATTAATTATCATATGTAAATTATACCTTGAAACTGAATTCTAAAAAGAAACATGAGGTGGGGGAAGCCTAGAAATGTAATCAAGGGGGAAAAAATCAAGACAAAAAAATTGGAATGGAAGAACCAGCCGGACAGAAATTTCCACAAAATTTCTAGCTAAATCGGAATGCCTTAAGCTTTAAAAGTATAATAATGAGTTTACTTCTGCACAGATTACACGCTGAACTTTGATTTCTCTAACCTAATTATGTTCAAAAGGCAGAAATAAGAGAACCAAGGAAAAATAAGGAAAGGAAAACAAAAGCATTCAAAGATTAAAAGGGGATACAAATAAGGAACAGCGGATGTATGGGAAGATGTCGGAGTAAGGAGTCCCCAAAAAACAGATCCCCAAACAGGGTCTGGAAAGTAATCAGTACTCACAGGCCCATGCTCTGACCTCAGGTGATACGCAAGTCCAGCCTTCGATTTATATGGCTTTCCACAGTGGTGACATTTCAGGGTCATCTCCTCCAGCTCTGCAGCCCCTTTGCCACATTTTCTGACATGGTACAGATATCCCATGATGCTGGTGAAGCTACTAGAGCAACTCTGAACACAGGAGAAAGGCCTGAACTATAATCTTACATCTTTTGACATGATTTCTCAATTTCTCAACAGCCACAAAGCATTCAACCACCACCTCACGTAAATAGATCCTCTGGTATCACTAGACCCTCTCCAACACTTCCCATTGGCACAACCTTTCCTTGGCCCTTGTGCCTGGCCGAACGCCTGTCCTGTCCACCACCAACCGTGACAGTCAATCAGTTTAGTTGGCATTCAGTAAACTGGATCTGTGTGTCTCCCCTGCGGCAGAGCTTCCTCTCTGGTCTGTGACTCGACTCCACCCCAGTATCATACACCCAGCAATGGCAAAGCTCCTCACAGTGAGAATACTAAGATCCTTTTCATCACACTAAAAAAGGATGGTAAAGAAACTCCTTTGAACAAAGGGAAAGAGGGGGGAAATAAGTTTGTGGAGATGAGAAAAAAAATAAAGAGCTACTAATGAATTCAAAACAGCTGGAAAAGCAGGAGCCACTCTTACCCTGTAAGATGACACAGAACCAGGTCTACAAGAGAGAAGAAATGGAACAAAATAACAGAAAGACATTGATTCAAGACTCCAGGCAGAAGGAGACACTGTCCCTGGGCTCTTACCTCGCGCATGCACCTGAGCTTTCCCAGTCTCTTTAAAACTGTTCGGAGCCGCTCTCTCTCACTTGGTTCGTCTATTTCATCTCCAGCCTTCAAAATGGGCTAGAAAGCAAGACAAGCAAACAAGCAGATGATTCATGGAAAAGACAGATACAGAAAAAAATTGTATCATAGGAGAATCAAGGACTGGACTAGCACCTAAGCCGATGCCCATGAAGCTTAGTTATCTGACTCCTGGCTTTCTCCATCTTCTCCTAGACAGACAAGGAAGCAAATGTAATGCAAATAAGAGCTCAGAGCCTCTATCTTCCAGGAGACGAACCTCTGGGGCTAACCTAAACACACAAATACCCACCGCAAAGGTTTCATGTGCATGACTCTTCTATCAAAAAGGTATTCTTACTCACACCCCTATAAAGCCCCAGAGCCTTAGACACCTCCACTGGGTTATCCGCACTCATCTAAGTAAAGACATCCAAACACACACAGGCTCATACAGGACAGAAGATACTCTTACCAAGCTATTATGATTTGCCATCACGTGATACTTCATCCCTGCCAGTGAACGAAGTTGTTTCCCACAATGATGACAAGTAAACATTTCCTACAGGAAGAAATACTGCTCAGTGTCAGGTTGTTCAACAGAGAAACAGAATGTAACAAAGTCCTACCCGGATGCTCTCGTCTGTGTCTCCTTTATTTCCAAAACCCAAAGAATCTCAAAACCCCACAACCTCAGTGTCACATCCTCAAGGGTAAAGAAGTAAAAGTAACTCATTTTTAAAGGAGTAAGAATTACCATTTACTGAGCGCCAACATTTGCCGAGTAACGGGGTGGGCACTCAGCATGTATTATTTCTTTCTTATCCCCTCAGGGACTACATAAAATTATTTGTATAATTTGTAAGATAAATGAGAAAAACAAGGTCCACACATAAAAAGCTAAATGACACAACCAGTAAGTGGCTAAATGAAGATTCAAACCCAAGTCTGTCAGACTCTAAAGCCTCTGTTTTCCTTGTAACACAATGCTGCTGTTTCTCCACAGTAATCAGCACACTGACACAGTGATACTTGTCTGAGGTATGGGAAAAGGTCATAACCCTTATGAAACCCCACAAAATCTCTAACCTGTTTGCAGGTCTCCATGTGTTTCTTTAAGCCCTCTATGGTCTTCCTCCCCACCGCCTGGCAGGTAGGACAGGAGACACTGCCTTTATCCACGATTTCTAGGTACCATTGTTCCTCCAAACTGCCTACAAAGCAGAGAAAGAAACACTTCATAATTTGCAGAATTCTCTAGAAACAGAAAACGTATTCCTGGAATTTAGTAAAAGTATCATTTTTTTTCCTTCCTGGGGAAAAGACTCTTTCTAGAAGTAATTTTTTTTCAGACAATGAGGAGTTTCTGATACTCCTACTCAGTCCTCCACGACGAAAACCATCTGAGAACCATTCAAAAGCCCAGCAGCTTAAAGAACTGGGCAACATTTTTTTTTCTAGCTTTACTGAGGTATAACCAACAATGGGCAACATTTTCACAGCAGCATATAATAATGGGATACTTAGATATATAACAGCCAATTTCCTGTTTCCTGTGTGTCTGAAGATGTTCTTAAATGTTTTTATCCCCATTTAGTCTCCATGAAAATTCTGACTACCTTCATTATCCCTATTTAGAAACAAGGTAACTAAAGCCTGCAGAAGTTAACTAGATGAAGGCAGACCAGAAAATGAGTTAAAAGCCAAAACTTAAAGGAGGGTCTGACTGGCCTCCAAACCCATACCCTTAATAACTGCCTCCTTAAAGAAACTCTTTGTAACATCACTCCTTGACCAACAACAACAACAAAAAACAGAGTGCGAGACCTTGATACCCCAAAGCTTCCAACAGAAAACATACCTGCTGCGTAAGCTGGTGGTTCCTTCCGAATACGACGAGCCTGGGATTTAGGATTAGGTTGAGTTTTAGGCCGTTGCTTCCTCCCTGACACAAGACAGAAACTTGAAGCCCAACATATCACCTTTGCTATCCAATCTGTTACTATCAAAATTTCCTCCCATCTCTTCTCAACACCCTATGTCCCACTCCCTCAACCAACCGTCTCCCTTAAGTTATGACAGGGTCCCTCTCTCTCTGCCCCTCCCCCATTTGTGCTCTGTCTCTCTCTGTCTCTCAAAAATGAATAAATGTAAAAAAAAATTTTTTTTTAAAAAGTGCTCGCTTCGGCAGCACATATAAGCATTCCATATTAAAAAAAAATAAAATAAAAATAATAGAGGCGCCTGGGTGGCTCAGTCAGTTAAGCGTCCGACTTCGGCTCAGGTCATGATCTCGCAGTTCGTGGGTTCGAGCCCCACATTGGGCTCTGTGCTGATAGCTCGGAGCCTGGAGCCTGCTTCGGATTCTGTGTCTCCTTCTCTCTCTGCCCCTCCCCCATTTGTGTTCTGTCTCTCTCTGTCTCTCAAAAATGAGTAAATGTGGAAAAAAAAAAAAGTTATGACAGGAAAAAAATCAAAAAAGTCAGGTAGGATGAAAGCCATTCCTCGCCAAAAAATCAAAGGGTTCAGCAGTGCTCCAAGGGCCAAAACCTCAGGTCTCTCTCCCTTTTACCCCTGAAGAATAAAGCCAAGATACCCAAGGGAAAAGAATTAGCAAAGTTACTCCCTCACCATAAAGCTTATGCTTCTTCTGAGGAAATTCTCGATAGTCTTCATCTTCTTCCTGCCTGGGTTTCCTTTTTCCTTTGGTTGATACTCCACCTGACCCTGAAATACCACACAAAAACAAACAAACAAAACCCTCAGTATGGCTTACAAGTGAACATACTGGCCAGCCTTCAAAACATCACTCACCAAAAAAAAAAAAAAAAAAAAAAACCACTCACAAGGTCATCACAGGAGAGATCATCAGCAAACACAAGCCCCACAGAAGTGTCTGACAGTTTTAGGGAAGTTGGTAAAACTTCACTAACTCATTCGACCTCCCCATTTCATTCTTTTACTGTTCTCCATCCCAACTGATCAATTGTTCCCCATGAATAATAAAGGCCTCTAAATGTCAACAGAGGATGAAACTGGTATAATGGGAAAGAAGTTCAAATCATTTGAAGAGGAAAGGCTGATACCCATATAACCTAGAGGAGTAAGAATTTCACTCTAAAATAAAAGGACAGTTGGGAATGCAAGCTGGTGCAGCCACTCTGGAAAACAGTATGGAGGTTCCTCAAAAAACTAAAAATAGAACTACCCTACAACCCAGCAACTGCACTACTAGGCATTTATCCACGGGATACAGGTGTGCTGTTTCGAAGGGACACATGCACCCCCATGTTTATAGCAGCACTATCAACAATAGCCAAAGTATGGAAAGAGCCCAAATGTCCATCGATGGATGAATGGATAAAGAAGATGTGGTATATATATACAATGGAGTTTTACTCGGCAATCAAAAAGAATGAAATCTTGCCATTTGCAACTACGTGGATGGAACTGGAGGGTGTTATGCTAAGTGAAATTAGTCAAAGAAAGACAAAAATCATATGACTTCACTCATATGAGGACTTTAAGAGACAAAACAGATGGACATAAGGGAAGGGAAACAAAAATAATATAAAAACAGGGAGGGGGACAAAACAGAAGAGACTCATAAATATGGAGAACAAACTGAGGGTTACTGGAGGGGTGGTGGGAGGGGGGATGGGCTAAATGGATAAGGGGCAGTAAGGAGTCTACTCCTGAAATCAGTGTTGCACTATATACTAACTAATTTGGATGTAAATTAAAAAAGAAAATAAATAACTAAAAAAATAAAATAAAAGGACAGTTCACAAAGCTTAACAGTGTGTGACAGCCTAACACAGATGTGAGAAACATATGTGATGCTTAATACTTTAAGAACCATTTACAACAGCTACCTAGAGAATGCTCTGTCTTTGAAATAAAGCAGAGATACTGGTACCTTCAACACGCGAAGCAGCAGCTGCCTTGACCCTTCTCATCTTCATCCAGTAGGTAGACTTTCGGAAGGATGCTGGAAAATCACTCACTGGCTCACATGAAGAAGCAGACGACGAGCCGCTTAAGGAGTCATCGTGAGGAATAGTGTACTGGAAACTATTATCCTTTATGGAGCACTGGGTCCTGCTATTAATATGACACAAATATATATACCACAAGAGTAAAGTTCCTATTAATCATTTTATATCATAAGAAGTTGGTAACCGATGCAAAACCTAAGAAGCCTGATAATAAGAACAGGATTAGGTTGTAATCTAACAATTACAATGGTTGACCAAAGGCAACATATAAAATTATTATTATACTTTATTGTGATAAGAGAAAGCAGTACACATTAGTGCTCACTCTGCAGTCCAAGTAGGCATTCTTTCCTAGATTGATCCAAGAAAAGAAAGTAGTCAAAGTAATAGGTTGTTCTACGACCCTTCAGAAGATCCCATGGATCTGTAACCAGGCACCTCTATTTCTCTGAGAGAGGGACAGTAACTAAATAGTAGCCCTGAGAATAAAGAAGGAAAAAAACAGTTTGTAGGGCTCTAGTCTGCTCCATCTTCCCTCTCCCTTAGCCTCCTCCCTAAACCTGGTGTCAGGGCTGTCCTGTCTTATCTAGGCAATATGATTCTTAGTTCCCACAGTTAAAGGAAAGGTGCTGTCTTGTCTGATGTAAGCTGGCCAGACAAGTCTGATACACAGCTGGATCCAAATTCCCAAATTTAAGACCAGTCACTATGTAGTTAACAAACATGACTGAGTAATTACAAAGTTATCTTCTAGGAGGCTCAGAATGCACAGAGGAGCAGCAGTTCTCAAAAGTGTGGCCCAAGAACCTCTGAGACATCCTTCTCCAGCTAAAGATCTGTGTGAGGCATGTGTTAGGTTTATGGTTCAGAAAGATCACTCTGGATGCTATACATTAGATGACCCATGGAGGAAAAGTGAATAAAGGGAGAAGAGGTAGCAGTTTATTGTAATAGAATAGATAAGAGATGATAAGGACTTGAACTAAGGTTTTGTAATAGACGTAAATTGGCAGATTCAATATAATACTTTAAATGTTTACTTATTTATTTCGAAAGAGAGAGTGTGCACATAGGCACAAAAGCGGTCCTGAGAGAGAGGGGGAGAGAAAGAATCCCAAGCAGGCGCGCCGTCAGCACAGAGACCGATGTGGGGCTCAATCTCGTGAACTGTGAGATCATGACCTCAGCCGAAATCAAGAGTTGGCCGCTTAACCTACTAAACCACCCAGGTGCCCCTAGGTGACCATTCTTAAGAAATATGTAAGTAAAATGTGATACATGTCTACTATGGAATACTATGTAGTTGTTAGAAGCAATAAACCATTTCTACACATAGAGACATGAACATAACCAAAAAGCATACTGTTGAATGACAGAAGAAACAGAACAAGACTAATGTCATTTTGGTAAATTAAAAACAAATAAACGTGTAAACAGCACTAGCTATTTTACAAAGATTCATAAATATTTAAGGACAAATGTCACACTTGCTAACATGGTTGTCTCTGGAAGGAGATGGAAATGGAAACAGGTAAAACAAAAAATAATAGGGACTGATGATGTCAGTATACTCTGAGCAGGGAAGAATGATTCTCACTTCTCTGCACATGAGATCCAAAATTACAAATTTAATACAGCGAAGTCTTGATTCAGCCATGGTGCATAAGCCCTCTACAGCCCATCCCTCCTGCTTATTACAACTAAAACTCCTAGATTCTGAAAAGAAAACAAAGCAGGTGAATTGTCGAGAGAAGTCAAAACTGGGAGAAGTGACTCCCATGGGATGTGTTCCCCCCCCCCCCCGCTCTTTTTTTTTGTTTTCCCTCACATGTGGCTCTGCAATAAGGGTGGGCCCATTTGTAGAGTAGCATGGGCAGCCTACATTCCAACAAAAACTCTATCTTTCTGACCAGAGAAACCAGGAAAAGGGGTCTCTATAGACCAGAAGGTGTGAGAGAGCTGTGAAGAAGAGACATGCAAAGAAGGTAATCGCATAATTCTGTCTGAATTCATACAAATCACCGCTTAATCTGAGCCATGTATGTGTGGAGCATACCCAAGCCAGTTTAGCAAAAGCTTCAAAAGGTGAAATAAGATTTTAACAAATTGCACAAGCCTCAGACTAACCCCTGAGCTACTAGTGAGAGACAGACCCAATCCAATGTAGCAAAAGCTTGGAGAAATGAAACAAGACTTGAAACACCTGAAAAAGTCTCCAACAAACCACTAAACTATTCAAAACAGACTTCAACTATCATAGCAAAGACTTAGAAGAGTGGAACTAAGGGGCATCTGGGGGCTCGGTTGAGCGTCCAACTTCAGCTTAGGTCATGATTTCACGGTTCTTAAGTTTGAGCCCTGCATCAGGCTCTGTGCCGACAGCTCAGAGCCTGAAGCCTGCTTCAGATTCTTGTGTCTCCCTCTCTCTGCCCCTCCCCTCCCTCAAAATTAAACATTAAAAAAAATTTTTTTTTTTAATAATGGAACTAAGATTGAACCAATACCCTCAGAAGACAAGACAGAACTTATAGTCTGAACAGTAAATAGGTTACTTGCTAAAATAAAAACAGCAATGATGGGGCACCTGGGTGACTCAGTTAGTCAGGTGTCCGACTTCAGCTCAGGTCATGATCTCACAGTTCATAAGTTCGAGCCCTGCATCGGGTTCTGTGCTGATAGCTCAGAGCCTGGAGCCTGCTTTGGATTCTGTCTCCTTTTCTCTTTGCCCCTCCCCTGCTAGTATTCTCTCTCTCAAAAATAAACATTAAAAAAATTTTTTTAAATAAAACAAAACAGCAATGATCTCCCAGAAGATTCTAAAAGCACCCAAAGTCTATCCAAATAACATTCACAATATTAGGAATAAATTCCAAAATTATGCAATACACAAAGAACCAGTAAAATGTGAATAATTCTGAAAGGAACAGATAATGAACAAATGTCACCCCAAGATGATCCAGAAGTTAGAACTACCAAAGATTTAAAGATGCTATTATAACTATGTTTCATGAAATAAAGGAAAACACACTTGAAGTGAAGGAAAAGATAGGAATTATCAGCAGAAAACAGAAACCAAAAAAAAAAAAAAACAAACAAAAAACTGTATTTTAGAACTAAAAATACAATATTTGAAATAAAAACAGAATGGGCTCAATAACAGAATGGAGATGAAAAAGGAAAGAGCCTGTGAACTTGAGGACAGATCAATAGAAATTAACCGATCTGAAGAACAAAGAGAAAAAAGACTGAAAAACACTCAGCAGAGCCCCAACAACCTGTGGGTCAACATCAAAATGTCTAACTTAAGTGTAGCCATAATCCCAAAAGAAAAGGAAAAAAGTCTGTGGCATGAAAATACATTTGAAAAAAATAATGGTGGAAAATCACCCAAAATTAATGAGACATTAATTTACAGATCCTAGGAGCTCAACAAACACTCAAAAAAAAATAAACTCAAAGAAAAATACACCCAGATACATCTTAATGAAAAATTTCAAAACCAAATGTTAAAAAAAATCTAGAAAGCAGTTAAAAAAAATAACATTATATTTCTGTATATGCATATGTACATATGTATACATATGTATGTGTGTGTATATATATACATCAATGATTTGAATGACCACAAAACTTTGAATAGAAACCAAAGAGAACAGGCACGCCTGAGTGGCTCAGTTGGTTAAGTGTCCAACTTCAGCTCAGGTCATGATCTCATGGTTTGTGAGTTCAAGCCCTGCATCAGGCTCTCTGCTTGTCAGCACAAAGCCTGCTTCTGATACTCTGTCCCCCACTCCCTCTGCCTCTCCCCTGCTAGTGCGCTCTCTCTCTCTCCCAAAAATAAATAAGCATTAAAGAAATTTTTTTTAAAACTAAAAAAAAAAAAAAGAAACCAAAGAGAACAGAAAACAGTGTAACATCTTTAAAATCTTGGGGCCCCTGGGTGGCTCAGTCGGTTAAGTGTCTGACTTCGGCTCAGGTCATGATCTCGCGGTCCGTGAGTTCGAGCCCCGCATCGGGCTCTGTGCTGACAGCTCAGAGCCTGGAGCCTGTTTCAGATTCTGTGTCTCCCTCTCTCTCTGACCCTCCCCCATTCATACTCTGTCTCTCTCTGTCTCAAAAATAAATAAATGTTAAAAAAATTTTTAAAAAATAAAAAATATGGGGCGCCTGGGTGGCTCAGTCGGTTAAGCGGCCGACTTCGGCTCAGGTCATGATCTCACCGTCCGTGAGTTCGAGCCCCACATCGGGCTCTGTGCTGACAGCTCAGAGCCTGGAGCCTGTTTCAGATTCTGTGTCTCCCTCTCTCTGACCCTCCCCCATTCATGCTCTGTCTCTCTCTGTCTCAAAAATAAATAAACATTAAAAAAAAAAATCTTTAAAAAATAAAATAAAAAATAAAAAAAACAAAATCTTGAGAGAAAAAATTTCTCAATCTGAAATTCTATATTCCATGTAAATATCCTTTAGGCATACTTCTTCAGATGAAAAAAAAAAGAAAAGAAAATTTGTTGTCAGCAGACCTGCTCTATGAGAAATGCTAAAGGAGATTATTCTAGCTGAAGGAAAATGATACCAGAAATCTAGGTTTTTAAGAATGAAGAAAGAACAAAAGAAATGGGTAAACATATTTAAAAAAAAAAAAAAAAAAACAAACCCCAAAACCCTCTTTAAAACAAAACTTTAACATTATCTGGCAAGGTTTTCAACATAGGTAGATGTAATACATATGACAGCTATAACTTAATGGTCAGCAGACCGGGTTAAGAAATCTACATGGTTGTAAGGCCTTTACATTTAAGCAAGATGGTAGTACACAAACTCTAAGTAGCCTATGAAACGATAAGTATGTATACTGTAAATCCTAAAGCAAGTACTACACACAAGAGAAAGAAAGAGAAAAAAGAAAGAAAACAGCAAAAATTAAATATATAAACTAAAATCAGACAGGAAATATTTAAATAATCCAAAATAAGGTACAGGGGTGCCTGGGTGGCTCAGTCGGTTAAGCGTCTGACTTCGGTTCAGGTCATGATCTCACAGTTTGTGAGTTCAAGCCCCGCATCGGGCTCTGTGCTGACAGCTCAGAGCCTGGAGCCTGCTTCAGATTCTGTGTCTCCTTCTCTCTCTGTTCCTCTCCTGCTTGCCCTCTGTCTCTCTCTCTCTCTCTCTCAAAAATAAATAAAGACTAAAAAAAAAAAAAAAAAAAATTAAAAACAAAATAACGTATAAAGGAACAAAAAAATAAAATACAGAGAACAAATAATAAAATAACAAACCTAAATCTAACCATATCAATAATTAATTTAAATGTTTATGGTCAGGACACCTGGCTGGCTCAGTCAGAAGAGCATACAACTCTTGATTTTCGGGTCATGAGTTCTAACCATTGGGTGTAGGGATTGCTCAAATAAATAAATAAATAAACTTTAAAAATAAGTAAATAGATGGATAAATAAATAAATAAATGTTTATGGTCTCAACACTCCAATTAAAGTCAGATTGTTGGGGCACCTGGGTCGCTCAGTCAGTTAAGCACCCAACTCTTGATTTTGGCTCAGGTCATGATCTCGGTTTGTGAGGTTGAGCCCTGCATCGAGCCTGACATAACATGAAACTGGAACTCTAAAAAGCTCTAGATCTATTAAAGAAATTTAATTTATCATTAGAATTTCCCAAAAAGAAACCCCTAGACCCAGAATGGTTGATTCCACTGTTGAATACCACTGCAATAAGGTTTTTTCTTTTATATATATATATATTTTTTTTAAGTTTATTTGTTTATTGGGGGGGGGGGGAGCAGAGAGAGAGTGAGAGAGAGGGAGAGAGGATCCCAGGCAGGCTCCTTGCTATCAGCACAGAGCCCAACTCAGGGCTCAATATCTGGAACCTCTGAGATCATGATGTGAGCAGAAATCACCAGCTGGACACTTAATCGACTGAGACACCTAGGCACCCTTTTAACCTTTTTAAAGGGGAGGAGGAGGCATAAAGATCAAAAAAGGAGAAAAAAAACTGCCCCTTTTTGCAGATTATATGTTTGTTTACAAAGAAAATCTCAAAAAATAGAAAAACTATTAGAACTAAAAATGAATTAAGCAAGTGGCAGGACACAAGGTTAACACATAAAATCAATCATATTCTTAGATACCAGCAACAACAAACTAGAAATGAACTTATAAAAATAGTATCATTTATAATAACATGAAAAACACATAAAATACCTAAGAACAAATCTAACAAAAGATAACCAAGATTTTATAATGAAAACTACATCATGTTGGTGAGAGAAGTTAAAGATCTAAATAAACGGAAAAATATACCATGTTCATAAATCAGAAATCTCAGTATTGTTAAAATGGCAATTCTCCCCAATTGGTCTACTGATTCCATATAATACCAATCAATACTTTAGCATGCTTCTTTTTATAGAAATTGAGAAACTGACTCTAGAATTTATATAAAAAGACAAAGAACCTAGAATAGCTAAAAAAAATTTTTAAAAAGAACAATAAAGTTAGATGACTTATCCTATCTGATTTCAAGATTTACTCTAATCCTACAAGACAGTTTAGTATTGGCAAAAAGATAGATACATACATCAGTGGAACAGAATAAGGAGTCCAGAAACAGACCCACACATATATATATTCAAATAATTTCTGACAAAGGTGCCAATGTAATTGAATAGGGAAAGGGAAGTCTTAACAACAGGATAAATAATAAAAAGAAATTAACATTGATTTTTATGACACACCATGCACAAAAAATTAACTCTAAATGTATCACAGACCTAAATGTAAAACCTAGAAAACTTCTAGAAAAAACAAAGGAGAAAATCTTTGCAATTAGGGATGGCAAAGTTTCCTCAATAGAATACAAAAGGCAGGAAGGATAAGGGAAAAAATAATAACATTTTAATCATTTTTAATGATAAATTTATAATTTTTGGTCTTCAAAAGACACAATTAAAAAATGAAATGCAAACCAGAGACTGGAAGGAAATATTCAAGATACATCTATCAGATAAAGGAACTGTACTCGGAACAGAATTTTAAAAAATACTACAATTCCATAGTAAGACAAACAACTCAACTTTTTAAATGGGCAAAAGATACGAACAGGCACTTTGCAGAAGATACATGAATGGCTAATAAGCACATGAACAGATGTTCTACATCATTATTCATCAGGAAAATGCAAATCAAAATCACAATGAAACACCACTCTACACCCATAAAATTGGCCAAAATTTAAGGCTTATTCCCATATACTGCTGGTATATAAAATAATACCACCAATTTGGAAAACAGGTAATTTCTTAAAAAGGTAAACATAATCCTGACATATAGCCCAACCAATCTAAAATGGTATATCTTAGTAAATAAATACCATCGTAGGCATTGATCAAGAGAGAAAAAACATTTTTCCACACAGAGACTTGTATGTGGATGTTCACAGCAGCTTTAATACCCCCAAAATAAAATTAGCCAAATGTCCATCAAGGTAGATAGCTAAACAAATCATGGTATATCCACAATGGAATTCTATTCAGCAATAAAAACTAATTTTCAGTCAAAAATTATTATATTGAGTGAAAGAAATCATGCAAAAAGAAAACATACTATATGATTTCATTTATACAAAATACCTTATATAAAATTTCATTTATATAAAAAATATACTATATGCTTTGCATTTATACATGCAAACCACTGTACGGTGACAGAAAAAGGTCGGTGGTGTCCGGAACAGGAGCAGAGGAAGGAACGGATTACACAAAAACTTCTGGGAGAAATGGAAATGTTATCTTGATTGTGCTGACAGTGTTATGGTTATTTACAAATGTCAACGTTGATCATACTGTCTACTTTAAATACGTAAACTGTGGGTATGTAATATATAAATGTATGGTATCTTGTACTTCAATGATACCTCAATAAAAGTATTAAAAAAAATTTTTTTTAATAAGAATTGGCAGTCCTCTGCTCCAAAACCCACCCTCCAAAACAATGGGACCAATCTCTACCAGGAAGACTTGAAAGTATCAACAAACCATTAAGAGTCAAGTCCCATGTGACTCTTCTTAGTAAACCGTCCTCATAGGAATTTCTTTATGGTCAGTGTAGGACTCAGATAGACACATATCCCGTCTCACGAATAAGTACAAGCACATGATCAGCATGATTAGCATCTTGGGAATTAAGTCAATGTGGTTAGAGAACCCCTCCCTCTAGGCCTCTTTTATTTTTAGAGGACTCACCAAAACCAATTATCAAGTATTTTACAATACTTGTCCAATGAGGGTATTTGGTTACTTGCAAAAACTCCAATTAATCTCAAACTTCCCTTACCATAACTATGGCAAGAAAAAGTTCAAACAGTATGATCATAATTGTAGTGACTTTATAATTTGTTGTCTGTGGCATTACTTTTCAGTCTCAGCTTCTAATCACAAGGAAGAAAAGTTTAACTTATTTTTGACTCCTCTCTGATCTACCAAAAATTTTTACAAGACTGTAGTTCATTCTCTAGGTGCAACTACTTAGATTTCATTAGAAAATTATTTTGGTTCATCTCAGTTTCTTTTGCAGCCTCCCTTCATTCTACCCAATCCTTAAATGCTGACATTCTCCAGGGTTTCATCCTGTAGTCTCTTCTAGTCTCACTTCTCCCCAATGGTTCTCAAACTTTCTCCTACAAAGTCAGGTAAAAATAAGGATTCCTATACTCTAACTCCAATGATTCTGATTCAGATTAACAGATGAGGGCCTATTATTCTTTATATCTCTTAGCAATTACCCACTTGTTATTCCATTAAATGCTTTCACCTGTTCACATTCTGTTCTCTATGAAAAATACCTTTTCCTTATGGCTAACTGCATTATTTCTTGACTTTCAAGTCTGTTTACAAGTGATTTGCTCTGGCAACTCTTCCCTTCTGAACTATCACTCCCCCTCCCTAAATGCTATATTAAATTCCTGTTTAAAAATATTTAATTACACTGTATCATGTTGGTGTACTTGCCTATCTTCCCTTTTAGATTATTAGTTCTGTGTTTTTCTTGCCTGTATATCTAACCTACTACAGAGCTGGCACATACCAGATATTTAGTAAATGTTATCTGAATGAATTAACCCCTTCAGTGAATATCTAGTTAATAAGAATCTATTTTGTAGTAACAAATATGAAAAAGGTTAGCACATTCGGTCTACAAAGTAATAAACCAGTCTTAAAGCCAAGCAGTCTGAAAAGAAAAGGATTTCTTACAGGCATTTTTATCAATCCTTCCCATGTTCATCAATGTATTCATGAGTACATACTTGATGTCTGAGGATATGCGAGGCTACACTAGGTCATACCTTCCATTTTTAATATAATTCGTGCTTTTCTTTGCAAGCTAGGTTCTTCTCCCCTACATTAGGTTTAGACCCGCACTGTCCAATCAAGGTAGGCACTAACTATAGGTGGCTATTTAAATTTAAGTTAAGATCAAATACAATTTAAAATTCAGTTCCTCAATCACACTGGCCACATTTCAAGTGCTCAAAAGCCATACGTGGCTACGGTCCTTTACAGCGGGAATACAGAACATTTTCATCATCACAAAAGTTCCATTGGACAGCGCTGGCGACACAATTATAAATGGACCCCAGATAATCTCACTTACTTCTTAGCTCCCACGATCTTCGTGCTCCTCTGGTGCTTAAAGGATGTAGGTTCCGGAGTCTAGCAAATCGCAAGCACATGAGTGAATGCTAGGGACCGCTGAACCTTGACCACAAAAAGACGAATCCCCCTGTGCCCAGAAGAAATGAAGCTCTCCCGGGGCAACTACCTCCAACGGAAGAAAGCAAGACTTTTTTGGAAAAGCGTGTCGTCCTGTCTTCCTACCCAGCCAAGGCAGGTGACAACACCATAGCCTTCATCTCCCCCATTCTCAAAGCCCCGTCCCAGATAGAGGCTCTAAAAGGGGGGCGAAAAGAGAGGACAACGGATATGGGAGGTACTGGGGATATAAAAGAAATAGAAACTAATGGCAATCTAGCGAAGAACTGAGTCCAAGGAGGTGGGAACAGTCAGCGGTAACTGGGGGGGGTGGGAAAGGGAGACAGGTAGATCTGACCTAGAAGGGTGGGGCCTACGATGGGCTCTGATAAAACCAACTCTGAGCATGGCACAAAAGCGAGGGACCGCGTGTTGCGGGCTCGACAGCGCTACCCCTAAAACATAACGGTCAAACCGAGAAACTCACGGCGGGTACTGCACCGAGCCTGGAAGACATCACTCCCTCTCCACGCCTAACAAATCCACCCAAGGGCTCCGGCCAGACCAACGCCACTTCCGCTCTCTTCTCCTCTCCCGGATGTGGAGTCGGCGCCGCCGAGTCCAGATCTGAACGTCTACTTCCGCCTGGCGGCTTCCGAGGGGGCTGCGGCTGGAGTGAGTCACATGACGTGCCTCCCTCCTCTGGGACCCCGCCCCAGGAGGCTGTAGGTGGGGTTTGGACCTCAACACGGCCTCAGAACCCCTTCCTGTCGTTCCATCCTTTTGCGCGACACCAAATATCCCTCCACCCTCCATTCCCCACCCAGCACGACGAGTGGTGTTTCTGGATGGAGATCAATTATTGCCCCTTTATTTATCTTAGAGAAATTACAGACCCATTCCCGCCCTCCCTCCCCCAGGAAGAGTGGCATAGACGCTCTTTGCTGAGGGCGCAGGTATTGGAGGCAGTGGCTTAGCAGGAAAGAAGCCAGGAAAGGGCAGCTTGGTGAAGACTTGAGCCAGTCAGTGAATAAGGGGGGCGGATCTCTTCTCATCTGTTAGCTTCAGGACTCTAAACTTGCCCAGCTTTGGGGTATTTTGTGTGTTTGAGTAGCCCTTGAAATCTTTAGACACACTATGTCTGAGCCTCTCCCTAGGGTAGCTGCGCTTGAGTCTCTCCTTAGGGGGACCGTGATGGGTTTTCTCAGACCAACTGTGTTGACCCCTCTTAAAATGACTGTGTTTGCTCTGTCCAGAGTGACTGTGTCTGCTCCTCTCAGAGGAACTGCAGTGAGTTCTCTCTGAGGAACCGCGACCACCCCTCACAGGGGGTCTGTGCTGTCTTCTCCCAAAAGGGCTGTGTCCTCTCCTCCCTAAGGGACTGCGATGAATTTTCTGAAAGGGACTGCGACATCTCCTCTCAGAAGGACTGCGACATCTCCTCTCAGAGGGACTCTGATGTCTCCTTCCAGAGAGACCGAGATGGCTCCTCTGAGAAGGACTTCGATGGATCCTCTCAGAGGGACTCTGATGGCTCCTTCTGGAGATACTGTGATGGCTCCTCTGAGAAGGACTTCGGTGGCTCCTTCCAGAGAGACTGTGATGGCTCCTCTGAGAAGGACTTCGGTGGCTCCTCTCAGAGGGACTTTGACGGCTCCTTCCGGAGAGACTGTGATGGCTCCTCGGAGAAGGACTTCGGTGGCTCCTCTCAGAGGGACTTTGACGGCTCCTTCCGGAGAGACCGTGATGGCTCCTCTGAGAAGGACTTCGGTGGCTCCTCTCAGAGGGACTTTGACGGCTCCTTCCGGAGAGACTGCGATGGCTCCTCTGAGAAGGACTTCGGTGGATCCTCTCAGAGGGACTTTGATGGCTCCTTCTGGAAATACTGTGATGGCTCCTCTGAGAAGGACTTCGGCAGCTCCTCTCAGAGGGACTTTGACGGCTCCTTCTGGAGAGACTGCGATGGCTCCTCTGAGAAGGACTTCGGTGGATCCTCTCAGAGGGACTTTGACGGCTCCTTCTGGAAATACTGTGATGGCTCCTCTGAGAAGGACTTCGGCGGTTCCTCTCAGAGGGACTTTGATGGCTCCTTCTGGAAATACTGTGATGGCTCCTCTGAGAAGGACTTCGGTGGCTCCTCTCAGAGGGACTTTGATGGCTCCTTCTGGAAATACTGTGATGGCTCCTCTGAGAAGGACTTCGGTTGCTCCTCTCAGAGGGACTTTGACGGTTCCTTCTGGAGAGACTGCGATGGCTCCTCTGAGAAGGACTTCGGTGGCTCCTCTCAGAGGGACTTTGACGGCTCCTTCCGGAGAGACTGTGATGACTTCTCTGAGAAGGACTTCGATGGCTCCTCTCAGAAGGGCTACGACATCTCCTTTCAGAGGGACTTTGGTGGCCCCTTTGAGAGAGACTGTGATGGCTCCTCTGAGAGGGACTACCATGGCTCCTTTCAGAGGAATTACATGGGGTTCTCTGCCTTAAGAAGCTTTTGTGGTTTCGTTTCTTGGGTGTCAGTTTCTCTTTAAAGTGACTGTGTGAGTTTCTCTTAAGTGAATCTTGTAGAATTCTCCCTCGGTCCTGAACTCTGGTTCCCGATTTGGAGTTCTTGGACTCCTGGATGGAGATTTCACTTCTGCCAAAGTTTTTCTTAGCTCTGCTGCTACTGTCATTTTGAACAACACCCATAGACTGTCTGCTTGAAGTGGTTTTGAAAGTGGTACTTCTTTGGGAAACTATGCGCTTGGGCAGTTGGGTATGTCTAGGTTTGAAAGAGCTATCCCATTTTGGTTGTTGAACTGATCTGAGTTGCTCTGTTTCTTCCCTTAATGTGCTCTCCTGCTTAGTGGTTAGGTCTGTTGGCTTTAGCTTGACAACTGGCATCCCGTCACTTTTGATATCTCTTGATAAGTAATAGTCTCTGGCTTTTCGTTTTGGATGCTGGTTTTTGCTTGACCACAAATGGTCTGGCCTTGATCTGTCCTCAGGCTTCTGCCCAACAAAAGCCATAATTCTGTGTGCCATCTGGAATGCTTGCTTTAGGCCTTGAAAAAGCAGTTGAATGAATTTGGGTTGGGAGGATTTCTTAGGTTGTCTTTTCAACGAGGCAGTCATTGTCTGAGATGCTCCATTCCTCTTCCTTGTAAACTGGGCTGGTAATTCCCTAGAAGGACTCTGTGTCATGGCTCTACCATTTGTGTAGAACTCTGCATTTTGTGTTCTGCCTCCTCTGGTTCCTTTCATTGGATATTTTGAATCATGGGTCTTTTGGGTTCTCCTTTTAGCCCATTTTTCATCCTGAACATCTTCAGAGTCACTATCTGGTAAAGAGTGAACTTGAGTAAATTCATATTGCCTAGAGTCTCTAATTTCTGTCTTTCCTACTAGGTCAGGGCTCCTATACTGCCTTCGCCTGATGTGCACTTGTACAGGAGAAGCAGGAGCTTGGGAAGATCCAGACTGGAAATCTATCGTAGAAGTAGGACTCTTGGAAGCTCGAGTGTAGACATTAGCTTTCCTTAGTGATGGTGACATAGGACTCCTTGGTGTGATGGGTCTGTCTCTTCTGTGATACTTTGAAACTTGGGGTCTTTTCCCAGTTCGCAGCCTAAAGCCAAGATGCAACCTAATCTCTCCATGGCCTTTAGGAGTGCTTACAAGGTGGAGCTGTGGATAAATAAGAAGGTAAGGCCCAAGAGTACCCTGTAATTTATGACAGCAACTAAATCCTGCACATCGGCCACATTGTAGGCAGATAGGGTATTTTAAAACCAGACCTGAAGTTAGAGGTGGAGGAACATTTGGGGGTATTTGACTCCTTAACAGTTTTGCTGCTATTTTTAGCTGCAGATCTTGTAACAGCTGGAACTGTTCTGAGAAGTCAGTTTTGGCCTGGGGAAGAAAACTTGGCTTGAGAGAGTGTTGGGATTCAAAAATCCTTGTCTGTGAATGACTCTGTGAGTTCTCACTCTCTCCCACTGGAACAGAATCTTTCCTAGTGAAAACTATATCGAAGGAGGACTCTAACTTTACTGGGGCAGGAGGCTGGCCCCCTGTACATGAAGCAGGAATGGGCTGAATGACTTCCTTGGATGTATCATTGAGCTGTGAATTTACTTTCTTTATTCTCATTCTAGTCCCAGAGTATTGCTGTATTATAGAGGACATGGAACCACGTGTCCACATCTTTAAGGCCATTCTTTGCTCATGATCATGACATGAAGTATGTCTTTGAATGTAGTTTTTGACCACTGAAGGCTGAGAGATAGTACCTCGACCCTTCTCTAGCAAACTCTGGGAAAATTTCATCAGTTCAGCTGGAACCCCAAATAAATTCTGAATAGACTGACAGACATCTGCAGTGGCTCTCTCTGTTAAAGATGTTCGAGAATAGAGCTTCCTTTTCATAGTGGCTCCCAAGACATTCCCCAGCGTTAGCATATTGGAAAGATATTTTCTAGGTAGTCGCTGTCTCCAGGAGTGATTCTCCCAGACATTCTGTTGTCTCCCCAGGACAGACCAGGTAAGGCCTCTTTGAGTTCCCGATCCTGACTGAAACGTCCTAGATGGTGATCTCCAGCTTTGTGGTGGATGTTGGGATAGGTCGTGGAGTAAGTTCTCTAGCTCTTCCACCTGCTTCTTATTAGTCCTCTCCTTAGATATGACACCCACTCCTGGGATCTCAAAATGTGGGGTTTCTACAATGTTAGCTATTTTATCAGACGGTTGATTATGAAGGGACGAGGTAAGGGTTGAAGACCGTATCATAGTAGAGTCTATAAAGGACTCTTCAGGCTCCAAAATATCTGTCCCAAGGTTTTTTACATCCAAAGTCCTTGATACTTCCGGCAGCTCAAAATCCCAAAGGCTTCCTAATTCAGATGTTTCGGCAGAGCTTGAGATAAGCGAGTTTGAAGAGTTGTACAGAAATCTAGAGATATAATTATCTATTTGTAACTCCTCTCTTGATGTAAAATCCTCAGATTCCCTAATCTGATATACCTGTCCTAGATTCAAATCCTCAGATTCCCTGATTTGAGAAGACCCTATTTTTGTCCCTACTGATTTCATGGCCTGAAGCCCTTGTTCACGAGTGAACATTGTAGGTTTCTCAAATGGAGATGTTGGCTGTGAGAGTAATTCTGCAGATTTCACTTTAGTATTTGGCCTTGGAGTTAATTCTACAGGTTCTACCATTTCTTGAAGCTGTGGCCTTGGGAATAAATCCAAACAATCCAGTGCTTCAATCGCTGACCCTAAGGCTACTCCTATTGGTTCTACAACCTGAGGAATTGGTCCTGGTGCTAATTCCTCAGATTTTACAATTTGAAGTGGTGGCCCTGGGATTAACACAGTCTTTACGATTTGAAACCCTGTCAACTTCATTGTTTCCAAAATTTGGTGTGTTGGCTCTGTGGCTAATTTCTTAGATTTCACATTCTGCAACCATAGCCCTGAGGTAAACTCAGAAGATCTCACATCTTGCAGTTTTGGAGTCAACTCAAGACAGTCTACCATTTGAGAGATTGGCCCTGGTGTTAATGCTACAGATTTCACAACTTGAGGTGGTGGCCCAGAAGTCACTTTCACATAGTCAATAACTTTTTGGGGAACTACCGGGGTTACCCCTTGAGCAACGTGAAGCTGTGTCTTTGTAGATTCTGTGACCTGATCTGGCGGCTTTGGACTAATCCTCATATATTCTGAAATTCGACCTTGTAGTCCTGGACCTGTCTCTGAATATTTCATCCTTTGATTCTGTGACAATGATAATCCCACTGATCCATCCCCTTGCTGCCATGTCTCAGGTATGAGCTTTACAGATTCTGCACATCCTGCAACTTGATCTGTCGGCTTTGGGGGCAACTCTAAAGATTCCTCCCTTTGAAGCCGTTGCTTAGAAGTTAAACCCATAGATTCAGGAACTTGATATCCTAGTCCTGGTGTCATCTCTGAAGACCCTGGGACATGATGTAATGACTGTGTAATCAATGCTTCAGAGTCTTCCCTTTGCAGCCTTTTCTCAGAGATCATCTCCACAAGTTCTAGTGCTTGAGGATAGGGCCTTGGAAATCTCTCTGCATATCCAGTGGTTTTATGTATTGGCTTTGGGGTCATTCCAAGGAATTCCTTCCTTTTTGGCCTTGCCTTGGAGGTCAATCCCATAGTTTCTGTAGTGTGATGCTTGGGCTCTGGGGTCATCTCTTCAGATCCTACAGCTTGCTGCAGTAGCCTTGTATGTAATTCCTCCAAATCCTTAACTTGAGTCTGTGACTGAGAGAGCAACTCCAGAGTTTTTGGGATTTGGTAGCTTTCCTTTAGGGTTAATTCTAAGGATTTAGAGCCTCGATTTCTTAGCACTGGAGTCACATCAACAGATTCTGGTACTTGGAGATCTAGCCCTAGAGGCATTCCTGAAGATTCCATGGCTTTACTTGTTGGCTTTGGGGTCAACCCTACAGATTTTTCTATGGTTTCTTTGCCTTGGTGTGCCAACCTTTGTGCCATTGCTGAAGATTCTGTGATGTGATAAATTGGTATTGAAATCAAACTCACAGATTTAGGGACCTGATGCATTGGCGTTGGGATCATCTCCACATGTTCTACAAACTGATGCTCTGGCCTAGGGATTATCTCAGAGGAGTTTGTGATTGGATACCTTCTTTTTGGAGTTAGCTCCTCAGATTTTGTTCTTTGAAGCAGTGACCCTGGTGGTAACTCTACATGTTTTATATCTTGTTGCAGAGATGCTGAAGACAATTTCACATGTTTTATACTTTGCAACTTTGGTTCTGGAGTAAACTCCAAAGATTTCTCACCTTGTTGCTGTGATTCTGGAGACAAACTTGAAAATTTAACACTAGCCAACATCGGTCCTGGTATGAACTTCTTAACTGGCCCTGGTGCCAACACCACTGATTTCATACCTTGCCATCCTGAAGTCAACTCTTGGCAATTCATACCTTGCTGTTGGGACCCTGGTGTCAACTCTACGGATTTGACATCTTGAAAACATGACTCTGGTGCAAAGACCTCAGAATTAACACATGGTGACCTGAGGCATGATGACAACCCTAAAGAATTAGCACTTTGAGGCTGTGGCAATGGGTTTGACTTCAAAGATTTCACATCTTGAAAATGCGGTGAAAACACCACGGATCTCACATTATGCTGCCTGAGGTGTGAGGGCAACTCCTCAGAATTCATACCTTGAGGATGTGGCCCTGAATTTAAATCCACAGATTTCATTATTTTAAAACATGGCTCTCGTGCAAACATCTCACATTTCAAGTCCTGCAGCTCAGAGCCTGAAATCCGTTTCACAGAATTTGCACCACAAAGCAATGGCTCCTTGCTCATCTTCATAGATTTTACATCTTCAAGCAATGGCTCTGGTAAAAATAAGACAGATTTCATACCATTTAACGGAGAGCCTACAGTGAACACTGACTGCACAACTTGTTGCTGTGACCCACAGTGATTCTCCCAAAACTGGATTTCTGGAAACTTTGCCCCTGGTATTAACTCAGAAGATTTTATACCTTGCAAATATTGTCCAGGGTTGAACAGAATAGATTTTGTACCTTGAGATTCTAACCCAGGATTCAATTCAGAGGGTTTTGTGCTTTGCATCTGTGGCCCTGGATTAAACTTTACAGAATTCATGCACTGAAATTCTGACCCTGAATTCAAATCAGAAGAATTCACACCTTGCAGCTGTGGGCCACAGTTGAACTCCTGTGATGTTACACCTGGAAACTTTGTCCCTGGAGTCAATTCACATTTCATATTTTGTAAATGTTGCACAGGGTTGAACAAAACAGATTTTATACCTTGAAATTCTGACCCCAGATTCAAATCAAAAGATCCCATACCTTGACATTTTATCTCTGAAGTCAACCCAAAGGATTGTATACCTTGCAAAGGTGGCTCAAATTTGTACTCCACAGCGTTTACACATTGTAATTTTGCCTCTGGATTCAACTCAGAAGAATTTACACAGTTCGTCTGTGGCCCAGGTTTGCATCCCATAGGTGCTACACCTAGAAACTTTGGCCCGGGAATCAATTCAGATTTCAAACATTGCAAATGTGGTTCAGGGTTGAACACCACAGATGTCTCACTGTGACTCTTGGTCCCTGGATTCACCTCAGATCCCATACCTTGACATTTTGTCCCTGAAGTCAACTCAAAAGATGGTACACTTTGCAAAGGTGGCCCCAGTTTGCACCCCATAGAATTTACACATTGTAATTTTGGCTCTGGATTCAACTCAGAAGGATTTATACAGTTCATCTGTGGCCCAGGGTTGCATCCCATAGGTGCTACACCTAGAAACTTTGGCCCTGGAATCAGTTCAGATTTCAAATCTTGCAAACGTATTCCAGGGTTGACCACTACAGATGTCTCCCTTGGAAACTCTGTCCCTGAATTCAACTCAGAAGACTTCCTACTTTGAAGTTTTGAAACTGAAGTTAATTCAGAAGAGTTTACACCTTGCAAGTGTGACTCAGGGTTGCATCCAACAGCATTTACGCACTGAAGGTTTGGTTTTGAAATAAATGCAGACGAATTCATACCTTGCAAATGTGGCCCGAGGCAGAACAACTTAGATTTTATACCTTGAAGCTCTGGCCCAGGATTCAACTCAAAAGATTTTACACCTTTCAATTGAGGCCCCGTGTTGAATGCCATAACATTTATACACTGAAGCTGTGGCCCTGGATTCAACTCAGAGCATTTCCCACCTTGTAATTTAGGCTCATGATTGAATTCCGGAAATTGCTCATATGGAAGCTTCATGTCTTTGCACAACTCAGATTTTATCACTTGTAACTGTGGCCCAGGATTGAACTGGAAAGACTGCATACCTTGAACACTTGTTCCCTGGCACAGCTCAGAAGATTTCACATCTTGCAACTGTTGCTCAGGATTGAATTCCATAGATTTCACATCTTGAATCTGTGTCCCTTTGCATAATTCTGAAGATTTTCTATGTTGCAAATGTGGTCCAGGATTGTATACCATAAATTTTACACTTTGAAGCTCTGGCCGTGGGTTCAACTTATATGATTTCTCTTCTTGCCACTGCTTCCCAGCACTGAACTCAGAAGATACCACACTGTGAATCTTTGATTCCAAGGCTAACTCAGAGGGGTTTGCAACCCGAAATTCTGGGTCATGACTGACTTCTGTAGTTTTCACTATTTGAAGCTTTATGGACTCAGGAGATTTTGCACCTTGCAACTTTGCCCCAGGGTTGAATTCCACAGATTTCATACCTTGAAAGTGTGCCCCTGGTGTCAACATAGACAATTTCCTATTTTGTAACTGTAGGGCTGACTTGAACCCCAAAGATTTCACATCTTGTACCTTTGTACCTAGATTCAATTCAAGAGATTTCGTATCTTGCCACGTGGGCCTGGTGATGAATTCCACAGATCCTCCACTTTGAAGCTTTGTTTCTGGTGTTAACTCAGAAGATGTCACACCTTGTAACTGTGGAACAGGTTTTAACTCAACAGATTTCAAATCTTGAAGCCTCCACTCTAGCGTCAAATCAGATTTCTCACCTCGTCTCTGTGGTCTAGGGTTGAACTCCACAGATTTCACTCCTTGAAGCTTCCTCTTCTGGGTTAAATCAGATTTCCCACCTTGTAGCTTTGGACCATGGTTGAACCCAAAGGATTTCACTTCTTGAAGCTTTGACTCTGGGATCATTTCAGAAGATTTCATACCTTGAAAGTGTGATCTAGAATTGGACCCTGTAGATTTTATATCTCGAAGCTTTATACCCATAATCAGCTCTGAACATTTTATATCTTGTAACTTTGGGCTGGATTTCACACCTGAAAACTTCCTCCCCAGGGTCATATCAGAAGAGTTCTCACCTTGTAACTTTGAACTAGGTTTCAATTCTACAGATTTCACTCCTTGAAGATTTTCCCTTGTGATCACCCGAGATTTCACATCCTGCAACTGTGGCCCAGACCTGGAATTCGTAGATTTTACATCTGGAAGCTTTACACCCATGATCAACCTAGAAGATTTCGTATCTTGAAACTGTGGGCCTGACTTGAAATCCACTGATTCCACTTTTTGAAGCTTTGTCCCTAGTATCAGTTCAGAAGATTTCACACCACTCAACTGTGACCCAGGTTTGAACTTTGCAGATTCCACATCTTGAAACTTTGTTTCTGAGAGTAACTTAGAACAATTCACTCCTTGAAATTGTGGCTCAGGGTTGAACACCAATTTCACATTTTGAAGCTTTGATCCCAGGATCAGGTCAGAAGATTTCACAACTTGCACCTGGGGACTGGGGCTGCTTTCTTTATGTTTTACATTTTGAAGTTTTGTCTTTGAGGTCCCTTCAGAAGAATTCACACCTTGTAACAATGGTCCATGGTTGAAATCTGTAGATTTGGTACCTTGAATTTCTGTCCCTACAGTCAGTTTAGAAAATGTTGTACCTTCCAATTGTGAACTTGGATTTAATTCAGTAAATGTCATATCGTGGGACTTTATCCCAGGTGACAACTTAGAAGATTTTAGACCTTGCCACTGTAACCCAGAGTTGAAATTCTCAGATTTCACACCTTGAAGTTTTGTCTGAAGAGTCAATTCAGATGACTTCCTACTTTTCAAGTGTAGTGGAGAGTTCAACTCTATAGTTTTATCACTTTGTAATTGTGACCCTTGGCTTAATACCCCAGATTTCACCTCGGGAAGCTGTGGCTCTTGTGTAAGCACTAGAGACTTGACACCTTGAGGTTGTGCTCCTGGGGATGACTGTAAGGGTTTCACTTCTTGAAGCTTTGGTCCTGCAGTCAATTTAGTAGATTTCCTATCATGCAAGGAAAGCCTAGATTTCAGTGTCATAGATTTTATACCACAGAGCTTTGATCTTGATGTCAGGTCACATGATTTCATACTTCTAACCTGTAGAAAAGGTTTCAAATCGAAACCTTGAGGCTGATGTTCCTGGAGTGATGCTAAAGATGGTGTATCTTGGAGCTTTGGCCTTGGAGTCAATGCAGATGACTTTGTATCTCTTAACTGTATTAAAGGTTTCAACTCTACAGACTTGACACCTTGAGACTGTAATCCAAGATTTAACTCTACAGACTTCACAGCTTGGAATTCAGGTCCTGGTATCCACTGAACACATCTCATACTTTCTAGCTGTGGCTCTTGTTTAAACTCAATAGTTTTTATATCTTGAAGCTGTGGCTCTGAGGTTGATGCCAAAGTCTTCCCTTTTTGCAGCTGTGGTCCTGGGAACAACTCAGGAGTTTTCACATTCTGCACCTGTGGCCCAAGGTTGAAATCTGCATATGTTGCACCTTGAGTTTTTGTCCCGAAAGTCAATTCAGATGACTTCACATCTCTTAACTGTACTGAAGATTTCAACCCTCCGGATTTAGCACCTTGAGATCGTGACCCAAGATTTAAATCTACAGATTTCACAGCTTGGAACTTAGGTCCTGGTATCCACTGAATACATCTCATACTTTCAAGCAGTTGCTCTTGCTTTAACTCAACAGTTTTTACACAGAGTTGTGGCTCTGAAGCTGATGCTGAGGGTTTCACTTGGTGCAGCTGAGGTCCTGGGATCAACTCAGGAGATACTATGCTTTGCAACTGTGGTTCAGGTTTAAACTCTTTAGGTTTTAAACCTTGGATATTTGATTCTGGAGTCAGTTCACATGGTTTCATACCTTCAAACTGTAACTCAAAATTGAAGTCTACTAATTTTCCATCTTTAAATTTTAGCCCTGGAATTAATTCCAAAGACATCTCACCTTCTGACTTAGACCCTCTCTTCAATTGCTCTGAATTCATACATTGCTGCTCTGGTGAGAGTACAGATATCTCGCCACGCCGTTCTGGCCCGGAAGTTAAATTCATAAGTGCCATCCCTTGAAATTGTTGCCTTGGGGCTAAATCCACAGATTTTACTCCTTGAAACTTTGGTCTTCTGGTCACATTCACAGATTTTACTTCCTGCTTCTTTGGCCTTGGGATCGACTTCCCAGATTTTATACATTGCAGCACTGAATCTGGAGTTTCCTCTACAGATTTTAAACTTTGATACTTTAAACATGGGGTACTCTCGACAAGTTCCTTATCTTGCGTTTGTGGCTCTAAAGTCAATTCCTCAGGTTTCACAACTTGCAGTTCAGATCCTTGGAGCAATGGCCCTTGTGCAAAAGACACAGATTTCTCACCTTGCATCTTTGGCCCAAATTTCAATTCCACAGTTTTCACATCTTGCAGCTGTGTTCTTGGGACCAACTCCACAGTTTTGAATTCTTGAGTTCTTGCATGCATAGTCAACTCAGATTTCTCACCTTGAAGCTTGTTATTTGCGGTATCTTTCACAGATTTGACATCTTCTATTTCAGCCCCTGAGGTTATCTCCACAGATTTCTCACCTTCCAGCTGTGGACTGGAGGTTAGCAACATGGATTCCATACCTTTTAAGGCCACAGACTTCATATCTTTCAGCTCTGACTCTGAGATTAACAACTCAGATTTTAAACCTTGAAGTTTTGAGCCTGGGATCAGCTCCATTGGTTTCACACCTTCCACCTGTGGCCCGGGGGTTAACACCATAGACTTGACATCTCCCATTTGTGGCTTTGGTGTTTGCACAGATTTCATACCTCCCAAATGCAGCCCTGGGGTTAACTCCTCAGATTTCCTATCTTCCAGCTGTGGTTCTGGGATTAGTGCCTTAGATTTTAAACCTCGAAGCTTTGAGATTGGGGTCCACTCCACAGGTTTTATATCTTGCAACTGTGGTCCTTGGATCAATTTAGGAGATTTTATACCTTGTAACTCTGGTCTTCTAGTCAACTCAGAATATTTCACACTTGGCAACTGTGAGCCGGGAGTCAACTCCATAGGTTTTGCATATGGTTTCTGTGGCTCTGAGACAAATTTATAAGAAATGTTACCTTCAAAGCTTGACATTTGGTCTATCACTAAATGTTTTACACCTTGAAATAGTGTCTCTGGTACTAACATCTCAGGCGTGACCACTTGCTTTCCAGGTAGTGGGGTGAACCTCATAGATCTTACTCCTTGTATCTTTGGCTTTGGGGTCAACTCAAAAAAATTCACACATTGTAGTTGTGGTCCCAAGTTTAACTCTGAAGATTTCACTCCGTGAGGTTGAGTTCCTGATATCAGATCACAAAATTTGACATCTTGTAGCCATGGCCCTGGGTTAAGCCCCACTTGTTTTATACCCTGCAGCCCTGGTGACATCTTTGCTAATTTAGAATCTTGAAACCCTAACTCTGGAGTCTTCTCCACAGAATTCACACCATGAAACTTAGATCCTGGGGTTTGCTTCCCAAATTTGACACCTTGAAGCTTTGGCCCTGAAGTCAATTCAGAAAATTTGACCTCTTGCTGCCTTGGCCCTAGGTTTAGTTCCTGAGATTTCACACCTTGCAACTGTAGTTCTGAGGTTAATTCATTGGATTTCATGCTAGGAAACTGTAGTCCTTCAGTAGACAGAAGAGATTCTGTATTTTCACCCAAGGGTCTTTGGCTTGACTGCAAAGATGATTCTGTTACAAATCCTGTAGACTTCATATCTTGAAGCTGTGTTCCTGGTATACACTGCAAATGTTTGAAACCTTGACGCTTTGGTTCTGAGGTCAAATCAGAAAACTTGACATCTTGCAAGCATGGTCCTGAGTTTTGTTCCACAAATTTCACACCTGGAGTTTGTGGTTTTGAAGTCAATTTTATGGGTATAACATTTTGATGCTTTGGTCCTGGGATAGATAATTTGATTTCTTGCACTGGGGAACCAGGGGTCAGTTCATCACATTTCATACCATGATGTGGAGACCCTGAAATTAAATCTATAGGTTTTTCTCCTTGAAGAAGTGGCCCTTGGGATAACTCTGAAAATCTGACACTTTGCAAATGTGGCCCTAGGGTCAATTTCACACCTTGAGGCTGGGCCCCCTTAGTCAATTCCTCTGATACTACACTTTGTAGTACTGGTTCTTGTACCAGCTCCTCAAATTCTACCACTTCAGTAGTAGCTGGCTGTTGGATTAAATTAACATATTTCATGTCTTGTAATTGTGGCTCTGGATCCAACTGCATAGACTTTACTCCCTGGAGCTGTGGCCCTGGGGTCAACTCCATAACATGTGGTTTTGGTCCTGTGATAAATTGTTTAGATCCTACCACTAATGGGGATGACTCAGGGGTTAACTTCACAGATTTCAAATTTTGTAGTGGTGGCTCTGATTTCTCATATTGCATCCCTGGTCCTAAAGTAAATTCCAGAGATCCTTTTTTAAAATATGGCATTGTCTCTTGGGTGTTTTCAACTTGAAACGATGCCAACCCCATAGTTTCTGTCTTTTCTGACCTTAGAGGTATCTCTGAAGACTCAGTAACTTGAAGATGTGGTTTTAGAGTCATTCCTGCAGATTCTATAACTTGACCTGTTGGTTTTTGTGTTAATGCCTCAGAAGTCAGCCTCATGGCTTCTGTGTCTTGATAGCCTGGCCCTGGAGTCATCTCTGAAATTTTTTTAAAATGTGGCCTGGCCATCATCTCAGCAGTTTCCATGACTTGCTGTGGGATTAACTTCACTGATTCCTCCTCTTGTGGCCAGATCTCAGAAGCTAACTCTGTAGATACTGTGTCTTGATGCCATGGTCTGGAAGTTGGACCCACAGATTTAATTGCTTGTAAATGTGGTTCCGTGGTCAGTTTCCTTGATTCTTCATGTAAGTGTGTGTCAGGAATTAACCTCCTAGATTCTTCCAGTGGTGCAGTTATATCCACAAATTTATTACCATGCATTAATGGACCTAGAGTCAACTCCTCAGGTTTTGTACTGTTGGGCTGTGGTTCTGGGGTCAATGGGACATATTTCATACTTTGAAATTGTGGTTCTGAGATCAACTCCTTATAGTTTGTAAATTCTGAATATGGTCCTAGATTCAAATGAACAAACTTCATACCTTGGGACTCTGGGTTCAATATTTGTGGGTTCATACCTTGCATCTCTGATCCTGATACCAACTCTGGAGATTCTTGTATTAAGTGTTGAGACACTGGAGTCTCCAAGGCTTTTACACCCTGGAGCATTGTCTCACGGGTACCTTGTAATGGCACTGAGTTCATCTGAATAGATCCTGAAGTTTGACTCAATGGTCCTGGAGTATTTCCTAAAGATGACTGTTTCAACTCCACAGATTCTTTCCTGTAGTGACAATTGTCAGAAGTCAACTCTGCTTCTGTTCCTGGATATCTTGGCTGTACAATCATTCCTAAAGATTCTAAAGGTTGATGCCATGGGGTAGATCCTTCAGGTTCTGTGGCTTGATGATTTGGCTTGAGGCTCAACTCTACAGATTTTACTGCTTGAATGTGTGCCCCTGAGATTGGTTCCTCATATTTCATATCTTCTACCTGTGTTTCAGGAATCAACCTTCTACATTCTACCATTTGAGGAATTTTCACATCTTTAAGCAATAGTACCGGGACTATCTCCTCAGATCTTTTATCTTGTAACCATGGTTTGGGGGCCAAATCCACAGATTTCCTATCTTTCTGTAATTGTCTTAGGGTCAACTCCACACCTTTTATATCTGGAAACTCTGGTGGTAGGGCCAAATGAACATATTCCAGACCTTGCAACTGTGAACTGGAGGTCAAATCTTTCAATTTCCCATTTTGCAACTGTGGTGCTGGGGCTAACTCAGTGGATTTTCCACTTTGTTGTTGTGTTCCTAGGGTTAAATGAATAGATTGCACACCTTGAAGCTGAGACCCTGGGGCTACCTGCACAGAATTCCTACTTTTCGTCTGTGGAATGGGGGCCAACTCATCAGATTTTACAGTCTGCTGTTGAAGTTCTGGGACCAATTCTATAGAATTCACAGTTGGGATCAGCTCTCCATAGTTTACCACTTGTGGGACTAAACCTGTGGTTATATCTATAGATTTTATATTTTGCATTCTTGGTCCCAAGGTCAGTTTCTCAGATTTTGCATTTTGCAATCCTGAGGATAACTTCACAGAATCCACAACCTTAAGTTGTGGCATTGGCTGCACCCCCAAATACTCTACACTTGGAAGTAGTGATGCAGTAGTCTTTGCTGTAGATTCTGTGACTTGATGCAGTGGCTTTTGGCTCACTCCCTTAGATGCTGTACTTTGACCCGGCGACCTTGGGACTGTCCCTAAAGATTCCATTATTTGATGATGTGATGGTGTTAACTCTACAGATTTCTTCATTTGTAGCCATGTGTCAGAGGCCAACCCCATATTTTCTGTAATTTGATGGCTTTGCCTTGGGCTCACCTCTGAAGATTCTAGGGTTTGAAGCCGTGGAGTCAACCTTGAAGATTCCATGACTTGATGAGGTGGCCCTGGGATTAATGCCATAGTTTCTGTGCCTTCATGATATGGTTGTGGAGTCATCCCCACAGGGTCTAGCACTTGAATCCATGAACCAGGAGTCAACTCAAGAGGTTCCTTGACTTGAGATATTGGCCTTGAGGTCAAATCCTGAGTTTCTACAGCTTGTGACTGTGGTGCTATGATCATTCCAATTGGTGACCCCGGTGTTATTGGAGTTACCTTTAGAGAATGTATGGATTGATGTGATGACATTGGAACTATCCCTACTGATTCTCTGACTTTAGGTGATGGCTCTGAGGGTAAACCCACATATTCTACAACCTCAGGTGGACCAATAGTAGTAGGAGAGCTAGAAGTCAAACCATTTGGCTGAGTTGCTCCTGGGGTCAAATTTGCGATTTGAGACTGCGAATCTCCAGATTCTACAACACGTGGCTGTGCTGGTGGAATTATCCCCATGAAATCCATAGCTTGTAATAGTGCCACTGGAGTTACTTTCATGTAATCCATAACTTGATGAGATGGACTGGAGATCATTTCCAATGATCTTGTTTTTTGACATATGGGCTCTGGAAGAAACTTCAACGGTTCTATGACTTGACTTTGTGGCTTTGAGGTTATGTCCACTGATTCAGTAACTTCATGCTGTGGCCCTTCAGTCACTTCCACAGTTTCTACAACTGCATGTTTTGCCTTTGGACTCATCTTTCCTGGTGGTATGACTTGATGGTCTAGTGATGTGTTTATTTCTGCTGACTTCATGGCTTGATATTGTGTTCTTGGGGTTATTCCCACTGATTCTGTGATATGTGGATGTGATTTTTTAATCATCCCCATAGAATCCGTGACTTGAAGCAATACTATAGGAGTTACCTTCACATTGTCTGTGACTTGATTCTGTGGTCTTGAGGTCATCTTTGATTCCATAGCTTGATGCTGAGGACTTGGTATTACCTCCACTGATTTAGTGACTTGATATGATGGCTTGGGGCTTACTCTCACTTTTTTCATGGTTTCCATTGGTTTCCCAACTTCATCTGGTGGCTGTGGGAACAAACCCACAGATTCTATCACTTCTGAATGTGATTCTGGGATCATCCCCATCGAATCCATGACTTGAAGTAATGCCAATGGAGTTACCTTTATGTTATCTGTAACTTGGTATGGTAGCCTTGGGGTCAATTCCACATTAGTCACTTGGGTCTTATGCTGCTGTATCCTTTTTTCTGGAAGGCCTATGACTCTATGCTCTATACTAAGCTCTAGGACATGTTTTGGCTCCTTCTGCAGTAAAGTGGTTTCCTCTTGATTTATGTCAACTCCTAAACTTTTGGGAGGTGGAGTGCCCAGTGATGTAACTAAGGGCCTGGATTCAAGAATTTGGGGGCCATCCCCTGGTTGTGACTGCTTACCTGGGATAAGTGACTGTGAAATTTTTGTTTCTGTTCTCTTTAATCCAGATTCCACTCCAATATTCACATGGAGCTGAAATGATGGACAGTTTGGGGATTTATTGTTGATACTTTGTTTACTGCTTTGATGAATGGGCATAGATACCTGGATTTGAGGTTTCTCTGGTTCAGGGACTCCTCCTTGTGCATCGATTAAATAATTCAGCATTGCCCATGATTCCCTCACAGGCAGAGGTACTGTTTGTTCCCTCAAAGTACAAACCTTCCAAGCCATATGTCCCTCTAACTCCCACCTAGCCAAAGGAGAGAGACGGATTGGAGCCCACCCTGAGAATCGTGGTCTCTCCCTGGAGCCAGAATTTGGCCCATGATCCCATGTCAAATGACTCTTGCTCCTCCTTCCATTCTTTGTTTTCTCTTGGTGGCAGAGAGCTGGGGATTCAAGAACAGAGTTGATAAAAGAACTTTGAGATCCTAAGGGTGAAAGTGCTGCCAAATTCTGAAAAAGTTTTGATTTCCCAAACTCTGAGAGCCTAAAAGTAGGCAGCAATGTGCCTTGGCTCCTGAACACAGAAGGCTGTTTCTTGGGTAAAATAGGTAAACTATGGCTCCGGAGTTGCCAGGTTGTTTCTTCAGAAAAGACAGGAAAGTGTGACAGGCTGGAGTTGTTGCTTAATGATCCAGAGGAGATGCCGTGGTCAGTAGAATGTTTTGCCTTCTTACAGCCACAACAGGGTAGAACAGGCTCCTGAGCCACAAACACAGAGGAGGTGGAGGAAGAAATCTTATCTTGTGGTTCAGGCAAACACAATTCCAAAAGACTTGATCTGAGAAATAAAGAAAAGTTTCCATTTGCTTTGAAGCAGAAAAAGGTAGGAAAAGTAGGAAAAGGGAAAAATAATGGCTATTTCAAATGCAAAATATTTTGGCCTGAAGGATAACTACAACAGCAAAAGAGGCTGCTTTCCCCAACATCATTTACTTATGGAAAGAATTCCTCCATCAGGAGGAAAGGGAAGCATTTGTCTCCATTCCATTCAGAAATGATCCACAGACCAGTTGTTCTTAAATGTCCTTTGGACCCAGAATTTATCCCCACTGCCAAACAAACAAACCAACTAACTAACCAACCAACCAACTAGCAATCTCCTGTTTCCCTCTCTCTTTCCCTCCCTCCTTCCCTCTCTCCTACTCTCCCTCCTTCAGTTCCTTCCTTCCCCCCTCTTAAAAGTTTACCACCTTTGGGGCACCTGGCTGGCTCAGTCCGTAGAGCATGTGACTGTTGATCTCAGGGTTGAGTTCAAGCCCCAAAGAGTTTACTTAAAAAAAGGGGGTGGGGGGGGGGCTCTACCACCTGCTGCAGTTCCCACCTAGAAACTACTACTTTCCCTGACCTTGCACATTCCAGGTGTTGGAAGATCTGTTGAAGACTTCTCTCCATTGACCAGAGTATATATTCCTGGCCCCATCCCACAGGGAGTCCTGAAAAACTGGATATAAGAGATTGTATCAGTGTAGTTGAAGTGATATTAAAGTACTAGTAAAGAAACCATTAAGAAGAGTGACTTAACTTGTAAAGGAAACAGCTATCATAGTGAGTGAAGTAAAATAGTCCTAGCTTACTCCTAATTTTACAGAGTTTATCAGTAGGGTAGGCTGAAGAGAGAAAGAATAGATAGTGAAGATCAGCTTTACTCACCATGTCAGGTTAGCTTCAGGGCAACCCATTCTGAGATTTTCTTCCCACTGGGAAGCTGGGAGTAGGGGTAAAGAGTCTATCAGCATCAAAATTATTGATACTACCTTGTTCAGCCCCCTTGTTTTACAAATAAGGAAACAATGGTGAAATGATGTCCAGGATCATAAAATTAATTAGTGGTAGAGTTCAGACTTAACCTAGGTCTCAAGTTTTTCTATTTTTTTTTTTTAAGTTTTTCTATTTTAAACTATACTATGTTGCCTTCACCATGTAGTAGATGGAAGCCATTGGAAAGAGCAGGAACAATCATGGTAGTAGGGAGTTGGAGTAGGGGAAATAAAATTCATAATACATATCTTTTACTCCAAGAGAGTCTATCCAGTGTCCATGGCAGGGAAAAAAGGTATTGAAATTTCCTGCACCAAACTCTTGGTAGTTACCCCTTCTGTATTCTCTAATTTCACCAAATTTCTTTCCTGGTGCTTTGAGTTGTGTACAAAAGGAGATTAGGAAAGGAAGCATAGAATTATAAAGCTGTTTACATCTCTCTGGAAGTTGCTAGAAAGAATCTAGCATCTTTAGAGACGTTAGAAAGAATAAGCACATCTTTCATTTACATAATCTTTCAACCTCCTTCTCTCCACCTACTATTAAAGGCTAGAATCTTAAAGCAGACCCATAGTTGATGTCATGAGCCTTGAGCTGAAGAATAAAGGATAGGATCTTTCTGACCTGTGAATTTCTTGATCTTTTTCAATTTATGCTGCTTTGAAGTCTAGAGAGGCACAAAAAGAAAAAATAAAATCAGAAAACGTTCTAGGTTAGAGAATTTATCAACAGCACAGTCCATCTTATAGACACATATATTAATACAGTGGGTATCCATAACCACAGCAACAATTATGACCCCATTCATTTATTCATGAATCATTTCATGAGTACTTACTAAGTTCTAGGTATTATGTCCAGTGCTGGGACAACAAAGATAAATATAATTCCTGTATTCTGAGAACTCACACTAATAGGGAAAACAGATGTCTAAACAGTCAAGTTACAATATTGTATGGTAAATGCTGTAACAGAAATATAAGTGTTAGGGGCGCCTAGGTGGCTCAGTCGGTTAAGCATCTGACTCTTGATTTCAGCTCAGGTCATGATCTCATGATTCATGAGATTGAGCCATGAGGCAGGCTCCAGACTCCACACTAACAGCACAGAGCCAGACCCTGCTTGGGATTCTCTCCCTCTCTCTACCCCTCCCCCGTGTGTGTGTGTGTGTGTGTGTGTGTGTGTGTGCATGTGCACACTCATTCTCTCTCTCCCTTTCAAAATAAATAAATAAACAAAACAAAAAAGAAATGCTAAAAAAAAAAAAGAAAGAAAGAAATATAAGTGTTAGGGAATAAAGAGGACAGTAATTACCTGCCTGGGAGAGAAGGGAAAAATTACTCAAGAAGTTGCCATTTGTACTGGAGTTTGAAGAATCAGCAGAAGATTTTTGGATAAAGAAAGAGCATTCCAAACAAGTGGGAACATCACCAAGAAGATTATAAAGTAATGATTGTCAGGTGCCCTTTTGCTAAGTAGTGAGAGGCAAAGCTGAAAATGTAGATGGAAGCCAGATTTTGCCAAACAGTGGCATTTTTGTTTTATCCTGTAGGTCAGAATTTCCCAATCAGTAGTTTGTAAACTCCTGGGGTTGTTTTGTTTTGTTTTGTTTTGTTTTGTTTTGTTTTGCAAGGGTGTTCCAGGTCATTTTAAAGGCATAAATGACATTTGTTACCATTTCAAATAAAACAATTTTTATTTCTTCCTTTTGAATCAGGACATCAGTCTCTGAGAGTGTATTAGAAGAGCATACACAATATTATCCACAGTATTGCCAAATGGTTCAGCTAAGCAGTGTTGGACGGAAGTGTTGAAAGCAAGATTTCTTCCAAGAATGCTAGAGTGGTTCAACATAAGAAAGTAAATAAATGAGATATACCACATTAATAATATGAAGGGGGAAAAACTGAATGATTGTCTCAATTGATGGAGAAAAAGCATTGGCAAAATCCAACGCTCATTCATGATTTTTTAAAAAAATGAAAACACTCAACAAAACTAGGGATAGAAGAAAACTTCTTCAATACAGTAAAGGGCATTTATGAAAAACCCATAAGTAATATCATTCTCAATAATAAAAGATTGAAAGGTTTCCCTTCAAGGTGGGGAACAGACAATGATGCTCATTTTCACTACTTCTCTTTAACATTGTACTGGAAACTCTAACCAAAGCAATTAATAATAAAAATAAAAGTCATCTAAATGGGAAAGGAAAATGTTAAACAATTTCTCTTCACAGATAACATAATCTTATTTACAGAAAATCCTAAAAAAATACACATAAACACACATACACAATTCTTTTAGAGCTAATAAAAGAATTTAGCAAAGTTACAGAATACAATACCTGCACATAAAAAATCAGTTGTATTTCTATACACAAACAGTGAATAATCTGAAAAGGAACTTTAGAAAATAATTCCATTTTTTTAGTATCAAAAAGAATAAAATACTTAGGAATAAATTTTGCTTTACTTAGAAATAAATTTAATCAAAGAAATGTAAGGCTTGTACCCTGAAAACTATAAAGCTTTGTTGAAGAGATTAAAGAAGACCTAAATAAATGAAGACATCTCTTAACAATGGATTAGAAGATTTAATGTTGTTAAGATGGTTATATTCCTAAAGCAATTTGTAGATTCAGTTTAATCCCATCAAAATCCCAATGTCCTCTTTTGTAGAAATGGAAAAGCTGTTCTTAATATTCATATGGAACTCTAAGGGACTTGAATAGCAAAAACAATCCTGAAAAAGAAGAATAAAGTTAGAGGACTCACACTTCCTGATTTTAAAACTTTCAGTAAAGCTACAATAATCAAAATCATGTGTACTAACATAAGGATAGACATATAGATCAATGGAATAGAATTGAGAATAGAAATAAATCCTCATATTTGCAATCAATTGATTTTCATGGGTATCAAGACCATTCAATGGGGAAAGAATAGTCTTTTCAACAAATGGTGCTGGGACATCTGAATAGCCACTTGCAAAAAAAATGAATTTGAACCCTTATTTCGCATTATATACAAAAATTAAGTCAAAAAGTATCAAATACCTAGACCAAAGAGCTAAAACTATAGTTTTATAGGGATGTGATAATTGGTTTTATGTTAATTTTACATTGTGGTAGTTAATTTTATGTACGAGGCTATGGTATTCAGTTGTGGCCAAATACTAGTCTAGATGTTGCTATGAACGTATTTTTTAGATATGATTAACATTTTTTTTGATGTTTATTTTTGAGAGACAGAGAGAGACAAAGCGTGAGCAGGGAAGGGGTAGAGGGAGAGGGAGACCCAGAATCCAAAGCAGGCCCCAAGGCTCTGAGCTGTCAGCACAGAGCCCGATTTGGGGCTCAAACTCACAAACGGTGAGATCATGACCTGAGCCAAAGTTGGACGCTCAACCAACTGAGCCACCCAGGCACCCCATCGATGCGATTAACATTTTTTAAAAGATTTTATTTTTAGGGGCGCCTGGGTGGCTCAGTCAGTTAAGCTTGGAGCTTGGACTCTGTGTCTCTCTCTCTGTTCCTCCCCCATTCATGCTGTGTCTCTCTCTGTCTCTCAAAAATAAACATTTAAAAAAAATAATAATAAATAAATAAAAATAAACATTTTATTTTTAAGTAAACTCTACACACAACATGGGGCTCAGACTCACAACCCCAAGATCAAGAGTCATAGGCTCTACCTACTGAGCCAGCCAAGAGCCCCTAGATGTGATTAACATCCAAAATCAGTAGACTTTAAGCAAAGCAGATTACCCTCCATAATGTAGACAGGCATCTTCCAATCAGTTGTTGGCCTTAAAGCAGATTGTGTGAGGTTTTCTGAAAAGGAAGGAATTCTGCCTCAAGATTGAAACATATGTTGAATAACTATGCTGTATACCTGAAACTAATGTAACATTGTGTGTCAACTATACTTCAGTTAAAAAATAATTTAATTTAATTTAATTAATTTTTTTTAAAGATCAAAACATAGAAACCCTGCTTGAGTTCCTAGTCTGCCCCAAGGATTTTGGATTTGTCAGCTCTCACAGTATATCAGCCAATTCTTCAAAATCTCTTCTCCTCTCTTTTCTCTCTCTCTCCCTCTCTCTCTCTCATGTGCATGGTGTCTCTGTGTGCTGTTATAGTAAAGAACATAACTGGTGTTTGTCCCAGATTCCTGACATAGAGCTTTAAAAACCCTTGGAATTTCCTGAGTGATAGGAATGCCTTGGTTATACTAATGAGGTAGAAAGGTTACTTCTCCCTTTACTTTAGGAAACTGAAATAAACTTGCTTCTAAAATCTGATAAAGACATTACTAGAAAGGAAAATTACAGACCAATCTCTTTCAAGAACACAGATGCAAAAATCCTAAACTTAACATCAGCAAACTTAATCAAACAATATATAAAAAAGGATCATGAACAATATCACAAACCTGTTATGTTTATTTCAGGAATTCACAGTTGCCTTAATATTTTAAAAATTCATTGTAATTCAGCACTTTAATAGAATAAACAAGAAGAACCATAGGAACATCTCTTTTTTTTTTGAAGTTTAATTATTTTTGAGAGAGAGAGAGAGACAGGATAGGGGGAAGGGGCAGAGAGGGAGAGAGAGAGAGAATCCCAAGCAGGGCCATTGCTGTCAGAGCAGAGCTCAACATGAGGTCCCATCTCACAAACCTGGAGATCATGACCTGAGCAAAAATCACGAGTCAGATGCCTAACTGACTGAGCCACCCAGGTACCCCCATACAAACATTTTTTTTTATGTTTATTTATTTTTGACACACACACACACACACACACACACACACACACACACACACACACACAGTGTGAGTGGGGGAGGGGCAGGGGGGGAGAGAGAAAGACGGACAGAGACAGACACAGAGAGAGGATCTGAAGCAGGCTCTGTGCTGACAGCAGAGAATCCAATGCAGGGCTGGAACTCACAACCTGAGCCGAAGTCAGACACTTAACCAAATGAACCATCCAGGCACCCCTTGAACATCTTAATAGAGGCCGAAAAAGCACTTGATAAAATCCAATACACATTCATGCTAAAATTCTTAGCAAACCAGAAATAAAAGGGAACTTCCTTCATCTGCTAAACAATATTAGCAAAAACCACACAGTAAATATTACACATAAATAAAACTTTCCTCTACATAAAAAAAAAAAAAAGAAGATAAAAATCCCCATTATCCATTGAACATCGTACTGGGAATCCTAGCCTGTACAATAGAGCAAAGAAAAGAAATAAAATTCATAAGGCTTAGAAAGGAAGAAATAAAGCTATCATATGCAGACAATATGATTGTGTAGAATATCACAATATGCTTTTGGAAAAACATCTACTGATAAATTTTTAGGATTGATAAGCAAATTTAGCAAGATTTTTAGGTAAAAGGTCAATATAGAAATATTTATTTTTTATTTAAGAGAGAGAGAGCTTGAGTGGGGGAGAGAGGCAGAGGGGCAGAGAGAGAGAGAGAGAGAGAAGAGAATCTTAAGCAGGATCCACCCTCAGTGTGTAGCCCAACATGGGGCTCCATCCCACAACCTGGAAATCATGACCTAAGCTGAAATCAAGAGTTGGACACTCAACTGACTGAGCCACCCAGGTGCCCCGAAAGATCTATTTTATTTCCAACTATTGATATTATTTAGAAAATGACATTTTTTATTATTTAAAGATTTCATTTTTAAGTAATCTCTACACTCAACATGGAGCTTGAATTTACAACTCTGAAATCAAAAGTCACATGCTCTAATGACTGAGCCAGGCATGTGCCCCTAGAAAATGACATTTAAAATACCATAGGGGTGCCTGGGTGGCTCAGTCGGTTAAGCGTCCGACTTCGGCTCAGGTCATGATCTCGTGGTTCGTGAGTTCGAGCCCCACATCAGGCTCTGTGCTGACAGCTCCGAGCCTGGAGCCTGCTTCAGATTCTGTGTCTCCCTCTCTCTCTGGCCCTTCCCCTCTCGAGCTCTGTTTCTCTCTCTCTCTCTCTCTCTCAAAAATAAACATTAAAAAAAAATTTTTAAAATAAATAAATAAAATAAAATAAAATACCATACAAAGCCGACATTATGTGCCTCCTGATGATCATCATTACCTATGAAATAATCCCACCCCCCCCCAAAAAAAAGTAATTCTGATAAGTCTTAGATCCAACTTCTCCATCTACAGGAAATACAGAAGACAATGGAACATGTTAAATAACAACATGGGTATTTAATCAGTAAAAATCTGCCTACAAAACTCTAGAGGACAGAGGCACCTGGGTGGCTCAGTTGGTTAAGCATCTGACTTGATTTCAGCTCGAGTTTTGTAAGATGGGATTCTCTCTCCCTCTCTCTGCTCCTCTCCAGCTTGTACTCTCTTTTTCTCTCTCTCAAAATAAATAAATAAACATTAAAAAAATTTTTTCTAGGGGTGCCTCAGTGCCTCAGTTGGTTAAACCTCCGACTTCGGCTCAGGTCATGATCTCACGGGTTCGTGGGTTCCAGCCTGGCATCGGGCTCTATGTTGACAGCTGGGAGCCTGGAGCCTGCTTTGGACTCTGTGTCTCCCTCTTTCTCTGCCCCTCCCCCTTTCGCACTCTGTCTTTCTCTGTCTCTCAAAAATAAATACATTTGTTTTTAAATTTAAATTTTAAATTAAATTTAATTTAAAAAAATTTTTAAATAATAAACACAGCAACCAATCTCAATATGTGAACCTTATTTAGATCTTGAGTCAAACAAACTATAAAAAATAATTTATATCATTTATGAGACAATTGGAATTTGAATACTGATGGATATTTGATGGTATTCAAAGATTATTGTTAAGTTTTTAGACATAATAATAACATTGTGATTAAAATATTGTGATTATTTCTTTTTAAAGAGTCCTTACCTTTTAGGTATACATATTTAATTATGAATGAAATTATATTATCTGAGATTTGCTTGAAAATAATGTCAGAGTTGAAGCTGGGTGATGGGATCATGATTCCATCGAATTCGTTATACACTTCTTTTTTTTTTTTAAGTTTATTTATTTATTTTGAGAGAACGTGTGAGCATCAGCTGGGGAGGGGTAGAGAGATGGGGAGAGAAAGAATCCCAAGCAAGCGCCATGTTGTCAACATGAAGCCTGATGTGGGGCTTGAACTTACAAACCGTGAGATCATGACCTGAGTCGAAATCCAGTCAGACAATCAACTAACTAAGCCACCCAGGCACCCCTATTCATTATGCACTTCTACATGCTTTTGATTTGTTTAAAAATTTCCCTAATAAAGATGAAAAGAATCATTTACTATAGCTTCATAAAACCCTCTTTATTGAAAACTAAATTTTATTAAGAGAAATTAGGAAGGCTTAAATAAATGGAGAGACACACACATTTGTGAACAGAAGACTCATTATCTTTAGTATGTCAATTATCCTTAATCTGACCCATAAATTTGATGCAATTCCAATCAAAATCCTGCATGTTTTTGCGTGACAATTAACAGGATGGTTCAAAAATTTATATAGAAATGCCAATGACTGAGAATAACTAAGACAATTGTGAAGAAGATAAAAGTGGTAAGACACAACCAAATTTCAAGACTTACCACAAAGCCACATTAATAAATACAGTGAGGTATTGTGCAAAGATAGACTAACGTAGCAAAATGAAGAGTCCTGAAACAGACCCACACATGTATACATTTACCTGATTTATGTGTACTAATACAATGCAAGGGAAAAAATTGATGGTATTTTCAATAAATGCTGCTGGGAGAAAGTACTAGGATTTAGAGTGGGCTGATGAGGCAGAGTCATACAAGTGGAGGGTCAGATTTAAAAATTCTGATATTTTGTTCATCATAGATTTTCCACATTAATTTTGATTTGTAAATAACATTGTATTAAATATTACCTTGATTACTAAGGGGGTTTTTTTGGTGCCCCTTCAATTGTGTGCCCAAGGCGAATGCCTCACTCATCTCACCCTACTTCCTGCCCCACTGAAGGAATTGGATATTTCTCTAGAGTTTAAAAAAAAAAAAAAAAAAAAAAAAAAAGAACTTCAATACATTATACCATAGACAAATTACACCATACACAAAAAGTAACTTGAGATGGATCATAGACCTTAATGTAAAAGAAAAAAAGAAAGAAAGAAACCTAGAAGACTATCATCATAGCCTGGGGACTGGCAAAGATTTCTTACATTGGAAACAACAACAAAAAAGGCCTCACCGTAAAACTAAAAACCGATACACTGGATTTCATTAAAATTAAGAACTTCTGTTCATTAATACACCATTGTGAGTGAAAAGATAAGCCACAGAGTGGGAGTGTTTATTTTTCATACCTATAGCCGACAAACAACTCATATCTATAATATTTAAAGAATTCCCGGGGCGCCTGGCTGGCTCAGTCGGTTGGGCGTCCGACTTCAGCTCAGGTCACGATCTCGCGGTCCGTGAGTTCGAGCCCCGCGTCGGGCTCTGGGCTGATGGCTCAGAGCCTGGAGCTTGCTTCTGATTCTGTGTCTCCCTCTCTCTCTGCCCCTCCCCCGCTCATGCTCTCTCTCTGTCTCAAAAATAAATAATAAAAACATTTTAAATAAATAAATAAAGAAAGAAAGAAAGAATTCCCACAAATTAATAAGTAAAAGGCTGACAACCCAATCATTAAAAATCGGCAAAAAATTGGACAGGCAGATCACAAAAGAGGATTTTCAAATGGCCAACAAACATAGGAAGTTGCTCAATATCATTAGCAATCAGGCAAATGTGCATTAAAACCACAACGCAAGCATACTACCTGGAGTGTCTAAAATTAATAAGGTGGACAGAGTCAAGGGTTAACAAGAATGTGGAAAAACTAGAACTCTCATACTCTATTAATGGAAGTATAAACTGGTATAATTACTTTAGAGAACTGTTTGCTATCATCTACTAAAATTAAACACAGCAGGGGCGTCTGGGGTGGTTCAGTCAGTTAAGTGACGGACTCTTGATTTCAGCTCAGGTCATGATCTCAAGGTTTGCGGGATTGAGCCCTGCGCTGAGCCTCATGCTGTCAGCACAGAGCCTGCTTCGGATTCTCTCTCTCCCTCTCTCTCTGCTCCTCCCCTGCTCATGCTGTCTCTCTCAAAATAAATAAAGTTTATAAATTTATTAATTAATTAATTAAATTAAACATAGTATATGGCCAAGCAATTGCTATCCTACTAGAAATAGGGTTCCACACCAACAATGTATCATTTACAATTAACATCTTGAGACTTTATCTTGTCATACAGGGATGTACATTTTTAATTATAAAAAATACCTGACTTTTTGAAATGCAGTATGCAAGAATGCCAGCCACTGGGTCATAAAGGCAATTTTTGGTCTATTTTTTATGCCACAACAGGCAGTTAAATTTCATTCTACATTTATTTATACATTGTGGTCCCAAACTAACAAGCATGACCTAATGTCACTTTAAAATTTGTTGTCAAATCGGGGCGCCTGGGTGGCTCAGTCGGTTAGGTGTCCGACTTCGACTCAGGTCATGATCTCGCGGTCCGTGAGTTCGAGCCCCGCGTCGGGCTCTGTGCTGACTTCTCAGAGCCTGGAGCCTGTTTCAGATTCTGTGTCTCCCTCTCTCTCTGCCCCTACCCCGTTCATGCTCTGTCTCTCTTTGTCTCAAAAATAAATAAACGTTAAAAAAAATTTAAAAAAAAATAAAATTTGTTGTCAAATAAATAAATAAATAAATAAATAAAATTTGTTGTCAACTAGGGTGCCTGGGTGGCTCAGTCAGTTGAGCATCTGACTCTTGGTTTCGGTTCAGGTCATGATCCCAGGGTTGTGGGATTGGTCCTGAGTCAGGCCTGCTTGGGATTCTCTCTCTCTCTCCCTCTGCTCCTTTTCCCCACTCACATACTCAATCTCTCTCTCTCAAATTAAAGAAAAAGAAAAGAAAAAGAAACAAAAAAGAATTTGTTGTCAACAACATGTGAATCTCAAAAACATTATGTTCAACAAAAGAAGCCAGATACAAAACAATATATACTGTATTACTCTATTTTTTATTCTTATTTTAAAAATTTTAACTCCAGTGTAGTTAATATACAGTGTTATATTACTTTCAGGTGTACAGTATAGAGATTCAACACTTCCGTATATTATTCAGGGCTCACCAAGATAGTATACTCTTAGGATGTATGGCTGGCTCTGTAGGTAGAGTATACGACTCTTAATCTTGGGGTTGTAGGTTTAAGCCCCATGTTGGGTGTAGAGATTACTTTAAAAAGAAAGAAAAAGAAAGAAAGAAAGAAAGAAAGAAAGAAAGAAAGAAAGAAAGAAAGAAAGAAAGAAAGAAAGAAAGAAAGAAAAAGAAATAAGAGTCTTAAAACAAAACAAAAGGTAGTATACTCTTAATACTCTTCACCTATTTCACCTATCCCCTCCCACCTCCCCTCGGGGTTTGTTCTCTATGGTTAAGAGTCTGTTTTTTGGTTTGTCTCTCTTTTTTCTTTTTTTTTTTTTTTTTTTTGTTCCTTTGTTTTGTTTCTTAAATTCCACATATGAGTGAAATCATAAGGTATTTGTCTTTCTCTGGTTTTTTAAATTTGTTTTTATTAAACATTTTTATTTATTTTTGAGAGACAGAGTGTGAGCAGGGAGGGGCAGAGAGAGAGAAAAGGGAGACACAGAATCCGAAGCAGGCACCAGGATCTGAGCTGTCAGCACAGAGCCTGATGCAGGGCTCAAACCCACAGACCGCGAGATCATGACCTGATCTGAAGTCGGACGCCTAAGCGACTGGGTCACCCAGGCGCCTCACTCTCACTGACTTATTTCACTTGGTATTATACTCTCTAGATCCATCCATGTTGTTGCAAATAGCAAGGTTTTGGGGTTTTTATGGCTGGTGTTACCAAGAATGTGGAAAAACTAGAATTCTCATACTCTATTAATGGAAGTATAAACTGGTATAATTACTTTATAGAACTGTTTGCTATCATCTACTAAAATTAAACATAGCAGGGGTGTCTGGGGTGGTTCAGTCAGTTAAGTGTGTATATACACATGTTCTTGATCCATTCACGTACCAATAGATATATAATTTTATTTTTACAAGGTTCAAGAAGAGGCAAATTAATCCATGCCCATAGACATCAGAATAGAGGTTGCCTCTGAGTGGGAGGAGAACAGACTAGAAAAGATCATGAAGGAACTCTCCATGATTATAGCAATATTATAAGCTTGATTGGGGTGCTAGTTAATGGGTATATAAATTTATCAAAACTCATCAAACTGTACACATAAGATCTGTGCATTTTGCTGTATATCATCATGCTTGAATGAAAAGTATATTTGACAAAAAAGCTTTTTCTTACATACATAGGTACTAAGAAAGTTTATTAATTATGTAGCAAGGTGACATTGAGTAATTTACACTACACTTTGTTTTCTTGCTACATACTTCTGGGAAAGAAACTGCTGTTTCCCCTCACCAAAGAGGGCAGCTAGGCCTTTGTTCTTAAGGTCTTGGTTCCCCTAATCCATGGCAGGGAGTTAAGTTTCACATGCTGAAAAAATTAGCAGGAATGTAAGAGACACCCCTCATATAAGACTAGATCTGTGCGGGGTTTTAAGCTGAATTGTGCCAGAGGCTTAGTGTTTAGTGCTTTCAGGGTTGAGAAGAAAAGGAAGCTGGCTCCCTGAAATGGAAACAATACTGAGGCTGCTGATACAACGGAATAGTGAGGCCCTGAGCATGGTGGGATTTAGCCCTCCTGCTGTTAACAGCTCAGATGTAGTATACTGAGGACTTCAGCAAACGTCTCTGTGACCAAGCTTGGCACAAAGGCGTTGAGCCACAGTTTTTGCCTTCAGATGGCAAGGAAAAAAGCAACACTTATTCCCATGGTTTAAGGACCTGATCCTCTGCCATTTTGGACAAATGGCACAAACTCCAGAGTTCTTGGGGCGCCTGGGTGGCTCAGTCGGTTAAGCTTCAGACTTTGGCTCAGGTCATGATCTTGGGGTTCATGAGTTCAAGCCCTACGTGAGGCTGTGTGCTGACAGCTCAGAGCCTGGAACCTGCTTCAGATTCTGTGTCTCCCTCTCTCTCTGCCCCTCCCCCACTCACGTTCTCTCTCTCTCTCTCTCTCTCTCTCTCTCTCTCTCTCTCTCTCTCTCTCAAGAATACACAAACATTTTAAAAAATTAAAAACAAAAACAAACTCCAAAGTTCTTATACAATAAAAAGGTTGGGGAGTTAAAGCTGATACTGGACTTTTTTGCCAACCTAGGTGATAGGAGGTTTAAACTAGATTAAACTTGATAACAGACAAGGAAATATATTTGCCCTTTTTTTATACCTAATTGTTGTGGAACAATTCATACCTGTCCAAGTCAATTAGATATCATGCATCATCACTTGTTACATGGGGAAAAAGTGGACATTTGTCTTTTCTCTTTCTCTTAAAGATGGTATTAAAGTGAACTTTGCAATTTTAAAAACCATGCTGTTTTAAAATGAAATAAAATGTCTACGGCCATACCACCCTGAACGCACCCAATCTCGTCTAAAATGAAATATTATTTACCTAAAGTCATTTACCATATATGATGAAAAAGAGATAAAAATGATGTTTAAATTCCCAAGGGGGTTGACAAATTTTTGACAGTGAAAGAAGTTTGAGGGTCAAACCAGGTTGGGAAATGCTGCTGCAGGCAGAGGATGCTGAGAGATTTTATTCATTTAGTTAGTTACTTTTGGCAGAGTGACGCAATCAGCTGCGGGAAGTTTTGTGTGGGTGGTTTTTGTCTTGTAGAGTCAGGGTCTCTTTAGGCACTAGGCTGGAAAAAGTTTGTAGGAGACAAGCTAGCATACTGTAAATACATGAAGTCCTAGTTAAGGCAATAATAATCTGGATTGTTGTATCTGAGAGATGTTTCTGAGAAAAAAACTGAAAAGACTTTGTGGCCAAATACATTGACAACTATATCTATCTCCAAGATCTGGAAGGTAGGCTAGTGCTGTCCAATAGATTTTTCTCTCTGATGATGGACATATTCTATTTCCGCTCTGTCCAATATGATAATCTCTAGCCACCTGTGATAGTGAAATGTCAATAGGGCAATGAAGGAACTGAATTTTAAATTTTATGTGATTTGATTAATTTAAATTTAAATGGCCACAGGTGGTCAGTGGATACCAGATTGGAAAGCACAGGTCTATACCATTAATTTGAGTTGCTGGATGAATATCTCCACATAAATTTTACAAGCACTTCAAACGTAATAGTTCATGTTCCGCCTCCTACCACACTCACAACTTCTGTCTAATGTTTCCTACATCGTTCAAAATGCCATCATCTTGTCATTCGCTCAGGGTTAAAGTTGAGAAGTCACTTATTCATTTCACAAACATATAGGGAGCACTTACTAAATGCCACGCAGCATACTAGGCACAGGGGATACAAAGATAAGTACAGTCCTTGTAGGAAAACAATGATAATATCCATAATTAACTCTCGTATTTGAGATCCAATCAGGAAAAAAAGATTCACTCCCTTCTCTCTCTTTCTGCTTTACTTTCCACATCCAAACTTTCACCACAATACCTCCCTGAGGGCAAAGATTTTTGTCCCTTGCATTTACTGCTGTATCCATTGTGCCTACAGTAGCACCTTGTATATGGTGGTAGTGGGTGATAAACATTTGAGGAATGTATCCAGGACCTCTCTCCTACCTTTCTGCTCTAATTCTTTAACTCCCTTTCCCCTTCTTCCCACTACATCATTAATAGAGCCTCCGATTGGCTTAGCTACCCAGGCAACTGCCATAGATGCTTCCTGGAGTTATTTTAAAGCTTTCCTCTCAAAATGTGGTCCTGAGTCAGTCAGGTTACAGGATACAAAATCACCGTACAGAAATCCACTACATTTATATACACGAATAATGAACCGTAGAAAGAGAAATTAAGAAAACAATCCCATTTACGATTGCACCAAAAATAATAGAATACCTAGGATTAAACTTAGGAGGTCAAAGACCTGCACTCAGAAAACTATAAAACACTGATGAAAAAATTGGAGATGGCACAAATGGAAAGGCATTCCATGCTCATGGCTAAGAAGAACAAATATTGTTAAAATGTCCATACTACCCAAAGCAATCTACAGATTTCATGCAATCCCTATCAAAATACCAATAGCATTTTTCACAAAACTAGAATAAACAATCATACAATGTATATGGAACCACAAAAGACCACAAACAGCCAAAGCAATCTTGAAAACACACACACCCACAAATCTAGAGATACCACAATTCCACATTTCAAGATATACTAAAAAGCTATAGTAATCAAAACAGTGTGGTATTGGCACCAAAAACAGACACAGAGATCAAAGGAACAGAATAGAAAGCTCAGAAATAAACCCATGATTACATGGTCAAGTAATCTTCAACAAAGGAGGCAAGAATATGCAGTGGGGAAAAGACAGTCTGTTAAACAAATGGTGTTGGGAAAACTGGACATTTACATGCAAAAGAATGAAACTGGACCATTTTCTTACACCATACACAAAAATAAACTCAAAATGGGTTAAAGACCTGAATGTGAAACCTGAAACCAAAAAAATCCTTGAAGAAAGCACAGGCAGTAATTTGACATCGACCACAGCAACATTTTTCTAGATATGTCTCCTGAGGCAAGGGAAACAAAAGCAAAAATAAACTATTGGGACTACATCAAAACAAAAAGCTTCTGCACAGTGAAGGAAACAATCAATGAAACTAAAAGACAACCTACTGAATGGGAGAAGATATTTGCAAATGACATATCCGATAAAGTGTATCTAAAATTCATAAAGAGCTTACAAAACTCAACACCAAAACCCACAAATAATCCAATTAAAAACGGGCAGAAGAGATGAATAGACATTTCTCCAAAGATGACATACAGATGGCCAGTAGACACATGAAAAGATGGTCAAAATCACTCATCATCAGAAAAAATGAAGATCAAAACTACTATGAGCTATCACCTCACACCTGTCAGAATGGCTAAAATCAGTAACACAAGAAACAAGTATTGGCAAGGATGTGGAGAAAAAGGAACTCTCACGCACCGATGGTGGGAATCCAAACAGGTGCAGCCACTATGAAAAACAGTATGAAGGTCTCTCAAAAAATTAAAAATAGAATTAACATATAATCCAGTGATTGTACTATTGAGTATTTACCCCAAAACTATGAAAATGCTAATTTGAAAGGGTATATGCACACTATGTTTATAGCAACACTATTTACTATAGGCAAATTACAAAAGCAGTTCAAGTGTCCATTGAAAGATGAATCGGTAAAGAATATGTGGTATACAGATACAATGGAATTCAGGCATAAAAAAGAATGAAATGATGCCGTTTGCAACAACACGGATGGATCTAGAGAGTATAATGCTAGGCGAAATAAACCAGGCAGAGAAAGACAAATTCCACATGATTTCACTCATATGTGGAACTTAAGAAACAAAACAAAAGAACAAAGGAAAAATAAAAAGACAAACCATGGGGCACTTGAGTGGCTCAGTTGGTTAAGCGTCCCACTTCAGTTCAGGTCATCAGCTCACAGTTTGTGAGTTCAAGCCCCACATTGGGCTCTGTACTGACAGCACAGACAGAGCCTGCTTCAGATCCTCTGTCTCCCTCTCTCTGTCCCTCATCCTGCTCCCAAAAATAAATAAACATTTTGGAAAAAAAAAAAAAAAAAAAAAGGACAAACCAAAAAACAGACCCAAGTATAAAGGTTTTTTTTTTAATGTTTATTTTTGAGAGAGAGGGGGGACACAGTGTGAACAGGGGAGGGGCAGAGAGAGAGGGAGACACAGAGTCTGAAACAAGCTCCAGGCTCTGAGCTGTCAGCACACAGCCCCACATGGGGCTCGAACTCGTGAACCCCAAGATCATGACCTGAGCCAAAGTCCGATGCTTAACGGATTGATCCACCCAGGCGCCCCCCCCCCCCCCCGCCTGTCCAGACTCTTAACTATAGAGAACAAATAGATGGTTATCAGAGGGGAGGTGTGGGGAGGGGATGGGTGAAATAGCTGAAGGGGATTAAGAGTACACTTATCATGATGAGCACTGGGTAATGTATAAAATTGTTGAATCATTACATTGTATACTTGAAACTAATATAATACTGTATGTTAACTATACTGGAATTAAAATTTAAAACTAAACTAAACTAAACTAAAATAAAATAAAATGTTTCTTCCTTAAAAGAAAAAAAGTGTGGTCCTTGGTCCAACAGCAGTAGCATCACCTGGGAGCTTGTTACAAAGGCAGAATCTCAATCCCTACCCCACAGCTACTAAATCAGAATCTACTTTTTTTTTTATTTTTAAGTTTATTTATTTATTTATTTATTTATTTATTTATTTATTTATTTTGAGAGAGAGAGAGAGAGAGAGAGAGAGAGAGAGAGAGAATGAGTAGGGGAGAGGCAGAGAGAGAGAGAGAATCCCAAGCAGGCTTCATACTGTCAGTGCAGAGCCCGATGCGAGGCTCAAATTCACAAACCAGTAGAGCATGACCTGAGCCGAAATCCAGAGTCAGATGCTTAACTGAGAGCCGGGCACCACCCCCCTTCTACTTTTTAACAAGACCCCCAGCTGATTGATTCATATGCATGTAACAGTTTGAGAAGCACTGCTCTAAAGCACGGATCTAAGCACATTTTTACCCGGCTCTAAGATCTTCGACATCTTTCAACTGCACACAGAATTAATATTTATAGGAAGTGTTCAGCTTGGCATTCAAAGCCCTCCACAATGTCATCTCTATCAATTTTCCAAACTTTTCTCTCACTGTGCTCCCTATACTTCTACACTCCCATCCGTTTAAGTTCAAGCACATCTCTTCAAACACATCCAACACTCTTCAGCTTCCCATGCTTTTCCCCCGTCTATTCCTTCCATCTGGAAGGTCTTCACTACTCTCCTTCATCCACACTATCCACCCTCAAAGCCCTACCCTTCCTCTGAAGCACAACTCAAACCTGAGCTATCCCAGAGGCATTTTATAGATCACCCTGCTTCAAAAGACTCTCTTTACCTCCCACCTCTTCAGCAGTATTTATACTTCTATTAATTCATCATTTCCTCTTTCCTTGTGTTATGTACATATCTGACTGACTGTCTCCCCCACTTCACCTTGAGCTCCTAGAAGGTGGGGATGGTGTTTTATTCTTCCTCAATGTCTAGTACACCGCCATATATAAATGGTGTTCAAGGTTTGTTGAAATAAACTGAAGCAGGGGGTGCACCTGGGTAGCTCAGTTGGTTAAGCATCCGACTCTTGATCTTGGCTCAGGTCATGATCTCACAGTTAGTGAGATGGGAGTCCCAAACTGGGCTCTGCAGTGACATCGCAGAGCTTGCTTGGGATTCCCTCTCACCCTCTCTCTTCCCGTCCCCCACTTATGCATGCGTGTTCACTCTCTCAAAATAAATAAATATCTAAAAGAAAAAGAAATAAACTGAAGGGAACAGGATTGAGCATGACTTATAGGAAGACATCCATAGGCCCTATCTCAACTCCCCTCTTCCCCCCACCTAATTCCTCCCATGGTCCAAGACGTAGGGGTTTCCACGGCTTCAGGGGCAGGGACAGGGAGCAGTGAATTTCAAGGGACTGTTGCATTACATACCTCTGAGTCTGCCTTGAATGCCACATGCTCTGTGCTCTGTTTCCAAGAAAACAGCCCCCAAAGCCCCCAAACAAGGAAGCCAAATAATAGTGGAAGGCTGACATATGATGGCAGTGGGATGGCCAGCCCCCAAACCGGCGCCATTACTCAACCCCATGCCCCTCTCAGCCAAACAGTGTTTTCCCTCAAGGTTGTGACTATATATGACATCACAATGGACATTCCAAGGTAAACCTGACAGGGCCCAGCCAATGTGCATGCTGCCCAAGTGTCTCTTCTGAGCCATGCCCATCTGCTGCTCCTTTTTGCAGCTGCTCACAGGCTCTGTCCTGACAGCCAATGCTCAGGGAAGACCTTTACAATTCCACTAAGATTGGGCTGGGCAAGTTGGCATAACGTAAAGAGTATGGAAGCAAAATTTTAAAGAAGGCCTTCCATGTGGCCTGTCTTGCCCTATAAGCATCTTCTCTGGAACTAGTCATTCCCTAGAGTCCAGGTATGGTGTCATATGTTCCCAGTTACAAATCAGAATAGAGGGTCAAGTACATTTAAGAAATCTAGGATATCTTCAGTAGATACTCTCAGAAAATCTGATATATATGGTTTCCCAACTCCAAGGTTTGACACATTTCTCAGTTGCTATAGCATTGAAACAGAGAAGAGATGTCACATAGGGAAATTAAATCACCTTAGAGGATTGCTGTATTCCAGAATCCATGGTCTCATTTTCCAAGTCTAGAACATATATTATGTCATTACACCCAGAGTTAACTGGATTCTCTATGGGTAATTCACTGTAAACAAAATTTATAAGGAATTAACTTGTGCTATAATCAAGAGAAATAAAACTGGCCAGGACATTTTTTTTCTTATAGGAAAGTTAATCTGGAAAATCAATTCAATTAAATAACTACTGAATAAAAGACACTGTTTTAGAAAAAGACAATCATGCGGGGCACCTGGGTGGCTCAGTCAGTTAAACGTCTGACTTCAGCTCAGGTCATGATCTCACAGTCTGTGAGTTCAAGACCCACGTCAGGCTCTGTGCTGACAGCTCAGAGCCTAGAGCCTGTTTCGGATTCTGTGTCTCCCTCCCTCTCTGCCCCTCCCCCGCTCATGCTCTGTCTCTCTCTGTCTCAAAAATAAATAAAAACATTTAAAAAAATGTTTTTAAAAAGACAATCATGGTCTCTCAGTCTCTCACCTTATAGAATTTTCAGTCTACTGGGGCAGCCAAAGTAATATTCTCAAAAAGTCCATCAACAAGGAAGTGGTTAAATACACATGGTATGTCCATATTATGAAATACTTTGCAGTCACTATAAAAATCATAATTATAAAGAATTATACTTGTCATGCTGAGCACATACTATGTGGCAGGTGCTAGTATATGCCAACCTAGAGTTCTAAGGTTAGGAATGGAGATACTGCTTTGGTTCTTTTTTCCTTTTGTCCTTTCTTTCTTTAAAAAATTTTTTTAATTTATTTATTTTTGAGAGACGGAGAGAGACAGAGACAGAGACAGAGTGTGAGCGGGGGAGGGGCAGAGAGAGAGGGAGACACAATCCGAAGCAGGCTCCAGGCTCTGAGCTGTTAGCACAGAGCCCGACATGGGGCTCGAACTCACGAACTGTGAGATCATGACCTGAGATGAAGTCAGACCCTTAACGACTGAGCCACCCAGGAGCCCCTGATTTGGTTCTTAAAACACGTTTGTACGGTTTTACAAGCACCTTTTTCTATATGTACATAAAAGTTAGTTCTTCGTGTCTTGAAGATTTACTCACCATTATGTTTGAGTCATCTGCTATTTTCTACAGCTGAGATTCATTTTTATCATTTCATTGGATTGTATAACCACTACATAACTTATTTATCCATTACAATATTGATGGACATTTGGCTTGTTTTCCAAGTTTGGCTTTTATAAACAATGCTGTTAAAAACATCCTTGTCCATGTATCTTGGTGCACCTTTGTTCCTATTTCTCTACGGCAGTGGTTCTCAAGCTTTAACATGCATCAGAATCATGTGAAGGGCTTGTTAAAACACAGATTGCTGTCTCTATCCCTAGAGTTGTTGAGTAAGTTTGGAATAGAGCTCTGGAATTTGGCATTTCTAAGAAGTTTCCAGACGTTGCTGATGCTGCTGGACCAACGACTACATTTTAAGGTTCTCTGCTCTAGGGCATTTACCAAGGAGTGGAGTAGCTAGGTTATGGAGCATGCATAACTTAAACTTTAGTAGACAGTGCTAAACTGCTTTTTCCCGAGTGGTTACGTCAACATTTCCACCAGTGGTGAATGGCAGGTCTTCCTGTTCCATTTTCATGCCAACATGTGGTATTTTCAGGCTGTTTAATTTTAGCCAATCTGGTATATGTGGAAATGGTATTTCATTGCTTAACTTAAAGTCCTCTGATTACTAAACTACTAACTTGTGAACACATTTTCATAAGTTAATTGGGCATTTTGTTTTTAGACACAATGCTGCATTCCAGTTTCTAATATTTTGTTTGGGATTTTTGTTACCTCTTTTCATGAGCGAGACCATCCTGTAATATTTCTCTCTTGTTCTTTGTCAGACTTTCGGTATCAAGGTCATGCTAGACTCATGAGTTGAGGAATGTTCCCTCTTTTTTTTTATTGTTATGAAAAAGTTTGCATAAAATTGGAACTATTTGATTCTTCAACATTTGGTACAACTTGTCACCAAAGCCATAAAAGCCTGGAGTTTTCTTTGAGTGAAGGTTTTTGGCTAAATATTCAATTTATTTGAAGGTTATAATACTATTGAGAATTTGTAAATTTTTTTGTCTTCTATGGTGACTTATACTTTCTAGTAATTTTTCCATTTAATCTACATTTTCAAATGTATTGATATAAAATTACTCAAATGCAGTACTGTCTCCTTGTTTTCATATTAGTTATTTGTGTCTTTCGTCTTTCCTTTTTTCCCTATCCTTGATCTATCTTGCTAGACATTTGTCCATTTTAATTATTTCAAAGAGCCAACTTTCTGTATGTTTACTTTCTATTTCAATAATTTCTCCCTTTGCCTTTATTATTTCCTTACTTCTACTTTCTCCCTTGTCCCAGTTTTATTGAGATATAATTGACAATTCTACCTTCTTTGGATTTACTTTGCATTTTTTTCTACCTTCCTGAGACAAATGCACTTTTAACCCTTTTTCCCTAATATATGCATTTGAAAGTATAAATTTCCTCTTAAGTACTACTTTAGTTTCATCCTGCAAGTTATGTAGAATTTTTAAAAATTTTTTAATGTTTATTTATTTTTGAGAGACAGAGAGAGACAGAGCACAAGCAGGGGAGAGACAGAGAGAGAGGGAGATACAGAATCCAAAGCAGACTCCAGCCTCTGGGCTGTCAACACAGAGCCTGACACAGGGCTCAAACCCACAAACTGTGAGATAATGACCTGAGCCGAAGTTGGATACTTAACTGACTGAGCCACCCCACGGCCCCTGATATGTAGCATTTTTATCATTCTGTTTCAACTATTTTCTAATTTCCAGGACAATTTTTTCTTTGATTCATGGGTTATTTGGTAGTTCATTTTAAGTTTCTAGACATATGGGGATTTTCTTTTTTTTTTTTCTTTTCAAATTTTTATTTAAATTCTAGTCAGTTAACATACAGTGCAATATTGGCTTCAGGAGTACAATTCAGTGATTCATCACTTACATAAAACACCCAGAGCTCATCACAACAAGTGCCCTCCTTAATACCCATCAACCATCTAATCTAGCCCATCTCCCACCCCCTTCCCTCCATCAACCCTGTTTGTTCTCTATCTTTAAAGGTCTCTTATGGTTTGTTTCCCTTTCTCTTTTTGTTTCCTCCTCCCATATGTTCATCTGTTTTGTTTCTAAAATTCTGCATATTAGTGAAATCATGTAGTATTTGTCTTTCTCTGACTTATTTCACCTAGCATAATACACTGTAGCTCCATCCACGTCATTGCAAATGGCGAGATTTCATTCTTTTTGATGGTTGAGTAATAGTCCATTGTGTTGTGCATGTGTGTGTGTGTGTGTGTGTGTGTGTGTGTGTGTGTGTGTATGTGTGTGTTTTCTTTATCCATTCATCAGTCAATAGACATTCAGTCTCTCTCCATAGTTTGGCTATTGCTGATAGTGCTATTATAAACATTGGGGTGCATGTACCCCTTCAAATCTGTATTTTGTATCCTTTGAATAAATACCTAGTAGTGCAATTGCTAGATCATAGGGTAGTTCTAGTTTTAACTTTTTGACAAACCTCCATACTGTTCTCCAGAGTGGCTGCACCAGTTTGCATTCCACCAAGAGTGCAAGAGGGTTCCACTTTCTCTGCATCCTCGTCAACATCTGTTGTTTCCTGGGTTGTTCATTTTAGCCATTCTGACAGGTGTGAGGTGGTATCTCATCATGGTTTTGATTTGTATTTCCCTGATGATGAGTGATATTGAGCATCTTTTTTTTTAAGTTTATTTATTTATTATTTTGAGGGTGGGGGGCACAGAGAGAGAATCTCTTACTGTCAGCACAGAGCCTGACTCAAGGCTCGATCCCATGAACCATGAGATCATGATCTGAGCCAAAATCAAGAGTTGGACACTTAACCAACTGAGTCACCTACGTGCCCCTTGACCATCTCTTCATGTGTCTGTTAGCCATCTGAATGTCTTCTTTGGAAAGGTGTCTATTCATGTCTTCTGCCCATTTCTTCACTGGATTATTTTGGGGGAGGCGTGTTGAGTTTGATAAGTTCTTTATGGATTTTGGATATTAACCCTTTATCAGAAACATGGGGATTTTCTAGTTACTTAACAAAGTTGCACTGTGGCCCAGACTGTTCACAAAATCCTAGTATTCCTAGTTTCTGGTCAGTTAAAAAAATTCTTGGGGCGCTGACAGCACAGAGCCTGCTTGGGATTCTCTCCCTCTTTCTCTGTCCCTTCTACACTCACATGCTCTCTGTCTCTCTCAAAATAAATAAACTTCAAAAAATATTTTAAAGCTTATTTGTGGAGATTCCTGGGTAGTTCAGTTGGTTGAATGTCCAACTCTTGATTTCAGCTCAGATCATGATCCCAGGGTTATGGGATCAAGCTCCACATTGGGCGCCTCACAGAGCCTACTCACGATTCTCACTGTCTCTCTCCCTCTGCCCCTCTCCCCTGCTTGAGCTATCTCTCTAAAACAAAAAAAAAAAAAACAAAACAAAACAAAACAAAACAAAACAAAACAAATAGGGGTGGCTCAGTTGGTTAAGCCTATGACTCTGGTTTTCGACTCAGGTCACGATCTCACAGTTCATAGGATCAGGCCTCATGTCGGGCTTGGTATTGACAGTGGAACCTGCTTGGGATTCTCTCTCTCTCCCTCTCTCTCTGCCCCTCCACTGCTCACACACACTCTCTTTTTCTCTCTCAAAAATAAATAAGTAAATAAACAAGCTAACTTAAAAAAAAATCCTATTTTAAAAAATTCTTCGGGCACCTGGGTGGCTCAGTCGGTTAAACATCCAACCTTGGCTCAGTTCATGATTTCACGGTTCATAGGTTCGAGCCCTGCGTCAAGTTCTGCGCTGACAGCTCAGAGCCTGAACTCGCTTCAGATTCTGTGTCTCCCTCTTTCTCTGCCTTCTCCTGCTCATGCTCTATCTCTGTCTCTCTCTCTCTCAGAAATAAGTAAATATTTTTTTAAATGCTTATAAAAAATAAAAAATAAATTTAAAAAATTCTTCATGTGCTTAAACATAAGATATATTCTGCAGGTGTTAAAAATAGTCTTTTCAGAGTTTTCCCTTCTACCTGTGTCGGGTCGGGGGAGGGGTTGGGCAGAAGTGTCTCTGTGACTGATCAATTCTGCACATTATTTATTTACTTATTTATTTATCCAGACCAACATGGGTTTGGATCCCACAAAACTGGGATCATGACCTGAGCTGAAACCAAAAGTTGGTTGCTCAACCGGCTGAGCCACCCAGGCGTCCCAATTCTGCTCATCTTGATGTTCAAATCTATATTATTCCCTAAACTTTTGTCTGCTTTTTTCCACCAATTACTAAGTATGTAAAATTTCTCATAATTATTGGGGATTTGTTTATTTCTCCTGTGACTACTGAGGATACTCACCTTATGTATTTTTAAAAAATTTTTTTATTCTTTATTTTTGAGAGAGATACAGAATGCGAGCTGGGGAGGAACAGAGAGGGAGACACAGAATCCGGAACAGTCTCTAGGCTCTGAGCTGTCAGCACAGAGGCCAACGCGGGGCTCAAACTCATGAACAGCAAGTTGATGACCTGAGCCGAAGTCGGATGCTTAACCGACTGAGCCACCCAGGCGCCCCTGCTTTGTATATTTTTAAGTGTTATTTAAAATCATAAGTTATTCCTGGTAAATTAAATCTTGTATTACTATGAAGACCCTCCTTATCTCTAACAATACTTTTTGCCTTTAGTTCTTTTGTCTGATACTGATATTGCTATAGCAATTTCCTTTTGTTTGATATTTGCATAGTATATCTTTTCCCATTCTTTTACCTTCAGCCTTTCTATATTTTTTCGTTTTAATATTGGATAAACAAAATCTAAATATACGTTATTTTCAAGAGACACATCTAAAACAAATAGGTTTTGGGGGCACCTGGGTGCTCAGTCAGTTGAGTGTCTGACTCTTGATTTCAGCTCAGGTCATGATCCCAGGTTCATGAGATCCAGTCCCATGTCAGGCGCTGCGCTCAGCATGGAGCTTGCCTGAGATTCTCTCTCCCTCTGCCCCTCTCTCTCACTCATGTTCTCTCTCTCTGTCTCTCTCTCTCAAATATTAAAAAACAAACAAACACTAAAACAAATAGATTCTAACTGGAGCATTGATAGAGTAAGCAGTTAGTCAGACATGTGCTAGGGGCAAGGACTGTGATAAACAGGTTACATATTAGAAGCCTAGAGAAACAATATCCTGACTTTGTGGCTTCCAAGACCTCTGCGCTAACAGATCAAGAGCCACAGGTGCAGCACAGGCCCCTCTCCTCTTCTACCTCTGCCCCAAGGTAACCCCTAGACTCATTATAATGTATTTGCATTGTGGTTTTAGCCTTCCCTCCACCCCAAACACAGGGGAAGGCTGCCCTGACTCTTATGGCACAAACCTTGTAGGGTCAAAAACTCCCCCTCCCAACCTGTGGGAGGAGTCCCCCAAAAGACTGGAAGCAGCCTCCTTTAGAGACCACCTCACCCTGTCCAAGACCCAAGACCCTGGCCCCCCATAGAAAGAAAAGATCCCTGTAGCCTCAGGGCAGTTGCTACCTGGGGGCCTGCCTGCTCTCCCACCTTCAGCGTGTACTGTCCTTGATACGCTGCTTTGTGCTTGCTACTTTCCTTCTATCTTTATTCAAGCACAGATCCCCATGTAAATCTTTCGTGGGGATTCCAAGAACCAAGACCTCCATTCATGCAACACAGATTCTCCCACCTGTAACAACATGTATTCCATGTTGCTACTATTTTTCTCTTTCCATATGCTGTTCTTTGGAAGCAAGCCCCTATGTGTAGCCCACAGTGGGGATGGAGGGAGTGAGGGGTTGTTAAGCTTCATCTCTCGGAGTAGGGTATATCGACATGCATTATTTGGAATTCTTGTATAGGGAAGATTTGTTTCTTCCTCTTATTTATTCAATTATCTTGTTATATCCGAATGAGCTCATGCATACTTATCTTGTACTTTGTGTTACAGTCCAATACTGTATTATTTATTCTGGTGCTCAGATTGTTCCAGCTTTGCCCATTGGGAGGCTCTCTTAGGGTGGGTCTTGTGTCCCTTTGATATGACCTCATCCTTTTGTTTTTACGAGCATTTCTTAACTTTCTGGCACTACAAGATGCTCCCGGCTCCCCTTCCTGTCTCTTCCACCCAAGTCATAGCACCACAGCCACTAGCTGACAGGTAAGCCCAGTTCTTCTCTCTTCCAAGATGGAAGCATTTCCCACTACCTAGATGCATGCAGTGCCTAGGATTTGACCCACTTGTCCATACCAGAGCTGAGTCTGGATTGGATCTTAGACATCTTGCTGTACTCATAGGGCCCATCCCTGGAGCCAGATTTGGGGCCCCTCTATCTCCTACCTGGTCCCAACATCTTCCTTCAGCCTTACTGTTCCATGTGCCCGGACCCAACCTGTCTAATATTCAAGACCATTCATGAAAGATCAGCTGATTTGGATGGAAGATCCTGGGTTTCACTTTTTAATATATTAAGTTTGAAGTACATGCAATAGCCAAATATCTTGTACCCTTTCTCTCTTACTTTCGATCCAGCAAATGAGTGTAGCAGGAAATTGTTTCCTTCATCTTCCACAATCCAACCCCGTCTTCTGAACTGACCTTTAGTCATTTCAACAGAATTACTGCGTTGTGTTGATAATAGATTACTCTCTAGCTTTCTTACCCTCAGAAGTTTGCTTTCTCCAAAATAATGGTAAGTGTTGTACCCAACCATTTATCTCTGGATAATTCTAAATTTTTTTTTATTAGTTTTCTTTATTTTTGAGAGGTGGAGGGGCAGAGAGAGAGGGAGACACAGAATCCGAAGCAGGCTCCAGGATCTGAGCTGTCAGCACAGAGCCTGATGTGGGGCCCCGACTCATGAACCGTGAGATCATGACCTGAGCCGAAGTCGGATACTCAACCGACTGAGCCACCCAGGCACCCCTGTCTCTGGATAATTCTAAAAAATATCTTTAAACCTCTTTAGTTCTGCCTTGAGGTCATATTCCATTGACAATGATCTGACTCTCTGATACTGGAACCACACAACAAGTACCAGTTTCCAAACATGCCCAGGTTTTCTTTGGATGTTCCTTCACTCCACCCCGACCTCCTTTTCCCCAAAATTTTCCTAACTGTTGGCCTACTCTGTAATCTCCCCCCCAAATAATTCTGGCAGCAATCTGTACCTAGCCTGCTGTTCTAATCTACTTCGACTCTCTCTGTCTTGTTTGGGAATTGCTCATATGTGCTTGTGAATTCCTAGCGGGTGGGGATTCAGACCGTAGCCATCTTTGTGACCTCCATAATGCCAGACTGCATCCAGCCTCTCCTCCACCTTGTTCATAACAGCTGAATATCATACACAACTGTACAAGAATTGAATTCACTCGCTATCTTTGTACCATCCAAGAACTTGGCAAGTAAAACAAAACAAAACAAAACAACCTCTGGACTTCTAGAACCGTCCTGCATCCAACCTTGGAGAAATATGACCTTACACCATATCCATTTCACATGTGGGAGTGAGGCTACTGCACATGTTGGCATCATCAACAGGATCATGGGGTACTCTGCCCTCTCCAGTGCTCGAAAGCAGGGTATCTTCTCTGACTTGACCCTGTTCACGGTGCCAAGAAGAGAGAGGAATTTACCCAATGAAAACACAAGGGAGAGAGTTCTGGGTAAAGAGAAGCAGAGAGCCTCTGAAGGACCCTTTCCTCACTTTACGCATCTTGAGCTGCAGACTTAGGACGAAGCATTTGTGGAGGATGAAAACCAAAAGGATGACGCTGAGAAGGCACCATGGGAGTGGTGGTTGAGGAAAGCGGTACCGGTTAAGGATCTAAGGTACAAGGTACATGTCGATGTACAACAGGAAAAGAGAGCTCAGATAGAGGCCCACAGATACTTCGAGGGCATTTATGGCTACCTTTAAAAGGTTGATTACTTTATCCTAAAACCAAAATCTGGGTGCGCGTGGGTAGCTCAATCGGTTAGACGTCTGACTCACAGTTGCGTGAGTTCAAGCCCTGCATCAGGCTCTGTGCTGACAGGGCAGAGGCTGCTCAGATTCTCTCTCTCTCTGCTCCTGCCCCATTTGTGTGTGCTCTCTCTCTCTCTCTCTCTCAAAATAAATAAACTTAAAAAAAAAAAAAAACAAATCTGGCTCTTAAAAGTCACCTTACTGCCTGAAAGTTCCAGTGAGCTTCAGAGGTTTTAGTTGGGTACTTCTCAGGCACAAGGGGGAGCCCACTGTCTACTATCAGTCTTATGCATAGCCACTGAAGAGCTGGTATGGGTCTGTGATGAGCAAGGGTGCCTTTGATTTGTCAAAACAGATGACAGCGGAGGTGTAAAACGGACAGACTGAGGTTTCCAGTGTCAGTCGCGTCCTGCCACCAAAGGCTGTTCAGCACCCCCAGGGTTCCTTATGTTCGTTCCCCTTACAAACTTGGACAGGGGATGCAACTCTCACTTCAGGGTCTAATGTGTGGATGTAGTTTTCATTCTAGTGACAAAGATCCTGTCACGCCTAACAGGGACTCTTTTTCTGAGTGGCCTATGTTGGGGGCACAACTTCTTCCCCTTTCCTCTGGAATTAGCTAAATTCCCACCTCTCCCCGTTTGTGTGATTCTATGCGGGAGCAGAGCGTACATGCACGTGCATGCACATACGCACCTACATGTGTGTTGGGGGGTGGATACAGAGATGCTGGAGTAAGGTCTGGATTAGTGGCCAATGAAATGGGCTTGGGAGGCAGGGGGAAGTAAAGAAACAAACCTGCTGTTGAGACCAACCCATGCCATCCATCTTGTCCCACCTCTAATTTATTAACTCGGATCTACTGAGTTTGGAAGATTAACTTTCCAAAACAAGGCATTTAGTTTTATTTCTAGAATCAGAACATGCCAGTGAAAGCGGGGACCACTGGGTCAAAAGCAAGAACTACCCCCAAACTTTCCCCACCCTGGGCTGCGGGTGGCCCTGGGATTGGGCCTCTCCTCTCACCGCAAGTGCTGCTAGCCCAACAAGCCTCCGTGGGCTTCACTTCACTTGCCCAGAAACACCAGTTCACTGCAGGGCAGGCTCTAGGCTTGATGATGTTGGAAATCAACATTCTCACCAAGGGAAAACAGGAAGGAGAAGAAGACCGTATGTATATTCTCCTATGTGTATATATAAGTACATATGTGAAAAGAACATATACAGTTAACCCTTGAACAAGGGTTTGAACTGCACAGTTCCGCTTATATGTAGATTCTTTTCTTTAAATACACTGTGGTACTGTAAATGTATTTTCCATATGATTTTCTTAATATTCTTTTCTCTAGCTTACATTATTGTAAGAATACAGTATATAATATATATAACATAAAAAATATGGGTTAATTGACTGTTTATATCATCAGCAAGGTTTCTGGTGAACAGTAGGCTATTAGTGAAAGGTTTCTGAGGAGTCAAAAGTTATATAGAGATTTTCAACTGCATGGGTTGTCAGTCCCTAACCCCCACATTGTTCAAGGGTCAACTGTATTTCCTTGTTCTTTCTACTGAAAAGGCCAAGAGGCAAAGTCATCAGTAGCAGTGAGCCTACCCAGCACCTAGGTTTCTAAATACAGCAGTACCCACTTATCCACAGGATAAGTTCCAGACCCCCCAGTGGATGCCTGACACCATGGATAGTACTGAACCATATGCATACTATGTTTTTTCCTATATATACATACCTATGATAAAATTTAGTTTATACATTAGTCACAGTAAGAGATTAACAATAACTAATAACAAAATAGAACAATTGTAATATACTCTAATAAAAGTTATGTGAATGTGGTCTCCCTCTCTCTCTCAAAATATCTTACTGTACTATACTCATCCTTCCCCCTTCTTGTGACAATGTGAGATGATAAAATGGCTACGTGATGAGATGGAAAGAGGGGATCACACAGGCATTGTAACGTAGCGTTAGGCTACTACTGACCTCCTGGCAATCCGTCAGCGGGATCATCTGCTTCTGAACTCTATTTGATTAGGGTAAAGGAAATGGTGGAAAGCAAAACCACGGAAAAGGGGGGACTGCTGTACCAATCCCCACTGACAACCACCAGGGCTCCTTGAAAATTACTGATTCCAGCCAGGGCTGGAACCAAGGAAAGTACAGGCTGAACCTGGGACATTTCTGTACTCCTACATAGATTGGGTACACAATTGTCCATACACACACACACATAAATAATAATTAAGAGATTTAGAAACTGAAGTGATTTCCAAAATGTCTTGTTAAGCAAAAACACAAGGCACAGAAGACTATAATATGCTACCCTTTGCATATGAGAAAGGTAATTTTTTTTTTCCAAAAAGAAACATAGATGGGGAGCCTGGGTGGCTGAGTCGGTTAAGTGTCCGAATTCAGCTCAGATCATGATCTCACGACCTTTGAGTTTGAGCCCCGTGTCAGGCTCTGTGCTGACATAGCTCAGAGACTGGAACCTGCTTCGGATTCTGTGTCTCCCTCTCTCTCTCTGCCCCTCCCCCGCTCACACTATGTCTCTATTTCTCTCTCTCTCTCAAAAAAAATTTTTTAAACAAAACACAGCAAAGAATGTTCAAACACTAATGGGGATATGTCACAAGGACACAGGGGCCAGCTTGAATAAACTCTCATTTTGAACATTAAAATCAATAATGACAGGAATGGATTAAAACACATTTAACAACAACAAAAAATTAATGAGTCCATACAGAGTCTAAACAAATATAGATGAGTGGGAAGAGAAGAGAAAGATTTTCTTTCCAGAAGAATGTCAACTAATAAATGTAGAAATAAGGTTAGAAATAGAAAATCACCATTTTAAAACCACCATAGTAATAATTGATTCAACCAAGAATCACCAGTGCATGCTAAAACCATTGGGTGAAAGATTGCTAAGGAACAGGATACAAAGAAATCTGATACTACCTTGAGTAACTGATCAAACATAGCATCACCAATAAAGAGACTAACTGATATCAGGTGCCTCCTAATGTGATAGGCTGATAAAAGATATCAGTACTCCTATGCAGTACGCCTGCCAAAAAACTTCACCTGAATATAATGAAGAAACAATCAGGCAAATCCAAGGTGAAGCACATTCTAAAATCAAATTGGTCCAGATTTCTATGCTATCAATGTCATAAGGGACACAAAAAGCAGCTAAAGAACTCACGTAGAATAAAGGAAACTAAAGAGACCTGATGACTAAATGCAGTGCATTATCTCTGATTGAATCCTAGGCCTGTAAATAAAAATAATACAGGGAGAATTGGGGAAGTTTTAATACAGTCTGCATGTTAGATAATAGTATTCACTGTCATTTTCCTGAGTGTGATAATTATATTGCAGTTACGTATGCAAATGTCCTTGTTCTTAGGGGACACAGTAATTTATGTCAATTGTCATCATATCTCCAAGTATCTTTTAAATAATTCAGAGGAAAAGAGGGATGAAACAGATGTGGTAAATGTTAAAGACTGGTTAATCTAGGGAAAAGTGTATGGGTGTTCACAGTCCTATTTTTGCAATTTTTCTGTAGGGTGGAAAATTTTCAAAATAAAAGTGTGGGAGGAAAAAATGTGTGGGAGTTTACATCAAAAATATTTCTGCAACTAAAGATTTACTAATGGAAACCTCCTTATTTCAAACAATTGCTATACATTTAGAAAGATACAAACTGGATTCAAGCAAAAGACAGAAGCCATAGACACGCACACAAAATATTGCTAGATGTGACTATCTAAAAATTTAAATCATCTCTACATCAAAAACATAGAAATAAAAAATAGTAATAAACTAGGGGAAAATATAGAACAGGAAAAAATGGCTGCTATCCTTGCTATATACACTCCCTCTTATAATTAGTAAGAAAAATAGACACTTCTAAAAGAATGGGTGAATATTCCCAAAAGGTATGAAGAAGTCATTCAAAAAAGAAAAAAAATTCAATGGCCAATATATACTTTTTTTTTTTTTTTTTTGAGACAGAGACAGACAGAGAGCAAGCAGGGAAGGACAAAGAGAGAGAAAGAGAGACAGAATCCCCAGCAGGATCCCCACCGGCAGCACAGAGCCTGACACGGGACTAGAACCTAAGAACCATGAGATCATGACCCCAGCGCAAATCAAGACTCAGAAGCTCAAATGACTGAGTCCCCCAGGAGCCCTTTAATCTTTTTTTTTTAATATAATTTATTGTCAAATTGGCTTACATACAACACCCAGAGCTCATCCCAACAAGTGCCCTCTTCAATGCCCATCACACACTTTTCCATAGTCATCAAAGGAATGTGAATTAAAACAACACTGAGTGCTTTTTGTTCTGTTTCGCTTTCTTTGCTGATTAGTGAAGATTAAAAAGAACAATGCTACCCAGTATTCAAAGGGTATGGGGGAACGAGCAATTTTCTACTTTGTTTACAAACCTTTTACATCACTTTGACAACCTGTATCCAAAAACCTTGGAGCGCCTGGGTGGCTCAGTCGGTTATGCATCTGACCCTGGCTCAGGTCATGATCTTGAGGAGGTCCAAGAGCTCGAGCCCCATGGAGCCCCAAGTCGAGCCTGGGGTCAGGCCCTGTGCTGACAGCTCAGTGTCTGGTGCCTGCTTCAGATTCTGTCTCCCTCTCTCTCCGCCCCTCCCCTGCTTGTGCTCTCTCTCTCAAAAAATAAACATTAAAAAAAATTTAATTAAAAAAAAAGCCTTAACATCTTACACACCTTTTGGCCCAGTGATTCCACTTTTGACGTTCATCCCAGGGCTTATCCTCACGAAACAGTCAAATACATGTAGAAGGATGTTCAGTGCAGTATTTTGATTAAAGCCATGATACGGAAACTATCTACAATGTCTAACAATGGAGGGAAAAGTGAACAAATTATGGTACATCCATACAGCAGGATACTACATCAACATTAAAAACAATGATGTGGATATAATTGTGCAGAAAGGTGCTCATAATTTTCAATGAAGAGAAGCAAGTTAAAAACAGCATGTCAAATATGGTCCTATTTTTGTATAAATATACTTACATTTGCATAAAAAGTCTAGAGGGACATTCTCCATAATTTGTCTAAGTGGTTTTTGGGAAGAAGGCTGTTACGGATACTTTTATCCTTCTTTTGATTTCTGTATTCTCTAAAGTTTTTACAATGAAAATATTGCTATTTTAATTACAATTTTCTTTAAAAATACAGATACCTTTCAAAAGATCACAGGTTAACACTCTCTACTGTATCCCCTAACCCTGGAATAGTACCTGGCATGTGATATGTGTATAAAAAATATTTGTTGAATGAAGAGTAAAAGAATCTGGCTCAACTCACGGGTATGGCCAAAGTGTATATTGTACAGCGAAACCAACCACGGACTTAGAGTCACAAGGCTGGGGTTTCAGTCCTGACTCCGCTTTAGTTGTGTGGCCATGATTACAATCCCTTAATCTCTTAGTTTCAACTTCCTTATTTGAGCCATGGGGGACATTAAACATACATCCTTTAGGAGACTGTTATAAGAACTGATATTATAAATGAAATACTTTGCAAAGTGCAGAGGCCTACATGTGTATTAGGTATGATGACTGTATAATAAACCGTGTAAGTGTGGAGAGGTATATCACATAAAGGAGGAGCCTAGACAATGTGGGTTTAATCAGAGAAGACTTCTTAGAAGATGTGAGATCTCAAAGGAGACAATGAATGTGGAAGGTATGCCAAAAAGTAAAGATGTGACGAATGAACAGCATTTGGAAGGGAAGATAAAGATACATGTTGGAAGCAGCATGGATCCCCTGGCTCAGGGGGAGAGGGGCTTCTGGTGAGCTCTGAGTACAGGTAAGGCAACATTCCAGCTGTTGTCTGCTCAAGTTAGGAAACTTCCTGGAGGAGGTGATCTGAATAATGGATGAGACCATGGCTCTCTAGGGCAAACCTTCAGGGCTCTCGTTGGGCCCTGTGGATGGTAAACAGGTATTGAGTGAGAAAATTGAGGGCTAGAGATGTAAAACTGCTTTCTTTCTTGGGCCACAAAGCACAGCTGAACTGACACCCAGATGTCCTGATGTCCACTTCAAACTCTAAACTGCAAAGCGCACCCAGGGTGATTATTATTTCTGTGGTTATCATCATGGGTGTACCAGATTATAATTTTACTGGTAAATAGGATCCGTATCAATGTAATATTGCCTGCAGTGAATTCAGCATAGTAAACTTGCAAACCTATACCATAAAGACTTTTGTATAGTGAGGATGACTATGGTATTGACAGTGAACCTGTAACAAAGGACCAATGAGTATCTGTCAAGTGATTGGTGGTCTGGCCTTTTTTGCATTTTTCTTTTTTGAATATTTCTGGAGAATACTGAGCCACTGCCTTGGAAACTCTGACCAGTGACCTGGTAGCCCAAGAACTTGCCCAGCTGGCTTTGTGGGAGTCCAACAAAGCTTTCTACCCACTAGCCTTGAGTTTTCTAATTTCTGGAATCCCTCCTCCTCTGAGTTCTTTTCTATAGACAACACTTTCTCATGCTCCATACCTGGATAAAGTGCCCTTCATATTCGAAGCAAAGCAGTGGCCACATGATACTGATGATGGAGGGGAAGAGTTTCTTCAGAGGGGTCTGGAGAAAGAAAGAGGAACAGAAGAAGATCTCCAGGAAGGCCTTGCTGTAAGTGCCACCCAAGGTTCCCTCCTAAAGGCTGGACCCTCACCGGCAGGGACTGCCCCACAGTGCTATGTGCCAAGGCCTGGATGTTGGCAGTCTTCTCTCTCACCTGCTCCACCAGCGTCTGCACCTCCATGAGGTTGTCTAGAAGGGGAGGGCACCGGAGTTGAAAGGCTGGCTGTTCAGCTGTACTTCCCGTTACCCTGGGGTCCAGTCAGGACATATGCCCCTGTCCCTGCCTCTGAGCAAGTGCCTTAAGACCCAGAAAAACGACAGTTCCTGAGTCACTCCACTGCCTCCATCTACTCACCCCACTGCTCCCATCTTCCCTCTTACCATCCAGGGTAAAAATGAAGACCACAGTGTCAATTTCTGTGAGGGATGGCAAGATGGAAGTCAGGAAGTCCTCCTGGGAGAAGGAGAACTGGGGACCCTGCGCAGAGGAAGATGAGAGTTCCCCCCATGAGAAACTCCAGCACATTGGTTTGGAGACTGCAGAGAGCCTCAGAGGACCTTTAATACAGTGTTCTTGTATATAGATGAAAGGTTCAAGGAGGTAGTGTTTTGCCCAAGATGATGCAGCAAGCTGAGGGAAGAGCATGGGACTAGAGCCAGCTTTAGAGGGTGAATCCAGAGCCTTCCACCATCCCTGTGCTTCCCCAAAGACTCCTGACCTCTAACCCATATTCTCTTCTCTGGATGACTACCATGTTGTACTCCCCGACCTGTCTCCACCATTCCTTACTTCCCACTCCCTGCTCACCAGTCACCTTCACAACCTCTCCCACATCCCATCATCCTCCCACCTGGCTGATGAGCTCAGCCTTCTGGTTAAACATATCACTGTGATCACCAATGAGAAAGCCACAGACATCTCGGAAATCTGGAAAGTTTAAGGACGGAGAGAGGAGTAATGGGCTTTATGGGAAAGAAAGGTTCCAGACTTGGGGGGGGGGCGCAGATGTTAATGGGGCTTGGAGAAAAGTGGCAAGTGGGGTGTAGGATGAGGTGTAGCACACATGAGAGGCCACAACTAAAGCAGGGCTGGGAACTGAGGGACCAAGGCCGGAATAGGGGTTCAAAGGAAAGAGTATTTGACTGAAATGCCTATTCAGATAGAAAAGAATGGACATTGAATGAGGAACCCTCATGGGTTGGGAGTAGGAAAGTGTTTCGATAGCAGACCAACTGGTTTGCATCAGGAGGAACCAGGAAGAGAGTCTGGCCTGGGGTTCCACCAGCACCAAAGGTGTGGATGCACTCCACTCCATCCATGATGGCAATGATGCCAAGGGTCTGCCAACCAACAAGGTACACTCAGCCTTTTTTCTCCAGGCTGAGAATGGGCCAGAGGTAAGGACATGAGAGATCACAATAAAAAAAAAAAAAAGAAGAAAGAAAAAGCCAGGGATCAGAGAAAGATGCGTATGTCAGAGCACAGGACTAAACCAACAGAAAGCCTGCCATGACCCTCCACCATGCAGATCTGCTACCCTCACCATGTTAACATGTGTTCTAAGGACATTCCCCACCCACACCACTTCCCCCCTCCAAACACATTTCCACACACCTGGTGCTGGCTTGCTTCATCAGGGTCGCGCTCTTAGGGCTTTGGCTATAGGTCACCTGATGAGACCGCTCAAATGTCCACAGGATTTCCAGAAGGCATCTGGGAGAAAGGCTAGCAGTTCCCAGGGTGGGCCCAGTGCCCCCTCAGAAAGTATGAGTATCACCCCTGCCCAGGGGAAGGCACAATTCCCTTAAAACTAAGTTCTACTGGCCCTTCATGGAAGTGCAGTGAGTGGACCCCGACAGCATTCCAGAAGAGCAGAAAAAGTTTCAGTGAGCAGAAAACAAAGACCAGACAGAAGGACAAGGACATGGGAGAAGGATAGGATCAGAGTTGGTGAGAAGGTAGGTGGAGAGTCTGGGAGCCAGGCCAGAAACCCTGGTAAGGGAAGAAGCCCCCAGCAGAATGAGCTCTTCCTGCCTGATCTGGACCATCCCTAAGTCACAGACTCTCCGAAGCTAGGTTAGTTTTGGATGTCCCAGGTGGGTTCAGGGATTAGGTGCTCCAGGTGGGCACAGGGATTAGTGGGCCCTGAGGAATCCAGGGTCCACTGGAAACAATCGAGACTCTAGGACTGCGTGGTAGGAACAGTGGCATCCCCAGGCCAGCTCTTTTCCCACGGGAGGAGCGGTGGCGCCTCTCACCCTTGCTGCCACTAACCAGTCTCTGAGTCCGGACCTGCCACCCCCCAACCTGTACCATCCCACTCCCTGCCTGACTCTGAGCTTTCTCTTGTTCAGATCTTCCCTACCTCTCTGACGCTGCAATGCCCCCTGGTCCACAGTCTTGTGCGCTGCCAGTAACAGGGTTTCCAACAGGATCTTGGTAGCGTTTCTACCTTTCATCCAGGATGACCCACTGAGGCCCGGGGCTGAGGAGGTGATGACACCCAGGAGGAATTGGGGAGGAAGGAGAATCCCCGAGCTCACTAGTTAGTGATCACTGGGCACGCAGTCTGGTTAGTGACTCCCGGGCATGTGCTCTAGTTAGTGGCCCTTGGGCATGGAGTCTAGGTAGTGACTCTTGGGCATGCAGTCTGGTTAGAGGCCACTCGGCATGCATATGGCAGTACTGGTGGTGCTCAGTATGCTATGAGGAGTGCTGGGTTGAGGGCTTAACTGAGAGAAGGAGAAGAGAGAGAGTAAGGGCCACCTCTGGTTGTTTCTATGGTACATTCAGGACTCTGAGGAGGAAGCCACAGGGACTGGATGTCCTGCTAGCTGGAGATAAGCGTTTTTCACTGAGGGTCTTTTTTTCCCCCCAAGAACTTTCTCCCCACTCAAGGCCCCATTTTTTAAAGAGCAGTTTTTCAATGCAAACACCACATTTCATGTTCTTTGGACAGATCAATGAAGCAGCCATTGTAATGGTCCAGGTAGGTAACACGACACACCAAACATAAAGAGATTATTGCAAAAAGCAGGACAAAGGCAGTGTCTGAGAAAAGGAGATTAAAAGCAATCAACTGCAGGCAGGAGAGGGGAGCTCCTGAGAGATGAAAGATATGGCACTCACATGTGACGTGGGGTTCCTGCCTTCCCATCTCACCAAAGGAAGAGCAAAGAGAATGTCACAGCCATGCCCGTCACAGGCAGGGAGGGGCAGTGACAGCGATTCAGCCAAGGCTCCTGCCAAGTCAAAGTGAGTATAGACGATGCCGGTGCCATGCATCCTCGATGCAGAGAAAAAGGCACAGGAGCACAGGAGGCTTGGAAGGCCCACTCAGTTTTGGAGAAGATTAGAAAGCAGAAGAATGAAACTGAATGCCATATTTTTTAAAGCCCATCTTTGAAATTAAAACACAAAAGAACAACTCTTTCTACTGATAGATGAAGAAGAGGTTCTTCAAACAGGAAACTGCCCTAGATGGCTTAGGTATTTGATGATGACTGATTTAAGAGGCAGGGTCAGGATGGAAACACATCTTAAGGTGAACAAGGAAAGGGGAAAATAGGATTTGCTTTACAACACTTTAGTTGACACACAACGCCAGGAATTCAAACCAGATGTAACAACCTAAAATTGGAGGCATTTGGGAAGTGGCAAGCATTCCCTAGGTGGGGGTGGGGAGGATCCTACCCCAATTGCAGGATTGAGCACAAAAGCTTCCTGTTTCTCTTGCAGTTTCTGCATCCGTTCTGCTACTTGTCAGAATGTCGAACGCCAGTCTTCAATGGGGTCATTTCCGGGGCCCACAGAGAGACAGAGGTGGGGAGATTATCTGTAAGGATCTCAACGAAGGGCTTCAGATGGGAATCAGGATCAAAGACCACATTGAGATTGGGGTCCAAGGACAACAACCTCCTAGAGAGGTGTGCTTTAGAGCTCTTAGGGGCGCTGTGTCCCTGAACCCCAAGGACAAGGGTTTGTAAAACATTCAGCGATTTAATCCCAGAGCATAGCCAACTCTCAAACCTAAAACTCCAGCCTGAGACCAGAACTTTCTTGTATCCTGGTCCTTGCACATGTTCCACTGTCATGACCATACTACCCACACTCTCTGTAGGCCCCTGGAGGAGTACCTATCATCAGAATGTCAAAATTGCCACCTTATTTTCAGTCGTAGGGTCCATCAGAAGCCCTTCCCATTTCCGGAAATATATTTGGGAAATCTCCCCAAATAGCAAACCCCTCACTACCTGAGGGACAAGACAACAGTTCCTCCTGAAGGAACCCAATTACAAGGTATGAGGCATAGCACCTAACAGTTGGCAAACATACCTTTAATAAATGAATCCTGAAGAAAACAATGTGCTAATGGGACAAGAGAGTAACAATCTTGTTGGCTGCGTAGGTGTAACCATGGAATCTCTGAAGAATGGGGATCTTCTGTAGTTGATCTCTGCTTGTCAATTCTGCTAGGGGATAATTAGCAAATCACCTATTGTGGCAGGATCTCAAAGAGTTACCTTTGAGTTCTCCCTAACCTCCCCTTATCATCCCAACCCTGCAAAAATTCTACCCCTTCTTGAACTATTTTTACATTTTTTCATCTGTATTTCTTCGAGGGCAAACAAGTTTCACATATTACATACCCATTGTGTTAAGTGTTTCCTATCATTTGTCCTCAAACTACTTCTGAAACTCCTCTCCCAGAGAGAGGAGACAGTGTTCACTGGGTGGTTTAAAACCGAGATTCTTAAACTTGGCTAGTCATCAAAATCACCTGGGGAGTTTTGTTTGTTTGTTTTTTAAACTACCCATTTCTGAGTACCACGCCCACCCTGAGAATCAGCTCCAGGAGTTCTGGAAAGGAGCCCGAAAATCTGTATTTTTAAAATGCTTCCCAGACGATTCTGAAGATCAGCCAAGTTTGGGAGCCACTGATTTAAGGAACAACTGGAAGATCTCCACGCCTACATTGTTTGAAATCCTTCATTTCACTTAGTCACAGTGCCTGAAATTAGCATCATTTGCCGCAGATACATTTTTGGTGAAGGAGAGTCCTCCATTAAAAGGATCAGGGTTAAAAGTATCTCAGACTCATTTATATGTTCATACGAACTACACTACAAGCCTGGAATCTAGGAGTTGAGAAAAGGGCCTCAGAAAGAACCCAGCTGTCCCTCCCTCCAAGACCACCATTGAATGTGCAAAGCTGCTTTTGAGGAATCAACAAGCCTTCTCTGGAATGCTCCAGAGAAGGAAGCCTTCAGCTTCATCAGGGCGTCCACTCCAAAGGTTAATTTACAGAGTTCCCCAAACCTGCCTGTGCACCAAAATCTCCAGGGATGTTTTTAAAAAATAGATATTTCGGGGCCTTACCCCAAACCAACAACATCAGAGCTCTCACACAAGGGGCTAAGAATCTACTTTCTTAATCCTTTAACACTGTCAAGGCAGCACATTCACAGAACCACCTGAGCACTATTGGTTTCCTATGCTGACCTTCTCTGAGATCAAAGTGACCATTCACCTAGAGAATAAGAGGGAGGTGATTTGGTGGCACAGAGTTCTCAGGAAAGGGGAACCGGGTGAGGGATTTGAGTAGCCAGAGGGGACTGAAGGGGTGCCCAGAATGACAAAAGAGAATGGATGCTAAAATAAGGGAGCTGGGCAAAGGGAGTCAGTACCCAACACTCCTTTGAAAAGACACTTGAAAGAAAGTACAGAACTTTGTGGTATGCATTTCCCTGACCCTATTATATCTTCTAGCCCTTGTTTTCCTTGTCTCTTCCCTCTCTGTTTTGAATGCATCCTTTATTGGATTTTGTGTGGTCTTTGTAAGCTGCTTTTAATCTTTTCTGAAACAAGAGAATAAATCAACCAACTGACCAAAACCACAAAAATAAAAACCAAAATTCATAAGCTTAGGGACAGTCTATATTTACTTTAATATTCTGAGATGTGACTAATGAGACCTTAAAAACCATGCCCTCACCTTTGTGGATTTTGGCAGGGCTCCTCTCCGCCTCCCCCTGGGGGGTTGGCCAATCATCACCTTTCATCACGGAAGGCTCACCTGGCCATGTTCACGGGGTTGAAACCTACCAGGACTGGCAAGATGGTTGGGTTATCCATGCAGTAGTCCATCTGGCCCGCCACAAAGGGAGCCTGATGGTAGGGAGAGAAAAATAGGCATGATGAGAGGGGTTACTCTAGTGTTGCCCAAGGCCCATGTGCATCAGAATCCCCCAGAATGCTTGTTAGAAACGCATATTCCCAGGCCCAGTTAAGATCTACTGGATCCACATTTGAAGGGAAAGCCCAGGGCCTGTATTTTTAACAAGATCCCCCAAGGATGTCCTCTGCATGGTAAATTTTGAAAACTACTCAACTAAATTGTATGCTCCTTAAGCTCAGTGTCCTGCCCTCCTTGTGTGCCTCCTTCCACATCGGGCATCGCTGAACTCGTTTCTGTTTAGTGAATTGTTAGAATCAGCTGCAGTTGTGAGGGAAAATTTGGGTCACCTAGTCCAGTGCTTCTCAAACAGGCTACCTGGGAATCTTGTTAAAATGCAGAGTCAGACGCAGTAGGTCTGGGGTGGGACATGAGATTCTGCATTTCTAGCAAATCCCAGGAGATACTAATGTCGCTGTGTGAAGACCATACTTAAGTAGCAAGGGACTGGTCCAGGGGTCAGCTCTTTCTGTAAAGAGTGAGAGAGTAAGTATTTTAGGCTTTGTGGGCCCTATGATCTCTGTGCAATACTCAACCCTACCGTTGTAGGGTGAAGTAGTCATAGATATTACATAAACACAAACAGCTGTGTTTCAGTAAAACTTTACTTACAAAAACAAGCAGTGGCAGGATTGACCTGCCAGGGTAGTCTGCTGACCCTGGGACTAGTCCATCTATCTTGGTTATTGAACGGATTGATATACAAGTATTCTGAAATAGGATCCTTTTCCCATTGTCCCACATTCATACAACTGGGTCTTAATTAGTGAGAGTAAAATCAAAATTCCTTATGCAAACCCTCTCTGTTGTCTAGCACCCACTTCATCAATCTATTTTCCATGCTATTCTATTCCCACTTCCTTTCTCCCCATAGGATAGATCCACCCAGCCTGTCTTCACACCCACAAAGAGTCCCACCGAAATGCCAGTGACAATCACCCTCTTCTTCCCAGCAGCCACCTAGGAGAGGAGGATGGGTGAAGCAGTGCCACCAGGAGGATTCTAGGATGCAAACCTATCAGGTGGGAATGTCAGGGGCAGGACTGGGGAAGGGAATGGGCTTTGGCTAGATAGGGGCTTTCGTGTCATCATGAGAAGGAACAGAGGTCTCTGGTTGATTCTTAGTGGAAGACACAGACCTTCTTTAGTTCCTCAATCCCGTGCAGAGCACTATCTTCTGCCCCCTCCCTAGATGCCACCACAGGCCTAAGAGGACAGACTCAAGGTCAGTGGCACTGGTTTGGAAGTAGAAGCCTATGGTATATTAGGGCAGGCTGCTTTGAGAGAAGGGAATGAAGGGAAAGCTACCATTGACTGAACACCTACTCTTTGCTTGGCACCATAACAGATACTCTATAGGGCTGAAAAACTCAAATACCTACAAAGGCAAGTCATATAATTTAAGTATGTGAAGGCAATAAGTGTAAGGCAATAAGAAACAATGGGGACCAAAGCAAACTGGATACAATCTCCATCTAAAAGCCTTAAAATTAAATTTCTAAAAAACACTATCCAGGCCAAGCAAAATATTCATAGACCAACATAGACCAATTTGGCTTACCTGTCACCTCCTGCAATGAGGTAGGTGTAAAGAGGTTTCTGTCCTAAACCTTTCTGACAAAGCAAAGGAGCAATTATCTTGGATTTTCGACACCTAGAGAGTAGACACTGTGTAAGGATTCTCTCAGGTCAGTGCTTAAGCCAGTACTGCCTGGAAGCTGGCACTTAAAACGCTACTTGCAGATGATTGATTGGGGGTGGGGGGAATGGGCTGTAGAGACAGAAGATATGGGGCTCCATATGGGGTGAGATCCAGCTTGGAAGAGAGGGAGCCAGGGCTAGAGGGGTCCACCTAGGAGCTTAGCTATGATTAGCTTTGTGGTCCTGAGGGTCACCCCAAGAAGGCAGGGGGAGGAAAATCAGGGATAGGGGTACTCACCGACATGAGGAATGCCATCCTGCCAGAGGTGCCCCCTCCACTCAACACCACCAGCCCCCCCCTCAGGCTCCTGAGAAAGGAAAAATGCCTATGTCGCCATGGCCTAGCTCAGGTTGGGGAAGCATGTTCTTTTCTTTGTCAGTAGCAGAACAGGAATTAGGGAGTCTTCTTAAGCCTCTTATGACAAAAGTGAACAGAACATAAGCAGTACGATGTGGCAGAAAAAATCCTGGATTTGAGAAAGAAACTTCAGTCTGCTCCTAACTCTGGCTTAGCTACTTATTCAAACCCTTACTTATTCCAGAAAGGACCGAGCAGCTTGGTCATCAACCAATCAATCAATCAGTAACGCAGCGCTACCCAGCAATTATTAGCTGGATATATTTGGGCAAGCTACTGTGATTTTGTTTTCCTATCTGGAAAAAAAAAGGAGACAATCACACTAATTTCACAGGTTTTTGCAAAGGTGATGAGTGTGAAAGTACATGGTCAATTATAAAGTATTATGCAGATAATAGTTATTTTAATTACTGTGGATTAATAACATGACAATAAAGATCTCAGGGGGAGGACTGGGAGAAAGGAGAACTGAGATCTAGCAAAATGAGAAGTGGAGGCCAAAAAAAAAAAAAAAAAAAAAGAGAAAGGTGGAGAGAACAGAAGTTCAGGTGGGAGCAGATGAAGAGTCAGTACCTTCAGCACTTCCTGAACTTTTCCAGCCACTTGTACCATGGTGGTCAGAATTGATTCACTATACAGTCACTATAGGGAATACGCAGGAATCAGAAGCCAAGAAAAAGAGAATGGATTGGGATGGGGGAGAATGAATGTTGCAATGGAGGGGCTCTCAGGGTTTCAAATATTAAGGACTATGGTCTCAGAGAGCAGAGGTTAAGGTGCGGTTGGGGTTGGTATCTCTATTTTCAGTGTCCAGGGAATGGGTCTGGGTCACCTGGTACGTGGGCATGACTTGCCCCTTCTCCTGGAAGATCTCAGCATCACATTGCCCCAGCAATCGAACAATTTGTTCAGCATCTGCTCTGTCCAGGTCCTGGGTCAGTGGGTTTGACTTCTCTGTGGCTGGCAGGGGCTGCCTCATACCCAGACAACTAGAGGGAAGGGGGCACAAAGATACAGGCAGGAAGCCGAAGCCTCATTCATACCTGCTGATCCAGAGGTGGGAGTGGCAGCAGGCGCAGTACTTGGACACAGACACACACACACACACACACACACACACACACACACACACGCACACACACACACCACCCAAGGATTTAGCCTGCACTTGGTACTCTGGGCCTATAAGGGAAAGAAGATCAGGAAGGAAGATGGGAAGGAGGAGGGAGAGAACAGAAACCAAGGGTGGAGGAAAGTCCAGAAAAGAAATGATTCTAGGAATCAATGCAGAAGACCAACATGGAGAAGGGGGTCTCAACTCCCACTTGCCAGGCTCTGGGGTCTCAATCACATGTTGAAACTGTTTTGTGCCCGGCATGGTTGCACGCTGTGGACACCCTGTCATACCTGCCTCTTCAGCCACGCAAATCTTTCTGTCACACTAACTCGGCTTCCAGCTGGCAGGGCCTTATCTGAGCCACAGTGATGATTAACCCAAGTACCCTGGCCTCTCTGAGTACCACCCCCTCTGAGCACCTCTTCCTGCACCCTTTCCTGGTCAGTAGGCCCCCAGCCCACTCGTCACCTCAGGGGAGCTCCTGGGGTCCTTCTTTGCATGCATGCAGACTGCCCAGCCTCTGCTTTGCCCCTAAAGAGGAAACCTGAGGTTCATTACTCTTGCCCTTTGGACACAATGACCTCTTCTCTGGATGACCTGGAGGCTGGAAGTGCAGGATAATACTCAGGCTCAGGCTCAAGCCCAGGGCAGTGAGAATCCCTGAGCAAGAGTGCTCTGGGACCAGGATGCATCAGGAGGCCAGAGATCAGGATCTTCAGGGACAGTGGAGGTCAGAGGACCTGGACCATAGCTTGATCACATGCTCAAAACACCCAGTCCTCCCTCTTGACCCATTTCACTCTTTCATCTCAGAAGGAAGGCAACAGAAGCTTCAGAGCCCCAGGGGGACACACATTGAACTGGATATTACAGGAGAAAGTGCCACAGAAATAGAAATGCTGCAATGAGAATTAGAAACCAAAGTACCTGCCCTAAATACATTAGCCAACATTTATTTACACTGAACAATGCACTTTTCACATATCTTATCTCATTGGATACATTAACACTAAGAAGATTGTATTGACACCCTCATTTTTCAGATGGTGAAACTGAGGCTCAGATAAGTGTTTTGCTAAAGATCACATAGCTGACACAATTGGAACTCACACCCAGGTTGTCACTCCAGATCTCATGAAATAACTTAAGGATTTACATGTTTGTTGAATGAATGAAGTAACTAACAGATTAAGTACAAATTACTGATAATCTCTCACTCACATAGTGTTGTAAGATTTATAAAGACATTTCCCAACATTTTCTCATTCGATCTTCCCAACAGCCCTATGAAGTTCTGGACCCTCTGATTTGTAGGTAGGAAACCTGAGACTTAGGTGACCAATTTCTCCATGCCAAGCAGTAAGTGGCAGAGCTAAGACAAGAACCATAGGTCGCTCGCTGCTCTTTAGATTTCCCCCTATACACCCAGCAATCTTAATAATTACTGTATCTCCAGCTCTTAACATGCCAGAACACATAGGTGACGCTCAATAAATATTTGTTTAATAACTGAAAGAATGAATGAGAGAGTGAAGAGAATCAATATCAGATTATGAATGGGGAAGAGATTTAAAAGCTGACGCAGTCTACAAGTAGGAGATTGTTAAAACAATTATCTCCGCCACGCTATCCCTCCCGTACGGGAGGTGCAATTCCTTCTCCCAACTTGGCTAATTCCAGCGCGGGAGGGAGGGGCCCTCCCAGGTGCAGGAGACCCTCACACCTGCGCCTCTCCCCACGCCCCCCGCCGGCTCCAGGGCCGGAGCCGGGATCGGAGGGATGGGGACCCGGGAGGCCGCCAATGGGAGGGTCGTGGGAGGAGCCCCGGGAGAACGGGGTCGAAGGGGGGGGGGGCAGGAGGGGGATGACGGCTGCGAGAACCCCAGCGGGGCGGGGCGGGCCGGCACGTCCCGGTCGGGCTGCGGCGGAGCGAGCGGGGCCAGCTCTGCAGAAGGCGGCGGCTGGCTGGCCGGGACGGTCACATCCCGCTGCAGGGGCCGGCGGAGCAGCCGCACTGCCTCCCGCACCCGGACTCAGGCCAGCGGCCAGGCCGCGCCGGCACCGCCCCCTGCTCGAGGACAGACTACGCGGCCCGTCCGAGCTCTGGGGGCCCCGCAGCCCCGCGGCCGGCTCCCGCTACGCCTCCGCTCGCCCTCTGTCCGCAGCTCGGTCCCGCGCTGCCCCCCGCGCTGGGCCCGCGCCGGGATGGGGTAGGGGCAGCGCCACGGAGTCGGGCGATGGGCCGCCCTCTGGGCACCGAGCAGCCCCCCGAGGCCTGACCGATCGCGAGGACCGGCGGAGGTGGGTGTGGGCAGGGCAGAGCCGCGCACCCGGGTGCCCGGGTGATGCGGGGGCGGAGAAGACGTGGAGGGAAGGGGGGCTCCCGGGATGCTGTGGGCGGTGGGGAGCCCGGGAGAGCTGCTGCCACCGTGCGTTCTGGGCAGTCCTTGAACCCCCACCCCCCAACTCCTGCCACCTCCAGGAGCCCCGCCTGGATGTCAAGCGGATGCCCCAGTGCCTCCCAGCGGACTCGGTGGGGACCATGGCTTCGCTGATGCCCCTCTCCCCATATTTAAGCCCCACGGTCCTCCTGCTGGTCAGTTGTGACCTGGGCTTTGTGCGAGCAGGTGAGTAAAGGGGGCGTGGGGTTAACCAGAGCTTGTGGATGGTACCTGTTAACCTGTTAACTCACTGGCACCCACAGACCGGCCTCCCTCTCCTGTGAATGTGACAGTCACTCACCTCAGAGCCAACTCGGCCACTGTGTCCTGGGACGTCCCAGAAGGCAACATCGTCATTGGCTACTCCATTTCCCAGCAAGTATGAATCACCCTTCTGCTCCCTCAACCTGTGTCCTTGGATCTCTGAACATTCCTTCAGTTACCCCCACCCCAGAACTAAGCTCCCCTCCCAATGGTGGGGGAAGCTGGGACCTGATGTTCCCTCAGTCTCAGGCTGCCTTTTTCACCCTACTCCGTGGAGTGCTTGGATGTTCAAGAGTCCTGGGACTGGTGTGAGACTGCCTTCCTGTCCCATCATCTCCCTGCAGAGACAGAATGGCCCTGGACAGCGTGTGATCCGGGAGGTGAACACCACCACTCGGGCCTGTGCCCTCTGGGGCCTGGCTGAAGACAGTGACTACACAGTGCAGGTCAGGAGCATCGGCCTGCGGGGAGAGAGCCCCCCAGGGCCTCGGGTGCACTTCCGAACTCTCAAGGGTTCTGACCGGCTACCCTCAAACAGCTCAAGCCCAGGTGAGGGTCTCAGCTATTCTCCATTCCCTAAACTTTGGATTCTCTGGCTTTTTACCTAGCCTTTAGCCTCTTGTTTATTTCCCCCAAAACGGCAACACTCTAGCTTAGATGAATAAAAGGATGATTTAATTCATCATACTGCCAAGAAAGGAAGGAAAAAGGTTGGCAGGGGACTGGATATAGACAGGCTGATAATGAATCGTTTGGGAGAAGGGCTTTTAAGCTTCCTTTTACCCATCCTTAGTTCACAGCCTCCACCGCAGCCTGCGTGAGTACTCGCATGCAGCCCTCCTGCTTTTTGGTCGCTAACTACCTGCCCACCAATAGCTTCCTAGAGAGCGGCTACCGGGGGCAACCCTGTGATAAGTCTACCCTGACACTAGTGTCCAGAATCATAGAACTCTGTAGCTGCTCCCCCATAACCTGGAGTCTATCTCCTCCTTCTTAGGTGACATCACAGTGGAGGGTCTGGATGGAGAGCGACCGCTGCAGACAGGGGAAGTGGTCATCATTGTGGTGGTGTTGCTCATGTGGGCTGGTGAGTAAGCAGCTGGACCGGGGGGCCAAAGATTGGGGGGTGGGGAGCTCAGTGAAGGCGGGACATGGTAAAGGTTGTTGGGAGAAAAGGCAGGGAGAGAAATGGAGTGGGGAGATGGTTAGTTGAGGGGAGTGAGCAGAAGTTGGAGGAGAGGAAGATTAAGAGGGTGGTGCTTGTACATGGGCACCAGAAATTCAAGGATTTTCTAGAAACTGTATGATTATCTCACTGCCCTTCAAGGCTGTGAGTGGGGAGGTCAAGATCAAGGCTCAGATTGTATTGTTGTGTTTCAGCTGTAATTGGGCTATTCTGCCGCCAGTATGATATCATCAAGGATAATGACTCCAACAACAACCCCAAGGAGAAGGGGAAGGGGCCGGAACAGAGTCCTCAGGGAAGGCCAGTGGGGACAAGACAGGTGATGTGGGGTCTGAGGGAGGGAAAGGTGATTTTGCTTCTAGGAGCAGCCGTGGAAAGGGAGAAGGGCAAGGAGGGGCAGGAAAAGAAGGAGAATGGATATTTGGGATGGAGAAGGCTACAACTTTGCCACAATTAGAGACTCAAGCCATTTTCTTTTACAGAAAAAGTCCCCATCCATCAACACCATCGATGTATGAATGAAGAAACAGAACCAGAAAACAGATGCACTAGCAACCTGGGGATGGGGATGGGGTCAGGGAGAGCCCCAGCTGGTGATCTGCCCAAGACTGAAGGATCCCAGTTTCCTAGAGGGTAATGACACTCCCACAACCTCAGGCCTGGTACCCGTCCTCTTTCCACTGTGAGCAGGGCCAGAAGGTAGGTCTTAGGGTCTGCACCCCTGGCCCTGGGGAATGGCTATCAGATGGGATACATCCTTCCATCCCCCAGGTCCAGGGGAGAGTCACTTACTCAACTGTATCCCATTAGGTCCCAAACGGGACCCCCATTTCACCTGCATCAGGACTCTCGGCATCCCCAGCTGCCCCCACATCTTGCCTCTGGGTCTCAGAGAGGGGTGTTTCTTTGGGGACTCCCCCTCCCCCAGCAAATAAAAGGAAATGTCTGGGTCTGGAGGCAGATGCCGCACTGCACTACTCCAATGTCTTCCATGGAGCCTCGGGTGCTCCCCCTCTCACCTGGTAGCCCCTCCAGCTGCTGGTGACCTCACCCCTTGGACATTTTTCCAATAAAGGTTCTTGGACAAACTGGAACTGACTGTATGGTATACTGTATAGTATGCTGAAGACATTTCCCCACTGCCTCTCCCCTGACTATAAGGGCCTCTCACACCACCAACTCGACAGGAGCACTATCATTTTTAGGTGTTTGTTTTGATTCTCTAGCCTGGGATGGGTGGAGAGAGGCCAGAAATGGGTGTAGAAAACTAGAGCCCTAGTTCCTTTTGTTTTGTTCAGTGAGAAGGGGGAGAAGGTGAAGAAGGGGATATAAGTTCTCCCATACCAGTGGAAACTAAGGTTATACCACACGAGAAGGCCAGTAACCTTTTTATGTTCGCTGCCCACGTTGACACCCAAGCTCTTCACCATTTATCCCTCTGATTCCTCCATCACCCTGAGGTGATTTTCAGAAAAGGACTCAACAGTGTCTTGGGACAAATGAAAGAGCAGCTACACTAATGGATCCCTTGGTGCCACGTGCTCCTATCCTGTGCATTCCTGTACCTATTCTTCCCTGCCCTCACTTTCCCTTTTGTCTCCATCTCTGTCTCTGTTCATTCTGTCGAAAGTCAATAATAATTGTAAAGTGCAAATGAGTTTATATTCACTCTCCGCCACTACGTTCAGAGGAGGATTATGGAAATAAAACTGAGGGGTTGGAATCCCCCCTGTCAAAAGACTTCTACTTTGGGCTCTGGGGCGACTTGTTTCCTGTGAAAATAGGGGCTGTCCTCTACTCTTTCCTAAATTCCGGGGGGGGGGGGGGGTGGTGCCAGTGAGAGAAATAGCTGTTGACGTTTGCATCCACTGTGGGGGAAAGGATTCAGAACCCAGAACTGGTGTAGACAGCATATGCTACATTTTCTGGAGACGTACAGGTCTTCTCAACTTTGGATCTTTCCAGAGGAGGTATATAAATAACTCTCCTTCTCTGTATCTCAGTCTCTCTGGTATGTTACAAGAATTTAGACCAATAATTCTGAAATGGACCCCAATCCAAAGAGAGATCAAGAAGTCAATATCCTTTCTACTCAAACAAGCTCCAACCCCAGGTATCACAAGACTTAACCTTAACCTATCAGGTGAGCCAAGCTCCGGTTTGCCCTCTACCTTGAACCATAGAAGCATCCTGATCTGGGCAGCTGTCTTTAATCCACTGCCCCCCAATTCTGAAGTAGGGTACCTTACCTCTCACTGGCTACGAGTTCCAAAACACTCATCTCTCAGACTCTGGACACATCATTTCTTGGGATGGGGGTGGCACAGGGTATAGAAGCATTGCATGGAGATGGAGAGACAGGAGTTCAGAAGGGATATAAAGGGTGTTTAAATGCACCAGCTCTGGGTTGAATCCCAGTTACATCCTTTACTGGCTGTTAGTTTGGGTCCGTGACCCTTCTAATCCCGAGCCTCCTATTATGTAAAATGGGCCTAATAATGTCATCGCCTTCAAAAAGTGTCTTTGAGATTAAATGAGATAATGCATGTACAGCACTTTGCACAGTACCTGGCAGATAACATGCTGAGCATTCACTGTTAGCTATCATTATTAGCCTTTTGATCCCGTGAAAGTCACATAACGTATTTGGGCTGAATTCCATCAGCTGCAAAACGTCTATGAAAGCAATTGCCCTGCTTTCCATCAGGGTTATGATGATTAAAAGAATGCATTCAGGTACTCTTACTCACATCAAGGCGCGAGAAAGACTGCGATTACGTAGCTCCCCGACTTGCTGAGGGCTTGTGGGCGTGGCTTGAGCCTGGGCTTGCAGGCAACGACGGGATTGGTTGAGAGGATTCAATTCCACTCGCAGTCCCGCCCTAGATCTCACTGCGCCGGCGCACGTTCTGTTTGCTTCGCCGCGAACCTACGTGGTGACCTTGCGAAGTGTGTGGCGCTCTAGTCGCATCTGCGTCAGCGGCAGTCGCTGCGGCTGCGTGGCGGGTTGTCCAGGTAACCACGGGAGTTGTCGCTGACTGGTGGCATCTGAGAGACAGGTGTTCGTCATGCAGTTGAAGCACCTGAGGACCCTGCTGAGCCCTCAGGTGAGGAGTTGCGTGCCTCTTCCCACCCCCACCCACCTTCACGTTCCAAGAAAAGTGAGGGAACGGAAATTTAATGATGTTGAGCGCCTACTGTATGCGGAAGACCGAAGGCTCTAGCGATGATCCCGACTGTGTGCGGCCGATAGTGTTCAGTAGGCGAGACGGACCGCTAACCTCGGTAGCGTTCATTCCGTTTCCTTTAACATCAGTTGTGTACGAGGCCCCGTGCTGGGCGCACATGTAAACAACGAACATAAATCTGCACCCAGATAAACCAGCGCTTTAGGAGCAGGCCCAAAAGAGGGAGTGTAGGAGACCTTCCGTTCCTTCTGATGATGCAGATCTCAGACTCAGAAGAGGCGGGGCACTGAGGGAGGAAGCCTAAACCATGCTGAAGAAAGGCTGGGTTTTGGAGCTAGGAGACCAGAATTTAAATCCTAGTGGCAGCTGTACTTTTAATACATGACCCAATACCGCTGACTTTAGCCCAGGCCACAGTCTCTCTGAGCACTCACCCAACGACTTCATTGGGAAAATGGAAGTAACAATAATAGCAACCTTAGGGGAGATGATGGAAGAGTTGAAGTAATGTACACAAAGTCCACTGTAAACCGAAAAGCAGTGTAAAAACTGATAGACAAGAGAGGAGAACTTTCAAAAATTCAAAGAACAAAATTATACAAAGCTAGTAATAATACCTGCCACCGTGTATGTTTAATACGTAGCAAGGCAGCATAAGTTAAGTTAGGATTGTGGTTTGTGGAGTCCAGCATACATGGATTTAAATCATGGTTCTGCCACTTACTAACTGTGTAGGTAAGCTTGAGCAAATTACTTAACCTTTCTGAACCTCAGGTTCCCCATTTGTAAAATATGCATAATAATGGCATCTATGTCAGCTTTACGGGGTAAAATGAGGTAACGCATATTGGGTGCTTATCAAAATGCCTAGTCTATGGTAAGATCTTGTTGAAGGTTAGCTATTATTATTGTTTCCTGCCCCATTTAATCCTCATGACGGTGCTGTGAGGAATCAGGAAGGCTTCACAGAGGATGTGGCATTAGGAGGACAGAAGGAAATTGGGATGAAAGAGAGAGGTGCTCATTGCTCAGTAAACTGCCCCCAAAACTGTAATTTAAAAATTCCTTTACCCTAATGGAATAATTGGAAATGAAAACCTCCCTCAGTCTTTCAAAATAAGATGTCACGATGCCGGGAAGGGCAAAGGCCCAGGATTGGGCAAAATGATGAAGATGATGAGCAGTGGCTGTTGAGGCATCCTCCACCCCTGGAACCGAATTTAAGCAAGAGTTGGAGGGAGGCAAAAGTGGTGGTATGGCTATTTTCTGCCTCTGGTTTGAGGACCTTGATGAAAGGGGGCCTTTTTTTTTTTTTTAAACCCTTTACCTCTGATTTTGGAAGTAGGTGGGATAGGAGTGAAAAGTACCAAAATTTTAAACCAGACTTCTAGAACCCAAGTAATTCATCACACAACTGGAGCAGAAACTAAATTTTTTATTTCAAGGAGGGAAGTCCCTAGTGCAGAACCATTGAGGACCAACACTCGTGGTGGACAGACATGGCAAGAATAAGTCACTGGGAGATGATCCCTTCTAACCTGGGCTTCTGTTAAGGGACAGGAGAAGGGTAGAAATGCAAAAAACTAACCAGGTGGCATTGTTCATCCTAAGTCTCAACTCTGATTATCTATCTTACTCCTCATTCTGGAACTTTCACCATATCTCCTTTTCCTACCAAATAAGCCCACACTCCTTGGCCAGGCTTCCAAGACCTTTCCTGAGCTGGCCTTGCTCTGTTTTTCTTGCCTTATCTCCTCTATTCTATTTGCAAGATAGTTTCAGCTAAATTAAATTACTGTTTCTTGACCAGACTTGCCTTTGGTCATAAGTTCCCCATTTGTGGATCCATTCCTCAGAGCTTAAAGTTGATCTTTTAAACATAAAATTATCTCAAACTTCTCCAAACTATTATTGTGCTTTGTACATGCCGCTTTTATGGGACTCTTCCTGTTTTTGCACCGTATTATTTAGCCTGGGGCAAGAATCAGATTTTGCTCTTTGTCTCCTTTTCAACCCCTGGCCAAGCCCCTTTCTCAGTATTCAAACAAAATATTGAAAAAATGGCTAAAGACCAAAACTTATCGGACCAATTGAATTTACTTCAGCAGCAGACCTGGAATATGAGGAAGCAAGGCCATTGCAGGACAAATTGGTACAATTGATTTAGCATTGTCACCTCTTAGTGTATTTGCATTATGGGTTTCTGGAAGCACCTGTTCTCCTGGTCCAGGGTTTTATAGCCTTGGAGACCAGGATGCGTCACAGGCATCTCTTTGTTTTAAGTACTATGGTGAGGAAAATTGACCAAAGTCACCCTAGAACTAAAGGAACTAGAAATGCTTCTGCCATTCTAAATGTGCGCCTGGGTTTGTTTTTGCCCCCGCTGCCTCTGCAGGATGGAGCTGCAAAGGTGACCTGTATGGCTTGGTCCCAGAACAATGCCAAATTTGCTGTCTGCACAGTGGACCGAGTGGTGTTGCTGTATGATGAACACGGAGAGCGGAGAGATAAATTCTCCACCAAACCAGCTGACATGAAGGTGAAGAGAGTACTCTGTGTGTACCTTAACCTGTTACTGACTGGGGCCTTGCAAACCTGGCATTCTTCCTAACCGACTCTCCATCCATAAGCATGGGAAGTGGCCTGCCTCGTCTTTTCTCAGGATAAATCCCTCAAGCCCATTATGGTCACGCGTGCCCCTTTTCTTCTTTTTTCTCTTCCATGTGTACTCATTATTTCTTTTCCTTTTCTTTCTTTTTTTTTTGAACTCTTAGTATGGCAGGAAGAGCTATATGGTGAAGGGCATGGCTTTTTCTCCTGATTCCACTAAAATTGCCATAGGACAGACCGACAACATCATCTATGTTTACAAGATTGGAGAAGATTGGTGAGGATAGAGACTGGGATGTGGAGTGACCTGGAAAAGAAGGGGGAGGCAGGAAGAAATGCCTTACCAGGGAGGGGGAGTAGAAAAGATGATGATCCAGGCTGAGACATGGAAGGCAAAGGCCTTCCAGAGTCTGTTGTTGCTTTCCTGCCTTTGCTTGCCCCATGTGTTCTGACATCACATCCCTGGAGGAATCAGCCTAAGGTCGACATGAGGCCCTGTGAGATCCTGGGAGCCCTGGTGATACAGCATCTTTGTTATTGTTCCAAAGCTGTTCAGGCTCCCTCTTATACCTCCTTTCAGGGCTCCTGTGGAATGGTAGGGAACACTACGGGGCCGGGGAAAGTATCTGCTCTTTCTTCCCTTCCCCCAGCATCATGTGTGGCAATTTATTTTTATGAAAGTGTTTTTAATACGCTTTCCCTCCTTTTGTTTGGCAGGGGTGACAAGAAAGTCATCTGTAACAAGTTCATCCAGACGGTAAAGTTCAGACCAATCTCTGGGAGATTAGAATACACAAACGTGTATATCTACTTATAAATGTAACCAAGTGTTGTATTTTTTAACATTGAATCTGTCTTTGTACTGCAAGGATGGTGCTACCAGGCTGCTCATCCCCATCTGCTTTCCCCAGTAAAGCCTAGTTGTGTCCTCTCCTTCCTTATAGGCAACTGGGGTGGTGGCATGTGGCAGGGAGGTTCAGGTTGTTGTAATTGTGCTGAGCTACGTAGACAAGGTTATCCTTTCCATGATTTGCTTCCTACAGAGTGCTGTTACTTGTCTGCAATGGCCAGCAGAGCACATCATTGTCTTTGGGCTGGCTGAAGGGAAGGTAAAGGAAGAGAAACACAGGAGAGGTTGTGGGTGGGGATAATGGTTCTGGAGAGAGAAATATGGTTAAACTTCTCCTTTAAGGTCAAGTTGTGTGTTGGGGGGAGAATACAGAAAGACCAGTGTTTTGTTTTTTCTTTTTCTTCCCTTAGGACCTGGGTGAGACTGAAAGTAGCCTAACCAGATTTGTGTCCATTTTCCCATTTTCAGGTTCGTTTAGCAAACACTAAAACTAATAAGTCATCTACCATCTATGGGACAGATTCCTACGTTGTATCACTGACAACAAAGTGAGTAAGGAAGAGCGGTACCCCAAGAGCTTGGAAATGTATGAAGAAGCATTTGGGGATGTCAGGACTGGGAGACTATAATACGGAAGCTGGGGAGGACTGGTAGCAGGAACCCCAGGCAGGGTAGTGTGGGACAGGGAAGGGGAGTTTCTTGGTGTGAAACGATAATCTCTTCCTGTATTTCTTTCCTTCCCTCCTTTTCTCCTTTTTTAGTTGCTCTGGGAAAGGAATTCTCTCTGGTCATGCAGATGGCACCATCGTTAGGTATTTCTTTGATGATGAAGGCTCTGGAGAGTCACAGGTATAACTAAAGGAGGCTCTGGGATAGGGGGTAAGGAAACCCAAGATCCCTCCCAGAGGAAGTGGAACATTCAGATTGAGATGCCCAAGGGATGTGGCTATAGGAGCAAGACTTCTGAGAGAGGCATTTGGATACAGCCACAGACAGGGTTTGTGTTCAGGAGGCCAGAGCTTATTGTTTGTGGGAAACGGGGAGTCAAGTTGATTGATTCTGAGGGTAAGGAGATTATTTTCATTTATGTAAAAGATATATTTATGTGTATAAATTCACAGGGAAAAAAAGCCGTTTACTCTCAAGAGGGAAAAGGAAAAAGATGGGAGATAAAAGAAATGTTCACATTTTACTGTATATAATTCTCTGTTGCTTGAATTACTTACGTTAAGAATTACTTGTGTAGGGGCACCTGGCTCTCTCAATCAATAGAACATGTGGCTCTTGATTTCAGAGTCATGAGTTCAAATCCCACGTTGGAGGTAGAGATTACTTAAGTAATTAAAACTTAAAGAAAAAAAAGAATTAGTGTACTTTTGTAATAATTAAATTTACATCTCCTAAAAAGAAAGTCATATGCTCCCTGTGGGCCTACCCAGTGTTGATTAATGTGTAGGTCATCTCCCTTTGGAGGGCCTTCTAGGTGTTTTAAGACCTCCTACATACAAGTATTTTGAGGTTTCCTCTTGAGCACAAGATCAGTAAGTGTGTATATATGTCATATGTATGTGTGTGAGAGTATACAACAGAAAGACAGTTTGTAAAAAAAAAAAAAAAAAAAAAAAGAAAGTTTGTGAAGTCCTCCAGATTAGGATGTTATTAGGGTGGGAAAATGTTGGGAGGAAGATTTATGCAGAGTAGGATGGTCAGAGTGCTGGAGCTGTCAGGGTCAGAGTGATTGAAACCCTCTACTTCTGTCTTAGGGAAAGTTGGTTAACCACCCATGCCCACCCTATGCCTTGGCTTGGGCGACCAACAGCATCGTGGCTGCAGGCTGTGATCGGAGGATTGTGGCCTATGGAAAGGAAGGCCATGTGCTACAAACTTTTGATTACAGCCGTGACCCTCAGGAGCGGGAGTTCACCACAGCTGCAGCAAGTCCTGGGGGCCAGTCTGTTGTGCTGGGAAGTTATGACAGGTGGGTCCCCTTTCACATGCACTTCAGCACACTTTCCGTGTACACTCTGCTTTAGCCCAGTTATTCTCAACCAGAGTGGGAGACTGGATGAGAATCAAGAGTATGTTGAAAGAGATCCTTAGGTTTTAATTCATACACTTCCCTCTTCCTGCTCCCACCATCCGTTGGCACTCTGGCAGTTCCAGAATGCACCAGCATCTTGTTGTGTCTCTGTGCCTCTCCCTGGGACTCCACAGTAGAATTCATCTCTACTTTCTTTGTGTTACCACTGCCCCTTTTCAGACCAACTTAGTGTTTGTCACACTATATTACACTTTGATGTTTGTAGCTGTCTGGCTAAATTGAAACGCCCTTGAGAAGAGGAGCCTATTCAGAAAAATTCTTTTTAAATCTCCAGTGCCTAGATTAGCATCTAGTATATAATACATGCCTAAATGTTTGGTGAATGAATGAATGAATGAATGAATGATGTAACAGTAAATAAACACCCTGGGTCTGGGTCCCCTCATATCCTTAGAACACTTTTAACCTTAGCTTTGTCGGTCCTACCTTTCTATCCCCTTCAATATCATGTATATCTCTTTCTTCCTTCTTCTCTGTTTCCTACCATTTCTCTTTCCTTTTTCCTTATTTCTCTGCTGCTGACAGCTCATTTTTCTCACCAGCCATGATCTCCTTTTGTTGTCTCCACTCCCATCACTCACCCCACTTTATTTTTGACTTGATTTTCCCAACTTCCTTCTATTGAACCTTTCTGTCCTCTGCTACAAGACTCCCTAGCCTGTGTGTTCTTTTTTACTTCTTTTATTCTCTGATACAGCAAGACTCATTTCCTTCAGTTACCCACCCATTTCCACTCTTTTGCTCAGCCTCCCTCTGTTCTAAAAGCCACCTACTTAATTTCAGACTTCGGGTGCTCAACTGGAGCCCTCGAAGAAGCATCTGGGAAGAGGCAAAGCCCAAGGAGATTGCCAACTTATACACCGTCACTGCCTTGGCCTGGAAACGGGATGGCTCACGACTCTGTGCGGTGTGTTTACTAGTAATCCCTTTCTGCATGGGTGACTTTCTCCAAACTAGGAAAAATCTTGCCTTTACCTAAAGTACTCTCTCCTGAAACTAGAGAATCTCCTCTTCCATTTTGACTCCAACCTAAAAATATGACATTAAAGGCAGGAAAGAGAAATTCACACTTTATTAGAAGCCAAAAGAGACAGAGTTCTGTAGGCAGAGCTGATTTCTCTCTTTCATCCCATCACTGTGTGATACCCTTGAGCCCTGTGATTGCCCTCTTTCCATCTGGTTCTTCCAAAAACTGCCAGCCCTTTTACTGCCAACTCTTCTCTAGATTCTAGAACCTGGGTTTTGAGGGTGTCTCTAGATACTCTCCCCAGGCCTGTTACCTTTTATGCTGTCACTTTTCCTCCTAGGGCACACTCTGTGGTGGAGTGGAACAGTTTGACTGCTGCCTCCGGAGGAGCATTTACAAGAACAAGTTTGAGCTGACATATGTGGGCCCTAGCCAGGTAAGCAGCTGATGGCCTGCCTCACCTCAGTCTTGCCTGCGCTCATTCATCCTTGTGATGCTTTCCTGCCTTCTGGACATAGGCACAGTGTCAACCTTAATCCCTGGCAGAACTGTTCTGGAGAACAGAATGTGTCAGGGCAACTACTTGGCATCTTTTATGCTGTAGTTCTTCCAGCTTATTGCAAGAAAATATTTATGAACAACATATCTAAGGGCCTAAGAGGTACAGAGATTGCTACTTACATCTTCCTGGTTTAAAACTTTACTACCTGTATGCTGTCAACTGGGGAGTTTGATCAATAAGATTACACGGGTATGTCACATTGCTTTAGGGCCTCTGAACTCACCGTGTATGACGTTACAAGCTAATTTCCTAGTCCCTGAGCTCATTTTTCACTATCTCTATACCCTTTTCCTTTCATTTATTATTCATTGGTTCCTTCATTCTTATTTTCTCTCCATTCTCTGTGTGTGAGCACTATTAGGTATTGAGAACACCAAGATAATTATTTGTAATACATTGTCCCTTAATGAAGATCATTCTAGCAAGGGAGACAGACACATGAAACAACAATATAGTACACCATGGTTGAAGTCATCATAGAGGTTTTTACAAAGAGGTACAGGAATGTAGAGTGATTGGTTTTACCCCATGGAACTTACAGTCATAGGTATTGTGAGCACCTAAAGAGATAACATATGAAAGCATTTCATAAATAGTAAAGCACTGTGTGAATGTGAGATTTCATTTTTACCAACAATATCCTAGGCCAGATGAAGAAATAAGATGTTAGCTTTGTTTAACACTGTGGAGGTGGGCCAAGGGCACAGCATGTTTGGGTTGGAAGAGGCCTGTTACTTACCATGACTTGTTCCTTACCAAGGTGATTGTGAAGAACCTGTCATCGGGGACCCGAGTGGTACTCAAGTCACACTATGGCTATGAGGTGGAAGAGGTGAAAATCCTGGGAAAGGAACGTTACCTGGTGGCCCACACATCAGACACACTGCTGCTGGGGGACCTGAACACTAATCGCCTTAGTGAGGTAAGAACCAGAAATGGAGGGGTGGGGAATGGAGCATCTTGAGTTGCTACTTCAGGCGAGCCAGGGTCCCCAGAGGGAAGATCTCTGGGGAAAGCTCTACCATTCTGGTGCTGGGGAACTGATAATCCGGGAGTGAGACTCAGGAAGTCCAGAATCCTGGAATATGAATCCTCACTATTGGACTCTTGGACTGTTCTTATGCTCTCTCTCAGAAACCTAGAGACTAGGGCAAAATCTGACACAGCACCTCTTTTGTGCAATGTCAAAGCCTTCCTAAACTCGATCTCTGTGCCTCCTACCCTTTCTCTCAGCATGGTCTTGGATACTTACCCACATTGTTCCTTATGTCTTCTCCCTCCTCCCTCCTTGACAGGTAGCTTGGCAGGGATCTGGTGGCAATGAGAAATATTTCTTTGAAAATGAAAATGTGAGTAGAACTTGATGAACCATCACCATCTCAATAAACCTCCTTCTAGCTCCTGTGTCAGAAGGATGGAAAGGGGCAAGGGGTTGAGGAGACAGCAGATAAAGGGGGAGGGTGAAATAGGCAGAAGAACAGAATAAAGAGAAAAGTGGGAGTCACTTTGAACTGACAGTACACCTCCCTCTACTGTTTGTCCCTTTCTTCTTGCAAACTTTCCACCATATAACAATTCCATTCATCCCCAGGTGTGCATGATCTTCAATGCTGGAGAGCTAACCCTGGTGGAATACGGGAGTAATGATACCCTGGGTTCTGTACGTACCGAATTCATGAACCCCCACCTCATCAGGTAACCCCACAAGGTTCTCTAAATTTTTGAAACCCCAAAGAATTCCTTTTTAACGTCTAACTCGTATAACCTCGGGTTAATCTAAAAACTTCATTCTGTATGGTACTTCAGGGCCCTTGGTAAATATTACAGTGGCCTAAGCCCATTTTGCCTTACCTCACCCTTCATGTTTCAGTGTCCGTATTAATGAGAGACGTCAACGAGGAATTGAAGATAATAAGAAATTGGCTTACCTTATTGATGTTAAGACTATCGCTATAGGTAAGACTTTCTCATAATTCTAATAACAGAATAGATATTTATATACACTTCCATATCACAGGATTGTGTGCAGTGGAGAATATAGGAATCTAAGAGGCACCAGGTAAATGTGTGACCCTGCTCTTACAGAGGATATGTGAAATGTTCAGGTGTATGTGTGTGTGTCTATATGTAGATATCTGCATACAGATACAATGCTACATATATAGTCCTGCCCATATAATTATTCATGTTCTCTAGGCACGTATCTTAGGGCTGGAAATTGTGAACTGTAGAGAAGAACCATTAGCAAATTTATGAATCTTCCTGTCTAGACTTCATAGGGTAATAGACTATTAGAACCGGAAGGGGGCTTGTTTTCTGCATATTTTGTCATTAGTAACTAGTGATGACAGATTTTATTTGGATTTCACAAATGTTCACATAAATAAAGTTTATTCTACATATTAATAATTAACTCTGCGTTATAAAATGTTCCAAGCATAGGAAAATGTGTATAGAATAACATAGTATTCCCTAAGAAGTATAGAGAATAGCATAGTATAGTTGTTAAGAACAAGGGTCTGGAGTCAAACCTCCCCATTTCTGTACCTTGTACCTGTGTGATCTTAGGTAAGTTTCATAACTTTTCTGTATCTCATATTTCCTCATCCACAAAATGGGGATCAGAATAGTACCTACCTCATATGAAGAGCACTTAGACTAGTGTCTGGCACATAATAAGCACTTAATAAATGTTAGCTATTAATATTATTACATGTGTACCCACACCCAGTTCTGTCATGTCCTGACCTCTCATTGTATTTACTTTGGATCTTTTATCTCTTGTCTTATTGAGGGACATTTAAGTTGTTGGTTTTTCACTGTCTCCAGTGTTTCTGTTCTCTGAGGTTTATACCTAGAGTGGAATTGCTGAATCATAGAAGAGGTACATCTGCAATTTCACTAAATATTTCCAAATTGCTCTCCAAAGAGATTGTACCAATTTACATTCCCACCAGCAGTTAGAGGTCCCAGTGTTCTTCATCCTCTCCAATACTTGAAATTGCCTGACTTCATAATTTGGCTCAATCTGTTTATATGAAATAATATCTCATCGTATTAATTTTTTGTTGTTCATTTGTTTATTGGCTGTTTGGATTTCTCCTTCTTCATATTGCCAGTTCTTATCCCTTGCCTATTTTTAAAATCAGGTTGTCTTTTCCTTGACTTGAAGGAGTCCTGTGTATGTGTGTAGATAACCTTATTATTTGTATTGTAGATACTTTGTCTCAGCATCTTTTAGCGTTCAGACTTCTTTAATTTTAATGTAGTTCATTTAATCACTTTTTAAGAAATAGTTGGTGATTTTTGAGGTCTTATTTAAAAAGTTTCTGGGGCGCCTGGGTGGCGCAGTCGGTTAAGCGTCCGACTTCAGCCAGGTCACGATCTCGCGGTCCGTGAGTTCGAGCCCCGCGTCAGGCTCTGGGCTGATGGCTCGGAGCCTGGAGCCTGTTTCCGATTCTGTGTCTCCCTCTCTCTCTGCCCCTCCCCCGTTCATGCTCTGTCTCTCTCTGTCCCAAAAATAAATAAAAAACGTTGAAAAAAAATTTAAAAAAAAAAAATAAAAAGTTTCTTACTCCTGGGGCGCTGGGTGGCTCAGTCAGTTAAGCCTCCGACTTCAGCTCAGGACATGATGTCACGGTTTGTGGGTTCGAGCCCCATGTCAGGCTGTGTGCTGACAGCTCAGAGCCTGGAGCCTGCTTCCAATTCTGTGTCTCCCTCTCTCTCTGCCCCTCCCCTGCTTGTGCTCTGTGTCTTTCTCTCTCTCAAAAATAAACAAACATTGAAAAAAAATTTTTTTAAGGTTCTAACTCCCTCCTATATTTTGCGTTTCACCTGGAATTAACTTTTGTACATAATGTGGGTCTAGATCATATTTTACTTTTTCCATGTTTAACCACTTATTGGAAGTCCATCCTGTACTCACTAATTTGTAACATCACTTCTCATAAATTGAGTTTCCATATATGTATGGGTGTGTTCTTTTTTTTTAACTTTATTTTTTACTTTTTAAAATTTACATCCAAATCAGTTAGCATATAGTGAAGCAATGATTTCAGGAGTAGATTCCTTAATGCCCCTGACCCATTTAGCCCACCCCCCCTCCCACAACCCCTCCAGCAACCCTCAGTTTGTTCTCCATGTTTATGAGTCTCTTCTGTTTTGTCCCCCTCCCTGTTTTTATATTATTTTTGTTTCCCTTCCCTTATGTTCATCTGTTTTGTCTCTTAAAGTCCTCATATGAGTGAAGTCATATGATTTTTGTCTTTCTCTGACTGACTAATTTCACTTAGCATAACACCCTCCAGTTCTATCCACGTCATGGCAAATGGCAAGATTTCCTTCTTTTTGATTGCTGAGTAATACTCCATTATATATATATATATATATATATATATATATATATATATATGCCACATCTTCTTTATCCATTCATCCATCGATGGACATTTGGGCTCTTTCCATACTTAGGCTATTGTTGATAGTGCTGCTATAAACATGGGGATGCATGTGTCCCTTCGAAACAGCACACCTGTATCCCTTGGATAAATGCCTAGTAGTGCAGTTGCTAGGTCGTAAGGTAGTTCTATTTTTAGTTTTTTGAGGAACCTCCATACTGTTTTCCAGAGTGGCTGCACCAGCTTGCATTCCCAATGTATGGGTCTGTTCTTAGGAGACTTTTACATCTCATGAATTTTGTATTTCACATCAGATTATTGACCTCAGAAATGCAAGTAACTGTAATGGAAATAATAATATAGTCCAGTGGCCTATGAGCCATGAAACTTTGGACAAGTCACCGCACTCCATAGGGCTCATCTTCAATGTGTATAAAATGACAGAGTTCTTCTCTTAACCTTTTTTGGTCCCTGACCCCTTTGAGTATCTAATTAAAATCATAGATCCTTTCCCAGAAGAATATATATAAACACATAATTTTGTGTATAATTTCAGGGTGTTCACCGACATAGGGCCCCCACAGCTCTAGCGTTCTATGATTTTACATGTAAATTGGGACATTAAAACATGGCCTCATGATTTTGCTATTTGTTTAATTAAAAGAAATTTCATTTTTTTAAGTTTATTTATTTTGAGACAGAGCATGCATGTGGGAGGAGTAGAAAGAGAGGGAGAGAGAGAATCCCAAGCAGACTCTGTACTGTCAGCACAGAGTCCAATGTGGGGCTCGAACCCACGAACCATGAGATCATGACCTGAGCCAAAATCAAGAGTCGATCACTTAACCTAGTGAGCCACCCAGGTACCCCTGCAAATTTCATTTTCAAGTTGGTCTTCTCAGCTGTAGACATTAGCTGATATTTGTCTTTAGCTTCAGCAGATATAACCAAGACAGGATGTTGCTCGTTGTTAATATATATAAATAAGAGTTGTAAGTGGGCTGTGTTCAGGAGAGTCTCTGAAAGCATCCTAGTCAATCCTGAGTGGTCTGTGCTAAATGTGATCATTTCTCATATTGTCTGCAGACTTCACACCAAACAAACATCCATCCCCAGTGTGGTCAGCCTAACTGTAGTCAGAGGTTCCTCCTGGTTTGTATGTGTGCCCTCACCGCTGTTTGCCCCTTAGTGCTCTTACATCATAGGCACTCAAAGTGCAGGTAACTCCTTGGAGCAAATAGGATCATCAAGGTCATTTCATCCATCAGTTTTACCTCACTGGGGTGCTAGAATTGGGGCTCTTCCTTAATGTGCTCAGTGCTGCCTTCCAGAGGATTTTGTGAGTAATGGAAGCCAGTTGCTCTGATCTGATCTGCTAGGAGACAACTCCAGGAGTCCCAGAGAAGAATCACATTTCTTGATGGATCTAGACCTTTGAGTTAACCACAGAGTTAAACAAAACCTCTACAATTTTAGAAGAAATCTAGCATCTGAAGCATCTTCGCAAAATTATGTTGCATTGGCCATTTGCATTCCTCATATTCTAGGCTGATGCAACGTTCGTAAAGCCCAACAGACGAGTGAAGGCAAGACCTTTGCAGGCTGCCTCATGTCCTGTGTAGGATTATATGGAATCTATTCGCTTAACCCTATCTCCTTTGCTTTGTAGTGGATCTGATTGGTGGCTACAACATTGGCACCATCAGCCATGAGAGCCGTGTGGATTGGCTGGAACTTAATGAAACTGGACACAAGCTTCTCTTCAGAGACCGGAAACTTCGTGTAAGAAGGTTTACTAAGGCCTTAACCATTGAGTGGTCCATAGAGGATGTAGTGCTGCCTGCCTGCCACCAGGGATTGTGGGGGGCAGGATGGGACATAGTTCCTTGGTGCTATGCCATTAACATAGCAAAAGGCACAGAAGAATCAACATTATGTCTGATATCACAGCCCATCCTGTATTACCCATGAGATTGTATCATGATGGCACCAAAGTCAAGAGGAATTTGGGAGCTGCTTTTTCTCTTACTGTTTACAAGTCTAATGCCCTCATGAAACAGCCTTACCCATGCGTGCCTAGCTGACCTTTACCCACACCTGCTGCAGTGTTTTTCAGCTACTCTTACCTGACAGCATTGAAACTGGCTCAAGGATAGTCTCCCTCAGCCCCTTATTGACTCTAATCTCAATATGGTACCACCAAAGAGTTCAACATCCGGGGCAAAGAGACAATCTGGTGATTTTTAATTTCATTTCCATTGTTATGGAAAGCCACACCACAAATATCCAGGCCATTTAATTTGCCTGATAGCCTCACTTTTGTGATCCAGTGTGGCAACTCTGGCCCAGAGTTACTCTTAAGATTGAAAGTCCAACCATCACCTAACTTAAATTTCTGGGTGTAGATCTTTGCTCATTTGGTCATCTCTTACTTGTCAGAGTGATGATGTACCAAGTCAATATAAACTTCAAGGGTAGCAGATTAGAATGCTTTGAAATTCAGAATGTACCTGATTGGTGGGTTAGTTCACCATGTTTCACCATTAGGGAAATGGTCAAGGTCAGAAGATACCTCATATCCCCTTCTAATTGTGCTGTCTACCTCTTTCTCCTTCAGTTACATCTATACGATATTGAAGGTTGCTCTAAGACAATGATTCTCAACTTCTGCTCGTACGTGCAGTGGGTCCCAGGAAGTGATGTGCTGGTAGCTCAGAACCGAAACAGCTTGTGTGTGTGGTACAACATTGAGGCACCTGAGAGGGTCACCATGTCCTCTATTAGGGTATGTCGACACCAGGACGCCTTAGGCATAATGTCAGACTGACTGATTAGAGCCCTGAGGAAGCTCCAAAGGTTATTTGGTTTTCTCTGGCCCACCACCCATAATCTCTGTGATGGAGTTGGCAAGTAAAGCTTAGACTCCCCTACAGCGGGCCAGGCCCCAAAACCATCCTTGTTCAGATTCCTGACATTATATGAGGTCCTTGGAGTATGGCTGTCTATTACAGCCCTGGGAATTCACCAGGTCATAATGAGGAGTTCTCTTAAGCTGGAAGAGCCCCAATAAGAGGGGCAGTTCTGGGCAGTTCCTGTGTGCTGATTCTCTGTTGTAAGCCAGGAAGAGCTTCTTTTTTATCAGACTGAAGATCAGACCCTCCTTCCTATCCCACCAGCATCACACACATTCCAGTGATATCCCAACACCTGGGAGGAACCTGTGAAAACCAAAGAGGCCCCTGTGTAAGGCTAGGATGACTGGTGTAGGTATGGATAGAACACTCTTTTGTTCTTTTTTCTCCTTTCTTGCCGTTTTAGACTAATTAAGTTTGGGGGGTTTTAGGTTGTTTTGTCCTTTTTTAAACACTTGTTTTTTACTGTTTTGCTTTGGAGGTTATACATTTTATTCCTATAGTGGTTACCCTTAGAAGTTGGCTATATACCTAACAGTCTAAAGTTATCTAGCATCTAAACCCCCCCTGCAAACAATACAGGGCCCCTAACTTTGATTACCTCCCCTCTGCCATTATTGTCCAGTATTTTGTCATCCCCAAAGTTAGACATTACTCTTTTAACACAGCCATAATTTGTTTAGATTTACCATCATGGCACCAGTTTCTCTGTTCACTTTTTCTTTTTGCATTGCTGATCTTCCCTCTGGAGTTACTTTTCTTCTTCTTGAAAGACAGTGGTTTTTCTTTTGTTTCGTTTTGTTTATTTTTATTTTTTTAATGCTTATTTATTTTTGAGAGAGACAGAGTGTGAGTGGGGGAGGGGCAGAGAGAGAGGGAGACACAGAATCCAGAGCAGGCTCCAGGCTCTGAGCTGTCAGCACAGAGCCTGATGCGGGGCTCGAACTCATACTGGGAGATCATGACCTGAGCTGAAGTCAGATGCTTAACTGACTGAGCCACCCAGGAGCCCCTGAAAGAAAGTGTTTTTAAGATAAATGCTCAGTTTCTGAAAATTACTGAAATGTAATTATCTAAATTTTTTGTTAAGTTTATTTTGAGAGAGAGAGTACTCTTCACCAGTGCAGAGCCTGGTGCAGGGCTCAAACTCATGAACTGCGAGATCATGACCTGACCTGAAGTCACTTAACCAACTGAGCCACCCAGGCATCCCTGAGAATTTTTTTTTTTTTTTTTTTTAAATAGGCTTCACACCCAGCATGGAGCCAAAGACAGGGCTTGAACTCAGACCCTGAGATCAAGACTTGGATGCTTGATCCAAGGCAACCCTGGATCTGAAACCCAGGGTTCAGATATATTCCCTGGGCAACCACCCAGGCAACCCTATCTGAAAATGTATTTATTTGGCCTGTTCTTGAAAGATACTCAGACTTAGTACCCGATTCCCGATTGACAGTTCGTTTTTCTTAGCCTTTTGCAAATACCATCCCACTGACTGATTTCCTTTCTTCTGAGAAGTTTATTAATAGCCCTTTCTGTCTTTTCTCTCTTGTTGCTTTTAAAGTCTTTCATCAGTGTTCTGAAGTTTCATTACAATGTCTCACTATTTCCTTTTACTTAACCTGCTTCATATATTTGTGTGGTATGTGGCATATTTGTGAGTACACGTATTTTCATCAAGCTTGGTAGTTTCTCAACCGTGATCTCTTCAGACGTTGCTTTTTCTCTTGCTCCGTCTGGTCTTGCCCTCAGGACTCTAATTAGGCACATGTTCAATTTCGTGTCCTGTCTTTGTGCCTCTGTAACCTCTCTTTCATTTCCCTTTCTTTTTCTCACTCCAGGCTACATTCCTGATTATTTCTTAAGATAAATCTTTCAGGGGCGCCTGAACGGCTCAGTCGGTTAAGCATCCAACTCTTGATTTCAGCTAAAGTCATGATCTCACAGTTTTGTGGGCTTGAGTCCCACGTTGGGTTCTGTGCTTACAGCTTGGGATTCTCCCTCTCTCTTTGCACCTCCCCTGCTCACTCTCTCTCTCTCTCCCCCAAATAAATAAACTTTAAAAAAAAAAAAGTTCAGTAATTCACTTTCATCATTGTCTAATTTACTATTTAAACCACCCATTGAGTTTTTTTACTTCAAATATTAAGTTTTTCGTAAGGTTTTATTTGGTTCTTTCTCCAGGCTGCCTGGCCATTTTTTTTTAGTATATACGCTACCAAAGTGAGCCCAACATGGCCATTTTTGGTAATCTCTTATTTATTGCTTAACTTATCATTTCATTTTTTAGGTCTTTAAACGTTTTACACTTATTTTATATTCCGTAACTTTTTCCCGTAACTATCTTTTTTCAAGTTTTTAAATTTTTATTTATTTTGAGAGAGAGCGAGCATGCATGCACACGAGTTGGGGAGGGGCAGAGAGAGAGAGGGACAGAGAGAATCCCAAGCAAGCTCCATGCTGTCAGTGCAGAGCCTGATTCAAGGCTTGAACCCACAAACCACAAGATCATGACCTGAGCCAAAGTTGGATGCTTAACTGACTGGGCCACCCAGGCACCCCATCATGACTATTATTTTTAATGTCAGAAATCCTTGGAGGTCCGAAACTGCTGTAGTTACTATTTCCTCCTTTATAGTGGCTAACTTGTATTTTGGTACTTTTTTTTATTGAGCTCATGTTATGTTGAATATAAACTTTTAGAATCTTAAGGGCCTAAAATGGATTTGTTTTCCTGCAGAGATGATTTGTTTGCTTCTGCAAGAATCAGGCATATTAATAACTTTTGTTCCCTTTATTGAAGAGAGGCTCCCAGTATTCATGAGGGAGTCTCAGATTCAGCCTCCCTATCCTGCTGGAGGACCCATGATTTATTCTCTCCATAAGTGTGTGCCTTCAGGGCAGCCGTACCCTTTTACTTGCTCAGCTTCTGTTTTTTCCTGCTCAGGTTTTAGCACACTTATCTCTTTCTTTATTTCTTTTCTTTCCTTCTTTTCTTTCTGTTCTTCCCTTTGCTCCTTCCCTTCCCTCTGTTTTCTCCCCGTTCCCTTCCTTCTTTCCCTCCTTCCTTCCAGTAGGAGATGGGGTAGGAAGCATGCCTAGTGATTTCTCCAGATGAACTCAGCAACTAATGCATTATAAAGGATGTCCCAGGTAGAAGTTGTATTTTAACAAGAGGATTCAAGCTAGAAGCAGAAGGGGATGCGCATTTTGTCAGTTTACCTCCAGGCATTATTGCTGGCACAGCTATGAGTGTATTTTAACCCAAGGATATTACCATAGATCAGGAATTTTTACCTGCTTTAAAGAAACTAAATGAGGGGCGCCTGGGTGGCGCAGTCGGTTGGGCGTCCGACTTCAGCCAGGTCACGATCTCGCAGTCCGTGAGTTCGAGCCCCGCGTCAGGCTCTGGGCTGATGGCTCAGAGCCTGGAGCCTGTTTCCGATTCTGTGTCTCCCTCTCTCTCTGCCCCTCCCCCGTTCATGCTCTGTCTCTCTCTGTCCCAAAAATAAATAAATGTTGAAAAAAAAATTAAAAAAAAAAAAAAGAAACTAAATGTTAGGCAAACAAGGGCCACTGTAATTCCCTCGACGTGTGAGCAGGAGGGTTGGGTTAGGGTGGGTCTGTTCTGCAGTGGAGGCGGTGGAAACACCAACCTGGAATTGGGTGGGGGGGAACGTTGAAATTTTACAGGGTGAGGTCATAGGCCTGGAGCGAGGCGGGGGGAAGACCGAGGTGATGGTGACTGAAGGTGTGACTACAGTCGCCTACACACTGGATGAGGGCCTTATCGAGTTTGGAACAGCCATTGATGACGGCAACTACACCCGGTGAGGGTCTGGGCTAATAACCTGCCAGGTGGTGGGAGAATCTGGCTCTGAGGCAGGAGGACTTGGAATGGGTGGTAAAACCGGCTGCATCTAAAAAGAACCTGGTGGGAGGAGATTAGACAAAAAGGGCAAACAATTGCCTGACCCTCCCTACCCCTTTCCCCCTGCCCCCTCACCAGCCTTCTTCTGTGTCTTGCTGACCCTGGACTGTTGCTTTGCTTCCTTCTCTCTTCAGGGCAACAGCCTTCTTGGAGACTTTGGAAATGACCCCAGAAACAGAGGCAATGTGGAAAACCTTGAGCAAACTGGCACTAGAGGCAAGGCAGCTCCACATTGCTGAGAGGTGAGGTAGACCAGAACTGAGGTGCTGGGCAGCTAGGAAGGATGGCCAGTGGGCATTTTGCCTGTGGGCCGCTCCTCCAAGCGCCAAGACACCACTTCCCTCCCGTGCCAACAGTGTCATCCTAGAACCCTTGCATGTAGTTATTCCAGACATTCTTCTGTCCTGGGTTCTAAGAGTATGTCTTTTACTGCTTTTGCTTCCCCTTCTTGTAACCAGGTGCCCTTTCAGAGTTTTAACACCCATATCCTCCAATCCATGCATCACTGTATTTACAAACATGGATTAGGAGTGTAGTTAGTAGGACAGACTTGGGTCTCCGGACTTCGAGTTGTCTTGTCTCCGTTTACCAGCTTGTATAACCTGCAGTTCAGTTATCCTTTCCAAGCCTTGGTTTCTCAATTTCCTGTATGTAAAATGGGGGTAATAATAGAATTTACCTCATTGAGTGGTAAAGAAAACCATGGTGGCAGTGAAGAAAGTAAGAGAATCTGTGCAAAGTGCACAGTAAACGTCTGTTGCTGCCATTTTGTGTGGGAGTCCTGTATCCCTTCTTTCCCAGCGAGGCTGCCAGCTAGTCCCAGGGGCTCTGACCCAGCATCTTCAGAACATACCCTGGATCTCTCACTGTCCAGCTCTACTGTCTCCACCCTAGAACAGACCACACCTCTCCTACCTGCAGTGTCGCAGACGCCTCTTAATTAGTCTCACTGATACTGTTCTTACACCCCTACCATCCGTTCATCATCCAGTGAGAGCTCAGGTGACTTTTTAAACCACAAATTAGATTGTCTTTTTTTTTTTTTTTTGCTCAGAACCTTCCAGTTGTACTTAGTGTAAGACCCATACTCCTTGCCGTGTCCTAAGGCCCAACAGTATATGGCTTCTGCTTCCTTCTTATACCAGGTACCTATTTGCTCATTAGTCTCCAGCCGCCCGTTGAGCACACCAAACTCACTCCGGCCATCGCACCTTTACACTCACTGTTCCCTCTGCCTGGAATAATTTTTCCCCATCTCACCGTGACTGACTTTTTCTTATAGTAGGTCTCAGCTCAAATGTCGGCTCCCCAGGCCTTCTCCGAGTACCAGCTTAACTGTCTATATGTGATATCACACTACTTTATTTTCCTTTTCATTCTTTGAAATACCTTTGTTTGTTTGCTAATTATTTGTTTCCACTAGAAACTAAATTCCCTGAGAGTAAGGCCCTCATCTATCTTACCCTCTTGTGTCTCAAGTGGCAAAAATAGTGTCTGGCACATAATCAATGTTCAGTATATATCTGCCGAGCCAGTGAATTCATGATGATTCTGTACTAATACTGCTTATTACCATTATTGCTTCCATACTACAGGTGCTTTTCTGCTTTGGGCCATGTAGCAAAAGCTCGATTCCTGCACAAGACCAATGAGATTGCAGATCAAGTGTCTCGGGAATATGCAAGTATTATCCTCCTGAATCATTCAGTCTCTCAAGCTGAGATTTCTCTTCATGCTCAGTACCCTGACCCCTAGCTTTCCAGCCATGGCTCTTTTCCTCTGTTCTGGCCGGCCATCCCACCTCCACCCTCGAGTCGGACCACTCTGGAATTGCTTGCCAGACCACTTCCACTAAGCCCCATGAAGTTTTTCAGCTTCTAAATCTTTCAGCTTCCTCATCTCTCTAGCCTTCCTGTCTAGGCTCACGCAGACAGAATGGCTCCTGCAGCAGCAGAATAACCAGAACCTTCTTCCTCCCCATAGGGTGGAGAAGGAACAGACTTCTACCAGGTCCGAGCACGCCTAGCCATGCTGGAAAAGAACTACAAGCTGGCTGAAATGATCTTCTTGGAACAGGTGATGGGGAGAAGGGGGACCAGATTGAAGAGGGGACCAGGGTCGGGGGGAAGCAAAACAAACTGAGGGAAGAGCACTGGGGGAGAGCACTTAGACAGGTTTATACAGTTAAATGCTTACTTACCCCTCTGCGTTAGTCCTTACAGTTACGTTTTTCTTTCATCGACTGTCTGCCATCTCCCCCTATACTCCAGAGCCTGTCCTGGCAATTCTAGCACACAGAGGTAGATCCAGGTTTGTGGGGCCTGAAGCTTACACAATTTGAGGAGCCCTCTTTAAGAAAAAATACCTTGGAATGGGAGCTCTGCAACTAAGGTGCCCTGAGGCATAAGCGTCTCTTAATTTCATAATAAACCCACCTCCGCTTGTGCATAAGTAGAGGATGAGGCTTTTAATCCACATGGGCTGGCATCTTAGCGAGGTTAAGGAGAGCCTGTGATTTCTGATCCTCATGTCTTCCTGGTGCCCCTCTTTGCTCTGCCCGGGTTCCCCTAGAATGCCGTTGAGGAGGCCATGGACATGTACCAGGAGCTACATCGTTGGGATGAGTGTATCGCAGTGGCTCAGGCCAAGGTACTACCAGCTCTGTCTTTCTCCACAGTGCCCACAACTCAGTTCCACCAATATCAGAAACCTCTCGTCAAGGAGGCTATAGCAACTGGAACAAGGTTGGGGCTGGAAGTTAGGACATTGGTGACCAGGAGGATTTCCGTTGTCACAGTGGGATTGTAGAAGCATGGGAAGCAGCAGGGCAGGAAGGAGGGATGTGACTCCTCTTGCCTCTCTGTTGCGTGTCCAGGGGCACCCAGCCCTGGAGAAGCTGCGCCGGGGTTACTACCAGTGGCTGATGGACACTCAGCAAGAGGAGCGAGCAGGTGAACTACAGGAGAGCCAAGGGGATGGACTAGCAGCCATCAGCCTCTACCTCAAAGCTGGGCTCCCTGCCAAAGCTGCTCGACTGGTGCTGACCCGGGAGGAACTGTTAGCCAACACGGAGCTGGTAGAACATATCACTGCAGCCCTTATCAAGGGGGAACTGTATGAAAGGGTATGGCTGGCTTCCCATTCCTGTCCCTTATCTCCAGGGCCCAGTGCCCCCTCCTACCCAAGGAGTCCTGGAGTGCATAGCCCTCTGTGACTGGTTGCAGATTCTCCTCCTTTGGGGGCTGATACTTGATTCTTTGGGTGGTAGGGCTATCATTGTAGTAATGTGGTGTGTGTTACTAGGCAGGTGATCTCTTTGAGAAGATTCGAAATCCACAGCGGGCCCTGGAGTGCTACTGTAAAGGCAATGCATTCATGAAAGGTACTACCGCCACCAATCCAGTCTTCAGTGTTACTTGCTCAGACAGTCCCCTGGCACCTATTTTGTGCATCTGTTCAGGTTGACCGGCTCAGTTCTCCATTCCTCCCCTTCACCTGTTTTCCACACCCCATTTTCCTGTCTTTCTTTTCCTGAGTCCCATCCCCAGAAGTCTTAACCGAGCACACTCTCTGTCTCTGGCAGCGGTGGAGCTGGCTCGATTGGCATTCCCAGTGGAAGTGGTGCGACTGGAAGAGGCATGGGGGGATCACTTGGTGCAGCAGAAGCAGCTTGATGCAGCCATTAATCACTACATTGAAGCCAGGTAAAGGGGTGCAAGGTGATGGGGCAAGTAAGGGCACCCAGGCCTAGAAGAAGAGAGATCACAAAGTGTAGGTTGGAGTATGCTTGAGGTGTCTCCCTACCTCCATCTGTCTTCCTCTTTTCTCATACATACGTGTGCCTTTCCCAACTATGCCAGGTGCTCCATTAAAGCAATTGAGGCTGCCCTGGGTGCCCGCCAGTGGAAGAAGGCGATTTATATATTAGATCTACAGGACCAGAACACTGCGTCCAAATACTATCCCCGTGTGGCCCAGCACTACGCATCTCTGCAGGAGTATGAGGTGAGGAAGAGTCCCTTCCTTCAGCCTGAGGCAACGCAGTACAGGATTAACAAAGAGAGAACCCAGAACAGGAAGTGGGGCTACCTCACCATGTCCTTCTTCCTGGGTCCCAGCCGCATCAGCCACCTGAGTGGGAAGAAAGCAGTTTACTGCCCTTCCTTCATTCCATCATGACACAGACTCCTCTCCCAAATATATAAAGCTAGTGTCCAGCTCTCTTCCTATGCTAGCATGAGTGATTCTTCATGGTAACTCCTTCATAGTTACAGTGTAGAATTGCCTTACACTGCAGAAATGGGAGACCCTTTTATTTATTTTTTTTAATGTTTATTCATTTATTTTGAGAGACGGAGAGCAGGGGAGGGGCAGAAAGAGAAGAGAGAGAATTCCAAGCAGGCTCCGTGCTGGGAGCACAGAGCCGGATGCGGGGCTCATCTCACGAACCATGAGATCACAACCAGAGCTGAAATCAAGAGTTGGATGCTTAACCGACAGGCCTTTTAAGCTCCCATCTTCCCCATTCTGGTTTGGGCTAGTCTTGTTTTTTTTCAAAACAGTAGAAGGTGTGAGACCCCCATTGTCATCTTTTCTTCTCTGTTATTATACAATAGTAGTATCCCCAGCTCTCCTCCATCCCAGCTGAGGCTTGTTCTTTCCTTCCCTCGCAGGCTGCTTTAACTCTGTTGCTCTTGGCCTTTTGTGTCTACCTCTCTCAACCACAGATTGCCGAGGAGCTCTACATCAAAGGAGACCGGACAAAAGATGCAATCGACATGTACACTCAGGCTGGCCGCTGGGAGCAAGCCCACAAGGTAGAGGGAGGGGTAGCGTTCATTAGAGAATCCCACCTCTCAGCATCTGTTGCCACTTTCTTTGGTCTCTGATCTCCTCCTCCTTCACTGGGTTCCCTGAAAGCTGAGAAAGAGTACCAGAATGAAGTCTGGAGAACCTTGATCCCTAGCCACAGGCAAAGGCAAGGATGAAGAGGCCCTTGTTCCCAAACCTGTAATTCTGAAGCGGGCATGACGGGCTCAGGAGCTGGGGCATCTGAAACACCAGTCCCCAAGCCCTGGTCACAGATACGACTTTGTTTCGCATCTGTTTCCTGAACCCGGTGGATACAGTGGGAATATGGGAATGGGGATGGATGCCCCAGCACAGGGCATCTCTGACCCTTCTGCCTGAGCAGAATATAGTTCTTACTTTGCTCCTTATGGACTTGGAGTTCCCTGGAATGACTAGGAAAGCAACAGTAACCAAACTCCTGTGGTTGTTGGGAAAGTTCAGAGTTCCTGAGAAGACTCGTTGCCCCAGAGTCCGGCTTCCCGGGCTGCTCTGCATATCCCTCTGCTTCCCTTGGAAACTGGCACCAGAGGCTACTCTGGCTCTGTGTGTCTGCACAGCTGGCGATGAAGTGCATGAGACCAGAAGACGTGTCAGTGCTGTACATCACCCAGGCTCAGGAGATGGAGAAGCAGGGCAAGTACCGTGAGGCCGAAAGGTGAGCTGCGGCCCCAGAGCGGGTGTGGGAGGAGGCTTCAGGGCTGCAGGGAGGAAGGTGTCTGAGGATAAGTGCCCTCTGCCTAGAAGGCAGTGACAGGGTCTCTTAGGAATGACTCTGGCGGCAGGAATCTGGGTCTAGGAGGCCCCAGGTGTATCTCCCATCCCCAGGCTCTACGTGACAGTAGAAGAGCCTGATCTTGCCATCACCATGTTCAAAAAGCACAAGTTGTATGATGATATGATCCGCCTGGTAGGGAAGCACCACCCAGATCTCCTCAGTGACACACACCTCCACCTGGGCAAGGTGAGCCCTTCTCTTGTCTCTGCCCATATCTCCCCCAAACAGGCTCCATGGCCCCCTCTCTCCATCCTGACCTACCTTTCCCCAGGAGCTGGAGGCTGAAGGCCGACTGCAGGAGGCGGAGTATCACTACCTCGAGGCTCAGGAGTGGAAGGCAACAGTGAACATGTACCGCTCCAATGGGCTTTGGGAGGAGGCCTACCGGGTAAGGAGTCCAGTTCACACTAGGGATATGGCCACCCCTCTTTCCCACTCTCAGGTGACTAATTCTGAACTAGTAGTGGGTATCTTTGAAAAATGTCCACACCTATCGGCAAAATTTCACATGTAATATGAAGGGTTTGTAGACTACCTAAAACTCATCCTTGGACCCTAAGCAGGTTAACAGACCCTGAAACTTAGGCCTCTCCCTGCTGTTCTAGTAGAAATACTTGATCCTTGTCAAAGCTGAAGTCAGGTCAGAGGTGAGAAGGGAGCAGCCATGTGTCCCTGCATGGGAGGATTGCCAAGTGGCTTTGCTTCACAGGTGGCCAAGGCTCATGGAAGCACTAATGCCCACAGACACGTGGCCTATCTGTGGGCAAAGAGCCTGGGAGGAGAGTCTGCAGTTAGACTGCTTAATAAGCTGGGACTCCTGGAAGCTGCTATTGACCACGCTGCTGACAACTGGTGAGGCCCTAAGTCTTCTCTCCACTGGCCCCGTTACAGTCAGATCCTCTGTATAGACAAGAAAAGTTGTTGTATAACTGAGAAGCATTTCTAAAAACTGAGGCAAGAGCAAAGAGATCCTTGGTAGAACTTGATGGAGAGGCGAGAATGAATTAGTAGCTCTGCTCCTATTTCTTGGGGGCTCAGATGAGCATTTGTTTAACTGTTCTAAACATGGGGCTCAGTCTCACAACCCCGAGATCAGGAGTCTCACTCTACTGTCTGAGCCAGCCAGGTGCCCCAGAGAGAACAGCTTTTAAAGCTAAAGGCTAAAGCACTAAGCCAGTAACTTACTTGAGGAATGGAAGTATGATTCTATTAAATGCAAAACACTTTTCTTAAGCAAATGTTACGGAAGACCAGTAATAATCCTGTATCAAATCAGATTGCTGAGGGTCGTCTTACTCATTCTTGAGAGACTGTTTTTCTGCTAATGAAGTTGTGGCTCCGGAGGAGGTGGTGGGAGAACGAGGAGCCCTTGCTACCCTGGCAGCTGTTGTGCTGTGAAGCTCACTCCTGTCCCCTGCCTCGTGCCGGTCCCGTGCTCCTAACATCAGCTGGTCTCGGGACACACAGGCTTTTCCAAGTGTCTCCTGATCCACGTTTTCCTTTACATTTCTCTGTGCTTCTCTATCACTTCATATGGATTACCTTTCTTCATTTGTCCTTTTTCCTCCCCCCATCCTTGCCCTTTCTGTTTTCTCTTGCCCTGCTTGTCTTCTTCTCTTATAAAATGAAGTACTGAGTAGGCAGACCTTATTTGCACCTTCCATTTCAGCTCCTTTGAATTTGCTTTTGAACTCTCTCGACTGGCCCTCAAGCACAAAACCCCTGAGATTCATCTCCGATATGCTATGTACCTGGAGGATGAGGTATGGATGTGATCCCTCTCTATTGCTTTTGACCCTGACCTCCTCCCCTCTCGTGGCTGCCTGTGATGGCAATCTGCTTCTCATCATGTACAGCTGCCCTTCTGTCCCTACAGGGTAAATTTGAAGAGGCTGAAGCTGAATTCATCAGGGCTGGTAAACCCAAGGAAGCAGTCCTCATGTGAGTTACCCCATAAATTCTTTAATCCTGACCTCCCAGGCGCAGTCCCAGGACCTTGCATGGTCCCCTTCACCTTCCTCTGAACTGCGTACCGATAAATCTTCTATCCTCCCCTCAGTGACATGGCTGTTTGCCTCCCACTGTTGAGGCCTCAGTCCTACACTTAGCCTCTCCTGTGTCCTCATCTGGGAGCAGGTTTGTCCATAACCAGGATTGGGAGGCAGCTCAGCGTGTGGCCGAGGCCCACGATCCAGACAGCGTCGCCGAGGTGCTCGTGGGGCAGGCCCGGGGGGCCTTGGAGGAGAAGGACTTTCAGAAAGCAGAAGGGCTGCTGCTTCGGGCCCAGAGACCGGGCCTGGCCCTCAATTTTTATAAGGTGGGGCACTGGATTCAGAGCCATGAGGGAAGGGGAGAGGGTGTGAGAACCCAGAGAGTACTACACCGACCCCTGCTACTAGGAGAGATCCAGGAAGTTAGCACTGGGGAGGAAGAAGGAGACAAGAAGGAGAAGAGAGGTCCAAGGACCCAGGGATCAGTGGCCCATAGCACCTGTGTGGCAGTGGGAAGCTGTCATGCCTGCCTCTGCTTCCCTGATACCTGGAAATCTGAGCAGGAGGCTGGATTATGGAGCGATGCCCTGCGGATCTGCAAGGATTATGTGCCGGGCCAGCTGGAGGCTCTGCAGGAAGAGTATGAGCGGGAAGCTACCAAGAAGGGGGCCAGGTATGAAGGCGGGAGGCAGCAAGTGTTGGTAGGGTGGGTCACACAGTATGCACAGGATAGGCCACACTGCCTGTCCTGTTCCTGGTCATGTGTATTCTCATCTCATCAGGGGTATGGAGGGGCTAGTGGAACAAGCTCGACAGTGGGAACAGGCTGGAGAGTATAGCCGTGCAGTCGACTGCTACCTCAAGGTGCGGGACTCAGGAAGCAGCAGCCTGATGGAAAAGTGCTGGATGAAGGTAAGACCTGCTACACCCTTCCTGGCCTTCCGCTTCCCGGGCCGCCCTCACACTCAGCATTCCCCCTCGGACATTCCTCTTTCTCCTTCTGTGTCTTTCGTTTTTACTCAAGCAGCAGAGATCTACTGAGTGCTTATGAGATGCTAGAGCAATGAAAGCTGTAAAAGGGGGGTTCTAAGGCAGAACCCTAATGGCCAGAAATTGGGGAAGTCAGACTAACGCGGCTCAATTGTGTATCTCAGTGAAGACTTAAAGGGTGCGATCCAAGTTGGGGTTCAGAGAAGGATGGGACCTCTGGGCTGGAGGGCTCAGGTAGGCTCTGTGAGGGAGGATGGAGGCCATGAAGAAAGCAGAGGCTCCTCCTCTACCCAGCAGCTCCTGAAGAGAAGCATCTAGCAGATTAAGTCAAACCAGTATGTTTCATCAACTCTAAAACATATATAATTGCATTTTAGTATCTTAGAAATTGGGGTACGTGTGAAGTTTTAAATGATGCATCATAGATTCAGAGTTGTGAATGGGGTGAGATTGATTCAGCTTCCTAAATAAAATTGGTGTGATGATTCTCCTGCAGAATTTCCCTCTGGTTTCTGAGGACTTGTAATTGAATAGCCCCTAGACGTTGGCGGGGGGAGGCGGGGGGAGTAGAAAGGACTGATGGTTGGTTATGCAAAATTTAGCAGATTTAACCAGCAAGTGTTTATTAAGCATCTGCTATATTTTACCCTGGAGCATTGTTTATTGGCATCTGTGCATGGCTATACCTTCTGCAAATTAGCTTCCTGGATGGGGCACGTTAAGTTTTGAACGGTTTGGCAGGTGAAGTGAGGCATATATAGGTGGGGGAAAGACCAGGAGGATTAGCATAGACTGTAGCTAAAACTGGACTATGTACATGGAAATTAAAATCTGGTGAGGACGTCAGCATCACAGTGGAAATAGAGTAAACGTATAGAACGCTCGGATTTGTAGAATTACTGAGTTTTAGGGTTGAAAGGTGTCTCCACGATCATCTAGAGCATCACTGTCCAATAGAAATAAAATGCAAGTCACAAAGGTAAATCACACATGTAAATTTAAAATTTCCTAGTAGCCGGGGCGCCTGGGTGGCTCAGTCGGTTGAGCATCTGACTTTGGCCCAGGTCATGATCTCATGGTTTGTGGGTTCAAGCCCTGCGTCAGGCTCTGTTCCAAATGCTCAGAGCCTGTAGCCTGCTTTGGATTCTGTGTCCCCCTCTCTCTGCCCCTCCCCCACTCATGCTCACTCTGTCTCTCAAAAGTGAATAAAGTTTAAAAAAAAATTTCCTAGTAGCCATACTCAAGTAAAAAGAAATACAAGAAAATAATTATATTTTACCTAACCAAATATATCTAAACTCATTTCAACATTAAACTCATTTCAACTCAATATTTTATTGATTGCTTATATTAGTGATATTTATTTATCTCAATTTATTGAAATATTTTACATTCCTTCTTTCATACTAAGTCTTTGAAACCCAGTGTGTATTTAAGCTGATAGCACATCTAAGTTGGGACTAGCCACATGTGACTAGTGGCTTCTGTTCTGGACAATACAAATCTGGACCAACCATCACTCTTATGGGTGAAGAAACTGAGTCTTAGAAAAGCCCAGCACAAACAGTTGCAGAATTCTTTCGCTATACCTGCACCACCAAGATTCTGTTTGTGACAAAGAACTCGAGAAACCAGTTTGTCAGACATGGCAGGACCAAATGCAGTGACCTCAGACATCAAAGGGAGTATGTGACAGAGCAGGAGCTGAGAGGAACAGATAGGTCCACTGATGGTCATTTAAAGGCTCTGATGGACCGTGAGACAGGCTTTGCCCAGGAGGGTAGAAGGTGAAGGCGAGTGCTAGAGAGACCGTCGACAACTGGAAGGAAAAAACAGATCAGGCTGAGGACGCCCAGCAGTATTTGTCTCTCCTACCCATTGTCATCTTCCGTTCAACCGCTCAGGCAGCTGAACTCGCCATCAAGTTTCTGCCTCCTCAGCGCAGTCTGGAAGTAGTTCGGGCTGTGGGACCCCAGCTGACTGGAATCAGAAAGTACAGTGCAGTAAGTAGAGTGCTGGTACTGAAGAAGTAAATTCCACAGAGCGGGGTGGAACAGTACCAGCTACACCCAGGAGGGTGTGTGAGGTGGGCTCCTGGCAGTGTCCCATGCAGTTGTGCAGAAACAGAGGAGGAAGCTGGTCTCCGAGCTCCATTTTCCCCACTGTGCAGGCTGCAGAGCTCTATCTGAACTTGGACTTAGTCAAGGAAGCGATCGATGCTTTCATTGAGGGTGAGGAGTGGAACAAGGCCAAGCGTGTGGCCAAGGAGTTAGATCCCCGGTAAGCTTCTGACCCCTTCTACTGGGAAAGTCTTTTACTTCCTTTTGTAAAGAGAGGAACTTCTCATGGGAAGGGTGTGCATCCCGGGACCGTGCAGTGCTAGATCTCTGCACATCTTCACAGGTACGAAGACTATGTGGACGAGCATTATAAAGAGTTCCTCAAGAACCAGGGCAAAGTGGACTCGGTGAGACTGGCAGAGAGTTAGCAAGAGGGAGAATGCGTGGAGACTCAAGAGATTCTGTCCCTCCTTTCCCCGCTTATGTCATCTGGCCTCTTAACTCTGTCTTTTCCACTGATCCCTAGCTGGTGGGTGTGGATGTGGTAGCTGCTTTGGACCTGTATGTGGAGCAGGGCCAATGGGACAAGTGCATTGAAACGGCCACCAAGCAGGTACTGCTCTTTCTCCCATCCCCAGCCCTTCTAGACATTTCCCTTGGTTCCACTTGCCCAGAGCTGTCTCTCTCTTAATTCCTCCAAAGCCCAACCCCAGAGATCCCTAACCAGCATCAGAGAGTCAGTCTTCCACACTCTTAAAACTGGGGTCAGAGGCCTAACTGGGCCTGGCTTGCATATGCCTTGGCCTCCTAAACAAATCCACGGCCTCAAGTCACCACCCCACCCTCACTGCCTGCTCTTACTGATCCCAACTTCCCCATGCTTTTCCTCCATCCCCGGGACAGAACTACAAGATTCTGCACAAGTATGTGGCTTTGTATGCGACTCACCTGATCCGAGAGGGTGACTATGGCCAGGCACTGGCCCTGTATGTGCAGCACGGAGCCCCTGCTAACCCACAGGTACCCGCCTGCTTCTTGGGGTGAATGTTCCCCTCAAGGAAGTTGTTACCTTCTCCTCAGAACCACCCATTCCCTTAGGAATGGTCTTCTCAAAGGATTCTTTTAAGAGAGCGTCATGCCCTTGGGGCGCCTGGGTAGCTCAGTCGGTTGAGGGGTTGAGCGCCCCGACTTTGGCTCAGGTCATGATCTCACAGCTCGTGAGTTCGAGCCCCACATCGGGCTCTGTGCTGACAGCTCGGAGCCTGGAGCTCGCTTCGGATTCTGTGTCTCCCTCTCTCTCTGCCCCTAACCCACTTGCATGCGGTCTCTGTCTCTTTCAAAAATAAACATCAAAACAAACAAACAAAAAAAAACTTGAAAGCATCATGCCCAGAGACAGCCCCCCTTCTCCCGCCAGCCTCTTCTGAAATGTACAGCCTCGCAGGATTTACCATCTGAGGAAGCATTCAACAGCATCCTCATACTATTAGCTAATGCAGGAATAGTCTTTCAGAGATGAATCCTGGACACACCTCTGGGGCCTCATTAACTTCCTAAAGAGACTAAACATTGCTCTCCTGTCTGAGCATCCCAGCTCTCTAGAATATCAGCCCATTAACACCGTGACTGCATTCACATTCACCTGTTTGCCCACACTCAAAGCACCAATTGGTAAGAAAGTCATTTTCTTATTCTTCTTTTCTCTGAAAATGATTGACACTTTCTCCATCACTGTCCCCTAGCTCCTCCCCCGCTCCCCCCCACACACTTAAAGCCTGGTTTCCTTTTTTGGGCCCATGTGTACTTTCTCTTCTAGTTATCCCTTCTCACTCAGCTCTCCTTTCCCCATGACCTCTAGAATTTCAACATCTACAAAAGGATCTTCACGGACATGGTGAGCTCACCAGGGACCAACAGTGCTGAGGCCTATCACAACTGGGCTGATCTTCGGGATGTGCTCTTCAACTTGGTGAGGAAGTCGGGTCCACAACAGAGTGAAAAAACCACTCTGCCTGTCCCTGTCCTCACGTCTTTTATAAAACATACACCTTCAGGGGCGCCTGGGTGGCTCAGTCAGTTAAGCGACCGACTTCGGCTCAGATCATGTTCTTGCGGTCCGTGAGTTCGAGCCCTGCGTCGGGCTCTGTGCTGACAGCTCAGAGCCTGGAGCCTGCTTCAGATACTGTGTCTCCCTCTCTCTCTGCCCCTCCCCCGCCCACACTCTGGCTTTCTCTCTCAAAAATAAACGTTAAAAAAATTTATAAAAAATAAATAAATAACATATACTTTTACCTTCAGATGGCCTACACTTTTGTCCAGGTGGCTCTGGCACTCCTCTGACCCAGGCTGTGCTGTCTTCCTACTCTAGTGTGAAAACCTGGTGAAGTCTAGTGAGGCAAATTCTCCAGCCCATGAGGAGTTTGAGACGATGCTGCTGATTGCTCACTACTATGCCACTCGTTCGGCAGCCCAGAGTGTCAAACAGCTGGTGAGATGGGGGTAGCGCCCAGTCTTATGGACACATCTTTAGATGTATGAAGTTGAATGAATTCAAATTCTGGATTCTCAAGCTTGATCCACTTCTTTCCTGCTTTCTCTTGTTTAAAGAAATCTTTAACCCTTGCTGAGATGGTTTTCTTCCTGACTCCTCCTTTGACCTTCTCAGGGCTCTCTACCCACACAGTTCCACCTTCATTATGCTTAAACATTCAAATCCCACAACTTCTGTGTTGATCTCTTACAATGTACACATACCTTTGGCGTACTCATGATAGTATATTGTATATTTATTGTGTGTACTTGAATAATAGAAATAATCTAGGCCCAGTTCTCTTGTGCATATGAAAAAAAACTAAGACCCAGAACCGCTTGAGATCCAGACCAATTTAATACGGATTGTTGGTTTTCTGGTTCTGGTTCTGCCTTAGTTATAAGATCACTGGCCTGGTAGCTCAGTCCCTTCCATACCAGGATCATAATGCTTTGACTTTACTCTGTAGGAAACTGTGGCTGCCCAGCTTTCTGTTTCGCTCTTACGCCACACCCAGTTACTACCTGCAGACAAGGCTTTCTATGAAGCTGGCATTGCTACCAAGGTGAGCTGGGACAAGGAAGGGTGTGGCCGAGGAATTAAGGAAATCAAAAGGAAGGAAGGTAGACTATCCCGTGTGCTCTGGTAGAGCAAAGCTGAGCGTGGGGCTGATGTTATGGAGGATATCGCTTTCCTGTGACTTCCCGAATTCCTCCCCCTGCATCCTGGAAAAGCAGCATCCAAGCCCAGCTGCTGGCTCCCACCTGCAACTTTCCTCTGTTATAGGCAGTTGGCTGGGAGAACATGGCATTCATCTTCCTCAACCGCTTTCTGGATCTGACTGACGTGAGCATAAAGTTGTGCCCAGAGGGTGGGAAGTTTTGCCTGTCACAAGTTGTGTCTATCTCATGGCTGCCCACTCCTCCACAGGCAATCGAAGAAGGGACTCTGGATGCCCTTGACCACTGTGACTTTCAGGATACAGACATTCCCTTTGAGGTGCCACTCCCAGCCAAGCAGCACGTACCGGTAAGGGCACAAGATTGGAGAATGAGAGGCCTCACTGGTGTTAGGACGTTGTGAATGGAGGATACTTTATTTTGGCCCTCCTAACCTTTATAATGGCCATGAGTTAGCAACATCTTTGGAAGGGCTTCTGCCCTCACTGTTCCTCCAATGAAAGTAGAAGCAGAGAAAAAAACTAAGGTGGTGATCGTGAACGCCATCCAAGGAGGATCATGTATGGGTAAAAAATGATGCACAGGACAGCAGCTTAGTAAAACTCGCCGCCTTCCACTTGCCTGCTGTGGAAGCTGGTGCTGAGGAGGCTGCTGCTCCCTGTCCTTCCCAGGAGGCTCAGAGAGAAGAGGTTCGAGACTGGGTACTCACAGTCTCAATGGACCAGCGGCTGGAGCAGGTTCTGCCTCGGGATGAGCGCGGTGCCTATGAGGCTTCCCTGGTGGCGGCAAGCACTGGAGTTCGGGCACTACCCTGCCTCATTACAGGTACAGAACCCTACAGCACCCAACGTTCTGTGGTGGGTGGAAAGGAGGGGCAAACAGCAGGTTCAAGAAAGTGTTTTCCCAGACTCTGTGCTGACAGCTCAGAGCCTGGAGCCTGCTTTGGATTCTTTGTCTCCCTCTCTCTGCCCCTCCCCTGCTCGTGCTCTGTCTCTTTCTGTCTTTCAAAGAATGAATAAATGTTAAAGAAAATAATAAAAAATAAAAAAAAATCTTACTGTGATTCAGTAAAGGAGGCAGAACTTTTTTTTTTCCTTTGAGAGAGAGTATGCACAGGGGAGAGGAGCAGAGGGAGAGGGAGAAAGAGAATCTTAAGCAGGCTCCATGGCCAGCATGGAGCCTGACATGGGGCTCGACCCCATGACCCTTAAATCATGACCTGGACCAAAATCAAGAGTCAGATGCTCAACCAATTGAGCCAGCCAGGTGCCACGAACATTCTACTTCCTGCTCCTAAATTGTTCTTTGTTTTCCCCCTCAAATGCCAGTTCATCTTTTTTTCTTCCCCCACAGGATACCCCATTCTGAGGAACAAAATTGAATTTAAGCGGCCAGGGAAGGCAGCTAACAAGGACAACTGGAATAAGTTCCTTATGGCGATCAAGGTTAGAGAGGGAGACTTGAAGGGTCGGGGCAAGGAGAATAGCACTGAAGGAAAATAAAAAACCACTAAAAGGGTGGGTGGGAATGTCAACAAGGCAGGTGCAACCCTGAACTCTGCTCCCCATACTAAGATAGGGTTGATTTTCCTTATAGAAGGAATGCTTTTTCTTAGCACTGAGTTCCTCTCCTGTTCTTCTGTTTGTCCACAGACCTCCCACAGCCCAGTGTGCCAGGATGTGCTGAAATTCATTAGTCAGTGGTGTGGAGGGTTACCTAGCACCAGCTTTTCCTTTCAGTAACTGATAGAATTCAGGGAAGAGTTATTGGGTTCTCTCCCTCATTAAAGACTTGTAGATAACAGACCAAACCATTGTGTTCTTCGATCAAGGTCATCCCCAATATCAGCCCATTGCCCTTTAACCCCTAAAAGGAACCATAATCAAGTAGAAGAAAAGAGTTATTTTATTATAACTGTTTATGTCATCCTGGGGAGGTGGAAAACCTTGTGTACTGAACCTCTGGATCAGCACCTGTTCTGCAGAAGGGAGAACCTGGGTCAGAGGGCAAGCAGCCTGGCAGGGGACATGACCCAGTTCTAAGAGTGGTTCCCTGCCTCCACGCCTTCCCAGGCCACAGTCTCCATAGATTACCTGTCCTAAGCCCAGCTTTTCTGTGATGCCTGGATTTCTTGATTTTGATCCAGTAGCTGTTCATTTTCCTGTCTTTTACACTTAGGAAGTTCAAGCTCTGTCAGTTGCTCCAGCTATAAGGGAGGATGGAGTTAGTACTCTTGCCCTGAATTACAGGCAGTCTGTTTTGAATGAGCCCTTCCTGTTCTTCTTCCTTACCTGCTCCTGAAGCCCTTCCTTCCTGCAGGGCCCAACCCCACGTAAGGTGAGTGCAGCCACACAGCAGTAACCAGATAGAGCAGCCTCTCCTGCAGACATGACCAAAGAAGGGATCCAGAGAGCCAAGGCTGTATCCTAAAAGGTGAAGAGGGAGGGTGGGGAACTGAGAGGGAGCAGGGCAGGAGTGGCAAGTAGGAATGGTTGAAAAGGCAGGACCAAGGCCCTGTAGACTGCAAAAAGGCTGAAAAAAACACGCACTCACATAGATTCTTGTAGGGTCAAACGGGCAGTCAGTGCGTCCAGACCCTTTGTCCATCGGTAGCAAAGGATCCAGCAGCCCTGGATGGCAGTCAGCAATAAGACGGCGGCCACCGTTGGCCACAGTGAGTGACACAGCAAGGAGGATGCCCAGGGAGCAGGCAGCAGACAAGAGGAGGTTCACCAGAGCTAGTGCCAGGAGAGCCCAGTGCTGGCAGGGGCAGAAGATCAGGGTGAGCAGCCGTGAGTGGCGGACTCTCCCACTGCTAAGACACCTTGGTTTCTCTATTTGAGGCTCCTCCTCCCACCTGAAGGTGAAGCTGAGTCAGGTCCTCATTTCCCTGACTCAAGACCTCATGAAAGCTCCAAAAATCCCCTCACCAGTCTTGGGCGCAGAAGGTTCCTGGATGCCAAGAGGGCCACAAGTCCCACGGAAACACTCTGGAAGATACAATGCCTGAGGCCCGCGCCTCTCTCCGCCCCGCCCCCCTCCCTCACAGCCGCGGCCCCGCCCCCCGCCGCGCTCACCAGCAGCCCCGAGCCCACGGAGATGACATTGGCCGTGGTGTACTCCGGGGTGACGGCGCCGCGGGGATTGGCCACGTGTCGCAGGACGGTGCCGTGCAGCACGGCCCCCAGGAGCAGGTTCACGTGGCCCACCAGGATCAGCGCCAGGCCCACGCGCATAAGCCGCCGGGGGCCGCGGGCCGCGTCTGCAAAGCACGGGGGAGGGGCAGGCCTGAGCTGGGAAAGGAACCGGACGGCCCCTCGTGGCCGCCCCGTGAACGGGGGGGGGGGTGCTGTAGGAAGGGTCGTCGGCGGACGCGGAGGAACGAGACCGGGGCCGGAAGTTACCGAATCTGCAGAGGCGGCAGCACCTCATCTCGGCCCTCCTCGCCCCGCCGCAGGGCAGCTCTACCTGGCCCCGGCCCCTCCCTCGCTCTCCCTACCAGTTCCGCCCGGCTGCCACCTGGAGGCCCAACCCCACGCCCCGGGCGGGGCTCCGAGCTCGCTCCCCCTAGCGGGGAAGGCGCACACACACACACACACACACACACACACACACACGACGCTTGTAGCAAAAAGTAGACTTTTATTACAGCAGCAACTGAGGCGAATCGAATGGCCCCCCAGGGCCACCACTGCAGCACCACCCTTCTCTCCCGCCCCGTCCGCCCCAGCGGGATTGTAGAATTCAGCTCCCCCAGTGCCCGTGGGCCTCCTTCCACACAGGCTGGGCGGGAGCCGGCAGATCAGCTACTAGCCCCCAACTAGAAGGCGGCTGCTGAGAAGGCCCAGGCCCACGTCTGTGCAAAACAAGTAAACAAAGTGCAGAGGGGAGGAAGAGGGGGGAAGGGGGAGGGTGATGCTCAGAACCAGGGAGCCCCAAAGCCCTCCTGAATAATAAAGGAGAGAAGGGGCTTCACAGGGTAATACTGACTGGGGGGAAGGGGCAGAAAGGCTGTTGCACATCTAGCGACGGCCACAGCTCTGATCAGGGGCCTGGCCCGAGTGAGCTCTAAGAGGAGACGGTGACAGCGGCTGAGTTGAGGGTGCTGTTCCTGGCAAAATTGAACTTGTTCAGGGTCTCCTCTAGCAGAGAAGTCAGTCGGCTCTGGTCAGCCTGGGAGAGAAGAGCTCGGTGAGACAGGGCGAGAGAGGAGAGAAGAATGGAGGCAACCAGAGCAGCTGAAGGCAGAAACCTCACCTCGCTAATGAAGCCCAGCTGCACCAGCTCAGCTGCCAACTCAGGGATGTTCTCATCTGACAGAGAAACGGGAGAGGGTGAGCACAGTGTGGGAGCAAGGGGCCCAGAGCCCTTCCAACAGCCCCAGTTGGGTTACCCCAGCTGGGAAAGAACACCACAAGCAATGGTGTCAGATCCACCCTCTAGTATTAGGAGCTATTTAAAATATTCGTTCTGTGCGCCCATGTGTTACTGCCCTGTAACCTTCCCCACCCCCACGAAGGTTTCTCACAGATGAGGCTCACAGACTCTCATCGTCTGAGGGAAAGAAGACACTCACTTGGCATCAGGTCACAGCTCAGGTGCCGGTTCAGTTTGTCCTCCAGCTTCAGAAGAAGCGTCAGCTGAAAAACAGGAGTCAAAAAATGAGGCTCCTCTTCACCTCCTGCCCACCAGCCCTATGCAGCCCTGGCCCTGAGCCTTACATGGTGTTTGACTCCCTCCTCCACTGACTCGATGTTGCACTGCATCAGCACCACCTAGAGAGAGGGCACAGAGAGGGTCCCTATAGTAGACACCAGTCAATAAAAAGCCCCCAACAGCTGGAAGGCTTTCCAGTCCACAGGACAAGCCTGCTAAGACAGAAACATTCTTTTCTCTAAAGGACAAAGCCTTATTTGACATGTCCTCTCTCCCTTCTACCATGACCATGGAGACATCCACACCCACAAAGCCCCACCTTGCGGGTCTCCACCTCAGCTGGTTCAGGTGTTGGAGTCTTGACAGAGGGGGGCACAACAGGTGATGTCACCTCCTCCTGCTGTGGCTGCTGGGGCCTAGGTAGCCCAAAGGCTGTCAGAGGGTAGATCCCATTCCTGGAGGGAGATCAGACAGGTCACATGGACTCTGTGAATGTCCCAGGACAGCCACCCCCGCTTCCTCAAGCAAGCCTTTCCTCTCACCTGACATCTTCAAGGAATTTATCCAATTCCAGAGCTGGTGACTGAGAGTACCTGCAAGAGAAAAGAGAGAAAGCAGGTGAAAGGAAGGAAATAAGCAAAATAGCAGATTCAACAATTACCAAAGAATGGACAGTTGACAACCCTCAGGGTTGTAGTGACCAATCTGTCCCTTTCAGACCCTCTCAGTTAGTTACTCACAAAGTCTGAACTGGTTCTCTTCCTGGTCCTGCAGGGATTTCAGCCAGTACAGCACTGGTATCCATGTTTTTGGTGATCTCCTCCAGAGCATTCTCTGGGATCATGTCTGGAGGGCATAAAGTAATGGGAAGTTATAGAAGGATAGTCAGATTAATGTCATAGAAAGGCACAGGGGTCCCGGGGGGATAAAGAATTCTTTTGGAAGTGGAAGAGAAAAGAGCATGCTCGTGATAGTTATTAAGGCTCCAGATGGGAAGAAAATTCCTAGCAGGGCCAAGGGGACTCACGCTGGTGTCCCACAATGCAGTGGGCAGCAAGGAGTTTGAGCGAGGGCACTTCAAACAGTGCTGGGTGGAACAGAAGTTCTCTGGCTGTTGGTCTGCGAGCAGGCTCAGAATGCAGGCACTTTTGAATGAACTCCTAGAAAAAGGAACAAGGAAGTAGAACAGACATCTGGCAACCAGTCCACTGTGTTCATCTTTATCTCACTCACTATACTTAGCACAGACTTTGTACATACTAGGTGGTTTGCACGGACTAAGGGGGCAAACTATTAAATGTATATGAAAGGGCTTTGAAAACTCTAAGGTATTAACATGAAAGCTACTGTTCACTGTTTTTTTGGTTTTAATTATTTTTCTGTTCCCCAACCACAAACTTCTTTTACTATTCAAACTTATGAATTCTTTTCCCTTATTTTCTACTTCTCTGCTTTATTAGCCCACACGCTCCTCTTCAACTCTCACCAAAGTTACCTTCTCTGTTGTGATCAACAATATTCACCGTCTTTTTATTTCCCAGCCCTACAATTTCCTTATCTCCTATATTTATTAAATTCATTAATCATTTATTAAATTCCTTTATTTCCCAACCCTACAATTTCCTTTGTCTCCTATAATCATCTATTAAATTCACTGGTTTTCCCCAAGCCTCACCCCTACTTCCCACCTCCTGTAGGTCCTATGACAATTAACCTGCTTTTCCTACTTAGAAACTTAAAAGCCAGCAAGGTCATATACCTAATCTGTTACTTGAATGCTCCAACCTAACGCTGAACTAGAAATTCAATCCACACTAGCCTCAGGACTTCACATTAGTCTTCCTGTCACACTATCTAATAATTTACAAACTATCCTTCTTTGGACGTTCCTGTCCAACCTCTACTTACTATACTCCATCTACTGATTCATAACTTTATACCCTTTAAATCTTAGCTTGTTTTTTTAGGGCACTTTCCCTATCTAAAACTATATAAATATAAAACCCCAGATGATGGATTTAATTAAAACTGATCAATGTGTTTAAAAATATCAAGATGGTTGTCTGAAGAACATATACCAATTACCTGAGGTAACCATTAAGTTAGTTTACTTCTAGGCAGATACACCTAAATTAACACATGACCTTTACCACACAACCTTTACCCCCAATGCTACCCATCTTAAACCCCTAAACTGTGTGTGTGTGTGTGTGTGTGTGTGTGTGTGTGTGTGTGTGTATACAAAAAACAAAGTAGGCACCACCTAGGGAAATATTCACTGCTTTTGCCTGTCCTTTCTGCTTTCTGTTCTCTTGTTCTTAGAAAAAAAAAATATTACCAGTAAATAAAATGGAATAAAAACGTCAAGACGTTTCAAAGTCTGTTAAGGAGGGAGTGATCCAGAAGATTCTTACCCTCTGTAATGGGTCTTCTAGAAGCTGGATGGCACTGCTGATAGCTTCTTGTGGCACATATGAGGACTCTCCATTGCCCTGAATCTCCAGCACTGCCATCTGCAGCGAGGGGGAACAGAGAAGACAAGTAGAAACTTCAGAACTTCAGCGCTCCAGAATCACTCCCTCAAGAACTTACTTGTCATCCCTCCATTTCCCCCTTCTGTCTTCTAATTTGATCCCTTTCCATCACCACTGCTTGTGGTTTCCTCACCTCCAGTGCACACATGCCAAAGGAGTAGATGTCTACTGCCGTTGTCACATTAGTGACTTCTAGGGAAAACAGAGAAGGTTCTGGTGAATCAAAGGATGGGGGTAGGGAATGGCAGAAATACCTTTTAAAAACTTTTTGTATGCCAGCAGAGAAGGACTGGAAGTTTGTTATATTACCTCTGTGCCTCAGATTATAAGGTGGGAAACCTGGGGAACAGGGTGAGGGCAGAGAAAACTGAGATGCCTTACCTCCGTACTCTGGTGCAAAGAAGTGTAGATTCTTCTGCTCTTCCCGACAAGTCTTCACATGATTGTTGATAGTGTCAGGAGCCACTGGGAGTAGGGGAGATACCCACAATCTGACCACCATCAACAAAGCATAGTCTCACTCCAGAGAGAGGTCCCCAAAAGCCAAATTCTCTCCTGAAGTCTCTAACCCTCAAGGCGCAAAACTGTCCCTTTCCCATCATGAACCACAGACTAAACACGAATACCACCTACTTCGCCTTTCTCAGGTCTATCGCTTCTCATTTAAAGTCCTGAATTCTGAACCAACGAACACTCCACACTAAACTAACAAGTATATAGGGGAAGCTGGCGAAGGAGCAATAAAGGCTAAAGTAACACTTTTGCTTGTGACCTGTTCACCTTCCCCAAAGCTCAGGAATATCTAATCCCTGAACACATGAATATATTTGGTCTAGTTCTTTCAGCCACCCTGCAAAATAGCATAAAGACCCAGACAGTTCTTCCTAATCTGCAACAATTACAGACCTTGGATACAGAAACTTGGATAAAGAAGAATAAGAAGGATTAACATACAACCAACTAGACAACCTCCTTCTTCCCCACCTCTGCTGACTGAAACTCAAAAACAGCTCATAGTTGAACCAATACCCTTGAATCAGTCTCACTTTTGATCTACCAAAATTTTAGACTCCTGCTCTACTCCCTTATTCTTCAACATTGCTGTCACAGGGCTGAACGAGGAACCAGGGCCGGGCCCAGTTTGGACTCACTCAGGTCATAAACAATGACTACAAATCACAGAGAGTCTGGGAGCACAGTATGATTCAGGGAACCAGCCTGATGATGAAGGGGAATAAGAATCCAGGACATAAGTGGCCAGCCAGGCAGAATCCACAGGAAACAAGCAAGTTATGGAAGGGCAAGCAGGTGGAGGGCTGGTAGGGAGAAGCCAAGCAGGCAAAAGTAGGCAGGGGAGATAGGCAACAGGGCTTGCTCCCACGACTGCATGCACTGGGCAGCCGCAAAGGGGAGCAGAGGGAGCACAAACAGAGCCCCAAGTGGGGCAACAGGGAGCTCTCACCATTAGCAAAAATCCTATGAAAGACTGTTGGGAACAGAGCAGCCCGTAAGCGGGAGGGAGGAAAACAGAGAAAAGTTGTGAGCGATGGAGCAGCCAAGCCCCAGACAAATGGACACACAAACCGCACACAGACACAGCACACAGAAATGTTATACACTGCACACAGATACACGGCAAATGAAAGCACTCACAGCAGGCACAGCCTGGAACCTCCTTTGGTAGGGTCTGGCCCCAGGGGCTCAAGTCAGATCTTAGACCCATCTCTTGCCCTTTCCCAACCTATCAAGATCTCTAAATTAACCCACTTCCCTCCAAAAAGGTCTTAGACCCTGCCCCCTAATTGACTGGCCTCTCCCTGTGAATTACCCCTAGCAAAGTCCTAACTCTTACCACCAGCCCACACCTCAGAATTTTGCCCTATTCTCCCCACTCCTTTCATCTTACCCCCATGGTTCCCAAATTCCCGAGGCTCCCCTGCCCAGAACCTCTCCCTCCCCTCACCAGAGCCAATCTTGATGAGTCCGTTGTGCTGGATGAAGATGGTGTCACAGGTCAGGTTCCCATGGATGATGGGGGGGTCACAGGAGTGCAGGTAGCTGTGGGGGCACTGGGCTGTTAGAGGGGCCACTGGGAAATTAAGGGCAGGGGGAACCCAAGGGTTAAGAGGAGCAAGGGCCTGGTCTCCTGCTGGTCACCACAAAGATAATCCCCACACTCTGAATCTCCATTATGCCTGATGAGTTAAATAGCCAGATAAGCAGTGGAAGAAAGAGGTGGGAGATATTTCGTGGTTAGGGCACTAGGATAGACCCTTTAAAAGACCATAGGGGCCTAATCTTGAAAGTATATGACTCAAAAAAAGTGGGCAGAGGCAGAAAAGAACAGCAGAGTAGTGCCCTAAAATCTGTTTGGAGGAACTAAATCAGGAAATAGGGGAAAAACACTAACCAGATCCTACTTACCTAAGGGCAGAGAGGATTTGCGTGCACCAGCGTTTCCAAGCCTGGAACAGTTTGATCAAAGGGTCAGCAGTAATTCCCTCTCTTAACCCTCCAAGCAGTTCCCCTGATTAGCTTCATAATTAATATAATCTTTTTAAAACCCCCAAACCGGCCTAAAGCTTTGTCTGCTCTCCCTCCATACCTTTTCATTCATAGTCTTGTGGTTCTTTTTGGTCTTCTTCAGAAATTGCTTAAGACTCCCAGATGACATGTATTCTGTGATAAAAATGACCTGGAGAGGCAAAGCACTCAAATAAGGCCTTACGGTAGAAATGATCCCCTATGTGGTGACATAGACACCATTGGAAGTTGGGTGGTGGTGGCTATTGTTTTAAGTTTCCCTCCTACGGTTGTTGGTACCACTTCCTTAGATTTAACAAGACAAAGAAAACTATGAACAATTAGAACTATGGGAAGGAAACAAAAGTTCGCTCATTTCTGCCCCTTCTGTAACAAGACAAAAGACACAGTTTGTAGGCAATGTCCTACTCTCATCTCCCTAACAGCTAATTCCAGTTTTGTTTCAAAACTACCTTGTTTTCATGTCTCAATGTAAAAAGAACAATAAATGTAGCTAGACTCTCTGCAGTAAACTCAAGAAAAAGTTCTTACCCTGGCCTTGTTCTCTTTAATGTCAGCCCAATACTTGTGAAACTTAACAATGTTGAGATGTTCCAACTGAATCAGATTATCAAACACAGCGCGGACCTTTTCCTGAAAGCAGGGGAGACAGTCAGATGACAGGGTTCATAAATCACTGTAATCCTGAAAAGGCATTCCTATCCCTCCCCAGAAATGATCTAACCCCAACGTACTCTCCTCCTCAGCAGCTTCCCGCCACCAATCCCTCTTTGACACGTGCATTGTCACATCCTCCAGGCTACATCCTTTCAGCACTACCTACCTCCTGCAGCTTGTAGTTCTTGCGCTCAGAGAACTGGACCTCATTCCACACAACCTCTACACCCTCCTCTGTATCCATGGCCAGGTATGCACTGTCAATACCTGGTACATTCCGCTGATTCACCTGAGAATTCAAATGAAAAGGAATAATTAAAGTTTCCTTATAAGTCCTCCATTTTAATACTCCACATATCTGTTAAAGTTTGGGCTGCCCTCTGAGACTTTCCCCTTCCACTTCTCACCTCTCAGAATTCACTCCCACAAGAATGACACTACCACCACCTTACCTCTTCTCGCCTCTTCTGCCAGCGTCCACATGGTGACTCTTCCAAGATCTCAGACTCATCTTCACTTTCTTCTTCTTCCTCTGGGGAAGCAGCTGAGGTTGTGGAGGTCACAGGAGGTGACACTGACGTCAGGCCAGGAGCTGATGATGAGGATTCTACCTTGGGGTCTGAGCCACTGCTGACTACTGTCTGGGACTCCCCTTCCGACATGCTGGAACGAACACTCAGGCCTGCATTGGTTGGGGCAAAGTTGGAGGGAGAAGGTAGAGTGGGTCAGGATACATCTATAAAGATTTAATCCTAATAACCTCATCTGGGGTTAAAAGGAAAATAAAACAGGTTTCTTTTAAATCCAAAATCAAATTAATCCTGTCTGAAAAATGAAACATTAACTATTCTCTTAATCTAGAGAAGAGAAAGTATCTTTTTTTTTTTTTTAATATTTTGTTTTTTAAAACTTACTTATTTTGAGAGAGAGAGAGAGAGAACGTGCGTGTGCAAACACGAGCTGGGGAGGGGCAGAGAGAGAGGGAAAGAGAGTCTCAAGCAGGCTCCATACTGTCAGCTCGGATCCTGACATGAGGCTTGAATTCACAAACTGTGAGATCATGACCTGAGCCAAAATCAAGAGTTGGATGCTTAACCAACAAGAGCCACCCAGGTGCCCCTAGAGAAGGGAAGCTATCTTGGTTGAAGATGACCCACCCAAGAATGGCCAACCTAAGATTTAGGACAATGAAACCCCCCTCCTTGGTAAAGTCCAAATGAACAAATGAACCCCCCAAAATCAGGGACACCATTCCTTCTCAGCAATACTCACCCAATAGCCTTCCCTTTGAATCCTTACCTGCCCCTATTTCCACTATGTTCAAGAACTAACCTACATGGGCCCTGTTCAGAACAGATGACTCCAGACCCCAAGATGTTCTACTGATTTAGCCCTAAATCAGTGCTGGACCTGTAGCACTCTCACCCAATTTATCTAGCTGAAACTCTCAGCTAATTTATATCACTAGAACTAATTCTGGCATTCACTATCCAGCTCTTCTATACACAGATCAAGTCTGCCAGTCCATGCTGAGGATACCCTTGGGCCAGGTGACTGGCAGTGATTAGTGACTTCATCCCTGATGACTTCACCTTCCCTGTGATGTGAGCGTGCAAATGGGTATTGGTTAGCAACATTTTTTTTTCATTCACTCATTCAACAAATGTTTATTAAGCACTTACCATATGTCACATGTACTGAGCTAGGTACTTGAGATATAATAGTGAATAAAATAAATAAGATGCCCACATTCATGGAGCCACAAATTAAAAACAGATCTAGGGGGCACCTGAGTAGCTCAGTTGGTTAAGTGTCCAACTTCAGCTCAGGTCATGATCTCACAGCTCGTGGATTTGAGCCCCACGTTGGACTCTGTGCTGACAGCTCGGAGCCTGGAGCCTGCTTCAGATTCTGTGTCTCCCTCTCTCTCTCTGTTCCTCCCCCACTCAAGCTCTCTCTCTCTCTCAAAAATAAATAAAAATTTAAAAAATTAAAAAAAAAAAAAACAACAGATCTAGGACTTTAAGCTTCCAGCTTTCATTTCATTCACATGGCTCAAAGGCTCCACCCTCTGAGGTACTAGATCTGACAGAGATTTTCCCTCAAGTACAAATAACTCAAGATAACAGCCGTTACAGGAAAAAGTCCTATATAACATTTTTTTCAAGGCACATGACTATTTGGAAGAAAAAAATTCTCAAAAGTTAAACATCACTAACATGTTCAGATAGTCACAGGACAGTCACTGAATGTTATGCCATGTGTCTAAAAACAAAGGGCGGGAAGGAGTTGAAACCTGTGTGTGCTGGGCTCAAGGGGGTGTTCCAGTAAGAAGTGACATCCTGGAAAGTAGATTTGCTCCTCTAAGTCAGTTCAGAATACAGAAGCCTCTGAAAAGCCCTTATTTTACAGCTCTTGGATACCCACTTCTGCCCATCTCTGCTCTCAACCTATACTATGTTTAACCTGAATCAGGAGATTCTTATTAGATGACATTCTAGTCAATACCAGAGGACAACAAAGCACAAGAGAAAATCTGGCAAGATATTCTTTCCTGTTATTTTTTTTTTTTTAATGTTTATTTATTTTGAGAGAGAGAGAAAGAAGAGCATAAGCAGGGGAAGGGGAGGGAGAAAGAGAATCCCAAGCAGGCTCCACACTGTCAGCGCGGAGTCCAACCTGGGGCTCAAACTCAGGAACCGTGAGATCATGTATGACCTGAGCCAAAATCAAGAGTCAGATGCTTAACCAACTGAACCACTCAGGTACTCCTTTCCCTGTTATTTTCTAGGACCTGCCTATCAATAGATTTTATTCAACCAGCCAAGAAAGCTACTACCTGTATGTCTTAGTAATCTACCAGAAAACAAGTTAGAGATTGTTTTCCTTTTTGTTCCCCTGAAAAGTAGCTAAGAAAATGGTAATAAAGTTCATATGGATTACTCTCTAGAGCAGCTACATTTATAGGACACATCTTGAATCTGAACAGCTAAGTATAATTTCCAGCTAGATTACAATAGGAAATACCAGTGAAGTTCTAATACAGGAAGCCTATATAGCCAATGGGCTCTAAGGAAATTTCTGGACCCAGGCACAGAGAGTAGAGCACCACAAGAGAAGCCAAACCTTTACCAGTCATAGGCATGTCCTTGGAATGTGCTTGTCTTCTCCCTTCCCAATCTTTCCCCAGCAGGCAAAATGAAGATAATGCCCAAAATCCCCCAGCACTTCCCCTACTGATGAAGAGATCTTTGCTGGGAGTTTTGCCTCAGGGTCGTTCAGAGGTTTAAGAGATCACAGAAGGAAAAGGCCATGTACGCCCCTAAAAGAGAACCTCCTCGCCACCTCCAGCCACCCGAGAAATATAGTGTGTTCACTTCAGAGCAAGTTGGGTAGATCGTCGCGCAAAGTTTCTCCCCGAGACTTTCATTTACTGGGCTGCAGTCCCTCTGCATTTCAACTCCTCAGCAAAAGCTCTCGGGCCACAGGCCTCTAGGCTGCCCGCACCCGGTTCAGACCAAAGGGCCTCTGGGACCTACAGGAGTGTCCCGTCAGACATCAAGCAAGCGCAGGGGACGGCTTCACGCTCCAACAGGTCGCCCAGCCCGCTGTCCGCAAGGGAGAGGGGGCAGTCCCGCAGGCCCCGGAGCCAGCGGCGGCCACCTCATCAAAGGCCAGCCCCGCGGCGCCGTCAGGGGCGCAGGCCACGCCCCCGCGCAGTCGGCGCGCCGGCCTCAGCCAGCAGGCGCGGCCCCGACGCTGCGCTTCCGCAGGCCGCGGGGCCCGCCACCGCCGCCCCCGCCCCCGCCCCCGCCGCCGGCCCCGCCTCTCGTCAGCCCCAGTTCGACACGAACGCTAGGGCCTCGCGCCCCGCGCCGGCAGAATTCCGGGTGGCCGCCACTCAGGGCAGGCTGGGAGGGCCGGGCAGGGGCCGTGGGGCCGAGGTAGTCCCTCGGCTCCCGCGGGCCGGGCCTGGGCCGCCGACCAAGCAGGGCCGCCTCCAGACACCCGCCGGCCGGGGTCCCAGCGCCCTGCGCCGCGGAGGCCGACCCTTCCGCCTTCTCGCCGAACCCCTCCCTCCCGCTCATTCCCCTCGGTGCTCACCTCCCGACTCCGCTCCCCGCAGCCTGTGCTTCAGCTCCAGCTCGGATTCGGGGCCGCGGACCAGAGAGACTCCCTCACAGCTGCGCTCCGCAGCGCAACCGAACTGCGGGCCCCGCCCTCGCGGCGTCCCGACCAACAGATGGGCGGTGCCGCACTGCCGTTGGGTTTCCATTGGATAAGGCGGTCACGATGGGCGGTGCCCTGGGGAGACGGTCGCTCGCAGGCAGTCTTCAACACGGTCTCCTCCTCTTCACCGTGTCCGGCCGAGACCTCTTGGAGGCTTCGGTGTGTTGGATCTCAACTGGGGGTGGTCTCTCTGTCCACCCCTCCGTCCAGTCCAGGTGCCTCCGATGATTCTGCTAGGCGAAAGGCCGGCCTTCCCTCTCTTCTTGAAGGCGCCATGACAGTTCTAGTCCGACTAAGAGACAAAAGGAGAGAGAGACGTAGCCTCAATCTGAGAGGAGCGCCCACCCACTTTCATTATTTGGGGGTGAGACTGCGCAGGACATCAGTTCTTCAGAAAGCGTAAAAAATTCCCTGAACACATTCTAAAAATTAATAGTTAACGTTTCGTGATTGCATAGCACTGGTATTTGCCCAAACTTTGCAAGAGGTTTTCACAGATAACTCCTTTGATCCTCCTAAGAAATTGAAATTACTAATGTCAATGCTAGATGACAAAAAAAACAAAAAAACAAAAAAAACAAAAACAAAAAAACCTGAATCAGAGGCATAAACTATTCATTAAAAGTTCAGAAGGGCCAGATCTAGCATCCCTAAACAGGAAGATTTATCAAAGACTTACTTGAAAAGATGTTTGGAAAGAATTTGGATTGACTTCAAGGAAGTGGAAAGAAAAGAGGATAGATTCTGGGTGAACGCATTGATCTTCGAAAACTAAACGCTGAATCTGAGCGGTAAGAAGTTAACTCTGCCATTGTACGTACAATATGAAGGGAGGAAGATGAATTAATCATCAGAACTTGGGAATGTCATAATCCTGAAATTTCACTGTCCTTAAAGGGAATCTCTAATCTTAATACAAAGAAGAATACTGTATATGGCAAAAGCCTCATTTTCTCATCTCTTCATCTCAAAATACTTTTTTTTTTTTTTTACGTTTATTTATTTTTGAGAGAGAGAAAGAGAGCATGACAGGGCGAGTGGCAGAGAGAGGGAGACGGAAGCCAGCTCCAGGCTCTGAGCTGTCAGCACAGAGCCTGTTGTTGGGCTCGAACTCACAACTGTGAGATCATGACCTGAGCTGAAGACAAGCGCTTAACCGACTGAGGCACCCAGGCGCCCCTCAAGATAACTTATTTTTAAAACCAATCTTTCATCCTTCTTTGTTTTTTGTTTGTTTGTTTGTTTGTTTTTAGCTTTGAGAGGGCTCACACACTCTCAGAAATCTGAGGAAAGTTATGAATCTTGGTTATTTAAAAAATTCTTTTGTCCACCAAATTTAGCATATAATTTCAGAAGAATTGAGGTTAAAATTTTTTGTTCTGATCTTCAGAGGAAAGATGTACCCCCTCCTGTCCAGGTTAACCTTTTTTCCTTGGGGGTTCAGAATCAATTGGAGCACCCGGTCCATTATAAACTTTCATTAAATATTGGTTGATATTATCATTATAGTTTACCATTCTCTTCTGTCTGATCCTTACCATTATCACCTTTGCTTTTCAACTAGCTCTTTCTTTCAAATATGCATAGAGAACCCATTGGCCTCCTCTGGCTTTTATTTTTAACTTTTCATGTTTGAAATGCTCAAATACTGCATTTTGCAACCTCATTTATTTTTTTTTTCTGCTTTAAAAAAATAAACGTATTTAGCATAACAATGTTTATCTAATAGCTTCTATGTGCTATGGTCCACTGTTTGAATTGCCTTAGGCATATTAACTCATTTAATCCTCACAAGAATCCTATGAAATATTGTGAATTAATCGCTATAGAATGTGAAAATCTCGGGGCGCCTGGGTGGCTCATTTGGTTAAGCGTCTGACTTCGGCTCAGGTCATGATCTCACAGTTTGTGAGTTCGAGACCCGCATCGGGCTCTGTGCTGACAGCTCGGAGCCTGGAGCCTGCTTAGATTCTGTGTTTCCCTCTCTCTCTGACCCTCCCCTCGTTCATGCTCTGTCTCTGTCTCAAAAATAAATAAAAATTAAAAAAAAAAAAAGAATGTGGAAATCTCTCCTAATCTTACTTCAATAAAATAATTAAGACTTTGATGTATATTTCTCCATTTTTTTCTATGCATATATTAATATATGAGTATGTAATTTAAAATGAAAGCAAGCCGATACTTCACAACCTTTTTCAATTTACTTTGTTACTTTTTTCCATAGCTTATACAGCACTGCTTTAATTTTTTAACCACTATAGAGTATTCCATTATCCAACATTTAATTAATAACTACCAGGAGGCATCAGGATTATTTCCAACATTATTATAAACAAAGCTATAATAAAATCCTGTTGCACACATCTTTGGCTATTTGTGAAAAATACTTTTATACATTCTTAAAAGTGGAATTGCTAAGTCAAGGGCTAAAACCATTTTAACTTGAATAGGTATTGCCAAGTTACTCTTCAAAAATATATCAAATAACAATACTATCAAGAGTATGTTAGGGTTAAAAATAAAAAAGGTATGTTAGGTTTCTGCTTCCCAACAGTCTTACTAACACTGGATATTATCAATCTTTTCAACATTGGTGATACATTAAGAAAAAAAAAGATATTTTAATTTGCATTTAGTTAGGAGTAAAGTTAAGACTTTTTAAGAGCAATTGTAGGTTTACAACAAAATTTAGAAAAAGGTACAGAGGGGCGCCTGGGTGGCGCAGTCGGTTAAGCGTCCGACTTCAGCCAGGTCACGATCTCGCGGTCCGTGAGTTCGAGCCCCGCGTCAGGCTCTGGGCTGATGGCTCGGAGCCTGGAGCCTGTTTCCGATTCTGTGTCTCCCTCTCTCTCTGCCCCTCCCCCGTTCATGCTCTGTCTCTCTCTGTCCCAAAAATAAATAAAAAAACGTTGAAAAAAAAAAAATTTAAAAAAAAAAAAAAAAGAAAAAGGTACAGAGATTTCCCATATTATTTACTGCACCCCATATGCATAGCCTCTCCCCCATTATCAACATCACTCACCAGAACTGTATACATTTTATTAAGGATGAGCGTAGAGTGCTCTATCATAATCACCCCAAATCCATAGTTTACCTTAAGGTTTGCTCTTGGTATTTTACATTCTGTAGGTTTGGATAGTCATATAATGGCATATATCATATAGAGCATTATACAGAGCATACCCTGAAAATCCTCTGTGCTCTGCCTTCCCATCCCAAGCAACCATAATATCGTCTCCATAATTTTGCCTTTTCCAGAATGTCATGTAGGTGGAATCCTATAGTATGCAGCCTTTTTAGATTGGCTACTTTAACTTAATGATACATGCATTTAAGAATTCTTCGTATGTTTTCATGACTTGATAGCTCGTTTCTTCTTAGTGCTGAATAATAGGCCATGGTCTAGATGTACCACAGTTCATTTTATCTGTTCACCTACCAAAGGACATCTTGGTTGCTTCTAACTTTTGGCAATTATGAATAAAGCTCCCATAAATATCTGTGTGCAAATTTTTGTGTGGATGTAAGTTTTCAACTCCTTTGGATAAATACCAAGGAGTGAAATTTCTGGATTGTTAAGATTATTTTAGTTTTATAAGAAACTACCTGGCTGAGGGTGCCTGGTTGGCTCTGTTGGTTAAGCATCCGACTGTTGGTTTTGGCTCAGGTCATATGGATCCTTTCTTCCAAGCTTGGCATTTACATTTCTTTAGGACCTCAAATTAAGGACCTCAAAACTAAGCCTAGATTTCTTGATAATTGTGAATTATCTGAGGTACTTTAAAACATACACATTCCCAGGACCTTCCCTGAATCAACTGGATCCAAATTTGGGGGGAGGAGGAGAATTTGGATATCTGTATGTTTAAGAATCTTCCCAGGTGATTCTGATGCAAGTACCCTGGCCTGTCATTAGGCTGAAGGGTAAAAACTATCACCATAGCTCAAACCTTATCCCTGTCTAGGAATAATTCCTTGGGTCATTGCCTCATAACTTAGGCCTCTGAGCTAATTAAATAGGAATTATTATTTAACTCTACCTCTATGTCATGTCATAGGAAATTGAATCAACTTCTAAGATAAACATAATGGATTAAGTAGGGGCACTGGGGAATAAAAAAACCAGACATCCCATGTAAATTAATAATTCACCTGAGATTATTTGATTTCCACAATGGTATTCAATTATGCTCAAATCAAATTCATCTGTCATATATTTTGCTCCATGTTTTACTGACCTAAAGGTAATTATCTGCCTTATCTCCCAGGAATGTTGTGAGTTTAAAATAATTATCAAGGGGCACCTGGGTGGCTTGGTCAGTTAAGCGTTGGACTCTTGATTTTGGCTCAGGTCATGATCTCATGGCTCCCGAGTTCAAGCCCCAAATTGGGCTCTGCCTGCTTGGGATTCTGCCTCTGTCTCTCTCTCTGCCCCTCCCACTCACTCTTACAAAATAAATAAAATTTGAAAATAAAATAATTATCAAGTCATTCCATAGCTTTTTCTGGGCTAAAACCCTAATGTAACCTTTTCTGTTTTGTTTTGTTTTGTTTTATCTTTGTTGTAGTAATAAAGACAACTCTCCTAAATGTAAACTTATTTCCTGATAAAATATAGATTCAGACTATAAGGAAAGGACTTGACATCCCTTTTAGCGCTGGTAGTTTAAGACTCCATTATTTTATAGCTTATAGTTGTACTGCCAGGCTTGAATCTGAGAATAAAATTCAATTTAATTAAATATTTATTTAGTGCTTACTATGTGCCAGGCACCATGCTAGGCAGTAGGATAACAAATGAATAAGACAAAGTTCCAGTCTTCAAAGAGCTCCTATTTATTTGGAAAGATATCTGTATAAACAAAAACGTTCACAACACTTAACCAGAGCAACGACAGAAATGTGTATAAAGTTCCACAGGCTGAAGAGAGAAGGACATGACTGACTCCATGGAAGAAAAATACCTAGGAAGATGTGGCAGGCTGAGTAAATAGCCCCCAAAGATATCCACATCCTAATCCCTGGAATTTTCAAATGTTACCTCATATAGCAAAAGGGACTTTGCAGATGTGATTACGGATTTTGAGATGGGAAAATTATCCTGGATTATCAGGATAGGTACTAAATAATCACAAGTGCTCATAAAAGAGGGAGGCAGAAGGAGATGTGACTACAGAACTGAAAGAAATGTAACCACAGAAGCAAGATGTTGGAGTGACACTAAAGAACACAGGCAGCCTCCTGAAGCTAGAAAAGGCAAGGAAATGGATTCTTCCTTAGAGTCCCCCGAAGGAACCAGGATTACTGATAGCTTAACTTTAAACGAGTGAAACTGATTTCAGGTATCTGGTCTCCAGAACTGTAAGTAAATTAATTTGTGGTGTTTTAAGTCACCAAGTTTGTGGTAATTTGTTAAGGCAGTCATAGGAAACTAATATAAGGTTTCCCAGAAAATAAGACTAATACCTGTCTGACCTGGGTTTTAAAGAAGGAACAGGAGGGGCACCTGGGTGGCTCAGTTGGTTGAGCATCCATCCGACTTAGGCTCAGGTCATGATCTCACAGCTTGCAGGTTTGAGCCCTGCATCAGGCTCTGGGCTGACCGCTTGCTCAGAACCTGGAGCCTGCTTCAGATTCTGTGTCTCCTCTGTCTGCCCCTCTGCGGCTCACGCTTTGTCTCACTCTGTTTCTCAAGAATAAATAAATGTAAAAAAAAAAAAAAGGAATAGGAGTTGAACTTGCAGTTAAAGGAGGGAAGAATAGTCTAGAGAAGACTGAACTCTCCCTTTCTCTGACTCTCCAGACTCAGAAGATATGAATTAGACCATAAAACCTATGATTTTCCATTCCAAGTTTTGTGACATCTGCCTCACATTTTAGCAGTTATGAGTTGAAGATTTCCAATGTAAGTGTTATTTTTTTTTCCCCTTTACCTCACCTCTGGCTTTTCACTTTGAAATTTGACCTTTGTTTTTACAAAGTTTCTTACATCTGGGAAAGAAGAAAAATCTCTCCAGGGAGAACATTCTTAAGAAAGTAAATGAGAAAACTAGAGAGAGAATCTGATAAGGACACTTGTTTATTATTGGAGCACACTTGGAACAGAGAATGACGAAACCTTCTCCAAAAGCAAGTAAAGGAACTCCTGGCTTGATTTGCTTGGGACTAAAAGAAATAAAATCGTGAAAATAAAAAGTAAGAGCTCTAGGGGTGCCTGGGTGGCTCAGTCAGGTAAGCGTCCAACTCTTAATTTTGACTCAGGTCATGGTCTCATGACAGTGACATGGAGCCCAGCATCAGGGTCTGTGCTGGGCATGGAGCTTGCTTATGATTCTCTCTTTATCTCTCTCTCTCTTTCTTGTGCTATAAATAAATAAATAAATAAATAAATAAACAAACAAACAAATAAATAAAATATTTTAAAAATAAGAGCTCTAAACCAGGTATAACTGAAGACAGAATAAGTTAATTCACTCAGAATATAGTACAAAGACAGATATAGTTAAAAAGAGGGAGGCTGGATTGAAAGCCCCAACATGTATGATGAGAGTTCTAGAAAAATATAGAAAAATATGAGATTGATGGTTAAACAGTGTTTGAAAACATAAGAATTTTTTTTAATGTTTATTTATTTTTGAGAGAGACAGCATGAGCAGGAGAGGGGCAGAAAAAGAGGAAGACAGAGAATCTGAAGCAGGTTCCAAGCTATCAGCTCAGAGCCCAACATGGGGCTCAAATCCATGAACCATGAGATCATGACCTGAGCCCAAGTCAGACACTTAACCAACTGAGCCACCCAGGTGCCCCTGAAAATTTATGTTTTTATTCATTTTTGAGACAGAGAGAGACAGAGCATGCGCAGGGGAGAGGCAGAGAGAGAGGGAGACACAGAATCCGAAGCAGGCTCCAGGCTCTGAGCTGTCAGCACAGAGCCCGACGCAGGGCTCGAACTCACAGACTGTGAGATCATGACCTGAGCCGAAGTTGGACGCTCAACTGACTAAGCCACCCAGGTGCCCCTTTTATTAATTTTTTTGAACGTTTATTTATTTATTTATTTTTGAGAGACAGAGCACGAGTGGGGAGAAGCAGAGAGAGAGAGAGAGAGAGAATCTGAAGCAGGCTCTAGGCTCTGAGCTGTCAGCACAGAGCCCAACACAGGGCTGGAACCCACAAACTGTGAGATCATGACCTGAGCCGATATTGGACGCTCAACAAACTGAGCCACCCAGGTGCTCCAGAAAACATAAAAATTTTTAAGTTTTGATGAAAGACATTCATCCTCAAATTAAAAAAAAAAAAAAAAAAAAAAACAGGGGCACCTGGGTGGCAAAGTCGGTTAAGCATCTGACTTTAGCTGGGGTCATGATCTCACAGTCTGTGAGTTTGAACCCCGCGTCGTTGGGCTCTGTGCTGACATCTCAGAGCCTGGAGTCTGTTTGGGATTCTGTGTCTCCCTCTCTCTCTGCCCCTCCCCTGCTCATGCTCTGTCTCTCTCTCTCTGTCTCAAAAATAAATAAAAGTATTTTTAAAAAATTAAAAAAAAAACAAAAAACAAAACAAAAAAACAAGCTTTTAGTGGCTCCTGGGTGCTCAGTTGGTTAAGTGTCTGACTCTTGATTTCTGCTCAGGTTGTAGTATCACAGTTTGTGAGTTCGAGCCCTGTGTAGGGCTATGTGCTAAGAGTGCAGAGCCTACTTGGGATTCTGTCTCTCTCTTCCCCTCATCTGGCTCTGTGTACGTGCCCCCCCACTCACTCTTTCTCAAAATAAACTCTAAAAGAAAACAAAAAAACTCAAGCTTGGGATGCCTGGGTGGTTCAGTTGGTTAAACGTCGGACTTGGGCTCAGGCAATGATCTCACAGTTTGTGAGTTTGAGCCCCTCATCAGGTTCTGTGCTGAAAGCTCAGAGCCTGGAGCCTGCTTCAGATTCTCTGTCTCCCTCTCTCTCTGCTCCTCCCCACTCACGTCTGTCTCTCTCTCTCTCCTTCAAAAATAAACATAAAAAAAAAAAAGAGTCAGATGCTTAAAAAAAAAAAAAGCTTTTAGTACAAATAAAATAAACACATGTGGAGACATATCAGAGGGATATTTACAAAATATCAAGGATACAGAGAAAAATGTAAAAGCTATTAGAAATATGAGAAAGAAACAGATTACCTACAGAACAACAGTAAGACTGATAAAACACTTCCCTGTAAACCTAGAATTTTATCTCCAGCCAAATTGTCATTAAAGAGTGAAGGCAAAATACATTTTGATATGCCAGAAACAGTTAACAGTTAAGGGATTAAAAGAAACCCACACACACAATCTCACTGAAAGACCTATTTATAAACATGGCCGTGATGGTAGAAGAGGAACCAAATTTACCACTGCCTTAGCGATCTAGAACACTGGATCAAATATATAAAGCAACAGTTTTCAGATATTGGATAACAGGCAGCACAGGATAATAGCCCCTGAGAGAAGGGAAACAAATTAAGTAAATCCTATGAGTACCCCCAGCTTATTACCTAGAAAGAGTTTTCAGGCCACATTGTGGAGAGAGGAAACCCACACAGAGCCTAACAATCTCATTGCATTGAGAAGACAGAGTTGAGAGTTCAGGGAGGCCAAGGTGGTTAACATTTCCAGGGCAGAGAGCCAGAAAGGATGGAGTTACACAGAGAAATAACTACGGAGCTTTGTAGAAGAATCCTCTCAAGATTTTGTCTGTGAACTGAGCTAAACATACAGATGAGGAAACTCTCGGGGTTGAGGAAACAACCATGTGGGAGGAGTAGGCAGACCAGTGGAAAGAAAGCCATTTTGGTGGACATGGTAGGATTCCAGCTGGCAGGTTTCCTATTACTGCTGTCTGTCCCTAGCAGACTGTAGAGCCGAGGGATTACAAATGTGAGGTCATTCATTTCTTTGCATGTGAGCCTCAGTTAAGAATGTTTGCCCCCATGGTGACTGCAAGAAGCAGCAGGGTTTTTCTAAGTAACATTGTGGTTTTCACGTGCCAATTTGTCAGACTCAACTTGTGTCCTCCATTCTCAATAGCCAATATAGCTAAGGAGATCTTTTACTAAAGGATTTTGAGGAATCCCTAAGGAATGGGTAAGTGTGCCACAGATCTTCTCTGGAAATTACTTTTGCCAGCTGTCCCTGCTCCCAGCCACTGCTGCTCTTGAACTTTGCCACCACCTCCTTTGGGTTCTCCACGTGGTTCCACCCACTGGACCGAAGATCTCTTCACTTTATTCCCTAAAGTTTAGCTCAGTCCAAACTACGTAACAAGACACAGAGTCAGACATTAGAAACAAAGAGGAGCCCTCAGCTGCCACTAGAAGTGGCTGTTCTTCAGATTCCTGATAAGACAGAGCCAGCTCAGCTGGCCCATTTCCCCTTGCAGTTATCTCCAGGCTATGCCACTTCCTAGAATCCTAATGCCAGCAACAGGGATGGGTCCAAAGAGAATCATTCTTTTCCACTTTAAGGCCTGCATATTTCCACTCTAGAATATTTGACTGAGGGACTATCCTTTTCCTTAGGGGGAAAAAGCTCAATGCTGGCCTGCTTAACACAATTCCAGGAGTCACTGACATTTTCCAGACTTTGGATAATCTGGATATATATAATTTTTTGATATGCCAGTGGTTCAGGCCAGCCTGTCCTCTTATATGAGGTGCAGAGGTAAGATTTGTACACTCCTCAGAGTGGCTCTAGTTTTGTGATCATCTATGAGCAAACAGTTGGACAAAAACATGCATAGGTCTCCAAAGAACAAGTAAGGATTTTAAGAGACATTCCAGTCCATATTCTTATTTAGGGGAAAAATAATCTCTTTTTCTCTGTAAGGGCATAGTCCTGCAAAACATTTTATATTACTAATAAATAAATTAACTCCAGCATCTCAGTCTGAAACATCTGAATTTTGGTTAATGTCATTTCAGGATTTTCTTTAGGATAAGGTATTTCCTTTATGCATGTGTAGAGGGCTCATTGTGGTGATTTCCCTGAGTAAAGGTAGACAGCTGCAAGATGAACTTATGTCTGGCCTTCTAGAAATATAAGACTCCAACTTAAAATATAACACTTCTTTGACATTAAAAAATGCATTTATTGGGCAGCTTTTTATTTTTTATTTTAGAGAGAGACAGTGCAAGCAAGGGAAAGGGAGAGAGAAAGAGAGAGAGAAAGAGAGAGAGATAATCTTAAGTAGGCTCCATGCTGAGCATGAGCTGGATCCCACAACCCTTGGATCATGACCTGAGCCGAAATCAGAGTTGTCCCCTCAACTGACTGAGCCACTCACACACCCCATTGGGCACCTTTTAAAACAATACAAAGAGGACTATGGGTTGGCCCAGAACCTCAGAAATGGACTCTTTCCCCTCTTTTTTCTAATAACTTCAAAATATCTTCATTCCTTCTTTCATAGCTCTAAATCTTGGCCCACACTTTTTTTTTTTTTCCTTCCCTTGGATCATTCTTCTAGCTTTAATCACACATGGGAAAGAATGTATCAAAACTTCCGAGGGGCACCTGGGTGGCTCAGTTGGTTAAGTGTCTGACTTTGGCTCAGGTCCTGGTCTCATGGTTCATGGGTTTGAGCCCCACATCAGGCTCTGTGCTGCCAGCTCAGAGCCTGGAGCCTGCTTCAGATTCTGTGTCTCCCTCTCTGCCCCTCCCCCACTCACACTCTGTCTCTCTCTCTCAAAAATAAATAAAAACATTTAAAAGTTAAAAAAAAAACCCAAACCTGCTGAGCTTCCGGGATGACTGGCTGGCTCAGCTGGTATAGCATGCAACTCTTGATCTTGGGTTTGCAAGCCCCACGTTCGTTGTGGAGATGACTTAAAAATAAAATCCTTCATCAAAACTGCTGAGCTTCTAAAGACAGTATCTTATGAATAGTAAAATATAATCAGAAACAGGATTTGAAGGAAGTACATAAAGAGTCAGAGTTAGGAGCTCCTGGGAAGGGCAGGGAAGCCCGGGAAGACCTACTTCCCAACTTCTCACCCTTCTCTCATTCTCTCATTTAACATCCTCCATATGCAGGTTGAGTTTCTCAGCCTGTGGTCTGCTACCCTCTGGGGGTCTTGTATTTCCAAGGCACTACGCATTTTTAAATCTTTGAGCATTTTAAAGCTTTGTGCTTTTAGTTTTATAATATAAGCACGTTAAACCTATTTGGGATTATCTGGATTAACATTTTATATTTTGAGTGATCGTGAGTTTATGTTTAACAATTGAACTGGTGTCACATTATACTCTGAAGTTAGCCTTTTAATTTTAAGGCAACGTTGCCTGGCCTTGGACAAGGGAGGGCAGGGGTGGTCCCTTGAATCCCTTGGGACCTGCAGAAGTATGTCTCAGTGGTTCACAATTTCTCATGTTTGAAAAACACTGGCTTAAACCACCTTCTCCTCTTCTTTCTCTCCTGAGAGGTAACTGGAAAGAGGCTGAGAGGCTAAAAGAAACAAAAACTTTAAAAAATGACTAGTATTTGTTTATCTTCAATGCTTGACCAATTTGAGAGATAATACAAGGAATCTAGTGATTTTTTAAATAAAGCAAAGGTGGGGCATCTGGCTGGCCCAGTCAGAAGAGCCTGTGACTCTTGATCTTGGGGTCATGGGTTCAAGCCCCTAGAGGTTACTAAAATAAACTTAAAAAAAAAAAAAGCAAAGATGATACTGGGACATATAATAGTGAATATGTTTAGGAATTACCAAATGCTTAGAGTTTTTTTCTATCCACAGCAAATCAATCCCATGCCTTTATCCCTTGTTGTTGAATAAACTTGGTATATATTTTAGAGACAGTTTTTATCATTCAGGCCAGCCATTAAAGTACATCTTCAGCTCTTCTGTTATTATGTTTGATTAGTCACATTTCTTTCTTTTTTTGATTTTTTTTTAAACATTTATTTTCAAGAGACAGAGTGCTGGTGGGGGAGGGGCAGAGAGAGAGGGAAACACAGAATCCAAAGCAGGCTCCAGGCTTGCAGTTGTCAGTGCAGAGCCCGAAGCGGGGCTCCAACTCACTAACCGTGAGATCATGACCTGAGCTGAGGTCTGACGCTTAACTGACTGAGCCACCCAGGCGCCCCGATTAGTCACATTTCTGAAGCTCATAGGTTAGAGACTCAGGAAGATCAATCTACTAATATAACATTTTGGTGGATTTTTTAGTTAAAACCATTTTTTCCTCTCCCTATTAGAGCACAAAATCTTTGTGTCTTTCTTAGTGTACTTTAGTGGTTTGGGGGGATATGGGGATGGAGTAGGGAGAGGATGATCTTCATATTGTTTTCCCAGGTCTTTCCATGAGACCCTTTACGATCTCCATTTCCCCTAAGACACCACCACCTTCCCAGTACCTTGATTTTTCCTTCAGTCATATTTTTTCCACTTTTTTCCTTGTCTGTTATTCATTTTGTTTCAGATCATTTTTAATCTAAATAAAAAATAATTTCAAATAACTTAATGTCATTTCCATCCCATATTTAGCATGTGTATATGGATACTTAATAAATGTAGTCTGTGGTTGAATAATACAGCATTTATGCAAACTCAGCACTTTGTATTCAGCTCCTCTTATCCTTAAAGCAATCTGAAAAAGTAGATATTGTATGTTTTCCTTGAAGAACTGAGCCTGAGAGAGAATAACAACTTGTGAAAAGACCACACAGGTTAATATATTTCAAAACTCATTTTTCCCCCCACAATGTCACATTCCATTCGTAGGGGGGGAAAAAGAGGCTGAGCAATTTCGTGTTCCTGTTACACTGCCTTGTACAGAGATCTCATTAGGTTCACTATGACCTATGGGCCTAGTTAACATCCTCTACCCTCATAGTCCAACTTCAATGTTTTCAATGTTTAGATATCTAGTTGTCCCCTTAAACTGAACCCACCATTTTCTCCCCAAACTAGCACCCACCCACCCATGCCACACCATTTTCTATTAATGGCTCCACCAATTTTTGTCATTCAGGGTCGAAACCTTGGTGTTATTCAACAAAAATATTGAACAAATACAAGAATTGTGCTAGGGATGCTGGGGTATACAACGGTTAGGTTTGATGGGGTTTCTGCCTTCATAAAGGCTTCAGGAAAGACAAATGGGGAACCCACGCTAGTATATGGATATTAGAGAAGACGTCTTGGAGGAGGATGAAGATGGGTGGGTGCGGAGGTGTGTTTCATAGGTAAAGGCATAGGAGGAGAAAGCATGGCTTTGGAGGAACACAAAGATGTACTACTGAGGCTTTGAGCAGTAGTGGAAATGGAGAGAAAGTGGGACAGATACGCTAGTTCAAGCATGAAGGGTCTGGTAAACTATGTTAAGGAATTTGGACTATCTGAAGAGCAGAAAGAAGCATAATTAGTTTTGTATTTTAAAAGAACCAATCTGCTCATAGTTTGGCCAATTTCCCCTTTCTCTTCCATCCTCTGAACCCAATCTATTAATAAATCCTGATTTCTTATTGTCTCATTTGTTCATCTCTATTACCACTGCCACCACCTTAGTTCCAGCCCTTCTCATCTCATCCTTAGATTAAGAGCCCTTTAACCAGTTAGTCTCCAGACTTTCTTCCTCCAATCCACACTGCACACAAAGACTACACCAAAAGTCCTAAAATGCTATGCCAGAATAGCAGTAAAGCCCAAATCACCCATCTTGGCGCTTACGACCATCTCTACTCTATGTAACATTACTGCTTAAAACCCCTTTCCAAAGAGACCAGTCAGCTTCCTCAAAAATCCTCCCAAATGCAGTTTACATTCTTTTCTCACCCCTGCAATCTTGTAACATTATTCTCTTCTCCCCCGCATAATGCACTCCTGGGGCATCCTGAGGACGTCAAGCAACAGCTCGGTCTCCTCTCCTTCGGTTTCTTCTCACCCTGCAGAGACTGTGCCAAACATTTCTGCATTGTATTAACTCGAATGGTGTTACAAATCGAGGTTTTCATTGTCTTTTGTCACAAAAGACTCTCATAAGGCCGGGTCAGGTACTTCAAGCGCTCAGAGCAAATGCTAGTAAACTTTAATTGAGCCCAATCCGGCGGGTTTGCGGAGTCTGAGCCCGCGATGGGGAGAGGGGGCTGACACACTGGAGGATGGATCCGGAGCGCCGGGTCCGACACAAAAGAGCTTCAGACAAACACGCGACAGGCCAGGGTAGGGCAGCGAAGGTGGGGCGGGGATAGCGGGAGACAGCAGGGGACAGCTCCGGGGGGCCAAACTCCGGCGAAACCACGGGTGGCAGGCTGAACCACCGTTGGTAGGCGTGACCGCGCCAGTCTCGCGGGAGCGGCCGTTGGGCGGGCCGTTGTCCCCGCGGGCGGGGCGAGTTGCTAAGGAAATGACTTCCCGCAGCGCCGCGCCGTGCCGCGCCGCGCCGGCCGGGCGGGGTCTGGAGCGGCGCCGTTTCCGCTTCCGCTCCGTCTCTGCTCCCGTCCCGTTACCGCCTCCTGGCCGGCCTCGCGCCTTTCACCGGCACCTTGTGTCGGCCGTACTGCCGGGCCCGCTCCTGCCACGCGTGCCCCCGGGGCTCCGGCGCCGGCACGGGTCGCGTCCCGCTCGCCTGCTCCTGAGGCCGCTGGCCAGCAGCCGCCATGGGTGCCTACCTCTCCCAACCCAACACGGTGAAGTGCTCTGGGGACGGGGTCGGCGCCTCGCGCCTGCCGCTGCCCTACGGTTTCTCCGCCATGCAAGGCTGGCGCGTCTCCATGGAGGTGAGGCGGGAGAGGCCCAGAGGCGGGCCGCTGCAGGGCGGGAACCTGACGGAGAAAGGGAGCGGGGGGATGGGGTCATCCCCAGGGAAGGGTCCTTATCGGGAGCGTGCAGCTTTGGCTGCGGCGGCAGTTTGACGGGCGGCAGCGAGAGTGGGCCCGGGGCCGAGAGGGAACTGCCGGTGCTTGGGGACCGTGTGCCGGTGGCCAGTTTGGCGGCGAGAGCTCGGCCATGTGGGGAGAGGCACCTTCCGCCCACTGACCGCCCTCTCCTCGTGCCTTCGCGCCATCCTCTTCTGCCAGCCCAGCCCTTCAGGCTCATAAACGGTGTGAGGTGTAGTGTGGGAGTTAAGATGAAAAGAGGGACGATTTATTCATTTACTTTTGCGAGGACGAAGAGAATAGACGGGAATGACTACTCCCCCCCGCCTTAAATATGTGATGTGAGAGGCCTTTTTAGACGAGGAGTTTGACAGTGAAAGGAAGCCTAGGCAAGTAGTCTGTTTGAAATTCTCAACACCTAGTTACTTGGCTCTGGGCACCGAATGTTAATTTCAGAAGCTCGCCCTGACCCCTAAGAATTGTCACTCGTTTGTATTCTCTTCAGGGCCTTTTACGACCTTTGGAAAACTTGAGTTTTGTCATTCGGTATCACTACTTTTTTATTATGCTTGATATTTTTTTCCTCGGGATTTTTCTGAAACTTACTCTGTAATTGTCATTTGCCTGTGCTGATTGTAGTTTATAGTTTCCTTGATTTGTAATCATTTCATCATAATCTATAAAGAACTTTAACCTGTAAAGAACTGACTTTTCTTTTCTAGAAAATTTCTTCTGGATAAAAGGGAAAGGTGGAAAATTTCTGGATAAAAAGGAGTAATACTGGGCAAAATGGATGTGACACTACAAGGAGAACAGGAAAAACCATGGTAGAAAGGAAAGGTAGAAAGACATGTGTAAGACATGTCTTTGTGAAGAGTGTTGTGAGAGCTAGGCAGAAGGGCCAGGGAAATGTTCTAATTATTTCTGGGATTAAGGGTTTATCCACTTACTAGGTGGGCTTCAGTTTAACAGCCTAATAGTGTCTCCCTCGGGAATTTCTTCAAATCCCTCGCTCCTCCCTGTGGTTAGCTCTGGAATGACAGTATAAACTTAAATGGTTTGTTCTCAGACTCCACTTTCATACCCACAGCAGACTTTAAACAATTCTGTCAGTAGCTATAACATTTCAAGAAGGAAGGGGGTCCTATGGTTCAGCTCATCGAATTTGGCTCCCGCATTTTACAGCTCAGAAATTGAGGCCCAGAAAAGTTAGGACATTTATTTCTTGGTGGAAAGAATCTGGGATGAAACTGTTCAAGACACTTACTGGACACTGTTATCGTCTGTGTCAACCTGAAGCATAGCGTTCATATTCCAGTGTGGTGCTCAGCATTGAGCTTACTGGGTCCTTGGTAAATGTAATTGTCTGAGTGTTAGAAATATTTGGATATAGCTTCAAAAGGAAAACCTTAATGTAAGGTTGGGGTTTGGGTCAGTTGCTAGTCTGGAGGTCCCATTTCTATGGCATTTTCTGTTAATATTGTAAGATTTGAGGTGACTTTCTTATGTTACAGTGAAAAGGCTTTTCTGGCAGGTTTCTCAGTCCTTGTTTTTCACTCTCTTCTCCGCTGCAGTTTTTCTGTTTTGGGGGTACCCTTCTTTCTAGTTTTCTTTACAAACTGAGTTGTTTGGATGTTTAGTTTTCAAAGTTGTTTGCTCAGTGGTTCTGTGCCGTTTGTTTCTCTGCAGGGTATTTCCCTTTATTTTTGGTTTCTCTTCTGGTAATTAGAAAAGGACTTTTTTCATCACCAGCTGTTTGGTTTGTAGAGATCTTGTTAGACTATTCCTTAGATCCTAGTCTTCCTGAGAGGTAACCAGTTCGGGTTTTAAAATCTTCCTATTAAGCTATTTCTGAATTTACCTTTGAATGGTTAAATATACTTAACTAGACCCTCTTGAAGCCCTGCGTGGGGCTATATCAAGTAGTTTTCTGCTACATCAGTAGTTTTCCTTCTGACTTTGATTCCTTTCTGTCCAAAGTATAACATAGTTTCTTTGCTATGGCAAGAAAATAACTATGACTTGTAGCCTCTTAGTGAATCTTATCTTTTCAGAAAGTGTACACACCTGTTCCTCTTAAGCTTTAGGACTCAATTCCACCAGTTTATTAAGTATGTTGACCTTAATTGCTTGGTCCTAATGATTCCTTTGAGGTAAGTTTTTCATGCCAATACACATTACAAGAGGTTGCTCAAATCCTGATTGATGAATAGATTCAGTCTTAGTACTATTTTACCCCTTCTCTTGAGGCAAGGATGGCAACTATCAATAGCTGGCATTTTATACTTTCTGCCTCTCTCCAGCCCCTCTTGCTGTGGAACCAGGGTGTTTTGAGGAGGGGTAAACAAAATACCACAGTTGATGTTCCCTTCCCTTCTTCCTTCTCCATGGTTTGGAGGGATCCTCAAGCTGGTTGAGGTATGTATTTTGGGGGTTAAAAGGTAGGTTGTGGAAGGGTGCCTGAGAAATATATTTGGAAAGGCTCTGAGTTTTTGGTGGCTAATGAGAAATCAAATCTGAAAATAGTTTGAGTTGATGTAGTTTTAAGGGACATGGATACTTTTGGGTTGTGAGGTTCTCTGGAAGTGACAAAACTGCTTTCTATGGGGAGTTAAAATTTTTTCTTTTTAATTCTGTGAAATATATTTGCCTTTTTTAAAAGGCACTATCAATACCTAGGATACACTTTTGAGTAGACTAGCTGTTTATTGCCATATAGAAACTGGCTTATTAGTGGTCATACAGGGGTCACCTAGAATTGAATGTAGAGCATGTTAAGCAGAAAATTCTTAAGATACCTACATGACAGTTTCAATAATTGTATTAATGGGGCAAAATATAAAATGGGATACCACAAGAATGCTGTGGGGTTCCACTTAAGAGAGGGTATCTGAGGCTGAAGGACATGTATTGATTCTTAGATTAGTGCCTCATCTCTGTATCTTAAAGCACTTTTTATTTATTGAACCAGATTAGAATTCCTTTGTCTAGGATGCAGTTAAGCAACTTTTATAAAAGGGCATTTGATTAGCATGTTGTAACTATTCTTCACAATTCAGAGATAGTATGACATGAAATCAAATACATATCCACGCATATGGAGAAATTGTTTTCTACTATATGATTCCTTTATAAGTTCTTAAGCAACAGGAAGTTACAATCAGATTTTATTCCTCAAGATTTCAAGAATATTTTACATAAGTTATTTCTATCGCCCAATCACATAGCAGATGTTACTACTGCTTCTCCACCCTGATCTTCTATTGGGTTATCATCTTGGAATTGTACTTTGAGAGGTAAGGTAAGGAACTGTGCTTTGAATTCGAGTGTGGAAGTTTAATAGATCTGGTCAGTAGTTCTTGCCGTTGTGAGCTGTTATTAAAATTGTGCTGTCTGGAAGCATAAACCTTTAGAACTGAACTTGAAGCATCACTGATGTGTAATGACATGCTTTAAACGGAGTACTGATTTCAATGGAGTTTTTGGTTTCCCTTTAGATCCTGTTCAAAGATGCAGTCTATCAACTTTTAATCATATATAGTACTTGAAAATGTATATATGGGTGTCTGGGTGGCACAGTTGGTTAAGCATTCGACTTTGGCTTAGGTCATGATCTCACAGTGTGTGAGTTTGAGCCCCACATTGGGGCTCCACGCTGACAGTGTGGAGAATCCTGCTTGGGATTCTCTTTCCCTCTCTCTGCCCTTCCTCCACTTGCACACGCATGCTCTCTCAAAATAAATAAACTTTAAAAAATTATATGCAGATTGCTTTTTTAAGAATCTTATTGAGATGTAATTCACATGCCATATCCATTTAAAGTGTACATTTCAATGGTTAATATATTCAGAGTTGTACAACCATTACCACTGTCAATCTTAGAACAGTTTTATCACCCCAAGAAGAAACAATTTAACTATTACCAGTCACTCCGTATCTCCCTTCCTCTAATCCCTAGCAACTGCTAATTTACATGATATTCTATATATTTATCTATTTTTAACATTTCATATAAGTGGAATTATGCATATGTCTCCTTTTATGTCTGCCTTCTTTTACTAAACAATATTTCTAAGAGTCATCCATGTTGTATCATGAATCGGTACTTCATTCTTTTTACTGAATAATATTCCATTGTGTGGACATTTTGTTTATCCATTCATCAGTTGATGGATATTTGTATTTTCATATTTTGGCTATGATGAATAATGATGGTATGAACTTACATTTACAATTTTTTTTTGCGTGGAAATAAGTTTTTATTTCTCTTGAATATATACTAAGAGTGGAATTGCTGCATCATACAGTAACTCCATGTTTAACATTTTGAGGAGATGCCTACCTAACTCTTTGGCAAAGTGGTTGCACCCTTTTACATTTTTACCAGCCATATAGGAAGGAGGGTGTCAATTTCTCTACATCCTCCCTACACTTGTTATCATCTTTTTTATTATAGCCATTTTAGTGGGTGTGAAATGGTATCTCATTGTGGTTGTTATTGTATTTCCCTCGTAGCTTATTATGTTTGAGCATCTTTTCTTGTCTTAATTGCCACTTACATATCTTTTGAGAAATGTTTATTCAGATCCTTTGTCTATTTTTATTGGGTTGTCTTTTTATTGAGATGTAAGAGTTCTTTATATATTTTGGATACAATTTCCTTATCAGATATGATTTGCAAATATTTTCTCCTATTCTGTGGGGTGCCTTTTTGCTTTCTTGTTAGTGTCCTTTGAAGCATAACTTTCAATTTTGATGAAGTCCAGTTTCTCTGTTAAGAGTTTTATAATTTTAGCTCTTACATCCATTTTAGATTAATTTTTGTGAATGGTGTAAAGAAGAGGTCCAGTTTCATGCTTTTGCATATGGATATATACTTGTCCCAGCATCATTTGTTAAAAAGGTCATTCTTTTGGGTGCCGGGGTGGTCCAGTCGGTTAAGTGGCCCACTTTGGCTCAGGTCATGATTCCATGGTTTGTGAGTTCAAGCCTTTGTTGGACTCAGCACAGAGCCTACTTCAGATTCTCTGTCTTTCCTTCTCTATCTGCCCCTGCCTGCTCCCCCCACTCTTCAAAAATAAATAAACATAAACTATTTTTTTAAAAAGTCATTCTTTTCCCTCATTAAATTATCTTGGCATCATTGTTAAGATCATTTGACTACAAATAATGGGAATTTATTTCTGGACTCTTAATTCTGTTTCATTGATCTACTTATCATTATGCCAGTACCACACTCTCTTGGTTACCATTGCTTTGTGTTAAGTTTTGAAGTTAGGAAAGTTAAGGAGTGTGAGTTTTCCAACTTTGTTCTTTTTATTGTTTCTTCTTTTCTGGGTCCCTTGTATTTCTGTATGAATTTAGGATCAGCTTGTCAATTTCCGTGCAAAAGGCACTTGGAATTTTGATTGGGCTCGTGCTGAATCTGTAGAATCAGTTGAGGAGTATTGCTACCTTTTACGATATTAAGTCTGTAGTTTTCTTGTAATGTCTGTGTGGCTTTGGTATCGGGATAACACTGGCCTTATAGAATGGGTTGGGAAGTGTTGCCTCCTTTTCTATACATTGGAAGAGTTTGTGAAGAGTTGGTATCATTCTTTTAAAAATAGCTGGTAGAATTTACCAGTGAAGCCATCTGAGACTGGGCTTTTCTTTGTGGGAAGTTTGTGTGTGTGTGTGTGTGTGTGTGTGTGTGTGTGTGTGTGTGTGTTTGTGTGTGTTTAATTATTTTATGTTAAGTTGTGATAAAATAAACATAACAAAATTTATTATCTTAACCATTTAAAAATTGTACAGTTCAGTAGTGTTAAGTGTATTCACACTGTTGGGCAACCAGTCTCCAGAAGTGTTTTCATCTTGCAAAACTGAAACTCTATACCAGTTAAACAGCTCCCCATTCCCCTTGCCACCAGCTCCTGGCAACCATTCTACTTCCGGTTTCTATGAATTTGACTATCCTAGGTACCTCATAGAAAGACACATTTGTTATTTTGTGACTGGTTTGTTTCACTTAGCATAATGTCCTCAAGGTTCATCCATGTTATAGCATGTGTCAAAATGTCCTTCCTTTTTAAGGCCGAATAGTATCCATTGTAGGAGTATACCACATTTTCTTTATCCATTCATCTGTTGGTGGACACTTAGGTTGTTTCTACCTTTTAGCTGTTAGGGATAAAGCTGCTGTGAACATGGATATACAAACACATCTTCAAGATGCTGCTGCAAAATCCAAGACTAAGGTGTCTGCTGAGGACCCACTTTCAGGTTCATAGATAGCTGCCTTCTAGATGTATTTTCAAGGCAAGGGAGCTCTCTGGGGTCTCTTTATAAGGGCACTAATCTCATTCATGAGGGCTCCTCCTTCATGACCTAATTACCTCCCAAACACCCCACCTCCAGACAACATCACATTGGGGATTACATTTCAACATAGGAATTGTAGGGAGACACAAAACATTCATTCTGTAGCACTGAAGTAATATATGCATATAATTTTAAAAGTCAGATAGTAATACATGACTTTTTAAAACCAAAAATGTAGTTCCCAACCACTTCAACCTTTTACTCTTAGTTTGTAAAGATTTAGATAAATTTATGCATCATAAATCTAAATGGCTGGTCACCCATGAAAACAGGCACTTTTGTGGATGTATTTATAACCTTAGGAGATTGACATCAGGCAGGATAACCAGGCTTTTATTCATACAGATCCATTGGTTGTCTAGAAGGTCAAAAGGTTCTGTGTGATATATGATTTAAGTAAGGCAAGGCCTAAGAGTCCTGACTCAGGTGACCTGTGTGTTCTGAGTCATCTCCTCCAGACTATCAGTGGTTATTGTTTTATGATACATCTCTGGGTTTAGAGTAGGAAATGAAGGAGGAGGCATCCATAAGGTATTTGTCCTGAGGCAACTGGGGACTCACTGTCAAAAACAGACATGGAAGTCGTATGATGTTGCAGAACCTACTTTTAGGCCCAAAAGCTGTAAAGACTTTTTATTTATTTATTTATTTTAAGCTATAAAAACATTTAAGACAATCTTTGCTTTGATGCTGGTTTACAATCTAGTTTGGGACCTAAGAGTCTCTTTTCCCCCATGGAATGCTGGATAATAATACAAGATAGTATATTCTGAGTTTAGAAAGAGGAATGATCAGAGTATTGGTGTGACTGAGAAAGATTTCTTAGAGCTGGTAAGACTAACTGGACCTTGCGGAGAGTTTATAAAATGGGACAGAAGGAAAGGAGGAAAGTAGAAGGAGAAGAAGAAGGATATTAGAAAGAGGAAAGACTGAGGCATGCTTGCTACCTTGCTAGGTTGGGGTGATCAGTTCAAGAGTGGAGTAGTTTCTTTTGGGGAATGGTATGAAAGGTAAGAGATTAGGTTATAGAGATGGGTAGGAATGATGATTGAGTGCCTTTAACTGCTTGTAAGTTATGTGGAATTAATCTGATATGCAGTAGAATCCATTGAAGCTTCTAGCAATAAAATATTGGGAAGTATAATCTGGTATCTGGATGTATGTAGGTTGGATTACAGGGGCAGAGAGTAGAGGCAGGAGAGAAGATAAAATGCTATTAAGAGTAAAGTAATTCACGAACAAAGTCATGAAGGAAAACTTAGTAGGACTTGGTGATGGATGGTGGAAGAGAGCCAGGAAGTCAAGGAGGTCTGGTATTAAGTGTTGCCTAGGAAAGATTCCATGAACAGAAATAAGACCTGTAGGGGAAGTTCTGAGTGTTTGAAGACTGCTGAGTTTCTGTTTATATATGTTAAGTTTGAAGTGGAGAAAGGCATCCTATAGAAAGAGGCAACTGGAACTTCACAGAACCCACGAGAACTTTCAAGAAAGCTGACACGGTTTTTACTATTTAATTATATACAATAGTTGGGAAAAATGAAGCCTGCAAAATAGCTATTTGGGTTGCTGTTATGGTTATCGCCTGCTCTGTGTAGTAAGATCTTGAAGGAAAAGGTTTTGAGATCAGGAGTTTAAGCATGTAAATCTAAAATGATCATTTAAAAAAAATAAATACATAAATAAAAAAATAAGAGAGATCATTTTAACCAGTTTCCAATAAATGGTTTAATGGATGCTTTGTTGAATTAAAAAAAAAGGGGGGGAGAAACACTGCTTTGGAGGCAGAAGTGAAGGAGAGGTTAGGTAAAGCTGTAGAAAAATTTTGAGGTAGAATAGAGATGATGAAGTAGTTCTTGATATATGACCTTGATCTAAGTAAAGCAAGAGGTTAGCTCATCTGCTAAGAGTGAAAGAAGAGCATTGGGAACTTGAACAGTGTGGGAAAGGTTTATGACTGGCTGCAGTTAATATATTTAAGTGTCAATGCAAAACACTAAAAAATGCTGAATGATGGAAGTAGGTGCACAAACAACCAACATGATTTCATGACATTTTATGACTAGCAATACTTAGTGGCTCTGATTCAGGTGTAAAGAAAGCAGTTGGTCGGGTTATACGAGGTTGGATGAGTTTTTCTAGATTGCTAAGAGACAGTGTTGAAATACTTGGCTCTGGCTCAGCAAGGGTCAGAGAGAAAGAAAAGCAAGGGTAGGTAAAGGTATGGAGGCAATGAACAGAGATGCAAAAGGGGAAACGAAAGTGCTTAGAGAAGGTAGTTCCAGGTGATAATATAGATCCAAAGACTCACCAGGCAGTAGAAGGGAAGGTAATGTGGAGTAGTTCTAGGAACTGACACCTCAAGGTATAAGGTGAATCTATGTTGGGCATCATCTATGGATGATTCCTCTATCATTGAAGAGAAAATGGAGGCACACCAAGAGATAACTGGCCAGTGATCATGTGGTATATTGTAGCGTGGCAATTCAGAAGACAGTTCATAGGTTCGTTTTACTGTCATAAGCATTCAAACTGGAATAATATGGCATATTGTACAAAAATTTTAAATGTAGAAAAGCAGAATAATTATTATTACCCAACTCTTACTCTCCATGCAGTTTGATACATAATGTGGTCTTCCAGATTTCTAGCATATGTGGTTTTTTTCCTCTCTTTTTGTCACTTAGTATATTGTGGACTTATTTCTAAATTAACGCATATTTATTTCTAACGTTTATTTATTTTTGAGACAATGCAAGAGACAGAGTGCAAGCAGCAGAGGGGCAGACAGAGGGAGACACAGAATCCAAAGCGGGCTCCAGGCTTTGAGCTGTCAGCCCAGAGCCAGACCTGGGGCTCGAACTCACAAACCGTGAGATATGACCTGAGCCAAAGTCGGACGCTTAACCGACTGAGCCACTCAGGTGCCCCAACGCATATTTATTTCTAATAACTGCATGTATTCTTTTGGAAGGATGTACTACTTGTAATCTAATCTCTTCATGGATATTTCGATGTTTATAGTTGTTCTTTACTATAAATAATGCTGTAATGAACATTATTATACATATTCTTGTACCCTTGTCTTATTACTTCCATAAAATAAGCTTTTAGAAGTCCAATTACTGTATCAAAGGGCATGCACATTTGAAATTTTGATACATATTACCAAATTGTGCTCCAGGAAGGCTGTACTATTTATATTCTTGCTGATCAGGATATGAGAATGTGTTTTTATTTAACTCTTTTTTTTTTTTTTTTAATGTTTATTTTTGAGAGAGAGAGAGACAGAGACAGAGTGTGAGCAGGGGAGGGGCAGAGAGAGAGGGAGACACAGAATCCACAGCAAGCTCCAGGCTCTGAGCTGTCAGCACAGAGCCCGATGCGAGGCTTGAACTCACAGACTGTGAGATCGTGACCTGAGCTGAAGTCGGATGCTCAACCAGCTGAGCCACCCAGGCGCCCCTACTTCACTCTTATTACCACTGGTTATTATTAATCTTTTCCATTATTTTAATTTGCACAAAAGGATATTTCCTTGTTTTTAATGTTCGTTTCTTTGCTGTTGAGGTTAAGTATTTTTTCATATGTTCACTGAGATTAGATCTACTTCAATGCTTTTGTGAGAAGTAGATGAGGAAGTCAAAAAGGTAATTTGAATAGAGTTGTGGGTTCAAAAGAGATGGTGCAGCTTTGACTTAGAGTGGCATTGCGGGACAGAGAAAGACCGATTGATTGTCCTATTCCACTGGGAAGCAGTGGACAAAAAGACTGCTCTTCCCTCCCCTATCAAAAAAGTGGAATTAGTTGGACTGATTTCTCAAATTTCAGTGAAATATTGAGTCTCCTAAAAATATTTAATTTACTTTTGAAAAAGCTAAACATTCCCATGGCTCAGTCTTGCTCCCACCCCACAGTTAACCTGCTTTTCTTAGTTTTCTGTGTATCCGTATGGTATTACAGTGTGAGAAGACAAATATCTATTCCATGCTCCCTCTTCTTACACAAAAGCAGTTTACTAAATATAGCATTCTGTACTTGCTTTCCTTCTGCACTTTGTTTTCTTTATTTAACAAAATATCTTGGAGATCTTCCATGAGTTTTTTTTTTGTGTTTTTTTTTTTGTTTTTTTTTTTTAAGGAAAGCAATACTTGTGGAACTCCAGATTTCACTAAAACAATTTTAATTTAATGTTACCTAAATGTGCACAAACAGAACTGGGCATAACTTCCATGCCAACACACCATACTACAAAATCATCAGAATTAAAGTCAACGTCAATATGACAACTGTTTTGCCAAAACTAATTAGATACTCACAGCACGACTTAGGTAGTGACTGCTGAGGTATAGTTTCTTATGGCTTTAGCAAGCCTTTACACACTCATACCTTTGCCAATTCAGTTCTCCCACCACTTTTCTATAATCCAACCCAGTCCTCCTCCGTTCTGCCTTTTCTTTATTCCATAGCACCATCCTCTTTCTGTAAGTGTTCTATCATAATGCTATATGATTTACTTATTTATTGTGTTTATGTGTATTTCCCTCATGAGAATGTAAGGTTTTTTATGAAGTACAGATCTTCATTTTATTCACTGATATATTCCAAATACCCAGAACTGATCCTGGCACATAGCGGATAGTCAGATATTTGGTGAAGAAATGAGTGAATGAACAAATGAAGTCTGAGAACCACTTGTGAAGGATGTTGGAGCAATAGATAGTCATATAGGTCAAAAGATGAGAGAAGAAGTAGGTTCAGTAAGGTCTAACCCTGGCTTAGACAGAAGGGAGGCCAGTGTGGCTGGTGGAGTGGTTGGGAGAGGGTGAAGATGATGTGTGGTTGGTAGTGCTCTCTGGATCCTGGGGATGAGACTCAGAGGCAGTTATTGACAACCTTAGATAGGCCATTGTGTGCCCTCCATGGCAGCCCGTTAGATTCTGGGACACTTTCTCCTGGAATCAATGAGAGGGAAATACAAAATAGCTATTTTTCCATTCTCTCATTTACTACCTTAAAATAGCTTTTATTTTTAGGGTGCCTGGGTGGCTCAGTCGGTTAAGTGTCCGACTCTTGATTTCGGCTCAGGTCATGATCTCACGGTTTGGGAGTTTGAGCTCCCGCATCGGGCTCTGTGCTGACAGCGTAGAGCCTGCTTGGGATTCTCTCTCTGCCCGTCTCCTACGCATGCCCTCTCTCTCTCTCAAAATAAATAAACTTAAGAAAAATAGCTTTTATTTTCTAGGTTTGTATAACGAAGGCATAGTCTTATTTCAGGGACAACAGAAGAACCACTGCACTGATTTCCTAAGATTGATACAACTAGAAAAATTTAAATGCCAGAAAGAGGAGGAGAACCATTGACTTACACGGGGATAATCAATCAAAGTAAATAGCTGATTGCATTCTTTTTGTTTGTAGAAAGTACCTAAAAGAGAGGTGGGGTTGTTTTCCCAGATGGGGCAGAGTAAGCTGCAGCACATGCTCACCTAGGTTCAGTGGTCTTGGCTTGAACTATGGCACAGACTAGAATATTTGCTTGGGGTGGCAGAGTTTTGTGATTAGAAGAATTTGATCAGTTCCAGCCTTCCAACCATGATGTTGTTGCAGCAGGGCCATTGCAGACTTCTCTTCAGGTGTACTATGCCATCAGTGTTGAATGATATGTCATTTCCATCTGGGGGTAGGAGGTGGGAAGGCTGATCATATGGGGCATTGTAAATTTTAGTTAACAAAATCTAAGCACAGTATAGTTTTAAGAATATTATTTATTGGGAAGATTCTTTTGTAAATATATCCTCTGCCTAGCCTGAGGGCAACTTCATGAGTGAGTTAAACTTAGAAGAGGGAATAATTTATTTAGATGGTGCTTTGGGAAAGTGGCAGTATAAGTGTATATAGTTTTACAAATTTCTAGTGCTTTCTCTTAGGCTGTTTTAGGATTCTCCCAGAAACTTTTCAGACTGGTAATGCCCTCAGGTCTCTTTTTGCTATCTTCCCTAGGATTTTCTTCCTTGAAGTTCACTGATTCATAGAATGGGTCTGGAAGAGACTTTAAAGCCTTTATTCTGGTTCTTCCCATAGTTGCCGCAAACCAAAAGGGTCAGGTCTAGAGTTCCAACAGTCAAACATTCTGCCATCTGGACTCCGAGATCTCCTAGGCTGAGGCTGCTAGACTGCAGAGAAAGTGAACTGATTCATTTCTCTCCCTTCCTTTCCTCCCCTACTTCCCTCCCTTGCCTTGCTTCCTTTCTCCCTCCCCTGTATTTCTTTTCTTATTTTATCATCCCGTTTCCTTTCTTATTTCTAGGCCATGTAGTTCAGCCAGGGAAGGGTTAGTGAGATTAAGGTGTGAAGGAAATCCTCATGACCTGAGTGAGGTGGCAGAAGGAAGAACATCCTTTGATCTTGAGAAATGCTAATTATGCTCTCTTTTTCCTAGGATGCTCACAACTGTATTCCTGAGCTGGACAGTGAGACAGCAATGTTTTCTGTCTATGATGGACATGGAGGTAATGGTAGCAGATCATATTGGTGACATTCTTGAACCCTAGTTCTAGACTTTAGAGGGCAAGAACAGGTCCTTTGTTCTTTTCCTTTCCAAGGTTCTGGTTGTAAGATATCGTTTCCATTCCTAGTGCTGTTTTTCTCTATTCTGCCATTCTACCTTCCTAGCTGGATATTGTATTGGTTTATAATCTCACCAGACCTTGTTTTAATCTGAAAAGCCTCTTCCTATATTACAATTTATCTTTTTTCCACTGAGAATTAAGTATGCAGGTAAGAAAAGACAAAAGGTATATTAACATAGCCCTGAGAGAGTTGATGGTGAAATCCATTTTCTGGATCAGAACTTCCTAAACAGTTGTCTTTCAAATTGTATAAGTTAAAAGTGTAAGTTGTCTTTCAGTTGTATAAGGTATTCATTTCTTCAACCCTTGGGGTTCAGTCCAGTATGGCATGTAAATATTATATACCTTTATATGTGGGAAGCAGTGCTCTGGGTGACCTTACCTGTTTCCTAGGGGAGGAAGTTGCCTTGTACTGTGCCAAATATCTTCCTGATATCATCAAAGATCAGAAGGCCTACAAAGAAGGCAAGCTACAAAAGGTCTGTCTTATCGTAATGCTCCTTCTCTACTTCTGTAGTCTCTCCCTTATTTTCCAGTCCTGTGGTTTTTCCTTTCTTGTTGCCGGTAAGCTGCTGCTTACTGCATTTCTTTCTTTCTTTTTTTTTTTTTTTTAACGTTTATTTATTTTTGAGACAGAGAGAGACAGAGCGTGAATGGGGGAGGGTCAGAGAGAGGGAGACACAGAATCTGAAACAGGCTCCAGACTCTGAGCTGTCAGCACAGAGTCCGACGCGGGGCTCGAACTCACGGACCGCGAGATCATGACCTGAGCTGAAGTCGGCCGCCCAACCGACTGAGCCACCCAGGCACCCCTGCTTACTGCATTTCTTAAAGAATTCTATACCCCAAACAAGCTTATCCTCACTTGAGCCTTCTTAGAGTTGCCTCATTATTCCCAGGTCTCTGAACTGGTTTTTATTTATATGTGAGTGTCTCCTCATGTGGCAGATCACCCTGTAACTTGCACGCCATTTTTGTACCCAGATTGTATACAGGCAATTTATTTTGTACCTCCTGTACTTTTTCTGACACTTGCCTTATACTCTTTTGCTTATATCCAGGCATTAGAAGATGCCTTCTTGGCTATTGATGCCAAACTGACCACTGAGGAAGTCATAAAGGAGTTGGCACAGATTGCAGGGCGACCCACTGAGGATGAGGATGAAAAAGAAAAAGTAGCTGATGAAGATGATGGTGAGTGTTGCTGGCATCCCTTGTTTGAGAGGAAATCTGCATTTTAAAGAACTCTTCTTTAATATATATTATTTCAGTGTCAATTCTAAGAGAGGATGACTTCATACGGACTTGGGGAGTCCCCACATTAGAGAACCTTATGTTCTGCTACACTACATGAGGTTATGAAGGGAGAAAAAATTAACCTTTGTGCCTAGTGTCCATAGCTGTAAGCATTTTATATATATTTTGTCATTGTGGTAGGGTCTCTCTGGTTCCTGTTAATGTTTATGTGACCTCTTTTTTCTAGACAGGAGTTGTCATTAGCCTCAGCAGCCAGTCCTTAAGCCTGGGCTGTAGGCCTAAGACTAGCATCGTGGGCTTCCTGGGTCCTCAGCCATAATGGGCTTTCTACTTATCAATCAAAAATAAGAGGTGATAAGAGAACTATAGTAACTAGTGTTCCTTTGACTAAGAAGAGGGTGCAACTCAAAGACTAAAGGAAGTCTATGCAGGCAGACGTTATCTGAGAAGAAACCAAAGGGGTCTTCTGAGACCCCAGGGAGTGGGGAAGTTGGAACTCAGGCCTGTAAAGGCTGGGAGGCAGGAAAAAGGACTGGTCCTATGAAGAGTCTGGTGTGGGGGTACTGATTCAGCCTCTTCCCTGCAGTGGACAATGAGGAAGCTGCGCTGCTGCATGAAGAGGCTACCATGACTATTGAAGAGCTGCTCACGCGCTACGGGCAGAACTGTCACAAGGGTGCTCCCCACAGCAAATCTGGAGCTGGGACAGGCGAGGAACCAGGGTCCCAGGGCCTCAATGGGGAAGCCGGACCTGAGGACCCATCTAGGGAAACTTCTTCAGAGGAAAATGGCCCCACAGCCAAGGCCCACACAGGCCTTTCCTCCAACTCAGAACGTGGGACTGAGGCAGGCCAAGGTGGCGAACCTGGCACTCCCACTGGTGAGGCTGGGCCTTCCTGCTCTTCAGCCTCTGACAAGCTGCCTCGAATTGCTAAGTCCAAGTTCTTTGAGGACAGTGAGGATGAGTCAGATGAGGCAGAGGAGGAAGAGGAAGACAGTGAGGTAAGGGCCAGTGGGAGCAGACAGATACTGAATTTGCAGAAAAGGCCTGTTTGGTTACCATACATAGCTTTCAACTCCTTTCCTTCTCTCTCTCTCTCTTTTTTTAAGTAATTGCTACACCCACCGTGGGGCTTAAACTCACAACCCCAAGATCAAGAGTTGCATGCTCTACTAAGCTTGGTGCCCACCATCTTCTCTTATTTTTACAGCAATCCCCAAGGCCTATATTCCAGGCTTTTCTTGAATTCATTATCTCCACCAACATAGGAACCATTAGCCCTCTAACCTCTTCCTTTTTCGATACTATAACATACAGATCTAGTTCTAGCCTTTCAGAGTCTGTCTTTTATTATTATTATTATTATTATTTTTTTTTTTTTTTTTTTTTTTTTTTAATGTTTCTTTTTGAGAGAGAGAGGGAGAGACAGACATAGTGTGAGCAGGGGAAGGGTGGAGAGAGAGGGAGATGCAGAATCTGAAGCAGGCTCTAGGCTCTGAGCTGTCAGCACAGAGCCCAGTGCAGGGCTCAAACTCACGAACCATGAGATCATGACCTGAGCTGAAGTCGGATGCTTAACCGACTGAGCCACCCCAGGCGCCCCAGAGTCTGTCTCCAAGAGAGAACAGGAAGGTAGGGATTGTTACTTTAGATATTTGGATATTTCCTTCTCTGAGCCACTTATTTTCTGGCCATGTTGCCTGAAAGGTACTTTTGGCTGAGAGCCCTGGCCTTTTGCAGGACTTACTATTCGTGACTTCCGAACCCAGTTTAGGATATCAGTCATACCCATCTGGCCCTCTCCCCTCCCCTGGATTTTTCTATCATGATCATATAGTTGCATCTTTCATTGTTCTCAGAATCCGTGTTCAGGCCGGGCTCTTGGTTCTGAGTACAAGTTGGGGGGAGGGGGGCAGGGGGTCATCCCAGTCTCAGCAGCCTGGGATCATCCCTCTGGCAGGAATGCAGTGAGGAAGAGGATGGCTACAGCAGTGAAGAAGCAGAGAATGAGGAAGATGAGGATGACACTGAGGAGGCTGAAGAAGACGAGGAAGAAGAGGAGATGATGGTGCCTGGCATGGAAGGCAAAGAGGAGGTGTGTAGGGAAGGGGAGCAATGAGTCTGGAAAAGCCAAGAGGCAAATGTAATTCCCCTGATTGTCATTTGGTGACAGGGGATCTCCTTGCTGCCTTAGTACTGAAGTCCTGGTGATGCAGGGATTTATGCTACAAGTGGAACTAGGTCTTCAGGGTAAAATTAGCTCAGAAAAGAAAGAGAGCATGCTCTGGTCTTTGGAAAGATTACGTTCATGCCTCTCCTGTTTGTTAAAGCTCTCTTGGTGGTCCCAGTGAAGAGAAGAAAGCATAAGTGAATGGTTGGGGAGCACCAATGAGGAGCTTGTGTCCAGAAGCTCCCATGATGCTTCCTTTCTTCCTCTTAAGCCTGGCTCTGACAGCGGCACAACAGCGGTGGTGGCCCTGATACGAGGGAAGCAGTTGATTGTAGCCAATGCGGGAGACTCTCGTTGTGTGGTGTCTGAGGCTGGCAAAGCTTTAGACATGTCCTATGACCACAAACCAGAGGATGAAGTGGAGCTAGCGCGCATCAAGAATGCTGGTGGCAAGGTCACCATGGATGGGCGAGTCAACGGGGGCCTCAACCTCTCCAGAGCCATTGGTAAGGGCCAGGAAAGCATGGGAAAGACTTCTGGGGTCTTACTCTCTCTTTCAGACTACCTAGTAGCAAACTTTAATCTTAATAGGCCCATGTACCTTGCCAAGTACTTTGGTATCTATTATTATCTCTGTCCTTAAAACATCTCCATGAGATAGGTAAGATAGCTTTCATTTTTGGATGATGAAAAAGGTGAGTGACCTACCTAAGGTTTAGCAACCTGAAAATAGGGCTGCAACTAGAAAAACTGGAACACAGTTTTTCATTCACTTAGATTATGGAACTTTGCCAAGAAGGGAAATGAATGGCAAGGCTTTACCAGCCCTAAGCACAGGTCTGTGGGGAGTGCCTAAACTACTCATCAACCAGCCGTTCCTTTACTTCAGGAGACCACTTCTACAAGAGAAATAAGAACTTGCCACCTGAGGAACAGATGATTTCAGCCCTTCCTGACATCAAGGTGCTGACTCTCACTGACGACCACGAATTCATGGTCATTGCCTGTGATGGCATATGGTGAGCACCAGCGGAATGCCCTAAAATTCCCTCTTTTATGCAGCATTACTTCTCTTACAGGTCTCTGAGCTGGTTTGGTTTTATCATCCCTCTAATGGCTGCATTCAGCACCTTTTCTCAAGCTGCTCTAGAATTAGAGCCTAGGCAGACACCTTGGTGTCAAAACCCCCAAGCCTAAGGCAGAGCTAAGGATATCTTTGTAGGTATTTGCATTGGCCCTGGGGGGCTATCACCTCTCTCTACACTCCTCTATTCTGCTTTGTTGGGACTAAAGAAGAGTATTGTTTTTGACCCCAGGAATGTGATGAGCAGCCAGGAAGTTATAGACTTTATTCAATCAAAGATCAGTCAGCGTGATGAAAATGGGGAGCTTCGGTTATTGTCATCCATTGTGGAAGAGGTGAGTCCCAGGGTGGAGGAGAAGAGGGTGTCTGGTCTGCATAGCCAAGGTTTTGTCTTTGGACCAGAGCTAAGACCAGAGCTGGTAATTAAGTATCCTTAATTACTGACTGATGCCAAACTCTGACTAGAAAGTTCCACCTTCCTTCATTTTCCTAACATATCCTCATGCCTCTTACGCTAGCAAGTGGCCTGTTTTGGGACATCCGTTGCCTGTTCCCCTCCTTCTGCCACCCTGTCTCAGCACAGTCAGCCCTCTTGTGGGGGCTTAGGTTCCTAGGAGGGTATTCAAACCCTGAAGCTGAGCTGCCCTGTCCCTTTTGTAGCTGCTGGATCAGTGCCTGGCACCAGATACTTCTGGGGACGGTACAGGGTGTGACAACATGACCTGCATCATCATTTGCTTCAAGCCCCGAAACACAGCAGAGCTTCAGCCAGAGAGTGGCAAGCGGAAACTGGAGGAGGTGCTCTCTTCTGAGGGGGCTGAAGAAAATGGCAACAGTGACAATAAGAAGAAAGCCAAGCGGGACTAACGGTTGTCCAGACCCCTGCCCACCTAGACTGTTTTCTGAGCCCTCTGGACCTGAGACTGAGTTTTGTCTTTTTCCTTTAGCCTTAGCAGTGGTTATGAGGTGTGCAGGGGGAGCTGGGTGGCTTTACTCAGCCCATTCCAAAGAGGGCTCTCCCTCCACACAGCAGCCTGGGAGCCTCTGCTGTCTTCCCTGGCCTTCTCCTTGCTCCTTGGGGCTCATCACCGGTTCTGTGCCTGTGCTCTGTTGTGTTGGAGGGAAGACTGGCGGTTCTGGTTTTTACTCTGTGAACTTTATTTAAGGACATTCTTTTTTATTGGCGGCTCCATGGCCCCCAGCCGCTTGCACCCGCTCTCTGTTGTACACTTTCAATCAACACTTTTTCAGACTAAAGGCCAAAACCTAATTGTGCCCGTGGTGTCCTTTTTTCAATACTGCTGTTCTGTCCGGCCCACCCAGAGTTCCCTGGGTGGGTCCCAAACTCGACCTCATTGATGGCTCTACCAAGCCCCTCTGCGTATTCGTGTGCGTGCCTGTATGTGCGCGCGCCCTCCACAGTGCATGTGCCCCACGTCCGTGTGTGTGTGTGTGTGTGTGTGTGTGTGTGTGTCCGTTCGTCCGTCCCAAGAATATGGGGCAGAGGGGGCCCAGGTATTGCAACTCCCTGAGCTGCTGGCAGGCTGGCGTAGCGTCATGGCTCATCCTCACCCCCTCCTGGTATCAGGAATAGTTTACTAGCTACTGCAGGGGGTGGTTAGGATAAGCCAGGCGGCAACTAAGACTGAAAGCAAGGCCGAGGCTTCTCCTGCCCTCCTCACCGGCCTGCTTTCTATCTGATCTGTGATTGGCTCGGCCGCTTTCTTTCGTCACAATCACTTCCTGGTCACGCTGTGGACGTTTTCGCCGCTTCTGCTTTCCACGGACTACGCGTCCCGTGTGACTCTGCGGCAGCGGAAGCGGAAGCGAGGACGGAGGTACCAGCTGGTCTCCGTAGGGGGGGGGGGGGTAGGGGGCTCCATGAATGGACGCGGCGGCGGCGGCGGGAGCGGCCTGAGCTGGGCGCCGGGGCCAGGGCCGGGGGCTGCCCGGGGCCCGCGCCGCTGCATGGGGGCGGCCCGCGGGCCCTGAAAGGAAGGGCGGGCGGGCCGGACTGGGAGGGGCGGGGCCGGGCGGCCGCAGGCCGGAGGCGCGTCGGGCTGGAGCCGGTCACGATGCCCCGAAGGAAGCAGAGCCACCCGCAGCCCGTGAAATGCGAGGGGGTCAAAGGTCAGGGGTCAGGGGCCGCAAGGGGGGGAGGAACGGGGGTGGGGTCAGTGGAGTGGGTTCAGGTCGGGGTAGAGGGGGACTCCTGAGGGATGGGGTGGGCGATCTGGACTCCTAGCTTCTACTAAGAGAACCCGAGAGGGTCTGAGAGTACGGGAAGTACGGGCTGCCAGGGCTAGCTCCCGGGGTGCGGATGATGGGCACGGTTCCTGAGAGAGAATCTACAAGCCCCCTCCCCTCTTCAGTGGATACCGAAGACTCCCTCGACGAAGGACCCGGGGCCCTGGTATTGGAGAGTGACTTGCTACTAGGCCAGGATCTGGAGTTTGAGGAGGAAGAGGAAGAGGAAGAGGAGGAAGGTGACGGCAACAGCGACCAGCTCATGGGCTTCGAGAGAGACTCTGAAGGTGGGTTTGAGGGACTTGATTAAAGATTAGTGACCGCTGGAACCTCGGCCCTTCAGGATCCAGGTTAGGATTTAGTGCCAGTGAGCTAAACTCGAAACAGTGCCACAACCCAGGGATGATTTAGTTTAGATTTGAGCTGGATTTCATTTGCCCAGTTGTTCGATGAGCTCCATCACTTTGTTGAGGTGAAGTTTTGGGGCCTGGTCCAAAGGCGGCATGAATAGCACAGTGGATGACAGAGCAACTGGTTAAAGTTAATGCCCTTTTAATAACCTTGTCCTTCTGCCTAGCACATTCCTTATGTGAAGTTCACTTGAAAAGGTTCAGCAAAACAACTTATTTCAAATTAAGTTATGTCTAATCTAACTCCTTTCACCTGCAGCATAAACCTTTTGTATTGAGGTTTTGGTCTCTATCCTCAAGTATTCTTGCATATTCCTTTCCCCTGTGATGTTAACATCACTCCACCCTAATTTGCTGCACCACTTACCCACTTAATGCTACCTATACTAAGGATGTTTCTGAACGTCATTGAGGGGAATCCATGTAAAAAATAATCCATCCTTTAGGGACATTACTTTGTTTTCACTTCTCTCCAGATTTTGCTTCACTCTTTTTATTTTATAATCAGCTCTGTACTAAAAAGGACCTTACTAAAACAGAGCTTAGAATAAGATGTCAGGCCTCTGCCTTGTGTACTTTTACTTTTTTTTTTTATCCCAAGAATCACCTAATTACATTCTTCATTTCAGTCTGTGGTCCACTGTGAGCCTTTGATCCTTTTCCATGCAGTGGAATTAGGTACAGCTGTCATCACTAGGTTAGTCCAGGCTCAGAAGCAGATCATTCATATTGAATTTTCAGGATCACTGAAGTGAAGAGTGGGGCCAAACAAGTGGGGAGACACTAGTGAGAAAGCAAGTTTGGAGCCTGATTGTACTCCATGTTGATGTTTCTTCTCATGTTTGTCTTACCAGGAGACTCTCTGGGGGCCAGGCCTGGGCTTCCCTATGGGCTGAGCGATGACGAGTCTGGGGGCGGCCGGCCACTAAGTGCTGAGAGTGAAGTTGAGGAGCCAGCCAGGGGTCCAGGGGAGGCCAGGGGTGAGAGGCCAGGCCCAGCCTGCCAGCTGTGTGGGGGGCCGACAGGTGAGGGGCCGTGTTGTGGGGCAGGAGGGCCGGGTGGGGGGCCCCCGCTGCCCCCACGGCTATTATACTCATGCCGCCTCTGCGCCTTCGTGTCCCACTACTCGAGCCACCTGAAGCGGCACATGCAGACACACAGCGGGGAGAAGCCGTTCCGCTGTGGCCGCTGCCCCTACGCCTCAGCCCAGCTCGTCAACCTGACGCGACATACCCGCACCCACACTGGCGAGAAGCCCTACCGCTGTCCCCACTGCCCCTTTGCCTGCAGCAGCCTGGGCAACCTGAGGCGGCATCAGCGCACCCACGCGGGGCCCCCCACTCCTCCCTGCCCGACCTGTGGCTTCCGCTGCTGTGCTCCACGTCCAACCCGGCCTCCCAGTCCCACAGAGCAGGAGGGGGCAGTGCCCCGGCGACCTGAAGGTAAAAAGCCAGAGACCAAAAGAACCTGGGACATGGGTGGGTGGCTTTGGGGATACTTGGTTGGATTCATAGACCAGGCCTCATTGTCCCCACAGATGCTCTGCTGCTTCCAGATTTGAGCCTCCATGTGCCACCAGGTGGTGCCAGTTTCCTGCCAGACTGTGGGCAGCTGCGGGGTGAAGGAGAGGGTCTTTGTGGGACTGGATCAGAACCACTGCCAGAGCTGCTGTTCCCTTGGACCTGCCGGAACTGTGGACGAGAGCTGGAGGAGGGGGAGGGTGGTCGGCTGGGAGCTGCCATGTGTGGGCGCTGCATGCGAGGAGAGGCTGGAGGGGGTGCCAGTGGGGGGCCCCAGGGCCCCAGTGACAAAGGCTTTGCCTGTAGCCTCTGCCCCTTTGCCACTCATTATCCCAACCACCTGGCCCGGCATATGAAGACGCACAGTGGCGAGAAGCCCTTTCGTTGTGCCCGCTGTCCCTATGCCTCTGCTCATCTGGATAATCTGAAACGGCACCAGCGCGTCCACACAGGAGAGAAGCCCTACAAGTGCCCCCTCTGCCCTTATGCCTGTGGCAACCTGGCCAACCTCAAGCGTCACGGTCGCATCCACTCTGGGGACAAACCTTTTCGGTGTAGCCTTTGCAACTACAGCTGCAATCAGAGCATGAACCTCAAACGCCACATGCTGCGGCACACAGGCGAGAAGCCCTTCCGCTGTGCCACCTGCGCCTACACCACAGGCCACTGGGACAACTACAAACGCCACCAGAAGGTGCATGGCCATGGTGGGGCAGGAGGGCCTGGCCTCTCTGCCTCTGAGGGCTGGGCCCCACCGCACAGCCCCTCCTCTGTGTTGAGCCCTCGGGGTCCGACAGCTTTGAGTGCCGCTGGTAGCCGGGCTCTCCATACAGACTCACCCTGAACCAGGTCCTTCTCCCTCAGGGCCCTACGGATTAGCCCTGACTGTCCTGTACGTTTTATACAGATGGACCAGAAGCCACCTTCTACTTCCTCCCCCGCTGGCCAGGGGCTCCACAGACTAACCTAGGCGCTATATGGACCAGCCCAAACCCTGTGGGCGGGGGGCCCATATGGACCAGGGGACCTTGCCTTGACTGATGCACTTCATGAGCTCAGTGAGAAGGGCCCTGTATTCACCTCCACTGCTCCCAGGGGCAGTAGAGGAACTGGCTGGGGGACTGCCCAGCCTCCCACCTGTTTATTTAACTTATTTCAGTGCTTTATAATAAAGGAAACACTAACAAAGCCATGTCTATGCTGAGTTGGCAGTGGCAAGCACAGCTCCGCCTCACCCTTAGCACAGCAGTCTGTGCTGTGATGGGGGAGCAGGGGCAGTGAAGGGAAACAGAGGTAGGCAGCAATCAGGCTGAGTTTAATGATGGGGAGCTGGGCCAGATGATACACAGACCTCTGCCCATCCCCTTGGCCCATGGCCCCGAGAAGCCAGAAGCAGCCCCAGGGGAAGATGTAGTTCTTCCCCAAGGCAGGTAGCCATGGTCCCTTGGACTTTGTGCAAAATACTAAATGCTAATTTGGCATTAAGGGCCGGCTTTGAAAAGAGAGAACAATCCTTTGTGCAGCCAGCCCGGGGAGTGGAAAGGAAGGTGGGTTAGGAAGCCCCTGGCCGAGAGAAGGGAAGGAAGGAAGAGACCCCCTGGCTTGGGGGATACAGGCACAGGGCAAGTTTCTGAACATTCCTCCGGGGCAGAGGGCAGACATCTGAGCACTGGAGATCACAGATCCTCATCTCCAATGCCCTCGAAGGCAAAATTGCCGTGGACATCACTGGCACTGGCATCTGTGCTGGGACTGCCAATCCCCCGCAAGCTCACGGCACTCAGCTTGCTCTGTAACAAAGGCAGGGTTGGCGTCAGAGGGCTCAAGCCTCCCTGAGGTTCCCCTACCAACACCAACCTCACCAACCCTCATGGGAAACTCACTGAGAGTTTGACCATGGACTCCCGGCTGGCATCGGGTGACTCCTGGGGAAGAGGAGGCAGAGGTGTCAGAGAGCTCACTGGGGAGGTATGGCAAGGCTAGGAGGTGGGGTACTGATCAGAAAGTGATACTTACAAGCAGGGGTGGAGACTTCACTGCTTGCTGGCTGTCTGAGCGTCTCAGGGTGCCCCCTACTCGCCGACGCAGCATCTGGGGATGGAGACATGAAACGCTGATAAGGGCAGAATCCCTTCGGAATCCCCATCACTTCCCCTCCCTCCCACCTAGGACAAAAGGCAGGGAGAGCACAACCACTCAGCTGCTTGGTCCACACCTCTCGCTTACCTTCCTGATGCTGCCACCAGATTTCTTCACCATCAGTTCATCTACCATAGACTGCAAGCAGATACTCATCATGATAGCCTGAGGGCAAGAAGAGAGCTCAGCCTGACTAGAGTGGTCATCCTGAGCCCAGCACCCCTAAGACAAGGGCTCCCACTCACATGGAGTCCTGGAAGCCCTAGACTTGGGTATTTAAGAGAGCGGTGCAATGGGCTCCAGAGGAGGCATGAGGGTGGGCTCACACCTGGGGGCTGGTGATGGTGACCCACTGTAGCCGGTCCTTGCTCATGAGGTATTCAAAAGCCAGTTCCAGGCGCACCTCACCCCGGCCCCGGCCTGGGCTGCTTGTGCCTCCACTGGGCAGTGGCACCTGGGAGAGAAAGGGGAGTTAGGCTGAGATCATTCTGACCAGTCTGCCTCCGTCCTTGACCCACCCATTCCTGAAGCTCAAGGCTTGCCAGAGCACCATCTCAAAGGCCTACCCCAACTCACAGAGGAGGTGACCCGCCAGCACCGCATGCGGGTGACCCGGAAGGAGCCTTCTCGGAGTTGCTGGCCAGGCAGGCGGAGCTGGAGGCTAAGCTCACTGTTGCCTGCACTCACTACCACGGGACAGTCCTTCTCTGGGAAGTCAGCCACACAGGCATCGAAGCGCAAGTAGCCATAGTGCCGCAGCGTCTGAGCCAGCCGCAGGAACTGAAACCCAGTCACCACAGGGGGCAGGTCAGGAAGGGAAGTGGGGTGAGTCAGAAAACAACCCCCCTTGAAATAAAACAGGGAAGCAGGCTTACCTCCTTCTTGGAGACCTTCTCTTGCAGAGATTTGAGCTGCCGGTGCTGCTCCTTGGTGACCAGAATCCACCCACGCTCAATGTCTGATACCGTCTATAGTAGAGACAAGGGGTGGAGGGGTTTGGGGCTCCCAATCAGAGGTCCAAGGAAAGTGTCCAATTACTTCTGTCCATCCTGACCCTTAGCAGTGACCTCTTTGCAGTGAGTCCTTGACTATATCAGCTTACAAAATAAGGAGACTAGATTGTGCCAGGTGCCCTGATAGTATTCTAGGAACTTCCCTGTGAACTGGGAGTAAAGACACGGAGTTTGCTTGGCAGAGTGAGACACCAGTATTCATTTCGGGGGAAGGGTTCTGAGGCAGCTCCAAGCTCACCTGAGCATAAAGCAGGTTCAGGCCAACCCGGTTCTCCATGACATCGTCGTCATAGGCAGAGTCCCAGTAACTGTGAGGCCAAGGGGTGGAAAGGGGATAATGGGGCTAAGCTGGGGTAAGGCAAGAGAGGTAGAATAGAAAACAGGAGCAATCTGGAATTTGTGGGCAAATGGTGGTACAGTGGGAGGAAGCTAGGAAGGCCTGGTAGAAAACACCCAATGCTACTCCCTTGTCCAGGTTATTCTATCTCAGTACACGGCCCAGTGATCTAATCCAGCACCCTTCCCCCTCCTCCAAACCCAGCCCTGACCTCTTCCTTAGCACAATCTTATACTCTTGACTCCGAAGACTGGTGACAGATACATAAGGCAGCTCAAACTCTTGCAACTTCCGTACGACTGTGCGTTTAAAAAAAAAAAAAAAAAAGGAAAATGCCATGAGACTCAAGGGGAGAAAAGCCAAGAGAGAAACCGTAAGGAAATGTTACATTCTGGGAGGAATTAGGGGGGCAAATTCACTACTAGATGCACAGGGAGGCAGTCAAGTCCACAGAAACTCACAAGAAAAGGTTCCATCCTCTTTCTCTCGAACTAGAAAGAGACTGAAGTATCCGACCAAGTCATCTGGAAGATCCAGCTTTGCAGCCACAGCCTTGGGAGAGGGAAGGAAGTACAGCTCATCATACTGGCTGGTTCCAATCACCCCGAAACCTGGGACCCTGAGGTGCCAGGAAGGAGGGGCAGTGCAGCACAAGTGCCTCACCTCTAGGACATCTTCAGTCTGATCTGAAGTTAGCACATTGACGAGAACTTTCTGCCCGTTGCTGAGCAGCACTTCCAAGGAAACTTCCTCTGTGGGGACCTGCTGTGTCTCCTGGTCGTGAATATACATGAGAATGGAGGCACTGCCTTGTTAATACCTGCCCAGTGTCTAGCTCTGACCCATCCTAAACTCTCTATTTCTAGATCCTTCTAGCATCTTTATTCTCAGCTGCTTAACTACAGGCTGAGTTTCCTTGATTTCATTAGTACAGTAGAACTCCTACCTCATAAAAAAAGGTGCCTGGATGACTCTTGTAGCCACTGCCTTAAAATGACATGGCCCTACAGAAAAGTCCTTCCCTTAAATCTTGGTGGCACCCAGAGCCTCACCTGTTGTGCCCGACGCAGAAAGCTATTGAAGGTCTCACTGCTCCCAAGCAGCGGGTCTTGCCGAACTGTGGGGACAAGAAGACGATGTTGCAGTAACTTTGGGCTCCCTCTTGACTCCCCCCAGTTCTTTTTTTGGTAGGTTTCCCCCCCTACCCCATTTCCTGGGCTGGTGATGGCCTGTCACATCCCCCAGCTGGCCTCACCTCACTCACTGTTTGCATAAATTCTTCACCTGCCCCACCCTTGGCTGCCATCTAGTTGAGTCCAGTCTATAGAACTAGGGAAATAACAATGATGTTAATCTAAAGCGCGTCAGATACAAATTAAGCTCTCCCCACCAATCTGAACTGCTTTAAGACTATTTAACATTATGTTAGTATTTCCAAACTGTATTAGTATATTGACCAAATTGCTTTGTTAATACCTACAACATCCTTGTATGCTATTTACTTTTCTTAATTAAATAACAGATGAAACAAAAGGCTCCCCAGATCCAGAAAGTAATTCAGGACAGTCTACAGAACCAGCTGTTTTGAGTCTCTTCCCATAGTTCTCAACTGTTAGCTTAAAGTTCCCTCCAACCACTCACCGGCTTGCATGTACTTCTCTAACTGCTCTCTCCTCTGTTCTACCTCAGCAGGTGTCAGAGAGAAAAGCTTCTTTGGGGGAAATGCAGGAAGAACATTGGCCCCATACTCCTTCCGAAGCTATTTGGAGAAAGAGATACAACCCTTCACATAAACACAGCAAATGAGAAGAGGTAATCCACACTCACAATGTTCTCTTGGGCTCCCTTCCCTTAGTCCCTGCTCCCCCATTTAGCTTGGTCATCCAGGAAATAATTCCTGTGGTGAAGGTAGCATACCAACAGAGCTGTGTTCCTCTGTTCTAAATATAAGTTGTGTCCTATCTTACTATGTACAAGTCAGCCCCTCACAGTGTGGGTGCGGTTTGTATAGGTCTGGGGCCTGGGGAGCCCCCTAATTATTTAGCAAGACTGTTCATTGAACCCTCACAAGAAGCAAAGGGCTTTACAAGGAAAATTTATGTGCCTGGTTAAATATAGCCAAATATGTACACAAAATGTCTTAGAACTTAAAGGGACTTTGCAGAGCAACAATTCCATTTTTCAGTCTTAGAAACTAAGGCCCAAAGAAATTAGGTAACTTATTCAGGGTTGCACAGTTAGTTATCAGTGGAATCAGGACTCTGTACTGAGTTGAAAAGAGCTTGCAATCTGGTGAGGAGAACATAGAAACATTGCGTCACAGATACATAAGGATAACTGAACAGCTAGGCCCACTGAAAGTTGTTAAAGAGCACAGAAGGTATTGGTGAATGGTTTGTATGAGCAGGGAAAAGAATTTCAAGTTGCAGCTCAGATGACGGAAGGAATGTGCTTCAGCAGCAGAGGGGGGAGGTCGGTTTTTCCATGCACAGGCAAAGGCTGAAGTAAGACAGGGCACAAGGAAGCAAAAAGGCGGATGTGAGTATAAGGAGGAGCAGTTAGAGTAACAGACAGTAAGCTTCTTAGGGAGTTCCCAGGAAATGTCAATCGATAAGATGAAACACCAGATCCTCCCCAGTGGCAGTAGTTAAAGGGGAACTACACGGCCTAGAGGAAGCGACGAGGGGGGAAAAAGGGAGACACTGATGCCCAGTTGTAGGAAAGGGCTTGAAAGCTGCCTCAAGGCAGGGGTGCTGGTCCCACCTGCTCGTGCAGCCCCAGAAGCTGGCTATAGCGCACCCGGCAATGAAGGACTCCATTCACGTGGATATTATAGGCCTGAGGACACAAAAGCAGGCAAGCATTTTAGGGTCGCAGTCTGGGCGACCCCCTTTGAAAGCCCTGGCCAGAAGTTGCCTGGCATAACTCCGCCTGAGTAACGCACCGAGATCTTCCGAGGGCTTATTCGTCTGTTCTCCCCGGGGCCAGGTCCTAAAGCAGAAGGACCAGCCCGAGGGCAACTGGGGCGCTGGTGCCGCAGTCTCCCTCCCCAAGAGGCCAGTGACGCCCACCAGAGCAGTCGCGGCCCAGCCAGGGGGGAGGCGACGCAGGCGAACAAAAGACCTGAAGGAGCTGGGGCGACCTCTGGACGAATCTGAGACGGGATATAAGCTCCCAGCGAGGCCGTCAGGAGTCGGCTGCCTGGGAACAGGCCCCAAGGGTGGCGGCCAGGCCTCAGAGGCCGCTCGGAGAGGGCTCCGGCCCGTTATCCCCGCCCCTGCCCGGCCCGGCTCCGGCCGCTCCTCACCACGTAGGCGGAGCCGCCGCTGTCCCCGCTGCGGGACTCGGTTTCAGGAATGGAAAAGTGCATGTTCCCTGCGGCAGGGCCCAGCCGGGCTCCGGACTGACAGGGCTGCAGCGGCTTTACACGCTCGCCTCCGCCGCTCAGCGCGTCCCCGCTGTCTCACTCGCCATTTTGGGGGGGGGGGTGGGTGCTGGGATCGGAGGTGGAAGGGTGGTGGGACGTCCGCTCTAGGGCGCGGCACCCCCGGCATGCTGGGAACTGTAGTCTAAAGAGCAAGAGCCGACTGCCAGGACTGGGCGCCCCGAGGTGAGAGGGCCCTCATCGGTGCCCGTAGCCCGGGGCGGAGCTCCAGTGCACGTTGGAGATTGTAGTCCGCTGGGAGCTGCGCGCCACGGGCGTCGGCCCAGGTGGCGCTGTAGGCCTGGGGACCGCGGCGGGCGGAGCCTAGAACGGAGGGTGATGGCTGCCGTGGCTGTGGCTGTTCGCGAGGGTGAGTGAAGGGCGGGGGCGCACTAACAGGTACGCGAGCCTCCGGGCGCTGGACGCCCGCGACTGAGCCCTGAGTCCCTCTGGGTCCAGTCGTTCCGTTCCGGCGCCTCTCCGGACCCTGGTGCGCGCTGCCTGGGGCGCATTCCCGCGCCGCGCACCGGCTGGCTCCGGCGAGAAGGGTAGGGGCCCCTTCCGGCTGCCTCCCCCGCCTTCCTTTTGATCCTGCCGCGCACTGCGTCCCCACGCGGATCCCTGGCTAGCCTCCCGCTTGGCGGCGGAGCCTTGCTCATGCCGACCCAGCAGCCAGCCGCGCCGAGTACGGGTCCCCCCAAACCCTCCCGGACCCTCTCTGGCTCACTTTGTGACCTGTTTTCTGATGCAGACTCGGGGTCTAGGATGAAGGCGGAGCTTTCTACTCGGCCTGGGGTAAGTGAGAGTGCCCTTCCAAAACCCCTGTCAAGCGCTACGCAGCAGGCTGTGTCAGCTTCATTTTAACCCAGCTTCCGTCCCCGTTTCACTCTATTTATCGGGAAAGCCAGATTTTACAGAATTCTTCGACCCCTAACAGTATGAGACTGTGATCCTGAAGGAGAAGCTTCGATCCCTATGGGATGAAAGCTTGTAACAGCTAGCTGGTTAGAGTTAGGATTAGGGGCTTTACTTTATGGGAATCTTGGAAGACTCCAGTAGTGTTTTTTCATCTTTGGAATTGTTGGGGAAGAGCAATATTCTATGTCTGTGTCTCAGGCAGGGGGAAGGGAGATGACCCAAGAAGAGAAGTTGCAGCTTCGGAAGGAAAAGAAACAGCAGAAGAAGAAACGGAAGGAGGAAAAGGGGGCAGAACCAGAAACTGGCTCTGCTGTACCTGCAGCCCAGTGTCAAGGTGCCGAAGCTTGTTTAAAGGGCTGGGGTGTGGAACTGGTAGAGGGATGTGTGGGAGACAAGAGGGGGAGATAAAACAAAGTTGGTTTGAGCAAGTGAAGAGCGAAAAAGTTTAGATAAACAGGAGCTTTGACTGGGTGGGGCATAGATAGATACTACCTGTCTGGGGCTTGGGCACCTCTTCATTCTATCTTTAGTAGGTCCGACCAAAGAACCGGCAGGACCTGGCAGTCAGCAGGCCACTGCTGGGGGGAAAGTTCCAACTGGTCGAAGTAAAGCCGAACTTCGTGCTGAACGGCGGGCTAAGCAGGAGGCGGATCGGGCCCTGAAACAGGCAAGGAAAGGCGAACAAGGAGGGCCACCTCCCGGGGCCTGCCCCAGTACAGCTGGAGAAACCCTCTCAGGTACCTTCCCTTCATTTCAAGACCTTTGTTGATGCGAATTCTTATGTTAGCTCAGGCTTCCCCATGGTAAGACAGCTCTCCTCTCCCATTCTTTGCCTTGGGGCCAAGAGCTCAAAAATTTCCTCTCAACCTCATCCTGTTTCTATTTCTTCTATCCTTTTGTCCCATTTTTTCCCCTCCCCCTGTCCAGTTTTTCTTGATGTGCCTCATACCTTAAAAGCAGATTTCTCGTTACCACGTACAGCATCTTGAAGACATAATCATTATCTTTTAGGAGTGAAGCGTCTCCCTGAGCACACTCAGGTTGATGACCTCACACTTCTGAGAAGGCTTGCTAAAAAACCAGAGCAACAACAGGTAGGAAGTGGTCTCGGTGTGTGGCCAGGAATTGCCTAAGGAAGATGGGAAAGAGGGGGAAAAGGTCCTCAGGTGGAAGTGAGACCCTGGGGAAGAATGGATATTTGGGTCAAGGTAGCCTCACTGTTTACTTTTTTCCACTGTCCTGTTCCCCTATTTTGTCAAGGTTCCTACACGAAATGATTATGGATCCAAAGTTAGTCTCTTCTCTCACCTACCCCAGTATAGCAGACAGAATTCTTTGACTCAGTATATGAGGTAAGATCCTGTGAAATTGTCACAACTTTTAAGTTCTAGGAATTTTGGTAACTTAGGATTGAAAGTGACTGAAACTTTGAGATGGGGTCTGTGGGAGGAAGCGTGCACACAAGGCAAAATTCTCGAGGAAATGGGGATGTCTATGCTAGTGAAGGAAGTTCCTTTTTATCAGGGGCAGGTGGGCAGTAGGTGCTCAGGCTCCCTTGCAAAGTGTGTGACACCGCCATCCCATCAGCATCCCATCCTCTGTGATCCACCCAGCCATGGTGCGACTCGGCCTGCAGTACTCCCAGGGCCTGGTCAGTGGCTCCAATGCCCGGTGTATTGCCCTGCTTCGTGCCTTGCAGCAGGTATGTTGTCCTGTCCCCTCTAGGACCCAATCCCACCTTCCCCAACACTGTGTTCGCTTCTGTCACCCAAAATAATCTCTGGGGGACAGAGGGGATGACTGCATCCTCAGAACACTTTCCCCAGTGAAGCTTGCCCTCCCCTCCTGCCCCTCCTTCAGAGACCTTTATTAGAGGACATTTTGCCGATCACCCTGTGTACCCTGTAGGTGATTCAGGATTATACAACACCTCCCAATGAAGAACTCTCAAGGGACCTAGTGAATAAGCTAAAGCCCTACTTCAGGTAAGGAGGACCACTACAAGCCCACTCCCATGTCACCAAGTCCTCTTCTTGTACCTTTTCTCTTGCTCTTTTATGTCGTTTCATTTTTCTGTCCAACCTTTATTTTGTAAAGTAAATTGCAAAGGGAATGTTATAAACCAAATAAATTGTGGGATTTTGACATAAGACCTCTGTTAACATACAGAAGAAAAAACATACTACATAAAGTGACACTTTGGTCTCTGAACTATTGTAGTCTAATGTTCTGAGTATTTTGTCAAAGCTGTATATCGTAAATAGTAACCACAGATCTGAGATGTTTTAGGTCAATTCTTATTTCTGACACTGTGCCCATAGTCTCCTAAGCATATATAATTGTAATAAGTGAGCCATGTGTCCCGATATTATTATTTTTCACCCAAAAGCCTCTTGACAAGCCCTTTTCTTTTATTGCTTTATATCTTCTCTTGTTCTCTTTTTTTTCTTTCTATAATTTATTTTTTTATAATTTACATCCAAGTTAGTTAGCACATGGTGCAAGGAGTAGATTCCTTAAGCCCCTTACCCATTTAGCCCACTCCCCCCCCCACACACAACCCCTCCAGCAACCTTCTGTTTGTTCTCTGTATCTAAGTGTCTCTTATGATAATTTTGTTCCCCTTCCTGTTTTTATATTATTTTTTGCTTCCCTTCCCTTGTGTTCATCTGTTTTGTATGTTAAAAGTCCTCATATGAGGGAAGTGATATGATATTTGTCTTTCTCTGACTGATTTTGTTTAGCATAATACTCTCTAGTTCCATCCACGTCGTTGGAAATGGCAAGGTTTCATTCTTTTTGATTGCCCAGTAATACTCCATTGAATTTATGTAACACATCTTCTTTATCCATTCATCCTACCAGTGGACATGTGGGCTTTTTGGCTATTGTGGATAGTGCTGCTATAAACATTGGGGAGCATGTATCCCTTCCAAACAGCATACCTGTATCCCTTGGATAAATACCTAGTAGTGCAATTACTGGGTTGTAGGGCAGTTCTATTTTTAATTTTTTGAGGAACCTCCACACTGTTTTCTAGAGTAGCTGCCCCAGTTTGCATTCCTATCTCTGTCTTCTTTTTAAACGTGAATGTAAGGTGTAAAAAGTCACATAAACGTGAGGTATTGTCTTTGTAGCTTCCTGACTCAGTGCCGTCCCCTGTCAGCAAGCATGTACAACGCCATCAAGTTCCTGAACAAGGAGATCACGGGTGTGAGCAGCTCTAAGCGGGAAGAGGAGGTGATGAATATGAGGAATGAGCAAGGCATGCACCTGAGGGTCCAGCTGAGAAAGACATTCAGGACTCCCAGGAGGAACAGTGCTGTCATTCTGCCCTGGTCAAGGGTTAAGGAAGTGGTTGGGTTGTCTGACTTGGGCTCCCTTGGAACCCATCATTATACACATATTCAAGCATCTAGCACAATGATCAGAGGAAGAAATATGTCCATTTCTTGTTCCCTAAACATCTTAATCCATTTAGGCCAAGTCAGAACTTCAAGCAGCCATTGACCGGTATGTGCAAGAGAAGATTGTGCTTGCAGCTCAGGCAATTTCCCGCTTTGCTTATGAGAAGATCAATACCGGAGATGTGATCCTTGTGTATGGATGGTATGGTCCAGACCCTATGACTGAGAAAATTGGGGAGTGAAACAATCTGAACAAGGGAGTGCCCCTTTGCCCTTTAGGAATGAGGTGGTTGGTTGTTAGTGAAATCTGTAACTGAATCCTCCTCTCCATTCACTCCAGCTCATCTCTGGTATCACGAATTCTTCAGGAGGCTTGGGCTAGGGGCCGGCGGTTTCGGGTGGTAGTGGTGGACAGCCGGCCACGGCTGGAGGGAAGGCACACACTACGTTCTCTGGTCCGTGCTGGGGTCCCTGCCTCCTACCTGCTGATTCCTGCAGCCTCCTATGTGCTCCCAGAGGTGAGGGCAGATGAAAGGGACTCCAAAGTTGGAGGTAAAAGGGTGTAGTTGTATAGACATAATCCCATCTTCCCAAGGTGACAATTATTTAAAAATACTAGCCCTGTTTTATAGCTCTGTTTATATTTAATAGGAAAAACACCTACAGCATGTTAATAGTATAGCTGTTGTAAGAACATTATATTAAACTAGCAGCCACCAAGAAGAATCAGGACAAAAGTAACTTTGGAGTTTCGTTTTCCTGTGGGAGGTGCATGCCTCAATGGTCAGATGTTTTCCAAGAAGAAACATTACTAAGTTTTGTTACTGACTTAATATTGCTGTCCTGGGCAGGAGTGGGGAACCTTTTTCCGCATTAATCGCTTACCACATTTTCTCCCCCTCTCCACTGTTCAAAACAAATAGGTTTCTAAGGTGCTATTGGGAGCTCATGCACTCCTGGCCAATGGGTCCGTGATGTCACGGGTAGGGACAGCCCAGCTGGCCCTGGTGGCACGAGCCCATAATGTGCCAGTGCTGGTCTGCTGTGAAACATACAAGTTCTGTGAGCGTGTGCAGACTGATGCCTTTGTCTCTAATGAGCTAGGTAAGGAGCCCAGGAGGGCAGGAGAGAAGATTCTAGAGATTTGAGACTTGGGAGGGAGAGGGAGGGTTGAACTATGATTTGTTCTCTAAAAGGACATAAATAGATACATCTCCCATTGCAGATGACCCTGACGATCTACTGTGTGAGCGAGGAGAACGTGTGGCCCTGGCTAACTGGCAGAACCACCCGTCCCTACGGTTGTTGAATCTAGTCTATGATGTGACCCCCCCGGAACTGGTGGATCTGGTGATCACGGAGCTGGGAATGATTCCTTGCAGTTCTGTACCTGTTGTTCTACGAGTCAAGAGTAGCGACCAGTGAGTGGGGGAACACAGGGTCAATAAATGACATGCTCCCTACATTCAGCAACTTTGCTGCCTTTGTATCTATTTTAGTATCGTCATCACTTAGGTTAGAAGTCCAGACTCTCCAACCCCTCTTTTATTTTCTTTTATTTATTTATTTTGAGAGAGAAAGAGCATGTGTGTGAGTGGGGGAGGGGCAGAGAGAGGGGGGCACAGAATCCCAGGCAGGCTCCATGCTGTCAGTGCAGAGCCTGACGCAGGGCTCAATCCCTTGAACCTTGAGATCATGATTTGAGCCAAAATCAAGAGTTGGACACTTAACCAACTGAACCACGTAGGCGCCGCTGTAACCCCCCTTACGACCTGTACCAATCTCAGACCTTTATGAACCTCTTCAGTAACTAGTTCCAGGTCAGTAGTTTGGGGCCAAAGTGAAGGTCAGTATGGACACCAAAACCGATCCAAGTCATCAACCATTTATCAAGCATGTACATGCCAGACACTGAACCAGATATGAGGAGGAATATAGAGACAAATTAGAGAGTTATCTTTAGTATTTTAGTATATTTTAAATAATTACATATTAAGTATTTCATATTCTCAGCATTGAGTACTTGTTCTGTGTCAGAAACTGCTCTAATCCTTTATGATCCATTTAGGAAGGTTAAGATAGCTCTATGAAGAGAAATTTTACAGGTGAGAAAACTGAGACGCAGAGAGGTTACCTGCCTAGGCAATATAGCTAAGGCACAGAGAGGCTAAGTTACTGTCCAGAGTAACACAAAAGCAGCTTGTGATTTCAGGCATTCTGGATGGAGAGACTGTGCCCCTAACTTTTATGCTGTCTGCCATTGAGGGGCACTCATCATGGTGGAGGCAGACAGACAATATCTGCAGTATGACAGAAATTCTACTAGTTGCATGAACAGAGTTTCTAGGAGGCAACCATGGATGACACCCAGAGACCTAATAAGGTTGAAGACTTCACAGGGAGCGTCTGACCTGTGAGGGTAGGGAGTTTCCCAGTTGGAAAACAATGGGAAGGCAGATCAGCAAAGGGAATAGCTTGAACACAAACACAGAATAGGCTTTAAAATGCGTGGCCAAGGGGTGCCAGGGTGGCTCAGTGGGTTGGGCTTCTGACTTGCGCTCAGGTCATGATCTCCTGGCTTGTGAGTTTGAGCCCCGCGTCAGGCTCTGTGCTGACAGCTCGGAGCCTGGAGTCTGCTTCAGATTCTGTGTCTCCCTCTCTCTCTGCCCCTCCCCTGCTTGCACTCTGTCTCTCTGTCTCCCAAGAAATAAATACTAAAAAAAAAAAAAAATTTAAATGCGTGGCCAATTCCAATGTGTCAGGTGGTGTGGTGAGGCTAGACCTGAGGTTTATGTGGAGAGTGAATGAGAAAGCTGCAAAGGAGGTTGGGTTAGGGCCAGATTGTGAGCCTAACCATTGTGGTTAGCCTAAAAAAATGGAGAGTCACCCATTTTGTGTGTACATGTGTATTATTGAGAAATTTCAAATAGCTCCGCAATAGAGTAAACCATACTAAGAATCCCTGTCCCAGATACAATCACCAAGATTTGCCACATTTGCTTTCTTTTTCCTTTTTTATCCTTGCTGAAGTTCCTTTACAGTAAATCCCAGATATTGTATCTGGGATTCACTCCTACAAACCTCAGTATGTGTCTCTAAAAAAAATATGGAAGTTTACCATGGTATTGTTACACTTACTAAATTCTTTAGTATTGTCCAGTCTATAATCAGATTTCCTTGATTGTCTCAAAAACTGGATTTTTTACAGTTGGTTTGTTTGAATCAGGATCCAAACAAATCTACACATTACATTTGGTTATTATGTCTTCAATTTCTTGTAATCAAAAGCAGTCTCTTCAACCTCCCTTCTTAGGACATTGACTTGTTCAGATATCAGATCATCTTATAAAATATTCCCTACTCTGGATTTGACTATTGGTTTCCATGTGGTGTCATTTAATTCATTCCTCTAACCCCTCAATTTCCATTCAACTTTTTGGGCAAGAATACTTAAGTGGTTCTGTGTTTCATACTGCCTCACATCAGGAGGCAAACAGCTGTTCCATGTTCAGTGATGAGTAGGTCAAGTTTTAGTCTTTTTTTTTTTTTTCCTTTAAGTTTATTTTGTGAGAGAGAGAGTGGGGGTGAGGGGGAGGGGGGACAGAGGGGAACAGAGGATCCCAAGCGGTCTCTGCACTGACAACAAGAGAGTCTGATGTGGGGCTTGAACTCATGAACCATGAGATCCTGACCTGAGCCAAAGTTGGACGCTTAACTGAGACGCCCCAGTTTTAAAGTTTTAAATATTAAAATTTCTCAAGTTTTCACTTAGTGGTTTTATCTACTGGTGGTTATTGCCTGAATTATTTCATTAGGGGCTGCAAAATGACTTTCCCCCCTAATTCTATCCTTCTTTCTATATTTCCTAGCTGGTAATCTAAAAAGAATTCCTTCTCAGTAGTTATCCTGAATTATAGTTCTTCTTGGAAAGACAAGATAAATGTTTCTTTCCTTTTATTTGCTTGTTTCAAAAAATTGATCACTATTTCCAGTGGCATACAATGAGTAGTTTTTGGTTAGTTGGCTTTCTCTCCCTCTCCCTCCCTCTCCCTTTTTTAAAGGATTATTAACTCGTGGGTTTTTTATTTATTGAGCATCTTAATCATTAAAATTAAGCAGAAGATCCACAGGGTCAACTCTATACTTTAGAAAGGTAACTGATAAGAGATTAGAGGCAGAGGAACAGATCAGTTGAAAGATGGCCTGTCAGTCAAAATTACAAATGCACCTAAACTTTTGGTCCAGCAACTCTGCCTTTAGGAATTTATGCTACCTACCCATATAGTTGCTCATGTTTGAAGTAACAAGGTTATTTATAGCAGCATTGACTAGAAACCACCTAAATATCCAATAATATTAGCAAGTTGACCTTTGAGCAACACAGTTTTGAACTGTGTGGGTCCACTTATATATGGATTTTCTTCATTACAGTACAGAACTATAAAAGTATTTTCTCATGATTTTCTTAACATTTTCCTTTTTCTAGCTTACTTTACTGTAATACAGTATATAATACATATTAACATATAAAATACACGTTACTTGATGGTGTATGGACAGTAGGCTATTTAGTAGTTAAGTTTTGGGGGGAGAAAAAGTTAACATGTAGATTTTCCACTACTACACTGGTGTTGGCACCCCTAACCCCTGTATTCAAGGTCAATGATATACTACATTCATATCATTACTAAGCAGTCATGATAAAGAATGAGAAAGGTTTTATGTACAGAAATGAAACAATCTCCAAAGTATACTGAGTTAAGAGAAGCCAAATACAGGACAGTGTGTAATTGCTGTTTGAACTAAAAGGGGAAAGATATATATGCATTTGCATATGTGCATGAATATATAAAATATTTTGAATCTGTAACAAGGAACTGCTTGTGTGGATGTAGAGACAGGTGGAGGCCTTCACTTTACACCCTATGTATCCTTTGAATTTTGAGCCATGCGAATATCTTACTCCAAAAATGAATACAACTAATATAAAAGATTTTGCAGTAAAGTCAAACATAGCCTAACTGAGGCAACAGGAGTGGAGAGACATTTGTTGATTACAGAAGTGTTTAAAGCTGAGAGCTGTCCATCCGACAAGCATTTCAGATGTAATTTACTCGGGGAACTGTAGCCTTGGCTGCACCCAATTTTGCGTTCTCACAAAGTTAGTCCTAAGCCACAGAGCAGCCTTACTTTGCCTTTAGGATGCTAAGAGGGTTGGGATAGGAGTCCCTGTACTCCTGCTTTTAAATCTTAGCTAGCTCCTCCCACGTTTTTCTTAAATGTTTTGTGTAACCAAGGGAATGTAATAGGTGAGATTTTGAGGGAAGAGAAAGGCTGGTTTACTCCACCTCTTCTGGTCCCTATTTATAAATCTTGAATTCTCTCAGTTGATAGGTGGAGACCTGTGAAGTTTATATGGCTTTAAAGGTCTCAGGAAAAGGCAGAAATTTGTTACCTTTTTTCTATGTCCACCAGCATCCCACCTCCCCCATTTTTGTTTTTTTTTTAATGTGTATTTCTGAGAGAGAAAGCATGATGGGGGGGAGGTGTTCTGAAGCCAACTCTGCTGACAGCAGAAAGCCTCTTTCGGGCCTTGAACTCACAAACCTGAGATCATGACCTGAGCGAAGTGCGGAGCTTTACCAGCATCCCACCTCCCGGGGAATGCGGCAAGGCCTATGCCCAACCAAGGCCAAGGTCCAAGCCTGAGGCTGAGGCGAGAGCAGCATCCCCACGCCAGACTTTTCTACTGGCTCCCCTTCCCTGTCCTTTGCCCAGGCCCCCTTAAGGTGTTTTAGTAGGGCCCATCCTTGACTTCACGAGTGGCTGCCCTTCGCGGAGGCCCCAGTCATCCTCTGGCAGGCCGCGGCAGGGATTCCTCATCTCTCAGTCTGTCTTCTTCTGGGACTGCGCCGCGTAGTTACTTTCACTCCAGCCTGGCCCGGCTCGCCACGCGGCAGGCAGCCTTGACCGTTAGGCAGGCTTCCAGTGCTCAGGAACTGCAACCAGGCCTGGGCGCGCCGCACACTCGAGGCTCTAGTACGGGCCCCTTGGGAATCCGCGGGGCGCGACGACCATCACCGCGCAGGCGTCAATCTTCCTTTCTTGACACTGCAATTCCCAGAAGGCCACGCAGCGTCCCCTGCGCGGCTAAAGCCCAGGAGCTTCAACCGCTCCGAAAGGGCGCGGGACTCTCGCCGCACTGCATTGTGGAATACATAGTCTGAGAAAACGTCTTCGGGCACAAAGTCCCCACCAAACTCACGTGTTTACCTTGTGCACTGGCGGCCGGAGGGGCGGAGGCGGGGGGAGGGGGAGGGGAAGGGGGGGGACAATAAAGAGTAGCTACCAGATTTCGTCATAAAACCGCGACCAGACAGGCGGCGCCATCTTCGAACTTGGACTTCCGGAAGGACTTTGGTGAGGGTGAGTGTACCGCAGCGGGGTGTGCGGGGGCCCCACGATTCCTCCTCCTCCTCCTTTTCCCATAGCACTAAGATAATGGGAACCAGCTCCCGGCTCCTCTCTTCCCTCTGCACAGCATCGCGATTTCCAGCCCCCGCGCTGCTGCAGAAACCATCACGCTCCCCACCTCCTTCCCTGTAGTGCAACCGGACATCCCTTATCCCTGCTAACCATGGCTCTTGCCTTCTTTCTCGACGCGGTGCGGGTAACACGGCATCCTGTGCTCTGGCCGCGTCGTTGCTAACATTGCATTCCTCGGACTCAGCAAACCTACAGTAGTCCTCGGCCTCAGAAAACTCAGGGCTCGCCCCCAGCCCAGGCTAGGGATGGAAGCTGCCTTCACGCCCATGACTGAGGAAGGGCAGACGGTCACCCCTAGAGTGGTAGCGGGTCATTCTCATTTGGCTGTGTCTCATTTTCCTCGATGAGGCTCTTTTAACCCCGGGGTTGTGCCCCGCGCGCTGCAACCCCATTGGCGCAGCCAAGGGCCAGTTATGTTTCCCTCCTAGTCCTTTTATCCCGCAGCAAGTTGCCTGACTGCTGGCGAAGGCAGAGGTGGCGACTTCAGCCCCACCCTAGTAACTCACTTTGTTAGAGAGGTGTAGTGTTTGGCGAAGCCTCTTCGCCCTAGTGGCATATCGTTACACACACTTCAGCCATTCCTGTGCCTTGGTTACTTTTTGCCATCCCTTCTTATCAAATGTATTGTTTTCTTAGTAGTTTTTAAAAATTGGCTTATTTTTAAAATTTAAGTGCTTTAGTCTGAATCTAAGCAAGAAAGATGAAACCATGGGTTTCATGGACTAGAGTTTTTTATACAAGTTAAAAACACAATCAAAATAAAACTCATTTTTGTATCATTTAAAATAATCTTGCATATACCACCAGCTGTACCATAGGAACACTTTGGTATTAGACCAAACAGTGTGTTTAAAGTAATTCTATAGTTGAGGAACTGTGTTAACTAATCATTTTCCTTGATTAGGGAAATCCTGGCAGCCTTGAAGCAGCATTCCAAACAAGTTGAGGTGCAAATGTAAACTTTTATAAACTCTAGCAAAATGTATTAAACATCCCTTACTTTACTTATGTCTAGAATTTGTATTATAAAATCATAAATGGAAATTAACCACCATACCCTGCTGCTGCCTTCTAGAGAAATGAATTCTTGAAGGGATTTTTGCACCTTGAGAAGGTGGTCATTCAATCAACAAAGTTTAATTATTGCACTTACCATGTACCAGGTTCTGGATTCAGTAGTGAATCAGGCAAGATCCTTATGAAACTTTCAGGGAAGATACATATGGAGTAAGTGAATACCCATACTTCTTATTATCGTAAGAAAATACCACACGGACTAAAGAGCTACATTTAAGATTCAAAACTAGAAAAAGTATTAGAAGAACATAAAATAGGGTATGTTTATATCAGTGGGGTAGGAGATGACTTTTTAAGACACAAACAAGTCATAAAGGAAAAGTCGTAAAGGAAAAAAGTTAACTCAGTAAATATAATTTCAGTTTGGCAAGAAACGTTATAAACAAAGGTTTTTAAAAAAATATTTTATGGGGCACCTGGGTGGCTCAGTTGGTTAAGCGTCCGACTTCGCCCCAGGTCATAATTTAAGGGTTCGTGGGTTTGAGCCCACGTCGGGCTCTGTGCTGGCAGCTCAGAGCCTGGAACCTGTTTTGGATTCTATGTCTCTCTGTCTCCAACCTGCCACCTCTCGTGTTCTCTCTGTCTCTCTCAAAAATAAATAAACATTTTAAAAATATATTTTATTTTTATTTTATTTATTTTATTTTAAGTAGGCTTCACATCCAGTGTGGGGCTTGAACTCACACCCCTGAGATCAAGATTTTCACGCTCCACCAACTGAGCCACCCAGGTGCCCCTAAACGAAGTTTTTTTTAAAAGTAGAGACAAAGTATTTGCAACATAAATAATTCCACAGATCAATAAGGAAAAGATTGCTTTGTACTATAGAAATATGGGCAAATTATAAGTACAGGCAATTCATAAAAAAAAAAAAAAATAGATGTCCAATATATAAAAAGAAGTTGCTAACCTCAATCATTATCAGGACAATGCAAATAAATACAATAGGGAAGAATTCTTTCATCCATCAGATTGGCAAGGGTGTGGCAAAATGGGTACTGATATATGGTTAGTGGGATTACAAATTGACTTTTGTTTTGGTGAGCTGTTTGCAGTATCTATTAAATTTTGAAATGTGTATATCCTTTAATCCAGTACAATAATTCCACTTCATATCATTATTCTGGAAAATAATTTCTCATTAACGAAGAGATCTGTACTTAGATATTTATTGCAGTATTGTCTGTAATAGTGTTGTGATTCAGTTGTGCATCAAATGGGGAATATCCGAATGAACTATAATTCTATGGAACACTGGATAGTATCTAAGAAGAATGAGATATGTATTTGTGCACTGATGTGGAAATTCTTTAAGACATACATAGAAGTTCTCTTAACTGATACCTATTTAACTAGCTCCCTGTGTTAACTGACATTCCCCATTTCCTCTGTAAAGCATACAAACTGATGTTCATGGCACACTGCATACCTGAAGCCTATAGGCTTTTCTCCTATAGGCCTGGTCACTGTTCTCACTGGTGGAGTTGAATGCTTGCCAAGAATCATTGTGATGGTCCTCAACATTTTTTATGTCAGTTAATTTGTCATTATATTTATATAATTGTGATATATGTTTAAATTTTAAAGATTTTGAGTATGAAAGAATTACTGTTTCTATTAAAACTAAGTTGTAATGTGGCAGATAAACAGGTGCTTTATTGTTATTCTTTATATTCTACACATATTTACAAGTATTCTACTTCAACTAAAAGTATTATAAAGACAACTCAGAAAAGAAAGGAAACTAAGTTGATCCCTTGGGAAAGGCAAAAGAGGTACATTTGCAAAGAAACAAAGAAGCGTATGGGTGTGGGTGAGACAACTCTAAAAGACTGAGGAAATTTTGTAAAGATCTGAAACTTTATTGCACTTGAATTGCTTCTCAAGAAAAGACAATGTTTCAAGAAAGGAGTGATCAGTAGCATCAGTGCTGCTAAGAGATCAAGTTAAAGGAAACAGAAGTGTCCACTGAATTAGTTGACACAGCAGTTATTGGAGGCTTTAGCTTCAGTGATGAGTTGGAAGGCAAAATCCTAGTCAGAATGAAGCAGGGTAATTAAAACATCACGTGCAGAGAACTCTTGAAAAGTTTGACTGTGAGAGGGAGGAGGAATATGGGTTAAAGGGTAGTTGTATGTGTGTTAAGATGAGAATTATTTGACATTACTTTTTTTAATGTTTATTTTTGAGAGCGAGAGTTCACATGGGCAAGTGGGGTAGGGACAGAGAGAGAGGGAGACTCAGAATCGGAAACAGTCTCCAGGCTCTGAGCTGTCAGCACAGAGCCCAATGTGGGGCTCAAACTCACGAACTGTGAGATCAGGACCTGAGCCAAAGTCAGACACTTAACTAACTGAGCCATCCAGGCATCCCAGTAATTACAGACATTTAAATGCAGTTGGGGAGGCACCTGGCTGTTTCAGTGGGGCATGCGACTCTTGTTTTCAGGGTTGTGAGTTTGAGCCCCATGTTGGGTGTAGAGATTACTTAAAAATAAAATCTTTATAAATAAATGAAGGAAGGAAGCAACCAATTGGACAATAGCCAATGGAAAGGAAAAGGATAAACAATTCCAGTGTCCCTAGGAGGTAGGGTGATGGAACTAGAACACAGGTGGAAGGTTGGGCTTAGAAAGTAGATAAAGGGTTCAGATGGAGAGAGTAGGCTTCTTGACCAGACATTGAAGTATTTCCCACATAGTGACTTTCTGGGTTTTGTTTTGGGAATCAGAGGCAAAATACCTGCTGAGAACCAGGGCATCAGATATTGGGGGAGAGGTAATGTGGGGGCTGACTAGAGAGAATGTGTAAGTGGTAGCACTCGGCACCTTAGATGCACACATGGAAAAGAAGGATGGTTGGTTCATCCAGGGCTTAAATTTTGCCAATTTTGCAGAGCAAAAAGATAAGAAAGGAACTTCACAATATCAACAAGAATCTGATTCAAATAAAGGAATCTAAGCTAGATAGGATGTGGCCAACACAGGGAGAAATTGGAGAGATCAATAGATAGTGACTTGATATGGTTGGAGAATAGATATAGATTGTAGTTGAGCAGTCTGGCTGTAAAGATGGGAGGTTGTGATCAGATAGTGGGATGTCTTTGTGATTTTGGAGGTTAAAAGGTTTTGTGTGATGACAAGGTCCAGTGTGTGACAGCAAGTGAGTAGCAAGGGTTTAGCTGAATGTTCTGAGCTTCAAGAACAGTTTTTACAAGACAGGGAGAACTCTTGGTCTAGAAGTGGCATTGGAGACGAATTGACAAGACGCTGATCCCACTTTCTACTATGGGGTAGGTGGGACATGAGAGAAGGAAAAACCTCCACTGAGAGCCTGGAAAGCTAGAAATTTCACTTCCTGGAATTTTTTTCCATCCAAAATTTTGAATATGATTTAGGTCTTGCCAATTAAATGTGCTCTTGAAGAACTCGAATTGAACTTCAGTTTAGAGAGGAGAGAGCCAGGCCAGGAGGCAATACATATTATTGGTTCAGATTGTGGCAGTGGTATGATTCTGGATCTGGGAGCCAGAGAAGGGTCTTTCCTGTTCAGTTAGGTCACTTTCTGATCATTGCAGAGGCAATTCATGGAGCCATCAGCTGTGGCAGGAGCTTCGTGATTTGTGGGTGCCTCCTCGTAATCTGAAGGGCTTTGTGAAGATGCAAAGTGCTGGCCCCATCCCAGAGTTTCTGATTCAATAGGTCTGGGATAGGACTGGAAATCTGCACTCTAACAAATTTCCAAGTGATGTTGATGCTGCCTGGACCACCACAATTTAGGTACCACTGGTGTGAACCATGTAATACCCTATAATAAATTCCTTTTAGCTGAACTGGCTAGAGAGGATTCTGTTTTGTGCAGCTGAAGCAGGACCGATAGAGAGGTCAAATAATCATTTTATTCATGTCTTCCTGTCCTTATCTACTTGATCTGTCAATGGTTAAAAGAAGTAGTTCTTGTATTTCCTGAAGATTTTGCTTTGTTTTGATGCTGTCATTTGACGTCTAACAGTTCATGACATTTATCTTTTATATAATTTGAAGTTTTATGACAAAGTATTCCCTCTTTGTCTCGTTTAATACTTTCCCCCTGAACTCAACTCTGCTATTACCAAAACTCCTCTATTTTCTTTGTGCTTACATTTACCCTATATATTTTAATGTATCTTTTGACTTACAGCTCTTTGAGTTCCTTTGTATTAGACATCTTTTTTTGTTAAGTTTATTTATTTATTTTGAGAGAGAGAGAGAGAGAGCAAGTGGGGGAGGGACAGAGAGAAAGGAGAGAGAGAGAATCCCAAGCAGTCTTCGCACTGTCAGCGCAGACCCCAGTGCGGGTCTGGAGCTCACAAACTGCAAGAACATGACCTGAGCTGAAATCAAGAGTTGAATGCTTGACTGACTGAGCCACTCAGGTGGCCCTGTGTTAGACACTCCTTCAAAGCATATAGTTTGGCTTTTTAAAATCAATCCAAATCTTTATTCTTTTTTTTTTTTTAAATGAATCGATTGATTTTTGGTCATTGTTATACGTATCTTTATCTTCTTTGTAGGTTTTTTTTTTCTTTTCTTTTTTGTGTTTCTTTTATTTTCAATCTCTTATTGTACAGCCTTTAAAACAATTTTTTTTTCTGGTTTCTGTGGTCTGCTGGGTATTTTGGAAGCAACAGAGTATACTGCCTTTAGTTCCTTTAAATATCTAAATGGTATTAATAGCCCTTTACTTCTCCAGTTACCGATCTTAGCAGCAAAAGCAGGATACTTCTTTGTCTTAGTCTACTACAGTCAGAAAATTCTTATTTTTACATTGCAGGGCCTTTCAAAATTTTAAATTAGAGTCTGTTTTATAGTGGTAGTTACCACAGTTGTTTAAACTCAATGTGTCACTGGGTTAAATGCTTACTGCAATCTTTATACCACAGCTTCTCCATGAGAAAGTTGTTGTGTTGCCTGGGTAGCTCAGTTGGTTAAGCATTTGACTCTTGATTTCGGCTCAGGTCATGATCTCACGGTTGGTGAAATTGAGCCCTGCCTCTAAGCATGGAGCCTGCTTGCGATTCTCTGTCCCTCTCTGCCGTTCTCCCCCACTTGTGTTCTCTCTCTCAAATAAATAAACTTAAATAAAAATTTAAAAACCTTAGAAAGTTCTTTGTATTGATTTGTCTTTCATTGGCTGAAGTAGGTCTTCAAGTTGATTTTTTTAAAACTATAATTCCTAGAGACTTGCATATTGAGAATACCATCCTGTTGCCTTTATGTGAATGATGTCTCAGTTAAGTAAAGAATTCTCTTGACCCTCTTTGTGTTTCTTGATCTGCTGGCATCAAATGTTTCCGAGAACTCTGAGGCTGACCTGATGTTTACTTTTCTCTTTGTGGGAGAAATTTAGTATCTTCACTCAAGTATTTCTTGGTCTTGATGATTCTTTATTGACTTTTACTTGCCTTTTACACCTTAAGCTCTTCTGATTGATAGACCAGGGTCTTCATTTATTTCAGGAAAGTATTCTATTTTTTATTTCAGGAAATTTTCTTCTGTTAAGTGGTTTTTTTCCCTTTTCTTTTCTTTTCTTTTATTTTCTTTCTTTCTTTTTTTAATACTTCTGTTCGCCTTTCCTTCTCTCTTGTTTAGGAACATCAGTTATTCATGTGTTGACTCCCTCCATCCTCTTTTTCATCTATATTATCTCACTAATCACTTTTATCTCTTTATAGCAGTACAGTTTTCAACATTTTGCTTCTCCCCTGGTTTTCATTTCATTTCATGATGATCTTATCCATTTTACTCAGTTTCTTTCCTTATGACTGCTCAGTCTCCACCTCCCCATTGTCTTCTTTTATCTCTTCTTGGATCCACAGTATCTTTTTTTTTTTTTTTTTAAGTATTATACAGACATTTTTTGTTGCAAATTTTCTTCTGTTTTCTGGAGGCTTTCTTTGAAAGGATACTTTCCATCTTTTTTCATTTGTTTGTGTCCTTTTGATTCTTTCTGTAGTATCTATGCATAGATTTCATGTGGATCCTTTTTATTACTAACTTTGAATGGAGTAGTTCTCTCAGGGCTTGCTATTTACTAAAGAACAGGGTAGATGGATACTCATTGACCTCTATTTATGTTGGCGATATAACACTATGTCTTTAGCACAGTGTTCCTTAGCACCTGAGTTAGAGGATTGGCTATTTCTAATATATTTCTAATATGTTTAGACTGTAGCTTCTTTAAGAGAGACAATTGGGAAGTTTAATTTGTATATTTCCTATGGTCTTTGTATTAACACACTTTTCAGCTGAGGCCAATGAATTATTTATTCTTAAGGCATGTACAGACCTATGGGGGGGTTCCTCCTGGGATTTGAGGTATTTCTCCCTTTTTGTCATAAAAAGGTATGTTATTCTAACCAAAAACTGGGCCCTTGCAGAGTTCTGTGTTGCTCAGCTTTTTGGTTTGGTGGTCAATGCTTTGTTTATCTCTGTCAGTTTACTTTGGTCCATGGTGACACAATTGATTTTCTGAGTTTGAAAAAAATGAAGATTTGTGACAATTATTTAGTTCATTCTTTTTTTTTTTTTTTTTTAAGATTTTATTCTTAAGTAATCTCTACACCCAACATAGGGCTCAAACTCACAACCCCTGAGAGCAAGAGTCACATGCTCTTACCTACTGAGCCAGCCAGGAGCACCTTTAGCCCATTCTTCAATGTGGGAAAGGTCTCTTAATATAGTAGGATGTTCCTTAATTGTCTCATAGCTATCCGCCTCCCCTATTCAGGTGAAAGATTGATGGCAGGCCACTAGATAACTCTTACGTATAAAATAAATTTGTTCCTTAACTGGTATTCACAAACATGGATTAGCTCTGGGCATCCTCCTTCAATGCGGTCTAAATTTTATGTATTTGGCAACTATTCTTTATAGTCTGTTTTAGGAAGTTGTGGCCCTTCCCTGGATTCATAACAGGTGATTTCTTTCTTTCTTTCTTTCTTTCTTTCTTTCTTTCTTTCTTTTTTTCTTTCAATTTTTTGAGGGGAAAGGGGTGATTTATTTCATTGGGCTTTAGGGAAAGGAGTTGGATAATTGTTCATTCACTGCATTATCCTTACAAGAAAATGTAAGAGCTTTAAATTGGCTAAGCAATATAGTGCTTGGCGCATAGTAAGCATTTAATAAATAAATGGTAACTTTCTTATTATCCGTTCATTGCCAGGTCCACTAGTGTGTAGGTTCCATGAGAGCAGGGCCCTTAGCTGTCTTGCTTATTGTCATACTCCCAATTCCTAGAATAGTGCCTAACACAGAAGATGTTTAGTAATTATTGTTAAATAGTTCCCCTGGGGAAGTGGGAGGCGGTGGGTGGGATGGGAAGAGAAAAGACAGGAAAGTAGAAAAATCTGAGCCAGTGCAAATAGCTTTTGCCTTCTCCTCACGTATATGTCTCTGTGCAGGGACAGCCATTTTAGGGGGTGCTGATGGATACCTGCGGGGTCGGCTGTGTTGCCCTGGGGGAGGCCGGCCCCGTGAGGAACATGACTGTGGTAGACTCTCCTGGACAAGAGGTGCTAAACCAGTTTGATGTCACGGCCTCTTCAGAAATAACCAGTGCTGAGGCTTCCATAGAGATGTCTTTACCTCCACCTTTGCCTGGATTTGAGGATTCTCTTGATGAGAGCAGGCTCCCTCCAGAACAAGAAAGCTTCTCCAGACTTGAACAGCAAGGTATGTACCTTGTCCTTTAATCTTTTAATCTCCCCATGTTTAGCTTCAGATGACAGAGAGCAGGGTGAGCTCACAGGATCTTACCAACCTGGGTATGGTATAATCTCTGCCAAAGAGATTTGAGCTCTGGTCCCGTCTCACAGACCCATATTCTTCTCTACAGATCTTTCTTCAGAGATGTCAAAGGTCTCAAAACCTAGGGCCTCAAAGCCTGGCCGGAAGAGAGGTGGTAGGACACGGAAAGGCCCCAAAAGGCCCCAACAACCTAATCCTCCGTCAGCCCCTCTGGTTCCTGGTCTCTTAGATCAATCCAGCCCTCTATCTGCCCCCATGCCTAAGAAACGAGGTCGAAGGTCCAAGGCAGAGCTGCTACTGCTGAAGTTGTCCAAAGACCTAGATCAGCCAGAGTCTCCACCTCCAAAGAGGCCCCCTGAGGACTTTGAGACCCCTCCTGGGGAACGACCCCGCCGAAGGGCTGCCCAAGTGTAAGGATTGTGGGGCGCAGCTCGGTGGAGGGGGGGTCGGGGTGAAGGGAATCAGGGTGGGACAGATGTTGGAGAGCTGAGAGGCTGTGGTGAGGCGTCAGGTAAGCAGGGGTAACGTCTGGGTTCTGGGGACTTGAGCCATCTTCTAGCTCTTACCGCAGCAACTTTTACCTGTTGCTAAGTTTGTCTGTCTAGGAGGTTGCTTTTTGTGCCTTGTATCCTGTCACCTTTTTCAGTTTCCTCCAGGTCTTCGTTGCAATTTTACCGCCCAGTATATATCAGTCTCTCTGTGTCCTTCCATTCTTCCCTTGGCTCTTACTGATCTCTGTGGTAGAGTGAAAGTGCTTTTGGACTTAGAGTTGGCAGATCTGGGTTCACATTCCACAAACATGATCTGAGTCTTATCTTGGCCAAGTCCATAACTTCCCTGGATCTCTGGGTCTTTATCAAAGGGGAAGGGAAAATTAATAGCTGCTTTGCAGGGGTCCTTGGGAGGATCCAGTGAGATAAGAATCAGCTAAGTATCTGGAAAAGGGGCTCTCAGTTAAGTGTCTGTGAGTATGGCTCTGACTCTGCTCTGTGCCACAGGGCACTTCTGTACCTTCAGGAACTGGCTGAAGAGCTCTCAACAACCCTGCCTGCTCCAGTGCCCCGTCCTGAGAGCCCCAAAGTGAGCAGCCCTGCCCAACCAAATAAAAGCCAGCCACAGGCAGCCTGTCAAGGTGGAGAAGAAGAGAATAACACTGCACGGGATGAAGACTTTGTTCTCCAGGTTGAGGCTGAAGATGGAAATGAAAGCGAGGCTCCAAGCGAGATCTCATCTGACCCCGAGCCTGCGGTGCCTCGGAGCACCCCACGAGGATCCACTTCCGGGGTAACTGAATGAATAAGAAAGTAGGGAAATAGGAGGATTATTAGGGGGTCTGCAGGGTGCCTAGTAACTGATGGCCAAAATAGGTGAAGGAAGAAAGGGACACCCTCAAAAACAGGTGGGGCGCGGGGGGGCTGCGGGTGTAAGTACAGGAGATTACTCATTCAGATACCGAGCATCTACTCTGCACTAGGAAACACATGTGACTGCAACAGCATTCTGCCTAAGTCCACAGTGTGATAGGTGCTTCACCGGGACTGAACACAGTGCTTTGGGCGTGTAGAGGAAGGTAGTGAACTACTCAGGCTTCCCAGAGAAGTGACGGTTGGGCTAGGTCTTGAGAGGTGAGTGGCAGTTTGCCAGAGGGATTGTTTTTCCCAGAAATTCCCGGGACAGGACACTAGAGCAGGCAGGGCTATTGAGAGCTCTCAGCAAGTTCCCAAGGGTGCAGAAGTGCCCAGCGGGACCTCGGAGGGTCTAGGGGAGAGCGCTGGGATCAAACTCGGGAGGATGGCCGGACGACCACTGGAGGGAGCCAACACAGGTGTTTGTACGTTTGTTGAATTGTGGTAAAATATACCACATAAAATTTGCCATTTAAAAATGTACGATTGAGTGGTGTTAGCGTGTCCTTGGTGTTGTGCAGCCATCACCACCACCCATTTCCCAAACGTTTTCATCATGACACACAGAAACTCTATACAACAAAGGTTTTTAAGTAGAAATATAATTAGTTAGGACAATAGGTCAGTCAGCAGTGGACAATTAGAAGACAGCTTCAGGTATCCAGGTAGTAATAGGGAGCGTCTGAATCAAGCCATGAAGCAAGCGAAGGTGGGGGACGGATGCAAGAGACGTTTGAGACAGTTAACAGCACTTGGCAGTCACAGGAAAGGAAGGAGTAGGAGTTTCTAACTTAGATGGTGCTTTCTTGTGCTGGACTTCAGGACAGAGGAGCAGTGGGGGTGGGGGAGGGGGGTGGGTGAGCAGTGAGGCGATGAGCTCACTTCCTTTTCTTTTGAAATTTATTTTTTTAAGTTTTCAAAATTTATTTTAAGAGAGAGAGAGAGAAAGAGCGAGCGCGAGTTGGGGGAGGGGCAATGAAAGAGGAGAGAGACAGAATCCTAAGCAGGCTCCACACTGCCAGCACAGAGCCCAACACGGGGCTTGAACCCATGAACTGTGAGATCATGACCTGAGCCAAAACCAAAAGTCGGATGCCCAACCAACTGAGCCACCCAGGCATCCCTTAATTTTTAAATTTTATTTAAATCCAAGTTAGTTAACATATAGTATAATAATGATTTCAGGAGTGGAATTGTGATTCATATTTACATATAACCCCCCATGATGAACTCACTTTCTGACATGTTGAATTGGCCTGTGGGCCATGGGCCATCCTACTAGAGATGTCTGGTAGCCAGTCATGTATTTGGGATCAGTGCCTGCCTTGTCTCAAGTGCAACATTTAAGGGAGTCCCAAACCCTCAGTAATCAAGAAAAGTATTTTGATGCAACATTTTAAAAAATAAAAATTGAGGGGTGCCTGGGTGGCTCAGTCGGTTAAGTGTCCGACTTCAGCTCAGGTCATGATCTCACAGTCTGTGAGTTCAAGCCCCGCGTCGGGCTCTGTGCTGACAGCTCAGACCCTGGAGCCTGCTTCGGATTCTGTGTTTCCTTCTCTCTCTCCCCCTCCCCTGCTCATGCTCTGTCTCAAAAATAAATAAGAACATTAAAATAAATTTTTTTTAATAAAAAAAAAATAAAAAATAAAAATTGATGCAACAGATTTATGATGAAGAAAAATATCAAGGTTTTAAATAAAGACAGGAACTGTATTACTGATTTTTCCTTTTGCTTTACGCTCGGTAATATGGCTTGGGATCACTGTAAAAGTCTAGAATTTGTAGAGAAGCTGAAACTGAGTAAAGCTTACATTTTCTAAGATATAAACTTGATAATCAGGCATAATGATGGAAGTCAAAGCTATGGGCATGGGGTGAGATTACCTGGAGTGTGTGCAGGGAGGGTTGAGGAGAAGACAGAGGGACTCGGGGAAATACCATCATCAACTAAACCTGTCAGAGGAGGGAGAGCCTGCAGAGGAATATTAGAGAGGCAGGAAGGAACAAGGAGACACTATCCCATAGGGCAGGAGTTTGAGGAAGCGAATGTGAGTCCTCTGAACCAAATGCCATTGAGACGCTGAGGAAGGTGAACAGAAAATACGTAACAGGTTCCAGGAACCTGGGTGGCTCAGTTGGTTGAATGTCCTAATTCTTGATTTCGGCTCCAGTCACGATCTCACGGTTTGTGGGGTTGGGCTCCGCGCTGATAGCACAGAGCCTGCTTGGGATTTTCTCTCTCTCCCTCTCTCTGTGCCCCTCCCTCGTGTACACTGGTGCATGCTGTCTCCCCCCCCCCCCCAAAATAAATAAACTTCAAAAAAATAAATAAGAAAATACATAACAGGTTTTGCAGAAGGTGAAGTCCTAGTAATGGTGGAAACATCAATCTTTTAAGACACTGACAGGTCAGAGGCTAGAGAGGAGGTAGTACCAAGAAAAGTAAAAGCTGGGAAAGCTGTCTTCCGGGGACTTTCTCCAGTCTGTAAAGTTCTCTCGCTTATGTTTTTTTTTTCCATTTGATCCTCAGAAACAGAAGCCACACTGCCGGGGAATGGCTCCCAATGGCTTACCAAATCACATCATGGCTCCAGTTTGGAAGTGCCTCCATCTCACCAAGGACCTGTGAGGCTTGAGGAGGGGGCTGGGGATGCGGGGGTGGTGTTGGCGTGCAGAGGACCTTCTAGAAGTGGGGCCATGGGAAAGAGGGAAGGCACTCACAGGGCAGGACACTGAAGACATTCATAACTAAAAGGTACCGCTCTAAAGGCAAGAGCTCCAGAGCCGTGCTGTCTGACATAAGCCACTAGCTGTGTGTGTGGCCATTTAAATGTAATTTCAAATTAATTAAAATGAAATGAAAAGTCTAGTTTCACAGCTGCACTAGCCACATTTCAATAGCCACTTACAGCTAGCGGCTAATGTATCCGTTGGACAGCACACATAATAGATCCCTCCCATCACTGCACACAGGTTACTGGACAGAGCTGCCCAAGAATTTCTCTCCTCCTTCACTAACGCTGCTTCTGTCCCTCCAGCCGAGAACAGAAGCACTCGTACTGGGAGTTTGCAGAGTGGATTCCGTTAGCCTGGAAGTGGCACTTGTTGTCTGAACTGTAAGTTAGACATTCTGAAGCCGAGGAGGGGGTGACACTCCTGGGATCAGAAGAGGGACAGGAAATCCTGGGGTGGGTGAAAGTCTTCCACATTCATGCTCTTTCCTTTGCCTGCCCCCAGTGAGGCGGCGCCCTACCTGCCCCAGCAGGAGAAGTCTCCACTGTTCTCTGTACAGCGTGAAGGACTTCCTGAAGATGGCACACTCTACCGAATAAACAGGTGAAGATTGCATCTCTTTCTGGTTCTAGGAGATAGAAACAGGACAAATGAATGTTGAAAGGGATGACATATTGACCCTCTTCTTCCCCTGATGCTGTTCCAGTTGGTCCCAGGGTGGGAGGCCTTGCTAGACCTGGTCAACCCAGGTAGTTTGCAGTGCTCATCACTGCTGGCCAGACTGAGGGCAGCTACGGAGATGGAAGGTCAAACCCGTTTACAAGGTCACATCTACTCAGATAGACCTGGGCACACTGGCCCTGGAGAGCCCTGTGGTAAACCAGAATGCACAGCCTGTCATCTTTGAAGGTGAACTAGAGCTAGACAAGCTTTGGAAGGAAAGGAGGAAGATACAGATGGTGGCTAAGGACTATTGTCACCTGTAGAATGTTCTTGATATTCTGGCCCTTGCTTAAGCTAGTTCATACCAGCTCCAGGTGGAGCTCCCATTCTGTCCTCATTACCTTTTTTTTTTTTTTTTTTTAAAGGCTTAATTTTTTGGAGCAGTTTTAGGTTCAAAGTTGAGAGGAAGGTGCAGAGATCTCCCATATACTCCCCTGCCCCCATACATGCACAGCTGCCCCATTATCAACATCCCCCACCAGAGGGTACATTTGTTACGATGAATGAGCCTACATTGACACATCATCACTCAAAGTCCATAGTGTACGTCAGGGTTCACTCTTGGTGTTGTACATTCTTTGGGTTTGGACAAATGTATAATGACATGTCTCTGTCATGATGGGATCATACAGAGTAGTTTTGCTGCCCTAAAAATCCTATGTGTTCTAGCTACTCATCCTCCCCTCTAATCCCTGGCTATCACTGATCTTTTGACTGTATAGTTTTGCCTTTTCCAAAATGCTACATAGTTGGGTTCATACAGCGTGTAGCCTTTTTCAGGTGGGTTTCTTTCACTTAAACGTGCATTTAAGGTTCCTCCATGCCTTTTCATTGTTTGATAGCTCATTTATTTTTAGTGCCATGTAATATTCCATTGTTTGGATGCTTATCCATTCACCTAATGAAGTCCTTATTACCTTTTATTCATTCCTTTCTTCATCCCATCTTTGACTTTTCTCTAGATTTAGCTCGATCACAGCACACCCAGAGCGCTGGGATGTGTCCTTCTTCACAGGGGGACCCCTCTGGGCTCTGGATTGGTGCCCAGTGCCAGAGGGGGCATCAGCTTCGCAGTATGTGGCCCTCTTCTCCAGCCCTGACATGAATGAGACACACGCACTGAGCCAGCTTCATTCGGGTCCCGGGCTGCTCCAACTCTGGGGCCTCGGGACCTTGCAGCAAGAAAGCTGGTGAGGTGGGGCTGGAATGCTGCTGTGGGAGGGTGGTTGAGGAGAAGGATGGGGCTGGGCAGGGGCGCTGGGGCGCTTGGATTGGGTGGAGATGGGGCAGAGCATAGGCTCTGGCAGCCCTAGGCCCCTTCTCCCTACCCATTCTCCCCATATGCTTTCTCTCCTCAGTCCTGGCAACAGGGCCCACTTTGTCTATGGGATTGCTTGTGACCATGGCTGCATCTGGGACCTCAAGTTCTGCCCCAGTGGAGCATGGGAACTTCCAGGCACCCCTCGGAAGGTACCTCCCTGTTGGTTGTGGTATGCTCTAGGACTCAGAGTCAGAGCAGAGAGGCCCTGCGAGTTCTCAGAGGAGACAGAGAGCGGTGGATGGAGTTTTCCCGGCAACCCCATATCGTTTCCAGGGGCCAAAACCTCAAAAGTTTTCTGAGAGGCTCTGAAGGCAGCAAGCCTCAGCACAGATCTGGTCTCCCCCTCTAGGCTCCTCTTCTGCCCCGATTGGGCCTCTTGGCTCTTGCCTGCTCAGATGGGAAGGTGCTGCTGTTCAGTCTGCCCCATCCAGAGGCTCTGCTGGCTCAACAGCCCCCAGGTGAGTAGTGCAGCAGGCGAGGGGGTGGTGCTGCTGCAGCAGGGTCTGTCCATCTCCCCTGAAGCCCCTCCTGGCCCAGCCTCTAGGACCAAGCCTTACTCGGCATCCTACCCACTCTGACTTCACACCTTTTGTTTTCCACCTGTCTCTTTAGCAGTCTGCAAAAGGGGTACTCTCTCCTGCAGTCTTCTCACTGGGCTCTTTGAGCATACCCCCTTTCTCCCCCTTGCCTGCTGTGTGCTCTCAGGCCCTCCCCTCCTGCTGCCACAGCTTATGTGCTGAGCGTGATCTCCCCTGATCGCCTCTGCCACACTCTTCTCCTTCCCTCAGTCCCATACTCACCTCTCCTTTCTTCACATGTTTATGTGTGCCTCTCCGTGTACACATAAACACCCTCTCTTCATTGGGAAGAGAGGGAGAGAATATAGAGCTGAAGATGAGCAAGAAGAGGAAGGGGTTAGGGAAAGACATCTCCTATTTGTCAAACTTGATTTTCAACTGTCCCGAGTATTTAAAGAAGAGGGCACCCAGTTTTGAGCCCCGAGAAATGCCATACTTGGTGGTTTGGAGGAGGGGGCTGAGGAGGGAATAGGCAGTGAGGAAGTGAAGACAGATGCGTAGACGATTCTTTCAAGTAGGTTGGCCGTGAAGAGGAATACATAGATGAGGGTGGTGGCTGGAGGTGAATAAGGGGTAAAGGAAAGGTTTTGTTTGTGTGTTTGTTTTATTGAGTTAGGAGACTATGGTGCATGTTTACGTATGCATATGAGAATGATCCATTAGGGAGAGAAAGCAGATCGCTCAGGAGAAACGAAAGATAACCAGATGAGCAAAGTTCTGGAAAAGGTGAGAGAGTAGGGAGAGAGCAGAGTGGAGCAATTAGTCATTCTGATAGGAGGAAGGACACGCTCACTATAAGGGGGTGGGGGAAGGGGATGGGGCCAGGTAGAGGTAGATTCATCAATGTGCTGGTGGAGAGATGAGCATAAGGGAAGGTCATCGTCAGATTAGGGGTGCTGATGTAAGAGCAAGGCAGATCAGGACTTCAGTCCTCTGTTCTCAGAGCATCGCTCTTCTTCCCTCACAGATGCAGTGAAGCCTGCCATCTATAAGGTGAGTGAGGAATCTGCTACCTTAGCCAAGGCTCCATCTTCTCGAGCCTCCCTTACTGATTCCACAGTGAGTCTCCTTCTGCCACTGAAAAACCCCTATCCTGCTGGATTAAACACTGATTTGAGCCTTTGTGGCAAATGGTAGGTATTCCTAACCCTAGGCCCGGCTCTTCTGTCTCTGCAGGTACAATGTGTGGCGACCCTTCAGGTGGGGTCTATGCAAGCTTCGGACCCCTCTGAGTGTGGTCAGTGCCTTAGCCTGGCCTGGATGCCCACCCGGCCCCACCACCACCTGGCTGCTGGCTACTATAATGGTAACAAAACAAAACAAAACATAAGGGGATGTTGCTATTTAAAGTTTATATATGCTTATTGTTTTTTGGTTGTTTCTTTTTTGGTTCAGTGTTGGGCATTATGTTCAAGCAATGTAAAAAAAATACAAAGAAGGAAGAAGAAAGTCACTAGAAATCTTTTCAAAAAACCATAATTAAGAGTCGGTGAACATCATTTCATGGAGTTCTGTATGCGTATATAAAGATAAAAAGATCAGATGGCGAGAGAAAGAATTCTATGACCGTGGGATCATTCTATGTATTTTAAAAATATTTTTTAATGTTTTTTATATTTGAGAGACAAAGAAAGAGAGCACAAGTGGCAGAGGGGCAGAGAGAGGGAGACAGGATCTGAAGTGGACTCCATGCTGACAGCAGAGATCCCAGTGTGGGTCTTGAGCTCATGAACCATGAGATAATGACCTGAGCTGAAGCCGGACGCTTAACCGACTGAGCCACCCAGGCGCCCCCTATATAAGCTGTTTTAAAGATTTTGTTTTTAAGTAATCTCCACACCCAGTGTGGGGCTCAGACTCACAACCCTGAGAGCAAGAGTCGCACACTTTACCCCCTGAGCCAGCCAGGCGCCCCTTTATAAGCTATTTTAAATGAAAATGTATGAAATTTAATTACACTTTAATTTTATAAAAGAAAAAGACTGGAAACTGAAAGATGGGCTAAGCTTCCCATAAATGTTCCTTCACCACAGAGACATCCATTCCTTCGGATCTTCTTGAGGTTAAAAAGAGGGGGAAAGAATGATAAAGAGCAGTCCAGTAGTTGGAGTTATCAGGTGACAATTTCATGGTCAGACCTCATCAGTAGCCTCAGCCTACAGAGGTCAGGAAATTAGCACTCTCACGCTTCTTGCTGGCCCTCTCAGTCTTCTCAGTGTTTCTTTTGGTACTGTGATTTTTCATCATTTGCATGCTGTCATTGTTGATGCTGTTTTGCTGTCTTGATTCCCAGTTATTTAACCTTAATTCTGTATTGAAATGATCATGTGTGTCCACCGTCCGTTCACCTCAGGCTGCCGTTGTTGCCAAATTACTGATACGGCTCAGCTGGAGTTCACGGCCAATGAGCTTTTTCTTTTTTTTTTAATTTTTTTTTTTAACGTTTATTTATTTTTGAGACAGGGAGAGACAGAGCATGAACAGGGGAGGGGCAGAGAGAGAGGGAGACACAGAATCTGAAACAGGCTCCAGGCTCTGAGCTGTCAGCACAGAGCCCGACGCAGGGCTCGAACTCACGGATCGTAAGATCATGACCTGAGCCGAAGCCGGACGCTTAACCGAGCCACCCAGGTGCCCCTGCCAATGACCTTTTTCAAAAAAGGCTCAGAGGTGCTACGTTTCCTGAGTTTTTAGCTACAAATATTTTCCCCAGCTTTTGTTGATTAAATTCTTACTGTTCCTTAATTTCTTTTCTTTTTATCAGAGTTCTACTTTTGATTACCTCCTCCTCCGCCAGCCCGGTCAGGGGCAGCTTTTTGGGTCAGCAGAGTTCGTTTCTATTTCTTCGTTTGTTTTCTGTTTCTCCACATCTTGTTGCTTTTGGCTCCTTGCCTGTTCTCTTTGTCTTAGAGCAGAGTTGGCAGACATTTCTCTAAAGGTCCAGATAGTGAATATTTTATGTCTTGTGGGCTGTTTGACCATTGTTGGAACTGCTCAACTCTGCCATTGAAAACTGAAGGCAGCCATACATGAGGTAAACGAATGGGTGTGACCATGTTCCAGTCAGACTTTATTTACCAAAGCAGGCAGCAGGCTGTATTTGGCCCAAGGGCTGTAGTTCGTCAACCCTTGTCCTAGAGGGTTTATGCCTTTTAAAAAGCCTTTTGCTTTTATTTAGTAGGGAGTCCAGGCTACTGGTGTATTCAGTCCAGCTGTCAACTGCAAGTGCCACACTAAGCTATTATTTTTTTGTTGATGAGAGTTGGAGCTAAGATATCACGGAGGGAATGTTGCCTAGATCATCATGATCCACATATCCTCTCATAAGGGGGTCACATCTGAGGGTAAAAGGCAAAGGTCCTAGGAACCCAGAGGAAAACATTAGAGCAAAGAAGGGAGAACTTGCCTTTATTATCTACACATTCTATCCCTACCTCAGGCATGGTGGTTTTCTGGAACCTTCCCACCAGCTCACCCCTGCAGCGGATACGGCTCTCTGACGGCTCCTTGAAACTCTACCCTTTCCAGTGTTTCCTAGCCCATGACCAGGCTGTGCGTGCCCTTCAGTGGTGCAAAGCTAACAGGTACGGGACAGGAGAGCTGTGGTGTGGGAGGTGAAGCCTGGGCAGGCTGATGCTCCCAGCCTTGCTCAGATTTGATCTGCTCCCTTTTCTCCCCTCTTTCAACAGTCATTTCCTCGTCTCTGCGGGAAGTGACCGCAAAATCAAATTCTGGGACCTTCGACGACCTTATGAACCCATAAACTCTATCAAGCGCTTCTTGAGTACAGAGCTGGCCTGGCTGCTCCCCTACAATGGTGTCACTGTGGCTCAGGACAACTGCTATGCCTCGTACGGCAGGATACACATAGGGGCTCTGGGACAGGCCCTAAGGGTTGGGGTGCAAAGTGTGCCAGGTTGTTGTGGGGAGAGGGGAGTTCAGAGTTGGGCACTGAAGGAAACACTGAGGTAGTCTGCATTCTGGAAGGAACTGGGGAAGGGAAATTAATCCAATCTTGGAAAAAGGAAAGTGTTTTTTTCTTCCTCTTACAGTTATGGACTCTGTGGAATTCATTATATTGATGCTGGTTACCTTGGTTTCAAGGCCTATTTCACTGCTCCTCGAAAAGGCACTGTCTGGGTGAGCCCCCGTCTTCATTACACAGGAAAACGATTACTTTACTCACCTGCTGGTGGTCAGGAAGAGGCAGTAGTTTTGGATAGAAAAAGAGAGATGTATGGTAACTGTATCATCAGGGATAAGGGTTATGCATAAGCTCATTTGTATGTGTGTGTGTGCCCACCTCAGACTGTGTGCAGTTGTTACCAGTTCACAGAACTGAAACAATGAGTGAATGAATGAATGAAAGACATCTGTCTCTTCTTATTAGAGTCTTTCAGGATCCGACTGGCTTGGGACAATAGCCGCGGGAGATATATCCGGGGAGCTCATTGCAGCTATATTGCCAGATATGGCACTGAACCCAATAAATGTCAAGCGACCTGTAGAGCGAAGATTCGTACGTATATGAATATTTAATGGCAGCACCATCTGTTGGGTCCTAATCCACGTGATCTCCTAAATTAGAACTATAAATTAACAATAGGGTACAAATTTGTATGAGGTCTCCCAGACCTGAAATTGTCTCTGGAAGTCTTTTTTAATGTTTATTTTTGAGAGGCGGGGGGAGGGAGAGGGAGAGACACAGAATCTGAAGCAGACTCCAATCTCTGAGCTGTCAGCACAGAGCCTGACGCGGGGCTCGAACTCACAAGCCGTGAGATCATGACCTGAGCTGAAGTCAGATGCTTAACCGACTCAGCCACCCAGGTGCCTGGTCCCTGGAAATCTCAGCACAGAGTTGTACACAATCTTCTCTACCTTAGTGCATCTGAGCATATGTTCAAACATACGACCTTCTTCCATCTTTTAAGTCTCTACCCAAAATCAATTTTCTCTTTTACTTTTATTCCGTCTTCAGTATTATGGAACCTAATGTCAGGGTCTCCTTTCTAGCCTATATATAAAGCAGATCTGATGCCATATCAGGACAGCCCTGAAGGTCGAGACCGTTCTGCTTCATCGGAGGCCCCCAACCCTCCCAAGGCTCGAACTTACGCTGAAACTGTCAGCCATCACTACTTGCTGTTTCAAGACACAGATTTGGTAAATTGAGGCCAAGAGAATGAGTGTGGCATTTGAAAAAGTAGAAAATGTTAGTCCTGGTATAGTAGGGCTTTCTAAGGAGTTGTAGCCCAAAGATGCGAGACTAAGAAGCCCCTGGCTTTCTCTCTCTTGTTGTACTCCCCTCCCCAGGGTTCCTTCCACGATCTGCTCCACAGAGAGCCAATGCTGCGCATGCAGGAAGGAGAGGGGCATTCGCAGCTCTGCCTGGACAGGCTGCAGCTGGAGGCTATCCACAAGGTAAAAGCCTGGTCTCATCTCCACATTTCTTCACTCTCGTTTCCTCCCAACTCTGGACATATCAGTGAAATGGGCAATGAACACATAACAGAGACAGCTGAGAAGGGAAAACAGCTCTGGCGACCTCATTCTGCAAAGCATGATAGACATTCCTCATTTCTACCTCTCTCACCCCATCGTGGTCTTATCCTTTCAGATTGTGGCCCTTTTTTTTTTCCTCCTGTTACAGCTACGACTCACCCTAAAGCACCAACTGTGAGCATCTCTCTTTTGTTTTCTGTTCTCTGCACAGGTCCGCTTCAGCCCAAACCTGGATTCCTATGGATGGCTGGTATCTGGGGGACAGTCAGGGCTGGTTCGGATCCATTTTGTCCGTGGACTCACCTCACCACTGGGCCACCGTATGCAGCTTGAAAGCCGAGCCCACTTCACTGCTATGTTCCAGCCGTCCTCCCCTATCAAAGGGCCCGGCTTCCCTCCAACTAGCCATCGCCTTCTGCCCAGTCCCTAGTCGTGGTCCACACAGGACCTTTGGAATGAAATCTGCCAGGAACAAATGGCCCCCAACCACAGGGCCATAGGAACTGGGGTCTTCCTGGATAGTGACGCTGCCAGACCTGGACCTTTAGACCTGCCTTGCCAGGACTCCTTAGATACCTCTCCTTCCACAGACTCTGTCATCACAGGCCCCTGCGGGCAGGGGGGCTCTCCCTCCACAAACTCTCAAGGCTCCTCCACCTAAAACTATGGCTCATGAGAAACACTCAGGCCTGACCTAGGCTTGGGAGTCAAATTGCTCATATTGAGCATATTGTGAAGTGGGTAAAGCTGAGTAAAGGTACTGGGTGTTTTTGAGACCACACGTGAGTGGGTGTTTGGAGAACTGGAAAGGGTATCTGTATGAAGGCTCCTGTCTGACTATATTCCAGGATCCAGTATTACTGCCTTCTCAACTTCCTCTTCAAAGTAACCAACACACAGGCCCATGAGGGGTGACAGTAATTTATTGGATTGAAGCGGCTTATAGTACTTCTTTAACTGAGGAACACCACAAACGCCCTACCAGTAGAACAGTGGCTCAGATCTTACTTGCTCCCGCTTATGAAATATTCCCAATCACTGGTCGTCTGACCTTACTCGAACACTCCTAGGCAGTCATGTTTTAAAAAAAATCTTCCTTTATATCAAGTCAAAGAGTATACTTCTATACATTTCACCATGATTATTAGGAAATCTAGTCATTCTTCCCTGTGATTGCCCTTTTAAATATTTAAAAATAGCTATCATGTGTTTCCCAAGTCTTTTCTTCTCTAGATTAAATATCTTCAGTTACTTTAACCATTCTTTACACGTCATCATTTTTGGTCCTTCATGATCCTGGCACATCGTTGAGTTATTAAACATGTCTAGCTGCTTTATTTCAGCTCTCCAGATAGGTGTTTAGAACCCAAATACAGTAATGTGTTGTTGTATCTCCTCTTGTTAGAGTCCTCTTGTGGGATGCTGCAGACTCCTAGGGACTGCAGTACCGCCTCCTAAGCAGAGAGAGACCCCAGCAATGAGAAATAGGCAAACTACAGTCTTGGAATGTATAGGAGTACAATCAAGTTTGGGGTGGAGGGGAGGGAGGAGTCAGATGACCTCGGAAGATAGAAAGAAGTACACAGCCAGCTCCAACTGAAGGGAGTGGAGATTAGTCTACCACCTACCTGGAACAAAACCCTCTGGCACTGTAGACTGGTTGGCCAAATATCTGAATAGCTTTCTGCCTCTTGGATTTGGGAATTTATCGTATGTCAAGAAGAAGAAAGGAATCAAGCAGTTCCAATTTCCTTCCTGTACAGAAGAGGAAACAAGCTGGAGGCAACCAGACTATTAGCAGCAGAGGGACCACAACCCATGTCGGTGCAAAGGAGTCCAGTCTTCTACCGTCCCATTGTGATCAGGCTCTGGTAGTGCCACTTTTGTTTTTGAGCTGACAGGGAAATGCCTTCCATTGCAGAGAAGCTTTGTTCATTCTACACAGCAGCCCCTTAACACTGCCTCATGGGATTCCACTTTCAGTGGCAGAAAAGATGGGACCTGGGGACCCTAGCTGTTGAGGCTAGAGGTCAGTGCTGGCAGCCTTGCTCCTGTGGACTCTAGCCTTGGTCTCCACCTCCAAAAGAAAATCAGGAGGTTGCTTTCAGCCCTTGCTGTCTTTCTCCACCATAAACCCTCTTCTCCCCAGGCTGTTCCACTTCAACCTTCCTTCCCAATGTGTACACTTTATACTATCCATGGATGCCTGTGCTTTTCTTTCTTTGTGCCTTTGCTCACACTTCCCTGCTCCAGGAGCATCCTTTTTCATCATCTCCACAAAAACCCTGTTCATCCTTCAAGGTCCCAATGCAAATCTCACCTTTCATCAAGGAGTTTCATAGATTTCTCTAGTAAATATTCTCCCTCCCATGTGTTCTCAAGAGGAAAGGAAGAAAAAAGGATAAACAAGTGTTTATTAAGCACTTGGTCTATTTCAGGTATTTGCATGTTACCTAATCATATGAGGTAGGTACTGCCCCATTTTACTTGCTATTATTGAGAGTTTAAGCAGTCTGAATAAGGTCAGTTTACTAAGTAGTGATGCTGGGATTTGAATGTAGACAGCCTGACTTCAGAGGACAATTGTTTCCAACCTACCTCATTTGGTCTATTATATTTACCAGTGTAAATTCACTCTAGCACAGTGTTTTGTATATAGGAGCCTTTAGTTAAATATTTGTGACACCCAATTATCTTGCTTCCTCATTGTGTTTCTCCAGTAGCTGTGACAGGATTCTCCCTGCCTTAATCATATAGGAATTGAGTAAACGGGCTAGAGCTAGCCAGATAGCCTGAAAGAGTCCCGTATGGCTGCTCCCTGAAGTGTGGGCTCCCTGGATATAGTTAAAGGCTGCCAGCCTGACAAATGTACTGCCAGGGACGTGGTCATAGTTTCCACCACCCTAGAAAGGATGTTTCACTACATTCACAAATTTTTAGAATGTTAGAGCTGGAAAGGGATTAAGAAATCACCAAATCTATTGATTTCCAAACACTTTTAGTTGTGGGCCCCTTTGTTTAAAAATGGCTTTTCCTAGAAATACATTTTAAAAGCTGAGGTAAAGAAGAACCTGTGGTGATATCCCCCAAAACGTCTCCTTATAAACCCCTAAAACTGAAGGGTTTGAAAAACAGTTCAACAGATGAGGAATCTTAAATTCTAGTACTGACCAAGGCTGCAGAGACCACTAGTTATGGAACCAGTAAAGACCTTCTGAGGTTCTGGAATCCTGTGCTTTCCAGGGAGGAGTCCTCTTTACGCAGCATTTCTTTTTCTTTTTCTTTTTTTTTTTTTTTTAATGTTTATTTTTTATTTTTGAGAGAGAGAGTGTAGGTGGGGGAGGGGCAGAGAGAAAGGGGACAGATGATCCGCAGAGAGCTTCGCGCTGACAGCAGAGATCCCCATGCAGGGCTGGAACTCACCAACCACTCACCAACCGTGAGATCACAACCTGACCAGAATGACTAAGCCACCCAGGTGCCCCTGCGCAGCATTTCTAAAGGCCCGTCGTGGACAAAGACTGAACTAGGTGCTAAGAGGATGGCAAATACAAACAAGACGCAGTTTCACCTATTCAGGAGCTCACAATCAAGGCGAGTGAAGAACCCAAGGACAATGAAAAAATAACACAGGCACTTAACTATGTTTCCAAACTGATGCCCGAGATTGAGCAAGGCGTCAGCACCTTGGCCAGTTCCGGGGCGCGGGAGCAGTGAGGGTCTACCCAGGTTGAGAAGCCCGGGCCACGGGAGAGGGGTCAGGAGGAGGCAGGGGTCAGGTGGGAAGCATGGCAGGAGGGGCCCTCACCGAGACCGGGCGCACACTTGGAAAAGGGTTTGCTCACAGACTGAGAGCTGAGCCGTTCTCCACGCGTGTTTGTGGCTCAGTCCACTCACACTCCAGCCCCGGGAGCCGGGTTAAGCTTGGAGGCCAGCCGGGCGGAAGGGCGGGGCTTGCGGCGGAAGTCCCGCCTCCTGTCGGGTCACGTGAGGGGCTGGACGCGAGCGCAGGTGAGTGGCTGGTGATCCTCCGTCCCGGGCTCAAAGCATCGCGTGCTGAGAGCGCCTAAGGCGCCTGTGACCTCTTCCAGGCCTGGGAATGATAGGCCCTATTTCCGGTTGGACTCAGGAAGGATGCGGGCTGGTTCCAACCGAGAGTGACTCAGGGGACCAACCAAGCTCTGGGTGAAAGCCTGAGCAAACTGTCCTTACGTGTCTCGGTACGGAAGGAGGTCCCCAGGTGGCCTTGCTTCAGGGCGGGGGATGGGGTGGCTGGTAGCTGCCACTGACATTCAGTAGCCGCTTACAGCCCTCTTCTATTACCTGATTGCCTAAAATGATCCCTATAACAGGAAGTTGTCCAGGAAGCATCCCTCCTGAGGCCTCTGCCCCTCTAGGACATATTGGAAGCGGGAGGGGGAGAGGGAGTGGGCACAACGGAAAGTCAAGCGTCTCTTTAATTGTGGGGAGAGGCCATGAGGGTAACCCCCCTCTCCTCTTGGCTTGACAGGAATCATGGCACTCTGGCGGGCATACCAGCGAGCCCTGACTGTTCACCCGTGGAAAGTACAGTTCCTGACAGCTGGTGAGTGAATAGACCTGAGTGGAGCCAGAGCAGGCTGATTTGGGAGGCAAAAGCTCGCCCCACCACACCTCCCTCAGTTGCTTCTATTCAGCACCCTTGAAGGGTTAGCTGTCTGTCATCCCAAGTTGTCCCCAGTCTTTGGGAAGGTGGGTCCCCAAGGCTGTTCTTAAGGAAAGGGTATGCCTAGCTGTAGGATCTGAAAGTCCTCAGAAAGCTGAGGAGTCATCCCTTTGGGATAAAGGCATTGCTCCAGGAGGCCTTAACTTAGAAAACAATAGCAAACGCTCCTCTAACATCTTACAGTGTGCAAAACACTTTCAAGACACATTTATCTCATAGGGTTGCCACAAAGATCTGAGAGTCTGCATTAAATCACCTAATTGCTGGGATCAGGACTTTTACCCCAGTTTATTTTCTTTGTGGTATTTTTTTTTTTTTTTGGTAAAATGTATCTTAGCATACAAAAGAATAGTTAAGATGTGTGTACAGTTTAAATAGTATTAAAACTGATTACTTTTGTATCAGTACCCAGCTCGAGACCCCTTGAGCACCTATCCCTAACTTGACTTGTATAGCCAAGAGAGGACCATTTTCATGAGTTTTGTTTATATAACTCTTTTGCTTTTCTTATAGTTTTACTACCTATTTATATATCCCCAAACGATATACTAATCAAGGATTTATGTTTACTCCAAATCCAGTGACTGGATAACAACCTCACAAAGGCAACCCAGTGACTTAACCTGCATTTGTTACCATCTTTATTTTGCACATTAGCTAAGAAATCCAGAGATGGCACAGAGATAAGTAAGTTTTATAGTGGCGGGGGGGGGGGGGGAAGGACTAGAAGGTCTATGACTGTTGGAGCAGTGCAAGAGTGAGCAGGTTAAGATGGGGTCTTGCCTATGTTTAGAGGAAGGGAACAGGATTCTAGTGAGGACCATGGGCTTCTGGAACGAAGACTGTCAGGAGGAGCGGCAAGCTATGAAAGCCAGGGAGGAACAGCAGTCTTGTTACTGGAATAGCCCACATCAGCACTAGAAAGTTCACCAGGTGACTGGCCAAGGGTTGGACGCTTTTGCCCCTCCCCGGGCCCTTCTCCAACCTCTGTGCCCAACCACCCCACGTCCTGTCCTCAGAGTGTCCGTCAGCCTGCATGACTCACCTGGTTGCGCGCGTGGTGACTCATGCTGGACTGTGTGGCTGTGATGGGGACTGACACGCTGGGCCCTTTGCCAGCCTCAGACTCCCTCAGGGCCCTTAACAGCCGGAAGGAAGGTTCCCCCTCCTGGCCATCAAGAATAGAGAGGGAGGGATAGTCCCTGTGTTTCCCTTCCCAAGGGATGTGCAATTGACAAGGGGAGGAGCTAGAGTTCAGAGGGGCCCAAGTGCATGTGTGTGAGGGGACTGGGGTGCTGGAGCCCTGTATCTCCGTCTGGGTGTGTGGCTCTATACCTGCATCGTCTCCGCACAGCCCTGAAGCACCTTGTAGGTAGCACTTTTCTCAGACATCTCCTTCCCTGCTGCTAATGTGTTTGGATCAAACTACAAATGAAGGGAAGAGGTGGGTTGAGCTCATCGAGCTGTTTTTAGATCCTTGCACAGTGCTTCCTAAGGTCCCATGGGATAGCTCATCACACTGGAAAACAGAAGAGAGATTTCAGACTTGGACTTAGAAGACCAGGTTTTGTTTTTGTTTAAAAAAAAATTTTTTTTTGGTAATGTTTATTTTTGAGAAAGAGACAGAGCGTGAGCAAGGGAGGGGCAGAGAGAGAGGGAGACACAGAGTCGGAAGCAGGCTCCAGGCTCTGAGCTGTCAGCACAGAGCCCCATGCGGGGCTAGAACCCACAAACTGTGAGATCATGACCTGAGCCAAAGCCAGATGCTTAACCGACTGAGCCACCCAGGCGCCCCAAGACCAGGTTTTGAATCTCAGCTGTAGCACTCAGTAGCTGCGTGAACCAGGCAAGTAAGTCAGTAAACCTCTTGGAGCCTCGGTTTCCTTATTTAGGAATTGAGTTTAGTTATATGACCTCACAGAGTCAGTGTAGGAGTTATCTCTGTGAAAAGGCTTTAGAAATTTGAAAAAAAAAAAAAAAAAAAAAAAAGGTTCAATAGACATAAAGCCTCCTGGACTTGGCCCTTTCCATGAGTGTTGTCAACCCTAAATGACAAGCTATTCTTTTTTTTTTTTTTTTTTAATTTTTTTTTTTCAACGTTTTTTTTTTTTATTTATTTTTGGGACAGAGAGAGACAGAGCATGAACGGGGGAGGGGCAGAGAGAGAGGGAGACACAGAATCGGAAACAGGCTCCAGGCTCCGAGCCATCAGCCCAGAGCCTGACGCGGGGCTCGAACTCACAGACCGCGAGATCGTGACCTGGCTGAAGTCGGACGCTTAACCGACTGCGCCACCCAGGCGCCCCGACAAGCTATTCTTTTTAGAGTGGTTTTTCAGCTGAGTTTGTTCCATTTGCCTTAAATTTGATCATGGGTGACTATCTTACCCTTGGCTCTCCAAATAGCAGAGCCTGGGGCTTCGATACAGGTACTTTGTAAGGGAGTAGGAACTAATCCTGCAGGGGAAGAGGGAGAGCCAGTACAAAGATCATATTGCATACTGCTTAGGACGTGTGTCTCCTCATCCCTTAAAACGGACCGAGAAGCTCTTTGAAATGCCTCTTAGAACTATATGGGAGAATAGTCTTTTCTGGAGACAAGAAGAATCCTTTACCCACCAGCTCTCACCCCACGTTGGTCAAGTGTTTGCCACACGGGATGTCAACACCTGTGCACCCCCGGATCACATGTGCATGGTCCCAGGTAAAGCATCAACAGCACAGCCCCAGATATGACCTAGGCCTGAGGCAGGATCGATCAGGTTGAGCCGCAGTAGTGGCCGGAGTAAGGGATAAGTGAATCAAGATCTGAAATGGTTCAAAAGAAGTGTCTGATACCCCCCAGCGTTGGCCAAGCCAGAGTCACGAACAGAGCAGCCTGGGAAGTGTGTTGTGCAGAGTCTGAGTCAGCCTTTTCCCGTCCTTTCTGGAGGGCCCTTCCAGTCTCCAGTGGGCCCGGGGCCCAGCTCCATCCATCTTCGGCCACTCTAGTCCTGCTATGGAGACAGCCAAGCTTCTACAGACACTGGTTTCCCTAGAATCTGAATTCCACCAGGATGTGAGGGCTCAAAAGGCATTGGAGCATCCAGTCCAGCCCCTGATACCACAGAGCAGGCAGGGGGCAGGGGTGATGTGCACCGAGGTCCCCATGGCCAGTGGTAGAGCTGGCATTGGAACGTAAGGTGCTTCCCAGTGCGGTGCTCTGCACTCAAGACCGCTGGGGCCTTAGACTGCGGAGCGTAGCCCCAGCTGGTCTGGGCTTCCATACCTGACAAAGCTTCAGAACCCTCCATTCTGTCTCGTTTTCTAGCAGTAGGATGGCTTCGGGCCAGGCGTGCGGAGAGCATTCAGCCCAGTCCCAGAGGACACACTCTCCCCTCTCTCTGCCCAGCTTCAGTTGCCTCTGGGCTCTGTCAGACCAAGCCCCTGGCCCAGGCAGCTATTTAATTGTGGAAGACTTCTGGGGAGGAGTGAATCTACAGCACCTCCGGCCCCATGCCGGGAGCTCTACCTGCTGCCCCAGGCCTTCTGCGCTCAAGGACACGTTTCCTGCTCCTCACTCCAGCTTCCTGCCCCTCACTCAGCCTTCTCATCTTCCATTAGTGCTTTATTTTCTTGCCTCTAAGACCCCATACACAAAAGCCAGGAGGGGAACAAAGTGGGGCAAGTAGGGAATTAAGACGAGGATGTAGAAGTTGGGGCTTTTCCACTAGTGGGCAGGGGGTGGTCCCAAACAGATCTCTGCTCAGAGGCAGCCTCTCCCCAACCCCCTCAGTCCGCTGAATCTGGTGGTGAGTGACGGCATGAGAACTGGCACCTACCCAGGGGCATGATGTCACACCTGCGCCAGCGTCTGCCTGCTGGGCTCCACGCCCAGCCTGGCATTGGGGCATCACTGCCCGGCAGCCCCTCACCCTGCCCCATCAGGGCTCGGGCTTCACATTTCTGCCCTGACCCTCTGGAAACAAATCCAAGGAAAGGGGAGCCAGAGCACGGAAAGATCTAGATCAACCAAGTATGTCCAGGAGGCCTCCCAGAACCTGGTGGGGGCCTGCTTGGGCTCTGCACTGGGGAAGGTGGAATGAGGAACCTGAATATCAGCTCTTCTTGCTCAAATTCTCTCGGCCCAGAGACCAGGCCTTGTTCTGTGCTCAGACCAAAGCCTTGCACCTCCCTGGAGTTGCTGCAGGCCCAGAGTCCTTCTGATCTGTGGGCAGAGGAGGAACTGCTGGGCACGGTTTTTTGTCTGAAATGGACAGAGCTGGCAGGGGCTACAGAGCTACGTGCCCACTGCCTCTCGCCGCTGCCCTTTGCTCAGGAGTCCCTCGGGTTCCATGAGCGTGGTCTGGGGGCCTGGAAGCCATCTTTCTCAAAGGCTGCTGGCTCCCAGGACTGTGGTTTTCATTCCTGCTCTGCCGTTAGCTTGTTGGGTGACTGTTGGCAAGCCACGAAGAGTGAAACACACACCTTCATCTCTTTGTGGCTCTTGTGACCCAGGAAGATTGCTGCTTGCCCTCCCCACAAAGGGACAAGGAACAGAGAGGGTCAGCTCCTGGGGAGTAGAAGACAGAAAGGAAGTGCATTAGTCTAGGAAGTCTCTTTGATGTGCAGCCTTTGGGGCCTTGTTTGGGCAGGAACCCCCTGCGAGTAGCAGAGCAGCCGAAGGGGCCTCTTGGCACCCGCTGACCCCTGAGCCCAAGTCTCAGCCCCTGCCGTGATTCCCTGGATTCCTGCTCCTTCTTGAGAGAAGGCCTGGGTTCACCCCAACTCCACTCCTTACCAAATCACCTCAGCCCCCAAAGATGGTAAATGGAGGTGTGACTCTACATCCCAGACCTTTCGTGAGGATCGAATATGCGAGAGCCGTTTGTAAGTTAAACAGCTTGCCCAAGTAGAAGGTCAGACTGTTACTCTCTTCATTTAAGAAGTGACTGCCTTCTGTTCCACCCTCTCTGGGGCTTCTCAGGGTCCCCTTCCCTTTCTGCATGGCCACAGCAGCAACCCCTCCCTGGGGGGGTGTGAGCGAGGGCGTAGGGAGATAAGTGCTAACTGCGTGGAGCAGGGAGCGGGCAGCAAGCCTTCAGTTCCACCTGTCCTCACACCTTGAGCCTGACACGTGGTCCTGCGGGCTGGGCTACTCTGGGGAGCACTCACACTTGGAGTTCTTCATGCCTTTCCCAGAGCGGACCTGTTGGTTAGGTGTGGCAGGGGATAAGAGAACAGAGATGTCTAGGATTCTGTCCTTGGCCTCTGGGAGGCTGTGGCTAGCCGTGTTCTGGGAAGAGCCTCCACCACTTTGAGAGTTTCTGGGAGAGGTTGCCTTGATGGTTTTGTTGGGGGTCCCAGAGCTGCTCCACGGGCCTGGGAGTGCCGTCACCCGTGGGATGGGGGGGGGGGGCGGGTCACAGCCCCGGCCCTGCGCCTTCTTCAGCTGCCTCTGACGAGACTGCTCAGGGGCAGGGCTTTGCAGAGGGTGCAGAGGAAGAGTAGTGAGGGTGCAGCCGGTGTGGACGTCAGAGCCAGCTCTGGACCAAGGAATAGGGTTAAAGGATGTGTTTGCCCAGTGCTGATTGAGGGCACAGGGACAGTGGTAGCTATGGGACTGGAGGGGGGGCCCTCATTACTCAGTGAGATGGACGGGCAAGCTGGAGGTCATACAGTCACTCCCGAGTGACCCTATGTGTGTGTGTTCGCTAGGAACCATCACGCCACCATAACTGACGGGGGCTCTGTAAACAGTGACGATTTCTGTCTCAGTTTCTGGGTGTGGGTGTCTGACTAAGGCTGCTTGGAGCGGGGTGTCTGTGTGAGTGCCGGAAGGGGAAGCAGGTACAAAGGCCTGGGAGAGAAATGGCTATAATATCTATTGTCAGCTCAGTCTGAGGTTGTGAATGGGGGTGCCTGGGTTTACCTGATTGTGCTAGGAGGTAGCCAGGACTCCTCCTTGTGGGGACTCTTACCAGCTCAGCCACTCATCTTCCCACCTGGGACCATTTAAACACTCATGTTTTAGAAAAAGAATTATTTTTGCTGTTATCCACAAGTAGAGACCTCAAGACCCAGGGGAAGGACATTGTCCAGGGTCTTGCCTTGGACTGGGGGGAAGAAACCAGGGTTCCTTACCATTCTACACATGATCTCTTCGTATTGTGGCGTTCTGGAAAAATCACTGCTTAGGGAATCAGGCCACCTGGGTCTTGCCTTGGTTCTGCCCCTTACTGGTTATAGGAGGTCCCAGGCCTTCATTTCCATACCTTGTAAAGCAGGAGTTTGGATGGGATTATCTGGAAGGCCTTTCCAATTCTGATCGTCCTTGGTTCTCAGCCCCAAGCACCTTAAATTCTCCTTCCTCTAGCTGCAGTCTCTGACTGGGACTTCCCTTTATTACTCTGTGCAGAGTCCATGGGCCCTGGCCTGATCAAGGCTGCTCATCCCAGTTTCTAACAGGACACAGGGGAGATGTCACCATCTTTGGGAGAGGAGAGTTTCGAAGCAGCAGTGAAGGACTGGCTCTTTGCCCCAGAATTAGTCTCTTGGGCTCAGAGTGTCAGAGCCTCATTCAGGGACTCACTTCCCTACCTGGAATGTCAGCCCATGTCCAGGAGTGTCCTGACAATACCCGTGTACCCTGCACAGGGTCCCTGATGGGCCTGGGTGACATTATCTCACAGCAGCTGGTGGAGAGGCGAGGTCTGCGGGAACACCAGACTGGCCGGACCCTGACCATGGTCTCTGTGGGCTGTGGCTTTGTGGTAAGTTCCGCCCACAGCCGGGCTGCTGGAGGATCGGACGGTGGCCTTAGTTCCGTGTCATTCTTTAGTTTCCCTTGGCCTCTCTCCATCTAAGCCAACCTTGAGTGTGCGCTTCCACTGGGATTTGGTTTCTAATCCTTGAAGAGAGGAGCTTTGTGATGCAAAAGCCAAGTGCTTCCCTCACTGCACACCCTCTCTCCTCCCCGGGGTTCGCTTTCAGGGCCCCGTAGTGGGAGGCTGGTACAGGGTTTTGGACCGGCTCGTCCCTGGCACCACCAAGGTAGATGCGCTGAAGAAGATGCTGTTGGATCAGGTGAGCCGAAGGAGAAGGGGCTCAGGAGGGGTGAGCGGTGCTGGGGGTGGGCGGGGGTTGAGGTGCTCACAGACCTTTAATTCTTCTCCCCTAGGGGGGCTTTGCCCCTTGTTTTCTAGGCTGCTTCCTCCCACTGGTAGGAGCACTCAACGGACTGTCAGCCCAGGACAACTGGGCCAAGCTACGGCGGGTGAGCTGGGCAGGTGTGGGGCGGCCTCTGGTCTCTGGCCGGCAGCCCGCAGTCCCAGGGGAACGAGGCAGGTTTCATGGGGACGAGCCAGGTGCGAGTCCGGGCAGAGTCCCAGGCTCTGGAGAAGAGGAGCTGAGGGGTGTGGCACAGACTTCCTTGAACAGAAGTTTGTGTGGGGTGTAACACGCAGACTAGGAGGCGGGGGCGGCTTGGAAGTAAGTGCGAGGGTCAGTTTGTTCCTTCTTTGTCTCCTCAGGACTATCCTGATGCCCTCATCACCAACTACTATGTAAGCGATGACACCGCCCCTGCCCGTCCTGCTTTCTTGAGTCCAGACGTGCCCGGGATGGGGGTCCTCCTGACATAGAAGCCCCTCCATTGGGATGAGTGGGCACCACACTCAGGGAAGCACTCACTCAGCTGCTCACTTTGTTCTTGTCTGCAGAAGTCGGAGTAAGACCAGGCAGTGAGTCCGGGGGTCAGGTGATGGAGGCACTCCCCCAACCTTTACCTTCGTTCTCTTCTAGCTCTGGCCTGCTGTGCAGTTAGCCAACTTCTACCTGGTCCCCCTTCATTACAGGTAAGACAGGTTCTGCCCCCACCCATCAAGGAAGATGCACAAGGCGATTCTCCTTTCAACCTTGAATCACGTTAGACCCTCCCAGGACACCGCCCCAGCCACAGCGCCTCACACTCTCAAGCATTTTATTCAGAACCTCTTATCCATTACAGAGCCTGTCCCAGCACCTGCCCACCGACCTTCTTTCATCTTCCTGGAGAGGCTCCTGCTCCACAGCCCTGTCTCCTTCCCACCTGAGCTCCCACCTTTGATGGCATATCTGCAGGGACAGTGCCTGGGGTGGGGGTGGGAGGCAACAGCCTAGGTTAGACAGAAAGGTAGACGGAAGAGCCAAGTGGGAACCTGGCCAGGTTAGTCCACTGCAGGGTATTACTTTACCCTAGTAATAAAGGTAGTTGCTGAAACCACAGTAAAAATATAGTGGAACTCAAGGTGAGTAGCTGAAACTATTGGGGGTGAAGGGATTTGGGGAACAGGGAAAAATATGAACTCTTCAGAGGGGACAGAGTCAACATTGACATGAATAGCATAGCTTAAAGGAAGAATTGGGGAGCAGGTTCTCAACATTAGAGTCTTTGCAACACTCTTTGAAACTAGAGAAAGGTAAATTTACAATAAGGAGAAGGAGGTGCCACTTTATATGGCAGGCAGCGCAGTTTTGGAAGATAAAATCCCAGCTGGTATAAGACAGACAGACACATGTAGTCAGAAGGAGCCTGGACAGGAGTGAATCAGAGCCATACTTGGCAAGATGAGGGTGTTCAACTTTGAGGCTCTTGTCCAGCAGACAGAGCTCTGGGGCAGTGCCAGACCCCAGCCTGCTCATCCTCCGGTCTGAGCCACACGTCCCTCCAGGGCTGAAGGAAGGAGACCTGAATGTGGACGTTCTCAGAGACAAGCCCTCCTTTTCTGTTGCACTTTCCTAGCTCTCCCCGCCCCCTTGCTTGCTCCCCATTCTTCACCATCCTCACGCCGCCCCTCCTGTCCCGTAGACTGGCCGTTGTCCAGTGTGTGGCTGTTCTCTGGAATTCCTACCTGTCCTGGAAGGCTCACCGGCTCTAGGCCCGCCTCACTCCATTGCCTGCACTTGCGGGGATGCCGCTTGACCCTGGAGCCACCAGACAGCCTCCTCAGAGTGGGCACATCAGCTTTCCTGGGGTTCCGTGCCACTCAGAACTTAATGGGCTTTGTACCCGCCTCCTCTTGAAACCATTAAAACCCTTCTAATGGTTTTGTACAACCACCACCATAAACGTTCGTTGTGCTGTATGGTCTTGTCAACCTTCATTTATACTCATATCCCAGCAGTGCCACTCACCCCCCACTCTTCAGAGACACGTCTGTTCTCTAACCTTCCCAGCCCTACAGTAACTCCAGCTCTTTGGGGGCCAAAGACCCTTTATGTGGTGCCTCCAGAAGTATGCTATTAAATATGTAGTCTAAAACCTGCAAAAGCGGTGAGTAGGACGCACCAGAAACCTATGGGGCAGTAAGAATTTCTAGAGCTGGAAAGAAGTCTAGGGACACCAACCCTGATCTTTTACAGATGAGCACACCGAGGTCCATATAAGTGAGGTGACCTGTCCGTACCACCAACCAGTGGCAGAGTGGAAACTTGAACCCACATGCTATAGGTGAATGTTTGTATCCCTTCCAAAATTCATGTTAAAGACCTAATGCCCAAAGTGATGGCATTAGGTGGTAGGGCCTTTGGGAGGTGATTAGGTCATGAGGGATTAATGTCCTTCTAAAGCAGCCCCAGAGAGATCCCTCACCCCTTCCACCATGTGAGGACACAGAAGGTACTTTTTCTGCAGGTCAGCAAGTGGGTTCTCACTAGAGAACCAGCGCCGTCAGCTTGGACCTCCCAGCTTCTAGAACTGTGACAAATAAATGTTTGTTTATAAGACGCCGAGTTGATATTTTTGTTGTAGCAATGTGAAGAGACTGAGACAGGTTCCCCGACTTCCTAAGTGATCTTAACTGGAGGTCAAAGGTATTGTAATACTGTGGCTGTGATTCCCAGAAGAAAAACTCACGTGGCTAAAATACCACTTTGGGGCAAACTCAGAAGTAGATGGGGCAAACTCAGTAGATCGACCCACCTTTGTGGTCTGAAAGCACCCAGAGGCCAGAGACCCTCCTTTTAATGGTGCCTCACCTAGACTGCCCTAGAATTTAGACCACGGGGCTGGAATAAGATCAAGAATCCCGCCTGCCTTGCTGCCTCTGGGGTGGTAACCAGAGTCCTAGCTGGGAGCCAGCTGTGCTCCTCCTGATCGCCTTAGGTTGCGGAACTGCTAGCCAGGCTAGGGGCTAGGTCTGAGCAGCACAACCTCTCAGTGCCTCCGGCCCCTTCTAGAGGCAAACAGTAGGGTGGGCGCCACTGACAGCCCAGCGGTCCAGCCTCTCTTTTGTGTACCACGGGAGACTGGCTACCTGACTGGTCTGATCTGGGGATCGCCCTACTCCCTGCAGGCAGGTAGAGGACTCTCTCTCTCTCTCATGGCTCCCAGCGCAGTCGTTAAGCCCCGCCGGCTTCTCGCTCTCCTAAATCTGGGGCCGCTTCCAGCCCTGACGCCAGAACGCAGTCTCTGGTTCTGAGGTGCGCCCCTCCGGGTCTCGCAAGCGGCCGGACTCGAGGCTGCGGCCGTCATTGCTTCTACAATCAGTGCATGTTCCTCGCTGACGTCAGTAGGAGCTGTCCGGGAGCTATATAAGGCTGGCGGCGGTCCCGGGACAGACCCCGTGTTCCCCAAGGCGCCCTCAGCCCGCCCGGGGGGGACAGAGACTGGAGCGCCGTCCTGCAACGTGCAGACGCTCTCCGGCAACCTGTGAGTGGCTCGGAGGAGCATCTGCCCTGACTCCCTCAGCACCCGGACTCGTCGCATAGCTCACCCATCGCGACTCGCTCAGAGGGACGGAGGGAGGACAGGGTGGCGCTCGGCTGGGCTGCGGCTGGAGGGAAGGCTGTGGGCACGGGCGGCAGCCTCAGGGGCCCGGCGGGGGAGCTGGATGAGCGCGGGAAGGGGAGTGGCGCCACCTGCCCCGGGCGCACCTCACCCTGCGCTACGCCTGTGTGTCCAGGGCCGGCGGCACCATGAGGCAGGTGGGACGCGCGGCGCTGCTGGCGGCGCTGCTGCTCCTGGCGGCGCTGCGCCCGGGGAGCAGCCAGTGGAGCCCGGAGGCGGCGGTGGCGGGGGTCCGGGACCCGAGTCTGCGCTGGAGCCCTGGGGCGCGGAACCAGGACGGCGGGGCCCGCGCGCTACTCTTGCTGCTGGCCGAGCGCTTCCCGCGCCGCGCGGGGCCGGGAGGATGGGGACCCCGGACTGCGGGAGAGCGGCCGAGACGGGACGACCCTCCGCTATCCATTGACCTCACCTTCCACCTGCTGCGGACCCTGCTGGAGCTGGCGCGGACGCAGAGTCAGCGGGAGCGCGCCGAGCAGAACCGCATTATATTCGAGTCCGTGGGCAAGTGATCTTCGGAGGGGTCTGCGGCCACGAGAACCTCGACCCCCGTCCCCCACCCCCTGGGCCGGGACGTACGCGACTGGAACTGACCCAGTCCCGCCGGCTATAGCGGCCCAGGGATGCCCTGGGCACTCTGTGCGTCACCAGTTTTTAATAAAAGTGCTGAAGAGCCTTTGGTCTCGGTTGTGGGGCGCAGGGAGCCACGGCAGGATGGGAGCCCGGGGGAAAGTGCGGCCTCCCGGGCCGGCGGGAGGGAACCAGATGCTGCATGAGGGCTCCCGCAGAACGGCTTTCAGCCAGGGCCCCATGTCTCCATCGCCCCCAGGAACTCAAGTCCCGGTGCCGTCGCACCCACCCCGACCCTCCTCCCTTGGCACTGGGCTAGCGAACCCGTGCCCTACAGGGGTCATTCCACTTCCGCCCCCCCCCAAATGATCCCAGATCGGGAGAAGGGCGGGATGATGGTGGGGTCGCCTCCGAAGCCGAGGCTGAGAGTGAGCAGTGAAAGGAGCTGCGAGTTTGGACTCGTTAGCCCTTTATTGAGTCCCTCCCCCGCGGCGGGGCGCCGAGCTGTATGGCGCGGTGGTCTCTGCGCAGGTCCTCCGCGACCCCGAGCGCCAGGCCCCAGGTGCGCGGGCTCCCCAAAGGGGGGGGCGGGTCAGTGCCCGCCGGTGCCTGGGAAAGAAAGCTCGGTGGGCAGGCGCTCCGGAGGTACTTGGCGGCTCCGGACCCCAGCTCACCCACTTTCTCCAGTGGGTTTCTCGTCTACCTCCCGACCCAATTCGGTCTTCCCAAGCCCCAGAGTAAAGGCTGGTGGGAAAGTGTACTTCTGCACGCGCGCTAGGGGGCGCGCCCCTCCTGCCGGGGGTTGGGAGGCTCCCAGCGATCCCCGTGCCACAGGAAGGCCATCATCGAAGAGGGGACCGGAGTGTAGGGCCAGCCCCGCCAGGCCCTTCAGGCCACACTCACCTTCCGGCCCATCCGGCCGCTCTTCCTCTGGCCCCGCGCTGCCCTCTTCCCCCTCCAACGCCACCTCCTCATCCTCTTCCTCCCCAGAAGCGCCTGGCCCCAAGGAAAGCGCGGTGAGGTGGGAGTCCCGTTCTCTGGTCGTGACCCCCCCCCCCCGCGCCCCTCTGGACCCTCGGTCCCCGCGGCCTGCCGCCCCCTCCCATCCTGCGTCCCTCACCCGCCTGGAAGTCGATGGTCCTCAGCATTTCGGCCACGTGCTCCACGCTCACGGTGAACTGATCCATGCTTTCATAGCCCGGCTCTGGCCGTCCTGCCAGCTCCACTTTCGACATTGTCCCGACCCTGCGGCGCGGCAGCCGCTCAGCTGGAAACGCCCCCCGCACCCGCAACCCCCTCCGCGCGGCGGCGGAGCCCCGGCAGCCCCTTCCTTGCCTTTCCCGCTCGGCCTACTCACTTATTGATCAGCTCCTTGGCCTGCTGCAGGGAAGAAAGGAGGGGGAGCGTAAGCACCGTGCCAAGCGCTGGCAAAGTCCCGTTTCTGGTGCCCACAGTCCCGCGGGGTGGGCGGGGATGCGTATCCCAATTCGTTGAGGAGCAGGTGGGCTCAGACGGGGGTGACTCGCCCGAGGCAAAGTGGGGCAGACGGGTGCCGGAGGTAAGACGGGAGCCCCGCCCTCCAGGTGGTGCCCTCCGGGTGCCCGGGCCCCCACGGCAGCCACTCTGCGGCCTGCCTCCCTCCCCCGGGGCCCACCTGGAGGTAGAGCGCCATCTGTGGCTCCTCCATGGACTGGATGGCCGACTCCACGAGCTTAGAGGAGGCCTCCAGGTGGTCTCCGTACTGGCGGATGAGGCCCCGCACGCGCTGCAGCTTCTGCTCCTGCTCGCGGGCCAGCGCCTGCAGCAACTCAGCCTTGCGCTCTTCCAGCACCGCGCACAGGGCCTCGAACCTCTGGGTTAGTAACTGCTTCTGGCGCCGGCTGTTGTCCTGAAAGAGGGGAGCAAGGGTGAGAACTCCTTCTTGGTCGGGAGAGCACTCCCTGCCAAAGGGAAGCCACCGGGAGCCAAGAAAGTACCCCACATAGCGGCAGACCTACAGGTGCAGCCAAGGGCAGGGTCTTCTCAGTAATAACCGTTACAAGATTTTTAAAAATTGAGATATAATTGACTTTTAACATTACATTAGTTTCGGGTGTACAACGTAGTGATTCGGCATCTGTATATATTGTGAAGGGATCACAAGTCTAGTTACCACCCGTCACTATAGTTACAAAGCACAGAGAAGTGAAGTGACCGGGCCAAAGTCACAGAGCTAGCAAGGGGCACAGCTGGGACTCAAACCTAGCAGCTTGGCTAAGCATATCCCACCACTTGTGATTCACCCCCCAGGAACCCAGAAATTTCCCCTCCCTCCCATCCCAGGCTCACCTCTATGGTCTGGCACACCTCCTCCATCTGTGTGATCACTGCCTGCACGCGGTCGTTGCCGGCCACCAGCATTGCGATTCCATCGCTGAGCTCACTCTGCCACACACACAGGCCAGCACTTAGAACTGGGGGGCCCTGCCTAGAGCCGTACCCCTCCCACCCCGGCCAGGGCGCCCCCTCCACCCCACCATCAGGGCTATTCCAGAGATCTAGATGGCTTGGAACCATCTAAGAAGTGTGGAAGCCCATTTATGGGTTCTGGAGGGAGGCGGAGAGAGGAGCCCCTCCACCACCAAATGAGAAAGGAGCAGACATTTGCCAAACATCCAGGCCTCGGGCTAAGTGCTTTATCTGTAGATTCGTGTCTTCCATCAATTTGGAAATATTCTTTGTAATTATCTGTTAGGATACTATTGCCTCTTCTCCATTCTTTTTATTTTCTCCTTCTGTGACTCTGAGGAGGCATGTGTCACAGCTTCTCATCCTCATCTCCCGGTGCTGCATCCTGGGCTATTTTTTTAGGCCTCTCTTCCTGTTTGCTAATTCTCTCTTCAGAAATTTCAACAATTATATTTTCATTTTTTAAAGTTTATTTGAGAGAGAGAGAGAGAGAGTATCCCAAGCAAGCTCCATGCTGTTAGCACAGAGCCTGATGTGGGGTTCCATCCCATGCACAGTGAGATCAAGACCTGAGATGAAATCAAGAATTGGACACTTAACTGACTGAGCCACCCAGGCTCCCCTATATTTTCAGTTTTTTTTTTTTTCAACGTTTTTTTTTTTGTTGTTGTTTTTTTTTTTTTTTTTTTTTTTTTTTTTTTTGGGACAGAGAGAGACAGAGCATGAACAGGGGAGGGGCAGAGAGAGAGGGAGACACAGAATCAGAAACAGGCTCCAGGCTCCGAGCCATCAGCCCAGAGCCTGATGCGGGGCTCGAACTCACGGACCGCAAGATCGTGACCTGGCTGAAGTCGGACGCTTAACCGACTGCGCCACCCAGGCGCCCCAATATATTTTCAGTTTTTAAAGCAATTTCCTTTTTAAAAAAATATTTTTATTTATTTTGAGAGACAGAGAGAGCGAACAGGAAAGGGGCAGAGAGAGAGAGAGGGAGAGAGAGAATCCCAAGCAGGCTCTGTGCCGTTAGCTTGGAGCTCATCATGGGGCTCAAACCCACGAACCAGGAGATCATGACCTGAGCTGAAACCAAGAGTTGGACACTTAACAACTGAACCACCCATGTGCCCCTAGAGTTTCATTTTTAAAATCTCTATTTGGTTCTTTGTTAAATCAGCATTTTTGATAATCTATTGTTACCTGTTCTGTTTATTCCATTTTTTAAATGTTTATTTATTTTTGAGAGAGAGAGAGCAGGGGAGGAGCTGAGAGAGAGGGAGACACAGAATCCAAAGGAGGCTCCAGGCTCGGATCTGTCAGCACAGAGCCGGACAGAGGCGGGGCTCAAACCCACAAACTGGGAGATCATGACCTGAGGCAAAGTTGGATGCTCAAACGATTGAGCCACCAGGCACTCTTTTTATTCCATGTTTTTAAAAAAGCATTTTATACACAGTGATACTCTATTCTTTAATAATTCCAATATCTGAGGGGTGCCTGGGTGGCTCAGTCAGTTAAGCGTCTGACTCTTGATTTCGGCTCAGGGCATAATCTCACAGTTCATGGGTTTGAGCCCCGCATTGGGTTCCGAGCTGACAGTGTGAAGCTTGCTTGGAATTCTCTCTCTCTTCCTCTCTCTCTGCCCCTCCCCACTCTCTCTTTCTCAAAATAAATTAAAAAAAAAAATTTTAAACTATTTTCTTTCTTTTTTTTTTCCATTTTTTTAAATGTTTATTTTTGAGACACAGAGAGACAGAGCTTGAGCGGGGGAGGGGCAGAAAGAGAGGGGGACACAGAATTCGAAGCGCTCCAGGCTCCGAGCTCTCAGCACAGAGCCTGATGCAGGGCTCGAACTTGTCAACCGGGAGATCACGACCTGAGCCGAAGTCAGACGCTTAACCAACTGAGCCACCCAGGCACCCCCTGAGCCACCCAGGCGCCCTTAAATACAAATTTTTAAAAATTAAAAACAATAATTCCAGTATCTGAATTCCTCAGGGGTCTGATCTGTACTTTGTTTCTACCGCCTGCACTCATGCGGTACATTTATTTCTGTATCTTCACTTTTGAACTGATATTTTGTTGTTCTTAATCTAAGGAAAACCCAAATACCTAAATTGAGGGTGTTTTCCTCCAGGCAGAATCTGCATTCGCTTTTGTCAAAAGTCAGGTGGCATGACCGACTACCTTAGTTCCTGGGATCCCAGTTTAACCTGGGTTTCTTCAGTTCAGGTGTCCACCTTACAGAGGTCTGAAGACACAGTCTCATCCCAACGTAGTCTCATCCCTCTGGCTCAGTAATACTGCCAGCATTTACCCCGTGGGAAGTCTGGCCTTTTCTGTGCTTACCACCCCGGGTTCTGTGGTCAGCTTACTGCCCCTTCCTCACCCCACTCCACCCCCACTTGGAGATTTCCTTTACTTTCTGTGTGCCCACTGATATAATTTTTAAATTATGTTTTATGTCGAATCTAGCTGTGTGGTAGTGAGAGGGCCCGGAGAGCATCTAGGCCACCAAACTGAAGTTGCTCACATCTTCCATGATCTAATTGTGTCCTTACAGCGACTCTCAGAAGCAGGCATTTTCATCCCCATTTTACAAGCAAGGAAAGTCAGGGCCAGAGAGGTCAAGTGACTTACCTAAGGTCACACTGAGTCATGCATAGAGCTGGGACTGTAGCCCTGATCTGCCTGCCTTTACGTGTGTGTGTATAATTTTTTTTTTTGAGAGAGAGAGAGAGAGAGAGAGAGAGGAGACAGCTTGAGTGCCATGTGAGCAAATAGGGGAGAAGCAGGGGGTGGAGAAAGGGAGAGGGAGAAAGAGAGAGAGAGAGAATCCCAAGCAGGCTGCATGAGGGAGGACTCCATCCCATGACCCTGGGATCATGACCTAAGCCAAAATCAAGAGTCAGTTGCCCAACTGACTGAGCCACCCAGGCGCCCCCTGATCTGCCTGCCTTTAAAACCAAGTGCAGTGACTTTTAAACCCAAGTGGAGCGACAGGATGAGGTCTGAAAGGCTGTCCTATCTCTGGTCCCACATGCCTGCTCCCTCTGCTGCTTGATACCTTCTGGCGTTTGTAAATGGTGGGCAGGGGGGCCACCTCACAGTCCTTGTGGGCACCGAAGACCTTACAGAGAGAGCAGGTGGGCACTTCACAGCTCAGGCAATAGATATTGATCTTCTCCTCTTCATGCTCCTCGCACATAAGGTGCTGCTCAGCCTTGGAGTGCAGTGGTCTGGAGGGGAGCAGGCAGGGTGGCGGAAGGGTCAGGGGCCAGGCTGGGGGGAGGTGGGCCCCACAAGTGCAGGCCCCCATGAACACCTTCTCTTCAGCCCTCACCAACCACCAATCACAGCTGGAGCTGGGGCTGGGCAGGTGAGCGACTTCCACAGTGCCCTTCATTTGAGGAATACAGAGAGCTAAGGGGTAGAGGAGGCCTAGATCCAAGAACAGCATCTGTTCCAGGGGGCCAGGGAAGTCCCACAGGGCAGGAAGCCATAGAAGGTTGGCAAGGGCCTTGCTGGTGGACTGCCAGCCCCTCCCCCAGGTGGAGAGGGTACAGGTGAAGCCCTGCCCAGGATCTGAGATGCCTCAGCTGGGTGACCTGGGGCAAATCCCTCCCCCTCCCAGGGTCCAGTCCTCTAATCTCTAAAGAGGCTGATCCTTTCAGCCCTTCCCTTCTGGCTGATTGGTTTCCCTCTCTGTTCTGTGTCCCAGGCCCTGCCCCTTCGAGAGACAAGAGGTCTTGACAGCTCACCGGGAAGACTCTTGTTTATAAATGTCGATAATGTTCTCCACTAGTAGGTTTCGCTGCAGGCCATAGACACCATGTCTGTCCAGGACAACCTCATGCCTGCAAGATGGGCAGCGGAAACGGCCTCCGGAAGACACAGTGGTGGAGCCCCGGGATTGCCACAGAGGGTTCGAGGCCTGTAGGGACAAGTAGCATGAGAGAACACGCACGGTGAGGCATGGAGGAACGGGGAGGAGGCAGGGGGAAAGGTTGTGGGGGCTGAAATAAAATGTAGGAGAATGGTGGAAGGGGAGGCATCAGCTCCGTTCCTTGGGGAGGTCCTCCTCCTCTGAAAACGGTGGGTGGCCATGGAGATCTTCTTTCCCACTTTTGGCTCATTACTCCTTAAGTGTCCCTGCATCCAGAGCCCGACTTTGGTCAAGGCCCAGTCAGGATGGTCTCCCTAATGGGGCCCAACCTGCAGGTGTGGGGAGACATTGGCACTGGCAGGAAGGTTGAGGTTGGAAATGGACTCTGTGAGGTGCAGCCAATGTCCTCCTGGGGCTTTCACAGACCACAGCTAGGGGAGATTCTCTGTAACCCTCAGCAGGGAAGCCCAGACAAGTGCTGAACAATGGGGCACACAGGCCACATCGTGCCGGGCAATTCCTAGGAAACCATCCTAGAGACTGGGAGCCAGGAGTCCTGTGTTCTTGTGCTGCCCTTCACACTGTTCTACCATGTAAATTCGAGCAAGCATTCGATGTCTGGAAAACTAAGGACTACACTGGATTATTCACTCTACAACAAATATTGAGGGTGCCAGGTAATTTCGAGGCTCTGGGGATAAGATGAACAAAAGCCACCCTGCCCTAAGGACAAGCAAACTGACAACTACATCTGGCAGGCAGGGTTATGACAAGAGTTAAGCTTGGAAGGCAGACTTATGAGAGATGTTCATCACTTATACCTCTTAGAGAACTTGCTCCTTCCCATCCTAAAAGGGAGAACCCCACTATGGCCCAGGCCACAGATGACTGGCTCAGAGTTGAGGAGGTGATCACCTGACCCAAGCAGAACCAATCACATTTTCTCTCCAGGAATTTAGAACTGAGACACAGAGGTGGGGGTGGCTAGACCACCCGCGGCTCTGAAACTGAAAAGACATGTGGAGTTGGGCAAAGAGCTGACATTGTAGAGACACTGCAAAGACACAGTCTTGTGCAAGTGGAAGTGGAAAGCCCAAGGGGTCAGAAAGTATGAACAGGAAGGCTTGTCTTCGGAGAAGACCACAAAGTCAACTTGTGGACAGCAGCAGAGAGAAAAAACTGGTAGAGACTGTTTGTTGTTCCTCGGTATTCACCTTCTCTTCTTCAGTAATAGAGCCTCTGAGTATTTAGCAAGACACATGGAATAAAGACTGTGTCCGGGGCGCCTGAGTAGCTCAGCTGGTTAAGCTTCCGACTTCGGCTCAGGTCACGATCTCACGGTTCCTGAGTTCAAGCCCTGCACGGGGCTCACTGCTGTCAGCATAGAGCCCACTTTGGATCCTCTGTCCTTCTCTCAACCTGTTCCTCCCCTGCTTGTGCTCTCTCTCTCTCGCTCACTCTCGCTCTCAAATAAAATAAATAAATAAATAAATAAATAAATAAATAAATAAATAAAACAAAAAAGACTGTGTCAAGTCTCCCTTCCGGCTGAGTATGACCAGGTGGCTACATTCTGGCCAACAGGATGTAGACAAATGTTTTATGCAACTTCTAGGAAGTATCTTTAATGGAAGGGGCATATGCCCTACTCTTTTCTCCTTCCTGTTGGCTACAATGAAGATGGGTAGCTCCAGCTGAAGCAGCCATGTGGCTCCATGAGGTAGTCACAGGATGAGAATGGCAACAAGATAAAAGGAGGGAGTCTCCGGGCGCCTGGGTGGCTCAGTCGGTTGAGCGTCCGACTTCGGCTCAGGTCATGATCTCACAGTCTGTGAGTTCGAGCCCCGCATCGGGCTCTGTGCTGACGGCTCAGAGCCTGGAGCCTGTTTCGGATTCTGTGTCTCCCTCTTTCTCTGCCCCTTCCCCGCTCATGCTCTGTCTCAAAAATAAATAAAAAACATTAAGAAAAAAAAATTAAAAAAAAAAAAAAAAAGGAGGGAGTCTCTGGACTGCCTACCTATACTTTTGCTTGAGAGAAAGAACATATTTTTTACCTTCTTTAAGTCATTACTATTTTGGGTTTTCTGTCACTTAAGCACAACTTAGTCCTAGCTGGCTGGAAGGCCATGGACTCCTAGAGACTAATGAAGAGAACAGTCACCTGTGACTTTGAAAACTTAGATGTATTTCCTGAAGGTGAGTTTGATGAAATTCTCCAAATCCTCACGCTGGACATCAGCCAGAGGGACCCTTATGTGTGCAACAGCACCCAGGATACACAGAGGGCATCCAAGTCCGCAGTCTTCTTTGAACCTTTAGAAGCAACAGATGTAGGCAAGGCAGGAAATGTGGCCTCTGGGAAGTGGGCAAGCCTATACTGGGGAGAGTGACTGGCATGTCACAAATCTCACATTTTGGGGGAATTTCTTGTGAATCCTAAGAAGTTAACACATTAGGCCAGAACTGATTACTTTGAGATTATCCAAGGCTGCATTTGTGCCTTTGTCTTTATCAGTAGCTGCAATTGTATATAAATCCTGCTGAGTTTAGGGTGTGGGTGAAAGTGTAAGACCACTGGGCTTTTGCTTACTTAATACAATGACCTTTCATTACTTAGAATCCAAGTGAGCAAGGAGGTGTTGGGAGAACTCCAAGCCTGCCAACTCCTGGAGGGATCTTACTTCTCTTTGATTCGCTAGTGGCTAGCATATAAAAGTGCTCAGGAAATGGTTGAATGGGTGGAAATGGGTTTGAATGTTTGAATGGGCTAAAGTCTTATCCCAGAGCACAAACTTCTGAGTTAGCCTCTCTCCTCCACCTTCCTCCCTCACAGCCCCCCTTCCTCTATACTCATTATTTAACATTCAACTCATGTTTTGAGGGCCGATTATGTGTCAAGCACCATGCTATGGACTTCCCAGACATTATTGAATTTAACCCTCAAGGATTTCTTGTAAATATGGTGGAGGACATGAACATTAACTCCCTAAGACTACAGGAAGTATAGTGACAATGGCTAACTGGACACATACTTTATGCCAGGTTCTTCTCTAAGCTCTTTTATCTGTATTAACTCATTTAAACCTCTTATCGACCCTTGAAATAGGTACTACTATTAGCCCCATTTCAAAGATAGGAAATTGCAGCCCAAAGGTGTTAAATAAATTGTACGGGGTCATCAGATAACAGATGGCAGAACCAATATTTGAACTCAGGCACTCTAACCCCAGGGTCCATTCTAAATATCAATATGCTAGAAGTGCCTGGGTGGCTTGGTCAGTTAAGCATCCAACCAGCTCAGGTCATGATCTCACAGTTCGTGAGTTTGAGCCCCGTGTCGGGCTGTGTGCTGACAGCTCGGAGCCTGGAGCCTGCTTAGGATTCTGTGTCTCCTCTGCCCTTCCCCTGCTCGTGCTCTGTCTCTGTCTCCCAAAATTGAATAAACATTAAAAAAAAAATCAATATAGTACATTGTCAGATGGAGAATTTAGGCCACCTGAAGGATGATGCCCAGAGCTAACATTCGCCCCTCTGAATCTCAGGTGAAACAGATTTTAGTTAGAGTCATAAAAGGCCAAACATCAACCCTTCACAAAGGAAACAACAACCTAAAAGTGAGCTGTGCAACTGTGGATTATTTGAGCTGAAGTAAACAAAATATGACCCATCAACCCAAAACCCCTTGTGCCATGAAGCAATACAGGGGTCCGGCTTGCAACCAGAATAACCTGTTTCTCTGTGAAAAGGAAAGGAACTCGCTCAAATCTGAGGGAGACCTTCGCCCATGGATCTCCACATGCCCTCAGACTAGCTAGTTCCCCAGATTTCTGTGTGAAAAACATACTGAGGCGATATAACCAAATGGAGCCACTCAGCTGCCTGCTAATCCGGGTCATACCCCTCTAATTCACCACAGAAGCCAAAGGACTGGGCTTGCAACAGAGATGGCAAACCAATGGGAACATCCAGCTAGCCAGTTTACACTTCAGTGGACCGTGGAAGAAAGCCAAGGTAGACGGAGGGTTGACTAAGGAATTCATCCTCAGCCTCAGATAAAACTGCCCTGATTCAAAGAGGAATGGTAAGCAGAAGGGATCCAACGGGAGATGTAAACGGACATAATAAAAAAGGAAAAAGAAAGCATGGCAAGCAGCGGACAGACGAAGAATATGCTTTGTGAGAAGAACTGCTTCTAGACACAGTATTTCAATCTAACATTTTTAAAGAAAACAGGGGCACCTGGGTGGTTCAGTCAGTTGAGCGTCCGACTTCGGCTCAGGTCATGATCTACAGCTCATGGGTTCGCGCCCCGCGTCGGGCTCTGTGCTGACAGCTCAGAGCCCGGAGCCTGCTTCGGATTCTATGTCTCCCTCTCTCTCTGCCCCTAACCCACTCGCATCCTGTCTCTGTCTCTCTCAAAAATAAATAAACATTAAAAAAATTTTTTTAAAAAGAAAGAAAACATAGTCTCTTTGATTAAAGAAGAGATATAAGTGATCAAAGCTGGGAGAAGTGAAGGGAAATGGCAGAATTAAGAAATCAAGTAAAATATGTTATGAACATAGAAACGAAATTCACTCATGACACTACAGCAGGAAGTAGAATGGAGACACTGGCGGAAGTCACATAGATCATAGTGGAAAATAACAGGGTAAAAGCAATCAGGACTACGTGCTACAACGTGGATCAACCTTGAGGACTTTGTGCTAGCTGAAATTAGCCTGCTGCGAAAGTACAAATACTGTATGATCCCTCTATATGAAGTACCTGAAATAGTCAAATTCATAGAGATAAAAAGTAGAATGGTGGTTACCAGGGGCTGAGGGGCAGGGAAGCGGAAGGTTATTATTTAATGGGTACAGAATTTCCATTTGGAATGATGAAAAGTTCTGGATACATAACAGTGTGAATATACTTAATGACACTGAACTGCACACGTAAGAATGGTTAAGATAATTGGGGTGCCCCGGTGGTTCAATCGGTTAAGCATCGGACTTGGTTTTGGCTCAGGTCATGATACTGTGATTTTGTGAGTTCAAACACCATGTCGGGCTCTGCACTGGCAGCACAGATCCTACTTGAGATTCTCTCTCCCTCTCTCTCTGCCCCTCCCCAACTCGTGCTGTCTCAAAATAAATACACTTAAAAAAAAAAAAAAAGAATGGTTAAGATGACAAATTTATATTATGTGCATTTTACCACAATATAAAAACAGTTAAAAAAAAAAAAAAAAGCAATCATGACTTGGGACATCTGGGCCAAGGAAGCAGATTTGGGTGGACCGGGAAGCCCACTACCTCTTCACCACTTCCTCACCAGGTAAAGACATTTTAGCAGCTCATCCCATCGGCTAATCACTGCCATTCTCCTGGGCCCCAGGGGTCTGAGAGGCAAGCAGTATCAGGCAGTCTCCTCTAAATCCTTTGTTTGAAGAGCACCTTTCTGGGGAGAGGACACCGGCAGGCAGGTGGGAGGGAAGGGTTGCACGTCTGCCTTCTTTGCAGTTTGGCTAAGGGCTGGTGCTGAAGCAGGTACCGCAGCTGACTGCAGATTTCCCAGTGTCCACTGGTCCCATGGTCTCCTCCCTCTCCCAAAGCTCAGTTCCTTCTGCCACATCCTACCTCTGGTTGGCTGGCTTTCCTCTTAACCTCCAGGGCATCCCTCTTTTCTGTGACTGCTTCAGCCATGCCCCCGCCTCCAACACCACACCCCATATCCTTTGCTAGTCAGTCTGTGGTATATGTATCAAAGGTGCCCTTTGGTACTAGGGCTAAATTTCTAGTAATGAAATAGTTAAGTTTCTTTTGGATTTCCCAGGCTCTTTAACTCATGGCGCACTCATGCTGCTTAGAGGCCCTCTCTGTGTTCCTCATGAGCTAACTCAGTGTTTCCCTAAATACGGTATACATACTGATGAAGGCATGATGATTTCAGGTGGTATGAGGATGGACATTTAAAACTTTTGTGCGTTGGGGCACCTGGGCGTCTCAGTCGGTTAAGCATCCGACTTTGGCTCAGATCATGATCTTGTGATTTGTAGGTTCGAGCCCTGCGTCGGGCTCCGTGCTGAAAGCTTGGAGCCCAGAGCCTGCTTTGGATTCTGTGTCTCCCTCTCTCTCTACCCCTCACCTGCTCACACTCTGTCTCTCTCTCTCTCTGAAAAATAAACATTAAAAAAAAATTTTTTTTCAATTTTTGTATGTTGATTTTAATGCGTATTAGAAAAAATAACCAGCCTATATAACTAGGGATTTTTCAAGGATTACGTCATTTAGAATGAAGATAAAGTAAATATTTAAGCTTTAAAAGTGAGCCCCTTTAAAGGAAATAATCAACCATTGCACAGGTGGTACCCAGCTATGGCAAAAATCAGGAAGGCTAAGTGAGAGGAAGTCTGAGGAGTCACTCTCTTTTCCTGACGCCCTCCTCAATTGAAACTTATTTGTCTTGTGTCCCAAACCTTTTGCAAATGCTGGGTGTCTACTTTGAGAAAGTCACCTGTACTGGATATGTGGATAAAATGGTTACCCCTTGGGGCACCTGGCTGGCTCAGTCGGTTAAACGTCTGACTCTGATTTCAGCTCAGGTCACGATCTCATGGTCATGAGATCAAGCCTCACATGGGCTTCGTGCTGAATGTGGGGCCTGCTTGGGATTCTCTCTCCCTCTCTCTCTGCCCTTCCCCTGTTCATGTTCTCTCTCAAAATAAACAAATAAACATTTTTTAAAAAAGGTTACCCTTTCTTGGTAACATCTCTGCATTTTAACAGAAGGCATTTAATGCAGCACTATATAGGGAAAGTAGCAATGATCTGAAGATCTGGTTTGGGATTTGCCATTTATGACCTTAGGAAAATAATTTCTCTCAGGGCCTCAATTGCCTCAGATCTAAAAAGAGGGATCTGTACTTAGCACTTGCTCCCTTCAAGGGCTGATGTTCTGGGAGCAATGGGCATTGACTGATATAATATGGTAAGAATTTCAGACACCCTAATCGGACGAGGAAGGGAGCTGGTGGTTTTTATAACAACCTTCCCCTCTCACACCATGTAGGCCACCATCCCCCTCTTTAACTTTGACTCCTGTGATTCAGTATCTCACTTGTTTGTGCCTCCCCCAGCTGGCCCTGGAGCGCCCTCTTCTTGCCTGATATAAACAGTTCCTGAAATCCCATCTCTGAAATAGTCCTAGTGTGTTTGTTTGTTTTTACATTTTAAAAAAGAGTTTATTTTTTTAAGTTTATGTATTTACTTCGAGAGAGACAGAGCACACAAGTGGGGAAGAGGCAGAGAGAGAGAATCCCAAGGAGCCTCTGCACTGCCAACACAGAGCCCAATGCGGGGCTCGAACCCATGAACCGTGAGATCGTGAACTGAACCGGTCAAGAGCCAGATGCTTAACTGACTGAGACACCCAGATGCCCCTAAAAAGATTTTATTCTTAAGTAATCTCCACATTCCACATGAGGCTCAAACTCACAACCTTGAGATCAAGAGTCAAGTGCTCTGTGAGTTCAAGCCCCACATTTGGGGTGGAGCTTACCTAAAAAAAAAAAAAAAAGAAAGTCACACTACCGAATGAGCTGCTAGGAGCCCCTAGTTCTAGGGTGTTTAGATGGATTTACATGTTCTATCATTTGCATTATCTATGAGGTTTGGATTTTATACAATGGACCTGTATTGTTTTTGTAATCATAATAAACAATAAAATTTCTTTTTCGTATAGGAAACATTCTGGTTGCTTGACAGCAGAGGAGCAATTAAATGAGTTATAATGGAATTATTATGTAATTATCTTAGAGTTCTTTGTAACATGGAGAGATATTCATGTTACAATTTCATTATTATTTTTAATGTTTGTTTATTTTTGAGAGAGAAAAAGAGAGTGTGAGCAGGGTAGGGGCAGAGAGACCGGGAGACAGAGGATCTGAAGCGGGCTCCGTGCTGACAGCAGAGAGCCCGATGTGGGGCTTGAACCCACAAACTGTGAGATCATGACCTGAGCAGAAACCAAGAGTTGGAAGCTTAACCAATTGAGCCATCAAGGGACCCTTCATGTTATGATTTTAGATGAAAAAAAGCAAGACATAAATCAATATAGACAGTAGGATCCTAATTTAGGAATGGGTGATGGGATCCACAGGTAATTTAAAATTTTTCTTTGTAGTCATTTACATTTCCCAAATTTCTATGGACTCTGAATTACCTTTAAAATGCATAAATATAAAAGTTAAATATTTTTGCAGTAACTGTCATTGGCTGATAGAATTGTGGATTATTCGGTTCTTCTTCTTTTTCTTTTTTTAATAAATTCCAAATTTTGTACAAAGATTTTGGGGTTTGGAAAAAAACTTTACCTTTTAAAATTGCAATGCTCAGTACTGACATAAATGGAGAGGGGGCGCTGGAGTGCCATAAACGCCAGGAAGATAAACCAGCAGGAGAACGGTAAAAAACTTTGTTAGTTCAGAGGAGGGGATGTTTAAGAAGATACCATTTTTAAAAAATGGCAGAGAGGGAGGGACACACAGAATCCTGAGCAGGGTCCAGGCTCTGAGCTGTCAGCACAGAGCCTGATGTTGGACTCGAACCCACGGACTGGGAGATCATGACCTTGAAGTTGGATGTTTAACTGACTGAGCCACTCGGGTGCCCCCAAGAAGATACCATTTGAAGACAGGGTAGACAGGTAGCAGGTGGTTAGGTAGGAAAGAGTTTCAGGAAACCAGAGAGACTATAGGATTTTAGGTTACAAATAGGGGAGTCATGGTGGGGGGTGGGGGTGGGGGCTAGAAAGGTGGGTTTTACCATGAAGGGCTTTTAATTTTTTTTTTTTTAATTGTGGTAAAATCACAGAGGGCTTTGAATTTAAGGGTAAGGATCTGAACTTAATTTTGTAGGCAAGGTTTCTGAACTAGGAGAGAAAATAAGAGTAAATATTAATCTCGGGGCGCTTGGGTGGCTCAGTCTGGTTAAGCGTCCAACTTTGGCTCACTCAGGTCATGATTTTGCAGTTTGTGAGTTCGAGCCCTGCATCAGGCTCTATGCTCACAGCTCCGAGCCTGAAGCCCTCTTCAAGTTCTGTGTCTCCCTCTCTCTCTGCCCCTCCCCTGCTCTCTCTCTTTCTCTCTCTCTCAAAAATAAACATGAAAAAAAAAAGTGAATATTAATCTCACAGGTAATTTGGATAGATGGGAGGGGAGAGAGAGGTTAAAGGCACAGATCAACTGGGAAGCAAGTGCAGTAGTCAGTGCAAGTCACCTGCCTGCCCTCAGGTGGTGGCAGAAATCTTGGAAAGACTGGGGATGCCAGAGGTGGAATCAGTAGGACTGGCCAATCACTTAAATGTGGGTGGGCTGTGGGGAGAGGAGAAAGTCAAAGACTATTCTAGCATTTCAAGCCTAGATGCTTGAGAAGATGCTGATACCTGTAATGCAGAAGTATTTAATCTGGGGACCATAGCCCCAAAAGATCCATGACCAGAATTCTGTGAACTCAGATGAGAAAAAAAAATCATATTTTTATTTTCATTAAATAGCATAAATTGGACATTTCCCTCAATTACACATGTAGGCAACAAACCACAATTTTAGAGCACTTTGCCACCAACAGAAATCACAGGTATTTTCACATCACAGTATTGTTGTTGATCGAATATCCAAAAATAATTTATGCTTATCACTACTTCTAAACTATAGTAGTTACTAGGCCCACTGCTTGATCTCATTATTTAATGTGTTAATCAAGGAGCACATACATTACTCTATCCAACGTGTTCTTTATCATTGACTGATTGATTGATCTGAGAGAGACAGAGATCTGTCAGACATGTTCTAATTACTTTGGTAATTATATTCCAGTGTTTCTCAGGCTTTTTTCATGACTGCTCCTTCCAGGAAGCTGTTAAGACATTTTTGCCCCTAATAGCCATCCCTTCCCCATTAAATTTAAGTACCCAAAATCGACAAAAGTGAAACTCATAGAAGCAGAAAGTAGAAAGGTGGCTGCCAGGGGTGGGGGGTGTGGGAAATGAGGAGATGCTGGTCAAGGGCACAAACTTTCAATTCTAAGATGAGTTCATTCTGGGGAGCTGATGTCCAGTATGGTGACTATAGTCAATAGTTAGTTATATATTTTATACTTGGCAATTGCTAAGAGAGTAGCTCACAATGGTAATCATGTGAAGTGATGGATGTGTTAACTAGTTCGTGGTAATCATTTCACAGTATCAAATCATCATGTTGCACACCTTAAATATGTCTAATTTTTGTCAATTATATCTCAGTGAAGCTGGGGGAAAAAGTTTTACGTGAAAGCAAAAACTAAATAAAAATTTTAAAATACAATCACAATAAAAAATTTTAATACCATGGATATTCTTGGGGCAATATCACCCCCGATGAGAATGTATGAGAATGATGCTGTGTTCTAGTGCAATCCATTTTCTTTACAATCATATATAGTACATATAACTTTTTTGTAGTACATATGCATTTAAAAACATTTTTGGGGGGCACTCGGGTGGCTCAGTTGATTAAGCATCTGACTCTTGATTTTGGCTCAGGTCATGATCTCACAGTTCTGTTCGTGAGATGGAGCCTCCTTTAGATTCTCTCTTTCCCTCTCTCTCTGCTCCTTCCCTGATCTCATGCTCTTGCAAGAGAAACAAACATTAAAAATATAAATAAATAAATAAATAAATAAATAAATAAATAAATAAAAGCATTTTTCTCACATAAACCACACATATTGCCCTTAGAGTCCACAGGCTTCACAAACTGACAAAGGGGTCCATGGTCCAAAAAGAGATTACTTCCTGCCCTGATTGTGAGTCCTACATGGTCTCATGACAGACAGGAATTTTATACACTAAGGTGTAGATGGCAACTTTCTTAATACATTTCCATAGCTGACAGTCTCTACATTGGACTAAAGATTTCTCAGCTGACTAATATCCAGGTAGCAAAATCCTATCTTCTGCTTCTGTTTATCTTTGTATTTCAAGACTAAGAAATAACACTGTATGTTAACTAAGTGGAATTTAAAAAAAAAAACACTAAAAAAAGATGCAAGTTTTTGTAGACAATTGTTGTAGAAGCATATGGGAATAGGCCTGTTCTTAACTCAACGAAACTACACTGTATATAATGCATCTTTGAATTAATATCTTAAGATACAAGCTTTTGTAAACAATTGTGTAGAAGCATATGGCAATAGACCTGTACTTTAAAAAGACTAACAATATAACTGAAAATAACTGACAGGCTTTATTACACACTTAAATTTTGTTCTTTCCTTAAATCTTACCTTTACACAAGAAAGCCAGCCCCATAAAGCAAAATTTCATGTGCCAATGAGGTGATGTGTAGAGAAAATTCCATCACTCTAGGAAACAGAAGACCTACATTTATGTCCCTACTCTGTCCCTTTGTAAGACTACAACCTGTTTCTTGGGTTGTCCCTGTAAAATGGAAGTAACATCCATTCTATCTAACTCAAATGGAATCATGAATGTGAAGGTACTTTATAAATTATAGAGCGTTTCACAAAGAGTGCTTAACAATCCTAAAAGTATATGACCACATAGAACCACAGGTCATGAAACAACTGTTCCTTCTTCACTTTGGAGGATACAATGGAATGCAATAAATAAATGGAATTTAATTCTAGGCTATGTTCCAGGCTTTTGTATGGCATACATTCCATGAGCTATCTCTTTTAGGCTGTATGGTGCTTCCTTTCTTTGTAATATTCCATAGCATCTAATAGAAACGTTCTGTCTAGAAAGATGCTCTGTGAGTTCAAGAGGGTTGCTGGAGGCTATTTCCCCCAAAATGGTGACCTCGTCAATGAGGAATAGCGGACCATGCACGTCCCTTGAGCCACACCTTCACAATATACTGGAGAAACCATGGCAAAACGGTAGACAGAAGATCAGACATTTGGAGAAATGCTGAAGAGCCTTAGAAGAATCCAGATATTGGCCACCAGTGGGTGGGAGAGGGATTCTGAGTGGAGGGTTAGCTTTGCCTGACAGAACTTAGCAAAGAGCCTGGCACAAGGGGTCTGTGGCAGGAGACTGGCTGGAAGGAAGATCAAAAATCAGAAGAGTGAGACAAGTCAGGACACTGGTAACAGAAAACATTAAAAATTGGAAATCCATAGTAAAATTTCCTGAATTTGTGAAATCAGATTGTTAGAATTATAAGGATATTGAAGGTCAGTTTAGGGGTACCTGGGTGGCTCAGTCAGTTAAGCATCTGACTTCAGCTAAGGTCACGATCTCATGGTTTGTGAGTTCAAGCCCCACGTCAGGCTCTCTGCTGTCAGCGCAGAGCCCTCTTCAGATCCTCTGTGACCCCCCCACCCTGCTTCTCTCTCTATAATAAATTAAAAATGAAAAAAAAAAAAAAGATCAGTTTAAAGTATCCTATTAACCCATGTATGTGTAAACAGGCTTGAAGAGGTAAAATAGCCTGACTGACACCACACGGCAAATCAAGGAAGAGGCTGGTGGGACTAGAACTCGGGAGCTGATTCTCGGGCTAGGTTTTTGCTCTCCACTAACCCAGTTTCTCCTGTCAAGTAAGCAAGACCCCTAACACTGCCATAAGGTAAATGCCGTTCACAAACTTGCAGTGAACCAATTTCTCACAAAGGAGACCCACCCATGGTTGGGCTGGGGAGGTCCCTCGAGAGCAGGGGAAGTGGTGGAGGAGGCAGGCCTGACAGCGGATCCTCACAGCGAACTGGTAACAAACTGGCTTTCAAGGTGGAGTGAACCAGAGGGCATGTCTTTCCTGGACTGCCCTTTATTACAGAAGGCGGCGGCGACCCCTTTCTTCATATTCCCGTATCTGCAAATCTCTCCCTAAATGGACACCCTCCAGAAACTCTGTTCCTCAACAACCTTCTGGTTGTCTGTTAAATTACAACAGGTTGCAGCTCATAAACGAGTGCCCACAGTGAAGTGGAGGCAGGTACAAAAATAAACTGAAGGCCTGCTTAAAGGAGTTTAGAAGTGACTAGAGTTTACAAATACAGAAACGCATGGGAAGATGTTTGTGTCAAATTCCCACACCAACAGCTTTCCTCTAGTCAAAGTGCTTGGTAGCTGAGTGGGTGCAAGTGTGGAGAAAGAGGGAGGGAGAAATTAGAGGGGGTTAATGTGGTATTTTGGTGTCTTTTCTCTTTAAAGTCAGGGTGAAGGAGAGATGTATTGCAGCTCTAAAGGAAACTAGTTAAATTGTGATGGCAACTATGTAAAGATACGTATGTCAACAGGGGCTTGAAAGTAATATGCAAAGGAGAAAGTAACTGTGCTGGGAAAATACGATAATGGAAGACTTTCTCCCAAACCTTTAATACTATTCAACATTTTCGGGGCGCCTGGGTGGCGCAGTCGGTTAAGCGTCCGACTTCAGCCAGGTCACGATCTCGCGGTCTGTGAGTTCGAGCCCCGCGTCAGGCTCTGGGCTGATGGCTCGGAGCCTGGAGCCTGTTTCCGATTCTGTGTCTCCCTCTCTCTCTGCCCCTCCCCCGTTCATGCTCTGTCTCTCTCTGTCCCAAAAATAAATAAAAAACGTTGAAAAAAAAAATTAAAAAAAAAATACTATTCAACATTTTCAATGACATGTTTTAGTTATTCAAATTTGCTTCCTGACTCTCTAGTTAACCTGATGTTATAAAGTCACAATTCCCTAAGTTCTTTTTTTTTTTTTTTAAACATTTTTAAGTAATCTCTATGCCCAAAGTGCTGCTCAAATTTATGACCCCGGGATCGGGAATCGCCTGCTCCACAGACTGAGCCAGCCAGGTGCGCCACAGTTCCCCAAAATTCTTGTTTGTTGTTCATCACAGCAGTTGTTAAGACAGCAAAACACTGGACACCATCTAAATGTTTTAGAGGATCAATGAAACAGACTGTGGTCAAGTCAGAACAATGGAGCAGAGCACTATTCAGCCATTTAAAAATGAAAACGTGTATCTGAATGTGTAGAGATGGAACAACCACCGAGAGAAAGCAAACAAAGGCAGATGTAGGACAGTGAGTCTAAACACACACACACCCCACACTCAGATGTAGCTATCCATGGAAAATTTCTGGAAGGATACCCAAGAAAGTTGGAAATGGCTACCTCCATTTGGAGAAGGGAACTGAGGGCCTGGAGTTGTCACTTTTCATGATACAAACTCCTATTTGAAAGTGTGTGTGTGTGTGTGTGTGTATGTGAGAGAGAGAGAGAGAGAGAGAGAGAGAGAGAGAGGGAGAGAGAAAGAGAGCGAGAGAGAGTGAGAGAGAGAGATGCCGGTATAACTTTTATAAGTTCTATTAACTTTCTAGGCAATGTTCTCAGGGTATTCTTCTTAAATGGTTTTAAGATAGAATTACCAAAAGTCCTAAGCTTGTTCCCATACTTAGAAAACAGACAACCTGATTATGCCTACAGTTGTCAAAATGTGGAGGCAATGTGAGAAAAAACTAAATATGCTCATCTTTCAGAGGGAGATCTACTGAGATGTATATACAGAAGTGCAGCCAAAGAACTGGGTCAGCCTCCCACCAGGCTGCCCCAAATAAAGCAGAGCAAGGAAATGAGCTGTTCACTCTTCTCCTTGGTGGTGGGGGTGGGGGGGGAGGTGGTGCCCAGGGGTGCTCTGCACTTTAAAAAGAGACACATCAGTCCAGATCCACAGAACCATCCCAAACCTCTGGGGATCCTGTTGTTTCCTAAATATTCTGCATCGGGTTTGACCCAGTCCCTTTCTCTCTGGGCCCAATCAGTATTCCAGAGCTTCTCCTTTTTTTTTAATTTTTTTATTTTTTTAATGTTTATTTATTTCTGAGACAGAGACAGAGCATGAGTGGGGGGAGGGGCAGAGAGAGAGGGAGACACAGAATCAGAAGCAGGCTGCAGGCTCTGAGCTGTCAGCACAGAGCCCAACATGGGGCTCGAACTCACAAACCATGAGATCATGACCTGAGCTGAAGTCGGTCACTCAACCGACTGAGCCACCCAGGTGTCCCAGTATTCCAGAGCTTCAAGGAACCAAAACAGTGTGCCTGAGTACAGAGCACTGACTTGAACGAGAGAGGTCACTTAAACATCATCTAGCCTCCCTATAGATAGGGAACTTGTCTCTGGGTCCCTCTGCCTGACACTATATGCCTCCCACTTTAATATTCTGACCACTTTTTTTCATAGGACAGATTACCTTCACTTTCGAAATTCCTCTTTGCTTTCATGTATCTCAAGATTTAATGGCAGGATGTTTCACTACAAATTAATGAGAAGGGATGGCAAAATCTTGTTGCCATTCCCTCCTGGGCATCTCAGCCTGGAGGAAAGGTACTCAGACCAAGGGGAAAACTAAGATGGTGGGCAAGGCGAAGCCTCTAGCTCATGACTTGATGTCCAAGGTGAGCAGACAGAGAGCAGTCAGCCTTTCCCAGAGATAGACAATCACTGGCTTTGAGATACTCTGGGGCCAAATAATGTAATGGCAGGTTTAGACACACAGAATAGGAGATGAGAATGGGCCTCAGTGGGAAGATGGCATATAGCAAAGGGTGGGTCACAGAGCATAGCTGTGGAATGGCTGACTTAGCCAGCCCATTGGTTTTTCCCAAACACACTACCCTGAAAGAACCAAATAAAGTCTTGATTAGGTTAAAAAGCATTTGTGTTCAACATTATTTCCTTCTGAATTCTGATATGGTTGAAGGATATGTGTTCAAATGTTCCTTCTCACTGCCATGCCTACTAAGCTAGCCAGCTCTGGTCTATTCAGAGATTTTATTTCACTCGCAAGGTGTGTGTGTGCGTGTGCACGCGCACGTGCACGGAAGAGCACACAACTTTCCCCTTTATGATCTCTTTACGATCTGTGATCTTTGTTCCAGTGGCACAAGGCAAGAAAGAAAACCCGTTTATAAACCATTTTGATAAATGCTGCTTTTCTTTTTGAAACCAGTAGCTAAAATGACATTTGTGAATTCGATTAGCTACGTATGCTTTGCCCCATGACCTCACATAAACTAAAGGTGGTTGCATTTCTCTGCATTCTTTCTGCTTAAGTGACCACAATGCTTTCTAACCAGCAGGCCCTTTTATTAACCAATCCGGAGTGGGGCACTGGTGTGAACTTTTAGTTGGGGAGAATTCCCAATCTCCTGCCCACTAACTCTGCCCCAAAAGAGGATGTGCTGAACTTTGTCTCAAATACAAATAGTTGCAACCTGAGCTTTTCTCACAGGACTTATTTTTTAATGTTTCATTATCTCAGTGATATTTTCTCCAAATCTTCCCTACCATTCTCAAAATCTGAAACTCCAAACTGGAGTGCAGAGTCTAGCACAGACTATTACACAGCCTGGTGTAGGATCACCTCCCTCCCAGTTAGTGGTTTCTATGGGGGTCTTCTCTCTTCTGCAGATGCCGGCATTCCAGCCGCGGTCTGTGCACACATAGGCTGTCAGCCAGCCTGCAGAGCCACTGCTGACTCATGCTTACATTGTGATCTACTAGGACCCCGAATCTTCTGCTCTTCTACCAGGACAGCCAGCACCCACCTCACGGAGCACTCTGCCCATCCCCTTCTGGGGTCTCAGCTCTGACCTGATGACAAGTCTCCCGCAAATCCGCACTCCGTCACCTGGCCCTGCCCTCCCCCCTCCCCATCCCTGGCCCACCTGGAAGACGTCGTTGGCACACTTGCGGCACAGGTTGTGCTGGCAGGGCAGGATCACCACTGGTTTGGAGAACATCTCCAGGCAGATGGGGCAGATGAGCTGCTTCTCCAGGTTGTCCATGCTGTGTGCATCCCCTAGCAGCGGCTTGAAACCCACTGTGAAGTTCATCCCCTCAGCGATCGTGCCTGCCCTGGCCTCGGCCCTGGTCCTGGCCTTCCCTCACTGCCTCTGGACCCTTCCTCGCTTAGACCGTCCGTGGATTCTTGTTCCCTTCTACTGCTCACTCTTGAAATAGCTCTGCTATCTCTCCTGTCCCCTCCTCCAACAATTCACCTCGTCCTCAGATAGCTGTTTTCAGACACTTCTCTATTCTTTGCTCTGTAACCCAGCCAGACACATGTAGCTTTATCTATCCCTCCCTCCCTGAATGACTCTGTCCCTGGAAATTTCTTTTGTTCCCCAAATGACTCTTGTTCCCTCTATGGGCAGCACTGTTTGTCCTTTACTTCCCAGAGAGGAGATTAATTTTAACATGGGGGTAGGGAACAAGGGGCATCTGCATGACATTCCAACTCCCAATTTAGCTCATGTAAGGCGAGCCACAGCTGTCACCAAGTGAGTGACCCTGACTCACTCGGGAATGGGTGACTCCCTTAAGCAAGAGCAGGGGTGAGCTTCACTGTTTATGGTGAAAGGTGGGTCTGCAAAGGTGCCAGGCGCTCACACTCAGAAGGCTCCTATGAGCCCCTGACCCCCATGCTCTGCCTTGGGCTCTTCTTCCATGGCAGTGATACACAATCTAAACTGGCCTGGATGAGAGGAGCCATACATGACTCAGGGTGGCAGGAAAGATCTCACCAGACCTACAGTCAGTGAAAGTTTCTGCCTCCAAGGCATAGCCAGTGACCTTTACCTTCTTCTGCTGATCCCTATAAATCAGAACAGGGGCATCGGTGACTAGAGAGAAAGGCTCTGGTCCAACACTTCTGGTCCATTGTTGTTCTTGCCCAGAACCTTCTTATACCACCCTAGGAAAAAAAAAAGCTAAGGAGGCTAGAGCTGGCAGTCGCACCAGGGCCTGGAACGACCTCATGAGCGTGCCTCTGAAAAAGTGTGGGAATTTGGTCCATGAACACATCACTGGAGCCACTCCAAGGACTTTAAATTTGTTAGGAAATCGAGAGAAGTTGAGCTGAGCAGAAGGGACCTGAGTGCCAGGAACCTATTTTGGGTACCAGGGGAATTGGTCTCTGGGGAAATTTTAGAGCACTGACAAAATCATAATCACAAGGCTCCGGGAAGTCTCTGCCCCAACTCTACAGTTGTCCTGGCCTCCTCCTCTCCAAGGCAGGCTGGTCTCAGATGTGAGCACTGGCCCTCTGTCTTTTTCTCCCCGGGCCTTTTGCTCGATCCCAGGCACAATTAGTCTTTCTTAGGCCCAACAGATGCACTGGGATTGGACAAAAGCTCTTTTATTTATTGACATTCTTTACCCCTTCTCCCAGTCAGGAGAGAGGTTTGAGGAGTTACTAGCTTTGACCTTGGGTGGACAGGAATATAAATGGTGTGGAGAGTATACCAAACAGGCAGTGTGAAGAGGCATGAGTGGTAAAAGGGTCTGGAAAAGTATAATCTTCTCCCTATCACAAGTTTCATGCCCCTGTTTTAAGAACAAAATATATGATGATCAGCCTGCACAAGACATGGTGAAAAGGATGAAGGCAAGCAGGCACTGATATGTGAGCTTCAGCTAACTCATAGGACCCATGCTAAGGCATGCTGTGCTGTGGTGTAGTCCAGGGAGAATCCAAAGGTGGGAGAACTACCCCTACATCTCAAATGCATTCATACTTTTCCCGGGTTGATTCATGGTGGCATGGAATAAGGCTGACAACGACAAGTGCATGGGCACCAGAAGAACGTGAGACCAGCCCCAGAAAGGTGTGCTGGCATAGGAATGAGGCTGATGGTTAGAGTTCTTGGTGCAGAGGTGCAACAAAGGAGGTTAGCTGCTATAGTAGCTCTGGGAAAGGATCCACCCTGCTCAGTTATCAGGATCTTGGTGGAGATATTGCAAGCAGCTAAGGGACCCTACCGGCTGAAATTGGCTCAAATCCCAAGGAAGGCACAGGAAAAAGAATGCTGGGGAAAAGTCTGTCACCACTGCCTGAGACCTCATAAGGGTAGGGACGGGAAGGCTGCTCTCTAAGCAGATTAAAATTGGGACTGGAGCTAAAAAGAAGAGTGGCTGGGTGACCCTGTATCGCCAGGGTCAGTGATACCATCAAGGACAGAGGTGGCATCGTCACTAGGATAGATGCCATCAATGCTTCTAAGTTTGGATTCTTATAAGAAGAGGGGCAAATCAGGGTCAATGTCAGGACAGGGCTACTTGCTCCTCTCTTCGGTGTGTCCAGTGGATTGGGTGGCAGAAGGCACCCTCACTGGGTCAGCACCTGGGGGTAAAAGAAGTTGGCACCTTACTAACAAGAAGGAATGATGATCCAGAATTTAAAGCAAGCCCTCTGTGGGTAAGGATATAAACACATGAAATCCACAGTATAAAATATAAACTTTCTACTAATGACTCATCAGAAGTTAGTCTATGTTTCTTTTCTTATCCCTTGATTCTGGCTGCATTTCAGTTTTCATATGTACCTCATTCCTCTTAATCTTTTAGCCATGAAATTCATTATCTTCGTCCTCTCTTCTAAAATTTCTTTTGTTTCCTATGGTGGAATTTGAAAAACACATATATCAACAATTAATAACAATTTTTAGTCCCGGGGTGAGAAAAGCATCACTTTGCAGTTACTCATCAGCATCACTAGGTGGCACTACAGTAAACTTCAGTCAAGCCACACAAAGTTAACTGCTTGGGGCGGGGATAATCTGGCACGTCATCTTCCTTTAGAGTAAAGGCAGTAAACTTCATCCTCTAGCTTGTCTCCAACTATTGCCTTTTCTAGGCACTCTCCCACCCATTCCTTACCTTAACTCCCCCCGACTCCCAGTTCCTTAGCCTAATAGTCATGAGAGGCCGATATTACATTCAAATTGTCAGTCGATGGCAAAAGCCCCTCAGAAGCCGGGTGTATCCCCTTCTCTTTCTTCACTTTGCCTCAATACTGACCTGAGTCTCCCATATTAGGGGTTCACGGTTTCACTCCCAACTATTCTTTCATTCCTAATCCAGTTCTTACCTCAGGCCCTGTCTATGGTCCTCACCTGACCTGGGAGGCTGATTCTGGACATTCTGCTGATATCTTCTAGCAACGTCCTCAGATGGTGGCTTAAGTGTTCCACAGCAAAAGCAGCAACAGCAGCAGCAACAGCAACAGGTGAGCAGAGCACACAAGAGGACAAGTGTCTGAAAGGTGGGAAAGAATGGCCTTGACCCAGCAGTTCTTCTAGATTTCCATTCCAGTTCCCCTCCCTGAATCCCCCCAGCACCCAGAAAATAAGAGAGAGCAGAAGCATTTGTCCTAGGAGAGGAGGCTTAGCTCTCCAAGAAGAGGAGGGTCACCCCTCCTTCCTTATTCTTTTTTTTTTTTTTAATGTTTTTATTTATTTTTGAGACAGAGAGAGACAGAGCATGAGTGGGGAAGGGGCAGAGAGAGAGAGGGAGACACAGAATCGGAAGCACGCTCCAGGCTCTGAGCTGTCAGCACAGAGCCCGACGCGGGGCTCGAACTCACAGACTGTAAGATCGTGACCTGAGCTGAAGTCGGACGCTTAACCGACTGAGCCACCCAGGCGCCCCCTTCCTTATTCTTAAAGGACTAGAAGAATTGTATACCTTGAACCAACAACTATTCAGTGTAAAATAGTAAGTGACGCCTTCTTCGCCAAAGTGATCATATATATATATTCCCAACGAGCCATGCCGGTCGTAGATTTTCCGCTTCTTGGGGTCACTCAGTATGGAGTGGGCTGTGTTGATCTCTTTGAATATTTCTGTTGCTTGAGCGTTCCCTGGATTCTTGTCTGGATGATACTTCAAGGCCAGGTTCCTACCCAGGCAATACCCAAAAGGAGGGAGAGGATGGCTAGGGAATGGCTGGGGAGGGAGGGCAGGATGAACGACAGGGACAGGCCTTTGGATGTGAAGAAAGAATGCATGAGATGTGGTGCCAAGGATGGAGGCAAGCAACCCAGGTCTAAATGCTGTCCCACGCCACAATGAAATGGATGATGGCCCCGTCTGACCCAAAGTGAGGGCTCGAGGGTTTAAAAATGGGTCAGAAAGCAAGGTAGAAAGAGAAGGGTTTAAGGGGGGGGGGGGGGGGGGAATCCCAGGGCTTAGAAAGAGGCTGAAGTCTAAACCTGTAGGCCTTTTTGATGTCTTCCGGTGAGGCGCCCTTCTTAAGCTCCAGCACCGCATAGAGGGTTGTGCCACTTTTGGACAGCCGGTGGGCCGCTTCATCCAAATGAGCCATGATCTGGGTCAGAGGAGATGCATTTGTGAGAACTGCCACAGGGGAGGCCACGGAGAAGTGAGACTCCTAGTGACAGGAAACCCAATGCCTTCATTGGCCAGTCAAGTAAAATGACTACAAAGGGACAAGCGCAAGACAACAGTGAGTGGGCTCTGTGACTACCAGGAGAGTGCAGGTGACCAGAAAGGACATCCAAATTCAAATTTTAAAGAGGAAACGGCTCCTCACATTTCCCAGCTACAGCCCTTTCCCTTCAGCGACACAGCCCTCCAGACACACCCCGCGTCACGGAGAGGTGTAAGCAAGGGAAGGCCCAAACCACGGGAAGAAGCGGATTTTGTCCAGAAGGACTAGTCCCGGAAGAGACGGCCTGTCCAAGCTCACTGCGGCGTTGGAAAGACCACGGCAGCCCAGTCCTCGTGCAGGCTGGGTCTGGAATCGGGGAGATGTACAATTCCCAAGAGAGAAACAATTCAGACCAAAGCCTGAGCCACCTGAGAAGTCAGGTGTCCCAAAAGCCAGGCCGGAGGCCGCTGCTGCAGCTAGGCCAGAGGCCTTCTTCACCCTAGCCTCCCCTCTCAAACCTCGGAGCGCGGGCAGTGAGGAGAACACAGGGGTGACTCCAGGGATGAAGACCCAAGCGAAAGTTGTAGCTGCGGGGGCCGACCAGACAGGGACCAGGGCGCAGGGCCCCAGAGGGTGGGAGGCAGCCAAGGCCACAGGCTCGGAAGGTAATGCTCTGGTTCCCAGAGCCCTCTGGCTCTGTGTGGACTCCGCACCCGGCCTAGCGCTCTACTTCTACCTCAGAGTCGCCCTCCTCGTCTGGGGAGGCCTCGCACAACCTCCATCCGGGTGTGAAACTTCACACCGCTGAAGTCCAGTGGGCAACCGCGCTTGTGCGCCTGGCCAACCTTCCGGGTCGCTTTTTGGCGCCGCCGGAAAATCTGGAAGATGAGGCTGCGTGGAGGCTGGGACTTATTTCACTCACAAGGAAGCCTGGGCGTAGGGATCAGCCCCGCGGGCCGCGGTGCCCCCCAGTTCTTCCGGTGGGCGTGGCCTCCAGGGCCATCCCTTCTCCCGTGGGAGGGGATCACCAGTCCTGATGGGCTTAACGACTCGGTTAAGGTGATGGGCTTGCTCGCTGTGGCTGTGTGAGAGGTATGGCTCCTGCAATCCTTTCTCAAGAGGTGTATTCACTTCCCAGTCTTTTTTGGCAGAATTTAGGGGCCTCCACTTCGTCCTTTCTTTCCCTTCTACGTGGAAACTCCTACACATCCTTTAAGACCCACTTGAAGGTCGGTATTCCTGGGAATCCTTCCTTCATTCCCCCAGTTGTTCCCACCTTGCTCTGTCAAAGCAATTACTATATTGTAATTACTAATTTGCACGTTCCCTTAAAACGATAGCTTGAACATTTACAAAAGTCACTACTGTTCTTCAAAAACTTCATTTAAATACTATTATATCATGAGGATGTGCCATAATGTATTTATATAATCCAGCTTGGATACTTAAGTTGTTCCTAGCCATTTGCTAGTGTAAAAACCTTATAATGAAAATTCTTATCTATAAATCTTCAAATAAATTTCTTCCCTGCTCCTTTGAGGTGGATTCCTGGAAGGGAAATTAATAGGTCAAAGCAAAATTTTTTGAGACTCTTAGTCCTTGTTGCCAACTTTCTTCCCAGAAAGGTACCACAGGTACCAATTTACATCCCCACAGGCAGGGCTTGAGAGCACCAATCTCCACCTGACTTCACTTCCTGTGATCTCCTATAGGAGGCAGTCTTTCCACCACTTATAATTTACGACTTCTTAATTTTGGTGTTCTTTACAGAGGAGCACTCAATGGCTTCCATTACATGTGATTGAAAGAGCTTTGTTATTTCAATAATATTTCTCTGTTATACCTCATGTGGCTTTTATCACTCTCTTCCCTTTATTACGGTCTTCTGTGCACATTTACATCCTCTTCTAGGTTTTAAGTGGTAAATCAGTATCCATCCCAAGAGATGTGAGCCATCCGAGTCAACTAAGGAGTCCATATGCTCTAGGCACAATGACCAGTGAATTAACAAATTTATTTCTGTAGATCTGTGATCAGCGTATGGGGTGGGGATGAAAATCTTTGGCATCAACCACCCAGTTACCCGGTTGATAGATTCTGGGTAAGAGGAGTTTATAGGTTAATCACCTAAAGCAAAGGAGCTGAAGCTGACAATTTTTTTTTTTTTTTTTTTTTTTTTTTTTGGTGGTTCGTACTAGGATACATTTCCCTAGCTAACTTCCAGCCTTTCATCACCATCATGGTTGTCAGGACTAGCAGACCAACCCAGGCTGTTTCTTTACCCTGGGGAGACAGGAGAAGGCACCAGAAGTGCAGAGCACTTACTTTCCAGGCCCCGCGTGGTCTGGCCCCCACCTCTTACTCTAGCTCTGTTAAGCACTGTTAAGCATCACTGTTGTGCTTGCTCTGGTCTCTGATGCACTGCTTTTCTGTCAGTTCTTTGAAGACACCATGTTCCTTCCCACATCAAGGGCCTAAGTCTGCCTGGAGAATTCCTCCTCCGGCTATTTGCTAACTGAGTTCTCATCCTTCTAGGATCTCAGCTTCATGTATCCTCAGATAGGCTTTTTTTGTTTTTTTTAAATATTTTTATTTATTTTTGAGACGGAGAGAGACAGAGCATGAGCAGGGGAGGGGCAGAGAGAGAGGGAGACACAGAATCTGAAGCAGGCTCCAGGCTCTGAGCTGTCAGCACAGAGCCCAACGTGGGGCTCGAACTCACAGACTGTGAGATCATGACCTGAGCTGAAGTCGGACACTTAACCAACTGAGCCACCCAGACACCCCCCACCCACCCCCACCCCTTTTTTTTTTAAAGTAGGCTTCATGCCTATTGCAGAACTGGTTGGGCCTAAACTCACAACTCTTGAGATCAAGACCTGAGCTGAGATCAACAGTCGGACATTTAACTGACTGAGCCACCCAGGCATGCCATCCTCAGGCCTTCTAAATTGAGTTCCACTTCTCTCTCCCTACCTCATAATACCTTCACCATGATTTGTGAATGTATGTTTATTTGTGTGTTTATTTGTTTAAGGTCTGCCTTCCCTAGTACAAAATACAACAAATACAACTCTGTGAAGGCAGGGACCTTATGTTTGTTCACCATTGTCTCCCCAGCACCTAGAGCCATGCCTGGTTCACAGCAAGTGAGTTAATGATTTGTTGGATGAGCTACAGTAGGGAGAACCCTCTGCTGGTGCAATGTCGGCCTAGAGGTTGAGCCATAGCAAGAATTCCCTAGGGCAGAAGCACTTAGCTGGGGAATTGGAAGACTCAGTTCCTCTTTTCCTCATATGATCCTGGACAAGAAGAGACATAAGGAGTTAAGAAAAATAAGGCAGCAGGGGAGATAGTATTGGGGATTCTGAGCTCCTTGTTTGTCTTAGTCTTCCTCCAGTTTCTAACACAGTTCCTGGGATATTGTAGGTGCTCAATGAATGTCGGTAGGTTGAATGAATAAGCAAATGTTGTGTGTCTTTTCAGAGGTACTTTAACCTAATAATATCTTTTGATTCTCACAGCAACCATGAGAGGTGCTGTGATCACATCCCTGCTCCATAGTAGAAGTGAGCCCGGAGAAAGAGGGCAAATTAGGTTCTGAGAAGAGTTAGTAAATATCTTCCAGATCTTGCCAGAGGCTCCAGAATGTTATTACTTCTTATCATTGCCCTCTGACATTCTAATTAATTCTAATCATAGTTTGCTGGCTCTTGAAATAGCCATTATCTTTAAGTCTTCTGAGCCTCTCCTCTGAATGCAAAGACACTGCAGCCAGCAGGCTGCAGAAATGGGAATAAAGCAGGTAAGTCAGCCTGGCATCCTTCGCCTCTTCACTTTGCCTTCACCTAGAAACAGACCCCTTGTGGCTCTTTTTCTCTGCACATGGTCTCTTCTAACACCCAGCACAGTACCAGGAAGAACACACAATCCCAGAATCAGAAGCCTTAGACCTTGGTTTTGGCTCTGGCTCCAGTGAGCCGTGTGATCTTGAACAAGTCACTTAATCTCTGAGATTCTTTTCCCTCTTCTGTTAAAACCTGTGCCTCCACAGGGTTGATGTCAAAACCAAATTAGACTTGCTGTAAAAAGAACAGAAAAAAACAAAAACAAAAAATAACTATGCTAAAGAATGATTTCAAACTAAAACCTTTTCTAGAATCATTTGCCCTTAAGTCACTGATCTTATAGTTTACTATCTCACAGAGCCATTTGGTCTCTCCTGGAGAAAACCAAGAACCATCCCTTATTTACCCACAAACAGCTAAAGTTTTAGTCATATAGCTGGAATACCCATATACAGACAGACAGCAGACATTGGCATATTTATACCCAAAATATCATGCTCTTGAGCATATGCAGTGGGAGAGAGAGATCATCATTTGTCATACCCAGCCACTAGGTTCTAGAATTGTATAGTTTTTGAGCTGGAAAAGACCTTGAGTCTTAACTCCCATCTAATGCCTTCATTTTGTAATTGAGGGAAGTGTGGCCCAGAGAGAAGGATTGACTTGCTCAGAGTCAACCAGTAAGGTCCAGACCTAACCTAAGTCTTCTAAGTTAAGTGTCTGTGCTGTGACTGCTCCTTATACACACCAGCTCCCTTCTCACTTTAAAACTGAGGTCTAGAGAGAGATCAAAGTTGTAGTTGACATTCACCTCCCTTCATGATGTCAGGTAATGTCCTTCTTTACCTCCCTCCAATTGGAGGCTTGCTCACTTCATGTGCCCAGAAACATCATTGGCCCAGTTTGTTTGCCTGTCATCCCTGGGGCAGACAGCCTGGGGTGGGAGGTGGAGGGCTTCCAGCCAGAGAGGCTGCTGCATACCCCTGTCCTCTGTGCCCAGACTGCAGACCTAAGGGCAGACTGACAGAGCACAGCCACCTCACCTCTACAACTTTGATAGTAGTGTGTACCTCTTAGGGTTGTTAGGAGGACTAAATATTTAATTTGAACAGTGCTTGGCACATGGTAAGTGCTGTGTTGTCATTGTCATTGTCACCACCATCATCATCATCCTTTCCATCTGATCACCTCCCAATTTTGTAAAGAGAGAAGCTGGTTTTCATTTTGTTTCTGGGAAGAAGGGAAAACTCAAGATCCTTCCTCTAGGAAGATTTGCAAATTGTCATTCTATCCCCTTTCTATATCCTTCTCTCAGCCTCTTAGAACCCCATTTCCTTGTTTCCCTACGCAGTACCCTCATGCTGCCCTCTCACTATCCAAAATATCCCTGCCAGGGCTCCCTAAACAGTCAGAACTCTGAAATTACCTGTCTCACTTCTTCTCCTTCAGTATTTCTAATAAAAACTATTACCTCCATAAAATGAGCTCATCCCTAAGGGCTAGGTGGAAAGCAGCCTGATTAAAACACTATAATTCAGCGGTGCCTGCCTGGCTCAGTTGGTGGAGCAGGCAACTCTTGATCTTGGGGTTGTAGGTTCAAGCCTCATGTTGGGTGTAGAGATTACTTAAAAATAAAATCTTTCTTTTTTAATGTTTATTTTATTTTTGAGAGAGAGAGAGCATAGGTGGGGGAAGGGAAAGGGGACAGAGGATCTGAAGCAGGCTTTACACTGACAGCAGAGAGCTGATGCGGGGCTTGAACTCATGAACTGTGAGATCATAACCTGAGCCAAAGTCAGGCACTTAACCGACTAAGCCACTCAGGCACCCCAAGATTGCAGTTTTTAAATGGATAAGCAGAGAGAGGTGGTAAAGGTGATATTTGAATCAAGACCTAAAGCAGGTCCTCAGGTGGGTCATAAAGACATCTGACAGATTGCATTACATATAGATGAGGAAATGCAAAGGTCCTGAGGTGGAAGAATGCCTGGTATATTGTAGGACCCGCGTGAACGCCACAGTGACTGGGGAGGGAGGTGGGAGTAATATGAAATGAGACAAGGGGCCTATAGGGCTTTGTAGGCAATTGGAAAACCTTTGGCTGGTACTGAGTGACGTGAGGAGGTGATGGATCTGGCCTAGGTGCCTAGTCACTGGATTGAGACTAGATTGTAGGGCAATAACGGTGGAAAAAGGAAGACAACCAAAGAGGCTACTGCAATAATCAAGAAGATAGATGATGGTGGTTTGGACCAGGGTGGGTGCAGGATTTGCTGACAGATTGGAAGTGGGGTGAAAATAGAGGCATCAACGGTGATTCTAAGGTTTCTGGCCTAAGCAAATGAAAGGACAGAGCCACCATGTTCAGACATGGGAGGACAGCTGAAAGAAAAGTTTTGGGATGGGGTGACAATCAGGACTTTGGTTTTAGACCAATGAAACTGGAGATGCCTATTAGATGTTAAGGAGGTAAGATCAAGTTGACATTTGGGTATTTGAGTTTGAAGTTCAATGAGAGATCTGGGGATCATCGTATAGATGCCATTTTATTTTTTTAAGGTCTTTTAATTAAAAAACTTTTTAATGTTTACTTATTTTTGAGAGACAGAGAGAGACAGAGACAGAGTACGAGTAGGGGAGGGGCAGAGACAGAGAGGGAGATACAGAATCCAAAACAGGCTCCAGGCCCTGAGCTGTCAGCACAGAGCCAGACATGGGGCTTGAACCCGGGAATGGCGAGATCATGACCTGAGCTGAAGTCTGACGCTCAACCAACTGAGACACCCAGGCGCCCCCTTTTTAAGTTCTTTGAAATAGAAAATTAAAAAAAAAAAAAAAAAAAAGAATGGCACAGTGATCCCCCATCTACCTACCATTGAGCTTCAACAACCATTGTTTTCTGTGGTTTCTAGATAGTATTTTTAAGGCTTGAGACTAGATATCTCTATGGGAGTGTAGAAAGAGAAGAGGGTGACCAAGTCCTGGACCACTCCAGCATTAAAGGGTTGAGAAGATGAGGAACAAGCAAAGGAGACTGAAAATAAACAGCCAGTGACGTAGGAGAAAAACCAGATTAGGTACCCTGGAAGCCAAGTGAAGAAACAATTCCCAAATAAAGGTGTAATTACAGTCTGATAAATGCTGAGGAAGAAAACGAAGTGTGCAGTGAGAATGTGTAACATGAGAACTAATGTAGGCTGGGGGTCAGGAAAGTCCCCCCGGAGGAGGTGACATTTAAGCTGCAGCCCTCGTTCATCCTGTCTATCTTCAACTAAAATCCTGCTTTCTCCAGCTTTCTTCCACTCCCAACAACCAGCTCCTTTTTCCTGGGATGGCTTTATCAAGGACTGTGTGTCAGCCACTAGGGGGCGCTTGGGACACCGTGATGAGAAAGGTAATTCCTGCCTTTAGGGAGCTTGTATTCTAGTGAGGAGACGGAGGAGCAAATCATTTTGTTTCAATGTGCTGAGTGCTGCCAGCACAGAAGCACAGCAGCCCTTGAGAGCACCGGAAAACAGCACATAACTCAGCCTGGTGGGGAAGCCTGAAAGGCTTCCTGGAGGTAACACCTGAGCAGAATTTGGATGCCCTCTTTACCTCTGCCCATACCTTTCAGCCTGGCTTGGACCTTTCAAGTGTTAATTAACCCCTTGCCTGCGTGCTTGGATTCCAAATCTCGTCTGAGATCTCAAGCCCAGCCTAAATCCTGGCTTGAGGGCTGGACTTTGCTCTCTTTCTCTCTCAGTATGAACTGGTCCAGGCTGGGTTCCCTGAAGCCGCCTTCTGACCCGTTCTCCCACCCTCTGCTCTACCACTGACCTATCCTCCTGGGAAGTTCCAGGGGTTCCTGTCTCCTTCAGCCCTTTGGGCCTCAAAGTGGCCTAAGGAATCTCCTTAGGGAAAATTGATACCTGAGGCAGGACAGGACAGACATTAAGAACATGTGGGTAAATCAGTAACCAAAGACTGCAGAATAGAAATCTCTTGCAATCAAGTTAAAGCCAGGAGGGGGAGGAAATGCACCTATCTTGTTCACCAGGACTCCTCAGTTACCCTAACAAAGTACATGGCAAGAAATAAGTGTTCAGTAAATGTTGAATGAATAGTTCTTACAAGATTTCAGTTCCTTACAGCCAGCCCTAAGCTGCCCTTCTAACCCCTGCATAATTTTCCTAGCTCCTAACCAGGTGTAGAATGCCTTTCTCAGACCTGGCATTCAAGAGGACCCTTTGCAAAGATTTTTATAGGGCCACTTGATGGCTCTTTGAGAAACAGGTGCAAGCAGTCTCTTTCGCTGCCAGGCTTTTCTTGCATAAATTTCCAAGCACAGGCAACTGTTGGTATTCTCCCCGCTGGTGCCCTCGGTTTCTGGAGGCGGCACGTTCCAAGGCCCAACACCTAGGGAGCCGCGCGGCAGAGGGCAGCCCTGTAATCCACCTGCTCCCACGCTTCTTTCCCCGCCGCCTGCTCGCTCCCTGCCCTGTGGCGGGGCGGGCGTGTGCCGGCGTCTGCGCCCCCTCTCGGGAACCCGGGACTGCTGTCTGCGCACTGTGGACTGCCCAGGAAGGGAAATCCCCCAGAGGAAGCCATTGTTGTTAGGTCCCCTGTTGTCGTCATCTGCTGAGGCACGGCTAGAAGAAGCCCCTTCCCCGCCCAGGGGTCCGCTGTTTTTCCCCATTCTCGAGCTTGCCTGCCCCGGCTGCTTCGGGTGAGGCTACAGCATCCCATCCCTGGAGTGCGCGGTGGCCTTTCCGCATCCTACTTCCGGGGGGAGGGGGGTCTCAGAAATGGGGAAGCCCCAGGCCCGATTCAGAGTTTTGAAAACCGACGGCGCCAAGAGGGACGTGCCAGGGCCCTGACCCAGGTGGGCTGGGCTTGAGTTCCACCCCGCTCTAACAAGGACCTACAAGGTGACCTTGGCTGGTGGCTTCCCCTCTTGCTATCTCAGTTTGCACCCCCACGACCTTAAGAAGGAGCTGAGGCCCCACTCCTCTAGGGGAGGTTGGAGGGAGAAAGGACCCCCACCCTCACTCGTGGGCTTTGGCCTGGGCCTTCCGTGGGGAGTCTGGGGGAGGGTGCTCTGGCCCTCGGCGCGGCGTGGGTGGAGACGCGGCGCTGAGGGCTAGTGCAGACCCTTTGGTTCTAACGTTCCGCACCGTTCCCCGGAGCACTACGCTCCCTTAGCGCACGCCGCCCGCAAACCTTGGCAAGGGCCTCACTCTCCCCCGCCCGAACAGCCAGCCCGCCGCCCAGCTTGCCTAATCCGTTCAAGCCTCACCTCCTCCGCGAAGCTCTCCCGGGTTAACCCCATCTCTTCCAACCACTCTATCTGGCACGTGCTCCTGATGTTTGTTTGATGGTTTATTTGGGGGTGTACACGCGGTCGCAATGTTTGGGATAATAACGGGGCTAGGTGTCTATTCCCAGAACCCTACATGACGGACCCCCCAGTGTGTTCTTCATGAAGGGTGCCCATTGATTAATGGGTTTCTCTGCCGGACTCACCAACCACTCCCACCCTCCATGCTTCCCCTTCCAAGCTCACTTGTCTCCCTCCTCCTCCAGACTCTTCACAGAGTGTCACAGCTTGGAGGGCACACTGCAATCCCCACCCCCATTTCATCCTACAGTGGCCGCAGGTGTGAGGGGCAGAGAGCATTGAACGGTTGAAGGTTTGACTCCAGGCTTGGCCACCCACTTTGCTGTAAGTCACTCCTTCCCCTGGGGCTTCCGTTAAAATGAGGCAAAATGAGGTAATGCCCAGCCAGGTGCTAGGGATTCAGAGGTAAAGAATCACCTGCTGACAAGCTGCAGCTTCCCTCCAAGAACAGTGGCTTGTGACCAGAGAGGTGGCATGGCTCCTTCCTCCTCCGGTTGCCCCAGCCTGAGTGACAAGACTGCGACGCGCGCTCTCTTCAGTCGCCAGCTCAGCGCCCTGAACTGGAGAGGGAAAGAGGAGGGGGCTCCAGTCCCAGCCTTTTATTCACCAGCTGCATGACCTTAGATGCTTCTTCCTCGGCAACTCAGTTTACTCATCCGAAAAATAGGGATAGTAATGGATTGGAGGAGAGCAGGAAGCTTGTCACCCAATGTCTCTATAAAAATAAATGATAATGAGCGGTACAGTGCTTGGCAGCAGATTTTGCTTACAAATTCCGACCCCACATCCTCCACAGAGGGGTTTCTGGCCGCAGTCCCTGGAGTTCTCCCGGATGTGTCACTGCTCACCCCACACTTTCTGGTTCTCTCGAGCTGGGTAATAATGGACCCACACCTGTTTCTACCTCCGTGTGGGGGGCTGAGCGACGACCCCGTGCAGGCTTGCAAGGGGGGATGTTCCTTAGAAGACGGTTGTTCTGGAGGTGCCTAGGCTTGTGGAACACCGCTCGGAGCCGACAGGCGGAGCTTGGGTGGGGGCGGGGCTAGTTTACCCAGGGGGTGGGGCTATAGAGATGAGGCGTTGTCTAGAACCCTGCGGGGGCGCAGAGAGCTCGCGTCGCCCCCACCTGGCTCTGGCGCCTGGAAATGGGGCCTTGGCAATGGGGCGGGGCTCCGGGGGGTGAGGCTCAGGCTTGGGGGAGAGGCCCGGGAGCCTGAAGGCGGGGCTTGGGGAGCTCGCCCCACGCGGGGCGGGGCTCCAAAGGCCGCGGGATCTGCAGTTCGGACTCCCCGCGCCACAGCCGCTGCAGTTCCCTCCACTGTGGTGGCCCCGCGGCCCTGCGGGCAGTCCGGGGGTCGGCTGGACGCTCGGACTTGGTGCAGAGCCGGCCCCGCCTCTCCCTTCTTCAGTGGGGCCTAGACGGTCGGGGCCGCGGTGACATGGAGCCCTCTCCTGCCACAGGGGGCTCGGAGACCACTCGCCTGGTGAGCCCCCGGGACCGCGGCGGCGCCGGTGGCGGCCTGCGCTTGAAGAGGTAGGACAGACCTGGGCCGGCCCTCGGCCCGGGGGCGCCACCCTCATGCCATCCGTCCATTTCGTTTGTCTCTTTCTCGGCGCGGCCCCGGCTGGCCGCCCGGGCGCACCGCAACTCCCTCAGCTTCTCGGCGCCCGGCCCTGTCCTCTCCGGCTACATAGCCAGCACCCCCCGACCCTCCCAGCAGCCTGCTTTGCCTCCTCCCGGCCACCTTCTTTTTCTCGGTCCCGCAAAACGACTCCCCGGCCGGTCCCCCAAGCCTCCGGACCTCTCTGCCGCCCTCGCCGCATCTGACTTCTCCGCGAGTAACTGCTCCTCCGTCGGGCTGGAGTCCGCGCCCGGTGCCCCGATGTCTGCATTGCTCCAGGGCCCTGGCAGTGGGAGCACCTCGCCTCCCAGGCTTCGGAGCCCCCGCTGCAGGCCCCTGGCCCTTCCCTCCGTGCGCCTCGGGGCGCCCCCTCCAGCCATGGCCAGCTGTGCGCACCCGGGCCATGGGCCCGGGCTCCACGGCGGTTCTTCCCGGCCCCTGGGGGGCGGCGGCCGCCGGGAAGCGAGGGGGTGGCAGGGAAGGAGCAGGTGCGGTCTGGGCGGCAGGGGGTATTCCCGGCTCCGCACAGACGGGGCCGGGGGCGGCGAGGTGTGAAATGAGGCGCGCGGAGCGGCCGGGACAGCGGGCCGGGGGCGGCCGGAGAACCTCCTCCGCGTCCCGCCGGCCTCCCGCGCCGGGCGCCCGCCAGCTCTGTCCGCCTTGTCCCTCAGAGCAGCCGCGCCAGGCCCATCCTGGCCACCTCCACTGGCCATTTTGTCTGTTGGCTGACCGTCCGTTTGTCTCGGAAATTTGACAGGCTCGCCGGCTTTTCCTCTTTCTTCATTTCTCATAATCGTTCTGTTTCCCTCCGAGCACCTTTCCCTTTGTCTCTGATGTGATGCCTCTGTGTGTTTCTCGCTCTTTCCCTGGGTGGGGGCCATAAACCTGAGTGGGTGGGGGAGTGGATGAACAGAAGGGAGGACAGACTTCCCGTCTGACTCCTTCCTGCAGGGGCCTGCAGACGTGGGCAGCTGTGGGGACTCCAGCCCAGGCACTGGCGTCTCTTCACCTATCCTTTTGATTCTGCTTCAGGCCTTTGTCCCCTGCCCACACCCGCCCCCTCTAACCCTCCCCTCTACCCCACTATTACTTGTTGTTTGTTGGGGGTTTCAGAGGGCCAGCAAGAGAAAACTGCCTTGCCTTTCCTTCTCTCTAAACAGCATGTAGACAACCCCCCCGCCCCAATACCCACACCAACAATGAAGCTTCTTTTTTTTTTAATGTATTTTTTTTTTTTAAGTAGGCTCCACGCCTAATGTGGGGCTTGAACTCATGACCCTGAGATTAAGAGTCGCATGCTCTAACGAGAGAGCCAGCCAAGCACCCCAACAATGAGGCTTCTTTAGTGCCCAATTCATGCATAACAAAAGGGAGCAGCCTGTTGATGGGTGGCTACCTTGATGACTAGCTACTCTGTGCCTTACAAAAAAGGCATCTTGCCCAGTGCCCCAAAGCCACGCAGCCTCTGCTTGCTATCCAGACCCGCATCTTGGACTCCCAGCTCATTTTCATTCTCATATGACCATTAGTCACCAAATCCTGCAGTATTTTCTGAAAGAGGCTCTTCCCTACCTACCTACCCCTCCCCTAAAGTTCTCTGGAGGGGCTCTGTGGCTTGATCTATTCTGGATCCTTCCATCTCCTCTCCTCTCTCCCTCCCAGGCTAATATACACCAGCAAGGTCATCTCAGGGCTAGGGAAGGTATATGAAATCAATCAGTATATCTCCCTTGATGTTCCTTTGAGCCCTCACTTTCCTCCTCAGCCCTTGCCCTGGCTCCTGACACTTAAAACTCCCAGCCACTTATCTTGTCATTGGCATTCCATGTGTCTGGAGCCCCTTCTTCACCTAGGTCTCGTGTTAAACATCTCTCCCTCTGTGACGTTCTCCTCACCCCCATTACAGTCCATCATTCCCTGCCTGGTGCTCCAAAGTCCTTTGTTCATAAATCCCCCTGGTCCAAACCCCTCCTTGCCTAGTAAGTCATTTGTGACACATCTATCTCCCCCACTAGACTGGGCTTCACTATGTGTGCACTGCCTGGCCACCAGAGTCCTGGGCACCCAACTATGTGTCTACCTCATTGAAGAATGAGGATGGATTTCAAAGCCACCCTCACCTCCTTGTCTCCTCTGGAAACACACCCAGAATCATACACACCAAGATTCTAAGTCTTGGAAGAAAATTCCGAGAAACTAATCTACCTGCCAGCACTTGAGTTTTCCCTACAAGCACCAAATGTCCCCCCCACCTCCCTCACACCTCAGTTCACCCACTTGGCAGAGCTCTCCCTAGCCAGAAGGCCCCAGGCATCCCTCCTCACTTTACTGCTGTGATCACATTTCTATCTGGAGCCTTCATTTTCACTCATGGGTATTTTTGTCACACCTCCATGAGTATTTCTAGGACTGTGTTTTCCAGTTAGGTTCTTTGTTCTGTGGAAGGTTCTGGCCTTGTTGGGGTTCAGGTTGGGTAGTACTAGGGTTGAGAATTGAGCCAGAATGAGCCTAAAACTCAGCCTGAGCTCAAGCTCTGGCATCCCAGGTGAGGACCCAGCCCCGTTCACTTATCAAGGGAGGCTTATGGCACCGTACAGTTAAGGCGGCCTCCACTGGGCATTTATGGTCAGACTGAGGTCCAGCTAACACGTAGCAGACTCCAGATCCACCGCTCCTACCACTGCCTCCCCATCCACAGCAGTCTGTCCTTCGTCCTCCCCATGACAACCTCAGTGTGGAATCCGGCCACTAGTTCTCTGTGCCTGGATCCTCAGACTTTTTGGGTCCCAACATTCCACCTCCTCTCTGTTTCTTTCTTTCTTTCTTTCTTTCTTTCTTTCTTTCTTTCTTTCTTTCTTTTTTTTATGTTTATTTATTTTTGAGAAAGAGTGTGAGTAGGGGAGGGGCAGAGAAAGGGGGAGAGGGGATCCAAAGCGGGCTCCACACTGACAGCCTCGAACTCACAAACTGTGAGATCATGACCTGAGCTGAAGTCAGACACTCAACCGCCTGAGCCACCCAGGCGGCCCACCACTCCTCTCTTAAAGGGCCACATTTCAGCTGCATGTCTAGATAGAGAAGGTGAAGGATCTGGAGTGGAGGCACGAGGAGATGGGTCTGGGAGAGAGGCACTCAGACCAGGATCACGTGCTTCGTCTGGCCTCACACTTTGACACCACCTGGTCATATTGCCTCTGCTTGGCATGTTCACCCTGTCTCTGTCAACACCTTCCCTATCCTTCAAGGCCCTTCTCTTGGTGCCTCCTTCAGTGGTTTCCCTGGTTTCTCTTGGACTCCTCTACCCCTCTATCCTCTGAGCGCTGATAGCACTTTGTTTTAACTGCTCTGATGGCGATAGCTACCTTCTGCTACATATCATAGTACTTAGGTACACATTTGTTCACCAAAGGCTCCCAGAGATCAGCATGATCCTGCTGACTTTGTGTGCCTTATGGTGCCTATCAATTGGTTATGGTGGAGTCGGCTCTCTACCATGAACTAGCTGTGTGGCCTCCATGTGTCCTCTCCCTCTCTGAGCCTCAGACTTGTAATTTCTGTAATAAAATGTTAGACTAGACTACCTCTATGGTGCTTTGCAGCTGTGAGATTCTGTGGCTCTGCGTATGAAAGGAAAAGGGCAGCTGGGATCCGAGCTGTTTGCTTAGCCCCCATCCCTCATGTGGCCCTCTGTCCCCGAGGCTCCCGGGTTTGAGCAAGCCTGGGGACAGACAGAGGGAGTGCGGGGCCATAGCTGATGAAGGCCCTCTGGGGGACTGAGGGCCTGGGAGTGAGGAACAGATTCAACTGTAGCCAAGCCCCAGGTTGAATTGTGCTGCCTGCCTCAGTCTCTTCACAGAGCCCTCGGAGCCCCTCCCTGAGGAACCTAAACCTGAGGAGATGCCCTTCCACCATTGCCACAGGGACCCCCTGCCCCCGCCGGGCCTCACCCCCGAGAGGCTGCAGGCGCAGAGGCAGCTGTGTGCGGCCTGTGCTGTGTGCTGCGTCTTCATGGCCGGGGAGGTGGTCGGTAAGTTGGAGAGCAGCTCCTCCGACCCCATCCTCTCGACACCTGCCTCGGCCGCTCTCCACCCAGAGAGAGCATCCCAACAATATTCCTGGGTGGACAAGCAATGGAAGGGATGGCTGGGGTGGGAAGTTGGGTGCCTGGGGCTCAGGAAGTGGGAGAGGGTGAGGGATAGCACTGAGGGGTATTTAGGGTGAGGTCTGGGGGGCAGAGGGCCAGGGCTGGCCTCTCGGCATTAGTTAGTCTTTTTAAAGTCCTATTTTCTTGATATCAAAATGTGTCATTATAGGAAAAGTAGAAAACGTGGGTGAGTGAAAAGAAGGAAATAAAAACTCCCTGTAATCTCATCCTCAGGGAAAAACACGGTTCACATTTTGGTGCACGTCCCCGCAGTATCTTTCCGTGCTTGTACACACACTACCACGGAGCATGATATCTTCCAACTGGACCCAGACCGTCCATTGCTTTGCCCTTGCAGGTGGGTATTTGGCGCACAGCCTGGCCATCATGACAGATGCAGCCCACCTCCTGGCGGATGTGGGCAGCATGATGGGCAGCCTCTTCTCCCTTTGGCTCTCAACCCGTCCAGCCACCCGCACCATGACCTTCGGCTGGCACCGCTCAGGTAAGGCCCTGCGTGGCCCAGTGAGCCTCTGATCTTACCAGAAGGTACCTCCTAGGGTCCCGGGCGGGTCTCTGATAGCTTGTCTCCCCCTGCAGAGACTCTGGGGGCTTTGGCCTCCGTGGTCTCCCTCTGGATGGTCACTGGCATCCTCCTGTACCTGGCCTTCATCCGCCTGCTGCACAGCGACTACCACATCGAGGGGGGTGCAATGCTGCTGACCGCCAGCATCGCAGTCTGTGCCAATCTGCTGTACGTTCCAGCATGGAGCAGGCACCATGCGGGGTTCAGGGCAAGGGGTCCTCCTCCAGGGTGGGAGAGCTGGCTCTCTCCCCTCCCCAACAGGCATGCAACACGCACACACGGTTCTCAACTGTCTGCCCCAGGGCTGCCTGAGAACAGACAGGAGAGAGACCTAGACGTCAGAGTCAGCGGACATTTATGAAGGGCCTACTGTGTGCCAGCTGCTCTGCGGGGGAGCTTTCATCCAGTACTGTCTCATTTAAGGCCCACAACCGCCCTATGAGGTAGACTGTGTCACCCTTAGCGTACAGTTAATGAAATAGGTCCCAAGAAGTGGTCGGGTGACTTGCCCAGGCCACACAGCTGTTCAAGTAGCAGGGTCAGGATTTGAATCCCTGTCTCCTGCACCATGTACGGTATTTTTCCCCCCAGGCTGCACGATTTGTCTCTCTTATCCAATGCTCTCTTCTCCCCTGGGTTGGGAAAACAGGGAGACAATAGGTGGAGAAAGGGCTCCTGGGGAGGTGAGTTGGAGAGCCATGGAAATAGGGCAGAGGAGGCCAGGAACAGGCCACCTGGGCTGAGCTGCTCTGCTTCCCCCTCAGAATGGCCTTTGTGCTGCACCAGGCCGGGCCCCCCCACAGCCACGGGTCTAGGGGGGCGGAGTATGCACCGCTGGAGGAGGGGCCGGGGGAGCCCCTGCCCCTGGGGAACACCAGCGTCCGGGCAGCCTTTGTGCATGTGCTGGGGGACCTCCTGCAGAGCCTTGGGGTACTGGCCGCCTCTGTCCTCATCTACTTCAAGGTACTGTGCGCGCAAGCCTGCCCCAGCCTGCCTTCCCCAGCTCCACATCCGGCCCCTCCTTCCCAGGACCCTTGGCCTCCCTCCCCGCCGACTCCCAGCTCCCCAGGTCACGGTCCGTTCCCCTTTAGCAGGGCTCTCAGGGGCCTCTCGGGTCCTGTCTTTCCAAGACACCCCTAGATCTTCCACTGGAATATTCCTGCTTCCTGGGCTTAGAGATCTCTTTCTCTATAGCCTCAGTACAAGGCAGCTGACCCCATCAGCACCTTCCTCTTCTCCATCTGTGCCCTTGGATCCACAGCTCCCACCCTCCGAGATGTTCTTCGTGTCCTTATGGAAGGTAAATCAGATGCCACTCTCCCTGCCCAGGGCCCTCTCTGATCTCCCTCCAGCTCTGAGCCACCTCTCTTCCCTGAAGAGAATGTTGGGAGAAGGTCTGGGCCCTGGGGCCTATTGCTAGAAGGAGGATTCAGGCACCGGGGGAATTGTGGGGGTTAATGGTAAGCAGGTACAGGGTAGGGGAGGTAGAGTCTGGTGGAGGGGCTGTCTTTGGGCAGGAGTGGCCCTGGCAGTAAGCATGGCGGGTGCTGTTTGCAGGTTCCCCCCGAAGTGTGGGGTTTGAGCCCGTGCGGGACACGCTGTTGTCGGTGCCAGGAGTCCGGGCAACTCATGAGCTGCACCTGTGGTCCCTTACGCTCACTTACCATGTTGCCTCCGCACACCTGGCTATTGGTGAGTCCTCACTGACCCTAGCCAGTTACCTCCTAGAAACAGTCCCCCATCTCCCAACCCCATCCCCCACACTCCCCTTCCAAACCTAGGGAGGTAGCCTGAATTGCTGTTTCTGTCTCTTTCTTGATCTCTCTCACACACACATGCATGTTGGAGACAAGGAACCCTGGACAGGGTGTTCTGGAGGGGAGGTTTCCCCCTCTCTGAGGTAGTGCAGAGAATCAGCAACCCTTTAAAAGATCATTAGTACCTGGGTGGCTCAGCGTCCGACTCTTGATTTCGGCTCAGGTCATGATCTAACGGTTCTTGAGATTGAGCCCTGTGTGGGGCTCCACAATGAGAACACAGAGCCTGCTTGGGATTCTCTCTCCCTTTCTCTCTACCCCTCTCCCTGCTCATGCGCGCACACACACACACACACACACACACACACACACACACACACACACTTTTTCTCTCTCTCTCTCTCTTTCAAAACAAATACATAAACTTAAAAAAAAAAAACAGATTACTAGTACCAATAGGTCTAGTGACGGGGCACAGTTAGGTAAGTTATGACAATGGGGTAACATGGAACTATTCAAAATGATGATTATGAACACTGTATGGCAACTAGGAGAAATGTTTATGGTATAAAGCTAAGAGAAAAAAGCTGAATGTAAAATTATATCTACATTATGATTCAACTATTAAAAATATATATGGTGACTCACAAGCTGACAAAGGATTTTTGAGTTTCTTCCAGATGCAAGAAGCAATCAGAGACATGCAATTTGGATGCCAAAAATATTATACTTTGTAGGATAGTTGATGGTAACTCTAGGGGGACAATGGGAGAAAATATTTAACATCTGGATTGTCTTGGAAAGTCGGGTACTATGGCTGCTGAAACATACAGCTGCGTGTTAATAGTCAAAGAGCAGAGGAGAATAGAAAAATAAGAATGGTTTGGTGTTTTAGCCTGGTAGCATGGTTGATTAGGGGGTGAGTCTCCCCAACCTTTTCTTTGGCATTTTTATGCTGTTCATACAATACAGAAAGAAAATAAAGCTTCTCATTCAAACCTGGCTTTAATGCTGTGCAAGCCATTGGGTCCCCCTTCACCCGGCCTTATCTTGGCCCCTGCCTGATTCCCGACTCCCCTGGGAACCTGCTGCCTCTTATCACTCTCCCACAGACTCCACGGCCGACCCTGAAGCTGTCCTGGCTGAAGCCACATCCCAGCTCCACTCCCGGTTTGGATTCTCCAGCTGTACCCTGCAGGTTGAGCAGTACCAGCCCGAGATGGCCCAGTGCCTGCGCTGCCGGGAGCCCCCCCAGGCCTGAGCCGAGGCCCTGCCCTCACCCCACTGCCAGGCCCTGGCTCAGCCCTGGACTCTCAGTACCTGCCTCCCCGCTCTCCGAAAAGGGACAGAACTGGGCCCATACCCCTTCCTCTCTCCCTCCTTCCACCTGCCGGCACCCCAGCCCCCAGCCCCAGTGGGCAAGACTAAAGTGGGTGTGGGGGGCGGGCAGGAGTCAGGCTGAATGGGAATCAATTGGTGGGGGTGTGTAGAAGCCCCTCAGTCCCCACTCTATGGTCTGGGGAGCACAAGCGTCCTCTCCATGCAGTTCATTTGTCTGTGTGGCAGGCTGGCTGGCTGGCTGGCTGGGGGCATCTGCCTGTCTGTGTGCTGTTGGTGTGCCTATGCCTGGGGGAGGTCAGCAGGGGCCCCCTCCCCACGTGGCCCTCGCTCTGTCTATGCAGGAGCCCCAAAGCCCGCACTTTGTCCGTGTGTTCTAGCCCTGTGGTTTTGTCTCCGTGTGTGTGTGTTTCTTGGTGCTGTGGCCTGTGTGTCTCTGTGCCTATGTGGCTGTGCTATAGTCTCTCTGAGTCTGCACCATCCATGTGTCCTTTTGGGGGTCTGTCTGTCCATCCCTCTGTTGGTGCTGTGCCCTCGGCTATCCCAGAGAGAGGGAGGACTCCGCTGCAGCTCCACCAATAAACTTGTGTCTAACTGCATCTCTCAGCCCTTGTACTGACTCCTCAGGAGGGGTTAAAGGAATCATGAAGCCACAGTGACCTTCCTTCCACAGCCCTCCCACCTCCTACCCAGCCCCTCCACCCTCTCTACCCTCCAATATCCATTCCCATGTAGGCTAAAACCCTCCAGTCCTTTTGTTACCTTCCCTTACTTCACAGCCTGGGTCGCTGGCTCAGGGAGAGGCCCCACACACCACGGGCCTGGTTGCAGGAGAAAGTTGGGAGGCAAGGAGCCAAGGGATCTTGGAGAACAGTTCCTAAAGACTCCTGCAGGCACCATGGCCTCAGGCTGGTCATAGAGAAGCTTTGTCCCTTCGGGGGAGAGTGGTTGGACCACATGCTGCTGTGGGCCTAGTTCCTGAGCTGTATAAGCTGTCAGGGGGAGAGGCCCTCATCCTGAGACCAGTTTTGGGCTGTGGACACCAAGCACCTCTTTTTAAAAAAAAAAAAAATTTATTTTGGGGAGAGCACAAGTGGGGGAGGGGCAGAAAGAGGGGGACAGAGGATCTGAAGTGGGCTATGCGCTGACAGGCTGACAGCAGAGCGCCCAATCCAGGGCTCGAACTCAGGAACTGCAAGATCATAACCTGAGCTGAAGTCAGACGCTCAACCGACGGAGCCACCCAAGCACCTCTTTTACAATTATCCTCCCTTTGCCTTTAAGAATCATATATGTATTATTATTGTTGTTGTTGTTTATTTTAGAGAGAGAGCATGGGTGGGGGAGAGGGGCAGAGGGAGAGAGACAGAGATGGAGAATTCCAAGCAGGCTCTACAGCATGGCGTCTGATCTGTCATGGGGCTCGATCCCACAACCATGAGGTCATGACCTGAGCCAAAACCAAATGTCAGATAACCAACCAAGCCACACAGGTGCCCCTAAGTATCATATATTTAGACAGATTTAGTCTTATAAACCAAACTTAAAGGATTATTATTACTATTAAGGCCTCCCTTAAACTTAAGGGATTGTGGATTTTCTCTTTTAAAAATCACACTCTTTGTGCTTCGATTTTAGATCTAGTGTATTGGATCAGCAGTTCACACCTTGCGACCCTAGGTTAATACAATTCCAGCCTGAAGCAAAGAAACAGCATTTTCATTAGCCCGTGCATATTTCTGCAAGGCTTTCCTCCGCGTAATGGAAATACCTTTATTATAAAATGATCTTTCTTTTATTATTATAAGAGCAATATATGATTGCTTTAAGAGTCCAACAAAGGAAAAGTGTATAAAGTAGAAAGTGAATGTTTCCCCTATTATATTACTCCCAGAGGTAACTGCTCTTCAGTTTGGAGTCTCTCTGCCCATATTTTTATGTATGGACCAACAGTTCTATGTAATAACATAGATGGGATCACTTTATAGGTGAGATCACATAACCTGCTTTTATGACTCAAACACACGTGCTGGATGTATCTTTCCATGGCAATACATACACATTTCATTGCTTTTTTTTAAGGTGAGGCTTTTGGACTCATTGAAAATAGGTCTCCCCACTCTGATCTCCAACTGCACTCCCCACCCCACCCCCCCACCCCCTCCCCCTGGCTGGGTGAGTCTCGGCTGGCCTGCTGGCCTGCCTCAGTCAGGCACGGGAGGCTGGGCTGAGGTGAAGGGCTGGCAGTCCATCACACTCGAGGATGCCCCAGCTGCTCTCCATGCTTTGCTAGTTCCTGATACTTTCTCATTTTACGTCTCATTGGTTACAGGCCCCAAGCGACACGATGGGGGTGGGGAAGAGTGAGGAAATGAAGGGTGGGGAAAATGAGGACTAGATTTTCACCCTATGACCAGCCTTGAGGTCAGCCCCACTATATATCACAATGCTGGGTTCCTTTGTAGGGGAGGGAACACAGTGTTCAGGGTGGAATGAGATTTCACAAAGGATGTGGCCCACCTCTGCCCCACACCCTGGCGAGATGAGGAAGTGGAAGCTGAGGCTTGGAGAGGGAAAAGAACTTCCTCAAGGTCACCCAGCAAGTGACAGGGGCAGGAGCAGAACCAGGGTTCTCACTCCCACTCAGGCCTCTTTGAAGCTCTTGCCCAGTGGAGTTTCTCAGCAAACCTTTGCTCAGTTTCTTTTTCAGCAACCTGCTGCCACCAGCATGGCAGATCCTGGGGCTCTGGACTCAGGCTTCTTGGTTCTGCCTCAGCTTCTATTAATACACTGGTCCTGCTAACCTCTCTGTGTTCCTGCCTTTGTAATTATAAAAAGAGGAATTACATGGTAGTGTGGATGTGAAGGTTCCTGGTATATAAAGGGCCTGTAGGAATAGGTGTCCTTGGATGGTATCCAGGATGCAGGGGTGAGAGAGATTTCAGGGGAACAGGGTGGCCCAGCACCCTAATAGCAGGGATAGGAGCCAACGTTTACTGAGCTTACACTGGTGCAAGGCACCATAGACTGCTTTACCTCCACTTTACCGATGGAGAAACAGGTGTACCTGCCCGGGGTCCTGCAGCTAATAACTGTCCGGGTTGAGATGCAAATTCCGTTCTGGCTGCTCTAAATCTCCAGCCCTTTTACGCACCACCCTCCCTTTCCATCCATCTCCCAGCTTCAGGCTTTGCTCAGTCAGGGTCATGGAAGGACAGAAGGATCAGGGGCATTCTCCCTCATTCATACAGCACTCTCCAGGGAGTCTTGGAAACCCTTATCTGCAAGAGCTGCCCGCATCCCCCCCATTATCTGCCCAACCCACCTCCACTTGCTTATCCAGAACGTCCTTTCCTCTTGGTGTCCTTCCCTGATGATAAAATATGTGGTGGAGGGAGAGGTGAGGAGAAAGGGCTTGCCGGGGAGGCACGAGCAAGAGCAGGGCTGGGGAAGGGCCCATCCATCAGTCCAGCCCTGGCAGCACTTTACACAGCTGGTTAACCAGGGGATGGGAGGGGAGACGGCCGCCTGTGAGGTAGACAGGGACCAGAAAAAGATGGGGTGGACAGGGGGGAGAGAGGGACAGGCTGGGATGCTGGAAGTGCCATTGTCAGAGCGTTCGAGAGAGAGAGAGAGAGAGAGAGAGAGAGAGAGAGAGAGAGAGAGAGAGATGAGACCCAGCAGTCAGAAGAAGCCAGAATGGGGGTGTGTGGATGTGGGGAGGGGGCGTGGGAACATCCGGGCACATGGGGAGGCCCCGCCCCCTCACTGTGGGGCTCACCTGGGGCCCTCTGGGCGGGGTGGGGCTGAACCTCTCTGTCCAAGGGGAAGGCCTGACGACCCAGCGGACCGGGGGAACTGCTTGTCTCGGGCCGGGAGGAAGCACTGGGTGATAAATTGGTATCTTCCTCCCTCTGGTGACCCTGCCGTCTTTTCAGGAACTTCAGTGAGCTGGGAGCCCACCCCGGCCGCCTTTAGCCAGACCATCAGAGGGAGAGCAGCGCCCCCCTGCGGCCCACGCTATGATAGCAGCAGAGGCGACCAGACCAGAAGGCTCTGGAGGGAATCTCAGAATCAAGGCTAGATGGGAAGAGCCCTCACCCTCTTCAGGGCAAATTCCCCCACCCCTGTGGAGAGCTGCAGTTAGGGAGTTTCCTTTGTACTTGAAGGACTCTTTATCCCCAACTCTGGGAGTGCCCAGGACCTCGCAGTCCCTGATCTGAGCACCAGAGCCATCCCATCACCACTAGATCAATACCTTACAAGGGGTGCTGGGCAGTGGGGCAGAGTCTGAGGTGATCACGAATGGTCCTACGAAGTGGGCCCTGTTGCTCCGTCTAGTGAGAGAAAGTGGGCGGGGAGAATGCCCAGGAAGAATAGGCCCAGGGTGGCCAGACCTGTGCCTCTCTCCTTCAGTCCCCACTCCCTGCCCTCTCTCTGCCCCAGCCTCCCTCACCTGCTCTCTGGCTACAGCATCCTGAAGCCCCAGGAAGCAGCTCCCACTGGGCCTGGAGAAGCTCACTCATAGAACAGGTCCCCTTGTGTCAGAGCTGACCCTCTGCACTAGTCACCAGTATAGAGGCCCTGGTGGCCACTCTGGGAAGGGCACATCCCATGGCCGCTCATGGGCTATTCCCCTCCTCCCCTCCTGCACCAGATCTTCCACTCCCTGGGGAAGACTCTCTGGTCAATTCCTAAGTGGGTGCCTCAGGAGGGAGAGAAGGAAAGTGCAGCCAGCAATGTCCTCTCTCACCTTAGCTTAGCACTCTATGTAGGTTCCTTTTCCATTCTTAAAAGGAAACATACAAGCTTCCCAGAATAGAACAGAAGAGGCCGGCATGGGGGTCTCCAGGTGCATCCCTTCTGAGTTTTTCTCTCCAATCTGGTGCTATGCCCATGGCACCTGGTTCCCAGGGCTTACTGCCTGACATCTTCTCTGACCCAAACAGTCTGAACATTCAATTCCAGTCTCTTGTTCTCTTTGGCTCAACTAAGACACACTATAAATTTTAAAAGGACTGGAGCCAGAAGCCTAAGGAGAAACCAATGGAACCAAACCCAGGAACTAAAAGACAGCTAAAGCTTACCAAAATAAGCAGGTTTCGGGCCCTACAATAGCAAACTTGCTTTCCCTGGCCCGGAGATCGCCTCCCTGTTCTCCTCCATCCTGCCCACCTGCTGCACCCGAGCAGGGTTCAGATCAGGACTCGGTCACATGGAACTTCTGGGAAGCACAGTGATGGGGTGAGATTGCTTGGTAAATCGCACACCCCCCGGAGGGAAGAAGGCACTGGCTTTCCTTACCTTTGCCTGGCACTTAGTAGATACTCAGCAATAGGTGTTGGTGGAGTGGATGGATGGAAAGATGGTAAACAAATGGACACGGGGTCACACAAAGCCTATAAACTGCCATCTTAATTCCCTAGGCTCCTGCCCACGAGCCAATGAGCCTTACAAGCGGACTCTCCAGGGTAAATCTGCACCAGCATTTGGTGGTAACTAATCAGATGCCTCCCAAAGAGGAAGTAATTGATATTTCCAGAGTCCTCCATGGTGGGTGACATGCCTGTCTCTGGTCCTGCCCTGCTCATTGCTTCCCCAACCCTACTACAAGCTCATGATGTCTATCTTTCCATTGAGCCCCACTCGGTGACCCTTTTATTACCCTCCTGAGGATTCATCACAGCTTTTCCAGCTTTTTCTGGACCTTTCAGGTCCTAATGCCACACCCATCTTTCCTTACCTCTTGGCAAATGACCTCAGCTTCCAGACTAGTCCCTCATTAAGCCCATGACATGTAGTGTCCACCTTACAGCCACAAAACATCAGAGTAACTACTGTGACCAGGTCCCTGCCCCATTGACCTACTGCAGGATCTGATCCGCTGACATCTCGCCCCACACCTCACACACCTGCAACCCTGGGACTCTGAGGGCTTTCTTCAGAGTTCTTCTCCACACTTTCTAAGATTCTGCTCATTTCTCCTTGCTCTCATTCTCTTGGTGAACTAATACAGAGATACATATTTGAAGAGCTTCGATTACCTTTCTGTTAATGATTCAGTCAACAAATATTTAAAAAAAATTTTTTTTTTTTTTAACGTTTATTTATTTTTGGGACAGAGAGAGACAGAGCATGAACAGGCGAGGGGCAGAGAGAGAGGGAGACACAGAATCTGAAACAGGCTCCAGGCTCTGAGCCATCAGCCCAGAGCCCGACACGGGGCTCGAACTCACAGACTGTAAGATCGTGACCTGAGCTGAAGTCGGACGCTTAACCAACTGAGCCACCCAGGCGCCCCCAGTCAACAAATATTTATTGAGCCCCTGTTATGGACTCAATACTCTTCTTGGTGCTTGGGATATATTAATGAGTAAGGTCGTTATGTAAGCACATATTTACCCCAACTTGCACGTTGCCCCAACTTCCCAGCTTCAGTATCTATACATCTCCATATATGTCCCACAGCAGCTAAAAAGTATCATGCCCAAACAGAATTCATCCTTCCCTACCCCACATTGGCTCTCTGATCTACATCAGCCCTCATTCTCCCAGTCTCGAGGTCCCATGCCATGGAGTCATTTTCTAGTCTTTCCTATCCTTAGTATTTTCGTATTTTCTAACACTCAGACCCTTTTCACCCGTCATTTGCTTTTAGTGCAATAGCCTTCTAATTGGTTTCCCCGACGGTGGACTCTTCCCGATGCTGTTGCCAGGTTAGTCTTCCTGTGCACTCCCTTATCCTAGCAGTCATTGCACCACATCTCCTCCAGCCAGTGTCCACCCCCCCCCCCCCCCCCCCCCCGCCACTGTCTATGGGATATTGTTACACAGACACCTACAATGTTACCCTGGGAATTCCCAACTCCACGCTTTCAACTGAAGCCCAAAGCTGCACCGACTTGCCATGGTTGTAGCTCAATCCTAACAGGTAGGAATAGGATGAAAGTGGCAAAGCTCCAAGACCTATTTTGAGATTTTCTTCTTCACTAGGGTAGACAGTGAAGAGTTGGGGAAAGTGACTTTGCAATGATAATGAGTGAACACATTAGGTCAGGCCTTTTTTTTTACAGCACAGTATATTTAAAGGGTTCATCCAAAAGTAAAAGTGAAAAAAAAATGTTAATATTTGTAAAGTGCTGGAACAGTGCTTGGCACATAATTAGAGCTAACTTAAAAAAAAAAAAAAAAAAAAAAAGATCAAATTGCTTAAGTATCTCAGGAGCCTGGAAAACTTTTTAACTTTTTATAGTTAATGATAATCACATGGGACATACGAAGTTTCTCAGTGGATGTGGAACAGCCTTAGATATATTTTGTTTAAAGGACTGCTTTTATTCTTTGCTGATAGCTTCATTTATTGCCCAATGTACCAAGATCTTTCTGGTTGTAGGGAAAAGAGGTTTATTCAACTTGGAGCCGTGTTATGATCAGGAGAGTCAAGGAAAGGAACAGAGCAGGAACACCTCCCACCACTTAGCAACTGAGTAGAATGTGTATGCTGCTTGGCAGCAAAACCTGCTTCTCCTTGAGGACGAGGCTCCGAGACGGAGTTCTATGGGAATCTGTGTGTGGCAGATTCCCAGGTACTTGGGAAAATAATCTCTTGACGTGTCTGAATAGCCTAAGAAGGGTAACCGGAGCTCTAGGAAGGAGCAGCATTCTCCAAATGATATTCTTTTCCAACCAACAAAGTCCTCTAGGCACCAGAGGGAGAACTGGTCAGGGTCAGGGTTTGGGAAGCCTGGAAGGATTAACATTAGCAGGGCGAGAGGTCTCAGCTCTCCAGGAGCAGAGTCATACCTAGTTCCACCCTCCAACAGCGCCTGTGGTTACGAATTCCTGTTTCTGTTGGAAAGCACACCCAGACCTCTCGGTCTGGTCTGTCACCCTCATCCCTAACAGTATGAAGCAGGTGTTCCCTGTGGGGTCCGGGTGTAGCCCTTCACTGTGCCGCAGACACAGAATTGCCACTCCTATGTTCAAGCGGTGCTGGCAGTAGGATTCTCTTCCCACCCTACCTGCCCTTTCCTCGGGCAACAGCCCCAAACCCCACTCCATGGACAGAAGTCCAGGTTTGTGCTGATCTCTCTTCTGAAAACTGGCTCCCATCTTAGACTTCTTTCCTTGTTTAGATTTGAGTGGCTTGTCTCTCACACTGGTTTTGGATGCCCTTAACGCGTGAAATTCCTTTTCCTTCTTGCTAGAGGAGAGATGGGTTTGGAGTTAAGTGGTCCTATATATGAATCTTAGCTACGTGACTTTGAGTAAGCCACCCAGGGACCTTTCAGAGTTCCTACATCTGTAAAACAGAAAGTTGGTGTGAGATTACATGAGAATATGCGAAATTCTATGCTCACACTGTTTTCAGAAAATGAGTGCCTTTCTCACTTTCCCATCTCTGTGACGTGCTAATAGCTGTGTGTGAAGTAGGTTCCTCTTGAATGATGCAAATGCAGTTTAGACCATCATGTGCCGGCATGCGGCAGTCCGACCTGTGGTAGTCATTGGATGCCTTACTGGCTAAGAAGCCTCAAAACTGAGGGTGAGAATTCTCGTTTGTTCTTGTACTCTCACTGCACATGGTACTTTGTACGCAGGGGGTGGAGTCTCCTGGATCAAGAAATTTCTTGAATGCTGCTAACGTGCATGGAATGGAATGGAACAGCTCACGTACTTTGTATGATCCACAGAAGCCCTGAACCGCAAAGACACAGGAGCTACTCCACCTCGGTCCCCAATCCCACAGTCTCTAAGCCAAGTGCTCTTCAGCCTCCATAGCGTCTGCCTGTGTCCCTTGTCCAGTCTGGAACGTCCAGCGTCAGCCAGAGGCTCCCAGGGATAGTAGGTGGGAGGGGCTCCTAACAGTGATGGTAGCTGAACTCCAAGGCCAGGTTTTGAGGACGCAATGGCCACCCCAGCCTCTGAAGGAGAGAACTAACCAGACAGAAGAGAGAAGAGTGAAGGCCTCACCAGAGGACCCAGCTGTTTGGCATTCCTTTTCCCATAACTCAGAACTCTGAGTGCAACTTAATTGAGGAAGGACACTGGACACCCATCAGTGCAGCACTCAGCACCAACAGAATAGCACACCCCTGCCCAGAACCCCAAAGAGCCACGACTCTGAAAATGCTGAGCCCCGCTGCTCAGCCCTGGCCAGAGCCAAGAGCCTGCCCAGCAAAGCTGCTCTTGGATTTGGGCAGCTGTTCGAAATTTCCAGAAGTCCTGCCCACTACACTTCGTATTCTATACTGAAGTCAGGATACATGCAAGGAAATAGGCACTTACAAGCAGCTTAGCTATTTATTAAGTCAGTAGAAAAATGACTTTACAGGTTTGCGGTGCAATAAAGGAGATGGGGACCTACCCCCATGCTAGAGCGCTCCAGTCCAGTCCAGTGCCCAAGTGTGGTCTGCATGTGTATGTGTGAGCACGTGAGCTGCCTGGACGCCCCAGAGCATCTCCTAAGTGTGCTGCCCCCGTGGGGGGCACCAGAATCTGTGCCCAGCAGCTGGGCCTGATGAGAAGAGTCTGAGGAGCTGGGCCCTAGAAGCGGCCCAGCACAGTGGCTAACAGAGCCATGCGTATGTACATGCCGTTCTCGGCCTGGCGGAAGTAGGCTGCTCGGGGGTCTGAGTCCACCTCCACGCTACAAGAGAAAGAAAACAGTTACCCCAGCCTGTCCAAGACTAAGTGTCCTCCCACAGCCAGCCCCTGGTGTATCCTCAATTTTGAAGCCGTGTCACCTTATCTCATTGACTCGAGGCATCGGGTGCATCACCACCATCTTCTTCTTGGCCCGCGTCATGATGTGGGGAGTGAGAATGAACTGGCCAAAGCACTGCGAGGCAGACGGGGGCCCTGTCAGCACCTCAGGGCCAGGGTGGCCGTAGGGCCACAAGCCTGGGTTCCTCCAGGGTTCTTTCCACACCCACATGCAGTTATCACAACTGAGAGGCCCAATCAAGCTCCTGGGGCCCAGCCTTCTTGGCCACTAGCCTGGAAGCCCCGTGGCTCCAGCCCTGGCCTCGCCTCAGCCCTGGTACTCACAGCTTCATACTCCTGACTAGAGTCAAAGCGTTCCTTCTGGATTCGAGTCATGTAGAGCACATCAGTGTCAGGCAGCGCTTCCTCAATGCTCTCAAATTCCTCCTGGAGGGGGAGGCAGAGTCAGAGTGAATGCAGTGCCAGGCTCTCACTGCCCAACCCGCAGCTCCCCATGGCCTCCCAGGGCCTCACCTGCTTGGTGCCGCGGGCTGCCACAAAGGCCCGCACATTGGGTGGCATGCGCAGGCTGGGAGGTGCCACGTAGCGCAGGCTGACACGGTACTGGGTGAGCAGGCAGGCCAGGGAATGCACCGTGCGTCCATGCTTCAGGTCCCCCACCATTGTGATCTAGGGGAGGAACCCGATCACCAAGAGGGCCCCCAGATCAAGCACCTTGTCCCCCCAATTCAAAGCTTTCAGTCTCACGATCAGGACACAGGCCTCCCTGATGCAGCATGCCTCGGAACAGAGAAGGTACTGCCCAACTGCCCCCACTCTTCAGACCTTGCCCGGGCAGGCTCCCAACCCCTGCCATTGTGCTCACCGTCATGCCATTGACAGTCCCAAGCTCCTCCCGGATGGTGAAGATGTCCAGCAGGGCCTGCGTGGGATGCTCTCCAACCCCATCGCCAGCATTGATCACTGGCCTTCGACAGTGCTTGGCTGCCAGCTGTGAAAATGGGAATAAGAAAGGAGAGCCTTGTCTTCTGCATCCCAGTGGCCCCTGCTCCCTGCCTGAGTCCCACTCTTCTTGGGTCCCCTCACCCATGTGGCCCAACCAGAGACTTGCAGTCATGTCCCTGGATCCATCCCAATCAACCCTGTCCAGTGGACAGCTGGCCTCACCTCCACGGCTCCAGGCTGGGGATGCCGAAGCACAACAACGTCGGCGTAGCAGCTCATGGTCTGCACAGAGTCAGCCAGGGATTCACCCTTTTGGACTGAAGACGTGGCTTCTGAGAAGCTGAGCACAGCGCCCCCCAGCCGGGCCATGGCTGCCGCAAAGGAACTGCTGGTCCGCGTGCTCACCTCGTAGAACATGGAGGCCATCACCTTCCCCTGTGGGGGGGAGGGCCAAGATTCAGTGTGAAAGTGTGTGTTCATCTTGGGGAAAGTATAGGCCGCTGCTTGCTTCGCCCACTTACACAGGAGGGACACTGAGAAAATTCCCTGCAAACTTCCTTGTGACCTGTCCTAACCTTGACATTTCTATTAGCATCGCTCTGAGCTAAAGGCTCTGCCACCGAAACACCGCTGGTAAACATCTGAATGAAATATTCATTCTCTGAGAGAAACAGAAACATCCCAGATCTATCCCACTGAATACATCTGCACAGAACAAGTGACCAGATTAGCAGGCTGATGCACCAGCACTCAGGGCCTCACAAATCAGCTAAATACAGGTCAGAGGAGAGCAAACATGTGGGGGTCAGGGGTCTAGGTCAGCAGGACCTTCCAGAATAAAGAAGGCAGAGCAACTTATAGTGGAGGATCTGGACTCACACAAGGTGACCTATGGCAGGAGAGGGAGATCCCTCTGACAGGGTCCTGGATCTGTAGCCCACAGCCCTGACCCTGACCTTGAGGATGTCGAGGCTCCGCTCCTTCTGGACCATCATACGCAGTGTGTGTGCCACATTGAACAGGTGAGACATCTAAAAAAGACCCCAAGTCAGCTGGAAAGGCAGTGGACCCCAGAGGTCCTAGCCCCAACTTTTCAGATTCTCAAAGCTCTGGGTGTCCCCATCCTCCCTCCCCCAGGCACCTGATCCTTGGTGAACTGCTGGACAGACAGGATATGTTGACCCACTAATGAGTGCAGCAGGGGTGAGGTCTGGGGGTGCAGCAGGCCAGGGGTCCCCAGGTTCTGGGGTGACGCCTGTCTAGGTACTGGTGGTGGAGGGTAGCAGGTGCCATCAAGGGTTCCCATGAGCTCTGCAGTGAGGGACGGGGCAGAAGAGGTGGGTCAGAGGGCTCCTCCTACAGAGGTCAGGTCAGACAGGTCCCCAAAGTGAGCGTGGGCTCTGGGGAAGTCTCACCTGGTTCAGCTGCCTTCCGAGAGGACTTTTCCTTTGGCTCTTCAGCTACAAATAGGGCAACAGGACAGATATAAGCCTGCAACTAAGGTCTGTGAAGAACCCCCATTTCCCCACACTCTGGATCATAGCGTCTGTGTTAAACCAACTCACACAACAGTAGCTATAGCAGGTTAGGGGGCAACAAGGATCAGTAGCCCTGGGGACACACCAGTGATTTCCCACAGGGGCTGCTGTGTGAGAGCAGTGGTGCCCTCCCAGGGCCCGCCCAAGTGGCAAAGGGATCCTAGGCAAGGGGAACGGCCAGGCTCACACCAACCAGTAACCTGGATTTACCCCACGTTCTGCTGCCCCGTGGGATCCCAGCTCCTGGGCGGAGGAACACAGCTGCCCACAACAAGAAAGGGCTGTGAGAAGCTGTGGGGTACCTACCTCACAGAGGGCAGACTGATTTAGGCAAAGAAAGGTACAGCGGGTCAGACTAGTAGTATGAAGGAAAGGCAGGAAGAACAGGGTAAGTGGACCAAAGTGAGGTGCTGGTGGGTGGGGGGGCGCTGTGAGCCCGACCCCAGTCCACCAGGGGGACATTGGGGGAAGAGAAGCCTGTCCCTACACATCTCTGAGTCCAGGTGGCCCCATCCTCCGTGTCACAGGACCCCCCTCTTACCTGGCAGACCTGGGTCAGAGGCTCGGTGGATTCGGGGAGGCAGGTGGAAGCGGCCATCGGGAAGCCCTGGGATAGCCCGGCGAGGCCTTTCGGGTGTCTGGAGAGATACAGGTCTCGCATTTTAAAAAGTACTGACCCAACTCCTCAAATTTAATTCCTCGAGAAAAGCCGAATTGCTCACTGTCCGTAGCGAGAATGGAATGGACCCTGTTCTCCATCATCTCCCCTCAGGTTCATCCCTCTGCTATACTGTTGTGGCACAGGAAGACCAACTAGCCTCCTAGAGGTGTGTGCTAGCCCCATGACAGGCTCTCAGATAAACCTCTGGTTGGGTTAATAAGGGGCTTGTGTTTCACCTAGGTAGGTAATCTCCTAAACTGAGAGTTAAGTCTATGTTTTGTAGTAGACAAAGAGATAGGTGGGGGACTCTCAGTGTCAACTACAGAGCCTTCCACCCCTAAACCACTAATTATAACACCTGTGCTGTTGGCTGTTCCTGGCCACATCCCCCAACACCCCCCTCCAGTCCCAAAGCACTGTGGATACCGTGGTTATCTCACTGGTGGCAGGGGCTGGAGGTGCGAGCTGGGGAACAACCCCCTGAGGCCACTTGCGTACATCCTGTCCGTAGCCCGGGGGCACCAGGACCTGCAGACAGAGAGCAGGAGCAGGCGAGTGAGCAGGGGGCAAAGAGCTGGACTGAGACCCTAAAGCAATGGAAGCCAGCAAAAAGGAAACACGCCCCAGGGGACCTGTGCCCACCCATGTCCAGGGCAGCTGGAGGAGGTGCTGGAACCACAGAGATGTGCCAGAGCAAGTTGACAATGGCACCAAGGAAGTCACTACTGGGATGGGGTTCAGGCCACACGCATACCTGCCCGTCAATATAGGCCACCTCGCCTCGTAGGACCACACGGCGGACGGTGCCCTTGACCTTCTGCCCTTCGAAGGGTGTCCAGTGGGCCTTGGAGAAGGGCATGTGGCTGGGGATGGTCCATTCATGCTCCAGATCCACCTGCCCAGAGTCACGGGTGATGCTAGGGTAGGGCCACACCTTGGAACAGCTGCGGGGGATACAGAGCCGCCCACCCTCCGCAGCCGCCCACACGCCCACACCTCCACATAGGTGTCCTCCTGTGGGGGCAGGTGGAAGATCCGCCGAGGACCGTGGTGCAGCCGCTGCAGTAGGTCATCCAGAGTGAGCCGGCCCTCGCTGACAGCCGTGAGCAGCAGCGGCAGCATGGTCTCCAGCCCCGGGAAGCCTGGTGGAGGCCTGGGCCCACACTTCTCCTCCAAGGTGTGGGGGGCTGAAGGAAGAGAGCAGCACCCTCAGGCCCCATCGCCTCCACATCTGGGGAGTCACACAGGCCACCAGGATTGCACTGCCTCGCTACACGTCTCAATGCTCACCTCCTCTGGTTATTTGAAAAACAGATAAACCATGACAGCTGCCACCTTCTGGGGACTACACCTTTTACCCATGTTCTCTCATTTATAATTTTCATCATTTGCTCATTAGTTCCTTCAGGGAGCATTTATCAAGCACCCATCACAGACCAGGCACTGTGCTCCAAAGGTCAAGTCCTTTGTATCCTCACAGAGCCCAGGGGCCCTGAGCTGGGGCACGAGCCCTGCTGGGCAGAAAGGTACACTGTGGGCCCTCTCACCATGATCTGAGGCGAAGCAGTCGATGACAGCCATGTTCTCCCACAGGGCCTCCACATCCTGGCGGGAGCCAAGCTCAGGCCGGACCTCGCCCTTCCCGGGCCCCAGGCGCTCCAGGTCATCGCGGCTTAGAAACAGATGGTGGGGCGCCACCTCACAGGTCACTGGCAGCCCTCGGGCCTTTGCGGCTTTAATCAGCAGGATCTGGAGGGACAGGAGATCTAGAAGGGGCCTCCCTCGTGCCCTGCCCTACAAGTCTCCACAGCCAACACCCCCTCTAGGAAAGTTACGGGGCAGACATGCTGAGGGTACTGGCTCGCTGCTCCCCACCCCCTCCGGCCCCCAAGAAGACCCTGACCTCTGGGTGTCACTGAGAAAACAGAAGGGGCACTGGGATCCCGGGTATACTCTCACCTCCTCCTTCCGTGCCACATGACATATGTGCACTGAGCGCTGGGTCAGCTGGGCCACCATGAGGATGGCGGCGACACTCTGTCGCTCCGCATGGGCGACAATGGGGAGGTGGGATGGCCATGTCTCAAAGTGCTGGGGACAGAAAGAATTTATCGGGGAGCGTGCAGAGCCCTGAATTCTCTGAGCTCATCAGAGCCCAGAGCCCTCACAGAGTTCCTGACACCTCACTGTTGTTGGTTAGCCCACTCTGTGTGGTCCTCAAGCCAGGACACTGGCTGCCTCCTCCCACGTGCCCACTCCCTACCTCCATCCACTGGGCCACGTTGTCCAGCCGAAGCTCAGAGAAGGTTTCGTTGAGGTAGAGCTTTAGCCCAGCAGCAGACCCAGCCACAGCACCCAGGGTCCCTGCATTTTCTGACGAGGCCCCAAGAAATAAGGCAAAGTCACAGCGTGCGCCAGCCTCTGCCAGCTGGGGAAGATACATATGAGATAATGAGATAAGACCCCCTGGCATCCATGCCAGCCTGGGAACCAGTGGCCTAGGCCCCTAGGCTTCTGGGAGGGCACAAGGAAGATGGGTCTGGGAGATAGGCAGAGACGTCTGGATCACCGTGAAGCAGGAGTACAAGGGCTCACCTTCTGGGCCAGGGCCAGGGCAGGGGCATCAATGATAGGGGGCCGGGTATTAGGCATGGCACACACCATGGTCACGCCCCCAGCCAAGGCAGCAGCTGTGCCTGAGGCAAAGTCCTCCTTGTGTGTCCCCCCTGGTTCCCGCAGGTGCACATGGATGTCAATCAGTCCTGGGAGAACATGGATGTGGCAAGATTAGAGGAAGGTTCAGAGACACAAAGGACATCAAAGAGGTGAACTGGGGTGGTAGGAAAATGAGCAGCCACTGATACGGGTGAGAGGTGGCAAGGTCCCTCAGTCAAGGGCACAGAGGATCGTGGGAGGAAAGAGCTCAGTGAGAAAGATTCTGGCCCCCACACTCTATGCAGTCCAGGCAGGGTGTGGGTCCCACGGCCCAGATCTCTGAGCCAGATGCTACCAGTGTGCAGAAGCTGGGTTCTCCCAAAAGATGCACTTACCAGGTAGTCGCACAAGCTTTTGGGAAGTCATACAGTCAACGTGCACCTTCAAAGGAGGGGCTGGCCCAATCTGGCCTAGGGCCTGCAGGTGAAAACCACAGTCAGCTCTGATTTAAGGGCAACCCAGGAGTTGTAGGTAGGGACTGGGTTTTTGCATAAACCAGGCTCTACCTCCCAATACCCAACTTCTCTCTGTAGCCCCAAAGCCCGGTTATTACCGTAACTGCTTCATACTGAGATTTCCCAACCCCATGGCACACTCACTTCTCCCTCTTGTCCCATTAACACTGGCTGTTGCTCTCCTAGCACCCAGGTCCCAGGTACCTCTACAAACAGTTTGGTGCACTTGATATCGATGATGAGAGGCACAGAGAAGTCAGCGGCCAGGCGCCGGGTACGGTAGCCCTTGGTGACAAAGGAAGAGAGACGCCGGCCCCCAGCTCCACGCATTGACAGGTTAATCACTAGCTCAAAGTGATTCTCAGCCAGCTGCTCCAAGATGCTTCGCTGCGGTGGGCACTCACCATCCACTGCCTCCTCAAAGTGCCAGTCCACAGCTGTTACCTGTGGCCCAGAGATAAGGTCAGGGCCAACCTGAACCTGGCAGGAGTCACGAAAGACAGCAAAGGGAGGAGAGGTAGCCCAGGAACCCATGAGGAAGAGACTGAGGACCTATAGGGTGGGGACCAGGGCTGCCTCTATTTATTATTGGCAGAGTACATTCTTGATAGGAAAAACATCTACTCTATGGTTATCAAGAACTGTGCAATATGAGCCCATACATGTACATGTAGAAATAATATTCTGGAAAGAAATACACCAGAATGTTAAGAGTGATAGAGAGACTGTAAGGAAAATTTTTTCTTTGCTTTTCCGTATACTCTATTTGCTCTATGCGGAATATAGAGGATTTATGCAACGACAGAAAAAGCAAGGGAACACAGAATTCTCTGGTACAAAGCAGGGGTAGGTTGCGGGAGACCCGGTACCTTGACACCATGCTCAGTGTAGAAGTCAGCAGTGCCCAGGCTGGCGTAGAGGCTGTAGCCCAGGCTCTCCAGCAGCCGCACAGTTGGGAGCAGCTCACTTTTGTTCTGAACCAAGCAGAAGGAGGATGCGGTTGTATCTCTTCTGTCTTCCACTTCAAGGTCAGCCCAGGCCCAGAGAACCAAGGGTATCTGCCCCCACCTCTCTGGGCAGCCCCCACCTCTGGATTCTGTACCTTATAGCTGCCAATGGTCAGCAAGATGTTCTTCTTGGGGATCTTAAAGCCAGTGCTTAGCATGGCCTTGAGGTAGGCCTCGCAACGGCTCTCCCCAAAGCCAGCCACTTCCCCGGTACTGGTCATCTCCACACCCAACACCACATCAGCACCCGCCAAGCGTGAGAACGAGAACTGAGGCACCTGTGGGAGCAGGATGTGAGACACCAAGGCAAGGAAGGCCCACCTCCCCTCATCAGAAGCAGCAGCCACAGTTCCTTTCCCATGGTCTCAGCCAGACGGCAGGGTTAGCCTTGCCTGCTGCTGCTCTGCCTGTGCTCTACACCAGCAGGTGAGCTGCTTCTCAAATATAGTTCGGGTCTTCCGGCAGTTTCCACTAAGCTAATTCCTTGGCCTTGGAACACTTCCTCAACAAGCTCTGCCAATCAAACATCCTGACCACCCTTCAGGACTCCATTTAAATACCACCTCTCCCAGCCCTTCCCAGGTTACTCCTTTTGGAAGTGCCATCTCTTGTCTGTAAACTCCTATAGCATTTTAGTCTTATCTTTACTATGCAGGTTTACCATAGACTGTTCTAGAAACAAGCTATTTTTTAACCCAACTTCCCTTGTCTCCATTACTAGTGTGAGCTCTTAAAGGACAAAGACCCTTATCACCCTTGTGGCCCATGATAGGTGCTCAGTTTACATGCGGACTCACATGTGTGGTAAGTGAACTCTCTCCCACTATGTCTCCCTGCTTCTGACTGCTAACCTCAAGGTTTCAATCCTCCGTACCTTTACCCCCACGACTCCGGAGCCAGTCATGAGCCCCACAGGTTCCACTTCTTCCCCCATGATGACGCGTGTGGCCAAGGCTACTAGGTCCACACCTAGTGTCTTCGAGACGAAAGGGAAGGAGCGAGAGACACGCACGTTGCATTCGATAACTTTCAGCTGGTCATCCTAGAGCAGACAGGGATTGGTCAGACCTTCTGTAGGCTGGGCTTGCTGACACTATTCCACTGACCTGGACTCTTTCCCTCATTTACCATTCTGTGGGTAATCAACCTTGAACAGGGGAACAGGGATCAGGTTGTGAACAGACTGTCACAAACCATTACAACACCGTGGGCTCTAGCTAGGAGCCCCTTCCCTCCAGCTTTTGGGCCTACTCTGATGAGGGCAGGAGACAGTGAGTGCTCACTGGCACTGTGGCCAGCACAGAGCAAGAAGGTACTAATGCCCGTTAGTCTCTTCCTTTAGCCCCCTCTTACTACCTTGGCAATGAGCTGCAGATTGAAGGGTCCTGTGACCTGCAGCTCCTGACCCACAGCGTGCACAATGGCTTTAATCCGCTCCAGGGTTTTGGCAGTGATGTCCTGCGGTGGGGTCACCAGTGTGGCATCGCCTGAATGCACGCCTGCATTCTCCACATGCTCAGAGATGGCAATGGCTGCCACTACACCATCACGGGCCACAGCATCCACATCAATCTCCTAGTGGGGACGTGAAGGCAATGTGATGTAGGGCAGGGACCATTTTCTTCTCCCACTTGCCCCAGGAGGCTCCCTTCCTTGAAGAGCCTTGATACAACCCATCTTTCCCAGTCTTTTGTGCCTAGAAATTGTTGTAGAACCAGAGAGAGGAGTCTCCTCTGAGGCTGGGGAGCCTGCCCTCAGAGACTTGTTTGAGGCCCTACCTTAGCCTCCTGGATGAACTTGGAGATGACCACAGGGTGCTCCTTAGAGACGGCTGCTGCACTGCTCAGGAAGCGCTCCAGGTCGCCGTCAGTGTAGGCCACATTCATAGCAGCGCCACTCAGCACGTAGGAGGGGCGCACCACGCAGGGGTACCCCACTGTCTGGCAGAACTGGCGAGCAGACTAAGAAGGGTGCAGCTGGGTTGGTCACACTCACCCCTGACCGCATCTAGCCTCCAGCCCCCAACCAAGCCCCAGCCCACCTCTAGGTCACTGAGTTCCCTCCACTGAGGTTGGCTGATACCAATGGTGTCGAGGAGCCGGGAGAACTTGAAACGGTTCTCAGCCGAGTCGATGGCTTCAGGGGAAGTACCCAGCACCCGGCACTGCTGCCGATGCAGAGCCATGGCCATGTTGTTGGGCAGCTGTCCACCCATAGATAGGATCACACCTTCAGGGTTCTCTAGCTCATAGATGTCCATCACCACCTTAGTGCAAGAGGAGAATCAAGTGGAGGTAGCAGGTGGTCAGGGATCTGAGCCTTCCTGCTCACTGCTTCTCACCCTCTACCCACGTCCCCTCAAACCCCACAGAGCCCAAAGAATCTTAAGTCAGCCAGCCATTCCCACTTGACCCTGGCCACCCAGGCTAACGAGCAGCCTTCAACTCTCTCACCTCAAAAGAGATCTCATCAAAGTAGAGTCGGTCACACATGTCATAGTCAGTGCTGACTGTCTCTGGGTTGTAGTTCACCATGATGGTCTTATATCCCATCTGTGAGAGGGAGGGAAATGAGATTGAACTATAAGATGGGAGGAAAAACATGGAAAAACTAAGGCAAAGCCAAAAAGCTTTCTCTGAAATAGCTGTATGGGACACCTGCCTTGGGAGGGAAGTGGGGCCAAGCACTAGAGAGACAGGTACAAAGTATTGGGAGAAAAGACACATACCCTGTGTGAGGCACAAGATGGCCTAAGGGGAGTCCCCCGCCCCTACCACCCCCACACTCTTCCCAAAGCTCTAAGCATAGCAATTAACAGAAAGTGCCAGGATTAAATGTGGGCGTAAGGCAACTGCTGGAACTGAAAGAGAATAGAACAGCAGATAAGACGGTAGGAAAGACTAGCTCTTGGACCTTTCGGAGCTGCCGGATGCAGCCCACAGCACACCAGTCAAACTCAACGCTGGAGCCTATACGGTAGACGCCAGAGCCAAGGACCAGGACGTGAGGCGTTCGAAAGGTGAGATCATGGGTGGTGCCCCAGTATGTCAGGTACAAATAATTTGTCTGGGCTGGCCACTCAGCTGCAACTGTGTCAATCTGTTTCACTGCTGGGCAGATTCCCAACTCCTGACGCAGTTTGCGAACCGCCAGCTCTGTGCTAAAGGAGAAGAAGGGTCAAAAATATAGCCCTGGTGGGGTTCAGACTTAGTAAAGGGGTGAGATCCCAGGGCAGGAATTTAAGAGGAAAACAACCCAGGGATGAAGGTCAGAAGACTCCAAAACACCCCAATCTCTCCGAGGGCCCCTCACTGGTACCAAGATTCTCTGCCCCATATCCTCAGCCCAAGGCCCTCACCACCACCTCTGACCTCAGAACCGCAAGGGCGATCTGCTTGTCTGAGAAGCCAAGGCGCTTGGCCTGGTGTAGCAGGTCTGGGGGCAAAGGCTGTCCACGGTGCTGTTCCAGCAGCTGGGCGTGTGCTATAATCCGCTTCATCCGGTGCAGGAACCAGCGGTCGATGCGTGTGAGTTCATACAGCCGCTCCACAGAATAGCCAACCCACAGAGCAGCTGCTACCACAAAGATCCGCTTATCAGTTGGCGTCTCCAACTCCTAATGGGGAGGGCAGACAGATGGATATGGAAGGACTGCGCAGAGGGAGGAGATGTACGATTGTTAAACAAAATATTCCCAATCTATTTTTAGCACCTCATAAAGCCTGAGAGCATGAGTGACACTGTTTTAGGAAAGACACTGCAAAAAAGGAGCCAAAGCAGCAACTCTGTAATTGCAAAAACCTGTATATAAATCCTACCTCTGCCACTTTCTGGCTGTGCAGCTAATGTATTAGCAAGTTCCACAAGCTCTCTAGGCTTGTTTCAATGTCCACAGAAACAAGTTTAAGAATATATCCTTATAAGGGGCGCCTGGGTGGCTCAGTCAGCTAAGCGTCCAACTTCGGCTCGGGTCATGATCTCATGGTTTGTGAGTTCAAGCCCCACATCAGGCCCTGTGCTGACAGCTCGAAGCCTGGAGCCTGCTTCAGATTCTGTCTCCCTCTCTCTGCCCCTCCCTTGCTCACAGTCTGTCTCTCTCAAAAATAAACAAACATTACTAAAAAAAAAAAAAAAAAAAAAAAAAGAATACATCCTTATAGATGAGAGGAACCACAAAATTCTGAGCCAAGTGAAAAATGCAAATGTCTAGTAATGACTGTTGCTATTAATGGTAACATGTCCACAGACTGGGGACAGAGGAGGGTCCATTTCAGGGGTGTTGCCAGGGGAAGAGAGCCACTTACCATGTCACTGACCGGCTTTACTGTGTGATCAAAGCCCACACAGTTCTCATCTACCATGCGAAGAGCCTTCTGGAAGGCTTCCTCAAAAGAACGCCCAATGCCCATGACTTCACCTGGAGGAACAGGATGTGAAAACTGAGGCCCTGGAGGTAGGAGGTTCCTATGTCTATGATTTAGTCAAGATTCTGGAAGATTCTCAGGACAAGAACCAAAGCAGCGGTATGTATCGTGTTTTGTTATTGAGCAATCTTAAACTGGAACTTCTCTCCTTACCATTTTCTGTTTTGTGTTTATTACGGACTATGAAATTAAGATGCCTAAAATGGACATGTGGATACTAGAAACAGTGCAGCTGATCACAGTGGCCCAACCACTGATAGCTATCCAGTTATGTGCTTTATTCCTATTATGATGACACCATCTGGGATCAGTCTCATCCTTTAAAACTTTTCAACAGTCTGAATAATAGGAAGATGATCCCACTGCTCTTTGAACCCATCCAGAAATAATCACATTCACAACTCTCATTTTAGAGTATTCCTTCCTGGACTTCTTTCAAATATATGTTTTATATATGACTATAGTACACATACGATTTCTATCATGCTTTTTCCTTTATCATAACCATGTTCCCACACTGCTTTGTGACCTTATTACCAGCAGTTTAATTCCTGTATGATTTACCATAACTTAACTACTCACTTACGGAAGGACACCTAGCTTTGAAGTGTTCATCCTTCTAAGTGAGGCTGTGAGTTCTTCAGTGCTTTGGGTTATTTCCTTAGGATAAACTTGCAGAAGTACAGGAGAAATAGGTAAGAATTTTCTGGGTCTTAATAAGTATTACTTGCTTCACAGAAGTTTATACTTACAAGTGTAAGTTTCACCATCTTCTAAGAAGTACATATAATCGTTTTAAACAATTTTTCTCTTAAATTTGCTCATTTTAGCTAGGTTTCTATTTATTAATAAAAGGGAACTCCCCTCTCCCTACAACTCCCCAGATTTGCTTATTGATTTCCTCGTCCACAAAGTTTTATAATGTCCTCTGACGATTTACCCTAGGATCGTCTTACCAATTGTGTTTTCTTTCTTTCTTTTTTTACTAACTGTATTTTTCTATTTACAATCCTAATTGTTTCTTCAAAAGAACTTTAAAACACTAAAATGCTAATAGCAGTGTTAAGGAAGAGAATGATAAATGATTTTGTTCAATTCCTTTGTAATATGGTTTTATTGTAAATGCTTATTTTGAGTAAGAGAGATACCCAACATATTCACATATACATGCCTAGGAAGATTCTGGAATCATATATATACCCAAATAATCCCTGTGTAACAAGACTATAGAGGATTACTCTTTTTTGGTTCAACTACTTTACTAATTTCTCAATGGTTCATGTATCTTACTTGCACGATAAAAGTCACAAAAAGTTATCAAAGAAGATCATGTTCTAAGAACACCTGAATAGATATAAAACATTAAACATGTCATCTGGGGATTAATCTTTATCCTATTTTCAGTCCACTTCTTTTACCAACAATTTAATTATGGCTTTATTCCCATGTTTATCGTAATTTTCACACAACAGGAATTCATCTCCAGAAGGAACAAGTTGGCAGTCTTGTAAGATTTCTAAAAATTCCAAAATGATATCTGAGCTTACTTAGACTTGCTTGTTTAAAGGCTACTATTGATGGGGTGCCTGAGTGGCTCAGTTGGTTAAGCCTCCGACTCCAGCTCAGGTCATGATCTCATGGTTCGTGAGTTCGAGCCCCGCGTCAGGCTCTGGGCTGACAGCTCAGAGCCTGGAGCCTGCTTCAGATTCTGTGTCTCCCTCTGTCTGTCCCTTGGCTGCTTGCACTCTGTCTCTCGCATTATCTCAAAAATAAATACACGTTAAAAAATATATATAAAAAAATAAATAAATAAAGGCTACTATTGCTGTAAATGGAAATTTGCAACACAATGAAATGCTCTTATCCTTGGCTGGTGGCACTGTGGTATGTGAAATGCTTGCTTTGGTTGAAACGTTTTAGAACAGTCTACCGTGACTTAAAGGGATGTTACAGGAAAGCGTATTAACTCAATTCCAGCATACTCTACCACTGCTTGCATGCTGTTCGCTACTAAATTTCCTTGTTTTTATGAAAAAGGGCTCTGATGTTCTGCTCTGATCTTAAACATGTTAAAAAATTTGGGGGGTGATCATGGCAGAAAGTACCCAGAGAAGCTGATAGGCGTTAACGACAACTGCCACTGTGCTAACTTGGATATACAAGGGTTCACAAAACAACAGGCATCATTTCCCTGAAGCATCAGTATTTAAAGTCACATGGAGAACAAACTGTCACTGGCATTAACAACCTAGTGATGAGGCCGTGGGCAAAATGCAATGCAAGGCTGTGGGTAGAATTTCATGAAACTGGTCTTGCCGATGACAGGCAACATAGTAGGACAGAGGTGCACATAACTAGCAACCGGATCTAGTTTTCAGTTCTTGGCTCTACCCTCTACTCAGCCATGTCACCTTCCTTCTGCGGGTACCTCAGTTTACTTATTTGTAAACCAAGAGAGAGGAGATAGTTTGATGGCCATCACCCCATCACAGAGATTCTGACAGATGGCGGGGGAGTGGAGGTGGCATGTGTATTCTGGCACAGATTTCCAGATGCCTTTGATTCCCGCTCTTGATGAGGACCACGGAGTTTGAAACGTCCCAGTTCTGAGAAACTATGTTCCCAAGCTGCCGCTAATATAGGATCTGAAAGCCTATGCCAGGGAACTAACTTATGATATTCTAGATTCTTAGGACTGCTGGGACCCCATAGAGTGACCTGGGGAAGGGTTTCTTGGGGCACGTCTCACTCACCGACGCTCTTCATGCAGCTCCCGATCTTTGTGCTGACACGGAGGAACTTGCTGAGGTCCCAGCGAGGGATCTTTACCACACAATAATCCAGGCTAGGTTCAAAAGCCGCTGTTCCCCCTGTCACTGAGTTCCTGGGAGCCGTCACGTGGAGGTGTCAGGACAGAGTGGGAGACGTAGAGTGAGCTTCCAGATAGCTTCCTCTGACCCCACACATCCAGGCCAGTATCTTTTTTAAATTCCTTGTCCCATGAATGTTTTCTTCAGCTCCCCTCCCCATCTCTGTGATCTTTTCCCCACCCTTGTACCTGAGCTCAGGTAGAGGGATGCCCAATGCTAGCTTCGCTGCCACATAGGCCAGTGGATAACCTGTGGCCTTACTGGCCAGGGCAGAGCTTCGAGAGAGCCTGGCATTCACTTCAATGATGTAATACTGCAAAAAGACAGAGAGACAGAGAGAGAGAGAGAGAGAGAGAGAGAGAGAGAGAGAGAGACATCAGATAACTGGCCCAGAAGGCCCACCTAGGAGAGGTATTAGAAGGGCCAGAAAACTAAGCCCTCTCCAAAGGCACAGATAGCAAAAGCACCACCCCCATCCCAGTCCAACCTTACCACAGACAATCCTGACTTCTACTTCAAGGTCTGTAGGGCCAAAGAGTCCCCTGGCCTCAAGGACCCAAAATTATGGATGGAGATCCAACAGCTAGAATATCAGCTCCAGGGCCTAGAGTCTCACCTGCTCAGACTCGGGGTTCAAGGCGTACTGCACATTGCATTCCCCGACGATTCCAAGGTGCTGGGTCACCTTGATGGCTGTCTGCCGCAGTAGCTGGTATTCCCTGTCATTCAGTGTCTGGCTTGGAGCCACGACTATGGATTCTCCAGTGTGGATGCCCAATGGGTCCAAATTCTCCATGTTACACACCTGTGAAAGAAGGATCCCGTGGAGGTCACTGCCAAAGAAAGTCAAGAGAGGCAAGAGGCTGCATCCCAGGGTCCTGTTGCTTTTGGGGCAGTACCCATTCTGGGTCTGAGGGACATCGAACCCTCAAAGATCTCAGCTCTGACCTCTGCTCTTACTGGAGCTCACACTGCCTGACATTACTCCCAGCCCACCTCCATCACTCACCGTGACACAGTTGCCATAGGCATCTCTCACCACTTCGTACTCAATCTCCTTCCATCCCTTCAGGGACTTATCTACCAGCACTTGGCTAGTATGGGCAAAAGCTGGGGCCACAAGAGCAGAGAGCTCCTCCCTGTTGGAGGCAAAGCCAGAGCCCAGGCCACCCAGGGCAAAGGCCGCACGAACCAGCACAGGATATCCCAGCCGCTCAGCAGCTGCCTGGGCCTGTAACGAGCAGAAGAGATGAACACAGTGATCAGGCCTCGACTGCTTGCTGCATAGAGGATTCCTGGCCCCAGAGAAAATAAGACACAAAGAAAATGACATCATTCCACCTTCCCCCAACCGCCCCTCGAACCTGTTCAAGAGAATTTGCCGCCTCACTGGGGGCCACATGCTCTCCAATCTCTGCCATCCTGGAGGCAAATGCCCGCCGATCTTCAGTCAGTTCAATGGTTTCCACAGGTGTGCCCAGGACCCGGACCCCATACCGAGCTAACACTCCAGCCTTGGTTAGCTCCACACCACAATTCAGAGCTGTCTGGCCCCCAAAAGTCAGTAAGATGCCATCTGGGCGCTCATTACGGATCACCTGAGGGAGAAGAGGAATAACAAACGTTAGGACCTTGGGGGTATAGAGTGGATCAAAGAAGTTTAGAAACCCAGAGTGACCACAGAATACCCCTGCCCACGTGGGTCCCTTCCTCAGTCCAGCCTTATGCCAGTCATACCTGGGTTACATAGTGAGGTGTTATGGGAAGGAAATAGACTTTGTCAGCCAGCCCCTGGGAAGTCTGCACTGTGGCAATGTTGGGGTTTATCAGCAACGTCTGGATGTTTTCCTCCTTCAGGGCCTTAATCGCCTAGGGAGACAAAAATGGCATACCAGCCTCGCCTACAGAAGGAAGACTACCAAGTCTGAAACCACCAACGTGTCTCTCCCTTCCTGTACTCCCAGTCTCTCATAACCAACTCCTTTTCCTTAGCACCTCACCTTTCTGAACATTCCCCAGATCTCCTGATTCATTCTCTCCCTACAACCAATGTTTATGCCTCAGCCCTCTCCTCAAGACCATCCGTTCCTGAGGGTCACACACCCAGAGGGGCAGGGATGGACATGCTTTACCTGAGAGCCTGAGTAGTCAAACTCCCCAGCTTGGCCAATGGAGAGGCCCCCAGAGCCCAGGATCAGAACCTTTCGTGGTGGTGGAAGCCCAGAGCCTGGGGTGGGAATCCCAGGGGGACAGAGGCGCTCAACCAGCCGCTCTCGAACTGTGGAGGCAAAGAAAGTCATAAATGTTAGAGCTGAACGAGACCTGAGAGACCTGTATTAACTCCCACACTTTACAGAAGAATTCAAAACAGGTCATCCCTCTAATGAGTGGCAGACATGGGACAACGACCCAGGGCTCTTGACTCTGGAGCTCCTTTCAGTAGAAGAAGTAAATGAATCATCTTGGTTTGGTTGCTTTCCCACCTCATCCCCTTAACCTTCCAAACAGATCTCAGTTTCCTAGGGCATGCCCATTTTATGCCCATCCTGGAGCCAACCCTGTTCTTACTTCTACTTAGTTCTACAAAACTAAGGGGCTTACCTGTCTGGCCCCCGGGGTTCCCAGCTGTGGCTTCTTTCACAGTTTCCAGAAAGATATCAAAAAGCAGCTCCATATCTGAAGGACCAGCTTGGTGCTCTGGGTGAAACTGGACACTGTTGAAGAGATGGGATCACGAAATCTGCCACTATCCCTGACTTGGGAACTGGTAGTCTTGGAAGCGGGCATCAGGATAGACGAATGGGGCCCACTGTTGCGCTTCCTTTTTTGATCTTCAAGACCCCGGGGCTTCCAAGCTGTACAGATCCAGTCACCCTGCCGGAATCACTCTAGCTCACCTGAAGAAGGGCAGGCTGTCATGTACAATGCCTTCATTGGAACGATCATTGGCGTTGGTAAAGAGAGGAAGCCAGCCGGCTGGCAGTGAGTCTGTTTCCACAGCAAACCCATGGTTCTGGGATGTCAGAAAGCAGCGCCCAGAGCCCACTAGCAAGCATGGCTGATTATGGCCTCGGTTCCCATATCTGGAGATGGAAGCACACTGAGTCACAGGCCCTCTTCACCCTCCCTTCACCATTGTACCAAACCCAGCTTTTGTTGAGCTTAGGACCCTCACCAGCCCCTGCTCCTGTTTCAACACTAACGAACACCAACTCTATTCCCATCCCCAAGACTCCCCACCGCTCATGTCAGTAGTTCAGGCCCTTCCTCTCCCCACAAGTCCCACCTCATCTTGTATGTCTTGGCCCCAATGGCTAAGGCCAACAGCTGGTGTCCCAGACAGATCCCGAAGACAGGTCGGGGATCAGGCTCAGATAAGACACGGCTCAGTGTGGATACCACACTGGGATAGGAGGCGGGGTCACCAGGGCCATTACTCAGGAAGACACCCTCATACTCTGGAGTGGGCAGAAAAGATGATGTCAAAACCAGTAGTTTAACCAGAGAGACAAACTTGCAGCCTTTCCTTACCATCAGAACAAAAGCCCTGATCTCTGTCTCCTTCCCTGCAACTCATGTTGACTTATAGCGACTGGACCAAGGGACAGATCTTCCACCCAAGCTACCTGTCTGTAGCCCTATACACGCCCCAGCTACTCACCCTGGCTGTCTAATGCATGGTCCCACGGTACCACAGTGACCTCAGCTCCACGCTGGCACAGACATCGGATCTGATTGTACTTGAGACCACAATCCAAAGCAAGGATCCGAGGGGTGCCCCCTGCATTGAAGACCCGTGGAGCCTGAAGAATAAAGGGCAAGAGCGGGCAGTTGTAATCAATGAGTATAGATATACACACACCAACCCCTGCCTTTGAGGCCTCTTCTGATTTGCCCTCAAGTGTTTACCCGTTAGGAACAGAATAAAACTGATGTGCTATAGCTTGCAACATTTTCCCACTCTACCTCTGTACCTTAATCGAGACCTCTGGCACCAGGGGGCGGGCATTGGGGTCCAAGAATGGCAGGGCTGAAGGCTCTGTTCCATCTTGGACCAGCTTTCCCAGCAGAGACCCTTGCTCTCTCAACTTCTTAGTCAGCTCCCGAGTATCCACTCCTGTCAAAATAGCACACTCTCAGAGATCACACTCCCCCAACTCAGTCATGCATGAGGTTAGACTTTCAGGAGCACTGCATTCCAGAGCCCTGAGTCACACACAGCTGTTCTATGGGCATCAAAATCCTGGGCCATCCTGATGGAAGTACACTACCATGAAGTATTCTTGCTAAAAATATCACATCTGAATTGAACCATGACTTCTAGATTTGTTTACAGAAAATAATATCAGGAGACAAAAGAACACACTAAACAACACTACAGGAACGTAATTGACAAAATGCAGCTTGTGGGATACTCTAAAGGAAAACCAACTTGTTTTTGTCAAGTGGGTTACAATACCCATAAATTAGACATACCAACCAAATGCAATATATGAATCTTATTTAGATCCAAATTCAAATAAGCAATAAAAAACATTTAGATAATAGACAAATCTATAAATATCGCCTGAATATTTAGAAATTATTGTTACTTATTTAAAGGTACCATAATGTTATTGTGGCTCTTTTATTTTTTTTTAATATTTTTAAATGTTTATTTATTTCTGAGACAGAGACAGACAGAGCATGAGTGGGGGAGGGTCAGAGAGAGAGGGAGACACAGAATCCGAAGCAGGCTCCAGGCTCTGAGCCGTCAGCACAGAGCCCGACGCGGGGCTCGAACTCACGAACCGTGAGATCATGACCTGAGCCGAAGTCGGTCGCTCAACCGACTGAGCCACCCAGGCGCCCCTGTGGCTCTTTTAAAAACGACTCCTTTTTCATAGATTAGTGAACTATTTGTGGCTGAAATGATACAACGATGGAGACCTGCGTCAAAATAATTAGGGGGGTTCTAGTCATGGTGGTGCAGTTAAGTTTAGTCCTCAGTTAATGATTACAGAAGCTGGGGGTTCATTATATTCTTCTTTCCTTTTGTATGTACAAAATTTTCCATTTGAGTGAGAACTCAGTTCTTTCTCCAATTCCCAGACCCTACTCTAAACCTTCCAAATCTGATACATTCTATCACAACCTCAGACTGGAGTCCCAGTAGTGCAAAAGAGATCTCCATTCTTTCCATCCAGGCACCTGTGTTCTGCCCGGGCACAACTGTGCTAGCACCGTACCTTGCAGGCCAGGTATGCCATGCTGTTCCAGCCACTGATGCAGGGTGTGGGTGGCGCTCCAGTGGCTGGGTGTGGGGCAGCACTCTCCCACCACCAGTCCTGCCACATGGATCCCTGAGGATTCAAACCACTGTCGACGGAACGAAGAGAGCATGAGGGGCCGAGGGCCACACATCTTCCTATCTTCTTTTCCCAACGTACGGCTGAGACCCTACACATCACCCCCACTGAATAAATGACCCAGTCATTCCTTTAACACAGCAAGCATCTCCTGCTTTTGTCCTTTCCCAACAATGTTGTTCCTCATATGAAACACCAAAAGCTGGGCCCTGATTAATAACTGAAAATATTTTCCTTCCCTTCCTTTTCTTTAGTCCAAAACTGAGATTACAAATCCTACTTCTGTGAAGATACCACCCCCTCACTCACTGCAGTTTGTGCCTCCTCCTTAGGGCTCACCTAAACTCACTGTTTCTATTGTTCTTGCTACTTACATTGTATCGTATATGTGTTTGTGTGTCTTCCTCACCAAACTGTGAACTCAGCAAGAACAAGGTGGCTGACACACAGTAGCAGTCAACGAACATTTACAGAGTGCCCACTCAGTGCCAGGCATTGTAACAGATGTTGGGGGAGGAGCAGTGAGTATGCAAAAAGACAAGATCCCTGTCCTTACCATATGAATTTACTACTTAGGGAGCCTGAAAATTAACAAAGTAACGTGCAAATAAACAAGATCACAATTACAGAATGTGGTAAAAACAGAAAATAAGATAGGTGCACAATACCTCATCAAATAAAAATAAAGGTTCAGGGTACAACGCTAGGCATGATTCTACCCCCCCTCCCTGTAAGGGATAATAATACTAATAAAGTTAACATAAATTTGCTACCCAGTAGATAAACATTTAATAATTAAAGAGAAAAGTGGGTCATTTACATGGGAGGGAATGGTATATTTAAATCACATCTGTTTAGTGGTAGAGGTTTAAAAGAAAATGGATGTTGAGACTGTTCTTTACAGATCTGAAGGAGAGTTTGGCAGAACCCTCCATGGCCAGGAAGACAAGTCTGCATATGGACAGGTGCATTCACAGCACACGTGCCACAAAAGTATCCATGGTGGGCTAGAGGCTCTAGGAGGCCTTACTCACCCTGGTTCTGTCATGGGCCTCAATTCTGCAGGTTTATAAACTCTCATTTTGTCAGTGTGTCTACAGCTAACAAAGCTAAAAACTGCCATATGTTAACCAACATACTGCATTATAAACTAGAATGCAGTGTACTTACAGATCTGTGATAAGGAATGGTCCTTTCACTCCTTATCTCGAGTTCCCTCTCCTAAATGTCAGGGTGAATTAAGGAATTAAAGGCCCACTAAGCGTGGAAAACCAGGACAAAATGAGTTTTGAGGAATACTGTATCTAGGCTGCAGTGATTTCCACTATTAATCTCTGTGGACTTTTTTCATTACTTTAATTTCCACAGCACAACTTAGTTTCCAAATTCCAGAGGAGGAGGAATAGGTGGAACCTCACTGTGGGAGGAGACTGAGTCTTCTTATCTAGAGATAAGAACTCCACTGAAAAGTGGCAAAAAAAAATGAGTCAAGGCAAGGAAAGTAGGTTTACAAGACGATTACCAACTTGGTTTGGTAGGTGAACTGGGACCCACAGCCACTGAGAAGGGTGTGGCCGTAATTTCCAGTCTCTTTCCTACTATGTATTTTAAAGCATTCCTCCCATCACACCACTGTTAAGAAATCTTCACTGGTTCCTTACCAAAATCCAGACTCTTTGGCTTGGCCTCCAGCACTGTGCCTCTTACGGTACTTAAGCTGTGGGTAGTACTTGTATTATCACTTCAGTGTGTATCTTTGTTCTCTGCAGGATGCCTAACTTAATGTCAATGTCTTCACTTGACTAACAGTTAATAACCACTGATTTGAAAAGATAAAGTACAGAAAGCATTGGGTGTGGCTACCTTACTGAGACCGAACTCATCCGTTTCATCTGCAGGGATGCCATAGTTGCCGATCAGAGGATATGTCAGCACTAAGATTTGTGCTTTGTAGGAAGGGTCAGTAAGGGCCTCGGGGTAGCCGACCATGCCGGTTTGAAACACTGCAAGAAAGAGGCAGGGCTGGGGCTTGGGCAGGACACCCTTCCCACCACTGCCCTGAGCGATGACAATGCCCCAGCGGAGGCTGCCTTGACCTTGAGGGATAAAAGGGGCTAGGGTGGGGACACGGGCACCAAATGGGGGTGGGAGGCTGGGTGTGCAGGCGGGAAAATGGCGGGTTTGGGCAGGGCAGGTTGGGCAGAGAGGGGCAGCAGAGAGTGGGATGAGGTCGGCAGCCGGCCCGAGCTTGCTTACCCACTTCACCGGCAGTCGACACAGCGGCCCCAAAGGGCTGGCCCCGCAGGACCGACCCATCCTCCAACATCAGGGCCGCCATGGGAACGGAGCTCAGAGGCGGGGGCGAGCACAGAGAAGCGGGAAACGCAGCAAGCCCCAGCCGATGCTAGAACCACGTGAGGTCGGCGCGCCAGGAGTCGGTCCACGTGGCTAACCGCGCTGGTGGCTGGAGCGCGGGCCGCGGAAGACGCAGGAGCTCCCGGCGCGCTGGGCGGCCGCAGACTGCGGCGGCGCGAGCTGCCGGCAGCGTGAAGGGCGGGGCCGAGCACGTAAGAGGGCGGGGCCAAGTTAACTTCGGCGTGGTGGGCGTCTCCTCTCCCCGCCCTCCCCAACACCGCCCCACCGCAAAGACCCGGGAAACCTGAAAAACAACCGACTAGTCCAAAGCACTCTCTCCCACTCCAAGAAACACACAAATCCACGACGTCTTTCCCTAAAAAATAAGAAAATTAAAAAAACAAAAAAAGAACGACAAGTAAAGATGTTTATTATAGTCAAGCACAAATGGGGCACCGGTCCTTGTCCACTCCTGGACTGCAGTGTCCACAACACCCCAAAGCTATGCAACTTCCCATCTTCCTGCCAAATGGCGGCTTCATCCTTGAGGAGGATCTGCTGGCCACCATGCCTGTCTAGGTAGAAAATCTCCCTGGCTGGGCTAAGGCAGATCAAGATAATCTTTAAGTCAGTAGGAAGACCTATGCAGTTCATGAAGCCTTGGCTTTTCGGCGTTGGGTCCCCCAAAGCAGAATGGAGACGGATAATGTGGTGGATCCCAGAATACCGAAGAACATAAGCAGGGAGAAGGAGCCCTGTGAATGACAGACCAAAAAAACTTCATACAGCGTTTCATCAAGGACTACATCCTAACAGCTATTTCTTTCCTAGCATACCAATCCCCTTACCCAGGGCAATTCTCTTAGAGTTTCCTTCTCTAGATGATTTGCATCAGTTCTGGTCTTATGGCTCTTCTTTCAAAGAGGTTCTTCCTTATGCATTTCTCCTATTCCTAATAAGAAGGCCTAATTCCTCACCTGGCGCATACACTTGTAGCCATGGAAGCCGTCAGCACAGACACATTGCAAGAGACCTGGACCATCAGGTACACAGGATCCATTCTCAGGACACATTTCTGGGAGCCAGAGAGAAACAGAGAAAATCACTGGATCTCATCATGTAGATTTCTCGAATATCGAGCTTCAACTTAGATTCATTCTCTCAATTATTTCTAGGTCAAAGTAGAAGAAAGAAGATTTCAGATAAACAGAACACAACAACAATAATAAAATGCATCTCATGACCTTTCCTTTCAAGGTGTTAGAGCTTCAGAAACTTGAACAAGAGGCACGTACGCAACTTTACTGTTGGACCTAAAATGGAGAGTAGACGTGAAGAAAGGCAGTTCCTAGAAGGATGGAAGTGAGACAACATACCTTGGTCCCCCGTGCTGTTGCAAAGGTTCCTTTGTCCTTGACAGGTTTGGTTGTTCATATAAAAGGTGACAGTATTCCAGGCATTAATACCTCCAGGACAGCTGACATCTTGTGGCAGTATCCTGAACACAACACAGGCAGTCATAACACACAGCCCCAAATTGCTGCGCTCACAGCACTGTCCCTTTTTGGTTCTCTCCCACACCCTGTACCCTTACTCACAGAGTCTGGAGCTGGGTAAAGCCACGGAAAATGTTGGCCAAGTCATCCTTGAGGGGGTTTGCTTGCAGGTCTCTGCAAAGCATACGTTGTTAGCACTGTGCTCTAGGAAAACACTCTACTTCCATTTACACATCTTCCTGGACTGGCAATCCAGTTCTTATTCTGAGTTGCCCACGTTCGACATTAATATTCAAACATCTTTTTAGAAGTTCATCCTTAAAGACTTTTCCCATCACCCTTTCACCACACTGGCCCTTTGGAGGGAGGATAACCAACCACTTACATGATGACAGCAGTATGTGCCTGAGGAAAGTCTGGACCAGGGTCCTTCAGAGAACAGTTCTGGAGATCCAGCCTGAGGAAATAATCAGTACAATTATGTCTCTCTTCTTCATTCATGGTAAACTAATACAACCCTTTTTACAGCTAATATTAAGTGAACACAGCTGTGTTCAGGGCCACACACTAGATGCTGTGGTATATGTTTTAATCTGCACTGTCCCATTGTCACCATTAGTTACATGTGGCTATTTAAGTGAAAAAAATTCAGTTTCTCATTTGCACTAGCCACATTTCAAGTATTCAGTAACCACTCCCCTTGTGATTAGTGACTACTGTACTGGAAAGTACAGATATGGACCAGTTCCATCATAGCAGAAAGTTTTATTGGACGGTGCTGTTCTCATCAGTATACCTATGCATCTGTGCATATATTGGAAGAAATTTGTTTCTTGTCTAGGTTAGTGAATCTCACATTGTATTATGATTCTCAGATTCACAAAAGGCCTTCAAATGGGAAAAAAAATGCAAGTCACATAAATGAAAGTCTTTTCCAAGTGCATTTTCTTTTCTTTAATTTTAAGTGTTTATTTTTGAGAGAGAGAGAGAGAGAGAGAGAGAGAGAGTGAGTGTGTGTGTGCAAGTAGGGTAGGGGCAGAGAGCAGGAGACACAGAATCTGGAGCAGACTCCAGACTCTGAGCTGTTAGCACAGAGCCTGATGCGGGGCTTGAACCCACTAACAGTGAGATCATGACCTGAGCTGAAGTCAGATGCTTAACTTACTGAGCACCCAGGTGCCCCTCCAAATGCATTTTCTACCACAGATTGGAGATAAATTACTGGATGTTAAGGACCATGCCACATTATTTTTTTCTTCACTATCTATTGCTAGTTCCTTTATTTCTCAAATATTTACTGAGTACCTACTAACTGCAAAACCTGGGAGAATAAAAGAAAACCCTCAGTATCTTAGCTTTCAAGTGGCTTACCACATAGCAGAGGAAGACCATAACCAAAAATTTAAAAGCAATATAAACATTAAATTAAAATATGAAAGAAATCACAGAAAAGTATATAAATAATTTTAAGTGGTACAAACACTAAGGATTAGAGGAAGTAAAAAAATGAGATATTACTCTGGTATTTGGTAGTAGAGAGCATTCACAGAAGATGCTGGAATTAAAGGATGAATATGTTTTAATTTGGTGGAGGAAGGACATTTCAGGTAAGGAGAGAGGCCTGAACAAAGAAAACAAAAGTGGAATGCTTTTGTAAGTAGGCAAGTCTGGCTGAAGCCAAACCCTTGTGAAGGATTTTAGTGGACAAATAATTGGGAAAAAATGTTGGGAAGGTGGATTGAAACCAATCTGTGGTGGTTTATGGTTTGAACTTTATCCTGAGGGCAACAGACAATTAAATTTTAAAAACGGAGGGATAATAGGGAAAAAGTGGTTTTCAGATAGTTTCCTATAAGGAAGTATTTAGGTAATTAGAGAAGGAAGAGAATGGAAGACAGATGACATTTATGATTTTGAAATGAGGGTGCTCTCAAGAGGAAATGCTTAATAGAAAGCTAGAGGTGCCCATGTGTACAGCTTGGAGAGGGCCAAGGATACTAAAAGAGATCCAGTTTTGGGAGACACCTGCGTGGTGGTTATAGCTGAAGTCATGAGACTAGGTGGAGCCTCAAGAGCGTAAAGGGAGTAAATGCAGAGATTAATGTTCATGAGGGATGAAAGAGGAATTTGCCTCAAAGACAAACTTGAATTAATTGGAAGGGAAGAAAATTCTGTTAGCATCGTGCCTTGGAGGCTAAGGGAGTCATTTCATGGAGACACACAGTGAATAATCCAGAGTTGAAAACAAACAAGAGAACAAAGCTTCTTTTAAAAGAAAGCCATAAAAGCCTTTTTTTTTTTAAGTGGGTAAAAATTATGACTTCTATGCAGTTTCAACTGCATAGAAGAATAACAGGGTTGTTTAACTAGCTAAAAATGCTACTAACACATTTAAAAGCATGAGAATCACACGGTTCATGAGTTCGAGCCCCATGCACTGTGGAGCCTGCTTGGTATGCTCTCTTCTCTCTGCCCCTCCCTGGCTCACTCTCTGTCTCTCTCTCTCAAAATAAACAAACTTAAAAAAAATTTTTTTTTAAAGTGTGAGAATCATGGCTTGGATGACTCCAAAATAGGCACCAATATTTATCCCAATAGCCAATCAGGTAAGCCTTTAAGAATCCAGTTCCAGAACTCTTCCAGTATCCAGGGTTGTCTTCTCTCTCACCCCAGGATGGTGCCCTTCTGATTCAGGCAGCAGCGGGCCTGCAGCATTAGCTCCGGTGTCTGCTTACAATAAAGCGCCACTTCTGACAAATTTCGCACACTCCCTGGACACTGGATGCATATCTGCAGAGGAGAGAAAACGGTTAGGAATTCAGAAAGAAAAACCAAGAACAAGCAGGGGTCAAAAGTTAACTACCAGTACACTCTTCAAAATTCCTTTAACAATAGGTGTCCTATCTTTATGTTAAGTTTGACTAGGAGATGCATTTCTTCGCCTAGAGCCAGGAGCCAAATCAGCACACTAGAGACTTTCTGTACCAGAGCTCACCCAGGACAGGCCCTCGTCTTCGAGGATCACCATTCGACAATATTTATTATGCCCTATCCAGTGACTTCTCAATCTGACAGACCCGGTTTGGCCAGGTATAAAAGCACTGCAGGTATACAAAGAAGTCATCAAGCATTACAGAAAGTACAGTCCTGCCAGGGCACGATATACGGCATTCGCGCGTGACGAGCGTGAAGTACAGTCAGAGGACTCGTCGGTAGAAGAACAATTTACAATTATTCAAAAGAGCAAGGAGATCAAATTTTAAAGGTCCACGTCAGCAAGGCGAGGTCACTGGGGGACCTACGCAGCGTAAGTACACGGGAGCAGGAGCCGGCGGGGCTACAGCGAGGCAAGCCTCAGGGACGAAATCGTCGCCACCGGCGGGCTGGGGAGAGCCGAGAGACCAGGGCGGGCGAGCGCGAAACAAGGCTGCCCAGGAACTATGCTGCAGTCCGACCTCTAACTTGTTTCTGTACCTCGGGTAGCGCCAGGGCCCTTTTCGCGCCCACAACAAGGAGCACGGCAGCTGCCCAAGGCACCAGGTTCGAAGGACTACCCGGCCCGCGAGGAGCCATTTTTCGCTCCCTTTGTCCTTCTAAGCGCCTCGCGAGATTTGCGCGTGTGGCTCCGCCCTCCGCGGGTGTGGCCCAGTCGGCCCGAAGCGGGCTGGGGGATTGCTGCGGGTTGAGGAGGTCAGAGCTCTTTTCAGTGCGTCCCAGTCCCCGTTAGAGAGGACTGGCCAACCCCCTCTCCTTTCCCCCGTTAGCGAAGGCCTCCCAGCCGCCGCCCTCTCAGCTCCGCGTGCCTCGCTTCCGGATGCCGAGGTCGCGTCACCGCAGCGGCTTGCAGCTCCCGCCGCCCTCAGTAAACATGGCGGCGCCACGCGAGGCGGCCCGGGGGCGGGCCCCGCTGTCACTCAGCCGGCAGGTGGCAGGCCAGGCTTTGCCACCGCGGCCGCACTCAACCGTGGAGACCCGGCAAACGGGGCGGGCCGGCGCCAGGGGGCCAGTGTCCAAAGGCTACCGAGAGTGGCGCCGAGGCAGGGAGGGGCGGGGCGAGTCGGCCCCCCTCGTGGAGGCGCGGGAAGATCTGAGTTGCGAGCCTCGTGGTGCTAGTGGTTAAGCCACCTCACGTGTGGAGGGAAGGCGGGAAGCCAACAAATAAAGAGGGTAAGGGTGATGGAGGAGCGAAGAGTGAAGGGCAAACCCCGGCGGGAGGAGATGAGCCTGGGGACGCCCTGGGCACCCTAGCCCCGTCACCTCAGTCAGGAGACCGCGTGGCTGTCGGAGCTTGGTGAGGAGGGAGGGGCGGGACACGCGCTTCGCTGCCTTCTTATCTCCTTTGCCTTCCCAGAAAAACGGGCTGATGCTGATCACGAGAAAAACGACTGGACTCTCTTAGCCCTGGCTGAGCCACGGAGGTAAGGGAAAGGCGACCGCTCCCCGAGGGTGGCCCTGGGGAGCCCCGCGCCCGAAGGGACTGCGTGGTGCCTTTGCTGAGGGCCAGGCAAAAGCTCATCAAAGCTAACTCCTCTAGAGTGGCCCCCCGGGCTTCCCTTGCCCTTATCCACGGGCACGTGGACTCTCCTAAAAGGATTTACTTTCAGCTGGCGGCACGTTCTCTAAGTCTTTGGTAGTTATTAGCGTTTTAATGAGGGTACTAAACCCTTTCAGACCTTGAGGAATTCTAGGCACAAGGACAGATTTTGAAGGAATCTTTTTAAGGCAGTGGGTCCTGCGGTGGCCCCATTTGCCTTTTGTAGGAGTCCAGGCAGTTCAGCGCAGGCAGGGGTTGGGGGGGTAGGGTGGTGTAAGTGATTCTCTTCCCTTTCTGTGTGTGTTATAGTTTTAAGAAGGGGTCTCACAGTCCACTATTTGTGCCTTGTGTGTTTCAGTTTTAGTGACACAACTCAGCTCTTACTTTTGGCTCCCACTGTCTCAGATGCGAGTCCATGGGCTTTACAATGGTGTAGAGTTTTTAGAAAGCCACTAACTCTCCTGTTCCTAGAATCAGAATCCTGTCTAAGGAACACTTCACTGGGTCAGGTTTTACCTGTCTTGCCTGCCTCTCTTCAGCCTTCTGGGAAGGTTCTCTGCACCTCATGCTAATAGAATTCTATCAAGAAGCTCCACCAATTTACCCCAGAAGTAGAGGGTCACCAGTTCTGTAAGTCTGTGTTCTAGTCTATACCGAGACTTTTTTCCTTTCTGTAACCGCTCTATCTTTGTCACTAACCCTACATGTTCTTTTCTTTTTTTCTTTTTCTTTTTTTTTTTAATGTTTACTTATTTGAGAGAGAGAGAGAAGAAAGCAAGCAGGACAGAGAGAGAGGGAGACAGAGGCTACACATTCTTATTTGCATACAGCAGACACCCTCTCTTACTCTTAGTATTTTTCATCACCTCTGTCATAGTCAAATTTGCCAAAGAGGAGCCACAGGGAATCTTTAGGTTAAACCAGAGGGACCTGGTGGGAACACTTTTTTGGGAACTAACATTTGAGACTCGTAGAACATGTGATCCAAGAGTTGCCGGCTCTGATTTCCTATCTTTGTTGGGTCCAGGAGGTTCAGAGTTCAGGTTTGGTCTGTGTAAGGCCGTATCTTGCCAGCTAGGCAATATCTGCCCAAGAACACAGTGTGGGAGAACCATAAGACAGCCAGGCTGATCTTTCTCCTAGTGGGCAAGCACAGAAGACATAGGTTATATTAATGTGTGTCTAGACTAGTTTAAATCTAAACTTTGTTCTGCGAATGACTGACTGCAATTAATGTTCTGCTCCTACCCTGGTTCTAGGAATAGTAAGGATGTCCCCCTCCCCCCAGGTGAATCACCTGTCATACCTGCAGTTAGTGCTCTTTCTTTCTCCTTTGTTTTGTATTGTGCCCTGTAACCTTAGGCAAGTTATTTAACTTGTCTAACTCTGCTTCCTTGAGAATCAGGGAATGTTTGTGTAAAGTGCATAAACTGAGGCATGGTGTTTTAAAAGTGATAGTAATGGTTACTTTTTCCTTATTTATCATTATTGGAGTTTTTGAAGTTCATGGCATACCGCTGGGTTACAAAAAGTGAGATGCTTCGGTAAGAAAATGTAAAAAAGAGATACCGAAAACAACATTACCTGTCATCATTTAGGCTATCTAAAAATCTGACATGCTGTGGTATTTTCTCCATATCAGTGAGAATCTCACAGATATTCTTTGAAGACATTATGGTATAAATGAAGAGTGGCTGGATGGGAATCACCAGACTTGAGCTGTGATCTGGACTGACAATAATTAGCTCTGTGGTTTTTGGAAAGATCACTTGAATCACTGAGCCTCGGTGTCTTTGTTGGTAACGAGGGGTCGTAATAGTGATCTTTTAATATTCCTTTAAGTTTTGAAGTGTATAATCTTGTCCTTGTTCTGAGGATAATGCTATATTCTTGAGGATTAGTATTTTTTGTGCAGGAGTCAGAAAAGCAACTCTCCCATTTCTCTCAGCTCCTCCTTTGTAATTCTCTTTAGCACACAGTGCCAAGTGTGACTTACAGCGAAAGCCTAATCCAGCTAGGAATGCTGTTGAATGTGAGCTCCCTGTTCCCCATTCTGGAATCTCTAGGACTGAGCTAGAGTTTGGGGGCCATAGGGTGATAGGGCCATTTGGATCACATTGGTTCCTTAAAGCGGCCAGAACAAATAACTGCTGAACTTCACTTCACCCCTAATTCCTGATTTCACCTCCGCCACGTACAGAGCCAGACTCTCAGCTTCTGCCCAGCTCTAGACACACACAGCTTCTCCAGGCAGCGCTGCCTCTGAACAGGGATTACTTCTCTAGGTAGGTGTCTACCTCAGGAGGATAGGAGCACTCTCCCCAGCTGCCCTTGCCCCAGCTCCCTGGCTGATCTGCTTTTCTATAATCATAAGTTGAACTCCTGGCTCCAGCATGTTACCCTCTCACTTTTGAATTCTATCACTCTTCCCAGATCTGCTATTGGCTGTTGTGTTACAGGGAGGAACTGGGAGGTGGGTGGCAGGAGAGAGCAAAGTGGTTGGCCTGGGGATGCCTGGAATGGAGTTTGGGCTTCCATGAAGGTAATCTAACTAGGGATCAGGGCTAAGAAGGCGTCCTGTTAGGAAGCTGACACTAGGAATATGGGAGGTGGGGGCTGAGGCTAGGGGAAATAGAGGAAGCCATGCTGTTATTGGTCTCCATTTCTTCTTCCCTGCTGGGCTGTGGCGCCAGGTTGGGGTCTGCTGGCTTAGTACATTGTAGTGACTGGGTCTGTGCCTGCAGGTGGGGGCAGGGAAATTTTTTGAGAAGAAATGTGGGCTCGAGTTGATTTTTCTTTTGTTACTGGGGTGGAGACCTAAGAAAGGTTTTATATTTCTCAGCTGTGTCTGCCCAAAACAGTCTTAGCCAAATAGTTGTCTCCTGGCTGTCTCACTCTGTTGCTTCTTTCCTCCCCTACCAAAACCATACCAGGACCTCCAGATCTCCAAGGGCTGTACAGAACTGGCTGGTCCAAGTTTGATGGTTGTTGGATACACAGGCCTGAGGGCAGATGCGCATGAAGGCAAGATAGGCCTGACTAGGAGCTGATTCCTTTGCAACTCACCTTGGACAATGTCACTTGGTGGAGGAGAAGGACTGTGAGATCGTGGCTGGAAGCCAGGTTGTAGCCATTTGCCTGCCGTTGCCCAGCTGAGTGGCAGCCCAGAGCTCAGGAGCAGCAAGTGACTGTAGGTCACAGACACAGTGAAGATGAGTGTGGGGGTTAGCACCTCTACTCCCCTGCTTCCAACCTCAGACACGGACGTGGTCACATCTGCCTTCTCCCTTGTGGACTATGTGGTGTTTGCCCTGCTGCTGGTTCTTTCCCTTGCCATTGGGCTCTACCATGCCTTTCGTGGCTGGGGCCGGCATACTGTTGGCCAGCTGCTCATGGCAGACCGCAAAATGGGCTGTCTTCCTGTGGCTCTGTCGCTGCTGGCCACCTTCCAGTCAGCTGTGGCCATTCTGGGTGTGCCGTCCGAGATCTACCGATTTGGGACCCAGTATTGGTTCCTGGGCTGCTGCTATTTCCTGGGACTGGTGATCCCTGCACACGTCTTCATCCCTGTCTTCTACCGCCTGCATCTCACCAGTGCCTATGAGGTGAGCAGAGAGGAAGGGAGGAGCACATAGGACCACCAGGGTCAGAGATGGAAAGGAGGAAGAGGGCACATATAAGGGATCTGGGTCCCTGGACCTTTTCTGCCTAATTAGAGCGATGGGACACATCATGTGTTTCCAAGTTCTTTCTGGGTGAAGTCAGGTGGGAGTGGGGAGAGAAGGAAGGTACTGCGAATGGAGGCCCAGAGTGGATAGGAGTTGAATATTCCCTCATGTTCCTGGATTTCTTGAGGGATGCTGTGTGTGAATTGTGGGGGTAGAGTGGGGAGGAATGCCTTTAAATATATAAAGGTATCTACGATTATATATCTGTATCTGCATATTTCTATCTAGTATCTGGAGCTCCGCTTCAATAAGGCTGTGCGGATTTGTGGGACCGTGACCTTCATCTTTCAGATGGTAAGTAGAAATGAAGGTAGAATTTGAGCCTGGGATATGGTAGGGGGACCCAAACTCAGGCATTCTGAAGCACTCTGAGCTTCCTCTGCTCTCAGGCAGGATTAAAGGTCCTGCAAGGTGTCAGTGTCCCTGAAGCCACCAGAGGCATCCTGTTTCCTATTCCTTCTGGTTCCAGCACAGTCAGTATGGTGGCAGCAAGCTAAAATTTGGAAGAAGGGAAAGGAAAGTGAGCCTAGATGAAGGGAGGCCATTAGGAGCTGAGGTCCATCTTTTCTCCTTTCCGTACCCACCCTCATTTCCCCTCCCCCTCACATTCTCTTCTCCATACCTGACAGGTGATCTACATGGGTGTTGTGCTCTATGCACCATCGTTGGCCCTCAATGCAGGTGAGGAGTCACAGCCCCTGGCTGTCAGCCACAGCGGGCTTGGAAAACACCTTTGGGAGGGGCAGGTAGAGGAGAGTGTGCAGAAAAGAATCTGACCTTGGCCAGGGAGTTGTTTCACTGCATGGGCCCTTGGCTTGTCTCTGCCGGAGGTGGAAGCACCTTGGTTCGCCTCACTTGAAAGCTAATCAGACATTACCATGTCTCGTCTGAATTGGTTAATCAGTACCTTTTGGTGGGGTTCGAACATTTTTTTCGATTATAGTGAATGATTTATTACATCCTTGATGACTGCACGTTTCATGTCTTACTGGGTTTTTTCTAGTCTCTGGGAAACCCTCTTCTAGAGACAGAATTGTGGTTTTTACTTGTTTGCAGTGACTGGCTTTGATCTGTGGCTGTCAGTGCTGACCCTAGGCATTGTCTGTACTATCTACACTGCTTTGGTAAGTGTGGTGAATCTTAAAAGAGAGAGGGGGAAGAGGTCAAGTAAGGAGGGGAGATGGGAAGAAAAAGAAGGGATGAGGTAAAAATGTAGGTGGGGAGATGGGATGGAGTTTTAGAGTGGGATGAAATAATACGTAGGAGATGCGATAGGACTTTGGTGGGAAGTGGGACGTAGGAGAGGGGACGGCATACTGAAGGTAGGGGGTGGGGTGGGAATTAGGCCCCTGGGGGTATAGTGCCCTTGCTGGTGGTCGGGTGTCTTAATTTGTGGATGGTTTTAAAGACATCTGTGTCAGGTATGCTTTCTTTTCCCTGCAGGGTGGTCTGAAGGCAGTCATCTGGACAGATGTGTTCCAGACGCTGGTCATGTTCCTAGGGCAGCTGGTGGTTATCATTGTGGGATCAACCAGGGTGGGCGGCTTGGGGAATGCGTGGGAAGTGGCTTCCCAGCATGGCCTCATCTCTGGGATTGAGTAAGTGTACCCCTTCCCCTGGCTGGGGTCTGTAGTGCCTCGGAGCCGAGCCCATCCTAGAGCCTGAACTCAGGGCTGCAGTAAGCAGAGGACAAGCTGTGTAAGCCTTAGGTGGCAGCACTGAGATGGGTGGGAAGCTGGCACTGCAGAGATTGAGGGTGATCACAGGAATCTGGCTGGAGGGTAAGGAGGGGCAGGATGTTTTTGGTACTTGGAATGAGGCTGTGGGTTGGAGGGATAGAACCCTTCCTCCGTCTTGCTGCACCGTCTCTCGTGTCCACCCGGTTCTTGCCTTCGGTAGCTCCTTGGCCCTTGCAGCAGCATCTGTGCTCTGCTTTCCTCTGACCCTCATTGTAGGAGTGCGAGGAAGGCTGAGACTGTTGGGGGCTATGCCACAGTGACCATTTGGCATCTGTTGCAGGCTGAATCCAGATCCTTTTGTACGGCACACTTTCTGGACGTTGGCTTTTGGGGGTGTCTTCATGATGCTCTCCTTGTATGGGGTGAACCAGGCTCAGGTGCAGCGCTACCTCAGTTCCCGCACGGAGAAGGCTGCTATACTGTGAGTGCATGGACAGGAAGACCAGGGAGCAGGGGCTAGAGAAGATGGTGGGACCCTGTTCTACGGGGCGGTTGGGGTGGGGGCATGATGCCAGAGCGCAAACATACCCATTGGGGTCAGGATACAGGTTTGCCTTTTGGAACTTGGGACATGCCTGAAGATGTCTATTAACAGTCTCTGTTTCCTTGGCACTGGTGTCTTGCAGCTCCTGCTATGCAGTCTTCCCTTGCCAGCAGGTGGTCCTCTGCATGAGCTGTCTCATTGGCTTGGTCATGTTTGCCTATTACCAGAAGTACCCCATGAGCTCCCAGCAGGCTCAAGCAGCCCCTGACCAGGTGAGAAGGCCTCCCTGGCACTTTTCTGTGCCCATGAGGGCCAACCTAGGCCTCCAAGAGGAGTGTCTGGTTGGCTGCAGAAAGGACTCCCATCCTGGGTAGGAAATGGATGTAAGTGGCTTTTCACTGTGGGATTCTACAATCTGGCACATGAGGGTCCCAGTTCCCAGTATCACCTAATCACAGTGCTCACCCTGCTGGGGTGGGGACCTACCTTTATTGGCTCACCACTATGCACCGTGCGATGCGCTTTGTTAGGAGCTGTCACGTACCCGGTCTCGTCTAATCCCCACAACAGCCTCATTTTATAGAGGGGAAAAAAGTCATCGGGGTGGCCCACATGCTCGTCACACTGCTAATTGGGCATGGCTGGGGTGCGAACTGTGTTCTGTCTCCAGAGCCCGTTTTTTTCTACTTCCTGTGGGTCACCTTCAGTGCTTAGCGCCCTTCTTAATCACCGGGTTTCCGTAGGCTGGCAGGGGCACATGTAGGGGGTTTCTCACATGTCTTGCCCTGGGGAAGGGCTCCTCTCTCAAGAGAGCTGTGCACTTCTGCTCTGCCTGCAGTTCGTCCTGTATTTTGTGATGGATCTCCTGAAAGGCCTGCCGGGCCTGCCTGGGCTCTTTGTTGCCTGCCTCTTCAGTGGTTCCCTCAGGTACCTTCTTTGACCATTTTCCTCAGGTTTGGTGCAGCTGATCCCTGCTTGACACAAGGTGACAGGTGGAGGAGGGGATCTCTCTGAGTTTCTCAATGTGCCCTTTTATCTGTGGATGATGAGGGACAGCTTATCTGTATAGGAGAGAGCATATCATCTTCCAGGAGATGCCCCCCTTTTGGTGAAGGGTTCTTCTTTTTACGACACCAGGAATTGATTCTACTTGATCAAAACCTGTACCCCACTCAGAAAAGGACAGGTGTCCTTGCCTTCCAGGCGTCTTCTTCGGCTGCCAACTGTGAGGATGGCTTCTGGCTGCATATGTTTTCTCCTGCCTTTAGAGTGCTACTCCCTTAGTAGGGCCCCTGGTGGTTTTGCCTCTCAGCTCCCAGAGTCAGCACAGCTCATCTTTTTCTTCCTTCTTTCAGCACCATATCCTCTGCTTTTAATTCATTGGCAACTGTTACGATGGAAGATCTGATCCGACCCTGGTTCCCTCAGTTCTCTGAAGTCCAGGCCATCATGCTTTCCAGAATCCTCGGTGGGATTATGCTTCCTCATCTATTCAGTTGTATTCTTTCTAAGACACACCTGAAGCACTGTCATCAGTCTGCTTGACGGCACCGGCTTTAGCCTTGGCTTGGCGCTTGCCACATGAAGCACACAACCTTGTTTATTATCTCAGGGCATTTCCTGGGAAGGTCTCTGAGTCCCATAAGCGTGAGGACCGGGTGGGAGGGACCTGGAGCTGGGGCAGGAGGTAATATGCCCTGTTTCCAGGGACACAGAGGTAGCGGTTTGGGGAAGGAGCTTTCCTCTACTTTTTCTTCTTTTAGTTCTATTTACTTACCTCTGCGTGTTTTCTCCCTTTTTTTCCCCCCAGCCTTTGGCTATGGGCTACTTTGTCTGGGAATGGCCTATATTTCTTCTCAGATGGGACCTGTGCTGCAGGTAAGGACTATGCAGAAAAGAAAACAATTGTTAAGGGAGATAAGGAGGTGATTGAGATGGGAAGTTGAGGAATACCACTGATGTGAAGGGAATGGTATAGGGATGGGTGTCAAAAATTCGTCTTTGATGGACCACCTTTAGCTGTGAGTAGCCTTCTCCAGAGTCATTCCCAGGTCCTTGTTGGCTCAGACATCTGGGGATTATTTTAGCCTCAGAGGAGAACCCACAGCACATTTCCTTACCCATATGCCTTCTGGAATCCTGCATTCTAACATTTTCACGTAGAAGACACAGACCTGACAAGGGGGCCGCTGAGCCATTGGCGGGTGGCTGTACTCTACATTGGTGAGGCTGGGGGGGGGGGCCTCTGAGCCTGAATATTCTCTGTTATTTTTTTCTTCAACCCTATCCTCCGCAGGCAGCACTCAGCATCTTTGGCATGGTTGGGGGGCCGCTGCTCGGACTCTTCTGTCTCGGGATGTTCTTTCCTTGTGCCAACCCTCCTGTGAGTGACCGTCTGGCTCCACAGTCGTTTACAGGGGTGGGCCTGGGGAATGGCTTGGCAAGGCTCTCCCTGTGAGTTCTGGGAACTGGTGTGAAGGTTTGTTAGGGCTGGCATCATAACTGGAGAATGTGCTGTGTCTCTGGGCAGGGTGCCATTGTGGGCCTATTGGCTGGACTTGTCATGGCCTTCTGGATTGGCATTGGGAGCATAGTGACCAAGATGGCCTTTGGCGTGGCACCTTCTCCCTCTAATATATCCAGCTTTTCCCTGCCTAGTAACCTGACCACCGTTGCCATGACCACACTGATGCCCTCAACCACTCGCTCCAGGTGAGTTGGGGTTCACTCACTTTCTACTTGGGGAGAATAGCTCATTTTTGAGGGGTTTCCCAGGGGCCTTGCTAAGGGATGGACCACCAGAGTCCTCAGGGCAATGTTGAGAGTTGGGTCCCAAGACCCTAGGACAGTGTAGGTGGGTGGAGCCAGGTCCCTGAGGAATGCCCTGTCAGTAAATTGCTAACTATCCTTATTCCTGTTCTCCCCAGGCCTACAGGACTGCAACGGTTCTACTCCTTGTCGTATTTATGGTACAGCGCTCACAACTCCACCACAGTCATTGTGGTGGGCCTGATTGTCAGTTGGCTCACTGGTGAGGGCGTGTGGGATGTGGGCACAGAGAAGCAAGACAGGCTGAGGGAGGCTAATCAGGGAATCTGGATTCTGGGGTAGAACTGACCCTGCCCTCTGGGCTCCTGGGTGTCTAACAGTCAGACTTCTTGGCTGAGCTCTGGGAGGTTGGCAGGGGCTGAGGACTCAGAGCCCCAAGAACAGATGGCTTATTGGGTGTGCACTTGTTACGTGGTAGGAGACTCAGAAGTGCCTTTGCCTTTGCCTTCAGGGGGAATGCGGGGCCGGACCCTGAACCCTCGGACCATTTCCCCAGTGTTTTCAAGACTTGTTGACCTCCTGCCCCTGTCTTGTCAGAAGCGACTTCACTGCAAAAGCTACAGCCAGGTAGCAGTTATGTTGCCCAGATTATACCCTCCCTTACCTCTCCAGATTATTACCAGACCTTCTAGGTTTCCTTCCATCCCTTTCCTTTCTCCCCAGCAACCCTGATTGTTTGCCTGAACCTGGACCGTCCCCCAGCAACCCCCCGGCTTCTACCCATGGGGGAGTGCTGGCTTGGTGGACAGAAGGGTCTCAGCCCGGAGAGGTGCCCAACATGCTGGCCTTTCCTTTCTCCTGCCTCCCTGCTCACCGTGTGCTTTGCTTCTCCCTTTCTCTCCCGCCGCCCCTTGCTGATCTCCCTTCCAGCAAGGATCAAAGCAGTGTCTCATCCCCTTTGGTCTGTGTGTTCTCCAGGATCTCTCGGTGGATACCCCTGCGTTTCCAGAAAAGATGAGTAATGGGATGTTGAAGAATAGCAGAGACAAGGAGGCCATGGCCGTGCCTGAAGAAGGTTCAGCCCACCAGGGGAGCAGCCCCACCTTCATCCTGCAGGAG